>NC_086178.1:42058725-44941225 GCF_023053635.1 Elgaria multicarinata webbii | reverse complement strand
CTATCGTGAGACTTAAAGTAACCTCTCTTTATTGGGTAAGTTCACACATTACACCAAGCCATGGTTTGGCACTTGCTCTTTCAATTTGGATTTAATCACAGCTCATTTGCAATCATGGTTTGCAGGAAAGTGCAAACTACAATTTGTCGTAAAACAGGATGATGCAAAGAAACCCGGACGATGCTTGAGGGAAGGAGAGTGGCTGGTAGAGGCATCAGGGAGCCATGGTTTGGTGTTACATGTGAAATGATTCAGGGTGCAGTTCTATTGCTTGCATCTTGGTCAATCGGAACCCACGAAGCTCAGAGGCGTCCAATTATCCAATGCAGAGTGGGAGGAGGGTGAAGGCAATCTTCATTTCCTGGCTGAAGATTTCACCACATGTGCTTTTCAGTGTGTCTAGCAAGAGTGCTTCAGAGGGGGAGGAAAGGAAGCTGGAGGAGGCTCAGGATAACTCATATCCTGGCCTCTACACTCTCCTTCCCTCTCCACCCACTGGAACACCCCTTTCCTCCCCTCTTAGGTCACTTTTCTGACCTCAGAGAACAGCCAGTGTGATTCTTTCCATGCTGGCTGCAAGAGGGCAGAGTGGGGGAAGGGGGTTGGATCTCCAACTCCCCCTTCCAAGGTCGGAGTACTGTCCCTGACCTCAGAAGCGGGAATCCAAATAATCCTATGATCCCTGGGGTGCTTGCCCAGGGACCATAGGACTGCTGTCTCATTGTGTTTCATAGTCCATTTGTGGAAGATTCAGGAATCACATTCCCAGGCCTTGGAACTCTTCAACTCCCTAATTCACATATCCCTTCCCATCCTGTACATAGAACAAACGTACAAACAAACACCAGGATAAAGAACTGAAAGCATGAGAGGGGGCTTAAATATTGATGATGTCATGTAAAACCGCCCAGAGAGCTTCAGCTATTGAGCAGTATAAAAATGCAATAAATAAATAAATAAATAAAATACATAAAGAATGTGCAAACTTCTGTGAGTAACCAATCTAGATCGCAGAATAAAAACCCCATGTGGAGAAGCCCATGGTCAGATTATCACACCAAAGCAGGATCCTCAATTTTTATGTTTTGCATGTTTAATTCAAAAGTAAATTGAGCTATATGTCCATGGAACTGTAATAAATGTACTTCCATTTAAAACACTGAGGCCAGAAATATAAATGCCAGTCAAAGTGATAACTTGAGTTTGGGGATTTAAAACTTGTGTATTGTATACACAAGTAAACACATCATCCTGTCGAACACCCATTACCAGGGCAAATAAAGCAACACAGTAACACAGAGAGGACATTATTAGCTAGAGGTAGCCCAGCTCTTTCCACCTTGAAATGAAAGAAGATTTCTTTTTACTTTTAAAGGTAGGTTTGGGGTTCGCACAGCACCATTTTAGGCCATATTGTTCCAAGCACATGATCAATAAAACCAATCACTAAGATGAAACAGGGCAATAAGTACTAAAATAGACCACCATTTCTTTAAAAAGAAAACTACAGCAAAATAGGGAGGTTCAATTTGTCAAGCTATCCTACTTTTCACAAAAGTAGAAAAAACATACAAGTCCTCCCAGATCAGCCTCAAATGTTGGTTATTACAACAGTTTTTCTCCATTTAAGTTTTAAGTATTTTCTGAAAGATCAGATACATCTTTCAGAAAATACTCATTGCAAAAAGGGTTTTTAAATTAAAAATGGTTAAGCTACAAGTAGCATAGGTTTACTTCCATTTGACTGATATAAGCCACTGTGCAAAATTTAATTTTTAGACAATACATTTCTGTTGGGTATAAAATCAAAGCCGCTTACAAAGAAATTACAAAAATGCGTAAAAACAAAACAGAATAAATTACAGAACACCCAATATATCACTAAAAATAGCAGCGTTAAAATATCAGAGAGAGAGAGAGAGCAGCGCAAAATAACAGAATTAAAGTGTAATTAGTGGATAAAGTGTTGGACTGGAAGTCAGGAGATCCGTTTTCTAGTTCCCACTTGGCCATGGAAACCCACTGGGTGACTTTGGGCCAGTCACAGATTCTCAGCCCAACCTACCTCACAGGGTTGTTGTTGGGAGGATAAAATGGAGAGGAGGAGGATTATATACACTGCCTTGGGTTCCTTGAAGGAAAAAAGGCAGAATCATCATCATTATCATCATCATCAGAAAGCCCCATTGACTTCAATGGGACTTACATGTGTGTATAGGATTGCAGCCTTAAAATTGTAAACAATACATCCAATGTTAAAAGCCAAATGGAATTTAAACATGTTTAGCAACCATCTACAGCCAAGAAAAGAGGGATCTTGCTGGAACTCCACTGTGAGAAAGTTTCACAGTCTTGTTGCTGCTGCCACCACTAAGAAGGCCCTGACTTGCTTTGTAGGATGCAATCTTATGCATGTTTAAGAAGAAAAGTCCTATAGCTCCCCAGCATGCTGGGAGTTGTATGACTTTTTCTGCATACGATTGTGTCCTTAGACAGAGATGGCAACTCTGAAGACCTTCAGGAGGTCTCTGAAATAGTTCAGTCAGTCTGAGCTTCCAGATTTCCTCTGAAAATGATTTGCTTGCCTGTGTCTCCTATCTAAAATTTTGGCATTGAGTAATACATAAAATAATGTTTTCCTAGAATGCATTATAATGTAGAGCAGGTGAGATGGATGAAGTTCTGGCTGGCATTTTTTCCATTAACTTTTGGTCTCCTCCTCCTCCTCCTCCTCCTCCTCCTTTTTTTTCCTATTGTACTGCCCAGTAGCTAAAGTTCTCTGGGTGGTTCACAACAATCAAGTCACAGACAAAAATACAAACTACAATGTTAAAACTACAGTTATACAACATTATAATAAAACATGGTCTAAAACGTATTTAATATACAAATATTAAAATAGTTTAAATAGTGGAGCCAGCAATCCTATGAACCCCAGACAGTGTTTGGGAGGGACATAGGATTGTTCATCTAAACCCATGTGGCTGGGCTTGGTTGAGGGGGAAGCAGCCCTCAAATAATCCATGGCTTGCTGTAAGGTTAGCACACCTCTAGCGTGGTGGTGGTGGATGATGCTCGAAGGAGGGCGTGCAGAAGGCTGGCACACCCGCTTTTCTCCATTTACATGCTGTTGTGATTTCAGGCTTCAGTTCTTTAGCCATAGGCAGTGCATGGGCATTCATTCGCACTGATTCATACTTTGTTCCAATCACAGACAGCATTAGCATTCTCTTCAAGCCCATCAGTCAAAAGCTCTCTGGAAATAAACTACATCCGTCTCTTTTGATTGTATAGACAAAACGGGTTTCTTTTCTTATCTTTTTTTTTATCAGGTCGGCTTCAAAAGAAAGGAAGAAAAAAAGCGAACATTTACAAAAGTTAAACATTAAGCATACAACTTGGCAGCCTCTCCAGAGAGCCGGTGATGTTAGCTTTGAGATGACAGCTTTGTGGGGTGGGGGAGAGAGAAAAGAATTACTGTTAATAATTTAAAAACTGGAGAATTATCCTTCATGGAGACACATTGCATCTCTTCAAGATGCAATCTGTCTATCTGGTATGACAGCATGAATGGATCTGACACTTCCCGTAGGAAATGTGTCTTCCTTTGTCTTGGACCCTAGGAACATGGAAGAGAAATCTCTCTCTTCCTCTTAGAGATGGGTACAGATCAATGCTTCAAAACATTGATCTCTCATTAGATGGCTTCTTGTCTGTTTAACAGTCATTTCCCACAGAGGCTTCAATAAACCATTCTACCACTGTGATCTGGGCATTCGGTGGTTTCTCTGCTTTGTCTCTTTTAATATCATGAGTAATTACTATGACCTGTGACTTTTATTCCCCTGTCTTTCAGTTACCATTATCTTTTCTGAATAACAGGCAAAATTGGCTTTGCTAACTATTGTGAAGCCAGATTGCCTGTGTGCCTTAAGGATGATACTGCTTCTCCAGCACAGGGGTTCCAAGAGACCAGGATGTTTTCTCTTGCTGTGGATCAGCCGGCCGCGTCTAGCATGCATCCAATATACCTCCCCCTTTTCCCCATTATGCCTTCATGCTGCACTGTCCATAATACCCACCAGGGCTGGGCATCAGAGGTTGGCATCACTGGGCACCTGCCAAGGCCCAAACCTCAACAAGGTCCCCACTACCAATCCCAGAAGACTCTTAGTTCTGTTGCTGCTGCTCTGTGCTATTGTTGTCTGCTCACCTGTCTCCTCTAAGCAAGTAAGCAGGGACAGGAGCAAGAAGGGGTAGGAGCTGCTTCTACTTGCCTTTGCCCTCTTCCGCTGCATGGTTGTGCAAATGGGGCTGAAAGGAAGAGCTAATGAATGGGCAGCAGTGATAGCAGTTAGGAGGATATGGGCATACTCAGGGAGGGGCCCTACTGAGGGCAGGTCAACTGTGGAGCAGAACCCTGCATGCAGTGATTTATAGGGAATTTTTAAAGTCCGAACTCAAATGTCCTCTCAGGCACCTCTTGTGCCTTGATCTGTATGGCGAGTGAGAGGGAAATGAAGCATCGGGAAGCGCTTAGCGCAATAATAGGTAAGTAAATATAAATTAATAAAATGTCACAACAGCAACACACAGCTTGCCCATCCTCAGAGAGGGCAGGAGGCTTGCAGGAAGAGGAGGAGGCACCCCTCCCTCATTGTCAGTCGGGCATTGGAGTGAATCAAGTCAAGGCAACAACAGCTCTATGCACGGCTTGGAGGGGGGGGACCCCCCCTCCTGCACTGGAAACCCAGGCAACCAATAGAAGTAATAGTTTAACTGAAAAACAGCCTGCCTGACTCAGGTGTAGAAGCTTACACACTCAGCCCAGCAGCACTTTCACACTGTGACTGACTTCTATGAATCCAAGCAGATCCTTCTCTAAATTTCTCTTTGCAAACAAATGCCCCCTAATCTCACTAATTGGCATTCCCTCCCCCAAACACTGAGATTGGAGGAGAACAGAACAGGTAGGGAGAGCACTGTGGCAATTCCTAATTGGTTAGCCACAGATGTCAATATCAATTATCAAAACTACCCCACCCCATCACCCCATGTTCCTTATTGGGAGGTTTTCAATTAGACACACAAAATGGTAGGATAATTTTGGAGTCGTTAGGCGTTCAGATTGAGCACATCTAGGCTCTGATATTATTTGATGGGTTTAGAAGCGGCCAATCTCCACTCTGGAAGATCGAATGCTCTGCAGATGTTCATGGTTACCAGATAATTCTGGGGCAGAGAGCACACCCCTAGTGTATTCCATAGTTTAGCTATGTACTATATGAAGATGTACTTCCTTTTATCTGTCCCGAATCTCCCACCAATCAGCTTCATGGGATGACTCATGAAAGAGGGAAGAAATGTCACCCTATCAACTCTATCCACACCATGCATCATTTTATACACATCTGTTCTGACTCCTCCTCCCCCCCCTAAGCTACACACACACACACACCCCTTGTAAACTGGGCCTAGTCTTGCTTTGGCCATTTCCCATCCAAATCCACTGTACTTTCCATATCCCCTGCCCTCTAATAACAATGAAGCTTTAGCTTGAGCCACCGATACTTCCACCTTCCATCACCCTGCTGCTACCTGTCTGCTGCTGCTGCTTTTGCCCACCAGAAGGACTGAGTGGTGCAGAGTGTTCTGGTACGGGAGGGAGCTGAAATGTCTATAGCAGCAAGATCCTGAAAGGCAAGGGGAAAGGGCTATAGCTCAGTGGCAGAAAGTCCTAGGTTTGGTCCCTGATATCTCCAGTTAGGGCTAAATGGACCAATGATCTGACTTGGGGTAAGAGAGCTTCCCATGTCCTGTAGAGAGAGAATTTGGAGTAGGAAGTAGGAGGAGGTGAACTGACAGCCTCCACTGAATGTCAGCCTGCAGCATTATTTTTTGAATACTGACAGTATGGTGTCAACTATGCTAATCATTGTAACAAAAACCTCAGAGCATTCAGAGGGAAAAAGATGTGTTATACTGCAACAGTCCCTACCTACAATAATCCAATTTCTCCTGATTATGCTAGTAAAAAGTTGTGCTGTAACAGTCAGGTTAAGCAAGCATAATCCAATCCAATTTAAATGGCTCCCGAAGATCAGGCTAATGTGGACAACAGATGATTTTCCAAAACAAATCAATTTCTTTAAAGCTTGTACTATCACTTATGCAGGGCAGAAAATCAATTCGTCTGGTCATGTTATTTTCCACTTCAGCTCTGTCTTCCCTCTCGTCAGTCTTTGCTCTTTGGCATCTTCCTAATATTTCCTGACACAATTTATTATTTCCATAATGCTTTTTACACCTCAATCATTGATCCTTCTGGAATACCACCCAACACTTCACATTTTGGCCTAGTTTGTCTCCTTTTCCTATTTCATATGTTTCTTCATGGCCTAAGGCCTTAGCTGCCCTGTGATTTAGGAAGCACCTGAATAAGTAAAGCTTGCTAAGTCCTTCTTAGCCCTAATGGAATTTACCCAGATAATTCTCAATTGTTCACAAAGATGGTGTGACAGTGGCCTGGTTCAGACAACGTGCTAAACTAGGGTGACCATATTTTGGAAACCAAAAAGGAGGACAACATGGTCGCCCCCAAGGGGGCGTGTCCAGCACCAAGGGGGCATGCCCACCTGAACATAGCCATGGTCACATGTCTGATTTTACAGCACACATTTAAGACAAATCTCTTCTACATAACATCTTAATGTTAAAATCACTGAAATAAAGAACAAGTGAGAGATTCAATGTATCTGAAATTAACTTCACTCACTCCTACTTTTGTAGGTTGTGCTGTACTTTGAAGCTTTTGCTATACTCTGTGTGTTACATTCTCCCCTTCCCTCAAATATCTTTTCTGACCCTCATTACAAGCTGCTGTTGTTGTTAACAGGGTTTGCTACTGGCCCCAGATCTGTTTCAAATTTGGTATGGCTAAAGCTTTACCTAAGAGCTACCATTGCGCCAAGTTTCATGTCTTTATCTTTAAAAATGACGGAGTTATTAGCATTTTTGTTAATTCCCATTAGAGCTGCCTTTTGAAAAAAAAATCCGGATTTCCCCTCCCCTCCCGGATTTGCCATCAAAAACCCAGACAAATCCGGGCAAGTCCAGGCATATGGTCACCCTAGCTAAACCATGCTGGTTAACCCCAAAATGGTTAAGGGAATGCATGCATGATTTAGCATGTTGTCTGAACCAGGCCAATGGCTACTTAAACTCCAAATTTTAACTAATTCAGAAATTGCTGCTGAATGGAGCAGATAAATCTGTAGAAAATGTGTTTAAGAAAAACTGTGTAACGTTTTAGCTATTTTTGTAGCACTTTCACCACAACAAAATGATTGACAATCACAAGCTCTTTCAGTCTCAAAACAACCCAAATGCTTGGGCTATCATTTTTCATTTCACAGAGTCATCCACATCATTTATTGGGAAATTTCAATGGAGAAATGGTAACCAGCCAGTAGAATCACATAAAGTTCCTAGTAAGGATGTCAGAGAAACCCGCACTTGATTCAAATGAATTCGGATTTCTAGTAATCTGATGTGCAAATTTCCTAGTGGAACAGCATTTCCTGAGTCACCCAGATTCTGCTGACCTGTGAAGTGGTTTTTCACTTTTAGGGTTGCCGTGAGCATCCAACTAGGTCTATGTGGGCAGCAGACGCCCCCCTGCGTGTTTGCCCTTCACAGACCCAATTGGACTCCCAAGCAGCAAATGTGGACCACTGGTGAGTGTTTGTGAGGCCTTGGCAAGTGCTCAGCCACCACACACAGCCACTACTGAAATTACACACTCCACCACGCCCCGCATTAATAGTGAAGGTTTACCATTGTGTCAATGGGGCCTTTAAGGACCCCATTCACATGGGGGAGGGAAACGTGAGATTTCCCAAAGTTCCAGAAATTGTGCGTTTCCCCCTTCCACACTAATGGTGACCGCCATTAACGCAAAAGGTGGAAACACTCACTTTCTGATACCTCTAGAAATTGCATGCTCCCCCGCCCTTTTGCACCAATGGCGACCGCCATTAGAGGGGAAGGACATGCACAATTCCAGCAGCAGACAGCTGCGAAGTGCTTGTCAAGGCCTCTCTTGCAGCTGGTAGAGACTCACATGGCCAGGCCCCTGAGGACAGGCAGTAGCGGTGGCAGGGCGAACGTTCAGCAATTTCACCCCACTGCATTTTAAGGAGACTTTCAACTAATTTACATTAATAAATCAAATTATCACAAGGAGAAAAAAATATGTTAAAAAGAATTGGATACCATCAATTTTATTTATTTATTTATTACATTTCTATACCACCCAATAGCCGAAGCTCTCTGGGCGGTTCATCAATGAGTGGATGATGGAACATACGACACCTGACAATCTGCAAAACATTGATTGATTGATTGATTGATTGATTACATTTCTATACCGCCCAATAGCCGGAGCTCTCTGGAATGGATTGAACAAAATCCATACATCTCTAGATCCCAGTACCAATGTCTCAATGTGTGACATTTTCCTTACATGAAAATAAATACCCAAAGGAAAAAATGCACATAATATCACCATAAATATGGCAGCTGTCTGAGGCACATCTTCATGGTATGTTGCAATTAATGTGTGTGTGTGTGTTTTTTTTTAAAAAAAAACACCCACAAACGTTTGGGACTCCTCTCTTTATACAAACTGGCACCCACAAATTCTGTCATCATCATCATTATCATCATCATCATCATCATCATCATCAGTCAATAGGCTCCCTGATCCCCCCTCTCCATTCTAATTGTATAGATCCAAAGGTTCCATTCCACAATTTGAAAATCTCTTCTACTCACATAAGGCCTATTTCTGAGTTAATGGAAGAGCTTTTGTCACTATGGGGTGGGGTGGGATGAGGGGAGTTTGACATCATATGGGTCTTATCTTCCCAAGGAGGTTATGGAACTCAGTTTTCCAGAATAATGGTTTATTGTCCGTCAGCATATAGGTGCGAGCAGTGGTTACCTCACCCTGTTATTCCTGGTATTCTCAGTTCATGGTTGGGAGTATTGCTGGCCCCTTAAGTGTTGGACAGTCTTGGCCCAAATGGATCAAAAGAAATCCTCCTCCTGGGATTCCTAGTGCTTCCATGTTTGGAAGCCTATTGGATATTGGAGGGCCTGTCAGATTTAGCAATGAAGTCTTACCAGGCTAGTTTGTGCTTCAGCTTTCCTCTGCTTCTTGTATCATTCCCTTGCCCACAGCCCTTCCTCTATACAATCTCCTGCTTTTCCTTCTTCACCCACTCTTCCTCTTCCTCTTTCCATATAAACTTTCCTTCAGTCCAGAGCTTTCCTTCGAGCCTCTTTGATCCAAACTCTTCCCACCCCCCTTGGTTGTGGGTCACTGGTTTACATCCTAGAGCAGAGGTGAGGAAGTTGTGGCCCATCAAATGTTATTGGACTCCAAAGTCCCAACAGTCTCTGCCAGCATGGCCAATTATCAGGGATTATGGAGTCCAACAGCATTTGGAGACCCATAGGTTCCCCATCTTTGTCTTAGAGTTTGAGCTCCCAGGGTCCAATCCATTTCTCTCCTTAATCCCTCCATTGATGGTTTCCTTTCCCCATTGCCTGCCTGTTCAAACTCTACATTGGGCCCCTTCTCCAAGCTTGCTTCCATCCCATGATGTTGCTCGCCTGGTCACTGGCTGTAGCATTACACCAGAAAAGTGATCCCCAATTCAAGAGTACAGCATGCATCTTCATAATTCACCATATTTCTCATCATCTTGCACTGTACTACAACACAACCCACTGCAAGAAGTCTTCTGCTAGCACTTGTGCAAGACTGGACAGAGAAGCACTAAGGCTACAGTCCTGTACATACTTATTTGAATGTAAGCTCCACTTAACTCAATGAGACTTCTGAATAAATATACATAGTTTGTGCAGTAACACATGTTCTCTTTCCACTTATGGCTCTTTCAATCCAAGCCAGTGTTTCTGAAATAACTCACTACTTGTCCTCCTCCTCCTTTTTTTTAAATGACAAGGTCATTCTTAAGCAGCATCTTAAAGAAAATATGAAAGAAGTCTATCAAATGCAGATGGTAAAAACAATAAACTAGATGGGGAAAATACACACAGGATAAATAAATCCACCCCAAAAAGCCCATATTCCAGCATTAGCTGTCTTTGTTTTGTCTTGTTTCTAAAAATAAGCATGTGAATGTGTCAGTCAAAGGATTTCTCCTGATTAATGGTGGCTTATTCCATGAAGCTCTACATGGAATATCCGTATTGTAATTAAAACATTTTCTGCTTGAAATTCAGCAGCCAAAATTGACCAAATCCCGAGAAAAAGCCTTAGAAAAGTCTGTGAAGATTAAGGGGGCCATTCAGTAAGCAATTACTCTGCTCTTGCCCATTGATTTTATAAATCTTCTAAGAACATAGTAGAGCCCTTCCCACTGAGCAGCTGAAAGTTTAAACTCTGCATCTTGATTTGCAGTACTTTCATCACCTGTTCATGTTAGACCTACACAACACACTGGGCGGCTACTGACGCATCACCAAAAGAGAAGACAAAAGATATAGAAAGGCACAACTTTTGCTTGTGCTAATACAAATGTTGAAATAATTACTATAATTTAGATAGAAGTACAATTTAGCTCACCATGGTGGGGAAGACTGTGACCCATGTGCTCGCTCAAGGCTTCATCCCACGTACCTGTTTGCCTCGAATTATCCCCTACAGCGCAAAGCTGTCGTCCTTATTGTTGTTGTTATCTAAATCACACCCTGGGCAGCAGCGCTCCTAAGATCCTTTGCATACCAGGAAAAGGGTTTAAGGGGGATAATGTAAAAAACTCATTAAAAATCAACAGATGACCCAATCTGATTCAAATTTGGTATGCTTAAAGCTCTCCTTAATATCTATTACTGTGCCAATTTTGACCTCTTTATCTTTAAAACTTATGCAGATGTAAGCATTTGTTTAATTTGAAGCTTAAGAGTATTAAATCCTGCTCCTGCGCCCCAGTGGCCACTCGGAAAACAACAAATGATTCACTCCAAAAGTAGTAGCAAAATTGTTGTTTATTTGTTTGATCGCTTCCGACTCTTCATGACTTCATGGACCAGCCATAGCACAATTAAAGCAGGATGCATGAGAGTACTTCACAGTCAAAGCAGATTATAAACTGGAAAACTTCAGAGTCCTTTGCACGCAATTCACAGTGATTGCACAGTATAACGCAGGTGTGATGAAGCTATTTGTCTGCTGTCCAGGTGCTCTCTTTAAGGCCCCTGATCTCCCGTCTTATGGTTCTTTATCTTTAAAGTGGACTTGATGTGGGGAGCCCTTTAAATGGACAACTCATTTCTAATCGGGTTTTCCCCCTTCAAATAGAGGACTGTCCTCTGTAAAGTAGGACACGTGCCCCACCCCCTACAAAAAATTGTGGATCGCATGTAGCTGACATAATTTCTTTGGCATCTTAAGAGTCTTTTCAGCATTACCTTGCATGTTGAATGTTCCCTTTCTTTTCTATTTAGGATGGGATCCTATCCATACTTACCTAGGAATTTGAGTGGACATGCATAGGATTGCACTATTAGTGCATTTTACATCACACTCATTTTTAGCCTTTAAAGATCCTGTGTACATAGCTGGAGAGAGGCAAAGAAGATGCAGTTGATGTACACGGGCAGTGAGAGTAGGCTGGACAATACTTATGTTTTCTTATGTTTTGTTTTCTGTTGACCTTATATCAATAGAAGACTTCATCAAGCATAAATAGCCGAGAAACAATGAATTAGCCAATTCAACCACTGATCATATAGAAGAGGATATTTCTGGGCAGGGCAATCCTACCAGAAATGTTGGAGTATTCCAACATCAGAGCCCCTGACATACCCAAGCCCTGCTAGGCTCATACCAGCAGGATAGAAGGGAGAAATGGAAGGTGTTCTCTTTTCCTCCCTCCTGTTCCAGGGAGTGGAGCTGGACTGATTTTACTTCCATTCCAGTCAACGGGAGAGAAATTACTTCTGCCAACTCTGGGGTTGTTGGGAATTTTCTGCCCTGTCAAGGGCATACTTGGGGATTGAGAGAGCTTTGCATCCTGTGGATCCAGTGTCTCCTCTGATCCACCTCCTTTTTAAAACATTATTTTTACCAATGCTGCAGCTCCAATATCAGGGAGGTAAGTAATGTGGAACTTTCCATTGGGCCTGGGAGGTGCAATCCATGTTTGAGTGTCCCCCTCTGAAGATAAGATCTCTCTCTCCAATCTCGGAGACAGAGATCAGTCATATGCTATGGTCTTAGAATTGCAGCCAATATAAATATAAAACTTTCTTGGGTCTAATTAGCACTGAAGTGGTTTTGATAAGGTTTTAAGTAATCCTGAATTGGTCTTGCACAGCGGCTTTGGCTTTTGTTCTAATATAATTATTCTACAGTGGCATCACATCCTTGTTTTATTTAGACAGCTGTGCAGAGGTGGATTAAAAAGAGGCATTCTTTCCTTCCTTCCTTCTTTCCCTCCCTCCCTCTTTTCTTTGAGGTCATTTCATTATTTATTCATGTAAACCTCTTTTGGATTTTCAATGAAAAGCAGTATATAAATATTGTAAAATAAATAAATAATCCCTTCATTATTCTGTTGTGTGCAGGCATGTGTTTTGTTTTGGTTTTGTTTCTGAGGCCTAAGTCTTAAACCCACTTACTATGGCATCTAAATAAACAGAAAAATATTTACTTCTGAATAGAATGCTTAGGATTGTGCTATAAAATGCCATATAATTGGTTGTTATCTATTAAATAGTTCTCCATTTAGGATACTTTTTTGAGGTTATTGAAGAGAAGAAGATGATGATGATGTTGATGATTGTATGGAGATTTCAAGTACAAAATACTAGGGATGTGCTCCGCTCCGCTTAGAATCGGAGAATCAGAAGCGAATTGGCTTAATCCGCCTTGCCCAGAGGCGGAGTAGAAGCGAACCGGGGTCCTGGAGAATCATAGTGAAGAGAAGCGGCCATAGGAGAAGCACTTCTCTTTTCGCGGAGCGATCCGCCCACCATTTTGGATAATTTCTCCCATAGGATTGCATTGCGGAAAAGATTAGGGGATAACTGTGTTGTTTTTAAAGCTATCTTTCTGAAATTTCGTGTGCTTAGAGAGTCGTGGCTGGGGGTCATTTTGAGCCTACTCTCAGCACTCTGCGTGGTGCGGTTCGCTTGCTATAATTTTTTAAATAATAGGGTAAAAAAAGCGGGAGAGGTACCTTTTTGAAGTGCTGAGAGGCAGATTCAACTCCCAATCCTGATGAGAAGTGATGACCTCATGAAGCATCCTCCAATCCCAGCGTTGGAGGGGGGACTAAGGCAGAGCCACCCTGAGAGCTTTCTGCTTTGTGTCTCTTTGTGGGTTGCTGTGTTTGGAGTTGGAGGAGATTAGATTAGGATTTAGCTTGGGTTGTGTGTGTGTTTGTTTGCTTGTTTCTGACTGTTTGCTTAGTTTGCTCTGTGTTTTTCCATTACTTTGGTTTTATATAAACTTTATTTTTAATTTTTGGAGTGTTTGTTTGGTTCCCCCACTTCCCCCTCTTAAAGCTTGACTGTGTTTCATCTTCCTTCTTTCTTCTATATAAAAAAAATACAAAAAATACAAAAAAAACCCCTCTATTTCTTCTCTCTCTTTCTCTCCCTCTGTGTGTGTGTGTGTTACTTGGACTGTGTGTGTGACTGTGTGTTATTGTGTGAGTGTGCTGTGTGCACTGCTTGTGAAGTGCAAAAAAAGCCAATACAGTTTGAGCATTTCAAATCCAGTTTGGGCAAGGCATACACACTTGTCCCATTTCCCCAAATATATATTATTAGTAGTATTACTAGTAGTATTATATTATTATCATCATGAGAAGAGGGAGCAGGCGCACGTCTGTGGCTAGGCGTGCTGAAAGCAGTGGTGGTCAAGGGAAGGCTCAGGCTGGCACCAGTAAGCAGGCCACCTCTCCTTCTGTGAAAATCAAACGGGCAAGTCCGTGGTGGGGCATCTGCCGGGACTGACTCCCCCATACTAGATCTATGGTGTATCTCTGCCTGGCTCTCTGCCCGCCTGTCCTCCTCCTCTGTGACCGCCTCACAGGGATGGTTTGCAATGCATGACTTACTGCTGGCTTTGAAACAAACCATCCTTGCCTCACTTCCTTATGCCCCCAGAAATGCCTGCTGCCTGCCTGCATGCGTGCCTTCCCCCCAGGGTGCTGCTGTGGTGGGGCATCTGCCGGGACTGATTCCCCCATACTAGATCTATGGCATATCTCTGCCTGGCTCTCTGCCCACCTGTCCTCCTTCCCTGCCCGCCTCGCAGGGATGGTTTGTGTGTGTCTTGCTTTGTCTCAGGGGACAAGTCCTTCCTGCGCTCACTTAGACTTTTTGAAGTTCCAGATCAATTTTTCAAGTGTGGAAGAAGATTCATATTTAGGGTTATCTACTCCCCAATTCATGGCATGTTGGGATTTCCTTTGAAATGCCCCCATTGAGCTGTCTGCAGCTTTAATCCCTGAGATACTGGGGGGATTGGGGGGCATATACAAATGTAGACTAGCTTAGGAATCAAACACTAAACTCACATTTGCGCTCACACCCATCCACCAGCAAAATCTTTTTTAAAACACATTGTTTTCACCATTGAAATACTACTTATTTTAAATAACCCATTTACCATTATTAACTGCATTGCTAATCTTGCTCTTGTGTCAAAAGTCCCCAAGGGGAGAATCTGTGTGTCTGATTACAACAATAATAAGGCTCCCACAATTGGATTTACTCGGCTAGTTGCTAATTGAAGCACTTATACCTTTCCACAGAACAGTTTGCGAATGAGGCATATGATTGGAGGGAATTATAAGCAATCACCTCATCCCCCCAAACCCACATTAGTTAAATAATAGCTTCTGATTTTCTGTAGTGCTTACAGGATGTACTGAGAAAATGTTAAGCATCTCAAGCCCAGTGGGCAGCTGACAATAACTACTTGCAAACATGACTGCTGTACTTTAAATAGTTGCGTAGATGAGTGAATTCAGGTGCAGCTGAGGACTGAGGAAAAACTGCATCTGCCAAAATTCACTCCCCCTTTTACAACCTATTAAACATACAAGAGTCTTAACTCCCTGATCATCGGAAATTATGGGGCTAGCAGAGTTACCCATATTGGATAAAGCCAAATAATGCTATGAATTGTCAGTGAATGGCCTTGAATGAGTCACATGAGTACCTTCGTACTGTTGAATAGATACACTTAGAGTAATACATTTCATTGCACATTGAGATATAATAGACTGAATTTACAACGAGATGCAACAAACAGAAAAATCTACATCAGTTAGTATTCTCTCCAAAGAGAAATCAAGCATAAATTATTTCTGCCTTGCCTGGTTTAGGAATTCATAACAAGTTGTATGTGTACTTGTAGAAAGTGTAATGTGTAAAACAGACTTTCAATGACTTTGGGTGAGTTTCAGATAATTAAACAAATCAACACCCCAGTATGAATTTTATATCTTAGATTTGCCTGAGTTTGCCTGAGACATTGTGCTGCATGAGATGAAAGACAAGATGGTGTCATCCTCAGCCAACGTCAAGCCATCTAGACAAAATTGATCAACAATCTGATTTCAAGCCAGAGTTCTATGCAAAAATGGGGAAATATACCATGTATAACTCAACTGTGAAAAATATGCATCCTCTATCATCAAGCTGATTTAAAGCCAGGAAGCTGAATGGCAAACATGGAATTACCCCATTTTACCTCGAGAACCCTGCAGTGGTAGCTGGTGCAGGATGGAAAGGAGGACAGGGCTCCATTATTTTTAACAGTTGTATAGAAAAGAGAATTTCAGCAGGTGTCATTTGTGTGCCTGCAGCGCCTGATGAAATTCCATCTTCATCGCAACAGTTATTGTACTGAGTGCCACATGTATGACTATCTGCCTGTGCCTTACTCAGACTGCTGTCCAGATGCTAAATGTCGATGGCCAACTTCAAGGCTCTTCTTTGTCCTACTCATAAGTCTTGCTTTATTACAAGGAAACACGGGAGTGTTTCCCTATGTTATAGGCGATCAGTGAAAAGAGCATTCCACCATGTTAAGGCCGAAATTGGGGGTGGGTCATTCTGACGTTCATAAAATGGAAAATGTTTCACCAAACTTTCTGAAACTGAGACCTGCCAGAAAGAAATGCTGGTTTTACATACCCTGCGCGTTGATTTGTGAAATATTGAGGGCAGGATGGCAGTTCAAAGTACCAAAATGGGGAAAACCTCTCTGGCTCAAAATGGCTCTTTTCTATTTCCAGGTGGCAATGATTTTTTGCTCACTAAAAGCTCTGAATTGGGACCCTTACCCTTCAAACCAGTGGTGGGATCTTGTCCCCCTGTCCTTCTAGTTGGTGGAATGGTTTTTCTTTTTTCAAAATTTACTTCCATTTTTTTTTAATGAACATTTCTTTGCCCCATTAAAGTGAATACAGACTCATAACTCCTAAATGAAGCATGCTCAGTAGCATCGCCCTCCCCCTCCCTCCTGTCTCAAAGATTGGAATGTTGGAAATAAGATGGCTGCCTGGCTGAAATAAGATGGCCGCATGGCTCATTTAGTAGGGGTGTGCATTGACCCCCTGCTCTGCTTCACTTCCAGATCCGCGATTTTCAGATCGGCCCACTTCGCTCCACCCCCGCTCCGCCTGTGTCCGCTCCGCTCTGCTGCGGAGCTCCGGATCCGGATCGGAGCTCCGTTTCCCCCCCACACATAGGCTTGCATTAAGCTAAAAAAGTATACAACTTTTTTTCTGTGAAAGTTAGAAATCTCAAGTTTGGCACCATGACACCTCATGGAGGTATACACACGCATGCCAAGTTTCAAGCCAATCCCATCATCCCCTGATTTTTGGGGAATTTATGAAAATCGGGCACCCCATTCACACCCCTTTCCATAGCTCCGTCAATTTGCACGTTAAAAATCTCAAACTCGCCACCATGATGGCTTATCCAGGGATACAGATGCACGCCAAGACTCAAGGCAGTCCCATCATCCCCTGATTTTTGGGGAATTTATGAAAATCCAACACCCCATTCACACCCCTTTCGATAGCTCCGTCAATTTGCACGTTAGAAACCTCAAACTCGCCACCATGATAGCTTATCCAGGGACACACACACACACACGCCCAGACTCAAGGCAGTCCCATCATCCCCTGTTTTTTGGCGGGGCTTAAACCTGCAGACCTCTCAATGGGGCCATTTCAAAGGAAATCCCAACATGCCATGAATTGGGGAGTAGAGATCATCAACCTAATATGAATCTTCTTCCACACTTGAAAAATGGATTTGGAACTTCCAAAACTCCAAGTGAGCGCAGGAGTGACTTCTCCCCTGAGTCAAAGCCAGACACACACAACATCCCTGCAAGGCGGGCAGGGGAGGAGAGAGGGAAGGCAGGCAGGCAGCAGACATTTCTGGGGGCATAAGGAAGTGAGCCAAGGATAAGCCAGTAATGCATATAAAATGGAATAAATAAATAAATAAATAAACGAAGGAGGGGTGGAATTAAAAGCAGCAGTGTTGCTGAATAAACAACAAGAAGAACTTAAAAAAAAAGGCTATATCTGTCTTTTACCAGCAATAGGGGGATGTGCCCAGGGGAGGGGGAAGCAGCTGCCAATTTGACTGGTCCTAGTAACTAGTCTTTTAAGAAGCAAGGCTGTCAGTTCAACTCATGAAAGACATTGCTCCACCACTAAGAAGTAAACGCTCACTTCAACTCATGATAGGCATTGCTCCACTGGTTACTCTCTTTGGAGGGCTGTGATAGCCCCCCAAGTACAGGAGAGAGTGAGGGCACGTCCACATGGCATGCCTTAGGGGAGCTCATCCCCTTGCACATCTTTTCAGTTGTTCCCCAAAGTTAGGGTGGGTAGCAGTGCTGTGTTTCTATCTCTTATTATTGGCTTAGTATATGATTTCAGGTTGTGTTTGTGCATTTGGTGGGGCTACTGTTTTAAAAAACACTGGGAAAAGTCCGTTCAGACTAAGAAAGAGAAGTTCCCAGAATCCCAAGTTACCCGTTTTTCCTATGCCCTCCTCCAACTTTGGGATCATGTGATCATGACCGGGAGTTGACTCTGCCCCTCAGCCCTTCGAAAAAGGTATTTCCTGCCGGGTTTTAAAAAAATTCTAGCGCGCGACCCGCACCACGCACAGAGCTGTCTCAAAATGACCCCCATCCACGACTCTCCAAGCACAAGAATTTTCAGAAAGATAGCTTCAAAAACAACACAGTTATCCCCCTTTCTTTTCCGCAATGCAATCCTATGGGCGAAATGTTTCAAGATGGCGATAGAAGCGGACCGCGGAAACCGGAGCGCTCCGAAAATGGGTGCTTCTCTTCGCCTTGCTTCTAGGGGTCCACGGTCCGCTTCTACTCCGCCTCAAGGCAAGGCGGAGCAGGCCAATTTGCTCCTGCTTCTGCGCTTCTAATCGGAGCGGAGCACATGCCTATCATTTAGGAGCCATTTCCTTCTGCAGATAAGCCAAAGCCCTGTCTGGGCCCTCTCCTTCCCCACAGTGCTGTGGAGGCCAGGGAGGGAGAGAGAAACTATCTGCCTTCCTTGGAGGGAGCCCCTTCCCTGGCCTCCAAGGAAAAAGAAAACCTGTCTGGCTCAGGTAGGGGTTTGATTGACTTTGTTGTGTGTCTGTGATTGTGAAGAGGGAGGAAGGTGTGTGTGTGTGTGTGTGTTTGAAGTGCTGGTGCATCCTTCTTAATTCAAAGTAAAGAATATACGGCAAACTTTCCTTTGGGGTGGCAGTTCCTCACCCAAGCCTCTTAAAGTTTAAACCTTATGGAAATAAATATTTTGAGACTAGGAATGAAAAGAAGTTAACCCTGGCCTATCTGCCATGAGTTTAAACTTCTTCAGGTAGTGTGTGTTTCTTTAATAGGTGCTGAACTACATTTTAAGCTTTCTTTTATAGATTTTTGTGTGTGTGTGTGTGTGTGTGTGTGTGTGTGTGTGTGTGTGTGTGTATTTTGAATTTGAACACAGATATAGGTCTCTTAAGAAAAATCTCTGGTGTGAAGGAAGGTGAATAGTTTTGGTTATACATAGAAAATATTTTCCTTTCTCTGTGTACCTGCTTCTTATAAGCTAAAACTGCTGCTTTATGTTTGTATGAAAGGAAAACATTTTCTAAAATGTACATCCATGAATATTATACCCAAAACATTACTTCACACCAGAGAAATGGTTAAGGGACCTAGTTTTTGCTACAGCCTGGCACCCTCCAGTTGCTGTAGACTTAGATTCAGAGAATCATAGAATTCAATGCCCCTCAGTAGTTGCAGTAGTCCAGGGCATGTAGTCCTCTTCATCCTCCTCTTCATTTTATCCTCACAACGACCCTTTGAGGTAGTGTAGGCTGAGGGAAAGCCGGGAAGGGGGGCATAAGGAATTACATTTATATACCGCCCCATAGCCTGGGTGTATTTATTACATTGATATACCACCCGATAGCCAAAGCTCTGCAATAAATACCTAAATGTGTTGTTAACAATGATCTCCAGTTATTGACATAGCAAGAAAATACAAGCAAGGAAGCAACATTTGGTGATGCCTTTCATCTGGAAATTATGTGATATGTGGGTTATCAAGCAGTTATATGAAAAATGCTAGATACTCTGATCCTTGTTTTAAGTGGATTCTTTAATGTCGATATAGTAAAAATTATAAATTTTAGTGTATTTTTTTAAATAATTACACTATAGTGTCATAATTTAAATTTTTTAAATAGTGTAAATTGGGAAATTATTTAAAAAATATTTTTTTCTCCCCTGTGTGGGTTCTTTGATGTCTACTCAAGGTCCCACTACAGCTGAAGCTTTCCCCACATCCCATACATTTATATGGCTTCTTTCCTGTGTGGTCATCCATTACACAAAGCCATAAAATTCAATAAACAAAAACCCTATGGTTTACAAAACAACCTTAAAGGCTCTACAGTTTTCAACCAAACTCCAAAAAGCAGGGAAATTGGGAGTTAAGGCTCATAGGCCTATAACGCCACATCCTCCCTAAGGAGGCAGAAAGTGCCAGTGAAATTCTCATTCTCCCAAAGCAGATATAAACCATGAGGACAGGATGGAGAATAGGATATGCAGAGGTGACTGTGGGGTTGTGGAAAACTGATGACGAACAACTTTGGACAACCTACTAATCTTTTTTTGTTTATTTATTTATTTATTACATTTCTATACCGCCCAATAGCCGGAGCTCTCTGGCCGGTTTAGAGCAGCCCTTCCCCAACCTGGTGCCCTCCAAAGGTGTTGGACTACAACCCCCATCATTGCAAGTGAGTATGTCCCATGGACAGGAATGCTGCGACTTGTACTCTCAAACATGTGGAGAGGTGACTGTGGGGTTCTGGAAAACTGATTGGGGAATGCTGTTCTAGAGCAAGGGCAGGCAAAATGTAGATCTATAGATGTTTTGGCATTCAACTCATAAAAGTCTCTGTCAGCATGGACAGTGATCAAGAATGCTGCGAATGCTGTGACCGCAGAGGATTTTTCTTACGTGTTCAGCAGTTTGAGATCAAAGGCAGAGCTACCACTTAATAGATTCATGTGTAAGGAAGGATTATTTTAAAAACTATTGATGAAAATGATTTTTGTCCTCACCATAACATGGGAGTTGCAGCGCAGCACATCTGGAAAGTACCAGGCTGGAGAAGGATGGTTTATACTTGGATCCTGTACATGTCTTCTCAGAAGCCAGTGCCACTGATAGAGAAGTGGGTGGCCCTAAGTTGTTCGTCATCAGTTTTCCACAACCCCACAGTTATTATTATTATTATTATTTATTTATATAGCACCATCAATGTACATGGTGCTGTACAGAGTAAAACAGTAAATAGCAAGGCCCTGCCGTCACCTCTGCATATCCTATTCTCCATCCTGTCCTCATGGTTTATATCTGCTTTGGGAGAATGAGAATGCCACTGGCGCTTTCTGCCTCCTTAGGGAGGATGTGGCATTATAGGCCTGTGAGCCTTAACTCCCAATTTCCCTGCTTTTTGGAGTTTGGTTGAAAACTATAGAGCCTTTAACGTTGTTTTGTAAACCATAGTTTTTTTGTTTATTGAATCTATATGAAGGGCTGCCCAGTCCAAATCCAGCTTAGCGTCCCTCTTCAAATAGAGGACTGTCTTCTGACAGCTCTTAAAATATAGGACTGTAAAATTGGATAACTGGCCACGTTAGATCATTAGTTCCATGTGTGAAAGTGGGGTGCAGGTATTATCTGATGACACCTGGAAAAGTCTGACATAGGTATATATTATTGAATTCAAAAGAACAATTGCTGACCTGTCCTAAACCCTTCCTTTCATAGGCTGTGATGCCAATGGCAGTACAGAAAAACAAACAGCAGTTGTTGTTTTTAAAAAAGTTAGAATAAAAAATATTTCAGCACAAATACATATGCTCCTTCAGACCTGCCAGAAATCTCTTGGGTGTCTGAAAATAGCTTTTAAAAGAGTAGGTATTCTTGTATAGGGACTCCTTAAAGAGGCAATTGAATGACCTCTTCAGCTGTTACATTCCTGAATGGGACTATATGAATGTCACTCATGATCTATAGTTGACATTTTGGTCATGTTGAGGTCAGTGATAATGCTTCTATTGGATTCACTTGTATCTTTGCAATAGTCTCTTTGGAATTACAGTAAAGTGAATGTTTTTCTATCAAATTGGACCTTCTTGCTTTTGCTGATATTTCTGCTAAGGGCTTCTAATGTTTTAGAATTAATTACTAATTGGGTTCAGTATATTAACACAGTGACAACGCTTTAGCATAAGATTTATGTATGTTTAATTTTTTAATTAGATATCATTATCAACTGAGCATTGTACTCTTCTGGAATTCTTGCTTTGGAACATTTTGTGATACATCTCAATAAAAGTTATAAATACTGTAATGCCATACACACTACATTTTACATGGCTGCAAACTGAGAAATGTTCTCTCAGTTATTTCATGTTTTTATTATTCTTAAAATGAAAATTAACTTGTACCACCATTATACATTATCCCCAGTTTTGTTTATAATGTCAGCTAAGTGAAAAATATTCAGAGGTCAACTTCATCACAATGTATACATGAGAATGTCTCTCTACAGTGAATGTCTCCCGAATTTAAGATCTGTAGAGACTTTGCTCTGGGTTCTTTCTATTTGGGAGGTAAAATGATGTTTGGAGTAGGGCCTTTTCGATAAGTATTATGGGAAACCTTTTCCAAGGAGGCCTATTTCCTTATTAAGATTTAGGTCCAACCTGCATGTTATGTGAGAGATCTGTGACTTGATCTTCTGATGGTTTTTATTTTATTTTTGTACATTAAAACTCTAGCAGAGGCACCAAATTTGAGCAGAAATGGCATTGGCAGCAGAGAATGTTGAACCCTGAACTCCCTCTCAGTTTTCCTAATCCCCATCTCTCCCCACTCTCACCCCGCAAAAATGCTGTTAGCCCCATCAAGGAAAATAAAAGTTTCAGGAGGTAGGGAGGGATTTAGACTGGGAAAACTAGAAGCAGGTGGAGAAAGATGTCATTAATAGCACAATCCTATGCATACTTTATCAGAACAAATCCCACAGTTTTGGAATGGGGACTTACTCCCATGTAACGATGCATAAGACTGCAGCCTAAGGGTGCAATAATCCTATGCATGTTTAGACGTTTAAAATCTTATAACACCCGGCATTCCTCAGCCAGTCATGGTGGCTGGTGAATGCTGTGAGCTGTAGGACATTTTTCTGTCTAAACATATGTAAGATTGTGCCCTAAGTCTCAAAAGACTCAAGCAGGTGTCTTCTGCAATCCTGTTATCTCAGATCTTTTAAACAGGGATGCCAAATCACCTTCTCCATTAGGATTATAGGATAACAGTTCTGTACACACTGGGGAATAAAAGTTGACATTCATGAAACTACTTGGACTTGACAGATACAGATCTGGTTATAGCACTCTTGATATTTGCTACCATTTTAAGCACATTCATCTGTTTAAGAATCTGGTGAAGTGTGCTGACATTATCCCTAGTGTACATGCAGGAAAACGGCAATCCATTGGAATGAGGACACATTCAAAATCCAGCCAGGAAGAGCTCTGCCAAGAACAATTGCCCTCAACATCATGGGTTGGGTCCGCCTAAGACGGACCTTAGGAGAGAAATGGCTTCTTGCTGAAGGCCCTTGATGTAGCCCCATTATTTAAGGTAAAGTAAGTCTGGTTTTGGCTAGTAGTTGTAATTATCCCCTGCGTACGCTTTCTGTGTTATGTGCTTAAATGTAGCGTTCAAACCATATATCAAACCTTACAGCTAGCTGACAATTAAACATTCTGTGCATAATTATATACACGCAAAAATGTACATTCACACAATTCAGGTTTCATCAGCTTTAATCTGAGCTTCCTTATTATGATGATATTCATTTGGATGATCTCTTTTAAAAAAAAAATCACATATGCAACAGAAGCCACTACAGAACTCCAATTAGACATGTGCCGATATTGGCAGAGTGTCTCTTGTAGGTGTTAAGGAAGAACAAGGTATTTGTGCTCTAGCAGCAGCTATAGGTTTGGCAGCAGGTCCATCCATGCTATTCAACCACCTTGGTCTCCGTGGTTAGACTCATCACTGTACCTTCTTAAATACTTGCTTACACTTGACACCACAAGCTCTTATTTCCTGAAAAAGAAAGTTGCGTTCTTAGATGATACTTCTTCAAACATTTTGTTTCTCAGACAGAAACTTTGACATTTGCCTTAAAATCAAATAGCAGACAGAGCTAGGCTATTCTATGAGACTGTCCCCGCTCAGTCATAGAAGCTCATTGGATGTCCTTGGGCCATTTCTTATGAATATAAAATGTGTGTACATATAGATATGGTGGTGAGACCCAAATAAACTAATGCACACCCTGGAAGAAATGTAGGAGATGAAATGTAGAATTATTATTTTATTTTTTTAAAAAAAACCTCTTATAAGGGGATCATTTGTACTAATTCAGACCTTATGGATTATGTGTGCTGGTCTTCATTTCTTTGAATAGTATTTTTAATCTTTTATTTTTAACAGGATTTACAAATATGATATCATCATGTTTTAATATCCTATTCATCTATATCTACTCATTAGGCTTACATCTGTGTTGCAGTTTGTTCTATTGCAGCATTATTATAAATGAACACCAATGAACAGACAAGTCCTTTCCATACACAAGTTTTTGAATGGCTTGTTTGTTCTATGTTTCTGTAACTAAAGATATCTGCTAATAAATGGCATTTACTTGAAATTTGTTTACTTTGGAGGCATTCCATATGGATAAAGAGGGAAAGAAACCTCCACCCTCAGGTGGTGGCCTCAGTGGTGCACAATGCTGAGGGTGGGTGGAGGGAAGAGCATGGGTATGGGATTGTATGACAGATCACTGCTCATACAAGGTGAGGCTTGGCTAGAAAGCTGAGTCTTGCTGCCTAGCTAGTGTTCAAGACATTGATTGGATAAGGCAGGAGCAGAATGAAGAAGAGATTGCCAACCCTGGGTTAGACAACGGAGGAGAAACATGGGCTAAATTTTAGTTTCCAACTATCCCAGCATATGAGTACATCAAACCAGAGCAGGTACCAGATGCCAGGTCTGCTGGGTGTTTTGCATGGAAGGAGCAGCATTACACAGGAAGCACTACGAAGTCCAGGGAGTGACATACAGATCTGATCACACAAAACTGCTTGCAAGATAAAAACCAACTTTGACTTCACACACTGTGTTTTGTATATGAATAGAAACACTAGAATACAAAACAGGTCCCTCACCCCATCGGCCGTTAGGGTGCAAACATTTAAGATTTAAGGCATACGAACATAAGAAGAGCAATGCTGGATCAGACCAAAAGGTTTTACCCTTGAAGGCCACCAAAAATAATGTCAAATAAAAATCATTAAATTAATAAAGGCTAATCTAGTTCAGCATTCTGTTCACACAGTGGCGAACCAGCTGCCAATGGGAAGCCCACAAACGGGACATGAGTGAAATAGCATCCTCTTGCTTGTGTTCCCTAGCAACTGGTATACAGAGGAATATTGCCTCTGACACTGGAGGTAAAACACAGTCATCATGATCAGTAGCTAATGATAGACTTACCCTCCATGAATTTGTCTAATACCCTTTTAAAGCCATCCATGTTAGTTGGCACTGCTACATCTTTTGATAATTTCCCATGTGCCGTGTTAAAATGTGCAGAAGCCAGGCCAAGTTCTTTGGAGAAAGCACCACATACTAATACTCTGGTAGGTCACCAGGTGTTCTTGCCCAAATACAAAGTTGACATGAGAAGCTAGCCTTAGACCTCACCCCAACTTTCCAAAGACAATTCATTCTACTCAAAAGTTTTATATTCAGCATATACATTTCAAACTTCTTTAGACCAAAAAAGAAGATCACACACACACACTTTGGAGATATTCTAAGAACTCCCCACAGACCTTCAACTTCAGTAGTCAATCGTTAGGATGATATTGACACAAAAAGGCACTTGAGATGTCTTTGATCTAACAGAAAAGATCAAACCTGGATTTCTAAAGAAGAAACTTTTGGACAAAGGTAGCAAATATTTTAAAGAAATAAATGACCTGGATGCTATGAACATAATTTACTCAGTCTAAAGGAGAGCTTTTGATATCACTTCTCAGAAAAGATTAATCTTGTTGAGGAAAATCCATTCCTGAGGTGAATGACCTAAATGGGGTAAGTGATCTGAATGGAACTGGAACGGGGAAGAAAGAAGCACCTTTAGATTTCAAAAGGTACCAAAAAGTGGGCCAGACTGAATGGAATATTGGTTCAACAAATGAAGAAATACCAGGACACATTTTGTTCATTTCTGTGTCAATGAATCTGGTTAAAGAGTCAATGCAGCAGGAATATGTGATCTTACAATGAGAAATAAAAACACAGAAGAGGCCATTTATTAAATAATAAATTCAGAAGAAGCTGAAAAACAGTCAAGCTTTGACAACTATGGAGAAATAAGGCGGTAAGGGAATTAACATAAGAAAGATGTGTGTTTTAATTATCTAGAAAATGCTGACTTGGAAAACGAGCTGCCTGGAAATAATTGCGAATAAACCTGTAAAGCTTATGGCCGATTGCTTAATAGACGTTGTAAAAGGATTAATTAATTAACATTTGAGATATTGTCTGACTTTCAATAGAACCATAAAATTATTATTGAAGCATCATGGAATATTTTTTATGGCAACTAGATGCCCTACACATCAAAAGACTCTCAAAGATAAAAAAATGTGAAGATCAGCTATTTAAATATATAAATAGGACAACATCTGTAATGTGGGTGGGGAGGAAAGGGAAGATGAATGAAGATTCTAGAAGCAGGTTAGGAAAATTGATAATGCAAGCCTTATTAAAATACAACTGAGCATTTAAAAAACTTTGGAAATATTCTTCATATCACACATATACACACACACCAGATGTGCAAGTTTGCCCAAAAGGGATGTGAATCAAATGGGGCTTTGGTCCATAACTAGCTTTCTTAGAAGCCTCAGCTTGGAGGGCCGCATTCAACCCCACCCCTCCAAATGCATATATGTCCCATATATGTCTCTAGCGGCTCATTCTTTAGGGTCTCATTTTGAGGTTGTAGTGCTGATTGGGAGAAACCATCTACGATAGCCAATGTGAAACAGGCCTCCATAAGGAAGTGCAGCACTATCTTACAAACAACTGGAGAGATGAAACTATTCCCCTCCCTCCACACAAACTTTTTATTTAGGGACCACTTTTACAATAGCTCAGCTTGAGGTCACAAGGTTAGCGCTGTGTAGTAATAATGACACAGAAGTGGTAAGGCTTCAATAGAATAAGCAAATGAACACACACATGCAATCACACATTTGCCAAGGGAAATTCTTTTACGTGTGAATTCTGCACTAATTTGCAAGAAGAAATGTCACCATTTTAGGATGTTTTTAGAATGTTTTAGGATGTTTTAACAATGTATATTATGTTTTAAGTCAGTTTTATGTATTTTATATTTACTGTTATTCCCCACCTCAATCAAAATGGAGAGGAGGGTAAGAAATATTATTATTATTATTATTATTATTATTATTATTATTATTACTCCATTTCTTAATGTGCAAAATTGCATCCAATTTATTATCATTATCATCATTTTCATAATACTTTAAAGTATAAATCAGACAATATGTTAACTGTGTGTATCCATTTAATATATCCTGGTGTATGTTTTTAATGAACAGCTGTAGGAAGGCCTGATCAAGGTCTAGATTGTGGCACAAAGGGAAAGGTAGTAAAATGCATCGTATTCATGATGAAAATGAGATTGCTCTTCACCTCAAGTGAGAAGTTGCCATTGGCACAATAATGATCATAAATATCAACTAGTTTGGTGCTAAGGGCGAGATAGGGCAAAACAATCCTATGCGGGTACTAGGGAAGATCTGCTTAGAGCCACCCATAGCATCCCAAACACTGCTAGAGTACAAGCAGCCAGGTCAGGAGGTAGTGGTGGGCATGCAGTTTTTCACAAGTTTTTCTCCCAGCCACTTTTGCTTTTGTTTTGAAAATCCTTCTCATGAAATCCATGTTACTGGGCTCTCATGGGGGAACGGAGTGGTTTCAGAAATGGTGGTTCCAAAACTCTCCAACCCCTGGATTGTCCCATTTCAGGGCCTACCACTGGCTACTGCTCCCAGCAGTAGATTTACACAGTTGGTGCTCTGTGGATATAATTGGGGCTTCCTGGGCAGATGCCCCACCACTACGACCACTAGCGGTCCCCTCTGCTCTGTTCTAAAATACTTCAGATAGCAGATCTGGGAGTTAGGATTGTATTCTTAAACTCACTTACTTGGATGAAAAATCCATTGAAATTATTAGGAGCTACTTCCAAGTAAATGTATCTAATCCTAAGAAATCTAGGACACTAGGAAATCTAGGATCTAGACTCCCCACCCCACCCCAGGACTGAACTGCTAGTGTGGATATAGTTGTCCAGATGGTGAAGTAGTTGAGTGTTACCCAGTAAGAGGTGAAGTGGGATTTAACCATAGGTCAAACCAACCCACACTATCTCCTGTTACTGCCCTTCACCCTAGCATCTTTGAGGGCATTTTAAGTTGGAAAGTTTCATCTTTCTCCACCACCCCAAGGGTTAGTGTCTCATCTGGATGTTTACCAAGTTAGCATCCTAAACAAATGGCAAAATGCATTTAGTAGGCAGTAAGTTCTCGGAGATGGGTTTGTAGCCTCTTGTGAAGAAAGGGCTATAAACAACTACTTGAAGAAGTAATAAACTTTATTAGGTGCTAGTACCTAGGAAAGTCAGAAATAATGGTTAGAAAGAAAATGATACTTTCAAAACTGAATTGCTCACTTTCGTTTCCCAAGCTATAAATTATTCTAGCCTTAAAGGTAAAGGAAGGGGGGAGCTTCTCCCCCTCCCTCTCACGAATGACCTATGGGGTTGGGTTGCAAAAATCTCCATTCACACAGTTTATATCACAGCATGTGTCAAGGACACTTCTATTATATGCTTTCTCTTATGTAAACTGATGGAATCAATATGCTGGGGTAGTGGTGCTAAGGACTGCTAATATCAAGATTTCACAAATTTGGAACACCATTGTTTATGAAAGGGGCATGCAAAACTGATGGTGTTGCATGAGATTATAGCTTGAGAAGTAAATCAAACACAACATCAGTGCTTAATTACTCCACAGTTAGCCAATGTAATGTGCAAGCAAGCTGTGGATTATTGCATTTAGCCATATGAACAAATAAAGGGAAGGGGGTAAAAGAAGGCACAATTATCTTTAAAACATCACATGTCCTTACCAAGTGCATTTCATCTCCTTCAATCCACTGGGTCCAGCCACGGCCTTCTTTTTCTCCTTTCTGCACACAAAGAAGTTTATCTCCATCCCACGTCACAGAGGTCTAATAAAAAAACAAAACCCAGGAACATTAAAGGGTAAGATATCCTTTTAGTTAAAGTACCATTATAAGACTCAAAATCCTTTTGTTTGTAAAAATGACATTTAGGGCACAATCCTACTGTGATGACTATAAGGACTCCGAGGCTGATGGTCATCCTATGAAGGGTGGGAGAAGCGGCTGAGGTGATCTTCGCCTCCCTGTCCTTCTGCCCTTCGTTTTCACTAGATGGGCTTTTTTGCCCATCTAGCAAAAGCACCTCAGGACAGCTTGTATCCTTGCCTCTCCAGTCTCCGCCCCTCCCCACATTGTTCATATAATGTACTCTTATTTATTTATTTATTTATTTATTTATTTATTTATTTATTACAGCACCATGTGCATTGATGGTGCTATATAAATAAATAATAATAATAATAATTTATGCACTTTTATCCTGCCCTTTAGCCAAAAAGGCTCTCAAAGCAGAGCCTTTACAAAAACATTTCTTAAGACAGTCCCTGCCCACAGGCTTACAATCTAAAAAACATGACACAAAAGGAAAGGGGATTGTGAGGGAGGTGGGGGGGAAAGATGGTTGTTAAGATGGCTGTGTGAATCCAAGCCTGATTCCAAAATTTTAAGCATGGAGGGGACACAGGGATGTGTGTGTGTCATCCCTGTTCCTTCACCTCCCTGTGTTGTTAGGGAAATTCTGTTTAGCTGGATGCAGTTACAGTGCACAATCAGGTTTCTGATCAGGTTTCTGTTCAGTCAAATGCCTTTACATTTTCTCTTTAGATTTTCGCCATCAATACAGGGAGGCAAGAGATGAAGGGGGCAGATAGGGCACAAACATGTCCTTTTCGCCTCTCCATGCTTAAGATTTCCAAATGCCTGAATAGTGTTATTGTCTACATGCATTCATACCTGCTATATATACCTGTTACATACACATAGGTACTAAAATCCTACTTAATCCAGGATACATATAATGCGTACAGATGAAGCATCTAGTTGTGCAAACTGATGAATGCATATTCACTTTAGGGATTATATTCAACTATCTCTGTACACATGTACAGTTATCCTTTTAATTAGAAACAACCAGGGATCAAATTCAAAATTTATTGCATGCACAGTTTGTACTCTACCACCTTTTCCAACAGGACAGAGGGCTCCTAGCGCTACCAATTAGCAAACACTGTGCAACTATTTCAACTTTTTCATGGTAAGAAAAAGGATGGGAAAACTGGTGGGGAAGATACAAGCAGAAGACAACAATGTCTGGAACCACCACCACCCCTGTAAAATTCTGTGAATGAAGCAGGGCAACGACAATCATCTGGGACCATCTTCAGCAGAAAATCCACAACTAACAAATCAAACCATGAAAATCAAATGACCAACATTTTAGGCTTATACCTCATTAGTAAAACCAATTGATCCCTTCTGCCCCCATCTGGTATCCTAACTATGGGCCTGATAAAAGATATGAAGAGAAAGAGCCAATCACAAGGAGGTTACTGTTGAGCAGTTAAGTGCTATGGGGTGAAGGAAGAGTGAGGACCTAGTTCCACTGAAGACAGTGGAAGTACAGGGACTTTAAGCCAAGAAGGGGCCAGAAAAGTTGTGCCTGCCCAACGCTTAAATGAACAGCAAAACACCACGTGATCACTCCTTGCTGCCGATTCTGTTACCAAGGTACAAGAAGTCTTTCTACCAGTAGGGGGAAACCCTCATTCAGCATTTTCAGTTTTTTACTACAGTGCCAACTGACCTTGGGAAAATGCAATGATTTTTTTATGGTTCTGTTCTACCAATCTTTCTTTTAAGTGATTTAGCATGGTTTCAGAAAGACAGGAGGCAAGGGACACGTTGACCTAGCATTCCCATAATCTATGATTTCCAGTAACCCATTTTGTCATCTGTTGGAAGCATGAATGCACACTTGTTAGAGTGGAGTATGGGATTGTGTGTGTGTGTGTGTGTGTGTGTGAATATATGTCCACTTTTCCAGACAGCTCAAACAGGATAGAATATCATACCAATGACCACAAGAGCAATGTTGTCAAGTTCCATGCTAAACAATTGTCATTCATTTCAGTGGGGCCTCCAGACAGGGCTCCTGCACAAGCACTGGCATCATAGCAACAGTGGCTTATAGGATATGACTAATGTCCCCTTGCCCTCCCCAAAGCAAAGAAATTGTTCTCTAGACCAACCAAATCCTGAATATGTATATGTAGGAGTATATATTATGTACCCATTCCAGTTGGCTGGATAGTTCAAATCAACATAAGAACATAAGAAGATAAAGAGCCATGCTGGATCAGACCACGAGTCCATCTAGTCCAGCATTCTGTTCACACGTTGGCCAACCACCTATCTGTATATAAGAATCACCATTCTCTGCTTCTTTAAGGGCTGGCAGGTCACCAAATGACAATAACAAGAGAAGATATGTGGGTCAAATACTCTTTTCTATTAAAGCTATGTAACTTTCTGTCAAGCTCATGTCTGGACCTGGAAGAAGCCCCTGTCGTTCTCTGGCTTATGCTTCTCCAGCCCCCAAGGCTCCCTTGCCTAGCTACTTCCTTTCTACCAGCAGCTCATAGCCTTTCCTCTCCTGCACCATCCCTAGGCCTAGTCCCTCACAGAGGGGCTGTAGCAGAGTGGTACAGCACATGTGCTTTGCATGCAGAAAGTCCCAAGTTCAATCCCGCAAATCTCCACTTAATGAGATCAAGAAGCAGGTAATTTGGAATATTTTTCTTTGGCTGAGAAGCCAGTGCCACTCAGAGTCAACAATACTGGGTTAGAGGGGGAAACAAGACTCTCATGGTATAAGGTAGATTCCTAGTTCCCTGGGAGGGTTTCCCCCAGCCTTTACCTTTCTTGACCCTTCTTTCTTCAGCATCCTTTTTTCAACTCATTCCGTCACGCTTCTTTTGGTCGCTGTAGCCCTATGTAAGCGTTCGCTAGAACAGGTGAAGAGTAGGAGTGGGGATGTATATGCAAGCCCTACCCCAAGTTTCCCATTCACATGGACTCCTCTTCAGACCTTTGAACATTCAGAGCCAAGGGGCATGTCTACACCATATGGTGTAGAAGGAGGGAGGTGGGTCGATCCCAGACTTACCTGCTTCCGGGATCATCCCAGGGTGTCTATACGCAGCGCGCTATGTCCCGGGAGGAAGAGGACATCATGCCCGCCATTTTGTTTTTATGAGCAGGAGCACTCCATTGCAAAAGGTACTTTAAAAACAAAACAAAAAAAACTCCTGCTCCCCCCACCCCTGATGGGCACAGAGCTCCTGAGGAAGTCTGTGCCCAGTTCTTTTTACTCACAAGGAGCTGGGACAGCCACCCACATGTTCCGCAGTCTCAGGATCATCCCAGGACCACGGGAAAAACTGGGGTGGAAAGTGTAGGGCAATATCCCAGGGAAATGCAGGGATCATCCCTTCCTGCTCACGGGATCCTCTGTGCGTCATGTGGACACACAGGGACGATCCCCGGGATATCGCCCCGTGTAGACATGTCCAAGTTCTGAAGAAGGTTTCTAAGTGCATTTTGCTGGACCCACATGGCTGCCCCCTCAACTGGAACCCTTGCCTTATCAGGGTTCCCAGTCCCAGAGAGGATTTTAAGCCTCTCAAATATGCCTGAAAACCCTCTTCAAACATTTGTGCCAATGCACACAAGGACACTGGAGGTAGGACGTGCATGAACACACCTAGCCCCTACTCGCTTTTAACCCTTGCATGTTCAGGCCTGGATGGGGTTCCTGTCACCGATTCAACCTTGGTGTTTACCTGGCACTCCTGCCAACAGCTACAATATTTAGGGTTTGGGATGCTCAGGAATATCATAGGTCATTATTAAAGCACTGATATTGCAATTAGTACGGATTGATTTACTTCTTATATTACGAATGATTTTCCCTCCAGCAAAAATTAGTGCTTAGTGCTCATTTGGGAAATCTGTTCTTTGAGCAATGATTTGTGTACACCATCCTATTTCTAATGCCCCCTTTGATACTGCTTTTGAAAAAGAAGATAAAAAACCTCTAATAGTCATAAATTGTGTGTCCCCCCTCCCCATTTTTCTAAAAGGTGTGTGTGGGGTTTTATGGATAAAATGTATTTGGGGCATATACTAGATACAAAACAAAAAAGAGACAAAACATTGTTACATGATAATGGACATTTTTACTGGGTAAAGTGAAAAAAGGTCTTATCTTTGGAACACCATACCTTGAGCTGTTTTCTATGATGCACAAAAGATTAAGGATGTAATGGTATTTTTATCTGCTCATACCCATAGCTCTATTCAGATGTTAAGCCCAAATAGGTTATGTAAACATATGTAAGGGGGTTGGGTCCCTTCTCACTGGCCCTGCTCTCTCAGTTGAGGAGTACAGTGTGAAGGTGGATTCTACCTGCATTCATTTGAATGTGAATAGAACTCTCTGCACAATAGGGAACCAACCTGTATTAGAGACCATGCCATACATGGTCAGGTTGGGCCCCATGCATATGGGACTTTGGGATTGGGCCAAAGGCCATGGCCCCATGCCCTTTACACTTTTGCATACCCTGTTTGGGCTTGATATGCGTATTATTATGTGATATTAAAAACCACTGGTGCCATTAAATGTCTGTTTGCCACTACAAGATCTGCATGGAAACAGTAATTAGAAAACATTTATGTGCTGGCTGCTAGAAAATATTGGCTTTCCAATGGCAACTTGTAAATCTGTGTTGAGTTTCTCATATGGATTGTGACCCACAGCAAATTCCTATGCAAGTAAGTCCCACTGAGTTTGGTGGGATTTACTCCCAGATAAGTGTCCCAGACCGTTTGAAAGAGGCGGTAGGGAGACCACTCCTGAAGAAAACTTCCTTGGACCCGGAAAATCTTAGTAATTATAGGCCGGTAGCAAATGTTCCATTCCTGGGCAAGGTCCTTGAGCGGGTGGTGGCGGGACAGCTCCAGACACTTTTGGATGAGACTGATTATCTGCATCCATTTCAAGCCTGGTTTTGGCACTGAAACAGCCTTGGTCGCCCTGTATGATGACCTATGTCGGGAGAAAGACAGGGGGAGTGTAACTCTGTTGATTCTCCTGGATCTCTCAGCGGCTTTCGATACCATCGACCATGGTATCCTTCTGGAACGTCTGGCTGAGCTGGGAGTGGGGGGGCACTGCATTGCAGTGGTTCCGCTCCTACTTAGCAGGACGGCTCCAGAAGGTGGTGCTTGGGGGACATTGCTCGGCCCCGTGGACTCTTCGGTATGGGGTTCCTCAGGGGTCGGTCTTGTCCCCCATGCTGTTTAACATGTACATGAAACCGTTGGGTGCGGTCATCCGGAGTTTTGGAGTGCGCTGTCATCAGTACGCTGACGACACACAGCTCTACTGCTCCTTTTCAGCTTCATAAGGTGTGGCTGTGGATGTGCTGAACAGGTGCTTGGCTGCGACAATGGACTGGATGAGGGCTAATAAACTGAAACTCAATCCAGACAAGACTGAGATGCTGCTGGTGGGTGGTTCCTCTGATCGGATGGGGGGTGTTCAACCGGTTCTGGATGGGGTTGCACTCCCCCTGGAGGAGAAGGTTCGTAGCTTGGGGGTTCTCCTAGAACCATCTTTGTCACTTGAGGCACAGGTGGCCTCGGTGGCACGGAGTGCCTTCTACCAACTTCGGTTGGTGGCCCAGCTACGCCCCTATCTGGACAGGGATAACCTAGCTTCAGTTGTTCATACTTTGGTAACTTCCAAATTAGATTACTGCAACGCCCTCTACATGGGGCAGCCTTTGAAGACGGTCCGGAAACTGCAGCTTGTGCAAAATGCGGCGGCCAGATTGATAGCTGGAACAGGAAGATTTGAGCATATAACACCAATTCTGGCCCGCTTGCATTGGCTACCTATATGTTTCCAAGCCCAATTCAAGGTGCTGGTTTTAACCTATAAAGCCCTACATGGCTTGGGACCACAATACCTGATGGAACGCCTCTCCCGACATGAACCTACCCGTACACTGCGCTCAACATCTAAGGTCCTCCTCCGAGTGCCTACTCCGAGGGAAGCTCGGAGGATGGCAACAAGGGAGAGGGCCTTCTCAGTGGTTGCCCCCCGACTGTGGAATGATCTTCCCGATAAGGCTCGCCTGGCGCCAACGTTGTTATCTTTTCGGCGCCAGGTCAAGACCTTTCTCTTCTCCCAGGCATTTTAACAGCATTTAATAACGTTAAGTTTGTTTTAATGGACCCCAGAATTGTTGTTTTAAATGGATACTGTTGTTGTTTTTATACTGTTTTTATGTTTTTTAAAAATTTTGTATACTTTTAATGATTACTATTTTTAATTGTTGTAAACCGCCCAGAGAGCTTCGGCTGGGGGGCGGTATATAAATGTAATAAAATAAATAAATAATAATAAAATATACTGGATTGCAACCTTAAATAATAAAAGGAACCTAGATGCTTAATGTTTGACAACTCTGTACAGCTGGCAAGAGACAGCAATCCCATATTCAGAAGAGGGGGTGAAATGAGAACATAAGAAGAGCCAAGCTAGATCAACAGCCTGTTTCCCATACTGGCCAACGAGATAGCTCTGGGTAACCCACAAACAGGACATGAGGACTGCACCACCCTCGGGCTCATGTTTCCCAGCAATCGGCATACAGAGCCATACTGCCTCTGATAGTGGAGATAATGTATGGCCATCATGCCTAATCGCCATTGATAGCTTCACCCATCATGAAAAGACCTCCCTAAGGCTGCCTAGTAGTTTGTGGCTGTCATAAAAACTGAACCAGGTACTTTCCCAGCTCAAGATCTTAATCACAGCAATTTCTCTGCTTGGCCTATTCCATCTGGTCTGGGAGGGCAACATGCTGATTGGCTCCAGCTACAAAAGATGACAGCTGAAGGTGACTGGAGACCACCTGAGTGCAACACCTTCCCCCCCCCCCCACTCTCTAGATGGTCCATGTGGGCAAGCAGAGCCCTGACTGACTCCAGCTTTCCAGGCTGCTCCTGCTGCTGAAGTTGCCTAGAGGCTGGCACTCCATTTGATTCATGTTAGGGGAGAAATTGGTATTGTATATTTCTGGGCTTCCTGGGCAGAGAAAGAGAAGCCAATGATGGAGAACACCCCAGGTTAGAGCTAAGGAGAGAGGTGGCCCAGCTGAGAGAAGAGCTGCCCAGCCATTACCTGGAAGTTTTGATGAACTTCCTTGGTAAAGACCACATGGGTGGCTGAAGAGGGGATTGAAGATGTGAGATGTTTTCTGCTGGTTTTATGTTGATTGAGACTGATGCACCTGCACATTCTGATGCCTTACAGTAATGCTGCTGCTCTGACCTTTGAAATTAATTTGTTGAAATGCTCACATTTTGACGACTACTTCAGTTACTGATATTTTCTTGATTTGGATTGGTTCGTGAAAGGTTTGTTAGCTAAATGTGGATATCTTTGTGATGATTATTCTCATGAATGGAAGGAATTGATCTTTGGTATGTTTAGGAAAAGTTTTGCTAGGTAGCGAAATATTAAGATATTTTAGGTGTCTTTAGTGGATTTGATATACTTGTGAATTTATACATAGCTGATGTATTGCTAAACTAACATTTTTGTTTTGCTGTCTTTGCAAGATGTTTGAGCATTATTCTGTAAGGGAAGTCAGCATATGAGCACAGTTGTTTGTAGGAGTCATGCTCCATGGATAGGGTGTATAGCTCAGTGGTACAGCACATGCTTTATTTGCAGAAGGCTTCAGGTTGCATCACCACGTAGGACTGGGAAAACTCCTGATTCAAACCCTGGAGAGACACTGCCAGCTGGTGTAGACTCTACTGAGCTAGATGGACTTGGGAAAAGGCAGCTTCCAGTGACCATTGCTACAGGAGACTTTTATTGCATGCTTGGGATTGGTCACTCATGTAAGTTTGTGGGTCCTTTACATGATGTTGTCAACCTCAAGAGCATCTCTCATGCTTTTTGAACTTTATCCTGCTTTTAAAAGGATTGGAGATAAAATGGTAATAAACATTAATGTGAATATATTGGCAGTGTGTAATGACAGCATGCGTCATAATACACCCACTACATGGTGCTGTATAATGAAACTAAATAGAACATGCCGAGAAAGGAAATTTTCAGTTTCAATCACTTGTAAAGAAGTCCATTATAATCCCGCAAAGAAACTAGAAGCAGAAAGCTCCAGTAAAGATGCAGGATTTCAGCCTGGTATGGTGAAACCCTATAGCCCAGGGCAGTGCAGACCATCAAGAAATGTGGAGTTGGCTTGAGCTTAGAGACTCAGTATACCATTTAGCAGCCCAATCCAGACTCACCTGCTTTATTCTGGATGATATTAATCATACACCTATTTCCAAGGCTTTTTTTTGCCTCTTCTAGCCACCTTACTAGCCAACTCAAACACTTCTTACACCGATAAACTTTCAAAAGCACCACAGAATTAACAAAGAAGAGGAAGAAGGAAAAGAAGTAACTAGGGTTGTATGCAAACCCCCTAACCACTTCAGAGGCTGATTAGGATCTGATTTGGCCCCGACCCACCTTGACCCAATCCGGACCCAATCCGACCCACTTTGGATCTGGATTCATAGCAGGCTTCAGACATTCAAATTACTAGGATGTTCATTTACTTGGCTACTGCAGCAGCAGTGGTGGTGGAAGGGCAGGAGGACAAGAGTCACTTCTCCTCCTCCTGCTCCACTGCCACTGCACTAGCCAGGATGAGAGCAGGAGAAGGGAACACCCTTCTCCTCCTTTTAACCCAGTGCCAGTGCTCCTGCTCCTCTTTTCCTGCCAGAGCCTCTCCTGCTGTGGTAGCCAGGATCCCAGATCAGTCCAAAGCATTCCAAAGAGATTCAGATCAATCTGATCCACTTTGGCAAATCTGGCCCCTCTCAGGATTCAGACTGATTGAGGCTGAAGCGTGCTTTTGCTTGGAATTTGGATCTGGATCCAAACCAGTGCACACCACTAGAAGTAACCTTAATATTTTAGCCCAATGACCAAAGAAAATTTCTCTGTGGGGTGACTTTTCTCCAGAATACCTGCATGATGGACCTTTCCTTTGTATATGCTCCCACATGGCAGGATTAAGTGTTTCCTATGTTCTGTAAATACTTTGATCACTTGTAAATATTATTTTGTATTGCATGGGTCCCCATACAGAAGAAAGGCTTCACTGCAAAAATGCAAAGGAACAGTCATCGCTTTGGTGGCTTACCACATTCAAAAGAATGTGAGAACTGGTTCTCATGTACAAGCAAATGAGTGCAGGATTACATCCAGAAAATCCTATCCTTGGGTGACAGCACTGTACAAAGAGAGAAAGAAGGACCCAAATGCACTATGGCAGGAATCCTAAGCATATGTACTTGGAAATAAATCCTGTCAATTCGCTTCTCAGAAAGCAGTTTTAGAACTGCAGTATTAGGGCAGAACTATATGGGAGGAGAAAAACATGTCATTCCCAATCTTATATTTTCTTATAAGGCAAATGCTGATGCTGAGGGCCTGCTTGTCAGTTTGGGGGTGGCGGGGTAAACTAGTGGACAGAAGTGGGTGCTTAATCTTTCTCACATCCATTGATTCTCCCCAGACCTTGAAGGCTCTGTTACTTGCTTTATCCCCCTAGTAATGCTCTGAAACCACAAATGATGCTAGCTACTGAAGCATTTGCCAGGGAGACTCCTAAGCATTTGAGGAATTAAGCACTTCCCTTGCCCTTTGATTGCCCCCTACAAAACTCCACTCCATCCTGCTTTTACATTACTTCTGAAAACACAGATCTAGGAACCTACATTTGCTGTGGTGATCTGTAAGTCAGATGTGTAACACATTTTTAATGTCATGTAAGTTTCTCAACGAGAGCTCTTTCACATGTTAGTAGAAGCAGAGGAAATGTGAATGACTTTGCTTCCTCTTCACACCTCCACTGTCATGTGCAACAGGAAAACACACATCAATATTGCAGGAAGATGTATGGGAAATTTCTGAACTAGGAGCTCACACATCTCTCTGCCTCCATGGAAGATATGTGCAGTTTATTCTGTTGTGCATTACGGTGGAAGCGTGAAAAGAAGAAGCACGAGTCATTGATGTGTCTTCCTTTTCCATTCCCTGTAATGTGCAAAGGAACCCTGGAAAGCAGTGCAACATTGCAATATTACTCAAGTGCATTAACTAATTCAGAAACATTTACATCTTAGATTAAATATGTTTGTAAAAAGAAATCATCCTTTCTTATCCACATATCCAAGAGCTGTGATCAGAAAGAGTCCCACAGCGATTTAAACTGGGAGAATAAACACTTTAGCCACCCCATGCCCAAGAAACTTAATTATTCTTTGCTAACTAGAATTTTTTGCCTGGTGATTCCTAGCTGGAAGACGCATGTTTTCTTTAAAATGCAATTTAGTTTCATAGCTTCTAGTACTAATACTGCTGGTTCCATTTCCAGTTGGGCTTGAAACGTACTAAATCTTCCTCACTGCTTTTCATTCTCTTAGAATAAACATGCTTCTTTAAATTATTACAAGCATTTCCCAAGGCACTCAGCATTGATGACAGAAGGGAACAAAACATTGCCTGCAAGAAAAGAGCAGGCAAGGATGACTGTACACGGTAGGCTGAGAGAATTCCCTAGAAGGTAACATGTGTTCACCCTGAAGATAACACCTGTCTTGGAAATTGCACAACTCTCCTGATTTCTAAACTTTGAGCTTATAGACCTTCCTTCCCTTAGCGTGTGCCACTTAGAAAACAAAATGACTTGTTAACAAAACACACCATGGGAGTGAAATATCTGTCAGCACTTGCCGCTGCTATCAGAAGGCTAGATAAATCATTTCACGATAGAAGATAGATTTCAGAACACCTTTAGCCACTGTGAATATTTCCGGATCCGATTATCTGAAGCATGGTCACAGTAGTTCTTTTATCCCCTGTGAGTTTTACATTCAAGGTACCAAAAACCAAATGGCTTGTGTGTGAGAGAATATCAGTTGCAGCCATGACAAGTGCTCTCTCTCTCTCTCTCTCTCTCTCTCTCTCTCTCTCTCTCTCTCTCTCTCTCTCTCTCTCTCACACACACACACACACACACACACACACACACACAGAGTGTTGGCCTCAGCATGTGACTGCATCTCAGCTTCAGTTGTTCCTGCATGAAACGGATTATCTTGTAGAACCTTTTCAATCCAGCTTCAGGCCTGATTTAGTATTTTACTTAGTATTTTATTGCTGGTGGGATACAAATTTAACAAATGAACACGTACCAATTTGGAATGAGATCTTACTGGATACTTATGGTGTTTTTCTAATTTGTTTACAAATGGACAAATTTAGCATAGGTGAAGCAGCAATTTCATTGCCCCCACACAGGGCCGGCGCCAGACTATATTGCACCCTAGACAGGCGCGTTCAGAAGCTTCCGCCCCACCCCCCCATGCACGCGCATGTGCGCACACCCGCCCGCCCACTCCTGGCTTTGAAGCCAGGACGCTGGGGTTGGGGGGGGCGGGGCGGGGGCTTTGAAGTGGCGCGCCCAGCCGGAAGTGGCTTCCTGGTGCGCCGTACTGAAGCCTCCACTCTGCGCCCGCTCCTGGCTTTGAAGCCAGGACACTGGGGTTGGGGGAGCGGGGCAGAGGCTTCGAAGCAGCGCGCCCGGAAAGTGGCTTCCAGGCTTCGCCTCCAACCCCAGCATCCTGGCTTCGAAGCCAGGAGCAGCTTCCAGCTGGGTGCTGGCTTCGAAGCCAGGACACTGGGGTTGGGGGGCGGCCAGGGCGGTGGCTTTGGAACAGCGTGCCCAGAAGCTGCTCTAGGAGAGCAGCTTCCGGGTGCGCCGTTCGGCACCCTCGTTTGCTTGGCGCTCTAGGACACCGCTTGAGTTGCCTCTATGGCAGCGCCGGGCCTGCCGCCATGTCAATCTCCAGTGAGAGGCAGCTATGCACTCCCAGATTCAGTTTGCAGCTCCCAGCTCAGGACTCTCTCTTTTCCCCCTCTCTCTGTTACCAGTTCAGTCTGCATTTTTTCTCACACAGATCTAACTTATGTACATCATCTTGTCTTGGTGCAAGGCAATAGCTTCTTATACAGGGAAAAAAATCATGAGCAATTAGCTAGCAATTTCCCCAAGAAAATGAAGGTATGGCCAGGAATTGCTATTCATAACCATACTATACTAAAGTTAGGCTAATGTAAAAGTGATAGTTTTAAAACAGGTTGCGAATGTATTCCGGACACTCTCCAGTGTTCTTTCTTCTTGATCTTTAGGAGCATAGGGCAGAGGGCACAAGGATAAGACTGATGGCAGCTCTAGCGTTATCACAAGGAGTGGCAAAGGATTTTTACTACTCTTGCAAGGTGGCTCTCCAGCCATTCCCAAAAAGCCACAATTAAGTCATCCTAATCAATGATAGGGAGCCTAGTTTTCAGTGGCAGTTGGTGCCGATTGGAACGGTTGGAGTGGAGGGCGGGGCAGCTAAAGACAGGTGACACCACAGCAGCAGCAATTCATGCACAGAAAAGGGGGGATGGGGACAAATTAACTTTGAGATCATGCTGCAAAGCAGAGGATTGGGTTGGGGTAGATCCATACAGCAACAAACAAAAGATTCCTTTTTAAATCCCCAGCTGCATCTGGTTGCACAGAAACCAGAAACCGAGGCAATGGACTTAAAGATCACGAGCGGGGCGGACAGAGGTGTCAATAAATTTGGGGTGCATTCTTAAAACCTACAATTGTACTCAAATTCAACAGATTCATCCTCAAGTTTGAGTGCCCAGCTTGTGTCCTTAAGATTAAACTGGAGCTTCTGAGAATAGCTCCAACAGTTTTACATTCTCCTTTAATGAAATTGATTGGCAACAAGAGTTTTGCAAACATTCAGAATCCTGCGAACTCTTACCAAAGGAAATTAGTCCCCTGGTGAGGCTGCAATCCTATACACACTTATCTCAGAGTAAGTTCCATTTAACTCAGTGGAACTTACTTCTGAGTAGACATGTATAGGATTGCACTTTAATTCTGTTATTTTGCACTGCTGTCTCCCTAATATTTTAACTCTTTTTGTAGTGTTATATTTCACATTCTCCTGCAATTTGTTTTACTCTCTTCTGTTGCATTTTTATATATATTTTTCGTAAGTGCTTTGATTTTATTCCGAACAGATAACATTACAATTCTTCCTCTCTGTGACCAATCTATGCAGAAACTAAGCAAACTGTCCTCAGACAAATGTTCTTCCTTGTGTGGTTAAAATGAAGCTGGCAAAGAACATTGCTGACAGGCTGGAAATGTAATTTTAACTTTCTCTGAAGATGCCACTATCTTCTGTTTATTATAAATGAAAGAAGTATATTTTATTTATTTATTTATTAAATTTCTATACTGCCCAATAGCCAATGTCTATCCCTCTTGTTCATCCAGTCAGCCCAGATACAAGCACATCTCTCTCTGAGCAATTTCAGGCCAGCACATTAGTGGCAGCCTGAAGAATGTTGCCTGGTTGCCAAATGTTGCCTGGTTGGTTGCCTGCTTGAGAAAGACCCCATGTGTCAGTCTGAAGTGCACTGAATGAGGCTTGACTGGGGCTTGGCTCCAAATGGCTGGAAGGAAAGAGAAAGAGAGAAACTGATTCTCTCCTGGCTTCCTCTAGCTCCTCTAGCAGACAATCCTCCCACCCCCAACACTGTGCATACAGGAACACCCTCTTTTCACACACACACTTTCTGCTGCATTGCAGGTAAAAGGAAGGAACAGAGGTGGTGGACTCAGTGCTCTCTTCCTGCCTTCACCTGCCTTGATGAGAGTGAAACTGGAAAGCAAGAAGGCTGCTGGTCTGTACACATGCAACTTCAAAACAAAGCATACTATTGGCTATTACATGGACATCCATTTCCCTAAAAGAAATGCTGGGTTTCTTTACATTTAGCAAAAATCCCAGACTTACTGGGTTTTTTTTTCTTTTGGAGTCATTGCAGCACAATATACACCCTCTTCCCCCCTTTGTTTTTGCCAGTTCCTTCCCTTACGTTTCAATTCTTCTGCCAGCAGATGGTGCTGATTTATCACATGATTACAATTTATTACAGCATTTTCAGGGTTTTATGACGGATTCCTGCTTGAAAATGAGTGTCATCGCACAGGAGAAAATTGCGTTTGCTTACCGTGGCTTCTCCGCTCACATAGGGTGACCAACTGTCAGGATTTCCCCGGATTTGTCCTGGTTTTTGTTCTTTCCATGGTGTCAGGGGGGATTTTCTATAATTTTCAATAATGTCCAGGAATGACACACCTTCCCCTTTAAGGCTGCCATTAGCATGGCAGGAGGGAGTGACATGCTTTCTTGAGGCACATCATTCCCCCACCCCGAGCTCCAATTGAGGTCTTAAAGGGGAAAGTGGGTCATTCGTGGACATTATAGAAAAGGCACCAACTGGAGTGGATGGTGGTGGTGCAGAATGAAATCCTTTCCCCTCCTCCACTCCAATCGAGTTCTTTAAGGTGGCGGGGGAATAACGTGCAGGACTCAGAAAGCTGCTTCCCCACACGCACACTAGGTGTCCTCTTTTTTGGGTTCCCAAATATGGTCACCCTAGCTCACACATTTGTCCATTACTTCCTCTTTTGAAAGAGGAAGTAAACAACGTGCACGTGGCCCATTCAATCAGCGGTTTTGATCCTGCTGCTTCTCCTGCACACAGCAGGCAATAGCAGCAACTTCTGTCTTTAAAAATAAGTCAGAGTTACTGGAGTGGTTTTGTTGTTGTTGCATGAAGAAGGCTAGAAGGTCAGGCTAGATGCAGACGTTGTGGTGAGAGGGATCCTCGTGTGGAGAGGCTAGCTGGCTCCTGCACAGAAAAACATGCATGCCCGTATTTGGGAGGCAGAGTATTCCTCACCAATGTCATGCCTGCTCCCTCTGCTGACTGAAATAATTGGGGGGAATTGAATTGAGTGGGAGCACCTCTTCCCACACACTCAGCACTAGGCCAGGCAGGCAGCAAGATTACAGGAAGCAATGGAGGGCTGAGAAGAAGCAAAGAAGAGGACCGAAGAAGCAAGTATGACAGCAGGCATGCTGTGCTTGCTAAAAGCCTACCCAGGAACATGCTGGGGATAAGGGGGGGCAGAGAGCGAGAGGGGCAGGGGGACAAGTGGGAGATGTAGTGGGGGACTAGCTTCCCTGCACTTAATATAGCACTACTGCTGCTACTTTGGGACAAAGGAAGATAGCTTTTCGTGAGTCACAGGATTGGTCTGTCTAGCTCATTACGGCCTACACCGACTGGCAATGGCTCTCGAAGGTTTCAGACAAGACAGGAATCTTTCCCAGGCCTAACTGGAGGTGCTGGTGATTGAACCGAGAATCTTTTGGATACAAAGCACATGTTCTGCCACTGAGCTATGGCCTTTCCAAAAATGCATGTAACATTTGACTTTGTTAACTTTGGCTTGCAGAAAGCAATGAGGTCCTGTCTGTTACAGTACCATGGACATGGAAATGAAAGTACAGAGAAATGGAGTGATTTGCCCAAGAACACACTGGAGACCCAGAAACAAAAGTCAAATTGCCTCCAGATTGTGTCTCAAAACAATCTGTGGTATGGCTCTAAGCCTAGTGTTTTAAGCATTGGACTCTACTATCCCCCTTGTTCTTTGAAGTCAGGTGTTGAACCTCAGGACTAGGGGCCAAATCCAGCCCTCTGCTTTTTTCCCAGAGAGCGGTGCCCCTTTATCCATATAATCAGTTGGTTCCCACTCCCTGCTGCCCCCAATCATTTATGGGCTTTCTGGTTTTTGTGCAGTTTTTCCCCTTTCTAAAAGTTGAAACTGCCTCTCCTAAGGCTTAATGATTATAGTTTAAGATCTTTAAACTACAATCACCAATAAAAGAGGACAGGTTTGCATGTGCTAATTTATATGTGTAGATGCAAATTTGGAAATAATTGCTATCAGCTAAATAGAAATACAATATATCTTACTATAGTGGGAGAGACTATTACCACGTGAGCAGTGTGCCTGCCTACCCAGTCTTCTGTCCAGGTGCTCACTGTTGATGAATGGCTTCAAAGCCCTTGCTCCCCCTTCTTATGGTTTTTCATCTTTTCATGAGACTTTGACTGGGCAGTCCTTTAAATGGAGGGTACCTTCAAACAGAGGGTACTGTCCTCTGGCAGCCATTCAAATAGAGGACTCTCCTCTGTACAGCAGGACACATGGCCACTCTGGTAACATAACTATCCCCAAATCAAATGCCGTCCTCTTCCTTGTCCCTGCATACCTTCTTACAAGCAATGGGGAGTTTTTTTTGTGTGTTTTTATGTGTGTGTGTGTGCATATTTTAGAGCAAGACATGGGTGGTTTGGGGCATCATGTAAAGGCTGCAAATGATTCAATATTTAATCTATTACTGTGGAAAGGGGAGAGCTGTTTGTGTAATTTTCTACCTCAAGGGGCGAAAATAACAGCATGCTTTAGGTCTTATTCACCTTGACTTTGGGGTGGATGGGTATTTGCTGTTCAGCTCTGGGCAGCCAAATGTTGTGAGCTGGCCCTGCTTCAAACACAAGAGTATAACTAATTTATACTACTTTTTGTCTTTAATGGCAGTGATTGTTTTTATCTTCTGTTGTGCCCTTCTAGTCGTAACAGTAATGTAATCAATGAGATCTGTAAGTTCTCTGTAGAACTCTTCTGTAGGCATACATACTTGTACTGTTAAATGTATGGTTGTCTCAGGACTCCTGCTAATAAGTAAATTGTCACCAGCTTATGTATGCTTGAGAGCACCAGCTCCAAGCAAATTAGAGTCCACAATAAATGCAAATTACAGCAATTATGATATTGCCTTCATTGTGGATTTATTAAAAGGCAGCAATTAGTAAAAACAAAACAAAGCTGTTGTCTAGATCATTTACATTTCCCTCCTTGCAACTTGGCTGTGCCAGGGAGGTAAAGCCATATTGACATAAGGTCAGAAATATTGATGCTTGCTTTTACTGAAGTATTCATCAAAATAATTGCTTTATCAGAAAACAATGTATTTTGTCCTTATGATCTACATGCAAAAGCCTTTGAAACATTTATTTACAGACCATTCCCACATCTTATCAATACTGTATTCACAGACCAAGTAGCTAACCTGATTTATGTGTCTGCTTAAAATATATTACTTCTGGCTGAAATACAACAATATGGGAAGCGGGAGGGTGGGTGGGGATCTTTTCCCGAATAATAATAATGCTGGTCTCTTTAGCAGATTTCATTTTATACCATCTAAAACTTCCATTAAAAACTAGTTATTGGTTTTCCTTCCTCAGCATCGAAAAATGCAGTCACCTTTAGCTTTTTTTTTAACAGTATCTCTCAAAGCATCTTGATGTTATAATGAAGCCAATAAGTATGTCGACCTAGTTCAAATACCTCCATATTAATACACTACGAGTATTTCTATGGGCCTGTTCAGAAGACACCTTAAACCCTGCTGGTTAAGGTTTTTGATTAAGGTGTCACGTGCAATGCGTTTTGCTAAACCCTGCTCACTCACTAACCCCAGTCGGACCATCTGCAGCAGGGTTATCGTCTCTAACAGTGGCTTAAAGTGTTGTGTGTGACAGCACAGCTTGTGGTTAGTGCTAACCCCAGAGAACCACTGTTTCGCTACCTACAGAGCCTGAAGTGTCGTCTGAACAGGCCCTATATTTTTATCTGCAATGACCCCATACCTCTGTAATTCACTATCAACTCAAGTCCATCAAGCCCCATGACTACAGCCCTTCAGGACTACTCACTTGTTTTCCTGGGCCTTCTCCCAAATTCTGTTTGGTTTTTTTTTGTTTGTTTTTTGAGGGGGGGAGTTGTGGGTGCTTCTGCTGATATGCTGGCTGCCATTATTTTTTGGTTTTTTTTGGGGGGGTACCTATTTTATTATTGTCACTGGCAATTTAAATGACTGTTGTGTTGTTCTTATCTTGTATATTCTAAAAGACAGCCAAAAATTAGTATGTATGTATGTATGTATATATAAATAAATAAATAAATAAATTTCAGCTGCACAATGCCACTTAATTCAGGAACTTTTTGGGTGCACCTTGCTGTAGACATTCACAGAGGGTAGTACTTAGTCCATATTACATCATAGGATTTGTTGGTACATGTGCTCCACTTTCGGTTATTTTATGCAAAATCTTGTACCTCACTAAAATAGTTAGGTTCACTCTCAAACTATAGTATGTCTTCTTGGCAAAAAAATGAAAAATGCTGTTCTTCAGAACTACTTGCCAAAACAGGATTCTCCTCCCCACACTCTTTTGATCTTATAGGAGCCCCTTGCTCTAGGAGGCACCTCAATTATTGTCATATTCCAAAGTCTGAAGAAGTTCACCACAATCACAGATGCCATTCACTGCAGCCATTCCTACTCATCCACAAGTCCCTTAGCTAGAATAGTAAATGACCAATTTATTTGTTGGGGTCCTCTTCCACAGTATTTCTGGATCCACTACTAATTTAACTATTATTTGAAATATTTTTATGCCACTTCTCAACCAGAAAGACTTCCAGAGTGGCTTACATATCATCAATTAAACAACGTACTCCTGGCCTGGGGCTTACAATTTAAAAAGACATGACACATAAGGAAAAATGAATAGGGAGGAAAGAGGAAAAACAATTCTTTCAACAGCATTGGTGGAATGGCCTGGCTTCCCCTTTCATCTCCCTCAGCTCAGCCTGCTGGAATGGCTTCTAAACCCTCTTTGACAAAGAGTGCTATATCTATGAAACCCTGTTCAAATGTCACTTGCCATGCTGCCTATTCACATCTAGATAAGAAGATTCCTTTTTGTTGACGTACTGGTAATATCTCATGGGGAAATTACAGCAAGGACCTTGCAAGCTGGTACAAAAACATTAAAATCCTTGATCTCCGAGACTCAGTAAAATCCTTAGGGGCGAGTTACCTCATGAAGCAGTAATTACTTTCTATTTAGGTTCATTTATATGCCATTCAGGTATCACCTACTTTCCTTAAACACACATCAGGATATCTGTAACAGGTTTAGTGAAATACCTATTTCTTTCTAAATTTAGGTTTAGTGAAAGAGACATATTTCACAACATTTAAAGTTTGTGATGGATTTCTTAGTTTTATATCCTGCAAGGACACCTACAGAATTTCTCCTCACAAAGTTTACAGTGCCTCACAATTTCTTACCAGATTATGTAAAATTACATGGCACCCATCATTTAAAACTGTTCAGAGTTAATGCTACTTTTTAACATCCCCATTTTATCTTATTAAGAGTTGCTAATTTTATAATACACATCGATACAGGAGCAGCTTCCCACCCACAACACTATTTAGTGGGAGGCATCCATTTCATAACTAATAGGTCACACAACCTGCAATCATTAACAAGGATACAGAATAATGACTACCTGTCTCAAACAAGAGAGGTTGAATATATGAAATGTGTAGATGTGCAGAACATATAAGAAAAATATTTTTTCAGTTCATTGTACAAAATACCTACATGATGGCAGTTCAGTTGGGGGTGGGAAGGTACATGAGATTGAATCCTAAGGTACTCCAGCATAAGTGGAAGTAACTTCCATCCTCTTCTCTCCTGATTTTCACTTATATCCCCCTTCTTGCTGTGCCAGAGGGTTCCAGAAAGTTCCCAGCCTTAAGCATTTATGGTATGCTTATGGATTTATGGTATGTCAAGGGAGGTGCAGAGGGAAGTGGCGGTGGGAAGCCCCATTCCGTTCACAGACATTAGAATCCAAGCTATGGCCTAACATCAGAACAGAAGGCTGCAGAATTGTTTAATAGTGTTTCTCTTAGGCCCTTTCTATACTTCCCAGTGTTCCAGGAGGGAGGGGGGAGGCTCTCGCAATATCATGATTGCGAGAGCTACCCCCAGTGTGCACATGCGGTGGCAACATCCCAGGAGGAAGCAGGGTTGTTGCAGGTGCTGTTTTTTCCTTCTTCCCCTGAGCGAGTCCTGTCATGCAAGAGCGAGGCCCCGCTCCAGCAAAAATGCAAGTTTAAAAACAAAAAAACAAAAACGCCCCCAGACCCCCTCTCTGCCATCCCGGGGGTGGCAAAATTGCTGCCACCCCTCCCCGACCGGCACAGAGCTGCATGGCGTGGCTCTGTGCCCATTTCTGGTGCTGCACTTACTTGTGAGTAAGCACAGCACCAGCTGGACACCCACACCTCCGTCTTGGGATGGTCCCAAGACCGTGGGAAGAATCAGTTTTCCCAGGGTTCCTTTATCCCTGGAAAAACCTGTGCCCATCCCCCTTGGCCCCTGGAGTCCCTGTGCGTCATTTGGACGCACAGGGACTCAGCTATGATCAGCCCGGACTATCAAGCTGGTGTAGACATGGCCTAAAAATCATATATGCTTCTTTCACTAGAAAAACCACATGTATTCCATTTATCAGGCACTGTACTCACATTTAATATTAATGCTTCAATGTTCCACTAAATGGTTAGAGTTTAACTTGTATTCATGTTTAAAACCCTTTCTATCAAATGGGAATTCTGCATCCCGTGTTTTTCTCCTCAACTTGCTAACTTGAATGATCCTCCAACCCATTTCTCTCTCCTTCTGGATCACCAACTCAAGATACTTCGTGAATTTTATAAATTAGCCAGTTGCTCATAGAAGTGATTGCTACACCAAACCAGTTATTGTCTTACCTTTTGATAGGATACTTCTGCACAGTGACTCCCCTTCTCCCTGCTGTAAAGTCTAGCATAGATTGCCATGTGGATATCGAGATTTCTTGAGATCTCTCTCACCAATATTGGATGTTTCTGGAGGCATCTGTTAGTTGCTGTGGAAACTCTGTTGTGACCTAATAGAACCACATAGCAAGCCGTGCTGGAAACTGTAGTGTCCTTAAGCTGCAACAGCACTTTTTGCCCATTGGCCTATGAATTTCAAAAGATGTATTTAGCCTCATTAAGGTCTGTCTCAAAGGAACTTATGAATGGCATATATGGGTAAATGTTATATTTCAGCATCACTTAGGCTTCCTTTCAAAAGTAAATGGAAACTTTAGCATAATCCAGGCCATAGCTAGACGGGGCTTTATCCCAGGGTGATCCCCGGGATTGTCCCTGTATGTCCACATGACGCACAGCGGATCCCAGGATCAGGGAGGGAAGATCCCTCCCTTGCCCCGGGATCTTGCCCTCCCTTTAGGCCCAGTTTTTCCATGGTCTTGGGCTGAGCCCAAGACCGTGGAACTTGTGGCCAGGCACCGTGGTTTGTCCCAGCACCTCGTAGTTCCTCGTGAGGAGCTGGGACCCATGCATGGGGTGCAGAGCTCCTCAGGAGCCCCCCCATGGGGAGTCAGGTGGGGGGAGTGGGGAATATATATATATATATATATATATATATATATATATATATATATATAAAAACACTTACCTTTTGCACACGAGCGGTCGTGCGCTGCTGGCTCTTTAAGAAAAAAAATGGTGGGCGTGACGCCTCTCCATCTGAGGTCGTCGCACGCTGCGTGTGAATTGAGGGGGAGATCTCGCAATGAAGAAATCGTGAGATCTTCACCCCTCCATCCTGCTCCTACTCAACATAAATGCAAATACTGTATAACTAAAAAGTTACTTTCAAAATAGTTTTGTCCTTGTATGTACTCCAAAACACAGCAAGAGAGTTGGACAATGATTGGAACTGCATTATGACTGAGTTCGTATGAAAACCTGTTCTTTCATGTTTTTTTTATTTCCTAACATTATGGCTCCTTCCTACCCACCCCGCCTCTACCTGAATCTTAGCATCTGTGCCTGAGGCAAATTTAAAGGTTCTGAAAACTGACAGCACAGTGCTTAAGGTAAACAGGCCGAGAGAGTTCCCCCAACACATTCTATAATAAGCCCCATGATGTGTACATAAAGAGGCAGTTCCTAAGGTACCATCTTCATGGATGTTTGTGGTAGAAGAAAAAATCCATCCCACAGCCAAGCTTGATGTGGAAGATTGCATGTTTTAATTAGTCGGTTTTGTACTCTGCTTCGTCCCAAAGGATCAGGGTGGTGAGTAACAACGCTAAAAATCAAATACTAAGATACTATGTATGAATTAAATTGCCCTCATAGTTATTAAAAGCCAGACCAAATATAAAAATGTTACAATGCTTTTGGAAAATGTTACATTCAGACTCTAGGGAATCTTCAGAGAAAAAAGAGTTCCATGGCTATGGGGCAGCCACTGAAAATACCAATTCTTGTATTCTCATGGTACAGTCTTGATACACCAAAATGGTACAGCCAACTGTTTTGTTTTCAGCCAATCACATATTCACATTTTAAAAAAAGTATTAACACAGTGATGGTATATCAGGAGAAGGCTGTCATATTCCAAATATCCTTTTAAGCTGATGAACAAAATTGTTAAGATTGGTTTGTTCTCTCAGCTTGAACACACTCTAGAAGAAGATGTTAGAAGACAGAATTCATGTCTGCAGCAAGGGAAATACTCTATATCCTTTAATAAAGGGATCCTGTAGAGGAGCAGCCCAGGGTCCTCTTGTCAGTGGGCCCCTGCTGGAGGGTGGGCCATCAGCAGGTACCCGACCCTACCTACTCTAGACGCCAGCCGTGCTGACACCATCATCCCAGCCACAACTCTAGAAACTATTAAACTCTATCTGCAATAAAAGGCTGACAGATCTGGTTGTGTAATTTCTAGCATCCAGTAACACCTCTTATGTTTGCTATGGACTGCCCAAACTTTCTGCCCAGCTTGAAGGGGGCAATTAAATACACCCAGTTGAAAACACAATTGTGCAGAGGCTGCTCCACACAAAAACCTATTTGCACAAGTTGCTCCTCATGCACTTCCTGCAATTTTACACCACATGACAGCAAAGTGAATATAAAGAAGGGCCCAAATAATGGCGGGACATAATGGTTTGTACGCATTAATATTATCAGCTAAGATTCCAGCAATGTGGGGACCATATTTGGGAAACCAAAAAAAGAGGACACCCAGTGGGTTGGGCAGGAAAGCAGCTTTCCACGACTTCCGGAAAGCATGCCATTCCCCCTGCCACCTTAAAGCCCCTGAGTGGAGCAGAGGAGGGGAAAGCATGTCATTCCTGCCCCCCTTCCATTGAGCCCTTTTCTATAATATCTGGGAATGACACACTTTCCCCTTTAAGGCCCCAATTGTAGCGGGGGGGGGGGAATGACACACTTCCAGAAAGTGCGTCATCCCCCCACCCCCACCAAGCTAATGGCAGCCTAGAAGAGGAAAGTGTGTCATTCCAGGACTTCATAGAAAATTACCCACAACACCCAGGATAGAACAAAAAACAGGACAAATCCAGAGAAATCCTGACAGTTGGTCACCATATGGATTTTTCAAGCTTAGGATACAAAGGCAAGTTTTTGCCACACGGAGTCACAGTCTTAAACTTAAAATTACTTGTTTTTTAAATTAGTGAAGAAAGCAATGGAAGAACTAAACTGCAGACAGTCTTTGCTAAAGGATCAATACCCAGGGGTGGGTGATAGGGTAGAAAGCTCATTGAGTAGTGAAGCAAATAATTAATTATAAGACAAATGCAAAATATAAAATTGTATGCAAGGCTGAGCAGTTCATGGAAGAGTCTCAAATTAACCATTCTATTGAATGCCATTTTCTTTTACTCTTTATCCTTTGCATAAATTGCTTTTCTTTATTCTAATGAAACAGTTGAGGCACTTTTAAAATGTAGAATGCTTACTGTGCAGCCTTGAGAAGAATAAAGTGCTAGATTATAGTGCTTAGTTGGTGTGAGCGAGGGCAGGGATCAATTTTTAAACCCATTGTCATTTAATTTATTTGTAATGCTTAATGATTTCCCCTGCACATGTATTAGTGTCTATACACAAATGGCATTATTATTTATACATATTTAAAAATCCATCCACCTCACATTAAAGCCAGAAAGGAAGTAATAGCTTGGCTTACCAAGTTTTCAAGACATTTATTCTCTTCTCACAGTTTGTTTGTATATAAAACCAGAGTTTTCAGAGATTCAAGATTAAATTAATGCAGTCACACAGACAACCAGCATATGAGCTGAACAGCTTCGGATCTCTCCTCCTTTTAGTTTATGCACCACAGGTGACATTAATCCCAGAAGCCGTGTCAATTTAGGTGAAAAGCTGCTTTTCAACAAATGTAATATTTCTACATCACACTTCTGTGTAAAAGCCAGACAATGCCTCTGGCTTAAATCAGGCAGCTCATGGTCCCAGGAATCTAGCATAGTGAACTGCCCAGGATTATATTATTATTATTATTATTATTATTATTATTATTATTATTTATTTATTTATTTATTTATATAGCACCTTCAAGTACAGTATGAAATAGGGATGCGCTTCTGTAACTGGCGCGTAGTCAGTGGTGTCATGAAGCCAGGGCTCACAGGGACACAGGGCTGGGACTTTTTCAATGGCAAGGGCAATAGGACTACCTGTCCTCCCCACATCTGTCAGATGTCCCTCTTCCCTCTGAGTTTAGCTGCAATCCTTATGGTAGTTGTCAGAATCAATTTCCCCAGAAACCATATACTGTTCCCTGTTGTAATGCAAGGTATTTGGTTGTATGTGTGTGACTCAGTCTTCTATGGACAATTCAGACTCATTAGCTCTACAAAAGACCTGCTCCTGGTGGAGAATATGAAAACTGCTAGAACGGTTTGTTTGTAATATGGATCACCACAGCTGTCTGCATTTTTGGATTTTTCTTAGGGACATGGCTATAGGGATTGTCATGATGAACGCCAGTACTTCAAAATTTACCAAGACACTGCATGCAGAATGAAGCTAGGCCTTCTGCCTATGCTGGGTCAACAGTGCAGAACATCCTTCCTGTTATAAATTCAGACTTCAGGGACCCTGTAAATCAGGAACGCACAACCCATGCTTTCCACATCTTTTACTGTGGCCACCGATGGTGTCCCAACCTCCCTCCGCTGCCACCGAATTCCTGGCCACCTGTACTCCCCACTCCCTCCTCATACAGATTGTGTGTGTGTGTGTGTGTGTGCGCGCACGCTTGCATGCATGCTGCCACCGACCCTCTAAGCCAGCATCACATTCTTCCCTTGGGGCTGAAACAGTTGTGCACCCCTCCTGTAAATGGAGACTATATTAGATATCCCTGGTCTGATTCCTGGTACAACTGCCTATGCTCATAAGTACATCATTCCTGGAAACAGGATTATTTTTTTCCTGACACAGCCCAATCCTGGACAGGCAGCTTCTAATAATTAAAAGGAAGATAATACAAGCCCAGCTAAGAAGATGCTACAGGGTTAAGGAGGTCAAATGAGAAGCTTTGAACTGGAACAGTGCCAAAATTGGGTTCAGGAGTTAATAGTTTATTTTCATTTCAGCAGACAGCCAGAATTTTGGAGTGTGTCAGAAGTTTAATGGCAATTGTTTCACCATTGCAGACTGACTGTGAAGTATCAAGTCCCCAGTGGCATCATGGCCACACTCTCATAGCCACAGTTCAGAGCCCCACTCCTAGACTACACCTCTTCCCATAAAATGGAGGTCTTAAAGAAACAAGCCTCTGGCTTGGAGCTTAGCAGTCCTCTGTCCCTCTAAGAGCTTGTGCTGGGCATGCTTGCCAGCACTGGTACGTTGGCTTCATGGACTGTGGAGCTCTGGGATGTGATAGCTGAAGCTAAGCTCAGGGGCCACATACGTTGATCCAGGCTCAAGGGCCTTCGGTTCCACAGTACTGCTTCAGCCCAGGGCCACCTCTAAAAGTATGATTCCCAACTACAGAATTAAGTTACAAAAGTGTGGTACAGTGGTTAGATAGGGTGACCATATTTTGAAAGGCAAAAAGGAGGACAATATAGCCACCTTCAAGGAGGCGTGCCCACCCCAACATGCCATCCTCCAAGGTGGGCCCATCTTGACATGACCGGGCCCCAAGGGGGGCGTGGCCTTGGTCACATGCCTAATTCTACACCTCCCTTTATATAGATTTGAAGTATGAAAAACCATATAACTACTGGTCCAAGGCAGAGATAATGTGAACATATTCTAATTCTTAATTTTAAAGTTCAGCTATATTGAACACAAAAGTATCACAATCAAGTGAAATGACCCAAAGTTATTCCCTTGTCTAAAAAGCTATGTAGGAACAGTAAACCTGCCTGGCATTAATATAGATTCTGGTTGACTGAAAGCAAAAGCCATGCACTAATCTTGTCTTGGCTAACTCCATGTTCTTTCATTCAGCAGCTTCTGTTAGATTCACCATACTGTATCAGCAAACTACTGGATGGATGTGATCAAACACAATTTAGACCCAATGTTAAATAGTTGCTTAGAATTGTGACTATGTGAACGCAATTTCTGAAACAAGATGGAGTTTGATATAGCAATCTTGAAGCTTCAGAAACTGAACATTAAGCATACATCTACATAAAATGGAACAATAAAGGCTGACTCAGGCCATTTCTACATCTGCCTTCCCCCCGCCCCCCGGGATCGTCCCGGGATCATCCCTGTGCATCCAAATGACACACAGGGGATCCCAGGAGCAGGCAGGGACTATCCCTCCATTTTCCTGGGACAATCCTTAGGTGTAGAAAGGGCCTCAAACACAACTGCCTCCATATATGAGAATACATGAAAAGAAAAAGAAAAAGTGGGAGCCCTAACATATCCAGTCATACAGACAGTCTCCACACCAACAGTATAAGTTCCTGATGGCTGCAAATAGTAGCAACGAGATTCTCCAAGCAAATGGTGCTCATTTAAGTGGTATGGGGCATATTAATGGTACGGTTCCCATGTGAAGCAGTCCCACACAGGAGCAGTGGGATTTGTAACATATCAAGCATCCCTTCCTGAAGGGCCCCTGCAAAAAACCTGGATCAGTAGCCTTCCTGTGATGCTTCCTCTGGGCCAGAAAGAGCCTTAATTATGCTTTCTGATGTAAAACAGATTAGCCATTCCTAATTCCTCTTACTCAGTACAGTAACAGCATGTACAAGACTGTGGCTACATAACTGTTAAACAAGCTCCTTGCTTTATGCAATGTCATAAAAGGCTCTGATTTTGATCTCCAGACCCTTGGAAATCACAAAGGGGTCTACTACAGAAGCAGATGGAGACATACCAGAAGGAAAATGGGACAGCTGAGCATAGAGTCTGTTCCAATTATTGTACTTGTTCCCTAAGCATGATCTGCTATTACCTCTCACTTTCTGTAAGCCGCTTGGCCAGCTTTCTTTAGAAAACAGCATGTCTATTGACTGGCATTAGAGTTTGTGTAAGAGGACTGCTGATCAAATGCCAAGAACCCGAGCCAGGGTTTGAGGTGGCTGTATAGCACCATCGTGCTAACATATATATGCTCCTCAGTGAATACTCTCATACTCTAATAGTCTGAAAACATCCTTTTAATAGGTAAAGTAGATGATGGATGTGCACACCAACTGTCATCACCATGGCTTTAAGTCTCTTTTTATTTCAATTTAAAAGCATTTAAGGCTGAGTCATGCTAATTCCAGAGCCAATGCCTGTAATTAGCTAGAGGAGAGCAGAATGATGGAACTCCCTGCTACAAGAAAATTGCTGCAGCAAAAAATCTAGCAATGTAAAATGGAATCAGTAACTGGTAGCAGAAGGAGGCAAGGTTTGGCATACTGAGCCAAACTGATTGGCTCAGTATGCCAAACCTTGCCTCCTTCTGCCACCAGTTTTTGACTGGCTCTGCCCATGTACTACTACTTTGTGCATGGTGAGCCTGTCATTTCCAGCTCTCTCAAGGGCACCCTGGGGAAAGAAAGTTTGACAACCCCTGCATTAGAGTGCAACTTTTTAGCCATGACTCATCCAAGTCTAACCCTCTGTAGCTGCATACTCAATTAGCAGCTAGGGTCAAAATGTAATCACATTCATTATAGAATATTGCCCTGACAATTCTATCAGCAATGGAAGCATCTTACTACATAATATTAACTCTGCCTTCTGCATATTTGACACTGTGAGCCTATTTTACTGTGATCCAGAAGTTAAAAGAAATCAGGTTATCTAATCTTCAAAACTATTCCATCACAATTCTGTGCCCTCTCCCTTATAATATACTATAGAATTCATCTCTCCAATTACTGTAATATATAGTGCTTAATGAATGAAACCAAAAATGGCTGAATGCACACTGAACATAGCCATCTATTTGCCAAATGCAAAATTCAGAACAACTCAGCTCAAAACTAATGACACTTAGGCATTCCAAATTACCAATCAGGTAGACACAATGGCCCTGTTCAGAAGACACCTTAAACCACGGCTTTAACCTTGGTGAATAAGGCAAAAAAAACCACCCACATTATACACCGTGGTTAAGGCCGTGGTTTAAGGTGTGTTCTGAACAGGGCCAATGTTACAGGCAGTGCCTAATCATACTCTTGTGTACATGGAAAGATGAAGTACTGAGAATGGTAGCAAAGCTGAAGTGAATGCTGTGTCCTTTGCTAGTATTGTTTATAAATCTCAAGAAGGGTTGAATCATAGACAACGTGGGATCTGCACCTGGATTCTCAGACAGTTTCAAGAATTCTCAAAACCCATCAATGACCAATTGTAATTTCTGTGCCGATGTTGCTCTCTAATTAGTTCCTACCTATACAGGCCCTTGTGATCAACCACTCATTGCTTTGGTTTGTACAAAATGTACAAATAAGCCTCTTAAAGAAGCATGATCATCACAGTCTGCACATTGCCCCAAGAACTTGTATTGCTGGAATGCTTTTCAAAGAGATGGGAGAGATCTCAAGAAATATTTGTTAATCTTCATTTATACCCTAAGCAGCAAACAGCAGCATGAAGAAATGTCTCTAGCAAGACACATATGTATTTGTCTTTAAAGCATTGCTTTAACCACATGCAAACAATGGACACAATCCACTGTGAAGGTCCCTTGCACAAGTCCAACTAAAACGATTTGACTACCACTTTCCTCCACAAACACATGTGACACATGTCTTCCACATCCAAACTGTTTACAGCTTTTCTAGGATAAACTTCTTGACACTCATCTCTGCTTTATGATCTGAAGCAGATTTATGATCTTGTAATAAATAACCTATGGGCTTCCAGAAATCTGATTCCTTATCATAGCTAAATCTCTCCTCTCTCTGTGGAAACTTAAACCATTATCCACAGAAAAAGCATTACTGGGTCTCTCCGTCAATATAAGGTGTGATCCTTACAAAAAAGCCCTACAACTCCCAGCGTATTCTTAAAACATTTAATAATAGGATGTTGATGCCTCTAGTGTTTTTGTTGGTAAACTCTAAATGAGCCCTTCATGGGTGTTTGTGGTGGTGGATATACACTAGTTGTATACTGTATGCACTAGTTGCTGGAGAACATGGGTGAGAGTGTGCATGGTTCTTATTAGATGATGCGGGTTCCTGGTCAACAGTTGGTTGACCATTGTGTGAACAAAGTGCTGGACTAGATGGATCCAGCATGGCTCTTCTTACGTTGTTATGTTCTTATACTGATTACTTCTATTGTAATTGTATTCTTGACAATAACAATTACATTTTAACAAAATTAAAAGCTGGTTGCAATTCTAGAATTTGCAGTACAAAAATATTTTCTGATCCCTCAGGAATGTAACTTTCTAAACTATAAATCCTATTGGCACTGAGTAAGTGTTAAAATAAGAGGAAGCAGTATTATATGTTATAATTACCTGATACTAGAAAGAATTAGTACTTTTTAAAAGTCAGTTATTATTGCACAAAAAGCAAAACTCTTACAAGTTAATGTGTCAACCAATACTAGGACCTCATAAATGTGGGAAGAAACTGTTAACAGAGCTGAAGAAAAAGTCAGGCTTCTAGAACTTGCTCTTGTATTTTTAGGCACCAGACCTACATAGAACTGAATAAATATTTTACTTCCCTAGACACCAGCAGCACATTCCTAGGTAACATAAGTGGCTTAAGGCCAATTCATATAATACAGCTTTCATCCATGGGACCCATGCTGAACTTCCTTAGGTGTGCACTTTTCTGGGCAAACATACTGTGTGAACTGAGCAATAATTGTTATTTTTATTTATTTATTTTTATTTATTTATTTATTTATTATACTTATATACCGTCCCATAGCTGAAGCTCTCTGGGCGGATAGTTATCAGGACCAATTTCTGTGATCAGGGCTGTGCTTCTGCCCAGTCACTGCAATCACAGATATTACTACTGATCAGATCTCAACTAGTTTATTCATTTATTTTTGAATTTCTACCACAGCTACATACAAAGCAATCAAAGCAGCTTACAAAGGTAAAATAAAATCTAATGGGTTGGATCCTGAGAACTGTGAGTGGAATGAAGCTCATGGAAGGAACTTTCTCATTGCCTTCGTGCCCCTCCCACTGCACCCCTCCAGAGGGATGGGAGCCCCTCCTGAATGGTGTGGGGGCAAAGGGACGCTCATAGAGGGGAGGATAATTATTTAATTTATTTATTCCACAACTGGGTACCCTCCAGATATGTTGGACTACAACTCCCATCATTCTCAGCCAACATGGCCACACTACCTTTCAGTCCTAAAAAGGGCCTCCAGGGTAGTTTGCAAAACAAAATACCACAGAAACAAACAATACAACAATTAAAACAAAGCATTTTCTCAAATTAAAAATAAAACATTAAAAGCCAAGATGAATAAAAATGTTTTCACTGCCTGCCTAAAAGTCATCATATGCTGCCTAAAAGTCATCATACGCCATGTTCGTAGTTAACTATCCATGGTTTGTTACTGTGGCTGGGTTCACACAAGACAACAACCCATGGTTCAACAACAACTCACAATCAACACTGATTGTGTGAACCCAGCCAGTGTGTTGCAGAGTCTAATTAGGAGGTGACCAAAGTATGTATTACTGAGGGCATATCTACCTTCTTAGCCAAACCTGGGCAAAAGCAATCCATAACAGCCACATAAGCCTCCAGGAGCAATGCTGGATCCAGGAACACACCCAAACAACAAAACTGACCCTTCAGAGGGAGTGCAAACCTGTCCAGAATAGGCTGCCATGTCTATTCTGAATTAGCTTGTCGATGATCAACAGCACTTCTGTCTTGTCTGGATGGAACTTCAACTTGTTAATTCACACCTAACCCATCACTGCATTCCAGCAATAGTTCAGAACTTCTATAGCCTCTTTATCATTGGATGAAAAGGAGATATAGAGCTGGGCATCATCTTCTGGGAAAATATATGTAACCTGTCTCTAAAATCAGTCTCAGTACTGGAGGCCTGAAAAGTGCCCAATGCAACACCAATTTTAAAAAAGGGTTTGGGATGGGCAGTATTCAGGAAATTACAGGATAGTTAACTTAACATCTGTTGTCATGGAAAGCATTATAAAAGGTAAAAATACCAAGCATATTGAAGAACATGTCTTGCTGAAGAAGCATCAGCATCGCTTCTGCGAAGAGAAGTCTTGTCTCATTAACATTTTAGAGTTCTTTTCAGAGTGTTAACAAGCATGAGGATAGGGGTGATCTTTTGGCCAAGTCCATCCCCAAAGGCTCCTGAGTGAACTTAGCAGTCATGAGGTAAGACGAAAAGTCCTCTTATACATAAATAACTGGTTAATTAACAGGAAGCAGAGCGTAGGAATAAATGGACAGTTCTCACAGTGAAGGGCTGAAAAAAGTGTGATCCCCAAAAATCCGTACTGGGGCCAAATTATTCATGGTGGTAAAAAAAAAAAAAGGACAGGGGGTTTGCAAGAGCTCCAAAAGGATCTCTCCAAACTCAGGCAATGTGTAACAAAAATTACAGACATTGCAGAATTAAATTTGGCCCCTGCACTGAAAGAGGTTCCCCAACCCAGCCATACAGAGTGTGTAAGCTGTGTCCTTCAAATTGCCACAGAGCGAGTGTCAGCCAGGAGCCATGGGTGACACATGTGTTGGCATCTATGGGATGGGACAAGCCAGAATGCTCACAGAAGCCCCTTCATGCTTTTGGTACCCACAGGTATCAAATGACTGAAGAGATCTATTGTAGCATCATCTAATAAGAACCAAGCATCTGTCCTTCATTTTCTTGGTACTTTGCATTCTTCCTTGGCAGCCAACTGCATGTAAATTGAACCTACCAAGTTTCTTGACACGCAGCATAAGCTCCCCTTCACTGTATTTCAGAATCCATCCAGTTTTTGTGTTGTTATAAGATCAAGAGGAAATTTCTGCAGGTTGAGACTAGAGAAGGTCACTGCTCGCTCAGAGATAGTCTGCTGCTTATCTCAGAGTTGTTGTTTTTATCTTCCTGACCTGAATAACCTTTTGCAGCTTGCAAACCATTCACTTTGGGAGTCTTTAGCAGCATCTTGCTCTTAAACTAAGGGAAAGGACAACATTTGGGCTAAAACTCAGCTAAGCAGCTTGGTATTAGCACCTCTGTGCTGCTAATTGGTATTATTTCTTATGAGCTGCACAATATTGTTTTCTTGTCAAAAGCTAAAAGCTCACAAGGGAGAAGCCTTGCTACTGTCTGCTTCTGTTAAGGATGATGCTCTTGTATTTGTTATAAATGGCTGTTTAAAGGATGTGAATTCTCCCCTGGCCTATTCAGAATCACTAGCAAAAAGTGAAGAAGAGAGGCAATACATGCCCTGCTTCTGCTACTATTCTGTCAGCAGCCCCATTTAAATGAATAAAAACTCCATCAGATGAGCATTTTATTGCACGCTCATTACTGGGCACTCACAGCTTTTCACTGGTCGCTCTCACAATGTTGTTTGCTTCCTGCATGCCTCCTGCCCCCTCTAGCCTTCTTTGCACCACAAAATAACAACACCCCAGTAAATCCAACTTATGTTTAAAGACGGAAGTTGTTGCTATCTCCTACTGTGTGCAGGAGAAGCAGCGGGATCAAAACAACACACTGAATGGGCCATGTGCAAGTTGTTTAATTCCTCTTTCAAAAGAGGAAGTAATGAGGGACAAATACGTGAGCGGAGAAGCGATGGTAAGCAAATGCGATTTCCCCCTGTGTGATGATACTCTAAGTCTACCCAAGAAGTAAAGAATTGCTTTATGTAACAATTATTATAGCGGCCCAAATACAGCTGGAGATCACTTCCATTCTTAAAAAAAAGTGTAAAATAAACGAAAAACCAATTTTCTTACACTGCAGTCCTATGCCTGTGGGAAATAAGTTCCACTGTGTTCAATGCAGCTTACTCTGACAAACATGTGTATAGGATTGTAGCATTAATGAAAGAAAATAACTTAGGGTGCAATCCTATGGATGTTTACACAGAAAAAAGTCCAACTCCCAGCATTCCCCAGCCAACCATGCTGGCTGGGGCACACTGGGTTGTAAATCTTTCTTTTTGTCTAAACATCCATAGGATTGCACCTTTAATCTCCAGCAACATGCTTATTGTAATTAAAGTTTGTACCGAGTCTGTGGCCCTAACTAAATTCAACTGTCAAACACATACCACAATGGCTGTGACTACAGGATTTTTAAGATAATCTTTCTTTGTCATGCAAAAGAAGCTGTTCTAATTCTTACCATGCATTTGCGATCATCCAGCCCTGTTAAATCCTCCTCAAATTCTTTCCCTATATCAAAGTCCATGATGTAGTTTTTAAAAGTGCTTAGTGTTCTAATGATCATGTGGTCTCCATCCTGAATAATCTCTTTGTCAGGTTTGAGCATATTGGCTATTTTCCTCACAGCAATGTTTACATCTAGAAGAAAGAGAGAAAGAGAGACCAAAAAAGAACAAGATTTCTGTGAAGTAATTAATACAAGTTCTGGAGAAACTTGGAATACTGTACAGTGGTAAGTACTTTTAATTTGAAGTTCAATATAAGTAAATAAGTGTTAACACCCAAACTTCTACATGATAAGACTTTTAAATGTGTTATTATAGTATGTGTGTGTATATATATATATATATATATATATATATATATATATATATCAATCACTACAATCGTTTTCCAATGAAATACATAGTTCATGCTGTACACACTTGCTTCCCCCCTCCCAAATTACCTCACTGTAATGTAACCTGTGGGTTTCTTGAGGGTTTTTTTTTGTATACTTTCAGTATAAGGCTGCTTCCTATGTCCCTATGTTACTCATAAAGCTTTATAAAGTGCCATATACATTGCTAATGCTATAATAATAAGTCCTTGATAACTATTTTTGATACTTCTAAAGTACTTGCGCTTGTATGTAATTAATGGATTTTTTCCTTTCGAATTAAAGTGCATTCATTTCCTATCGTTCCTTTAAAAACTTAGAAAACATATTTATACATAGCACTTGTTGCTAAAAACATTTTCATACAAAAGCCACATAAATTAAAATGGTGTGATACTTACGTGAATGACTCTACAGAAGGATCAGATTCATCTCAAGGCCAGAAGATATAAAGCTACAATTGCGTAATAATTGAAAGAATAAATAAACCAAATCTTACCCAGTGCTTTCAAATACTCCTCAAAATTGTCATTGCTAAGCATCTTCCAGTAACCATTGAAATCTGCAGGCATTACTAGTGTTTATTTTGGGTTGAAAATCAAAGCCTTTGACTACTGTGTTAATTCTGTACCATATAGCTCAGTGTCGTTTGCAGAAGCAAGTTTGAACTCCGGTTTCTTTTATCTGTTCTTCCGACCATGCAGTTATGCTGGTCCCTTTAAGCCGATTAGTGTTGAAGTTTTACCTTTAAATCCTCCCACAAGAGCTGAACCTTTTAGTTTGTTAATAGCAGCAGGATAGCTTGATTTAAATGGAATAGGTCACTGCCTTTCCCTACAGTGGCTTTAAGGCCACTGACTAGATGGGTATTGATTTTACTTCTTCCCTTCCAAAAGACTAAGAAAATAGTCCTGATACATGAGTAGGGCCTAAATATTTCCTACAGTGCATGTAAACCGCCCAGAGAGCTTCGGCTATTGGGCGGTATAGAAATGCAATAAATAAATAAATAAAGAGTAGGTGACCTGGGGGGTGTCTATATGCCATGGTATTGATATCGGATTCCCTCAAAACTCTGCAGCAATAAAGTTAGATGGCAGGACGGAGCACGGGCTACCTAGCCAGAAAACCATAGCGGCAGCAGCCCTTACCCGATCCACCCAGAGCTGCACCCACTTGAATAACCCAAACCGAAGCCACCACTGACACATGCAGAAACAACATGGTGACCTTGGAGCAAAGAGAAAAGTTGTGGTAAATTGACACTTTCAAAAAGCAGTTTCAGGGCGGAGGGAAGCCCACCATGGCTGCGAGTCGGCAGCTGCATCATATAAACAATGCAGTGCCACTGCACAACCATGATGGGGGTAAATAGGGCGTCTAGGCTGGCTGCTGTGGCCAATTACCATCACCTGGAGCATTTGAAATCCTTGTCCACTTTGTCTTCCACTCTGTAGCACACAAAGAGAACCATGGAAAGTCTACCATTAAAAAGGATCTGCATATTCTGCTCTAGATGGCTAAACTTGTCCTTCAAGCCATGCCTCTGAATCAATCCAACCTTCACCAACCTGGTGCCCTCAATGTGTTGGCCTACAATTCCTAGCATCCCCTTATCTGGAGGGTTGGGAAAGACTGAAGTAAACTCTGAGTGATGGGTGTTGGCAGGAGAGATTAACTATCTGGTTAATAGAAGGCTGTAAAAGAGCCAGCCATTACTCATTCAACCTTGTATTATTAGAGTAACACCCAATTCCAGTTATCACCCAGCATCTTCAGCAGGACTGCACATTTTTATTCATCAGAACACACTTTCAGCTAAGAGAATGCAAAATCTTTTCAGACCAAGAAATAAGCAGTACTTCACAGAAACCCATTAACTTCAGAGCAAGTAAGCAAGTAGAAAACACACACACACACACACACACTATGTTGTACTGCATTATTCAACAACAATACTCTGTTGCTTGAAAGGAATCCCTTCAGACTCTAAAATCTTCCCATCACTTAGAAATACAGCAGGAAAATTTTGAACAAACCTTTTGTGGAATCAACAGTTTTCAGTGTAGCATGAGCTCAAGGTTAAATTAATTGAGTTAGCTAATCCAAGACATTAGCGGCTATGCTTCTGAAAATGCTATCTCCTCCAGCTGGGGTAAAGTGGCACTTCTTTTATAATCCAGATTCTAATACCTATTGGAGTTTGGCCAGCTCAGAATCATATGCTACTATTTTCATTTACCTCCCCACAAAACTGAAAGTAACAACCCATCCTCAAGACCATCTTTATCTTGATTTGTTCAGTTCTGAAGTTCTGAACCCTTTCAATTTGTCAAACAAATAAATGCTCTATTAGGGGTAGAATCTGAATGCAATGTAACAACAAAGTAGAGACTAAATTGAAGTAGGGCTTCATATTTTTTGATGAAGAATATTTAGCATTCTATTAGAACACTCTTGCTTGATATCTACAGAATGTTTTGAGGGCATACTAGTTCATTATGATTCAACTATCAAAGCAATTCAATCTGGTTTACACAATATCCAACTTCTTCAAATGAATTTACACCAATGGAAATAGGATAAGCCTGCACATTGCCCTTTAAACTATAATATCATATATTAATGGCTTCTGTTAAATGAGCACAATAGGATATAATAGGGTAACTATCTTTTATAATCTGGTGGTAGTTAGGGGCAGCATTCTCCAAGTTATACTTTCCATAGTCCCAGATGACACAGAGGTCATTTGTGTAACACCACCATATTCGGGTTTGAAGTTCTGCCAACGGTTTCTTTGAGTTGCCCATAAATAGATTGGCATATGATGGTCCCAAAAGTGCTCCCATTGCTGTACCTTGGATTTGTAAATAGTGATTGTCATTGAATATGAAATTGTTGCAAGTGACAATCAACTTTGCTAGGGAGGTTAAATCTCCAGTTATGGGTTCATTTGAGGTTTTGCTGTTCAAGAAGCATATTAAGGCTGAGAGGCCATCTTTATGGTGTGTGTTAGTCCATGAAGAAGTAACATCAAAGGTTGCAATGATTGTATCATGGTTAAATCAATGTTCCTGATTTAGTCTTTCAATCTTCATAAGGCAATCCATAGTGCCCTGAATATATGATGGATGTTTATGGAGTAGTGGTTGAAATATGGAGTCAATATATAGTGAAATTCTTTCAGGGACAGTATTGTTACATGAAACAATAGGTTGTCCTGGGTTATTGTTTTTATGGATCTTTGGTAGCTTGTAAAATCTTCCTGTAGGGGAGAGGTTAATTAAAAGGTTGGCAATTTCTCTGTCCAGTTAAATTTTCATGCAGGGATTTATGGATTACTTTGCCAATTTTTTTATTTAGGTCAGCTGCGATATCTTGATCAAGGAGTTTGCTTGTACTGGTATCATTTAGTGGTTTCAGAAAATATAATTGTTTGGAAATATAATCCTCGATCTTCATTACAACAACAGCTACTCCTTTATCAGCTGATTTTATGACCTTGTCCTTTACAAGTTGGTTGAGGACCTTTATTTCTTCTTTCGATAAATTGTAAAAGACATCTAAAGATTTGTATTCATTAGCTCTTTTTAATCGAATGAGGTTTTCTATTTGGGTTTGGTGCTCAGGGATTTTTTGGGCAAGAATTATGAGAGGGGATTATGGTGTGCGTTCCCAATGGCCGTGTTCGGACAACACAATTGTCAATGGTGGGTTAACAGCATCTCTATGGTTGATTATCAAGGGGTTACTCTCCACATGACATGATTATAATCAATTGTGGTGTGGATTAAGGCCAGCATCGAGTCGACTATTAGTGAACCATGTGTTTGATTGACACATCCCCTGCCCTCTCTCCCCCCTCAGTCCTTCTGCTGGTATCCTATCAGCAATTGTGATTTCTGTTGGCTGGACTAGAGCAGCAGCCACTGCTTTGGTTGTTCTTGCCAGCAGACTCTGGAGTCACAGAAAATAACCAATTGTGTGCGATGAAATAGTCAACAGTGCCCAACACATGACACGATAACTAATGGATGTTCAAATAATCAACTCTGCACAGCGTTGCTTTTTCTCATTGATTATTTCAGCTGAATAACCAACCACGATGTGACGAAGTCCTGATAGACAACACAATAACTATTTAACCCGCCATTTACTATTTAACCCATTGTTGGTTATTGTATCATCCAAACCCAGTCAATATGGGTTTTGTTATCGTTGTGTGGAAAATGACATCTTCTCTCAAATACAAATTACTATCAGCATTAATTTGGGCCAGGTCATGCTTTCTATCATAGGGCAGAAGGCCTTTAGGCGTAAGTTTAATTTCTTAGGGCAAATTCTATCACTTATTAGATTCACTAACTTGTTTGAATTTGGGGATATTTTGGGAATACATTTGGTACATAGTCTCATTATACTGCAGTCTTATAAATCTTCTATTTTTACATCACGTTCCTCCAGTAAGAAGTTCGGAAAAGCATGCATGGTACCCCCTCATATTTCTTCTTCACAACACTGTAATATAGGTTAGTCTAAGGGTAACTTGAATGGTCAAGGTTCCCCAAGTGAGATTTCTAGCTCAACAAGGATTTGAATTTAGGTCATTCTGTCCATTAGTGTATTCAAAGTTCTATTTGGAAACTGATTAGAAAGTGAACTAATCTCATTTTGTTTTGCCACATTTTCAATTTTCTTTGCTAGTTTTTCAGTCCCCCTCCCTCCAAAAAGGATTGTTATTTATTCGATTTGTACCCCCATCATTTCACCAAAGAAAATGGCACTCAAGGCTTAGAACACAAGAACAATGATGTTTGAGAATGACACTGCTGTAATTGACCATCTCCTAAAAGTACACAGGTAGATGTACTGCAATAGATTTTGGTGGGGGGATCTGTTTTATTCAGGAACAGCATGCAAAATAGATTTCTTATGAAGCCGCATACAGATCAACATTTATTTAAATGTGCATTGTATTCTGCCACTACTAGATTATTACAGAACCATAATGAAATAAGCATCTTTCAGGACTCTGGCTAGAATTATTATCTCCTCAAAACAAGTTGGCTGGAGACACTTTTGTAAATAATCCTCTGGTTTCTGAGCAGAAAGTTGGACTATAAAATAGATAATAAGTAAAAGTATGCTCCGGCTATACAGCCTTTTGAAAAATCAGTTGCCAACAGGAGTGAACCACATATAGGCAATACTCCTCTTAGATATTGCCTGGAAGGTAACAGAACTTGCAATTCCATCCTCTGGACGGGTTGGTGAAGATGTGTACTGGATATTCTGTCTATATTATGTTAAAAGATGACCAGGAGTTTCCTGTGGCAGAAAAGGCCATTGCTTTGGTACTGGTGTCCCTGCAAATCAACTGAATTTCTTTGAATTCATTATAGGGGCTTGTAAAATACCCATACAGAGGTGAAGATGTACACTACTGAAAAAATTATGGTTTCTCACTTTGCATCTCTAAAAATACAATTGGTGCAGTAGAATAGTGCAATTTACAACAAATGTTATCAATCCATTAATGGAGGGTAACATCAGTCCTTGCAAATCTGATGCTGACAAGTAGGATTGCTCTTTATATAACAACATGACAGTGGCTGTCAATTTTACACTAAAGCAGACACACTAAAAGCGTTATAACATTGTGAGATAGTGAAAAGCTTATAACAATAATTCAAGATGGCTTAAAAATGTATAGAGAAATGTTACTAAAAATGTTAAAGCAGGTTTTCTCCGAAACAAATAAAAAATGCCTATAACATTGCAATTCCAGATTGGCTGTGTTCGAATGATCGGTCCAAGGCTTCATCAAACCATCACATATTGGCTCCTTTTTCCAGGTTTGAAAACCAACATTATGCCAAAGTTCTGAGGTTCAGATGGAATGGGGAACTATGGCTTGAGGCAAGCCAAGATCTTCATGCTGGAGCTGGCACATGATAGGAAGAGGGGAGGGGTGAGGGAAGACTACATAGCCACAGTGCTAGTCCGTGGCATCATAAACCATGGCTTATGAAGCCATGGACAATGATCTGAATGCAGCCGTTATGTGGAAGTAACTCTTGTGGCAATCAATGACATAAGCCCAATATAGCAAACAGTACTTCTTGTAAGTGAAAATATATCCCCAACCCAGCAACCCCGTTGTACAAAATCATACTCCAATCCTTGCAAAGAGAATCAGGTAGAACAAAGGTTACTTTCTTCATTTATAAACATAGGAAGACAGCCCGACAGGAATCCCCATTATGTGTGTAAAACCGTCCCCAACACTCAAAGGCAGTTAAAAGTCCTTGTGTAAACAGAGCCACATCACATCGCCTCAAAGGTTTTGCCCTGGTGTACAGATCTTCTATAAAATGGATCAATCTCAAATGACTACAGTCAAGATTACCTTCCTTTACAGATAAAGTATTTGGCTTCCCCTCCCCCCACTTTGAAATGGATAATTACACTGATTTGGTAAAGTAGAGCTATCAGTCATTAAGAGGGCTGAGCGCAGCATTGTATTGCTTAAGAGGCTGCAGCAAATCCCCTTCATTTTTCCTTTCAGTCTCTTCTGTATAGATATTGTGTTGCTTAATGTATGAAATAACAGGATCTGGAACCAGGTATTTCACACTGTGGCCTTTGTGCAAAGCATGCCTTACGCTTGTGGCACTGATTTCATTTTGAACCCACTCTCTAACCAAGTGGATATTCTGTTGGTATCTACTTAAAAGCTCTGATTCAACGATGCACTGAGAAAGATCACTGCCAACACGACTAATACATACCAACCCAAACTTTCCCACTATTTCTAAAATGTGTTCTTCCTTCCAAAGGTTTGGTGTTTGAAATGTCTTCAGAAAATCAGCTCCACAAAGAAGTTTTAGCTCCGGGACAACTGCAAGAATATAACAGGCATTACTTGTATGGTTGTCTTTTGCTGAAACATCTACTGGTAATTATTTATTTGCATTTTTAGTTTATATGCACTCATACAGATAGATGTTACACACACACAGCCTAACTAGCAATATAGTCCTTCAATCGTATTATTTCAGATTGGAAATGAGATACACAACATTTTTAATCAAAACATCAACAGCACACAATACATGCAGTTGATATTATATAGTTTTTTATTTTATTCTTTACATATGCTAGCAGATATGGGAGACTCTGAAATGAGATATATGATTGTAAAATAAGTTTCATCTTCTATTGCTACCAGTAATGTCCCTGTTTCAATTTCCAATCTTCCTAGCTATTACTCCCTTTCAGAAATATGACTGAAAATTTGGTGGATATTGGTCTGTGGGCTTGTATTAACAGAAGTTATAAAGAGAAACTATGTTTCCATGAATCTTAAAACTCCCTCCTGCCCCCATAAGTTGTATATCTGACTGCACACCTATCTTTGTGAGCGATAGTCAGATAATACACACTGAAAACAATCTAGGAATATTGTCTGATTTGTTTCTCACAAATATATCACTTTGGTATTTAATGGCAGAATAATTTTCACTTAATCATGGTGTACCCCTTGACTGACCCATATCTCAGGGTGATTGCATTGACCCTAACCCCTATCCACCTCTCCAAGATATTGATCTAGGATTATGTTAGCAGGTGAATTCATACAACAAAGGAACTCAAAAACTGCATATGAGAAACACGGTGAAGGAAAGAGGAGATGGGTCAGTGCAATCACCCAGAGGCTGCAATCCCATACATGTATCCCACTGATTGCAATAAATGAAGCGTCTATAGGATTGCAGCCTCAACCGTCTAACAACATGTATCCAATTCCAAGGGTGTGTATATGGGAAAGCATTATTATCTTATTCAGCTGCATGCTGCTGTTTCTCAGAGAGAAATTTCAAAAAGAACTAACCCTATTATAACTGGCAATCCAATGTATGCATGTCTAAATAAATACATAGAATAAAACTGATTAGCTGGATTATCCATCATGTCTCAGTTGATTTTTAAACCTTTTGCTGCAATCTTATGGACACGTACCTCCACTGAACCCAATAAGACTTACTTTGGAATAAACATACAAAGGAATGGTGCAGGTGTGTGTGTGTGTGTGTGTGTGTGTGAGAGAGAGAGAGAGAGAGAGAGAGAGAGAGAGAGAAATTTGTGTCACTAAACATGAATGCTGTCATGGACACCTCTGGGATAAGTCGCCATCCATGGTCCTCTGTGCGCCATCATTGCAGGGTTATAAGAAGGCCTTGAAAATGCATTATTTTACTCTGGCCTTCTGATAGGATTGCTGTTTTTGTTGCTCTTTTTATTATTGTTTTTATTGCTGTTTTAATTGTGTGCCTAGTGTTTTATTGTGTTTTTAAATCACTTTCAATATTATATTGGTTTTGTGTGTTTTATTGTTGTACTCCGCCTTGGGAAGGCTTCTGCCATGAAAGGTGGCCAAGAGATATTTTAAACGAATAAATCAATATTCAACAGTGAGCCTTAACTATTGAGTACCCCATTCCACACATCACTCTGAATGGCGAGGGTCATGCTAATTTGAAGAAGAGCTGCATTTGATCAACAATTTCTTGTAATTGGAGTGCTGGCCTTGAGGGAAAAACATTTGTGTCACGCGCACAGATGCATAACAATTATACATTTATTGGATCAAGACAAACAAAAGAACAATCATACGGAAAGACCCTAAAATAATTAACACGACTCTTTCTTATCTCATCTACCATATATTTTAACATGTTTTGTCTCTTTTGTTTTCTTTGTGAAGCAAATAATTCCAATCTTTACAGTCTTTCTCTCCAGATGAGCTCCTTCAAGTTCTTAATAGCAATAGTCTCCCTGCGCTGCACCCTTCTGATTTCAACAATATCCTTCTTGGATGCAGGGTCATGAGAATTGTACATAGCGCTCCAAGAAAGGGCAGCATACTAAAAGCTCCATCCAACGAGTGTTTTACTGCAAGCTCATTACTGGGCATTCACGGATTGCTCATATGATGTCTGCCTCTCTTGCGTCTTCCACCCCTTCTGGTCTTCATTGCACCACAACCACCACCCCGATCTCTCCTGCTGGACTGAATGGACCTATTACTTCCTGTTTTCCGGAAGCGACGACAGAGAAGTGATGGGAGCTGTGCATTTCGACCTAGATGTGATGGGGCTTTAATTTTCAACCTTACTTGATTATTTATCTTGCTTGCTTTTCAGCAATAAATTCGGAATCATCAAAACATTCAGCCTATTATTAGCATTACACGCCTATGCATGATTAGACAGCAATATGTCCTACAATTCTCAGCATTTCCCAGGCAGCAATGCAGAGAGTTATAGGCCTTTCTTCCTTCTAAACAGAAAACAGAACCCATGGGCTGTGCTGATCATAGAAAGCGGGACACTTTCTGACAACCCTGCAGAGGTATGCACAAGTAAATGCAAAGATGCATAATTCCTCTCTCTCATTCACTATAACACAGAAACACAAAATCTCAATCTCTCTCTCTCTCGCTCTAAACTGGGCTAAGACCCAAGCTACATATGGGTGTTCCCCCCCACCGATGCAAATTGCAGTGGGTTTTTTTTTTTTGCGGGGGGGGGGGGGGAGCACTTGTATTGTAACCATAGCAGGAAACAAAGGGCTAATGCCTTCCTACCCCTGCAAGCAAGGGTCCCAATCTGGATTGGGTCCACACACTTACTTCTAAGTAAGAAAAAAGTTGAATACTGTGTATTAAGGTTAACCTGTAATTTGACCATTAAATTAGAAGGGGACGGGCCCTCCCTTGCAATGGGTAAGGCTTTCAGAAGTGGAATATATCACTCACTCACTCAGACATGGTAACTGTTTGATAAACAAGATGTTTGATAAACAAGAGGGATGAAGGCTAGAATGCCATTGGAGGAAAGCTCAAGATAAATCTGAGTGAACACTAGACTAGAATCTAACTGGAGACCTACTCTGTGGTGGTGAAGGCAGCTGAGAAAGCCAATGACTTAGTTTGCATGTAATGACTATCCATGGGTTGTTTAAACCATGGATACTTGGGACTTCGCAGAAGCAAGTCAGGGTACTACCTAGTGATCACCTACCACTTGTACTTTGTTAAACCCCTAGGAGTGCCCCATAATATCTGAACCAGCAATGTGGTTTGTTCAGGTAAAAGCAACCCATTGTGCCAGGTACGGAATCATGAAGCACAACACAGGAACAGGAAATTTTTGGGTGTTTAGCAAAGCAGAAAGTGGCAAATGGTCAGGAAACAACGTGCATGCTTGCTCCCACATGGGTCCTCACGACTTGGTTCCATGGCTCATGTGAACCATGTCTAAATATTTACCACCATTGAATCAACACAGAATAGACAGGCAACACTTTTCCACACTGGGTGAGTTCAAACAATTACTAAAGAAGTAAGCCATGGTGGCTTATTTTCTCTCCCCACATGTAACAGTTGCGAACAACCCAGTTAGCTTAATTACCCTCACCGGGCATGGGGTGTTGTGTCCAAACCCAGAAAGGATGGGTGGCTTGGGTGGTTTACATACCACTCTGAAACACTAGAACAAGCCATGGCTTTCAGGGTCATTTGTAAACCACCCTAGCCATCCTCCCTTCTCGGGTTCGGACATCATGCCAACCTGTATCTGGCAAGGATGATTATGCTAATTAACCGGCTCATGACTGGCACATGCAGGGAGATCATGAAGAACCAGATCAATTAGAGGCTCACTGCAAACAATTTGCTTCATTCTCTGCAAATAAAGTTGTTCATAATTGCCTTGACTTCGGAGTCCAACATTAGGGAAGATCAGGTGGATGCAACTTTGGCAATGTGTCATCCAGTTGGTTTGGGTTTTTTCCAGCTTGTGGATCTAGAAGAGATTGACAAGGTGTCTGGAGACGTGATGGCTACCACATGTGTGCTGAACCCTTGCCCATCCTGGCTAATAAATCAGCCAGGATGAGACTGGGTATATGGCTAAGGAAAGTGATTAATGGTTCTTTGTTGGAGAAGCATGTTCCCTCTTGCTCAAAGAAGGCAGTACTATGGCCTTTATTAAAGAAAACTCCCATTGACCCAACAGACATAGGAAGATATAGGCCAGTTTCAAATATTCAATTTTTGGCCAATGTGACTGACAAGGTGACGGCCCTTAACTCCAGATGCATTTGGATGATACCAATTATCAAAACCAATTTAAATGGGTCTTTCAGCCAGGATACAGAACTGAGACTGTTTTGATTGCCTTGGTTGATGACCTATGCCAGGCACTGAAAGGGGAAAATTCTACTAGTTTTCCTGGACCTCTCAGAGGTTTTTGATAGCATCAACCATGGTCTGGACCATCTGGCGGGGCTGGGCCTTGGGGGCGCTATATTGTAATGTTTTTGGTTCTTCCTGTCAGGTTGCATCCAGAAGGTGGTATTGTGGGAATCCTTTTGAGCACTACAGCTATCAATCTATCGTGTCCCACAGGATTTTGTTCTGTCCTCTGTGTTATTGAATATCTGCATAAAAATGCTGGGAGAGGGCATCTGGAGCTTTGGAGTGAGATGCCATCAATATGCTGTTAACACTCAACACTACTGTTCTGTTACCTGACTCCACAGAAGCAGCCAGCACCCTTGCATGTTGTCTAAGTTTGATAATTAAGGTGAAGAAGCAGAGATTTAATCCAGAAAAGATAGATGTGCTGTTGGTCAGTAGAATGCCTGGCACAGGTATTGGGCTTCAACCTGCGCTGCATGGGATCCCTCGAAAGATCAGGTTTATAGCTTGAGAGTGCTCCCAGATCCAGGTGGCAGCAGAGCTGAGAGGTGCGTTTGCACAATTAACATCTATTGTGCAAACATTCCTGAGTCAGTCTTAACTGGCAACAGTTATCCATGTATGACTTGTTTACATCATGGATAGACTATTGCAATGTGCTCGACATAGCACTGCCCTTGAAGACCATCCAGGAGCTTCAATTGGTGTGAAATGCAGCATTTAGGCTGCTAACCAGCACATGGTATTGTGATCGTACTACTCCAATGCTGAAAGGTCTGCACTGGTTGCCAATTGTTTTCCGGGCTCAATTCAAGATGGTGGGTTTTAACTTCAAACCAGCTTAGAGCCTGGCTGAGGAACTGCCCAGCTCAACATGAACTTGTGTGGTTGCTAAGAACACCAGAAGAGGCACTTTTGAAGACACTCTCGCTTGCAGATACCAGCTTTTTGGAAAGGTCTTTCTCTTGTGTTGCTTCCAAACTCTGGAATACACTCCATTTGGAGTTGTGGTTGATCCCCACTCTCTTGGCGTTAAGATATATCCTTTTAATTTGGCTTTTAAAATTGTTGTTACATTTTTAAGGTTGTTTTCCTAATATTTTATTGTGTGTTTATTTGATTATGGGTTTCATTTATTGAACGTTTTGTAAACAAACTTGGTTGGCTTCAGAGAAGTGGTACACAGATACATAACATTAACCTTTCAGAGCCCAATGGATTAGAGGCTCAGCTCTGTGTTATTTGTCCCAGAACCTGAGACCTTCTGCATGCACAGCATGTCCTCCACCTCTATAAACACTGCACTGTTCAGTTCTCTGCAGCATATACCAACAGAAGAGGTACAAGCCTAGAAAGGCTTCTTGGAAATAGTATCTAATGACAGCTGTTATCCTGCCCTCGCTTATGCGTTCTTATTCCAATCCCATCAGTGGGACTGAGCATATTTGGCAGGGTGCAGTTTATGTTTTTAAAATAAATGGTGCATTTGAATGGTTCTTTCTTTCTTTCCAAAGTGCTTCCTTTTTTAAGATGGAAAAAATCCAACTAATCAAGGAAATTATAAATATCACATGCATGGTACCAGTATATGTTCTTAAGGTTTTTATGGAGATCTGCATAGCAAGTTTCATCTGAATAAATGTACAGGCAGTGACAAGCAATATCAAATGGCAACATGGCGAAGCTATATAGACTACGCCATCATCCATCCATCCTTATAGTCATAAAAAAAAAATAACCCATGAGAAGAGCATAAGAATCTTTTTTTTAAAAAAAGGCATTGAAAAGAATTGAACAACTAAATTGGTTTTTAAAGAAGGCTGCTGATAGAATCAACTCCAGAGGGAAGAAGACCGAGAATATAATGTCCATTGACTTTTGAGGGCTAGTGTTAAATAATGATCTTGCACTTTCACAACTGATAATGGCGCTTCTAAAGTCAAGTGCGTATAATAGTGTTCCAGTTTCTCTTGCGTACCTGAGCCTTTATTTTGGTAAGGTTTTGACTGGTATATCTGAATCAATACTGGTGGAGAGAAAGTTATTATAATACTCTGTAAGACCTTTTCAGGAAGGAAAACCAAGCTAGCCAAAGGGGAAACTACCGTCTGTAGAAAGGAAACAGCTGGATTTAACTGCCAGCGAGATCTCATTAAGAGACAAAGCTCTCAAACCAAAATAGGTAAGAAACCAACCACGTTATCTGCCCAAGTTCACTCTGAAATGAAATAAAGATCCAGTGTCCCTTATAAAAAGCAAAAGACAACTGTGTATAAGATGCTAAATTCAGTGACCCTTATCGGAGATGTGAAGACCTGCTAAAATAAGTCACACAGAAGCTGGAAGAGAATTAAACAGATAGTAGACCTTGTAAATATCTCAGAGGAGCTTTCAAAAGAAAACAGCAAATAACTGAGATACTCTCAAAAATGGCAGATGGGTGTTATATTAACAAGTAAGTGTAGATGCTGGCAGTGAATAGAGCTTTGGTGGCCCATTAAAGGCCACCTGAAAGATAGCTAAGCTGTACAAAGCCCCCAAATTCATTTTAGATTGAAATCTGAGCTGGAGAAGAATTGCCAGCATTCCTGGCTGAAAAATGCCTTGTATGGCCAGGGCCGGATCTACACTAGTCTTATAACGTTGCTAGTGTCTCTTTCTAACGTGGTTCTCTGTATCGGTTCTCTGTATCACAGGGCACACTAGCGTTACTTACGTTTAGCTGTAATGTTACTGCAGGGCACATTGTTAAATCATTTCGTTGTTCTCCCTCCCTCTGAGCGTAGCAGAGTTGCTGGGTTTGCTCCGCCCACTGCCTGCCTCATTCCTAGCCAGCAGTGCAGGGCAATAGTCATAAGCACACACACAAACCCCCTCCCAAAACATCTTAATACAGGTCCCAGAGAATTGCCTGAACGCATAGGAGCCAGCCACTTTGCTGAAGCTAAGCAGGGTTGGGTCTAGTCAGGGTTTGGATGGGAGACCAAATTGAAAAGTTTTAGCAGCAGCCGCATTTAAGCCCCGCTGCTCATGAGTTTTGGACTGGGAGCAAGAGACCCTTGTTAATTTTCCTGCAGGGAGCTACAGCGATCCTTTGAACGCTCTTCAGCTCCTTTGCAAAGAGGGGGGGAAATGTTTAAAAAAAATCATAAAAAATCAACTGATGACCCAATTTGATTCAAATTTTAAGGCAGGATGCCTGGGAGTACTTCACAATAAAAGCAGATTCTAAGGTGGAAAACTTCTGAGTCCTTTGCATGCAATTGTCAGTGATTGCACAGTATAACACTGGTGTGATTTATCTGCTGTAGCAGATAAGATAGCAAATGGGGCGAAGGAAGGACAACAGGAAGTGGGCGGAGCAAACCCAGCAGCTCTGAGAAAGGGAGAGGAGAATTACCGGTAGGACGAGGCAAATGAATCTGTAGCCACGCTGGAACTAAGAAATAGAACCTGTAAGTACGACTCATTTACAACGTTGGAGACCCAGGGTCACGTGACGCTGTGCGTCACAGTAACCCATTCAAAACGTTAGAATAACACCAGTGTAGATTCCCACCAGGAGAAAGAATTCTCCTAAGCGAAGCCTTTTTTGCAAGCCATGGATCATTCAGCCCAGCCTGAGACTTCAACCATGTTCTGATGCCAATGATGTATTAATAGCCAACTCACAGTTGGTTATTTGCAGATACTCCCCACACGATCAGAGAAATAATCAACTGTGAGTGGGTTATAAGCAACGATGCATTGACTAACTCATTCCCCACCATTCCTCCCCCTCTCTGTCCTCTGTAGCTGACAGAAATAACCAACGGTGCCCGTCATGCGACACGATAACCAATGATGGTTTAAATAACCCACTCTGCCCATCATTGGTTATTTGCGTGGGTTATTTCAGCAAATTAATCTATCGTGGGTTAAAAAAATCCCACCACGTGACACAATAGCCACAATGGGTTAAATAACCCACTGTCAATTATATAACCCATTGTGGGTTATTGTATCATCCAAACTCAGTCTCCCTGTGAAGTCTCTAAACTTGGCATAGGCCTGTTTGACAGCCAAAGTGATCATGCAGTCTCTCACTTCCAAAGCAGCCAGTCAAGTCACAAGCTGTAGGGGTGGAAGCCCATCTCCTTTTCATCACTCCATTACATTAAAAAGGAGATTTCAGAGGTTGTGAGATAACTTGGCTTTTTCATGCTCAAAGTAGGTCAGAAAATGAATCCAAAAACTCTGAAATTTTGGAGGAAGACTTCAGGACATTCTTAAGTTAAATCCAAGGTGAGTTTAGGAATGCTTGTCCTTCTCTACAAAGAGGTTTTATTGAAGAAACAGGAAATATAATTTAGAATAGGCATTATGCGGAATTTGGAAATGTTTTTCATCAGGCAAGCCAAGTTTGGGGGAGTTAAGTATCCAAAGCTGCCCTTGCATGAGCAGGAATGAGTGGTAGCACCATTTAAGCTAGCACTTCGAGTTTGTAAGCAACTGAAAACTAGTGTAAAGTAGCAATGGAACAAAAGGGATTTCCAATGACCTGACCTGTCCTGGGAACGTAAGTTTGGGCAGGTTTCTGGCTGCTCTCTAATCCTGTTCCACTAATGATTATTCCTGCTAGTGCAACCTAAAAGACTGCTAGCTTTAGATATTACCCTATGTGTTTAACTAAATGTATGCATCCCTGTGATCCATAGCATTTTCTATGTGTTCAAGGCGGGTAGGCTCTCCATCCAACCTAATGCATTGATTAGTCCCTGAGTGGAACACATGCATAGCTGTACACCCACAATTTGAGCCATTTTCAGTCACTTGCTTGTGTCACATGGTGATGGGGGAGTGGCACTGCCGCAACAGGCTTTGCTCCAACCAAGGCACGTTCATTTGAACATGTATAGTGATCCCTGTGAGTGCAGCTAGATGCATGGGAAGCTTTCCATTCGATTGTGAAGGCGGAGTTTCCAACTGCTTAGAGAGAGCTCTATATGTGTATAGTTATGTGTGTGATGGGTGTGGGGGCACCCTGTAGAGCCTGCCACTGTGATGTCACCCCCATCCATTTACACGTGAACTCCTGAAAAGGACAGCAACAATCTACAGTTGCATCCGCAGCAGCATTAGAGCTTCCTAACTCTTGACCCTGGACTGCAGCTGCCAAACGCACGAATGTCCAACTTCGCCCTTAAGCATAGTTGTTTAATATGCCCGAGATGCAAGGCTTTATCACTTATACAAGGAACACTAGTTATAGCATGAACAAACCTGTGAGGGATGAAGCCAGCGATGCCCCGGCAGCTTTTTCTATGGGCCAATTGTTCTCCCCAGGCAGTTCTCTGATATGGTGTGATTTAAGAAGTTCTTTGTAATGGTGCCTGTGTTAAAATAAAGGGCTCTGTGTAAGGTAATCCTCTCAGAGATACACAAAGCGATTAACTTGCACTTTCAGTTTCTAAAACTCAATCGGCTTTTGTGCACTTCAGGGTTTAATTAGATGGTTGAAGAATTTGCCATATTAATTCTGCACACTGCAAGATTTGTGTCAATGGTGGCTCACATTCATGCCCAACTCGAACATCTTCGATTGACCATTATTTTGTTTTTATGTTACTTTTACTCCTCTAGAAGATATAATGGATGTTAAATGGCTCCTTTTGTTGGACCTCACTTTACAAAACATAATAAAGTGTTATGAAACACTTTATTACATAAATGCTTGAAATGTATTTCAGGCATTTATGTAATAAGTTACAATACCATCACATTGAAAAATTAAATCCAATTTTAAATGGAGAAAAAGAAGAAAAACAGAAAGAAGACTCACTGGCTATGATCTAAATGACTTATTTAACCAGGCTTAGTGGATTGGTTCTTTCAATCTTTTTCTTTTTACTGGGACATACCTATGCTATATTATAAACTGGTTGTGAAACTCCTTTTCATTTCAAAAGATGATTTCTAGGGGTTGTTTAAAGAAAGCACAAGTCTAGAGCTCCCTCAGACAAGTGGAGTCAGCCACAGTTATTTGCAAATAATGAAATCAACAAAAACTTTCTAACGGTGAGAATTCAAAGATGGAAGAAACTGAGGAGCTCAAATACATGAAAGCCTGATTATGCTAGCTTAAGGTGGGATTCCCTATCTGACCTTGCTCCTGTTGTACTAGGGAAGAGGCAAAGTAGATACAGAGGAAGAACAAGGCAAAGGTGGTCTGAAGCTAGCAGGAACAGCAGAGTTATCTAGCTGCCCAGACCAGTGAGCACATCTGATATCTTTACATGGGTTAAGGTGACCCACCTGACCCGGTTTGGCCTACTTGTGTAAAGAGACTTCCTTGCTGATGAACTGGCTTCTCTGTAGTTTTGTCCTCTGGGCAAAGCTGGATGGTAGTACACTGAATCCTCCCTTCATGCCACCCCACCCAGTTCCAGATCCACTGTGGAGCTATGTCCTGACAAATTCAACACAAGCTCAGTCCCTATGGTGAGATTGCAAGATAAGATTTTTTGGACAATCAGGGCCTATGCCAGCGGTGGGCAACTTGTGGCCTTTGAGATTTCTTTGGCCTTCAACTCCCATCATCCCTTACCATTGGCTATGCTGGCTAGGGTTGATGGGAGATGTAGGCCAAAACATCTGAAGGGCCACAAGTCGTCCACCCTTGGACTATGCCATTCAGGAACTTTTTTTTTTTTTTGGTTTTAATAATTTTATTATTTTCTACAAAGAGCAAAGCAAAGAAAAAAGGAGGAAAAGGGGGAAAAAAGCAAACATTACAAAACATCACATACTTAACTAATAATGTAATACACTACGTCTAATAAAAAACTCATATACAAAACATATAAGGCCCTATTCCATTTGAGACAATCTTCATGTCAGACATATAGGCTGTCATTTACTTCCCTTTAGCCAGCCCAGTGTTATGTAAAAACCACAGATTATATATAGGATCCACAAACAAATACATCATTCTTTTGCAACTCTTGTATATACTCTATTAGAGGAGGAAAGTGCAGAATGAACTTTACTTTTTGTACAGAGTTTTCCTACCACCGTTTGATTATATATTTTACATTTATATAGAACTTGAGAACAAGCAGAGAACTGTTTCTCAACACATCTCACAAGTAAAAGCCTTGGTTGTACCGTTATTTAGATGCAGCAGCGCTACTCATTTCACTCATTTGCAGTAGTCCTAGAGGACCAAGCAAAGCAGCTTGTAACAACTGCACAGCAGAAGCATTATATGTACCTCACAATTTTCACAGGACAGGCATGTGAGTGTATTGCAGCAACCGTCGAACTGGGCACTGCATGAGAAATCCTTTCAGACCTGGATTGAGAGCACTAAGCAGCATTTCCTGCTTTCACACCTTTCCCCAGCTGTTCCCTAGAATTAACAGCCATTTCTACTTGTCAGGACTGAATCAGAAGCTAGAGAAAGGGAAATATAAACTAAAGCAAGCTGCAATGCCATAGAGAAGTGGAACATGATCAGTGACAGAGCTGAGTAGTCACTGACAGAATTCAGCATATCTGGAGGGGAGACAGGGCACAAAGATTGTCCCTGAGCTGGGAAAATGCTGGAATGCTTGGAACAGATCTCCCGTGCCTCAAATTCAAATATAATGGGGACATCTGGAAGCTGCATCAGTAGACTAAAATTGTAAACATGTATTTTCTTGTTTTCAGTGGCTTCAGAAGTAAATTTACGTGAGCCTAAGGGAACAATTATGCCTATTATTTCCTTGGGAGAAAGAAGATGTCTCCCTGGTTAGCAAGTGAAAGATGTAGTTTTCATACACACACATACACACGATTTAACATTACACAGATTTTGCTGTCAGATGGAAGCAACTAGACAAGTATTACTAAAACTTTTCCATCTCTTAAGCAACTAATATTGAGAATGGTTTTTAATGCCAACTACGGATGGGTTAGGAGTCATTGAGCTGGTTCGCACATAATGAGAAGCCACCATGGGTGAATTTCCCCATGGAGCTTCTTGTTGCAGAACCAGTCGCCATTTTGAAAATTCAGACCGAGGCAGGGGTGCGCTGCAGCTTGCCATTACGTGTGACACCAGTGAGGGTGGGTTGTTGGGTTTGCGAACAGGTCACTCAGAACCATGGCCTGTTTTAGGGTTGCTGGTGGCTTGTTAACCATCCAAACAACAACAAACAATCTTTTAGATTGTAAGCCTGTCAGCAGGGACTGTCAAGAAATACCTTTGTAAGCCAACATGAGAGCCTTTTTTGGCTGAATGGCGGCATAAAAATCCTTAAATAAATAAACATTGCTGGGTTCACATATACCTTGCAGTGCGCCCCCACCAAGGCTTGACAAGTTGTGGCATGCTCCCAACATGGCCTGAATATTTCAAATGCGAAACAGTAAGCCCATGGGGAAAATCTCCAACGGTGGCTTGCCGTTATGTATGAACCTGGCAATTGTCTAGGAATTGTCTATCATAGTTACCTGATGAACAAGTCAGGGATACGTCTATGGACATTGTCTCATGCAAGGATGTTCAGATTGTCTGATGTGCTCGTGGCAGCCTGAAATTTGTGCTACATTCATCTATGTGTCATCGCTGGCCTCACAGTTATGACTGGGTTTTAGCTGGTTACTGTTATCATGTGATTGAGAAGATAGAAGCATGCCAGATATTTCAAATGGAGCTGCCCTAAACTGGAGATAACTCAAATTTGTGTTGAGAAAGGGAACTTTGGCTTGATTGGTGAATCAGCTCAGCAGGTCTGCAACAAAAAACATCTAAACATCACAGAACATAAAAATATTGAAGGGACCTTTGCTGCAAAGAAGGGCAATGCACTCACCAGCCCGCCAAAACAAAACCTACATAATCCAGACAAGCACACATCAAGTTGACTGTATTATGATGCACTCCTCTGCATGATTTGACCAGAAAATGCCCTACAATTCCCAGCATGCCCTAGCCAGCATGCCTAGGGCATGCTGGGAGCCATGGGACGTTTTTATATCTAAATATGCAAAGGATTGCAACCTTAAGCTGTTTGATAGCAACAGAACTAGATGACTCAACCAAACAAGCCAGCCATATCTCAAGCCACCACACACTGTGCTATATGCATAGTTGCTTTTTGGCGTTTACAATGGAAACCATCCTTGAAGCATACAAAGGATGCTGCCTTTTCTGTGATGAAATAAACTTTGACACAGCCCTCCAGTTTGGGGCCTTCCGTATCATAGCAATGTGAAATGCATTCAGACACCCATTCTGAGGCATCCTTGTTAATGACGACAATGCCAAGGAAAATTTCCTTATATGAATCATGAAGCCAAGGCGGGTTTTCTGAGGACTTCAGACTGTTCAAGTTACTGCCCTAGAAAACACAAGGGATTTGGCGTGAGGAACAGAATATCAGTCTAATCACAGGACAGGGAAGGAAGTGACCTGGTTCGCACAATCATTTTCAGTGATTGTGCAAACCAGGTGATTTAGGTAAGCCACCTCAATTAGCGGTATGTGCTGGCTACCCATTCTATAATCCATCCCCCACTTGTAGGTTGTTGTGTTGAATGAACCCAGTGAGGGTGGGTTGTTGGCAAGGTTAACAAGCCATTCATAATCATGGCCTGTTGATGGGTTATTTGAGAATTATTTTCCCCACCAACAAGCCATGCCACCCAGGTTCTGATGACATGACCAACCGCGCCTGGACAGGTAATTAGGCAAATAACATCCAACATTAGCCAAATAGTGCCTGCCTGGACAGGCAATTAAGCAAATAGCACTACAGTTTAAACAAGCCATCATGGCTTGTTTAAGCCACAGTGATCATAGTTAATGAAACAGTTAATGCAACTGAAGGTGCCCTCCAAGTACCATGTATTGCAGGGGTAAGCAACCTGTTGCCTTCCAGTTATTTTGCACTATTGGCCTTGATGGCTAGGGATTATGGGAGTTCTAATCCCAAACATCTAGAGGACAGTAGGTTGCCAACCCATGGCATAGTGCATGAAATTAGAGTCCTTCCTGCATTACATCACGTGAAGGGTGTCTGCAAAGAAAAGTACAATGGGTCCGTGCTGCTGGCCCCATTCCTGACATCAGGTTGGTTTCCCTGACCCTGACACCCACATGTTAGACATGAATATCTGAGCTGAGGAACCTACATGAAGACCTCTGTTCACATAGGCTTTTCCAAGTGCTTGAACCAAATGTGATCAGGGTTCCAACTCCAAGGAAAGTCAATGTGCACAGTCTTCCCCAGTGCAGATGTCCATGGTTGGAGAAGCCAGGCGAGATTGTGGTTAGGCTCACTAACCATGTTGTGCAACATGGTTAGCAGCACTAACCATGGCTAAAAGTGTTGTCTGACACATGTCTGTGGTTAAGGGGCCATGGTTAAGGGGTTAAGGCATAGAGCTTCCAGTACAGAGTTGCCTAACTAGGCAGGGCTGCTCTAGCCACCAGGCTCTATAGCTGCTCTGGACTGCCAATTGATACACTCACTGTGGCTGCCATTTCGTGTTTCAAGTTAGTTTTTCGGAGCGATTTTTGCTCTTCTTAGCAGAGCATGCTTACAGTAGAGCTTTTTAAATCCCCACTTGCAATTTCCCCATACAAAGCATCCGTTTCTCCTACCTTGTTGAAGCCCCATTACACCCCTCAGGTTCTGATGACTGTGGCAGCACTGCCTGATGATGCAGTTAGCGCAGCCGTCCAGGAAGGCTTCTGCCTCCCCTGTGATGACTGTAGAGGTATAGCAGGCATGGCGATGCAGAAAGCAAAGGAACCGCTCACTAAACGGGGCGATACATGCATGTAGTTGCTGATTTCATTGGTGCCTGCTCTAAAATGATGGCCGTAACTGCCAGGGCTCCTAGCGCTAGGGCTGCTGGGATACAAGGTGGATCAGTTGGAGGAATCGGGCGCTTCACTAACCACTTTGTGGTTAGCGTATGATTAAGGAAAACTTAACCACAAAAGTGTTAAAAGTGTTGTCTGCAAGCATTCCGCATGTGCTTAGCTTTAACCACAGCTGAACATGGTTAAGCTAACCACAAAGCCCCTGAACCAGGCCACAGACATCCCTAGCACAAGTAAATTTTGAAGAGTGCTAAGGACACACTCTGTTGCACTTGCACATAGACTGCGAGTGAAAAACCATCTACAGAGAAGATGAATTAGCAGTACAAACCTATGCATATCTACTTTAGAAATAAGTCCCATTAAGTTCAACGATGACTGGTGAGTGAGTTCCACTGAGTACAATACTACATTTCTGAGTAAGCATACATGGATATTTTATATTTATATCTATAGATTTTTTTAAAAAATTCTATATATCTAAAATAAAGTGAGTAGTACGAGTACAAATTTACAGTGTCTTGCTTTGTGAATAGGCTTACTGCGTTTCTGCACTGAGAGGAACTGAACTACCTTTGAAGTTCATCAATTTGGTTAAAAACCGTTGCTCATCATGGTTCTGCAGACATCAAAGCATCTTTTCAGTGAAGGTTACAGTGGCATGGATAAAAGTCACCAAGTACATGTTGCTGCATCTTATATTATGTTTTCCACAATCTGGGTCTTTAGTGTACTTTGAATTTCTTGATGAGGACTGGGCAATGGAAAGCTGACAGGTTGCTGGCACTGGAGATAGCAGGATACAGAAGCCGATCTCATGAGGAAGGATCTTTTCATTGAAGGTTACAATGACATGGATAAAAATTATGCAAACTGCTGTACATGAACCGTTTCATACATGGAGAGAGCCTGCAGAAGGAACAATTTAAATCTAGTGGGGCCACCTTATAGCATCTGTTAATCGTCAAAATGTAAGTTAAAGTAAATAAACATTAGTTTATTTCTACAGGGATGATCAGAAGATTATAGAAAGTATTTTCTTTTCTCCACCCTGTTTCCACCTGCTCCTGAACTACAGAGCCAATTTGTTGGCTTTGTAGGACACATATAAGTTCTATTAAACCTAGCAATAATCTGAAATACTGTATAGATAATAAAAGGTTTGTTTAGCCTTCCCTATTATGAAAGATTGCAATGGCATGCTACCATTGGAATTGTCATTGGCTGCTCAGAATTGTTGTGGAAGTGCAGATGCTAGTATCTGAAAAATAATGCAACATTCAGACTTTCAATGCCGTATCTGAACTTTCTTTCTTTTTCAACACACAAAACTTAAGCAAGCCCCTAAGCCTGTGCAGAAAAAGTTCAAAGATGTACCTGATGAAATCTCAGGAGCTAGAATGGACCCGGGATCTCAGGAAGGTATCCTGCGGTGTGGTATGCCTCAGTAGACCAATGGGTAAGCAACATGGTGGCCTTGGGCACAAGTGCACTCCCAGATGCCTTTCTTGGTGTATCAAGGTGTGTGTGTTTTAGAGAGAGAGAGGGAGAGAGAAAGAGACTACGGATGGTGAACCAGTGAGAGGAAAAAGGAGATGAGGGTGGAATGTGTTTTCTGACAGAGGGATAGGGAAAGAAGAGTTTGCCTTTTGTGAAACAGGTTTTTCTTCAAACTGAAAATTAAGGGTTCAAAAGGATTGTTTTGTGTACTGGGGTTCAGATCCCACCTCTGCTTTGGACTCCAATCTTTGGGGAAGGGTACTTGTCCTTTATGCCTCCCACAGCAGCCATTTTGTGGGGGTGCCAGGGTTCCAACAGGCCCCCAAAGGTGGCCTACCCCTACAGTTCACCCGCTACAGCTCCAATGTCACCAGCTTGCCAGCTCTCTATTTCCACAATATGGGTCAAGAAACTCTAATTACACCGAAAACCTGGATTCTGGAAAACATAAAAGAAGGTGCTAATTTCCTTGAAATTGCAGAATTTTACTTTCAGTGCTGGCTGAACCTTCCTATTTACAGCTTTTCCAAGCTACCTTTGAATACACCAATGTAAAAAAATCATCACCATCATCATTACCTGAGAACTGTTAAGGTCTCACTCCATTGCCTTTGCTCACTCTCCCAAGGATCAACTCTGACCCACTCGGATGTCTGCAGTGCAAGTCGAGCCATTGCTATCCGATGCTTTGCTGCCGCCAGTCCTTGCTTTCCGTAGTTATCGCTAACAGGTGAAATTATACCTCCAACCACTTGGTACTTTCCTGGGTTGGGGAGAAAAAAACACAACAACCCAATGCTTTATATCTGTTTTGTAATGGTGATAAATGAGAAACTGAAAACTGTGTAAACAATAAAAACCATTGTTCCCTCTCCTCTGCGATTAAACTGTTCAAAGTTCTATTACTGAAGCGTTAACTCCATTAGACAGTACTAAAAGGAAGAGTGGATAAGCGTAAAACCTTCTGCAAATAGAAACATTTTTCATCTATAATGCATAGGATTAGACAGACAGAAGATAAGGTTAATGAATTTTTAGTTCAAGTAACTGTACCAGAACAACTTCAAGATAGCTCAGTTGATGAATGTTTTAATTGACCAGCGTTTATTTCTTAGTATCTGATGCATGCTAGTTAACAGGATTATTATGCGTTATCCTCATAAAGAAGCAACAGTGCCATGTTTCTGTAAATGTTTTCTGCAACTAATTAGTAGTGCAAAACAAATCAGCACAGACAAGGGAGAGAATAGTTAATGAAAGGGTTTTTTAAACCAAGACTGGAAAGTTATGGCAAAACATATTTAACTGAACTCATCTCCTAACAGATCTCTATCCATATGACTGACCATGTTAATTAAAATGTGAAAAGAATCCCTTATTTCTCAACAATGTAATGAAATGTAACAAAATCATTAATGTAATAAGTTTTTCGAAGCCAGCTCTAAAGTCCTTAGTTCAGGCTACGAGAAGTCAATACAACATTTCCCTAAAAGTTGTAACATTTATCCAAGTATAAATAGCAAAGTAAAACTGCAAGAGGACAAGTTTTCATCCACCTGTCTCCCAGCACTGTGTGCTAGATGAAAATGTCTAGCTACATAAATAATCTCAAATATTCTCATGGACTAGCCAATGGTAACACACAACTGATCAAGCCTACAGGGTTACTTGTCAACAAACATATATGAAGCTGCCTTATCCAAATCAGATCACTGGCTCCTCTAGGTCAACATTGTCCACTGACTGGCAGTAGCTCTCCAGGATACTGAGCTGAGATCTTTCACCAGCCTGCTGAATGAATTGCTTTTAACAGAAGATGCCGAGGAGCCTATCTTGAACCTTATGAATGGAAGGCATGCATCCCATCTCTCTGTCATCAATATTTCCCCTATTACCGTACTCAATAGGGTATTGGTTACTTATGTATTTGATGCATTTATATTCCACCTTTCTTAACCCAAAGTTAATGTGAAGAAAATAGGGCCCCTACCATTACATATTATGAAAAAGCAGCAAATTGTTTGCTGTGTAATTGCTATTGTATTTTTTTATTACCACGGAGAGTAAAAACTAGTGGGATTTTCTGTCTCACATACCAAACTTGTTCAGCTTTTGGCAGCATGCACCCTGATTTAGGGCAGAGGGTGTCATTTTCTGCTCCGCAGCAAAATGCCTTTGGACAGTCCTCTTTCACTAGCTTCTGGTTCATTCCTGGGCCCTAAACGGTTTAAGATCAGAACACTGACTCCTAACACATGAATCTGCTCAATCTGTCAGATCATCTAAGAAGGCCTTGTTGCATATCCTGCCACCATTTGAAATGTGGTTGGCTACAATGTATGACAGGGCCTTCTCTATTGTCGGGCCTACGCTGTGGAACTCCCTTCACCCAGAGAGCAATTTGTCTTTGTCCCTGATGACTTTTCACTCCAAGCTGAAGAGCTTTCTGTTCTGGCAGGCTTTTGTCTTGCTGGACATTTAATTTTGATTCTCTCACCCCACCCTGCCTCATTCCCTGTTATGTTGTTGATGCACCAAGTAACCAAGCCCAATTATTATTACTGTCTCCAGTCATTTTTAACTTTTTTATTGCTGCTTGGTTGTTGTTGTTTTTAATGTTTTGACGTAAGCGAGTGGTGGACGAAACAGACTATGGGCCATATGCAGCCCCACCGTCACATCAGTAAAATTCGGGGTAGCTAGAAAAATATCCATTTACCACTGCAGAGTGGCAAATAGGTCAAATTTAGCTTGTTCTAAACCTAATTACTGCTCAAAAAAGCCACTGGCCTTTCTTTTTGCTGTTGCCCCAAGGTAATTCCACCAGACAGTGGCAGAAGTGCAGCCTGTGGGGTTCCTTAGACCCCTGAAATTGCTCACCCATTGTAATCTACTTTGGGTGCCTCTAACTGAAGCAGAAACCTAGACATAAACATTTAAAATAAATATTAAAAATCTCAGTGCTATGTTTTCTGGTTTGGTTTCTTTAGATATTATCTTCTGGTTGCCTCTCCAGCTCAAAACTACACTTGAAGCACTTGTAAAACTGTTATCACCTTGACACATTAACCCCCTTTCCTGACACTTGATTTGACCCCCCCTTAGTCTTTTACTTAGTGCCCACCTTGGGCAACTGACTTCCTGAAGCTTCTGGCTGAATCTGGGCCTCCCCTCCATCCTGCTGTATTTCTGCCACATCTCCCTCCAAGCACACCATTGTCAGCAAGAAAGGCTGGCTGGGCACTGGAAAATAAAAGACCCAGTGTAAAAATAAATGATGACGCAAACCCTGGCAAAGGTAGAATGTAATGCTCAAGAACCAAAGCACCTTCGCACTATGGCCACTCTCCTCAAAGGTGAACCGGATCTGGAGGGAGAAAGCCAGTATCATAAATAAGGAAAGAAGACCATGTAGGCACAATCTCTGCACAATTATAGGGATGGGGGCAATCCTATTTTGCTTGATCCAAGGTGCTGAGGGTGCTTCCCTGAGTCCCACACCCATCTAGTGTCCCGGTTCCCAACACCCACAAAAAAGTCATCCTTGATACAAGGTGCTAGAGGTGCTTTCCTGAGCTCTACTTCCATCTGGTGTCCCAGTACCCATGAAAAGTCACAGACCAGGAGGTGAAGGCAAGAGGTTAACATCACCTCTGGCCTGATCTCACCCTCTTCCTCAGGAGCTATGACCTGTCTGTGTGGTTTGCTGGCCAAGAAAGGAGGCCAGGAGGCATGGCTGGACAATAGGGCTGGAATCCTGACTGCCACAAGATTACAAACTGCCCAACTCTCCCAGCTATTACGAGAGCTGTCTCAAACTGCTCATTTTAGGTGAAGGTAGCCTGTGAAGCTCAGAATTTCTCCTGATATAATTTAACTAGTTGTAAATTCTGCCAGTCCCCAGAAAAATATCTCCAATAAAACACTATTGCCTGCTGCAATTCCACCACCCTCACTGCACTGTTACATAATAAAGTAGCATGATCCTTATCCGAGACAAATGAAAGCTCTGCAATTCAACAAAAAATCGGGGCTGTAGAATATTATCTAGCATATTTTGTAAGCAGGGACAATCATACATAAACTAGGCCTGACAGATGATTTTTTTCTAATCTATTTTTAGTAGGTTCCATTAATGGGCCCTCTAGACTTTGCCAAAGTAATTTATGTCATCTCTTCAGATCTACACTTTAATAGAAAATACAAACCTGTCCTTAAAGGGAAAATGTGAACTGAAGCCATAAAATGGCATCATGTTTATTGCTGACCAATTACTCCAGGTCATTCATACTGGCTACAATTAAAGTTAAAAACTAGCTGTCCTACTTCCAGCCCTGTGGCAAAGAAATAAAGACATCCCTAAATTGTATGTCGACTCTGTAGCCATTTAAAATCTAAAGTTAGGCATTTTAAATGTGAAAATCTAACTGCGTTATTATTAAATACACGAGAGGCATCTATGTTGAGGCCTAATCTCAGCACCCAATCTGAAGTCAGGTTGGTGTGTGTGTGTGTGTGTGTGTGTGTGTGTGTGTGTGTGTGTGTGAGTGAGTGATAATCATACCACTCATCCTACACAGGAAGCTTCACTAGGGTAATACCCAACAGAGCTCTCCCACTATGAATCTACCCATACGCTGCAACCAACATCCAAAGCTCTCCTCCGAGTATCTTCTCCGAGAGTAGTTCTGAGGATGGCAACAAGGGAAAAGGCCTTCTTCACACAGCACATAGTTAAATTATGGAATTCACTACCACAAGATGTAGTGATGGCCACCAACTTGGATGGCTTTAAAAGGGGGTTGGATAAATTCCTGGAGGAGAAGCCTATCAATAGCTGCTAGTACTGATGGCTATGTGATAACTCCAGTATCTGGGGCAGAAAGCCTATATTCAACAGTGGCTGGGGAAGATGGGCAGAGGGTGTTATTGCACCGTGTTCTGCTTCATTGGTCCCTGGCTGACAGCAGGTTGACCACTGTGTGAACAGAGTCCTGGACTAGATGGACCCTCAGGCTGATCCAGCATGGCACTTCTTACGTTCTTATGATGGGGTTTTTAAATGCTAGTTCTTTAAAATCAGGTTCTGGTAGTTTTATTCTTAACTGTTATTTTAACTGTTTCAAATGGTTTTAAAGTTGTGTATGTTAAATGCTTAATATTAGATTGTATCATGTTGTGAACCACCCAGAGAGCTTTGGGTATTGGGCAGTATAGAATTATAATAAATGAAATGGAAGTGAAATGAAACCACCAGTCTGTATTCTCAGATGTACTAATAAGGCCATCAGTTAGATCAACTGTGCAGGGACTTTCTGGGTCATGCAACCACATACTGGTTCCTAAAGCCAGGGAGGCCACTTTGTACTGATGAACTTGACCCTATCTCAGTAACTGAACGGCCTTTGGGATGCATCAAAAATTAACAATCAGACCATCTCCAGGAAGGCCTTCAAAGAACAGGATCCCTATCCTGTTGACTGTGACTAGAGCAGAATCACCATTCACCAATGCTATTCCCCTTCCTCTTCTGTGCCTATAAGAGCTAGATCGTGTCCTGTGTGCACAAACAATAGACAGATGAGGCATATTGAAGGTGCTTGGGGCAATTCCTACATGGAAAAATGTCTCTCATTATTATGTGGTTTTGTTTAGTTAAGCTATATCAAGAGTAGGAATATAATGTAATGAGTTTCTCTATTTATTTTATATCTTACAGCACCCCCTAAGTTCCAGAGGTTTGAAGAAGGCACTGTTTCAGGTTTAAATAGAATTATCACAGATTACACTCTAACCTTTTCTCTAGATTACATGGAAATAACTTATCATGCAGAATTTAATTTTCTCAAGTTTCATTCTGTAATGTAAAATCAAAGTTAAACTCAGGCCAGCAACTACTATGACATTAATTAAATCTGACACTAACCTGGCACTTGGGACCAGGCATTTTCTTCTTTCAGTTGCTTAGCTGTTGGTTTAAATATGATGTACATCTCTGACCCCCCAAAAGTGGGGAGGGTGGTGTATTAAATATCATTCCCCCTTCCTGCCAGGATAAGGTATCTGGGAACTTACTATGCATTCCACATCTTTTAATGAGGATTAAAGGGCACTTTTCCATATGGTTGCTGTCAAGATTAAATCTTGGTGCTGGAAAGGACCACACATTTGCTAGCAAGGAGTGGATGTTGGCTACCACTGTACAGGTATTTGTTCATGATAGAAGGTGCCGCCATCAGAAAGAATACATAACTAGCCAAGTGGCTTTGCAGTAGGTTCTTGTAATGAACATCACAACGTTTGATGACTACTACTAAAGATGACAACTGGGACAGTACATCCAAACAGAAAGAACCATGATGTGTGGGGTACAAGGATGATGCCCAGATGGCTTGTTATGCACCAAAACAAAACTGGTCCCATAGAGAATAGCCACACTGACCTTGCCTCCAGTCAATTTCACCAGATGGCTACACATCATTCCCTTGCAAATGTCTAGCACATCAGGGTTGACAGAACAGCAGGACAATGTTTCAATTTCTATGCAAGGAACAGGCAATTCCCCACATGATCTGCTGCTGCTATTAAAATGGATCCTGGGATCCATTACTAGTAACACTCCACACTTTCCCTCATGCAAGAGCTTGTACCTCAATCAATGAGCATATTCTTCCAGTAATCAGTCTAGACAGAAGTCTTGTGCTATCCTGGCCAAACCACTGACCTGTGCCACATCTCTTACCATAGGAACATTAAATTTAAATAGAAGAAAAAGATTATTATTTTTTCTTCACTGAATATATGCCACTACACCTATCTACTGGCATGACTGGCTGGGAAATGCTGTGATCTGTAGGACTTGCCTCAGTCTAAACATGCATAGGATTGAACCCTTCGCACCACAACTGATTCACTTACGAGTTCCAGAACTACATTAGTTAATTGAAGCGTATTTTAACTGATTTTAATGTGACCGTGAATATATTAAACTAGAACACTTGTATTGAAAGAATGTTAATGATAGTACTTTAAACTCACAAATTAGATTAAATATTCATTGGAAAAACTTGCAAGGATACTGATATTAGTGAAACTGAAACAAAATGTTCCAAGATTATAGTTACACTATTCTTTAGTGAAGTCCACCCAGATTGGAAATAAATCCCATCCCGAAATCATAGAAACTGAGCACTACTTTATTTTCTATCTCCTATATAAATTGTATATAATTAAATTAATGTAACACAACTGTTATATGGTTTACTTCTCTGTTGGAAAAGAACAGTATAAATTACGTTTGTAGTTATCCCATAACAATAAAGTAAATAAAGTATATGCAGTATCAACAGAACAACACAACTTTGCTAGACACAGAACCAAAAGGTAAGAAGAGTAAAGCTGCCTTGAGAGTATTACCACACCTAAAAGAACTCTTACCTATGTATATTGACTTCCAAAAGGTTCTTGCATCCAGGTAGTAGCCTGGTCTATACATGTGTAACAAGCCCAATATTAAACTCTTCAACCTGGGTACTAAACTGGAGCTGAGATTCTGAGATCTGAGGCTTCATGTCTACTGGTGACGATCATGGGGTGGGGATCAATTTTTTTTCTCTTAGTCAGAATTGGATAATATATGCTGGCATGCTAGTCTCTTAGGACAGGATTACTTCTGCCAAATGTTAGAAAAACAAAAGTTTGGGGTTTGTGCTGTATGAGAACAACTCTTTTTTATTTATTGGCAGAATTGGATGAAATCTGCAGGGAGAGTTTCCCCTTCTGAGGGGATCAAGCCTGCCAAGTTTCAGATGAATAGTGCAGGGGTTTTCATGCAACAGCAGTCTTTTGAGTGTATTCCAAAGAAGACAAACTTATGTACCTATGTTTCTTGAGGAGCATTATTTCAAAATGACAAACAATCTAGAAGCGTCCACGTAGTTTCCAAAGGATAGGTGCAGGTGTTTATGTGAAAGGGGGGAAGTGATTAACTTCCACTTTCCTCCCCACCTCTAGTTTTGGGGGCAAATTATATGAAAATAGTGCAAATCATTTGTGTCCCAAGCAAGAAAACTTATCAGAAGGATAGGTGCAGGAATTAGGGGAGTTATGATTATTTAAAACCAGTTTAAAGCCTTTAAAAAAACCCAGTGAAGTCTGGTGGCATTGGAAGAAAGGCCATCTCATGGTCCCAACCCTTGCCCTCCCCCAAAGCACAGTGGCTGACACCCCGATAAGACATGCACTAGAATTAAAAAGTGAACCTTTCAGTCACTCAAGAGCATTCCCCCTCTTCCCAGCTCATCAGTGCTTCAGAGAAAGCAAAAGACATTTGCAGGAGACACGTCTGCAAGCACACATTGGTTTTGAAACTTACACAGTTAGTGAGGATTTAATAATATTAGTATGTTGGCACAGTTCTGCATTTCTTCCCAAAGGAGGAGCTCATTGAAATCAGGGATTTCTTCACAAATAGAAAAAAAAATACTAAATGCTATCAGACCTCAGCCTTAGGGTTTCTCTAAACAAGTGATTTATAGCACACTTGTGACTGGCCACTCACAGAAGATGTGGGTCGATTATATGACATTGTGAACAACCAAGATGTCTCCTGCAGCAACCGTTGCAAATTTTGCCATGAAAAAACCATCTTCTGCCACTAGATGGTACTGTTTCAATTGAACTGAATGGAGGGGAAGTAATCATTCAAACCAGGTGGTTGTCCCTCTCCATCCATATAATTAATCCTATAACAATCATGCCAAAAAGCAGGAAGCACGAACAACCAAGGTAACTAGGGTGACAGTATGAAAAGGAGGACAGGGCTCCTGTATCTTTAACAGTTGTATTGAAAAGGAAATTTCAGCAGGTGTCATTTGTATATATGGGGAACCTGGTGAAATTCCCTCTTCATCACAACAGTTAAAGCTGCAGGTGCCCTGCCCTCTTTTAAATCTGGTCACTCTAGTATAGCTCCTGCACCTTTAACTGTTGTGATGAAGAAGGAATTTCACCAGGTTCCCCATATATACAAATGACATCTGCTGAAATTCCCTTTTCTATGCAACTGTTAAAGATACAGGAGCCCTGTCCTCCTTTTCATATGGTTACCCTAAAGGTAACAAAAGTGATTTCCTCTTAATGTAAAGATGGGCTTACAGCCTGAACCAAGACTCACTGCACAAGCAAGTAAATTATACGAATGAGCTGCCACATACCAACCACTGAACAAGTACAAACCATCCTCAAACACACTAACCCAAGTGATAGGGTTCAGTTATTGCTGAAGTGCAGGAAATAATAATTTAGGGCTAGGGAGTGAAGGCATCTTGTTACAGATTTTTTGATTCAGAAACTGAGCATGACTTCTTGCAAACTTGTGTCTCAGATTTCCTCTTGCTCATCCAAAGACAGATGGTGAAGCAACCAATTTAGCAGGAGAAGCACACTCCAAGTGTCTTACGATAGATAATAATAATAATAATAATAATAATAATAATAATAATGATGATGATAAAAAGACAGAGCAAGCCCTCTAATGTTATAGTCCTAGTCACTAATACTAAAAATTCTTGGTTGGAATTTTATAAGATCAACACATGGCTCCAAGATTTATTACAAAGTATCTGCTAAACAGGTGGCAAAACCATGGGATGTACTGATTCAACTGCTACACATGTTCATCTACAAGTTGATTAAATATATAAGAGCAGGTAAAAATGCACATCCATTATTTGTATTAAAGCAGCGGCAAAAGCCACGGGAGATCTAATATCTAATTTTAGAGGGGAAATGAAGTGGGTCAGGGATAAGACACATGTTTTGCATGCAGAAGGCTGTGGGTTCAATCCCTGCTTCTTCAGTCCTGTCTCAAAGCCCGATGCCATTCAGTGTAGGCAATACTGAGTTATATTGGTCAACTGCGGTAGCCTCGCTAGCCAAGGACCACCGGGAACAGGTCCACACAGTCCAGAGTGCATTTAACTATGCGCTGTGTGAAGAAGTACTTCCTTTTATTTGTCCTGAATCTCCTACCAATCAGCTTCACGGGACGACCCCAGGTTCTAGCATTTTGAAAGAGGAAGAAAGTTGTCTCCCTATCCATGTTCTCCACATCATGCATAATTTTGTGCATCTTTATCATATCTCCCCTTAACCTCCTTTTTTCCAAGCTAAACAATCCCAGCTGTTGAACCATCCCTCATAGGAGAGATGTTGCAGCCCCTCAATCATTTTAGTTGCCCTTTCCTGCACTTTTTCCAGATCTATAGTATCTTTTTTCTTAGGCGTGGTGATAAGAACTGTAGACAGTTAAAAACAATATGGCCTTCACTGTAATACTTTGGCTGGGCCTTCTGCAAACCCTGTAGCCCCTCTAACTATTTGTCTGACTTGGTATAAGACCACTTCCTATGTTCCTAATACTAAGAGACCAAGAAAGGTTTACCTAAAATCTTTGCTAAAGGTTTACATTCACCAACCCCATTTATTTTTGACTCTTTCTTCTTTATTCCAATAGTTTATTTTTAATAATGGTTTGCGAGATGTTAAAATTGTCAGGCACCCCCAACAGTATTCTTACCCAGGAGGTTCCTGTTTTGGGGTGTATAAGGTCTGTCTAAGGCCAAAATCTGAAGTCTTTTTATATATCAGCCCCCAGCCTCACTGGTGTCCAAATGAATACAGCCAAGAAAAGAGGCAGAAAAAAAAAAGTTAAGTATCTAACCTTGAGGACTAGGTAAGTGACTCTTTAACCAAGGCCTACTCCATCTTACATTCCTCTCATTATGTAATCCAAAACACTATAGAGAAGGACTTCATTAAAGATAAAATATATAGATCATTTCCTGCCATCTTTACATTGTAGGAAGCAATGCAAGATAATAACAGCACAGAGGAACATGGGAGTCTGAGCGGATTAGCACTAACAGATTACAAAAAGACATTTGGCTCCATCAGCAAAGTACTAAAGGGCACTTGTAGAACAAGGAACTGAATCACATTATTGCGATGGGTGCGAGGGGTAGAATCTAACCATGCATGACAAGGCATGAAAAGTTAAATAAGGTTTCACATAAGTATTAATACAATGCAAAAGGGTGCATTGTTCTCCTAGCTATTCATTGCACATCCATTGCATTAGGAAGTGACTTCATAACATTTGCCTATTGGTGTGGATAGAAAAGAGAGAAATTCATTTAATATATGCAGGCAAGGTTGTTTAGCAGAGATTGGGAGACAGTGAATAAAATGCTGTACTTAGAATGGCAAATATGAAAAATAGGTATAGAAAGATTTTGTGCTAAGCAAAAAACAAAATAATATAAAAAGTTACTAAAGGGGTAACTTCTACCAAAAGGGGAGGGGGAATGGGGGCACCCACAGACTTCCCATTCCTTTAATGCCCACCAAGTTACTTGCATTCACACCTGTGTTTGTGTGTGTAGTAGTAGTACTAGTAGGCGGTAATGTTTTAACAGTGTATTGCACTCATATTATCAATGAATCACACTCATTATGACCCTTACGTTCAGAGTCATAGGTATTCTAAACCATGAAAAAATGAAATTCAGAAATAGTTGAATTAAATTGCTGCAAAAATAAGTTGAATTAAATTACTGCATTGGGGTCACACAAGTGGACGTCTGCTCATGCGGTGGGACTTCTCTGTCCTCTCCTTTCTCCTGTAGCCCCCTCCATATGCCCAAATCTATTACAGAAGGCTCCCCAACCCTCCGGAGCATTTTGGGGGGCATGTTGCAGGCGGGAAGGGGAATCTGTTACACCAGCGGTTTCTCTTCCACTGTTGGAAAGAAATCATTGGATACAAACCCAAGTTAGCTGCACATAAGCCCCACTGAAACCAATGGACCGAATCCAATGTTAGTTCTACTTAGAGCAGATCCACTGAAATGAATGGGACTTAAATTAGTCATGCCTAACTTAAGTCTCACTGAGTTTAATGGGACTTAAGTGTAACTAGCCTAGTCTGGACCCAACCTATAGATTGTGTTTGGCTTGGTAATAACTTTTCACAGCATCAGTGGTAAATCAGTCAAATTGGATGATCAGTACCCTCACCAACATTTTGCTTACCAAGGAAGTACCTTCACTTAGGGCAACTTAAGAATCTGTCTTGAGCAAATAAGTATATGATCCCACTGCCTTGACATTACTTTCTGCAACATAGACCAGAGTGCCGTTTCCAAGAAATGACATGGACCAGCCTTTAAGTATTCTTTCGTGTGTCAGAATGATACAGAGGGAGCTTCAACAAGCTCCTGATCAATTAAGGACCAAACTAGAGGTGGCATCTATTGAGTGTATGTATTTAACACACACTTTTTTGGTAATGTAAACAGCCTGAGTAGCCTCTGAAACAGTAGTGTGATAGGAGGCTTCCCTTGAAAAGCAAATGGTAGCTTCAGAGAGGGGATTTTTGGTGGGACCTTGACAGGGGAATTGTTAAATATTCCCTTCAAGGCTGCTCAGGCTTTCCCACACTGCTTTTTCCATAACAGCAAAGAGTTGATTCATGTACAATTTGTACTTTAATAAGCTGGTTTGCTGTTCCTCTTTTAGATTCCTTTTACATTGATGCCGATGCTATGTAAAAAAAATGCCAACAAGAACAATTGATTGATTGCATTTTTTTACAGCCCAACATCTAAAGCTCTATGGGAGATTCACAAATAAAATGTAAGACCATAAAATACGCACGGGCGCACACACACACACGCACACTCACACAATGTAAAATTTAACATGCCAGGTTCATATGACACAACAACCCTTGAACGGGAGTTGTATATTCAAAATGGTGGCTTCTCACACCACAGCCTAACCCACAGTGGGCTGCTGTGCCATGCAAATAGCCCCATGGTCTTCCACTTGTAATCCTCCAATGTTTATTCACCACCTCTCCTGACTTTTTTCTTTCCACAAATAATACCTTAGGGAGGAAAAACTGGAATACCTGCTGTCTTTTGATTGGCCGCACAAGGAGCCATCTGTTTGGAAGCACTCCTAGGGCACAATCCTATGGGGATGGCTTGTGGCCATCCAAAGCAGAGCAGGAGGAAGGGTAGAGGCAATCTTTGACTCATCGGTCCTCCCACTCGTATTTTCGCTAGACAGGCTTTTTCACCCATCTAGCTGAGGTGTCAGGGAAGGAGGCTGGGGTGGCCTGGACATATGGCATAAACCATCCCCTCCCACTGGCCCACCCCCTTTCTCTTCACTCTGAGGTTGTCCTTGCAACCTTGGAAATGCAACCAGCACAGTTCTCTCTGCAATGGCTGGGAGGGGGCAAGGAGTTTGGACTCCTTGCCCGCTCCCAGAGCACTGTCTCCAAGTTCAGATCCAGGAATCCAAACTATCCTATGGCCACCCACCCATAGGATTGCTCTCTTATCGAATGAACACTGTGTATTTTCCCAATTTAAATTTCTATTTTATTTAGATTAAATAGATGTAACATTGCAACGTGTTTCTTTGCTCCTTAAAAAAGAGAAAGCAACAAATGGAGTAAGGAGGCACTTTTCACCTCATTTAAATATGCAACTATGCCACTAAACCGTTGACAAAACTTCAATGTAATGGTATGAAAATTCTTTTTTATATCTACATATTTTTGCCTTATTTCAAGAGACAATAAGGGTGCAAAATTTCTATTTAGCAGGTTGTGAAATATTTGCTCTAAGTCTTGAACTTTAATTAACGTGACTAAAAATGTGTTGAAATGATGTGAAATGTTTCCCAGATTTCAAAGATCTGGACATTTCCTCATTCCAAGACAGCACACCCATTTTCTGGAGAGATTCATAAACTGACCTGTTTGATGAAAGTGATCTCTTGCCAGTTCAAACAAACGCATGTGCATGTTTGTTATGGGGTTAAAGGAGCCACAGGCAAGAAGGACGAGGGGTGCCAAATGCTTCATCTAGGCAGGCAATAGTCAGCAGCAACACCACTCACCTTAAGAAGAAAAACAACAATCAATATAACTCACCCAACTCTGAGCTTTCAAAAGTTGTTTCTCAAAATAATAAACAATGAACCATCATTTTCAAAAGAATTTATCACAACAAAAGGCATGTCATAAGTCAGATATTGTGGGCTACAACCCTGATGAGCCCCAGGAGGCACGGCCAATGCTCAAGGATGATGGGAGTTGTAGTCCTAGACACTGAGGCCGCTAATCATTCCAGGGAGGAAGCTGCTATTGTTGCTGACAGCAGCTTCCCTTCCCAAGAGAATAGCAACTTTGGGGGCTGGGATGACTTTCATCAGGACCATGGTACAGGTTGAACCCTCCCCCCCTCTCATGTGTGCAATAGCTCCTCCTGCATTTACTTCTGTTTTAATGATAAAACACAAGAAATGCAATCACAGATTTCATGAATCATCAGCTGGCCCTAAGGTGTTAAAATAGAATTCTTAATTCTGTGACTTTTCTGTATAACCTCCAAAGACATTAAAACCTGCGAAGGCACAAAATTTTAAATTCAATTTGATTCCATTCCCATCTCAGTTGGTGACCTGGTCTGATTCTGCAAACTTCTACCCAAATTCTGAAGAGAATCTCTTTTATCTGTGGTGGCTTTCCGTGTGATTCCGAAATCCGGGAAATCACCAAGCCAGAATGTGACCTTTCAAAGGCATTTCCAGAAGCTTCTACGTAGGCAGCCATATTTAAGATGCAGCCAATTCATCCCCCAAATTGCTTCAGGTTTTGTGCAAATGAGAAGTGGTATAGAAATATTCCTAATAAATAACAATACTTGATGATGATAATAATAATAATTAAAAAATGATGTGTGTCTATCTGTCTGCACCAAGACCATGAAGCACAGTCACCTGAAACTTGGCATGCAAACTAAGAGGATGCCAGGGGTGTGCACTTCTGGATTATTTTGTATTTAAACCACATTGATTAGTTTTCATTATTTTAAATGTCTCCATGTGCTTGAAGCCTGCAGTAATGTATTCACCCACTGGGGCAGACTTCCCTAACCAGCACATTTATCTCCATGTTATCCTCACAACAACAACCCTGTGAGGTAGGTTGGGCTGAGAGTCTGTGACTGGCCCAAAGTCACCCAGTGGGTTTCCATGGCCAAGTGGGGACTAGAACCTGGATCTCCCGACTCCCAGTCCAACACCTTATCCACCACACCACACTGAATTGGGAAGAAATGCATATATTTGAAACATTCAAATTATGTCACGCTGTATACAAACAAGATATCCACAGGGCTTTTTTTTTTTAAAGATGAAATTCTATTTATCAATAAGTTTGAAACATATAGTAACAAAGAAAAAAAGATTTATTTATTTATTTTTTTAAAAAAAGCCTTACAGCTCTCAAGGGAAATCTAGGGAAACACTAGGGAAACCTTATACTGTAACTGGTATTTCCACAAGGTAAAATATGATTCCTGTATTTAAGGACCAGGCTGGCCAATTTATTTTCCCCCTGAGAAAGCTTTGTTAGCTGCACTGAAGAACCTGAAAGGAAAAGAATATAAGTTTCACTTGGCTCCAGCCTAAAAAAGAAATGGTGTGCGGCATTCTGCAGAAGCTCCTCAAATTGCCGGTATTGAGCCCTGGTTCTTCTCAAGGGTAAAAAAGGAAAAGGTAATATCTCCTAATAGTCGGCTCTTTGGATGAATGGCAAAATCTTCCTTCCCATAACAAGAACAAACTGTGAGCAGCCCCAAATGTACAGGAGAAAACAACCCCAAAGAATCCATTTGCTTCCCCCCCTTACTTTCAATATAGCTGATTTGCTAATAGCTGCGAACTCACAATAAGTAAGTAAATGTGCGCATTTTATTCTTGCTGAGAAAATTCTGGTATAAAGTTGTAAACTAATGAAAGCCTAATTACGAATACATGATTGCTGTGAAGCTGCAGCTTTTACTGCAGTGTCTGTAACAACAAACACTGTACATAAAGGGCCATTAACAAAGGTCCTGAAAGCAACTTCACTTTGCTTAAAGATAAAAGAAGCACTAACACCCACTTAGATATAAATGTACGTCAAGAGCCAATTTGCACCTTCCCCCCCTTTCAATTAAGCTCACAGCACAGTGGAATAAAATCTGCATACATTGTGTAGTCTCTGGAAGAATGTGTTTCCAAAGAATTGGCCATATTAAGTAGGGAAGCCAATAATCGCAAAAAAATGCAAAGGAAGGAGAAACAGGTCAAGGAAACATTTCCCCTGCAGTTGTACATGAGGAAGATGGACAGAAAAGAAGGAGGGTGAGTGTAGTACCCTTCACACATCCACATGAAGGGGTCTGACTTGTTCCCCAGATTTGACCTTCTGGCTCCAAAGAGGACTCAAAGGCAGAGGAGACTCCCTCCATTAACCCAACTCCTGCTATGTCACGGCCTTCCAGGCCAGAGGCTGTGCCTCTACCTGACTCCTCAGATGCAGAGGACACTTCCCCATTACAACCTTCACCACCAACCTCCCTGTAGGAGCCAGCAGCTAAATCAGGCAGTAGCCCTTTAATAAACAAATTGCTTCTCTGAATGGTGGAGGTAATTGTTGCTGGCCTTTATAAGGCTTCAAAATGCCTTTGACTTCAACAGCCCATCTTGTCCGAATCTAAGCTAACTTGGAGCTGGCCAAGGTCCTGAAAGACCTTGCCTGGTCTAACCTTGTCTTGCTATTCCGCACACTAGACCTGACCACATTGGATGTGACCAGACTTGCCCTGATGGGAGGCTTGTGTTGACCCTTTCTTGCAATTGCCTTGCTGATTTCAGCACTTCTGGGTGCCTTGACCTAAGTTGGACAGGACAGGGTCTCCATGCACTGAAGGGTGATATTGTTGGCCCTGCCCCAACATTGTGCAGCACCCCTCCCATGCCCCACGTTGAGCATGGACATCTGCATCAGGTAAGCCTGCATGAAGGCTTCCATGTGATCAGGTACCCTGCACAATTGGAAGCCTATGAGCGTCAGCAAGCTATGAGCGTAGGTTGTCCCAGATGCATACATCCACGCTCAACACTTGGTCATTGGGCCTAGGGAACTACATAACATTGGGGTGGGCCAGTCAAACTGCCCCTTTAATTCATGGTGCCCCCTTCACACAGATAATCTGTCAAGGGGGCTTATGAGTTCAGTACTTTTTCAATTTCAAACACATGACCTGTGATCTTCAACTGGTCCAGACCTGGGATGCTGAACCTGAAACATGTGACCCACTTCCACAATTTTCTCCATGCCCAATATGCAGCAACAGCTTTGCTGTGACCCATCTCAGGCTCACAGCTCAAAAGGGGGGCTATTGGTAAACACCAGATTCCCCTTGATTTATTGCTGTCCTCTTGCCATTGCCAACTACTTTATCCCTCTGGGCCATAACCTTCTCATTCATCTGCCCTTCTCCCTCGATTTAGAGGGAGAATGAGTAGATAGGGCTAAACAGGAGGTTGCACTGGGTATCTTGACCAATCAATCCCCACAACTTGGGATTGGCACTGAATGATTGACATATAATTCTTAATAGAAGCGATAATTTCACTTGCGCAAGGGCTAAAGGGGGCAATGGTGAGCAGGGTTCCAGGAGTGCCATTTAGCGGGCAAGAGGGAAAAGATGGCAGTCCTGGCAAGGGAACCGGAGGGAGAAACTGTGGGAGTCAAAGCAGCCGTGGCATCCCAACAGCCATGGCTGGCTTGCAGGGTGGCAACTGTGATTTTATAGGAGCTCACATATTTGAAATCACAAGTGTATCCTCATCCAAATACAATTATGAGCCGTGGTCTTCAGCTTCAGCATTTTGCAGAAATTTTGCAAGACCTTCTCATTTGGTCTAGCAAATGAATATAATGTGAGCTATTCAGAGTTTAAAAGGTAAAACAAAACATACACAACAGAAAGCAAGTCCACACATAGTTTTCATGACTCTTTGAAGCCGTATGAGATGAAGAATCTTAAAAAACAAACAAAACCACACACAACAATCCTAGTTTCCTAGCAAACAGAAGATACACTCATTTAACTCATTCTACATTTATAGAGTTACATACACACCCTAGAGTAGATTGCTCTAAAGATGAACTTTAGAAGACAAGCAGCAACCCAGCAGAGACAAGCCCCTGTGTCTATACTATTATTCTCCTGCTCCGAGCAGGTGAGGGGCAGTGAAGGTGGTTGGACTTTCATTGCTTCTGCACCTGTTGGACAGCTGGAACTCCATTGCTTCTGCAGAAGGCACAGAGACAAGTTTCTGCTGACTCTCTGCTACTTAGAATCAGTGAGGGACAGCAGAGAAAGCTGGGTTTTCTCCGCTTCTATCAGATGGTTGGAACAGCAACACTCAGCAGATGTAGAGAAAAGTCAACTTTCCTGCGCTGTCCCACTGCAGCTTGTAGAAAAAGAGGAAAGGCAGAAGTTTGTTTTGGCTTCCTGTATGCACTGGCAAGCACAGAGCTAAAACAAAGACATCCACTCACATGTAGGGCTGGGAAGGGAGTGGAGACCCTCTTTCCCCTGTTGTATCACTTACTAGAGCCTGGCTGAGCACTCACCATAGCAAGAAGGGCAAGCAAGAAGGTCAAACCCATGTGAGGAATCATTTCAGACAAAGGTTATACTTCCCAAATAGCTGTTGTGCCTTTAATTTGTCTTCACATGGCAAACAAATCATTTTACTACCACGCTGCTGAGAGTGTGAGGCAACAACCTGAGTTCAGCATATTTGCAATACAAGTATCTTATTCAAAGCAGATCAGCACCTGTCTTATGGTTTGAATTTCCATTACAAAGACGTCTAGTAAGATTGGGGCCTTCAGAATTCCAGACATGAACCAGCCCTCAGGAAACCCACCAAAAAAGGCAATCGTATTTTAAATAAAGTTGTGCTGGTACAGCATCAGATCAGAAGAGGATGTACAGCTGTAAGGTTCACTGCTTCAAAGCAATGCTTTAGAAATACTTCCTTCTCTTTGATAGCTGTAGAGCATTTATAATGTGTCTATAATGACAAAGACAAAGGGAAGGTCTGTGGCTAAAAATACCCAACTCTGCTCAATAAGCACATAAACCTAAGAACCCACATGGCTCCAGAAATCCTATGAACCAGAACATAGCTGGACATTTTCCAGCCACACAACTTCTATTGCAAATGCATGTTCTTGCATGTTAACTTTATTGCATCACAAACAAAGCCTTCACTACATCTTGAATTGGCGGGTCAAACTGAATATGACAGGGCAGCCATGTATCTATATGTCTGCCTTGTTCAAATATAAAGCTGGGAAGGATAGGTCTGTTTGTTAGATTAGCCATGAGGGAAGGGAGCGAAACCCATTCTCTCAGTTTTCGCCCAGAACAGCAAATTTCCAAAGAAAGACTAGAAGAAAACTGCTTAAAGTGGTGGAAGAGGGAGGTTAAGGTGGAGGAGGGAGCAGCATTTGTTTCACCCCCACCACACATATACCACTTTTAATGAAAAGAGTAGATTCCTGTCTTCTTTATTACGTGAACAGGACAGATGAAGGGCCCTAAGCATATGTGTATTTTCAAGTATCTTTAATATGTTAATTGTCAATAAAGTGAATTGCTAAAACTGAAGATTGTAAAATGTTCATCTACAGATTAAAACAGGTAATATTCAAATTCCAGTTTCTTATACCATAGGGATAAATTGCTTCACACACACACACAGAGATTGGGTTCAGCCGACAAAATAAACAAAGGTGGGGAATGTGTCAATCAAACATACTGCTGACTATTAACTCACCATTGACTATTGTGTTGTCCGAATGCAGCCAGAGAAAGATAGGAGAGAGATTTACGTACTAACATGTCTCCTCCTCTATAATCTGCCTCTGATTTTAATATTCCATATAATGTGCCAGTTTAAATAGTCCTTATAAACCCAGCTTGCAGTTGGCTGTTCCAGGCCTTTCAGCAGAGGAATTTGAATCAGACCATCATCTCCAAGGTTGGTCCTCCTGAGAGTTCCCATTAAAGCTGGCATAAATCAATTTGATCATGTCAAGTGTTCTATCTTCTACAATGGTAGTTTCAATTGACAGATTTTGGGAGTGTTAGGCTCCACTTGAGGCTTAGCTAGACTTTCAGCTTAGATGAATTCTCCTCCTGTCCTTAGAAGCTTTCCCAGGACCATGCTGCATCTGATTTTCAGGTGTTAAAGCTGGGGTGTCAAACCTCTTTCAGCTAGAAGGCCAAATTCCATTTCCAAGAACCTCTCGGGGGGGCACTGTAGTTGTGGGCGTGGTCAAACTACCCAAAATATACCATATTTAGTTTAAAGCTCTTGTTGTTTATTCGTTCAGTCATTTCCGACTCTTCGTGACTTCATGGACCAGCCCATGCCAGAGCTTTCTGTCGGCCGTTGCCACTCCTAGCTCCCCCAAGGTCAAGTCTGTCACCTCCAGAATATCATCCATCCATCTTGCCCTTGGTCGGCCCCTCTTCCTTTTGCCTTCCACTTTCCCTAGCATCAGCGTCATGAACAGCATAAATTAGCTAGATATGAACTGTGAACTGCCAGTACTCATTGAACACCTTGCAGAGAAAGGAAATAATTGTATGTTATATATTGGGCTGATCTGCATGATCGCCATGTGTGTTGGTCACATGCCAGGGGTATCCTGTTGCCTTCTTTTATGTTTTCCAGAATCCAGGTTTTCAGTGTAATTAGAGTTTCTTGACCCATATTGGGGAAATAGAGAGCTGGCAAGCTGGTGACATTGGAGCTGTAGCGGGTGAACTGTAGGGGTAGGCCACCTTTGGGTGCTAATTTCCTTGAAATTGCAGAATTTTACTTTCAGTGCTGGCTGAACCTTCCTATTTACAGCTTTTCCAAGCTACCTTTGAATACACCAATGTAAAAAAATCATCACCATCATCATTACCTGAGAACTGTTAATGAATAAGTAGCAACGGTAAGAACAGACCACGGAACAACGGACTGGTTTAAGATTGGGAAAGGAGTTCGGCAGGGCTGTATACTCTCACCTTACCTATTCAACTTGTATGCAGAACACATCATGCAACGTGCTGGGCTTGACGAATCCAAGGCTGGAGTTAAATCGCAGGAAGAAACATTAACAATCTCAGATATGCAGATGACACCACTTTGATGGCTGAAAGCGAGGAGGAGCTGAGGAGCCTTATGACAAAGGTGAAAGAAGAAAGTGCAAAAGCCGGGTTGCAGTTAAACCTCAAAAAAACCAAGATTATGGCAACCAGCTTGATTGATAACTGGCAAATAGAGGGAGAAAACGTGGAGGCAGTGACAGACTTTGTATTTCTGGGCGCAAAGATTACTGCAGACGCTGACTGCAGCCAGGAAATCAGAAGACGTTTACTTCTTGGGAGGAGAGCAATGACAAATCTTGATAAAATAGTTAAGAGCAGAGACACCACACCGACAACAAAGGTCCGCATAGTTAAAGCAATGGTGTTAAAGGCAAAACTGAAGTACTTTGGCCACATAATGAGAATATTCATCCATGGGACCACTCCTAACACTCAAGAAACACTATGTCTCCATGTCATGAATTCCTAATGCTTGGATTCTAACAGAGGAAGTAATCCTCTTTGGAAAAGTCTATAACCAGTTGGTTACCCACAAACACAGTTTACAGAAAAAATCAAGTCTACCTAAACATGTAACTAAACTTCGACTGGGTTATTAATTGTAGGTGTCTCATAATCCCTTCATCATTTGTTTACAAGGCACATGTTACTGGCATATCATTGTACTTTCACCTGCAACTGTTTATAAACGTGTGCATAGACATTTTTGTGTTCATATTTCATTTTGCTCCAATTTGCAATTAATTATGTATATTTAATTATACCTGTCCTTTTTATTTTTAAAACAAAACTTTATAGTACGTTGTTACAGAAGATAGCCTAATTCTTAAAAGGAAAAAAACCCAGCTTTGTGAACATAAATAAACTCCCAACTTTGAATTATATTGAAAACCATTATTTGTAGAAACTGAGTGCCAAGAGCTTTCCAATGAAGTGTGCTTCAGTCAAAAAGGGATGACCAACTAACTCCTGACTTTGTATGTACATGTGTTAAAATTTTCTTCAAGTTATCATCTCTTCTGACTATAAGACTGTATTTCGTCTTTGGCTGAGTTCATAGTTGAATAATCCAAACACAATTACTAACACAAACTCACCAAATTCAACTTTCCATATTTTGATCTAGTTGTAAAGATTTTTTCTTTTAAAAAACACACACCCTCAAACATAACTGAATTCTAAGCCAATGCAGAAATACAGCATAGACATTAATTTCCAGTAAGGATGGACCATCACCCTCCTTTTCACCCTGAAAGCAGTTAAGGGTTTTTGAGCTTTTAGTCGAACAATCAAAAACCCTTGAGAGGCTTTATGAGTGTTTGATCAAACACTCAAAAGATGTCCTTCATTTTCCCCACCACTATCTCCACCTGCACCAAGAGCCCCTAAAGCACATGCTGATGCAAGAAGAACGTCATTTCTGCTGTATGTAAGGCCTCTGGACCAACTTCACAACCTTCTGCTGACTGAACCACTTCCAACAATGAAATGGGGAGGGGGCAGCTTCCGCTGTTCTGTAGACCCCCCCCCCCCATGCACCCTCAAAATCGTCTCCATAAGGATAGGGGACCATCTGGAAAAGATACTGAGAGGGTGTGGGGGCTGCACGGAGGAGGAGAGGACAAAGTCTCAATGCTGAAGTGGAAATCTGCTCCTGTAACACTGGATTCTGCCCCAGTTAACAGAAACATTTTCTATATTGACAAATTTAATATATCAGATAATAAAACCAGATGTTATCAGACTATTCGATGTTTTCATGTTCATGTAAAAAAAACACAACACACCACTAATTGGAATTTAATTATGCACTTCCCTGTAATTCTAAAAATATGCCATATCTAAGAGTGATTTAATTATATATTACCTAGTTACAGCGCCTTTGCTTACCTAATATTCAAGCAAATAAAAATTGTCTGAAAAAGCAGGAATAAAATACCAATGATGTTAAATGCTACATTAGGACAAAGCCAAATTGCACGTCCCATTATCTCATACTTTCCCAACCCTCTAGATTTTTTTGACTTCAACTTCCATCATCCAAGTCAGCATGGAACCAATTTTCTAGGGAGTTCATGGGCTCTCCCAAACTAGAGGCATTCAAAGAGGCAGCTGGACAACTATCTGTCAGGTATGTTTTAAGGTGGATTCCTGCAATGAGCAGGGGGTTGGACTTTATGACCTTATAGGCGCCTTCCACCTCTACTATTCTATGATTCTATGGTCAATGGTTAGGAACACTGGGAGTTCTAGTCCAGATCATCTAGAGGGCACCAGGTTGAGGAAGTCAGCCTTATCTGGTATAGCTACCCAGGATGTGTCTCGTTCTCTGCAATGGGTTCCTTTAACATTCCCTACAATTCATGACCGTATTGCAAGAAAGGCACTAGGGACTGTGGCCAGGTTACCAGAGGAAGTAAGGTTGAAGAAATGGGTAATGTTCAATCATAGCATTGCCAAGTCACAACACAAGAGACTTCTAGTGGATTCTACTGTGAGGGAGATGACGGAGCCACATTGCACCTTCCCCTGTCCATTTGTTTCCCCCCATTCTCCACCTGCTGCAGCCAGTATGACGACCCCAGATGTTGCACACAACAGGTGGAGGAACTTAGGCTGATGAAATGATGGAGTGGGGGAGACCAATGGCTCTAAAGGGGTGGATGAATCAGTGCTGAGACCTGAACTACAGGGCAGGGGGTGCTGAAATGTGAATTGCCAGGACCCGGCTGAAGGGGCGGGTTCTTGTCTCTGACCTCATGCTGCCTCTTTGGAATGCCTACAGGTCTGGGTAGTCTTGCAATCCTAAACACACTTACCTGTGAGCAAGTCCCACTGAAACTTAATTTCAAAGAGATATGCATAGGATTATGCGGTCAATAAAATATCAAAAGCAGGTGATCATGCTAACATCCCCACCTCCCATTTTCAACAGTTTTTAAACTGGTCACCGAGACTTCCAAAACTTCTGAAAAAAACAAAGTCCCAGTTCTAAAAGAAGTGTTTGCACACATTTTACATTAGCAACTTTTTGATTAACATTCTATACCAACTGTAAATTGCTTATTGCCTATTCTAATTATTTGCACAGTGTTCCTCATGAACAGCATAAATTAGCTAGATATGAACTGTGAACTGCCAGTACTCATTGAACACCTTGCAGAGAAAGGAAATAATTGTATGTTATATATTGGGCTGATCTGCATGATCGCCACGTGTGTTGGTCACATGCCAGGGGGATTAACACACCCAAGGTGGCCTGTTGCTGTAGGTAGCAACCCGCCGACAGCACTGCAATAGCTTGTGGGTTCTGGGTGGCTTGTTACACACAGCAACAAGATACCCTTGTCAGGTTCGCACGACATAACAAGCCATGCTACCAAAGATAATTATGCTATTTCTCCCGGCACGTGATGGGTGGTTAACAGTGGCTTATTAATCACCCCATGATTGTTCTTGGGATCATTCCAAATTACCACTCAATTCCTCTGATTACAGAGATTCAGGATCCTCCCCCCCTCCCCCCGTCCCCAATTCTATAACTCTTTAGCTGTTTCAACATTTTGTTCTACTTGCCAAGGGGTGGTGTCGCCGAAAGTGAGGCTGGCTAACAGTGGATCTAAGATGGAGGAGAGAGCTGACTTTGGCTCTCTGCAGTAAATCCCCAAGGCAGTTGAGGAGGAGCAGAGATCTGTTGTACTGGTAATGTTGTGGACCCTCATCTTAAGCTCAATGTAAATAAACCTTTTATGAAAGAAACTGACATCTGAGTAAGTGATAGAACCCGTGAAAATCCTCACTTCTCAGAAGCGGGGTGCAAGAGTGAAACAATATTAACATTAACAGTCTACAGCAACAGGGAAGACAACATTTCAGTTTCGGCTTTACGTTTTGTGGTAATATAATACTATCCAGGAGCAAAGAAAACATCACAGATTCATACAGTGAAGCCCAGTTGTGGTTCTGTGTGTGTGTGTTTAAATAAAAAGGAATCAGGAATTAGAAGGTACTTAATCCCTTCCCTGTTCACCACTTTTCTTCTTTAAATCTTCCCCCAGGCCTTTTCCACACATCAGGAATGGGGGGGGGGGGAAGAGAGAGAGAGCTGGGGGATTTAAAGTTAGCAAAAAGCATGAGAGGGTTTTCTTTGTTTTCTACTAGAACGCTAAGAGGAAGCTGCCTTATGCCAAGTCAGACCATTGGTCCATCAAGCCCTGCACCATTGATACTGACTGGCAGCGGCTCTCCAGGATTTCAGGAAGGGATTTTTCCAGTCCTACTTGAAAGGCCGGGGTTTGAACCTGGGTCCTTCTGCATGCAAAGCAAGTGCTCTACCAGTGAGCCACAACCTGAGCCTAGTGCAAAAGACACAGAATGAAAGAACAAAGTACTTCTGAACATAGTCCGAGCCTAGGAATTTATTTTCAGAACTAACCAAGCTCACTGCCTTTTCATACAAAAATCTACTCCTGGTTGTCACAAACTTTATTTACTTATTACATTTATATACTGCCCCATAACCGAAGTTCTCTGGGCAGTTTACAAGTTAAAAACAGTAAACATTCAAAACAAATATACAAAGTTTGAAAACATAGAAAGCATAAAAACAACAGTATTCTTATAAAAACAGCTATTCTTGGGTCAGTTAAAAACAAACAAACTCAGCTTATGTTGTTAAATGCTGTTGAGTGCTGGGAGAAGAGAAAAGTCTTAACCTGGCATTGAAAAAATAACAATGTTGGCACCAGGTGAGCCTTGTCAGGGAGATCATTCCAGAATTGGAGGGCCACCACTGAAAAGGCCCTCTCCCTTGTTTCTTCATTTTAGCAGCCTAATTTAGGTGGGGGAAATCATTCTGTCCTTGCTGTTTTTAAAGAATTTGGTCTCTGAGATCTACTGCAAATCATCCAGAGATCAGTATCACCCCTTTCTAGCCCAAGAGCTGCAAATAGTTCCTATTTGAAGTGCTTCTCAATGACCCCCATCTCTGCCCTCCAAATGGTGATTGGCAACTGATAGTGCCTGTCCTGTACAGTGCATATGTTCACAGAAACTTACTGCCTTACATAATTTTAATTAATTGGAATTATAATCCATTTCTATAGATTCCTGTTCCCCCTAAAACATTTGTCCCATGCTACATTAACCATATTCACAAGCTTGTCTAAAAAGTGTTATAGGCAAAGGGGTATTTCTCATGTTTCTTGTGAAAGCAAGATATATTTTAAAGATGTACAGAAAAATTATAACTGGGAACCAGCCAAGAGTTTCATCTGTAACAGTATTAATCATATAAAAGCCAATGCCATGCTGAAAGGATTCAAACAGTATACAAATGATGCATCCTGGAATTGCTTTACTACCTTTGGGGTTAAAAATGATAGTGATTTATTACCATACACCACATTACTGTGTAGGGCAAGAAGAAGAATCATCAGTCCAGCTGTAACTTTAGCTAAGAAGGCTATTAATACTCAAGTTGTTGGTATTTAGAACCAAGATTTTTCTTACCACCAACAGTTGCTTCAATATTTTGGAGAGAAAGCATAATCCACTGAAGCACCAAAACCATTTCCCCTCCCTACAAATTCACTTGTACCTTTATACAACACAATCAGCCCAATTCAACATGCAGAACTAAGCAGCAAGTTCTTGAAGTAGTACTTCAGCTAGGGCTGGACCATGGAACCAAAGTCCCACCATCCAGGGCTACCCCAAATGACCACCCAGTGAGGAATAGGTGATGAGGACAGCAGGAACAAACTCCATTTCACTCCTAGAATTCATATTGCTATGATTCAGACGAGTTTAAAATATAAAACTACACATGTTCATAGTGCTTCTTTAAAAAGACACAAGGGTAGGCAAACATTCTAAAAGATAAAGAACGTAGGAGCACTTGTAAAGCATGGAATGGTGGAGTGGTGGTGGTAAGAGAAATTTTAGTTTTGTGCTAAAGTAATGCACAAGGCCATCTATGGCCCATAAGACCATTAGGTCCATCACCTAAAATTACTTAGCTGCACCACTGCTTTGAAGAGTAGATGGTTGTGTGTTAAATTTCCAATTCAAGCAGTTATCTAACAAATCAAAGGGCAGAGAGAATTTAGGAGATCATTGTTTGAGATAATGTAGCTGCAAGGGAGTTTCTGGGTTAAAAGTAAACCATGATGACCCTTTTCATATGACATGCTAAGCCACAGTGCTTAAGCATTTTGAGCTAAACATTATGGGTTAGCGTGTCATGTGAACCATTCCTAACCATGGTGGCTACATAACCACAGTTTAAACACACTCACTAACCATTTCATGCAAAAGCATTAGTGGCCTAACCATAGCTTATTACATTATCCGAACAGGCCCATAATGAAAATAATTAATTACGTCTCTTCAGGACCAGACAGTACAGATCCTCTTTTAATAGCTTAGGCCGCTACTAGAGGAGAATAATAAAAAATATTTCACATAATGTATCAAGCTTGCAGCACAATTCTATGCTTGCACACCCAGAAGTCCCATGGGGCCTACCATTAAGTACATGTGGGTAGGACTGTACTGTACAAGGTCCAACAATGGCAAGCATGCAATGATCGCGGCCCATGACTGTATGCTCAATGATGTGCAGGCTCGTTTGTATTCTGACAGAAGTGATCAGAAGCAATTAAGCTGGAGACAGCCAAATCCTGAATACTCTGTTCCAAGCACAGAGTTTGACAATATGGATTTTGGTCGTTTTCCTTTTATGTAAGGAATATTATTGACCCATCATTTTAATGACACATACTTTGCTACATATTAAATGTGTTAAAATACATTTATTTATTACATTTTTATACTGCCCAATAGCCAAAGCTCTCTGGGCGGTTCACAAAAACGCTTTACTTATATTTTTGAAACACTTATTGTTGGTTGTACCTCAGCTTCAGACAACATAACCCCCTTCCCTTCCCTTGTCGCTCCCATGAAGGTGGCCCACACATGGAAAGGAGAAGAAGGGTCATGCCGCTGGCCATACCCCAAGGTCACATGGATTCTCCAGCCACCCACATGTTGTAGGGAAGCTGGCACAACTGGGATTCCACAATAGGTGGAAAACTGATAGCGTGTGGTTCCAGCTCCCATGCACGACACATGTAGGCTTCCTCAGCTCAGAAATCCATGTGTAAAGCTCTACATACACTGCCACCCCACCCCACCTGGCGGACATCACCATCAGCTGACTAGCCTCTCGTTCCCAGCAGGTATTGGGGGCCAGGCTGCCAGGGGCAGTGAAGGGGAGTGTGTTTGGGGTTGGGGAAAAGCCCTTTCCTTGCAGCTTGTCTCTGCTGCCACCCCTCCACCTGACGGACATCACCACCAGCTGACTAGCCTCTCCTTCCCAACAGGTATTAAGGGCCAAGCTGCCAGGGGCAGCGCCTCTGCACTGCGTCGCAATGAGCAGCAGCAGAGGAAAGAAGATACCAGTCCTGCTACCTTTGGTTAACAACCAGATTAACAGCAGCACGTTGTGGCGTTTTATCTCATTTTATTTTATTTTACTAGTTGTATTTTTAAATATGTGCCTGGGGAGTTCAGGGGGGCAAGGGGGTGCTCACGTAGCTGTGGTCACGGGTAAGGGGAGGTATGGCGATGGGGGAATAACAGGCCAGATGAGGAGAAGAGGGGCTAGATTTCTTACAGCTATCCCCTCTTCTGGTTTTCCCCCCAACCAGATGGCTCCTGGCAGCCTTACCAGCTTGCCCTCGGGTTTGGTTGTGCTTCTGCTGAAAGCCAGGTCGGTCCAAAATAAAACCTCCCCCATCCATGATTTGATTTTGGATGAGAGGGTGACCTGGTATGTATCACGGAGACCTGTGTGGGTGAACTGGGAGGGGTTACTCTCACCCAGCTTTGCCCTCCTGGGTACTCGGTGCAGCACCGGCACAGACTCAAGGGCTGGAGAAGGGGGGTTGCCATGGTCTATAGAAATACAATCTCCCTCTCTAGGCTTCCTGTTCAGTCAAGCGCTGGTCTGGAGTGTTTGTACTTTGTGTTGGGTACTCAAGACAGATTAGGGATTCTGCCCCGCTGCCCAACAGTCTCCCTGCCTGAGCTGACGGAGATTGTTATGCGACCCCCGAGCTGTTAGTTTTACCCTACCCAGTGCCTGTTTGCATTCTCTTCCCCTCCTTATTGTTTTATTATGATTTTATTAGAATGTAAACCTATGCGGCAGGGTCTTGCTATTTACTGTTTTACTCTGTACAGCACCATGTACATTGATGGTGCTATATAAAATAATAATAATAATAATAATAATAATAATAATAATAATAATAATAATAATAATTGTCTCGGATCTGGTGTTGAGGACCCCCAAGATGGTGGTTCTGGGGGTGGTTCTGGGGGATGGTGGTTCTGGGGGAATCTCAACTTCCATGCTGAGGCTCCTGTATCCGGGGCGGCTCAGGACTTCATGGCTGCCATGACAACCACGGGGCTGTCTCAACATGTCATCGGCCCAACACATGCAAAGGGACACACACTTGACTTGGTTTTCTCGACTGGGCAGGAGGATGGTGATCTGAAAGTGGGGGAATTAACATCTACCCCCTTGTCATGGTCAGATCACTTCCTATTGAGGTTTAGACTTTCGGCAGCCTTTCCCCTTTGCAAGGGTGGGGGGCCTATTAAAATGGTCCGCCCCCGGAGGCTAATGGACTCCGATGGATTCCAGAGGGCTCTGGGGGATTTTCCTGCTGGTATGGCTGGTGCTCCTGTCGAAGCCCAGGTTGCTCTGTGGAATGCAGAGATGACTTGGGCGGTTGACACGATTGCACCCTCTCCCTCTGAGCAGAGCCCGGCCAGCTCCTTGATATACACCTGAGCTGAAAACTCGTGCTGAGTCTGATCGAACATGGGTTAGAGCTCACTATCGAGCCTATTCTGTGGTGGTGAGGGTAGCAAAGAGACAGTTCTTTTCTACCAGCATTGCATCTTCTCAGCGTCGTCCAGCAGAGCTTTTCCATGTGGTTCGTGGCCTGTTACACTCTGGGCCAGGGTGAGAGATGGTGGAACCCTCGGTAGCACGCTGTGACAAATTTGCACGGCACTTTGAAGATAAAGTCGCTCAGATTCGTCATGAATTGGACACCACTTAATGCAGCTCCACTAGTAGAGGCGTTCAGAGCGCCATCCGGTTCACTTTTATTGGATGAGTTTCAGCTATTGAGGCCCAAAGATGTGGACAAGGCACATGGCCAAGTCCGGTTGACCACCTGTGTGCTTGACCCTTGACCCTCATGGCTCATTACATCAAATAAGGAGGAGATCGCAGGCTGGGTCCAGGAGGTTGTAAATGCCTCCTTGAGAGAGGGAGTGGTGCCGGTCTCATTAAAAGAGGCGGTAATTAGACCACTCCTGAAGAAGCCTAACTTGGACCTGGAGGATGTTAACAACTACAGGTCGGTGGCTAATATCCCCTTCCTGGGCTTGAGCGGGTGGTTGCAGGACAACTCCAGGCACTCTTGAATGAAACGGATTATCTAGATCCATTTCAATCGGGTTTCAGGCCTGGTTTTGGAACAGAAAACTGCCTTGGTCGCCCTGTGGGATGACCTCTGTCTGGAGAGAGACAGGGGGAGTACGACCCTGTTGGTTCTCCTGGACCTCTCAGTGGTTTTCGATACCATCGACCATGGTATCCTTCTGGATAGGTTGTCTGAGCTGGGAGTTGGAAGTACTGCGTTGCAGCGGTTCCGCTCCTACTTGGATGGCCGATTCCAGATTGCTGGGGGATTATTGCTCTGTGCCATGGCTCCTAAGCCATGGGGTTCCACAGGGCTCTATCTTATCCCCTATGCTGTTTAACATATACATGAAGCCGCTGGGGGAGGTTATCCGGAGATGTGGACTGAGGTGTCATCAATATGCGGATGATACCCAGCTCTACCTTTCCTTTTCATCAAACCCAGGTGAGGCAGTGGCTGTTCTGAACCAGTGCCTGGGCACGGTAATGGACTGGATGAGGGCTAATAAACTGACTCAATCCAGACAAGACAGAGGTACTGTTAGCGGGTGGTTCATCTGTCCGGCGAGGTGATGTTTGCCCTGTCCTGGACGGGGTTGCACTCTCCCTAAAGGATCGGGTCCATAGTTTGGGGGTGCTCTTGGATCCAGAACTGTCACTTGAGGCACAGGTGAACTCAGTGGCAAAGAGCACCTTTTATCAGCTTAGGCTGATATACCAACTGCACCCTTATCTGGACAGAGATAGCCTAGCTACAGTTATCCATGCTCTGATAACCTCTCGTTTGGATTACTGCCATGCGTTATACGTGGGGCTGCCTTTGAAAACGGTCTGGAAACTTCAACTGGTACAAAACAGGGCAGCACATTTACTAAAAGGGACTGGCTGACGAGACTACCTCACGCCAGTCCTTTTCCAGCTTCATTGGCTGCCAGTCCAGGTCTGGGTCCGATTCAAAGTGCTGGTATTAACATTTAAAGCCCTAAACGGCTTGGGGCCAGGCTATCTGAAGGAACGCCTCCTCCCGTATGTACCTGCCCGGAACCTAAGTTCATCCTCAGGGGTCCTTCTCCGCGAGCCCCTGCCAAAGGAAGTGAGGCAGGTGGCTACCAGGAGGAGGGCCTTCTCTGCTGTGGCACCCCGGCTGTGGAATGAGCTCCCTAAGGAGGTTCACTTGGCACCTACATTATATGCTTTTAGACGCCAGGTGAAGACCTTTTTATTCTCCCAGCATTTTAACAGTCTATAAATAAATTTTAACTTGGTGTTTTAAATTTGTAATTTTGCATTGCTGCTGTTTTTATCTGGTTGAGCTTTTATATTGTATTTTATATTATGGTTTTATACTGTTGTTTTATACTTTGAATGTTTTTAATTTTTGTGAACTGCCCAGAGAGCTCCAGCTATTGGGTGGTATAGAAATGTAATAAATAAATAAATAAATAAATAAATAAATAATACATGCATAGCCTTGCACAGGAGCTGGAAACATGCACCTCAGGGCTCCAGCTCCATGGAGCTCATAGGCTCCCTTGTCTCAGACATTCATACCTAATGTGTGGATGTCAGGAGAAGGCCTCAGGGAAGCCATACAACCCCAGGGTGGGACCATCCATGTGCCCCCATTTCCCCTTTCTACTCACGGACCTTTTTCAGACAAGTAATGCACGAAGAGAGCTACGGACTTTGGATGAAAAGCTGAACTGTCCCTGGCAGGATCTACGCTACTGCTTTAAAATGGTTTTAACAGTAGTTACAACTGTTGGAGCCCAGGACACACTCCCTATACAGTCTTCAAAATGTTTTCAAAGTATTATATCCTGCTTAGTGTAGATCTGCCCCCAGTACCTGTAGGCATGGACTGCTCAACAGATGATTGGTGTTACTTAAAAGATGAACATGCCAAACAAAGGGAAAATAAAGTGATATGACTATCTTTCTTTTTGCAAAGGAAAACAATGGTTCAAGGCGGCACATCCCCAACCCCTGCTCCTGTGGACATACTCTTTTTGAGCCCTGCCAGAATCACTGGGTTAAATTTCAAGAACTCTACATGCCTTCATTTCTATAGTACTAGTTCTCTTATGTGTATTTTACCCAGCTCAAACATACATCTTAAAATCCTATCAAACTTTCACAGGCTAGCAGACATTTGTAGGGCTCATACATGGCAATCAGCCAGCAGAGATATCTGTAGAGGTCACATTTGTATCAGAAATACTGTTTTATTCCTGCCATTTTTGTTTGTTTGTTTGTTTGCAACGAACCCCATAAACAGCATATGCTGCACAGAAGGAGCGGCAAACATATAGATCCAGTTGATAGCACATATAAATGTAAATATGAATAAACCAATCTAGAAGACTGGGTAAATATTACAGATGGACTGAATCCAGTGGTGACTATCTTCCTTTTGGTTTACATTCAGAATTGAGGACAAGCACCAATCAACACAAAAGGTTCCAACTTGCAGCCATATGTCCAAAGGCTCCTATAATGCTATGACAAAACACTAAATATTCACCAAATGTATTCCAGCTTGCACCAGTAAACATTAGGTCTCAAAACTAGTTGGAAACCACACCCTTCCACCTACCAAAGTGATCCTTAAATTTGGGGAGGAGGGAAGGTGGTTAATCCAGGGTGAGGAAGTATTTGTGACGTACATAAACAGTTCATGTGCTTGTTGATGGGGGAAGCACGTTTGAGTGCTAAACTGCAGCGAACAGGCAAGAAAGTACACAGACTTATTTCCAACACCCCACGCCTAAATAAAGTTAAGCCGGGCAACAAGTGAGTTAGCAACTTCTGAATCAGCCCTGTTTCAACAGCAGCCTGATCCTCTCTATGTCAGCATGAAAAGGCTTCTTTCAAAACTCTGTTTAGCCCGGCATGCTACTTTTTCTTTTTATTGTTTGTTTTTTAGCCCACCATTTCCTTACGCAGGTTCTGAAAGTCTAAAACTCTCAGCATTCCCCAGCCGGCACGGGGAGGGGAGGGGAGGGGGGGTATCTGCTTTTCTACGATTGCGTCCCAAAGTGATAAAAGGGAACCTAGACCGGCAGTAGCTACTCAGGGTTAAGGAAGGGCATTCTGCACGTGCTCAGCAGCACCTGTTCCTTTTCTTCTTGGAATTTTCCTATTGAGGAGACCTTCCTCATTCCAACCTCTATTGCGGTTTGCCGAGCACAAGGCAGGCGCGGTCACGAAGGCTTTGTGCGCCCCCGCAGGGACGAGCCCACAGAGCGCGAGGCCCTCCACGGGCACGCGCGCCCCTCCTACTCCTTGGGACGAACTTCCCCATTCGCGCGCTCCCTTCGTGATTCAGGCGCCCGCCATGCCGGGGTCTTCCACGACGAACCTTTCGGTCCTCGCTTACCCGCGCACGCCAGAAGTCGGCATTCTCCGCCAGGCTACCCCGGACAACTCCGCCTCCTTCGACCTCCTACCTGAGGGACAAAGCTCGGCCCCTCTGGGGGAGGAGCCTTGCTGGGACACTGACGACTCTGGGGTGGAGGATAAGCGTCGGCGATTGGCTGAAGAAGGGCAGGAGAACTGTAACTGAGCACCAGTTTGGAAGTGCTCTTTCTTTCGCCTTCTTTCTTACGCGCACGCTCACGCGCACACACACGTCTGCCGTCGCCCTCCACGGTGGTAGAAACGGGGCACAAAGGGTTTTTATATTTGAAGTCATGCCCTCCAAGTAGTCCGTGGGTAGGTCTTACTTGGCATGCACGAAGCCCAGGTCGATCTAGTTATAGGGCCTCTGGTAGCTGAATTGCCTGAGAGTCACTGCCGGTCAGAATAGACTATACTGAACTCTGTGAACCAGTGCTCTGGTTCAATATAAAGCAGCTCCACGAGGAAAGGCACTTTACAAATGCCCAGAGGCACTTTTCTTTCTTATTCGTTTCCAGGAGCTAAAACACTTACTGTGTAACTTTATTGTTTGTGTGTTTAGGGAAGAGCCTACTTGATTACATGTATGAAATGTACATTGAAGAGGATGGGTCTGCTGGGTCCTGTTTGCTTTGCAGAGTAGATCCTAGATCTGAAAAGAACTCTCAGTGCTGTATCTTCAACTCAAATTGAACACAACTCAAATTCAACTCAAAAGCAGGGGAAATCATCACATTATTAGTGATTTGTGGAAAGGGGTGGGGCCAAGGGAAAGGCAGAATAGCCATCTGGGGAACCTCAGGCGGACTTGACTTGGGACCCTGGGGCTGAGGTTTCCCAACCCTGCTTTATCCCACATGAGGTTGATAGGCATCAGGGAAATGTTCAAAGGAAATACTCTTTTTGGTAAGTTAGGGAGCAATCCTGTGTCCCCTAGGCAGTGTCGGAGGGGCCATAGGATAGTGGGGATTCCCCTCCTGAAACTGAAGACTGTTTTCTGTCCTCAGAAAGTGGGGGGGGGGGTGTCAAAGATTTCACCTCTGCCACCTCGCAGCCAGCACAGAAAGAACTGCACTGGCTGGCCTCCAAGATTGGAGAAGTAACCCTGAAAATGAGGCATTTTGGTGGGCAGAGAGAGGAAGAGATTGGAGAGGACAGGATATGAGCTATCTTGAGGTCTCTCAAGCCTGGTTCCCTTCCCTTCCCTTCTGAAGCACTGTTGCTAGATAAGTAAAATAAAAAGCCCATCTAGTGAAAAATGCAAGACGGGGAGGTGAAAATTGCCTCTGCTGCTGCCTACACATTGCTATGCCCACTCCACAGGCATAGCAAAGTATTTAGACACACTATTGCTTCGGACACAAGGAAATGCCTCCTGCACTACACATTGTACACCTATCCTCTCTTCAAACACAAGGAATTGTGTATTTACATACCACAACTATCAAAGAAAGACATAAGGGGGAAATCCATTTGCAGCAATGGACATACTGTACATATAAGGAAGCAGGCATGTTAACTCTCACACTTGCTTTCCCCAATACAAGAAAGTTTCCAGCTATCCTCTTATAATGAGGAAAGCCTGCAAAACAGTGTCCATATAGAGACCAACAGCCTTGCGTGCTGCTCCTCATACCAACACACCATTGAAGAAAACAGTCCGACAGAATAGTTTCCTTTGTACAAAACAGAAAAGCCACAAGAAGAGGTCAGAAACTGAAGTCCATTCTCCAGTGCACTGAAGGTTATAGATAAGTGGTTAGTGGGGAAGGTTGAAGCAGGTTGCTTGGCAAATGCTTCATCACCTCTTCCTGACTCCATCTGCCAGCAGCAAGACCGATAAACTTTGCTTTCTATTATAAGCTGGGCAGGGTTTTCAGTGAGGATAGGAAGACAAGTCGGAGGTAAAGGCTCTCGTAATCCGTGACTGTTCAAATCAATTGAAGTTGGTTTAGCTTTTACCTTCAGTGAGATGTATGCCTTTGTTCATGGTCATATATTTTCTCTTTCTCTACCCAAGAGTAAGAGACAGAGCATCAATTTTAATTTCATTAATGTGCAATTAAAAAGCTCAAAGGGGTGGTTTAACATTAACTTTGGGCGGGGGGGGGGGGGAATAGATCCCAGTTGAATAGATCAACTAGATCTATTCAACTAGATCCATTTGGAATTTATTCAAAACTGCCCTATTTGTATAAGGTCCATTTCCATTTAGATGACCTTTCATCCCAGGGCTGTTTTTGATTTTTCTGTCTGAACTGGTCGTTTTTCAGAATACCCTACTATATTTCTTTCGTAAATGTGATTAATCACTGGGAGTAATGCAAACCATCATGCTGTAAGAGAAAATTCAAACAAAATTCTCGAAAGAAAATGGAGATTTCCTGTACAAGATTGCTGTAAGTCAAATTCTAATCAGGTCAATGTTGTCTCTTTTGCATTGAGCTTTAAGTTGTTGTTTTTGTTGTTGTTGTTATTATTTAAAAACCAATTTAGATGCTAGCTCACTCAAAACAAATCTAAAATTCTACAGTACATATCTATGCAGCTGTTTTTCAAGCTACTAGATGGGAAGCCTTTGGCACGTGAACTTACAAAAAACTAAGCAAAAACCCAATCAGATAAGGGTGGGCTGAAAATAGGTTAGACCTGCTTAAGTTTACTGATTAAGGCCTAATCTGTTCCTGATGAATATGCAATGATCTATCTGTAGTAGGTTTACAGAGCAATCCTGTGTGGGATGGTGAAAGAGGAAGTGAGGCAGAGAAACTACTTTTTCCAATGGTCAGCTCATGCAGGCAAGGCAGAAAGTGCAAGGAGCAGGTTTTTCCCCACTTTTTATTTGGCCTTTGGGCCATTTCCTTCCCAACTTCCTTCCCACCCCCCACTGCCTTTTCCTTTTTCCTCCTATACACAATTTCCCTTCCAAGGGCAGTTGTATTTCTTCATGCATTCTGCGGGCAAGGAAAAGGGCACAGGAAAGATTTATTTTACATTTGTGCTCTCTGGCATTGGAGGGCTCTTTCTGCACTCACTCAGAAAGGATCTCACTCAGTCCTTGGAGGAGGAAACCCCCAAAATCCTATGGCCTCAGGAATGCCCTCCCAAGGGCCGTATAATTACAGCCTTAACTTGTTTTTGCTTTTTAAATAATTAGAATTATTTCCTTATGTTTGGGGAGAGTGGGAAAAATTGTATCAGTTGGGTGATTATTTTTCTTATTTTATATATATATATATATATGGGGAGTATTCATATCAGGGGCCCATGCCAAGCATTTCCTCAAACCCAGAGCCAGAATTTAATATAAAAGAAGGAAAACTCCTAGATACTTCGCGTGGCCCTGGGTGCAGACCCAAGGATTACATATGGCCTATGTGCATTGGAGAAGGAGTCCTAGGACCCCAGGTTAGAGGAGGCATCATGCCATCTTGGGATCCAAGCACCCTAGTCTTGATTCTTTTCTCTTTGAAAAGAGGGGAAAGTAGTCTCTCCATTAAACTAGTGAAAGAGGGGGAGCTGAAAAGTAGAATCCCATTAGATAAACACTAGGAAGATTTTCAGCATCATTAAGTCCAGAAAGGAAAATACACTGGCGTCAGAGTAATAAAATATTATTTTATTTACAACCCCATCTCAGATACATGTAAGCTGCTCAAATGTAGTACAGTTAAACATCAATTTATGCATATTGTATTCCGGAGACAGCTCTGAAGCAACATCAGCAACTGTCTTTCTGGAGTTTGCCCCGTCTAGCTATGGCCCTAGTGCCCAAAAGCCCTTTGGAATCGGTGAACTTTACATCTCCAGAAGGCTAAAAGAGAAGAAAAACAATGGACTTCATGGAGAGCTCATTTCCTTGGCCTGAGGCAGTTGTAGTAAAGGCTTCACATGCTGTAATTTCATGTAGCATAGGCATGCAGAGTGAGACCCAACCTGTAGCATGCAAACAGTGGTGGAACATATGGGGAAAGGTGGTTTCCAAGGGAAAGGATTAACTCATGCAGTTCCTGAGATGGAATCAAGAGACATTCTCACACACACCCTCAAAAATATATGTGCAATTTTAAAGATCATGCACAAAACCACTATTATAAAACTCACAATTAAAGTCCATATACAAATGGTGTAATTTCTTCCTTACACAGAAAGACTGTCAGGATAGCTCGTAGAACAGCAGCAATCATGTTCTGCTGTGGATTGGCCTGTCACTGCAGGATCTCTGTTGTGTGGCTGATGTGCAGATGAAGACTGCTGGGTGGGGAGCCTAACACTGGAGAGGTCAGGCCATTTGAGATGTCACCAGGGGAGGGTGATTTTCCTCCCTTGGACTGTAATTGGGGGACCATAGCTCAGTGGTAAAGCACCTGCTTTGCATGCAGATGGTCCCAGCCAGAACCTGATTAAAGAAATCTTACTCAGTTATTTCTAAGAGTTTTGACAATCATAGAAGGGGCATTTTCTCCTATGTGAGATAAAATGGGGAATATCTCTTCTACATTGGCATTACCACCAGTGGGATCTTAATGATATAGGGTGGGATACAAATGTTTTAAATAAATAAATAAATAAATAAATATTTAAAATGTTTATAATTTTGTTAACTGCCAGTCAAATAATCAAGGACACCATTTTAATCAATCAAAAGTTTTGTAATTCATTAATTAACTAGGACACAATCCTATGCATTTTGTGAACCGCCCAGAGAGCTTCGGCTATTGGGCAGTATAGAAATGTAATAAATAAATAAATAAATAAAGTTTCAACAAGGAAAATGTCCTACAACTTCAAGCGTTCCCCCGCCATTTTTCTGTGCATTCCAGTTGACCTAACAGATTGGATCTCCCAATCTATGGGATACATTGGATGTCACCCACCAAAGGCAGAAAGAGAAGAAAATCCAACCTCAGATCCTCCCTCTCAGGCCCCACAAGTTCTGCAGAAGCTCTTCCTAGCCCTTACCTCTCCAGTGTGGAAACTCTGAAATTGGAGGGCAGGGGGAGGTATGCTGTGAGGGTTAGTCTGGGAGAACCTGCTGTGGGCCTGCTCTCTGGACCATCAGAGATGCCTCCAAGGTAACCTACATCAGCCCTGCAGCTGCCATAGATTAATTCTCTCCCACTGGTTTCAGTTGAAAGGTGTCACTTACATTTTTAAAAAGAACAGCCAGGGAGGAAAAAAGAAGCAGAAATGCTGCTCTTCTCCCCCACCTCCTTATTCCTGCTCTGCTGACATGAGCCCAATGCAGCTTTGGATATTTTGGAGGCCCTGACATTGGAGCTCTCCGAGATAAAGGTTAGGATTATTCTGTTAACTCTGCAGCCCTAAGTGACAATGTCTAGTTCAGCCCTGAAAATAATAGGAGGCAAGAATTCACTGCAAGTTTGGAATTTAGTTTCAGATCCCAAATATTGTTATTGGAAGTATATTTCTTTACATCGTTTTTTAAAAAAAATTACTTATTTTTATTAATTACAAATTAATTACATGATGTTAGGATCATGTCAAAAAAAGGTCTGAGAGAATTAAAAATATCTTAGAGCTACTTTAAACAAATGTTTTATAGAATGTTACTGGCCACTCATGGATATTTATGGGGCATTTTGACAATGCCGTTAGCCTCCTGTGCATCTCCCGCTCCATTTTTCCTTTCTAGCGCTAAAAATAAAACCTAAGAAAAACGGACTCTTCTGGGATAAATTGATATTCATCAGGTTTTCCTGCCGTGTGCAGGCAAAGTTGCACTATAAAATGCCCATTAGAGGGCACTGTCCCATACAACTCCATTGAGGATGTGTAAGCCACACGGTTGCTGTTCTCTTCCTGCCCTCTTCCTCATGTAATTACCGTATTTCTTCGATTCTAAGACACACTTTTTTCCCCATATAAACATCTCTAAAAATGGGATGCATCTTAGAATCACGGGTCACATGCTGCGGGCTGGGAAGGCGCGCGGCCCGATTGAGCCTAGCACCCCCGCACGGCTCTGGGTGCGCCTCATGGGCCGCGCCTGTAAGACGCACGACTCATCTTGCCCAAGCACGCCGCCCCAAGAGGCCCCAAGCTCCGGGCGGGCCCCACCCACCGCAATGGGAAGACGCTCCGCCGGGTCAGGCCCAGCAAGTGCAGCCACGCGGCTTGGGCAGGTCACACAATGCGAGCCGGGAAGACGCGCAGCTCGACCGAGCCCCCATGAGCACCGCCGCCACTCTGGGCCTCTGGTAGGCCCTGCCTGCCACACCGGGGTGACGCTCACTGGGCCCTTGCGCGCACTCTGGGTCGACTCGCACCCCCGCAGGCTGGCAGCTGATGCCCAAGCACCGGCGCCACTCCAGGCCTCTGGTAGGCCCTGCCCACCGCACCAGGCGACGCTCGGTCTGGGCCCCCGCGCACGCGTGCTCCCCAGTTGGCCCCCAGCAGGCACCCTCCCGGCTTTTTTTCTGTTGGAGGTACTCAAATTAGTGTGCCTCTTACAATCAATGGCGTCTTACAATCGAAGAAATACGGTACAATGCAATTTCCACTGTCTGAAGGAGGTCTTAGTCTGGTGCCAAAAGGACATTTGAAACATGGGTGATGCAGTACCACTTTCAGCCTGAGGGCTGCAATCCATTACAGAGAAGGTATTGTGGGGCTGCATTCCAGTGGTGTGCAGGGCTAAAACAAATGTTTGGGCCCAAAAATGGCAATATATTTTAGCTTAAAGCTCTTACTGCTTGTAACTAAGGACACAATCCTATCCGGAGGCCCATCAGCATCCGAATTTGGAGGTTGACAGTATCCTATGCAGGGCAGGAGTAGTAGTGGGGTGGTTTCTCCCGCTCTGCATTTGCTAGATGGGAATTTTTGCCCATCTAGCTTGGGCTTTGTGGAGGGGGGGAAGAGGATGAAGAGGACTGTGAAAAGCTTGTATCCCCACCTCTTCCCCACCCAAAGAAGCACCCCTTTTTCCTCCTTCCTGAAGTCACTCTTCACCAACTGCAAGGGGGAGGGGACGGGGAGCTTGTACTCCTGTGTTCGAGGTTTGAGCGCTGTCTCCAGCCTCGGAAAAAGGACACTGCGCTATCCTATGCCCCCCACAAATGGCCATAGTTTGAGCATTTAGGTGTTGTTTGTGGTGCATTTGTCTTATGTGTCTTAGCTGTTATGTATGTGAATGGCCCATGGCTGAAGCAAGAAATAATTTAAAAAATAAAGGGTGCCATAGGATTGCGCTCCCTGTAACTTAAGGAAAGGCATTTCAACCAATTAGAAAGGTGGAGGCAACTTCCAATCGATTGCTCGGTGGGGGGGAAAGTCTGGGAAGGCTGGGGCCAATGGAATGATGGCTAGATTGGAACTCCTAGAAAGCTGGATTTTGCCCCAGGCCTGGATTTCTGCACTCCTGGTCTATACATGCCTCTCCAAAGCTCAAGGCAACTTATAAAAATATTAAAGCAAGAAAACCAGATCGATAACCTCCCTGATAAATACAAAAACATCCCTCCCCCCCATTCTCCCATATAGTTCATAACAACAGCAGAAAGACCTAGGCCTTAGCTAGACCTACCTGTTATTGTGCAACGGAGGGGTGAAGTTCTCGCAATGTTTTTATCATGAGATCCCCCCTCTGTTTACACATGGTGTGCAATGACCTCAGAGGGAGAGGTGTCGTGCCTGCCATTTTGGGTTTTTTTTTTTCTTAAAGGGGAAGATGCGCACGAGCGCTCTTGCGCAAAAGGCAAGGGTTGTTGTTGTTTTAAAAAGGTGTTTTCCCCACTCACCTCACCCCCGATGGGCACAGTGCTCTTGAGGAGCTCTGCGCCATGTGCGCGGGTCCCGGATCCTCACGATGCCCAGCCACACCTTCCATGATCTCGGGCTCAACCCGGGACCATGGAAACACCAGGCTTAGTGTTGGGCCATATCCTGGGGCAAGGGAGGGATCATCCCTCCCTGATTCCAGGATCCCCTGTGCATCATGTGAATGCACAGTGGCGATCCCAGGGATGGCCCCAGGAGTTCGCCCCGTCTAGCTATGGCCCTAGTGCCCAAAAGCCCTTTGGAATTGGTGGACTTTACATTTCCAGAAGGCTAAAAGAGAAGAAAAACAATGGACTTCATGGAGAGCTCATTTCCTTGGCCTGAGGCAGTTGTAGTAAAGGCTTCACATGCTGTAATTTCTTGTAGCATAGGCATGCAGAGTGAGACCCAACCTGTAGCATGCAAACAGCGGTGGAACATATGGGGAAAGGTGGTTTCCAAGGGAAAGGATTAACTCATGCAGTTCCTGAGATGGAATCAAGAGACATTCTCACACACATCCTCAAAAATATATATGCAATTTTAAAGATCATGCACAAAACCACTATTATAAAACTCACAATTAAAGTCCATATACAAATGGTGTAATTTCTTCCTTACACAGTAACTGCACTTGTATCGATTAATTAATTCATGGTCTGGTTATTTATTTTATTATTTATTTCTTTGCAACATTTATATATTACGCCAGATCTAAACTAATTGCAGAGTAGTGAACATAGTTAATTAGGCTCATGTACTATAGCTGTGGTTATTGGAAGTATTCTGGTGGAAATACAATGGAACATGTAATGTATCTGATTGGAATTTGCAAAGCAAAAACGAGGTGGTTTTTTTTTGAAGTTTTGAGTATGCAGAAATCTGTGCTTCGGAAGGGAATAAAAGTAGACATGGCAAATAACAGTGTGCCAATTACACAGTCTCTCTGGAGGATGCCAGAGTTCAGCAGCCCTGCCAGAAGCTTGGCATTTGCTGTGATCCTTCTCATTCAAAGTTCGCTTGAACTTCAACGAGAATTATGAATATAGAAATGCTTCAGAATTTAGCTATGGATGTCTGAGATCTGCCAACAAATCAGCAGGGTTAGCCATTACAATCTTTTGTTTTCCTGGCACTGGTCCCTATCGATGCATATCTCTAGCATAAGGAAATGTGTTAGCAAGACAGGAAAAATATTGTGGTGCATTTCCTAGCAAGGAAAGGTTACTGGAGATGTCTCTGTAATAATATGTTTCTTTTATGCAGATTATGTAGCAGATGCAGAAATGATCACACAGGCAGGCAATGATTGTTTCTATATTCCTCCAAATCCAAACCAGCTGTCTCCCGGGGGTTCAAACAGGTGCTTCCAAATCTATTTGCATGAACACAGTTCCATTGCTGAACCCTCTCCAAGGAAGAAAGATGTGTGACACACATTCCATCTATTTGGTAAGCTGATGGATGATCAGTGCTGTGCTGTCCTACAGCACATATTAAAAATAATAAAAAAATAAAAGGCAACTTTGTATAACATGCCAATATGTTTCACAAATGTATATACTTATATCCTACTTTTTTAAAAAAGAAATGAATTCAGATCTGTTTACAGAAGGAAAAAAATATATAAGAACATCAGCTGGGAGGCAACACTTAAATAAACTTCCATTGAGAGGTCTTTCCAGAAAGTGGATGCCATTACTAAAAAGGCCCTGCTTATAAGAAGAAGGAAAATGTATATCAAATAGGTACTCTCCAAACTTAAACAAATAAAGCACCTCATTGCGCAGAACTTTTTTCTAGAAATGTTCTGTAGTATGAGATAGTGCTCCCTCACTATCTGAGTCATCCTTATGCATGTTTGTTTCAAACTAATGTTATTTGAATGCAACATCAGGGCAATAACTACTGGTGCTGAATAAGAATACTACTAGTAAAATAGCATGAGACATGGACTTAGTCTTTGCAAAAAGGACACTGGCTGCATTCAGGCAACATGATAGTCAACAGTAGGGTAGTAATTGTAGAGGAAGCCTGAGTCAATCAGTCCTTCCCAAGGGTCCACTCAGGGGTGCCCACCCCGGGTTCCCTCAATGCTCCGTACTACAGGACCGGTAGATTTTTGGAACAAAGGCACACAGACACTCGAGTTAACCAAGACAAAAGTTTAATGTATAAACACAACTACTAAATAAAGACTTGGTTGGTAGCAGCTACAAAGATAGCATATAAAAGGGGGATAATAAGAAAGGGGAGAGGGGAAGAAATGAGGTAAATGTGTATCAGGCAAAACCACCCATAAGTCCATCTAAAAAGAAACAGGCAGCCTCTCCGCTAGACCCCCTCCCTTCCCGGTCGACTAGCGACAAGCCTTGTCTTTTGGAAAACCAGCCTCTAAAAAACAACAACACCCTAACTTCCCTTAAGCTCCCGGGCCGGGCAGCTTCAGACGTCCATCGCCTCCAGGCTGAAGACTTGGCCCAACTTAATCCAATCAGCCTTTTATCCCTCTTTTCCCTAATGAGGGTGCTTGATCTTTCTTCTCACACAAAGCCCAATTAGCCCAGCCAGGAGATAGCCCACAGGTGCGAGGCCTCTGCCCGACCTCGGGAGGATTGACTCCCACTTTTTCCCACATACCAAGTTGGGTCCTGGCGCCGACTGGATCATAAACAAGCTAACCAGATACCCACCATAAACATATCAAACTACTCCTTATCTACCCGTCACCACTATGGTTTACTACCTAACAGGAAGACATGGTTTACTACCTAACAGGAAAACAGATATAATTCAGAAACAGATATAATTCAGAACTCAACAGCACTTTACAGCCCCCTAGTCCTTCACAGTAATCAACTCAACAGTTATTTATCTAGGGTGCACTCCCCCACTCCCTGACATGGTAATCAACTGTGGTGTGGATTAGGATTAGCATTGAGTTTACTGTTTGTCCATGCTGAGTTGACTCACTCATCCTCCGCCCTCTCTCCCCCTCTTCAGTCCTCCCACTAGTATACCATCAGCCATTGCTGCTGAAAAAAACTATCCTGCTGGCTGGACTAGAGCAGCACAGCCACTTTGACCACACTTGCCTTTGCGGCTCTGTGGCTGATGAAATAAGCAACGGTGGCCGAGGAAATAACCGTGACCTCCACACAACACTATAACCAATGGTGGTTGAAATAGCCAACACTGCACAGCGTTGGTTATTAGTGTTGGTTATTTTGGCCAAATAACCAACCGTTGGTTAAAAAACTCCCTCCATGCAACACGATAACCCACGGTGGGTTAAATTACCAACTGTTGGCTATTTAAACCACTGTGGGTTATCATGTTGTCTGAACCCAGTTAATGTCTAAGATAGCCTTCCCCAACCTGGTGCACTCCAGATATTTTGGACAAGTACAACTTCCAGCATTTCCTGATGACATGTAGGCATATGTTGTGTGTAACATTTTTCATAGCCTACTTCATTCCCCGCTCCCTTCCTCCCTAGGTCTGTTTATCTAGTGTCCATTCTAAAGGCCTACATAGGAAGCTTTGTGCATGAAGCTGGACTTCTCAGCCTTTCCTTTCTGTGGTGCCAGATAATTCATTCCCAAACATTGTTGGGGTAACATCAGAAGTGACCTCAGACAAAACTGTGTTGAGCTTCTTTCAGGTACACTTCTTTCAGTGTACCTATATGTGCCATCAGTTGTATATGTCTAAAGAGCTTTTTGGATCATGATGGCCATTATTTCTAAGAAGTGGTAAGAATCAGCTGTAAAAAGGCTAAAAAAATAGTTCTTTACCATAGCTAGTGTAAGCTTGGTGTGAAGGTTAATGGCAGGAGTAGGGTTACATTTATTTTCTCAAACTTTCATCTCCTTTCCTGATACATTTTGGCTGGGTAAACATCACTTAGAAGTAGTTCAGAACAGAAGGGAACCATGAAAAGAACATTAACAATAAACATGTCACTAAAAGAAAACCCTTCTGATCTTTGCTCAGTCAAATCCTTGTAAAAAACAAAAGGTCTTGAATGATTTCTGTAAAATGTAATCAGTTTCAGTGTTTGAAACATCTCAGGCGGAAGCCTGTTTTTGTTACAGAGCAATGAGAGGCCACGCAAACCCAGGGCTGGCTTCAGATTTCTGAGGCGCTTGGGCAAGACACCCTCAGTGGGCCTTTCCCTCAATGTCCACTTTCTCACTGCCATTGTCACCAGCTGCTATTGCTCCTCATCCTCTTTCTCATCATTGCTACCACTTGCATGTTTGACAGGCAGAGAGCCAGTGAGCAAATAGGCAGTGGCATCTGCTCTTCCTTGCCACCACCAACATTGCTGGGCCAGAGCAAGAGGCAAATTGAGTAAGCAAATTGCATTGGTGAAGAGGAGAGCAACTCTAGGGGATCCCTGTTGGGGTGTGGGCCCCTGGCATGTGCTCCACCATGCCTATCCTTGACACCAGCCTTGCCTCAACCCACTTGCCTACCCTCATCATTTAGACATGACACAAAATAAGGGCCCGTGAAGAGGAATCCAATTTGAAGAAGCTTTTTATGGGTTGAACAAGAGCCGAGTGCAACATGAGCTCTGTAGAAAAACCAGAAGGTCCTGTGGCATTACACCCCACAAGTCAGTTCCCTAATGTATGTCTAGAATTTGTAAATCTATTGTGTTTAGAATATTGACCTGAGTGGGTGGAAATTGAATATCTTAGGAGGGGGAGAAGGATGAGGTGATAAGGTGGTGTGTTTTTTGAAGTACTTTGGTTCGAGGGAGAATTAGAGAATCAGGGTAAAGAGGGTTGTCTTTTGAGTGTAGTGTGCAGATTGTCTGTTGGTGTATATTAAACAATCCTGATAATAAAGTTCAAGAGTGAAGGTGTGAAAGGAAAGTGTGTATGAGAAGAGAGGAAGGATTGGATGAGAGGTTTTAACAAGGGTCTGAAAAGTTTTATTATGAAACAAAGTTTGTGAACATTGAAATAAATTTTTATTCAGTTTGTTTTACTACCACAAAAATGCCATGTGTCTCCTTGGCATTTATCATCTGCAGTTATATACATATAACACCTGTTCTGACATTAATTCACCATCAGCACATATAATTCACAGCACATTATTTTATTCCTGTTTAACCCCTTTCTCCACATACTTTGACGAAAGGTGGTGTTTGTCCCTCACCTCAGGCTCATAAAGTGGTGGTGCTTAGCTTGAGCAGGGAGTGTCCATGGACAGGCCTGTTGTAAAGAGCCTGTGTCGTGTCACAGGTCCAATCATATTTGTGAAGCGCAAATTTAGGATGGCAGTCTTCCTTCCAAACTGACCAAGGGCATACTTGGAACTGCTCAATATAATGGGCAGGGCCCTTGCTACAGGTGGGAGGAGAGACTGTCATCACTTGCAGATGTAATGCAGAGATGCCTTTTGCCCATGACGGCCTACAGAATTTTGAGAGAGTGTAACATGCCAAGAGTGTTTTCAGGAAGGGAACAGTCCCTTAGAGCTGACTGAATGAAGTTCTCGGAGGACCATTCTTTGCTACTGGAGGGGCTTGTCTAGTGCAGCTGCTGAAATCTGTCTAGCTGGCTTGAGCTTTGTGCCCCTGTGCTATCCTGTTCATTGACCCCAACAAACAACACAACCTGCTCCACAGATCCCTGCCATTGCATCATTTATTTTATATATTTATAATATTTATATACTGCTTCACATTAAAAAGATTTCAGAGCAGTGAACAATGGATAGAATAAAAAAATTAAAAAATGATATTAAAATTACTATTTTTAAAGGAACGTAATTCTTTTTTATTTATTTATTTATTACATTTCTATACCGCCCAATAGCCGGAGCTCTCTGGGCGGTTCACAAAAATTAAAACCATTCAAAGTATAAAACAACAGTATAAAACCATAATATAAAATACAATAGAAATGTTACTCCACTTCTGAAATCTCTTCATTGGCTTCCAATTCACTCCAGAATCCAATATAAACTTCTCCTGTTGACCTACAAAGCTTTTCACTGTCTTTCCTCTCTCATCTCAAACTATTGCCCCGCTCGTGCTCTTCGCTCCTCTAATGCCATGTTTCTCACCTGCCCAAGGGTCTCTACTTCCCTTGCTCGGCTTCGTCCATTTTCTTCTGCTGCCCCTTACGCCTGGAACGCTCTTCCAGAACATTTGAGAACTATAAGTTCAATCGCAGCTTTTAAAGCTCAGCTAAAAACTTTTCTTTTTTCTAAAGCTTTTAAAACTTGATTTTGTTCTGACTTTTATACTGTTAGTTTTACTCTACCCTGTGCCTGTTTGGTGCATTCTCTTCCCCTTCTTATTGTTTTACTGTTTTACTCTGTACAGCACCATGTACATTGATGGTGCTATATAAATAAATAAATAATAATAATAATAATAATAATAATAATAATAGAATGTAAGCCTATGCGGCAGGGTTTTGCTATTTTATTGTTTTACTCTGTACAGCACCATGTACATTGATGGTGCTATATAAATAAATAAATAAATAATAATAATAATATAAAAGCTCAACCAGATAAAAACAGCAGCAATGCAAAATTACAAATTTAAAACACCATGTTAAAATGTATTTATAGATTGTTAAAATGTTGGGAGAATAAAAAATTCTGATAAAACTCTGACCGCCTGAAGTGGACACTTAATACTTTGGTTTGGGGAGGGGGTGCCAGCATAATATGCTTGACGTAGTAAATGGTTGTATGTATTATACACATATAAATATATGATTTGGTTAGCATTGCTCAAAGCTTTCAACCCTTTCCTGCCTCCCCTTTAACTATAAGTTATAATTAAAAACCCAATCTTTGGCATCCAGCCTATGTCCTGTTGTAATGAAAGCAGGGAGAAATTGCTTTCTGAGGTACCCAGTTTATGTTGTCCAGATTTCTAGGTGGAGGCTCTTGCCAAAGGTGATAAGGTGTTGCCACCACTGTTATGGGTTACACTTGCATCTCACCTGACTTTCTGCTTGCTCAAAGGTTATTTCTTCACAGCAACACTGTAAGCTAATCCTGAAGCTTCTATGGACCTTAGGCTACGTCTTATTCAGCAAAAAAATGTTTTGGGTTTACTGGACTTCACAACACCTTTTCAATAAAGGTCTGTCTAACTCGCACAATTGTTGGAGATGTAATACATCTAATGCTTCCTAAACTCATATGTTTTGGCAATGTCCCATAGTCGTCCCTTTTGGGGAGGAGGTTATAATAAGGATAAACTTTGAATTGAAAGAATCTATAATATGGAACAATGTGCATGTCCTCCTAAATTACCTACTGACTTCTTAGAAGTTAACACATGGTCAGCCCAGATGGATCTTCAGGGCCCTTACGATAGCCAAAAAACTTATACTCTCACGTTCGAAGGACAAATGCTCACCTCCTATAATGCAATGGACTGAGGACCTAATAACACTATCAACTTTTGAACAAGGGTTATATAGGCGTAACTTGCGAGTAGATAAATACCTGGATATCTGGTCTGCTTTTCTTGAAATGTATGTATAACTCTCTCCCCTTTTTCTTTTTTGAATGAATGGTACACATGATGAAAAATGATGATATTCATATATATGTAATGTGTGTTTTTTCTTTACATGATGTATTTTCTGTTCTGTTTTGTTGCTATTCACAATAAAAAAGGGGGGATCCTGAAAATGGAAGCTAGCCGAAGGCCAGCTTCATCACCAGTGTTGGGGTGAGGCCTACCACTATCCCTGTCCCTACATGGAAAGAGATGTGTCCTGTTCACTATGAGCTCTGTGTTATGCTAACCTGATTTGTTTCATTGTCTTAAACTGTATAATGCTGTAAAAATAGTTACAAAATACAAATTCTAGAGTGGTATAAATCTGGTCTCTCATTTTAAGAAATAAAACCACTCAGGTAAACTAAAGTTATTTGTGTGATTAAGCTGGGTTTTCCCCATTTGGCTATAACATGTTTTAGAGTCTTAGACAGTTTGATGGATGATGTGATAAAGCACACCCAGAGTAACCTTGAAATATTGTTTTACATCATTTAATACACAGAATCCTACACAAAGTGGCAATTGGCTGAACAAATCATCAAATCTCCCATCCATCTTTATTGTTTTGCATTTAGGCCCAGATCCCTGCTCACATGCCAGATGGCAGCTACAGCAGAGTTTCACATTTTAGTTGCAGCGTATGAGATGATAACTGCCTCTTGAGGACAAGGAAAGCCAGATTGCATCTTCCTTTCAGTAGGTGACTTATTGCCAGTCACTAAATGGCTTGTCTGTATGTAGCTAATTCAAAAGCAGACAGTAGCGGCTAACTTATGTTCAGCCTAATTATTTCTGTTGAGATCACTGGTGAAATGCACCCTTGAAGAGAAGCATCCTGTATAAAAAAACCTCAGGAAAGTTACCTGATTTTGCATTACCACTGTCTCAAGATGTTATGTTTGAGACAAGCCAGAGAATGCCGGGTAGTCGTAGTTTTAAGGCTGCATCTGGATGGAGATTTTGGATACAGTTCAGTGTGGTGTAGTGGCTGCAGTGTTGGACTGGGAGTTGGGAGATCTGGGTTTTATTCTCCACTTGGGAAATGGAAGCTCACTGGGTGTCTTTGGGCCAGTCACAGACTCAACCCAACCTACCTCACAGGAGAGGAGGACTATGAATGCTGTCTTGGTTCCTTAAGGAGGCAAAAAGGTGGGATATAAATGTAATAAACAAGGTGCTGCAAATTAATGCATCTGATTAGAATGACATTTATTTAGTAATTAAAACAATGTCCCCTTAAATGGCATCCACCAGATGTTTTGGTGGATATGTCCCAGTTGGTCTCCCCCTTGGCTTGGAACTTTTCTACATGACGATGTTAATCTGTATTTTCTTTCAGTTTTGTCACAGAATTGAGATCTGAGCACTACTTGAGGAGTGTTTCATTTCCTGATTTTCTGCTACATAGCCTCTAGATGGCACTGTGGTATAGCAGAATAGCACAAACACATAGGAGGAAATTATGTGTTCTTTTGCTTTCACAGTGAAATGCCTAATTTTCCATGCTCTAAAAAAACTCACCCAAAGTGCTGGTTAGACACCAAAGCAAAACTAGAGGACCATGTCATCATTTAAACCATGAGTATGGTAGAAAAGTAGATTTTCTACAACTCATGTAGAAAAGTCCTTGATGTTAGTCCTGGGATGCAGGGGTGAAGCCTCCCAGAGGCCCTAGATCCACTGGCTGATAGCAGAAGTCAGAGCGGGTTTCCATTCTGCTCCTCAGGCAAGAGGTTACAGCTGTTTTTATGTAAGGGCTTCTATGCCTTTAACATTAGGAGAAGAAATCCAAGTAATACATCTTTACCCAACAGCTCAAGTGTTGGGGAAAGTTCCATCTTTAGAATTTGCTAAAACATAACAACAATGTGGAAGGCCTGCCACAAAAAAATGACATAACCAGCATTGCAGGGCTATTAGTCTGGTGTTGCATGCAGTTACAGAAGCAATGGTGTAGCATGGCTTATAACAAAAAAGTACTTTCCAAAATTTTAAAATTATTATTCATAGAATAAAATTTCAGTGATTTTCTTCCTATTACAGTATTCATGTAACTATTCAAAGCACCTTCTCTTGTTTTTCTTCTGTTTCTCCCAGATGCCTTACTGATACAGAGAATTATTTGCAAACAGATGAAAAACACTTGGCTCTGTTAAAAAAATAAATTACCATTTATAGAATACAGTCTGCATAATTAAAGCCTTAACATGTAATCTCCGTGTCATCCAACAGTAACAGGATCAGATTCAAACTGATAATACAACCGTCCTGCTGTGAAAATACTGCAAATCAGAAGCTGTGATGCTCTAAAAATAAATAAATGAAGTTCCTAGTTAAATAAATATTAGCTGTTGTTAATCAATAGGCATGAATAGTGTTTGTCAAAGAGTGAGAAAAACATGTGAAGGAAAACCTGCTAATGAGAATGTGCAAGGGCACAGTAACAAGGTTCATTAGCACAGTGAAATAACAGTACATAGTCATAAAATCTAAAGGTTGATGTAGAATGTTTCCTAGGCCTGGGGTCCTCAACGTGGTACTCAAGGCCAAGCTGTTTTCACCCCCCTGCAAATGAGTGGAGCAATTTCGTATTCATTGTTTAGAGGTTGTGGGGAAGGTGCCCTGTCCAAAAATGGCTGGAGGGCATTGGGAGAGGCCCATCCCAAATCAGGACAAAAGAGTTGTGGGGTGTGTGTGCTTCACTTCACTTTCAGTTCATTTTCAGCAGGGCAGCTTCTCCTCACTCCATGCAAATGAATGGAGTAATGGTCCATTCACTTGCATGAGGAAGGAGAGAGAGAGAGAAGAAAAGGGGACCCAGAAAGAGAGAGAGAGAGAGAGAGAGAGAGAAGGTTGCACATGCATACGACCATCCCCAACATTTTTATGATTGGTCATCCGACCCACCCTATACCAATTGGTGGTGGTGCCCAGGACACTTTTACAAAATTCTAAATTAGGGGGCCTGTTCTAAACCATTGGTCTTCAACTGCTGAGTTAGCCTGATCTAGACCAGGTCACATCAGCACCGTACATTTTTGGACAGAGACAATAAGGTTCTTTTTTCTAAAGAGAAGACTATAATGCTGTTTCGCCGATTGATGAATGCAAGTATGGTATCAACACACCAACATAATACAAAGTATTGTCATGGAATCAAGTTTGCTTTCATTTTTATCTCTCTAACTTGTATTTCATCTAGAATACGCTGCACTTGTGAACTTGTTTTATCACCTTGTGCTCACATTTGAGTGTTATGTATTTCCAGGTTTGTTTGTTTTTACAAGATAAATGCTACTTATTGCTGTAAGCTGCCATGGCAGGGCAGTTTACAGTAATAAGTAAGTACCCTTTATTGAGAAAGAAGGAAGAGTGTATCAGAGCTACTTTACCTTTAATTCTGAGGCAAACAAAGGAATTTTAGCAGGTGCAGGTTTTATCAGCCCTGCATGACAAGTTGCGTCTGCCAAACTTCCCTCTTCTATACAATTAATAAAGGTACAGGACTCCTGTCTGCCTTGGCACCAGTACTAGATCTACACTACTGCTTTTTATTGGTATTGAAGGGCACTAATAACTGTTGTGGTACATTACGCATTCCGTATACTGCTTTTCTAGTGTTATTTCCAGCTTTTTATAGCGCATGATCCAAAATACTGCAGCAGATGTCTTTGTGTGTTGTAAGAGATTTGCTTTCTGTTATTGTTATGATGCTGGGGTACAGGGGGGGAGGGGAGTGTTTAGCGAATGCTGGGGTGGGGGAGCAATGGGGCAGGTAGGCATACACACATAGGACACTTTATCAAGGGTTAGATGCTTTAGCTTAGATAAGGCCTGGTAGAAAACTTTGGAGATATGATTTGGGGTTGCTCAAAGACTAATGTAAGAACTTGTGACACGTACCAACTGTAACTAGGTGAAGGGTCCAGGATTAAGAACAGGTAAGGTCGTAATGTCCATGTTTGACATCAGAAGGGATGGAATATTCTGGGAACAGGATGTTCCAAATTAATGATGTGGACCAATAGACTTAAGTATTTTATAATAAATTAATATGTATTAGGAAGGAGGTCTTGGTCTTTGTGAAAGGCATTTAAGTCTGAACACAAAGATGTCTTTCCTTTTCCTCAAGTATGACATGGTTTTGCCTGGGATAAATGGAAGTCCCTCTGTGGAGAAGAGCTCCTTAGCAGAGTCAGTATGAGTGGTATTGTCATCTTGTCACTGGGGATGTGTTTTCTGTCTTTGTCTATGTTTGTCTTAGCAAAGATCTTGTTCTCCAGAAATCTGACAAACTTGTAAGTATGTTCTTTAAATTTGCTTTGCTGAATGGAGGTATATGTGTCTGTTTAACTTTCTTGAATTGTTTTAATAAATGTTTTAAAGATACTAATATTATTTGTTCTTTGAGTCTGAGTGAAATTCTGGTTCTGGTTACTGTAGGCTCATTACCTACTATTGTGAGAAACTACCTTGAGAATTATTGATGTAAGGTACTGCAGGAACCTATGCTTTCTGCAGCCTAAGTTCAGTAACCCTCAAGTACAAGGGGTAATCAATAAATTTATCCTTTCAGTGTGCCATGAGGTATAAATGTGTAAGAGGGAGATAGTGTCACTGTGAAGAGATGGTATTTTATTTTGTTGTTTATATATACGTTTGAATGTTTGGTTGTGGGCTTGATTTACTTTAACAAATCCTTTCTCTTATAATAAGTTTATCTGTTTGAATAGTGTCTTCTGATTGGTTGTTGCATTTTCAGTTGAGAAAGTAACAGTCACTGAATATTTCTTTGCCATAAGGACTGGCTGTCAAAGAGGTGGGATTAGGGAATCTGAGCTTTAGGTTTGAGGGGCAAGTAGATTTCCTTGGGCGGTGGAGAGAGGTATATTTATTTTAAAATCTGATTATTAGGAAAAGAATTAATAAAACATTAGAACATTAATTTTTAACACCATGAAGTTTAAGTTGTTGTTGTTGTTGTTGTTGTTGTTATTGTTGTTGTTATATTTATTTGTATCCTGCTTTTTGCCCAATACTGGGCCTCAAGGCAGTCTTACAAAGTTTAAAACATACATCGTAAAACATAGGAAAAGAAATGTAAAAAACCCACAACATTTAAAATACACAACAAAATTATAAGTCATTAACGTAGATGGAGGACCAAGTTACTCTCCAAAGTCCTGTTGAAACGTTTTCAGTTTTGTTTTATTATGTTAAACCACACCTTTCTCAGTCTTATTTACTGAAAAAAGGGGTAAAAGAAACCCCAGAGGAAGTAAGGCAAAGGTTTATGATATACACACACTCTCACACAAAGAAGTTTAAATGTTTAAAAGGAAGAAGGTGGTGCCAGTAAAATAGATGGTAGAGGTAATGTCACGGAGGCTGGGAATCGTATCGATATGACACGAGGTGTAGATCTGGCCCAGGTCTCCCTAAAGAGACAGAATAAGATGTTGCTGTTGCTGTTGTGTTTTTAAAAAGGTTGACTGATATTAGGCTGAAGGTTACCCTAGACCACACATTGTGTTTTGTTTCATTTTACCATCCCTGTGACAAGATTTTCCTTATTTAGCCTTTTATTGTAACAAACATCCTGCCCGTAACTAAACACAACCGTTGATGTATGACACTCGTATAAAAAAGAACATGTGAACACGGTCCCATTGGTTCAATCTCTACAATGTAGGAAGGAGCAGAAGTAAATCGGCAAGCATCCCGACCTCCCAATTCTTCAAATCAATACTTTGAAATATGCCACTGAGGCCTGAATGGTGAGGGATTTGAGACAGGCTACCCTGCAATACTTCTACACAACAATTTGGAGAGCTGAGCAATACCTTCCCCATTCTCTTTGCAAAGAAAAGGGGAAATACTTTCACTTGGATCTTCTAGGTGGAGAGGGTGGGGCAGAGAAGAATTCCATTGTTTTAGCCTCATTGCAAAATTCATAGTGGGCTGAGAATAAAGACAATGATTCTAGGATTCCATTCTAGCTATGAAAGGGGAGATTAGTAAGGGAAGAAATTGTCAATTTCCTATTCTTAATCTACGGTATTCAAAATCACAAAAGATAATTAAGCAACCAAAATATTGTGCATGGATTGTTGAAAAAGGGTTGAATTCTTTTATGATCCTTTATGGCAACATTTATGGCCTTGCAAGTTATGATAAAAGTAATCAAATCTCATGCTTCAGAGTATATATTCAAGCCATTTCTTCTCCTGAAATACAAAATTTGGCATTCTACAATGAGCTAGAATCTATGTTGAATAATTGCTTCCCTTGGAATCATCCATTACTGGCCACAGGTGAATGCAATATGATGCAGTGCCTCTTTTAATAACCTTGAAGTCAGGATTCCAGTTCATACAAAAGGTGGATTAACACTGAGTGAAATATGTAGCAGAAAACAACCACAATCTCCTGCACAATGTAGACACACAACTTTTCCATGATTTTGTTCGAAAGAAACAATATGCACATGAAAAAATTTGATCTTCTCCCTGCCTAATCCAAACCTTCTCATCTGCTGCTCCTGAAGGTGGTAGTTTGTCTTATATATGACATCCACTTCCATGAGACATGAATTTACATGAGCAGGTTCAGTATACAAAGGTTACCCATATATACGGTATCAAGTAAATAATTTTGATAAAGGTCTAGGTGGCATAGAATACTGGTTTAAAGTTTGGCAAGATTAATGTTCATGAAAAACTGAGTAGAGCTATCCTTTATCTTCCTCCAGCACCCACCTGTACGAAGGGTTATTATTTACCTTCCCTTGTAGAAGTCAATAGGAATCAGTCACTCCTCTGGGAGAGAATAAAGGAGCTGCTGTTGGAGACCTAGTTCAGTTGGGGGCAAACTGAATGGCTGTCATTGAGTTCCAAGGAAGAAAGTTAATGGGCTGTCATCAGGACATAGCTGAGCCTGCCCCAATCTCAGACACTGGTGATCCATAGGTATGTATGAGGAATTAGTTTCAGTTTGTTTTTGAGCATAATTTACCCAGCTTCTATATCCCCGAACCAAATGCATACCTGAATGCAATTTGCATTTGAAGCTTATACACGCCCAAGCTTGAGATGTGATTTGCGGAACACACACACAAATGTGTTTCAAAAATGAAAAAAATGCATATAAATGTGCTTTAATAAATGGGCAAAAATGTGCACATTTAAAACATGAGTACAATCAATATGTACACCTGGGGAATAGCACACAGAAATGCACATGGATGTTCATGCGGGGGAAAACCTAAAGAACAAAGCTCACAATCTGATATGGACACAATACAGAATGAGTTTTGAGGCAGAATTTGGACAACCTTCGTGAGCTTGTTTTTTCTGGTTCGCATATCACTAGTGGTAAAGTATGGGTAAAGGGGGGCTCATCTACACCAAGCAGGATATTCCACTGTGGAAGTGGTATGAAAGCGGCATATAAAAGGCACACTACTGCTTTATTGCGGTATTTAAGTGCACTGACAACTGTTGGGGCCGATTGACACATACCATATACCGCTTTCATACCACTTTCAGAGTGTTATACCCTGCTTGGTGTAGTTGTGTCATGGGCCCCAACAGTTATCAGTGCGTTTTGGTACCACTACAGCAGTAGTGTAGATCCTGCAGTGCACTTCAATACCGCTATAAAGCAATAGTGTGGCTCTTGCCTTTTATATACCACTTCCGTACCACTTCCATAGTGGAATATCCTGCTTGATGTAGGTGAGCCATAGGGGATTAAGGGGATTAAGTTTTGTTCTTTTCAACCTTAATTATCTTCTTGATTGAGGCCCTATAAATTGTCTCACAAAAGTAAGAATGAGAGGCAGCATGGACAGGTGGGCAGCTGGCTTCTCTCCAAACAACACAAGTGCCCCTGCTCAGCCTTCTCATATTGGGGGCAGTAACAGTGTTGAGAGGCAATGGCCCTCTGTGTGCTTTGTGGCTGGAGACCTATTGCCATAGTCCTCAGTGTGCATAAAAGGAGGAGAGGGGAGAACACAATGTAGCCAGAGCCAGGCATGAGCAAATGACTTTTAGAACTGGCATTTGTATATTGTTGACTGATTGATTTGATTTGAATCCCAAATTTCTACCAAGAAAAATGGCAGTCAAGGTAGCTTACAATCATCAATAAAACTTGATTAAAATTATAAACAAATGCATTACAACAATTAAAAACACAAGAACGGAATAAAAACAACATCCAACCCAAGCTTACACACCAGAGGCCTGCTTGAATAGACAGGTCTTTGCCTGCCAGCAGAAAGCCTGCAGAGAGCATGTGAACCAAGCCTCTCTCAGCAGGGAGTTCCGCACCCTGGGATCAGTCAATGAGAAGGCTCTCTTTCACATTGCTATCAAACTTCTGCTTCAGAAGATGGCAGTCTTGAAAGAAGGACTTCTTCTGAAGATCTTAAGGCAAGCTCTCATGGGAGGAAGTGGTCTTTCAGGTAGCTGTGCCAAGATGTATAGGTCCTCCTCGTTTCTCTAGACATTCAAGACATTAGCCAGCCCTGATACATTAGCCAGCTCCTTCTCCGTGAGCCCCTGCCAAAGGAAGTTAGGCAGGTGGCTACTAGGAGGAGGGCTTTCTCCGTTGTAGTACCCCGGCTGTGGAATGAGCTCCCCAGAGAAGTCCGCCTGGCACCTACACTGTATTTCTTTTGTCGCCAGCTGAGGACCTTTTTATTCTCTCAGTATTTTAACAACTAATTTTAACTTAGATTTAAATTTTACTGTTTTAATTCTGTATTTTAATCTTATATCAACTTCTGCTGTGTAGTTTTATCCTGGTTGTGCTTTTTATACTGTATTTTGTATTTGTGTTTTTAGATTGTTGGTTGTTTTATTATGTTCTTCATGGTTTTAATTTTTTTGAACCGCCCAGAGAGCTTCGGCTATTGAGCAGTATAAAAATGTAATACATACATACATACATACAAACATATGAACGTTCCCTATCCTATATTCTCTAACTAAGTGACACTGAAGCCAGTTCGGCTCCTTTAACCAGAGCATGATACATTTCAAGTCTGAACCAATAGACTGATTATTATATGAAGAATATTCCAATGAACTCTCATTAACGTACAAAGAGCTTTGGTTTGGGGGCACAAAGGTAATTAACATCCTGCATCATTTTAGGTAAAATACTGTATAGCTGTAAGTGGCTACTGCATGTGCTGATTCTGCAGCATCTCCAAATATTAATAAATCGTGATCTATAAACCTGGGACATCCAATCTATAAGAGACAACAGGGACTTTCCTTTGAAACTGCAGCAAGATTTATACATATGGCTAGGAATCTATTGCAGAGTTTGCTTCCGCTTCCACTGATAATTGTATGGCACATAGCTTTGTGGTAGGTATTGTTTGGGGGACTGTAATGCACTGACTCTCTAGCTCATGGTCCAAAGCCTTTGCTGATAAATCATGTGCATTAATATATCATTGTTTTATGTCTACCAGTTTTAAGATCTTGTTTTCCAAACTACACTTGGGCCTAGATGCATTTCTTACAAACTTGGACTGAATACAGTACAGAGCCTTGCGGCCCTTAGAAGATCATGTCTGTAATTCATTGCATGAACATGCTGATGCATAGACAAAGGTGAATTAGTTCCAGACAAAAATGCTTCAAAGCTTTATTGAATAGTTAGTTATTAAACACATAATGGGATCTGTGCTTAGCAGTGCATAGTGAAGATGTGCAATGTCTGCAAAACTTGTTTCTGAAAAGGAATTGTATTGGGCAATATTTAAAAGGCAAGCAATGAAAAGTATGTTTGCAAACTTTAAAAACTGTTGATTGGAACTTCTTCTTTTTTATCATTACACTGGATATTATTTTGTGTTTCCTGCACAATTGCCACACAGAACAAGATGTTTGATTGCATGCTCAGAAGGAATAATGGAAAGTACTTTATCTGAAACGCAAATATTCTTACATTAATCAATTCTACTTGGGAAAACAACTTATACTGCTCTTTGGAGCATGATAAATAAAATGGAATAAGGTGTAATTATTGGTTAATTGATTGGGAAAAGTGACAGAATTCCATTGAACAGTAAATTATTATATGCTAACAGATGGGTGAAAGCTTATGGATAATTTCCTTCACAACATATTTTTTCTACTTATGTAATAAAATGTTCATGAATACTTCCTTCATCCATAAGAAAGAAAGGAAAATAAGATGTCAATATGTGACTTCATCACTTTTCTTCTTTTTCTGGGAAGCTATATCAATGAATGAAATATTTTATGCATCAAGCTCCTTTAAAACAGACAAACTCCTAATTCAGTGCTAGGTATGAACTGCTACTTGTACCAACTGGATCTGTGATGGGAGGGTGGAATGCTGGCAAAAATGGAAATAATAATGGTTCTAAGTACTCCAAACAAAACGATCTCGACACACAGCCCCTGGTTTCATGCCACCAGCTAATGGCCTTTTGGCTGTTATCTTGGACACAGCAGAGTCTTTATATCTGCTTCAGGGGGAAGCAGTAGCTTCAATTTGGATTTTTTTAAAAAAATGCTAACCACAACCATTTCTCATTCAGAGGTGGACTTTTGTCTCAGATAACTGCCAGTCTGGGCTGTCTACAGAAAATGGTCTCAGGGTTAAGAACGTGAAGCAGAAATCTTATGCACCTTTACATAGTCTTAAGTCCTATTGAAGCAGAACTTATTTTGAGTAAACATGCATAGGATTAGTTTGTAGATGACACAACTAACCAATATAAAAGCATCTATAATGTCAAGTGCCAGCATATTTATTTATTTATTTATTTATTGCATTTATATCATAAGAACAGTAGAAGAGCCATGCAGGATTAGACAAAAAGCCTGCCTAGTCCAGCATTCTGTTCACATATTTAAGATATGACAAAGTTACTCCATGGAGTACACTGAAAATGTGTTGCAAAATGTCATGATCTTGTATGATGTATCAAAAAGTAATGCTATATAAGTAATTCAGGTCATCCAGTTTCAAAAAGAGATGAAACAAAATGGTAGGGATTTATTGAACCAGAACAGTTCCATTCAGTGCATAATTTAATTCAATAAACAAAAAACCTACGGTTTACAAAACGTTAAGGCTGTACAGTTTTCAATCAAGCACCAAAAAGCAGGGAAATTGGGAGTTAAGGCCCACAAGCCTTAACGCCACATCTTCCCTAAGGAGGCAGAAAGTAGCAGTGAAATTCTCATTCTCCCAAAGCCGATAAACCATGAGGACAGGATGGGGAATAGGATATGCAGAGGTGACTGTGGGGTTGTGGAAAACTGATGATGAACAACTTAGAGCCACCTACTTCTCTTTTTTTGTTTAGAGCAGCCCTTCCCCAACCTGGTGACCTCCAAAGGTGTTGGACTACGGCGGCTCCAGGCAAGCCCCCCCCCCCCACTTATCTGGTCTGTCGCAGCCGGGCGTGGGCTTGAACTGAGCCAACTGGTCAACCCGGAAGCAAGGCCGCGGGCTCGATTCAAGCCCGCACCCGGCCGCGACGGACAAGGTAAGACCCCCCTCCCACCTGTCCCTTTACCTGGCTCCGCCGCCGCCACACAGACTGTGGCGGCAGCAGCTCCAGGCAAGCCCCCCCCACTTACCTTGTCATCTTGGCCAGGCGTGGGCTTGAACTGAGCCCACGGCTCAACCCAGAAGCAAGGCTGCAGGTGCGGCCTTGCTTCCGGGTTGACCAGTGGGCTCAGTTCAAGCCCGCACCCGGCCAAGATGACCGGGTAAGAACCCCCTGCCTGTCCTCTTACCTGGCTCCATCGCCGCCACATGGACTGCGGCAGTGGTGGCTCTAGGCAAGCCCCCCCCCCACTTACCTGGTCCTTGCTTCCAGTTTGAGCCGCGGGCTCGATTCAAGCCCGTGCCCGGCCAAGACGACCAAGTAAGACCCCCTCCTGCCTGTCCCCTTATCTGGCTCCACTGCCGCCGCACAGATTGTGGCAGCTCCAGGCAAGCCCCCCCCACACCACTTACCTTGTCCGTTTTTGCCTGGCGTGGGCTTGAACTGGCAACCCCCCCCATTTATTCACGTGGAAAACCCCGCTTACCAGGTCCCCCACGGCCGGGCACAGGCGTCCCTCCTCCCCCTCCCTTCCAGGAATCTGAGGCGCATGCACTGTCTTATCAGATTCCCCATAGAGAAACATTGGATTAAAAAATAAAAAATAAATGGAACCAAATTTTTTAAAAAGAAAGGCCATTCCATCAGTGAGGAGGACAGGGCAACATGATCCCGTCACTGGATTGCATGGTAAAGCTCCCAATTTGGAGCTTTTAGTGCACAAAAAAATGGACACCACGCGGAAGTACTAAGAATTCATTTTGAGTCAGAGAGGTTTCTCCTACTTTGGTCCTTTGAACTGCCATCCTGCCCTCAATATTTCACCAATCTTCTTGAAACGTGCAGGGTATGTAAAACCAGCATTTCTTTCTGGCAAGTCTCCATTTCAGAAAGATTGGTGACATTTTCCATTTTATGAACGTCAGAATGACCCACCCCCAATAACGGCCTTTAACATGATGGAATGCAAAATCTACGCTTCATCCTTAACACACTGGACACGACTGTGACCAGTGTAAACCATAATATTGACAACAGTGCATCAGAAAGCATTGCACTTGCCAGCCACTGATTCCAGTGGTTAAAAGTACAACAATGTTCATTTGAACTGGAGGATTTTGTTTTGTCCTTCCTCCTCAGGGAAGCCCACTGTTATCCTTTCAATGCCACACAATGACAGTTTTATTCTCCCAGGCTTTCAGATATCTCTCCCTTAGCATTATTATATTTTATTGGTGTATCTTATCTACTTTTAGTAAACCACCTTGGAAGCTCTGCTGGAAGGTGATATATATATATATAATATTTACATATATGTGTGTGTGTGATAGTTGCCAGTTTTCGCACCATGCATGTGAGTCCTTCACCTAATGGTTCTCTTTTGTTTATACCCTGTTTATAATTTATTAATCTATTTCAAAATACATTTAGCAAAATTGTATTTATTAAACTGAAATATGAAATATATACCGAACTCCAGCTAGACACCATGCAAATGTTGCCCTGAAGCAGGACATGGAAATTTTTGCTGACATACGTAGGATTGTACTGCTGTTGTTTTTGCTGATATCATGAGTTGGATCTCTGAGTTCTAGCTGATATCCACCCTTCTGGAAATTTTGATTGAGATTGTGGTTCACAACACCTAACCTTTGTGATTGTGCCCTAACCTTTGGCAAGTTTACTTCAAAATGTGACATTTATGACATTTGCACTTCACCAGGATTGCAAACATTGCCCCTATGATAAAATTCACTATAAGTCATAGCAGAGACTGTGGAAGACACTGATCTCTGAGTTAGAAAATCCGAATGGTGTCTTCTTGCAGTGAAAATATAATAGCAAACTAACAGACAATTTAAGAACATAAGGATCTAAGAAGAGCCATGCTGGATCAGATGAAGGGTCAATCCAGTCCAGCATTCTGTTCAAACCGTGGCCAACTACCTGCCAATGGGGAACACACAAGCAGGGCAGGAGTGCAACAGCATCCTCCTGGCCTTGACCTCCAGCAACTGGTATACATAAGCTTATTGCCTCTGATACTGGAGGTAGCATATAGCCATCAATAGCTTTGTCCTCTAGGAATTTGTCCCATCCCCCTTTTAAAGCCATCCAAATTGGTGGCCATGACAGCATCTTGTGAAAGTGAACTCCATAGTTTAACTATGCGTTGTGTGAAATAGTATTATTTATTTATTTATTTATTTATTTAAAATATTTATATCCCACCCTATATCACTAAGATCTCAGGGCAGCGTACAGATAAAAACTAGGGATGTGCTCCGCTTCTAATCGGACCGGCGAATTAGAAGCAGTGCTTCGCCTCCCCTTAAGGCGGAGGCGAAAAGGATTGGGGGGCCGGTGGAGCGTGGCGAAGAGGATCGAGGTGAAGGCGGATCCTTCGCCTCGATCCGGACCTCCGCCGGAAAGGTAAGTGGGGTTTACCGGGCCCTGCCGCTGTCGCCCATGCGGCGACAGCGGCAGGACCCAGTAACCCCCCCGCCCTCCTCTCCCTTACCTGCCTCCGTCTGCGGTCCGTTGGCTTCTTCAATTGAGCCCGCGGTTCAACCAGGAAGTCTGGGCCGCACTTGCGGCCCAGACTTCCTGGTTGAACCGTGGGCTCAATTGAAGAAGCCGACGGACCACGGACGGAGGCAGGTAAGGCACCCCTCCCCCTTGGTCCCTTACCGAGCTCTGCCGCCGTCGCCGCATGGGCGGCAACGGCGGCCCGGCCCGGTAAACCCCCTCCCTGCCCTCCTCTCCCGGCCTTACCTGGCACCACTCCCCTCCACTGCGGAGCTCCGATTCAGAGCCAGAGCTCCGCGGCGAAGAGGAGCGGAGTATGGGCGGAGCGGCGCAGAGCGGGCCGATCTGAAATTTTTGGATCGGCCCGCGGGGTGGAGTGGGGGGGTCCGTGCACACCCCTATTAATTAGTACTGCTATTAGTAACATTATTATTTTGTTGTTTAGTAATGGCTGTGATCACAGTGCAGTCAATCAACTCTGAAGCAAGGATCACAAAGCTTTACTCTTATCCTCCTAGCCTCCTAGTAGTTATGGGATGCAAAAGAAAAGGCATCTCTCTGTGCTGCTCCCACCTCACAGGGATGGTTTGCATTACTGGCTTTGAAACTATCCTTGGCTCACTTCCTTGTGCCCCCAGAAATGTCTGCTGCCTGCCTGCCTTCCCTCCCTCCTCCCCTGCCCACCTCGCAGGGATGGTTTTTGTGTGTCTTGCTTTGACTCAGGGGAGAAGTCCTTCCTGCGCTCACTTAGACTTTTGGAAGTTCCAAATCAATTTTTCAAGTGTGGAAGAAGATTCATATTTTGGGTTATCTACTCCCCAATTCATGGCATGTTGGGATTTCCTTTGAAATGGCCCCATTGAGCTGTCTGCAGCTTTAAATCCCTGAGATACTGGGGTGTCCGATTTTCAAAAATTCCCCAAAAATCAGGGGATGATGGGATTTCCTTGAGTCTCAACACCCATGTGTTTCCATGGATAATCTATCATGGTGCCGAGTTTGAGGTTTCTAACGTGAAAATTGACGGAGGTATTGAAAGGGGTGTGAATTGGGGTTATGGGTGGTGCGTTAGAGGTTAAAGCCCCGCCAAAAATCAGGGGATGATGGGATTTGCTTGAGTCTTGGCATGAATGTGGATCTAGATGGCATCTGTGAGGGTGCCCACTTCAATTTTTTTTATCTCTCAAAATATCGGAGAACAGTCCATGTCTGAAAATGGGATGTCCGATTTTCATAAATTCCCCAAAAATCAGGGGAGGCTTGGATTGGCTTGAGTCTTGGCATGCATGTGTATACGTTCATGAGGTGTCATGGTACCGAACTCGAGGTTTCTAACTTTAACAGAAAAAAGGTTGTATACTTTTTTGTATTTCAGTGCAAGCCTATTGGGGGGGGGAAGCGGAGCTCCGATCCAGATCCGGAGCTCCATAGCGGAGCGGAGTGGACTATAGGCAGATCGGAGCTGAGCGGCCCAATCCGCAAATTGTGGATCTGGAAGAGAAGCGGATCGGGGGGTCCGTGCACACCCCTAACAGCTACCATTATTCCTGATCATGAGTCATGTTGGCTGGGACTAATGTGACTAAGAATCCAACAAATTTGAAAGGCCACACATTTCCCAAATAATAACAACAACAACAACAACAACAACCCAGGACTTGTTCTACCATTAGATAGCAGATTTAGGAATAGCACTCTGTCATTAACTATCAATAACTGAATACAAGGTGTTTTATAAGCTCACAAGCTTACCCCTGCCTATTAGGCAGGTCCTATGATGTATCCTCTTGCTAAGTGGGATCTGATAATAAGCAAGTTCCAAGTGGTTATTTAAAGGGCGTTGTTGTTGTTTTTTGGAAGGAATGTCTGGTAATTTCTTTAAGGACTTTATTTGAGTCAACAACATATGAAACAACTTTCTGTCCTCACCATCAGTTAAAGTCCCTGGATCCTGTCCTTTCAGAGACACATGGCCCATGTCTTTATTCCCACCCACCCACCATCAACATGGTTCCTGGCTCCCCAAATTCAAATACTTTAACATCTTAAACTTTTGTACAAGGAAAAGAAGGTTAAAATTATTACCAACATTAAAGTTGCAATCATATACCCACTTCATTGGCAGTATACCCAATTGAAAGTGGACTTAATTCTGGGTAGAAATGTATAGGATCACACTCAATTGTACAATTGTTACAAAATCTGAGGAGTTTTAATCTCATTCCCCACTTTCCCAGATCTCTTCTGTTTTTCAGTGACTCACTTCTCTGATTAGAAGTGAATTTGTAAGATGATCAGTTTTTAATTGGCAGAAACTTTGGCCAAAAGGCTAAAACATTTGTATCTATGGTATGGAGCTGTTACTGACAAGAAAAGATCTTCTGAATGGTCCAACCTCATTTAGGAAGGAAAGCAGGAACAAGGCAGCCGTAATTGAGAAACTGATGTGCTATTCAATGTGTTCCAGCAAGCTTGGGATGCACTGTATGAAACTGAATGCTGCCATATTTAGAATGGTCCCAATCTGTTACAATTTGCACGAAAAGGCACCACAGGATGGAACAAGTGAAGGAAAAATGAATCACAGAATGACAATAAATGAGTATTTTTAGGAGAGCGGGGTAAAAACCAAGGCGAAGCAGCTCAGACTTTCAGAAAGGATTAAAGCCTGCAGCTGAGGTTTTGGCAGATAAAATACCTAGAGAGACCAATGTAGAGCCCTAGCTCAGAGAAGGCAAAAGCATTTGATCCCTGGCTACAGTCTCCTAAGGAAATGGGCTGGGGAGAGCCTGCCGTATACATATGTACCTAAGACAGAGCAGTAAGATAGCTGATAAGAGTAACTGACATATGCACCAACACTCTTGGTCAAAAAATTATCTGACGCAAACCTATTCCAGTATCCTTAGATTTTGCCCACCCATCTCATTCTACTATGCCCATCTGTTTATTATGATGATTGTGAGTGCTGATCCTTTCCCCAGCCATCTCTTCCTCCTCACTCCAAGAAGCCTAACTGCTGGGATTATTATCCCACCAGTTGTTACAGATATTGTGCCTCCTAAAAACACACCTTTTCCCTGGGCTGTAAGTAAACTAATCATGGCACTCTATTTTGCTGCTCCTTAAATTGTGTTTACTCTAGTCATTTTAATGTGATTTTAATATCATATCTAATTGTATTTTACTGCTGGGGGATTTTACATATTCAGCGGTATACAGATGCCACAATTTTTTAAACAACAACAACACACCCTACTGTTTACCAAAAAAAGAAAAGGAAAAAAGTTAAGGCTATACAGTTTTCAACCAAGCATCAAAAAGCAGGGAAATCGTGAGCTATGGCTCACATGCCTTAACATCACATAATTCCTAAAGAGGAAAGACGTGCATGTGAAATTCCCATTCTCCAGCAGCAGATAAACCATGTGTACAGGATGTGATATGCATAGATGACAGTGGAGTTGTGGAAAACTGACAACAAACAGCTTAGGACCACCTACTTTTGGGTTTTTTTTAACAGCAGCCTTCCCCAACCTGGTGCCCTCCAAATGTGTTGGATTGCAATATCCATCACTGCAAGCCAGCATTGCCACTGACATCCTCTTTTCCACAATTAGGAGAGAACACATGTGATCCACCAAGGAACTCTATAACAAGAGCAGCACTTTAGAATAGACTATCTCAAACCATTTCAATTTAATAAAGGTTAGAAAGACTCAACCCCAATCATTTAACAAGGTAGAATACTCAATTTTGTGATGGACCTTAATGTAACCTTCACCGCTGTGAGGGTTATAATTATAGGACATTTTGGAAGAAAAATGATGGCACCATTTTTTTAAAATAAAATAAAATGGTGGAAGCACCAGAAGAGCTCAATATCTGGGGAATTCTGGGGGGAAGTGTTGGCATCAGGAGCCACCCAAAGAGTCATCTTTCCTGACAGTAGAGATAGGTAAGTTATCTCATCCCGAACAGCATCAGTTATGGAATGGATCCTGACAACAGTCACAACACTGCTTTGGAATGTGATTGGTATGTTTTTCATTCATAGTGGAACACCATGGTTTGGAAACTGCATGGTTGGCAGAGGAGCAACAGGAACAGCTGTCCCCATGCTGGGTAATGCAGCACCCATTACATTAATCTCTGTGAGATTAATGCATTCTAGGAAGGCACAGGAGCCCTGCAATAACATTAAGGTAGTAACTGCAGCTGTAAGCCTCAAGTTTGACATGTGGTGAGCATTCCTAAGTGTGGAAAGGCTGCCTGTTTGTCTCTGGAAAGAAGAGAAAGGTGGAGGTGGTAATAACCAATAGGTTGCAGCTTCAACAGATAGTTCCAGTGAGTAGAGTTTCATATCCAGTGAGTGAGACAGTTCCATGTCCAGCAAGGAAAACTTAATTGTGGATTACTACAATACAATTATCATAGTACCATTTCAGCGCATAGACTGGGGCTTGCATGCTTGGATTCTCCTTCAAGAAATAAAATAATTCCTGCACATAGAAAACTAGATGTCAAGAAGATGGGTCTAGTGCAATCTTTACTCTGACATACTAGTTTCCTGGGTGGAGGGAGATTGTGTTTCGTTCTTGGGGTGGGGGGGGGGTTGTATGGGGAAGCCTAACCTGTTGTCTGTTTCAGTCCAGAGATAGGGATTGTGAGGGACTAGGCTTTAGTAAGCCTATGAATATTATTTTATTTGAGCTTTTATATCAAAGTAGGGGGGGGGGAAACCCAGTAGTACTAAGTGGTGCGATAAATCTTGCTGATGTTGCCAAGTTAATAGCATGACTGTAGTCTCCAACCTGTAACGAGATGGGTTCAGATACTGATTTGCCATCAGATCTTTCAAGACTGACTCACGCAGGAAGTTCTATTATAGTGAATGTCAAAATCTGAGCTACTGAGAATTTCTCATAACGTAATAGCAATGCAGGAACTTGATCTGGATGACAAATGAAAATTAGTTTGTGATCTCATACAAGTTCTATACTGTTATCAGTAAACTTTTCCTGCAAACTTCACTCACATGCCAGAGTAAACATCCTAGGAGCAGAATGTAGGCCGCTAGAAGTGTCTGTCTGCACAAGAACAACATGACCCCAACTGAACCAAGCAATGCTGACCCACCACTGCCTATTGTTCCCATCTACACTGGTGTTTTACAGATTCAAGGCCCCTCCTCTCTTTGGCTGCTTCTTAGACGCAGTCTAGTCATTACACAGGGAAGGCCCTACCATTAGGAACAGCAAGGGGAGTGGGGAGGAAGAGGCAGCAAGGTGCTGAAGGATAGGGCTGTGCATGCCACAGAGGTTACTATAAGCTAGCCTACTGCTCTCAGATGCAGTGTCCTGCTGCCAGTGTTGCAGTAAAATTTAACTGCCAGTTAGGGATGTACATTGGACTCAGACGATGCCTGATGCCTGAGCAGGATCACTCTAGCTTTGAGGGGAACCTGGGCATACTGGAGGAATGTTAGGAGCTAATGGGTTCATTTTAAACATGGTACGATTTTGGGTCTCATGTGGTAGAATTTTCCCCTGATAAATGCTTATTTTTGCCAAGTTCTTCTTTCTTTGCTTCCACACTTGCCATTTAATCTTGAATTGCCATTGCTTGTTTATTCCCTTTTTATGGAGAATCCAAATGATGTTACAGCCTCTTGCATTCCATTGTGTTTTCCACCATCCTCCTTTCTTTTCTCAGATCTGATCGGTAGTGAGGTTCCACCCCCCCACACACACACATTTCTTCCCACTAAATTCTTTTTTGAAAAGCTTGTGTGGCTTATTCCTTTTGCACAGAACTCACAATGCACATAAAGGCACATTAGAATGGTATGCATTTCTGCCCTCTATACTACATGCAAGGTAATGTAATATAGAATTGATGCCATCACTTTTGAATTCACAATTTGGTTAGCTAAAGGAAGTGATGCAGGACAAATCACAAATTGAGGAGGACTAACAGAGATGAGGAGAGTCAGCTAGTAGTAGAGGAAAAGGTTAATATAATACTCACTTGGTTGAGAAAAGGGAAGTTCAAAGTACTGTAGATGTTTTCACCACATGACAATTAGTCAGAAATTTCTTTCCTGATGAGGTGCCATCTCTCTCACTTCCTTAAAATCCCTCTTCAAAACCATCCTCTCCCAAACCCCAGTTTCTGCCCTCCAACCCTAACAGCGCCCTAAGCACACGTAGCTGCATCTGCCCATATCTATCCCTTGCTGTTACCATCACTTCTTTCCCATTCTGCCCCTCTCTTCCCTCTGTTGTCTTCCCTACTGTCAAAATTTAGATCACAAGCTCCTTGGGCAAGATCTGTCTTTTATGCAAATGTCACTCCACAAAGCACTATGTACCCCAATGGCATTTTGTAAATACTATAAATAATTTGGAGCCACAGAATGGCTTGAATGAGTGCGTCCCATTGTAATACAGTAAGACATTTTTGACAGTAGGCGGGTCCTATGCAATGGCCTGCAGTGTATGTGCGAGTCTACTAGGATACCCATAATTTCCAGCCCCTTCTTCTTAGAACTGAGATAATGCTGTGGCACATTTCTGTGATCTGCTGGTGTTTGAATATTTGGAAATTTTCTACCCCACTCCTAGGGATATATGGACTGTATAAAATCCATTCCATGTCCAGCACCTCTCATTCTGCCTTCCACTCATCGACAGAATCACATTTTTTTTAGTTTTCAAATTTGTGCAAATTTGCATGTGCACAAATTTGCATTTGTGAAAATGCACAATCCCCCCTCCCAATGCATGAATTGCCCCCAAATGTACATTTTCACACTGTAGCCTATGGGAGAAATGTATGTTTTTGGCAAGTGTTGGTTTATTAATGTATTTTTAAAGACTGAACTCTTCCAGCAGGCCTATCCAGTGGAATTTTAGGATGCTTTTAGTATGCTTTTAGGATGTTTTAACAATGTATACTATGTTTTTAATCAGTATTTTATGTATATTATACTCACTGTTGTTTCCCACCTCGATCAAAATGGAGAGGCGAGTAAGAATTTTATTATTATTATTATTATTATTATTATTATTATTATTATTATTATTATTATTATTAAACTAAATTTGCCTCAAATTCCAGAAAGTAAGAAAAATGATCTGCAGACCCACAGAATCCGGACAACTCGAGAAAAACTAGTACCCTGTGGAATCCATGGGGCAGAATCATAAAAATCCAAACTCACTTGATTCCATTGCAGATTTCTCCAACATCCCTATCCACTCCTTCCTTTCCAGGATGATAACAACCCTCTCTCTCCTATCTCTTTGTGTTTTGTTTGTATACTCCCCCCCCCTCTAGCTATGTACCTTATCCAGTGTTGGACCAGTGACCAGTCATTCTGATCAAACCTAATATCACTAGTCCAGTTTTCCAAAGCCAGTATAGCCAATGTTCAGGGATGGTTAGAGTTCCTGGGCTCTGGATTCATTGATTCTAAGTATATGTCTTTGTACCTGGCACCTATTGATGGCTCTCAGGGTTGTGTAGAAGCTGCACACCTGACATCTGCTCATGGCTGTTACCTGGGAGTAATCCCCATTGAACTTACTTCAGTGGGGCTTAATTCTAAGGAGTTATGCATAGGGTAAATGTATTTAGTTGCTTTATCTGATGAATGAAAAGAAATTCAGCTCATTCATTCAACCAACCAAACACAGGTCTCTTACATTTAAGGGAAATCAGATGAAACATTGGTGGACTTGAACCTTAAGAGAGTCTTAGTTGTACCAGCAGAGGGAGCCTTGTAAGTAAGAATCGTTACCTTGAGCAAATCTGACATCACAGCACAATATAGAGGACTGTATCATGAGCTGTCCTGATTCCCATCAGATTTGCAGCATCAGAATATCATGAAACAGATGACAAATTGCTTGTTTTTAAAGTTTCATATGTATTTATGTGATAGGAAAGGTTTCCACGTACACATACCCTTAGATGTCCCATTTCTAGATTCTCAAGACAGCAACTAATAAACAGAAAACCTATTCGACTATTTAGGTAATATGGAGCCTTAACAAGGGAAGGTCTTCCTTGACATGGGATTCTGGAACTCTCTGACACAGCAACACTGAGTTGTTTTGATCCTCAGCACTTTACATATAGAGCAGGATTTTTTACATCTGAAAAGAAGCCAAGCACTGACTAAAGATCTGTGGCTGGTTGAGTCATACCTGTCATATTGTTCTCATTAGAGAAGACACAGCAGTGTGCCAAGCTTGTCATTTTTTTACCTGTGAAAGACAGCTTATTTCATTAGTTGCAGCAGCTGACTGCACTTTTAGTTGAACATACTGAATTCCTTCCTTCCTTCCTTCCTTTTTTTTTTTTGCCAGACCCAGGAAAGAAGACAGGACACAAGGGAGAGAGTTAAACCATGGGCCACAACTTTCTTGTGATCTGTAAATGTGAAAAACTGACTTGCAAAATGTAAATAAAGCTAAATCTGAACTTAATTGTCAAGTTCCAAACCTAAGTAACCTAGGCAGGATCTACACTACGGCTTTAAAATGGGTTACAGCGGTAGTGACAACTGTTGGGGTCCAGAACACACTCCCTATACTGTCTTCAAAACGTTTTCAAAGTATCATATCCTGCTTGGTGTAGATCTAGCTGTAGACCTGTTTATCATGAATCGATACATAAACCTGCCTCACTGGTTGTCCAGGCCCCATTCCCTTGCAGCATGATTATTTATTTATTTAAAAGATTCCTAACTCACAAGACATAATGCCACACACTCCAAGAATCATGCAAATTCTAAACTCAGGCTCCTGCCATAGTTTCCGTGCCATACAAGCAGTAATTACCTTATACTGTTCCGCATATTATGTTCACTTAAAAATTAGACTCCGAGAATTTGGTCTTTCCATTCAGCAGTGGGGGTGGGTTAAAATGTGGCCAGCCAGAAATTCCACAAGTGCAGCTTTCCCAAATGCTACAGGTGCAACTGATGTCATAAGTAGCCACATTTAGTCAGAGAAACTCAGGCAGGACCTACACTACTGCTTTAAAATGGTTTATAACAGTTTTGGCAACTGTTACGGCCTAGGACATGCTCCCTATACACTTATAAAACTGTTTTCAAAGTGTTTTATCTTGCTTGGTGAAGATCTGGCCTCAGTCACGGCATACATTGCATAAAACGTTTAAATAATGTGTGGAAGCCATTCACTCATGTACCACTGCTTCTTTAAGTCTCAGTCTCTAAACTGAGCCCATGAGGCATTCTTCCCTCAGTGTCCAGGAGTTCCTTGTAGGTGTGTGTCTCTCTCTGATTGGCCCATGCCCCATTGCTTCTACAACATTAAGGCTTGAATAACTTTTCCCACATCAAGCATAGGCCATGTATACCTCTAGTGGCCAGGCGGTTCTTTCTTGACCTTTTTCTCATTTGCCTCAAGGTTTCTAGTCCCTTTTAACCATGTCCTACTTTTCTAGCTCCTTTGGCAGCTTCTCCACCCCTCTGTCTCCACTACTAGGCCCCTTCAATCCTATTTCTGGTCTCTTTTCACTCTTTTAACCCATTGTATCATTTCCAGAGACCACCACCAGTGCAAGTAAAGTTTCTGGTACTCTCCTCTGCATAGGAGTGGAGGGCATGGCCTTAATTAGCGTTGCACCCCCATATCCGCTTTGAGATCTCTCTAATGTAACAAAGTGAGGATGCAACCAGCCTTTGGTTTAAATGCCTGTATGGTGAATCCTTCACTTATGTTTGTTTAAATTGATTTTTAGGTTGTCTTAAAACCTTCTCAATGTAGTTTACAAAACAAAAGCAATACAAAACTATGTAAAACAAATGCAATGGAAAAATACATAAATATTCTGTAAAAAATACAATAAAAACAATTAGCATCCATTAAACCTGCAACCCTCAGTCTATGGGAAGGCCAGCAAAAACAGGTAGGTCTTTAGAGTCTTTCTGGAGACCTGCAAAGAAGAGGCCTCATAACCCCCTGATGGAAGACAATTCCAGAGGTGTGGGGCCACCACTGAGAAGGGCTTCTTCCTTCTCCTCACCAGCCTAACTGAATTTGGCAGCGGACAGCTGAGAAAGGCCTCTACTGATGACAGAATGTGGACAGGCTAGTAGGGGAAAAGGCAGCCCTTCAAGTAACTTGGGACTAGACTTAACTTGTAGCCCTTCAGCCTTAATGAGTCTCTTGATCTTGTGATACTGATTGAGAAACAGCTGTTTCCAATTACTTACTGTGGGTTTAAATACCCGTTTTCCTTCCCTGTAGTTAGCAAAGCATAGGAGAATGGATATCTCACTTTTGTTTGAGTAAGTATGTTTACTTTTGTATATGTGAAAAGGTAGAAATGATCTTCATCTTCTGAGCCTCTTCCATGTTTTTAAAAAGATTTAAAGTTTTTATTTATTTATAACCATTTACAATAACTTCTAACATGTTGATGTATATTGAATGAAATAGTGTTATTGACAATGATGACCTTTTGTCTTTGTAAATATTATAACTATTTCTTTTAGATTACCATGGGGAAGGACCTTACAGCCCAAAATGTGTTGGTAATTATTCTTAATAAACCACATCTCCATTTTCACCCCTTTTATTTGCCTCTGGCTTTTTTGGCTTCCTAAACCTGTTGCCTAGACAAACTTCAGAATTGTGGTCAAAGGAAAGGCATATAAGGAATCAGAGTTAAAACATTGATATAAAAACTGCATGCTAAAGAGGATTGGTGGGGTCAAAACTCAAATGGCTGACAAAAATGGCCAGTCAGCTGAAGCTGCAAACCTAGGCCAGATCTACACTACTACTTTAAAGCACTTTATAACAGTTTTGACAACTGTTGGGGCCAAGGACACACTCCATATACAGTTGTCAAAACTGTTATAAAGTGCTTTAAAGCAGAAGTGTAGATCCACCCTACTTACTTGCTTGGGAGTAAGCTCCATCAATGTAAGCTCCATCAATGAGACTTACTTCTCATGCATAGGATTGCACTGTAAAGGTCAGTAGAGAAAAGGCTGGCCACTTAGCATGTAGCTATTGCCATTATCCACAGGTATCATAATTGTTAAAATTTTCTGCACTTTTTATTATTTATTATTACATCTATATCGCACCTTTTTCCTCCTTAAGGAATCCAAGGCAGCATACATAACCCACCATCTCTTTACTTTTATCCTCACAACAACCTTTTGAGGTAGGTTGGGCTTAGAGTCTGTGATTGGCCCAAAGTCACCCAGTGAGCCTCCATGGCCAAGTAGGGACTAGAACCTGGAACTCCTGACTCCCAGTCCAACACTCTGACATTACACCACACTGGCTCTTTTTAAAAAGTAACTCAGCACTACCTCCTATTAGTAGAGTATGCCTCTATTCCTGATATTTATTTATTTATTTATTTATGATGTATAATCATTCATAGCATTTTGGGAATTATAGTTCAGATGACCCCTGTTAAGACATTGTCAATTAAAATAACTAAATTCCCTTTGCTCCCTTTTTTATTAAAAATGTTTTAAAGTTGAACTTTCCCCGAACCAACCACCCTGAGGCATTTTTAAATGCCATGACTGCTTTCAATAATGTCACATAATTTAATAAAAAAAGATACAAATTAGATAGTTGTAGAGAGAATAAAGTCTATAACCTGCCTTCTCATACAATTATGAAACAGCCTTATTGAGGTGAACGTCGAAGCACTCCAAATTTTTATAGAAGCCTGTGAGGTTTGAAAAGGTTCAGATTTTCTTTCTTACTTGCATGACTTCAGAAATGTAATTCTTTGGGTATCCAAACCCAATTAAAAGGAAACATTTTCCAGTCATATAAGGGAAATTCCATGCATTTGGCTTTGAAGATCACTCTTACTACGAAAGCATTTGCTTTAACTGCCATTTTGTGATTTGTCTGGCAGCCAAATGAGTAAGGAACTACTCATTTGGAAGTAATTTGGTGTATTCAGTGAGAGTTAGAGGGAAGAATGGACCGTTTCTCTCAGGGCTGTCTCCAGGTTTGAGGTGATCCTGGGCAAAGTGCCCTATAATGCTCACCTCCTCTGTCTGTGGGAACTGGTGGACTTACCTGGCTGTGTAGGCAGCATTCACAGCAGGGTTGGGAAGCTAAGACTTCCACCCTTTAAATTTCCCATGATGCCTCATAACAACAATAGGTTGGGGGCCTTGTAAGAAATTAAAAGAGCAGCTAGATTCAGCCACAACACTTAGAATGCTGGACCAGAAACCCTCCCAAACAGACTACAATATTAATACATCAAGAAGCTCACCCCTCTCTATGAGCCTGCTCAAGACCTACTTCAGAGAGACCCCATAAAATTCCACCACCTCTGTCATGGTGTCTCTGAACCCAGGAGAGCACCTTTTCAGCTGTGGTGCCCAAGATTTACCCTACCAAGAGAAGGTACAACTGGCCCCAGAGCTGGCTGCTTTTAAGTAGGCAATGATGGTGATTTTATTTTGGCAGCCTTTTCAAGAATTCTGATTTTAATTATTTTGGTGATGCTTTTATTAAATTGCTGTATCAATCTCCTGTTTTAGCAGTGACATTGTTTTAGGTAGGACTTTATATTTTGTGTTATGTATTATTTTGTTTACTTTTAACCATTGTGTATGCTGCATGCCATGACCCAGGATTAAGAGTCCTCTGAGATTAAGGTTTCCAGCAGCGGAGACTCCAGGAAAGAGTCACAACCAGTTCCCAGACCTTCACAAGTTGGGTGTTCCATCTTGAATTCTGCACTCTGTCCACTCAATCCCCAGAAGGCATTGCTACCTTCTGACTCCAAGGAGTGGACCTCAGGTTTCTCCTGGAGCAGAGAGGCCCTTGGGAGCAATCTCCAATTAGCTCCTCACTCCCTTTGGTCCTCACTATCCAGAAGAAGCCAGCAATTGTGGGAAAGAGCAATGAGTCTTTAAAACAGCAACACTTGAAGAGATGGAGCTTCCAGAAGGACTTTCCTGACCTTTCCTGAGCTATAAAATTGTGTCAGTTGTCCTAAGCCAGTGCTGGAGTAACTTGTTTTACTTAGCTGCAAGACTGCTCTTTGTAATCCAGAATCTGAGCCAACATTTAGTACCTGAGTTAGTACCTAAAGTTCTGTTTGAGGTTCTGAACTTGCTCCACTCCAGAAGTATTTCAGCTGCTGTCTGACCCTGTGTCCCTTTGCTTAAACCATTGCCTAGAACAGGGCATTGTCTTGTGTACCTTTATAAATAAATAAATAAATAAAACCTCTTTGGGAAATGTAGTGAGCCCCCTATATTTGGAGATTTTGATGTATGAAAATAAACCACTAGACTCATAGGATTATAGACTTAGAGGTAATTTAGTCTAATACCTTGCTCAATGCAGGATCCAATAGAAGTGTGGATTTTCAGTGCATTTCCAGTATATTTTATTCATTTAAATTGTCTATATGACAAATGGGAGCCTGTACGTCCAATCATGTGATGTAGGACAGGCTTCAAGACAACCTTTATTGTGTATTTTGGAGGTAGGGCTACCATCATCCATGTAATAACACTTAGCCTGAACAGGTGAGGATCCAGGCTAATGGATAGAAGACTTTCCCAAAGCTGGGTAAGACCAATCCAGGTGACGCAAAAGAACAAGATTGACTCCAGTTTCCAACTGAGTACATTGCATCAAGAGGTTGCAAATTGGCCAGTTGCTTTGCTAACTAAAGCCAACACATTAGAAATGTGCACTGTGATGCAATGGTATTATATTTTGTTGTTTATATATACGTTTGAACATTTGGTTGCAGACTTGGATTACTTTAACAGGTAATGGTGAGTTGGCAGGAGGGGGAAGTTAGAATGTTTATCTGGTTGAATGGTGTCCAGGGAGGAAGGAGGACGTCACGCCCACCGTTTTTTTTTAAAAAAGGACCTGGAACACACCTGTGCTCCAGCTAAAAAATAAGTAAAAAAAAAAAAGCCCCAACCCCGCTCCCCTCCACACTCCCGATGGGCACAGAGCGCTTGAAGAGCTCTATGTCCTGTGCCTGGTTCCTGGCTCCTTGAATTTACTTGTGAAGAGCTGGGATGAAACTGGGACAGCCACCCACACCTCCCGCAGTCTCAGGACGAGCCTGAGACCGCAGGAAAAAACAGGCTAAAAGCTGTCCCAGTTATCCCGGGGAAATGGAGGGATGATCCCTCCCTGCCTCCAGGATCCCCTATGCATCATGTGGATGCTCAGGGATGATCCCAGGGCAATCCTCGGGATAAGGCATGATCTAGACATGCCCTAAGTCATAGAAGGGGTGAAGGGGCAGTATGAGCTTCAAATGTGTACATATGCAGATTCTGGTGTGTATAAGTGCCGGGGCAATTTTGGCCATATTTTCTGTTTAAGGAAATGTCAAAAGAAGGAGGGAAAGACTGTTTGTCGCAATTGTATATAGGTTTATAAGGCACTGTTACTCACACCAAGCGTTTAAGAGTAGTATGGGTTAGGAATTTAATAAAACTAACTAAAATCAACCTAATGTAGAATGGGGTACTTTAGAATCAATCCATCCAGAGAGGTTGTCTGAAAAATGTTTGTATTGCAAATTTGCAGTTAGTTTAATCTGCCTATAACAATATACTATATTTGAACGCCACACTGAACATACTGCAAATGGCACAATTGTGGAAAAATATCAACTGCATATGAGTGCTATGCTTTTGAGAACTAGATCCAGGGATGAGCAATAAAGAGACTTAAAATAATATATTTTAATTGAAGAGGCAATATATACTGTAAAAGAAAGCCATCTGTAGAGACTGTAAGCAGTTTGATCTACACAGATGCTCCACAACAGTGGGGATGATCAGTGTAACTGTTAGCACCAAAAATGCATCTTCCTAAATTTCCAAGAAGAAAAGAATGAAACTTATTTCTGCCATTTTCTTCTGACATTTCATTTTGTTTCATATTGGAAGGTGGGAATGGAGAATGTTTTTTTCTGTTTCCCTGCTGTGCTCCAACATATTAAACATCCATGCTTCTTTAAGATCATGAAATTAAATGATTAAAACTGGTTTAGGTGTGTTTTGCATTCATCAGTGTTTTCTCAGTATAAAAGTGTTAGTCCCATTGTTTTCAGTTACACAAGTTAGTCATAATTAATTTTCATCCCATTAACTTTAGTGCCATTGATTTCAGTGGAACTAAGCATTTTGGATTCAGAGGTACAAAGATACCAGAGAGATTTTACATTCAACTTCAGTTATGTTTTATTAAAGAAGAAAATTCTATCTGAACTAGGTTTGATTTTGGATTCAAGTATGCCGTTTTCTGTATTGCTCCTTCACTGCAAAAGGCAATCCCAGGGTGGTGTACATAAAACTATAAAAACATAATTCAACTATAAAAAATAAATGGAGGTATAATCACCATAACACCATCAAATAAAAAATAATCAATTTAGATTGTAAATTTAATTCAATTTTTTAAAAAAATTCAGAATGCCTGAGCAAACAGGATTTTATTTTAAAAAATGGCTAATTGTTAGAGGGTGCTCAATTGCATCACTAAATAACATCACTAAATTCATGATATCCACTGAAAGGTAGACAAAATTTGACAGTCACAGCACCCTGAGGGGGTTACAGTTTGGATATTTCTTTTCCAGGTAGCAAGATCATTTAAAAATCTAGGGGCTATTCCCCCTTCTTGTGATAAAATTTTTGTGTGCTTTGTGGTTACAACCCTATGCCCACTTACCTGGGAGTAAGCTCCAGTGAACTCAACAAGACTTATTTCTGTGTAAACGTTTGAGCAAGTCTGAGTTGTATTTACAATTGATTTGTGACTGTCTGTTCAATTCTTTTCAGAAATGATATAAATATGTACTTTAATCAGGATAGAATTCCATGAATATGGAGTCGCAGACAAAAAGGCCCTGTCCCTTGTGCCTGCCAATGTAATCTGTCTCACTGAAGGGCACAGAAGGAGAACTTTTGTATGGGGGAAGATGGTCCTTGAAATAACCTGCCTCCACAAGCCTTTTAGGATTTTAAAGATTGCTACCAATACTTTGGGCTCAGAAATCTACTTGTGACCAGTAACTGGTGCAGTATTGGTATTACATGGTCCAATCGACCCACACCTGTACATGGGGGATATATTATAATAAACAAATTCATTCATTTATTTATTGCATTTATATCCTGCCATTTTTCCTCCAAGGAAGGTGGCGTACATAATCCTCCTCCTCTCCATTTTTACCCTCACAACAACAACTCTGTGAGGTAGATTAGGACCCAGTGAGCTGCCATGGCTGAGTGGGCATTAGAACCCAGATCTCCCAACTCCCAATCCAATGCTCTAGCCACTACACCACACTGGCTGCCATATTTGGAGTATATATTTCCTGTGCTGTGAACAGCATAGGAGATACATGCTCCTAAATATTCTCTATAGGCAGAATAAGTGCTTCCAAAATGGACAGGTAAGTACACCAAGTACTCCAGAGAACATTATGTGCAAAAGTAGCTAGGTTCCATTTGTTATTTTTCATCCAATGGCAGCCCAAAATATCTTGATCAGCTAAGGAGGATTGCAATAGCATGCAAGCTACTAGTATCTACAATATATAGCCTTAACTGCCTTGATTATTTAATGGTACTTTACAGAATAAAGTAAGCAAAAGATCAGATCCCTGTCCTGAGGACCCCACAGGAGAAGACAACAGGGGATGGAGCTGAAAGGTACCTCAGAGCTCAGCTACTCCAACCCCCTGCGAAGGCAGGCTATACTACTCTTACTGGCCATCCAGCCCCTGTTTAGAGCTGCTGATGAAGGAGAGTCCACCATTTTCAAAGGCAGTGGAAACACAACAAACCACTGAAGAGAGGTGAGGAATGGGATCAATAAGGGTCACAGCAACAGCTGCCGCCAAATGGGCTTCATCTTTTCACTTGGATAGGGGCGGAGGGATTTAAACCAAGGATTCAGGGAAGCAACCTCTTACCTTTGTCTTCCAGAGGAACATGACTGACAACAGGGATGTCAGAGAAATCTGCATCAGAATCAAATGAGTTTAGATTTCTATGAGTCTGACCCATGGATTCTGAGTCACATGGATTCTGCAGACTTGTGGACCCTCCCTTTTTTACTTTCTGAAATGTTATGCAAATTTATTAGTAGAAAAATACATGAATTTAAAAACATGGTTTGAAAATGCACATTTCCTCCAGAGGTTAAGGCATAAAGTTGCACATTTTGGGGAGATTTCTATTTATTTATTTATTTATTTATTTATTTATTACATTTTTATACCGCCCAATAGCCGAAGCTCTCTGGGCGGTTCACAAAAATTAAAATCATCATAAAACAACCAACAAGTTAAAAATACAAATACAAAATACAATATAAAAAGCACAACCAGGATAAAACCACGCAGCAAAATTGATATAAGGTTAAAATACAGAGTTAAAACAGTATAATTTAAATTTAAGTTAAAATTAAGTGTTAAAATACTGAGTGAATAAAAAGGTCTTCAGCTGGCGACGAAAGGAGTACAGTGTAGGCGCCAGGCGGACCTCTCTGGGGAGCTCATTCCACAACCGGGGTGCCACAGCGGAGTGCTACATTTGGGAGGGGGAATTTGCACATTTTCGCAAGTGCAAATTTGCACAAATTTGGGAAATTGAGGGGAAATATCAAATTCCAAAAATGAGTAGATGATGGAACAAAAGGCACCTGACAACCCATGAAACACAGATGGAATGGACTTTACAAAATTGTATGATTTCCCTCACTCTTTTGCTGATATAAATCAGCTTCTTTTTTGGAAGATAGTGTTAGGATTTGCGTGACCTTTCTTTTTCTGTGCTTGTTAACTAGCAAAATACAATAGCTTTGTCACAGATCTAAATACAGGGATAGGTTCTTTTGGAACTTACAGAAATACTATTTCTGTATACAACACTTTATTCTCTCTCTCCCCTCCCCGAAGAATGTGCCTGGTCTTCCTTCCCTCTTTTGAAGTACATTAGAGAGACTGCTTCTCTGGTGTCTTACTCCTATGGTTTTTCAGCTGTCTGCTGATAGATAACAAGTTCATCTGTGTGATATGAGCCAATTGCCTCTTTAACTCCTACCAGTTTTACTGCTTCCAATTTGAAGCAATATTTCTAGTGTTTTTTTGCCTCAGTGGCAATTTAATACCCTTTGGAAAGTATAATGTCCATTTCACAAGCCTGTCTTTATTTTATTATTAGTCTTGCATCTCTCTGACTCCAGACACTTATTTCATTTTAAACCTTTCACAGTCATAAGGTATGTTTCTGATGGAACATTTCAGTTCAACAAACTGAAGTTTTTCATTTAACTTGCAGCCCAAATGCTTGTGTGTATGTGTTGCGTTTTGCTAACAAAAAGCCCTATTCAGGCAGTTAAGTTACTCATATGATAAAGATCAAGGGATAATAGAGAATTCAATTTCAATTCATTTTTATGAGAATTTACCAATATTCAGAGATATCTTCATATCATCATCATCATCATCGCAGCTCCAATTTTGGTGGGGCTGTGATTTTATATTGGGTCTATATTGAGTCAGAACCATCCAGAATTCTAACAGAGCTATCCAAGGTACTGAACCCCAAGCCCGAAATGGATTCAGCACCTTAGATAGCTTCCTTAGAGTTCTGACTCAAACCCAGAATGGAATCACAGCCGCAGCAAAATCAGAGCCACCAGCCTACACTGCATTTATCTTATGATTAAGCTCTTTCCTCCATACTGTACTGGCCAATGAATAGAGGGCAAAACCAAAGTAACAGAGAATGGTATGCCAAGTACTTGTGGACCTTTTCTTGCACCATACATTGTGGAATACTGTGTAATTTATAACTGATCTTATTTATTCCCACTCCTTGGTTTCAGTATTGTGCAAAACCTATCTGGAACACCATAGTAATGTAAGTAGTTTTATGGAGCATTCCAATGCACAGCAGTTATATCAGGATTTAGTACTGTAACAGGGTACTCCAAGACGGAATGTGAAAAAATGTTCCACTTCACAAGTTTTTATTCATTTTGATAATTTTCCTTCAAAATTGTACCAGGATTTATGGAGCTAGATAGAGGAAGATGTGTGCACTTAAATTCAGAATGGGTAAGCAATCTACCAGTCCACTGAGTCCAGGAAATTCCCTGGTGGCAATAACTAGGTCATCAGGCATATATTTAAGGCAGAAAAGGAAATCTCACAGGGAAGTGCTTATGCATAAAGCCACACCAGCTATTAAACACTAAGCTTATCAGCACCTCTAATTCAGTGGTTTTGAATTAATTGCGAGATCTACACATACAGATCGCTGGGACCGTAATCAGATCTGTAAAACTGAATAGTAGGCATTGCACTGGACTTTTCTGCCTGAAGATGCCACATGTTAAAAGAAAGTGTCTGTTGGTCTGGGCTCTTCCAGCTTCTTTCTACATCATGACACAATCACTGATGTGAAAGCTAACTATCTCCAACTGAGGATGTTATTTTGGACTTTGCAGTTATACATTGGCACAGCATCATTTTCTAGGAAGAACTGAAAAATCTAAAAGCAAATCCGTTGAAGAGAGCACTTTGGCATCAGAAAAGATCATCCTTACCTGCCTTGCTCTGTTTGATGTTCCACACTACACACACGCTTTGAAAGTGTTTCAGCACCTGGGAGAGCTCTCAGGCTTGGCGGCTGGGCCAAGCCCCCCTCCAGCACAACAGCCAAGCATAAACCTCATAATTTCCCCCTGCTCCTAGGAATGAGAAGCTTAACATCTGAGCTTGAAAGGCCAAGTTCAAGGTAGCAGACAAAATTTGCCACTCTCCGACTAATATTTCCCCCCAAATCTAATTGCTGCAATCCAAACGGGAGCAGAAGACTTAATTGAATGGCACAAGAGAGAGCCTCATGGGGAAGTGTCTGTGCACAGACTGCATTTGTTAGCTTTATCCGTATGGTTTCCTGCTAAATGTTTTCCGTAGATGTGCTGATACAAGCTGGAATATTAAACCATTGTAAGTGTTCGGTTGCCCTAATACACAATACGCTTATCTTGGTGATGGTGTAGAGAATTTTATACATTGCCTTGAGCACCTTGGAGAAAAGTTGGGATGTCAATGTAATAAATACATGCAGGATGAACAGTTTATATTTATTGTTGTAAACCATCCAGAGAGCTTCAGCTATTGGGTAGTGTAGAAATGAAGTTGTCGTTGTTTCTAATCCACGTTTAGCACCCTAGATACCTTTGTTTGCATCTGCCAAGTTGCCCTACACCTCCCAGCATATATATTAACATTTTTTCTCATTAGCAACTGGAAATGGGATTCTACTGGTGCTGAGAACTATGGGTTCAAAGGAGTTGGTTACTGTGTTGGGCCTTAACCCCCACCTCTGCCTTGTACTCAGTCTTTCGACAGTTCACTTGCCCTTGCACAACAACAATTTTGCGGTGGTGCCCAAGACAGTTTCTCAAATCCCCAAATGTACCCAGAGCCCAAGAAGGTTGTCTACCACTTTTCTAAGCTGTCAGGTTAGAACAGTGGTTTGCACCCAACTTCCATTTATTGAAGCATAAAAGTTGAGCTCTTCCCATTTTTAATAACTTTGTGGAGCATCCCATTGATCTACTTTTAATATAATTGTGATCTGTTGGAAGCCAAATACTGATCTTCTGGACTTCTCTTTGTACTGAGAAATTTCTTGTCACCCAGGACTGTAGGTCATGTGACCATTTCAAATTTGCTCATCCAATTCAAAAAGTTCCATGCACGCCCATGTTTATGAAGCTGTAAATAAAACTGCTTGCAAAGCATCCAAATGACAGCACATTCTGGCACTTTGGAATGCCTCATAAATGCTTTTTATTAAGTGTGCTTAATTTTATACGGAGCTCTAAATTGTAGAATGTTTAAGTGTCATTTACTTCTGGATATTTATATACCTTCTGGGTTTTAAATACTAAAACAAAAGCAGGATCAGGCAAGAAAAACAGTACATTCATAAAAAGAAAGATTTTAAAGTTTGTTGAGGAATGTGGGAGGACATTCTTTATTTTTCTCCAAAGAGAAATTAATGTTGTATTCTATTTATTGGAGTGGCAAGTTGTCCCATAATGCTAAGCAGGTGAATGATTGCTTTCAATCTGCATTTTGAAAATCTGTTTTACAGTGCAGTCCTATATATGCCCACCTGTTGCATTGAGTTCAAGGGTAATTGCTTCTAAAAATATATGTATAAGATTGCAGCAGGGGAGAGGATTCCTTACCCCTCCATTGATGGCAAGCTGAGGAGGATTAGAAGATCCCTTCCCCTGGAAGAGAAACCCCCTATGCACAGGTTTGAAGGTTTGAGGCCTACAGAGACAAGGTAATAGAACCAGTCTTAGAGACCTGTTTTTCTGTTGGAAGGGGGTATCCCTGAGAAGAGTAGTTTCATTTTTCCAGTTAAGGTTCATTCCCTGGTTTAGTTTCATTTCCTCAAAGTGGGAACTTTACTTTCTGTTTTGAGGAAAGAGGGTATAAAAGAGTGAGAGAGCTAGCCAGGAGTACAGGGCCAGAGCTTATTGAAGGAGCAGGAAGAAGCCATCTAGGGTAAAAGAACTTGCATTTTTGAACTTTTTATTTTCTTTTAATGCATTTGTATCACTCAGTTCTATTGACTAAATACCTTTAGTTGTAACATGCTTGTTTTACTTTACTGGTCAGCAGTTGTGTTAAATCACAGTTGTCTGGAGTGTCACTCACCCCATGAGTACAGCCTAAACCCATTACTGGGAAGGAGAAGGTAAAAAGAATTGGAAGGTAAGAAGATTGGACTCTTAAGGACACATAGATCCTTAAGGACTTGCTCAGGAAATCCAGGTCATAGGAGTAACCTTGATAGCAGGGTAACAAGTTCATGGCCGAAGCCACCAGTAAGTCCTACAGATATAGCAGTTTGGCCCAAGATACTTTGCTCCCTTAGGCAAAGGACAAGCTGGCTGGCCTGGCAGTTGAATCCTATTTTAACACCACTGATGGGGCAGCAGCCGTCACTGCACCTACATGCAGTACTCTAGTTTATGGGGTGCAAAGCAGGCAGCCTGGAGCATGCAGCTCTGTCCTCCAACAGAGGGGATTAGTCAGGGAGCTGCCAGCATTCCACACACACAAACACACCACCCAGCATCTGCTGCCTCAGCTGTCTGTCTCAGCCTGTATAATAGTAGGACTACCCCTGGGGTGTAGGATTACTACTGGCAGTGTTTCCATCAGTGTTAGGCCCAAGTTTGGGCATTCTGGGGGCTCATCATGGTGGGTTGGGGCAGCCTTGGATCCACTTGATCCAAAGCCTCTGAACTGGGTTCCTCAGCTAAACCAGCCTTGAACTGGAAAAAAAAAACATTTTGTTCCATTAGTTTCAATGAGAGGGACCCTTTTTTGAAAACAACAAAGCTGCAAGCTCCATCTGAATTTTTTTGAGAGCCAACAGGGCCTTGGAAGTGGTGGATTGCCTACCACAAAACCCCATCACTGCCACTTAGGATTGCTCTATTAGCCACCTTCCCATTTTAGGCCCCAATTCAGAGAACATAAATTCCATTTAAGTGGTGTTGAAATCATAATTCTCTCTATCAAGGTTTCTGAAGAAGATATTGTGCTACTTAGCATTTTCAAGAAGAACTGAAATCCTATGTAATGGGAGATTACAGATGGTCAATGTACAATGTGGCTAATATAGGGGACTTCGCCCACTTCTTAAGTGTGTGTTAAGGTGCAGAAACACAAATAAATGGGGTTGGCTCTGCAATTTACTCTTTGGTTGCTGCTGCTCCACCCTTAGCCACTAACAGTGTCAATTGGCCACTGCAACGCCCAAGGCATTTTTTTTAAAGATTAATCATCTGAAAGAAGCACCCCCCCCACCCACCCCACACAATAAAATAAGCCTTTCTTTCGTCTTCCCTCTATAAATGTACACATATAACCTGATTAGATTCTGGCCTATTCAGTCCTTTCATATATGCCTATAAATATCTGATTTATCTAACAATGGAGATGCTAATTATTTTCAACCATGAACATGTACAAAGATATAAATATTTTTAACTGGAAATGAGAATCGTTTAATAAAGAACTATAATTACTTCTTGCTAAAGAAAATGAAGCGGAACATAAGAGTAATGCTGATTCATTAAAAAAAGAAAAGAAAAAGGTCCCTGCTCATAGAGAAAGCTAGCGAAGAACACTTCTCCTTGACATCTAGCTTTCTGTTCAGAGGGGGTGGGGTGTTATGGAGGAGCAATCTATCGTGTGAGATCTCAGGGTAAAACATAAGATAACTACCTCATTGAGAAATAGGCCATTATATAACCCATGGGCAAAGCAATCTTATAGGGACAGGTGGGGAGAGAACGAAACTGTGGCAGAGGAACTGCCACTTAAGCCCTGCAGACTCATGCCTACCCAGGGCAGAAGGTGTGTGTATGTGGTGGATTGTTCTTTCCCCCTTTTTCGTATTTTAAAAATAAATATCTTCAGTGATTCCAATGGGATAGAAAACCACTATGCCAACTCAAAAATTGAGGGTCAGCCAGAGGGATCATGGGCCTCTGATTCATCCCTGCTACTGGCAAAACACCACTGGCAGTGGCAGTACTTGTCCATTGGCAAAGCCTTCTGTTGATGAACGAAGGATGGTCATTGGCTCCTCTGGTCCTGTAAGTGGAACTCTGCAAATGGAACTCTTCTCTGTGTTGATGGAGCAGCACTTCTGCACCATCTGCAGCATGTCGGCAGCTGACAGAGTATAGGACTGAATCCTAAGTCAGGTTACTTTGAGATTCAGGGTGCTCAATGTGGTGCCTGAGAATGGGTCCCCAATATGGTGCTTGTGGGTATCCAAAATTCTTTTTTTAAATCGTTCATTTTTTTTTAATTTTGTCCATTTTTTTTACTATGTATACATGGGTTTGCATAAAATGCACACAACTTCCTATACATGGTTTCAACAAAAGTAGACTAACTTCCAAATAAGTGTCCATTTGAAGGTGTCTTCCATTTGCCACCCATTCAAATATTGAAAGCCTTGTAAGTTCCTCAATCCATTGCATTATGAGAGATGCATGTTTATCCTTCCAATGTTGTAATATTAGTCTTAGCTGTCAAAAGGGTGCAGAGAATCCATTTACACTGAGCATTTGTTAATTTCTATGAAGGAGATAAATAATTTCAAAGAGCGTGCACATCAGTGAATATTAAACACTGTTCCAGGACAAAATGAAATTGTGTAATTATCTCCTCCCAAAAAGAAGCAACTACTGGACATTGTCAAAACATATATTTAAAAGAAGCATTAGCTGTATTGCAGCACCAGCAATTAGACAAATTAGACAATCCCTTATTAAAGAGACATTGTGGTGCCCAATAGACACAAAATGAAAGTTTTTGCTGAATAAGATGCAGACTTAGATCCATAGACACGAAAGGTAGATGCCAAAGCTGTGATCCAGTGATTAGGCATTTTTTTGGTGGTGCCCACAGCATGGTCTCAAATTCCCAAATGTGCCCATGGGTCCAAAAATGTTGGAGATCCCTTTAATAATTCTTTCCCAATTCCACATCTTTTTTGTCATGGATCAGCACAGCCGTCTTTGTTTGATATGTGCCTGGGACAATACCATAATTCTAGTGATCTTCAGGGACAGTGAGCAAGTTCAGTTCTGAGTGATGATGGGATTCCCATTCATGACTGGCATTTCATTTGGATTACTGGGGTTGGTTTTCTCTTGAGATATTTCCATCAGCAGTAAAGACTAGAACAATTAAAATTTGGACAGACAAATAAAGCATATCTTTACTTCAGTAAGCAAAGCAAAAGAAGAAGAGGTAATTATGCCAAGAATATAAACAGTTCCTCTGCCAGTTCTGCATGGATAGACGCCCAGTACTAGTTCTCATATTATGGAGCTTGTCTATATGTCCTGTATATCCGTGGTGGCTGCACAGTGGCGCTGTGTTGTTTAACTGATGTAGCCACCAACTCACAGCTACCATGGGGTTTCCCCCCAAAACTGCACACTTTAAAAGTTGCTGACTTACTGCAGTTTTTTCCTTTGCTGTGAGGTCACTACCTTTTTTCCACCATCTGTCAGTGATGACCTCTCATCACGTTCAAGCTGGGGGTGTTCCAGGGCGGCGGGATTGAGGCCCAGGGCAGGTTGCAGTAAGCCTGGAAGGCGGGGCAGAGGGCAGGCTTGACAAGTCGAATGGCTGCCAGCTCTGTGGCTTTTTCAGCCAGAAAGCCTGTGCTCCCTCACCACAATCAAGATTTAGTGTTCGCACCCTGCAGCTGTGATGCTGCAGGGTTTTGAGGGAACAAGCAGCAAAGGCTTCAATGTCAAGACATGGTGAATGTCAGACTATCTGGATACTCCAGGATAGATGATTCATGGTTTGCTGACAAATCAAAAGAAGACTGAGATATTTCTGCCATCCCCCTGCTTGCCACTATTCCCTACAGAAGCATTCAGACTTAAGCATTCAGTATTTATTCTGTGCATCCACAGATCTTGGTACTAGTGATACATATTCTTAATCCTGAGAACCTAACTTTTCCTTTAACAAACATTGCCATGGTTCTGTCAAAGCCACTGAAATCCATGGCACAAAGGTACTTGATTGTCTGGGTTGTACTCCAATTTTTTCTCCCTTAAGCCTGTGAAGATAAGCTTGGAAGTGTGTGGGCACCGTGCCTACTGAAATATCAGAAGCCACAAGACATCAGAGCAACATTTCCTGTGGGACAGAGTAGGTGTGTGGATTTTACAGGGTGACCTCTATAGCTCATTGCTAACTGGCATAAGTGGATGAATAGATTATGCAAAAAGAAGATGATTAGAAAGGAAGAAACAAGCATTGCAGTTCGTTGAGCTTAAAACAAAAGGTTTGCAGATGTGTCGTTATGAAATTGAAGCCCTGTAATTTCTTATTTTAAGCTGCTAAAATAGCTCCAGCTAATTGAAAGGCTCTTTTGGCTTTAACAACATAATAAGAACAAATTGGACAAGTACCTCACACATGAATAGGGATACGGAATCTGATATTTAGGATACTCGGAAAGGTGACACTGTTTAGTGAGATTTCGAACAAAGTTCCATTTTGGAAATGACAGCTGCAGTCTCAGCAGGGGATGCTGCTGGTTTCTTTGTCAAATGCCAGCATTGTGGTTCCCAAAGAGGAGTAGGATGAAACAGGAGCAGTCTCAAAAACAAAAACAAAACAAACAAAAAACACCAAGGCCTCCTCTTTCGAATGTGTAAGGCAGAAAAGATCAAAGCTTTGATAGTTGTCTGACTGGTAATTAGTGTGCCATCTCCTCTCCTTCACTCATTCTTAATAAAATATTTGGCCATTTTGAATCAATTAGTGAATAGCATCACGTATATTGTTACAGATAAATAGGACTAGGTTGTTGTGTCAACTCAAGAGCAGCTGGTCCCTCCACAAACAGAAAGGGCTAACCCCTACCAAGCCTCTCCCAGTATTTCCCTAGCTCCACACACCTAAAGAGCTTCCTACCTGCTTTGCTCAGGCTTTTCCTGTTAAGCCATTGTTATCAGTTAGGGTAGCTAAATGGAAACTTTGCATGATGCTGATAAGCTTCCCAATGTCAGGATCATGCCCACTCTCCCTAGTGTGAGGGAATGGGTTTCACAGCCTCAATCACATTTGGAGGCTGAAGAAGCAGAAGCAGATGTGCATCAGGAAGAAAGGTAGGGAATTCTCCAAGACTCTTCAGGAGTCCAGGAGGAATCTTCCCAGGAGCTTATCAGACAGGATGTTCAGGCTCAGAGATCACCCTCCCCCTTGGGAATCAGTCTCTGTTGGAGGGGGAGGGAACACCAGAGCTGACAGACCCCAGAGTCCACTGCATAGTCAAGAGGGTGGAGTTGAAAGGAGGTTGGCCACTCAGCAGAGGCTTTACCTTCAATATCCCTGAGAGGGGTATTCAATAAAAGTCTGTTGAGCACTGTGGGGAAACTGTCCATTAAGTTAATAGGCAACTGCTTTGCTTTGTTAGGCTCGTTTAGCTTAGAGGATAGTTCCTAGCTTTCACACTCTCTTCAGATGTGAAGAGACATCTATTTACTGAATAAAGCTTTGTGGATTGCACTACAGACCTCTTTATTGTCTCACATCTTGGTGGGACGGGCTTGGAATCACAACACTCAAACATATTTGGCTGGTAAGTCACTGTGAAAAAGAATGGTGGATTAGGTGAAGACAAGTGAAATGCCCAAGGTCACAATTGGAGTACAAGGAAAATGTGGGATCTGAGCCCGCCTTGAACAAAATATTCCTTTGACCCCATCCGTGATATATTGAAATGGTAAGCTGGGGTCTGAATTGCTCTCCATACTTCCCTGACTTCCTCTGTTTGCACCGATAAAAGGACTTAAGCTGCTGCTAAAATTATAATTGCCACCATATAGTACGATTCTAGCGCTCAGCTTTTATAGAACGTTTCCTTTCTTTTCTTCTTTTTTTAAAGGTTTGGAATTTAGCATTAATGGACTATTTACATTCGCCATTTGTTACTTATATGGGTAATCATTATAACATAGATATTAACTCATATAAGACACATTTTCAACTATTGAAAATGCACCTGCCTTAGCTACCTATGTATCTACATTTTGTATTTGCTTGATTTATATACTTGCTTCTTACAAAAAACAGAAAAAGGAAAGAAAACAGGGCTTGCACAAAAATGCAAGGTGAATTTATATATCCCTTTTCCATTGTGCCTATATACACAGGCTTCGATTCTGAGATCCTGAAAACAGAACAGGGATACTCACAGGATGTTCCCATGTTCCCATTGGTGAAAATGGGGAGGTGGTTCTCATGATTCCACCCCCCACCCTGAAAATCTGGTCTGCAATTGATGGCTAGATAAATTTGGGGGACCTTCTAGAATAGTGTTGGAAATGATGTTAAGGGGAAGGGGAATCAACAAAAAACACCTCTAACCCTACTTCCAGCAAGAGCATCCACTGGATCAAGGGTCCTTCTGTGAACAGAGGAAGGGCAGTTCAGGATCCAAGCCACTAGTTTTTAATGATTTCTCTTTCCTCCGTCAAAATGGCAGGCAAGGTGTGCCTCTATAAAATTATTTGACCCTAATTGTTTGGAAGCAATATTTCTCTTCTGCCTGGTCAGACCAACATAATCTGAAGATGAAAGTGAAAGCGTAGCTGAAGTGTACAAGAGGAAATTTGAGATCAGCTTACTAGAAGCATTTTCCTTGGCAAATTAAATTTTCATTGGGGTTACATGCTATATAAGAAGAACTAAAATGCAGAATTTCCCCTCTCCCTCAAACCCCCCTAAGGGATGACCTGGTTCATTTGTAAAAGCTCTCCACTTAAAATGATTAAATGCCTAGCAAAGCACTGTTGGCTGCAAATTTTATACTTCCCAGTTTGAACTTAACAGACTCTGTTTCTTTTCTACCCATCTACCTTATCATTTAGGAGGTGTTACCACGGGCCTGGGAATAAGTATGTCTATTAGGATTACTGTGATAGAAAGAAGTTATTCTGTGGACTAAAAATACAGAATGCCTGCATTTACACAGGCTCCATCAAATGAGTGTTTTATTGCGTGCTTGTTACTGGGCACTCATGGATTTTTGCAGGTCCTTCTCACTAAGTCGTCTGCAATTGTCCTCCATGTGATGATGCTCGTAATGTTAAGCCATAATTTATTGCTATGCACAAGCAACAGCAAGCCATGGGATGTTGTGGTCCTCCTTCTCTTTCCTCATTTGATGCAACCGCATGGAGGAGATTGGAAGCTTTCGTTCCATTTTCAGCTAAATGTGGCTAATCGTTATGTCCCAAACTGGGTAAACTGTGGTTAGGGCAACAAGCCAATTTCAAACTGTGATTAATGATCCTGACCTGTTGCCCTAGTTCTCAGTTCAGACATAACAAGTAACTACAATTAGTTGAAAATGGAAGAGAATGGCACGAAACCACACAAAACATTGACATACATTTGTGGGGCTGGGGGTGATATAAGAATGTAAGGTTTTTGACTGTATTAACTCCCACATTTGGTGCATCAAATAGGGATGAGTGAATGAGCAAGTTTGCCAGGATTCTCTGAGCATCATCTTGTTGCTTGTCCCATGCCCAGTTCCAGTGGAAGCTGGTAGTGGGGTAGTGAATCTGCTCCAGGCTTCACTTCAAAATCTAAAGGAGCTATCCAAGGTGTGGAGCACCTTGGCTAGTTTCTTTTAGAGGTCTGATTGAAAACGGGAATGGATTTACCACCCCACTGACATCAGAGCCACCAGCCTCCACTGTCTAGTTCACATTTGCAATTGCTGCTCATTCTGTGCAAATGGGAAACTTGTGAAATTTGAGCAGCTATCGAATCGGAGATTTCTGCAAATTTCCCCAAATTTACACAAAATTTCCCCATAGACTAAATTGGGGCTGATTCAGTCTAATGAAAAAAATGCACAAAGATTGCACATGTGTTTGGCGATTTGCAAATATTTTCGTCAGACACATGTTCATGCGGGGCATAGTCACATGTTTTGCAAGCAAAAATGTAATTCTCATACATCCCGATGCATCAATACACAGTTGTGGCTGGCAACCACAAACTCTGGATTTGTGGCAGAAAGCTAGCACAAAGGCTTGGTGTAGGTTCGGAGGAAATATGAGAATGCGATTTTTTTGCCTCAGATCTCTGAGGATTATTAGAAACTAATTCCTTAGAGATCTACAAGGCACTGAAAAGAACTGCTTTAGTTCCACAGAAGTCAGCAAGACTGGCAGTTCCGTTGTATAACCCCAGTTTGGCGGCTTTCTAATGCACAATGACTAGTACTCTTGCAGTTGAAGGAATAATCTAAATTTGACAAGCTAACAAGGTGAAAACTCAACATAACGAGTAAACAATTGCCTCACTTGCCTGAGCATTAGTATTAGAACATACCATCCTATGACTGTCTTTACTTCCATACATTGGTAACTTCGTTTAGTCTTCAGTGTACCTCAATCTGAGGTAGGCAGCTAGGTAGATGAACTGAAGGAAGGAAAGTTGCCCTACAATGCATATAATGGGGAACATTGCAAACAGAAATGTGTACATTAGGAAAAGTTGTACACAACAAAACTGCATGCAAAAGAAAATGCAAATTTTCATATTTGTTGTTTTTATCACTGACTGATGAGCAAATTAGATGGAACTGACTTATGAATGGATAAATGTGAGACTGACATAGTCGGGCGTGGAGAACACTTATAACTTCCAACTCTGTCCTTGGAGGAGTAGAAGTGTACCTCAGTTCTTCCATTCCTCACAATCCTTTTGCAAGTCCACTTTGGGCATGTCTACACCAGGCGATATCCTGGGGATCGTCCCAGGATCATCCCTGTGCATCCACATGACGCACATGGGATCCCGGGAGCAGGGAGGAATGATCCCTCCATTTCCCCGGGATATTGCCATATACCCTTTATGTGTGTTTTTTACAACAGTCCTGGGACGATGTCGAGGACTGCGGGTGGTGTGGCCGCCCATCCCAGCTTCTTCTCTCTTCCTCATGAGTAGTGGGAGTCATCAGAGGGAAGGAGCCAGGACAAGGGCCATCAGGGGTGGGTGGGGAGTGAAGTCGGGGCTGTGTTTTTTAAACTTACTTTTTCACTGGAGAGCAGGTGTGCTCCAGCTCCTGTCTTCTTTAAAAAAATAAAAGGATTGTGTGTGTGAGAGGAGATCAAACCCTCCATCTTTACCTTGCTTCACTCTGTAGGATTGAGCAGTTTCCTCGCCTGAATGGATCAATTACTTACTGGTGCTGCACTGACGGAGGGTGGGAGGAGGCCTGCTTAAAAGCCGCAGAGCACAGCGATGTAAGAAGGGGAAGAGGTAAGTTCTGCTGCTCTGCTCCACACACTTCTTTTTGCAAAAGAAGTACCTCTCTTTTACTATCTAAGAAGTTATCTTTTCTTAGTGAGACACAGTCTGCTGAACTACACTTCTCCCCTTTCCTTTTTTTTTTTTTTTTTGGTATTCCTTTTGTTTCTACTATAGCTACAAGGGTTTATGGACCCACCACCTTGGATATCAGCTATATATATATATATATTCCTTGCAGAGTACACGGAACAGCCAGGTATGTGAAAACAATAAGAGCAGGAAGGAAGAATTAGGATGACCTAGAAATGTATTTGTTTTTAGCATTATTAATTAATTATGTCACTAACACATTGATTGGCCATTCTATATTATTTAATCAATTGTTCCTATCTGGTATTATTTATTTTAAATTAGTTACTAAATTATACTTATTTTACCCAATTTTGCGCAATTCTGACACATTTTGTGCATTTCACATTTCTTTGTTACGTTGCTTTGCTTGCTTTGATGATCTTGCATTGCTTTGAGTCATTTGTATTTCTGTATTTTTCATTTTCTATCAATAATCAGCTTAATTAGTTTCAATTACAATCCTTAATCTGTGGTCCTGATCACAGGTCAGACTGTTTCCCAGTGGCTTGCAGGGTTGCAGGAGTGCAGATTCAAACCCAGTGCAAATTCAAACCTAGAATGAATATGTTGGAGAACATGAGTTGATCAAAAGGACTTCATATATTGTTCATTCAATATGCACAATCACCAAATGGAGACATGAATACTGATCGGGTAGTGTACAGAATGCATAATCTCCAAGTGATGCTGGAGAATGTGAATTGACTCAAGGAATTGTGTATGTTTCCTGTTCAATATACATAGGAACATAGGATGTTGCCTTATGCTGAATCAGACCATTGGTCCATCTAGGTCAATATTGTGTCTGGCAGCAGCTCTCTAAGGTTTTAAGCAGGATGTTTTCCTTGCTCTACTAGGAGAAGCCAGGGATTGAACCTGGGACCTTCTGCAGGTCAAGCATGTGCTCTATCACACTGAGCCATGGCCCATCAATCCAAATTTTGACCAGGCCATGAACAAATGTCTTGTTTATGCTGTCAATTTATACACATTGCCCATAACTTCATGGGACTCTGGATAATTGCTGGCGTTGATGCATATCTAAGATCCTGATTAAAGTTTAAGACAATGATAGTACGCTTAAATTTGTAGCTGAAGGAGGCTAAAGCTAACAATTCAGCATCAGGATTTGGGACCAGAGCTCAAAGGAAGTAGAGCACATGTCTTTCATGCAGAAGTTCCCAGATTCAACCATGGCATCCTCAGTTACAAGAAACTTAGATAACAAGACTGGAAAAGACGTCTGCCCGTGTCCTTGGAGAGCAACTGCCAGTATACATCATACTGGGCTAGATAGACCAATGTTCTGACAAGAGTAAGGCAGCTTCATATGTTCATCAAATTTCTTCCTAGGGAAAAGCATTTCTTTTCTTATTTAGAACCCTGTCTCCATTCATACGGTTCCTTTCATAATAACACCAGTTGTTCTGTGAAGCCCTGACAGCAAGAATGCCAATGCTTCAGTGGCATCAGTACTTAATTTGTGTCATCCAAGTGAAAATGCTGGTTTTCTATGAAGCTTTTATGTAGCCCAAGTGAGCTTTTCAAAATGAAGCAACAAAATGAAAAACTGCCAGCTAATTTTACCATTTTCTTTTTGTTGAGTTTCATAGTAAAAAGAATGAAATTAATGCAATTCTGAGGTTTCAGGATTTGGATAAAAATGACTGTGTAACTATCTGTTTTCACTGATCCCGTATGCTTTTGACTCATCTTCAGATTCCCTCTTTATTTTAAGCACTGATTTATCTGCAGTGCTTTCAAGGTCTGCTCTTTCTCAATGCATCTACACTGATGAAGACTGGGAACTGAACATCAGTACAGTTGATCCCTTTTCCTATTGTGGTTTATTTAGGGTTAAGACAGACCTGACATTTTTAGAGCACAATAAATGATTTGCAAGCGCACTCATTCTGTTCAGTCCAAATGCACCTTTTCTCTACAGGTTTTAACTCAGGGGTGGGGGATAGTTGTCTGGATGGCTACCAGGAGGACGGCCTTTTCTGCTGTGGCAGGGCAGCTGTGGAATGAGCTCCCTAGAGAGGTTCACCTGACATCTACATTGTACTCTTTCCAGCACCAGATGAAGACCTTTTGATTTCCCCAGTATAATAGCAATTTATTATCCTAGTCTTTAACTCTATTTTAAATCTGCATTTTAAATCTGTATTTTAAATCTCTGCATTGCTGCTCAGTTTTATTCTGGTTGTACTTTTATATCATGGTTTTATATTGTGGTTTTGAGCTTTCACATTGGGGCTGTTCAGACAATACGCTAAGCTATGGTTAGTCAACTAACCCTTTTGCAGCAAATAGTTAATGAGCATGTTTAAACCATGGTTATATAGCCACCATGATTTGGAATGGTTCATATGACAGGTTAAGCCACAATGTTTAGCTCAAAATGCTCAACCACCATGGCTTAGCATGGTTGGATTCAATGGCCTTTTAGGCCCCTTCCAACTCTACTATTCTATGATTCTGTGTTGTCTGAGCAGGGTCATTATATTTTATGCTGTACTTACGGTTTTAACTTCTGTGAACCGCCCAGAGAGCTTCGGCTATTGGGCAGTATAGAAATAAATAAATAAATAAATAACTGAAGCTTGGGGGAAGGACAAGCCAATCAGCATTGTCCAACTTCTTGGGGAAATGGGGAATCCAATCAGCATTTTTTCCCCTGAAGATTTAACTTTTTTAAATAATTAGGTATGTGCATTTATTTTATCATCCATCCATTCATCTATCCAGCCATTCATTGCTTTTCTTAAATGTGCAAAGCTGTTCCTGTGAGTGAGGGAAAGTTTTCTTGGTGACAAATCAATCAACACTATTTACTAATATCACCAAACAATCAGCACTGATCATTCAGCACTATTCACATCTGGCCGCTGCTGCTACCTTACAGAATGTGTTAGCTTATTTTCCAGAGCTCAGTCCTGTAGAACAGTTTCCCCAATCTGGTGCCAGCCAGGTGTTTGGGAGTTCTTATCAGCCCTGGCTAGCATGGCCAATGGTCAGAAATTCTGGGAGTTGTAGCCCAAAACATCTGGAGGGCACAAGGTTGGGGAAGGCTACTGCAGACAAAAGGTAGGTTTGGTATATTGGAGTGAAAGTGCTTCAGATCACTGCTCTAAAAAATATTGGCTTGGGCCTAATCTACACCAAGCATGATATTGCACTATGAAAGCGGTATGAAAGCAATATATAAAAGGCAGGAGCCACACCAAGCAGGATATAACACTATGAAAGTGGTATGAAAGTGGTATATGGCATATGTCAATGGGCCCCAACGGTTGTCAGTGCACTTCAATACTGCTATAAAGCAGTAGTGTGGCTCCTGCCTTTTATATACCACTTTCATAGTGCAATATCCTGCTTGGTGTAGGTTAGGCCTTCAATTCAAAGGCTATTTTTGATAAAATAGTCCAAGAAATCAGGCTCTTTGTAGTCAGTTCTAAAACATTCACCCAGTCAAACATCCTAACTAAGGTTGGTTTGATGCATACCTTAGCAAAAGCCATAAGGAAACTGAGACATGAGGACGCTGCAGGAAATTTCAATCCCTATATATATTTCCAAAGAGGGTATAAAAAATTATTACAATCAAAACAGGATGAGTATATATGACAATCATGGATGGAGTTAGGTTTGGCAACACAACCAGATTCTGGGGGCTGGTAGTAAAAGGGACAAAAGGTTACAATGGCCCTATTGACAACCAAATTACATCGTTGCAGTGGCATACTTATTTTTCTTCTCTCTTTAGAGACTGTTCTCCCGGGATCTTTTTAGATTCTGCTATACCATGGATTTTTAGTGCTCTCCTCCTGTCTCGAATAAGACCCCACTACTCCAGATGAAATAAATGTCTTAATTCATGCTTTACCTGCCCCCCCCCCCCAAAGCCCCTGGAGAGGAGATGCTTCCAGGAGAATTGTTTAGAGCAAGTTCTGATTGATGGTGCCCAGTTCTGGCCACAATATTTACCTATATAAACCACTATGGGAGAACTCCACTGGGTTGGGGAGTAAATATAGTGGTGCCAGTTCACAAGAAAAGCTCTAAGGCAGATCCAAAGCATTTTAGAGCAATTAGTTTGCTCAGCGTTGTTTCTAAGCTGTATTCCAAATATTTATTATTCCCCAGACTATGGAACGATCTCCCTGACGAGGCTCACCTGGCGCCAACGCTGCTATCTTTCCGGCGCCAGGTTAAGACGTTCCTCTTTGCCCAGGCATATAGCGGCACATCTTAATTACCCACATGTTTAGTTTTTTTTATGGTTTTTAATGCTTTATGTGTGCATGTTCTGTGTTTTAGGATTTTAAATTTTGTATACTTGTTTTTATCTCAATTTTAGAATTTCTGTAAACCGCACAGAGAGCCCTGGCTATGGGGGTGGTATATAAGTGAAATAAATAAATAAATAAATAAATAGGAATCCTGGGCTGCTGAAAATTCAGTTATTCTTGAAGAACAGGCAGGGTTCATAAAGAGAAAATCCACAACAGATCAATGTTTTGTTCTCCATCACTTGATCCTAAAAAATATTCTCAAGTTGATAGAAAAGAGTTATTTGCTTCCTTTGTGGACTTTAGTTCTGCCTTTGATCTCATAGAGGCCGTTTATGGCAAAAGTTATCTGCCACAAATATTGATAGAAGGCTGCTGATGCTCCACTCCAATTCCTCTCTCAGGGTTAGACTTGGGGCAAATGGACCACTCTTAGAAAATATTCCAACCAATAGAGGTGTGCGCCAGGGATGTCTCTTGGTCCCCTTCCTTTTTAATTTTTTATCAATAACATTGTACAGGAACTGAGTGGCCTGGAATATTTCTCGGTTTCAATTTCGGATGCCAAGCGCTCAGTTCTTCTGTATGCTGGTGATATTGTTATGATATCTACCACATTATTTTATTTTATTTATTTATTTATTTATTTATTATACTTATATACCGCTCCCATAGCCAGGGCTCTCTGGGCGGTTTACAGAAATTCTAAAATTGAGATAAAAACAAGAATACAAAATTTAAAACTCTAAAACACAGTACATATACACATAGAGCATTAAAAACCAATTAAAAACTAAACATGTGGGTAATTAGGATGTGCCGCCATATGCCCGGGCAAAGAGCAAAGTCTTAACCTGGCGCCGGAAAGATAGTAGTGTTGGTGCCAGGTGAGCCTCATCAGGGAGATCATTCCACAGTCTGGGGGCCACCACCGAAAAGGCCCTATCCCTCGTTGCCACACTCCGAGCCTCTCTCGGAGTAGGCACCCGGAGGAGGACCTTAGATGTTGAACATAGTGACTGGGTATATTCACGTCGGGAGAGGCGTTCCATCAGGTATTGTGGTCCCAAGCCGTGTAAGGCTTTATAGGTCAAAACCAGCACCTCGAATTAGGCTCGGAAACATACAGGCAGCCAGTGCAAGCGGACCAGAGCAGGTGTTATATGGTCAAACCTTCTGGTTCCCGAAATCAGTCTGGCCGCTGCATTTTGCACGAGCTGCAGTTTCCGAACCGTCTTCTAAGGCAGCCCTACGTAGAGCGCATTGCAGTAATCTAACTTGGAGGTTACCAGAGCATGGACAACTGAAGCCAGGTTATCCCTGTCCAGATAGGGGCGTAGCTGGGCCACCAACCGGAGTTTGTTGAAGGTACTCTGTGCCACTGAGGTCACCTGAGCCTCAAGTGACAATGATGGGTCTAAAAGAACCCCCAAGCTACGAACCTGCTCCTTCAGGGTGAGTGCAATCCCATCCAGAACCGGTAGAACAACCCCCAGCCCCATCCTGTCAGCGGAATCACCTACTAACAGCATCTCAGTCTTGTCTGGATTGAGTCTCAGTTTATTAGCCCTCATCCAGTCCATTGTCGCAGCCAGGCACCGATTCAACACATCCACAGCCTCTGCTGCTGAAGATGAAAAGGAGAAATAGAGCTGCGTGTCATCAGCATACTGATGACAGCACACTCCAAAGCTCCAGATGACCGCCCCCAGCGGCTTCATGTAAATGTTAAACAACATGGGGGACAAAACCGACCCCTGCGGGACCCCATACTTGAGAGTCCCCGGGGCCGAGTAATGTTCCCCAAGCACCACCTTCTGTAACTGACCCGCCAAGTAAGAGCGGAACCACTGCAGAGCAGTACCTCCCACTCCCAGCTCAGCGAGTCGTCCCAGAAGAATACCATGGTCAATGGTATCGAAAGCCGCTGAGAGGCTGAGGAGAATCAACAGAGTCACACTCCCTCCCCTGTCTTTCTCCCGACATAGGTCATCATACAGGGCGACCAAGGCTGTTTCCGTGCCAAAACCAGGCCTGAAGCCCGACTGAAATGGATCCAGATAATCAGTCTCATCCAAGAGTGTCTGGAGCTGGCCCGCCACCACCCGCTCAAGGACCTTGCCCAGGAATGGAACATTTGCTACCGGCCTGTAGTTACTAAGATTTTCCGGGTCCAAGGAAGTTTTCTTCAGGAGTGGTCTCACTACCGCCTCTTTCAGACGGTCTGGGACCACTCCCTCTCGTAGAGAGGCATTAATCACCTCCTTGGCCCAGCCGGCTGTTCCATCCCTGCTAGCTTTTATTAGCCAAGAGGGGCAAGGATCCAGTACAGAGGTGGTCGTGCGGACCTGTCCAAGCACCTTGTCCACATCCTCGAGCTGTATTAATTGGGATGCGGAGGCTATTGACTAAATTGAGTAAGTTCTGCACAAAAGAGTACCTAGTAATTAATCATACACCAAAAAGTGCTACTTTTGGGGAAGAAGAAAAAGAAAAATCAATTTGTGGAAATTGGATAATAAACCCATTGAAGAACGGTGTAACTTCAGATATTTGGTACTCAGGTTTTATGCCCAGCTTTCATGGAAGTCTCATTTGGAGACAGTCAAACTGAAATCCTCCCGTTCCATACAGTCCCTAATGTGCTTTTCTAGATTCCAAGGGGGGAGCCTGGTTGTTCCAGCAGTTGAGATATTCCTGAAGAAGATAGTTCTACAACTGTTATATGGTGCAGGGATATGGGGTGTACTAATGTTTCTATTTTAGAGGTGGTGCAGAATTCTTTCATTAGATCTTTGTTAGCTGTCCATTAAGGTTCACCTGCACCTCTTCTAAGGGAAGAAACAGGAATTCTCTCTATAGAAGCATGCACTCATGCTGCACTTGCCTTGCACTGGCTGAAGCTGTCTTATATTCATTTATTCGTTTATTTACTACATTTATATCCCGTCTTTTTCCCTCCAAGGAACCCAAGGTGGTGTACATAATCCTTTTCCTTTCTATTTTATCCTCACAACAACAACCCTGTGAGGTGGGTTGGGCTGAGAATCTGTGACTGGCCCAAAGTCACCCAGTGAGCTTCTGTGGCTGAGTGGGGACTAGAATCCAGACCTCCTGACTCCCAGTCCAAGACTCTAGCCACTACACCACACTGGTATGAATGTCTCGTACCTGCCAAAGAAATGTTTCCTAGAACAACTGTAAACCCCAGCCCAAAGCTCTTGGGTAAATTCTGTTAGATACATTTTACATACTTATGGGATTAATATGAAGGTTTTACCTACCTTCTCTTCAAATAGAGTTAAGCAATTGAACATAGAAAGAATCCATCTATATTCTCAGTGGTGGGACCCGTATTCCATCACACAAATGTCGTATTCTAATTGGTATCCATTATATAAAGCGACATGTGGTTTGAAGCAGTATTTTCCAATTCTTACTGTAGCTACACTAAGAAAACCATTCACAGCTTTATGACTCCAGTGTATGCCCTCCACTTATTTGGATGGGAAGTTTAACAATAAGCCAACACATCAACGATTCTGCAATTGTGAGTCTGGTGAAGTTGAGGATATTGAACACTATTTACTATGCTGCCCTCTGTATGAGTCCCCAAGGTATAAATTTCTCCATCATATCCTCAGCTTTTTATCAAATAAAATTTTTATCTATTATTTCTGTCCACATGGAATTGTGGTTGCCTATAGCTTTGAACAATAAAGATAAACTTGAGCTAAAGGCTTGGATCTATCTGAAAACCTCTTCTACTCACGGAAAAGCTTGTGCCTGACCCAGCAGAAGAGTGTTGGATGAAAACAGTTATCCCAAATCCAGAGAAGTTATTTCATTTGGATGGGTTCTTATACAGGACTTCACACAAACTTTTCAATATCATTTTATGTCCCATCAGAATGTATCTGGGTTACTGTCAGTAGTTTTCTTATTCACCATGTTTCTGATTCTGTAACATGATCCACAATACACTATAATGCTGCACTGTAAGAAGTCTTCTTCTATTGCTTGTGCAAGAGTTCTTGGAAGAGCAGTGATAAACTTTCTCTTTGGTGTTTTTTTTTTGGGGGGGGGGGAGTATTGACACCATTTGGATTGAAACCATTATGTCTGTCTTTACCCTAAGTAAGCCAAACAGGGAAAAGAAGAGAGATGACTTGGTTATGTACTGCTCTAAGTAGTAGCAGACAGCATAGTAAGTGAAGCTGTAGTAATCCGTGAAGGAATTAACAGCAAAAGTAATTTGAGGAAGAAAATTGTATGAAGAGAGGCAATTGGCTTCATTCTGCATTAGCATCACTGGTGTTGTGGAAGAGATATCTCATTATTTTGGGTTTTTTTTTGCCCTTTTTATTGGAAAAATTATTCAGAATGGCTGACTTTAGCGATTAATAAAACTCAGTTTTGATACATCAAGACTGAAATTTGTGCACTGGCAGGATTTGGCTACCATGTGCAACGTAGCCTCCTGTGTGGTTATGGTAGCAGTGTTAAATCCAAATTTGTAAGCTAAAATGTGGTACACTGGCATGAGAATATTCTGATACAGAAAATAAGTTTGTTTGTTTAAAAATCTAACAGGCTTTTTCTAATCATGTATCAGACGGCTACAGGAGGAAAGAAACTGGAAAAGAAGTGAAGTGAAAGAAAAGCTTTGAGAAGAGACATGCCAAAAAATAAATCAAAGTTTACATTGCAGCCTTACCTGGTGATCAGAAAAAATATTTTCACTAGTTCTGAGAAATGTTGATAGATTTGACTCACAAGCCTCCAATTTTATTGATTGATTGATTTTTTTATACCGCCCCATAGCCGAAGCTCTCAATCAGCATATAAATGAATAAATCCCTATGTGAGGGATTTTGCAGGAATGGAGACTTTGGCTACAGCTAGACCTAAGGTTTATCCTGGGATCATCCAGGGTTCGCCCCTGCCTGAGCACTGGATCCCCTGTGTGTCACCTAGATGAACAGGTTTGACCCCTGGACGATACAGGGATAAACCTTAGGTCTAGCTATGGCCTTTGTCAGACTTTTTTCGATGTTGCTTCACCTGCAGATGATCATGGCTTTCCAGAAATATGTTTGGGGTGGGGATGCCAGTTCAGAGACAAGTAGCATGTCCAAGCTGCTATATAAATGGCATGGGAGACAGAGGCAGAAGTGAAGCAGAATAGAATGTAGGAGTGGTGGATAAGCTTTGTTTCCTGGGGATTGAGAGAGGATATGGAGCTAGAAGGTAGATTAATTGACCTGGGAAGGGATAGTGAATCCTTAGACTTATGTGATGAGTTATCCCTTCCTAGCTGGGAGATAGTTTGCTTTCTCAGAGATTACAGCAACACTAAATTATCTTCCATTAATTCAACAAATTAATGGATAATAAGGCTATCAATGGCTATCGGTCATAATGGCTATATATTACCTCCACTGGAGACAGTATCACTCTATATACCAGTTGCTGGGCAGACATGAGCAGGAGGCTGTTGTTGAACCCATGTGAACCCACAAGCAGCTGGTTCACACAGAACAGAAAATGTTGGACTAGATAGGCCTTTGATCTGATTCTGCATGGCTCTTCTTATCTTCTAGTTTATGGGATGTGTTTCTTGAAAGCTGTCATATGAAAATTGGTGGTTTCCGCACTGGAAGGAGCTTGGGAAGGATGCTTGAACAGTTGTGAATGACTGGAGCAAACTCTTTCTACAAATAATGAAGGTTGAACCGATATTGTGAGTCATGCTGTTGTGCCACAGAAAAAGGAGAAATATTTCTCTCTTTAGGTTTGGCAAAGCCTGGTTGATATGAGTGTTAATGGATAGTTAGCTGTTCCAAGCACCTGGAATGTGTCACAGTTGCCTTCCCTGCTAGTGATTAAAGCCAGATTCTGCCAAGCAGAATGTGTGAGGAGGCAAGCTTGAAAATTATAGTAGGGTCTGTGCATGTCTTTTGTTTTGTTTTGGAAACCTGGCATCTGGTGTGAATCAGGTATTGCCTGTATGCTATCTCTACACTGGCATAGTGCTGTAGATCTGTAAATACGTAAGCATAAAAACACCATAGGTGTCCAGTACTCCAGAAGAACTCTATCCAATAAAGCTTACTTACCACTATTCAGGAAAGAAGGAACAGACAATATCACTCTTCTCTTCCTCAGATAAAACAAACACAAGTGATTTCTTCTCTGGTGGGATCTCTTCCACGTGTTTTTGGATTTTCTTCAACACTTCAGCTGAAGGACTCTCCCCGTTAACTTATTCTGCTACAGAATATACCCTGGCCCAAATCTACAGCACATTGCATTTTTCTGGTGGTACATCTGTCATTTTCCTACCTGGAATATAAATACGAAAGTTTTATTTGAGATTTTTGGACAAGAGCTCTATTGAGGCAGAACACCCCCACCTACACCCACACACACCATGGTGTGTGTTAAAAGCTTTTCCAAAAATATCAGACTAACTCTCTGGTTGTCTCAGTCAGATTACAGGGTGACCATATGGAAAGGAGGACAGGGCTCCTGTATCTTTAACAGTTGCATAGGGAAGGGAATTTCAGCAGGTGTCATTTGTATGCATGCAGCCCCTGCTGAAATTCCCTTTTCATGACAACACATAAAGCTGCAGGAGCCCTGCCGTCTTTTGTATCTTGCAAGAGGGCAGGGCTCCTGCAGCTTTAATTTGTGATGAAGAGGGAATTTCACCAGGGGTTGCATGCATACAAATGACACCTGCTGAAATTCCCTTTTCTATGCAACTGTTAAAGATACAGGAGCCCTGTCCTCCTTTTCATATGGTCACCCTAAATGATTTAAACCCTTGTGTTTTCAGTCCATTGTGAACATCTTGTTTATGTTTGAAAATCTTGCTTTAAATCTGTGGGCGTGCCTTAAAATCAAGTGAAAATTAACATAATGATTTGGTTATGTTTGAAATCAGAGAGAAAAAACCATTTTTCCATATTCTTCCTTGTCCTTTCTTTTACAGAATCCCCAAAAGAGCAGTGGATAAATGCTAAAACAAAGAGAGAGAAAATCCATCTGCAGACTGATGGTGATTTACATAGCCCAGACCTCATGATGTGACATAAGACAACACATCTTACACTGAGAAAATTAAAGCTTCTTAATTAGGACCCAGAGAGCATTCCTGATAACATTCGTTTAGTCCTGAACTAGAAAATATTCTATTCAGTGCCTCCAGGTCTTTTGTGCCTAGAAGGACAAATCTGTTTTTTGGAACTGTTAAAGATACGTTCCTCTCACAATTAATGTTTTAAACTAGATATATACCAAAGAAGCGATACAAAAACCTAAATGACTTTGAGCATAAATAGTGCTATCCTCAATAGAATCAGCAGGTATATCCTACAATTCAACCTACATGCAACAGACTGATCCCAAAAATTGCAAGCAGAGAGGATTTTTTTGTTTAAAAAAATGCAATTCCTTCATGAAATTTAATTGGAAAAACCTCCTCCTGGCTCCCCCTTAGAAACTCATATACATCAGTCTAGATCTCAGATAATATATTGACTTTCACATGAATATTTTATAACAAGAACAGATGGTGATGCACCAACGTACATGTGGGTAGAGATGGGGAGAGAATCTGTTAATTTTCATTATAGCTTGTTCTGTGGAAGTGATGTTTCACAGTAATGATTTCCCCTCTTCTGCACTTTGCAGGTACGTCTCATCTGCAGCTAAATGGGGCCTGGAGGATTGAACTCCAAGTGGACATTCACTGGACATGTCTGATACACTGGACTTGGTGGTAGGTAGAAAGTTTAAGGCTTGGGGCTGGTAGGATTCATATTTCTTTGGGACAAGCCCACTAACCCCACCTCAACCTCTATGGATTCAATGGAAGATGTGATTAGAGCTCTTTACACAACTGAAAATGTGTAAGCTCCTCCATGCAGTCAGAAAGTGTAATCATGTACACAAATGAATGTAGAAAGCTTATGCGGTACAGCTGTACATGTATGGATGGTAGAGTTCCATTCACACTTTCTGCTGAACACATGGATGTCAGAGGCAGGGTCAGTGGCATATTCCTGCCTTTTTAGGGTGACCATATGAAAAGGAGGACAGGGCTCCTGTATCTTTAACAGCTGCTGCTGCTGCTGCTGCTACTACTACTACTACTATTATTATTATTATTATTATTATTATTATTATTATTATTTATTACATTTATATACTGCCCCATAGCTGAAGCTCTCAGGGGGGGTGTTACAAAAGTTAAAAACAGTGAACATTAAAAACAAATATACAAAATTTTAAACCATAAAAAGCATAAAATACAAACAAAAACAGACAATATCCATTTAAAACATTTAATCTTGGATCAGTTAAAAAACTCAGCATATGCTGTTAAATGCTTGGGAGAAGAGAAAAGTCTTGACCTGGCGCCAAAATGATAACAATGTTGGCACCAGGTGAGCCTCATCGGGGAGATCATTCCATAATTGAAATGGCATCTTTGAGCTTTTCAAAGATGCCATTTCATATATTCAGTCATAAGGAGCAAATTAAATTTTATGTCATGTACCACAAAGTATATGCAGAATTTGCTGCACTTATTGGTTGCACAATTCAGTTCCGCACATGATATATTAGAAAACATTTGGTGGGTTTCATGAACTCTTTCAAATCAATGAAACAATTACAATAATGCAGCACAAACTGTAACATGTGGGTGGATAAATGATCCCATGGAATACGATGGAGCTTACTCCAAATAATAATAATAATAATAATAATAATAATAATAATAATAATAATAATAGTAATAATAATAATAATAATTTCTTACCTGCCTCTCCCTCTGGATTGAGGCAGGGTACAGTGTTGAATACAAAAATACAAAATACATAAAACTGATTAAAAACATAAAACCAATACATTATTAAAATCCTAAAATCTTTTAAGACATTTTAAAATTTGACTGGATGGGCCTGCAGGAAGAGATGTGTCTTTGTAGCTTTTTTAAATTCAGAAAGACTATTAAGCTGGCGGATCTCTCCCAGCAGGCCATTCCACAGTCTTGGAGCGGCAGAAGAGAAGGTCCTCTGGGTAATGGATGTCAGCCTAGTTGTGGCAGACTGAAGTAAACCCTCCCCAGAGGACCTGAGTGTGTGGGGCGGATTGTATGGGAGAAGGCGATCTCGCAGGTAACCTGGACCCAAATCATGTAGGGCTTTAAAGGTGATAACCAACACTTTATACTTTGCCCGGAAACTAATTGGCAGTCAGTGAAGTGATTTTAAAGCTGGTGTAATATGGTCACCCCTAGGTAAATAGAAAATATAGGATTGCATCCTTAGACATAACTGGTGTAAACTCAGATTTTAGGCATTCAGTAAGTTTATCTGTATTACTTGCTCAGTTCTTTGTTTCACCTTTTAAGATGATCAGCTTGTCTATTCAGGCATTGTTAATAATCCTGTGCTTGGTAATTGTACACTGCCTGGCACAATTAGATGAATTCAAATAACATTATCACAAAAGCTTTCCCTGTGGCTATACAAGAGCCTGTCTGGGAAGATAAATTGTATTAAAACATTGTGTAGTCAATGTGCAAAGCCAGCAAAGTGTGGAGGAGGAGTGGGAAATAGGGACATCCAGATTTTGTGTAATCTGTGCACATGTGTTATATGAATTGTGTGGAGTCATTCGTTCCAGCGTTTGCCCATAGATGGATTCATTTTTTTTCCATTTCGCATAATACTTAAGTAATTTCGTAAGAAAGTTCACATCATTTATGTAACATTTAGCACATTGTCCTCCATTCCATTAAACTTTTCCCTGCATATATTTTCCAGCATCACTTATGTCTTAGGAGAATCTTGGGTATTTTCCTGCAAATAAATTTGTGTAAATTTCAGGGGGGAAGAAAAAGAAAGAAAAATCTGAACGTCTGTGGACTCCATGTGGCCTAGGGAGGCCATTTCACAGTGGATTCCGCAGGCTGAATTCTTAGAAATCCAATCTCATTTTAATCGATCTCAAATTTATCCAGCATCCCTAGAGCCAGTGTGGTGCAGGGGTAGTAGTGTTGGACTGGGAGTTGGGAGATCCGGGTTCTAGTCCCCACTCAGCCGTGGAAGCTCACTGGGTGATTCTGGGCCAGTCACAGACTCTCAGCCCAACCTACCTCACAAGGTTGTTGTTGCTGTGAGGATAAAATGGAGAGGAGGAGGATTATGTACACTCCTTTGGATTCCTTGGAGGAAAAAAGGTGGGATAAAAATACAATAATAAATAAATAGTGGGAAACCTGTGGTCCTCTAGATGTTGCTGGACTACAACTCTCATTGTCCCTGAATATTACACACAAAAAGTAAAATTCTGTTTTGCCGTTTCTGGGAAATGGCTGAAAACATGCAAACATCAGCATGTTTTAGCTTAAAGACCCATTGAGTTCAATTTATTTATGGATTTGTTCCCAGATAAGAGGATATTTATTTATTACACTTACATACCGCCCCCATAGCCAGGGCTCTCTGGGCGGTTTACAGAAATTCTAATATAGTGTTGTAGTTTGTGTCACCGAACCTATGAACTGGTTTCATTGTAAAATCATTGTGATAGTGACTGATCTCAGCCTTTCTAGATCAGAGTGTTGAAGGCGGCCACCACACTGAAGGCTCTTCTTCTGGTAGACTCAAATCATGACAAAGGTCCATATGGAACCACCAGGAACATGCCCTCAGATGTCCTCCGTGACTGTGGGTAGGTTGATAGAAGAGAAGGCACTCTCTCGGGTATCCTTGTCCCAAGTTGTTTAGGGCTTTGTATTCTAGTACTATAATCTTAAATATGGCCCAGTGCTTAATAATAATAATAATAATAGTAATAATAATAATAATAATAATAATAATAATAATAATAATATATTTCTTACCCACCTCTCCATTTGGATCAAGGCAGGGAACAACAATAAGTATAAAATACATAAAACTGAATTTAAAACATAATATACATTATAAAAACATCCTAAAAACATCCTAAAATTCCACTGGATAGTGAATGGACAGCCAGTGCAGTTCCCTCAGCAAAGGAGTTACATGCTGGAAAGGGGCAGCTCCTGATAACAGACAAGCTACTGAATTCTGCACTAGTTGCAGCTTCTGGAGCAGTTCTAAGGACATCCCCACATAGAACACATTGCAGTAATCCAGCCTTGAGGTTACAAATGCCTGTACCACTATGGCCAAGCTATCCCTGTCCAGGAGAAGCAGTAGCTGGCAAACTAGGCGAAGCTGGTAAAAGGCACTGTAAGCCGCCACAGCCACTTGGGCCTCCAGCGGTAGTGATGGATCTAAGAGTACCCCAAAACTATTGCTAGTAACTAAGGGTTAGGAGGGGTGAAGCCTGGGGGAGTGGTCGTGACAATCTGGGAACCTGGAGGGTTGGATTGGGATCCCTTTTGGGGGAGATTTGGCCCCAGGCCTCTGTCCTAGATGTTCATTCCAAGGATTGTTCCCCTCACTTCAAAACTAGCTAGTAGGGGTGTGCACTCCGCCCCAGAATTATCTGGAGAAAATCCACAGAGCATTCAATCTTGCAGAGCAGGGCTACTTCCAAACCCATTGAATACTCTCAGAGTGGAGACGTGCCCAATCGGAACTTCTAAAGTCTCCAGAATTAATGCTCTCTCTCTCTCTCTCTCTCTCTCTCTCTCTCTCTCTCTCTCTCTCTCTCTCTCTAACTCTCTCCTTATTTAGAAGACACTGAGTGGGGTGAGGGGTAGCTTTCATATTGACTTCTGTGGCTAACCAATAGGAATGGCCACAGCGGTGTTCACCTCCAATTACAGTGTTCAGGGAAGTGGGAAACACTAACTGGTGGCTGCTGAGAGGGAGTGTGTTTCAGTTCGGACTCATAGAAGTCAATCATCCACATTTCCACAGTGTGAAAGGGCTGGCTGGTGAGTGAGAAAGCTTGGCAGGCTCTTTCAGTGGTTGGGTGCATGGGGTGGGTGCAGGTTCTGTCCAATAGATCTGGAGGGCACCAGGTTGGAGAAGGCTGGAGTGGGGATTTTTTTAAAAAAATCCTAACAAATTAACACATAAACCGATCTAATTCAAACTTGATGGAGCTAAAGCCCTCCTTAAGCTCTATCACCTTGCCATGTTTCATCTCTTTATTTATAAAAGTTATGCAGATGTATTTTGTTAACTTCCATTTTAAAACTCCTAAAAAATCAAAGCATGAACCAATTTGATTCAAGTATGGTGGGGCTAAAGCTCTCCTTAAGAGCTATCATTGTGCCAAGATTTATCTCTTTATTTATCATTGTGCCAAGATTTATCCCTCTTTAAAAATGAGGGAACTGTAAGCATTTCTGTTCATACCAGTTACCCGAATACTGAACAGTTCTTCGAGGGTAATTCGACAAGGCGGAGAGAGGGGGAGAGGCTCTGAAATCGAGGCAGTGAATCACCTCTATGGAGCTCCAGATCAGATTTTGAGGCAGAGAAGACCCGCTTTGCACACCCCTGCTAGCTAGTAGTTAAATTCAATATGCCTGTGAATGTAAGCTAGAGAAAGTCTGAATGGTGATCAGGGCTATGTTCCAATTTCTCCCCCACCCTTGGATACTTTGCAAGTAGGAGCTTTATAGAACAATGAAGCCCCTTTTTTCTTATTAATATTATTTTCTCATTTCTTGTTTCTTTCTAGCAGTAATTGCATCTGCATTCCCAGATGCTGATATAGTTTATTAATTCTGATTTTAGTTTTTATTTGCTACATACAGATGGTACGCTTGGAGGTATAGAAAACAACATAGGCCTTGCCCTGAGAAACCAAGCAATTAAAGCAGCTTATGACACTGATGCTGTGAGATCATATACTAACATGTTGCCAGGCAGATGTAGATGATTAGATTTCGCCCATTTTAAGGTGTTATATATCTCCTGTTTGGTGAAGTTTGCATAAAATTAAGTCAGGAGAATGACAAGGGAGCAATGCAATAAAGGAAATAAAAAAATCTAATCTATGGATTGGATCCAGACAAAAGGATAGTATTAGTACATTGTATCTTTATCTTATCTGCTGTTATACTGCAGAATTTTCGTTCTCTAATTGATTTCCTTCCTATGCCTTTTGTTATGGTTTAAGAGTCAAAACTGGTGTCCCCTTTAATCTGTCATCATTCAACGGCTGGTGCTAACCCTTGTTGACTTCTAGCCTGACCGAATAAATGATATTTATCATTAATGGCCTAGATATTTTTCTGACCTTCAAAACTGTCTTTCATTTAATTAGTGGAACCTGGCTTCACAGCTAGATGACCTCTTGCAAAGCTTTGGCAGGCATTCTAAAAGTGTCACAGTGGAAACTAGAAAAATATAAAATGCAAGAGTAGAAACTTAAATCATGCTGTTGGTCCAAAAGCTTAATGCCTACATTTGTCCATGACATGTAATCGATCTTGAAATCTGTACATTCACAGCTCGTTCTACCTGGAATTTTAATAGAAACATTGATGTAAATATGCCCAAAGGTCCCTCTGAATTACTAAATGAAACAATGCATTGACCATTTGGAAAGCTATTGGATGTAATGGTCTACCAAGGAGAATAACTGGTCATCTATATCTTCTCAAAATTCCTGTTTGATCAAATGGAGTCGTGGTCTTAATCTCTGAATTCACTCATCAGTGACAATGATCTTCTCTCCTCAACATCTTCCAGTCCGTGAATTGAATCACATAGAGTGTGTGTACCTGAGTCTAAAGACCAGGGATAGACTGGAGATTCTGTTAGCCACCCCGCCGCCTAACAGACTCCCTGGCTGAGCTCACGGAACTGGTCTTGGAGCTGGTGTTGGAGTCACACAGGCTTTTGGGCCTGGGTGACTTCAACATCCCATTTGAGACCAGTTTGTCAGTTGCAGCTCAGGAGTTCATGGCATCCATGACAAACATGGGCCTATCCCAATTGGTCTCTGGACCCACACATTCAGCAGGTCACACTCTCAGTTCTGAACAGACAGATCTGTGGGCAGAGGTGATAAATACCTCTGCGTTGTCATGGAGAGATCATTTTCTGGTCAGGGTTAGTATCGCGGCTACTATCGGCCCCTGCAGGGGTGGCGGACCTATTAGGATGGTCTGCCTTCGAAGGCTGATGGATCATCTTGGATTCCAGAAAGCCTTAGAGGGTTCTATGGCTGGTATTGTCAACGATCCTGTTGAAGCCCTGGTTAACAGATGGAATCAAGACCTAACTAGGGCTATTGACATGATCGCCCCCAAACATCCTCTCCGGCCCGTTTCTAACCAGGCACCCTGGTATACAGAAGAACTCAGGGAGCTGAAGCGGGAAGGACGATGACTAGAGCGCCGATGGCGGAAAACTCGACTTATATCCGACAAGACACAACATAGAGAACATCTTTGTTCCTATGGGGTGGCAATATGTGCAGCGAAGAAAGCATTCTTCTCTGCCCACATTGTGTCTGCGAATTCGTGTCCAGTTGAACTGTTCAGGGTGGTGAGGGGTCTAACACAGACACCTTCCCCCCTTGAACCCGACTTTAAAGCCTTTGGTAGTTTGCTGTGATATCTTTAATGATCATTTCACAGATAAAATCTCTCGGATAAGAGCCGACTTAGACACACGCATTATAGCAGAAGCTGGCAATGGAGTGTCCAGCAACTCCACGAGCAGGATTACACTGGATTAGTTTCAGTTAGTGAGTACCGAGGATGTGGACAAGCTGCTTGGAAGAGTGAGGAAGATGACTTGCCCTCTCGATCCCTGTCCTTCTTGGTCGCCCAGGAAGGAGATGTAGTTAGATATTATTAACGCATCTCTCAGGGAGGGGAGTTTTCCATCGTGTTTAAAAGAAGTGGTGGTACGGCCACTTCTAAAAAAGCCCTCCCTGGACCCTCTGAATCTGAACAACTATCGACCAGTATCAAATCTTCCATTTCTGGGCAGAGTGATCGAGAGGGCGGTTGCTCACCAACTCCAAGCAGTTTTCTTCCGCTGCTCCCAGACTGTGGAATAGCCTGCCAGAGGAGATTCGTCAACATGACAGTCTTTTAGAATTTAAAAAAGCAATAAAGACTGATCTATTCTGGCAGGCCTATCCAGTGAAATTTTAGAATGTTTTCAGGATGTTTTAATCATGTATGACATGTTTTAATCCGTTTTAATGTGTATTTTATATCATGTTTTTATACTGTGTTTTATACTTTGAATTGTTTTAGTTTTTGTGAACTGCCCAGGGAGCTTTGGCTATTGGGCGGTATAAAAATGCAAATAATAATAATAATAATGAGACAGTGAATGTTGCCAGGGAAACTTGTATACCAAAGGGCAAGTCAACCTTCAGATTTTATTTTGAACATATTGGCCTTTACAGAATGCTGTTAATTTCTTAGTTGATTTTTCAAACCATTGGCACTATAATCTCATAAAAATCAATTCTTAAAATCTCTGTCTTCCAGTTTTGTCACTAGAAAGCTTCCAGATCCAGTGGAGAGGACAGTGAGAAAAGTGTTGCTTCAGCACGAACTAGGCTCCAACAGAGCAGTTTTTTAGGGAATGCTGATGCCCCACCTCCTTGTCATAAGGGCCCTGATCCAGAGCATGTTTCTTCTTCATAAGTAGGGCTCAGGGATATCTGACTTGCTGTCAGATGGGCACTGTGCCTCCAGCTCTGGGCTTTTGCCCAGCCCCATTGCTGCCTTTGGTCCTGGGGTGAACCTGGTAGACCTGAAGCAAGGGGAAGGGATTAGCCCAGGTTTGGGGGTTGTTTGGGGCTGCACTCCCCCTACATCTCTTCCCCAGTGCAAGGCATCCACTAGGGCAACGATGGCTCTTTCTGTCCCAAAACAAGGGCAAAAAACAGATCATAATGGATTTAAATAATCAGTATTATCCAAAACTGGTCTGTAGTCGAAAGGCATCCACCTCTTCCAACACCCTGCCCAAGAATGGCATATTCAGCATTGTACATTCTTTGCCAATATTCACTTCTACAGTCATTTTGTTGACAGAACAGAGGATAGATCTGCTTGATGTACTGGCTCTGTCTATTATAACAGTTTCTGCTCTATGATTATGCAAGTTACATATGCCACTTATTTACAATTCCATCTGTCCCCATTCTATCCAGCTGAAAATAATGACCTGGCTGATTATCAGAACAAGCTGAGGAAATCACATCTGAATGGGCCGTGGGTCTTGCCACCTAGGATAGAGTTTGAGGATCTCCCTCAAATAAATATTAGAGAGGAAACTTTATCATATGGGTAGTGAACTCATCCAACATTAAGGTGAGTCTGGCTTAATTGCCTTCATGGCCAAGGGCTTTTTGCTTATTCTTGGATTAAGTTATTGCTTTCCCTCAAGCTTTAGGTGGTTTGCGAGGATAAGCAGATTAGAGATTAGGCCTCAGGTGAGTCATTAGGGAAAGTACATTATAGATGGTGGGGTCTACTTATCTCACAGTAATGTTGAGCAGTACTGTGGTATTATAGTAAGGCTGCAAGCAATCTAAACCCTTGAGATAAACAAATAGACTTTCAAAATTGCCTACAAAGCACCAACTTTATCAACCCAGTTTCCAGACCCATGAATCAAAACTTATATATCTGTGTGTAGTACCATGAATTCCAATGGAATTTCACTAATACCAGTCCAGAATAGATGTGAAAATTGACTTCAATAACCATTTTTATCAGCTCAATAGGCTGAAGATGGCATAAACAACTGCAACAAATATAAGAATTTGTGTGCTAAAGAACATTGGCTAGCTGCTCTTTTTATTGTCTGGACAGTTTATATCTGGCCTGGGCAACTTCAGGGGGTCTGGGAAACAATTGTACCCTATAGGTGACACTATGTGGGGTGCTGCAGAGCAACTGGAAAAAAACTGCACAAAGAAATAGCCATGTCAGCACCACGGAGTGCTAAATGAGCCAAATTTAGCTTGTTTTAATGGTAAATGAGACCCATGTAATGCCCCATAGTTTACCATCGTGGAGGCAGCAGGGACTGCATGCAGGTCGAAAATGTCAGCATTGTATGCAGGCATATAGTTGGTTTGTCCATTTATCTTTTGCTCTTCAGATGAGGATGCTAAATCCTGATCAACTCACAGTTTTAGGAAAGATGTTAGGTATTTGAACATACAAAAAACGAAGTTGGTTGCACTGACCCTAAAGAAAAAAGAGGCAGATCAGATCAGCTGTGCTTTCAGAAATGGAGATCAGCTATTGCTTTTCTATTCCAAAATGTGTTGCTAGGTGTAATCTGATACTTGCAACACTTACCACTGACTAATTTGTTCAGACTCAAATCTCTGTTTCCCAGGGCCACAACATCTGGCCAAAGTTTTGGACTTTTCTGCCTCTTCCCCCACCCCCTGTTTTTTATATCATTTAGCCTGATGAAGAGTTCTGGAGAACCTGAAAGCTTGGACATTTGTACTGAATGCTGCTTGTAGTTAATAAAGTAGGGGAGGCTGATGACTCTGATTTCAGCAGGGTAGCAATTCCATTCTGGGTTTTAGTTACAACCTGCCAGAAGTCTAGAGGAGCTATCCAAGGTTCTGGGCACATTTGGGGGATATGATCCAGCACCTTGGATAGCTCCTTTAGACTTTGGGATGGTTGTAACTAAAACCCAAAATGGTATCTCCGTCCCACCAAAATCAGATCCACCAGCTTCCCCTATAATAATGGCATTGCCCAACTATATGTAAATGAAGTTCCTTCTATAATGTGCATGAAATTTGAAGTCACATTTTACGCTAGACATTGTACCATCACAGTGTCTACAATCCTGTGAAAAACATGCAGCAGATAAATCCAGAACTACAGTGGTACATCTCCTTAGGACTTCATAACAACTGTTTTCCCCTATGGGTGAACAAACAATTATGACTGATGCAGTGAGGTTAGATGGATGCTTAATCATAAGAAATGAGATGAGAAGATTCTGACTCATGAAGGTGGGGTACAAATATTCGAATACATAAAAAATGAAAATGAAAATATGTATATGTAAGAAAGAGTGGTTGTTTTTAAACAGTTTTAGAATGTACACACTTCTATTACATAATGGGTAAATTGGAGAACACATTTATTTCACAGGAACTCCACCACTGAATTTCACAGCCAAGAGTATCCAGAGCTTCCAGCGGAGACTTTGATTTGACTGTATGTGGTCATAGTGAAATAACCTGCCTCCCAGGTTTACATGATACAAAAGGGCACTTCCTAAATTATAACGTGCAAGACAGTATCATGTGCTGTTTGCTTGTTTACAATGCATGCAAGACATTATTCTTCTCTTTCTTCTCTTTCCAGCAATGTTAAGCTTTAACTAAAAAAAGTTAATGGCCATCCCAAAGAGTTAAGAGCTAGGCAGAGTCTATCATAGTCAAAGATAGGCTGTGAAGATAGAAAAGGCTATGGAAATTATGGGAGAGCAGCTATCTCAGTTAATGTATGTGATGGAAAGAAAACCACTACCTCTCTGGCTAACCTCTTTTTGACAAACAGCTTATTGAAAATGGTTCACCTTCTATGTCTGGCAGATTTTCAAAGCCACAAAGAAAATAACAGCAAAAAATGTATAAGAGGTAGTTTGGTTGTGATTAATTTCACTACAATAAATAGCAAATTAATAATTATAAGTTCAGATACTTTATATTCATTTCAATGATGTAATGTTCCAGGCAGAAAAAGTATCCAGACTGAAGCATTAAATGTAGAAATCAGAGCTTTGTAATTACATGCCTGAATGGTGCATAAACAGATGTTGATATATAAAGGGATTTGGAAATGGGCTTTTCCCTCCCACTTTAAAGGGCCTTGTTTTCCCCCAATGATTTTACCTTGGATGGTTGTATTGTAGTTCATCTTATTACAAGCGGAGCTGGCACAGATAACTATAATTGAGGGTGCCTGTTATAAAACCCTTTTCAGGGACAAAATTTAATCATTTGGCCGAGATTTTCCATGCCTAGTTTATGCCTCAGGGTGAAGTTAGTTTTTTAAAAGTCTCAGCAAAAATGGTTGAACTGTTTTTAAAAAGAAGCTAAGGAAGCTACTCTCTTTTGCTTGTATTTAGTGAAGGACACGTGGTGATTCTACTCACTGGAGCAAAGACTTAAAAATAGACAAAGACTGTATGACTACAATGTGTTTTTCTCCTTTTGTCCATTAAAAGGAATTAATATGAAGCAGAGAGCAGGAATAATGAATAGCTTTCATAATGGAAGGAGGTAAAAAGTGGGCTTCTCCAGTAGGGGCAGTGTTTTTTCAACTTATTCATAATGATCCTGAATTTGGTGTAAGCAGTGAGATAGCCAAGTTTACAGATAACACCAGGAAAGATCTTGGGATCATAGTATATAGCTCAATGAAAATATAGACCTTGCATATGGAAGCCATTGAAAAGGCAATTTCCATGCTTGGTCATCACTTTAATATGTTATTGTTAAGCTTCAAAAGGTGCAGAAAAGTATGACCAAAATTATCAGAGGACTGGAGCACCTTTCGTGTTGTCATGATTCCAAGCCCTCCCACTGTGATGTGAGTCAATATAGAAGTCTGCCAAGTAATCCACAAAAGTTTATTCGCTCTTCACACCTGAAGGGAGTGTAAACACTAGAAGCTATCCTTCAACTAAATCTTAGCTGACAAAATTAGGCAGTTGTCATTTCAACAAAGGGGGAAGTTTTCCCTGAGCCACTTTTGCTTCAGGGAGGATTCTTTTAAAGGAGTCTTTGGCAAGAAGCTAGCCGAGCTGATTGCTTCTCCCCTGCTTTCAGCTTCAACTGCTGTTTCAATTTCTACCCCATCTTTCCACAAAGAAAATGGTGTGCAAGATGGCTAACGATCATGGCAGCTACAGATAGATAAAAACTTGGTAAAACAACAATACATTTAAAAAACAGATAAAGCCCAAACAAATTAGAATAAAAATGGCACCCAACCCATCTTACATGCTGAATGCTAAATTGAATAGAAACATTTTGCTTTGCTGGTGGGAAGACAGGAGATGGGAGCCAACCTAGCCTCACTTGGCAGGGAGTTCCATAACCTGGGATGAAACACGAAGAAGCCCTCTCTCATGTTGCCACCAAATGCTCCTCTGAAGATGGCAGTACCAAGAAAAAGGCCTCCCTGAAATATCTTAAAACCTGGTCAGGCTTGTATGGAGAAGGTGGTCTTGCAGGTAGCCTGGTCCCTTGCCATATCAGGCCTTAAAGGTCATAACTAATACTTCTCGTAACAAGGGAGTCACATGATACCTGTAACACTGTCAACAGTCTGGTTGTAACATTCTGGACTAGCTGAAGGCCAGGCAGGTTGTAATTAAGGCATGAGTGACCATGGACAGATCAGACAACTCTAGTTATGGGCACAGTTGGGTGCACTAGTCTCAGATGTGCAAATGCCAATCAATGAGCAGAGCACACAAAATAAAGATTTCTACAAACACCAGCATATATATCACTGTATTTTCAAGTATTTTTTTGTATTTTTGTACAATTAAATTTGCTTACAAATCCAGAAAGTAAAGAAAACAGTCCACAAAGCCACAGAATCTACATGACTCAGAAAAAGCCAGTCGGATTAATAGAAAATAAAGACAATTGAATCCATTGTGGATTTCTCTGACATTCCAACATTTATGTATGTTGTCTTGTCTAGTCTGGCCCTTATCTTAAGTCTATGCACCACCAAAAAGAGGGCATAGATGCTAATTTAGAAATAAAATTTCAAGAGCAATAGAATACGTCTAACTATATGAGGCAACACTGACCACATAACCTACCTTCTTATGTATGCAGAATATGTACATAATATGTTTAAGGGAAGGGGCTATGTTCCCTTCCCTTAAAGCTTCCTCACACTTGGGGGAAGCATATACACTGTTGCCAGGCACACAAAAGAATAGCCAGCAGCACAGTTTCTTTAAAGGTTGGAAGAAAAATGATAGCATAGGAATAGGTATAATTATGCTAAAATTGAGTCTTCCAGCTAATATATTTCATATTGTTCACTCTATGACATTTTATTCATGTAGAGCTTTTCTACATGAGGCGTTTAATCACTATTACTTTCAGTTTCATTGCAGAATTGAGATCTCAGCTCTACACCAAGAGCTTTTTCTTTCCTGCTTTCTTACTACATAACCTTTAGCAGAATAGTGCAAATACAAGCATAGGAAACTACCTTTTCTTTTGCTTTCAGAAATAATACCATTTTCCCCCACTCTAAAACAAACAAACAAACTGGGAAAGTGCTCTTAAAAAGCAGAAGTGAAACTGGGGGATCACAGCATCATCTAAAGAATTCATAAACAATCATGAATAAGGAATCACAAGTGCATAATAAATTCCTCATGTGGAAAAGCCTCATAGCCGTACCAGTACATTTTTGGTTCATTTCCAAATTCATGTGCACTATGTTTAAAGTAGTTCTAGCTCCAGTTAAAGGCAACTATGATTCAGTAGCCTCCTAACTGGGTTGAAAATGGGATATTATGACATTATTGTTCAGGATGGAATAACTAAAAGGATCTGAATTTGTCACAGTGAAGCATGCCTTCAATTACATAAATCAATAGATACTCAATTGTAAATTTGACATGCTTATTTGTTTGTAAATAGTGCTTATTTATTTGTATGTTCCTGACAGCCTTGGGCCGCCCGCCCAGCTCACATGAGATTAGGCCAGGGCCTCAGCTCGCAGTAGGCGAGCGGCCTCCCACCCGGCGACCAAGGTCCCCGGCCTTGCCTCGCTCATGCTCCGGACCATGGTGCTGCCCCCTTCGTGGGGGGGGGAGCAAAGAGGCAGAAAGGGGGGTAGGATTACCTTGGAAAGCCCGGAGGAGTCAGGCAAGGGGCTTAGCAACCTGTATCAGCTGACGTTACACGTTGTTACTGTTGTTTACCAACCTGTATCAGCTGAAGCCTTTACGGAAACATGCCTAAGCATTTTATATATATAGAAGATAGATAGATGGCGGAGATTCATTCAACATACATCACAACTGGACTTACAACAATATATGCCTGCTTCTGCTTTGAGCATTTGGACATTATAACAACAAATGAAGATAACACAACACACTTATTAATTAGTTTGTCTATTCATTTTTCCTTTCCTTTTCTTTCTTTTGTTTTGCTCCCCCCCTCCCTGCTAAAGTTGTATTAACCAAGTTTTCTGTAACAGCTGTTTAAACCCCACTTGTTAGGGGATTGTTCTGTTTTTATTTATTTATTTATTTATTACATTTTTATACTGCCCAATAGCCGAAGCTCTCTGGGCGGTTCACAAAAATTAAAACCATAATAAAACAACCAGCAGGTTATATCTATCTATCTATCTATCTATCTATCTATCTATCTATCAAAATAAAATAAAAAAACTCTGCTGGTTTAAAATACCAGAAGATAAGGCTTTCTCATCTTGGTCCAAACTCCACAGGAAATTGGAAGCTTAGGCTGATGCCTTATCTGACGTGCCCTGTGATCAGTCATGATGTTGTGAAATGTCACAAATTGTGGTTTCTTACAACTTACCCTCCATGCACCCACACTTTCCCTGGGTATTTCAGTCCCAAATCCAGATTGCTCAATGGTTCTTGTAAACAGATCCACTCAAAGTGGTTTGTTCCGATTTATTTATTTATTTGGATTTTCTTTAAAAAGTTATTCAGCCTTTTTAACCAATTAATATGTAATATAAACAATAAAATATAGTAATAAAAAGCCAGCGTGGTGTAATGGCTAGAGTGTTGGACTGGGAGTCGGGAGATCCAGCTTTTAGTCCCCACTTGACCATGGAAACTCACTGGGTGACTTTGGGCCAGTCACCTACTCTCAGCCCAACCTATCTCACAGGGTTGTTGTTGTGAGGATAAAATGGAGAGGGGAAGGATTGTGTATACAATCTTGAGTTCCTTGGAGGAAAAAAGGGGAGCTATAAATGTTATAAATAAATAAACGCAGGTAGAAACACACACACACACTAAAGCAGACTAACCAGCATAAAATGTCCAAGCAAATACAAAAGGTTTGACCTTGTGCCAAAGTAACTGCAAAATCAGCACCTGTTGCACCTCCTAGGAAGTTCTATAAACAGGGAGCCACATCAGAGATGGCTCTTGCTAGTTGTCATACAATGATAGAAGGCAGTAGAAGTAGAGAGTCTATTCTGCAGATCTTAAGACACTGGAAGACTGGTATAGGGAGTGTTGTTCTTTGGGTCCCAAGCTGATTAGGCCTTTATAGTTAAGTACCACCACCCTGAATTGGGCCTAGAAGCAAATGGGCAACCAGCACAGTTCCATTAGGATCAGTGTAATATGTTCCCATCTGGCCACACCCATTAACATTCTGACAACTGCATTCTGTACTAGCTGAAGCTTCCATGTTATCTTCAAGGGCAGTCCCACATACAGTGGATTACAGTAATTCAATTGGGAGGTTACTGGAGCATGGACCACTGTGGCCAGACTATCCCTACGGAGCAGTCATCACTGGTGAACTAGTTTAAAGAAAGCTCTTGGTTGGTGAACCAGCTAAAAGGCACTCATAGCCATTGAGATCACCTGGGCCTCCAGTGACAAAGCTAGATTCAGGAATAACCCCAAGCCATGCACCTGTCCTTTCAGGGGGCATGTGACCCTATCAGAACAAACTGCACACTCAGTTCCCAGACATAACAACCACCTATCTCTAGAGAGACCAACTTATTAGCCTTTATCTTGCCCATTACCAAGTCTATAGCCTCTCTTAATTCAGGCCATTTCTACACCAGCCCAAAAATCGGGGCTGGCCACAGCCAAGTCCCTATGCATCCAAATGATGCACAGGGACTCCCAGGAGGAAGGAGGGATGAGAATGGCTTTTCCCAGGGATAAATAATCCCTGGGAAAAGCTGATTCTTCCTGTAGTCTCAGGATCGTCCCGAGACCACGGGACCTGTGGCCACCCATTCTGGCTTCTTCACGAGTAGCAAGGATCAGTAGAGGGAAGGAACCGGGCCAGGAGGAATTGGGGGTGGGGGGAGCGTCATCAGGGCTTTTTTTTTTTTAACGTACATTTTAGTTGGAGTGCACGTGCGCTCATCTCCTTTAAAAAAAATGGTGGGCACAACACCCTCTTTCCTCCTGGGATGTCACATCCGCATGAGGACTAAGGGGAGGCTCTCACGATCAGACTATCATGAGATCCTGCCCCCACCTCCCTCTACATGGTGTAGAAAGGGCCTCAGATGACAAGGAAAAATAGAGCTGGGTGTCATGAGCATATTGATGGCACCTCACTGCAAATCTCACTATGACCTCAACCAGAAGCTTCATATAGCTATTAATAAAGGTAAGATGGAGCCCACAGCATGAATGTCAAAGTCAAACAGAAACTCCCCAATGCTATATTCTGAAACTGCCTCGGCAAATAGGAGTGGAACCACCTTGTCTCTGTGCCCCCTACACTCAGTCCACACAGATAATCCAGCAAGATACCATGGCTAGTGGTAATAGCTGCTGAGAGATCGAGGAGAAACCACAGGTTTGCACAATTCCAGTTTCTCTCTTGACAGAATTAATCTATCAGAGCAATCAAGGCTGTTTCAGTACAAAATCCAAGTCTAAAACTGGACTGAAATGTATCCAGATAATTGATTCACTCAAAAGTGCCTAAAGTTGAGCCACCGCCATCTTTTCCAAAACCTTGCCCAAAAATGGGACTTTAGGAGTTAGGCATTAGCTAAAAGTCCAAAGAGGATTTCATAGGGAATGACCACACAACCTCATCCTTCAAGGCATCTGGAACCACCGCCTCTCTTAATTACCTCTTCAATCCATCCAGTCAATTCCCCCACCCCTTACCAGCCAGCTGTCAATAGCCAGATGGGCAAGGATCAAAGATACAAGTGTCAGGAACACACACACATGCACGCGAACACACACACACAAGCACTTTGTCCACATCCCCAAATTATATAAATTTTATTTTAAACTACATATGTAAGTGTTACTAACTATGTGTCTAGCCTACACTGCAGTCCTAAACACTTGAAAGTAAATCCTATTAAAACAATCAAGAATTATGTTAAAGTAACATGCTTATAATTATCTACCCAAAGGCTAAATATAATTAACTCATTAATTACTACAATAATGTGGTATTAACATAGTTATCTTTGCCTTTTTAATTAAGGAATAAAGTATAGGACTGCTTTTTTTAAAAAAATGTTTAGCAGCATGAGGCTTTAATTGTGTGTGTGGGGGGGAGTGGAATTCTTTATGGGGTGTTTCTGTATGATCCCCAAAATAGCAGCATCTTAAAGTCTAAGAAAAAGGGTTTAATTATTTGAAGTATTTATGTTAGAACCCAGGAGAAACACATTGTCCTGCACCCATAGGATTACCTACATTGACAATAAGAACATAAATTCAGCCATTTACAGGGCACTGACTTATGTCAAAACGAAAGAAAACAACTGTTATTTCCTTTGGATTAGGAAGCGATACTGAGTAGTATAAATGACAAATGCATTTGAAATTGATGATGATGATGATGATGATGATGATGATGATTATAGTTGCCCCTAAACTGAGTCAGACCATTGGTCCATTCATCTCAGCTTTGCACCTGATAAAGTGGACTGTAGTCCACAAAAGTATATTCCATAATAAATTTGTTAGCACTTCAGCATACTACACTTTTTCAGGTTTTAGCAAAGTATTTCCTACACTGACTGGCTGTGGCTCTTGAGGGGACAGACACGGGTCTTTCACAGCCCCACTTAGAGATGCCAAAAGTTGAAATTGGGACCTACCTAGTGCATACATGGCACATGCTCTACCACTGAGCTACCACCCTTCTCCATTTAGAATGACCACTATCTTATGTGAACTGAAGAACATAGCAAATTGTTTTGTCCATAGCCATTATACAAATAACCAGAACAAGGGGCTTCCAGTAAGTCAAGCTAATTGTTGCTTTCCCCCCTTTCTAACCACTAAACCCTATTTTCTGTCACAAGCACAAGTTTTTGAAAACACTTTTAGTTTCCAATGTAGCATAGGGTGGTAGAGGGGAGGTGGGGGTGGAAGGAAGGAGGGAGGGAAAATACACAGCTAAAGTTCATTTGACTTGTGGAACTAGTTTCTCAGTTCTTCAGATCCTGGCCACGGTTTCTAAACTACCATTGATTATACATTCTAATTTCCAACCTATTTCCTTACAGAACAAAAATAGATTTTTAAAAATGGTACAAAATGACCTTAAAGCAATTCCAGGGCACTGATTGTTACAATCTGAAGCCAAGACACTAAGGCCAGGATCGGAGGGAAAGTCAGTGTATGTGTGCTGTGAGGAATTGAAAGGTTCCTTTTGAAGGTGCCCTATGGTGGCCACTTAGGCAACAGGACACCTTCAAATACATGACCAATCCTTTATAAAGAAGGATACATGGCCAGTGCATCCTATTCCCAATACAACAAGGTGTTCCCAAACTCTGTTGCCCTTTGGGAATGATCTCTGATGTACCACAAAACTGTGATCAGAAGAGGAAATTAGCAATGCCTCGGTGGGCATCCAGAAGCAGTTTCAGGTGCCCACAAATCTCTTTGGAATCTGGCCTGAAATATTAACTGCCCATACTGATCTGCATACAGTCAAAATAAATCAATAAAGCCACTTACAAAAACAAGTCACACTTGGAAAAAAAAAACATAAAGCAAAAACAAATCAACCACTTTATACTGTGACAGGGCCTCTGGAATACCCTCCCAGTGGAGATCTAGCCTGCTCCCTCATCCCCGTGTTTCAGACAAAATGTTTAAAAGATTTTAGTCCAATAAGCTTTCAACGGGCCATCTTTCTGCTGCTTTTAAAATGGGTTTTATATTGATTGCTATAGTGGCATTTATTAAAACCAACCACATGTTGAAAGTACACATCAAAGGTTTGTGGAGTCCCATAAGTTGAACCTGTTGCCCTCGCAGTGCAGTCTGCACATAGGCCACACTGTCTGATAGAAGTGTGCTTGGTGTCCATGTAAAGAGACCTTATACGTGTACAGATGAATGCACTGTTGTAAAGAAGCGCGGCTAGCTGGAGCGACCTCTCAAGCCCGGCGTTTACAAAACACAAGGGGGATTGTATGAAACCACCTCAAGTTTTTAATAGAAAAGAACAAAATATCATGTGGTTTTTAAAGTAGGGCTTTGTGATCCTTGATATGAGAACATAGATGAAAATAGAGAGAGGTTAGAACACCTAGAAAATGTTGGCTGAAGATTATGGACTTCCCTAGATCCAGGGTGGTGGTGGTGGTGGTTTGAGACTAGAGAAACAATGTTCTTAGCATGCTCATTGCTTTCCCCTCTTTTCTGCCATGTAGCACTTGTTATGGTTTGGTGGTTAATTGAGTTATCTGATGGACTTATCTTCTGTGCTGTCGTCCACATCAGATCAGCAACTCTGCAACCCAAAGTGCATTTGACAGCTTAAGTTTATGCATGGGTTTACTAGCTGCAGGAGTGAACTTGATCAGGCCCTCCTTAGTATACTCATGTCTCCTGAGAACTGGAGATAAAAATGTAACAAAGATAGAAAAACACAAATTTTGATTTTAAGTGCACTTCTCTGCTGAGGTTCTCTATACTGGAAAACCACTAAATGCATTAGTGTAACTGGGAGGGGGAGGGGGAGGTTGCCATACCATAAACTGTAGCACATCACTAGCGACTCCTGTTTTATTTATAAGAATAGGACAGAGTAGTAATAATAATGCAGTTAAGAAAATAACTTTTCATGAAATAAATCATTGGTTAAAACAATTTTCACGTCAATCACAGAATCTGCAAATATGTTAAGATGCTTTGCATGATCTACCATATCATACTACATTTTACAACAGGAGTGTTAAAACTGAAATGGACTAGAGGGCCTAGAAATGATGAGAGGTTGTACCCACAGTGTTTCATCTGAATTTAACACCAACATGTATTTCCACCTGTCCCCATCTTGTCTAACAAAATTCTCCAGGCCACCAAAATCTCTTCTCTGGCAACCTTCACTTCACCCCTGCCCACAGAACTGCCCCTAAATTCCTTTGTAGCTCCCAATGCCCTTCCATTTAAGTTCTGTTTTTATGACTGCCTGCCAAAATGGTTGCAGCCCCCCCCCCAAAAAAAAACAACCTGTTTCCCTGCATACAAACCCCACTGACAGTTCAAACATCCCTGCTAAAACCCTGTTCCCAGTAGGCTATAAGTCACAGGTATTTCTGGTATTTTGACCCAAATAAGTGGGATCAAATACAATTATATGATTAAGCAAGTTCAATGAATTTCAAGCATAAGGAGGAAAATATGCATGATATTTGCTGAGACTATGGGGATGTCAAGATGAGGGCTTATCCCGGGGATCACCCCAGGATCATCCCTGTGTGTCCACATGACGCACAGGGATCCCGGGGACAGGGAAGAATGAACCCTCCCTTTCCCCAGGATAACTGGGACGGCTTTGATCCCAACTTTTCCCGCAGTCTCGGGATTGTTCGGGCAGCCGTCCTGGTTTCATCCCAGCTCCTTGTGAGTAAATGCGAGGAGCCGGGAACCAGGCATGGGGCATGGAGCTCTTCAGAAGCTCCATGCCCATCGGGGGTGGGATGGGGGAGTGGGATCTTTTGTTAAAAAAAACCCCACATACCTTTTCGATGGAGCTCTAGTGTGCCCATCTTCAATAGAAACTAAAACGGCGGGCGTGACATCCTCTTCCTCCCGGGATGTCGCATGCTGTGTATGGACTGAGGGGGAGGATCTTGCAATCACCATATTGCGAGATCCTCCCCCTCCCCTCCCTAGTTCTAGACTAGGGTAACCATATGAAAAGGAGGACAGGACAGGATATACACTACTTCTTATAATGGTTTATAATGGTTATGACAACTGTTCAGGCCCAGGACACATTACACATACAGTATTCATACCATTTTAAACGTGTTATATCATGCTTGGTGTAGATTGACCCCTAGGCTCCTGTATCTTTAACAGTTGCATAGAAAAGGGAATTTCAGCAGGTGTCATTTGTATGCATGTTACACCTGGTGAAATTTCCTCTTCGTCACAATAGTTAAAGCTGCAGGAGCTATACTGCAGCTATACTGTGACCAGATTAAAAAGAGGGCAGGGCACCTGTAGCTTTAACTGTTGTGATGAAGATGAAATTTCACCAGGTTCTCTATAAATACAAATGACATCTGCTGAAATTCTCTTTTCAATACAACTGTATTGAAGATACAGGAGCCTTGTCCTCCTTTTCATATGGTCACCCTAGTCTAGACATGCCCTATGCCAATATAGAGGCAGGGGAGTTCTTCAAAGGAGAATTCCCTTGCCCACTGATTCTTCCCAGCAGATAGCTTTTGAGGCCATTTCCATGCAGCTTAAAGCTCCTTTTCAATCCTGGCATCTCAACTGTGGAATCCCTTCCCCAGAGAGGCTTGCCTGGTGCCTACACTGTGGTCTTTTTGGTGCCACATGAAGTCATTTTCATTCTCCCAGGCCTTTTAGTGCCTCTGGGTTTGTTTCTTTTAAAGTGATAGTGTACTATTGTTGTCCTCTGCTATTGATTTTACTTTATTTTTATTCTGTGTCTGTTTTAATTTTTAGGAGAGAAATGCTATTTTTAAGGGCTCAGGGATCATTTGCAGGAGAGTATTGGCAGGTGAGAAATGGTTAGTCACACACTCCCACTTGCCAGTTATCCCCTGCAAATGCTCCCCCATCACTACATAAGCATTGCAGTGAAACATGATGGCCTTGCTTCTGCTGCTGCCTTTTCTGTAATGGGGACTGCTCGCTCTCTCGGCATGCAAATGCAAAGTCGTCTCTTTAGAGCTGACTGGATTCCCTGGAATCAAGAGCATAATGTTCTTACTTTGCCAATTCCAGCATCTGAATATCCCTTTCTGTTTCAGCTCTGAGTCTTCCACAGAGAATATTTTTATTTCATTTAGATAAACAAATAAGAAGCTGGTTGGCTGCAGCACTTCACAGATATTAAGTATCTTCTCAGTCTATATTGAGTCTGCGGAATGCTAGTTATTTTCCAAAGCATTTCATCAGAATCAAATTTGACAAGGCTAACTCACAGGACCAAGGCATTTATAAATAGACAATACCAAGTATACTCTTCCTTGTCCTAATTCATTCACTGGAAAGCCTTGGAATGATATTATTATAACCAAACAGGTGGTGATGTCACTTGGGAGGCGGCAGTATCTTAAGTATGTCAGTGCTCAACAGTGCAAATTACTAATTATAAATAGGCCTTGTTGATAACAAAAGCACTTAGAAATAGGGAGTGTTAGAACATGTTGAGAATCATCAAAATTAGGATAGATTTAATTCAGTAAACATTATGCATTGTCATCTAGGACACTCTCTGTTATTACCGTTTTGTTGAGGAAGGCAAGAATTGTTCAGCTATTTATAAGGACAGAAACTACTTCTGAATTCTTTTATTTCAGTACTTTTAGATAACCTACTCTATGAATAAGAGAGTTAAGTAGTGTACTGCCGTTTAGAAATAGGCCTAGTTCAGATATACAGCCCTGCAGCAATGTCTCTATGTCAGGCCTTATCTGTGCCAGATTTAGGCCTTGGCTGTCCCTCACGTTATTTCTGTTAGCTTGCTCGCCTTTCTTCTGTCTGTTTGATTGTCTCTGAATTTTCCAGCTATTTGCTTTTCTTGCCTGCCTTTCTGGCTATTACTCCTTTTAATCACTGTTTGAGTCTTCTAAAACTCCTCAATTTGGACCCTGAACTGTGGGCTGTAATTGACTATGACATTATTCTTCTGTGCTAAATTTAGTAGATTGGCTGCTTTCCTAAGTTCTGCCCAGGCCTTCTTATGGGATCTGACTGGACACTCCATTTCAGCTACAGTCCCAGTCCAGCTGATAGTCATACCTTCAGTCCTCTGTGTATTTGCTGCCTGCAGTCTAATGCTGATAAAACACAGCCAGTTCTGGTTGCGTCCTACTGGCAGTCTCACAGATCACCTGCATTAAACAAACAGAAGCCCTGAGACAATCAAGCAGTGCTACTCCCCATTACTTAGACTTCTCTGAGAAATAATGAATAAATGTCACTGAATTCTTCCTGATTGTGGCAGAGGACCCAATTGTCTTGGCTGGGTCTGGGAGTCACCCATCATTATATTTATCCAGAATGCTCCTGATGTAGCATGGTTCTAGGACATTGTGACTGGGGGCTGCCATTGCAATTTCTCAGATTAAACACTGCCAGACTGGGTTTCCAGTAAAAATGATCGTAGACATAGGGCGTTTCTACACTAGCCCAAAAATCCGGGCTGGTCACGGCCAAGTCCCTGTGCATCCAAATGACGTACAGGGACTCCCGGGGGCAAAGAGGGACTATTATTATTATTATTATTATTATTATTATTATTATTATTATTATTATTATATTTATTTATTTATTTATATAGCACCATCAATGTACATCGTGCTGTACAAATAATCCCTGAGAAAACCTGATTCTTCCCATGGTCTTGGGATCGTGTCGAGACTGCGGGATGTGTGGATGCCCATCCTGGCTTCTTTCCTCCTCCCTATGAGTAGCAGGGACCAGTAGAGGGAAGGAGGCAGGCTGGGAGGAATCAGGGGTGGGGAGAGCAGGGTCGGGGCTTACCCCCTCAACTTACCTTGAACCAGAGCGCGAGTGCACTCCAGCTCCTTAAAAAAAGTGGCAGCCACGACTTACGTGACATCCCTTCTCTCATCCTGGATGTCACACTTCCATTTGGACACGTGGAACAATCCCAGAAGAAGATAAGTCCGGGATCGCCCCCCCTCTCCTTCCCTCCATCTACACCCGAAAGGGCCATAGATGAGAGAAAACAAACCCAAAATGCTAGGACACCATTTCAGGCTTATTTTGGGTTATGGGGACGTGAAGGATAAGGCAACAATAACAGTATATGTCAAAGGCCTTCTTTTCAATAACCTCGTGATTAATACAGCCATGTATTTTAAGAGTATTGTATTACATTTTATACTTCATGATAACCAAATATTTATGTGCTCCTGAGGAATGATTGCAAGTAATTTGAAAAATGGGGGATATGGGCAATGCTCCCCCTGCCCTCTCTAACCAGCACTCCTGCTGGTATAGTACTGTGCTGGCTAAAATCACCCTTCTCCACTTCCTAGGTTTTGTAATACCACATCTCTATCTTGTGAAGGTGTGTTTTGTTGTTGATGTTGTCTCCAGATAAAGGAAAATGTTCGCAATGATACCCCATTCCTATCCGCTGCCAAAATCAGAATATGGGTCACTTGCTGTTCACACTACACAAGGAGATCATACTTCCTTGAATTTCTCCCCACATCAGTTACTTTAGCAATTTTTCCTCTCAAAAAGCAAAGTGCACTAGATTTTTTGGGAGGCACTTTGCACATATTTTCCCTCAAGCAGCCCCAGATCATAATTTCCTCCTGCAGCTGGGGGAACATGACAAGGCTTTCCCCAGAAGCTTGTCAGTGCCGATCATTTTCTTCGCCCAGATGAGGCTCACTCTAGCAGAAGTGCAAAGCACTTGCTCCCAGGGGAGCTGCAAATGTTGCCTTTCCAACAAAACTCAGATGCATGCCGTTCATAGCTATCCATAGACTGCAGCCTCTCTTCACCCGTTGCTGCTCTCCCTTGTCTCTCAGATAGTCACTTTCATTTCTCTCACTTTTCTAGGAGCGAAGTGAAATTCCCCACTTAAATCATGCTCAGCTGGCATAACAGAGCAATGAGTAAGATCAGCATATTCCAAAAGGGAGAGGCTTCTGTTCCTTTAAGAGTGTTTCAAGAAACAGAACTTGTATTTCACAGTACTACGGAGATGATAATTTTGAATCCACCTACTCCAGAGTTCTTAAAGGGGCAGCAGAAGCCCTGTCCAATTTGGAACATGTCCACTTGGGCAAGTAGACTGAAACATAACTTTTACAGCAACAAGCTCCACATGCCCAACAACAGTACTTCCTTCTTGTTTACTTTTATAAGAAAAAATTAGACCAAGTTGGTGTACTGGTTAGAGTGTTCGACAGGGACTTAGGAGACCTTGGTTCTAGTCCCCACCCATTGGTGAAGTTTATTGTGACTTTGGGCCAGTCACTGATTCTCAGCCTAACCTACATCACAATTGGAGAGGAAGAGGAGGACCGTGAAAGCTGCCTTGGGTTCCTTGTTGTAAGAGGAAAAAAAGCCAGGATATAAATGTAATACTGAATAAAATAAACAAATGCTTACATTTCTTCCCCTTTTACACACACCCCTGAAGAAAGATATGCAACTTTGTATGTTTCACTGTAGCACAGGGGGTGAAGAAAAAAGGAAAGTGCTACTTTGGACACCACAAACGTTATGGACAACAGCATAAAACAACTATTCCCATGTCAGATTATATAACATCCAGAGCCACTCTAAAAACTGAAACACACATTAAAGGTGCAAACAAACAGACTCACAAGAAGATTCCTCTTACAATACAGTAAGGCTCAGATTCTTCATAAGGCAATAAAAGACTAGGACAATGTTGGGGGTCCTTTGCTGGTCTCATGCAGTCCATCTGGATTTGGAGCAGAAAGACGAAGGAAAGTCTGAGAGCATGGAGAGTGAATTGTAAGCAAGCAGAATTTAGAATCATAGAATAGTAGAGTTGGAAGGGGCTTATAAGGCCATTGAGTCCAACCCCCTGCTCAATGCAGGAATCCACCGTACAGCATACTTGACAGATGGTTGTCCAGCTGCCTCATGAAGGCGTCTAGTGTGGGAGAGCCCACAACCTCCCTAGGTAACTGATTCCATTGTCGTACTGCTCTAACAGTCAGGATGTTTTTCCTGATGTCTAGTTGGAATCTGGCTTCCTTTAACTTGAGCCCGTTATTCCGTGTCCTGCACTCTGGGAGGATCGAGAAGAGATCCTGGCCCTCCTCTGTGTGACAACCTTTTAAGTATTTGAAGAGTGCTATCATGTCTCCCCTCAATCTTCTCTTCTCCAGGCTAAACATGCCCAGTTCTTTCAGTCTCTCTTCATAGGGCTTTGTTTCCAGACCCCTGATCATCCTGGTTGCCCTCCTCTGAACACGCTCCAGCTTGTCTGCATCCTTCTTGAATTGTGGAGCCCAGAACTGGACGCAATACTCTAGATGACGCCTAACCAGGGCTGAATAGAGAGGAACCAGTACCTCACGTGATTTGGAAGCTATACTTCTATTAATGCAGCCCAAAATAGCATTTGCTTTTCTTGCAGCCATATCGCACTGTTGGCTCATATTCAGCTTGCGATCTACGACAATTCCAAGATCCTTCTCGTTTGTAGTATTGCTGAGCCAAGTGTCCCCCATCTTGTAACTGTGCCTTTGGTTTCTATTTCCTAAATGTAGAACTTGGCATTTATCCCTATTAAACTTCATTCTGTTGTTTTCAGCCCAGCACTCCAGCCTATCAAGATCACTTTGAAGTTTATTTCTGTCTCCCAGGGTATTAGCTATCCCACCCAATTTTGTGTCATCTGCAAATTTGATAAGCATTCCCTGCACCTCATCATCCAAATCATTAATAAAAATGTTGAAGAGCACTGGGCCCAGGACTGAGCCCTGCGGTACCCCACTCATTACCTCCCCCCAGTTTGAGAAGGTACCATTGATAAGCACTCTTTGAGTCCGATTCTGTAGCCAACTGTGAATCCACATAATAGTTGTTCCATCTAACCCACTTTTAGCTAGTTTGTTAATCAGAATATCATGGGGTACTTTATCAAAAGCTTTTCTGAAGTCAAGATATATTATTTCCACAGCTTTCCCACAGTCCACAAGGGAGATTACCCCATCAAAAAATGAGATCAAATTAGTCTGACAGGATTTGTTCCTGACAAATCCATGCAGGCTTCTAGTAATCACTGCATTGATTTCAAGGTGCTTACAGATTGACTTCTTTATGATCTGCTCCAAAACTTTCCCAGGGGTGGATGTCAGACTGACTGGTCTGTAGTTCCCAGGTTCCTCCTTTTTGCCCTTTTTGAAGATAGGGACAACGTTAGCCCTCCTCCAGGCATCCGGCACCTCACCCATCTTCCATGATTTCGCAAAGATAATCGACAGCGGTTCTGACAATTCTTCTGCTAGCTCCTTCATTACTCTAGGATGCAGTTCATTGGGCCCTGGAAATTTGAACTCATTCAAAGAAAGTAGGTGTTCCTTGACCATTTGTTTATCAATCTCAAACTGCAATCCTGCCCCCTCAACTTGTGCTTCACTTTTTCCAGGGAGGTCATAAACCTGCTTTTGGGAGAAGACTGAGCCAAAGTAGAAATTGAGCACTTCAGCTTTTTCTTTATCATCTGTTATCAATTTTCCATCCTCATTAAGCAGTTGAACCACCATTTCTTTCCTCTGACTTTTACTACTCATGTATCTGAAGAAGGCCTTTTTATTGCTTTTAGCATCCCTCGCTAATCTCAGCTCATTCTCAGCTTTAGCCTTCCTGATGCCATTTCAGCACTTCTGTGTCTCCTGTCTGTACTCTTCTTTTGTGGCCTGGCCTTCCTTCCACTTCCTATATGTATCCTCTTTTGTTTTCAGGACATCTCTAAGCTTTTTGTGGAGCCACATTGGTTTCTTCTGTTGTCTTCTATCTTTTTTCCTTGCTGGAATTGTTTGTAATTGTGCCTTTAAAATTTCCTTTTTTAAATACTCCCACCCATCTTGCACTCCTTTTCTCATTAGGCTCACTTGCCATGGGACCTTACTTATCATAGTTCTGACTTTATTAAAATCCGCTTTCCTAAAATCCAGAGTACGTGTATGGTACACTCAGCTTTTGCCTCCTTTATAATCAAGAATTCAAGTATCATATGGTCACTTTCCTCCAGAGTTCCCGTAACTGCCGTTTTATCCACTAAGTCATCCCTATTGGTCAATATCAAGTCAAGGATTGCTGATCCTCTAGTTCCTTCCTCCACTTTCTGTAGGAGGAAGTTATCACCCACACATGTCAGTAATTTCTTGGAAGTGCACGCTTTTGGCAGTATTTGTCTTCCAACAGATTTATTATTTATTTATTAATTACATTTCTACACACCCAATAGCCGGAGCTCTCTGGGCGGTTCACAAAAATTAAAAACATTCAAAGTATAAAACAACAGTATAAAACCATACTTTAAAATACAATATAAAAGCTCAACCAGATAAAAACAGCAGCAATGCAAAATTACAAATTTAAAACACCAAGTTAAAATTTATTTATAGACTGTTAAAATGCTGGGAGAATATCAGGGTAATTGAAGTCCCCCATCACTACTACATCAGACTTCCTTGAAAGACTGGCAATTTGTTTCTCAAAGGTTTCATCCTTGTCTTCTCCTTGATTGGGTGGTTGGTAGTAGACTCCGATTATCATGTTCTTTTTATTCCTTGCCCCATTTATTTTAATCCAGATGCTCTCAATGATGCTCCCAGCCTCATCCACCTGTATTTCTGTGCAGGGATAGGTATTTTTAACATATAGTGAACTCCGCCTCCCTTTCTATTTACACGAGGGTTTATTGTGTGCTTGTGATCGGTCATTCACAAAAGTTTTAGGGTCTTTTACATGATGTCGTCAACCTTCATGACTCTTCCATGCTTTATGACCTTTATCCCAGTTTTTTTATGATTGGAAAAAGTGTGGCATTTTCTCTGAGAAGCTCAATGAATTGCTTTAGCAGTTGTGTGAACTTCTGTAATTCTATAACACACCACCATCTAATAGCGGTATAATGAAACAGAAAGAACTTGCAGAGAAATAAAACCCGCAAAAAGCAGCCTGTGTCAGCCCTTGTAAAGGAGTCAATCCTGTAAAGAATCTGGAAGCAGAAGCCCCGGTAAGACTGGAAGCATAAAGCCCTGGTGTACAGAAACCCTTAGTTTCCCATTTCCTGGCATTGTGGAACTTGCACCTATGTGAAATAGCCTTAAATCTGTCCTCAGGTTTTTTTGATCAGGGAATAACAACTATCACTCACAGACCATTGAAAACACTCACTCTGTCCTGATGTGCCACATTACAGACTCAATCACCCTGGCATCCACATCAGTACAAACTGCCTTCCATAAATGGTGGTTCTAGTGTAGTGCTAGAATGACTTGATGGTCAGAACTATATGATGGCTGCAGCAGCATTAATCCCTTACACAGAGGCCATTTTCACTAGTCTCCCTGTGATGTTTGGACTGTGTGGTTTGGTTCTAAGCGTTTGAAGCTCAATAACCTCCCTGGTTCCAAAGACAGGTAAATCACACTCTTCTAAGTGACACAACGCTTCAGAGTCTGTTCCTTCTTCTATGGGCCTGTTCAGATGACACTTCAGGCTCTGTGGTTAGCAAAACTGTGGTTCTCTACTACAAGCTGTGCTGTTTCACACAACACTTTATGTGTGGTGCTTCAGTTTGAGGGATTAAATGGAAAGGAGGAGCAGCTGAGCTTGGGAGTGTTTGGGGTGTGGCCTTTCACAGGAACAGGCAAAATCTAGCTGAAGGCCTATGCAGCTGATAACAATCCCCAATCAACACACTCTCCATAAAAGACTTCCCTAAATTCAGAAGCAATTCTGGAAGCAACTATTGTTTTGGTGCCTGGTCTTCGTTGCTTGCCTATTAGCACCTTGATCTTGCCTGGACTTATCCTGACCTTGGACTGGACCCTGACTATGTTTTGATGCCTTCTTGATTCCTGTATTGTTGACCCGGCTTTGGATGGATACTTCGGCTTTTGACCATGGACTGTTTGTTGACTTTTCCCTCCTGCTTATTGAGTGTAACACTGCTGATTTACGACATTAAGCCACGGTTAGAGCTGCTAACCCTGCTGCAGATGGTCTCACTGTGGTTAGTGAGTGAGCAGGGTTTAGCAAAACGCATTGCACAAGACACCAAAAGCCTTAACCAGCAAGGTTAAGCTGTTCTTATACTTACACACATTAAGGATTTGAGATAGATACTGGCTTCGTTCATACAATGACGCCTGAAATGAAACCAGGAGTGCACCATTAACCATATAGCACTATCTCATAAGATAGTCAGGCTTTTTGTAGTGTACTAACATCTTCTAGATATCATTCTCTCCCTCTGTGTGTGTGTGTGTTTTAAAAAATCATCAATGCTGAAGTTAGGTATTAGGCATTCCTACTGCAAAACATTAAGCATGCCAAAGGCAAGCCCCTCTTGCGTTTCCCATCTCAAATGCCATCACTTTATCCATTAAAACAAAATTATATTTGCCTATTGAATTTGTTCCCCTAGATGCTATTTTCTATTATAAACAAGAGTGATCATAAAAGAATGCCAATTTTCAACTAGATTGGCTAAATCTCTGCAATTAGCGCTCCTGTTCATCAAGGCAGGTTGCAAGGAAAGAAACAGTCTTCCGAAGCATTTCCTCTCATTCAATTTTATCATAAGGCATAAAACTTAGAGCTACATTATTGCATGCCTCTAAGTGGAACCTGCTCTGTTTATTTAATATATGACTAATTTGTTGGATTGTAGAGTATTTAGGGGGGAAGGGGACTGATCTCTTCTGGCAGGCCTACCCAGTCGAATTTTAAGATGTCTGGCTGGCTATTATTTTAATAATGTATTAGTTTTTATATGTTTTAATCCATTTTATGTATTTTATATTTTGTATTTCATGTTGTTCCCCGCTTCGATCCAGAGATGGGTATTTATTTATTTATTTATTTATTGCATTTCTATACCGCCCAATAGCTGAAGCTCTCTGGGTGGTTCACAAAAATTAAAACCATTCAAAGTATAAAACATCAGATGATGATGATGATGATGATGATGATGATGTGAAAAGAAAAAGTGATTTACACTGCAATTATATGCATATTTGCTCAGAAGTAAGTCCCATAGCATTCAATGGAGCTTACTCACAGTTGTGTGCATACGATTGCAGCCTGTGAGAGGGTAAGAAAGATTACAGCTGGACTTACATACTCAACTACCTGGGTGTAAGCTCAATTGAACTCAATGGGATTTACCTCTGAGTAGACATTCATAGGATTGCTCTGTAAGCATTTTAGCAGATATTAGCCATGATAAGCTATAGCCTAGTGGACTACTGAGGAAAGCAGAAAGAAGCTGAACTGAATGGGCATTTGTATGATCTAACAGGGAAATTCTTAGCTCCCTAAGGTATACCTTCCCTTGCATACCTTAGTCAGTTTTTAGAGCCAGGAACTGTGCTTAGGAAAGATGTCAAGTTATAATAATAAGGAAATGACTTACTTGGTGCATGTACAGAGTGCAGGTCATGGAGCAGGTACAGTTTTTGCAGGTCACAATTAGTGGTGTCTCCTCCTTGAGTCTGAAAGGCAGGGGGCATCATTAAATGGACCACTTCAGGCAGGGGCATAGTGTAAGAGGGTTACACAGAAATATATGTACTGTACCAAAAGCTACAGGAGGCAGAATAAGATAGAAAAGAGACAACAATGGATAGCACAAAGTTAGAGTGAAAAGGAAAAAGGTCACTGGATGGGTATAAATAGAGCAGTCTATTGCTTATGGTCAGACAACTTCTAGCGCTAAGCATATACTCAGTTCTTTCATGTTGTTGGACCTTTTCCTTATTCAATAAATGCATGCCAAGTTTGCAAAGTGTATAAAACCTGGGATTTTATTTCTAAAACTTAACTCACTCAATTGAACCAGTATCAGCTTTTCGGTGAATACTTAGTTTAATTCTACACAAACCTATAAAATACAAAATAAATTAAAATTATTATTTATTCTACGGCTGCTGACATTTTAATGACGTTCTAGTTACAGATATTTCCACTCAGCAAGGTCAGCTATTCAGCTCTTGTTTAAATTGGTTTAATTTGTTAGAATATATTAAATAGCTTCAGTAGAAGTATTTGGACTGTAATATCAGATTTTTGTCTCCATTTCATTAAATTGATTAGTTATTTAATCTGAAAGTAAAATAATACAATTGCACATAAAATGCCAAGATATGAATTTGATCTATTGCTACTTTAAGGCGGAAGGGGGGAAATTCAGCAATTCCAATTTTCTAGAATAGTGCTAATAATAATAATAATGATGATGATGACAACATGGGGCTGAAAACCTGCTCGAGCAAGACGATAATGGGTCAAAATTGGCACCAATGAGATATTTCCTCTCATTGCAGCTTAACGGAGTGATTATCATGAAAAACTCTCCCTTCCCACTTGCGGTAATCCTAACGATTATCAAAAACAAAACCCAATAGCTGCAATTCGCATTGGAAAAGTTGCAAGTTAAGTGCAAAGACACATTTAACATAACATGTAGTTTGGCTGTTTCCTCAACGCCTAGCCATTAAGCTGATCAAACATTTTCTATAAAATGTTTTTTGATACTTTGTCACCACTGAGATGGCACCGGGAGAGAAGGAAGAGAATCATAAAGAAGAAGAAAAAACCACAAATTTAAAGGTGCAGGAGCTATACTAGAGTGACCAGATTTAAAAGAGGACAGGGCACCTGCAGCTTTAACTGTTGTGTTGAAGAGGGAATTTCACCAGGTTCTCCATATATACAAATGACACCTGCTGAATTTCCCTTTTCAATACAACTGTTAAACATACAGGAGCCCTGTTCTCCTTTTCATATGGTCACTCTAATTTTAGGAGTCCTGTGCATTTGGGGTACTGACCCTGAATATATATATATATACACACACACACACACACACGGAAGTACATAGGTAATACCAAAGGAAATAGAAGGTGGTAGGCTTGCCTGCATATGTCAAACCACTGGAGATGCCAAAACTATTCTTAAAAAATAAAAATAGAAGAGCAGAGCTAAGGAGATCTACACCTTTGGAGATTGAACTACTGTTTTGTTCTTTCCCTCAAAAGTTAGATTTTCTGTTGTCTGAAAAGAGAGAAAAAAGATCCACAGGACAACAATAATTAAGTTACATTGTCACATAGAAGCCCTATAAAAACTGAATTACATGGTCTGGTTACTGCAGAGTAAACACCTAGCACAGAAGTAACCCTACAGGAAGTGTGCAATTCTGTGATCTGGGAGGGTGTCCCAGGCAGTATAGTAGGGTGAAGAAGCTCAGGCCTGGAGGCCAAATTATAAAACCATTTACATACAAACATTGGGTGACCATACACCCGGATTTGCCCAGACATGTCCGGAAATCCTACCCCCAAGCGGGATCCGGGGGAAGATTTCAAAATCCCCCCAAATCTCCAGAAAAATCACGGTCCTGGCCAAGGCCTGCGTTGCTGGGGGGAGCTGGGAGACCCGTTCTCCCAAAATGGGCGTCGCAGCCCCCGCCCCCCAGCGATGCTCTTCCGTTTTCCTCTGTGCTGACGCAAGTGCGCCAGCACACAGGAGAAGGCCTGCGTCGCTGGGGGGTGGGGAGGAGCTGGGAGACCCATTCTGCGAGAATGAGCCTCGCAGCCCCTGTCCCCCACTAACGCTCTCCCCTTCTCCTCTGTGCTGACGCAAGCGCGCCAGCACACAGGAGAAGGCCTGCTTCACTGGGGAGGGGAGGAGCTGGGAGACCCATTCTCTGAGAATGGGTCTCCCAGCTCCCTCCCCCAGTGATGCTGGGCCAGCACCAGGCCAGCATTAGGCCAATCTCGGCCCTGGGAGGCCTGGAGGCCTCGTTCCTGGACTTCTGGGAATGGGTCCTCCAGCCCCACCTCCCAGCACCTGGGTCTGCAGCCGCGGCCAGCGCGCACAGGGCGCGCCTCAGCTGGGCTCGGGCTTCTTCCCAGCACCCGGGCCTGCAGCCGTGCCCACCACACACGGGGCTCGCCTCGGCTGGGCCCAGGCTTCCATCCAGCACCTGGGTCTGCAGCTGCGCCAACAACTACAACCCTGTGAGGTGGGTTGGGGAGTGTGTGACTGGCCTAAAGTCACTCCATGTCTGAGTGGGGACTAGAACCCAAATCTCCCAGCTGCCAGTCCAACACTTTAGCCACTACACCACACTATGATGATGATGATGATGATGATGATGCCTTGGGTGAGTAAGTATTGTATTTTTTATGTTATTTTATTGTTTGCCTTGGGGGGTGTTGCTGTAGATTATTATTATTTTGCCTTTGGTGAGTGTGGGCTGGATTTATATCCCCACCCCCAGTTAAGTATGTGTGGAGTTGTTGTTGTTGTTTTTAGATTTTCTTGGGGAGGGTGTGGAGTTTTTTCCATGCTGGGTGAGTGTTTAGGGGTGTGTGGATTTTAATTTTTATTGCCTTTGATAAGCATATGTGAGGTGTGTATTGCTGTTGTTATTTTACCTTGAGTGTGTGTGTGAATGAATTTTTATTTTTGACTTAAGGCTCATCTACACCAAGCAGGATATTCCACTATGAAAGTGGTATATAACATGCAGGATCTACACTACTGCTTTATAGTGGTATTGAAGTGCACTGACAACTGTTGAGGCCCATTGACATGTATCATATACTGCTTTCATAACCGCTGTTATAATGTAATATCCTGCTTGGTATAGATGTGTCATGGGCCCCAACAGTTGTCAGTGCACTTCAGTACCACCATGGGCCTTGCTAGACGAGGCCTTAGCGTGCTTTGAGGCCCGGTTTCCCTGCTGTGCATCCACATGACGCACAGGGGAATCCGGGCCCAGGCCGCACTGAAGCCTCCCCTAACGCGCCATAAGCGAAGTCGCTTATGGTGTGCCTTTTCCGCAGCCCCGGCCTGAGGCCGGGGCTGCGGAACATCTAGCAAGGTCCGTGGCTTTTTGTGGCTACTCGCTTACTTGCGAGGAAAAGCCATGGACTGGGCACAGCGCTGAGCCGGGCCGGGGGGATCCGGGGGGGGGAGATAGGGGGAAGGCCGGACTGGCAGGAGAGGGAGGGGGGAAAGCCGGACATCGGGGATGGGATGGGGCTGAGGGACAGACAACCGGGGATGGGATGGGGAGGGACAGACAACCGGGGATGGGATGGGGGAGGGACAACCAGGGATGGGATGGGGGGAGGGATGGACAACTGGGGATGGGATGAGGGGAGAGACGGACAACCAGGGATGGGATGGGGGCAAGGGACGGATAATTTTAGGGGGGGAAAAACACTTACCTTCTCCGGAGTCTTCGGGGCACACATGGCCCACAAACAAACAAACAAAAAATGGCCGATGCTGCAGGGCTTCTGTAGTCCCTGTGTGTCGGCCGTCTAGGAGGCGGGGCGGTGCATGCTAAAGTTAGTGCGCCGTTGCCCCGCCTCCCTGCCAGCTTATCTGGCTGGGTCTAGCAAGGCCCTATAAAGCAGTAGTGTGGCTCCTGCCTTTTATACACCACTTCCATACCACTTTCATAGTATTTTATCCTGCTTGGTGTAGATGAGCCCTATGTCTTTGAGATTATAGTTATTTTACAGTATGTCTTCCTTTTTATTGTACTAGATTTTTCTGATTCATTTGTTCAGGGGTAGCAGTATGCTGAATCTGTATGGATATGAGTGATGGGGATAGAGTGTTAAATGTTAGAAAGGTGAGACTATGGACATTCAGTGAAGGATTTTGTCAAAAAATATTTGAGGGAAGGGAAGACTGTATCACACAGAATGTAGCAAAAGCTTCAAAGTACAGCAGAAGCTACAAAAGTAGGTGTGAGTGAAGTTAATTTCAGATACAATGAATGTCTCACTTGTTCTTTATTCCAGTGATTTTAACATTAAGATGTTATGTAGAACAGGTTTGTCTTAACTGTGTGCTGTGAAATCAGACATTTGACCAAGGCTATGTTTGGGTGGGAACGCTGTGGCGTTACACCCCACAAGTCAATTCCAAATGTATGTCTGCAGTTTATAAGTCTGTGGGTTTTAGAATGTTGGCCTGAGTGGGCAGAGTTAGAATGTCTTGGGAGGGGGGAGGAGTGATATATAAGGGAATGACTGAGGGGATTGAAAAAACTTTTCGGGGGGACTTGTTAGGTACTCGTAGAGTCTTTAGTGCTCTCTGTGTTTATGGTACTTAAGTCCTGGGAAATTTGAGGGTCAGTGTAGTGAGTGGTGTCTTTAGAGTGTAGTGTGCACGTAGTGGATGTATATTAATCAATACTGAGAATAAAGAAAGTTCAAGAGTGATTGTGTGAGAAAAAGGAAAGCACGTATGTGAATCAGTGACAGGATTGTATGAAAGGTTTCAAAAAAGTTTTTAAATGTTGTTAGTTGAAACAAAGCTTGTGAACTTTTAAAAATAAATTTTGATTGTTTTGTTTTTAAACTACCACAAAAATCCCACATGTCTGTTTGGCATTTATCATCTTAAGTTTACACATTTAACACCAACTCTGACAATCATTCACCTAAGCAGATATAACTCACAGCGCATTATTATATATATTAAAATCCTTCTCCATTTTAAACCCCTTTCTCCACATAGTTTGGAGGAAGGTGGTTTTTATCCCTTGCCTCAGGCGTATCAAGCAGTGGTGCTTGGCTTGAGCAGGGAGTAGCCGCGGCTGGGTCTGTTGTTCAGAACCTGTGTCGTGGCAAACGCCCCCTTGGGGGCTGGACTTGTTGGTGAGCTCTCCCCCTTGGGGGCTGGACATGTCGGTGGGCACGCCCCCTTGGGGGCAGCCATGTTCTCCTCCTTTTTGGTTTCCAAAATATGGTCACCCTATACAAACCTATAAACAAACATCACACACAGAGAGACCGATATATCAAAAACATTTTCAAACAGTCAACCAAAACAAACATCCAAGATGTTCATTTTATGCTGCCAAATGCAGCGTATAACCTGGCACCAAAAGGATAAAAATGTTGGCACCAGGCAGGTCTCATTGGGGAGATCATTCCATAATTGTGGGGCCACTACTGAGAAGGCTCTTGTGGCCACCTTCTGAACCTCCTCTGGAGGAGGGCCTTAGATGATTAGCGTAGTTCAACTTTTAGGCTTAGTTATGGGCAATAAGAAGTTTAATATAAAATATGCTGAGTTTTTTGAATTTTTGGCCTCACCCTTTTTGCCCTGGCCACCACTGGAATCTACCTTCCAAGAGTGTTTCTAAAACTGAATGCAGTTGTTGAGCTGAAAGAGGTTTTGCTCCCTTGGGCTAAAGAATACCATCCCTTTTTGGATAGAAAGGGAGGTCTGCTATGGAGGTCGAATACATTGCACCTGAAAAGTATTGGAGGTCTGAATAAACCAAAGTTGGGTGAAAACCTATGCTCAGCAACATACTGACCTGGTTTGGATGATCACAACAGGTGAAATAAGTACTAGGGGAATTAGGATCATTAGCCTTAGCAGCATGGCTTCATGGGTCATGTGAACCCAGCCAGTGTGGCTTGTTGCCATGGTTAATAAGCCACCCAGAACCTACAGGTTTGCTAAACACAGCAACAAGCTGCCATGGCCAGGTTCTCACAACATGGGAAAACACGCTGCCAAGGGTAATGGTAATCCTTCCTCCCCAGCACGTGACTGGGATGTGCAAGGTGGTTAACAAGTCACGGTGGCTTATTAATCACCTGTGATCCTGCAAACCAGGCCAATATCTGCTTTCAGTAAGTGCTGGATTTAGGTAGGTATTTACCTTGACTTCCAGTATTATTTTTTGTTCAAATGTTTTTGATTTCTAAAAATACATGAGTGAGGTGTCTGTAGTCATACTTCTTTTCTTTGGCCTCATTGCAGAACCCAGAAAATATCCCTTTGTACTTGGGCCACTGTGGTATAAGCAATTGTCTTCAATAATTGTCCATATTTTTACATTAAAGTGGAGTCAATGTCAAATGCATTTCAACTTTCTTTATAGTACTGTGACTTAATTGGAGTCTCTCTCTGACCGCGGGACTGAATTAATAAGGTGTTTTTGCCAATGCAGGAGAGTTGAAGAGTAGAGGATGACATATATTGTTGATGAAAAAAAATGATTTCAAGAAGAAAAGAAAAAAAGCAGCATTGGACATGATTTTTTTCTTGAAATGAAGTTAGGCTGCAATCCCATGCACATTTAACTGGGATTAAGCCCCTTTGAAAATTTTGAAGTTAATATGCTTATGGTTGCACAGCATAAGACTATGGCTCTGTTCAGAAGACACCTTAAACTGCAGCTTAACCATGGTGAATAAGGCTTTTCATAGAATCATAGAATAGTAGAGTTGGAAGGGGCCTATAAGGCCATCGAGTCCAACTCCCTGCTCAATGCAGGAATACACCTTAAAGCATTCCTGACAGATGGCTGTCCAGCTGCCTCTTGAAGGCCTCTAGTGTGGGAGAGCCCACGACCTCCCTAGTTAATTGGTTCCATTGTTGTACTGCTCTTATAGTCAGTCCTGATGTCAAGCTGGAATCTGACTTCCTGTAACTTGAGCCCATTATTCCGTGTCCTGCACTCTGGGATGATTGAGAAGAGATCCTGGCCCTCCTCTGTGTGACAACCTTTCAAGTATTTGAAGAGTGCTCTCATGTCTCCCCTCAGTCTTTTTTTTTTCAAGGCTAAATATGCCCAGTTCTTTCAGCCTCTCTTGATAGGGCTTTGTTTCCAGGCCGCTAATCATCCTCGTTGCCCTCCTCTGAACCCCCTAATCAACTAATAGGATGAGCTGTCATTACACGATGGTTAAGGGAAGCCGATAGGGCTCGATGCCAAAGTCTGGAGCCCAGGACTAGAATCAGTTGCTACATCAGCAGAGCTTCAGATTGAGCTGAAGTCCCTCTGTGATGTCTGTGCTGCCCTGTCATAAGAACAGCTGCTGGACAACTGCATACTTGAAGTTTTCAAAGAACAAAGACTTCCTTGTAATCTGTATGTAGTCAAGTAGTTTCTCCAAGATACATTGTGGGGGCTATGATTACATATCCAGGAAGAAATAATGGGCTTTCATCAGAAGCTAATTAATACATGGCTGAAAATGATTGATGGATAATAATTAATAGGATGGCAATGAAAGGATAATAAGAGGGCGATGGTATTTAATGGCTGTATAGATGAGCAAAAATTTGAAATACCAGAGAGTGTGCATATGTTATGGGGCACAGGTGGAGAAGCTAGAGAAGTTAGAGCATTCTCTAATCATAAACAAATATTTGTTTAGAAGCGATAATCAAAATTGGCAGTACACAGATTTCCCAGAATACACAGGGGGGAAGAGAAGGGGTGAGGCAAGCTGGGTTGTAGAAGAATGTCAAATATCAAGCAGGGTAAAATTGTGGGATTAGTTATGATCTGTGCTCATCCTACAAGTTCTATTTTCCTGTGTTCATCATACAAGCTGTAAGTTTAAAGAGGTCAATGGGCAACATGTAGCTTTAGATGTTCCTGAATCTTTGTTACAAATCAGTTAGGATTTCCTTTTCTCTTTACAATGATTTCTTTAATGCAGATGGTAGGAAAAACAGATGTTGTATAGACTTTTTTTGTACATTACATTTTAGCTAAGTCGTTTCTAAACAACTATGGTAGTAATCACTTTCAGAAGTCATTTCTATGTGCTCACATGATTCCTTACTATATTGCAGCCTTATCTCATTTGACCAAATGTTTTGGGAGGCTAAGCCTTCCAAATGCGGACTCTAATGCAGGGAAAAGAAACGTAGCATTGGACCCATTTGATATGGCATCCAAAAAACAATTTCATTAAAAGAATCTGGCAAAATGTCACTACCTTGAAGCAGAAATTGTTAGGCTGGCATTCAAATTCCTGTATGCTTTGATGGCGCTTAAAGATATTTGCCAACATATTCTAGCCAATGTATTGACTTTTCCACTTTGACCAGAAAAGCAATTTGGAATAACCTTCATATTGGATCCAAGAAAAAGAAAAGAGGTTGGAGAATTCTGTTGAGTTTGAGAACCTGTCAGGGTAATGAGTCATGGGTGGGCCCAAGCCATATGGGAGGTGGGCTACAGCCATTGACCCTGGGGGGCAGGGACTTTATTGTACTCTCTTCCCAATGGGTCACTGCTCTTCCTTGTGCCCTACAAGAACTTTCTGTTAGAGCCAAACTACACATTGTGCTAAATCATGCAGCATGTTGCTCAGGTTATGTATTTATTTACTCTAGTGCAAGCATGCATTTGGGTGGAGGAAAGTACACTCTGGGTGGGTAGGGTTAAATCTTACCACCACCACCATTCTTTCCCAAAATTGCCCCCTCAGGGGGGAGGGGAGTTAACAAAAGTAAAAAGTCTCCATTGACCTCAATGGAGACTTCTTTCTTTTGTTAGTGAGGGATTGGGGAAAATATGGGGGGGGGAATCTTCCCTTCCCAGAATGCAGTGGTCCCCATCTGCAGCAGAGCTGTGCATACTTACACTCCAGTAATTAAAAAGATAGCCCTAAGCTACACGCCATGTAATTAGCAAAATATCTAACTTGTCTCACAATAGACTTGGCCCCAGTTCATATATTTATCTGGGCTGGTTCTGCAATAGGATTGTCAAATAACCATGTAAGTGCAAGCGCCTCTCTTCCTCTACCCACATGCCCCCCCCCCCAATGTAAACCAGGCCTGTTCACAGAGATCCAGTTCCTCACTTTTCTAAGAGGCTAGAATGGTATGAATAAGGCTGAAGACTAACTGGCCACATTGGAGGGTATCTGCATGTGGGAGGGGAGGGGCTTGCCTAATTCCTCTACCATACTACTGAAGCATCACTCTGGCTAAATAATTGCATGCCAAAACACAGCAAAAGTGATATATGATCACCCAGTTGCCAACTTGTATAGCTTTTTGGAGAATGCCTCCTTCCACAGTGGCTCCCTGCACTAAACAAAACTCCTTGTTGCTGCACATTTCTATCAAGAGTATGGTTCGAGTAACAAAATGCACCTAGAATGTACAATTCAAAGTCTTTCTCTAATCTCTACCTAACCTTGCTCTGCTCCCTGTTCCCATAAACCTTCTCTAGGTTCCTGGTTAGAAACATAGGAAGACACTTTATATTGAGTCAGGTACTTTGTCCATCTAGTAATGTCTACACCACTAGTGGACAACTTGTGGCCCTCAAGAAGTTTTGGCTTGGACCTCCTATGATCCTTCACCATTGGCTCTGCTAGCTAGGGCGGATGAGACTGTTGTAAACCAAAACATTTCGAGGGCCACAAATTGTCCATTCCTGGTCCACACTGACAGGCAGCTTTCCAGAGATTGATAGGAGCTTTCCACAACTCTACCTGGAGATACTGAGGACTGAACTTGGGATCACTTTGTGCATATGCAAAGGAGGTTCCCTATGACTGAACTATGGTCCTTCCTTTCTTGCTACCTCCTTCTCTTCGGTCTTACCTGCCTGGACTGTTTTTTTTCCCCCCTGGAATCTGTTTCTCCAACCTTGATTTCATCTTGTTCCACTGTCAGATATTTTGGCTCAATTCCCTTGCTTGATAATACTCTTATTTAAGAGGATAAGAAGAGCTGTGCTGGATCAGACCAAAGAACTCCCTAGTCCAGTATTCTGTTCCTACAGTAGCCAGCCAGATACAATTGGTTTCCAGAGGTACAACTGTTGTTTCTAAGAGGTCCTTCAGATTCTCCAGCACATGATAATAATCTTATTCTACAATTCAGACTGGAAAAGATTTTATCTCCTGGAGCCCCCACTAAAGGAAGTGATGGAACTGCCTACTTAGAAAAGAGCCTTTCCTAGCATTGAGGTGGAAAACTCCCAATGAGCCCAACGGATTTTCGCCCCAACGCTATTGAAAGGACACACGGGGTGCAGGTCCAGGTGAAACTCATTTTCACCTGGACCTGTGCCCTGTGATCTTTCTCCCCACTGCATTAATGGCAGTCACCATTAACGCAGCTGAAGAAAATATGCAATTTCCTCAAGTTTGTAGAAATTGTGTATTTTCTCTCCACCCCCCACTCTAGTGGAGAGATAAAATACACAATTTCTACAGCCTTGGAAATTGCATTTCTCTCCCCCCCCCACACACCCCTTTAAGGCCTCCATTGGCAGGGGCGGGGGAGAAATGCAGTTTCCCCAAGGCTGGGAAAATTGCATATTTTCCCCCTTGACTCTAATGGCAGCAGCCACCATTAGAGTGGAGGGGGAAAATACATGACTTCCCCAGCCTTGGGAAATTTTGTGTTCCCCCCAGGCCAATCGTGGTCTTAAAGGCCCTCTTAAAACCTTGGATTAAAGGGCCTTTAAGACACCAATTGATGCAGGGGGAAAGCAAAGCTCACTTTCCAGGACTTCTGGAAAGTGCACAATTTCCCTGGCATGCTGTTAATGTGGTTGGGGGAATTGCCCACTTCTGGGAGGCCCTGGAAAGTGCTCTTCACTGAGCACAAGGTCAGCCCAGCTCCCTGGAACAGAGCCAGCTGAGCAGGGCTTAGTGATTTCATGGGGTGACCCCCCCCACCCGGTGAGTTCTACAGTCCCTCCGTGGCACTCCAGTTGTTCAGTGAACAAACCAGAGAAGTTCATCTGATGCCTATGTTGTGGCCTTTTCGGTGCCAGGTGAAAATTGTCTTATTTTCCCAGGCATTTTAGTCTTTCAGTTTCTGTTGGTTTTAAATATGTTACTGTATTTTAATTCCTTGTTCTGCTGCTAGGTTTTATTTCCGTTTTTATTTTTCATTTTGGCTTTATGCTTTAGTTTTAAACTTTTATATAGAAAATCCCCCATCACCCAGGATAGAACAAAAACCAGGACAAAATATATTTAGTTTTATTTATTACATATCTATACTACTCAATAATGAAAGCTCTCTGAAGGGTTCAAACTATTAAAAGCATAAAATTGACATAATAAGTTGATTTTTAGCATAAAAATCATTCGATTATAAGAATTAAGAGATTCACTGCATGTTTTTGTTAGCATTCTGCTCAACGAATGCAAATGTATCTGTTTGTATGTATTTTATTTCCCATCTTTCTTTTTGTACTTTAGTCTCTAAGGAAAGTATGGGAGAGAGTTACATTAGTGTGTGTGTGTGTGTGTGTTTGTGTGTATTCTCTACTTCCGCTTACCTTCTCCTCCTCCATAATATTGCATGCAGTTTTTATTACTACCAAGAGTAGCAGAAGAAAACCTTCCATTTATATTTGCATCTCAGGTCATGGCTAGACCAGGCCTATATCCTGGGATTGTCCTGGGATCATCCTTGTGCATCCAAATGACACACAGGGGACCTCAGGAGCAGGCAGGGATGACCCCTCCATTTGCCTGGGCCTCAATTGCATGTGGGGCAAATTTGTGAAATTTGACCCTATGTTTTCCTTAGCAGGTAAATATGTGGTCACCTCTCCTTTTTCAGATGTGATAAAGCACACACACATATTGCACTAATACATTCCATTACCAATGAAAGGTTTGAAGCCCCTTGAAATAGGTAAGATAACAGGCTTATGTGTCTCTTCTTTAATCACATTCTGTGTTTTGAGGATCTAATTCTATTGGTTGTGGAATGTAAAATCTCCAGAATGAATGCTACTGGATGCTAAAATTACATTATTATCCATAAGTAGAACGATACTGACATGCGAGCTCAACACAGATTACATCTTCACTAAATATAACTATGAAAATATTGGCTAAAGTTTCCCTAGCAAATAGACTGTAGAGAAAGCAATTTGTCAATTGATCTGCACACTGCCCAAACTAGCTTTATCAATGGTGGAAATTTCTCTGGCAAGATAATATTCCCGCTTGAAAGCATGAGCCTTGGTATAAATCACCTGCCTTCCCCTGCCTTTGATTCCATGAAGGTAGATAACTGATTTCAGAAGCTTGGACTTGAAATTTACAATGTGAGTCAATCAATTCACAATCTGGGAGATACAACATAAGGTACACTAGAGAGCTGTTTGTCATCCATTCTGGTTGCATGCCACACTTTGCTCAGTTTAGCCAAAAATAATTTAAAAAATACAGAGAAATGTTTGTTAAGTCTTTTTCTTTTCACACTAGTTATATTTATTGGCAAAGCTGTTGATGTTAAATCCAATAACAGAACAAGAGAGAACATATATATATATATATATATATATATATATATATATAATAGGAATACACATGTTGCACATACTGTGTTAGCTGCATATAAAAGTAGTTTGAAATCACGGGCAATACAAGTTTCAACTACCATATTTCTTCGATTCTAAGATGCACTTTTTTCCCATATAAGCATCTCTAAAAATGGGATACATCTTAGAATCGCGGGTGTGTCTTAGGGTTTTTTTTTCTTCTGCTGGTGGTAGTGAAATTAGTGTGTGTCTTACAATCGATGGCGTCTTACAATCGAAGAAATACGGTATTAGAACTTCCTGATCTTATTTTGTATACATAGCCTAAATATATTAACTTGTAGGTGTCTTATCTATTTAACTGGGGTTTGCCTGATTAAAATTAAAACCCATTTAAATTTGGTTAAGACTAATGTACTAAAATAATTGTATGACATGGTGCTTTGTTAATTTTTTGTGTTTTGGGTTGCAACAGAAAATGTACTGTGGGGCTTTTGCTTGATAATCATACTATCTTAAGTGAATATTGATTTAATTCTAAGCATACTTACTGGGGAGTAAGTCCCATTGATCTCAATAGGTCTTACTACTTCTTAGTAGACATGCATTGAATTTTACTCCATGGCTGCAGTCCACTGCTCAGTTACTTTGTAAAGTAAGCCACATTGAATTCTTCTGGGTAAATTTATTTATTTATTTATTTATCTAAAGATTTATAAGCCACCATTTAGGATTAAACCTCCCCAAACCTACAGCCATAACACATAATAAAACAATCATACAATAACACAGGGGTGGCCAGTTTTTGCCCCAAAGAGCCACATGTGGTCAGTGGGCTCATGCTGGCATTCTTGTTATTCCTGAGAGAGAAACCATAGAGCCTTGTGGGCTAGAGTTGTGAGTGAGCCCATTTTTAGGCACCAAGGGAATGGCTTAAGATGTGCAGCAGCAGCAGTGGTGGTGGTGGTGGGGAATTTGAGAGTGGCTGGCACCAGTGTGCCTCATGAAAGATCCTGGAGGCTGCCCGTGACCTGCCCACATTTGCAATAATGATACAATAATTCATAGGATTATTCTGCACAGTGGCAATCCTAAATATGTTCATGTTGAATTTAGTGTGAATTACTTCCACATAAGCATTTTTAGGATTAGAGCTACAAAAGTATTTTCATTCATATATAGCACATGTTTGTATTTAAGCTATCATCTTAGTCAATTGCCAGAGTTCAGTATAGTGAAAAACCCACATGTTCTTCTACTGCAGGATTTTCTCTTGTTCATTTTGCTCCCAAGAACTGTTTTGGTAAATGCTCCTGGGAACCTGTTTCTTTGAATGGTGCATATCCTTGAAGTAGGGTGACCATATGAAAAGGTGGACAGGGCTCCTGTATCTTTAACAGTTGCATAGAAAAGGGAATTTCAGCAGGTGTCATTTGTATATATGGAGAACCTGGTGAAATTCCTTCTTCATCACAACAGTTAAAGTGAAGGAGCTATACTAGAGTGACCAGATTTAAAAGAGGGCAGGGCACCTGCAGCTTTAACTGTTCTGATGAAGAAGAAATTTCACCAGGTTCCCCATGTATACAAATGACACCTGCTGAAATTTCCTTTTCAATACAACTGTTAAAGATACAGGAGCCCTGTCATCCTTTTCATATGGTCACCCTACTTGAAGAGAACCCAACTTGGGACGGGACTGTGGTAGAATACATGTTTTGCATGCAGTAGGTCCTAAATTCAATCCCTAGCATTTCCTGGTAGGGCTGGGAAAGACCAGTGCCTGAAACCAAAGAGAACCACTACCAGTCATTGTCAACAACAAACAGTGCTAGGTGGAGCAATAATTTGATTGGGCATAAGGCAGCTTCCTGTCTTCCTAACTGTAAAAGGGATGAGTACGAGAAAGAATTACAGTTCATAGGAAAGACAAATGGATTTGGACTAGTTTGCTCTTCAAAGAGAGACCTGTCCTCTGTAAAGTAGGACATGTGGGCACTCTGGTGGGGAACCAGTGTCTCTCTAGATGTTGATGGACTACAAGTCCCATCACCCTTGACCACTCGCTATGCTGTTTGGTGCTGATGCGAGTTCAACAATATCTGGTGGGCCACAGGGTTCCTGCCCCTTACTTAAAGGGATGAACTAAAGGAAGTAGTGTAATAGAACAAAATGAAAGATTAATAAAGCAAAGACTGATGTGGTAGAAAATGCTGGTTAACAAGACTTTGGTGCACATGTTTAGTCTCTAAAGAATAATGACTTCAGGTCTCAAACAAGACTAGAAAGGCAGAAAACTTTGGTTAAGATATCACTTGTAAACATTTCAGAATTTGAAATTCTGAAAGCTTTGTTAACTCTGAAAGTCTTTTGTCAAATACAGACTTCCATTGCCTTCATGCTACCCATCCTCCCACATATCTGCTCCTCAAGATTAACTTGCCAAACTTCTTAGCACTCATTTGCTGTTGGGTGGAAGAATGGTTGACAAACATCCTTCCTAGCCCAAAATATGGTGTCCTTCAGATGAGTAACTCCATCTGTGTTTCTGAGCTTCATATTCTTGATGTTTGGCTGTAGTAAGAAACAGTGGAGCATAGGTCAGCTTAACTTTGATAAGTTACATGCCCTGAACAGCGGTTGTAAATCTGAAAGTCTTTGTGCAACTTTCACTGCTGCGCTGGCAGTTCTGGAATGTACAGCAAGCCCTCTATAAACTCACCTTCAGAAACTTGAAGGATTCATGGGGCTCCAAGGACCCATTGAAAGGCTTAAGATGTTTCAGCAAACCCTGTAGTCCAGCTGGCACAAAAGTTCTGACAACCTTAACAGAATTGAAGACATTAGGGCCAGTGTGTGTAAGGAATAGCAGAACTCTGTGGTGGCTGAATTAAGGTAATAAATTAATTCAGTACAATCTGCTTGCTTTCCTAAAGGCTGATCAGTAGCTAAAATGAAGAAATGGACAACTTTGGGAGATCTGGGGACCAATTTTGCCTTCACAGCCTGCACTCCTCGCCCATGGGTGTCAAAAATGGGGGGAGGATAAAAATAGTTTATTTGCAAACTAATTGTGGCTCTTTTGGTGCTATATGTGAGCTACAGACATCATTTTGTTTGAAAAAATGTTGTTTTTTAAATGGTACCCCTGAATTTCAGAGGTAGCATAAACCATATTGGGATGCTGCCCATGGTGATATGTATTTAAAATTAGTAGTGTAGTGGTAAATTTGGAAGTGCAGGCACTCATCATGAGAGTCCTAATCACCCCTCGTCCAAGAAGAGTCCAGAAATGCAGACAGCTATGTTGATCCATGTCAACAAACCAGTTCTAGCCATTTTCACTTTCCCCAGGAGAAGGTTGTTTGTAAAGCTAATGGGTCTTAATTGCCCATTCAAGAACAAACCACCCACAGATACTTTGTGCTGTAACAGGGATAGGTCACAACACACCCATTTCTTTCCCAGCTAATGTGAGCATTGTGGCTAACCTCAAAGGAAGTAAGGAAGCCTAATAAGAGGGGTGGCAGGCAACATTATTGTCCCTGCTAATCAAAATGTCCCAACGTTAACCCTGCGAGCCCTGGCTTTGCCTACATTACTCTTTCAAATTTGTTCAGACGAAAGGCATTTAGTGGTGTCATTCCAATTTGGAAAAAAGTCTTAAGGGCAAACCAATAGGCTATAGCATCGGTATGTAATACACTATAATCTCATTAAAGTTAACAGCGTTACAATGACTCAGAAATACTAGGCATTTGGGTCAAGCAGTTTCTGGACTGCTGACACAGTGTCTGGTTGAAACATTTTGGTGCCTATCTCCAATAAAAACAGAGCTGGAATTCCGGTTGCACTTAAAATGTTCCCACTGGATTATGCGACTGATACCGCCTGGAACATTTTGGCTTTATTTGAGACCAGAAGCCTCTATTATTTGAAGAGAAACAATATGCACTGAAGACATCTAATGAACAGTGTGATAATTTTTTTGACATATTCTCCATCTTTTCTTTCGATTATCATTTCTGACTTTCTATTTGCAATTATCTTTGGCTGGATAATGCTGCAAGTCTGTTAGCATATTCATTTAAAAGCACTTTTCCTAGGTGATAACTAACAGATTGCATTCCTTCGAACAGGGAAATAACAAAAAGAAAAGAAAAAGCAGCTTTAGATCGGTACTTTCTCAGATATCAGTGCTGGTCTTCTCCATGCTATCTTTTTAATTTTGATTTTTATTAAAGTTATCATACTGGGGAGACATTTTTTTTATTGTGCCAAGTTTAGTGTCTCCAATAAAACACTGAAGTTAAAAGTCTTCTTAGGTGCTGTCACTTAAAGCTGTGATAGCTCTTGATTGAACTGAGAAGCTGCAATTTTCTTTTCCTTTTTGTTATTCATAGTTTATTTCTGATTTTCCAGTGTTTTTAATGATATGTTTAACTACAATTTTCTCACTTGCTCCCCTTACCCACACCCCCTTCCCCTCATGACTCTATGTTCCGCAGATTTACATTTTGTGTTGTCACTTTATGCAAACTCCTTGATACAGCTCAATTTTTATGGGAAAGGGAAGTGGAAGAGAGATACGTAGAAGGTCGAAGATGAAGAAATAGAAAGGGGGCGGGGAGAAATAAGGCCAGGAAAAGAAAGGGAAGACTAGAAAGGTGAGGTAGCTCTTCACTGGCTTTTGTGATGTGATATGTTGGGCTTGTTTGTGACACAAGTTTTTTACTCTGAATATAGTTTTTACAAAAGCTGCACCAAATTGCTTGAAATTTGTCAAGTTTTTTTAAAAATTAAAGATGTGATGCTATGCATGTTTAGGCAGGGAAAAAAAGTCCTACGATTCCCAGCATGCCCCAGCCAGCCATGCCTACAAAAGTCTAAAGAGGCTAGTTCAAACTGCAGATGGCTAATTTGATCTGGAATGGTTGAATGGTCTCAATGAGGGTTTTGGGGAGACTTCAAGCTTTATCACACCAGCGTTATACTGTGCAATCACTGCAGATTGCGTGCAAAGGACTCTGAAGTTTTCCAGCTAATGATCTGCTTTTATTGTGAAGTACTCTGAAGTTTTCCAGTTTATAATCTGCTTTGACTGTGAAGTACTCCCATGCATCCTGATTTAATTGTGCTATAAAGCCAAAAGACCCAACCTATTTTGCTACTAGTTTTGGAGCGAATCATTTGTTGTTTTCCAAGCGACCACTGGGGGTGCAGGAGCAAGATTTGATACGCTTAAGCTTCAAATTAAACAAATGCTTACATCTGCATAAGTTTTAAAGATAAATACATCAAAATTGGCACAGTAATAGATACTAAGGAGAGCTTTAAGCATACCAAACTTGAATCAGATTGGGTCACCCGTTGACTTTTTATGATTTTTTTTACATTTCCCCCCTTAAACCCTTTTCTTGGCATGCAAAGGATCTTAGGAGCGCTGCTGCCCTGGGTGTGATTTAGCTAGCAACAAGAACAGCTTAGCACTGTAGGGGATAATTCAAGGGAAACAAGTACGTGGGATGAAGCTATTACAAGAAGACCCCCTAAATGATCCCAGACTCATATTTAAGAAGACTCCAAACTTCTAGACCCCTGACCCATGTGCAAACCACCACCACCACCCTGAAATTGTGATTTTATGCTAAGTAATGTTATAGCATCTCCAGCTAAGGCCTTAGCTAGACCGGGCTTTATCATCGGGTGAACTCTGGGATCGTCCTTGTGCATCTATATGGTGCACAGGGGATCCTGGGATCAGGGAGGGATGATGCCTCCCTTGCCCCGGGATAGAGCCCTCCCCTTTGGGCCACTTTTTCCGCGGTCCCAGGCTGAGCCCAAGACCGCAGAACATGTGGCCCATTGCCACAGTTTGGCCCGGCTCCGTGCGATTACTCACACGAAGCCGGGAGCCGCACACAGGACGCAGTGCTCCTCAGGAGCACTGCGCCCATCAGGGTTAGGATGGGGGGAGCGGGGAAAGTACTTAATTTTTTTTAAAAAAAACTTACCTTCAGCGCACGAGCGTTCGTGCGCTCTGTCCTCTTTTAAAATAATTTTAAAATGGCAGGTGCGACACCTCTCTTCCTGAGGTTATCGTGCCTCATTTGTAAACGGAGGAGGGATCTTGCGTTAAACACAACGTGAGATCTTCCCTCCTCTGTCCTGGATTAAATGGTAGGTCTAGCTAAGGCCTAAGACTTTAAAGGACTGGTTTTAAAAAGAAAAGAGAAAATAAAATAAAAATAAATGCAGCTGCCTTTTGCAAATGGTGTTTGCAGAGCAACAGCAAAGTCATGAAGAGCTGCGTTTGCAGAATTGCTGATAATGAACAGAAGAACAGAAGAACTGAGGGCTCATCTACACCAAGCCAGATATTCCATTATGAAAGTGGTATGAATGCAGTATATAAGAGGCAGGAGCAACACTACTGCTTTATAGCAGTATTGAAGTGCACTGACAACTGTTGGGGCCCATGATACGTACTATATACCACTTTCATACCACTTTTGTAGTGTTATATCCTGCTTGGTGTAGATGTGTCTCAGGCCCCAACAGTTGTCAGTGCACTTCTTTACCACTATAAAGCAGTAGTGTAGATCCTGCAGTGCACTTCAATACTGCTATAAAGTAGTAGTATAGATCCTGCCTTTTATATACCACTTTCATACCACTTTCATGGTGGAATATCCTGTTTGGTGTAGATGAGCCCCAACACATGCTCAGATACTAGGAGGGAAAACCTTTGCTAAACAGCTTGTGTTGTACACCTTCACTGATAAGGAATGCTGGAGAATGTTTTTATTTGACACCTGTTGGTTTTGGGAGCTGTAACTTTAACCACAAACAAGGGAAGAGGCATTAAACACACACGTGACTGAAGATGACTATAAGTTCAAGGAGGATGTTCCTGGGACAAACATGTCAATCAAGATAATATTTCTGGATGGTAGACCTGTAGTGACATTTTAGAAAAGTCACAGGATAAACCCTTATTGATAATGCTGGAGATGTTCCAAAACACATGGACATAGTGTTTAATGGTTTTCAATTTAGTTTTGAGTCTGTCGTGATCTTAGCCTGTTTGGAATTGGCTTGGTTATCCACTAGGGTATCTTGAATCCAACTGGTATAGGTTCTGAAGCTAAAAAGAACCAAATTATTTATTTATTTATTTATTTATTTATTTATTTATTTTTTATACCGCCCAATAGCCAAAGCTCTCTGGGAGGTTCACAAAAATAATGTTAAGTCAGCTTGTTTTCATGTATTGCTTTCACTTTGTAGTGCTGTTTTAATCTTTCTGAATAGTTAGAAAAGTCAGCATTATATTTAGATAGGGTTTGTTTGATTCCTTGTATGATAGCAGTTTCTTTCTTTCTTTCTTTCTTTCTTTCTTTCTTTCTTTTTTTATAATAGCATATGAGGTCATCCAGCCCCATGTATTGGCTTTGACAGGTGGGCTCTGCTGACCTCAGGTGTCATTGAGTGAGAGTAACTCTTGGATTTCCTTTTCAACCATCCACAGGAAGTGTGGGTCATAGAGTAGAAAGCTATTAAGCCACCATTCTTTGGTGGTTGCCTCTGGAATGGGGTTCAGTTGGGTTCCAAAGAACACTGGTCTGAGCACTGAATACTGATGGATAGTCTGATATTACTAGGAGGCCCTATGGTGCTGTGAGTTGTCCAGCTTTATGGGAGATTAGACAATCAACAAGATGTGAACTAGTATGGAGTACCTTGGAGAGAAAGGAGTAGTCTCTTGTTGTGTAGTGCCACACATCTTGAAGCCTAGGTCAGTCATGAATAAGGATGCTGGAGAAATTTGAGACAGATTAAAATGAGTTTGGTTTTTGAAGAATCCTACCTGCAGAATCCACGGCAGACTGGCCTCCTCAGGCTGTGCGGAGTCTGCAGACTCCCAGATTATTATTATTTTTTAACTTTCTCAAAAGGAAGTGGGAGAACAAATTGTCCATAGATCCACAGTAAGAAATGATAGGTTGTTCTCTCAGATTGCTCAGGCTTCAGCCAACTTTATATTAAGGCTGATGGGGTGTATCTGTAAAATTGTAGTTTCCAAAATAACTACTCCATTCAACGGTAATGGCTCTGAGCACTAGCCTTTGCAGCATTGATTCTATTACTATTCTTAATACAAAATATGTGGGAACCCATCATATTTGGCAAGGTCACGGTACCCAAACTTGTCATATTAAATTTCTTGCAGTCAAATACACATTTAATATTAATCAGCCATTTAGCCCTGTGCATGTGAAATCAGTTGGTCAGAACTGAATAGCTGTTCTATCCAGTCCAGCATTGTGTTCCCAGTGTGACCAATCAGTTGCCTATGAGAAGCCCAGAACAGAACATGAATGTAATCACATCCTACCACACTTATGTTCCCCAGCAACTGGAATTCAGAGAGACATTGCCTCTGATACTAGAGGTAACATATAGTTATCATGACTAGAAGCCATTGATTGCCTTATCCTCCATGTATTCCCTAGAGCTAGATTTACGTGAGATTATTCTTATAAATATTTTACATTTTTAAATGTATATAGATTCAGTCAACATAATGAATTAGATTAGTGCTTCACTGAACAGATGAGGCATTAATATCTCTGGAGCAACTGCAACCTTCTCAGTTACCAACAATTTTCATCCCAAGTTGTAATGCGCAGAAGCCATGTGGGAATATATATATAAAGTTCCTTTTCTTGTTTTGAGGGTGTTTTGTTTAATGTCCATAGAAGAACCCTAAGGCAGTATGCTGACTGTGCAGGACATCGAAAGGGAAAAATTAAGTCAGAAGCAATATTTTAGAAGCTGTCTGCTAAGGTGTTGTTGTTGAATCAGTCAGCATAAGTACAGTATTATGGGTATTTTAGGAAGAGATCAAAGCTGGGGAGAAAGCATAATCTAATGAAAGGCATTTGGGCCTTGAGATAAAAGGAAGGAGTGTATGAAAGAAGATGACAAGGGTGTAGTTAGATGCCCTCATCAGAGCTGACTCATGGTTTCAACAAACAAGCAAAACAAGAGCTCAGACTCTGACAATCAGCCTAGCTGTGCCATCCTGAAGAGAAAAAGTCTGAATGGGTCTGAGGGCAAATGGATGTCTTGTGAAACTCACAAATGAAGCATTAATGTGGAGCTGTGCAGAAACATAACAAGCAAAGCACCATGAAGCTTAATGTGCATGCCATAAAAGCAAAAGAACAGACTTTCAAATCAAGTCTTTTAATTGAAAAGGCACTGAAATGCAATCAGAGACTGTTATGTGCTACAAGAAGCTTTCAAGTGTGTGCGTGTGTGCATGTGTTTAATAAAACATAGATGCCAATGCCTGATATAGATTTCCAGGATTCTCTACTCAAATTAATCTGAACTCTCATGGGTTAGGTAGAATTCATTTCACACAGCAGCTGGAATAAAAGGCCATTTCAGCAAGTTAAGTTTAGAAAGAGTTTATTAACTTGAAGCTGCTATCAAAAAATGGGAACCCGACGCTTCAGAAACATAGATTTGATGGTGTGCAATGATAGAAGACTATCCTATTATTGCTTCATATAGTGCAGCTGCATGTTGACTCTGGCAGTTCTGAGGATCAGTCGCTTTTAAAATGGGTGCAGTGTATTCCCCAGAAATTGAAATTGTGTGTGGGTGAAAGAAAGAGGATTTTCAGGGGCATGAGAGCTGAGGAGTGAAAGACCCTTGGCAAATGTGGAACTCAGCCTGTATGGTACCAAAGGGAACCAAATGAAAATGTTTTGCAATTATGACCATTTCATTAGATGTATGTAAAGGTTTAATTAAGATAGCTACATTTACATCCTTACTTTTCTCTTGTAATTTTGCATAACTCTCTGAATGAACTTACAGAATGAAATCTGTCCATTTTCAGTCTCGTTATGTGCATCCAGTAATTCCATTTCTTCAATTGATGTACTTGATTGTTCAATGACATAATCAGGCAGAAGACAACTTCTTTCAGACTCTAAAATTCTATTCAGTGATGAGAAAGAAGGACAAACTGTATTTGTAGTATTTGGAAGCAACCAGAGATTAATTCTTTCTTTATTCATTCCAGAAAACATGCCACCAAAATCAGGTTCAAATTATTATTTTTCAACTCTCTCTCTCTCTCTCTCTCTCTATATATATATATATATGTCAGCGCTGCATCTGACCAATAGATATAGGGGGAGGGAGCATTCAGAAAATCCAGGTATGAGTATTTCTCTGAATGGGTGTGACGACTCTGATTCATTGTGCTCAGTGACAAATTTATCAAATTGAATTAGAATGGTTTAAAAGAATGGGGAAGAATTTTTTGTCACAACACAACTTTAAATTGGCGTCACCTAAAGTTAAATTCAAGGTGATCTTGGAAGTACCTGGTCTCACTAAACATCTAAGGAATTTCAGGGTGAGCAAAATGTATTATTATTTATTTATATAGCACTATCAATGTACATGATGCTGTACATAGTAAAAGAATAAAACAGCAACACCCTGCCACATAGGCTTACATTCTAATAAAATGAGTTGGAAGAAAAAGTTCTCAGGGTTATGAAAGTGTCATGTTCAACAATGAAGAAGTGTCATGTTATTGTACATTCATAGATACGATTGGATCGAGGATCTGCCTTCCATTGATGGAAGACTTCTGCTCACAGAAAGTGGCTCCTCCTGATTTTTGAGGATTCCCCCTCTCCTCCACACCACAGCTTATCCTGCTCAAGATTGACCCCTGGCCCTCTGGGTAGTATTTTCAGAGGGCTAAAGGGGCTGCCAAGAAGAGGAGTAGGTGGAGATATCCACTTCCATCCACCAGGTTACACACACCTAAATCTAGGTCCATCCCCTATGAAGCAGTGTGTAGCTGATTTCAGAATGAGAGAAGAAGAAGAAGAAGAAGAAGAAGAAGAAGAAGAAGAAGAAGAAGAAGAAGAAGAGCAATGTTCGAGTCCCATAACCACAGCACAAATAAATTAGGAATCAAAATCAGTGTAGGTTGCTACTTACAGCTCCCTCTTTCAAATACAATATTAATTCATGTTCCAGTTCTTTACTTCAGTGCTGGATGTATAGCATCATAGAATTGGAGGTAATCAAGTTTGCTCAATGAAGGATCTACATTGCAGGATGCAACTATAACATCCCTGACAGATGGCCATCCAGCCTCTGCTTATTTCATAATGTGATTGTTTAAATAGTTGTGAGACTTAAGAAAAGAGTTGTTGAGATATAATAATTCCCACTCCAGTCCATCCTGTTAAAAAGTACAGAACAAGCCTTCTTCTAAATGAACGAGAGATCTTAGTTACACCAGTCATTTACAAAAGTGCCCAGCTCTGTGCAAACATGATAGGGTTCCCATTTGCACAGCATTGGCTCTTTCTAATTTGGAACGTTGATTTTACTTTGCTATAATGTTTACCACATGGCAGTTATCAGTTATCCTCATATGCTGACACTGACTGTTATGCTACTCCCAGTGCTAAATTGTTCTGACAAATAGAGTTGCCTCCTGGATGTGGCATTGTTCCTGTGATTGATTAAAACACTTGTCCTGCTAGAAATAGATAGGATGTGGCACTGTTGGCACTATGTTCTCTTAGAGACATAAAGCGTCTAGTTTCTGTTAAACCATGTATTGTTGTTGATAAGAGTATGCAGGCTTTAAGGTTTCATAGACCTCTTGGAATTATGGTAAACTGTGCAGATAAGATAGTATGGAAGGCTAGAAAATGTTGTGTTCATGCCTGTTTCCTCTGGTATTCACATGTGCTGGCAAGCTGACATGAGACACTCACATCAGTGAGACTTCTTTTATTGAGGAAATCACATGGTAACAGGCTTAATGGTTACACAGTCTCCAAAACACACTTAAAGATGAATGATGGTTAGAAATCTTTAGGCTCCTTTTCTGAAATGATCCTTAAGACAAACACTTGGGGAGTGGGGGGTTAGGGTATGCCACTATCCAATTTGAGCTTCTCCAGACGACGCATACACTGGCACTTCAAAGGGACGTGGCCAATTGCCTAAAACAAAATTCCAGGGAAGAGTTGCTCTGAGCCACCAGAGCTGGGCAGAGAAGACTGATCAAGCACCAGTCAATCTCAGCCTGCCACAACTGAGCTGACTCTGGTTACCATGACCCCCAGGGAAAGTAAGATCTCAGGCCCAGGAACTCCCCTGCATGTAACATTAGTTCCGGGGAAGCTCTCTTGCCACCTGGTTCCAGGCCACACACACACACACAATCCACAGCAAATGTAAGTCCAAGTCTATGAAAAGCCTCCCTACTTTTCATGGCACAGTTCTTAAATATACAAAGTCCAAATAGCAAAGCATCCATGTGCAGAGTGCGTTCAAAGTCCCAATCGGAGATGGAATCCAAAGCAGGAGGGAGGTCAGGTGTTGTGTCAAGAAGAGATAAAACTTAGCAAAGCTTTTTCAGCTTTCCACCAGCATTTAAGGCCTATTCAAAGCCACTTGACGAACAGGTCTTCTGGCCTGTAAACCATGCCCATGTACCAACAGAGTGGGGTGGTACAACCCACTTCAATGATGCTACAATCTGAGTAACAGCTTCCAAGAGCGGACCTCACCTTATAAAAACACTCTTAAGTTCCCAGAGAACCAGCAGTTTCAAGGCTGCAAAAGGAAGTAAGCAAGCTAGATCCTGTGGGAACTTCTTACAGAGATAAGCTTGCAGAGACACCTGACATTCTCAAACTTTTCCCTAATAAATCTACCTACTAGGCACAAGGCCGGCCTTGTACCTATACCTGATATTATTGATTAGACATAAAGACATATTGCTTTAGGATACTAACTATTTAGACCATCATCACAGTGGAATTTAGGAAGGGCTTAGTTGTGCTGATTTAGTGGAGTGATCCTCCAAATCATTGTAGGCAATGATCCTGATCCAGCTAGTCGACACAGCAAAAATAAAAGATCAATGTACGTGGCAAAGTCTTCAGGGAAGTTATTGTTGTATAGCACTGCCAGTGTGCATGGTACTTTACAGAGTAGAGGACAGATCTGTGCCCAGAGGAAGGCCATAGCTAGACCTAAGGTTTATCCCTGGATCATCCAGGGGTCAAACCTGTTCTTCTAGGTGACACACAGGGGATCCAGTGCTCAGGCAGGGGTGAATCCTGGATGATCCCAGGATAAACCTTAGGTCTAGCTGTGGCCGAACTTACATTCTAAAATTAAACACAGTGGAAACAGCAGAAGAAGGGAGATAATGGCAGGAGAGGAGGAAACAGGGAAGGAATATGTGATTGTTTCAGTTGTATGTGCTTAAGCTTAATTACAAGCTGAGTAACAACAGTATCAGGACTAGGGGGTTGTACCAAAGGTTTTGTGGAAAAGTTGGGTTTGAATGAAACAAGGTGTTCTGGGAGGCACTTCAAAGCATATAGGACAGTAAGAGAGAAGGGCAGAGTAGGAGACTGTTGGACAATGAAGGTTGATGGAACTGGAGGAGTAAAGATCACAGGTAGGAGTGTATCAGGATGTAAGAGATGAGAAGTAAACAGCTGAGGCCATGGAGGGTTTCAAAAGTAAGGACAGGGAGCTTGCGCAGGACCTAGGAGTGAAAAATGTGTCATTCTAGGTATCAAAGGAGGGGCATCATGTGAGCAAGCAAAAAGAAAAGAGAATGGTTTTGGTATCAGAGTGTTGGGTGGTCATGTTGGGATAAAAGGTGAGAGTCCAGAGTGGAAAAGTCTAGGTGAGAGATAAATGGTCTGGGACAAAATTGCATTTGAGATAATAATAATGACAAAACATGCAAAACTCTCTGCAAACTGAGGTACAGTTTGCCAACATTTTCAGTTAATGTTGAAGGAACAAACTGACTCTTGAAACACTCCTCCATCAACATGCCCCAATACACTTTTACATGTATCAGGGATGAGGAATCTGTGGCCTTCCAGATGTTGTTGGACTCTGAATCCCATTAGCCCCAGCCAGAGATCAGGGCTGATGAGCATTGTAGTGATGCAACATTTGGAAGGCTTCAGATCCATCAACCCTGACCTATATATTCATGCCAATCACCATCACCCAATTTTGTGCTGATGCTACATTAAAAGAGATACCAAGTTCAGTTTTCCTGGTGTTTAAACTCTCAGGATAGACTGACTTGCAGTTAATTTACACTAAAGCCAAAACTAGTGAAGAAGTAATAAGTAACAGCCCATTCCCAAGCTCCATGGAATGTGAGAATCATGGGGATAATCAAGGTAGCTGTGTGCAAATCGTCTCTCAAAATTCCACACCCTAGTTGTGGTCTGAAGAATTGGGCAAGCATTTCACCAAATTTCCCCAGGGAGAGGATAAATTGTCCAACAGTTTTTCAGAAGTAGAGCCCATCATTAACAGCGATTGTAGTACACCTTCTTCTTTTCCTAACCGAAAAACAACTCCATTGACAGCCTGGCCACCATTTTGCATCCACCACAATGTTCCATTCCTAAAATCATTATGAGGAATGATTATGGACATAATCTCTAATGTAACTCTTTATATCACTCCATCCCTGCAATCATTGTACTGGGTGTGAGGGGGAGCAGTGTTGTCTCCAGCTCTGGGGAAGAGATGGAGTAGTGTTGTACTATTCTGTCCTCCAATTTCACAAAACCATCTTCCCCCCATTTTTAAAATATTGTTTTGAAGTATTTTTATCTTATATGAAGCACCCAGAGAGCTTTGGCTATGGGGTGGTATACAAATGCAATAAAATAAATAAATAAATAAATAAATGGAGGTTTCTATTTTTTTCTGCCTCATTCTCAGAGCACTTTTGAATGTCACCTGAATGTATTTTGGCTGTGTTTTTGAGCTTATCATTGCAAGGTGGCTGAGGGTGCTATGTGTGGGTTTTTCTTTTTTCTTTTCTATTGCACATCTCTGCTTAACCTGCTGCTGCCCTGCAGTTCCTAATCTGAAAAATCCCCATTGGGGAAGAGTTATGTCATTATATTTTTTCCTGGGCTGAAATTGAAATGTGGGAAGGTGAGGAGGATGCCGGAGAGATAATTGTACAATGAAAGACAGGATACTCATTCACACTGCCCAGCCACCTCATAAATAAAGTAAGCACAAGAACCCTACATTCACCCATGAGAATTTCTCCAAAACATTCTACTCCTTTGAACATTTTTCAGAAGCATTCCCTTTTCTATCAAATTGAATGACAATGGTCAAAATATGAAAGTAATTGTCAGCACAGCACAAGAAGAAATTAGTGGAAGAAATTAGCCTTCCCTTAATTTGTACGGGTAGTTTAATTTGAGTCTTTCTTGCATGGCCTCCAGCCTTAAGTTATCAACTTCCAGCTTCTCTCTTTCTGCCTCTTCAGTTTCAATATGGCATTTCTCTCTGTTTTATTTCACATGGTCTACCGTATCTAACTTCATCAAGAGCTGTTTTTCTTATGTCAAATTATGGAAGTTCTAGCTATACTTTTCTTCCACTTCGCCAGGACAGGCTTAGAGCAGAAGAGTTCCCAAATGTCTCCTTCCATTGATATGAGGGAATGAAACAATAGTGGAGATTGCACCATTTTAGTTATATAGTGGATGAATTATTTTCATTATTTTAATACAATTGTATGCTATTGAAGTGTAACTAAATCATAGAATAGTAGAGTTGGAAGGGGGCTATAAGGCCCAATGCAGGAATCATACTCTGATAATATAAACTATGTGTGTCTACTCAGAGGTAAGTCCCACTGAGTTCAATGAAATTTACTCCCATAGTTCCTTCGGGCAACTGGGTTCAGAGAAGAATAAGAAAATAAAACATGAAAATAACCCTTCTGGATCAGCCCAAGGGAAGGATCCAATGGTGTCTAGCCACTAGCACTATTGACATTGGTACTTGCTAGTGCTATGCGTTTCCCAAAGACTACTCGACAGCTCCCCTTGCTCTTGAGAAAATGTTATTCCTTGCCTTGGATAGCTCCCCAGCCTGTTTGAAGAGGTGAGACCCTAAACCACACAGCAGTGGTGGCCAGAATAGAACACAGATGCTTCAGGAAAGTCCACAACTAAGGCAGAAATAGAATACAACAGTTTTCCCTGCTGTTTGCCCCACACCTTAGCAATTTGCATTCTAACCCATAGTACTTCTGAATCTGGAGGTTCTATTTAGCTACTTTTTTTATATAACTCACCTGTTGAAGACCAGTGCATTGAACAATGGGCAGTTTTCTGAAACATGGAGAACTATTTAAGCAAACTGAACATTTTAGCATCTCTGTTACAAGGAAACATTCTATTTGCCTTGTTTTCTCAGAATATGAAACAGTCTGCAAATCCGTATTATAATGTAATGAATTCGGGGTTGGTCTTTTCCCTTCCTTAGTCTTGGCCAACTTTTTTCTTCTTTGCTGTATCTGTCTTTGTCTGTTATCCCTTGGTTGGCTATTATCCATTCTGCATAAAATGAATTTCAAATATCCATAGAAACAGAACATGGATTAGTGAGGGTGTGTGTGTGTGTGTGTGTGTGTGTGTGTGTGTGTGTTTCATCCTACTTTTTCCTTAAAACAAACAAACAAATCTCTTTTTTGTGTTTATTTTAAGTCAGAATCATGATTGGAGTTGAGCTATGCTATTTATGTTTACTTTAAATAGAAAATATAAACTTGTCCATTGTCATATGCTAAGGAATGGATTTCCTTAGCATATGACAATGGCTTTTATGCACTGCTATTTACCTAAGACCTGTTCAAGGAGAAACTGTAACTGTTTGTGAGGGGCAGACTGTATAAAGCTGTAGCTGCAATGAGAGCTTAGTATAAATATTCTGTTTCTGTTAGTGGCAACACTGAAAGCTGGCACAATACCGGGTAAAGTGCCCAGGTATAAACTAAAATGTGCTCAGCTATTTAAAAGGGGGCATTTTCTTTCCTTTTTAGATATGACCACGTTAATGTGATAACTATCATGCATAACTGCTGAGTAACTTGGTGATTAGCATTTTTAGTAAATGGCAGGTATTATTTTTTGCATTACAGTAAATAATTTGCATGAAGCTGGATGCCTGAGAAACAACCAATACAGAGTTTTCGAAGGCAAAGCATTTTACCATATATATGCAATGCTTGTTTCTTTCCAGCACACTTTTTTTGATGTTGTTTCTGTAAATCAGTGATCTTGTAATTTCAAGCAAGTTGCACTTCATTCTGGAGCTCTTCTGAGAAATACATATGGAATTAATTCTCATGGAAATAGCTAGGGATAGGCAAATCACAGTTCATGCAGTTCATGCCACTTTCATATGTTTGTTATGAAGTCCATTGCATCCTGTTTCTGCATTAAAATCAGCATGGGATTCTTATTTAAAACTGATATGAATGGAAGGAGAAGAATAAGAAAGTTTACTGAAAAAGAAAAAAAGAAAAAAGCTAGCGTTCCTCATAAAATTCATTTTAATATGAATTATGAATGAGAATTGTATTCTGATCTGCACATTAGTCCGGTAGGTGAGTATCAACTCAGTTTGCTTTAGAAAATAGGCCAAATGAATTCCTTGAGCATCCCTAGGTACAGCATTAATTTTGTAAACTAAGAGAGCAATCCCAACTCTTAGATTCTTTGGGGAAGGTTAAGAAGAGGCAGAGATGCCTCTCCATCGGCAGGGTGGCAAGTCCATCTTGGAGGTGCCAGATATGCCTTTGGAGATCACCACAGGCATAGATCTCCTCCCAGTGTCTGTCTCATCAGTCAAATATAAGGCAGAGTCAGCAGAGCAACAAAAGATAAAGGAAGAATCATGCTGATCATAATTGGGCAAAAAATTATTATCACGTTATACCATGTTCATAGAGTGGTTCTCCACGGACATGTACGGTGTGGGCCAGCAATGGTTAAATACATGAACATCACCCATCCATCATTTTCTGAGTTTATGAGGCCTATCTCAGATATGATTAAATGTTCAGGATGAAGGCAGACATTAACTCTACAAAGCTTTCTCTCTCTTTTGTCTCTCCGTGTGTGTGTGTGTGTGTGTGTGTGTGTGTGTGTGTGTGTGTGTGTGAGAGAGAGAGAGAGAGAGAGAGAGAGAGAGAGAGAGAGAGAGAGAGAGAAACCTTCATACACCTTTAAAGAGAAGTTCACCTCACAATAGTTGTTTGGAAGCTCACCCCACGCAAAAGCTCTTTGATATTTCCCACCCATGAAAATTGCTTTCATTCACCCCACAATAGTTGTTTGGAAGGATATTGGGTCCAGCCTGACCACCCATATTTCAATATTTGAAGATGTTATTATTAAACAAGTTACAGTTAAATATTCTCATCTATATGTAAAATAAAATATTGACAACAGGCCCTTCTACAGGTCTTTCTTATAAGCAAGCTATACATTACATTTGCCCTTTCCTTATTAAAAATAATAATTGGGATAGAGATCTTAACCAATGTATTCCAGAGGAGAAATTGTCTTGGATATTTAATAAGATGCAGATGAGACTGTTTTAATCTACCCCATATAGATTTAAAAAGTTGTTATTGTTGTTTAAAAAATAAAGTTGATAGTTTCATTGAGAGGAATATATATATATATATATATATATATATATATTTGGAATATGTTGGTATTTTGATCCACTTTTATTTTTCCTGTGTCCCCAGTCCAAGGAAAACACAAAGGACAATAATGGTAATGGGGAGGAAATATTGGTTATCAAAGCCCCCTACACTAATCCAGAGGCCAAATTTTAAAAGAAAATAATTATTTTTTATGATGATGAAATTTGTACTCAAAACCCAGCATGAAAATCTAGAGTTTAGAGAATGTTGGGAGAGACCTACACATTTTCAGAGGGGAATTCTGAGGACCAATTTGGGGGTAGAGCTTGTTTCATATATCATTTCACATCAACTTTAACAAGTGCAAGTCTGAGTCAAGAATTGTTCCCATTACTATTTTGGAAGCGATTTGCTAGTTTGTTTGTGACAGAATTCTGATATATGGCTAGCTCCCATCATCCTGTACCACTGACCATGCTGGCAGGGACAGATGAGAGTTATGGCCCAACACCTGGAAGGGCCAGGTGGGGGAAGCTGTAATAAATTGTGGATAATATGTGACACAGCTTTTACGAACACAAGGATTTTTATATTTAAAAGCAGCAACAACATTGTCCACCCAAAAGAAATTCCAGTGGAAAGCAAGTAAACAGGAAGGGTGCCTTTACTATAAATTGCAAACAAGAGTGAAATGGATGCAACTCCATTCAAGCAACATACAAATGGTTGTTCTATTATTATTATTATTATTATTATTATTATTATTATTATTATTATTATTATTATTATATCATAAGGAAAGGGAAGGACAATATTAATGATACAGTACTTACAGCTTCAGCCAATGTAAATGAAAAACATTTGTAGACCTTATTCATGATGAGATGGCCAGTTACATCACAATTTTACACTTGAGCAGCAATTATTATTAACTGGTTTCCCTGGAAGCCAGCAGCTGTGAAATACTGTGCCCATTAAAGATACAGGGAAGTTGAACATGTTACTTATAAAATATTTATCCATGGTTTAACATGTTTTAAAGTGCGTTTCTTATCAATGACTTTAAGGGACTGAGTGCAAAGCCATGAAACCATGAGCTTGAAGCAGAAAACAGATTCCTTTGAGAAGATAAAATGCCACTGACTATATAGTCACTAAAACTATGGGTATGCTGTTCTCTTTGGCTACTTCCATCAGTCTCTTTACATTCAATTTTGTGCATCTTTACAACATTGTGTCTTTGCATTTGATTGTTAAATATCTTGTATTTCTTTATAGTACATAGCGTAAGACCTGACTATTTTCCATTAGCTAAGGATTGCTGGCAGTAAAACGGATTTGGAAATGCACAAAGAAAATACCATGCTACAGCAAAAGTATTTAAGAGACAAAACTATCAGGGGGTTTTATGCACATGATGGAAATCAGAGAGTAAACAAGTAAATGGAGAATTCACATTTTGGATGGAAAAGAATCTGAGCATGTGCTCAAGAATGTGTCGTACTCTTTAATCACTCAGCCCAAACTAGCTGTGACTGTAGAACTGTATACTTTTCCTTTGAAAGTTTTTTAAAATAACTAAAAGCATCCCCAGAAAGCACTGTGTTGAGAAATGTTGTGGGGAGGTGTGCTTGACACTTTTATCTACAACTATAGCCTTGTTCAGGCTTTTAATTGAATGTATGAGGGCTTAGAGTATGTATGGGGATGGGGCCATGCACACTGGACCCACCCGCTACATCTCTGAGCGCACGGGCCTCACAGACCTTGCCATGCTGCACCAGAAAGATCTGAAATGAAGTTCTATTCATGTGGGTGTAAAACTCTCAGTGTGATCATTGACCCAGCTTTATCAGGTTCCCAATCACACTAAGAATGGATAACTTCATCTCAGTGGAGGACGGTGGCTCCTATTCTAGGTTTTAGTCAGAACTAGCTAGAACTCTAAAGGTGCTATCCAATGTGCTGGATCCTATCCTCAACATGGGTTTGGCACCTTGGGCACCATTAGAGCTCTGGCTGGTTCTGACTAAAATCCAGAATGGTCTCAGTGCCCTAACAAAATCAGAGCCTCTATTGCTTAACCTTTCATTTGTGCTCTAGGTGTGGTTGCTATGCCTCATTAACGGCATGTGAATCTGAAATAAGCCAACGTAGGGAGGGGAACCACTTTCACATCTTGTCAAAATATTTTTTATATCAAATAATTATTCATCATCTGTACAGGTAATCAATGTGATAAATAATGAGCCAGATTCTAAACTGGTGTACCTATCAGATCCCTGTTAACTTCAGTAATGCTCCATTGGTTTCCATCAAGCTAGATCCTTCCATCAGAAGTTTTAAATTGAATTCTGTGGCATTTTACATGAAGAAACTGTCACCAGGATCCATAAGGTCAAACCAATTTTCCCTTGAATGCTTATTGTACGCTTAAAACTGCAGGATAATTTGGTTTCAGCAGTGACAATCACATTATAACAAATAGTACCTGGCTCTCTTTTTTTCTGATGGAATGCTTCATTTGTGCGAATTTTTGCAGGGCAACTGTGGTATTATAAATCTAACAGAGAAGCAGCTACTCTTGTGCCCTCTGTTCTTTTTACTTAGCTGACCCTTTAACACAACATATTTGATTTTTTTTAATGTACAAGCTAAGTGGCTAGCAATGGTGGAAAGATAAAGATAAATCTGGTTGTATATAACTGGTGCAAGACCTCCTTTTTCTATGGACCGGTGAGAAAGAAAGCTCCATCCAATGAGCATTTTATTGCACACTCGTTACTGGAAACTCACGGAGTTTGCTCAGGTCCCCCACATGATGTCATCTGCCTCCCACACCCCTTATGCCTCTTCTGGCCTTCCTCGCATGACAAAACCCACCCCCCTCATTAAGTCCGATGTTTTTTTAAACTCGAAATCACTGCTTTCTCCTGCTGTGTGCAGGAGAAGCAGCGCCATTAGAACAGCAGACTCAATGGGCTTGTGCTCATTCTGTACTTCGTCTTTTGAAAAGATGAAGTAACTGAGAAACGAAAACACGGGCTGAGAAGCGAAGGTAGGAAGCGTGTTAACCCCCGGTGTGATGGAGCTTAGAATGTAGTTCCTACAGGGAGATGGCTATTCGTAAGAAATGTATGAGATTTTGAATAGAAAGTGAAGTGTGGCTCATTCTTTCAGCACTAAAAGTGTTCATGTTGATAAGCCTGGCACTTGGCATTTGTTGCCCTCTATTTTTTGCTCCAAAAGAACTCTAAGCAGCCTGTTGCCTGAACTTATGGGTTTGGTCAACTGCATTGTGCTAAAATAGAAGTGCTGTTTGTTTTAACAGTTGCTTGTCATTCTATACAAAAAGAAATATGCGGCAATAACTTTTTGCAAGACGAGAGCTCCATTTCACCCTCAACGAATGGCATTGCAACTCTTTGGAAGGGCACAGATGTAGGTGGGGAGAAATCTCATGGCAACTTTTTTTTATTGTTGTTGTTGCTTGTAGCTGTACCATTTATTCACATTACAAAGATGAATCTGTATCCCTATTAGGGACAGTTTAAATAGGTCCACTAAAATCATAGCTACACTATGTCATTTATTGACCAGTAAAATCTGTCCCTGAATCCAGTTTTTTTAAAATACATTAATTGCTAAGCTCGCATTTTCTTAGCAGAGTGAGGGAAGTCATCAAATGCCCAAGGACACTCTCATACCATTCAACCCGATTCTTTCTGAACTTCTTTGTCATTCATAACTGATCACAAATATACATCTTGCTAAAAGTTTTCTCCTTTATAGTCAGTGCTAAGGGCATACTTAATGCACCCCAGAGATATTACAAAGCATCATTTGTAATATTATAACGCACTGAGATGGAAGTAAAATGGCTTGTAAACACTTATAAAGACAACATTATTTCTCAGCTTTTGTAAATTAGCAGCACTGGCACAATAATATGTGCATTAGGTGTATGTGACCATTGGGAAGAGATTTCAAGGAGTCTTGCTTGCTTGAAGTTCCAGAAGCATACGCTGGATAATACCTCATGCTTCAAGTAAGTTCTAGATCAGGGTTGGATTGCCCCCTTTAGGAAAGGGGGATCTATCTCTCCTAGGATCCCAATCTGACCCTCCAGATTTCCCCATATGCTCATGCCCTCCATTTTGCCCCCTCTTCTCTGCCTCCACCCCATGTCCATTGGTTATGGGGTGATTTAGTGATTTCTTGGCTTTTGCACATATTTTCCCCCATTCTAAAACTGTCAGTAAGTCTTAGCTACTGCCAGTAAGAGTTTTGAGCTAAAATATGCTAGGGAGAGGAGTCACTCCACCCATTTCACCTTTAGCTCTGACGACCACTGGCATGTGGCTGTGAGGACTTCTCCAGTATGGAATTTGGCTGTCGGGCTGAAAGAGATTCAAGACCTCTGCACTAGATCTAGAACTCGCACCAGGCTTGAGTGGGCCCTTTGTGCAGCGCCACCAAGAGGCTCTGATGCCTGCTGCAACTTTGTGCTTGACTGCAGCCACCAGCCTCCTCCAACCTCAAGAATTACCCAGTGTTGCTTTTGTAATGGGCTAGGAGTTAATTAGCCACCAGCCACCATGTTGTTGCTGTTGTTGTTTTATTCCCAACAAGGTGATGCCCAGCATTCAGCAGCAGCCCAGTAGCAATTGGAGATGAGAGATTGGCTCCCAGATCATTATAGCACTGCTACCTGGTAACAGGAGGAAAAGGGGGAGACCTGGAGATGCAGCTGGCAAAGCGCAAGCAGTGGCGGGAGACAGTGGTGGGAGATTGCAGTATTGTTCGGAAGGGTGTTAGCAAGAGCCAGGGCAAACTGTTAGCCCTGGTCAACACTGCTGAAGCTCATGATCCCTAGCAGCTGGCCAAATATGTCTGCTGCTGACACCAGGTCTGACTGGGTCTAAGAGAATCATCATTTTGTAGTGATCTAAGGCTGCAATCCTTATATACGCAGTGGAACATACTATAGAATAAACAGGCATCTGATTGTGCTGCATGGACCATTACCAACATAGCAATGGGAACATCTATTGCTCTTTTTATTACTACAACAGATGTGCTAGGTGATTATATGGCCTTTGGTCAGAATTCTTACAAATTCACATTTTACGCTTTCAGTTCTGGATCAGATATAGTAAATGGGACATACAGGCAAAGATGAAAATCTAGAACAATTTGTTACTTGTAATGTACCATTCAGAAATAAACCTCAGAGCATACAATGCTCTGCAATAAAAAGACCATACTCAAAAGAGCCTGAAATAGACTGCTTGAAGGGCAATGCCCACTGATCGTTTGTCAGACCCCTGGAGAAAGTGACTTCAAGGTCAAGGACATGCTGAAGATAACTCCATTTCCTCCATGCGTAAATGGTTTCACTCAAGGATTGTTAGGGCAAGTGCTACATACAGAGACATGTAGCCTCTCAGGAGTGGGATCCAAACTGTATCTGTCTTCCTAGATCAGTAGCAAGCCTCATTCAGAACTCCAGACAAAAGGAAAGTTAGTGTAATTGTCAGAATATGTGTGAAACCTTCCCTATGGCGAATGCAGCCAGCAGCTGGCTAACACAATATCCTTTCCATATTGGTAGAATCATTTGAGTAGGCTGTGTCAGAGTTCCCTGAATACTTAACAGTTAATCAGAAAACGCTCTCTAGTCCTAGCACTTTCCAACATTTAATTTAATATGCATCACCACTACACAATATGGAGTTTTAGTAATTGGTTGTGTGTGAATAAAATATGTTGGAAGTGTTTAATTATATATGTGATCATGTGTGAGAGAGGGAGAGAACAAAAGTCATCTAAAAGAAACACGATACACACTGGGGAGATGAAATACAAAGACATTGCTCAGAGCTAAAACCATAAAGTGCTGGGCATTTCTGTGATTTGTCACCTCTGCATTAGCCACTGACTCGGAGCATTAATGATGAAAGCAGATAATAGTGGTGTCTGCTAGCAAAGGCGCCATTACCACTGGGTAAATAATAGACACTATAAAATGGTTTTAAACTTGTATTTGTATAACTGAGCTCTGTGATCTTGTACATATTGGCCTGAGCAAATTTGCCTTTCTTTCTGTACATTTTGTGTCACCACATCAAAGCAAAAGAGAACTCAAACTAACTTGCTTTCACAAAGTGATAGATTGAAAAGGCCTAGCATACTTGGACTGGTAATTGAAGAAGCTACAAGTTATTAGGGTTTTAGCCCTTCTGAATGTCTGGTTCATAGTAATGCCATTATATTGTTGTGTGTTTTGATATTATTATTATTATTATTATTATTATTATTATTATTATATTTATTTATTTATTGCACTTATATACTGCTCCCATAGCCAGGGTTCTCTGCGCGGTTTACAGAAATTCTAAAATTGAGATAAAAACAAGTATACAAAATTTAAAATTCTAAAACACAGAACATACACACATAAAACATTAAAAACCGTTAAAAAACTAAACATGTGGGTGATTAAGATGTGCCGCCATATGCCTGGGCAAAGAGGAAAGTCTTAACCTGGTGCCGGAAAGATAGCAGCGTTGATGCCAGGCGAGCTCGTCAGGGAGATCATTCCATAGTCTGGGGGCCGCCACCGAAAAGGCCCTGTCTTTTGCCACACTCTGAGCCTCTCTCGGAGTAGGCACCCGGAGGAGGACTTTAGATGTTGAACATAGTGACCGGGTATATTCACGTCGGGAGAGGCGTTCCGTCAGGTATTGTGGTCCTAAGCCGTGTAAGGCTTTATAGGTCAAAACCAGCACCTTGAATTGGGCTCGGAAACATACAGGCAGCCAGTGCAAGCGGACCAGAGCAGGTGTTATATGGTCAAACCTTCTGGTTCCCGAAATCAATCTGGCCGCTACATTTTGCACAAGCTGCAGGTTCTGAACCGTCGTCAAAGGCAGCCCTACGTAGAGCGCATTGCAGTAATCTAACTTGGAGGTTACCAGAGCATGGACAACTGAAGCCAGGTTATCCCTGTCTAGATAGGGGCATAGCTGGGCCACCAACCGGAGTTTGTAGAAGGCGTTCCGTGCCACTGAGATCACCTGAGCCTCAAGTGACGATGATGGATCTAAAAGAACCCCCAAGCTACGAACTTGCTCCTTCAGGGTGAGTGCAATCCCATCCAGAACCGGTAGAACACCCCCCATCCAGTCAGCGGAATCTTGCCTTTTGCTCAATGCTGGGGCTCAAGGCAGCCTTACAAAATTTAAAACACTTTGCACACAAAATTAATGTTAATAATTTCCTAATAACAAAATAAACTGTAATTCCCCATATATATATCTCCCTTTGCAGCAGGTATCAAAAGTATTAGAAATGGTATTCAAAATAGGGTGGATATAAGACAGAGAAACTGTATAACTCCTCAGTGTTGATGTCTTAGTCACCACAACCTTTCCACAACTTCCTCAATCATACACACTTTTGTGATAAAAAGTTGGATAAATAGGTGACATTCTAATATTTGTTTATATATATTGGGCAACATTTTATAGTTGTCCTGATTAAGATTTTATCAAAGCACATTGGTTTTTTTACAAGAATAAACCTACTTAAGTTAACACTAGTTTGAAGCTTCCCTCTTTGTTCATTGTCTCCACGACACCCAAGAAGTCACAGTCCCTAAAGCACTTATTCTTGGATGCAATTTTTAGGAAACATCTTCCCCTCCCCTGAGTGTTTAGAAAATGTAATTTCCTTTTCAGAGAAGTGCTACTTTGAGGAAAGATGGATAGAATTCCCAGAATAACTGAATAATGGCTGCAATTTTTGTTGTTGTTGACCAATATCTAAACCTCCTTTACAAATTGCTCTCAAGATGGGAACATAGGTTTATATACAAACCAGGTGAGTCATACTTTAGTCCCATTGAAATCAATAGGACTTAAGTGAGTCATAACTAACTTATCCCATTCATTTCAATGAGGGTAAAATGTAATTAATGTAATCCATAATAAAACATAAGAAGAACCATGCTGGATCAGACCAAAGGTCTGTCCACACAATGGCCAACCAACTGCCCATGAGAAACTGAGAACCCATCCATGTTGCCCAGGAACCGGTGTAAGAAAGGCATACTGCCTCTGATATTGGAGGTAGCATACAGCCATTAGGACTAGTAGCCATTGATAACCTCCTCCTCCAGGAATTTGACTAACTCCCATCCAAAATGGTGGCCATCAGTATATCTTGTGGTAGCAAATCCCATAGTTTAACTAGTTTAATCTTATACTCTGATTCCCACTAGGAAGGGAAATGGACAAACCCAACCTACATCTCAATGATACAATTATGGTCTTTGGAAAGGGAAATCCTACTTGAGGCAGAGCTGCTCTGATGCTGCTGTTGCAGTTAAATCATACCTCATGTTTGTCATGCAGCAAGTTTGCTCTCTGAACCCACGAAGGGCATGTAATGACTTTGTACAAACCTTTGCAACAACCAGAAGCCTTGATCCTTATTTGTACCTTTCCTCTGCACCTGGCAATCACCTCTGGTGTGTGTGTGTGTGTGTGCGTGTGTGCTTTTGTTTTATTTATTTCATTTAATTTCTATACTGTCCAATATCCGAAGCTCTCTGGGCAGTTTACAACAATTGATCAGATAATAAAATACAGCACAAAAATATAAATTTACATAATTTAAAACAGTTTAGACAGCTAAAAACCATTTCAATAGAATGCTAGACCTGTTTAGATGGCTGTCATATGTGCCTCATTACATGCTGTTAAATGCCTGGGAGTAGAGGTCAGTCTTAACCTTGTGCCAAAAAGCTGACAGGGTTGGTGCCAGGTGGGCCTATGTGGAGAGCTTGTTCCGTAGCTGTGGGGACACCACTGAAAAAGGCCCTCTCCCTTGACATTACCCACCGAGCTTCCCTCAGAGATGGCACTCCGAGGAGGGCCCCAGATGTTGATCATAGTGTCTGGGTATGTTCATGTTGGGAAAGATGTTCCATCAGGTATTGTGATTAAAACCAGCAGTTTGGATCATGCTTGGAAGTACACAGATATCCAATGAAAGTGGGACAGATTTCATGTCTATTTTTTTAAGAGGGCAAAATGCCAATTCTAAATAGATCTGAAAGGACATGCCTGTGATGAATGCATGGTGGATACAATATGTGAATATGTCTGGCATCATTCTGTTTGTCTCTATCTTAATTAGCACTTCTGACAGGAAAAGAAACACTAAACTTAAAAATAATCTCTGGAGGAGAAAATTACAAGATCATTGCAAGCTTTTAGATCAAATAATAAAAATGCCTGTTTATCTGACGATATTTGAGAAATATGTTTATTTAACCAAGCTTCTCTTAGAGAAAAATAAACATTTTTCCTTCCAATTTATTCATATTTAGGTACAATGAATACAAGCTATTATATCCTGAATGGAATTAGCAGCAAATGAGAAATCGGCCTAAAAATGCTACAATCATCCTCTCCCTCTCAAACACAGCTGGGGAATATATTTTTTAAAGAAAAAGTCCAATATTTTGCAAAATCCTGCCTTTGTTGCCCAACCCATTTTCACTAGAGTTGGGCAATGCAGGCCCACCAATTCTTTTAGGATTCTATAGCCTCGCTCAAGATGAAACGTTTGAAAAAGGTGGTTACAACAATCTGAGATGAGCAATGCATAATAATTTCTATCCTCTATTTCATATTTGGAATGCTTTTTCTGCCTCTCCTTTTTTGACTGCTATAGGTTCCTCGATCCCCCCTCTTTTTCTGACATGGCTTATATCTTCTTTAATGCTCATTTTGTTCCCCCTCTTCTCTGCCCACTCCCTGGCATCTCTGCATTAAGTCACAACACAGGTGGGGTGATTTTTTGTTGTTGTTGTTGTTGACATTTGTGGGATGAGATACAGCAGTACATTATTTCCTGCAAGCTTCTCTCAAGGGATTATCCCTCATGGGTGAAATGATTGTATTTTCCCCAGTTTTGGATTAGATACCTTAGGAAGGAAATATTTCATACTTCATTACTACCATTAATCTTACAAGGTGCCCCTCTGAATAAAAATCAATTCTTATGTTTAACTGGTAGAGACACTAATACGCATACCTAATCTAATTGTGCTTCCAGCAGATGCATCTGTTTGGTTGCCTAATGTGAGCTTTGTAGCATAATGCCCTTGAATGTTTCATTATATTATGGGTAACATTTTCGCCACAGTAGGTGGACATGCTTCTCCACCTTTTGTTGATCTCAGTGATGATGTAATTGTATATATTCTGCTGCCATGCAAAGGAAGACCTCTTGATTCTTTTAAATCAAATTACACAGAGGGAGTCAGACGAGTTAATGAACAACAAGTATAGGTCGGGTTCTGAATGACTGGAGAAAATGAATAAAAATAGAACTAAAAAGTAGGAGCTCATAATGTGCAATATAACTTTGGTGTCACACAACAACATATGCTCCTAGGGCAACACAGGGATGTTTTCTGAACACTCTCCAAATACTTAGGCCTTTCATGCTGATTTAGATGATCTTCACATTCCTGACTGGGGCTTCAGCATTGCCCTCACTCTGAATTAGCTTAATTTGCTTTTATCAACATTGCTACTTAACCAACTTGAATTGCTTACATCATAATTCACTTGTTTGTATGGGGAAACAGGTGTGTTATTTTAATGTGGAAAGGAAGCAGCTAATTAGAAGTTTAAAGAAGTTCATTCTGGAGCAATATTGGTGCTCCCGCCCACGTTAGGCTGAACTAACCCTTGAATGCCCTTTTATTCAACTAGCAAATAGGGATGAGAAATTAGGAGCTGCTTGATTTAGCCCCATCCACCACCTCCTTTTCCTCCCTTTCCTCTCTCCCTGCCTGTGAGTATTTTGGTTGTGTGCCTAATATGAGAAGTAGGACAAGGAATGCTGGAACCTGAAGCAGAAAATTCAACTGGCACTTTTTCTGGTGGCAAATATATAATAACAACAATAAAAAGAAAGGCTTGGCCATTTGTTGCCCTTTCATAATAACACAAAAGCTACCACCTGAGCTGGCTGCCTTGCCTAAGGGTAGGGCTGACCCTGGAGGTCTCTCAGTATTGAAGCAGGTGAGAGAAATGCAGTGAAAACTGTGGAGATTCAAAGCAGACAGTTGATGAAGCAAGGAAAATGTAGTATTCAGGCTGGGAAGGACTCCAGAGAGGAACTGGGAGATGGGAGAGCGATAAAGAAGGAGAGAGAATGGCAGTCAGTATTCTGGTGGGGCTTCAGGAAAGGAAAAATGGAACATCAATCAGTGCATACTCTGCACTCTGCACTCAGTAGGTCCCAAGTTCAGTCAGTGGCATCTCCAGGTTGTTGTTGTTTGTTTGTTTTTTAAGAACCAGATAGCAGGTGATAGGAAAAATCTCTGTGTGAGAACTTAGAGAACTACTGCCAGTTAGAATATATGATACTAGGCTAGATGGGTCAATGGTCTGACTCAATATAAGGCTGCTTCATATGTCAAGAAAGAGAGAAAAGTGGCATGATTACAGAGCCTTTCTACAAAGGGATTGCTGATTATTAGAGTGTAGAAGCACTTTTATGGGACACTCTGGAAAGAACACATTGCCTAAAGTGGCACACAATGAGTTGTTACAGCTAATTCAAATTCTTTTCACTCCACACCTTCTCTACCATAGACCCTTTCCATACAAGGCATTTATTGTACACTTGTGATTCCTCACTCACAGTAGTTTGCAGGTGATTTACATGATGTCGTCATCCTCCAGGGTCTGTCCCATGATTTGCAAATATTTTAGCCATTTTTTTCCTAGCAAAGAAAGTCTACTACATCTGTGAAGAGCAGGATAAATCCTAGTGTATTTGCACAATTCTCCTATATCACAACACCACCTAGTGTCTGTGTAATGGAACATATAGAAAAGGCAGAGAAAGAAACCCCCCCCCCAGAAAAACACATGTATAAAGGGACAGTTCTTAACCCCACAAAGAATCAGGAAGCAGAAACTTCAGTAAAGCATGAGTTACATGTCTCATGTAGAGAAGACCTTAAAGAGCCACTGTGATGTAGAGTGTTAGACTGGGACTCAGGAGATTTGGGTTCTAGTCCCCACTTGGGCATAAATCTCACTGGATGGTTTTGGACCAGTCACTGACTCTCAGCCAGTCACTATTTCACAGGGCAGGATAAAATTGAGAGGAGGATCATGTATGTGACATTGACTCCTTATTGGAAATGTGTCTAACAAATGTACATATAACAAACAAAATTTTAAATAAATACCTTAGTCACATTTTACTTGTATCATATTTCCAGTTCCAGGCTACTGTGTTCTAGTTCTGAGGATCTACCTCCAAACTTGCTTGCTCAGTCCCAACCTTGGTCCATTTTCCTAGATAGTGAAATTATCTTGGAGCATGACACTGAAATGATCTTCAGTACCCTAAGCATTTTCTTACTTGCTTTATTTTCTCTGTGTACTTCTATAGTTCTGCTACCTCTTTTTTCTGTTGACTCACATTCTGAAATCTGATTCTGGAACTGCTGAATTGTCCAGATCTTACTAGGACTGGTAGCTTTGACATATATGCCCTGATTCCCACCAAAATGCAAAACCATCATCATCATCATCATCATCATCCATGGATGTCTTTTCCCGTACAAGAAACTACATTGAGATCTACATCGCATGCTTCATGCAACATATGCATTGTGACAGAAAAGGTTGCCTGTTATTTTTAAATATTCAGAACAGAGATGAACAGCTGCTCCAAATTTTATCTGTTTTGAGTTCCTTATATAGACTGCCCAGATCCCCCGTTGACTCTCATTGGGAATACATAGTTAAGGGAGTTATTTTTCCTTTGTAGAGTGTAGGCTATCTTGTCAACATATTTTAACTCTCAGGTGAAATACATATTTCATGTTTCAATAGCCATGATCTTTTTCTAAATTTCTATTTTAGGACTTTCTTAAGTAGAACTATAGTAATTAAGCTGAAAGACTAAGAGAGCAATCCTATGGTCCCTGGACGAGCATCAGATTCCTCCTCTGAGGTTAGGGACAGTGCTCTGACCTTGAAAGGAGGAATCAGAGATCTGCACTTCATCCTCTGCCCCTTGCAGCTGGCATGGAGATAGCCTTGCCAGAGGTCTCTTTGTGGTCAGAAACGCAACTTCAGAGAGTGGGGAAATGAGGTGTTCCAGTGAGCAGGAAGAGAGGAGACTGGAGAGACCAGGATATAAACTATCCAGAGCCTCCTCAAGCTTACTGCAAAGCACTCCTGCTAGATGGATTGAAATACACATCTAGTGAAAAAGCAAAGAATGGAGCAAAGAATTTTTCACATCTAGTGAAAAAGCAAAGAATGGCTCACCTCTGCTGCTTCTCCTGCCCTGCCAGCTTCAGCCCAGCAGGGCAAAGGAATCTTGGAAGCTTCTGCGTTCGGAGGCTTCTGAGAAGTAAGGGCACAATCAACAGGATTGCACCCAGAGAGGAGCAATCCTAACTTCTGCTGGGGCGGGGGGTTGGATGGAGGTTCACTCTTCCAGTGGGACACCACATCTGCCGTAGAGGCCCCTGCTACACTTGCAGAAAGCCAGCCGTGTTACTACCAGTGGTTGGCCCCAAACCAACACCAGCCTGGAGCTGGCTTAAATGTTTTTCCTCCCATTGATTTAAGTGGATGGATGATAATTATTTTAAAGATGAAACACTGGAACAAGAAGGGCAAAAAAGCCTCCCCTCCCTGTTGGCTCACAATGGCTGCTGTGAGCCAGCAGGGCTTCTGATGCTGCAGTGGCCCATGGTGGATCCCCCCTCCCCCAGACACAGAGGATTGCTCCACTGATGGCTTTTCCCTATAAACAATTATTATTTTATTTCATGAAATAATCCAATTTCCATTCTTCACTAGGAGGGCAGATCTCTGAAAACAACCACTGCTACCCCTTCTACTACCAGCTTCTACTAAACAGGTAACTTCAAAAACTCGGAAAGATGTGTCTCTTTACACAGAAGCACTTCATGATTTCTCATAGCAATCATCTTCGTTGCATAACATATGTCTGTAGTTTTACAAAGAGACTTTACTTGTGGATTATAATGTTAAAAAAAATTAAGAGTGAGCAAAAATGAACAAATTACCAACCTAAAGCATATTTGTGATGTCTTGATTGTCTGATATTATTGCATGTACAAGATAATGCAAAATTGGAGTTTGAATTCAGCATTTCCTCATAGCATTGCGGGGAGTGATTCCCAATTATGATCACTTCAACACATCCTGCACAGCAGATCTGGAGAACCAGAAATAGCACAGATGTAAAACAAGTGCATGTTAAATAAACTCAGTGCTATTCTTACCTTATTATGAGTTTGATCTTTTAATAACTGAAAATATATTTTCTTTAAAAAGTAGTTTAGTATAATGTTCTGCTTTTCTTACACTTTCCGTGTCCCCATTTAGTTCCTTCTGTGCTTTAATTTCTAGGTTGCCAACTCAGGATAGAAATCACACAAAATAAACACACATGCAAAGACCTCACACTGTCATTTTCTCTCTCACCAGGGACTGTGAATTTGGGGGGGGCACATTATTATTATTATTATTTATTTATATAGCACCATCAATGTACATGGTGCTGTACAGAGTAAAACAGTAAATAGCAAGACCCTGCCGCATAGGCTTACATTCTAATAAAATCATAATAAAACAATGAGGGGAAGAGAATGCAAACAGGCACAGGGTAGGGTAAACAGGCACTGGGTAGGGTAAAACTAACAGTATAAAGTCAGAATGGGCACTTGTGGATGTTATGGACTTGTGACATGTTTATTCACGGGGGGTGGGGGGTGGATCCATGCTAATTCTCCTTAGTGCTAATGCACATCCGACCTGTGTGCATCTGCTCTGAAATCAGTGCTGCTGTGACTTCTTATGCTGGCTCCTTTTGCTGTGGGAAAGAATATCAGTGATGGAACCTGCCTTTGAATACAGGAATGTCCAGATTCGACCCTTGTCCTCTCAATTTTAAAAGGGAAGTTATGGCTTGGAAAGGCCCGTGCTTCAGACCTTGGAGAGCCACTGCAGTCAGAAAAGGCAACACTGGAGGGTGAATATTATTTAACATATACATGAAAACCACAGGGGAAGATTTCCCTGTGCATTGTCTCCTGCGCACATTCCCTGTGCACATCCAGAGATTTCCAGTGCATTGTCTCCCATATACAGATGAGTCAGCTCTGCTTCCCTTTTCTATTTAACTCCAGAAACGATGTTGATGTGCTGACCAGTGCCTGAATACCCAGTAATGAACTGGATAAACAGACAAACTAGACAGATATTCTTGGTGGTGGTGAGATATTTTTATTTATTTATTTATTACATTTTTATAATAAATAGGAGGAGGGCTTTCTCCGCTGTGGCACCCCAGTTGTGGAATGAGCTCCCCAGAGAGGTCCGCCTGGCGCCTACACCGTACTCCTTTCGTCGCCAGCTGAAGACCTTTTTATTCACTCAGTATTTTAATTTTAACTTACATTTAAATTATACTGTTTTAACTCTGTATTTTAACCTTATATCAATTTTGCTGCGTGGTTTTATCCTGGTTGTGCTTTTTATATTGTATTTTGTATTTGTGTTTTTAACTTGTTGGTTGTTTTATGATGGTTTTAATTTTTGTGAACCGCCCAGAGAGCTTCGGCTATTGGGCGGTATAAAAATGTAATAAATAAATAAAATAAATAAATAATTAAATAAAAGCCAGTTAAGTCAGCTGGTTTTAAAGGCAGGTAGTAATACTTACCCATGAATGCAATAACCAAGCACATCCATTCTGGCTCTTTTAGTAAAATAGCCAAGGTTTGATTTCTCTTTGTGTCTCCAGATTGAACCAACCATTAACATTTAATTTCCCGACATGAACCTACCCGTACACTGCGCTCAACATCTAAGGTCCTCCTCCGAGTGCCTACTCCAAGGGAAGCTCGGAGGATGGCAACAAGGGAGAGGGCCTTTTCAGTGGTGGCCCCCCGACTGTGGAATGATCTCCCCGATGAGGCTCGCCTGGCGCCAACATTGTTATCTTTTCGGCGCCAGGTCAAGACTTTTCTCTTCTCCCAGGCATTTTTAACAGCATTTTAACAGCATTTAACAACGTTAAGTTTGTTTTTAATGGATCCCACAATTGTTGTTTTTAAATGGATACTGTTGTTTTTATACTGTTTTTATGTGTGTGTGTGTGTGTGTGTGTGTGTGTGTGTGTGTGTGTTTTAAATTGTATACTTTTAATGTTTACTATTTTAAAATGTTGTAAACCGCCCAGAGAGCTTCGGCTGTGGGGCGGTATATAAATGTAATTAAATAAATAAATAAATAAATATTTAATTTGAGACATAGTACACTCTAACTCTCTTGAATAAACTAGTTTAAAATTAGATCAATAAACTATGGGCCATGTGCTATGCTTCTGCCAATGGATAGAACTTCAGATACTTTTTTTCTATTCCTCATTTTGTCTACCATTTAATGCATAATATGTTCTTTACTCGGTCTAAGGTTTCAGTGGAATTTATTAGGATACCAATAGAAGACATTGCTTTATCTGTTTTCAATCACTTGCAGAGCAATCCTGTAGTACATAGGTGAGCATCCATAGACTGAGGACAGGGCTCCAACCTCAGAAGAGGGAGTCAGAGACGTCCTTCCTAGGCCCCTTGCAGCTGGTGTGGAGAGAACCATGCCAGAAAATTGACCACAAGGAGTGTTCCAGTAAGTGGGAAGAAGGGGAGGAGATCAGAGAGGCCAGGAAATAATTTATCCTAAACCTCCTCCAGCCTCAGTATTGGACTGAAAAGCCCATCTAGTGAAAAAAGCATAGATTGGAAGATGGGGAGACAAAGATCGCCTCTGCTATTCCTCTCAACCTGCGAGCTTCATTTCAGCAGGAAATAGGTATCTCAGAAGCCTCAATGTTCAGCAGTTTCCAAGCAATGTGGACACAGTCCATAGAATTGCACCTTTAATGTCTGAGCCCAGCTCAACAATTGCTTTCTACAGTGACAGGAATCCAGGTGGGGAAGACTGCGCTTTTTATACTACGTCTGCTGCCTAGGATTAATGCAGGACCAGAGTTTCATCTAATTGGATTTATGACATTAAGTGGTGCAGGTGAAAAAAGAATCACGACCCATTGTCTTTATCATAACTGTTCCCTTTTAGAGTGCATACTTATTGCTATTATTTCTTTCCATCTAGCAGCCTACAGGCTGACACATCATTAGCTTGGCCTTTTAAACAAGATTAGAATATTCCTTACAATTGCTTTGTGTTATCACAGCTTTGTAGCTTGAAATAATTAACTTGTTACATCCATAGTAATTAGCTTTCAAAACATTTATTTCCATTGCATGAGTATTGGGGGACATTATTCTTTTCTTTCATCGAAATATATCACTAATAGTTCATATTATAAATCTTTTTAATGGATAAAATAAGGGTGCCAAGCAATTGCTAAAGTGAAATTTGAGAAGCGCTGTTCTTGCTGTGGCAGAAAAAATAAAATGCCACATACTGCATTTCTTGAAATCTTGGGCAAGCTCATATAGAGAAAGTATATCATGTCCTCAGCCTGATATATGGAACCACAGCAAGGAACAGTGAATAATACTATCCCTCGTTATATAAAAGCATCCAACCAAGAAAGGCAATGATGGGAGAAAGACATAATTATCACTGAGCTCCTTGCTGACTCCCTTGGTAATTTTAATCTTTGATAGCGGAGCACATATGGTGAGCCATAATTTATAATGCCAAATCTGGGAAGAACAGGTAAATAGTATTTGTTGTGATAAACTGGGCAAGCTGTATGAATACAATTCTTGTGAAATACGTTTACATGTGCTTAAATTAACCATACATATTCCTCAGATATGTATGAACATATTTCTGATGGATATAGATTGACATAATGCTATGTACTCAAAGGCATATTTATTTAAATCATTGAAAACACATTAGAGACAGGGGAATCTTGAGTTATATCCTTTTTCGTGGCACATATTTCTTCAAGAACAATTCCTTCAGAACTGTCTAGTAAATATTAAGCAAACCAATCAATTGTTTTATTGCTTGCTGTTTAAACCACTCAGAGTTAGCTCTCCATCTGTCAGTTGTTTTAATCTCTTGCAAGATCTCCCCAATCTGAAACAAACAATCAAAAGGTGTTCATTTTTCATATTAAATGTTGCTTAGATTTTCTTTAGAAACAGAAATAAACTAGTGGAATAGGAAAGGGTAGGTTTCTCAAACAAACAAAGACAATTCATGTTTTGAGTTGTTGATCAATTGACTCAAAAGCAAAAAAATGGCTTCCACCAGTATTCATCCAGAGGAATGAATGAAGCACACTGAAGAGTATAACATTCTCACATTCAGTCTTAAGAGGGTGAATGCTAAATTTTCACAAAATGCAAACATGTGATCATTTTCAAATACATCCTAAATATCTGATGTAGAAATATAAAAAAATATTAATATTTGCTGTTCAGTTCTAAATAAGTAATTGACAGGGTCATTCTTGTCAATTCACTTCTTTCCTAAACGAATTCAGCTGGAAGTGTCATTTGATGTCACTTGATGAGGAATTGATTTCATGAGACTAAAACCTCCAAAATTTGGTACTGATGCATAGAAAGTCACAACATCATCAACACAACACATGAAAAAATAGCTTGTTTTTCTCAGGGCCAAACTAGACATGACACAGGAAATTTATAAGCAGGGACGTCTGTGATTTCACACACACACACACCCATTTTAGATCAAACCAGTTGTTAGAGCAAAGAATTCAAATAATGAAGACAGGATTGGAGAAAGAGGATTTAGGCCTTTCGTGATCTAAATCACCTATGTAGGGAAAAGCATGAGTAGAAAAACATAAGTTGGTTGTTTTATTATGGTTTTAATTTTTGTGAACCGCCCAGAGAGCTTCGGCTATTGGGCGGTATAAAAATGTAATAAATAAATAAATAAGTGGGATACCTATATTTTCACCCTAGGGCAAATAGCAGTTTGGGATTGGGAATTAAAACTGGCCAAAAAAAAAAAAAAAAAGGAGTTTCAGAAACATTACTCCTAGTACTAGGCCTCTGGGACTGATCTGAACCCCCTCCTCTGCTCCCCCACCCTCCATGGCTACTTTGATCTAAAAGAGAAACTGTGGGAGATCCTGTTCATAGATCTATGGCATCACATCTATTTTGAACTTGCTGCTCATGTTTGCACTTTATTAGGTAAGGTGATCATCGTGCTTCTTACATCTCCTACCCCTCCCCACTTACAAATAGAACTTCCACTTCAGTAATCTGAATCAGCAGCAAGATGCTTCCATTTATGTTTAGGAGATGCTATCATCTACAGCTGCTCAACAATACAAATAGAACACTGTAAAATATTTAAACAGAGGTCTTTTAATATATCAAATACAGGTAACAAACAGATGTGGATCACAGGTTTGGATAAAGCTGAGAGAACAATTGTGATTGCATGCACAGATTCATTGTGTTGGGGGGCCCTGATTCTGACTGTAAGCAACTTACAGACTGGCTCATCCTCACATATTTGTATCTGCATTCTTTGTGTGTCAGATCTATCATCTCATGCTGCCTATCGTAAAATCTCATGAAAGGTTGCCCCTAAGTACAAGTTTCATAGGCATATACTGATGTAGCTGCTCAAAATGTATTTTGAATATCATGAACTTGTCAAGTCCTTGTCCAAAACTATATGTCAAGGAACATTTGTGTGAATACAATTAGGCACCATGGATCTCAAAACTCTGAGCTTTTCGAAGCAGAGAACAGTTCCCTATTCCCTAACTCATTACAATCAGCCCAGCAAACAGCTATACTCAGGATACAAAGCTACTAATGCTTGTAAGTTCTTTTCCTGTTAAGGTTTGTTGGGAGATCAACATCCTTAGTGATAATAGGATCAGAGGCCAGAGGTCAGGCAGGAATAAGTTGTTAACCAGGTGGGGAAGAGAAGCCATTGGGTGGTTTGAAGTATGTAAAGGTCAGGTTGTAGATGCAGCTGCTGGTAGGCATATGGACCAGAATTTCAAGGAAGAACATTGTCCGGGGGAGATGCGGTTGAGTCTTACAAGGCTTTTAATGAGCCCTGAAATTTGAATTATTGATTGTTTAAAAAAATGTAAGTACATTAATGGTTTTATATTGAGCTATTATATTGGATTGGGGGGTGGGGGGAGGTAATTTTTGTAAACTGCCCAGAGAGGATTGGCTATTGAGAAGTACAGAAATGTAATCAATGAATGAAATGAAGGACCTGTATTGAGATAGGTGCCTCTTAGCTTGTTCATAAATGATCTGGAATTAGGAGTGAGCAGTGAGGGAGCCAGGTTTGCTGATGACATAAAATAATTTGGTGTGGCTTAAAACAAGAAGGGATGCCAAAGAGCTCCAAAGATATCTTCAAACTGGGGAAATGGGCATCTAAATGGTAAATATGGTTCAATATAAGCAAGTGAAAAGAGACGCATGGTTCACATCTAGACCAATGGGATTTCATATGTGGGGTTTGCTAATATCATAATGCATTTTTTTTTTTACAATGGGACCACTTTTGGAATACTGTGTCACTGCACCTCATAAAGGATATCGTAGAGATGGAGAACGTGCAGAAAAAGGCAACCAACATGATCAAAATGCTGGAGCAATTCCCCTATGAGGAAAAGTTACAAAATTTGGAATTTTTAGATTAGAAGAAAAGGCAAGTAAGTGAGGGCATAATATTGGTGAATACAATTATGTATGGAGTTCTGAAAGTGGATACGGAGAAGTGTTTCTCCTTTTATAATGCTGGAAACTGAGACAGTCATCCAATGAAGTTGAATAGTGGAAATTCAGGACAGATAAAAAGAAGTACTTCTGCACACAGTGTATAGTTCAACTATGGAATTTGCTACCTTAAGATGTGGTGATGGCCACCAGCTTTAAAAGTGGATTAGAAAAATTCATGGAGGACAAGGCCATCAATGGCTACTAGTTAAGATGGCTACATATTACCTACAGTAATATGGCTGTATACTTCCAGAGACATATTGCCTCTGAATACCAGTCATTTAGGAATATGAATAGGCATGTTTAACTTGGGCCTTTGGTCTGTTTAAATGTTCTTATGTTCCTGTTATAGTACCACCTACAGTAACTGATAGAACAAAGCCAGTACAAACATCCCCAAGGGACACATTCATGCAAAGAATCATGCTGTCTTCTGAAGCTGTTCTGATGCCACGAGACATTGATCCAGTTCATATGATCACCACAGCACAATGACTTATTTAAGCCATAGTGGGTTGTGGCCAGTGCCAGCAGCCACTGTGATTATTCAAGCCATGATGGGGATTCCACCAACCCTAAAACAGCCCATGGGTTGGAGGTGGTTTGTTAACCATGGCAACAACCCAGCCTCACTAGGTTTTCATGTTATGGCTGCACTGGTGAGGGTAATTATGCAATATCCCCTGGCATGAGACTGGAATGCAGAGTGGGGGAAATAAGCAATCATGACTTATTTCCTCTCTGTAATCATGCAAACAGGCCAAGACAGTCTCCTAAATATGACTTGGAAATGCTGTTTCAGGTGCCTTTTTAATTTTAAAAGCACTTTGTGTACATTGATTCAATTAACGAACCCTTTCAAAACAAATCAGATTAAGGGAGGATGATGATGATGATGATGATGATGATGATGATGATGAAGAAGAATTGCTTAGAGAAAGGGGATTGTTGGTAGGATCAGTTCCAGCCAATCCATGCTACACACAACGGGATTCTGCGGCAACCATGCTGATCCAGCTATTCCTAAACTAAATCTGGGAGAGGAGATGCTATCTGAACAAAACACACTGAGAATGCTTCCACTGTGGACTCGCTGCTCTAATTATGTATGCATTTGGCACACTTGGTAGAGTAAGATATTTACTTTTAAAATAATATATTTAAACTGAAGAAAGTATTTACACTGGGATACTGAGTGAATGAAGCAGCAGCATTCAATCTGATCCCAATAAAGGAAATTAACCTAACAACTTTCTACTACTGAATTAAATAGTTTGTAAAATGAAAGCCCTCTTTGCTGATGTTCCAGGGACCAAGCACTGCAACAGTAAGCTCTACACTGCAGGTGCACTCAATGTTTGTTTCCAGCTCACTTGAATTTAATAATACTTTACAAGCAGATAGCCACAGAATGAAAGCACAACCAAGAAGTGGATATCGAATGCCATAGATTCCTTTCAAACATTTATTTTTTTTCTTTTCATATCAGTAAGAATATTGAATTCTCCCAACATACTCATCAACAGTCTTTTAAAATGAGGGCTACTAAGATTAGTTCATACTTCTTTTAGAGCATAATCCCATGATCCCTGAGAGAGTGACCCAGGGACATAGCATTTTTCAGACTCCCCGTCCCGAAGCCATAGACATTGCTACAACTTCAGAAATGGGACTTCAAGATCTGATCTTTTGCTCCATCCCCTCCCCTATCTCCACACAACTGCTGCAGAAAGAAGTGCAGTGCCTGTTTTCTGAGGTCCCAAAAGGGACCATGGGTGACCTTGTAAAGGTTAAAACAGAGGCATTCTGGGGGATGACAAGGGGAGACAGAAAAGTCCAAGTACACACAATCCTATGGGATCTCCAGTCCTGCCCCTGGAAGCATAGCTCTTCTAGACAGGCTCAGATGCCCATCTAGATGAAAAAAAAATGCAAAAGTAGGACAGAGATGCCAGTATCACCTCTGCTGGCAGCAGCCTGGCAGGCATAAGAACCTCAGAAGCTTCTGAGGTTGTAGGCTTCCATCTAGCTGATGGTAACTAAATGAGACTTGTGCCCATAAAAATGGAACCAGGATAAGTAAAATTCAACAAACACACCCCAGAACTTCTTCAGCATATTATGGTGTTGACAAGCTCCTCACGTAACTGCTTTAGGGTTATATACTCAATCCTATCTAATACTACAAACTTTTCCCTAAGAGAAGCAAGAGGCACTGATCTCATAAATAGCATGCAAATAGATTCAGGTTCAACTCTGCTGTGGAGCAGTTGGGTGAAGCATCTTGCTAGAGGCAGCACCATGAATGGGGCGTAGATGAAGGCAGAACCTGCTGTCTAAATGGTGCAGCAAAATGTTTCAAAGTGTTGGCTTTAGTGGGGATAGGGGTAGGAACCTGGTTCAGGCAGCAAAATAAATTGAGCCAGAACTAGAGATGGGGGAGATTTTCAGTCCTGCTTGAGTCGCTATGATAGACACACAAAAGTGAGAAGCTTAGCAAGTATGTACAGAAGAGAACAGCTTAGTAAGGATGTTTGTCTCCATTAGATGTGCTGAATTCTGAGTTTGAAATCAAAGTTGAGAGATTCATGCCTTGGCCGTCCTAAACTTCCCCCATGTGATTGGCTTGAAGGAGCTGACAATGTTCTTCCTTGAAAGCCTGGAGAAGATGACAGAATAACTCCCAGGAAATTGACAGTGCTGATCAAAAAACAGGTTAAAGATAAGATGAGCCAGCAAGTAACTTTGATGTATCCCTCTGATGACTGGGAAAGAATCAGTACACTCTGCTGTTGTTTTGTATCTAACCTTGCCCTAATAACATGATGTAAAAAGTATTAAAGTGCTCCCAAACTGTATGGTATTATGTTTTAAGGGACAAAATGCTCAGTTCCAGTTCAAAGTCCATTGTATCCATGATGGACAGGCAAAGCTCAGCAGGTTAAAAACAAAAACAAAAAACACCTGTCCTGTGGAAATAACTCTTAAATGTATAGATATTGGAACTACATAGACATTTGGTGCACTTCCTCGTAGCATGTGTAAGGGTTTTTTCCAGCCTATGGCTATGCCAGAGGAAGGAGGCAATGACAATCATATTTGCCAGTGCTACAGACAGAAAGAAAAGATGCAAATCTTCCCAGCTTTAGTATGACATCACTGAAAAAAGTTGAGCTATATTGTTATATTGCACACTGGATATGATTTGCTGCAGATGCATCACAATGTTCATTTATTCTAGTACCCTCCCATGCAGGCTTTCAATGGAAACCATAATAATTCATAAACTTAGAGAAAACACAAAAAGCAGGCTCAGGGTTGATTGAAGAATGGGGGAAGGATCTCAGACTTAGGCCTAATTTACACCAAGCAGGATATTGCACTATGAAAACAGTATGAAAGTGGTATATAAAAGGCAGGAGCCACACTAAGCAGGATATAGCGGTATGAAAGCGGTATATGGTATGTGTCAATGGGCCCCAACAGATGTCAGTGCACCAATACCTCTATAAAGCAGTAGTGTGGCTCCTGCCTTTTATACACCGTTTTCATACAGTTTTCATAGTGCAATATCCTGCTTAGTTTAGATTAGGCTTTAGTCTCCAGGTACTGCTACATGCCCCAGCCCCAGGCACGAGGCCTGATAGGACTGACTTGTTTCCAAATCTTCCACAACATGAATAGGTGAGTTCTTTCCATGCAAAAAATGCAGCCCAGCATAAATTCATAACCAGAGCAAAACAGAATAATTGTAGATCCTAAATCACTAGTATCTAATTAGAAAACACATAATCAATAAACGGCCAATTAGAAGGATTGATGCTAATATAGGGCCTGTTCAGACAACACACTAAGCCATGGTTAGGCCACTAACCCCTTTGCAGCAAATGGTTAGTCGGCATGTTTAAACCATGGTTATGTAGCCACCATCGTTAGGAATGGTTCAGATGACACACTAAGTTATGGTTTACACAACTTGCTAAGCTATAATATTTAGCTCAAAAGGCTTAACCACCATGGCTTAGTCTGTCATCTAAACAGGTTCAGTATAATCTTCCACAGGGGTCCTTCTCCGTGAGCCCCTGCTGAAGGAAGTGAGGCAGGTGGCTACTAGGAGGAGGGCTTTCTCTGCTATGGCACCCTGGCTGTGGAACGAGCTCCCCAGAGAGGTTTGCTTGGTGCCTACATTGTTTTCCTTTCATCACCAGCTGAAGACCTTTTTATTTTCTCAGTATTTTAATACCTAATTTAACTTAAATTTAAACTCTGCTGTTTTAATTTCATATTTTAAGCTATATCAATTTTTGCTGTGTGGTTTTATCCTGGTCGTGCTTTTTATATTGGACTTTGTATTTGTGTTTTTAAATTGTTGGTTGTTTTATTATGCTCTTCTTGTTTTTAATTTTTGTGAACCGCCCAGAGAGCTTCGGCTATTGGGTGGTATAGAAATGAAATAAATAAATAAATAAATAAATAAATTTATTTATTTATTTATTACATTTCTAAATGAATAAGTAAATAATCCACTGGAAACAGCAAAGAAGAATAAGGAATCCTCTGTTGAGTGGAACAGTAGCCCTGTTCAGCCAACCAGTATAGGTCCAGTGTACATGTGATAATGTGGGTCAGAATCGCATCACTAGCCCCACCTCCTCTCTGTGCCCAGACGGCATCTGCATAGAGGCCTCTGGGCATGATGTGTAGATTGCAAAAAATGGTGAATATGAATCAAAAGGTAGGGAGCCTAAACACATCTGGGTGTGCATGCATAGCCCCCAGTGCAGATGTGACCTTGAACAAGTGGCATGTGGGTGCTCTGAAAGGGCACAATCCCAACCCCCATTACACATCCATTGAACTGACAATGTTTATCTGGACAGGCCTATCGTTTAGGGGAAGCCCAAATCAAATGTTCCCAATGATAAAGGAAGCCATTTTAACAGTCAGAATGGAGGATGCTCTTTTGTGGATTTATGTAAAACAAAAAGACAATGTTAGAACAAGTCTTTAACTTGCACCTTTTCTACTTCAGGATTTTTGTTAGATATTGATATGTTACGGCCTGCATTAGAAGGAAACTGTTGGTTCTTAATGTCAAAGTTTTCTAAAAAGATAACAAAGGGCCAATTTCACAGTCACTGACATTGACAGATGAAGGACCAGCATCAGTCATAGCTGGGATGCAGTGTTAGCTAAGCAGCAGCTGCCTACTACTTATCAGGGATGAGGCACAACATGAAGGAAAGAAACCCAACAGATCCCCAAAGTAAAAGAAATTCTAGCTGTGGAAGTCTAAAATGCATTTTACGGAACAATTGCTCAGCTGCCTTCCTATTCCATTTTGCTGTTACATTGGCTCCACTGCTTTAGTAACCGATAGACTAATGTACTTGCTGTGCAGTCAGTACACACCAGGAGTTCAGCAAAAGTTTACATTTCTTACAACAAGAAATGTTCAGCAGCCCACAAAACCAACCAGTGCTCCATAAACTATAACAAAACATAATTTTCCAAACCAAAGCACTCTCAGTGCTTATACTCTTCAGGCAAAAGAAGTGCTTCAGGTTCAGACTTCCAGCTTGCACTGCAGAACAGTAGGGAGGAGGGTTGAAGGGAGGAGGCCAGGACTTTCCCAAGACCTTCTCAAGCAGCAGGGTGGGAACTTTTCCTAGTGCTCGAGGGCGAACTGACAAATAAGGTCAATAGGGCCCATCCTCTTAGAAAATGCAGCATGTCCTATCATTTACGGTATAGGTTTGCAAGCAGATTGACCTAGGAACTCACAGCAGGCTGATTCCATTTGTTTTTACTGCAGAACATTTATAAATAGGAGGAACTAGTTGGAATCTTCATCTGAAGAATTCATACAGGCTGTAGTTTTTTTAGGCCCTCGGAAATGTTGTAACGCTCTGTTTATACTGCGTAATCCATAAATGCCTTCTCTTTATAGACTGTTTCAGTGGGACCTCTCATTCAAAAAGCTCTGGCACATCTACTAAAAACTCACTATCATTTTTTAAAAAACAAACAAAACCGGTGCAATTTCATTTATGTGAAATTAGGAAAGAAGAAGACTGCAACCTTTGGAAGGAATCTTTTGGGTGAGTAGGAGAGCTTTATCATGAACCTGCCTCTCTCTCCCCTCCCCATTCAGCCATGTGCAAGTAATAATGGTCTTCTCATCTTGTCCTCAGCTTCCACTTTATCTCTTGCCAAAACTGCAGATAGCTCAATCTCAAAATACTGTTGGACAGCACAAAGCTGAAGCCATATGATTAAAGCAAGAGCAGGTTTAGGACCTTTAACATGGAAATGCTCCCTCTAGGCATGGCCTAAAATGATCCAACCCTGCTGTTGCTGGACTGGGTCATTGTGATGATGCTGTCAGCCTCCTGTGCAACTCCTGCTCCGTTTTCCTGATCTAGCGCTAACAATAAAATAAACTCTCAAGAAAACTAACTCTTCTGGGATAAATCAATATTTGTCAGGTTTTCCTGCCATGTGCAGGCAAAGTTGTGCTATAAAATACCCACTAGAGGATGCTGTCCCATTCAACTGCATTGAGGCTGTACAAGCCACGTGGTCACTGCCCTCTTCCTGCTCTCTTCCTTGTGTAATTACAGCTCGTTGTAGAAGCGGAAGAGATGCAGGAAGCAGAGCCATGGTAAGGGAACAGAATTCCCCCCCTGTGTAGAAGCTCATAGTCTTTCTCCATGCTTTATGTCTTATAGAGCTAGTGAAACATAGAACCTGTTCAGCCCTGCCTTCTAGCCTTGTGTGGCGCAGAGCAGTAAAGCAGCAGTTTCTGCAGCTGAAACTCTCCTCACGGCCTGAGTTCGATCCCAGCGGAAGCTGGTTTCAGGCAGCCGGCTCAGGTTGACTCAGCCTTCCATCCTCCCGAGGTCGGTAAAATGAGCTGGGGGAAAGGTAATAATGGCTGGGGAAGGCAACAGCAAACCACCCTGCTATAAGGCTTGCCAAGAAAATGTCAGCAAAAGCTGGCGTCCCTACAAGAGTCAGTAACGACTCAGTGCTTGCACAAGAGGTTCCTTTCCTTTTTTCTAATTTAAATATGTGGGGTTTTTTTTAAATAAATTGCTAGTTGTTGTTTTAAATGTAGGATGAATGCAAAAAAACAAACAAACATTTAACACCCTTACATATCATTACTACTTTGTCTTTATTTGAAACAATGCATTGCAAACAATGCATTGCAGCAAGAAAGAAGTGATATACAGGTATTGGGTTGAACTAAGGCCACATTTTTTAAATAAACAGTAACTGCAGGGGCTGTCAATACAGGAAGCTAAACCTCCTTTATAAGGCTAGGCAGGTATTTGGCGCGAACCCACCTTGGTATCTGCAGGTTGTGGCACAAACAGTAAGGCCTCATCTGTAAATTGTAGTGGTCTAACAGGTCTATATAGTGGGAAACAATCTTTCAGGTAAACTGGTCCTAAGTTGTTCAGGGCTTCATATGTCAATAATAATACCTTGCATCTGGCTTGGTAGCAAACAGTGTAGCTCTTTCAGCAAAGGTGCTATGTGTGCAGGGCAAGGCACTCTGTTGCACAGTCTTCCTGCAGTATTCTGAACTAACTGCATCTTAAAAACGCTCAAGGATAGCTCCACAAAGAGAGCAATACAGTAGTACATTCTCAAGGTTACCAATGCATGGATCACAAGAGTAAGCGACTCCTGTCTCAGGATGGGCCCAGTGGATGTACCAACTGAAATTGATGAAAGGCACTCTGTGCTACAGAAGTCACTTAGGCACCTAATGACAATGATTAAACTGCATACCCTAAACTGCATACCCATTCTTTCATGGGGAGTGCAACCCCACCCAGAGCAGGTAAACTCTCTAATTGCCAGATCCAGGAACCATTTACTCACAGTGCCTCTGTCTTATCAGAATTCAACTTATTGGCCCTCGTACAGCCCACCACTGCATCTAGGCATTGGTACAGGTCATGCATGGCTTATTCTGGTTCAGAAGTAATAGAGCTGAATGTCATCAGCGTACTGGTGAAAACTTGCCCCCAAACTCTGAACAACTGCACCCAATGGTTTCAAATATATATTAAATAGCATTGGGAATAAAATGGTACCTTTCTTCTGCCTCTCCCAGATTATGGAATGACCTGCCGGGAGAGATTCATCAATTTAACAATCCTCCGGATTTTAAGGAAGATATAAAGACTGATCTCTTCTGGCAGGCCTACCCAGTTGAATTTTAAGATGCCTTTTAGTAATGTGCTGCTTTTAATAATGTATTAGTTTTAAATGTTTTAATCAATTATATGTATTTTATAGCATTTGCATTTGTGTTGTACCCCGCCTCAATCCGGAGGGAGAGGCGGGTTGTTGTTGTTGTTGTTGTTGTTATTATTATTATGGCACCCCACTGCATAATTGCCAGGAAGCCAAGGTACAACCACTCAATGCTACTCTCTGGATCCTACCCTACAGATAGGAGTAGAACTAGTAAAAAACAGTGTCCCTAATTCCCAACCCACAGAGCTGGTCCAGGAGGATCCTAGATCAATATTATCAAAAGCCACTGAGAGATAGAGTACATAGGAAGCTGCCTTATTCAGTCATCTCGCCCAGTACTGTCAACACTGACGGGCAGCATCTCTCCAGGGTTTCAGGCAGGAGTTTTTCTAGCATTACGTGGAGATGCTGGAGATCGAACCTGGGACCTTCTGCCTGCAAAGCAGATGTTCTATCACTGAGCTACAGCCCCTCCCCAAATAGTAAGAGTAATAATTTCACACTCCTTCTGTCCCTCTCCCAATAAAGGTCATCAGAGGCAGATTCTGTCCTGTATCTAGGCTGGAATCCCGACTGCAAGGGTCTAGATTAGGGATGCTGGAGGAATCTGACCTGGGGGTGGAGTTCACTGAGCTTTAATCTGCTCACTGCACCCACCCACCCCAGCTTTCCCATGAGCTGACCCGACTTGATCTGCATTGAGCCAGGGCAGCTTGTGGATTTCCAGTTTTATTTTTATTTGTTTAAAAGCCACTTTGGGCAAATCACACAAATTATGGACATAACTTGTGTAAATCATGCAAATTGTGGTCGTAATTTGTATAATTCCTGCAAATTATGGCCAAACATTGCGCAAATTGCTTTTCACAGTAATGCAAGCTGAGCCCGGGGTCCTGCAGGAATCCGATAAGCCCCCCAAAAGCTGAATATCCTAGTGACAGACATCTCTAGTCTAGATTATTAGTATCCACCAATAATGTCTGCAGCTCATTTGCAAGCACCCTCCCAAGAACCTTGCCTAAAAAGTGGATACTACTGACCGGGCTATAGTTGTTATAAATCTTTGGACCCGGTGAAGGCTTTGCTAATATTGGTAGACTTGTAATTTGTTAAGATTCAGCTCCCTTCCCAAAGACTCTCAAATTTAAATTTCTCAGTGGGCAGAGAAATGTACCAGCCAGGTTAATGGGAATTGGGACTAGTAACTACACCAACCTAGCTGAAAATAAACTCCATTGAACTCAATGGGAAGTACTTTTGAATAAATCAGTATAGGATTTCACTATAAATGATATGAACAGTTGTTTTGGGTTTGCCTCCAATACAAGTTTGTTTTTCTACTGGCTCTTTGTATGTTTCTTGTAAGCACTCTACAGATTCTCAGTTAATGTAACAAACCTATGCAGGTGGGTAGAACCATTTTTATAGACAATTTGGAATTTCTCCCCAAGGACTTTTCCACACTCTTGGTAGCAGAAAACAAGAAGTTATTAAAAATTTATTTAGCCACCCTTGGAATTTTATCTGCCTCTATTGCCTTGTTATTTGTGGTGCTTTGGTGGCACGTTATCACCTGCCACTAGGAGATGAGCTGCAGCTGTCAACCCTGATTTCTTTTAGGCATTTTACTGTGCTTGATTTGTTGGATCTCAACCTTTACTAGAAGCAGAAAGTCATTGCTGTATGCACACACGTTTCATTCTTCCTGTCAGGCCTCCGCTCTCATCCAGTTATTTACCCTGCCCCCCACTGCCACACATATTTTTGGGAAGACATTTTTGTGTGTGGAAATTGTCGTGTATTTGCTACTCATTTTTCTACAAACCAACAATACATGGCTGTAAGATCACAAAATATCACGTTTGTGCCCAACTGCACATAAATATAGCTGGAATCTATTTTATGTTATACCCTTTTCCTGCAAAAGTTGGCAATGTAATGCAATGTACATAATACAAGACAAATATAATTGCATAAAAGCAGCCTACAATTAAGCCGCAGTGCAGGATAGAAGTATCTTAAATTTCAGCAAATCCAGCCAGAATTAGCCTGCAAATATGTTCATTAACAGAAAGATTTTCTAAACTGATGATGAAAACTAAGCAGGAAGGGAGCGTGACAGATTTAGCTCAATGTGAATCGCCCAGAGAGCTTCGGCTATTGGGCGGAATAAAAATGTAATAAAAAATAAATAAAAAATAAATGCAAGCTCCAGTGGGTGGGTGCCACCACTGAAAGCAGGCCTGGATTAACCTTTAACCTGCACATGCTTAGGGCACCAAGGGAAGGGGGCACCACAGAGTACCATAGCTGTAGCCATCTAATTTTAAGGAACTCCAGATTCATAGAAAGGGCCTAGTGACATATTCTAAGAGTGGCATTTTTTAAAATTATTATTATTATTATTTGTGTTTTATTTTATTACACCAAATCAACTAGCTTTAGGCTCTATGTGTCCCACGACATCATCTGACATCTGAGATAACTTTCTGACAATCTTTGTCTCAACATATACCTAGAGTTCAGTATGTTTGACTGTCTTACCAAGTTTATATTTAATATAGTGTGTTCTGGTGTGGGGGAAGGCCTTGAAGAAAACTGAGTTTTTAATGTCTTATTTCACTTTCAGCACTTATTGAGTCTTAATGTCTTGCCGGTTAAGTAATGGAAGGGCCAAAAGGGAACCATTATTGGGTTGTGGTTAGGGCATCAGTTGGCCTTAATCCAGCCTGACTGAAATGTATGTCTTTGCATCATAAGGAGCAATCCTATGCATATTTAGACAGAAAAAAGTCCTACAACTCTCAGCAGTCTCCAGCTAGCTTTGCCGGCTGGGGAATGCTTGGAATAGTCTACCTTTTTCTCCATCTAAACATGCATAAAGTTGCACTCTTAATTGATCTTACCACAGTAAATGGAGGGATGAAGAAAAGGCCTTCAATTACCAAGATCAAGGTTTGGAAGAAGTGATTCCCTCACTGTCATTAGACTAGGGCCTTAGCTAGACATAAGGCTTATCCCGGGATTGTCCCAGGGTCATCCCTGTTCATGTAAATGACACACAGGATATCCCGGGAGCAGGCAGGGACAACCCTGGGACGATCCCGGGATAAACCTTAGGTCTAGCTAAGGCCTAAGTTAACTTTACTAACCCTACTTCATGTGCTTCTTGTAAACAAAATAATGCTGAAAATAGATTGCTCAGATTTTCAGGGAAGGAAATACATTTTCTGAACAGGAAGATATTGGATCAGTGTTGCTATTGCATCTCCCATGACTGCAAGATCAGAACTATTTACTCTGTTGAGGGAACATAATGATTCAAGTGGCAGCCCACATTCAGTTTTGGATCCCGAATCAAGGCATTTTTGTTAAGAAGTTTTGAATGGATTTGTCATTCTAGTTGCAGTAGCTAAGACCTCCAGAACACTACTGATATCTCTTTGATTACAGGGAAACATGGGAGTGTTTCCTTGTGTTATAGGCGATCAGTGAAAAGAGCATTCCACCATGTTAAGGCCGAAATTGGGGGTGGGTCATTCTGACATTCATAAAATGGAAAATGTTTCACCAATCTTTCTGAAATGGAGACCTGCCAGAAAGAAATGCTGGTTTTACATACCCTGCGTGTTTCAAGAAGATTTGTGAAATATTGAGGGCAGGATGGCAGTTCAAAGTACCAAAATGGGGAAAACCTCTCTGGCTCAAAATGGCTCTTTTTTATTTCCGGGAGGCGATGATTTTTTTGCTCACTAAAGGCTCTGAATTGGGACCCTTAACCTTCAAACCAGTGGTGGGATCTTGTCCCCCTGTCCTTCTAGTTGGTGGAATGGCTTTTCTTTTTTCAAAATTGTTTTTTAATGAACATTTCTTTGACCCATTAAAGTGCGTAGAGACTCATAACTCCTAAATGGAGCATGCTCGGTAGTGTCGCTTTCCCCCTCCCTCCTGTCTCAAATAGATTGGAATTATTATTATTATTATTGTTATTATTATTAATTTATATAGCACCATCAATGTACATGGTGCTGTACAGAGTAAAACAGTAAATAGCAAGACCCTGCCGCATAGGCTTAATGTTGGAAATAAGATGGCTGCCTGGCTGAAATAAGATGGCCGCCTGGCTCATTTAGGAGCCATTTCCTTCTGCAGATAAGCCAAGGCCCTGTCTGGGCTCTCTCCTTCCCCACAGTGCTGTGGAGGCCAGGGAGGGAGAGAGAAACTATCTGTTTTGCTTGGAGGGAGCCCCTTCCCTGCCTCCAAGGAAAAAGAAAACCTGGCTGGCTCAGGTAGGGGTTTGAATGACTTTGTTGTGTGTCTGTGATTGTGAAGAGGGAGGGGTGTGTGTGTTTGAAGTGCTGGTGCATCCTTCTTAATTCAAAGTAAAGAATATAATGCAAACTTTCCTTTGGGGTGGCAGTTCCTCACCCAAGCCTCTTAAAGTTTAAACTTTATGGAAATAAATATTCAGACTAGGAATGATAGGTTAACCCTGGCCTATCTGCCATGAGTTTAAACTTCTTCAGGTAGTGTGTTTTTCTTTAAAAGGTCCTGAACTACATTTTCATCTTTCTTTTATAGATTTGTGTGTGTTTTGGTTGTACATAGAAAATATTTTCCTTTCTCTGTGTACCTGCTTCTTATAAGCTAAATCTGCTGCTTTATGTTTGTATGAAATGAAAACGTTTTCTAAAATGTACATCCATGAATCTTATACCCAAAACATTACTTCACACCAGAGAAATGGTTAAGGGACCTAGTTTTTGCTACAACCTGGCACCCTCCAGTTGCTGTAGACTTAGATTCACAGAATCATAGAATTCAATGCCCCTCAGTAGTTGCAGTAGTCCAGGGCATGTAGTCCTCTTCATCCTCCTCTTCATTTTATCCTCACAACGACCCTGTGAGGTAGTGTAGACTGAGGGAAAGCCGGGAAGGGGGGGCATAAGGAATTACATTTATATACCACCCCATAGACAGGGTGTATTTAATTATTACACTAATATGCCGCCCCATAGCCAAAGCTCTGCAATAAATACCTAAATGTGTTGTTAACAATGATCTCCAGTTATTGACATAGCAAGAAAATACGAGCAAGGGAGCAACATTTGGTTATGCCTTTCATCTGAAAGTTATGTGATATGTGGGTTATCAAGCAGTTATATGAAAAATGCTAGATACTCTGATCCTTGGTTTCAGTGGATTCTTTAATGTCAATATAGTAAAAATTATAAATTTTTATAGTGTAATTTTTTAAATAATTACACTATAGTGTCATAATTTAATTTTTTTTAAATAGTGTAAATTGGGAAATTATTTAAAAAATATTTTTTCTCCCGTGTGGGTTCTTTGATGTCTACTCAAGCTCCCACTACAGCTGAAGCTTTCCCCACATCCCATACATTTATACGGCTTCTTTCCTGTGTGGTCATCCGTTACACAATGCCATGAAATTCAATAAACAAAAAAACCTACGGTTTACAAAACAACATTAAAGGCTCTACAGTTTTCAACCAAACTCCAAAAAGCAGGGAAATTGGGAGTTAAGGCTCACAGGCCTATAACGCCACATCCTCCCCAAGGATGCAGAAAGTGCCAGTGAAATTCTCATTCTCCCAAAGCAGATATAAACCATGAGGACAGGATGGAGAATAGGATATGCAAAGGTGACTGTGGAAAACTGATGACGAACAACTTAGAGCCACCTACTTCTCTTTTTTTGTTTAGAGCAGCCCTTCCCCAACCTGGTGCCCTCCAAAGGTGTTGGACTACAACTCCCATTATTGCAAGTCAGTATGTCCCATGGACAGGAATGCTGCGACTTGTAGTCTCAAATATGTGGGGAGGTGACTGTGGGGTTCTGGAAAACTGATCGGGGAATGCTGTTCTAGAGCAAAGGCAGGCAAAATGTAGCTCTCTAGATGTTTTGGCATTCAACTCATAAAAGTCTCTGTCAGCATGGACAGTGATCAAGAATGTTGTGACCGCAGAGGATTTTTCTTACGTGTTCAGCAGTGTGAGATCAAAGGCAGAGCTACCACCTAATAGATTCATGTGTAAGGAAGGATTATTTTAAAAACTATTGATGAAAAGGATTTTTGTCCTCACCATAACATGGGAGTTGCAGCACAACACATCTGGAGAGTACCAGGCTGGAGAAGGATGGTTTATACTTGGATCATATACATGTCTTCTCAGAAGCCAGTGCCACTGATTTTACTAGGGCTCCCCCCCACAAGTGGTATAGGATTGCAAACTAATCTCATCTGAAAGGCGTTCAAGACACCCAAACTAATCCTTTTCTGTTCCTCTGTCACTCTGATGAGATGATATATTGTGGAGGGATTGTGGGGAGTGAACAGTATATTTTGTATGAACACATTCTAAGAAAAAACATTGGTTCTTTGAAGGGCAGGGTATTTACCAAAAGCTGAAAGTGCCAGCCCTTGCTCTGGTTCTACATCTCCAACAAATAGTGCCCCTTCTGTTATCAGTCGTGCTGCTCTACGTGAGATGTGTGTGAGAAAAAAATATTACGCATCCCCTGTATTTGGTAAGGATATAGAACAGCGTTCCCTATCCTGCTGTCCCAGCTTTCCTGACCATGGGACATACTGACTTGCAATAATGGGAGTTGTAGTCCAACACCTTTGGAGGGCACCAGGTTGGGGGAGGGCTGCTCTAAACAAAAAAAGAGAAGTAGGTGGCCCTAAGTTGTTCATCATTAGTTTTCCACAACCCCACAGTCACCTCTGCATATCCTATTCTCCATCCTGTCCTCGTGGTTTATATCTGCTTTGGGAGAATGAGAATTTCACTGGCACTTTCTGCCTCCTTAGGGAGGATGTGGCGTTATAGGCCTGTGAGCCTTAACTCCCAATTTCCCTGCTTTTTGGAGTTTGGTTGAAAACTGTAGAGCCTTTAACGTTGTTTTGTAAACCATAGGGTTTTTTTTTATTGAATTGGTATCTATGTGTCACTGGACTATGTTCATTGCCTGTGTTCTTGCTAAACCTATGAGCTATAACTTGTGTAGAGCTCAGATGTTGGCAATTGATCAACCCTGACAAATTAGCTGCTCATGGCTAAATGAAATCAAGAAAACTTGCCATAGAAAACACCCTTCATAAGAAGAAGCAGAAACAGAAGAAGTGTAAAATAAAATTGAAATTGAAGCGTCTTTCCCTGACTGTCTTTACATTCTCCTGCAAAACTTTACTGACATATTCCCCAAACAACAAAGTAGAAGGAAAGTTGGCAGGCTGTACTGGAAGAAAAGCCAATGATTACACCAAGGAGTAAGGTAGAGTATTGTCCAACAGCTGTCGCTTCAACAACAAAAAATAAAAAAATGCACTGTGTTCTGGTATCACGGCATCAAATGTCTGAGAAAAAGCTAGGGCAAAATGCACCTTGGCACCCAAAAAACACTGTGATGATTTTGGGACTGAATATCTGGGAGCAGAGATAGCAGAAAGCTGTTGAAAGATTAGTCAATGTTTTTTGTCAGCTTACTTTCTTCTCCTATTTTATGAGGAGTAATCCAGAACATTTCTCTAAAACAGGTGATCAGTTTGCAAAATCTTTTTTGTACTGGATAGATATTTTTTTTAACCAGAGCCAGTAGAAAATATGAAACTTGTGTCTCTGGGGTCTAAATACAATGATCATATATTATATATATATATATATATATATATATATATATATATATATATGAGAGAAAGGCCATGGGCTAATGGAAGGTTGTTAAGAACAAGTGATTTCCTTCCTCCTAGTTATTATTATTATTATTATTATTATTATTATTATTTATATAGCACCATCAATGTACATGGTGCTGTACAGAGTAAAACAGTAAATAGCAAGACTCTGCCGCATAGGCTTACAATCTAATAAAAACATAGTAAAACAATAAGGAGGGGAAGAGATTGCAAACAGGCACAGGGTAGGGTAAACAGGCACAGGGTAGGGTAAAACTAACAGTATAAAGTCCGCACAACCTCAAGTTTTAAAAGCTTTAGGAAAAAGAAAAGTTTTTAGTTGAGCTTTATACTTCTAGAATAAAGTAAAAAAAGAAAAGAATGAGTATTTATTGAGTAAGCATCTAGCATCATGCTACTAGTTTTATGATTAAAACTACTAAAACATTAAAGTGATACTATAGATTAGACTTTTTATCACATGTAGTTTAATCTTTCATCTGTTCCCTTAGAGCAGGACCAGCATCAAAGGTAGGCACCTGCTGGGGGAGGGGGGCACTGAATAAGATTCCCTTGGAGTTGCTTGTCCTCTTCTCTTTGAAAGTTGCTTGTTCACCTGTTGTTCCGGTCCAGACAACAGTGGTGGTGAGAAGGAGCAGTAGACGCTCTCTCTGAAGTGTTCACTATAAAGCAAGCAAATGGTATGGGATGAGGAGCAATAGCAGCAGGGATGAGGAGCAATAGCAGCAGGGATGAGGAGCAATAGCAGCTGGTTACAATGGCAGTAAGAACATATGAACATAAGAAGCGCCGTGCTGGATCAGACCAAGGGTCCATCTAGTCCAGCACTCTGTTCACACAGAGGCCAACCAGCCATCGTCCAGGGACCAACAAGCAGGACATGGTGCAACAGCACCTTCCCACCCATGTTCCCCAGCAACTGGTGCACACAGGCTTACTGCCTTGAATACTAGAGATAGCACACAACCATAAGGGCTAGTAGCCATCGATAGCCTTTGCCTTCAACCCCCTTTAAAGCCATCCAAATTGGTGGCCATCGCTACATATTGTGGTAGTGAGTTCCATAATTTAACTATGCACTGTTTGAAGAAGTACTTCCTTTTATTCGTCCTGGATCTCCCACCAATCAGCTTTATGGGATGACCCTGGGTTCTAGCATTTTGAGAGAGGAAGAAAAATGTCTCCCTATCCACATTCTCCATACGATGCATAATTTTGTACACCTCTATCATGTCTCCCCTTAGCCTCCTTATTTCAAGCTAAACATTCCCAGTTGATGTAACCTTCCCACATAGGGGAGATGCTCCAGCCCCTTAATCAGTTTAGTTGCCCTTTTCTGCACCTTTTTCTGCACCAGAATATCCTTTTTTAGGTGTGGTGACCAGAACTGTACACAGCATTCTAGAAAGATTCTCTGAGAGAGGGGCCTTTTGAGGATGTCTTATCCAAGGGCCCTCAAAAATTTGGAGCTGGCTCTGCTTAGGGATCTATAAATTACTAACTGGGGTGCTGGGGAGAAATGCAGGGAAAGCTTTCAATGGGCATACTTGGGGCCTCTGGGGTGGATGTGCCCATGTGCTCCAATGCTAATAGAGCTCCTCTCTACTGGAAGGGAGGCACAACCTCATACTAACCCCTTCCAGCCAGTAGATCTGGGGGTTATGACTGCTCCAGTAAGCCAGTCCATTAGTCTACCTAGGGTGGAATATACACTGACAGGTGGAAGCTCTCTAGAGTTCCTGACAGGTATTTTAGTGTCATAGCTGGAGTTGCCAAGTACTGAACATGGAATCTTTTTTATGCAAAGTATAGACTCTGCTATGATGGCCTTGTTTTAGATTATGGGGTTGGATCATAACAGGCTTTGAATCTAAAGTTAGTATTGTAGCATTCTAGGTTTGAATCTGATAGAGCCTTGATCATAGTTTTCACTCTAAATATACATAAGTCAACAAGGATTATGCATAGGGGCTTTCCTGATTGAAAATGATGTTTTAAAGCAGCACTCTGTGTTTTTAATCAGTGTGTTAGGTTTATTAGGAGACTGATGTTGTTTGGAAATGTAAATCATGCCTCCCAGGTGCATATCCAGGAAGATCGTTCAGTATGGAGTTCCCATCTCGATTGAGAATTATTATTATTATTATTATTATTTATTTATATAGCACCATCAATGTACATGGTGCTGTACAGAGTAAAACAGTAAATAGCAAGACTCTGCCGCATAGGCTTACAATCATAGTAAAACAATAAGGAGGGGAAGAGAATGCAAACAGGCACTGGGTAGGGTAAATAGGCACAGGGTAGGGTAAAACTAACAGTAGTTTGCAAACCAGCTTTTTGCTTGTATAAGCAATAAAAATGGCAAGATTGCTCCCAGACTAGTCTCCCACAGTCTGAAATAAAAGATAATATTGAGCATTATATTTTAAAATAACAATTACCATGGATTATATGATACAAAACCAGAAACACCATTGGTTTATCTAGCTCAGCATTATTCCTTCTGACTGGTGTTGAGAGAACCTGCATCCAACAGCCACCCCATACTGCCCAGTTTTTGGGCCTACCACCAACAGGAACACTGCTGATGGTAGACTTACATCCATAAGTACGTAAGAGCCATACTGGATCAGACCAACAGTCCATCCAGTCCAGCATTCTGTTCACACAGTGGCCAACCAGCTGCCCTCAGGAAACCCACAAGTAAGACGTGAGTGCAATAGCACCCTCCCAGCCAGGTTCTCCAGCAACTGGTGTACATAGGCATACTGCCTGTGATACTGGAGGAATCATATTGCTACTAGGATTAGTAGCCATTGATAGCCTTATCCTCTATGAATTTATACAACCCCCTTTAAAGTGATGTAGATCATGTAGAGTTTGACGTACTGGTGCCTCTGCAGAGGAGGTTCTCCATCCAGAGAACTTTCCTCCATTGATGGAGGGGCCCTTCTGCTCTATCCCAATACACACACACACACACACACGGCCACTCAAGGGTGTTAGGCTTGTGTTATAAGTCTTGTTACAGGATCAGTCATAACATCGTGTTGTAATCTAATTCATATTTGATTCAGAGGAAGGATAATACCTTAAGAGTCTTAAATTTCAAAACTTTTGAATATCAGTATTTTTTAATTTTGCTCTTTATCCTTATGATTTGATATCAATTAATGTAACATTTTCCTTTAAAAATTGTGATGCCTTTTCCTTTAAAACATACATTATTTTATCTTTCCAGTTGGATGCAAACTATGTTAGTCACACTCTAGTCCTACTGAAATTATTGGGACTTAAGTTAGTCATTACTAATTTGTGCCATTGATTTCAATGGGACTAAAGCATGCCTAACTTAATTTGAATCTAACTCTACAAGCTGCTCAAATGCTTCAAAATGATTAGGTTATCACTTCTCCAAATCCTTATTGTTTGTATTTATAATTACTTGTAATAATTCTGGCTTACACCCACAATTGCCTGGCATGATGTATAAATCACCTTTACCTTGGCAACACCCAAAATATGTTCAGCAAGCTATTAATCTCTAAGGATAAATCCTTTTCTTTCTTTCTTTTTTGGTAACAGATATCTTGAATCTCTTACTGGAGAAATTATGGTAAAAGAAGTTAAATACATCTCAAGGAAAAAAATATATGGAGCTTTCAGATTGACTGTCACTGATGTCAAACTTGTGTCAATAATTCCAAGTAAAGGCAGGAATGTGACCTTTTCCCTCTTGTCTTATAATTTCCATTTCAAAAAAGCAATGAGCCATGTCGGATCAAAGTGAAATTGCATACTTCTCTGCGTGGAGGTTATTTTTTGCTCTTTTTAGATGGTAGAAGTCATGTAACCTAATGACCCTTGACCAAGAAATAAATCCTCCAGGAATGGCCTACCTTGAACCATATTGTACATTTGAATAATACATTAAAAAAAACCCCACATAATACTGACTAAGGAGAGAGAGAGAATTCTTAGCAAGTCTTATTTTTAGGGCAAAGATTCCATCCACAACATTTTCATTAATTGATCACATGGATTTATTTATTAACTATATTGTTATCCCACCCTTTGTATTAGGAGCTCAGAGTAGCACATACAGTTCTTGCAATCCAGCTCTATTTTATTTTCACAACAACCCTCTGAGGTCACGTAGGCTGAGAGCTAGTGAATGGCCCACCTAGTAAAAGCTTCATGGCTGAGTGGAAATTTAAGCTTTGGCCTACCCAAGTCTAATCCTGCTGTAACAATACATTGGCTATCAGTGTGATGCAGCATCAGTGTACTGAATTGAATCCAAGATTATTGACAATATTGTTGTAATAACCCTGATAATATAGAACTTCTAGAGACACAACCCATATATACACCGTACATTACAGGCACTACTCACATTTTGTAACCCATTAGGACAGATGTGTCCAAGCAATCCAAGAACTACTTTTAGGGTGCTAGTGCATTTTAGGAGATGCATGTCAGGATCCATCAAAATATTGCAGAGGATGCTGGAATGCAGCTCTTTGACTGTGCACAAGTAATTGTGCCCCCACCATCCTCTGAAGCACTGCTAAGATGGAGTTTATCTCTTAGTCTCTGTAGCACAGGCAGCCCTGTCAGGAACTAAAATGGTCCTGACTGCCAAAAACAGCCACCTGGAGAACATCAGTTGCTTCCGTCAGTGAAGAGGCTCATCAGCATGATCAGAAACTTGAAAGTGTTGACTTAAGGATGCACTGACTGACAGCAGAGCAATGAAAAGAGATTTAACTCACACCATTTGGTCTCTTTGCCAAACGTACCCCCAGTATGTTAGGCATTTAGGGATACTAAGAACTAAATATAGTGGGCAGGATGGTGGAAACAGCTCTAGACACATTTCACTTTGGGCAATTTAATGGGAAGACATTTTCCCCATGTATCTCAGATTCTTCCACTGATGAGATTTCATGTTCCTTCTGTTGGAACAGGATAGGCATGTGAGGAGGCTGTTCTTCATTTTGGTTCAACAACTGACAGGACCTGAGCTGAAGAAGATAGGCAGGACTAAAAATTCATGACTGAGGCCCTACTATAGTGATGGGGGGATGCATTTGTAAACCCCAAATTTGACCCTCCAACTCCCCTCAATGGCTTTTATTAATGTTGTCCCCTTAGTTTTGATCAAACTGCAACCCATGATGGTTTTGCCTTATTTATTTATTTATTTATTTATTGATGATTGATTGATTGATTACATTTTTATACCTCCCAATAGCCAAAGCTCTCTGGGCGGTTCACAAAAATTAAAACCATAATTAAAACCATATTCCAGTTGAAGCCATTGAATGTGTCCTCAGAAGCCCTTCAGTTCAGTGGGACATGCTTCAAGATAAGTGGGCATATGATTGCATCCTAAAGCAGGAGAGAATTATTGCTCCATTCTCCCAGTGCTAGGGAGATATGTGCCTTTGCTGCATATGGGCTGGCCAATCAATAAAGGGGAAATTATATTGTGCATACATGCATGCATGCACAATCTGTCTTCTGATGGTCATCCTGCTAGTGAGTTTGTGCATGAGAAACACAGTAGACTGTATGTGTGTTTTTAGAGCAGTCTGCTGCTCATTTTTAAAACTGGCAACAGGTGCAGTAACATTTTCTAGGATAATAGAATGGCCAAGGTCAGTGCTAGAATAGCATCTCATCCCACTCAGCATAAATAACCTGAGAAATGATACGGATGGACTGAATGGTAAATTCATGAATCCCCTTTTCTTTGTCAACAGTGCAATCTTTAATGGAGAAGGTTACACTACCATACAGAACCTCAACATGTTTAACCTATTTGTAAAAGAAAAGAAAAGAAAGATGTGTAAGGATTGAAATGCTGACTTTTATCATTCTGTATGTAAGCATATAAGATGGAACAGGGGTGCTTAGTTGTGGATAAAGTAGGAAAGTTGATGCTACAAGACCATGATCAAGAATATTTTGTACTACCTAGCCACTTACATTCAAAACACTTTCTATATCCCCCTTTCAGCTTGTTTATTAATACATTTATATCCTGCCATTCCACTAAAAATAGTGCTCCAGATGGCTAACAATAAAACACAGATAAAATAAAGTTATAATTAAAACATTAAAACTCATCAATAAAAATACTTCAAATAAAAGCATATGAATGAGAAAGAAATAACAGCATCCAAAACCTGTCAACCTACTTCAGCAGCAAGTCACGTTAAATGCCCAAAGCTGGTCTAAATAAAACTATCTTTTTCTAGTAGTGGAAGGGCAATAGAACTAGAGCTAGCCTCCCCCTCCCTTGTAGCCATTATGGAGTGACAAAAATAATGCCACAAATGATCTGCACTTCCTCTTCCTCATGCTTCCCGGTCTTATCTGAAATCTAACTGGCCCATCTTCTGCAGTTCCACAAGCAGCAGCAGCTTCTTCAGGAACCCACAAGGAGTATAGGCACTAGACTATGACCATGGCTAGACCAGGCCTATATCCCAGGATTGTCCCGGGATCATCCCTGTGACACACAGGGATGACACACAGGGGATCCTGGGAGCAGGCAGGGATGACCCCTCCATTTGCCTGGGATAATCCTTAGGTCTAGCTAAGGCCTATGTCAGGAAGATCATTGAAGGCAACCATAGGAAACGTGGGCACTCTGATCCCCTGCTGAGGAATGGGCAGAAAAAATAAAATAAAAAAAATAAAGGATAGGATCTTCTAAGAAAACTAGATGGGGCTTTTGCTTTTCTTCTCTAAGGTGGAGCTTTAATCAGCCATGATGGGCAGAGATTGAGAGAGTAAGTGATCAGCTTTACAACTACAAACACCATGTGGGCTGCAGCATCTGAAACAAATCCCACAAAACTGATACAGATGGTTCACTGGTCACCCCACTTGAGTCTGTCTGAAAACTGCCTGGCATCTAAGTAGGCACAAAGGTGAGCAATTTCTTCCTTAAAAGCATCAGTGAACTTATCACAGTAGGTTGCCAAGGGTTCAGGTACCTCAGTCACAGGAGCAGATGTTAACAAAACCCAAACCACATGGAACAGCTCTGCTAGGTGTCTGCTTGAAAATGCAAAAGATGCAGTAATTTTTGTTGTTGCTGCTGCCCACTATGCCACACAATAGGCATGGTTATATCCCTTGATGCATGTTTAATCACCAAATACATTCCAGCAATCATCTGACCTGTTTCATCACCTGCTATTCCCGTGATACCATGAAGTAGTACAGGCTCCACAATGCTGGAGAGATTGTGTTGATGACTTGTCTCATCTCACCATCCCAATATGAGACTAGGCCTCAACAGAATAAACAGTCTTGTCCACTCATCCAACAGTGACCCAGACACATCAGAGACAGCCTTGGCTAGCTTGGTCAGGAAGGCTACAGTGCAGCAGGGTGGGTGATACACCAGCAGCCACCCCAGTGGTGCAACACTAGGTGCAAGCTCTCATACATGTAGGGTATCTCCTAGTGAGGATGATGAACTTTTATAGACCATGGTGATCCTCCCCCACTGGGTGTGCACAGCTGGGTAAGGTCAGACCCCCCCCCAGTTCACCAACCTATGTCTCAGTGATGTATGCCAGGTCAGCTTCCTCATTCTTGATTAAATTGTGGATGAGTGAAGTTTCTTATAATGAACCAACCTGGTGTTCAGCAGCAGCAGCAGCAGCAGACCAATTTGGAGCTACCACAATTTAGAAGGGCCAGAAAGAGGACCATCTCCAGAGATCCGTCCCTTGTTCACAGTTCACCCAGTTCCCACCCTTAACCTATGGGAGGGGTGAGCATCCCAACTTCTCCCATGATAGATAGTCATCCCTCCCAATTACAGCAGCAGTTGATTGTTGCTATACAGTGCTTGGGTTGGATCCCGACTGTTAGTCATACTTTCGTTGAATTGATGCCAATGCCTAACGTGTTTCATGGATTACAATGGGATTACTGTGTGACTTGTTTTAGTCTGGATCAAACCCTGTGTGTAATAATGAGAATTTGGATATCCGGAAAGGAGCTGCAGATCTGTTTTCTGGCTTTGGAGAAAGATGCACTTGCTGTTCCTAATTGCTTTGGCTTACAGTTGAGCATTGGCCAGTTGAGAGTGGGACAGCAGGTAGAATTGCTAGGAAATCATCTGTTAACATCTGTTACAGAAGAAGGCAAGCAGGGAGACCCATCCGGTTTTATCCTGATGCAGCCAGTTAGGGGCAAATGATTTGTGACAAATCTGGGGAATCAAATGAGTTAATGAAGTGTTCATGGTGGTCATCCGCCAGATATTTCTCAGTGCAAATTGATGACTGTACAGTATGTAGACTCTGGCAAGGGGCTAATGGCCAAGGCTGGGTGGACAAGACATGCAGTGAAGTAAACTGGATAGTGGGCTGTGTGTTTAGTCAGCAAGCAGGAGCAGTAATTTATCATAAACACATAGCATATAAACTCATTCGTACAGAGACAGCCATGCATATTTAAATGAACGAAGGTGCAGCAACAGGGTAACTCCACTTTTGAGACCAACCAGAAGGCCATGCCAACATTCCAAGACCCCTTCCTGCTGAAGAGGTGACACTAATGGAGTGGTATGAGAACTAAAGTTTTGAACATAAAGGGGACATAACTTTAAGAGATGGGTATAGTAATGTTTATATATACACACACACACACACACACACACACACAGAGAGAGAGAGAGAGAGAGAGAGAGAGAGAACGAACTGTGGCAGCATAATTAACCTTTAGAGCAGCCTTCCCTCTTGTTTCTACCCACCCCCCCAGGCCATCATTGTAACATATGTGATGCCAGTACTTGGGTCAAGTTGGAAGCCCAACCTCTGAGAAGTATTTTCTAAATGTGAGAGGACTGGATCTCAGTAGTTAGTAGTGAAGAAAGAAGCTAGGAAGCTGCCTCATACTGAACCAGACCATTGGTCCATCTAGCCCAGTATTGCTGCCACTGATTGACAGTGGCTTTCCAGGTTTCAGGCAGGATTATTTCCTTGCCCTGCCTGGAGAAGCCAGGGATCAAACTTGGGACCTTCTACATGCAAAGTGGGTGCTCTATCTCACAGAGCTAAGGCATTCTGCACATTTTCAAAGCAGTCTTCTTTCTTACTTTCCCAAAGCAGATCATGGTTGACTAGTGAACCACTAGCCAATTTTTGGTGGACCAGTAAAGGCTGGTTTCTGCAATTCTTGCAGAATACTGGATTGGTTTGATCCTGCAAGACACTTCTTATACTTTTTGGCAAGAGTGCACACTCAGGTCACTTAACTCAATTAGCTATGTCTTAACTGTAAAGAGATCTTGAGTAACCATGCACTCCTGCTTTGTAATTTTTTTAAAAAAACATATTGGGTGGGCTACAGGGATTCTAGTAAAGAAAAAGTGCAGTAATGCCCATGGAATAGCCTGAGGGCACATCCTAAGCAGGCCAGAGCCTGGTCCATGTCTAGATGGGAGACTACCTGGGAACATCACATATGACCTCTTGGGTACATAATTGAAAAACTCAAGAGTATGTAATACATAATCATGATGCTACAGAAGAGGTTGACATCACAAAACTAAAGCCATGCCACTGCCACATTGGAGTTAAAAACAGAACATGTTTGGTTCTGATTTAGGCTAAACCCAAGGCTGGTTAACATGCATAGGTATGTTCATTAATACAGCATGTGTAATACATATTGGACATGATTCATCCAATGTTCACCATCAGAAGTAACTTTTACATGTTCAGATGAATGCACGTACAGGGGGAAGCAGGACTGTGCCTGTTGGCCCCATACTGTGCAGTTTGTACACACATGGCTCTTTCACACCTTCCACAAAACTTGCATATGGGGCAGAGTAAGCAGGGATAATCCTGTTCTCCGTTGGACAGGCATTCATCCAAATATGTGAAAAGTGCTAATGCATGCATGATTTCCACAACACCTGCTATGAAAAGTGGTGGAAGGAAAACAGACACCAGGAAAATCGCAGCATACTTATGTAAGAGATCAGGAACATCATCACCCAGGGAAAAATCATGTTTCCTTACTGTCGCTTCTCTGCCTGTGTGTTTGTGTTTCATTACTTCCTCTTTTGAAAGAGGAAGTGAACAACATGCATGTGGCCCATTCAGTGGGTTGTTTTGATCACACTGCTTCTCCTGCACACAGCAGGAGATTGCTGCAAGTTCTGTCTCAAAAATAATTTGGTTTTACTGGGGTCTTCTTTTGTTGTACGAAGAAGGCTAGAAGGGGTGGGAGGTGTGTGGGATGCAGATGTTGTCATGAATAGGACGGGTGAAAATCTCTTGAGTGCCCAGTAATGACCATGCAGTAGAACACTCATCTGATGACACCCTAAGACTACTACTATACATGAACCAGTGCTAAGCGCTGAGAGCCAGTGTGGGACTGAGACTCAGGAGATCCAGGTTCTAGTCGTTGTCCCCTTGGCCATGAAGGTTACTGGGGCATTTGGGGCCAGTCACTGACTCTCAGCCTTACCTGCCGCATAGGGATGTTGCAAAGATAAAATGGAGAGGAGGAGGAGGAGGACCATATTAGCAGCCTTGTCTTCCTTGAAGAGGTGGGGCGAAAGCAGGGGATATTAATGTAATAATAAATAAAATGTGAAGCAGCTTCTGTTCTGTTTATGCAATGCGTGTTTACATCCTTTCCCCTAGACAGCATGTAGAAGAAATTTGCTTCATTGCTCTGGAGTAAAAGATGTAAAGACTGCCTTTTGCCCAAGCGTATTAAATGCCACTTTCATTCTGAAGGAAAAGTAGTGGATTAGCAGCTGTTCTTGGTATGGAGCAGCGACCAAACAGTAAACAAGATGCTCCCCTTCCTTCTCTTGTTCTGCAATAGACCTTAGAAAGGAGGGAGATGGAGAAATCCTCTCAGCCTGGAAGCCCCATGGTGACACCTCATTTTCTAAGCTCTGCTGCTTCTCAGGGAAGGAAGGGAACATGCAAGCGAGAGAAGGCAGCTACCTTGTCTCTGGGGGTGAGCTAGAGCTGCTCATCCTTTCTCTGGGCGGTCCATCATAGAGAGCTGCTCACAGAGTACCAGCCCTATCATCCCCTCACTTGCTCATCAGCACTCTCTCGCTGGGTGGTGTGGTGATGAGGACAGCGCTCAGCAAGCCCAACCTTTCTGACCACACCACCCAGAGTGAGAGAGTGAGAAAGTAAGAAAGCAGTCTGCCCCTGCAAGAAAAAGCCACCCTATCCGTTTGCTCACTCACTTCCTAGGGGTGGCACGGATGGGCCCAATTCTTCCCACGGTGCAGCCCACAGAAAGATGGCACATGAGCAGAGCTTTCCAGAGGGAAAGAGCAAATGATCGATAAGTGGCGGGACGTTCCTCACTTGCCCAGTTCTCCCTGCTAAGAGAAAGAAAAAAGGCGAGTGACCCTGTGAAGGCAGCGGCAGCGCCACTGTCTCCTCTCCCTTGTCCTCTCTTCCTCTCCGCGTGGCACAGGAGGATTCGGCTCGCTGGGCTGAATCTGCGCCGCTGCGCCACCCAGGGAGTGAAATCAGGGAAGCAAGGGAGACGATGGGGCTGCTACTGCCACGACCAACCTTCTGTGCCTCGCCACTCATAGATCCAGGGCAAGTAACAGGGCCCCCCTTTCTCGGCAGCCCCTGGGCCCTGCTGCAATGCCCAGAAAGGATGAACAAGAGAGAGGAGAGGTAAAAGCAGTCCCGCCTGCTGTTGCTCCCCATCAGAGCTTAGGAGCTGTTCCTTCAAAATAAAAGTGCCAGTGTTAAGCACGCTTCTCAAAAAACCGCCCCCCGACAAACCCGTGCGTAACTTAACTGTAGTTCACAGGCGGTTCTGGACCAAGCCGACCGCGGATGCCCCTTCCAAGCGAGCATCTTCGCGTCCCTCCCCTCCTTCCTCATGAATATTCATGTCTCTCCTCCCAGTGACGTTGCAGCAGTCCCGCGGTGAAAGCTGGAGAGCTGCTTTGGTCCTGGCAGTAAAGACTGTGAATGACTGAGCAGCAGCAACACTACTACTAATAATAATAGCAGACGGCGCCGCCGCCGCCGCCGCTTCCCTTGCGTCGCCGTCCCTCTCCTAGCTGTGGCCACAGCCCAGAGAAGCAGGCGGTCTGAGGGAGCTCAGCCTTGTGAGCAGGGAGACGGCTGTGGTGGTGCCGGCGGCGGCGGTGGTCAACCCCGACAAATAAAGCACGTTCTGCCGCCCGGGTGCGGAAAGGATGAGGCAATGCCGGGAATGGGCGCTGCTCCTGTTGGGGGTCGGCAGTCTCCTCGCCGCCAAAGGTAGGCGAAGTTTCCCCCCCCCTCCTCTTTCTTTTCTTTCTTTCTTTCTTTCCGAGGCGAGCCTGCTGCGCAGGTGTGCGAGGGGCGCTGCCTCGCTGGCTTGGCGCGAGACCTGCTGGAGCCGCTCTAGGGGCGTCCAAAGGCGCGGGGGCGGCGGCGGTTCGGTCTGTCTGGCGTGTTGTGTGCTTGAAGGACTCGGGCGCCACACGGTCATAGTGGGGTTTTTTGTTTGTTTGGGGTGGCCTTTTTTAAGGGCACGGTCTGGGGGTACCTGGGACGGAGCAGGTTTCCTAGGTACCCCTCAAAACTGCAGCTGGCGGCGGGCAGGTAGTCGCGTCCGAGGATGGGCGGAAGGGGAAGAGGCTCCCTCCGTGGGCTTCTACCTTGGAGCTTGTGAAAGTTTGAGGCGTCGCGAGGACGAGCGAGGGGAAGCAGTCGGAGTTAGGGGCGGCGTGGAGTGGGGGGGGGGAGGGAGGAATTAGGCATGCGTGTTGCGCTCCGATGATTGGGTGGTTATTTAATGTCTGGGAAGGTTCGGCGTCTCGAACACGGCTCTCCTCCGAGACTGATGCGCCGACCCTGGCTCTCGGTGGCTTAAATAGATTACCGCGCTGAGCTAAGGGCAGCCAGTGGCTGCAAATTCACGCCCCGAGGAGATTGGAGGAAGCGATTAGGATGCTGCACAAGGGGCGAAATGTTTATTTGACGTTTAGAGATTAATCTAGGGAGGAATCTGATTTGAGTGGGTGATATTACAGGACCTCTGGCCAAAGGGCATATTTGAAAAGATTATTTGAATCCATAGAGATGGCGCTGTGTGTGTAAAGCTATTACTTGTTGCTTCCGTTCTTGCATAAGCGAAGTTTAAAACACCTTCAGATGGTGACTGTGCACTTTGCCCAAGGAATAAAGGTGTTCGTCCTTATTTTAGCTGGGAGAGCCCACTCAGCTGTGGACTTCCAATTCCACTTTGAGATTGTTGGTCCTTCTTAGTTCAAGTTGAAGTACATTAGGGCATTTCATACAAGTTTTGATGTCATGTTGCTTCAAAAGAAAGCAATTCTTTTCAAACTGGGTAGGGAAAAGAATAACAGTCTCTGTAGCATTAGACTGTTCAAATGAATCCCAAGTGGCTTTCACTGCTCCCACTATGATGAAACATGCTATTCATAGATTTATTTTGATTGTATGCATCAGTAATTTCCGCTTTTAATGCAACCAAATTTGCTGTACAGCAATTGCAGTTCATCTCAACATCTGTGGTTTGCCTTAGCTGCTAACAATTAATTGTTTCCCCTTTCTCTGACTTCTTGCATTTCTGCTGTGAACAACAACTGTTCTGTGCTAAGCAGAAGTGTCAAAAACTTTACTATCAGCTGCTTTGAAAATGCCCTGTTCTTACATTTAAAAATATTTTTGTTTTGAGACAAAAAGTTTATATTTATCAGTACTTGTGTACATCTAAGCGTAAATCATGTGGAAAGCTTGGCAAACTCTGTTTTGAGCATAAAGGTCATCACTCTGTTTACTGTTTGTCAAACTTTCTGTGATTGTCATGCAATTTGATTGTAATATATTTGACAGTGATGACAAGTATGTCTGGAAGTATCACACTATTTATTGGCAATGGTCCTTCTGTTTATCTTCTTTAAAATGACTCCCATTGCATATCCTTCTGGAACATACGTGAGGGTTCTCCCCAACCCCTATAGGCATTTGGAAAGAGTTATAGCTTAAAGGCTGGTGTATCTGAGTTCTGTCAAGAGTTCCAAATTCTGTTTTACCACTGGAGGGCTGCAAAGTGCATTCTTAGACTTCAACAATTTTACATGATGTTTAATGTTTCATATGAAAATACTTTGTATAAACATTACAGGAAAATGAGAAATAGATGTCAACAAAGTATTAAGCCTTCATTCTTGATGTCTTACTTAAATATGGGGAATCACCAAGGATGGCATTCTTTCCCCCCTTGTTGATTTTAGTTTTGTTTCCATAAATAACTAAAAATGCCCAAGAATTTCCAATTTTGGTATGTCGCTTCAAAAGAGGATAGCTTGATAAAAAAAAAGCATACACACAGGTGAAAAACAAGTGTGCTTTATAGTGCAATCCTACACATGTCTACTCAGAAGTAAGCCCCACTGAATTAAGTGGGACTTACTCCCAGGTAGGTGTACATAGGATTACAGCCTAATAGTCATATGAAGTGTCTGGGATTAGGATCTAAAGCTAGTTGCTTTGTAGCTTGAATGTTGATGTCTGGTCTCTTTACATAGCTAATGTATGTTTTTGTGTATCTAGCAAAAGTAAGTAGTGATTCAATCCACTTCTTGATTTAGCTGTCATTTCACTTTGGTGGAGCAGATGGTTGAGTATCAAAGACAACTGAACAACTCCTATCTTGGCTACCTCTACTGGCTACTAAAGAGAACTGTCTGATGAGGCCCTTTATTTTCCTTTTTTCTATGTATAGACAAACATATCCCCATAAATGTTTCAATCAAAAAGCTGCAAGGGAGCCAATATATTCCTTGCTATTTTTCTGAGATAGGTAATATATTATAAATATTTTAATACTACAAATATTTATATGGCATCACTAATGTACTTGACACTTTGTGGAGCAATATAAGCAAAAGGACAAGGAACTTAATCTACATGACAATGAACTAGAAGATGTCTGTGGACATCATCTTTCTTCATACCCCACAATCAATCCATATGAAAGACACTTCATTGACATTAGAGAAACTGTAATGTTCTGCCAAAGATCACCAGTCTAAAGTTATGACAGATGTTGCTAGCTGTCAAATTGGATGAAACTAAGAAATTTGTCATTAAAAGTATAACATCAGATCTTGGTGATGTGATAAACAAAATATCTGAGAAACAGGGCTTATTCAGAATGCTCTGTTCATAGAATCTAGCCTTATTTTGAGTATTCTATATATGCCTTTGATTTAGATTAGTGGACATATTGGATGTGACTGTCAACAGCATGTAAACAATGAATGCAAATGAGTTCATATTCTACTTTTAAAAGTAACAAATACATTATGAATGAATGTGTGTTTAATGTGACCAAATCCAGGGAATCTGTCTTCAAGTACTGGTAATTATTGTTATTACAACAGTTGAAGCAGCTATACTTATGCAGCTTCTAATGTGATTAGTTTTTTTAAAAAAATGATTTCAGCAGTCCAAGTTTCCACTGCCAGTATCTTCTAATTTAGAAAGGGCATTCATGTTCATAAAGAACTGTGAATTCTGGAAAGTGAGTTGCTGCACATCATGACTTGCATTCATTGGTTATTTTTATACAAGGTTTTTTTTTTTTTACAGCAACTTTTTTTGTACCAGAGATGTGTGACCTTGCATGTTGAATCCTGTTCCCTGCTTTGTAAGCTATGCAAAAAGAAAACTCCTAGCGGGACTTACTGAGCACTAGAGAACATCTGATACGAAGTGTCAGTCCCTAAGGCAGCTTACAATATTTTCTATCAGATATTGAAGAAAATACTTACATTTGCTAAATCCTTATTTCATATCCTTCACACTATGTCATTGCTCTTGCCCTCTTTCTCAAAGTGCATAATTCAAGGTCTCTGGAATGGTAACCTCAATTTTTCCTTATTTGCTTCAAAGATATCCTCTCCTGCTTTAAGAGGATTATATTAAGAAAATAGATAAATGGAGCTAGCCCAGTAGAGGTTGATCTGAAATAACTACTCTGAATAGCGAAATCCCTTAATGTTCATAATCAGATCTCTGTTAAGAAAATGGATATATATTTATATTTTAAGTAGCAAATAGATTAGAAATGTAATTTATTTCTTTATCTGGTCAAATAATTGGCTAAACTGTGAAATATTAATGCAGCCTAATTTTAAAGGATGCAGCCTACAATTTTAAAGGAAGTATTACCTTTATTGTAATGAAATCTCACTTAGATGAAAATCAGCTACCTGTCATTGCTGCAACCCCCCAGATAGGTTTTACTTTATTTGTTTATAATGAGATGTGTATAATCTCCCTCATGCAAGTTGTTTCAGTAGCACCTTGAGCAGAGCAGCTTCATCAGGCTGATACAGAATTGACACTGACATTCTCAATACTGATCTCTTCTTGCACTAATGAAAATATTTCTTGGTGTAACGTATTATCTAAATGGTTGCTGAAGCTGACTTCCAACTAGCAGTCCCTGTAGGTAGCAGAAGACCCTCATATCTCAAGAGCGTCACTCAACTTCATTTCATTGCTGATCCCACAAAAAACAATATATATTGCATATTGTAAAGTTGGAGTGAAATCATCAGTTCACTATTGGAGATGCAACTTGCCAGGGTTGACTTGAAATGAACTCATGATTGGCGGTGACATCTCCATTACATGGAGGAATGTGTTTGGCAACAGCTGTAGAATTACTCAGTTTACCTGGAATTTATTTAAATCCCAGATCATAGATATTGGAAAGTGTAGGTCGATAAGTCTTCAATTAGTGTCAAAGTGCCCAATGTTAACGGCTTGGAAGGCAACACCCTTGCCTTATAACCATAGAAGACTTTTTTTAAAAGATATTTATAATATTTATATCCTGCTTCATATAAATCTCTAAAGGTTTTATGGTTAAGATTGGATTGAGAGCCTGTTGAACATTGCCATGAACAAATATACGTTCTTTACAAAAATGGAACCTGGATATTAATTATGTTTTTTTTTAATGTTTTGATCAAAACTTTGTTTTCATCTTGAGCACCATACTTTTGCTTGAAAAGTATCTAGCACCTTTTCTTGGCAATGTTGCCTCCTAGACTTTGCTTCTTTCTTCTGTTGTATTTTTTCTCGTCTGTGACATGAGAGATGGGATAAGTGTGAACAGTGAAACAAATATTATAATATTGTCATGGAACCCTCTTGCCTGTCCTGTGAACCAGAGCAGGCTGAGATTCCTCTATTTTACTCTAGGGTAGACTGATACCACCTCTTTATTCTCAGTGATTCTCAAGGAGGAGGCAATTAAAGAGCTGCAGGAATTAACATGAGAGTAAAGAAGAGAAATAATAGTAGTGATCCATGCACTGCTCACCTCGATTGGACTATTGCAATGTACCTGCCCAGATATCAAAGTCTAGTGGGGATGCCCTCTTAACAATGCTTCATTTCCCTGGGATTCAATATGTGGCAAACCAAGAGAGGGCATTCTCAATTCAGGCATTAAAATGGCAGAACTCCACCTCTCTTCACGTATGGTTAACACCAAGTCTTCTAAGTGTTTTGGCACCCTACTCATTCACTCAAACTTCTGATTGAATCAGTGTTGCTGCATCTTGTAAATGGTTTATTTGTGTTTCTTTTCTCCCCTGTTCTACTAATTTGCACATAATGCTAAGCCATGGTATGGACTGTTGAAATCTGTCTTGCTGTGTCCAAACTTGGTTCTGGGTTATGAAATATGGCTTGTTTAGGCCATGGCTTTTTGTGAAGTCTGAACCCAGAACTGTGGGGTATTCTTGACTTGTTTCTGCTGCTGTCCACTAGGGATGTGCTCCGCTTCTCCTCAGACCGGAGAAGCAGGAGCGGATCGGGGGGCTTTGCCTCCCCTTAAGGCAGAGGCGAAGAGGATCGGGGGAGCCGCAGAGCATTGCGGAGCGGATTGAGGTGAAGGCGGATCCTTCACCTCGATCCGGAGCTCCGCAAAAAAAGTAAGGGGGGTTTACTTGGCCCTGCCGCTGTCGCTGATGCCCATGCGGCGATGGTGGCAGGACCAGGTAAACCCCCCTCCCTCCTCTCCCTTACCTGCATCTGTCCGTGGTCCCGCGGCTGCTTCAACTGAGCCCGAGTCCTCTGCGGCGACAGCGGCAGAGCCAGGTAAGGGGGCAAGGGGGAGGGGGGTCTTACCTGCGTCTGTCGCGGCCTGTTGCCACCTCCACTAGAGCCCGTGGCTGAACCAGGAAGTGTAGGCCGCAATTGGGGCCTACAGTTCCTGGTTGAGCCACGGGCTCTAGTGAAGCTGGGATGGGCCGGGACGGACACCGGGGAGGGGGAGGAGGGAGGGGGGCCTTACCTGGTGCTACTCCCTACCACTGCGGAGCTCCGATTCGGAGCCGGAGCTCCACAGCGGAGCAGAGTGGCCCCTAGACTGATTGAGGCGGGGCGGAGCGGGCCCAATCTGCAATTTGCAGATCGGGCGCAAAGAGGATTGGGGGGTCCGTGCACACCCCTACTGCCACTATGAAACAAAGGCACTGAGCAAGAGTAACCTGAAACAAAATTGTTCTGAAGGCTGGTAAAATGGGCGGGAGAGAAACCAGAAATACAGAAAGCAAACCATGGTTTGTTTGCTTGTCTGCAAGACCATTCATGACTAAACTATTGTTAACATAACCCATGACTTGGTGTTAAATGTGAATGCAGCCATTCTGAAGTGACAGTCACTATCAGTTTGGCTCAGCATGACAACATAATTACTTTTATTCAGAATTGTCACTAAGATGATGCTGAGTGTGCCTTATGTACAGCTTTTAAGTAGGTGGATAAAAGTGTGTGTGTGTGTATGTATGTGTAGATCGTAATATGAACAAGTGGGAAGGTTCAAAATGAGAAATTTGAATACTAACAAATGGCCATATTGGGGTTGAGCATGTTTAATCTTAACTATGGTAGTGATGGTTCTTTGATCCTACATAAAGCTAGCTTACAGGGGAAGTCTCTCTCACAATTCTCTTAGCTGTGATTCAACTCAACTGCAGCTTGTGCTTGTGATGAAGCAGTGAGAATAACCTGCTCCCATCCAACACAGCTGAGGTGAAATAAGTTAATAGTTTTTGCCATTTTATCTTGTCTACATGTATTGGTTCTCAGGTTGTGGAGGGATGTCTTGAATCCCTATTATTATTATTATTATTATTATTATTATTATTATTATTATTATTATTCTCCATTCTCAGCCATAACTGCAGTTCCCTTGTCCATACTCCATGTTTTCTTTCTTCTCGCTATCGAGCTCTACCCAGAACAAATGTCTAAGAACTCAAATAATTAATAAGATACAGCAAAGATGATGGCTGAATTCATAACTGCTGGGAAATATATATAGTTGCTTTCCCCAACCTGGTGACATCACAGGATTCCTGACCAGTGGCCATGCTGGCTGTGATTGAAGTCCAAACATCTGTAGGGCACCAGTTTTGGGAAGACTGGTATACAGATTGTAGGGAAGTAGTGCTTTGAGAGAGTTAGACAGAGAAAGAGGACCTACTTTGTTACTGAGGAAGTCTGCAGATAATATCTTTCCACAGAAAATTATTATTTGTCTTCTGCACTACCTTTCTGTCAGGGATATTCAAGTCAGCTTAACCATAATTGAATAAAATCAGCAAATGCATCAAAAAATTAAAGAGATTAATTGACCTGGCTGGTGCTGGGGGAAATCATGACATTTTGTATAACCAAGGCTAGGTGAGGTGGCAAAAGAGAATCTATGTGGGCTTGCTGTCACAAGCCAACTACGCAGGGGAGCATTAAGTTGCATTTCATTTTTCTTTATGGAGATAATCTCTATGTAAGTAAACTCATGTCTCCTCTGCAACATTTAAAGCATGTGGTAACTGCAAATGCAAGATCAGACTGCTGTGTGTTGGCTGCTTGATCAATGTACTTGTATCACACCTGAAATGTTACCGTGCACATCTGTTTTCTTAGACAGGGATCATCTCCTTGAAAAACAAATGGTGAATTTATGGAAGATACTCAGCTTACTCCAAAATCTTTTGTAGTATTGATGTAACATTTCTTTCAATTTACATTGGTTAAAACATCTTCTGCATGTTTCCCCACATTCACAATCACATAAAGTGGATGAATGACATACACAAAAAAGCCCTTCAGTGTTAGTTTGATCATCCATAGGGTTGTTGTTTTTCTTAGGATTTTATACAATTCACTACATGGGAGAAATCTGGTAATATTGCGAGACTGCAGGGTCATTCACACAACCTTTTGTGAAGTCAGCCTGAGATTATTCTATATACATACACACATTTGTCTCACAGAGCCTTTGTGGAAATTGTGATATCCTTGGCTGTAATAGTTGAGTATTGCAATAAAAATTATAACAAAAATAGTCCTTCCTGGCTTGGCTCAATGAAGTTAGTAGGGTTAAACTGAATGTAATTGCAAGTATACTAGCTTAAATATGATTTGGATACAACTGACTTTCTAATAGCGTGTTTCTATTGGCTAATGTGCCAAAATACAGTGCTTTTACAATATCCTACACATGTGAATTCAGCAATAGATATATCAGTATATTTATCCTGCCTTGCCTTACAGTATATAACTTTATATAAGTAAATCAAGGTATGCATGTGTGTGAGTGTGAGTGAGTTGTCTGTAGGTATGGGTATGAATGTGTGTTTGTGAACGGGACAGGGTGTGGGGTGAACCTGCCCACTTCTTGCTTCGGCCTTGCCATTACTGGCATGCAGCTCTGGAAGGCTAGCCCCAAGGGAACGTGGCCCTCAGGCTGAATAATGTTGCCCACTCTTTCTGTAAGGAACATGTCAGAAGCAGGTTGTGTTGGAATCATTTCTTTTTCCTAAAGCTTTTAAAACCTGATTTTGTTCTGACTTTATACTGTTAGTTTTACCCTACCCAGTGTCTGTTTACCCTACCCTGTGCCTGTTTGCATTCTCTTCCCCTCCTTATTGTTTTATTATGATTTTATTAGAATGTAAGCCTATGCGGCAGGGTCTTGCTATTTACTGTTTTACTCTGTACAGCACCATGTACATTGATGGTGCTATATAAATAAATAAATAAATAATAATAATAATACACATGTCGGCAATTAACAGCTTGCAAAAACCTTTATCCACACCAGACATATACTGATAAACATGTTTGACACTAGAAGATCTTATGTGTACATGTTGAAAAAACAATATGCATAAAGGTTTTTGGCAAATGCACCAATGGTTACTTTTCTAATTATAAAATGTACTGAAAGCAATGGTAAAAACATGGTGAGGGACCTGGTAACGCAGTTTGGTGGGTCAGAAGGGCTGTTCAGTATACTTTAGTTAAATGAAATGGTGGCTTCAAAATATAGGTAGGCAGAGAAAGTTAAGATGGCTTGCAGAAAAGGTTGATATACTGTCCTCTACTAAGCTTTTCAAAAATACTGCCAGAGTTAAATATAGGATAGTAGGCAGTGATATTTATGAGGCAGCTGAATAGCAATCTTATTTAGAGTGGGGCTTTTAAAGACGACAGAGTTAACATATCCTAGCAACTGAAATTGAATAGTAACCTATCTACCAATGTTATTCATCCAAGAAAAAAGTATATTTGAAAGGTCTTTGTTAACGTCACCCAGTTTTTTCATTGTGAACTAAAATGTAAAAGGCTTTCTAAACTACTCTGACATATATTGGGCAGTTCATGGAGGTTTGTATTGTCTAAACGGCCATAAAAAACTAGTGAAGATAAGACCATATAGAAGCTTTGGTTTAGAAAGCAGTATTCGATACTATGCTTGATTTCCTCTCCTTAACTATATTGACATCCAACATACCCCACACCAAAAATCATGCAGAGAAGTTATTTTGATGAACTAAAATGAAGCTATGTGAAACGTGTGTGTTTTATATCCCCTTTCTGCATCCTTTTATAGTGTGTTTTAAATTAGTCCCTTTCTCTCCCAGTTTAAACAGAACAGGTGTGTGGCTGTTTTTATATATAATATATATAAACAATGATTAGAAAGCAGTTGCTCAGTAGCTATACTGCTTTTAGAAAAGTGACCTTTACCCTGAAAATTATTTACAGTCCTTGGGGTGGGGGTGGATGGGTGGATGTCCATGCTGGTCATGGTAGGCTAGGCATGATCTTATTTTGAATCCAATATTGGCTTAGCTAGAGGCTTACAAATGCTTTTAATTTCTGAGCTGATTCTCACAAACTATCGTTGGTAAATATAAGATCTCTTGGACATGCAATTTTGTGGGGAGAATGAATGTTTGCATTTGCATTATATCTGCAGAACATTTAGTTATTTTATGCAGTAATAGCAATTCTTTTTCTTTCTTTCTTTTGAAATGTTCTACAATTTGAAATTCTTGTGACTTTTTATAAAGGAAACAATATTTGGATTCTCAGTCTTAATTATTATACTGGGTTAGCTCTGTCAGCCAAACCAATGTACAAGGTTTCCACAATAGGCAGCTTTACAAAAATTGCATCCAAAAAGCAGCTGTGATAGCAAATAAACATATGGAGCTGGTTGCATTCTATGAATAATCTGAACAATTTGCATTCAAATTATTTTAAGGAACTCAATTCTCTGTATGAATGCTCAAGATTTCTGGAACTTTACTTCAGAAATTTACAGTACAGGTATGTAGATACTGCCAGCCAGATTATGGGCAGATCAGCCAGATTATGGGCTCAATAGAATCCTCCCTGCCTGCCTCTTTTATTTATTATGACCTTTCTTTTCTGCCTTTATTTGTCTTGTAAGGAATCCAAGGAGGCTTCTCTTGTGAAGCAGGTCAGGCTGAGAATCAGTGACTGGCCCAAAGTCACCCAGTGAGCTTCATAGCTAAGTGGGTCTAGAACCCAGATTTCCCAAGTCCCACTCCAATACTCTTAACCACTACACCACACTGGCTGTCTTGATAATATCTCTGTTGTGTCTCCTCTACTGCCTTCTAGACCACAAACCAATCCTGCTGCAAACAAGGGCACTGGCAACAGAGAAATACCTAGATGAATACATGAGAAGTACGTTAGAGATTTGTGTGGAAAGGAATGGCCAGTGGACAGCTGACTAGGCAGGGCCAGAAGAAGACTCTATTGAGTTCCATGTACATATAAGGGAGGTACTGGTGTTATGTTTCTGTAATAATAATAAATGCAAAGGAAGATACAGGCTGTTTAACTGGAAAAACTATAAATTGGATGCCATACTAGAACATGCAAATTATGTATTCATGCTAGCATTACATAAATCAGTCATGGATCCTTTAATAGGTTTTACTTGCTCAAAAAAATGGAAGTTTAAATATGGCATGAACATGACCTTGCTTACAGTAGATAAATTTAATGCTGTGTTCATTTCATTTTGCCATTTCAAAAGGTTAAATTGAGACCAGATGGTTAATACAATTTTCACGACGAGGACTGTAGACCAGAAAATGGGAAACCTATTTGAGTGAATTCAAATCAGCAGGATTTGATGACATTCACTCCAGGGTGCTAAGTTTCAAATCAATTAAATAATGTATCTGAGAAGTCATGGATAACAGATGATATCCTAGAAGGCTGTAGAGGAAAACTTGGTCTTCTGTTGTGTTTAAAGATACAAATGAGCATCCCAGATACTTTTAACACATTGGTGCAAATGTGTTGATTTGTTGATTGCTCAGGATTTCTAAATATGGACAGCTATCCATCAATGAACTTGGGCTGTTGCGTGCAATGAACAGTTCAGGAGAGCTACCATTAGAAATAGCCATGAACTTAGGAGTAAAGAAGAACAGAATTATATTGATTTTATGTATTTCTGTGGGATGGTGCTAAAGTAGACTAGGAAGTTGCATTTAGTAGGTAGAGAGATGGCTCTACATTTGCATATTCTGAAATTCCCAGAATAGACTAAATTCTAGGAGCAGCTAGTAGATAACAGTTATCCCATTATTTAAGGAAACTGTCCAGAGAGGTTTAGAAATGAAATAAATAAACAAGGGAGTAGGTTTAGATGTTAAAATTCTGCTTAAATGTTTGTTTGTTACTTATATTAAAGTTCAATATTGAAAACAATGTATACTGCAGCTGCTGGAATCCAGTGAAGTGCAGAAACAATGAGTGAGCATTGGATGAGTAGGACAAGAGAGCTATCATTCATATATCTCAACAGATATAATCATTCCAAAGGTCATTAGAAGGAATAGAGTAGGGATGTGCTCTGCTTCTAATCGGACCGGCGAATTAGAAGCGGAGCGGGGTGCTTCGCCTCCCCTTAAGGCGGAGGCGAAAAGGATTGGGGGGCCGGCGGAGCGTGGCAAAGAGGATCGAGGTGAAGGCGGATCCTTCACCTTGATCCGGAGCTCCGCCAGAAAGGTAGGTGGGGTTTACCGGGCCCTGCCGCTGTCGCCCATGCGGCGATGGAGGCAGGGCCCGGTAACCCCCCGCCCTCCTCTCCCTTACATGCCTCTGTCCGCGGTTCCTCGGCTTCTTCAATTGAGCCCGCGGTTCAACCAGGAAGTCTGGGCCGCACTTGCGGCCCAGACTTCCTGGTTGAACTGCGGGCTCAATTGAAGAAGCTGACGGACCACGGACGGAGGCAGGTAAGGCCCCCCTCCCCCTTGGTCCCTTACTGGGCTCTGCCGCCGCCGCCGCGCAGGCGGCGGTGGCGGCGGCAGGGCCCGGTAACCCCCCCTCACCCTCCTCTCCCAGCCTTACCTGGCACCACTCCCCTCCACTGCGGAGCTCTGATTTGGAGCCGGAGCTCCGCAGCAAAGATGAGTGGAGTATGGGCGGAGCGGCGCGGAGCGGAGCGGGCCGATCTGAAATTTTCGGATCGGCCTGTGGGGCAGAGCGGGGGGTCCATGCACACCCCTAGAATAGAGTATGTAAGAGGCCCATCACAGAATCTGCAACTGAAGTTGTTTGGATGGTGAGCATTCTGGTGAGTACACTTTTTTTGTATGCATCTTTGATTTACTATAATGGCTTATTTGCAGACACAGGCTCAGTTCAGACAACACGTTTCTCAACAGTGGTTTTAGAACTCTGCAGTGGAGTTTTTACACCACCATTGAAATATGTGTTGCCTGGTGGGAAAACAAGCATAAATAGAGAAGGTAGTAGTTGATACAAACAAGTTCCAACTGAATTAGTGCACAAGGCACACAACTACTGTATTATGAAAATATTGGGAGAACAATTATAAACAGCAGAAGGTTTTATAACAAGAACAAAAATTCAACAATTTTGTAACAAAAGCAATATTACCAGATAACATGAAAATTATAAATAAATGTACAATAATAATAATAATAATAATAATAATAATAATCTACAGTGCTGAGATACGAATAAGTCTCTAGAGTATTATAACCAAAAAAACAATACAATGTAATATAGTTACAATAAGAATCCACAGTGTGAAGATGCAAAATGGTATCTTAAGCATTTTTAAACCTTTTGTGTTAAGACACAAAATTGTCTCTTCAGTGTTTTTGAAACCTTTAAACAGGCTACCGGTATAAAAATCCTGTTTTCACAAATGCTTAATCGGAGACACACCATCTATAGGGGTAATGACGTGGAGAAAAGGGGAGTTTAAGGAACAAACTCCTCAAGCAGAATATTCTTAATAGCAGCTTGTGATTATAACTGCTTGTTATAATTGTTCACCCTAACTTTGACTATCAGCTTTCCTTTGTACAACTTTCTGTTTTTTGACACTAGTCCCTCTCATGATGTCATCATTGTCTATAGAAATTAGCACCTTCAACAATTATATATATATATATATATATATATATATATATATTTAAAAAAATACCCAGCAAATTGTAAAAGTGGTTCACCACTGTATTGTAATTTCTGGTCTCTGTGAAGATACTGCTTGTGAGTTTTCACACATAGGCACAATGCTAAACCATGGTTTTTTTCAGCTTAACTCTGGTTGTTTGTCTATCCAAACCTAACCAGACTTGCTAACTTTGTTTTAGCCAACTAACCAGGTTCTGAAACCATCGTTTGAAGTTGTTTTGCGAATCTCATCTTGCACTAGCTATAGTCTGCTATTACATCCAAACTCAGTATCCTGGCTTAATTTTATTTTGTTGCATCTCTCCATCCCTGCTGCCTGCCTGGATAAAGAGAGGTGAGGGAAGAATGGCTCAGAAACAAGATAGCTTGAATCTAAGAGACTCCTGCTCATGCATTCACAGTTCACTCCTTGTTTCCTCACTCTTTCTGATTTCTTCACTCTTCCTGACAAAAGTTTTCTTTCTCTACCCACTTTCTTGTTGCTATACAGCTCAGATTTGCAAAGGATTTTTTTTTATAACTAAAGAACCACAGATGTTATTACCTATATCTAAGAATAGATATATGTAAAAACAACAACAACACTTTTGGTCTTAGCAAGCTATACCAGCAATTCAGCAGATGATGTTACATGGTTTGACTTAAAAGCTTCACTGAAACACCACTTCTACCACTATTTCTGTTTCTGCAATTTCAACCATCTACTAGACCCTTCTTCTGTCCTAATGACCCAAGCTTTTGCTAACAGGTGTTCTTCCGCTTGCTCACTTGTAAGGTTTTAGTACTAAACAAACAACAACAGCAAGTTATCTTTATTGAAAGATTAGTCACAGTGGAAAGAACTACGGCAGGATTATCTATTCTGAAAGATGGTTTTTAAAAGGTGGTTTAATACTGCATCAGTTTTTGTTCTGTTTTATTGTTGTATGTCACTTCAGCAGGGCTCCTACCTACCATAATATTAAAAGAAATATTTTAAATAAATAAATGAAATCCATTGAATAAATAAAATAAACAATAAAATTGTGGTGTTTGATAGGAAAGGGTTAAAGAGAGATAGTGGTGGGCACTATCTTCGAATGGGGGAAGGGAGGAATGCTTTTAAGTTGTTTCATCTTGGCCAAGAACTTCTGAAGAGGAAAGCATTCCTATCTCCTGTTCCTTTTCTATAGCAGGCCAGTAGTGAAAACTGGTAACTCAGGCCTCAGTCAACATAAAGGGCTTCTTTGTGGAAACTGGGTAGGTAGAAGGATGACAAACCATCATCAGGCTAAAATACTCTTATGTTTTGTTTGAATGTCTGTGAACTGGATTCTGGTATATTCAACAAACCATGCTTAACATGAACTATGGGTGAGTGTTATATTCCAACAGGGCCACATATTGTATTGCACTGCACATGGCTAAGCAGCACCATTTAGACTCTTCTGGCATAATAGAAACACAGAGGCACAGCAAAATTTTAATACTGAATAGTTAATTTTGTGGTTATAGTAAGCACAAGATTCAGGGGTAAGTTTACAGTCTAAATGGTATGCATTTTTAGAGGGAACAGGGCAGGAGAATATTCTCTCTGGGATACAAGCTACAAATATTAAAAAGGAAAGTAACTTCCTATGACATTTGATCCTCTGTGTGAAGTATGTATTACTTCATTCTTGTAGTCAAGATGCTATTTTGGCTTTTACCATTATTCACATCAATACAAGCTTCCTCCAAAGGGTCATGCTCTGTTCTCCCCTAAAGAATAACCTTTCTTTTGAAAAAAAAAGTTGACTATAGCTTGTCACATGTTTTTTCTGTTTGAGTTGTGCTGAAATGGCTCACTGTTCTTTTTTTCAGACTACATGAAACAATGGTCTGACTCCTATGTTCCTCACTCACTCTTCTTTACTACACTGTTTCATCATAGCTGTATTTTTCTACTTTCATGTTCTTTCTGTAATATTAATACACCAAATTAAAAGCTTATTTTTGGTTTAACAGCCATAATATGTAAGCCTGACATTATGAAATATATCAAATACAGCAGAAGTTACAATGAATGCAATAATTTAACACTCTCGTATTTTGGGGGTGGTGGATGAGGTGGTAGAGTTTTGGGCCTTAGCTAGACCTACCTTTTAATCCAGGACGGAGGAGGGAAGATCTCGCATTGTTTAATGCAAGACCCCTCCTCCGTTTACATGTGAGGCGCGACGACCTCAGGCAGTGTTGTGTCCACCACTTTTTTTCTTAAAGAGGACGGAGCACACGTACGCTCGTGCGCTAAAGGTAAGTTTTAAAAAATTTAATTACTTTTCCCGCTCCCCCCACCCTACCCCCGATGGGCACAGCGCGCACAGTGCTCCTGAGGAGTGCTGCGCCCCGTGCGAGGAATTGCACAGAGCCGGGCCATACCGCAGCAACAGGCCACACGTTCTGCGGTCTCGGGCTCAGCCCGGGACCGCAGGAAAAGCAGGCCCAAAGGGGAGGGCTCTATCCTGGGGCAAGGGAGGGATCATCCCTCCCTGATCCCAGGATCCCTTGTGCATTATCTGGACGCACAGGGATGATTCCGGGGTTTGCCCCGTGATAAAGCCCGGTCTAGCTAAGGCCTTGGTGTAAATTGCCAAATAATCTGGTTTATTGTGCTGCTTCTGCAACAGAAACCTATGTATATCTTTATCAAATGAACTTGACAGAAACAATAGCAGCCAAGCAAAACAAACCATCTACATTACTACACAAAGAGCAACTGCTTGTCTCTCAGCTTCATTGTCTGATTTTTTCAACAGGTCTAAATTGTTTTATAACGTTTAGCTCTTCATCTCTTAAGATGGAAGTAGTGCTGCCACATCAGTTTCCTAAATGATGTAAAACTGTGATTCATCTTCTGAAAGGTAGCCTCTTAACAATTTCTTCTCCCTGAGGAGAAGCTCTGGGTAGTTACTTAAAAATACTCATGCATGGTTTGTTGAAGTGGGTTTGCATCATATGGGTTTTCATTGAATGAGTTGATGACATGTCTTGTGTGATGGACATAGGAAGTTGCCTTATACCGAACCAGACCATGGGGCAGTTAGCTCAGCTTTGTCTACATTGAATAGGAGGGTTTGTGCTGCATATGTGTTTTATTGAAGCTACAAAATATCCTGTATTTCTTGTGTTTGGGGAATATAGCTGTTGAATTAGTATAATTTTCATATAATGGAGCCCTGTGTGGGGGTTTTCAGGGGTTGAGACTGTTCACACTTCATATAGCAACAAACTATTTATTTATTTATTTATTTATTACATTTTTTATACCGCCCAATAGCCGAAGCTCACTGGGCGGTTCACAAAAATTAAAACCATAATAAAACAACCAACAGGTTAAAAGCACAAATACAAAATACAGTATAAAAAGCACAACCAGATTAAAACCATGCAGCAAAATTGATATAAGATTAAAATACAGAGTTAGAACAGTAAAATTTAAATTTAAGTTAAAATTAAGTGTTAAAATACTGAGAGAATAAGCTGGCAGTGAAAGGAGCATTGAAAGGAGCACAGTGGAGGCGCCAGGCGGACCTCTCTGGGGAGCTCATTCCACAACTGGGGTGCCACAGCAGAAACTAGGGCTGTGCACGGACCCCACCCCCCGAGCTGCTTCATGGCCCAATCCACAACTTTCAGATCAGGCCAATCTGCTTCGGGCCAGTCTGACCCGCTATGCTCCGTGGAGCAAGATCCGGAGGGGCGGACTGACATTTTGACCCCCCCCCTTTCCTACTTACCTGCCTCAGTGGCGAATGGTAGAGGCAGGTAAGTGGTGAAGCGGGGGGCAAAATGGGGGCCGAATAAGCCCCCCTGTCCCCATACCTGGCTCCGCCACCGTCGCTGCACGGACTGCAGCGGCGACAGAGCCAGGTAAGCCCCCTCCCCCCCACTTAACTGCCTCAGTCGCAGTCCAGCGCAGGCTTCATCTGAGGGGCAGGGCTCAAACCGGAAGAGCAGGCTGCAGCCTGCTCTTCCGGCTTGAGGCCTGGCCCTCAGTTGAAGCTGGCACTAGACTGCAACAGAGGCAGGTAAGCCCCCCTGCCCCCTTACCTGCCTCCGCCGCTGGTGCCACACGGACTGCGGCAACGGCAGAGCCAGGTAAGTCCCCTTCCCCCACTACTTACCTGCCTCCATTGCGGTCTGGCGCAGCCTTCAACTAAGGCCCAGGCCTCAGTTGAAACCTGCACCGGACCGTGATGGACACAGGTAAGCCCCCCTGCCCCTTTACCTGGCTCCGCTGCCCTTGCCACATGGACTGCGGCAGCAGTGCTGTCGCCAGGTGAGCCCCCGTCTGCCCCTTACCTGTGTTTGGGGCTCCGGATGGAGGTGAACCGCTTCGCCTCGATCCACAGCTCCCTCGACCCGATCCGGATCTGCCTTTGGTGGATTGGGTCGGTCCACTCTGGATCCACTATCCGAATCGGAGCAGAGCACAGCCCTACAACAAACTCTGGTCTGTCATCCACTAAGTCAGGAGCCTCACCCAATTGTGAAGTTTGTCAGATGTATGTGCTTATTCCATTAGATGTGCAACTGAAAAAGATAATTCATGTAGAAGCCTGTAAAAGGTAGCAAATGTGGGAAAATATTAGTTGTCAATATTTGTTATTCATCCCCGGTATGAGCTTCATTGGTTTCTAGTTGTCTATATCAGAAAGCAGAAATAATTTGTTTTAGTATCTGTGTAAAATGCCTGCAATGATAAGGGGAGGGAGAAGTTGTTGAATGGACATATACTCTTGCAATCTTAGTTGGTCATTTGGCAAAGTATTTTATGAACTTTGTGTTCAGTTGTAACCACGTTGGTGTTGCAAAAACGAAAAGCCTAACAGGAAGAAATCATGCATTGGCTTGTGAAGTTCTCAGAGGAGAACTCTCCAGGAAGTTAAGATGAGAGTAACAGCTTTGTAGTGCTGGTCAACACTGTTTTGTAGAGGGAGCTGTTGAGTACAGGAAAGAAACCTCTGTTGTTTGTCATTCTGATGTTTCTCTTGGAAAGCTTTTAGTCCTTAATTCATTGCTGACTAGAGATTTATTATAAATATTTTAGATAGATTTTAAATATTATTTGACTAGTTTTTAGTGTGGGTGTAGTTCATTGCTATGGATTTTTAAAAAGTGGGCTATAAATAAAGAGAAAATAACGTAGTGCAGAGCTGAAAGTCCTCCCTGACTTTGCAGCCCATTAACTGACTGCCATCATGCACAGGCACCTCCTGCGCTTTTGAGGGGTGGGGTGGCAGATTTCTTTTAATCTTTTAGGATTGAGAACTGACTTCAAGAATCAGCCCAACAGAGGCATCTTTTCAAGTTAAAAAATGGTTTAGTGCTATGGCAAAACTGTGACACTGCTTGTAGTGATCTCTGGGCCATTTTGCCCCATAGTGCCACTGCATTAGCAGAAGTGTTGTTGTTCTTAAAGGCACCCTTCCCACAATCTGGAAAGCTGGGTGAAAGTCCACTAGGTTGAGATGATGCACCTGGGTCCCCTCATGATGGCACCTTGCCCCAGGCCCACTCAGAGGAAAGCTGATATATGATTGAACTGCAATAAAACCAGCCGATTCAAATCAAGAACTTTCTAAGGCAGTGTTAATAGTTGCATAAGCTAACTGATTCAACTTGTCAACTCTGTTAAATGTAGTGCCTTTAACCAGCATTCTTCTCTAATAAGGAGTTGTGTCACATTTTCTGTCATTATGATATTATTTTTCTAATGACGGTATTTGGAAGAATGGCATGGCTCTGCGACGGAGAATACTATTATTACATCCCATATTTGTTATTTATGTACGTTACTGGAACTTACCTAAAGCTAGAAAAGACCCTGTACCTGAGCTTAGATTTGCTTGCAGCATTACTCTGCCTGACTGGATCATTAAGGCTGCTCCTTAATTACCGTATCAGTTGCACGCATTTAGATGTGAAGCTTAGTGTAGTCTTTCAGGTTGATGGATGGGAATTGATCCAGTCTTGACAACTTGGTGAGATAATGAGACTTTAGTGGCATTCAATATTAACTGATTGCTTAATCAACAAAGGTTTACTTATGAGTACTTTTTTTAAAAATGCGGGTGCTGATAGATCATGTTAATCATAGCAGGATTGCTAATGTTAAATGCCGGCCTTGGAACACTGGTAGCTTTTTCTCAAAAGTTAGAAGAAATAATTTCAGTTGATAGTTGGCTTTCTAAGAATTAAGTTTACAGAGATGCCATGTAACTAATTACTCAGGGCAAAGTACGATCCCTGTTCTGCTCACCTGGCTACTTTACTTCAGCTGATCTCATTGCAAGCTCCCCCTTCCTAAAAGATTTAATGCTTTAATTGTAGAAGGAACAGAGTGAGCTGTGTGTGCATTCTCCATGGCCAGCCTCTTTATTTAGCACAACTGTCCTTTTATCTTACCCATGCACCCTGTATTAAAGGCCCAATGTTTTGACACTGGGAAGAAAGGAGATGAAGCTAGCCAATTGCTGTCTCTGTTGTAAGTAGTGAGCTGCAATATTAAGGTAAAAATGTGTCTCTGGTTGTGCTTCTCTCTAATGTTAAAGGGCTATTGTTTAATGCCAGAGGGGATATACTTAATGGTTATGCAGAGGGTACATGTAGAGCATCCAGAGGAGTTTAGATTTTGTCCTCAAGTTGCTACTCATTCCAGGTGAAAAGGCAACTGGAAGCTTACAAGGTTTAGAGATCTTACTGGACCCTTTTTGAAGGTATAGAATAATAGTAGGAGGCAAGAGAAAATGGCTAAAGTCAGTTTTCATAAAGTAGATACACCTTATTCTTTGAACAGTCTGCAAAGATTTAAAAACGTGATATTTATACACACATACATATAACTTGTACCTCGGTTATCAAATTCCAATGACAGTAGTGGTAAAAACAGAAAAGGTATGTTTGTTCTTGTATACATCAGAAGTGAAACAGTAATTTTAGATGATTAGAATGTCAGCTACATTGTTACCATTTGTTTGTAAGGTAACAAGTTGCTATTTCATTCAAAAAACAATAAAATAATTAATCCAAATGAAAATAATGAAACAAAAAATTAGCTGCAGTTACAAAGTTGGAAAATGTGCAGAAAAAAGAAACCAAAATAATCAGGTACAACTGGAGCAAGTCTGTTACCAGGAAAGGTTACAACATTTGGCTTATAACACTTAGAAAAAAGGTGGTTAAAGGGGCACATTATGATAGAAGTGTATAAAATGCATGTTGTGGAGAAAGTGCATATTAACAAGTTTTCCTCTCTCTTAATACTAGTGTCATCCAGTACAGCTGAATGGTGGGACAGAAAAAAAGGAAGTGCTTTTTTACACAGCTCAGGGCTGTCCCTATCATGAAGCAGGATGGGACACCCACTTCAGGTGGAGTGGCGAAAGACCCTACTCTCCCCAGCCAGGAGGGGACATTGGCTCCAGCAAGTTCTCTGCATTTGCCACATTGAGAGTGGCTGGTGAGATTCTCCAGAGCAGCCTACCCTCTCTGTTTGATTCATTGTGTGTGTTTACCTATGCCACCACATTGGCTCTATGGAGAGTTTGTACAGCCAGAAGAAACAGTTGTTCAGGTCTTGCGAGATGCACCCAAGCTCTTGCAAGAGCCCCACAGTCAGAAGAGCAAAGCTAATGGCAAACAGAGGAACAGGGTGGGTGGGTGGTGGTGGCTGTGATGTAGGAGTGTGTTTTCTCCCTCCTCGGGTGGCAAGAGATGTTGGTCTGGGGCTGACATGGCTCATAGTTAAACTAGGAACCAGCTGCCACAAGTTGGGGAGACAGACTATGAAAAGAGATTAGAAAAATCCATGGCGAATAAGATTATTGGTGGCTACTAGTTATGTTAGCTATACTGCTTCCAGAATCAGGAACAGCATCCTTCTGAATGCTAGTCACTGGGGAATAGCACCAAGACATGAATCGACTTAACGGGTCTTTGGTCTGAACCAGAAAGGCTGCTCTTCTGTGTGAGGGAAGCTTAGGCAATGCACTACTAGCAGGCTGTCTTAAGCCTGGTCTACCTTCTTCTTGGTTAGTCCTTGGAATGGTAGTTATTGTGTAATACACTATTTTGGAGGTGTTGGGGCCTTGTGAATCTGCAACCTTTCCAGTCTCTAGAGTTACTTAATGCACCTGTTATTTAATGCAGGCAAGGATTTGTGGCTATATGAATTGCATGTGCAAATGGGGCTTCTGATTTTTCTCTCGCCCTGCTTCCTTTTCTTGAAACAGCTGCTCTGTGTGCTACTTTACAGGTTTCTTGTGAAATTTGTGGATGTCCTAGAAGGTGCTTGTGATGGAGGTGCTGTTGAGAAGTGACTATGAAGGAGTATGCTTTTGTGCTATGCTCACTGCAAGGTTCCTTTAGAAGCACAGTTTATATTCCAAATAATATGAAACAGAAACTAATTGGAATATGAAGATATCCCTAGAATTCATCCCTGGTTCTAGGATCCTGGAGTTACAGATATTTACAGTAAGAAGTAAGCCTAGTTGCTGGGGAACATGGGTGGGAAGGTGCTGTTGCAACTTGTCCTGCTCGTTCATCCCTGGCCGATGGCTGGTTGGCCACTGTGTGAACAGAGTGCTGGACTAGATGGACCCTTGGTCTGATCCAGCATGGCTCTTCTTATGTTCTTACTGCAGACGAACTACGATTGTACAGTGGCATTTCTTTCGTTGCCTATTTCCCTCTAAACAGCTGAAATTGACTTTAAGTTTGGCTAGCTTCATTTTAATGAGCAACCTGCCTAGAATTAGATAGGCAACTGTTGCCAGGTATCATAGTTTTCTTTAGGGTTTCAGAACAATTCCTTAAATATGGTGGCTATCCCTAATTGGATAGTCTGGAACAGGAATGAAAAGCGAGACACTCTTTGCATCTTTCTGTGGCAGTATCCAGCCATAATATGGCCACAAATCTAAGTTTACCAGTTGATTTCGAAAAGCTTTAAAAATATATATTTAGTCAAAGTATATAGGCAGATTTTGGCTTCTGTCACAGAACTCTGTGTTTCTTTTTCTCTCTCCATAAAGAATAAATTAATGGAAGGACACATTTTAAAGGTTGCCCACCCTGTTCAACTACCTTCTTTACTAATGTTACATTTTATCTTCAAAAGGACACCAAAGATTATGTTTTAGAAAGGATGCTTTGAAGCAACTTGCCATGCAATTTGTCAAATACAAAGATGTGATTAATCACTCCCTTTAGACATAACTCAGTCATGTTTATCCTACAAATTCCAGGATGATATCATCATCCAAAGGTTTATGCAGCAGAAATACTAAGTATCCACAGCAATAAGAATATGTTTTTCCTGATAGGGGTTACACATGTATTAATTGTATTAACCAGTAATAGCTAAATAATATAGCTACATAATGTTGCATCTGGCAGAATTAAGTAACTTCAAAATTGTCAGAAAGGTTTTTAATCAATGCATCAGGAAAATAAATGCAATTTGTAAATGCTAGACATATTTTCAGATGGAATTGATGTAGTAGAAGGGAAAATGCAATATTAATTTTGGTTTCAAATTAAATGCATTATCAATCTCCACCAAATGAATGTAAATGGCTATGATTTATGCTCTGTGATTATTTCAAGTCGGTCATGATTCTTCAGGCATCCATTAGATTCCTATCTATTATACATTTATTTAACACAGCCCAGATGGCCTGATACTAAAGCAGTTTCAGAGATTTAAAAAAGAAAACACTGTGACTGGATTCGGACATCACAATAACCAATGGTGAGTTAAATAGTTAATGGTGGATCAAATAGGCCATGGTTGGTTATTGTGTCGCCTGTCAGGATTTTTTCACCCTATGGTTGGTTATTAAGCTAAAATAATCAATACTATGCAGAGTTGATTATTTGAACAATTGTTGGTTATTGTGTTGTGTGTCGGGCACAGTTGACTATTTCGTCACACACAGTTGGTTATTTTTGGCAACTACAGAGTCCCCTGGCAAAAGAGAGTATAGCAGCGGCTGCCGCTCTAGTCCAGCCAGCAGAACTCACAATGGCTGATGGGATACCAGCGGGAGGACTGAGGGAGGGAGAGAGGATGGGGGATATTTCAATCAAACTCACCGGGCTCATCTACACCAAGCAGGATATTGCACTATGAAAGCAGTATGACAGCGGTATATAAGAGGCAGGAGCCACACTACTGCTTTATAGCGGTATTGAAGGGCACTGACAACTGTTGGGGCCCATTGACATATACCATATACCACTTTCATACCACTATATCCTGCTTGGTGTGGTTCCTGCCTTTTAAATACCACTTTCATAGTACAATATCCTGCTTGGTGTAGATTAGGCCATTGTTAATTAATAGTCAACTCAACGTTGGCCTTAATCCACACCATGGTTGATTATAAGCATGTCATGTGGGGAATACCCCTTCAAAAATCAACCGTGGAGTTGACTATTAACCCACCATTGACTATTGTGTTTTCCAAATGCAGGCTGTATATTCATAGTGATTCAGCAGGAAATCACTGTTTTAAAATTTGTGGCAGAAGCTCTATGAACCACTTAAGGCTTAATACTTAAAACATGGTTGATGGATTAGCAAGAGCTGGAGCAATACAAGTAGCATCCTCGAGCCATCCCTATCCATCTTGCATGAATTCCTTTACCTGTTGCAAGTGCTGCATGACTGTTACTGACTCTGGTGAAAATGAAACCAAGGCAGGATCTACACTACTGTTTTAAAATGGTTTATAACAGTAGTGACAAATGCTGGACCCCAGGATACATTCCATATACAGTTTTCAAACTATTTTCAAAGTGAAATATAATGATTGGTGTAGATCTGCTCCAATTAGAACTATAAACTTAGTTTGAGAATCCCAATTTTAGCCAAATTTGAATTTACACATTATAGGTTTCATTTTAACCTGCATTGACAACAGTCATCAAAGACTATTTACAGTATGTGCCTTTTATGTGCTGCCCCATTCATGTGTGAGAATATTTAATTGGCCAAACCATATGGGGGGGGGGCAATTGTATGGGGATGTCCCATGTGGAAAGGTTGTTTTAAATATTCTTCCAGCCATGTAGTAGCTGCTCAAGGATATATGGCTCCCTCCCTACTGGGAGAACTTCTAACAGGTATCTATATCTATGGAGGATAAGAATTTACATGAAAGAAAGGATGATATACAGTAGGATGGTGTTGGCATCCTATGGCCCATTCCTGTTCCCTCAACCTGGAGGCAGTCTGGTCTTGAACATTTTGAGCCAGCAGAAAAGAAAAATGGTCAATACTTTGCATCAGATTCTAGTAAGCTGAAACTCTGCCTTCAACTATACCAGTCTACCCACACTTTCAGGTCTCTATTGGAGGCCCGGCTATAAGAGCATTTAGGCTGGTGATAGGCCTTCTCAGTAGCGATCTTCCATTTGATGGGAGTGGGAGATCAGTAGTGATCTCCCACTTCCAACTGGTGTTCATCTGGGGGGCATCATTAGAGGCTTGCAAGCAAATCCTAAAGTCTTACCTGTCTTACCTTAGTCTATAATTGAGATCGGATTCTTTGAGGACTGTTATGTATATGGTGCTGCCTAATTTTAATGTTAATTTTGTTTTTCAGTAGTGGCCTCCCACTTGTGGAACTCTGTTCTAACTTGTGTTCAACTGGGCTCCGTCATTAGAGGCTTTCAAGCAAGTCCTAAAGTCTTACCTGTTAACCTTAGTCTATAATTGAGTTAAGATTCTTTTGGGTCCATTATGTGTGTGGTGCTATCTGATTTTAATTGTTAGTTTTGATTTTATTATTTTTATGCTCTAACAGTATTATTATGTTTTGTGGTTTTAAGTTTTGTTGTACGCTTCCTTGGAAGAGTTGGCTTTTAAAGTAGCTCATAAATATTTTAAATAATAAAATAAAATTCACACCATTGAGATGCATGCAAACTGTCAATAAAGGATCACTTACAGGTTGGCTTGTAGCTTTCTGCTCAGTGTGGATGAACTTCTCTTTCTTTGACTTTTGTTGTGTTCTAATATTTAAAGACATATAAGTTAATGGAGAGATTCCTTCTGTAAGAAATATGAGACCTGAAACTGCTTGGGAACAGGTGTGTGAGAAGACTCCACCTTGCGTGCTGGTTTCTCAGCAGAATTCCCCCCCTCCCGCCCCTTCGGCTCACTAAATAGCAGTTTGCTGAGATAAAGGGACTGAATCCGTTGAGAAAACAGGTAAGGCTGGGCAAAGAATGCCTTTTCACTTTCTCATCCACATTCTCAGCGATATGAAACTGTCCCCCATATTGATAATTTTGAGGTTATGTGGAGAAATTCTTGAGTAGGTATGAGAAAACCTATAGAGATCTTGAAGTCCAGTCATGCTTCCTGCTATCATCTTTGTTTTCCTAAACTACACCTTGGCACATTCTGAGCTGCACCGTGAGGGGAAAACATGGCTGCCTCTTCAAAACAAACAAAAAAGCAGCTAAACCATTTTGTTCCTGGTGCCCTACTATTTCTGATGAAAGGATAGACTGATAGTTTTTGAACTGATTTCCTCTCTCCTAAGGGATGCAAAATTCTTAACACTTTGCAGACAGTTTGAAGGTGAGGGACCTTACTTTTCTCTTTTTACCAGTCAACAGAATGGCTTGTCTTTACTTTTTAACTCCCTTTTCTTCATCAAACAGGAACTGGGAATGGGAGAAGACTGGTGGGAAAAGGAAAGCTGAATGAAATTCTTGTTGCCATGGAAACAAATGGCTTGCTCTTGACAGTCTTTAGTCAGCTATTACCGGCTCCAGGCTGGACGTTTCCTTGTGTGCTGATAGAAATATAACTGCAAAGTTCAATATGCATTATACCCCTCTCCACCCAAACACACACCTTCCCACAAAACAACAACTGAGTAAAAAAGAGCCTATATACATCCACGAATTTTACTTTCCCAATTGAATTTATGCCTCTGTTTCCTGGAGGCAATTGAAATTGTCTCCTTTGACTCAAGGCTCACACACTGCCAGCACACACACAAACACACACACACAGGATAACCCACTCCAAAGCACATGCACATGCATCCATTCACTCAACCAGGCATCCCATTCAGATGTCAGTACATTCACACACTGCCAGCACATGTACACACACGATCATCCATTCCAAAACACACACACACACACACACACACACACACACATTCACTAAAACAACCAGGCATCCCATTCAGACATCAATACACTCACACACTGTCAACACCCCCCATACATACATACACACACACACACTCAGGATCACCCACTCCAAAACACATGCACACACAACACATGCTCAAACAAACAGGCACCCCATGCACCCATACACTCTCTCTCTCACACACACACCTCAATCTTACCTCCTACTTGCTTCTTCTCCTGCGTCTTCTTCTCTTACTTGCTTCTTCCTCTTGTTTCTTCCTTCATCCTCCAGCCCCCTCCGTTAGGCCTATCCGAGCATTCTTCTTGGCCACCATGATCGTGCCAGCCAAGGAGAAGGTCAGATCGGCACTGAAGGTGGGGTGTCCCAGAAGTCCAGCGCTGATTCAGGCCTTTCCTGGTAAATTGGGGCCCAATCCCGGTTGTCCCGGAGACCCTCATTTTTCCGGAGGTCTCCAGAGTTTTACAGCTCACCTGGTCACCCTATATTAGGTAAATGGCAATCCCTCCTCAATATTCTCAATCAGCTGTGATAGGGAAGGGGGAAATAGCATTATTGAGCATGCCTGGGCTTAGTGTTAGCCCCATTGACTATCATTACATGTAAAAAAAAACCCACCCTTATTTTAAAGATTAAATGAAATTGAATATTTTAAAAAGAAAAAAAATCCACTGACAACAATATAAGAAGAATAGAAAGCCATCAATGTTTTAGGAGACAAGCATTTGGTCTCTTCAGGAATTATGGCTAAAAATGGTTGCCAATCATGGAAGGCACTTTTGACAAAGGAATTTGTTCTTAAGTTGCTCTTTCTCATTCAAAATTTTACCAGTTTTCCTGACATTTTCAAGGTATGTTAAAGACACACTTTTTCAGACACTTGAAACTTTTGTCAAACAATTTCAATTTTATAAAGGTTAGCTTACCTCTTAACATGGTGGAATGTTCAATTTACTGATATAAGTTAATCGTCACTGCTGTGACAGTTATAATTCTAGATGTTTTTATATATCACATTTTTACCCACTATTTCTTCAAGGTGCTTAGGACTTGTATAGTTGTGAAGTAGGTTACACATACACACACACAGAGGGAGAGAGAGAGAGAGAGAGAGGTATCTCTCAATAAATGGCATGGCTGACTAGCATCTGAATCTGAGCTGAAGCCATTATCTCTATATTCATTACTGTACATTAGATCTCTAAAGGGATATAATATAGGTTAGTAGTATGCCAATGTCATAGTATGATCATATTCATTGTAAATTTAATGTATAAGAATAGAACCTCATAAATTTTAAGTTTGATGTTTCATTAGACACTTCTGCTTTGATGCTTGTATAAATGAGTTCTACATTTTATCCCTGTGGATTATTATTTTGCTAAGAACATCAAGGTTTTTAAGTTCCAAGCCTTAATATTTCTGAGTAATGAAAGACTTAACAGAGGTGAAAAGATTAATGTTCTTGTAAGGATTTTTATTAGCAATCATATGATGGAAAAATGGTCTTCTCATAATATTATCCCTGGCTAAAGAGTTGAGTTAATGTTGAGTGTCCACTCATTATGATTTTTTTTTAGAAGTTAAAAAGAAAGTAATATTAGCTGTAATTGGAGATTCCTGTGAAGGCGCTTGGAAACACAAGTGCAGCTCTTTTGTGTAATTCACCATTATATATGCATTAGTTAATATTACAAAGGGCTTTGTCAGAAATGGCTATACATGTTCAGTATGTCCTACAAAAGATCACTTAATCCTGTATTAAAACTTTATAGTCTTGCTACATTGCTTTTACCAACACACATGAATTTCTAATCAGATGTGACAAGATTATTTAACAAATTTAAATTCTTCCAAGTGCAAGCAGGAAGAGAAACCTATAACAACAGACTTGCCAGGTACATTCAAATCATCTAGGCCAATCTCCTGCCATTCTTTCAGCTATTTATTCCCTCCCTCCTCCTCCCCACTCCTGGATTAACCCACATAATATTTAATACAATGGCCATTCTGCCACGCCTGGCATAGCCTGGGCGTGGGGAGGTGTTTGTGGGCGGGGGAGATAGGAGACGGGCCCAGCCAGCATTGGCTGGGTGCTGGTATAGTGCCACATGTGGGGAGGGGTTAAGGGGCCCAGAAACTGTGGGCTCTCACTCCCTTCACCCTCTAAGTCATTGGCTTCCGAAGCCAGGGATTGTGGGTTCAGGTCCCAGCTGGGGTGCCACAAAGTGTCTGTTTTTGCACTGTACAGAGTGCATGAAGTTTGCCAAAGACAAGTCAAATAATTTGTGCATATACTCAGCCATCTTGGGAAAGTTCTAACAGCTCTTGCCTTCAGCAAGATGCACATGATTGGCCAGCCAACATACAGTAGTATGGCATGCAGTACATGAGCCAACAGAACATAGATGGGAAGGGCTGTAAGAGAAACCTGGGAGTTACAGGCTTTTGCAGTTTCCAAGAGACTTCCCAACATTGGCCTGGGCTGGCGAGTAAGTGGTCTGGCTGGAGTCTCTGAGTGGGCTGCGAGGATGTAGTTTACCCCCTCAGGTGGCGGCCTGGAACTGCAAAGTGATCCTGCCAACTCTCACTCAGGGAGGATGCATGGACTACTCATGCATATACTCACAAGAAGGCGGCTGCTTGGACTGGCTGGATTCCCAGAGTGCTGGGAAAGGGGCAGAGACCTATTTGGGCAGCGTCCCAAACTTGCGATGCCAGATGGCATATACACACTTGGGCAGTGGCCCTGAACTGCGAGAAGATCCTGCTGATTTCTAGCCAGGGCGAGATGGGCAGCACGGACCACTTGTGTGTATATGCACAGGAAGGCAAGTGCTTGGTCTGGCCGGATGCCAGAGTGAGCTGGGAAAGGGGCAAAGAGTGCCTCCTGCCAAGTTAGCACCTCCTGCCCACCTTATTTCAACAGGTGGTGAGTATCCTACCTCAGGTGCTTCTCATACACTTAGGGGGGAAATGATCTGGGATTGCTGAAAGGCAAGGCCCTCATTTTGCAAGTAACGTTCTATGGTTGGGCAGACATGGTATGCGTTGGGAGTGTCTCCTGCCCACTTTATTCCAACAGGTGGTGAGTGCCCTGCCCCAGGTACTGGTTATACACCTGGGTGGTAATGATCTGGGATTGCTGAAAGGCAAGGCCCTCATTTTGCAAGCTTTTGCTGATTTTCAGGTCATACGGCAATGCTGGCCTGGTGTTGTATAGTTTGGTCATGTGCACTGCCCAGATTTATCAGGTGCAGCGGTCATGATCAAGGGGCTATGGAGAGGGCCCGTAAGAAGTTGATGTTCACATGATGTTCAGAGACCTGTCCAAATATGGGGATTTTAGTATTCAACATCCCGCTATACAATTAAGCCGGAGGGAGCTATACAGGCAGGATGGGGTGCATTTATCGGATTTAGGTAACAATCTTGTGTTGGAGGATCTGCAAAGGGTCTCATGCATATAATATTAGCTAGGCTTTGGGGGGTAGCATCTAAGTGAGTTGCTTGATGCTCCCTGTGGCGCTAGGTATGGGCATCCAGAGTGGGAATGGGAATGGTGAGCATTCGCATGGCACTATTCACAGTGACTGGTAAGTCCAAGGCTCCCAGCTTTGAGCCCTACGGCCTGCCTGGGAGATAAGACTTACCTTTGGGGCTGACCCTACTCACCCACTCAGAGCTGGAGGGCCTGAGATAGGGCGTGACAAAAGAAGGTCCCCCAACCCCACAAGGGGCACCCAGGGGAAGGCAAAAGACGCAGTGCCTACCCTTGGGCCACGAATGGCTCGTCCAACTTCAGGGGCCTGGCAACAGGCCATGCTGGATGTCCGGTAGGATTCACCCCCTTTTGCAGATCATTTAATAAAATGTGGCCCTGTTTAAATTTATTTTATTTATTTATTTATTTAAGCATTTTTATGCCGCCATTCAGCCAAAAAAGGCTCTCACGGCGGCTTACAAAAGTCTTGACAGAAAGAATAAATCCAGCTGTTGTTGTCTCATCTCCTTATTTATCGACCTTCGCACCACAATATATCTGTAACAGGAATAAAGAATGCCTCCTTCAACCAAGGACATATTGACCAATGATATTGACGTAATAATGATATCTGAAGCCCAATACTGATTAGAAACCTTGTTTCTCTTATGGCTACTAGTATATGTTTACAGTGACACAATTCATCATAGGAGTCGGAATCCATGTTGCAGAGAACGCAGTGGTATATACACCAAATGACATATACAGTGATTTCTCTGATGAAAAAATGTGTAAAGATTAATAATGTAGTGGGAATAATTCTGAACATGGTGGGACTTCCAAGTAAACATAGAATCATAGAATAGTAGAGTTGGAAGGGTCCTATAAAGCCATCATGCTCAATGCAGGAATCCACCTTAAAGCATACCTGACAGATGGTTGTCCAGCTGCCTCTTGAATACTTCTCGTGTGGGAGAGCCCACTACCTCCCTAGGTAATTGGTTCCATTGTCGTACTTCTCTAACAGTCAGGAAGTTTTTCCTGATGTCCAGCCGGAATCTGGTTTCCTGTAAATCGAGCCCATTATTCTGTGTCCTGCAATCTGGGATGATCTAGAAGAGATCCTGGCCCTCCTCTGTGTGACAACCTTTCAACTACTTGAAGAGTGCTATCATGACTCCCCCTCAAGCTCCTCTTCTCCAGGATAAACATGCCCAGTTCTTTCAGTCTCTCCTCACAGGGCTTTGTTTCCAGACCCCTGAGCATCCTTGTTGCCCTCCTCTGAACCCACTCCAGCTTGTCCGAATTGGATCCAGTACTCAAGAACTGGACACAGTACTCAGTGTCTAAGATTGCAGTGTAAAGCAGAGTTTGAATTGTGCGAGAATTGTGGGATATTACCTTTCCACATCCTTGGGTGAGGACAAAAAAGATACAAGGATTCAGGTTTCATTGTAGATTTTTACTATAGACATGGAACTTACTCTTGGATTTCTGTGTTGCATTCATTGTCTTTGAAAATCCATGAAGCAAACTCTTTAGCCAGGCCTTGCATGGTGTTGTCTTTCAGAATGCTTAAGCTTTTATTCAAAAGTGCTCTGAGGATGAGAAATGTAGGTGTAACTGCTTGTATATTATGCTAGGCAGATGGTGATACTCAAATTTATCCTATGTGGGGAAATGCTTCTTAATATAAATAGTTTAGATTCAGCATCCTGGCCATTTTACTACTTTGTATCCTTTTGGAAAACACTTTAACTGCATTTAATAGCTCATTTAAATGCTCAAGGAAGGTATGGTCTAAGTGCTATTACTTTGGGTTTCTTCTACAGCTTAATGGAACACCAGACATTAATGAAATGTCAATGACTCTTCCTGCCAGTTCAATTCTCTGGTTCTATCTAATTAGAATTAAATGCTTTGAGAGGTTAGGCAGACTAAATAAAAGAACAAAGAGTTCATTCTCCCAAACTATGTTCTTGCATTTGCCAAATCAATTTTAATTAGCATCATAAAGATCTCTAGGTTGTTCTTTGAAGTATGGTTTTGATTTCCCCCCCTAGTAGAGTAAGATGTTATGATGTATTTTTCTTTTGTAATGAACCGCTTCCTGGTTGGCTAGTTTCAGATACAAAACCACCCTTTCTCTATGTCTCTTGTTTAAGAACAAAATACTTGGAAATATGTTGCTTCTGTTCAGTACATCATTTTTGGTAGACAATTAGATTTTCATTGATTGCAAGGCTTTAAAAGCTCTTATAATAAACCTTAAACCTTAATGTAATTTTTTGTTCATTCTACAAGAGTGATATAGGGCACAATATTCTGTGGCAGTGAATTTTACATGTTATTCATTGTGTTTCTCTTAACAGCTTTAGTGCACAACTGTGTGTTTCTTTTGAATTCTTAATACTAAGTCATCTCCTTCACACAGCCTTGCTTTTTTAAAACATTCTCATCATTTCCTGCTCAGTCTTCCTTATACACTACTTTTTCCATAGTATCACCCCAACCTTTTTTTTAAAAAAAAATTCTTAAGAATATATAGCACCTATGTGTTTTTTCCTTGAGGTAATATAGCCAGTGTTGCACAAATACTCTAAATATGGGTCAGTATCCAGTTTGACACTACTGCTAATGTAAATTACCTTGCGCTGGCATAAATGACCTCTACTGCAACACAAATAGTATTTGCTAATGTGATGGGGTTTTCAGAGATATAATATATATGGGATTTCCAGTGATATAATATAGATGCTGTATAATATCTATGATATAAAAATATGATCTCCCCTTCATACCACATTGTTCTGATTTTCTTATTTGGAATCTGCTTAATACTGAAAAATGGTTATATACAGGGGATGGTTTTGTGTTGTTTTGGAGGTTATTCATTCATCAGTACAAAACAATTGGCACAAAGGTCCTTGAAGAAAATAATTTGCATGACTTTATTTATTTATTACATTTCTGTACAACTCCATAGCTGAAGATCTCTGGGTGGTTCACAAAAACACGCTATATTTGCTGCCTTCCATAAACTACAGGGCAGAAAACATTATGAGTTGGATCCAAATGTTACTAAGCATTGACGGACGCATTTTTTGTCCATTGGACGAAGGGAACCTTTCGGTCCAACTTGATGAATGAGGAATGAAATAGCAGGAGCATCTATAACTTTTCCTATCTGGAAATTGTGTTCTCATTCAGGAAGAGTGAAGATATATGGCTAAGTTTTTTTTAAGTTTCATCTTTTATGGGGGAAATAACTGTCCCCAAATGTTCTCCCTTTCACTATTTTTGTGGTAGATTAACTATCCCTAAGAGCATTGTTCTTCTTGTTCTGTATATGGGAGTGGGGGTTCTAGAGTACAGATGGGGAATGAGTAACCCCCACATATTGCTGGACTACAACTCCAGTCACCCCTCACCATTGATTATGCTGGCTAGGTTATGATGGGAGTCGTAGTCCAACAACATCTGGAAGGCCACAAGTTGTCCACCACTGTTCTAGAGACTTTGAAAAGGGAAACTGGTTCTTTTTCCTTTCCTCCTAACATTTCCTGTATAGTACAGGGAAGGTGGTTGTTTTGTTTTGTTAAACTCTATGGCATTTATCCCTGAATTCTAATGTCTCCCACTCCAGGATAAAGCTGTTACAGGTTGCGGTTGTCCAATTAACTCTTCTTGACTTTTATATTCACTCCAGGATTTCTGAGTTTAGCAAGCTTCCCTCAAGCCAATTTAAATTAAAGAGAGAATGCAAAGCCTTGCTACACAGAAAAAAATGGCAGGATCTTGAACTCTAGCATTTACTTCATAATGCTTACATCAATAGCACCACACCCTCTTGGGCTCTGGAACAAGGCACCCCCTTTTTTTCTAGGCAGTATTCTGCATCTTCATTGAGATTTGGATAAACCATTTTGGATCCATTTTTATGGACCCAGAGGGAGTATAGTCTGTTACTTCAGACCCTAATCAGATGGGATTTTTTTATTTGCTACCTGTTTGGGCACCTATTTCTGCTGAAAGTGGCAGGATTTAATCCAACAATTTTAAATCAAGAAAAGCTGCAGTGATTTATCATATTCATGCCAAGTTAAGTAAATTCAAGCAACCCTGGTGGTTCTGCCTTTTAGTGACACTTGCTGGCTTCAAAAAAGAAAACAAAAACAATATTTTCCAAGTGTTAAGATTCTATGGCCTGGTTCAGACAACACGCTAAACCATGCTGCTTAACCACAAAATGGTTAATGGAATGCAAATGCATTCTGTTAACCATTTTGTGGTTAAGCAGCATGGTTTAGCATGTTGTTTGAACCAGGCCTATATCTCTCTTAACTCCCTTCCTCCTTAATAAAATTATTTTTCAATACATGTTGCACTACTTAGTGGATGTCTTGGCATATATTATCTAGTGATTCTCAAAATCTATTTGGTGTGCTATTCTTAACTTGAAATAGTTTAGATGAGACATAATTAAAAGTAGCACAATATAATGTCAACTTTATTTTGTGAATTTCTGACTGACACAATTAATAAGTAATACTCCTAAATGCTCTTCTCTTGTAATAGCATACAAATCTGTGAACTACAGTCTTTATTTAAAGTGATTTACTAGCCTTTCAATTTGATTGTGATTTTGCAGAGAATATGCTCTTTCTTTTTTTCCTTTTCTTAGAGTGGTTTTGTTTTGTCATTCGTTCCTGTTAATGCTTGAAGGCTAAAAGTGATAATTTGCTATTTGTCACAGACTTGTCTAGTATAATTAGTTCATTCCAGCTGATAGCATCATAACCACAGTAGATACGCAATACGGATGACAAGAGGCTAATAACTAATTTGCAGGGTTTCCACCTCAAGTATTCAAAAGCCACAAGTTGGACACCCCAGATTGCATATTCTGCTTTTATTTGCCTCTTAGATCTTTTTTTTTTAATGTGTTTTCTTATATTTTAGGAGTGTTGACAATTGTTGTCATACTCAGGACTTTTTTTAGGTTAAAAGATGCTAATATAAACACTGAGAAAATTGTTTCCTGAGTTAGGCAGGATCTACACTACTGCTTTAAAGCACTTTGAAGTTTTGACAACTGTTGGGGCCCAGGACACACTCCATATACAGTTGTCAAACATTTTAAAAGTGCTTTAAAGCGCTTTAAAGCAGTAGTGTAGATCCTGCCTAACTCAGGAAACAATTTTCTCAGTGTTTATATTAGCATTTTAAAAAAAAAGATATACAATACAATCTTAACTTTATGTGAAAGAACTCATTAATTTCTAAATATGTATATATGATTTTGCTCAATCATGTGTGTATACCCTTGAGCATTTATTTCTTTATTTAAAGTATTTATATTCCATCTTTCCTCATAAAAAAATCAAGGCAGCTCACAACAAGAGTTATAACATTTTATACAAACAATAACCAAACAGAGCAGCAAACCAAGATACAGCACTAATAAAACCCAATAATGATATCCCCACCCACCCAAGAGCAAGATAGATCAGATGGTAGAGTTTTAAAGGCCAAAGGCCTTCCTAAACAAAAATAATTCAACACTGGTGTGGAAGGCTAATAAGGAGGAAGGGAGTTAAGAGAGGTATAGAGTCTTTACACTTGGAAAATATTGCTTTTGTTTTCATTTTTGAAGGCAGCTTTGTTTAGGTTTATCTCCATTTTATCTGCCAATGCTTTGTTATGCCTTTTAGTTTTTATAAAGGTCTTGATTTCAAAGACCTACCTGTTCTTTTGTTTGTAATTTTGGTGTTTTCTAAACATATGATATCAGCTTTGCTTGCATTCTAATACTCTACCAGTGATTATTCCATACTAAACCATTAGATATAGGTTGTATCATAATCATAGGTTGTTTGAAATGTTGAAGTTATTATATATCTTGATATATCTATAGCCATTTTTTTTTTTAAAAAAGTTCGTATTTGTTTATGGTCCTTGTGAAGGGTCTTGTTATTTATTGTTTTACTCTGTACAGCACCATGTACATTGATGGTGCTATATAAATAAATAATAATAATAATAATGAAGGAAGGCTGGGATCCACCTAGCGTCCCTGCAAGGTAGCCCCCTGGACCAAACGTCTGAATTCCCAGGTAGCCTCCTCCCTAGCCCTTACTTTAGTCAGGAAGAGCCAGCCTTCTGAGGTATAAACACACACACACACACACACTTTAAGGACCAAAGCAGGTTTATTTACACAAACTGAAATCTAACTCGTAAGGCTCTGGTCAGGCAGTAAAAGCTAAAGGGAAGGGGGAAGAGGGGGGAAGGGGGGAAGGAGGTAGAATGTTGAGGAAAGGTTAGCAGCAAGCAATCACACCGTGAAACCATTAACCCCGTTCTAAAACCTGCCACAGCAGCAGCCAGCTTCCCCTAAAGTATCCAGGCACTTTAAACATAAAAAACCTTTTTGAGATTTACACATGCTACGAGGCAGCACAGAATAACCTCTTTGGATCAGGGCAAGGAGCTGCTGAAGAGTCTGGGTCTGTATGATGGTGCAAGTTCAAATGAAGCAGGCAGGAGTGGAAGTGAAGCGGGGGGCGTCTGGGACGCAATAAATTGATAAATTTGTTAAGAGATAATTGTTTATAAAATTGTTAAAATATAGAAATCTTGCCAGCCAGGCGGAGCTCTGCCTCCCCCCCCTTTATAAGTAGTAATGGCTGGAGTGTTAGACTTACGGGGATTTGCAGGGGGGGGAAGAGGTGGGGGTGGGGTGGGGGGGGTAGGGGGGATTGAGGGGGTGGGGGGAAGGGGCTTGGTTTTTTTTTATTATTATGGTTTTTGTGTTTTTATGTGTGTGAATTTGAGTTGCAGGACACAAGGGATCGGAAGAAGTACCAAAAGGGTGATTATGGATAAAAAAATAAAAGTATCAACACTCAATGTTAAAGGTCTGGGGGCAGTCGTTAAAAGGAGGAGAATAGAACAAATGTTAAATAAAGAAGGATCTGACATTATTATGATGCAAGAAACACATCAGGGGTTTGACAACGTTAATCAGATAAGGACAAAGTGGTCAGTTTATTATGAAAAGTCATTGGGGACTTCAAAAAAAATGGAGTGGCTACTTTGATTTTTTTAAAAAGTGGATTTATATTAGAAACTATAAAAAAGGATGATATTGGTAGATATCTTATGGTAAAAGGTCAATTTGAAGATAAAGCATATACATTAGTGAATGTTTACGCCCCAAATGAGAGACATAGAGAGTTTTTTATAAAATTATTTAAAGAAATAGAAGAATTTAAAGAGGGGTATGTTATCTTAGCTGGGGATTTTAATATGGTTATGGATAATAGATGGGACAGGTCAAACCCCACTAATGTTGAAAAGAGAAATAATATTACTACAATGAATAAATTAGTAAAAGAAAATGATTATGTGGATTGTTGGCGTTTGCTCAACGGGGCTAAGCCTGGATTCTCATATCATTCCCCAGTTCATCATACATACTCCAGGATAGATCATATATTTGTCTCGAAAGAGCTTGCAACTAAGGTTTGTAAAATGGCAATGGGGGTAATAAAGGTAACAGATCACGCATTGTTAACTTTAGAGTTTACAGTTAAGAAGAATTACAAAGAAGCGTATAGGTGGAAAATGAATACAAAAATTTTGAAATATAATAAAGTGGTAGAAAAAATTCAGAGGGAATTGTCAGAGTCCTGGGAAATTAATGAAAAGGGAGGAATGGCAGGGTCAGTGGTTTGGGACACCATGAAGGCTGTAGCAAGGGGAATTTGTATTAGAGAAATGTGTAATTTAAGAAGACAACAATATGCAGAGCAGGAGAAGTTAGAGATAGAGATTAGGAGTTTGGAGGAAGAATATTGGCAGGGTAAAAATAAATATAAATTAATAGAAATACAAGCTAAGAAAAAGGAGTTAGAGAATATAAATATAGAACAGGTTCAGAAAAATATAATTTATATGAAAAGGGAGTATTTCGAAAATAGTAATAGAAATTCTAGATTACTTGCCAGGCTCACACAAAAGGAAAAAGCGAGAAATGGGATAGGAGCATTGAAAGATAAACAAGGAAATTATTGTCATACAATGAAGGATAAAATAAAAAAAAAAATCAGGAATTTTATCATGAATTATATAAGGGAAAAGATATCCAAAAAAAGAAGGTGGAGGATTATATAGGAAGGTACATAAAGATGGGAATAAAAATAGAACATAAAGAGTTAATGGAGAAAGTAATAACTCAGAGAGAAGTTGAAGAGGTAATTGATAACTTGAAAGTGGGTAAATCACCGGGAGCAGATGGTTTAGGATCAGAATATTATAAGGTCTTCAAAGGGTTTTTAGTTCCGAAATTATTGAAACTTTATAATGCCATATTGCAAGGAGAGAAGATACCAGAATCATGGGAACATTCATTGATAATATTAATTCCAAAACCAGATAAAGATTTGACGGTCCCTGATTCATATAGACCTATTTCATTAATAAATTAAGATGCTAAAAAATTTTCATCTATCTTGGCGAAACGGCTAAATAAATTTATATCAAACTATATAGGAGAAGACCAATGTGGATTTGTGGTGGGTAGGCAGATGCATAGTTTAATGGGAAGAGTTCTAAATGCAATGCATGTGATAAAAAAATCTAAGATTAAGGCAGGAATTTTGGCATTGGATATCTTTAAGGCTTTTGATTGTGTGAGCTGGCAGGCACTAAAGATTATTTTGGATAAAATGGGATTTGGAAATAAATTTAAAGCAATAATAGAACAGTTATATTCCCAAAATACAGCTGTAGTGGTGGTGAACGACGGACTCACCGACAAGATACGACTAGCCAGAGGTACAAGACAAGGATGTCCACTCTCGCCGGTCCTGTTTGTAATGGTTATGGAAGTACTGGTGAATGCAATAAGAGATGATGGAGAGATAGAAGGAATTGGTGGTGTAGAAAAAATAAAATTGAATATGTTTGCGGATGATACCCTATTAACTATCAAGAATCCAATAAAGAAGATAGATAGAATTAAACAACAATTGAAAGAATTTGAAGAAGTTACTGGATTAAGAATAAATTGGTCCAAATCAGAGATGATTTTATTTAACTATACTAAAAAGGAAGAAAAGGAATGGGAACGAAAGGGAATAGAAATGAGAGTTAAGGAACAGATTAAATATTTGGGAATTAAAATTACAAAAAAATTGGATAATTTAGAGAAGGAGAATTTAATTAAGTTAAAAAAGAGGTTTTAGTAAAACTGGAAAAATATAAAAGATTAAATTTATCCTGGTTTGGAAGAATAGCATTAATAAAAATGAAGATCCTAGCAAAAATTAATTTTGTGTTCAGGATGTTCCCAATAAAAATTTCAGAATCAGAGATAAAAAGTTGGCAAAATATCATAAATAACTATTGTAATGGAGATAAGAAAGTGAGGGTAAATAAGAATAAATGGTATTTAAGTCAAAAGAAGGGAGGAATGGGTCTCCCAAATATAAAACTATATTATGTAGCAAACAGATTAAGACATATTGTAGAAGCAATTATGGGAATAGGAGATTTAGAATGGATGGAGGATAGAACTACAAGTAATGTAGAGATGAGGCTGGAAAATGTTTTTTTTAGGGAAGGAAGGAGAAAATGGGTTGAAAGTATAGGTAATCCGCTCTTGAGCTCTCACTGGGAAATTTGGAGTAAATTTAAAGGGGAGCTGCTTTCGAGCAGCTCCCCTTTGTCACCGGTAATAATGTTAAAGAATTTCCCGGAGGAACTGAAGGGCAGATTAAGTAAAATATTAATAGAGAAAAATAAAATGAAATTAAAGGATTGGTTGAGAGAAATGAATACAAGAGAAGATATGGAAGAGGTTTTAAAAGAAAAAAAAATTAACTTGGTTAGATTATAGCCAATTAGAACAGTGGACTAAAAAGTGGATTAGAGAAAATAGAGAATGTAGAGAAATGATGAAGTTTGAGGAATTAATAGTTAAAAAGGAAAAATGTAAGGGAGAAAGTTCAGCATTAAAAGGGTTAATGAGTGAAATATATAGAATATTGCTGGAGAAAGGTTCGATGGATAGTTCAGGAAAAATGGCATGGGAGACAGATTTGAATGTACAAATGTACAAACAGAGCTGGGAGGGACTATGGAAACAAAGAGTGTTGAGAAGTATGTCAGTGAGAATAAAAGAAAATTATTTTAAAATTGTGTGGAGGTGGTACCTAACCCCGATTAGATTGAATAGGATAAATAATCAGCATTCAGCAAACTGTTGGAGAGGTTGTGGGGGAAAAGGAACGTATTTACATATGTGGTGGGAATGCAAATATGTACAAAGATGGTGGAAGATGGTGTTTTTGGAAATTGAAGAAATAGTGGGAATTAAGATAGAACAAACACCAAAAGTTGCATTTCTGTCACTATTTGACGATTTAAAATGTGGAAAAGAAACTAAAGAGCTGATATCGAGTTTGCTGACTGCAGCACGATTGATGGTAGCTAGGAACTGGAAGATTCAAGGGGAATACTCTATTGAAGAATGGTATAAAGAAGTATGGGATATAGCTATTAATGATAAACTGACTTGTAATATTAAGTGGAGAAAAGGTATAACTAAAATAAATGAGTTTGAAGGAATCTGGAAACAGTTCCTAATATTTGTGTTTACTAAGGGAAGTGGGAAACCGCCAGCAGAAGAAACGATAAGATTTTGGAATCAGGAATAGATCCCAAGTTGGGGGGTGCACTTTTATGTTAAGAATGATTATGTTATGGTATGATTATAGTTAATATCTATTCAATACATATGTACTCAACATTTATTCAACATGTATGTAGTAGTTGTTTTTGATGTTTTCTTTTATTGTAATGTATGTTTAATTAATGTGGAAAAGCAATAAAAATATTTTTTTTAAAAAAACATAAAAACCTTATCCAAACCTCAGCTCAAAACTAATCTTCCACTTTACACACGTGTAGCCTTCAGGAAGATGGAAGGCCCCTGGCTACTTGCTTCTTTATCCCTCTGCGGGTCCTATGTCCTACTTGGGCCATTCCCTCCCTCACGAGTGAGGCCCCCTCACCAGGCCATTCCTTCTCACAGCTGAAACAAATCAACACTCCAATTAGCCCGACCTTGGCTAGTTGACAAATCTGCAGGTGCTGTAGTAGGAGATGGGGTGCTGGGCACAACCAATTACCCAGCCATGAGATAGACCTTGAGGAACGTTCCTCGACACTCACTCCCTCTGGCTCAAAGGCCTGGGCCAAGTTAAACAGTTAAACACAATCAGCCGAACAAGACTTAGCTGAACAAGACCAGAGCCATTTTGATCGTTCTTCACAGTCCTGTTATCTGTAAAAATGTGCTTGTTCTCCCCCCCTCACCCCCGACCATAGAACAGGATTGCCTGCAACAGTTATTAATGGTTCATTTTGACACTCAGGGTCTCTTTCATGTAGGGAGTCTGAAAATATTAGCAGAAATCAAAGCAGCTAATTGATGGGCCCATTGAGAAAAATAATTTTCAGGAATTTTCATGGCTATTATCTGCCATGTACATGTAGACCCAATTATGTCAGTTCACCTACTTGTGATTAGATCATCTAGCACATTTCACGCTGAGAATCTGTGTCTGGCCCAAAGTAACTCAGAAAGCTTCATGGCCAAGCTTATTTGTAATAATACAAATGCAATAATACATGGCCAAGTGAAGACTAGAACCACTTATCTTCCAAATCCTGGTCCAATGCTCTAAAGAGATTTTTTAGAATGTTGAACCATAATCTGTTTTTCTGTCTGTTCACTGTAGAAAGAATCATGTATGCAAGGAAAACAACCTTACATCCCGCAAACCAGAATGTTTAAACAGGGTTTGAATTTTGAGTAGATCGATTAACCCATTTAATTATCAAAATGTAAATTGTAACGAACAACAGTGTGTGATTCCTGGAGACCAGTGGTGCATGCCATTTCTGCTACCTTTGTTTAAATGTTTATTGCTTAAAACAATTTTTATCTATATTTAATGTGAGCTATATTTGTAGAAGTGTGCATTTGCTTTAGATAAATCCAAAACCAAATTGGGTCACTTTGGAGAGTTTCTGGTCTTAACCAATGCAAGACTGATTCTCTGAATCAAATTGGTCTCCTTCTGAAACTTTGGAAGCAATTCAGAGGGATAGACAAACACACTGATGCAGAAACTGAATCACTGTTGTGGGGATGATGTAGCTTTGTGATGTCACAAGGGCAGACCAATAAGCACTGTGCAGAGCCAGCTCTGCAAAATTGGTTTCTCTTGAGTTCAATCCTACTGTGAAAATCACATGCTGCTCAAAATAGGGTGTGCATAGCATCTGCCAGTTCCAGGTTTTTGAGAGCCCTTGTTTAAGACACCCTTAGTGGGCCCTCCTACATTATACTTATTATAGACATTATTTTGAGTCTACATTCTCACCACTAGTATCACTAGCTGTTATTTCTCCTCATATTCTTTCTCATCAATACTTGCTTGATGGGCAGAGAGCCAGTGAGCATGTAGGCAGTTGCCTCTGCCTCTCCTTCTCATCTCCACTGTTGGCTGGGCCATTGTGAGAGGCAGGTGTACAAGTAGGTTGCAGTGGTGAAGAGGAGTAACAATTCCAGGGGGCTCTTGTCAGTGGGGCTCTGATGTGCTGTAGGTTCTTGGCAGGTGCACAACCCTGTCTCCCCTCGACACCAGCTCCAGTTAGATACAGAACACTGGGTTAGATGGACCTTTGTGTTTAACTACAAGGCAGCTCCCATGATCTTATGTTCTACATAATTATGCTAATAATTTACACCCAAAGGAATTGTTGAGATGCTGAACAGAAATACCATTTTGAGCATAAGTGTTTCTAATCCATTGGAAATGTTTAGTTATTTTCGGTGGGATAAGCAGTTTAAAATGGCACATTCAGCATTTTTTCTCATTTTGGAAGATAAGTTACACAAGGGTTATACTACGTTGATGTTAGCAATTTGTGACACACTATAACAATCCTATGCTGCTGATTGGCCCATGACACATTTTGGCATGTGATGATAAAATAGTTAGCTGTGTCGCTTGATGGATAAGTCCCATGCAATCAGCATCCCCTTTCCACTCTCTCTTGGATTTTTTGGAATGCATCATGCATAATTTGAATGCCGCATTCCCAAATACAGAATGCTTCCTTTGGCAAAGTGTAAACAACAGATTCAAGAAAAATCATTCAGCACACATGCATACTGCAAATGGGAGTTTTTAATTGTCTTTGGAAAGTAAAGACTGCAGCCACAGTATCTGAACATGTACAAAGATGGTGGGATCTTACGGCACAGGTAATAAAAATTAACTCATAATCTTAGTTTGAATTACAAAAATATTAAAGTTCAGTGGATCCAAGTTGGAACTTATTATACATTTTTGAATTATAAACCTACTAGACTGACCCAGTTTGCACAGTGAAAACAAGCCACCGTGGCTTGTGAGCTGCGGCAAAGGCCAGGTGAGATTTGCATAACCATCGCTTGTTTTGTCAACCGAACCATGAGCTGTTGCGGGGTTGGTTATTTGAGGGTTGTTTAACTCTCCAACAAGCCACACTGCTTGTGTTTGGGCAACACCATAAGCTCGTGCCAGGCAGTGATTGTGAAATTGCACCCAGCATGCACTGTAATTCACAACAGCGTGCACTGTGGCCCATTGACTAATGAACTGCTTAATTTTGCATTTCAGCAGTATTGCTACATAATTTATTATATGTGTGCTTAATTTTTCATATTAAACTAGGACATTTCAGTGTATATTTATGGATTTTAAAATTAATTTTCTTGAGACATTCATATCTGGTACGTGAACACTACTCATGAGTTCCATTTGCTTAACTTTGTTATCTCCTGATAAAATTGGATACAAAAATAATTGCTTTTGTAGACATTACTGAGAATTGTAGTAATGACAGAATGCTTTTATGTAAAGGTCCTGCTGAAGTACAGCCTTCCGTATTCTGAAAAGGCAGTTATAGCATGCAAAAATATTGTTCATTTGATCAGATGTCTTAAGAAGGTATGCCTCAAATGTTCTTATGCATAGATAGCAGGGAAACCACACTATCTTTATACTGTCTCTTTGTGGGGGGATAAATTGTAACGGTACATCAGAATTGCCTTTTTGTTTCCCCCCAGAGAGGTGAGCTCTTTATGGAGAAATTTGCTCAATTCATTTCTGCTGGGTAGCAAAGAACAAATGTAACATGCTAACAAGACCATTATTTATTGCACTTAAGTGACCTGTTGCATAGTAATTACATGGCTGACTACTTCAAATAATTTTATAATCAACCAAAAGCTCATCATTCCATCCCGTGAGAGTTCACCTGTACCATGGGAAACAACCCTGCACACATAAACCTTTTCCATTGTTAGTAAAGAAAAATGAGCAATTCTGCATAAAGCAAGTTACCCAACAATATAGTTGAGCATAACACAACCTCTATATTTCAGTTTTTAAAACAGGGATGGGGAAAGCATAGCTGGGATACAAATCCCATCATCCCTCACATTGGCTGTGTTGGCTAGCATTTGCAGCCTAACAATGTCTGGAGGGCCACACATCTTCATCCTTGCTTTAAAATAATTAGCAAGAATAACTTTTACTGAGCCTCGCTAGATATTTTTTACAGAAAAATATTTGTTCTGAAAAAAATATTTGCTGGCTAGTTTCCTTGAGAGCGTTTCATGTAAAGGTGAATATGGAATGGTGTAAATATGAATGCTTATTCTTGGACTCCAGAACACAGGAACTATAACAGCCAGAGTTGCTCATTATGTCCAAACCATGGGAAACTCTGGTAAGTTTAAACTCCTGGTGTGTTTAAGTAAACCAGGATCAAATTATGATTTATGAATCTGGCTTCTTAATTTAGGCCTTAGATAGACCTACGTGCTATCCCGCGATGGAGGAGGGAAGATCTCACATTGTGTTTAATGTGAGATCCCTCCTCTGTCTACACGTGACACGCAATGACCTCAGCAGGAGAGGAGACGCATCTGCCATTTTTTTTTAAAGGACCAGCAGCGCACGAACGCTCAGGTGCTAAAGGTAAGTCCTTTTTTAAATTTAAATTATTTCCCCTGCTTCCCCCACCCAACCCCAATGGGCGCAGTGCTCCTGGTTCCTAACGAGGAATCGTGCGGAGCCAGGTCAACCTGTGGCAACTGGCCACATGTTCTGCGGTCTCGGGCTTAGCCCGGGACCGCGGAAAAACTGGGGCCAAAGGGGAGGGCTATATCCTGGGGCAAGGGAGTGATCATTCCTCCCTGATCCCAGGATCCCCTGTGTGTCATGTGGATGCACAGGGACAATCCTGGGGTTCGCCCCAGGATAAAGCCCTGTCTAGCTGCGGTCTTAGTTTAAAGTATGTCCAAGTGCCGCCAATTTGGATATAACAAGTATTCTGGTTACTTTAAAACAGGAAGTGAACATTTTTAATTTCCACTTCATTGCCATGATAAGGGAAGAAGTATGGATCTTGAGCACAAGATTTCCTGCTACTCATGTACGTAATGCTAAACACTGATTCAGTGTTATGTCCAAACCAGGCCAATATCTAACTTTTCAGAAATCTTTTTCTCTAAATTACTCAAAAACTAATGCTCCATATTATTAATGTTGGTTTGAACTGTAATATACATTGCCAATGCCTGATTTTATTCTCTAGGTATGCTTTTGTTTATTGTTCTTTGATGTAGCATCTGCTGGGCGACTTTTGGCCATCCAGCTATTTTGGTTTACAACTTCCATCAGCCCTGGCAGCATAGCCACTGGTGAGGGACACAATATCTGGAGGATCAGAAGGTGCTCACCCTTGGGTTAGGCAACGATTAATGACACTACGTATTCATGGACTCTGTGTTCTAAGGAACCATAAATATGTAGAGGTTGGGGCAGGGACCACAGGTGTGATCTTGCTCTTCTCTCCTCTGTGCATTCACTATACACAGTTTCAGATCATGTGAACATAAGTTAGATCTGTCAAAGTATAAGATGATAACTTTTATTTGCAGAATTCCTAAACAACTTATCTATATTACACTTAATATGAAAATACCTGGATTTGTCTTAAGGATTTAGAAAGCAGTAATGTTAAGCAGTACTTAAATATTCTCAGTTCTTTAATGCTTTCATTGCACACAATATTAAACTTTCAAGCAGATGAAGTCTTTTACGGTTTTCTGTAAAGCTCACCTCTTTAGCACTAAAGTAAACTTCATTTGTCTGAATGCAGCCATTATCTTCCATATTTAGTGTCACAGCATATATTTGGTCAAGAACCACACTTATGCAAACTCCCCTGTTTTATTTATTTATTTATTTATTTATTTATTTATTGTATTTCTATACTGCCCAATACTCGAAGCTCTCTGGGCGGTTATTATGAAGGAATGTTGGTGCATTAATTTGTCTGCCATTTCTATTTGTTTTCAAAGAAAGACCATCTTCTGCAGCAGTTTATGTGAGTTTCTACTAAAGCACATGTTTGTAATATTTGTCTAGAAGCAGTCAAGCATTTCTTTTTGTTTCTGATGCATAGTGCATCTGACACCAATTAGAATAATTGAACATGTACCTTAATTAACTCGTGATCCTCCTGTTTATTCACAGGAAAAGGTAATTAATTAGTAGGAATTTGGACATCTTAATTTAAACAGATGTCTGATAAGATCCCTGATGTCAGCATATGACAACTCTAACACACCCCCCCCCAACGTATTGTTCTTAATGTAAAGGTAGTTCGAGGGTGTGTAACCAGCTTACACCCTCATCTCTGCTGCCACAATGCCCCTCCCAGAGGCCTCCTAGCGTCAAAACCCTCTGGGAAAGGACACCAGAATCCTGGCACAGTAGCCCTGAATTTAGCACTGACTCAGTAGCAAAAAGATAGCAGCACAAACAATTGATGTTGAAGGAATTTATTTACAAGTAAGGGTAGGGGTTTTGGGAAAGATCAGAAAGAAAAACAACAACCATGCCTAAGATAAGAAACCCAGTAACCTTAAACCAATAAAACCGAGTTAGTCTACTTACTCCAAAGTAGGGCCTTGTAGTCTGAGCCAGCCATGAACATTTCCATCCAACATATGGAAAGACAAGGACCGTGGGGTGGGGTGGGTGGGAAGTCCTCTAAACTTTATACCTCAAAGCCCTCATCTCCCTCCATAGTCCCTCCTCCCTCTGGCACAGCCCTGGCTTCACATCTCTCCAGCTGTAGCACCTCCTTCCTTCCACCCCTGCTGGTATATGGCCTTGAGACCAGATAAGGGAACTCTCCTCTGACACCAAGTATCTCCTGTCTTTTTGCTTCCCTCCCCAGGTGTCCCGATGTTAAATCTTAAGGCCAGTGCCCTCCTTCTACAAGTGTCATGCTAAAAGCTATGTTTTAAAAGTGTCTTGCTAAAGCTACCCAAACTGTTTAACCCCTTCTATGTTACTAGTATATGTGCAGTCTCTCTGAGCCCCACTCCTTTACAGTTAACAGTATTGGAGTGGGCTGTGCTTAGTGAGAGTGGCTGGGTTCAGACAACACGATAATCAATGGTGGGGAGGTAAAAAGGCAATAATCCATTGTGTTGATTATTGTGTCATCTGCAGGACAACACACAACAGGCATGCAACTCACAGTATGTTGTTTTCTAGAATTAAACAACGGGGGAAATAACAGGTTGCTTAGTTGCTTATCCAGAAACCCATTGATTAACATGTTGTGTGGCCGGCTCCATTGTGTAATCTCCCCCGTTGAGTGCACTATTCCAGAAGGTCATAGAATTCTCTGGCCGGAGTGGTTGGATAACTGTGGAAGGGAGGGAGGAGCACCAGCTGCCCAGAAGGACACTGGGACTTTCAGCTGCATGACGGGGGGGAAGGGCAACATGTAGTGTGAGGAGTACCTCTGAAATAAGGTAATGTGCATTGCCTATTCCCTCCTTTGTTGCCTAAAGTGTCGTCCGAAAACAGCCAGTGTCATTGATTCAAACAAATTGGTCCTTCTAGCCACCTGGAATCTGCAAAATAGAAATGGAGAAAAATCTTTTTCTGCAAAGATGGCAGAAAAAGGTATTCACAGCACAACATGATAAAAAATATTTCGAAGTCCTTCACTGATAATGGTGCAAAAGAATATGTACATTTATTTAGCTGCTATCCAAAGAAAAGGTATTTTTTACCTGGCTTCAACAAGAGATAGCCACATTTTTCTTGTAAATTTGGGCTGGGTTTCACTGGGCATGGCTAGAGGGAGGTTCAGGGGAGGATCGCAGACTTTCCTGCTTCTGCAATCCTCTCCCAGCGTCTAGATGATCACGAAGGCAAGAGGGACATCTCGGCATCTATAATATTCAAAGCAATTGTCTCTCCCTCCTCTTGCAAGGCCTCAGGTCTCCCCAGATGCATTATAGCCACACAAAGTAAGCGTCATAGGAAGACAGTAGTCATATACAGAGCATTTCTTCAAGTTAGTATTGATGAAAAAGTCCAAAGGTCTACAATTTTAACTCTTGATTACTAAAAGTGTTTCAACATTCATTTTGTAGTATAAACAAATAAATAGATCGAAAATTCACAACAGATGCAGAGAAAGACAATGTGTGAAAGGGTTTTTTAAAAATACACTGTGTGGCTTTTCGAACCATATTTTAAAATAATTATGGTCATAAAAGTGCTGCAAGACCATATATTTGATTGCTGCCAATTGTGCTCAGGAGTTACAATGTTTTTTTTCCGTTCAAATATACAGCAGGGGGAAGAATAGCTGTTAGCCTTTTGATGCAAAGGACTGCTGATCTGAATGTAAATTGTGTTTGGACGGAAAGAATTGTTCTGGTCACTAACAAACGCTTGTCAAGGGGTGTCAACAATTATTAAAGCAAGCGAGAACTTGCAGAACACCTCCAGGGTATTGTGAGAGCTATTAGTCCTAGTGAATTGCCTGCCAGGTTCTGCTTGACAGCTCTTTGTCAATGGCTTGCAAAAACCACTTGTTGAGTGGAGAGCAACTATTGTTCAAAGACATTTTTCTCCAGAAAGGCTTTAAACAAGATCTACAGTGAATGGATTTAAGAGGATAAGACTGTGCTTTGTATTTGATTGTAGTTTAGTGGCTTACATAAAAATACAAATCAGAATTTCTGCAGAGAATAATTATGTTATAACTTGAAAGGTCCTGCCTGCCTGTGAGAAAATAGTGCCTGTTCATCAGCAACCAAAAAATACACCCTGAAGCTAAACTAGCTGCCATCTTTTCGGGCAGTATCCAGTGCTGGCAGCCCTCCAGTGCCGGCAGCCCTCCAGTGCCAAACATATTGCACTAGCAGGAATAACTACTAGCACTATGCGAAGCTAGTGCTTCATAGCGCAACTCAGAAACTAGCTCAAAGTAGTGATTCCAGAATGGGAGAAGTCAGCCATATTGTGAGCTTGGCTGACTTCTCCCATTCCATGAACATTAGTTTGATCCAGTGGCATTCTTGTTAGTACAAGGGCAGCCTTGAATACTGCTGCTAATCTTATTTTAATGTAACAGCATGCTAGGAAAGGGTGTTGATACACATACAGGGGATATGGTTATCGGAGGATAGATGTTTCCATATAACCTGCTATACGTTGTAGACTTTTGCATGGATGCTGTTAATGTCAAAATCTCCAATATCCAAATTTCCCCAAGAGCTGCCCTTCTTCTGAAAGGTTAACTGGAATAGATTTGGATGCAGATGCACCCCTGGCCCCTGTGCTAGTAGACCTTTCAGGTAATTTCCAAGCTTCTTGCATGATAACCTGACCAATTCTGGGAACCTGGCTCTCCTGGGACAATTCTATGCTAGTAGAATAATTTTTGCCTTGAGATCTATTATCCTTTTGGATTACTCTGTTCAAAATCAGAACCTAAGAAAATGCATAGAAGAGCACTTTTAGGCCATGGGGATATGATTGTGTCTATGCCCATGGCCTCTAAGCCTCTTTTGCTTATATCTGATCACTATTTGACTGAAAAATTATGGAAGGAATGATTATTTTCTTTGATCCAATATCACCACCTCAGCCTATATGCCCGCATGTTCAATACCCCAGCTACATGTTCTACCTCGATTAATGTTTTGTAGGAATAGAAATACTGTATATTGTGAAGTTGAATTATGGATTACATAGTTGACTATTTTTATAGTGCTTTATAGAATGAGAAATGTGTAGCGTTTCACTAGAGGGAAATCCTGCTCTTTATGCAGGAGTGAAAGATTCTGAATTTCCCTCTTTTAGTTTGCTGTTAAAGATAAAATGATCTCGTTCTTTGCACACACAAAATAGGAACTGAGTTCATCTAGAAGGACTGCCCTTAAGCCTTTTAATTATAGTTTTGGCTGTTGAAAGTCTATGATGAAGCAGCAGCAGATTATTATGGCATGAACAAGGATGAGTCCTTTCATTTTAAAATGGGTTCTAGAGCTGAGCCCTACATTACATTAAGGCTTGTATATGTTTTGAGGAGTAAACATATATACTGTAAGTCTAAAGGAAGTTGTATTTATACAGAGGATGCTCCTCTCATAATGGCAGGGAAGGAAGGGGGCGGTAATTTTGAACAAATGGTAAACATGGAAAGAGTTAAATATGTCTGGAGGTGAACTGGATCTGTTTTCCACAATGTAGCAGTGACTGTCTTTTTGCTCAAGGCAGCAAAATATCCAGGGCTGGCTGTGACAACTGAATTGTATGTGCTGCTGTTAAACCACTGGTAGGAAGCAATGTATGCGAATTCGGAAAATTGGATAATAAATCTTTAGAGTTACATTTCAAAAGTTGCTTTGATTTATGTGGCTTAAAGTATAAACCCTTTGCTCCACATCCAGCTTATCTCTAAGAATTGCACCTTAGTGCATTGCTATATAATTGAAGCATCCTGCTGTCCTTGGTTCCAACTTCCTGAGATGAGCAAGATAACAAGATTGGGCCATGTAACCAGACAGGCAACACAAGGATAGCCAATTAAATGTAAATGTTCTGAATAGCTCAGACAGAATTAAGTAGAATTTTATGATTTTTAGGAATACGATGAATGGGGGGGGGAGGAGATCAGTTACTACAATGTAAATATTTTCATAAGGCAAGTAAAGAGTAAATATTTTTATGTCACTCAAAAAATTTAAATACATACCATGACATCCTTATTGAGCCAATATAGGTAGACTTGAAACCATGAGATTCAAAATTCTGTGGAATCAATATTTTCCTAGCAATGCCATAGGCTATCATAAAGACACTCACTGGGAAGTAAGTCCCATTGAAACTTGCACAGGACTAGCCTGTGAGTCTAACTGAAAACTGTGGACTAGGACTGTGCCTGGTCATATTGCATTACTATAGAAGATATTAGCAGTTGCTTTTTAACTCCAAAGATCCAGCAAGAAAAAAATCATGAGTATTATTTAATTACTGGGCAATGGGGACGTGTAATGGTGTTCTCAGTGTATTGAACATAGTGGCCCTTTTGATTGTATAGTACAGCTTTAACTTTGGATGTTTTACTCCCTTTGAAATTTTTTAGGGGGGTCAAAGAATCAATGTGCAATGCCAAATAAATTAGGGATGGATGAGCTACCCATGTGTCGCATCATATTTTTTGTCTTGAGAGTTCTTGAAAAATACTTGTAATTTATGACCCCTTCCTAAATCCAGAAAACTCATTACTATGACATATGAGGTGACCATTAATGCAAGCAAGATAGTAATTTGACTTCTTCCCCACTCCGCCTTCTAAGCCCCTCTCATTTCTATCCACAACTACCTGGTGCAGTGCAGAGCATTATGCCAGGCAACTGAGCAGAGGGCATGAGAGATCTGCCACTAGCCAGGTTGGCAGTTGGGTGGGAGGAAGCTCATGCGTCTTGGGTAGAAATAGGACCCTACTGCATCCCCAACTTAGGAATGTGACAGGGTCCAACTTGATTGACATTGGATTGCAGAAAGCCAAGTTATTTCCTGATTTTTGGGGGCTGGGGCTGAATGTCTCTGTTCTGAGCCAGTCTGAATTGAGCCTGTGGGGAGCTCAGAAGTTTAAAGTAACGTCAGGCTAATGCTGCTAGTTAGGAATGGGAGAATCTATCTATTGCCACTCTGTCAGTTGAGCACATGTTTAATCTTAAATTCCGTTTTCTGCTATTTTTAGTGCAATTTAAAATTTATTTTCTCTTAAAATATACATTTTGTACAAATTCTTTGAGTCAAGGACTGCATCCCAAAATTCAGAGAGGTGTGATCCATGAATTAGTTAAGAAAGTATGAAATAGGTCAGTTCAGTTAAATACGTAGACTGAAAAAAATTCTCCAGCATCTCTAGTCATAGTTTCACAGTTCTTTGATTCCTGTCTATTATGTTTGAGGTATGTGGATCTAACATTTTAAAGTATGGATCTAGTTTGTTTGTTTGTTTAGACCTTTTATTACCAGAGAGAGAGAATTGAGAGAGTTTATTACCAGCAATTGTTTTTGCAAAAGCAAATAGTAATAGTTATGCAGCATTCCCCCACTTTTCTAATCTATCTATCAACACACATCCCTCCTTTATAGCCTTTCTAGTTTACCAGATAGAAAGCAAAGTTTAACAACTAGGCAGTCAAAACAGTCAAAAACTTGGGATTCATCTCTCAATATCCTCCCCCCCTCTCTGTGTGTGTATCCCAAGTAGATCTTAGAGATTAAAAAAAATCACATAATATGAATTCAACTTGACTGGTAAAATAGAAAAATCTTTGATTATTGACAGTGAGATGAGGTTTTGATTGCAGATAGAGCTTTTAGCATGTGCAATTATCCTAATTAGCTTTCAAAACACTGTTTTGAGCATTTTTTAAAAATGTAATGAATGTGTTCAATGTGCATTTTAGTATAAGAAATTTTGACCTACATAATATTGACTTGGAATAAATATAGTATTCATTTTGGGAATTGATATTAAAACATCTGTTGACATGCTTCAAATAAAACTTTGATAGGGTTAAAAAAAATATTTTTTTGCAAGTGGCTTGAATTATTGCTCTTACTGAGAGTATTTTAGCTGATTTCTTTTTGGGTTGGCCATCCAAGGCAGGTATACTGAGAGACTGGACAATAAATCTTTTAGATAACTTAAATGCTGGTTGTTATGATTTATCCTTGCCTATATAGAATTTGGTATGAAAATACAAATCTTGGTTACCTGCTGATGGATCACACACATATTTGTGAAGTGTATTGCATAAAAAGGAGCCATTTCCATTTGTTAGAACACTGTTTTACAAATTGATGTTATCTTTGCCCTTAGCCAGTCTTTAATCTCTTGCTGTCTTGAAATTATCTAGCTGATATATATCCTGCTTATCCAAATCCGTTTGAAATTCTGTAAAACTGCATCAAGGTAGAATGAAATTTAACTACAATGTGTGCTTAGCTTATGTGAAGACAATTTCTTTGAAATTTTCTGGCCAAACTTTACATATATTTGTGTGAAGGAAGGGTTGCTGTTTAGTTGAGAGTTTTAAGTGAGATTAAGTGGGCAGCCACTGCTTTCGGTCCCACCACCATCACAGGCATGGCAGGTGGGAACGTGAGAGAGGCCTTCTCAGTGGCTTCTGCACAGTGCTCTAGAGGTGCCAGCAAAGCTAGACTGGCTTCCTCCTTGCTATATTTCCAGAGACAGGCAAAACACTTTTTGGGTTTCAGCAAGCCTTTGGAGAATAGTCTGGACCTCTGTTTATGCATTGTATTTTTAAAATGAATGAATATATTTTATTACGGTCATTGACCAATACTAGCAGCACATTTAACAGACAAATGCTCTGTACAAAATACGTTACCACATTACATCTACCTACATCTAGAGAGTCAGAGTTCATAACAGTTATACCAGCAAATCTGTCTAAATCACAAGATACACTCAGGGGCTAAAAAGGTACGGCATGTTATTGCAATTGCACAAAATTTAGCCACTTTATTGGTAATATAAGGAATCTTATCCGAGAGTAATAAGGAAATATAAAATTTTGCAGTTCTACCCGGATATTTATATAAAATAGGTAGAATAAGATCATTCCGAAGATCCCGATAAAAGGAGCAGTATAAAAGTACATGACTCACCGTTTCAACATCCCCGTTATTACAGGGGCATAGACGGTCTTGGAATGGTATTCGCTGAAATCTCCCCTCCAAAAACTTGGAGGGCAGAACATCGAATCTGGCCAAAGTAAAAGCTTGTCTATAATTAGGGAAAGGCAGATCGGTCAGATAAGCACTTGACTCAAAGGTCTTATTTCTTAAGGGACTGGCATAAGACAATGCAATACAATATCCCAGATTCTCTGTTTGACAGCTGCCTTGGCATTTGAGTAACCTAAAGCTATTAAAACATTGGAAGAAAATCCCAATAGAGATAAATCCTTACCCAAATACTTTTTGCATTTCGATTGAAAGGAGTCCAGCAGTATCAAAGGAGCCAGCCCAACTGGTAAGAATGTAAGTTTCAGCCAATAATTTATCATATGCAATTTGGTATGGGCTTCAATGGGAATTAGACCAGCCTCTAGCAGCAAAGCTGCGTTGGACACACAATGAGGTATTGAAAATATAGTTCTTAGAAATTTGGTCTGAATAATTTCTAAAGGGTAGAGGTTATAATAGGCGTACAGCTGAGATCCATATAGCATTTGGATATTTTTAAAAATGATTTTTATATTTTAAATGTTGTAATATTACCACAGGTTTAATTCTATTTTTACCTTTTGTATATTTCTATTAATAAGTTTTAACTGTATATTTTTAAGTTTTGTAAAGCTGTCTTGAGTCCCAGTATTGGTAAAAAGGCGGAATACAAGATGATGATGATGATGATGATGATGATGATGATGATAATAATAATAATAATAATAATGCTTCTAATTTCTAAACTTCAACTTTTCTAAAGGGTTAGCATATACCTTTTCAGTAATTTGGATGGGGCAGAATCTATACTATTGCTTTAAAATGGTTTATAACAGTAGTGACAACTGTTGGGACCCAGGACACACTCCATATACCATTTTCAAACCGTTTTCAAACTGCCATATCCTAAGAGAAGGTGTAGTGAAGAATGCAGCCCTTGACAGAAAAAAGATTGCCGATTATTATTATTATTATTATTATTATTATTATATCACACCTTTTCATTTTCTATTTTAATATTTCTACAGGAGAGAAATGTGAAGGTGGGGGGGAGGGACCAAGAGAATGATGTCCCCCTCCCCACCCTCAGATTTTGGCTTTGCAGGGTTCCCCCATACTAGGAAATAGAGAGGCTTTGATCCATTTGCAGTTATAGGAGTGGGAAGGGAGAATGGTGGGTAATTTTCCTGAATCCTTAGCTTGGCTTGCAAAAATCATGTAAGGTTACACTGAGGTGGGTAATGGAGGAAAACGCTGCTGGAGCAAAGCTGTGGATTTTTCTCCAGTTTGGATTTCAATTGAAGGTGAAGACAAAATTCAGGGTTTTTAAAGCTTGCCTCTCCTTTGGAGACATATTAAAACCCATCTCAAAGTTCTTTTCTGAGTCTTATTTGGGAGACCAGTGTTGGCATCTCATTGCTATACCTGAGACTGGAATATTGTGTGGTATTAGTTGTATAAACATCTGGGACACTAGGTCCTAATCTACACCAAGCAGGATATTGCACTATAAGCATCTCTAGACCAGGGGAGGATCTCGCGATATGCTCCAGCGAAAAGGTACATTAAAAAAAAAAAGCACTGCCCCTGCTCTCCCCAACCCCTGATGGCGCTGGACTCCCACCAGCCCAGCTACTTGTGGGTAAGAGGGAAGAAGCCGGGATGGGTGGTGATCATCCCGGGACCGTGGGAAAAACTGCAAAAAAGGTGTATGCCGATATCCCAGGGATATGGAGGGATCATCCCTCCCAGCTCTTGGGATCCCATGTGCATCATCTGGATGCACAGGGACAATCCCAGGACGATCCCCAGGATAACACCTGGTCTAGACATGCCCTATAGAAGTGGTATGAAAGCGGTATGTAAAAGGCAGGAGCCACATCAATCAGGATATAGCATGAAAGCAGTATGAAAGCGGTATATAGTATGTGTCATTGGGCCCCAACAGTTGTCAGTGCACTTCAATACTTCTATAAAACAGTAGTGTGGCTCCTGCCTTTTATATACCACTTTCATACGACTTTCATAGCGCAATATCCTGCTTGGTGTAGATTAGGCCTAGGGGGATGTAGGGGGGAAAACATAGCTTTCACTTCTACCTTAACATGGTGCCTATGCTTTCAATTAACTCCACATGTTGTGCCATTCATGCTGCATCAGGGCTAGTGCTATTATAACACTAAGAATAAACACCTTGCTATTTTAGACAATGATCCCACAATTACAGAGGCTTTACTATTTGCAGTAAACTGCAGATAAGTAAAACAAGGACATCCATTGTGGCATTGATTTCTTAAAAATAAATTGCACTAAATTTGCAACCAAGACTATCACCAATTGAAAATATTTCTGGGGCAATCCATAAATGTAATATTTTCCTCCCTTAAAGTTCACTTAGTTATCCTAGAAACAGAAAGTAATATTTCTGATTGAAGCAGGATGAATTCCAGCAGATTAAAATGTAATATTCATCCAACACAAATATATTTAAGATGCTATTTTTCAAACGAAAGCCTAGCCTTCAGTTCTTCAGTCCATCATAGGCATATTGATATTCACATTACACTTTGTATTTCTAGGTGTCTATTAAGTAAACATCTAAAGGCAGCACAGTAGTGTTGACAGATGCCAAGGTATTAATCGTAATTTCCTAAAATACAAAACTTCAGTCTGGAAGATTAAAATGTAATTGGGTAGTGGAACTTCTCAGTTGTATATGGTTATGTGTCTAACGTATTTAGTGCATTATAATGTGAAGAAACTGAAGGAAAATGGTTTTGCTTACTAAATACTTGCGACATGGAAAGTTAGTTTAAGGATTATGAAAAATGTTGCTCTATGTGCTTAGTAAAAGGTGCAGTAAATATCTTTTTATTTTAGTTTTAAGGTAATATTCAAATTACAATATGTGGTCGTATTAATTACATAAGACAACAAGAAATCACTGGAGAGGAAGCCTCTTTACATTTCCAAAAAAAGTCTGAGGTACAAGTTGTGATTGCTTTATTACCTGATATAATTTTATTTGTTATATATAAATTTATATATGCATATCCAAAGGTGGGGATATAGATATATATGAATGACTAGAGGCTCTGTTCATTTTTTAAAAAATAATGTAATGTACTTTGTAATAATGTAATGTTAGTAGTTCATCACCTGCAAACCTTTAAATGCCTGCATTTGCACACAACCACTAATCTATCTGGGTCCATTTATGATGTAACGCATAAAAGATGAACTGGAAATGCTAAAAGAGGAACCTGTAACAAAATGTGGCAGTCCGCAATGTCCCTGTTAAGGATGCAAGCTAGCCAACCAGTTATGACCATTTCCAGGATACTTCATTCCTTTTCCACCCAGGTTTTTCCCAGAACAACTGGTCAGCATTCTCTTCTCACTGAGCTGTGTTCAGGGTACATGATGCACCACCTGCTGAAGCTAAGTAAATTTGGATCTCGTCATTGCCTGGGTGGGAGCCCACATGGAAAACCTATGTATGATGCTTTGTGTAACATGATGGATATAAACTAACTTGCTCTGACATGATATACATGTTACTGACATAACGACCCGCTGAAATGAAGCCTTTCTGTCTTCAGGCAAGCAGAAAGAAAGGAAAATGTTCTGTAGCTGTGAGAACTTTGTCCAAGATATTTTGCTTATGGATACCAGCTGCACACTTCAGGTGGAAGTTTTGTACATATAGAACTATGTAAATCACCTGGAAGACATGCTCTGACACAGCCCAGGTGAAGCACATGGGACTCTCTTCCCTGCCCCAAATTGGTCCTGTGAGATGTAAGTGTGCACGCCCCAGAGGCGGCAATAGAGCCTAAATGCTGCTTTTTAAGACAAAATGTTCTTCTGTCCCTACACCCATTTTTCTACGTCTCCCAATAACACCCAGTATGTCCCCCACCCACTAAATTTGGCTTATCACAGAGTTGTTAATGCTGTTTATGTGATGAAAAGACCAGAATGCTCAAATGCCATGCCACCTAACATTGCACTATTGAGCAAAGTGCCTCTCTTTAACCCAGGCTTGTTGTCAGTACATGTCAACTCACTGCCCTTGGCAACTACAAACTGGTCCCACTCCCAGGTAAGTGATTCAGAGCCTCTGATTTGCAGCACATTCCATAGAAAAGGCCTGGCCTTAAAAACAAACAAGCCGTCGGTCATGTTCAGTTCTTGTTAATTATTGAACCAGTCTTTTACCTAGAAGCTGCTGCTTCATTTGGTAAAGAGCTCTAATTAGCTGTTTGCATATGCCAAAGCTACCTTAAGATAAAATTGAATGGGGGAAGGGGGAATTGTAGTTAGCCAATCGAAAGTAAGTCATGTATAGATTCTGTTCTTGTAATTGTTAATACAGTCCTTGTTCTACACCAACCTAATCTGGGCAAAAGCTCTCGACCAAAGTCACCACCTGAGCATCCTAAACCAAGAAAAGTTCCAGGCCCACATGCAGCACAGTCCTATGAATGGCTACTCAGAAACAAGTGTCATTTAATTTAATGGAACTTACTCCCAGATAAGTGGGGAAATTGTAACCTTAATAAGCTAGGAATGAGTAAGATCTTAACTGCGCAGCATTTAGTGTTTAATATTAGCTTCAAAAATCATTTTCAACATCAAGTTGTTTTGGATCGATGTTTGTTTCATTAATATTCCACCTTTTGTCCAAGGAGCACAAGGCAGTGTATATGATCCTCTTCCTCTCCGTTCCACACAACAATCCTGTGAGATGGTTTAGGCTGACAGTCAGTGACCAGCCTAAAGTCACCCAGTGAGCTTCATGACAGATTGGGGACTAGAGTCTCTCCAGCAGTAGCACAACACTCTAACCACTATACCACATTGGCTCTCCCACACTGACATCTCTGAGTCCTCCTTGTAGGTTTCTGGTCGAGAGCTGGTTGGCCACTGTGTGAAAAGAGTGCTGGACTAAAAGGACTAAAAGGACTGCTGGTCTGATCTAGCATGTCTCTTATTTTCTGTGAGATCCAGCGGTGATAAATTTGTTAACCTAATAAATTCTTATAGAGGGATGGCTTTGGATTAAGACTTTATGGGAAGAAGAAGAAAAGAAAGTGTTTGATGCTGCTGCTGCTGATCATTCTGCAGAATTCCCTAATTAAAAAAATCAAGTTCAATATAACTAGGTAATCCTTATGAATGAGGCTACTTATAATTTCTTGATATTGGTTGAGATTTGAAATCCATTAATAGCATAATTTGAGGCAGAATTTTCTTTTTATATTAGAATAGTGCAAGTATCTCGTGCTGTATAATTGCTAGCAGTTGGCTTAGAACTAATGATATAGTTTAAAGCAGTTGTATTGACAATCTTTGAGGAAATGTTTTTGTAGCTGATCAGACTGACAGATCACATTTATTGTTGCTTGAGATATCAAAAACTAGAAATGTTTTTGCAAATGTCATCTCTGATTTGTAGTCTTACAATCAACACTTGCCATTGATCTGAGTAAATATTTTAAAGAACTATAAAGAAATATTAAAAGTGCAGCCAAACGTTTTAGCATTTATATTGATAGAAAATAGAAGACACTCAGCTTGTCTAGACAGAGGGGTCTAGGGAAGTGATTATCACTTGGTAACCCACTGCATACAAATGAATATTGAATATTTTTCTATTGGCAAACCAGGGTTGGCTTCCATTAAGAGATTTATTGTGGAGATCTGTTTTAGAGAAGTAGGAATAAATACGAAATGTTGTTGAAATGGGCTTTGCATTTTAAGCCAACATAATAGGAGGTCATTGTTTCCTAACTGCTATCCTAACTGCTCTATTTTCCCTCAAGACAGGATTTGGAGGTGAGGAAATCCCATATAATGTGTCGACTTCTTATCTGCCACTGAATTTCAGCATAGTATTTTCCCTTCAGAAAAACAATCCATACAGCATTAAGATGTGTATTAGCTGAGCACTAAACACATTTCTTCCAGTTTTTGTTTCGAGGTATTGGTCCTCACAACCCAATAATCCAAAATTCTTTTTACATTATGGGGCGTTGTAAAATGTGGCAGATGTTGCTCAATTTTTCCTGCTGCAAGCAATAGCAGCTGTCCTGAGCACTAATGGCTGCTGCTGACCAATCTGACTAGTCCCGGCATCATTCTGGTGCTCCACCCTCCCTCCTCTCTCAGTCTTCCTGGCAGCATCCCATCAACATTGCATGTTGTATAGGAACAGCCGGGGTGTTTTCAGCCGCTCCTGCTAGAGAAGTCTATGGCCAATGGAATAGTGCACTCGAAGGAGGGTGGGAGCCCTCCACACGACATCTTAATCAATTGATTATTTGATAAGCAATGGAGAAGGCCGTTGTTTTTCTCCGTTGATTAAAATGGTGAAACAGCATACTGTTGGTTGTATATATGTTGTGTGTCCCCCCACGACACATTAATCAACTCTACTGACAGTTGCCTCCTTCCCCCCGTTGATTATCATGTCATCTGAACCCTGACTGACTGACTGACTGACTCTCTCTCTCTCTCTCTCTCTCTCACACACACACACACACACACACAGAGAGAGACATCACCTTGCTTCTCATATGTCCCACCCATATGCCCCCCATCTTCTGCCTGAAGGTCAGCTCAAAGAAACTTTATTAAGAGCAAAACCAAGAGAGAGTCTTGTGGCAACTTAAAAACCAACAAATTTATTTGGGCATAAACTCCCCTATCTGATCCAACTGAGCTGTGTCTTCTCACATACCATGCTGCAGGAAGGTCCAGCTGAAGTAGGGTGACCATATGAAAAGGAGGACAGGGCTCCTGTATCTTAAACAGTTGTATTGAAAAGGAAATTTCAGCAGGTGTCATTTGTATATATGGGGAACCTGGTGAAGTTTCCTGTTCATCACAGCAGTTAAAGCTGCAGGTGCCCTGCCCTCTTTTAAATCTTGTCACTCTAGTATAGCTCCTGCACCTTTAACTGTTGTGATGAAGAAGGAATTTCACCAGGTTCTCCATATATACAAATGACACCTGCTGAAATTCCTTTTCTATGCAACTGATAAAGATACAGGAGCCCTGTCCTCCTTTTTCATATGGTCACCCTAAGCTGAAGGGCAGGCTCATTAATGTTTTTTAAAATAAAAACAATCACTACAAAACACTGATTGATCAGGAAATGGCTAGAACCTGCCTGATAACAAAGGGATAAGAGCTACACTTGGTGACTCTGGTTTATTTCTTTGCTCCCAGCCAGGGAGAACTCTTGAGCAACTCTGGGTTTCCAGGAAGTGATCAACAGGTCCTCCCTGTCAAAAAGCTACTATTCCCATCTGCACACGCATGCTCACCATTTTTAAAACAACAACAACCCAGAAAAGTATTGGGGGGAAATTCTGACCATGTGCAGCTCTCATATTGCTAGATCTTCCCCTAGCTAGCAACAGAGTTTTGGTGAGAAAAAAAGAGGAAGACCGTGTGTTGTCCTGCTGGGACGTGATTTAAAGATCTGCTGCTGGCTTCTAGGTGGCTGAGGGAAGTGGAGAAGGGAAGCAGTAGACACTATGCTGCTCCCTGTCCCAAGCAGGCTGCAGCTACTGAGCTTGCAGGTTGAGCAAGGTAGTGGGAACAAGAAGCTGAAGGAGAGGTGTTAACCCAGTAAAAGTCTGGGAAAAGACTGAGGGATTCTGTACTAGTTGTCCCCGATTCACCAGTTGCAGCTGGGCCTGCTTCTTCAGTGGCTACAGCTGGGTCTTCCTCTTCATGAATACTCTTCCTCCAGAGTTAACCACTGGTGAAATGGTCAGATGAGCAAAGAGCATCAGGAACACAGCAGGGCTTGGGACAGAATTGAAGAGATGTCTTGAGGTTTTATGCGTGACATGCTTGCAATAGAACTGCTCAGGTTGCCAATCTTCTGTCAGAGTGGGCTTTGCTAAGGAATCCGAATCCTCCTCCAAAGAGGTCTCTCCACTTTGGGGTTCTTCCCCTTGGATCAGCTGGGAGCCTCACACTGACTAAACCAACAGGGATAGAGCATCCTTGGGTTGTTTGCTGTGACATGCAAACCAGGAATTCTGGTTTATTGGGGAGAGACAAGCAAAAGTTACATCATGGTAAGCAACCCAGAGATGAGTATCCCCTGGCTTATTTAGCTGCTCTTGCATTTAAAAATTCTGGGCTGTTGTGATATGTCAACTGGGAATTCATAATGATAAACTCAAATAACTAGGAGCCAACATGGTTTGCCAATCAATAGTGAAGTAACATGGCAGACCAATTATTCAGCAATACATTCTGCAAGAAATAAGATGCAATTATCCTGGTTGTGCTTTTTATAGTGTATTTTGTATTTGTGTTTTTAACCTGTTGGTTGTTTTATTATGGTTTTAATTTTTGTGAACCGCCCAGAGAGCTTCAGCTATTGGGCGGTATAAAAATATAATAAATAAATAAATAAAATGCAAAATGTAATAAATAAATTACTTGTGAAGGTATATTGGCAAACTCCCCCTTTAGAGGAACCAAATTTAAAGAATTTCCTCATTGTTAGCTTTTCCTAATAACTTTAGCCAAATGCTTTTCTTTTTAAAAACTTTATCAATACAATGAAAACATTTTATGAGATTTTTTTTTGTCCCTCCACCTACCTGATCAAGTTATAGGAGGAACAGCCTCCCTTGCTATTCCTTATGGGGAAAAAGCTCCACAGAAGATGAATATAAAGTAGGGTAGATGCTGCAATAGGAGGGAACTAAATTGATCAAAATCAACCTATGGTCCAGTAGCAACCCACACAGTCACTGAGTGTGGGCTAACTTGTGGTAGCAAACATCTAGGGCATGGCTAGACCTACTGGTCTAGCGCGACAGAACGGGGAGGATCTCACAATATGGTTATTGTGAGATCTCCCTCTCAGTCTACATGTGGCATGCAATGTCCCAAGAGGAAGAGGATGTCACATCCACCTTTTTGGTTTTGAAGAAGGATGGCACAGGCGCTCGACCACAAAATGTAAGTTGGATTTGTTCATTCTCATTCTGGTTATTTTTTTTTAAAAAAAATCCCCGCTCCCCCACCCCCAATGGGCACAGAGCTCCTGAGGGTCTCTGTGCCCCATGCCTGGCTCCCGGCTCCTCGTGGTTACTTGCAGTTACCCAGCCACATGTTCCGCGGTCTCAGGATCATCCTGAGACCACAGAAAAAGTGGGCTAAAAGGTAGGGTGATATCTTGGGGCAAGGGAGGATCATCCCTCCCTGCTCCCGGGATTTTTATTTATTTATTTATTACATTTCTATACCGCCCAATAGCCGGAGCTCTCTGGGCGGTTCACAAAAAATCCCCTGTGCATCATGTGAACACACATGGGATGATCCCGGGGCGATCCCCAGGATATCGCCCCATCTAGCCATGCCCCTAGTTTTCAGTCTAACTCCTGATGCTACTGCCACCTTTTTCTTCCATCTTTCAGGACAACTAAGACCTTCCTTTCTCTTTCTCTCTCCATGGGGCAGTTCCTCAAGTACCCTATTGTAACTAAACCTAAGCACATATAATTGAAATAACTCACGTTCTTCTCTGTCTCTGTTGTCTTCTCTGTGACCTATCTTCTTGTACTCTGTAAAGTGCCATGGATATTATTTGATGGTACTATATAAATGAGTATTTCCCAGTGGCCACCACAGTGAGAATTAAAATAACCATAGCAATACAACTCAGGTAATTTGTTTATTCTTGAACAGCCTCAGAGGCATATTTTGCACCCTATGAAGTACTGAAGGTCCCCAAATATGTGTGGCAAAGCCTATGGTGTTGACTGATTCCAGTCTTGGTTCTTCTTCAAAATTAGCTTCATCTGAACTAGAATGGCTATGTCAGGCACACATTCTTATCAGGGTAAAATCAAGCAGTATGTCTACTGTTTTATTTGGCGTAGAAGTACATTTAAATACATCATTAGACCAAGGGGGCCTAAACATCTTGTAAGATATAATGCTCTTTTATGAAAAGTTTGTAGATAGTTCATGTATAAGCCATTCAAAAATGTTTCTGTGAATTCAGAAGGATATTGAAATGTGGAATGCTTATGAATTGAGGCACATTTAAAACAATTATTACTACTACTATTATTATTATTATTATTATTATTATTATTATTATTATTTATATAGCACCATCAATGTACATGGTGCTGTACAGAGTAAAACAGTAAATAGCAAGACCCTGCCGCATAGGGTCTTCTAATAAAATGATTCTAATAAAATCATAATAAATCAATAAGGAGGGGAAGAGAATGCAAACAGGCACAGGGTAGGGTAAACAGGCACTGGGTAGGGTAAAACTAACAGCAAAACAAAAACCCACCGAAAAACAAATGGAAGGCAATAAATTTGCTGACAGATACATTTTAATGCAATAAACATTGCAACAAAAATGCTGTTGGGTGAAGTCCAAACATCATGAGACAAGTTGTACTTTTTCAAATTATCGTTAGAACCCACTTGAGCTATTGTTTCTAGGCTATAATTTAGAAGACACAATAAATATATCAAATGCTCAACATCTACATTGAAGGACGGTTCTTTCCCTTGGATATAGTTGAAATGAAACTGTAATTGAATTTGTATACTTCATAAATTTTATCATTCAGAAGGTAATTTATCCTTCTCTGGTTGTTCCTAGTTTAGTACCTTGTAAGTTAAATTAAATGAGGCTGAGACAGATGCACCCAGTATAAAGTTCAATTTTGCTCTTCTCATTCTGGTTTTCTGCGGCTACTAAATGCAATACAGTGAAACAAACATTTTATGTTTCTCCTATGGTTGTATTTTTCACGGAAAAGTCCAAGCATTCTATTTTATTGCATCTTTATGTGTCAAGTCACAATTTTCCATTAATCAATGTGTACAGTATTTCCTTTATTAAGGCTTGCGAAGCATATTTGAAATGCCGTTATATATTTGAATTGCCATTATATTTACTGAATCCAAGCATATGTATAAAGCTGGAGGCAGACAATAGACTTATTTACAGGTAGTATGATAGAAGAATTGTTGTCCTTAATGAGCATTGCACCTACACATCTCATTGTTGTCTTTAGGCCAAACTACATATTATGTGCATGTTTCTTTCCCTCAACATAGTGGATATAGAAATTAAAGGTACAGAGACATAGTGAATATTTAACCTTATTAAGCAAGATGATTGAGTAGTAAAGCAAGCAGCATAAACTGCATAACAGCAAGTTAATGTAACCCTAGCTTTTAACAAAGATTGCTAGTTTTAGTTGCTGATGGAATAGCCCCCCCTTTTGCTTACTCTTTTTAATTTAATTTATTTTTAAATTGTATAAGCACATCAAGGGTGTTTTTTTTTCCTGACTACACTGCACATTAGTTCATGATTTGTGTTCTTTTTGTAACTAGGTAGATTTCAGGTGTTAAGAGCTCTTGTGTAGATCACGCCTCTGTAGAAATGTTTCTCAGCAGCTTTTTCTTAGGATGTATAACAATGAATTAGGTGAATTACCACAATCAGGTGAATTACCACATAATGAGAAGCCATTTAAACCAACTATGGCTGCTTACTTGTTACCCAGAAAGGGAACATAATTTTGCAGAGGATTTACAAGTTAGACTTCCTACATGAATCTGCTCATCCTAGACTTTGTATTCTTATATGATAAAAATAGTTTGTATTCTTTAATATTAGGATCAGCATGTATGTATAGCATTGTAGTGTTTTTGGTAGAGCTTGGCCATGCCATGCAACAGACTTTACATTATGCATTATTCTCCCCTGAAGTTCACTACATTACAGTAATATTTTCCAAAGGGGAATTTCAATAATAAATTGAATCTCATTAGAACATTTTTATCCTAATTCTATTTGCATCTTCCTATGCCAGTTATGCTTTTTCTTAGTTGAGATAACATTTCTACCATCTTATTTTTTTTTTGCCCTTAAAAAGCCCATTTCTTATTTTACAGTTGCTAAGCTTGCAAATCCAAGCAAGGAACTAGTGGCGACTAAGAAGTAATTGTAATGGCATTGGTGTTAGGTCTTCATGATGGTATTTGCCATTATTATGGTATTTTAAAATTAGAGTGATACCTGCTTATATAAGCAGCTGTGTCATTCAGTTACATTAAGAGCAGCCTGAGACAATCTAGTATTTAATTAATAACTAATTAGTAACTGCAATTAAAGACTTGTAGTGATTAAATAGGTTCCCACATACATCGAACTTAATTACTACTTTCTGTAACTGTTCAAATTGGGTCACCTATGGTTCAGCACTGACAGGAGATAATAAACTGAGAGTGCTCTGTGTTTATTCTGAAGCTAAATGATGTGCATAATTCAGATTTTGTGAAAGGCTCTTGATGAATCTGACATGAAATGCACCAAGAAAGCAGTCCTTAAATTGCTCACTCTGGAGTACACCCATTGACTGTAGTAACCAATGTTTGACATTTGTTAGTAAAGTGGATCACAAATTACATTTACTAAGGAGACTGACGAATGGTCTATTTGACCTTTTCCATGGTTGAGCACAGGAGTAGGCCATGTGTGCCAGTGGGAAACAATGTTGCTCTGAATATTATTCTTCGCACCCGCCAGGGTCTCTATCCTTCCACCTTTTTTTAATTAACACTTTTTCTTCCCTGCAACTAGGATTCCTGTGAAATAGCTTTTTGTTATTATGGAAAACTGTAGGTTCAAAGGAGTTGTTCAGTGTATCAGAACTCAGACCCCACCTCTGCTTGTATTGAAATATTCTGGCCATGTTACATATCCTTTGTCATGCCTCCTGTGTCAGCCCATTTGTGGTAGTGCCCAGGGCAGTTGTGGGTGAGGGAGGACGCATGAAAGAAGACACAGACACCAGAGCATTGGGTATAACTAGGGCCTCTTTTATTGAATAATTCTGTTAATCCAACCCTCCCCGGATCTGAGTGTGACAGTGCGGGAATCTCACATCTACTCAGGCCTACTGCCTGCCAAAGGGCGAGCCACTCTCCAGGCAAGAAGCCGTTTCACCGGCTCCCTGCCTGTACGACACTCTGAGAGTGTGGAGAGACCATCCCACTGCACCCCCCGCCCACTGCCACAAGGGACAGTGGGTAGATGCAGTCAGTATGGTCTCCAACTGCACGCCATAGCCTGACTCGCAAGCCGCACAACCCCGAGGAGCAGGTCCTCTGGCTATGCAGCTCACCGCCCAGGGTGCCAGTGGGCTCACCGTCCCTGTCTTAGGTTTAGATTCCCGCACCTTCCTGCTCACAAATTAACCTACTTATATCCCAGATCGCCCTAACGCTCCTAGTATGAAGTAGGCGAAAACCACATTGTGGGAAAAATTCCTACTTAACCCTCCTTCCAAAAGGAGCAGCTGGCTAATCCCAAACTAGGAACGGGCGGGAGGGAGGGAGCCGAAAAACCAAAAGAGGCCGAGCCTCGGGCGGTGCGGCTTTTATAGCCGCGGTGCCGCCCTAAGCACACGAGGCTCGCACCCAGAGCCACGTGAGTTCTTGCTCCTTTCCAGCCCCTCCCAACCCACAACTGTTGCCACAACTGTTGCCTATAAGCATATTTTCTTAAATTGCCAAATGTTCCCACGACCCCAAAAGATTGCCTATTCCTTTACATATATTATGTGAATGTAGATATGTTCATTTTCCCCTTCCCCCAGAAAATTGTAGAAACTCTTGCAAATGTTGTTTTTATTAAAAATGTTTATATAAACATTTATGCCCTAAATGAAGTCCATGAGTGTGTTGTAAGGAAGAGAGAGCTACACAAGGAACGAATAGACTCAAACTGTAAGCAAGTCCGGAAGTGTAAGACTAACAGTTTGCTAATAAAGATAATCAGAAGATGTTTGCCTGGCATATGTCTAAGATTGGGCTGATTTGCAATAGCTAAATAGAAGCTATCACAACACCATGTGATGAAGAGCTATATAATCTTTATATCTATTTGCAGATGCAAATCCAGCTTTGGAGAATCTTTTAAAGCTCTTGCTTCTTTTGTGTGTCCCCAATCACAGCATCAAAGCACTGAAACTGCACATTTAGAGGGAAACAGTTTGTAATTTCCTCTCCAAATCAAACTCTATAAAAGATTTTTAAAATCTGTATTTCAGCGCAGACTATAGTTCTTGAAACCTCTACAACTACTAGCTGTAATAACGATGGTTTTACACTATTTAAATAAGCTCCCCTTTATTTCTTCAAAGCTGAGTACAAAATTTTACATTTAAAAATACAATTCAAATTCAAAGTAACAGCAAAACAATCTAATGCAAGAGGACAGTTTAGCTAGCATCAAAGCCTCATTGAAATAAGAAGGCATTTGTGGATTTTCTAACAGCATGTAAGATGCGCCTTCCAAAGAAGTGAGCTCCAACAAGTGAACTCTGCACCATGTACATTAGCCATACAACACTGCAGTGTCAGGTAATATTTTAAATATTCCAACTATGCATAAGTTTTAAGAATCCATCAACACAAAAAGTCTAGAGACATGGGTTAGATCTACTCTACTGCTTTATAGTGGTTTTGAAGTGCCTTGATAACTGATACATTTCATATACTGTTTTCATAATGTAGTTTCCTGCTTTTTATGCCACACTCTCCAAAATACCACAACAAATAAAATACTGTTAAAATACTGTTTCATGTACATTTATGATAGATTGCAAGAAATGTTAGGCAGCCAGGAGCAAAGGGCCATCCTTCTTGAACAAGGGGTGGGAGCTGCTATAGTTCAGCCTGTTATATTGTGTGAAGACTTATGCTCAGGAACAATGAGCCACATTCCTATGATCCTTTGGTCTCCTTCCTCCTGTGTCCTTCTATTGGTCTTCTTCCATATAAATACAGGTTGCCAAGAAGTCATATCTGCTAAAAACTTGCTATAGCTTTGTTTTACATATGCTTCCTTGTCTTTACAGCTTGTATTCCCCTTTATCGACATTCTACACCACTGCCTTGTTGTACTGAATCCTTCCCAACACCCTTTGATGTCGTCACACATTTCTGCTTCTTCTTACCACTATACAAGTTATAAGATGTTGCTTGAGCTCCACCTGGATCCCCAAGCCTGTCCCTATCTGTGTCTTTATATAACAGCAAGAATTAGGCATCAAGAGGCAATTCACACACAACTACAAAGCTAGCACAGTGTAATACTTCACCAGCGTCAAACCAGGACTGGGAAAACTGAGGTTCAAATCCCCATTTCCTGGAGAAGTTGGAATCTTGGACAATGCAGCAAATCACATCAAAGAGTCTTAAAACAACTTAAAGACTAACAAATTTACCATTTGGCCTTTCTCTTGCTGTCCTTTCCAAAACTCATTGTTTAGTCAGCTTGCACAATAAAGGATGTGTTTTTCTCAACTGGGGTCTGGAGAAGTTGGAATCTTGGACAATGGAGGCATACTATGAAACTTCTCTCAGAGTATAAAGATAATGCTGGTTGCTAGGAGATCCTAAGTACAAGATAACCTCTAGCTCAGCTTTCCAAACCCTGCATTTCAATAGTGTCCTCCCACACTCCTTATTTGACAAACACTAATTCCCCCACTTCCCTTTATCTCTTAGAACTATTAGTACTAGCTAGTGGTAGGTGAACTTACCCCAACAGAAATTGTAATTTGCTCATCAAGTTCTGAATTCCTCTGTCTAATCTTGGATGAAAGTTCTCAATTATTCTGAGATCTTGTTTTGTATATGCGGACTGCTACTGAGCACGGATCGCCTCCTTTCCAACCTGCCACCCACCCAACCCATGCTGAATTGCTTCCCTCCCAACCACCTCTTCCTTGAAATGCCATGGGTGCACACTTTTACCAAGCACAGCTATCTTCAGCCCAGTAGGCACTTCCTGGAATGGCCATGTGACTACACCAGAGCACGCTGCATGGGCATTCCAGGAAGTGCCTGCTGAACTGAAATACTGTCTGTGAAGAGAACCTTCCTGGAATGCACATGTATCCACACAAGGGTACATTACATGGGCATTCCAGGAAGTGCTGCCTGGCAGGAAAGTGTGAGATAAATTACCATGCAAAAACTCATAACCTTGATTTGAATAAAATTGTATGTTGGACAGTCATCCAAGCTGGAAAGCACAAATAATATTGGAATTTTTGTTCCTGGCAAAGGACTCTTGCCTTGGTGAATTTCCTCCTTTGATCAGACACTAGACACTGCCTTTGAATAATCAGGATACACCATTATTTTTGCATTTGTTGGCCCCTCACCGTAACAATCCTTTTTACCAAGCCGTACAGAGAAGAAATTCCTTAGTGAAAGCACATAGAAACTGAATAATAACTGTCCCCTCTCTGGATCCATACATAGGACCTTTGGACACATGATAGGCTCGTTCAATAGCCAGATGAAGATCCTCAGGGAGTGCTAACAGCTCACACAGGAACTTCTCCATAAAATCTGCCAGACATGACCATGGAGACTGTTTAGGAACCCTGGGAACAGGTAGGTTACATCTCCAAGAATTACTTTCCAGCTGAGCAATTCTAGCAGATAACACATTATGTGATGCAGAAGTCACAGGGCATGTCTACACCAGCCCTATATCCCGGGGTCATCCCGGGAAATGCCACACAGGGGATCCCAGGAGCAGGCAGGGACGATACCTCCATTTTCGTGGGATAACCCTTAGGTGTAGAAAAGAATACATCTACAGAATACAAGTATCAATTGAGTCCACAGTCCCCTGTAGTGTGTTTATAGAATCCGAAATTGACTGGAATGGTCCAGCTGATCCAAGCATGGCACTTGTTGATGCATTTGGTCCAGACATGCCAATTGTTGATCCATATGGTCCAAGAATGCCAGTTGTTTAGACTGTTGAGACAGTTGTAATGTGTAATGATATGCTTTTTATTAAAGCACTTACAACTTCTCTTTCATTATCTGTATGAAGTCATGTCAGATTTAACCGAAGGGGTTCCGGGGGTGTGGTCGGCATTCCTATTATTTATTTATTTATTTATTTATATAGCACCATCAATGTACATGGTGCTGTACAGAGTAAAACAGTAAATAGTAAGACCCTGCCGCATAGGCTTACATTCTAATAAAATCATAATAAAACAATAAGGAGGGGAAGAGAATGCACCAAACAGACACAGGGTAGGGTAAATGGCTTTCTTAGTTTTTGGTGGAGCTTTCCTCACTGCACCTTCAGAATATAGCATGTGATTATACAAAAACTAGAGGCAAAATGAAGTTCATGCAAAAAAGCAAGCCAAACGAACTACACAACAAGGCAGTCTAAAGGCTTTTATAAGCAGATAGTTGGGAGCAAAAGCAGGAATGAATTGACTACATCACCATCTCTAACCAGAAGCCAGGGGAATTTAGACTTTTCTTTAAAAAGAAAATGTCACATTTTCTTGTCAGTTACATCTATGTCTACAGTTGGCAGTGTGATTAAAATCTACATGTAAATAATACAAAATTTTGCTAAATTTTCCCTATGAGCTAAACAATTGATGTTTCTGCATCATTCATGTTTGTCCCTTTGATTCTTATGTAGTTCAGCCTCTGAGCACAACAGTTTGCCCTACAGCATCTATTCATTTTTAAACTGTTTTTCTTGTGGAGCCAACAAGATAAACAGCATGAACTTGGTCTTCAAGGATGATAAAATGTAATGCTCAGCATGACAGAAATCATTTAAGGAAGAGTTAAACAAAAACAAAATGAAGTATTTGCTTACAAAAGAGCTTTCTGCCTTATGTTTAGAAGCACACCTTCAGGTGTTTTCGCACAGACTAGGTCATATTATAACACTAGTCACGTTAGCATATGTTCCCTCAAGTCTGTATTGGGTTTTATCTTTTATTTGTAGAATTTCTTGTTTATATAGGTTAGGAGTGACATTTGGCAAAGAAAGCTAACTCCTTTTACTGATGGATGCTTGTTCTAGCAGCTCTTTACTTCAGAAACATACTTTTCACTCATATTTTTTCAAAATTCAATATCATTGTCTTTTCTATGCATTACTTTGCTTATATTAGGAGAGTGTGATATTTCTGTATACATTTATGATGAAGAGCTTTTTAGCTTCAGTCTCTAGATAGTGATATTGAGATTTACTTACTATGGCTTGGATCTTAGGATGAGCAAATGAAAAGAAATTTATGGAAAGAAAGTTTCCTGCCCATGCCTCTGCCTTGGTGCCCCCTACACACAGCTCTCCTCTACAACCTCCTCTGTAAGGTTGGGTAGCCATCCTGAATAATGTGGGATGGAATGTGGATGGTAAACTTCCTTTCCATTCACATATCTTAGCACCCTAGTCTATATTTATCTCAGCCAATTTACAACTATAATGGCTTCCAAGATTTTTCACAGTAAAAATGAATGAACTATATGCTTCTTTCCCACACATCATAAATCATATTTCATGGCTCAAACTTCTCCGCTTCTGCCATACTTCATTACTCAGGCCTTAGCTGGACCTAAGGTTTATCCCGGGATTGTCTCAGGGTCATCCCTGTTCATGTAAATGACAGACAGGGGATCCCAGGAGCAGGCAGGGACGACCCTGGGATGATCCCGGGATAAACCTTAGGTCTACCTAAGTCTTTAGTCATCTTTTGGTCCAGAGTTCAGATGCTTGCATACGGTACCAAATTTGGAGATGAATATGGAGAGTCTGTCAGACCACAAGCACTTGTCACAAGGCAGCTTGATTAGAACCTGAGAATGAAAAAGAAGTATTGTGGGAGAAAGCAAAACAGGGAGATTTATTCATACCTAGCTCTGACTCTACTTTTCAATAGGATGGGTGCATTGTAGAACATTCGGCTCTTCCTTCAAGCCTTTAGATGTTCCTTCTGCTGCTGATTTTCATGCTTCATGATGCTAGAGGCAAGGGCAAATCATACCCATGTTGGATGGGGCTGTTGAGAGTTGTAGTCTAAAACATCTGGAGGGTACCCAGTTTGCAAAAGCTGACTTATTCCCCTCTCCCTTCCTTTAAATCTTGGATTCTTTGAAAAAAAGTCTTTCTATTTTCAAAATACATGGTAAATATCTGGATTCTGTGGGCATTTGTTTCTGTCAACTTGTCAGGCTTTCTTACCAGGCTGCAGCCTGTCTAGTTAAGAGAAATAATTGTTTTTTAAATTCAGTGCACTTTCCAAACTGACATAGGAAACTACCCCTGGCAATTCATACTCAGTAAACTCCAGTTTTTTAGTCTTTGTTGTTCATGTCAGGTCATGGTTTCAAATAGTTGATGAATGAAAACTCTTGGGAAGGTGAGATTAGTAAGCCTTGATTTGAATTGACAACACATGCTGGAGTGCCAATTTCTGTACTAAGGATTTAATAAATCTGTCTTCATGATGGAAAAGTTTAAATTTCAGTGGCTTTTGGCTTAGAATGCAAGTGAATTGATCTACATAGTTTGTAGAAGTTTTGTAGAAGTCTATACTAGAGATATACACTAAATACAGGATTTAGTTCAGATCACGCTTCAGTGGTTTGGACTGGAGTGATTCAGAGACCATCTGCTTCAACTTGGGCCTGAATCAAAACCTCACTTCAGAAAATCTGAACCTTCCTATTTCTCTCTGTTTTATATAATGGGAAATTAATGGACATATCTTTTTTTACAGAATTGAATAAAATATTTATTTTATTATTTATTTATTTAAAACATTTATATCCCGCCCTATATCATTAATATCTCAGAGCGGTGTACAGATAAAAGCACACACTATAAAACAATAAATAGGCAGAGTTAAAAACAAATTAAACCATGATCCAAGTTAAAACAATATATAATTTAAAAGCAATAAAAGCAGTTAAAACAGTTAAAACAATGTGCCAGTGAGTTTAACCATCAAAGCCTTTGTTAAAAAGCTATGTTTTTACTTGGCGTTGAAATGAAATCAACGTTGGCACCAATCGGGCCTCCAAGGGGAGGGCATTCCACAGTCAGGGTGCCACGACAGAGAAAGCCTTCTCCCTTGTCCCATCATAGCATATATGTTGCATTGGTGGGATGCAGAGAAGGGCATGATAGCTCCTTTTAACAGGTATGAAGCCTGCCAAACTTCAAGCAAATAGGTTGTTGTTGTTGTTGTTGTTGTTGTTGTTGTTATTATTATTATTATTATCATTATTATTATATTCAGTTTATACCCCACCTATATATAGAATACCCTAGGTGGCATACAAAGTTAAAATAATGTAAACAAGATTAAAAAAAATCAATAAAATGCCATAGGTAGCATAAAAATATTAAAACAATTTTGAAAAATAAAAAAAACCAATAGCATAAAAACAAACATATAACAGATGAACATGCAGCAGTCAGACGCTAGACACCCCTCAGTTAGTGCTGTCTCTCAAGCCATTCATGGAAGATCTAAGCACTGTTACTGCCACAGACATGCTGTCACAAGGTGTGGTGAAAACAAAGAAGCAGCCTCTTTTCCTTCTATATCCCCCACAACAGTGCTGTGATTGAAGGTGAAAAAGATAGCATTTTAAAAATTATTCCCTGATTGGAATAACCTGCATCTTCTCCCATTTGCTTGTATTTTTCTTATATGGAGAACTTGCAGTCATAACCTGGTTTGCATGTAAGAACAACCCAAAGTTCAAATTAAGTAGCAGTTGAATTGTGGGCCGTTGTTTTGTGTGAACTCTGCACTATGGTTTAGCTATGGGTTGTTAACCCTGAACATCCCAGGAAACAAAGCCATAGCTATCAATTCATAATTAAAACATAGTGCAGAGTTTGCATGTAACAACAACCCATGATTCAACAACAACCCATGATTCAATGACAACCCATACTCAACCTTTAGTCTGGGTTATTGTTCTAGGCAAACCAGGCAGTCTGTCTCTTCCTTTGCCTATGAGTTGTTCACAAAGCTTCAGAGCTACCCAGATCCACTTCAGAACAAATTAGAAGAAGTTCCCTTCACTTTGAACATCTCCCTAATCTCTGGTTCAGGATTTGGGATTTCCCCAAATCTGATGCCACCCCTTGTCCATACATACATACATACATAATTTGAGCAGTAGAACAGCTTTGAACCCAGCCAACTCATACTTATGGACAGAAAATCTTCCTGGTAGCAATGGATTCAAGGAAAACTAGGGTGACCATATTTGGTAAACCAAAAAAGAGGACACCTAGTGTGTGTGTGGGGAAGCAGCTTTCTGAGTCCTGCAGAAAGTACGTTATTCCCCCGCCACCTTAAAGAACCCGATTGGAGTGGAGGACGGGAAAGGATTTCTGCACCACCACCATCCACTCCAATTGGGGCCTTTTCTATAATGTCCACGAATGACCCACTTTCCCCTTTAAGACCTCAGTTGGAGCTTGGAGTGGGAGAATGATGTGCCTCAAGAAAGCATGTCATTCACTCCTGCCATGCTAATGGCAGCCTTAAAGAGGAAGGTGTGATTCCAGGACATTATTGAAAATTATAGAAAATCCCCCCTGACACCATGGAAAGAACAAAAACCAGGACAAATCCGGGGAAATCCTGACAGTTGGTCACCCTAGGAAAACAGTTTTGTAAAAGGTGGATCTGCACAGTGCTGATTGGCTGGCCTTGTGACATTACAAAGCCATTCTGACACACACACACACACACACACACACACACACACACACACACACACGAGCTGTGTTACAATATATATGCAATCTCTCTCTCTCTCTCTCTCTCTCTCTGGCCTTAGCTAGACCTAAGGTTTATCCCAGGATTGTCCCGGGGTCATCCCTGTTCATGTAAATGACACACAGGATATCCCGGGAGCAGGCAGGGACGGCCCTGGGATAAACCTTAGGTCTAGCTAAGACCCCCCCCCCTCTCTCTCTCTCTCACACACACACACACTTAATTGGAGGAATAGGCATGGTGCTCTCAAGGGTAAATAAAGGTGGGGCCCATTTCAGTCATAGGAGGTGAAGATGAAGAGGATATGGTTGCCAGATTCTGAGAGGAAAACATGTCTCATTTGAGAGGTGAAGGTGGTGGGAATCTGAGATTTTCCTACAATGTAGCAGAAGAAAACTCTTTTATCCCACTTGGCCGGCATGGTGTGAGGGGAAAAAACAGCAGTTGTGTTGGGAAGGAGGGGAACAAAGGCCTCACATGTTCGCACATGTAGGCCACGTGATGCAAAGGTGGGGCTGAGCCATGCCTCTTATCAGCCTCTCTGGTCTTTTCGGCTGCATGTGGGCAGCACTTACCAGAGCAGCCCTTCTGTGAGGCCTAGGGCCTACACAAGATCTGGCAGCGGTTCCTGACCGCAGCAAAGCCTCAGCTCCGGACTTCAGTCCAGGGGCGGAGAGGTGTTCTTTCATCCAGCAGTGGCAATCTCAGTGGGGGCGAAGTGTTTGTGGATCCAGCGGTGGCAGCAGTCTCTGCAACGATCTCAGCAGTGGTGGCAGCGGTGGTAGCACTAGATCAGGGAGCGGAAATGCGGTGCAGCAACACCCCATTCCCAGGTTTTAGTCACAAGCACACCCTCCCGATATTGTTAAAGATAATAGCACGGCTGATAGGCCTCCCAACACATTTCAGGTCCCATTTGGGCAGCCCAGCTTATCTGCAGTTGTGGGCTTTCTGCTGGGGTTTTATTATTTAGTGTGGCCCATTTGCCTTATTCAGCCCACAACAAGGCTCCTCAAAGGTTAGTGGCACTGTGCTCTGGGTGGGCACCCTTGTTTATCTGGGCCTCATTTTCATTTTCTCTGCCCCAAACATAAAAGGTGTGCAGTGCAGGCTGTCACTCTATCTGAGGCCTAAATTGTCCATCCTTGGCCATATTATTTATTTATTTAAAACACTTATATCCCGCCCTATATCATTAAGATCTTGGAGCGGCATGCAGATAAAAGCATACAGTATAAAACAAGAAATTTGCACAGTTAAAAACAAATTAAACCATGAACCAAATTAAATCTCTCTCTCTCTCTCTCTCTCTCTCTCTCTCTCTCTCTCTCTCTCTCTCTAATTTAAAAGCAGTAAAAGCAGTTAAAACAATGTGCCAGTGAGTTTAACCATCAAAGCAAAGTGGAGAGGAGGGGCTTTTTGGGCAAGGTTGTTGCATATGGGATAGAGTGTTGGACTGGGAGTTGAGATTCAGGTTATGCTCCATCAGTTACAGGAATTGGTGGGGCATTTGAACTTTGTGTGCAGAGTGGTGGCGCCAGGGAGGGCCTTCATCAGGTACCTGTGCGATGCTATGAGGGGAATAAAGCTCCCCCTTCATCGCATTGGAGTGTCTGTGGAGATGAGAGCTGATTTAGAGGTTTGGGCTTCCTTCCTCCAACAGTATAATGGCATATCCTTTTGGAGACAGGAAGTTTTGTTGGTGGCGCAATTACAAGTGTGTTCTGATGCCTCTGATGCTCATGGTTTGGGGGTAATTTTTATGGACAGATGTGTGCTCGACGGAGGCCTTAGCATTGGAAAGAAACTGCGATTTGCAGGGACCTGACTTTTTTTGGAACTCTTCCCTATTGTAGTAGCTGTGTGGTTCTGAGCTGATCTTTCCAATGCTGCTGTCCCTTTTTGGTGTGACAACATGGCCACAGTCCAAATAGTTAATTCCTTTTCATCTAAAAACACACGGGTGATGAGACTGGTTAGAGACGTGACTTGCTGTTGCCTTGAATTTATCATAACTTTTCATGCCTGTCACATACCTGGGATGGATAATGGAATCGCTGACGCTTTGTCGCATAACCAGATGCATCGTAGAGGCATGGCCCCGAGAATGCTGAAGGGTAATTTGGTTGGTCTATCCTTCCAGGCCAAGATTCTTTAACTGTCTGATATGACCACTGGCTTTCAGGTCAGAAGAATGTTGGAAGCCTGGGCAAGATCCACCCCTCACATTCTAGACAGGTGATGGCCCATTACACCCAAGATTTTGAGTGGCTTGCATAGGCAGGGGATGATATTATGTTTTTCTAATTATGTACAAGCTCTGGCACCTTTTAGGAGATTGGCATATCCAGAACTCCTGCTCCTCGTGAGTGTCATGGCTCACATGTCAGGATATGGTATGCTTTTGGAGATCCTCCTGCCTCATCTACTCAGGTTTTTATAGCTCTGAGTGGGGATGATATGGGGCGGTCTCCCCACACTCTCAAAGTGTCATCTTAGAAAGGGGCTGGGTTACCCGACTCCTGGCTTAAGAGAGTGGCTCGCCCTTAAAACCAGGCAAGTAGCCTGAGATTAGGACATATTGATTCCTGCACTTTTCACATGCAGTTCCAGGAAGGGGTTGAATCTCCCTTGTTGTTTAAATAAAGAGGCCCTAGTTTATCCCAAGCTCTGGTGTCTGTGTCTTTATTCCATATTTCCTTCTCCACTCACAACTGCTGTGACTCCTGTTTCCTCACATGTTGGTAAACATGTTCTAAAGATACCTGTCCTTGGATGTTTAATCTCCGATTCATATACATTGCTTTATACTGCCCTGAAAGAGTGTGTGTAGAGATACATGTAACACATTAAATATACAACAGTTGAAGACTGAGTTTGTATGCAGAATTAAAATTTGCATTTGTCTCTGCAAAAGAAATTGGAAAGTGTTGCTTTTTAAGTATTCAGTTCCTAAGTTGTTTTCAAAAGGTGTCTTTCTGTCTAGCCAGTACTTTCCCCAAGGATACAATTGTGATACAATTTTTAAGGGGAAAATACCTTGCTCTGTTTACATTCTGCTCTAAAATAAGCCTTGTTAATAAAGCTATGCATGACTATCATGAAATTGCAATAATAAATCTCATATAGTTGGGATTCTTGACTCTACATCTATTTTTATGAGACTTGCAAATGGAAAGCACTTACGAATGTGCATTATTAAAAGCTTCATTAGAATAAGTGAAAGAAGTTCAGCTTTGAGATCGAGTAAATTGTTCTCAAAATAAAAATGGACTCATCCTATATATAGAAAAAAGCTTAAATAATTGTTTTAATACCATCATGTATAACAGCAGCTTTAAAAAGCGGAAAATTGATGTATCTTATCTTGAATTTTAACCATGCTCAAAATTATTGTCCCTATTGGTCATGGGCAAAAATAATTCCCCGTCCCACATTTTCTTTTTTAACTTAACAGAGTACTTCATTTAATTTATATCATGTAGCATTACATATGGCTCTCCCCCTTTTTCCTTTTAAAATTAAAGTGTGAGAATGCTGATATGTAGGCAAGCTATTATTCATAGTTGTGGCTTGTTGATGATGTTACTTTTTGCGTAATAGTATGTAATATGGTACACAGTCTTCCTCCACATGGTGTCCTCTATATATTTTGGATATCCACTCCCATCAGCCTCAGCCAATGGCCAAGAATCTTGGGGGTTGTAGTCTAAACAGCTGAAAGGCATCAAGCTGGGAAAATCTAGTCCAGGAAAGGAGAGCAATATAACTGAGTGTACAGGAATGGCTTAAACTGGTATAGCCAACAATATTGGAAGTGCTTTTCATTGATTACAGATCATGAGACTTCTAATGACACTTTGTAAGTGCAAAGGTGTAGACTTGTTCATTAGGACTATGCTGAAAGGCTCTTTGTCTTTAATTCTGAAAAGCTGGGGGATATTTCAGCAGTTCAGGAGAGGTGCAAGAGGGGCTGAAGTATGCAGGGAGCTTATTGCTAGCAGAATCCATTTTGGGCACCATATTTTTCTTCTTCTCCCTAGCAGGCTTGACGATGCAGGCAGAAGGCATTGATCTTACTCTGACTGGTTTCATGACAATGCCACATCATCTCATAACATTGCCAGGAAGTCAGACAGAATGAGGACAATACTGCCTGCTGGAAAGAAGAAGAAGAAAAAAAGGCAGCTCCCTGTCAGGGATCCCAGCAGTGCCTTCACTGGCACTACTAAGATCACAAAATACAGCAGTGGCACTAGTGGCTCCGATGTCAGTGGGGCAGTGAAGCTGTTCCAGGTTCCAGGCTGGATAGCTCCTTTGGAGTGATGACTGGTTATGACTGGGTAGCTTGTCTATACAAATGAAGTAGACCTTTATGGTAATAGTTCATATGAGGAAGAACAAATAGATAATTAAAAACACATTTAGAAAGAGAAAGCAAGGAGCTGAAAGCAAGCACACTTTAAAAGAACCAAATAATAGTGAGACCAAGTCCATAGGTGAGCCTTCACATGACTCTAGAAGAGTCTTCATGCACAAATGAATTCTGAAATGATGTGATGATCACCTTCCTCAGAGAGCCCTGAATATTATACCACCTCCTGTGTGACTCCAAGTGTGTCTCTAAGTGTGCACTTAGCACGATGCTGAGGCGTTGCCTCTGGTAGCCTCTTCTTAAATACCTGAGGGGAGAGCAGAAGTTGCTTGCAGCTGCTTGGTAAAGCACGGCAACAGCCAACACACACAGGTCTCCTTGAATTCAAACCCAGCCCTCTCCCAGCCCCTGGTTATGACTGAAACCTGGAGCAGGTTCACTGTCCCACTGACATCAGAGCCACCAGCCTCCACTATGTAGAACTTTAAAAGTTGAGTTTGGGGGGGGGGCAGTTTTGTGAAAATGTTTTAAAAAGAGATTTTGGCTTAGCCTCTTTTTTATTACTAAGCTTTGGATAAAGCAGATTCTACCATTATGTGTATTAAATTCATTATATATTCTTCTACGGTAGTGACAGCTCTTAGAATGATCTCTCTTTTGAGGTATGACAGGCCTCAGTGCTAACAAGTTTTAGGCATTTGTCGAAGACTTATCTATTTTCTTTGGCTTTTACCCACAGATGAGCTATCTTTGAACCACCCTCTAATATATAATACCATTGTGTATTTTTTGTATCATTTTGTAAACAACCTTGAGATTTATTCAAATGAGAACTGGTATATAAATATTTCTAATAAATAATAATAAATTATGGTGATCCTTATTCTTCTACTCTGAATGAGTAACACAGTGGTCTAGACAAGGATTATTTTTCTACAATGTATGCTCTCTGAAGTTTTATATATGGTAACCCAAGTAATTTATGATAGCTATGGTTAAACTGGTTGCTCTTCGTAGTAACAGGTCACCACAAGCTATCCCCTGGTTTTGAAAAGTAAAAGATTTCTCTAAAGGAGCATTTTTCTGCAATGTTCACTGGCTGAAATTTCATCAGACAGGAGATCAATAGGAAGGTGCTTTTTTAAAAGCCAGTCATGTTCTTGGTGGTCTCTGAAAATAATTTGACAATTGTTGCTGTCAATAAAGTTGTTTTGGTAAGACTAGCTGTCTGCACTGATTTACAAATGACAACAGGAGTAAGAGCTGCTTCACCTTTTCCCCCCCTCCTACATGGTGATGATAACAGTTTAGGTAGAATCTTATGTGAAGTTCCCCATAACAGAAATAATTTCTATAGTAGGGAAGGATCTTTGGAGAATGTCATATCTGAAAAAAGGTCAGTGTTTATTCTTCAGTTATATTTCTTAAGAAAGAGGAGGAGTGGATTCCCTTGGTAAAGTAACTCATTGTTTTCACACATGGCGATGTATATATGTATTTATACAAGGGGGATTATCTCTGGTGAGAAGCGTCATGGATGAAGGAAGCCATAAGACATCATGTTACTAAAGAAAAGTAAACCTCATTATTAATGCTTAACCTCTTGTGCCTTAATTCTTGAACCCTCTGCCTTGCTCCATTCAGCCATGGCTTTTCCCTTACATTTTCACTCACTCTGCTGCTCTGGCTACAATAAAAAGGAGGAAGGGAGGCTGGTGTTAGTCTCTCCCCCACTCTGCTGGCGCTGTTGTGGCACCATGAGTATTTGGAAGTATAGTTTTTTCTGTACTCCTGTAACCCAGCTCACATACCATAGCAACAATAGGTTACTGGGGAAAAGGAAGAGTGTGTGAGAAAAAGAGATCCTTCTCCCTTTAATTTCTGCAACAGCATGGTGAGTCCAAGGCAGGGAATGATTGATTATTTTCCAGTTTGGATTAAAATCTATATTGGAGAAGAACTTGGAGGAGAGGGTTGTAAAGCTTTCCTCTCATCTGATGCAAGCATTATGAGCCACAAAATATCAAATGAAGTCTGAGAATACTGAAATTCGTTTGCATCTTGAGATAGGCTTGCTCAGTTGGGAAGTATAAGCTTCAGTGAGGGCTGATTTATATGCCACAGTTGACTAGGTACTTCGGTTATTTGTTCTGGTGTACTGGCCTGAACACTGGAAACAGAAACTAAATGAGAAATTGATGCCATACTGTGTTAGCAGTTTCATCACCATGGAAGTATCTTTAGGAACTTTCACATATTTAAGTTAACCTGCCTAATGTATATACCTAGTTTTCTTTAAGGTGTCACTTGATTCTAGTGAATTTTTAGAATGTTTTCAGGATGTTTTAAAGATGTTTTAATCATGTATGGTATGTTTTTAATCAGTTTTAATGTGTATTTTATATCATGTTTTTATACTGTTTGTTTTATACTTTGAATGGTTTTAGTTTTTGTGAACCGCCCAGGGAGCTTTGGCTGTTGGGCAGTATAAAAATGCAATTAATAATAATAATAATAATAATTCTAGTTATTTCAAGAAAGTGTGATATTTTAAAAAAATCTTATTTGATGGTATTTTTGTTGTCACAAAATTTTACTTATTTTGAAATAAAATTAAAAATAAAGTAAACAAAAATAACATGCATAACAGATCAATGAAGAAATAAAGAAACTCACCAGTTATTATTCTTAGTTCATTACTGATGTGCTTGCAGACTATCTAGAGTAAAACAGCCTAAACAAAAGCTAACTATGTAATGAAAGAATGAAAATACAGGGCATATGTAAGGTGTGTATGAGAGAGAGAGAGTGAGATTATGTATTAGAAATAGGTAGATGTACTTGGTTGAAAGTTCAAATGTTTGAAGGTTTATTTGTGACGATGAAGCCAAGCATTAACAAAACAGAAAGCTCATCTGTTCCTTATTAATGCACAGTAATTAATTAAGGCAATATCTTTCATTAATTTCTCTGTTTGTGTATTACGTGTTAAACATCCGTTCTAAGCCGTCCTGAAGCTAAGATGAACATTTTCCAGCAGTATTGATGCTTTTTGTTAGAAAATCAGTAGAGCGAGTGTAAGTAGTAGTTTACGTGCTCTCAGAAAAGAGGAGAATTATTGAACTCAAGAAAATAAATACCCAGAAAACAATAAAACATTACAGAAATTGTAGAAATATTACACACTCACCCTGAAAAGCTAGTCTGCATTGTTTGGCATACAATAAACAAGCTTATGGACCTAATTTCTTCCATAGGTATAAGCTTAAAGGAGCATGTGGTATCATCTATAGTATTGTACATTTACAGGAGTCTTAAAAACTCTGAAATGGTATGTTTAAAGCAAAGTCAAGCAATGCTGTGTTTATGTAGCAACATTTTTTGTTTGTGGGGGCAATGTCTATGAATCTGAAAACTTGGCAGGATCTACGCTACTGCTTTATAATAGTTTATAGCAGTATTGACAACTGTTGGAGCCCACAACACCATTCCATATACTATTTTCAAACCACTTTCAAAGCGTTATATCCTGCCTTGTGTAGCTCTGGCCCTGGTCATGATATTAATGTCATATAATGTGAGGGAAGGTGAAAAAAAGTATAGATCAGAGAGAATAGTTAATTCTGCATATAAACAATGTATTATTTGATTTCTTACTTGCATTCACATCCAGACGTTTCACTGCAGACCTAGTGGTATTATTGTAGCTTAATTTACTTATATGTAGGCTGGGAGAGTGACACCACCCAGAGTAATACGGTCAAGTGAAGACTGAAGTTGGGTTTTCTTCATCCAAGATTATCCACTACACCATGTGGGGCTTTCAGCTGATACATATGAGGAAACATAGTTATGATTTGCCTGATCTAATTTAACCCACGCCTTATAAACTGAACAAGATAGAATAACTAGGATTTTGGTAGGCCATGGTTAGGCCACTAAACATTTTGCAGTAAATGCTTAGTGAGAGTGTTTAAACTGTGGTTATGTAGCCACCATGGTTAGGAATGATTCACATGACACTCAACCATAATGTTTCGCTCAAAATGCGTAACTCCCATGGCTTAGTGTGTCTTCTGAACAGAGTCATTGTGAAACGCCAAGCTGTAGTCTCCTAGATCTTTTCTACATATAATATTTCTGCATAGATCATTTTCTTTCCCCTACAAGTCCCACTATAAATATAAGGAAAAGCTGTTTATGTGAGAGTCAGTCATCTCCCACCCATTCCCAAATGGTCTTCTAGGGAAACCTGCCAGTTCCACAAAATTCTGTATTAATTATTACACAAGACTTTTTAAAAAATTCACGCCAAGATTAGGCCTGTCCCTTGATTCTACCTGTACAACATTAAAATTCTGTTTGTTATTATCATATTAGAATTGCTGGAACTTGTTGGTGCAGGTAAATAAGATTAAACATTCCCAAGGTTGCTAGTGCACTTTGGCAGCCACCCAGTGGAGACAAGATGGACAATTGACAGCCTAGCTCAGTGTAAGCAAGTTCACAATTAAGTTTATGGGGAAATGGTAGAGCTATACTGACTTGTCCTTCTTTCCAAAAACCATAGAATACCTCTCAGTTAAGGTGCAAGTCTGTGATTTACATACTCTTTATATGTTGCTGTTTCATGTTACCAAAAGAAAAATCACTCTTGCACATGATACCTCAGAAAACCTTGCTGTCAGTCTCAATATATACCACGAGTATGCCTTCTCAAAACACAAAGTTGTAGAACAACAGATTTTGACACCAACTCTGTTCCAGTGCTGTCACCTCTAAAGAAAACTGGCCATACAGTTCAGGGAAGAATATCTAATGCTTGTAAAAGAAGTAGACAGTCTGCAGAATGATTACAAATGGGTTTGTTGTTTTCCTAAATGGGAAAAGAGGAATATCCTAAAGTGCAGCTGCACTCTAAACCACATTTTATTAACATATTTTAATTGCAGCCACACCAATTACAGAGACAGTTTCTGTAAAAAGCAATTGCTCTAAAAGACAATTACAAAATGGAATGCTGATTGTGCATGCCACTGAAGATGTACATTTTTAATTGGCATGTGTGCACATTTAACACTACAATTTTCTTTAAAACCCTAAAAGGAACAGCATTTGCAAATTACAGTATAAAATGATGGATGGAATGGATGAAACTAATTTCAAGGAGACTAAAACATTAGATCAATATTTGTAAGACTCCACCTTTACTGGCTGAAACATCCTAGATAGTCTGGTACCAAATATATACCCATACATACGTAGTGTCATGTCCCTCATCCTTTTCAGGGCATAGGTGAAAATCTTTGACAAAGAGGAAAATCAGGCTGCTCTTCCAGGGAAGGGATACTCAGTCCCATATTCAGCCCCTCCTCCTGGCCTGAAGGCATAGCCTAGGCATTATTCGCTCAGTCAGAGCATGAACCACTGACAGAAACATCTCCCCAACTTTGCAGAAGTCTGAGATGGGGATGGAAGGCTTTGTTTAGTTTTAGCTTGCTGCTGGTTCTAAATGGGTGGGCAACATGTGGCCTTTCAGATGTTTTGGCCTACAACTTCCATCAATCCTAGCCAGCATAGACAATGGTGATCAATGACTGGAAAAGGAAAGGAAAGGAACCTCTCGTGCAAGCACTGAGTCATTACTGACTCTTGGAGGGATGCCAGCTTTCACTGATGTTTTCTTGGCAGGCCTTATAGCGGGGTGGTTTGCTGTTGCCTTCCCCGGCCGTTATTACCTTTCCCCCAGCTAACTGGGTACTCATTTTACTGACCTCAGGAGAATGGAAGGCTAAGTCGACCTGAGCCGGCTGCCTGAAACCAGCTTCCGCTGGGATCAAACTCAGGCCGTGGGGAGAGTTTCAGCTGCAGACACTGCTGCTTTACCACTCCGCGCCACACGAGGCTCTATAATGACTGGAACAGTAGGCCAAAATATCTGAAGAGCCACACATTGCTCACCTCCATTCTAGAAGGAGAGAGATCCAGCTAGCAAAACTCACACTCTTTCAGCAGAACTTTCCAAAAGTGGGCTTCCGACTTCACCTAGCTTGCCATGACTTCTCTATTTACCTTGAACACATTCTACTTACCTGATATAACCTTGCTTGTCTAGACTTGATTGTTCTACTTGGACTAGATTCCCTTTACTCAAATCTGACCCTGTTAGATGCCATTGACTTAACCTCTGTGCGTCAGTAGCAAGGGCAATGCTTTCCCTTCCTGCATGAAAGAACAACAATGTCAAAACATACTTTTGTTCAATCAAATTCAAAAGAAAATCACTATTTATTATTTATTACATTTATATTTATATAACGCCCCATCACCGAAGCTCTCTGGGCGGTTTACAAAGATTAAAAAGATTAGATTAAAAAGACTGAACATTAAAAATCAATATACAAAATTTAAAAACAAAAGCAACAGCTAAAATTTAAAACAATTTTAAAAATTAGATCCCAAGCTGGCTATTTCAACCAACAAAAAATAATGGCACAGATTTGCGCTAGATATTGACTTTTAAATTCTTTTAAAACTATTGTCATGTGCTAGATAAATTAATATAATAATAAAAGGTTTACTGTCACTAAAAATGGTGGTTGTCAATCTAGCCCGTTCGAACACTGATAGACTAAAATGAAATTCAATACAAATGATCAGGGACATAATTCTACACTGCAAATTCAAATAACAGTCCCCACAACCATTTTCAAAGGGGAGCAGAAAAGATATAAATTGCAATATCCTCAAATACTGAGATATCAAAATGGAAAATGGTTTGCACTTTCAGCACACACTTACACATTTCGTGTTTGAACCCAAGCTCTAACCCACACCCTCTTTTTCAAAAAGGCTAGGAATGGACAAGAAGTATCACTGTGCTTTAATAGTATGGCTTTGGATTGCATTATATCATAGCTACAGAAATTTAGTAGAGTTATATCGTTCTGTTTTTTTAAAAGAAGATTTATTTATTTATTTATTTATTTATTACACGTATATACCGCCCCCATAGCCAGAGCTCTCTGGGCGGTTTACAGAAATTCTAAAATTGAGATAAAAACAAGTATACAAGTATATATACAGGTACTGAATTATCTTCTAAGAACCTCAACCTACAACAAAAAATTTTAAAAAATGAGATCAGTGCACATCTCTAACTTCAGAGTTTCTTGCCTGTCAGCTAGAATTTTCCTCATCAGCTGCCTCAAATTATATCATATTTTACAAAGCTTGAAAACATCAACCAGACATCATTAGTCTGAACTGTTTGAGGCAATCTATAACCATTTGTGTGTGTCAAGATGAAGCACATCTATGAGAAGCAGAGCAATTCTTTTGGGACTTTGAACTTTAAAAAATTGTATAGTCAACTGTCTTTCTGTTCTGGTTGTTATATGCTAATAATTTCTCTGAATTTCAGTAGTATTAATTTATAAATGTGATATTCTAGTACATGAACAACCCTCTGACAACTTGCAGATAATATACTTCTGCAAATTGGTACTATAGAACACTGTGTATATCTGCTTAGCTGCAACCCATTTTTTTCCTTCCTAGATAGATATGAAAATAGCAACTAATTGAATAGTAGGGATGTATGAGAAATTTGTTTCAATTCACTTTTGGCCAGAACTTACCCAGTTCATATTTCCCTGAACTAAACAATCTGTGGTTGAAGTCTGTACATTTTTGAGCTTGTGATGCGATTCATGGAACAAAAATAAATGTGTTTTTCAAAATGCATACATGTGAAAAATGCACGTGAAAAATGCAAACTTTTGGAAAAAAAATATGTACAAAACACCTTATTGGGAGGGAAATACATGCCTTTAAAATGCACAAAAATGATGTATACATTTGGGAAAATGTGATTTTACTAGGGGTTAAAGGTTTCTTTCTGGGTGTATGGATCTCTCTGAGCAAATGGGATAACAAAGTGGTTCAAGAGACAGGGAAAGGGGGCTCTGGCCCTGGAAATATGGCCTAAACACAAGAGAAGGGTGGAAATACTGCTAAGAAAAGATCATGAGGAACAGTCTTGGAAAAGCAACCTCCAGGAGCTGTGCAATAGCAAGTCTGTGACTCTAATTTAAAAAGGGGGGGGCAAGGAAAGACATTAATTCAAATATAGTAATTGATTCAGAACAAAGAATACAAAGAACTCATTGGTTCTGAAGCTGGAATCAGGATGGGGCAGAACAAAGAGATCAATAGTTGACTCTTTCTAATAATTTCCTTACAAATTTCCTTCAGTAGTAAAACTTGCTAATGTGGCCTTGTGTAAACCACTATTTCCTTAGGCATGGGTGAAAAATTCCTTCGTTTCATCAATATTATTATTATTATTATTATTATTTATATAGCACCATCAATGTACATGGTGCTGTACAGAGTAAAACAGTAAATAGCAAGAGTCTGCCGCATAGGCTTACAATCTAATAAAATCATAGTAAAACAATAAGGAGGGGAAGAGAATGCAAACAGGCACAGGGTAGGGTAAGCAGGCACAGGGTAGGGTAAAACTAACAGTATAAAGTCTGCACAACATCAAGTTTTAAAAGCTTTAGGAAAAAGAAAAGTTTTTAGTTGAGCTTTAAAAGCTGCGATTGAACTTGTAGTTCTCAAATGTTCTGGAAGAGCGTTCCAGGAGTAAGGGGCAGCAGAAGAAAATGGACGGAGCCGAGCAAGGGAAGTAGAGACCCTTGGGCAGGCGAGAAACATGGCATCAGAGGAGCGAAGAGCACGAGCGGGGCAATAGTGTGAGATGAGAGAGGAGAGATAGGAAGGAGCTAGACCGTGAAAAGCTTTGAAGGTTAACAGGAGAAGTTTATAGTGGATTCTGAAGTGAATTGGAAGCCAATGAAGAGATTTCAGAAGTGGAGTAACATGGTCAGAGCGGCGAGCCAAGAAGATGATCTTTGCAGCAGAGTGGTGAACAGAAACCAACGGACTGATGTGAGAGGAAGGAAGGCCAGAGAGAAGAAGGTTGCAGTAGTCCAACCGTGAAATAACCAGTGCATGAACAAGCGTCTTGGCGGAAGAGACAGACAAAAATGATCGAATCCTGGCAATATTATACAGGAAAAATCGACAAGATTTAGCTACTGCCTCAATATGAGGAATAAAGGAGAGCGAGGAGTCAAATATAAAACCAAGGCTACGAGCTTCCTTGACCGGAGTAAGCGTAACATCATTGACAGTAAGAGAGAATGAGAGATGAGGAGAAGGTTATGGAGGAAAAACGAGCAATTCAGTCTTTGCCATATTGAGTTTCAAACGACGATGAAGCAGCCAAGCTGAGATATCTGAAAGACATGCCGAGATACGATCGTGAACATCAGGAGAAAGTTCCGGAGATGACAGATATAGTTGTGTATCATCGGCGTACAGATGATATTGGAGGCTATGAGATTGAATAAGCTTGCCCAAGGGCAACATGTATAAGGAAAACAACAACGGGCCAAGCACCGAGCCTTGCGGAACCCCTACTGAAAGGGGAAAGAAGATGAGCTGCCATTAGCCAACACGCTGAAAGAGCGACCCGCTAGATAGGAGGCAAACCAGTTATAGACAGAGCCACAAAATCCAAGGTCATGAAGGGAATCTAAGAGAAGATCATGATCAACCATGTCAAAGGCTGCAGTTAGATCAAGGAGAATAAGAACGGAATAATGGCCTTTAGACTTGGCAGTAAGGAGATCATTGGTGATCTTAGTAAGGGCTGTTTCGGTGGAATGCAGAGGACGGAATCCAGATTGAAGTGGATCCAAAGCAGAGTTACTAGAAAGAAAGTCAAGACAGCGAGAGTAGATGAACTCCCCAAACTAATATGTGAACTGGAATGCAAATTATTCTTCTGTTTCTGCGCTTCTCTGAATTTTGAAAATGTAATTCTCAGATCAAGATGTGTACACAAATCTGTATGTTAAGGAAAACTGCATGCAACAATGCATACGTTAGGGGAAATGTGTACAAAAACATGTCCATTGGGGAAAATGCCTATGAAAATGCATACAGTGGGTGGGTGTGAATGAAAATGTGTATGAATTTGTAGGCAGACATCTTACTAAAAATTCATAAACTGATGCAGAACTTGTGTTTCAAAAGCTCAAACAATGTAGGAACAGATTTGGCAATCCTCAAGAGTGATGTAATATTTACCAGGAATGAACGACATGGTGGTAGCAGTCTCCTGGTGTAGGTGTCATTAGCATGTTAGGGTGGATTTCATGGTTACATAAACTTCATGGAGGAAAGTTTGCAGCAAGTGCAGAACGGTGGCGACCCTGTCACAGTAGACATCTCTCTCAGCTGAATCTGTAATGCCACACTGAGCTTCTTATAAATAAATTAAAACTGATTTCCCGGCTGAACATATATATATTCTCTAGTACCATAACCTAAGAGTAGATGAGGGAGAAATGATTATACTGATATATGGTTTAATAAAGCAGTGTTAGAAATTACATTCAATCACAGAAAGTTGCCTGCATTCTCTTCCTTACCCCACAGTCACAGTATCAAAGAAATCCTGTTCTGTGAATAGCATATCAGTATAGCATTCTAGCTATACACGAGCTGTGTTTACATTTTTCTAAATCCGTAGTTGTTTATAGAAAAGGAATTAAATTAGATTTCTCTTTCACCCCAATTCAGTGAAACGAACAGAACGGAAGTTGCAAAACATTGCAAATGTGACTAAGCTTATTCCTTAGAAATTCTTTCCATGAGGAATATTAATTTCATCCAGATAGTATCAGCCATGCCTGTGCTGCCATCACATTAGATAAAGCTACCCTACTCAGTGATAAGACCTATGTTAGGAGAGTGGGCAGGCATTTGTTATTTCTGTCACATAGCTGGAATTGAAAACATAATGTGCTGCAGCAGGAGTCAAAATTAAAGGTGACTCTTTAATCAGTGATTTCATTATAGCTATCATATGTATCAGTAACTCAACATAATGAGCCTATCCTTTCAGAGAGGAGGACCTGATGATGGTAAGCCACAACATACCTGGTGTTAAGAACTTTAAAACTAAATTCTCAGGTAGCCTATTATTAGTGCAACTCATTCAGGATTTATGTGTTGGCAGGTGCTGGTATATTAAATAGGGCTTATATAGCAAGAAGCAATTATATGATACAATCAATACTATGGCAGCAATCCAAAGAGCTCCTAAAGGTATTACCTAATGAAGTTGCCTAAGCAGTAATGGAGACAGTCCGTGCCCTCAGGCTTGCATTCTAAAAAAGACATGACACACAAGGAAAAGTGGATGGGGAGGGAAGAAGGGGAAAAGAAAAAAATTAAGGATACTGATCCAGCAGACCAACAGCTTCTTCTTCCCCACGGGGTCATGATGTCAGTTAACCCTGTGTGTGTGTGTGTGTTCCACATTGTGGAGACTGTGGTTCTGTTGTGGCTTCAAGGCTGGAATTCTAAGCATGATTTCCTCTGGTGGAAATCATGCTTAGAATGTATTAACCTGGAGAACTGATCTATTCAGGACCATGTCAAAAGAGATCTTTTGCTTCCCAAGATGAAACAAGAACACTTATATAAAAGAATGACATATAATTTACAAATCGTTGTAACATGGGTGCAGGATATAAACAATAAATGCAAAAGAAAGCAATTGGTGTTGCATTAGTTCCCTGGATACAATGGGGTGTCATTTTAAGGGCCTTGGGACTCTGGACAGGCAAGCACCCTTCCTCCTCCCAAAATGAGAACAAAGAGCAAGCCAGTGTGTTTGGATTTTATAGCTGCCTCTCCTAAGTTTCAGAAATGTCAAAAGATTCACACATCTATCCCTCTCTTCACCAAGGAGAAAAGAGGTGTTGTTGTTTTTACTTCTAGGCCGGAAAGAGAGTTTCTTATTGCAAAGAGTAGTCTTATAAGAAATAAAGTATGAACCACTAAGAGTTATCTGCTTGGTGTTCATAGTAAGAACCTACTAACCTTCACTATATTTGTATACAGCTATGGCCTTAGCTAGACTTAAGGATTATCCCAGGAAAATGGAGGCACTGAAAATGCAAAGCACTGGAAGCAAGGTACTCAATATTGGAACTGGCAGAGGTGTTGTTGCTAGCAGCTTTCAAGTTGCCAGTGAGAGCTGATATAGCTAAAGTTACTAGAACTCCAGTTGCTTCTCAACAGAGGTTTGTCAGATGTCCTCCTCATGAGAAAGGCCCAAATCCTGAATATTCTTTTTCAGTGAGCGCTCCTTCACCTGACAACCATTCTCTCATGCATTTTAAGGTGCCAGCATTCTCGGGGGCTAGGTGGACTCTTGGCTTCTCTAGGAAGCAGACCCTGGCACTCGCCAAGAAGGTCCAGGACCTTCTTGGCTAGTGTCAGGGTCTTTTGAGGGGCCAACTGGCTCAGATAGTTCTAGCTCCTCCTCTGAAGTTGGCAACTATTTGTCATCTGGGACCATGATAAATAGTTGCCAACTACTCTACTAAATAGAGTAGTTGGCAACTCCTCACCACTGTCTTCTACAAAAATCTACTACAGGAAGAGATATGGACTCTGGAAGAATGGGGTTGTCCATGGTCAATGCTGAGGTCAATTCATTTCCCCATTCCACCACATCCTTCCCCCCCCCCCAATGGCTTCCTATGAGAATGGGAGTGGAGTCTGATCCTGGGATCCTGGCAGTTTTCTTTTTATGTAAAGTGGCCTTAGAGGTGCCAGTGCTGTTAAAGGTGGGCATAGAGGCTGAGGATGTTCAGGTAATTAAAGGACAGTTCAAGGATAAGAATGTTACGAGATGCTGGTAGAGATGTTGCCAGTAAGTGACTCCGTTCTTTCCAGAAGTTGATGTACAAAATAAGGTAAAATTCTGATACAATATCACTATTGAGGTCTGAAAATAAAAATATTTTGATACATTGACATTATATAAAATAATTTATACCATGCCTTTCTGCACCAACATGTACTGAAAGCAGCTCACAACTTTTGACTTTAAGAAACAGTAAACAGTAAACCCATTTAGATAATCGGAAACAACAGTTTAAAGTTGTAGGAAAAGTAGTCTTAAGATAAGGCACATATAGGGAGACCTTATCTTTAAGGATGCCCACTGCAGCAGTGTTTTCAGTGGTTGACAATGAAGTGGGAGTTGTACGTCCTTTGAGAAGCCATTTCAAAATTTGGATGACACAACCAACCTGCCTCTTGTACCAGCTCACTTATCTTGCAACAATGTTCTTAGGCAGGTTCATATAGAAGGGGGGAAATCCTGAAATATTCTGGTCCCAAGATGTTTAAGGCTTCAAAGGTTGTTGTTGTTGTTGTTGTTGTTGTTGTTGTTGTTGTTGTTTTTGTTTTAAATAGCTTCAATTGAGAGTTGACATAATCTGATCTAAACTACTGGTCCTGGACAAAATGTGGCTGCATTCAGGACCAATGTTTCCATCCCATCCCATCTTCAAGGGCTGCCTGCATAAAGTGCATTGCAGTTAGAGCTCCTGTCAAAGGGAGGCATGGTTGGGCATTTTCCTATGACTAACATCCCAGCTGGGGCCCTCTGACAAGAACTATCTGGAGTTGCTTCTCTTTTTACCATTGCAACTTGTTTATTCATCCACCTCTCATACTAGCTCAGGCAATGGTGGTGGTAAGAAGGAAGAGCAGTAGTTGTCACTGCCTACTGGCTCTCTGGCAAGCAAGCAATGATGAAAATGTGGATGAAGAGCTGTAGCAGCTGGTGACAAAGCAGTGAGAAGGTAGGCTCAGCGAAGGTGGACCCCATTGAGCGTGTTTTGCCTAAGGGTGCTCAAAAACTGGAGACTGCACTGATTGTAATAATCCGATTTGGAAGTATCAGGGGATGCTTTAGGGTGGATCCCTGCATTGAGCAGGGAGTTGGACTCAATGGCCTTACAGGCTCCTTTCAACTCTTCTATTCTATGATTCTATGATATATCTGTCAGATGAAAGGTCAAATGCTGCAGGAATAAGTTCTGTATCCACTATTAACTTTGATTCCTAATGGATCCTAAACATTTTATTTTTCACTGTATAGATTCCCCATCACCTTTTGAGGTTCATTTTGACTGTATACTTTGTTTCAGTGCTATGTGAATTGGATGCCAACTTGTGAATTCCACTTGTTTTGTATGTTAACATTCAGTTGATGAGGCAAAATCAACTTGAATCAATTATCCTTTCAAACTTTTTCTCAGTGTTGCTTCTTCATTTAAGTTAATGTATGATTTCTGCTCAGCCTGTGGTGAGATGATTAGTGCAAAATGGCTTCATTTCCCTCAGTGGACATGGGAGTGCATGCTGGGATGGCATCAGTCCAATTAACAATTATTAAATAGACTTTCCCCTATTGATTTGTATGTTTTTATAGCCTATCATTCATTCTTTCCCTAGAAGAAAGGAAGATGCTGATACCACTGCTTTGTTAAAATAGTAATGAGAAGAGTCTCACAAGTGAAGAAATGGTAGTGGTAAACTATGGTGGCTCCCATAAGAAACATTTCATTAAAAGTGAAGATTTAACAGATGTCCATTAGAAAAGTATAGAATGGATATTATTGTTCTGATAACAGTCAATTAGTTTCAGGCATTGTTTGCAATCCATGTCTTTATTGTTATATGGTACATAAAACAAATAGACTGAGTTGGATAATTATACACCAAGGTGGATAATTCATGTTTGTGACCACTGCACAAGCTCAAACATGGCCTTACAATTGCTGTTTAGTTATTGTAATCTGTTTTGTAATTGGCCACAAATGAATACTTCAGAAAGGGGGCAGTTGACCCTTTTTTTTTTTACTGAAGTACTGAGAACAAAAATGTTCAATGACCTTTTCTTAGAGTGCCAAATATACTTGGCTCTTTTCATGAGAAATCTTCCACCTAGCAAACCTGAAATTCTCTTCTGAGAATATGCTGTCATGTGGCTAATTTCTGAAATTGATGGTTCCAAACTGAAACCATATTCCCACCTTTTTTTGGGGGGGGGACAGTCTGGGCCAAAAAAACCCTTTGAATTCAATTTGACTTGAAAATAAGTTGGGGCCATTCCAAGCTGCCTATCGCTTTACTTTTCATTAAAATGTTTATCTTTGTGCACCAGCAAGAAGATGGGGGAGATGCAAGGGGGGGGGAATTGTCCTCGGCTTTCAATAGGTTTACTAATTTCACATAAATAAGTTTTAGCCTTACTAATGGGAAATTATTCATTCGAGGATTAATGGTAATCCAAGAGATCTTTGTGCTGCAAACCTGTTGGTAAGACCCAAGCAGTCATCCTCCCCTGTATGCCTCATCACTATTGCTGGAAGGCAAGTTTTGGGAATAATGAGAGAGAAGTGGAAGGCAATGCCAGTGGGTGGGAACAGGTTGATCTCCATTTCAGGGAAGTGGGAGGGTCTACCTCATCTTGATTCATAAAAGCTGGTATCTTCCTAAAATTCCACAAAAAGCTCAAGCTTTTTCCAACACTTCTCTGAAAGACTCGTGAGCACAATCAAAATTGAGATAGGACGGCATCATTTTTAAGTAATAGTTCTACATAAATATATAATATATTGAGAAAAGAGTAAGATTAATAAATCATTAATAAATTGGATTAAAATAACTCTACTTGAAAGATGTTTTTTTTCTGTACCCTTCTTACAACATTGCTCCCCACTCTGCAACACTTCACTACTAAGGATTGAGGGGGGAGCTGGGAGAGGGTTGTGAAAATCCTAAAGAACGACCCCACTGCCTAGCATGAAAGGAAGGGCATTATCTCTTTTTAAAGAGTCATAGTACTGGTAGTAGAGAAGAAATATTATGGATTTCTCAATGCCTACCACAAACAATTGCCCATTGTTTCAGTGCTAACCATTACTTATGTGTGTTCCTTGCCTGGAATGAAACAAACAACAACAAACATGCTAAGAAGATCAGTAGAACATACTTCATGCGGATCGAACCCACAGAAGGATAATATCTGGGAGCGGATGAAATTTCCCCATCCCTAGGTGTGTGTTTTTTAATGGTCCTGAGTGAGTGCTGTTAAATAGCAATCAGGTTGTTGAGCTACGTTCTAAAATATTCTTGTGATTCAGAGGTGCAAAATATGGTTTGAGGAATCGGATAAGAGTTTTACTTTTCAGGTATAGCTTTTATTTTGTTTAGAAATAAATTTAGTTAATTACTAGGGTTGACATCTTACTATCACTGTTTCTTATTGAAGTTTTGATCATCAGTTACTCACCATCTAAATAATGGATTAGTCATGAATAGTGTATCTCTGTATGATTTAATGCTTTCGTTTTAAACTATGCCTGATTCCTGATCTTCCTGACCATGTGCATATATAACAAGTACATCTGAGTTTTTGTCTGTGTTGAACGAGGTTATATCTGTACCCAAATACAGATAATAAATGGTGCTAGGATATCTGCACTTATTTCAAAGACTGCGTAAGTAATATAGCCTGATTTTCTTATGTATACATGTGCAGAATGTATTTATTTATCTATTTATTTTACATGGTATATGTAATGAAAAGCTGTGGACAATCATGACTACCAGCTACATTCATATAGGACACAATAGGGTCCTTTCTACACCTAAGGGTTATCCCAGGAAAATGGAGTGATTGTCTCTGCCTGCTCCCGGGAATCCCTGTGTGTCATTTGGATGCACAGGAATGATCCAGGGACGGTCCTGGGAGAAAATGCAGGCATAGAAATGGCATAGATCTGCTTCTTGCACGTAGAGTTGTGCATGATGATATAATGATACTTTCTTAACTTGGACTTCGAAACTTGGCTCCCTATTTGCTGACAAAACTTATTTGTTGACAAAATCAATATTATGCATGGCATGTTTCTGATTCCCTTGCAAATTCTTAAAATGTTAAAGCCTTCTTAAACCCCTTGTTTATTCTTTTTTTTCTTTTCTGTTTTTAAAAAATGGTCCATAGTCTCCATGTGTTTCACAAACTTTGGCTGAGAAGTTTAAATTGACAAAGCTGGAATGACTTTTCCAGTTCATTAAATTTTAACATTTCACATTTTCAAGTATTTGGCTACTAACATAGCATTACTTTTAATGAGAAAACTCCAAGGCTGATTCCTCGCCAGCTGTCACAGTTAAATAGCTTGACATTAAAAGGTATCTCAAATAATGAAAGAGGAGAACCATAAAAATGCATTAGTGACTAAATAAAATGTGTTTTAAAAAAGCAACTTGTATTGTGTGTTAAGTGTTTTCAAGGTAGCAACATTACATCATCTTTTATGGTTATTAATTATTTTTCATTGAATATGTTAATACTTGCCACAGACAGGCATTAGTACTTTAGATTATTTGTTTAATTCTAATTATAGCTGCTAACTCAGGCTGTCTTGTTTTATGAAAATAAGAGCAAAAATACAATACATATTTTACATGCATGTTTAATATTACATCCTAAAATGGTTGGCAAGAAGGCCATAGCTATTCTGCCAACCACTGAAGTCTCCTGAGAATGGCTTGGCTGATTACAATAGAGAGATGCTTGAACAATTCCAGCTCGTATCGACTTCATAGGGAGATAGAAGAAATATGTGGCTGAATGTCATCTGGTCTTAATAGGCCACTCTTTATGCGCACCTCACCCTAAATATAAATTGACCACATTTATATGCATAAACTTTTCTCCATTGCATTGAGATCTGCCAAAGAGATTGTTCTCTGTGTCTCAATGTTTGGAAGTGTACATTATGTAAAGACTTGAGAAGGGGCCTGATTGGCTGTGATGCCCTGGCTATGGAATGCACTCTCCTTAGAGGCCCATTTGGTATTGATGTTGGCTTCATTTTGGTGCCAAGTTAAGACCTTGGTATTTACACAAGCCTTTGGGTCTGATTGACTGTAATTGATTTGTTTTCTTCGACTGTTGATGATTTTAATGGATTGGTTTTAAGTTAAGATTGTTTTATTGTACCCTACACTGAGATCAATTGATATAGGGTGGGTTAAAACAATTTAAATAAAATATCTACCAACAGGCTGAGTATCAACAGTTAGTTATGTTAAAGGCACATACACCAGTAGAAGGCACACCCACTACCAGGCTTGCGAAAACTAACCACTGATTAGGGGCCAAGTGCTTTACTACCACTCTTGGACTGTCTGGCCCAAAAATGGGCAACCGGTAGCCCTAAGCCCTCAGTCAGGAGTGGTTATCAGAATCTGTGGAATGACTGCTTATGCATCCAATTATCTTTTGGGGTTTCATGGGTCATTGTCATGGCAGAAACCATTTAGATATAGTGCATAGGTGAAGAGTAGCTGGTGCAGTGCATTACAGTAGTCACACCAGAACTAAGAGGTTGGAGGAAAGGAGTGAAGGAGCTCAAGTCCAGAGCTATATATGTGCATAGGGAAGGATATGGGGGAGCCCACAAATCCTTCATGGGAAGAACCCAAAAATGTGGAGTTAGCTGTTTTTACTAGTAATTGTCAACTGAATTGAATAAATTAAAATTAATGTTGGTTATATTTCAGATAAAGCAGAAGGAGGTGAGCATCCAAAGTAGGTCACAAGAGAGTGAAAAACATTTTCAAGATGCAAAATAGCCCAATGCATTTCAGCTTGTCCCTTATTCCTTTGGTCAAACTACAGTTAATCTGGTCTGAGTTTGACATTTAATTGTGTCACTAACAATTTGCATGGAAGTATAAGGAAATACTGGCATATAATTCAGCAAGTCCCAGGGTGTCAGAAAAACAGGTGGTCTCCTTCAAAAGAACCAGACATATTAGAAACTGAGTTTAAGGAGCATAAGAGAAGTTGACCCAGGGTACCAGGAAAAAATGGTGGCTCCCGGGATATCTTGTGTGTCGTTTACATGAACAGGGATGACCCCGTGACGATCCCAGGATAAACCTTAGGTCTAGCTAAGGCCTGAGACTAAAAACACTGTCTCCATGTGGTTTAAATGAAGATCTATACCTTTTACCACTTTTATGACCTATGGGTAATTTGCCAACACTCTTTAGGTACAGCACCACAGTCTAGTTATGATCCTTTCACTTTTTCACATTCACACGGTAGAGCCCAGAAAATAAAGAAAATGGGCCGAGAATATAAGACTGAGTTTGAGAAAGACCTTTTTCAGTCACCAGTAAATTAATACAGAGGACAATCTTTTTGCTGGGGAAAAACTCCGCAGGCACTTTTCTTTAGTAACTAAAAAAAATGTTATTCTTTTGCATTATGTCAGATTCTATTATTGTTGTTGTTGTTGTTGTTGTTGTTGTTGTTATTATTATTATTATTATTATTATTATTATTATTATTACATTGGCATAGGACCTTGTGGCAATGTATTGAATTCAGAAAATATTTTAATATTATGCGTTGTCTCATTTTTATTTTTTTGTTAATGTTACTTCCCTCTGAAGAAGGCCTCAAAATGAGGGAGAGGGTGAAATGTGTCTGGTTTCTTGTTAATAAAACCTGTTTTGCACCGTGAGAACGTGTTTCTGTCCTTTGACACCTATCAAATAGAGCTTCGGCTATTGGGCGGTTTAAAAATGTAATAAATAATAATAATAATAATAATAATAATAATAATAATAATAAATAATTATTTCAGATAGTAATCAGTTCCACAGGACAGAGTAAGCCAGCCTTCCCCAATCTGTTATCCTCCAGATGTTTCAGCCTACAATTCCTATCATTCCTGACCATATAGGCATGCTTGTTGGGCAAGACTGGACTCAATAGCCAAAAGGCTCATGCACTGTATCCCAAAGAACCTACACTTCTCTGAATCATCAATTCAGGTTCTGAATAGATCCAGAAACCTTCACTGTAGAATGAATATTTTTGGAATTAGCCCTTGACTTATTTTCAATTCATTTGGTCAATGATGACTTTGAAATGAGACTTCCTGGAGTTCAAGTAATAAGGAACGGCTTAGAACAGGGGTGGGTCACATGCTTCCCCACAGCACCCCAGAACAGCCTCAGCCACCTTTCAAAATTCACACCCAAATCTAAAATAAAAATATTTTTGAAAACAAAATGGCATCTGAAATTCCAAAGATAATTTTGACCCTTTGGGGGCTCTGTAACTGCTGTGGAGCCCCCAGAAGATCAAAACAAGCTAAATTTGAGCCTTTGGACACTCTGTAGCAGCTCCAATGAATTTTTTTCCCCTCCCTCCATCATTTTTTTTGCACTCATGGGGTTGGCCAAGTACAGATCCTCTAGATGAAAATGGCTTCAGGACCTCAGATAGTTGCCTACCCTGGTTTAGAACATTCCTTGATTTTAGATTCACTGTTGATTTCATCTTAATTTTCTTTCATCTGAGCTTGGCAAGTTTATGAAACTGTAGGAGGAGTGAAATAGTCCGATGAGAAGGTTGTACTGAGTCATTTTGAGCTGAGATGAAATTTGGAAGGAGTTGGACTCACTTCAAAATGGTTTGAGGATTTTCAAAGTGGCAGAATTTGTCCCTTGAAATGACTTCATCTCCAAATTTGTTCTTCATTCCCCATTCTGCTTTTCCGAAGCAGTAGGATCTATTTAGAAATTTTATAGGGGATTAATCCTAATGGATTTGTAGCTTTCTAAAATCATGTTAAAAACAGGATGCTCTTTCACTGGAATGAAACTGAGTGACTCTTGGCAGAAACTCCATGATAAGAACCAGATTTATTCTGATTTCATTTCCTATAGTCAGGAGGAAATTGATATTTAAGGAATATTTGCCTTCTGTTTGAGACCAGATTTTGGCCCCTAGTATTTTGAAATAATTTAATATTACTTCCTGAGCAAATTATGGACTGCTGGGAGTTACCAGCTACAAATAATGGAGGAAATGTTCTGAAGTCAAATGAATCTTTTAGAATATATTTTGTCTGGATGAGGGAAAGTGCTCCTTTATGTTCTGCTAAGGCTTTGATATTTGTATGTGATGCTTCACCAGCAGACAGCAGAATTACTTTGAATTTCTTCTAATTATGATTTTTATTGATCAGTGTGTTGAAGATAAGGCTAGGTACAGTTAATGAACAATGACCCTTTGGGAAGTCTGTTGTGAAGTAGTTCAAAAACAATAGATAAAGACTTAGAAAACTTAGAAGGTTTATGATAGAATTAATGCACGTGGAGTTCAAACCAGAGGCAAATTTGTTTTTGTATTAAAGAGTAGTCTGCATTACTTCATTACAAGGCTGTAAAATTGGAGTATGTTCAAATGGGTTACTTTTTCTATTATAGTATAGGGTAAAGACAAAACTGAGAATAGCTGGCTTAGAAATGTGAATGGTTTCCCAAGCATTCCATAATTCAGTAGAGCAGCATTCCCCAACCTGATGACCTCCACATTTTGGGGACTTGAACTCACATCAGCCCCTGCCGGCATGGCTAATGTCAGGAATTGTAGTCCAAACATTGGAGGGCACCAAGTTGGGGAGAGAGAAATATAATATAGGCAGCATATATGTGTTATGTGATGCATTGAGTAGATGACTGCTGTGATCAAAGTTGATGGTGTTGTCCATTTGTTAATCACCTAGATGTCCACCAATGATGCACAACAGTGTCTAGGTAGTTCTCGGTTGGGCCCACTATGTTTAAATAGCATTTTAGACAAGGGAGTTCTCTATGGAACTACTTCTGTGTTGCAGATATCTAATATATGAAATTACTTTTAAGAGTCAAGGCCAAATACTTCAGTGTTGTACTACTCATCATACAATAAATAACTATTCCAGGATGGGTATGTTCAATTGCGAAAAATATATTTACATTAAAACATGTCATATGATTTTTTTTATTTGTAGCTATTGGGCAGTATAGAAAAGTAATAAATAAAAATATAGTGTGTATTTTGTGGGTATATGGTGAGAGAGAGACAGAGCAGGAGGTGGGGCACTCGAGAGAAAAGTGGTGATTGTTGTATTTATCACTGTTACCTTTTCCTGAGACTTCTTTCCGACCTTCCTTCACTTTGTGATTCAGGCTTCAATTCTATGCAGACTTATCAAGGAATACGGATGAACATATCCATCTATTTCTAGTCTGCCTTAGTTTTGCATGTATTCATTCATAAGCCCATTCTGTCCTGTTTCTACATCAATGTGGCATTTAAAAATATACATTCTACAAAATTCATAATATTGCCTTTCCCCCTAAAATACAAATTTAGGTATATATCTTTACTTGAGCCAAGAACTGTGTTGCAAAAATTGAAGGATAACTGTGTCTGGATCTGTGTATTATTCTAAGAAATGTTAATCAGGTCAGTCCACTTAAGAATACTAATCAAACCAAATTCTTGAGCTTTTCATTCTTCAGAGAACCCTCCCCCCCACACACACACTAAATATAACAAGATGTAAATCTGATTAAACAAGCTAAGGATCATGCTGTAAGTTGATTTGTTTAATTTGCTACTTTGGAATTTTATTTATATAGGGAATGAGAAAGCAAAGAAACTCCCTCTTGCACCTCTGATCAAGTGTACTCGCCTCTATATTCAGTTATAAAAGACTTTTTGTAAGGGTAGAATTTTGTCTCACATTTTTTGTCAACACCATTTTTCAAAAAATTTATTAGTTCACTATGACTGTCTCTCCAATAAAACTTTCTCATTCTTTAAACTCAGAGGTTTTTTTTTTCTACACTTCTAAAAATCTTATTTTGTGGAGACACATTTTCTTTTCCTTTGAGTGGTCACATATATAAATGACATCTGTAGGACAGTGACTGATCCATGAACAAAGGTTTTAAAGTATCAGTTTCTGTAGATCTATTACATCTGGCACTTCATCTTGTAAAAGCAGGGCTCCCATGCCCATCAGCAAAAATATATCATAAACACAAAACAACCATTTTTGAATTATCCATCTTGGTGGTGGTTGTATCCAAAAAGAGGCAAGGTAAAAGTACAAATATAAATCCTTTTTTTAAAGTATGCCTTGCAAGGCCCGCAGCATAGCTGTATGCCTGACTAAGCCCTCTCAAATACTATCCCCAATTTCCCCTTATAGATTGCCCAGCCTTCAGCGGGAGCTAATCCTTGCTCTCTTAAAGATACAGTACTGTACCATCTCCACATTTCTCCCCCTCTTAAGAAACCTCCATAATCCCACATCCCAACACTACATAACATAGTCCTTAGTCCAAGCAGGTGGGTGTTTGACACGGACTGGCCGTCTTCCTGGTTCACTTCCCGGTTGGTCAGATCCAGCTGCTGGCATAGTCTCTATTGTGGGTGAAAAAGGCAAATCCTCTAACCCAAAATGGGTATCTTCATCATCTTGAAGGTCTACTGGAGCAAGATAAGAAGCATTCCACCCACGTCCATCTGAAAGTTTATATGTATAAGGTCCTTTTCCCCCAATAATTTTACGAGGAGATGTGAATCTTTGTTCTCCCTTTCGTAAAATCCCAGGTTTCCTAACTCGAACGAAGGAGTTTCACTGGAATGTTTGTTCCTTAGCATCACCATGTCCATCTGTATATACTTTAGATTTCCTTTGTTTCTCTTTAACTTTCTCTCTCATCTCAGATTCCAAAGGTCTATCTAGTCTAGATTTTAACACTCCAGCCACATTCAATTTTGTATGCATCTCTCTGCCATGCAATAACTCTGCAAGTGACCTCTGTGTTGTTGCATGCTGTGTAGCTCTATACACTTGCAAAAAGTCAGTGGTGAATGTTTTCCATGCTTTCCCTTCTACCTTAGCTGTTTGTAAACTCTCTTTCAGGCTTCTGTTGAACCTTTCAATCTCCCCATTAGCTTGGGGGTAATACACAGATGATCTCCAATGAATAATATTACGTTCTTCTGAGAAAGTTTCAAATTCCACTGAAGTGAACTGTGCTCCATTATCTGAAACCAGTTCTCCTAGATTTCCTTCTCTATTAAAAACAGTGGAGAGGAAACTAATAACTGTAGCTGAGGTAGCTTGAGATGTAAACACTACTTCTGGCCATTTACTATAATAATTAATTAAAGTGATAGCATAATGACAATCAATTGGAGCAGCATCAAAAGGTCCTACAATATCAATTACAACCTTTTCCCATGCAGCATCTAGAAGTGGAACTGGCTGTAATGGTGACGCACGTGTTATTGCTGTCTTATCATGTAATTGACAAGTAACACATGATTTTATAGCTGCTTCCATTTGAGAGTCCATTCCTGGCCACCAATACAAATCTCTCAATCTTTGCTTAGTTCTAACAATTCCTTGATGGGTATTATGTGCCAAACTTATAAATATAGACTGCAATTCCTCTGGCACAAGTAAACGGTGTGCTCCCCGTAACACACACTGAAGCAGTGACCCACATACATGCTTTTTCAAGGCTCCTTTTCTCTCAGCGGCAACAAAAAATTATTTGCACCCCTTAATCTTCAGGATGATTAAACAGGACCCTAGGAAAGTTATCATTCAGTCCTGCTCTATTTCAGTCCTGTTGACACCAGCACAAAAAACTGGAGCTAAAGAAAACCATTTGGATGTTCACGTAATATATATTTGAATGCTCCAGTTAAGTGGTTGAGAAGGAACTCTATAGAAGCAAAATATATGAAATTTACAGAGAAGGAAATTAAAAGGTAGGTAATAAACAGACACTGAGCAATCATAGACAGATTTAATAAGAATATGTACTTAATATGTAAAACACGAATATTCAATACCATTCCTTTTATTACTGAATTTAGGCAAACATTTGCGCACCAGACCAAACTACACATTTAAACAAGTGTGCACAATCTGGATGCTCTCTCTCTCTCTCTCTGTGCGTGTAGAAAAAAACCAGCTGTGGGCCCTAAACAGAATGTGCTCCTAATACAGATCAGGTCTCTGTAATGGTTTTCTCCTGAAAATGGGTAGTATTCAGTGTCAGTTGTATGTAGAGTAGACCCAGTAAAATAAATGACACTTGAATTAGTCATAACTAATTTAAGTCCCATTCATTTCAATGGGTCTACTCTATGTGAGACTAACATTGGATACTACCCAATTGCTTTCTCTACCCTCAGAAGCCCAATCCCCACACAGTTGGAATGGCTTGGGGGGCGTTTTTTGTGACGGGGGAAAAGGAGCTGCACATAGAAGCCCTTACATGTGCACAGCATGTTCAGTATTGTGTGGAGGCAGAGCCAAGGTTATAAAAGGCTCACCCACATGGCTCTGGGCCTCTTCGTTTTCTGGCCCCACCCGCCCTGCCTATCACCTAGTATGGGAATAGCCAGTCGCCTTCTTTGAAGGTGGGGAGCTGAGTAGGAATTTACTAATGCTCATGTTTTTGCCTACTCTATACTGGATTTAATCATAAAATGGAGGATAAATAGGTCAACTGGTGAGTGGCAGGTTTGTGTGGGAATTTGGGGAATTGAGAATAGGGACGGTGAGCACTCTGGCACTTTTATGGTGATTGGCAATCCAGAGGTCCTGCTCCTCGGGGGTGCTGCAGCTTTCATGTCAGGATATGGTTTGCCATTGGGACCTCCTTGTCTCATCTACCCAGAGCTTTGCAGCTGTGAGTGGGGATGATGCAGATCAGTGTCACCAAACACTCAAGTGTAGTTGGGAAAAGAGGCTGGGTCACCCGACCCCTGTGTTCAATTGAGTGGGTCGCCCTGATTGGCAGGCTAGTTGCCTGGAGACAAACAAGCTAGATTCCCACACATTCACTCACAGATCAATGGAGGGATGAATTTCCTTGTTTAAATAAAGAGGCCCTAGTTTATCCCAAGCTCTGGTGTCTATGTTTTATTTCTATGGCTTCCTTCTCCACTCGCACGTACTGATTGCAGTAAATAGGTGCTAAACCTATAGGCCTTTGCTTTGACCATGTGCTGTGCATTTCAAGTCTCAATGTAGCTGATTGAAAAGTACATTGTGTATTCCCTCAAAGATCAGCCGCTGTCAGAATACAATAACAAGGAACTGGTTGACATAAGTAGAATGAAGGACAATTGCCTGATTTTTCTCAGTGGTGTGGAACAAAGCATTTCAGTTTTTATTCTCTTATATATGTCGTTTAAAGGAATATTTCTAATGTTTAAGTAGATTCTAGTTGTTGTTGTTTTAAAAATTATTTCACTCAGCACAGTGCTTCTCTTCCACAAAGAAGAGAAACATTCTCTGATGAGAGAAAAATGTAAAAACTCACATTCAAAGCTTTTGCCTGTATCTCACATTGACTGTCAGGTGAAGATGGGTATTCCACAATTCATACAGATGAGCAATCTATTAGGGATGGACAGATCACTGTAATTGAGGGTGTCCAGTTATTCATTAGGAAAAAGAGGACATGCATTGCCATATAAGAGGACAAAAGAGGACACAAGATTGCCCCAAAATTCCATATGCTAATTTATATGTGTACTTACAAATATAGACAGAATTACTATAATTTAAGTAGAAATGCAATGCATAGTAGGGAAAGGCTATGACTAGGTGTCCCAGGTGCTTGCTCAGCTTGCTTACCAGGTTGATGGACAACTTCAAGGCCCCTGCTGTTCCTTTTTACAGTTTCTTATGGTTCTTTATTTTTAAACTTGATTTGGACTGGACAGCCCTTCAGACAGAGGATGTCTTCAAATAGAGGACTCTATTCTAACAGGCCTTCAAATCGAGGACACCTGGCCACCCTACTTTAATTCCTTTCTATGTCACTTTTCCATATGTAAATTATTAAGTTTTATTATGTTTTATATTGTAAGCCACATTGGAAAGAGCTCTATCTTGAAAAGTGGCTAAGAAACGCATTAAAGAAAGAAAGTCTGATCTGTCCATTTCCTTATTAATATGCAGTCCTCCCCACATCAATCTGCATGAAATTAATATTTTAGAAAGTACTTACAAGTGCTTCCTTTAATAAATGGCAGATAATTATCTTCTTTTAAAACAGGTAATAGCTGCTCAAAGCATCTACCATGCCCAGCAGCTGCTTCAGCTGTTGCTATACTCATTCAAAATGGGATCACATACGGCTCTAGGGGCAATGAAACATGATGTCTCTTCCAGGAACATAGTATGGGGAAAGATTATTGTCTCCAGAGGCTATGGGTGCAGTCCTGTACAGTGTTCCTGGGAGGGATGCACATTCTCGTGTTCTGGCATTCCCTGGGGCACTTGTGGCCCAATACTGAAAGCGTGCAGCAGCAGCAATTTGCCAATAGCTGTGCTTTCTAGTCACATGGAGTGGCATTCACCTGTTAAAAAGAAGAAGAAGATAGGTTCACCTGCTACTTCCAAAGGAAAACTATGTTCTGATCTGCCCATTAGTCTGGGAATTGTGAATCAAGTGAATTTGCTTCGGAATATGGACCAAACAAACTTTTCAAGCATCCCTATAATATTTTCAGTGAGCTACATTCTTTGGTATGGTATGAAACACTCTTAATTTTACAGTGCTAAACAAGCTCTGGCTTACATTCAAAAACTATTTTCTGGGCAGTGGATACTGTTTTATACTGTTGTTTTTATATATTTTTATTGTTTTAAATTTTGTAGATTTTTTTTTTAATGTCCTCTGTTTTTAACTTTTGTAAATCGTCCAGAGAGCTTCAGCTATGGGGCGGTATATAAATTTAATAAATAAATAAGTCCTGTAACATATGAAATAATAATTGGTAAATAACCATAACCAGCCCCCTTGCCTCTTTGAAAGATTCTGGAGCAGATGATATAGGGCTGGATCCTGAATCTAACTTCAGCAAGAGGAAGGGTTCTGTTCTTGTAAGGTCCTTCTGTCTGAATTAGGAGGATCCCCAAAGTTGAACCTTAATCCAGACAAGAGAGAGGTGCTCCTGGTCATTCAAAAAGCATAACAGGTAGTAGGGATGAAACCGGTGCTAGATGAGCTTACATTTCCTCTGACAGCTCCTAGGCCAGGAGTATGTTTGCACAGCTGAGGCTAGTGTGCCAACTGCACCCATTTCTAGATATGTCAGATCTGGCCATGGTCACACCTTAGTTACATCCTGTTGGACTACTGTAATACACTTTGCATGGGGCTGCCTTTGAAAATTGTTCAGAAACTTCAATTGGTCCAGAATGCTGCAGCCAGGCTATTGACTGGGGCCGGTTACAAGGAGCACACAACTCTCTTGTTGCAGCAGCTTCATTCTGTAAAGCTTGGGAGAAGGCTTCCTGAAAGACCACGTTCCCTCATATGAGCCTGCCCAGACCTTAAGACCTTCTGGGGAGGCCCTACTTTTGAGACTGCCACCATCATACGCATGTTTGGAAGTGATATGAGAGAATATCTTTTTGATTTCCATTCTTAGGCTGTGAAACTTCCTCCCAAGAGAGTCTAGGGCCTAATTTACACCGAGCATGATCTAGCACTATGAAAGCAGTATATGGTATGTGTCACTGGGCCCCAACAGTTGTCAGTGCACTTCAATACTGCTAAAAAGCAGTAGTGTGGCTCCTTCCTTTTTCATACCGCTTTCATAATGCTATATCCTGCTTGGGGTAGATTTGGCCTAGATCTGCTCCCTCTGTTATCCCGAGTTACAGGGGTGCAACTAAGTGGGATTATGAATTGGGTGCTTTTTTCTTTGTATTTCAATGTGTTTCATTGTTTTAATTTTTTAAAAATCATTTTTGTAAGTCACCTAAAGTGCCATTTTTGGTAGAAAGCAGGGTATGAATCAAGTTAATTAATTAAATAAATCTGGATCCATCCCAGTGTTTCTATTAGCTTGATCCTTGACCCTCTTTCTTAAATTGCACTTCCTCTAAATACAGTAGTACTACAATGGCAAGTCCGCCTCCTGTTAATGGACAAAAACCATTTTGGGAAACCGAGATATAGAAATGTTTTCAATCCTGTGTAGAGAAGAGTTTGCAGAACTACTTTACAGTCAGACAGGAAGTTATCTTTTGATACAACCGGTACCTGCCCAGCTAATGGCTTGGGTGGGAGCCAGCTCTTGCGAGTGGGGAGGAGCAGAAGGACACGCTCCTCATGGCTCTCAACGTGAGCCCCGTGGTTCCAAGGGCAGGGCTTGCTTATAAAGGCAGCCCCGCACCCAGGCTTTGGCCTCTTTCGAACTGAGCTGCATGTGGTCCCTGCTGTCACCACCATGCTGGTGGGGAAAACATTTTTTTAACACTATGGAAGCGAAATTTGATTCCTTTGCACTCTGTAGCCCATATAGAGCGCTAAAAGGGTGAAATTTGGCTTGGAAACAATCTAAATTTAATCCTTTTAGCATTCCATAACAATCAATTATTTTCCTGATTCTCCATGGAGCATAGCTCAGTGTGTATAAGCTCCATCTGACTAGCATTTTACTGTACGCTTGTTACTGGGCACTCACGAATTACTCACATGACATAGTCTGCCTCTCACGCGTCTTCTGCCCCTTCTGGCCATTATTGCACTGCAAAAAAAACCTTCTTAATTCCAGTTGCTGCTCTCTCCTACCAGACTGAATGGGGCTAATTACTTCCTGTTTTCAGGAAGCAATGTGGGAGTGGCGACAGAAGAAGCGAAGGGAGCTGCGCATTTGACTAGATGTGATGGAACTTCAGATGTTTGTGAATGGTTTGTATGTGTGAAAATGTCCCTGGACCTCCTGAAGTTGCCCACTGGTGTTGGAAGAAGACATCACAATGGATCAGAATGAATTTTCCTTCCTAGCTTTCTGCTGAAAATTGTTGAGCTTTGGTTGTTCTTTGGTTTTTTTAAATTTTCTTTCCTTTATAACATATTTGAAGTGCTGAATCCATAAAAAGGAGTAGCTGTGTTAATCTGTTGCAGCAAAAGCAAAAAAGAGTCTTGTGGCACCTTGAAGACTATAACAAATTTGTTAGTCTTTATGTTAGAATAAATTTGTTAGTCTTTAAGCTGTGACAAGATTCGTTGTTGTTTTTGCTGTAAAAAGGAGGGGAGAGAAGGAAAAACAGGGTTATATAAACATTTATTTAAAGATGTCTAAACAAAAGCCATTGGATTTATTGTTATTCCATCCAGCAAACTTCCTGAACTTGTTCAGGAAAACTGCATTGTTACTGTGGAGCAGAGATCTGTGCTTATTTCCATATATGATATATTAGTGCAGTTTAAGATGTGTGATCTTCTATATCAAATAAATAAATAAATAAATAAATTTGTAAAAATGTGAGAAGCAAGAACTATGCACTCTAGCATTCCCTGTGGATAGAGATATTTCTTGGCTAGTAAAGCACTGTTTCAGTATTGGTTCTTCCTATGTAGATTAAGCAGGATGCCCAGAAGCTGGGAGGCTCAATTGACTCTTTGTAATTTTTAGTTAATGAAATCCATATTTGGGAACATAAAACAGCACTGCTTTAATGGATCATTAGGCAGATGATGCAGTTGTCACTACCAGATTCTTCAGAAAAATAAACTTATTTCTTGAACTGAATTTAATTTTCAATTGCTAACTAGGTTTGAGCTGCTTTTGTTACCTCATATGTTTGAACTCTGCATTATATGTAAGAAAAATTAAAGACAGCATACAGGATAATCCAATCCTAATTTGGGGTTTTCTGAATCACCCATAAAGTATTTTCTGTAAACATGTTTTTGGCCCAGGCTGGTGAATCAGTTCGAAATGGTGTATATAATACATAACAGGACTGACAGGTTTGGTCTTTCCTGACTTTTTTTGTCTCTTTCCTTCTTTGTCAGTGTTTTATGGACATGTGGCTCACACCAGACAGGGTTCACAACCTACTCCAAGCTCTGTTCAGAAACAATCTATTCTAGGTAGAACCCCTCTACTATGTTCATGTCATAATTGACATCTACTGTCACAGCTTCAGAGCAAATGTTCTTTTCTGTGACTTGAAATATACTACAGTTTTGTCAAATATTGATGACCGATCACTATGAAGGAAAAAGTACTCTCTTCTTTGGTAATATTTTCCTTAACTTATGTAATGATGCAGAAAACACAGAGCTAACAAGGTCAGAGCATTCTTATTTGAAACATAAAAGAAACTGGGCTAATACAATATAATTGTCTTCCCCACAAAGTATGAATCATTTCACAGAGGAAGAATGATTCTTCCTTTGTTTCTGGAGCATATAGTAAAATAATTCTCAAATACTTCCATCAAAGTTAAAAGTTGACATCTCTGGTCCAGTGGTAGATTAAATGCACTTGCATTTATTTATTTTTAAAGAGTGAGACAAAGGCTGCAAGAATAGAACTGAGCAAGCTTTCCTTTCTACAGATTTAATGCATAATAAATACTAGGTAGAATAGGTTGACAAATGCTAGGTAGAATAGAGCTACTTGGTGGGGGGGAAACCACTGGAGACATGTGTTCAATATGATACCCTTAAATAAGTGGTCAGTTTTCTTCAAAAGATGAAATATTAAATCTGAAGACCTGAATATTCTGACAGATTGTTCTTTTATACTATGTTGCAGTTGAATAGCCAGTGCACTAGAAAATAATTCCCAATCCAAAAGTAAAGATTCCATGAGCAAAAAATGAGTTGAATTCAAATCTAAAATGCATTCAACTAGAATGATGCCTCAATGATCATAAGACCCTTGGTTGTGCAAGGTGTTCAAAGTAAAACAACTTATAAAGCATCGTATGTATACCTTAAGCCAAAATGTGAGCCCAGCTCAGGTTGGAATTAGATTACTGATTGTAAGGATTTTCTTCACTTTGTTTTCCTCACTTAGTATAGAGATATTATGAGGGGTTTACATAGATGGGGAGGGGGCTGTAGGAGCTTATTAGTATGACAGTGGTAAGACAGCTTACGGGGTGCAGGAAAGTTTAAGGAAAAGAGGAGGCATACTGAAGGCATTTAAGAGTTAATACTTATAAATGGGAGTAACACTAGGCTTTAAGGGGCAAGTAGGGAAATACAGAAGCACAAATGCATGACATTAGAAGCTTATTAGAGGAGATAGATAGATAGATAGATAGATAGATAGATAGATAGATAGATGTTTTAATGATCTTTGAAGTGTGAGAGTCCTTATGTGTATGAAAACGACAAGTCAAGGGTTATAAAAAACCCAAGGAAATGTATATGCTGCAGTTTCAGATTCCCCTTGTCCAGAAATGCAGACATTATAATTTCGGAGGGAGGTGATTTGGAGAAAAGGTGTTGGGCTTTCTGGGAAAAGACAACCTAAAATGGTCTAATAGATTTGAAAGTTTTAGAATATGTATTAAAAAATATGTCACCAATTTTGAAAATGTTTTTAAGCCTGAGCATGATGGGAGTTGGAGTCCTCCCAATTGCAGGGCCTTGAAATGGTCCATTTGCCTGTATTGTACTGGTCCCTATGCCTCCTTTCCTGGTAAAGCACAGCTGAAAAGATCCCTTCACCAGTAGAGCATGACTGGTGCAAGATTTGTATGGTTTTATCTTTGTTGGCTGAGCAAAGGTTGTGTGTGTGTGTATTAAATGTTCTTTATTCTTTACTAAAACGCATTAAGCCTAGGCTGTTGTTTCAGTTTCATCTGAATGAATGTGAACATTCTACTTCAAGTTCTTGAAAGAACCTCAACTACAATATCTGGGTCAAACCAGGTCTGTTTGAAACAAGTATGTCTGAGTATCTAATAACAGGGACCCTGGAACTTTAGCCTTGGGTTTTCCCCCTTACATGATCAGGACCTGGGTCCTTCTGCATGCAAACCATGTACTCTACTGCTGTGCTATGGCCCCTCCCCAATGAGGTTTTCAAATACGTTTTAATGTTTAAAAAGGAGGAGGAGACTTTACCCACCTCACATATATGTACAACCCTCCCACATCTTCCACCCCTCTCCCCAATTCCTCTGAAAAGAGCTATTTGGCTTGGGGAATTCTCTCCTATTCCTCCATTTTGAATCACCACTCTTCTTTTCCTCTTCTTTCCTTCCTTGTCCTATCCTGGTCTTTCTTTCTCTTCTCAAGGTGGTAGGGTGGTGGATAAGAGGCATTCTGAATTGTATTTGACTTAATACAAACAGTCAAGAGGATTTATTTTATTTCTTCACCTGATCAACTCTTTTGGAAAAGTGGGTTCACATGGTTGCAAAAGAAGGAATCTGGGGTTATTTTGCTTGTTAGATGCCATAATCCAACAATGGAATGACAAGCTTTAATTTTTTTAAAAATGTAGTTTATGGGGTGGGGAGTTAAATATTGTACACTTATACAATCCTATATAAGTCTACTCACAAGTAAGTCCCATTATGTTCAATAGTACTTACTCCCAGGAAAGTGTACTAGGACAGTGCAGTTATTTCTTCTGCATGTTTGAACTGCTAACCCCATTCCACTCCACTGACCTGGGCCAGATCTACACCAAGCAGGATATGACACTTTGAAAACAGTTTAAAAACTGAATATAGAGTGTGTCCTGGGCCCTAACGGTTGCCACTACTGTTATAAATTGTGTTAAAGCAGCTGTGTGGATCCTGCCCTGGCTACCCTTCCTTTCAACTCAATCCTGTACGCATTTTGGCATTTGTGTTTTGTCATAGACTCTGGATTCACTGGTGAGGAAAAGGCATTTTGTACATGTTCAAGAGTCCTTTCTCCAAAACCTAGCCCTAGTATGGAAAACAGGCTCCTTAGCTGAATTGTGGTGAAGACCTGGCACAAATTAAATTATGGGAAGGAGGAGAGCTTGCACATAAGGTAGCATCTGTTTGATGAAGTATTGCTGGAGGATGGACAAATGAGGAGGGATTGTTGTTGGAGGGGAACAGAATGTATGTGATCTGGTTGTAGTTTTCTTGCAACAGGTATGGTTGGTGCTTAATATCTAAAAAGGATGTCATGTTTCTTAAGACCTCCCGCCTTCTTGGGAAACAAGAAATGGAAAGCCTTTCCCCAGAATGTGTTAACTTCAGAGAGATTGGTTCTGATGCAGCTTCTAACGAGATGCTAGCCAGGGTGACTTTCTCTCAACTTCCTTTGGCTCTGCTTGTTTTAGTCTGTGGTGTACTCTAGGATCAGCTAGTAATGCTGCTGCCTAGCGCATACAGTATTTCCATAAGCATTCTGGCAGGATCTACACTACTGCTTTAAAATGATTTATAAGAGTAGTGACAACTGTTGGGGCCCAGGACACACTCCATATACAGTTTTAAAACTGCTTTCAAAATGCCATATCCTGCTTGGTGTAGATCTGGCCGAAGAGCCAAACACTAAATGAGTCAAGAAGCTCTACAAAATTAACAAAATTGAAGAGCTGAGATCCTTTTGTTATATATTAAACTGTGTTACTGGTTTCTACCTTACTGCACAAGGTAATCAGCTTTGCTTTGGTTGTTACAGCACTTCTCTTCTTATTAAGCTGAAGACTCACCCTGTTTATTAGTAAGCTCAACTTGTCTATCAAGGTCATTGCTAAACACATTCTGTTCAAATGAATTTCATACACTTGTACCATGACATTCTTGGCAATGTGTTCACTTATTTTATAGGGGGTGTGAATTGTTTTAATTACCCAATTGCTAGAGTAATTGGGGCTAAGACTTTTATTTTAATGGAAGCCTCCAGCACAGTGTACAGGCAGCAGCTTACAAGCCATTGTAGTAAATAACAAAGCAGTGCTGCTGAATATGACAAGCCAATAAAAGTAATTTGTATCTCTTTCATTTCATAGATCCCAAAACATCTCAGTATGTCCTTCCAAATTCCTCATTACAGTTATATCAAAGGTCATCTTCACAAACTGAGATTAATTAATTTATTCACCAAACTCCAGTTAGATGTGTAAAAACAAATTGGTGTATGAAACTGGAATTTCTGACTTTTTTCAAAGTGCATTATTTAAAATTATTTAAAATAATTACTCATTATTTTTGAGCTGGAGAGATTGAAGACAAGCTGTAATCTTTTGTAAGCCAATAGGTCAGTGTAAACATAGATGCTAATTGCCATTTGTCTATTGAAAACGCAGTACATAGTGTTGGATCCAGACTTGCTCATATGTAGAGTAGATCCAATGAAATCAACAGGAATAGATATAGTAAAATTAATTCCCATTGATAGATCTACTCTATATTAAAATGCTACACTAAAATTCAAGACAAATAATGTCTTATATAGTGAATTCAGCTTCCCTGTTAAGAGATTTCTTTTATCATATGTTTCTTATAAGAACATGACGCAATATGCCAAAGACATATTTAAGCTCCCCAACTAATCTTGGATGGAGAAATCATGTATTTGTAATCCTCTTCAGAATTTGCTCTTTTGTTTAGACAGCCTTAGCAGCTAGGATTGCCACTTACCAAAGTGGCAATGTACAACTTCAATAGCCATTTGAATGTGTTACAGTGAAATATTTATTAGATCACACAGAATAAAAGGAGAAAATTCAAATGAATAATTAAATGAAATCCATTTACAAGTTTCTTTAGACCAAGAAAAACAGCAATGAGTCAAATAATAAAAGGCTAGAGCTGTTAAAAATCAAAACAGGAGACCAAACTGGAAAGGCTATGGAAATCCTCTGGCAAGACACAAGTAACAGGACAATTGGTGAGCATATTTAGGAAGATTGTTCGAAATAGGTACCATACCCAAGGAAGCATTTCTCCATGTGCCTTTGAAATGCCCCCTCCCAAAGGATGGTATACACAGTAGTTTCATCAGAGACTAGAGATCTGAGAGTAACGAGAGAAATGTATGTAAGAAGATACTCTATAATGCTGGCTCAAGCTGAATATGGCTTTAAAGGTAACAAGCAGCTTCTTGAAGTGGAGCCAAAATGTAACTTGCAGCCAGTGCAGTTGTGCCAAGAGGAGTAATGTGTTTCCTAAGATCCATTTTAATAAACAGTCAGTCTGTGAAGTTTGGCTTCTGAACAGTCATCAAGGGCAGTTCAGAAGTTCTCCAGGGTTGAGTTTACTAACGAATTAGAGTGGCCAAATCCAAATCCTTGGCAAAAGGAAGCTGCCAATTTCTTAGCTGTAATTTATAACTTACTACTTGGACATTCAACATACTTCAAGGTAACATATTTTTAAGACTCTCAGCTTTAATATTTTTTTCCCTCTTGCTTGGATTCAGTTTGTGTCTACACAACTGCATTCAGCCCATAACCATATTCCGCATCAGCGAGGAACCAACTGCTGCTCTTGGATATCATATAAAGAAAAACAAAGTTGTGTGTCTTTTGAATCTCATCTGATGACTGCATATTAGAACACTAGGTGCAAGATGGAACCTTGTACTGCACATAGGACACTTTTCGTACCTTAGCCACAGTTGTACAGCACTACTCACTGGAGTCACCCACTTTGGCAGGAATTCAAACACTCTTATCCCAGAAAGATTTTACTATCTTCACAGTATTGAATAATGTTGACATTTCTAGAATGAAAACAGTTCCACTGAATACTTCTTAACAAAGGGGGTATGAAAAATCCTATGGCTGGCTGGGGAAGGCTGAGATTTGTAGGACTTTTTTTCTGTCTAAACATGCATAGGATTGCTTCATTAGTGGACTACAGTAGATTTTTGGAGAGCAAAAGGACATTTGGTACACACCAGAAAGCAACTGGCAAACAATAACCTAACTTAATAGGACTGCATCAGCTGAATCTTGAGCTTCTGATTCCTGATATTAGTGTTTATTATCTAATAAATTATAGTCAGGAAATTATAGTCAGGAAATATTATAGTCAAGAAATATTCTACTAATTTAAGTACTGATCAGAACTCAGCACTTATAGTTATAAATGGTCATGAGCTATATATTAAGATCAAGTGTGAATTTTTCCAGCCAGAGAGCTTCAGCTATGGGGCAGTATATAAATTTAATAAATAAATAATTAAATAAATAAATATTCTTAAACATTTTCCAGATTTGATTGGCATTTCTAGTAATAAAGGACCTGATGTTATTCTCACTGAAGCCAGTGATAGCCTTGTTCCTTGTGCTGCAAGAACTGTCCCAAAAAGTCTCAGTTCTTTTTCACTCAATTGTCAGAGTCTACTAATAAAGTTTTAAAAATGTGATCTGTGGCTGTCGGGGGATGTTCACACTAGCACAATTAAAGTGCTTTAAAACTGTTTATAATTCCAAAAGACCGAATTTAGTGGTTTGTTGTAAAACTTTGACTTGTAACTTTTGAAACAGCTGTACTTATTGTGAAACTATTAAGAAGTGAATTGTACGTTTCAGGGTTCGGGTATTGAAGAAGGAAAGGGCAGATTTTACCGGAGCCTGGCCCAGGCTGTATTCTCATTACCATAAATGCAAAAATTGAAGCTATATTATAGATAGTGCTTAAATATATTTTTAGAAACTTATTTCCCTGTATCTATGTAACTATTATTCAAGACCTGTGAGATTTGCTAAAGCCAATCAGAAGCTATTTTAGAAGAGAACAAGCAACTTTTTGAACAGTGAGCTGCTGACCCAAGCCCTTTTTCCAGAAGAAAGAGAGAATGTATTTGTTTACTTAAACTAGGATTTGAACTATGTGAGAAAGGTTTCCGCTTCCCTATGTCACATGCTCTCTGAAGAATAGGATGACAACTTACACATCACTAAAGCAGAGGAAATATGACATCCCAAAATAGAATGAAATAGAACATATTTGCATAAAATTTGCACATACTAATTTATACTACAGATACAAAGTTAGAAACGATTACTACAATTTAAATAGAAATATGTGTAAATCTTATCATAATTATCTAGGTCACTGGTCTTCAACTGCTGGCTCATGGCCTAAAAGTTGCGAGATCAGTCCAGATAGATCGTGGCAAAGCTGTTGCCGCCATGTTGGACAATTGTGAAATAGTGAAAGTGGGTCCCATATTGCAGGTTTGGAGTCTGATGTGAGTCTTGAGCCTGGACCAGTTGAAATCCAGTGGTCTAGGTACCTGCTCAGTCAGCTGTCCAGTTGCTAAGTGTTAATGGGCAAATTTAAGGTCCTTTCTTTCCCTTCTTATGAATTTTTTTCCAAACATACTTTGGACAGCCCTTCAAATAGAGGACTGTCTGTAGTGTAGGGCACATGAGCACCATTGTCAAGAACTACCAATCCCAAAGTTCCTTTTGCATTGGCAGAGGGGTGTGAGGGACAAAGCATCGTAATAATCAGGGACCTTGATCCAGGGGCAGTGGGAACCAGTTCTGCTGCGAATAAAAATATTACAAAATAATCAGCAACCTTTGTAGGGCTCTTCTGCAAGCTGGATGTTATACTAAACAAAAATAGCAAAAACATTTGAGTGTATTGGGAGGCATATTAGAAAAGCTGCAGTGTGAGCCTTGGTGTAATTTCAGAAATGTAGAAAATGTAATTTTAGAATTCAAATAGAAAGATTTCCTTCATGACATATGTATGGGGTGTTATTATAGTAACTATATGGGAGGAGACCTGTTTTACAAGTTTATGCTAAGCCCCAAATTGATGCTTGGCCTTTATACATTTTTGCCTCATCAACATTGATCCACGAAAGCAGAACTTGTATGAAAATAAATTGTGTGGTATGGACAAAGCATGTTGTGTGAATTGTCCAACTTCGAGATACTCAGAACTTAGTTGAAGTTAACAGTTCCTTCTGCTTTTAAGAATGGCTGAAAGTGATCAATACACCTTGAAATGATGCCACATACTTCATATTCTGTTATGGATTACTAGAATTGATTTCAGTAGAACGACTGGCTGCATAAGTAGCATTGAATAAGTCAGTGGGCTAGGTAGTTATTTATTTATGTCTATATTAGATAGATAATAGGAAATATTCAGTTCTAATAATTTTTGTACTACATTTCTGATGTATTTTTGATCACCCTTGAGTTTTGAATTTACAGGTAGGAAAATATGCACACTGTGAGATTATTATTTTTTAACACTATCAACTCATGTCAAACTGAGCTTTAATCCTAAAAGCAACTCTAATTTGCTTCTGACTGCAAGTATCCAAATCCTTCTTTTAGCCTTAATAGCATTTTTAGTGATTTTATTATAACACTGTAATCTATCCAAATCTCCTTGTAAAACAGTAGTTAGATGAGCAGTTGACATAGCATACTAATAAGATAGCAGAATCACTGACAGAATGGCTCATTGGTATAAAAGGGGGAAAGAAATCCACTGCTTCTGTTGCCTTATTGTATTCAAATCAAAGTAGAAAATGAAATTCTGTTTTTAGGCCAGGTCTGTAGTACAGGATGTCCTAGTTATATTTTGTGTGATTTTGATTCATGTTGTTCACAGTTCTTCATTGTTGACTCTTCCTTCAATATCATTGTTGGCTCATACTTCAGTATATATAAATCCTGCATTTTCTCACATACTGTTCCTCTGCTGTTTGTTGCCTTGATCAGGATGATGAGCAGCGGTTAAAGGGATTCAGAGTGTCTGAGTGCCTTTCCCCATGCCAAGAGAGGGGCAGAGGATGCCATCAGGAGGTGGGGCATCAAGGGGAGACCTCCTTGATATCATTTGCCTCTCCAGATTAGTTCCAGGATGCAATCTGCCCCCTGGTCCAATTGAATTCCCTCACTCTGATGTAAATGCTCAATGTGTGGGATGGGCAATTTGAGACCCTCACATGTTTTGGCCTACAGTCCCTCACCATTGGCTATGCTGGTTACAGCTGAGTTGCAGGCCACTAAACCAGTTGTCCGCCTCTGGTTTAGTGCTCCCAACTCCAAATATTCATTTCTTATCACACCGTTAGGGTACACCAGAAATATATACAAAAGGCTCATAGGTAAAGCATATTCAATCATTCTATATTTTTGGGCTTTGACTTCCCCCCAAAAAATATTAGTGCAGGAGGGGTGAGCATGTCTGCCATGAGTTGATAGAATCAGCTTTATTTTCCCCACAGTTTGAACAAGTATTGCTAACATTGGAATATATGTTTGCCCATTTTTGTAGTGTCATATACCAAAAGGATAAAACCATACATATATATTAAGACTAGGGAAACTGTTGGGATAAATATAAAATATATATTTTCATTGATCTCCATAAATTTCTATACTTAACAGCTTTCCCCATTATAACTTAGTAACAACTTTACTCTAGTAAATGGGAAGTTGATTAATCTGTATCATCTAACATTTGTGCTTGTATTTTTAATAATAAGCCACATAATATGAAAAAAATACTGAATACATTGTTACCAGTTGAATACATTGTTATCAATAGTTTTTGTAAGGTTACTGCAAGTATTTTTGACTTTTTATTATTCCACAAAAATTTCTACAATATTTTATTTCACTTTAAGTAGTTTTTCAAAAAGAAACAAGAGTTTTGGTAAAATATTTATCTTTAGCATTGCTAATCGAATTCACTACTTTAACGTGTTTGATATACTACCAAACCCATCAGTTTAGAAATTATTGTGATACTATGTGACATACACATTTTCATTATATTGCAATGAGAAACTTTGTAATTACAAAAACTTCATTTTATAAATGAGATAGCTTCTATAATTACAAACTTATTTTGTAATGGAGAAACTCATAGTTTCAGCCTCATTCTCTCTGTCTCTCTCCATACTGGCATCATTTTTGTGTAAGTATCACTCAGATCAATACCTTGTGTCACATCGATACGTTCCCATCATGGTGACACAGTGACATTATATCCCTCATGCACATTTATACCTCATAGTGCACTCAGGGCTATCTGTTGCACTATTTTGGATAATATGGAATAAAATGAGAAATAACGTAGAAACATGGTATATGTTTCGGCTATTGGGCGGTATAAAAATGTAATAAATAAATAAATAAATAAATATATGTAATACTTCATGTGCCCCAACAGTTATCAGTGCACTGATTAAAACAACTGGTGTAGATATAGCCATAATGACCAGTGTAGTTTGGAAGTATCCTGGAGATCTAAAGCCTTACCTGAAATGGATCTTGATGTTGAACTATTAATGAGTATGATATTCCTATCTTGATTAGCAGAATGACAACTTATGCATCTTGTGTGCTGTGTAAATGTTGCTCATCTAACCCCTATCTGTGAACGGTAGGATATGAACAACACAATTTATTGCCTGGTTCTGCCTGTGCGGAGTCTAAAGAAATCCATAATGAAGTAACTCAGCAAGTGTCACGTTACCAGTTGGAGTGCTGGATACCAGGTGATAACTAACTCCAAAACATGCTGATAAACTAACTCTCTCTCTCTCTCTCTCTCTCTCTCTCTCTCTCTCTCTCTCTCTGTGTGTGTGTGTGTGTATGGAATAAACTGAATGTTTGAACAGTAATATTTCATAATTTTACTTTCTGACCATTTTTTTATTTTTTTTTATTTTTGTTCAGCATCTTGCTGTGGCAAAAGGCATATTCTTGCACAAAAAAACTTAGTTGAATTTAGAATAAAGTAGCTTCCTTCCCTGCTGTCATTCTGAAATAATTTTTTTTATGTGTAGCATAATATAATTTAAATTACCAACAGATTTTTACAAAAGCAGGGAGCCTGCAAGCAATAAGCTTGAGCAAGCTCATACTGCTATAAAAATAAGGTTGTTAAAGTCAGACATTTTTCATCTTGGTTCTCTTTGACATCTGTTTAGGCTGGAACCTATGTCATCATTGAACTACATGAGACTTCATTCTGAGTAGACATTCATAGGATTGCTTTGTAAATACAAGAAGGCGTTGATACACAGTAACAAGAAATCTGATTTATTTATTTATTGCTTTATTCTTCAGGTTTGTGGGAATTATTGTAGATTACTTGAATGTGGCCACTTTTCTTGACTTCTTCCAACAGCTGAAGAGAAATAAGGGGATCATTTATTTTTGCTTTTATTATGCAAACATTACTACTACTATCTCCACCTACTTCTTTCATGGTGTTTATTTATTTGACTGTATGGAAATTACGTAAAACATCCTGTTGAATGGAGAAGGGCTGACATTGCCTTTAAGGTGGATTCCTGCATTGAGCAGGGTTTGGACTCAATGGCCTTATAGGCCCCTTCCGACTGTACTATTCTATGATTCTATGAATAACAGGTGTTGCTGACCCATTGTCCCTGGTGACAACTTTAGTTTTCTTTACGATTGGGCTAAACCTCTGAACCATCAAAAACTCAGCCTGAATTGAGTGAGGGGAAGGTATCAGCAATGGAATAATGAAATTTTCTCTCTATATTGGCATTTTAAAATTTACTCATTAGCAAATTAATTTTGGGTAAGAGGTCTAAATTCATTGGACCTCTTTGAGCTCCAATTGACTGGTGGCTACCATTTTGATTTTCCCCAAATGTCCTCAGAGTAGCATATTGTGGTATAACTCAAATGGTGACAGGTAGCTAATTATAACTTCAGGAGCTCTGCTCAGTTCCCTCCTGAAAATTGCTAAAATATTTACCAAAATGTTTGCTGCCTGTGAATGGTGCCATGAAACATGGTGTAGGAGGATTTTAGCCCAACCTCTACTTAAAAGTAAGCCCCATCGAATTCAGTGGAATTTACTTCAAGGTAAGTGTGTGTACAATAGCAGCCTTAGTGGCAATCCTTTGGACATAATCAACAGCCTCTGAAATTGGAGACTTATGACTATCCAATGCAGGGTGGCCTCAACTCTGTGCACTGAGTGGTCTGCCCCCTGTTCTGTTTCTGAACACAGAGATAGCGTAGGTGGAACAGCAAAAACTGCACTGGCTACGTGTGTGGGGGGTGCAGTTTCTGGCTTCAACCTCAATTTCCAGAAACTGAAAAATCCCATGGCTGTCTAGACAGTGTCTAGAGGGCATAGGATTGTGCCCTTAGTGAAGCAGCCTATCTCAAAATGAGACTGATAAATCTTTGAAAAAATATGTTTGCAGTCAATACCAATGGAAAAGATCCTTCCACATATACTTAATTGTAGTCTAAATACTGAAGTAAGAAGTTTGTATATGCTGTGAAGTGTAAATAGATTCTTTACTTCTATTCAATAGTAGTTAGGGAGATAAAACAAATATATGCTGATCAACGATTCTTTTTAATATTGAGTCATGACAATATAATTTAAAGGTATTTTAGCTTCCTATTATAAGAACAGTTGGTACCAATCTGTCTGGAAACCTAAATTTGGTTGCTTTTAAACTATGGAGGTGGTTTAATTTTATTATTTCATTTCTGCATACACACACATTCATATTACTCTTTCAGTCTCTGTCTAACCTCAGAAGTAAATGGGAGACATGAACTATTTACACCATACAGCCTCTATTAGTACAACTGATTGATAATGTCATGCTAATATAAAATAGATTTATCATCATAACCTCAGAGATAAATATTTTTATCTAACATGCTATCTAATCTTTAAAAATGTGAAGCTTTGGTTAAGGACTTGTTCAGAATTCTATTGAGAATGCGGATGTTCACTGGATATTGGGTGATTTTGTTTAGCAGAAGAGGGCATTGCTGCTGCATGACAAATGAGGATCAAAAATACATTTACATGAGGGACTGAAATGCTGCTTTTCAAAGTTTGATAAAGGAAATAGCAATACATCACTCTGTGTGTACCAGTCATGAATGATAGATCTTGCATTCTGTTCCGATCGTCCATAGACCTCTACTGTGCAGAAACCTGGTGGCTCAGCTTATCTCTAATTTTTATTATGTGCATAAAAATAACTGCCAAGTAAAAATTCTTAAAGAAAGATTTTAGCACAAACTCTTAGTATTTCTAGAATAAAGTTTCTATTTTACTTCCATTGCTTGCTACTACATGCCTTCTGTGCTTGGCTACTGTTCAGAAAAACAGGAACCGCAGTGCTGGAGAACATCAAGAGTCCATCTAGTCAGGCCTGGTGCCAGGTTTGAACAAGCCCTAAGAAAATGCCCTCTGCTCCCACTCATGCCCACTCTGTGTAATGCTTGTATGACCTCAAGGGGCCTAAAAGTAGATCCAGAAAAAGTAAGAGCTATTTGAGACATGATAAGACATCAAGATGTCAAGGGCTTCCAGGAATTTCTTGGAATGACCAACTATTTAGCTATGTTATGTAAACTCCTGTCAGAGAACTGTTAAGATCCTGAGGCAGTTGGCACATCGAGAGACACTATGGAAGTGGATGGAGCGACATAAGAACATAAGAAGTGCTATGCTGGATCAGACCAAGGGTCCATCTAGTCCAGTACCCTGTTCACACAGTGGCCAACCACTATGTTTACCGCCAGCAGTCTGGTTCCATTTTGGTTTAAGTGCAGCCCATTCCTCTTGTACAGGCCTGGCTTGTCCCAAAATGTTCCCCAGTGCCTAACAAATCTGAACCCCTCCTCTCTGCACCATTGTCTCATCCACGCATTGAGACTTCTCAGCTGCGCCCGTCTAGCTGGCCCTGCACGTGGAACTGGTAGCATTTCAGAGACATGAAGATGCTTTCCGTGGGATAAAGAAGATGATTGCAACATGTGATGTTTTACTGCCTATGTTATTAAGTATAAAGTATAAGAATTTATTAAGGTTGGCAGAGTTTAAAGTAAGTACTCACTGTATGGTTGTTGCAGATCATAGAATCATAGAATCATAGAATAGCAGAGTTGGAAGGGGCCTACAAGGCCATCTAGTCCAACCCCCTGCTCAATGCAGGAATCCACCCTAAAGCGTCCCTGACAGATGGCTGTCCAGCTGCCTCTTGAATGCCTCTAGTGTGGGAGAGCCCACAACCTCCCTAGGTAACTGATTCCACCGTCGCACTGCTCTAACAGTCAGGAAGTTTTTCCTGATGTCCAGCCGGAATCTGGCTTCCTTTAACTTGAGCCCGTTATTCCATGTCCTGCACTCTGGGAGGATCGAGAAGAGATCCTGGCCCTGGACTCAGCCGTCTCCTCCTTTAACTCCTCCTTATCTTCAACTCTTGATAATCTTGCTCCATCTACAACTCGGATAGTTCGCCCCTCTCAACCCCAACCGTGGCTCACCTCTTTCCTCCGCTACCTTCGCTCTTGTTCCCGGGCAGCCGAACGCCTGTGGCGTAAGACCAAGGACTGGGCGGACTTTGTCCACTACAAATTTGTTCTCTCCTCTTTCTCTTCTGCCATTTCACTGGCCAAAAAGCAGCACTACTCAACGTTGATCCAGTCAAATGCTAAGCACCCTCAGCGGCTCTTCGCGTCCTTCAATTCTCTTCTGAAGCCTAATCCACCATCTCTCCCCGCCTCTCTGTCTGCCAATGACTTTGCCTCTTTCTTCAATGCTAAAATCCAAACTATTCGCTCCGATCTAGCCAGCTCTGCTCCGCTTCCAGCTCCTGTCCCTCACCTGTCAGTTCCTCCTGCAACTCTCTCGGCGTTCCCTTCGGTCTCAGCTGATGAACTGTCTAAAATACTGCGCTTGTCGAAGCCTTCCACTTGTTCCCGTGATCTGATTCCCTCTCGCGACTTTATTAATCTTATCCCCGCTATCCTCCCGTCCTTGCTTCACATCATTAATTCTTCTCTGTCCTCTGGTTCATTTCCTTCTGCTTTTAAACATGCTACAGTCTCTCCCATTCTCAAAAAAACCACTCTTGATCGACTATCCCTGTCTAACTACCGACCTGTCTCTCTCTTGCCCTTTGTCTCAAAGATCCTGGAACGTCTGGTCTACTCTCGTTGTCTTGACTTTCTCTCTAATAACTCTGCTCTGGATCCCTTTCAATCTGGCTTCCGTCCTTTGCATTCCACTGAAACAGCCCTTACCAAGATCACCAATGATCTTCTCACTGCAAAGTCTAAGGGCCATTATTCCGTTCTTATTCTCCTTGATCTAACTGCGGCCTTTGACACGGTTGATCACGATCTTCTCTTAGATTCCCACCATGACCTTGGACTCTGTGGCTGCGCTCGTCGAAGCCTTCCACTTGTTCCCGTGATCCGATTCCCTCTCGCGTCTTTATTAATCTTATCCCCGCTATCCTCCCGGCCTTGCTTCACATCATTAATTCTTCTCTGTCCTCTGGTTCATTTCCTTCTGCTTTTAAACATGCTACAGTCTCTCCCATTCTCAAAAAAACCACTCTTGATCGACTATCTCTGTCTAACTACCGACCTGTCTCTCTGTTGCCCCTTGTCTCAAAGATTCTGGAACGTGTGGTCTACTCTCGTTGTCTTGACATTCTCTCTAGTAACTCTGCTCTGGATCCCTTTCAATCTGGATTCTGTCCTTTGCATTCCACTGAAACAGCCCTTACCAAGATCACCAATGATCTTCTCACTGCCAAGTCTAAGGGCCATTATTCCGTTCTTATTCTCCTTGATCTAACTGCGGCCTTTGACACGGTTGATCATGATCTTCTCTTAGATTCCCTCCATGACCTTGGACTCTGTGGCTCTGTCTATAACTGGTTCACCTCCTATCTAGAGGGTCGCTCTTTCAGCGTGTCGGCTAACGGCAGCTCGTCCTCCTCTTTTCCCCTTTCTGTTGGGGTTCCGCAAGGCTCGGTGCTTGGCCCGTTGTTGTTCTCTCTATACATGCTGCCCTTGGGTAAGCTTATTCAATCTCACGGCCTCCAATATCACCTGTATGCCGACGATACACAATTATATCTCTCATCTCCGGAACTTTCTCCTGATGTTCACGATCGTATCTCGGCATGTCTTTCAGATATCTCAGCCTGGCTGCTTCATCGTCGTTTGAAACTTAATATGGCAAAAACTGAACTGCTTGTTTTTCCTCCTAAACCTTCTCCTCACCTCTCATTCTCTCTTACTGTCTACGATGTCACGCTTACTCCGGTTAAGGAAGCTCGTAGTCTTGGCTTTATATTTGACTCCTCGCTCTCCTTTACTCCTCACATCGAGGCAGTAGCTAAATCCTGTCGTTTCTTCCTATATAATATTGCCAGGATTCGACCATTTTTGTCTGTCTCTTCTGCCAAGACTCTCGTTCACGCACTGGTTATCTCTTGGTTGGACTACTGCAACCTTCTTCTCTCTGGCCTTCCTTCGTCTCACATCAGTCCGCTGGTCTCTGTCCACCACTCTGCCGCTAAGATCATCTTCCTGGCCCGCCGCTCTGACCAGGTCACTCCACTTCTGAAATCTCTTCATTGGCTTCCAATTCACTCCAGAATCCAATATAAACTTCTCCTGCTGACCTTCAAAGCTCTTCACGGTCTAGCTCCTGCCTATCTCTCCTCTCTCATCTCTCACTATTGCCCCGCTCGTGCTCTCCGCTCCTCTGATGCCATGCTTCTCGCCTGCCCAAGGACCTCCACTTCCCTTGCTCGGCTCCGTCCTTTTTCTTCTGCTGCCCCTTACGCCTGGAACGCTCTTCCAGATCACTTGAGAACTACAAACTCAATCACTGCTTTTAAAACTCAGCTAAAAACTTTTCTTTTCCCTATAGCCTTCAAATATTGAGTTTGTTCTGACTCTATACTGTTAGCTTCACCCTACCCGGTGCCTGTTTACACTTCCCTGTGCCTGTTTGCATTCTCCTTCCCTCTTTATTGTTTACTACAACTTATTAGATTGTAAGCCTATGCGGCAGGGTCTTGCTATTTACTGTGTTATCTGTACAGCACCATGTACATTGATGGTGCTATATAAATAAATAATAATAATAATAATAATAATAATAATAAGTATTTGAAGAGTGCTATCATGTCTCCCCTCAATCTTCTCTTCTCCAGGCTAAACATGCCCAGTTCTTTCAGTCTCTCTTCATAGGGCTTTGTTTCTAGACCCCTGATCATCCTGGTTGCCCTCTTCTGAACACGCTCCAGCTTGTCTGCATCCTTCTTGAATTGTGGAGCCCAGAACTGGACACAATACCCTAGATGAGGCCTAACCAGGGCCGAAAAGAGAGGAACCAGTACCTCACGTGATTTGGAAGCTATACTTCTATTAATGCAGCCCAAAATAGCATTTGCCTTTCTTGCAGCCATATCGCACTGTTGGCTCATATTCAGCTTGCGATCTACAACAATTCCAAGATCTTTCTCGTTTGTAGTATTGCTGAGCCAAGTGTCCCCCATCTTGTAACTGTGCCTTTGGTTTCTATTTCCTAAATGTCGAACTTGGCATTTATCCCTATTAAATTTCATTCTGTTGGTTTTCAGCCCAGCACTCCAGCCTATCAAGATCACTTTGAAGTTTGTTTCTGTCTTCCAGGGTATTAGCTATCCCACCCAATTTTGTATCATCTGCAAATTTGATCAGCATTCCTGCACCTCCTTGTCCAAATCATTAATAAAAATGTTGAAGAGCACTGGGCCCAGGACTAAGCCCTGCGGTACCCCACTCGTTGCCTCTCCCCAGTTTGAGAAGGTTCCATTGATAAGTACTCTTTGAGTCTGATTCTGTAGCCAACTGTGAATCCACCTAATAGTTGTTCCATCTAGCCCACTTTTAGCTAGTTTGTTAATCAGAATATCATGTGGTACTTTGTCAAAAGCTTTGCTGAAGTCAAGATATATGACGTCCACAGCATTCCCACAGTCCACAAGGGTGGTTATCCTATCAAAAAATGAGATCAAATTAGTCTGACAGGATTTGTTCCTGACAAATCCATGTTGGCTTCTAGTAATCACTGCATTGATTTCAAGGTGTTTACAGATTGACTTCTTTATAATCTGCTCCAGAATTTTCCCAGGGATGGATGTCAGACTGACTGGTCTGTAGTTCCCAGGTTCCTCCTTTTTGCCCTTTTTGAAGATAGGGACAACGTTAGCCCTCCTCCAGTCGTCCGGCACCTCACCCGTCTTCCATGATTTTGCAAAGATAATAGACAAAGGTTCTGAGAGTTCTTCTGCTAGCTCCTTCATTACTCTAGGATGCAGTTCATCAGGCCCTGGAGATTTAAACTCATTCAAGGAAATTAGGTGTTCTTTGACCATTTGTTTATCAATCTCAAACTGCAATCCTGCCCCCTCAACTTCTGCTTCACTTTTTCCAGGGGGGTCATAGACCCGCTTTTGGGAGAAGACCGAGACAAAGTAGGAATTGAGCACTTCAGCCTTTTCTTTGTCATCTGTTATCAATTTGCCATCCTCATTAAGCAGTTGAACCACCATTTCTTTCCTCTGTCTTTTACTACTCACGTACCTGAAGAAAGCCTTTTTATTGCTTTTAGCGTCCCTCGCTAATCTCAGCTCATTCACAGCTTTAGCCTTCCTGACGCCATTTCTGCACTTCTGCGCCACTTGTCTGTACTCTTCTTTTGTAGCCTGGCCTTCCTTCCACTTCCTATATGTATCCCTTTTTGTTTTCAGGTCATCTCTAAGCTTTTTGTGGAGCCACATTGGTTTCCTCTGTTGTCTTCTATCTTTTCTCCTTGTTGGAATTGTAACTGTGCCTTTAAAATTTCATTTTTTAAATACTCCCACCCATCCTGCACTCCTTTTCTCTTTAGGCTCCCTTGCCACGGGACCTTACTTATTATAGTTCTGAGTTTATTAAAATCAGCTTTCCTAAAATCCAGAGTACGTGTATGGCTACGCTCGACTTTTGTCTCCTTCATAATCAAGAATTCAAGTATGACGTGGTCACTTTTCCCCAGAGTTCCCGTAACTGCCACTTTATCCACTAAGTCATCCCTGGTCAATAACAAGTCAAGGATTGCCGATCCTCTAGTTCCTTCCACCACTTTCTGTAGGAGAAAGTTATCACCCTTACATGTCAGGAATTTCTTGGAAGGGCCGCTTTTGGCAGTAATGGTCTCCCAACAGATATCAGGGTAATTGAAGTCCCCCATCACTACCACATCACACTTCCTTGAAACACTGGCAATTTGTTTCTCAAAAGTTTCGTCCTCGTCTTCTCCTTGATTGGGTGGTCGGTAGTAGACTCCGATTATCATATTCTTTTTATTCCTAGCCCCATTTATTTTAATCCAGACGCTCTCGACGGGGCTCCCAGTCTCATCCGCCTGTATTTCTCTGCAGGGATAGGTATTTTTAACATATAGTGCAACTCCACCTCCCTTTCTATTTCTTCTGTTCTTTTTGAACAAGTTATATCCTTCAATTGCTATATTCCAGTCATGGGAGTCATCCCACCAAGTTTCAGTTATACCTATCAAGTCGTATTTGCTTTCATGTAATAAGAGTTCAAGTTCATTCTGTTTGTTTCCCATGCTCTGGGCATTAGTATATAGACATCGAAGACCATGTGTTTTATAGTCTGGCTTTGTTCCTACCTTGTTGCAGACACTATTTTGGGACACTGTTGGAGCTGTTCTCTGTACTGTGGTGCATTGGCCTTCATCCATTGTTGCCTCGAAATTTACATCTCCCACCCCCGTAAGATTCAGTTTAAAGCCCTCCTGATCAAGTTCTTCATGCTGTGGCCGAACTCATTCTTTCCAGCCCTAATGAGGTGCAACCCATCCCTTGCCAGCAGTCCATGTTCCAAGTAGCGTAGCCCGTGGTCCCAGAATCCAAAACTCTCACGACGGCACCACCTTCGAAGCCAGTCGTTCATCCGGAGTATTATTTTCCCCCCCTTTCTAATCCTCTTCCAAGAACCGGGAGGATGGATGAGAAAACTACCTGGGCCCCAAAGTTCTTCAGTTTCCTTCCCAGAACTTCAAAGTCTGAAATGATTTCTTCGTAGCTCTGCTTGGTGACATCATTTGTTCCCACATGGATGAGAAGAAAGGGGTATGTGTCTGTGGGCTTTATGAGCTTCGGTAACCCTTCAGTCACATCTCTAATCTGTGCTCCAGAGAGACAGCACACCTGGCGAGTCCATGGGTCTTCACGACATACTTGGGTTTCAATCCCACGCAGTGGGATTGGTAAGTATGAGCCATAGAGGGGGGAATGAGTGCTGGATGGAAGGAGAGTGCTGATTGGATGTTTGTGTGGAGCGTCTGGATTGCCTGTGAGAAGGGGAGGAGTCGGAGGACTGTGGAGAATATATAGGCTGCTGCTGAGGAGAGAGGAGAGGATTTTATGAGGGATAGTGATAGGAAGGGTCTGTGTGTTTGTTGTTTTGGTGGATTAGAGTGTGGGAAAGAGGATAGTGTAGTTTAGAAAGGGGTAGAGTAGGTTGGAGCACTTGAAGTTGTATATTGTGAAACATTAAAGTGAAATAACCTATGAAACCATTACACTTTGTGCTCTGAAACCATACGCTTGTCACTGAGAGAAACCAATTAAGCTTTGAACTTGCATATTCATCTTGTTAAATAAATAACATTCATTTAAACCTGGTGTGGACATTGGAGTACCTGGGGAAGGGTAGAGGTAATCATATGGTGGCAGCGGAAGCGAGAAGGTTGGGTCAAGGGTGCTGATCTGTGCCACTGTGGGGGCCTAAGCAGAAGTAGGTGCGCCACAGGGACAGAGTTGGCATCTCTAGCCCTGATGAGTGCACCTGAGCTGGGTCCTTTGGAGTCATAAAAGAAGTAAAGTGATCCAGAAGTAAACCCAGTGGAGGGTGGGCGTCACACAACAGCCCCCATCTTGGGTATTACAACCCAGAATAGCCATTAATACTTCTGTATGATACATCTGAAATAGATGTAGGGACTACCATGCTGCAAGGAGGACAGCTGGTTTCACTTGAATGCAGAGCCATAACAGAAACAGAAAAGGGCTATTGAAAAAGAACTACCTGCAACACTTTTTTGAATGGAGAAATTTTTACTAGTACACATAGGACACAAAGTAATGTCTAGACTGATGATAAACATCTAGTTAATATATGGACACCAAAGCATCTACAACATGTTATTTATTTATTGCATTTTATACTGCCCAGTAGCCGAAGCTCTCTGGGTGGTTTACAAAAATTAAAACCATGGAAACCATTAAAAATATAAAACAGTATAAAAGCATAATATAAAATACAATATAAAAACACAATCAGGATAAAATCGAGCAGCAAAGCAGAAATTAATACCAATTTAAAATACTTTCTCCCTCCGCCAGCAACATAGAGGTATGCTGCCTCTGAATTTGGAGGTTTGAATTAGTTACCATTTTTGATACACTTATCCGCCATGAATTTATTAAAAGCTTCTACACTAAAGCTACCAAACTTTGTGCTTTGCAGCAAGACTATAGTAAAGTAGTATACACTCCTTGGTAATTTAGGATTTCATTTGTTTTTGACCATCTGTAGCAGTACCCCCCCCGCCACCCCCCCCCACACCTAATGGGCCAAAATGAGGCTTGAGACCATCACCGCCAGGTGCCTATTTCCCTTGTAAATTGCCCCCCATTGCCATGGTTGCCCCAGTCAAATCTCATTTTGCTGGAGGACTCCAGGCATTTCCAGTTGAATGGCCAGCCTAGTCTAGAGGGGAGCAGAATAAAATATGGCAGCTGAAGGATGACATATCTGAACCCAGAAATACTCAAAGTGGATGAGTTATTAAGGATATAATTTTATCTGTATGCCTCCCTGAGATCCTAGTGATATAGGGCGGGATACCAATGTTTTAATAAACAAATAAATAAATGAATAAGAGATCTGCACATCTGAAAGTTATGTGTAAAGTTTCTGTTTATTTATTTTTATTATTTTTATTTCTCGAGAAGGGTTGCAACAATGAGAAAAAACTGCTGAATTCAGCCTGAGTGGCCGTTGCTTCCTGGGAAGAACCAGAAAGTGGTTGAGAGCAATACTCGCTGCTTCTGGCTTGAGGAGAGAGAGGCCACAGTCTGAGAGAGCACTGTGGGAAAAGTTTTGTTTAAATAAAACATAGGTATGTTTACAAGGTAGAGTCTGTTTATGTCTATGGGGTGCAGTCCACCAACTCTGAAACACCCACGACACTCTATCAAATATCCAAATGTGCTCACCAAGTCAAAAAGGTTGGGGACTCAGTGTTCATTTTAGAGTAGTATAAACATGTTGAACATTATTTCAAGTAAATATTCCTGGAATCTTAAGAGATTCATCTCAGATATCTAATAGCCACGTATAGCACTAAGACATAAAGCACTAAGACATGAAAATGTCTAATTAAAATTGAAATGATGACTTCACACTTCTGTATCTTTAGACAATTATCTGTAAAAGAAAACTGCATAATTTTAAAATCATTTAATTAAACATAAAAGGATATCTACAGCAATGCTTATATTTTAAAGTTCTTTTTTCCTTGCCTAGCTGATTTCTAAATTTGTAGCCATATCATTTAAAGTGTCTTTACAGAAATGCTTTCTGATTATTACTGGGTTTGATAATTGTTTCTAATTGACTAAATCTGAAAACAATTTAGTGGCAACTAAACTTTATAATATCATTTGTTTGTTTTGTTTGTTTTTAAATACAAAACAGTTACCATTATATAATGTATGGGCATGATACAATTCCTGGGGTCTGCATGCAAATTAGGGAGAAGAAAGTCCTCCCACTTTTGCAGTCCCATCTGCAAGGGACTAAAGTGGGAGCCCCATTGGAGTGATACTTTGGAGAGCAGAATTTTTCATTAATTGGTGGTGGTGGAGGTGGCAATAATTATTTTCCTTTCTGTTTTTAAATCCCACACTCAGAATTGCAAGTGGTAGCAGTAGTGGTGTTTATATGTGCCACCCCGCCCTCCCTATCCCGTTAGAGGAGGGCACAGAAGAAATGGACAGTAAGAACTATCACATTTCCCCCACAAATGTCAAACATTGTGTGTGTGTGTGAGTGTGTGTGTGTGTGTGTGTGTGTGTGAGTGAGAGAGAGAGAGAGAGAGAGAGAGAGAGAGAGAGAGAGACCAGATCTACACCAAGAGTATATAACACTTTTAAAATGTTTTGAAAACTGTATATGGAGTGTGTCCTGGGCCCTAACAGTTGCCACAACTGTTATAAACTATTTTAAAGCAGTAGTGTAGATCCTGCCAGAGTGAGTTTGGCTTTGCGTACACAAATCCAGAGAGATAAGAGGGGAAGCAGCAATAGGTAGTGGTTATGTGGCTTTTGAGTTTTCATTTATGTGTCTGAGGGGATAGAGGGTACTCGGGTGGCTTTGTGGACATGAAAAAGGGGTATATTTTGGATGCTCTTAGAACTTCCTGCTGGGCTCCAAAGACTGCATTTCTGTGTGGCTCTGAGGTTTGATGATGATGATGATGTGTGGCTGTGTGGATTTCCTCCCATGGTTTTGCACTCATGATCATAAAGTCACTTGTCAGCAATGGGATCTGTTGCTAGAACAGAAGAATGTGAATTTAAAGGAGTGGGATTTTTTGATGCTGTATGAATTCAGAGAATCATAGAATAGTAGAGTTGGAAGGGGCCTATAAAGTCATCAATGTTGGGTTATTGTGCCAGAACTTTTCTCTCTCCGGAACTCTGTTTGTGCTCAGAAACAAACACACATCACGCAGGTCTTACACAGCAGAGCTGGTTTATTTCCTTCAGGCTTCTGTGCAGTTCAATTCAGATCAGTTCAGATCAGCACACTGAGGCATACACAGAGAGCAGTGATCAGTAAGCAGTGATCAGTTCCATTTTACACAAGTGAGAAACTATATACACATCTTATACAATTCTTATCTACATTACATACAGCTGTGATGAGGCTAACTTAGAATCTTGGCAAGGTTCCCAGAACAGCCTCTATCTCAAGGTAATTGCCCACAGATAGTCTTTCTCTGTTTAACCCTGAGATAGCCATACACACACAATTTTAATGACTAAGCAAGTATTTCTTTTCATATACTTAACAGTCCTCCTCTTGCGCATGTTGTTTAAATTGTGTTACAATCTGAGACCCAGCTTTAAAAGCATCTCTTTGTGTTTTACCATTGATACTGGTTTTGTGAATAAATCAGCCAACATCATTTCAGATGGACAATATTCAAGCTTAATCCAGCCCTTCTGAATTATATCTTTCACATGAGAATAACGAACATCCACATGTTTAGTTCTTGGTTTACACTTTTCAGATGTAGCCATACTAATACATGCCTGATTATCCTCAAATATGGTTACTGGTGTCTCAGTTTCCAACCTTAGATCAGCAAATAATTGTTTATACCACTCAGTCTCATTACAAGCCAGAGATAAGCTGATATATTCTGCTTCTGCACTAGAGGTTGCTACACAATTTTGTTTTCTTGTAACGTTCCACCTGTCCTTTCTCATTTTGTTTTACTTTGAATACCCATTTACAGGTAATACCCATTTACTGTTAATGGCTTTACGACCTTCAGGTAAAGGTACTAGCTCCCACGTTTCATTTTTTTCCATTGCTCTGATTTCCTCTGACATTGCTTCATGCCAGCCCTGAGCTTCTGTAGGTTCCATTTCCTGAATTTCCTCAAATGAAGTAGGTTCATAGGCTATTAGTAAAGCTCTATGAGAAACCTGTTTGCTTTGGTATTCATCTGAGTAACGAATTGGAGCTTTGCGTTCCCTTTCTGATCGTCTTGGCATAGTTACAGGCATAGTTTCCTCCTCTACAGTTTCTTCCCCCTCCCTCTCTTGCTGAGATTGTTCAGGAATTTCTTCTGTTTCTACAGCTTTCTGTTCTATAGGCAAACTTACATACTGTTTTGTTTCCTGCATTTGTTCATGAAAAACTACATCTCTGCTCACAATTACACTTTTGTGATATGGAGACCACAAACGATAGCCTTTTGTTTGTGTATCATATCCCAACAGTTTACATTCCAAACCTCTTTGAGCTAGTTTTCTTGGTCTGTTTTCTTTCTGAACATGAGCAAAACATTTACTTCCAAAAACCCTTATATGTGACACTCTAGGTTTTCTTTTGTAAAACATTTCATATGGGGTTTTTTCATGTACAGAGTGGTAAAGCCTGTTTAACAAATAATTTGAGGTGGACAAAGCTTCTGCCCAGAACAGATTAGACAATCCTGACTCTTTCAATAGAGCTCTTAACATGTTCTGCAAGGTTCTGTTTTTCCTTTCTGCAACTCCATTTTGAAATGGTGAATATGGAGCAGTAAGGTCATGTTGTATACCTTCATCACTGAGGAATTTTTTAAATTGGTTGCTAAGAAATTCACCTCCCCGGTCCGTTCTTAGATTAGCTATAGGTTCTTTAAATCTATTTTTACTCCACTTAACAAACGCTTTGAACTTTCCAAAAGTTTCACTCTTCTGTTTTAACACATACACAAATCCAAATCTACTGTAATCATCAACAATAGACAAGAAAAATCTGTTTCCTCCTTGACTTGTCTCAAAAGGACCTGCAAGATCTGCATGAATTAATTCAAAAATTCTTTTTGTTGTTCTCTCACTATGTTTTGGAATGTTTGACTTATGACACTTAGTTTCACTGCATACATTACATTCTACATAGTTAGAACATGGTTTGATTTTCACCCCTTCACACAATTCTGGAATCTTAGAAATTGTTTTATAGTTAGCATGACCAAACCTTTTATGAGTTAAATGGATACACTCTTGGTGTGGTTTGCAATTGGCTATTGTTTTTGTTGTTACTTTGCTGGCTACAACTTCATTTTCTGTACAAGTATTAATCACATACAAAGATTCTTTCATTATTCCCTGCACACACACCTTGTTTCCCTGTTTTATAGTACAATTTTCTTCAGTAAAACAAACCTCATACCCCATTTCTGTTAACTGAAACACACTTAGAAGGTTTGTTTCTAATTCTGGTACATATAAAACACTTTGTAGTTCAACTCCCAGACAATCAAAATATACATTACCCACACCACAAATCTGGATTTTTGTTCCATTTGCAAGGGTAACACACTTTTGCTTTGAAGTAGAAGTTTCCAAGGTTACAAATGAAAGTTTGTCTTTTGCCATACTTATTGAAGCCCCAGAGTCCAAAAACCAAGGATTCATTGTCTCTTTGACTCTTGCTAGAAGACACTTCTTTGTTGATTCAGCTTCATTCATGTTGTTTTCTTCTCTCCACTTTGCTGTCAACAGCTTTTTCTTCTTGTTGTTGCAATCCCGCCTTAAGTGTCCTGTGGAACCACAGTTAAAGCATTTCCTTGCCTTTAATGCAGCCACCACATCAGAAGATTTATGGCTTTGTTGAAATTCAGCCACAGGATGTTTAAAGCTCTGTTGTTTTGAAGCTTGTCTTCTTTCATAGGTTTCCAGTAGTTTTCCAGCTACATACTCGAGGGTTAAATTTTTCTCCTCTTGACTTTCCATCATGGTGACAACCGCGTCGTACGATGAATCAAGGCTTGACAAAATCACGTAGACTTGGTGTATAGTTGTAAACTCCATCCCTCGTGCCCTGAGTTGATTGAAGATTTCTCTCATGCTTTTCAAATGGTTTGACATAGACTCCCCTGGTTTTAGCTTCATTCCATACAGCTTCCGGGTTAGAATTATTTTACTGCCTGCTGTTTCTCTTTGATATACAGCTTGTAGCGCATTCCAGCACTCTTTTGATGTATTCAAAAACTGAATGAAGGAAATTTGAGAGTCTTCCACAGCTAATGCAATAACTGCCATTGCTTTTGCATCGTCCTTAAACCATTTAGCATTCTGTGGATCTGCTCTATCTGGTGGATCCTCTGTGACTACATACCACAGTTCAGCCTGAATCAGATACATTTGCATTTTGTAAGACCATAATGCATAGTTAGAGTCATTCAGCTTTTCCAACAATTGATGCAAACCAGACATATTAGCTCCTGCCATTTCCTCTGCTTTAGGAATTGGTATCTCACCGTCCTCCTGCTCAGAGTCCTCCTCAGAGTCAGCCGACTGAGATTTTTCCTCACTTTGCAGCACTGGCTTTAGCTTGATGTCTTCCTTCATCAACAGTTTTCTGTTTTAGCAGACTCCTGGTTCTGATACTGCACCGTTCCCATCAAGTTCTGGTTCTTCTGCCTGGATTAGGCTGGCGTAGGCTGGTCTAGGCTAGACTGGGCCCATAACCTTTGTTGGGTTATTGTGCCAGAACTTTTCTCTCTCCGGAACTCTGTTTGTGCTCAGAAACAAACACACATCACGCAGGTCTTACACAGCAGAGCTGGTTTATTTCCTTCAGGCTTCTGTGCAGTTCAATTCAGATCAGTTCAGATCAGCACACTGAGGCATACACAGAGAGCAGTGATCAGTAAGCAGTGATCAGTTCCATTTTACACAAGTGAGAAACTATATACACATCTTATACAATTCTTATCTACATTACATACAGCTGTGATGAGGCTAACTTAGAATCTTGGCAAGGTTCCCAGAACAGCCTCTATCTCAAGGTAATTGCCCACAGATAGTCTTTCTCTGTTTAACCCTGAGATAGCCATACACACACAATTTTAATGACTAAGCAAGTATTTCTTTTCATATACTTAACAATCAAGTCCAACTTCCTGGTCAGTGCAGGAATCTACCTTAAAAGCATACCTGAGAGAGAGAGATGGCTGACCAGCTGCCTGTTGAAGGCCTCGAGTGTGGGAGAGCCCACTACCTCCCTACGTAATTGGTTCAATTGTTACACTGCTCTAAAAGTCAGGAAGTTTTTCCTGATGTCCAGCCAGAATATGGCTTCCTGTAATTTGAGACCATTAGTCTGTGTCCTGCACTCTGGGAAGATTGAGAAGAAATCCTGGCCTTCCTTTATGTGACAACCTTTCAAGTAATTGAAAAGTGTTATCATGTCTCCTCTCAGTCTTCTCCTCTCAAGGTTAAACATGCCCCGTTCTTTCAGCCTCTCCTCATAGGGCTTTGTTTCCAAACCCTTGATCATTCTCATTGCCCTCCTCTGAAACCCCTTCAGCTTGTCTGCATCCTTCTTGAAGTGTGGTGCCCAGAACTGGACGCAGTACTCAAGATGAGGCCTAACCAGTGCTGAACAGAGGGAGACCAATACCTCACACAGTTTGGAAGCTATACTTCTATTAATGCAGCCCAAAATAGCATTTGCTTTTTTGGCAGCCACATCACACCGTTGGCTCATATTCAGCTTGTGATCTACAACAAATTCCCACCACTCCTGCTTTGCACTCATGTTTTTAATGTTCTATGATACTGGCAAATGACTGCTGTGTCTCTGGTGAACCTTTGGCTCCACCTCTGGTGTCGTGTGCATGCCTGTTCCCTCTGGCATTCACACATGGTGGCAAACATCAGTGAGACTTCTTTTTATTGGCGGAATCTCATGGTAACAGGCTTAATGGTTACACACTCTCCAAAACATACATAATGCTGAATGGTGGTCAGAATGCTTTAGGCCCCATGCTTCAGGCAATCACAAAGGGTGAGGGGAATTCTTGAAAGGCTGAGCAAACCATCCCAAGGGAGCTTCTCCAGACGCTGCATATACTGGTAACTCATGGGGATGTGACTAAAGCCAAAATAAGATAGGGTAAAGCACCCAGGCACAGGAGTCTCATGCTTTCTGCTTAGCACTGGCAACTTTCTACCACCTCTGGTTCCTTGACTTCTGCCCCACCATCCCCAGTGGGCACCAGCTGCTACTGCATTTAATGCTTCCCATGGCATACGACTATCCACCATTTTGTGGCAAATTAACAGCAGGTCACCCTCCCTTCCTAGCAGGTAAATATGTCATTTGGACCTGTCCTTGAGTATGGGTTACCTTATGTAGAGTTGCTTAATGATATAGGGTGGGATATAAATGTTTTAAATAAATAAATGCTTAGGGTTGACAAGTGACATATTGTACCTCAAGGTAATTGCTTGCTGTAAGGGGCCTTCCTGTAGAGCAGGGAATGCCTCCCCCCCAAAGAGTTTTGGGAAATTTGTTTGTGTGTGTGTGTGTGTGTGGGTGGGTGGTGGTAGGGGAGGAGGAGGAAACAGCTTTTTCTGAATCTTTCTGGGATTTCCCCAATTTTTCTGTCCCCACTTCCGTCCCCTCAGGCTTCACATCTCTACAGCTGTATCACTAACCTGAATATATAGGAAGACTTAACATTATTACATTGTTTAGCAGTCTAGTCTGTTTCTATTCCTTCTCTTAATTTCTGGAGAAGGCAAGTGTAGACCTGGAGCTGCTGTGTCACTAAAGGGTAGTGAATGATTGTGTGCAATTACTGTATCTTGTCTATAGGATTTGCAGTACTTGGTATCATTTACCATATGCTGTAGTGCAGCCAGAATTGATTTATTTGACAGCTAAGAGCATGAGGATGTGAGAACAACCTTTGAGTAGTGTTAGTTAAATCTTTTCGCATGGATAACAACATCCTGCCAGTTTTCTCTTGTCTTATGAAAAATAATGAGAATAATATTGAGAGAGGTGCATACAAAGTAATCCCTAAACAGTTAATAAATGCATTTCACTGGGAGACCTGTTTTTACCCACTATTCCTTTCTAAATTCAGGCACTATTGAAAGAACAAGCAATTAGCTAACATTCTCTCTGTGTACTCTATGTGATTCTAATAACCATGCTTTGTAAAGCAATTCAGTATACTCTGAAATTTTTCCTGTTCGTGCCTCAGTATAATCAGTGGTAACTGCAGTGTACTTATTGCCAGATGAAATGTAATTTATTTGGAATAACTTTTGATCATAAAATTTGTGTTATGTTGGCCAGAATTACACATGGTAATGGTAGATGTTGTGAAAAATATCCTTTACCATTTTTATAGTGTGTTCTATTTAATTTTCCAGATTATACGGCCTTAAAGATAAAGATACTTCATGCAGAGTCAATAGTGATTCTTGGATTAAACTTGATCATGTGCAAGTAGATGATGATGTTAGAAGGGGAATAGGGAATAAGAGCCAAACTAGGTGGGACGCAATTGCATGGATTGGCTTTTAAAATGCAATTTGAAAGTGCAGGCCCCCAATCTGAATCAGGACCACAATGGGGGAGCAAAGGGTTAAAAATCCTCTATGCCCCCATGCCATTGTCCAATCTGCAATTTGCTCTTGAAAAGCCAAACATTTAATTTCTAATTTAGTTGGCTTTGAGACCCTGCTAATTCACCTGGTTCTTTCAGAGATCTTCAACATCATTGACCATAATTCTCTTCTGGATAGGTTCCTTGGAATGGATTTTAATGATTCCGTTTCTAGTTTGGGGGACTGATTCTAGACCATACTGAGCAAAACCATTAGTCCATTTGTCATGGTCTTGTCTATACTGACTGGCAGGAACTTTCTAGGATTTCATGTAGGAGTATTTCACAGCTTGTTTCCCACCAGGACATTTGTGCTATAGGATCGAATGGATCTCTGTCTTAAGAACATAAGAAGTGTGATGCTAGATCAGACCAAGGGTCCATCTAGTCCAGCACTCTGTTCACACAGAGGCCAACCAGCCATCAGCCAGGGATGAACAAGCAGGACATGATGCAACAGCACCCTCCCACCCATGTTCCCCAGTAACTGGTGCACACAGGCTTACTTCCTCAAATTCTGGAGATAGCACACAACCATCAGGGCTAGTAGCCATGGATAACCTTTGCCTCCAGGAATTTATCCAACCCCCTTTTAAAGCCATCCAAATTGGTGGCCATTACTACATCTTGTGGTAGTGAGTTCCATAATTTAACTATGCACTGTATGGTCCTGTTTCCCATTCTTTTCTATAGTCAGATCTACATCTTGTGTCTAGGGTGACCATATGAAAAGGAGGACGGGGCTCCTGTATCTTTAACAGTTGCATTGAAAAGGAATTTCAGCAGGTGTCATTTGTATATATGAAAAACCTGGTGAAATTTCCTCTTCACCATACCAGTTAAAGCTGCAGGAGCTATACTAGAGTGACCAGATTTAAAAGAGGGCAGGGCACGTGCAGCTTTAACTGTTGTAATGAGGAGGGAATTTCAACAGGTTCTCCATATATACAAATGTTACCTGCTGAAATTCCCTTTTCTATGCAACTATTAAATATACAGGAACCCAGTCCTCCTTTTCATATGGTCACCCGACCTTGTGTAAATTCATTACGAATGTGGAATAAAAAGCAGGAAATAACACAATGAAAACAGTATATGAAATGTGGATTGTGTCCCAACAGTTATCAACACTGCTTCAAAGCAATAGTGTAGATCTAGCCTTCATTTACACAAAGCTGCTGAGTGAGCTCCTCTGGGCATTTGGAGTGAGGCTCTCTTGCATTTTTACATCCAATTCACCTAAGGCAATAGAAGTGCTACATAAGACTGAAGTGTTAGGTACGATGAAATTCATCTGTCCAGAAAGGTAGTGTTCAACTTCTGCCCAAGGTTATAATTCCCATAAAGGAGCAGCTTTGGAGTCTCGGGATGCTCCTAGATCCAGCTATGTCATCAAACAACTGAGTGGCTACCATGGCAGTATACACTTTCCCATCTGAGGCTGTTGCAACATCTGTGACCTTTTCTGGACATGGATAGCCTGGTCTCTGTTAGACACCTTGGTAATCTCCAGAGTCTGCTACTATAATGCAATATATGTTGAGCTACCCAAACAGTCTTCAAAACCTCCAGTTATTTCAGAATACAGCTACTATACTGCTGCTATGCTGCTTGACACAGTGATGGGAGCACATCTTGCTATTGCTTAAACATTATATTTTCAAGCACAATTTGAAGTGTTGTTGTTCACCTTTCATGGCTTGGGGATAGGTACCTGAAGAATCAGCTACTCCTCTCCCATCCAGGTCTCATCCTGGGGCTATCTAAAGGCAGATGGAGCTAGGATGGGGGAAGGGATTCCTATCTGCCAGTTCTTACCAATAAAGAACCAACATATGTGGCAAAGAGAAAGCCTTTGTTGAACAGCATCACAGATGGAGTGAGTCCTGAAATTTAAAAAAGACACATGTAATTTAAAATTAATAAAATTATAAAATGTCCAACATGTTCATTGAAGGCCTTTAGGAGCAGATGAATACATTTTTTTCTAGTAGCACAACACCTCTTATTCTTGTGCCCCTGAAAAATGTCTTTATCAAAACATGTCGGGCATTTTACTACTTTATTAAATGTTATATTCATTTTTCCCATTTCAAGGCTTTGCCTCTTTTTCCTTTTCCATCTACCATGTCAGCAGTGTCTGTTTAAACCCCCTAAACTAGGCTTGAACTCAGATTGGAATGGATCAGGATAACATGGGCAAGTGTGAACTGGGTCTTTCACTTCAAATTGCATCCTATACAACTTCCCAAAAGGGCTTAAAGAAACAAGAGCACAACACACAGAGAGCTCAACTTTGAAACTGGGTTGGTTGCATAGTTAGAATGTGCAACCAACCCAGGATTGCTTGCTTTGGGGCAGACCCATTGTACCTTGGAAAACAGAGCTACAGCTTGCCAAATGCATTGTGACCTTGATGCTAACCTCAGGGTAGTTGCTGTGCCTGCTCTGTAACACTCTTGGGATACCTCAGCCAAAAAGAGGAACGATAGGCCTTGTGCTAGGCAAAGATAAGAAGATTTATCCAGGCTCTTTTCATCCTGCTTTAAGTGTCCAAACACCAGCAAGAGCAAAAAAGAAGAAACCCCTTACTTTTAATTAAAAGTTCCATTAAGAAAGCAAACCACTAGAGTGATGATTACATATACATACCACTTGATCAAATTGGGGAATGGTCTGCTTAGAAGCTTACTGTGATTTTTATTTCCACAAGGATTTGACACTTGCATGTGATTAATAGATCAGAAGACCCTTCAAAATGTCAAACTGTTTTGGGGAAATCAGTAGCTATTTCTGTGGACACTCATGTCTGCTAAAAGGGGCTTTGTGCACTCATTGCCATAGTCAACAAATTAATTGAAGCTGGAGCTCAAAGCAACAAATCTCTTAAGATGTGTCCTTTTAGAATCCATGCTGTAGTAGTTTCATAGAGCTTTCAGTTTCCTAAAGTACATGGAGAAGAGATTAAGACAATCTCTTATATGTGAAATCCCATTGTGTCTCTGGTAGATTTTCCCTTCATTTGGTATCTGCAACCAACTGTTTCTTACTCACTCCATAGTTTGTTTATTTATTTATTTATTACATTTTTATACCGCCCAATAGGTGAAGCTCTCTGGGCAGTTCACAAAAATTAAAACCATAATAAAACAACCAACAGGTTAAAAGAACAAATACAAAATACAGTATAAAAAGCACAACCAGGATAAAACAACGCAGCAAAATTGATATAAGATTAAAATACAGAGTTAGAACAGTAAAAATTAAATTTAAGTTAAAATTAAGTGTTAAAATACTGAGAGAATAAAAAGGTCTTCAGTTGGCGACGAAAAGAGTACAGTGTAGGCACCAGGCGGACCTCCAGAACAGTCTTCTTCAAAATGGCACCCTCCAGATGTGTGAACTATATTCCTATAATCCTCCAACTATACTGCCTGGGTATTATGAAACTTGCAGTCCAACACATCTGGAAGGCACCAGGTGGTCCAGAACTTGATCACTTCATATATTGGTGAATCATCCTTATCAATAAGGATGGTTTCATGCAGGCTGCTGCCCATGCAAGCTGAATAAACACTTTTTGAAATTTTAAACATAGAATGAATATACCTAGAACCAGAATGTTTATGGTTTATATCCATGCTCTTTCAATATAGCCTCAGTATTTTATTTTTGAAAGCTTTTGTTTATGGATTTAAATTGATGCAAGTGGACATCATTTTGACGTATATTGAAAAGTGGCCACAATTGGGGAAAATATTTGAGCATTATCCCTGAATTGCAGCTAGTTTAGCTAGGTGGAGAGAGAGATAGGGACAACATATTTTTAAAACTCAGGTATATATTTAAAGACAGGTGTATATAGTATTTAATGTAATGGTATTGTTCACCTAACCTACAATTAGTCATACTGCTTGTTTCAAATTTGAGACATAACATCATATCACAATATATTCATTTAAGAGGATTAGGGTTTTCTGGAACATGCAGCTTTCATATGGAGGTAGACTTTTTATAGACTGAGCTTTGTTCTTCCAACCATTACTGAAGTGTGTTCAGAATAACCAACTTCATGATGGACTAGGGCATGAAAATGATTTTAAATTAACCACATCTTACTGTAACAGATGTAAATTTATAAAGCAATGTAAACAAATTAAATTACCTGCTCCCAAAATGTTACCTTGCCCACTTTATTCTCTTGAAGTGTTTTTCTCAATTTTAATATAATTCCTTTTATTGCAGCTGAGATCTTAATCAAAAACTGTAGCTGATTGGAAAAGAGCTCAGTATTTGTCAGCTATAGGGTTTACTATTTATGATTTTGTGGAAATACTTGGCTTCTAGTTAGTGGAGGTTCTTCTGGTGGGGTTTGATACTAAACTTGAGCTCAGTCATCCATCAGCTAAATCTAATTGAGTTGTGGTAATTAGCATCAGGGTAGGGAAAATAAAACTTCATTCCTGCAGTTGTGGGGCTAAAAAAACTCATGCAATCTGTAGCCTGTAGATTTCAATTATCATTAGAAATGTTTTAATAGCAAGTCCATTTTTTAAATCCTAGGAAGAATGCAACAGTAACTTTATACATGCATTTGTAAAATACTGCTTACAGTGTTTATGCAAAATGTGGCATTACTTTACAATATTTGCAGCAGATTTTTTTATTTGTTGTCCTTTGAAATCTGAGTGGGCATGTTAGAAATTCCAATAACTGTGATAAATAAATTAATAAATCTGCACAAAAAATGTGAGTTATAAATTCTTATTAAATAAGCTTAGTTATTTAATAAGAGCCAGTGTGGTATAGTGGGTAAAGTTTTGGACTGGGAGTTGGAGATCCCGGTTCTAGTCGCCTTTCGGCCATGGAAACCCATTGGGTGACTTTGGGCCAGTCGCAGACTCAGTCCAGCCTACCACACAGGCTTGTTGTTGTGAGGATAACATGGAGAGGAGGAGGAGGATGTACACCGCCTTGGAGGAAAAAAGGCAGGATATAAATGTAATAAAATAAATAAATAAATAAATATTAACATTAGTTCATGGTTTTCTGATGGATCTCTTTTTCAGAACATGGCTTTCTGTGCTATATATGGATCGAACTGGGTGTATTTAAAACATACAATATGATGGTATGTGAACCGCCCAGAGAGCTTCGGCTATTGGGCGGTATAGAAATGTAATAAATAATAAATAAATAAATAAATAAATAAATGGTAACTGGGGTGTTTTTAAAACTTCTATTTCCTCAAGCTCTGGCTCATAATATGAATAGTTTGAGATTGTAGCCCTGTCATTATCTGTGGTAATTGTTTTTGTCTCAAATCTGAAATCATGACTGGAAAAAAGATAATGAAAGAATATGAATGACAATGGAAGAAAATAAGGGAGAGGTGATAACTTTCCTCCATTGCATAGCTCCCATTATGGAACAATAATGTTATTATTAACAATAATAACTTGTCAAAACCTAGAAATTTGCGCTGATTAACCAATGAAAATTGCTTTGACAAATAGTATTTTGTACCAATGAAGCATATTTGTTGGTTCAAGTATAAATACATACGTAAACAATCTGGTCATTCTAGAGTAAACAGACTGGAGGATGAGTCACCCTTAATATTTGGTTGTGGGTTAATTACTCAGCTGAATCATTTCTGGAATTTACTGTACATAATCTAGAAAAGGAGAATCCTTAATCTCCTTTCATCCTTCTCACTAAAAGAGATAAGCAGAAGCAACCAAGAAATAAGGCATATAAGCAGCTTGTTTTTATTACATGGACAATCCCTACCTCCAACCACTGGTACTGTTATAGAGAATCTCCATTTAAAAGGGTTAATCCATGTTTCAAAACTTAGGACACCTTTGTTACTGCTATTGTGAGAAGCTGCTCCCATGCAGAAACATTTTTGTTAGTTTCCGCATGGCTTTATTAATTTATTTAGCAATTCTTGATTGATGGATCGGTAAATACAGCTGGCTAAAGCATATGAACCAAGCCACAGGGGTTCATCAGACTAGCATTTTATCACACACTCACTATTGCCCAGTCATGTCTTTTTTGCACGTCCTTTAGATGACACTGTCCACCTCTCGTGTGCCTCCTGCTCCTTCTTGCCTTTTGTCAATCATAAAATGGACCCCTTTTAATCTGATTTTTTTAAAAATGGAATGTGCTGCCATTTCCTGCTGCTTGCAGGAAAAGCAGCGCAATAAAAACAGTCCCTTTATGGGCTATGTGGACTTTGTTTACTTCTTCTTTTTTTCCCCAGGAAGAAAGAAGAAGTAATGTGGGACAGGAGTGGAGCCAGAGAAGCGACAGTAGGGAATGCTCACAGACTCTGTAGGAAGTTAGCCTTTATACACAATAAAAAACCCACAATTTTCTTGGAAGGAGTAAGGTCATAGCGCTGTGTTCACTTAGGAGTAAGTCATATTGAATATAGTAGGAATTATTTTCAAGTAAATACTTGCAGATAAGTTCAAGTTGTAAGTTAATAAAAAGTTGAATGAACGTTTCTTATAGTTTGAAACTGTACTTATATAGTGTGGCAGGGAGAGGGGAGACCAATACTTGTTCTTTCATCAGAATAGCTGTCTTCCCCTTTTGCACCAAATTAAGTATATTTTAGAAGGTGAGAATCAGCATAGATATAAAACCAACAGAATGTTAAATATTAAATGTGATTAAAAAATGATACATGACACTAGCGTCTACCTTCTGCCCAACCCTGCTTTAAAAGGTTGAAGGTTGGGTACATGATTCTCCCCCTTCCCACTCTGGCATCACAACAACTTTGTGAAATAAGTTAGTCTGACAAAGAATGATTGGCTCATGGTCTCCCAATGTACATCATGGCTGAGTGGATGGTTCAACCTGGCTTTCACCAGCCTTAATACAACACCATTTCACAACACTGACTCTCCAAATTAACTGTGTGATGTTCAGCTGCTTATTATGCATTAAATGTAAATATTTGTCAAATTATTGTTTATATTATGCATAAAGTTCCAGGAAGTAAGTAGGCCTCAATGTACTTATGATTTGTATCCACAGGTTGAGTTCATAAGGGAGGTTGAATGCTTGAGTGCTGATTGGATGGAGGAGGGGGAGTGCTTGGATTGGCTGTGTGAGAGTGGAAGGAGCTGGAGAAATGTAGCTATATATAGTCTGGGCTGACAGTGTGTGTGTGTGGGTATGTGAAGGGTAGAAGTGGGGTAGAGAGAAGTGGATGATTATATGAGAATAAAGATAGTTGAGTTATAGACAGTAGTATTCTTTAGTAGAACATTGTAAGAAAGAACTAACAGAAACCAATATGCTTAGAACCTTGTAACCATATGCATTTCAACTGAGGAAACCAATAAACTTATGCGCATGCACTTACTTATGTTAATAAATTCTAATAACTTTCAAACAACTGGTGTGATCTGTGAAGGAGTGACTGAGGAGATAACAATGAATGGTGACAGCGGAATGGGAAACTGAGGGCTAGGTTGCTGGATGGGAGCTGTGGGGCCTAAAAAATAAAGGTGAGAGAGAAGCAGCAGCAGTAGGCCTAAATTAGGGTGACCACATAAAAAGGAGGACAGTGCTCTTGTATCTTTAACAGTTGCATAGAAAAGGGAATTTCAGCAGGTATTATTTGTAAATATGGAAAACCTGGTGAAATTCCCTCTTCATCACAATAATTAAAACTGCAGGAGTTGTACTAGAGTGACCAGATTTACAAGCGGGCAGGGCACCTGCAGCTTTAACTGTTGTGATGAAGAGGAAACTTCACCAGGTTCTCCATTCTGGTCACTACAGTCAGCACTGAACACTTGCAAATATATACAGCTAAGGAGGCTGATACATAAAATGGTTTCTGTGTAAATATGTCATGGAGTAATTTTAACATCTTATGTTTACAAATCATGTTCTGCCTCTTTTTTAAAATGTACTCTTTTTTGTAATTTTGTTATCACAAATGCTCCTAGAAGAATGTTCATGTACCAGTCAGTTTTCAGTAAAGGATGGATTCTTTCTTGGCAGCTTCATTGGTCCATAGTCTACTGAAACACATAAAATATTTAGGCGTAATATAATTGGGCTGAGAGTGTCTGGGCTTTCTGTATTTCACTGGTAGCAGTAAAGATTCTCAAGTTATAAGGAAGAAAATAATAAGCCACACTTGCTTTTTAAATCACTGCTGTAAGAGAACAAAGCTTATATTGAGAAGAAAAGAAACTCAATGACATGGGTTATTTTTTAGAAGAAAGAGAGAATAGTGCCCATTTGTATATGTATAATATATACAACATTTTTTTATCCATCTAAATCGGAAATTGCTTTGGACTCAATTTCCCATTATTTCCTTTCAAATTTAATTTTCCTCTAGGTTCTCTCTTAAAAATACCCTGAGTTAAATTAAGATGGTAGTAAAAAAACAAGAAAATTAAGTTAGAGTGTTAGGGGACTTGCATTGCTCATAGATGAAAATTCTTTCACAACTTCAAAATATCTGAATATGATAGTTAGTATGTGTACAAACTCTCACCAGACAGTCTGGTATGCACAGGACAAAAAAGGGCCCCCTGCAACACTGATGAGATTAGAATGATTTGTCGTGTATTGCTTTATTGTAGTTTATATAAAGAAGTTAGGGGATGATTGTCATATCCTCTTTTAGTGTAATTTCCTGGGTGCTTGATGGATTTCTCCTAACTTTATGTTTGAATAAAGTTTGGTTCGAATGCCAAGTTAATGGTAATTTTTGCTAAGTTTTTGAACATTGCTATTATCGCTACATCTCTAATGGTGGCAAACCAAGTTTTACTCTCAATATGGTTCTTTCTGTTCTGTTTGTAATATGGCCAATTGACTAGATTTTTTTTTGAGGATGATGAAACAAACCTACCATCACCAGACAGTATGTTAAACATGGGACTCATGAATGATAGCTTTAAATGCGATTGTGACTTCAGCATGTGTAGATAGATAAAAAGGTAGAGTATATTCACTTCAAGATTCTAGTCCCGTCATAACATGTATGCTAGTCTATGGGCCTTGCTAGACAAGGCCTTAATGCGCCTTGAGAGCCGGTTTCCCTGCTGTGCATCCACATGACGCACAGGGGAATCCGGCCCCAGGCCGCACTGAAGCCTCTTCTAACGCGCCATAAGCGAAGTCGCTTATGGTGCGCCTTTTCCGCAGCTCCGGCCTGAGGCCGGGGCTGCGGAACGTCTAGAGACTTCCGTGGCTTTTTGCGGCTACTTGCTTACTCGTGAGTAGCTGCAAAAAGCCACGGACTGGCACAGCGCTTTTACGAGTGAGGTGCCCATTGGGCCAGGGGCATCCGGGGGGGGAGATGGGGGGAAGGCCGGACCGGCAGGAGAGGGGGATGGCGGAGGGAGACAGACGCGTCACACGGGAGGGTGAGGGGGGGCAGAGGGAGACAGACATGACACACGGGAGGGCAAGGGGGCAGAGGGAGACAGACGCGACACACGAGAGGGTGGAGGGCGACACATGGGACGGGGATGGGGAAGGAGGGCGGATGGGGGGCTTAAGTAAAAAAAAAAAACCTTACCTTGTCCGGAGTCTTCGGGCCTCACATGGCCCCTTTAAAACAAACAAACAAAAATGGCCAACGCTGCAGGGCTTCCGTAGTCCCTGCGCGTCAGCCGTCTAGGAGGCTGGGCGGTGCGCGCTAAAGTTAGCGCGCCGTCGCCCCGCCTCCTTGCTGGCTTATCCCGGCAGGTCTAGCAACGCCCTATGTCATTGGTACTGCACTAGGAATTCTCCACATCATGCCCCAAATCCACATGTGTTTGCTTCATCCCCATACTTAGTTCACTGACCCTTTTGGTAATATATATATATATATGCTGTCATTGCATATATATATATATATAGAGAGAGAGAGAGAGAGAGAGAGAGAGAGAGAGAGAGAGTGTAATATTATCAGAAGGACCTATAAACTGAGGATGAAGCAATCCCATGCATGTCTACTTAGAACTAAACCCAGATAAGTAGCAGCCAGGTAAGATGTATACCACTGCAGCCTTAGAAATCATAAGAAGATGGTTTACTGGGGGGGAAACTGGATTAGAATTCTGTAAGGTAAATCCAGTGATAGGTGATTATCAAGAATGTTCATTACAAAGAATGTTTTGAGTTGCTGTCAAATAATAAAGGAACATGCTATGTTTCAGATCAGTTTGGATACAAATGAATGAAAAATAAATTTATCTACTTTTGCCTTAATTCTTGTTTTAACAAACCTCTCTAAAATGGAAAAGGCACTAGGAGCATGTCTACACCACCAGCCCTATATCCCGGGATCATTCCTGTGCATCCAAATGCCACACAGGGGATCCCAGGAGCAGGCAGGGATGATCCCTCCATTTTCCTGGGATAACCCTTAGGTGTAGAAATGGCCTAGTAGAGCTTGTGATCTTTTTCTTGCTTTAAGTTTGTATACCCAGTTCAATTTTAACAGGTAAACTTGGGGTCTTTTGATCCTTCATAGCTGTGAGGAAAATGGAAGCTTTTCCTTTTAAATACACCACAGCCTTAGAGAACTGTGGCTTGTTCTAACAAGCCAGGATCAAATCATGATTTCAAGATCCTGGCTTGTTCTGAAACAAAGCTTTAAACAAACCATAGTTCTCAAAGTTCAGGACTTAATGCAAAGCTTTGCTTTGTTGAATGGTGGAAGTGAAGGTGTCTAATCTTGTCATGGCCACAGAGGAGGAGTGGGGAACACATGGGTCAAAGCTCATGCAAGGTTGTTCATGTACTGGGAAGCCATGATTTCATGGTATCTGTGAACTGGGTCTATGTTAGTGATGGCTTTTTGGTTCAGGAGGTAAGGAGGTAAGGATAAAAGAGGAGTTTAACAAATAATGAGATTTACAGAAATATTTAATATATTTACTCTTAAGTGAGTAAATATATTTATGCATTACAAAAATATTTTATTTCATAATTTAAACCCTATCGGAGTTTAACAGGACTAGCTTGTTAATATGGAGTCTGTCCCTCTAATTGCAGAATTTATTTTCTTCTGAAAAAGAAACAGATCTGATTTACTTTCTATCAAGGAAAAGCATGATTGATGGATGGATAAGCAAACATTTTTGTAAGTTAGACAGGGATTTACAATGTGGGAGCACATCTGAATGTGCAGCCAAATGTGTATCCCATTGTTAGAATCCAATTCAGATATTCATTCCATTGACAGTCCAGAGGAGGAAATACAGAAAGTTTCACAGAAATAAAGGAACAGTGGGACTTATCCATATAATTAAACTGGGGCAAAAACAGGAGCTATTGATTCATGTTTCATTCATTGGCATATGTTTATGGATATAGCACCAAAATTAAGATCTCTGTCTGGTGCAGTTCAAAGTTCTGTTGAATAGCAAAATAGATATTGTGAATTAATCCAGAAAGTCATCTTTGGAATATGACTGAAATACCCTTGAATAACTTGATAGTGTTAATGTATTTGTTTTAATTATGTGAACAAATCCTCGTGTATATGAGCAGGCTACTTGTGTTTATAAGAGAAACTGGAGTACTCTGATGAATGAAATAAACAAATAGTTATTTTTTAAAAGGAATTCTCCCTAACCAGGGCCATAACTTTTCTGTCTAGCTGCAGGATGGGGTTCCAGAGAATATATTAATTTACTTGTGGTCATTCATTCACTGATAACAATCCTACTCTATCACACAAATAAAAAATAAAAATAAAAATGACATGACTATGGAGGTTGGTACTGTAAAAGGAAGAATTTCAAATACCTAAAATATATATTTCCAAACTTTTAGCATTTTGAATGGCAAATGATATTTTGATTCCTTTCTAGGTCAGCCTTGCTAAACTACAATGGGGCTAGTTGTCAGATGTAATGGGTTGTATCCAACAGTGTTGTTCTGCTTATGGAAGCAGTACTGTCAGTAGAATTGGGCAAGGGCAATTTGACCTTCAGCCTGTATGCCTTAAAAGATGCTCCAGGGGACTGGAATCCATGGGTGGCATGGAAGGCTGCGGGGGGGGGGGGGGGAGAAGAGAGGGAGAAAGTCCTGTCATGCTTGCAGACATAGGCTAGTGTGATTTTGGATTTAATCCAATATGTGTATGTACAAAGTAATAGGTGATTAGAGGCTATCCCTGGGAAGTGGGATTTAAAATAATAATAATACAGCAGCATCTTGAGTTAATTGAACTTTGAGTGCTAGATAATATCCTCTTGTAGGTATATCTCCTGCTAAAATCCAGATTTTTCACTAAATGACATTGTAGCTTCCACTTTGGAGGTCCATTGGATTTCATTACACTGTTTATGAGCCATCAGCAATCATTCCAATTGTTGTAACGAATTCTTATTTTAACCTTGCTTGGTTCAAAAACTATTATTCATTCTAGCTGGTATTAATGTTTGAAGTATTCCAAGTTGCTGGTTACCCTCTACTGCACTTTATAAATGCCCATACTGATTAGAACTTTTATTTTTCATAATGATCCAGTAATGTAATGATAATGCAACTAATAGCCCATACCTAATGATTTCTTGTCCAAGGACTAAAAGAATTAATGTAATATATTTAGTGCCAAGCTCTGAGAGAATTGTTAAGCCAGAGCATTTACTTGTGCATTTTATTACCTATGCGGCAATAAAAGTGAACAGTTTCTACCCAGCTGTCAAAGTAAAGCCTTATAAAATGTGTGAAGATTCCTGATTTTAATTCAACCATTTGGTAATAATATACCATGCAAAGAAAACAGCTGCAGAAACTTGTTCATTAGATCCACGGGATACAGGCAAATAAATACATACATACATATAAAACAGACAGCAAAGCTGAGATACAAGGGGGGGGTAGAATCATGCAAATTGCTTGTGTCCGTTGTCATCTTAAGATAAAACAAAAAGACAGTTCTACTAGATTGGAACAGCACAGGAATCACATGTGCAAGTTAATTTGGAAGCTCAAGAGTGGAACTGTGTCTGGATCAGTACAACAAACTTCTTTTCCATTGGCATTTCTAATTATTAGCCCAATTCACACATTTACAAATTGAATTCTTTCCCATGTGTGGCATCAATTCCAAACCAAACATTGCAGGTGAAAGGAGGAAATAATGAGACGAGACAACTGTATCAAATTCGGGCAACAGTTATTGAAGATCTGCAAAGGGAAACTGGGAGGGCCCTAAACTATGCCAGCCACTAGCTAGGCATTTATATTGGGCAAAGCATTCTATGTCTGGAGAGTGGCATCAGACAATAGCCACACCCAGGCCATACCCCTTTTGGGGAGGGTAGACTGACCCATGCCACTCACCCTCCGGGTTGCACAACACCGGTTGGAGTAACGAGAGTCGGCCTCACAAGTGGCCTTATCCCCCCACTGGGGCTGCATAACCCTTACCGGAAGGCTTCAGGTATCACCTGTCACCAAACAACAGTGTCACAGAATGATCACCATCCCTTTCTTCTAATTGTGCCTGCCCTAACAGCCTAAGCCAAATGTGACCAAATTAACCAAATCAGAATATTATAATTCCTGAGACACTCTTTCCCCTCTTACAGTGTGAAGTAAGCAAAAAGACACACAGCCCAGGCCAATCAGACAATGTGCCCAAAATTCCTACTCGTCCCCCAAAAGGGTGACCAGATATTATTTATTATTATTATTATTTATTTATATAGCACCATCAATGTACATGGTGCTGTACAGATAACACAGTAAATAGCAAGACCCTGCTGCATAGGCTTACAATCTAATAAACCCCACACTGCATACAGGGAGGGAAGAAGGGAGCTGCGATTTGAAGAGCCTTAAGGGCTGGGAGCAACTGCCCTATTTAAGCGCAGTTGCCCAGCCCCCGGCCCAGTGGCACCAAATATCCCCCAATGGGGAGTGAGCACATCTCTCCTCCCCCCGCCTTCAACTACCTCTCCGCAGCCAGTGCCAGGATGCGGTGGAAGGGCATTTCTCATGATACAAAAATGGCAGTAGTTGGCAGCTTCAAAGGTAGTGTGCAATGTGGGGAAAACAGGGGGGATATACACACACAGGTGTAGTGGAAGCAGAGCAGCTGTCACTGGGGTATGGGATTAGTGGTTACGACGACCTCTTTATAGTGATCAGATGTAAAGGAGGACAGAATTTCTGTACCTTTAATTGTTGTATTACTGGGAAATTTTGTCAGGTGTAGCTTTTCTCAGCTCACCGCCTGCCAACTTTCTCCTGTCTGCCCAGTGACTCAAAGTATGGCCTCCATTGCATCTGATCATCCAAGCCCTCACAGCATATAAGTGTGATGAACTGTCACTGGTATAGTGGAGCCAGGGCTCACAGGTGTTGTCGACCAAACCAGCTCCCTGGGAGTAGCCATGCGTATAGACAATAGAAGCACTCTACTGGTGATTTGAAAGAAAACTTTAGTTTGGAACAATTAACTTTTATCCTACAATGGGATAGCTCAGTTCACCCATGTAGTCAGCAAACCATGAAGAAGAAGGAAGTAGAAGGGAGGAGACAGGAAGTAGCAAAGCAAGCATTGCAGCAATCCCCTCCCATCTTGTGGGCGTTTAGCTTCAGGTTCAGTGACCTGTAGCCCGAGTTCTGCTAACAACAGGGACAGAGCAACAGTACTTTCTAACTAGCAGGGATGCTGATATCATCTGCCACCTCCTCACCCCAAATCCCTGTTCCCTCTGGGTGGGGAAATGGATTTTCTCAATGAAAATATATAGTTGTGAGCTATATTGTATTTTGGTGTGACTTCAGTGGGCAATGAAGACCCAATAGCTTTATAAAAGACCTGTTCTTGGTAGCAAACTGGTAGAATTGGTTTGTGGATATGGATGAACACAGCTGCCTGCATTTTTTGTCTCTGCTTTGGGACATGGGTATGATGGGGAGCACCTGCACTTCAGAATTTACAACTATACCACTAGAACCATCCAGTTCAACTCCACACAGTTTGGTGGAGAAGGGCATTAAATCATTCTGCTCCATCAAAACTCTGGTGCGAAAAAGTTGCAGCAAGAATGATTCTGCAATTCACTGTAGTAAGGATATCAGGTGCAGTGAACAGTTGGTAAAAGCACTACCATCCTATTGAATTGGAGATTATTGGGATAGGGAGAGTTCTAACTCATTGCCCTTCCAAAAGAAATGAAGGCAGGATCTACACTACTGCTTTAAAGCGCTTTATAACAGTTTTGACAACTGTTGGGGCCCAGGACACACCCCATATACAGTTGTCAAAGCTGTTATAAAGCGTTTTAAAGCAGTAGTGTAGATCTGACCGAAGAGTTTTGTGTTTTATAATTTCCATATGAACACATGAAGCTACTTTACACTGAACCAGATCCTGCTCCATCTAGGCAAGTACTGTCTAATAGCAAACTTTTGTCAGACTCAGGCCAGGAAATGGGTTTTGGGGGCTTGATAATGCCAGCCTCAAAGGAGACACAAGCCGTAGAATCTCCTGAATTCTTCTCTACCTTAAATGAAAATAAGTCTTATTCCTATGTGAAAAACAGCTATGTGAAGTTAGGGGTGGGGGTGCAAAACAGGGAGCCTCCTACCCCAAGGAATCCCTGTGGGAGCAATTGCTTTGTAAGGGACTAGTTTGAAGAGCTAACCAGGGTTAAGAGAATCCATCATGGCAGGAGGGGGTGTTGTTTACCAGTCCAAAATTGTTAGGGGCAGTCATATCTCCCATTCAATTTGTTTCATTGTTGATTTAAAAAAGTTTTATTCATAATTATAAGCCACCGTGAGGGCCATTTCTCTTGGTAGAAAGGTAGGGCACAAATCAAACAAACAGACAAATATTGGAGGTTGCATATAAAGGTGGGAGTTAGCAGAAAGTGCCTCCCACTTGCCTGAGTGAAAGAGCATATTGAGAACCAAGTCTTCTCCAACACAACTGCCCTTCAAAAGGTCTACAACTCCCAGGATTCCTCACTATTGGCTATGCTAGCTAAGGTTGATGGGGAGTTGAAGTTAACAACACCTGGAGGGTGCCAGATTGGGAAAGTCTGGACTTACGTATACCAAACTCTGCATAGAATTAAGATGAGTACCAAAGGTAGCTCCTACGTAATTCAAGGTGACTCTTGTCACTAGGCATGGCTAGTAGTCATGATGGCTATATAATATCTCCAGGTTCAGAGACAGCACATCTTTGAAAAAATGTTGCTGGGGAACAAGAGCAGGAAGGGGCCATTGTCTTCCCATGTGTATTTGTTTATTTATTTATTTTAAGCATCTTATGCTGCTTTTTAGCCAAAAAAAGGCTGCCGAAGTGGCTTAAAAAGATTAATGAGAGTCCCTGCACTAAGATTTACAGTCTAAAACAGGGGGCCCCAACCCCCGGGTCATGGACCGATACTGGTCCATGGCCTGAGGAACCAGGCTGCGCAGGTGAGCTGCTTTCACCCCTGGTCGCCCAGCCGAAGTGAAGCCAGGATGTTGGGGTGGGGTGGTGCGGCTTCGGAATGGGAGAGCGACTTCCGAGCGCACCATTCCGAAGCTGCCCGCCTGCCCCAGCGTCCTGGCTTTGCTTCGGCTGGGTTCCCACCTAGCCGAAGCGAAGCCAGGATGCTGGAGTGGGGGAACGGGGGTGGGTGGGCTTCCCAAACCATCCCCTCAACTCCCCTCGGTCTGTGGAAAAATTGTCTTCCATGAAACCGGTCCCTAGTTCCAAAAAGGTTGGGGACCACTGGTCTAAAAGACACAACACAAAAGTTAAAAGGACTGAGATGAAGGAGGTGAAAAAAAGCAAAAAAATCATTAGTTCTTAGTAGCAACGTTCTATGCGTGTTATTTCTGGATGGAATTGGGCAACACAAACTCCCTGCAGCTGTTCCTTCTCTGGGCCATGTCTGTGGGCCATGCTTGTTTCTTGCTTGCCATGATGTTCTTCATGGGAGCAAGGGTGCAGCCTCCCAGAGGCCCGTGGTCATCTGGCTGAAGGAGAAGACTAGAATATGCTGCCCTTCAGCTCTGCAATCCCAGGGCAACTATCTTGGTATTTGGATTTCACATAGGTATTTGTTTGGCTACTATGGGAAGCAGGACTAGGAAGACTTCTTTTTCACGTCACTTAAACAATATTAAGAATTTTATGTTGTGCAATTTTTGTGTTATTTTTTCTGCTGTTAATATCAAAATTTAACAGCAGTCGTCAGTAAGGTAGCGGCATGATCATATGAAATATAAAAAAGAATGGTTTCTGTATTGTGACAAAAGTGCATGGCAATCAAAAACTCGAAAATACTGTGAAAAATTGGAGTCAAAGTTTATTTCTCTAACAACACATTGAAGTGCTTTTAACCTCTCCTGGCTTTTGTAAGAGTGATTTATACAGTTTATCTCTTCTTATGACTGCATTTCTGAACCAGGTGTAAGAGAGATGAGAAGTGTGATTTTTGTGAATTATTCTTTTGACAGCAGCTACTAAAGTTATTATAACAAGGGAAGCTGACATTTTTTCCACCTTCTGCTGGTTTTCTTCTTGAAAATGAAAGTTAGTTGAAGCATGCCTTTAGAATTCTGCAACCTTCTTGAAACATAAAACACTGAATAAATGCAGATAAAACCATGCATCCGTGGAGGGGCAAAGCTTCCAGACTATGTTTGGACAGAAGTAATGAAAACCAAATTATAAGTTTGCAGTGAGTGAACTGTAAAATATGTAATTATCTTTTGTTCCCAGTCATTTTCTGGAAGACTAGTGGAATAAACTCTGCTATAAAATGTATCCCACCTAAAACACCAGCACAAAAAAATATTGGCAAGACTCCTGCACCAACCTGCAGTATAGGCTACATTTTTCTCATAAACTGCAAAAATCTCATGGAAAGCAAATATATGGCTGCTAGACAGCTTCTGGACTGCCATAGGATATTTCAGATTCCTGGAAGTGAGGCTGGAGACATCATTCTGACCTCAGATCCTGGAGTCCAAACTCCCTTCTTCATCCCCTTGTCATTGGCATGAAGAGAACTGCACTGGCTGCCTATGTGAGTTCACAAACACGAGCTTGGAGAGGAAGAAAAGGGCATGCCAGTGGGTGATGAGGGGAGGGGACTGAGGAAGTGGGGGATATGAGCTATCCTCAGCCTACCCAGCCTGCATGCCTTTCCCTCCCTGATACCTCTGTTAGACATGCGAAAACACCCATCTAACTAAAATGCAGAGAAGAGGAAACTCGGAGGTAAAGATCGCCTCTGCACTGCTCCCACTCTGTATAGGATTGCACCCTTAAGCTATGATTTTCATAAAGAAATAATGGAATATTAAGGTTTATTCCTGTATGAAGTCTGAATTAGTTTGATTCTTACAGAGGCATTCTAACTAACATAAGCATTTGTGCTAACATGTTGTGACTTTTGACTGAAGTTCTCAATAACCTTGAAGCTTGCTGACATGAGAAAAGCAAGTTAGAATATTTTCCCAGTTAAACCCAGGAAAAAGCAAAATGTGTTTCAGATAAGGAACTTGTTGGAAAGGAAGAATAACTGCTAATCAATTGTAGATGTTCAGATTATGAGACAAATAGATTACATAATATAGTAGGAAATAGTAAACCAATGAAAGAGAAACAGGTGTTATCCTGTTTTGAAAAGAAGGCCATAGCTAGACCTATGGTTTATCCCTGGATCGTCCAGGGGTCAAACCTGTTCACCTAGGTGACACACAGGGGATCCAGTGCTCAGGCAGGGGCGAACACTGGATGATCCCAGGGTAAACCTTCGGTCTAGCTGTGGCTGAAGTGTGGCTCAGCAATGCTGACAAAAATCCCAAAATCATAGCTGAGAACTTTTGAAAATAATAATAATAATAATAATAATAATAATAATAATAATAATAATCTATTCTTATTAATAATAAAATACAATAATTGCTAGAGAAATTCCTATTTTGAGAGAAACATACATCAGCAGTTTTATGTATTTTATATTTACTGTTGTTCCCTGCCTCAATCAAATGGAGAGGCAAGTAAGAAATTATTATTATTATTATTATTATTATTAAAAATAATTTAAATATGAAGAGGAAAATACAAAAACTCCAGGACATTCCATCTGTCTTCACAGAACCCAACGATAGTTCTCACAAGATGCTACACCTATCCTCAGGAGGAAAATGGCACAGATCCTCATTGACTTCTCTGTTCTGTTTTGCTCCCAGCTCAGAAATATTATTGGGTTAGATGCTTTAATTTTTAAAGGTAATTCTCCTAAATTGTTCTTTAAAAGCTTAAAAGATGTGTTTTGTTTGAAACCATATTGTATCTTTGTATGTTTAATGAAAGAGCATTAAAAGAAAAAAAACGCTTGAGATTTTGAAGTAAAACTGCATTTATCTCCATCATTTTTTCAAGATATACACATGTAACTGGACATCATGAAAGCTTCTACATAGGACCTTATGCATGCTGACTTTGAAGCAAATTGGATCATCCCTTGATTTTTAGGGAATTTTTAAAGACACCAAGGTCACATCCGGTAAGGCAAGGTATCATCTAGTAAGGCATAATCGGCAGGATCTACACTACTGCTTTAAAGTGCATTAAAGTGGTTTATAACAGTTTTGACAACTGTTGGGGCCCAGGACACACTGCAGATACAGTTGTCAAAACTGTTATAAAGTGCTTTAAAGCAGTAGTGTAGATCTGGTCCCAGGTAACGGTCCCAATAGCAAAGCAAGGTTCATCAGGATCTGGACAAATCGCTGACTGAAACACATCCGTAAAGAGCAATTGTCTCAGCAACATGCAGAAACCTTCTGAAGTCTTATGAAGGCTTGCGTGTCTGTGCCTGCTGTTAATTCCACCCCTTCTGAGCAACTGACTACTTCTTAAAGGGCCATTGTCTGATTCTGTAGCTACTCGTTCCTTCGGCATAAGAGCAGTGAGGACTGTATCAGAGGAGTGCCCTCTGATTCAGAGGAGTCTGGTAAAACCACATCATTTGGCTTGGAATGTCCTGGAGTAGCAGATGATGACTTACTGGATGAAATCTCTCAGTTAGAGGGGAAAATCAAGGCCAGAGAACATGATAGATATCAAAAATCAAGAACCATACACTGGATAGATATTTGTAGAATTAAATTTTACCACATGTGAGTACCCATCTGAAACTTTTTGCTACTTTAGCTCTTATGGTCTAATGTAACATATTTTCATTAGCATTCCCATCAGCAATTGTGGGCTATTAGTTCATGGGAGCAAATATGTACCAAAAAACAAGTACATACAGGCAATTTTATCTGCCTAGGGATATGTTTTTCTATTTACTGTTAGAAGGCAATTGGATTTTTAAGCTAATTAAGTGTCCAGTTTTTAGACACACACACACACACACACACACACACACACACACACGCACACGCACAAGTAACTGGAGGTTATTTTAAATCACCTAGCCTAATTGTACTTGCTAGCATCCCTTATCAGCATTCTTGTTCCTTTTTAGGTGCTTATTTCCATTGCTCAAGTTATAAGCATTTCCTTTAGTTCATTCCTTGAACAATAGTTGTGAAGTGTTTGTTGTCTGGTTCCTCATGTAGGGATAAATGAAACTGTCAGCTTAGCTTTCTACCACATTGTTTTTCATTCTCAAGTTTGATTTCATTATGAAGATTCCCCGCCCCCCCAAAAAATAAATTTGGTAAGTTCTTGTCAAAACAAAACAAACTGAATTCTCACTGATCTGAACTGGCCAATTTCTATAGACCTGTATCCCAGAATAGAGACAACCACATTGTGCCTGCCTGCCTGCCATGTAGCTGTTAGAAGAAGCCAGAAATAATTTCTAATTAAGGGCAGGGGTGATGAGCTGCAAACAGGGAAGAGCCAATCATGAATTTGACTGTGCAGCATTGGTCAAATATGCTTTCAGAAACTGGGGCCTTTGCTTGACCAGGCTATATCCCAGGCTGATACCCAGAATCACCCCTGTGTGTCCAGATAATGCACAGGGGATCCCGGGCTCAGGGAGGGATCAACCCTCCCTGGCCCTGGGATGTAGCCTACCCCTTTAAGCCCAATTTCCCCCACAGTCTCACGCTGAGCCAAGACCATGAGCATGTAACCCGTTCCGCCGCTTTCCCCGGCTCCGCACAATTACTCGTGCATAGCCAGGAGAAGCTGCACATGGGGGTTAGGGTGGAGGGAGCGGGAAACCATTTTTTTTTTTAAAAAAAAAGCTTACCTGGGTGCACGAGCATCCTCCCTTTAAACAATTAAAAAATGGCAGGCGCGATGTGAGCTTGTCAAGCCTGACGAATAGACTAGCGCGACAGCCCGCGATAGTTGCATCACGGGCTCTCCCCTCCTGCGTCGTGCTTTTTAAGGTAGGTCTAGCAAAGGCCTAGGTGGAGTTTGACTGTCTGCCTCATTGCTTTATTCTCAATGGAATTTCTCCAGCTGGACCACTCTCTCAGAGTTCATAATTGGTCCTGATTGGTTTACCCAGAAATGCTCGATTGTGCAAACACCCCACAGTCAAACTCTCGCTGTGTGTGTGTGTGTGTGTCTGCTTGGCCCTTGAGGTAGACATTGAAAAGAAGGAAACAGCAGTAGCTGCATCCAGCAAGAGGGTTTCTTGTTTGCTTCATCATTTCAGTTGTGTGTGTATGTGTACAAATTGGAGAGAGGACCAGCTAGCTGTATATATTAAACTGGAGACCTGGAGCATGGAAGCAATCATGGTGTCCACGTGATGGAGGGTTCTCCCTGGAGCATTCAACCCCTTGCTATTTTTTACTATTTTCCTAATTTTCTCTCCCCTCCTGTATTTTTTTAAAATGGCATCGTGGGAAAAATGTATCGGGTATGAAGCGTGCCATAAGGACCCCCAAACACCTCACTATTTCCCTGTTTTTCCTCTTTCCCTTTTCCCCAATCCCTATTTTTGAACCTGCTTTGCACTTGTGATCTTGAAATTCCTTGTTTGAATTTACCCTTTTCTGTGCAGTGAGTTGCTGGTGGAGCAGCCAAATGTGGACTCAAGGGAGTGCTTCTGTGTTGCTGTCTGGGTTAGGGATACCCCTCCCCCCAAACCTTTGCTTTAAACTCATGATCTTGAAGTTTGCCCGTTCTGTGTAATGGGTTACTGCTGTGGAGCAGCAACCTTGCTAACACCTGCAGTTGGCTGCCCTGCCTTCTGCCCCACCAGCCCCAATTGGAACCACCCGTCACTGTGAGGAACCTGTCAGAAAAAAGAGGTGACAACCCTAATACCACATCAAAAAACGTCAAAATACAGCATCAGAAATCGAGAGTCAAACCAGTCTTTTAAGAGCTAAGCACCCGTGGATGAATCTGACAGTTTTATTTTCTCCTACATTCATTTCCCCCCAATTTCAAGTTTGAAAGCACTGACATTTCAAATAACCACAGTATTTTACCCTAAATAATTAGTTTCATCAAAAAAATTGAAATGATCAGTCAATGAGAATCTTGAGCTACTATTAATATTAGGAATTCATTATGTCCATCAAACACAGTGATGAAAGATTTGTTCCATGCAGACCTTTAATCAAATGTTACTGCTTCAGTTTCATGATAACTGCAATTTCTCAGAAATAAATAATGGAGGAAAGCAGAAAAGCTACATGCCCAGTTATATTCTTCATTACTAAAATGTACAAAATCCTAATTTCTATGCAAATAGACTACATTGTTGTATATTACCCAGAAATTGAGAGGAGCTGAGTTTGATGAAGACCAAGTAAGAGATAAGAAACCATTTTCAGGGTGCAATGCTGGGAAGAAAGTACACACAATGTTGAATAAAGACTAAACCATTTAAGGTGTGTAACAGTTTAGTTTTGAAGTTTGTAGATGGATTGTGGAAAATAAAATACCCTTCAAAAATATCTGTCTTGAAAAATGGAAATGCATAAAAGAGAGAGAATTGTATTAAACAGCGCATTAAAAAGTCAAGACATATTATCATGGCAAACACATGGTTATCATGATACATCAACTCTAGAAGTATTGCAATGAGTTTGCTGACCGATTACTGACTGTGAATGCCTCACTCACTATGGTTCTGCTTAAAATGACATCTGATGGGAATATTGACCTTTAACAAAAGGATGGTAATGTTGCTGAAGGGCTGTGGATAGCCAACCGAATGGGCAATTTAGCTGTGGATAATCTGAGACTAGCACTTGGCGGTTTCTGTGGGAGATGCAGCACCAGGGAATTTTGAAGTCTCATTGGCAGGCAGTTGTGAGCTTGGGGTGTAGGGGTTCTCTCTACGGACATGTTGCCAGTTAGTAGATCTGTGATTTGTAGACTTGGGCGGTTTCTACACCTGCCTTCCCCCCACCCCCGGATTGTCCCTGGATCATCTCTGTGCGTCCAAATAACACACAGGGGATCCTGGGAGCAGGCAGGGGTGATCCCTCCATTTCCCTGGGATAGCCCTTAGGTGTAGGAAGGGCCTTGTTTTTGTCCAGTTATGCTCTGTTTGTATTTTGTAAATAAACTAAATATTACAAAGGGACCATAAGCCTCCAGTTCTGCAAAGAAAAGTTAGCCCAATCGCATTGCCCCTGGAAATCTTCACTGCTCAGGGAAGGGGAAAATGTGAAACAGTATGTTAAGTATGAACCAAAATTTTATATCCATGAGATGGATATTAATGTTTGGATTGTTCTGAAGTTGACACAGTAGCATTGCTGTGAGTACAGGAACATGTGTAGCTGAGAATGAAAATAATTGTATGTCTGTTCAGCTTATTGGTGCCTAACTCACTAGAAATGTGTGATTTTTAAATTATTTTTTAGGAGACTATATGCTGAAGTTTTCTTCTAGGCGAACTTCTTTCTTTTCCATATATTTGACTTCCCTTTTTATGCTCCAAAGACCAAAATGGCTGATTTATTGAAGATCCTCTCTCACACCTGATTACATTATTCATAAGGGGAAAATGAAGAAAGAACCATTAAAACCTGTTTGTTTAAATGGAGATTGTCACTGTATATCTACAGTTATAAAAGTGCATTAATCCTCACTGAGGATTAATGAATTGTTAGTAAATGAATAACCATAGCATTTATGTTAAGGTATTTAAGTAATTGTATTGTTATATAAAGAAGTATATAGTACATTTTGTTCATGATTTAAGACACCTTAGTCAAATCCTATATATTTGAATTAGGGGGCATTGCTCCCAGCTCAAAATTTGACTTCTCGGTGGAACACTGTTGATACATTTCAGGAACAATTCTTACTTTGGTATGGTTTCCTATGGAAGGGAAGATCAGTGGTGTTTCCATAATATTCAAGGGAGGTGTTTCTGTAATATTCAGGGGTGGGGGAATCCAGTCCATTACTGAATCTACACACCAGTGTAGGATTCAGTGTCTTTAGCACTCATGTCTCCTTATGTCCACTCTCAGCAACTTCATATAAATGTTGAATAGGATTTGAGACAAGATGGTTCCTTGTGGCTCTCCCTGACACCATTGCCAGGGGGTGAAAAATAATCACCCAATACTTCTCACTGTAACAGGCATTATAAGTAGGAGCAGACCTACTGTAAAATAGTGCACCCTATACCCAACACACAGAGACAGTCCATAGGTTTCTTCTAAGAGTGCCTAGAGTAAGGCTTACACCACTCTCCAGTACCTTTCCCAACTTCTTTAGGAATGGCTGCATCACCACATTTTGAAGGCATTCAATAACAGCTTCTCATGTGATTATATGTTCACCATGTTCTTGGCCCCTGGCCAACTCAACCCCTGGGCTGGCTTCAATTAGACATGATGGGCAGAGTTGAGAGAGCAAGTGGACTGTGTTATACTATAAGCACCTTGTCCATGTCCTCAGGCTGTAGCAATTGAAATTGAAACCAGTACAAGTGGTGCACATTCAAGTCTTTCTGAAATCTGCTAAGTCAACATGGAGGTGAGTGTTTTATTCTCAAACTGCTTAGCAAACTTATCACACTGGTCTGCAGAATGTTTGGATACTGCAGCCACTGGGGCAGATGTTACCCCCCCCCCCAAAAAATAACTTGGGATAATTCTGTTCGGCAGCTTCTTCTCAATGTGGATGGCCCTAACTGCCATGCCATAGGCAGGATTATATGCTCTAGCATGTCTTTGGTCTCCTTCATGGTGATTTTTTCACCTGATACACACTAGCCATCATCCAACCTGTTAAATTGCCTACCATTTACCTGAATACCAGGAGACTGTATGGACTTTGCAAGGAGCCATCACGTCAGTTGCCCAACTTAACTCACCATTCCAAAATGAGACCATGGGCTCATCTACACCAAGAAGCATATTCCACTATGAAAGTGGTATGAAAGCGGTATATAAAAGGCAGGAGCCACACTACTGCTTTATAGCAGTATTGAAGTGCATTGCCAACTGTTGGGGCCCATTGACACATTCCATATACTGCTTTCATAGTGCTATATCCCGCTTTGTATGGCTCTGCCTTTTATATACTGCTTTCATTCCACTTTCATAGTGGAATATCCTGCTTGGTGTAGATGAGCCCCATGGCCTCCACAGGATCACCACCAGAATATTCCCCAGGCTATTGAGGAATCTACCAATTTCCATGCATCTCCAGAGACAGTCCATCCTAATCTGCCTCCAGGCCTGCAGGGGAGAACTGATGCCATAATCCCAAATCTCACCAGGAAATGGCCTGATCATGATAAAGGGAGTCGTTTAAACCCCTCTTACCTTCACATGTCAATGAAAGCTAAGTGATTAGCTGGTTTTGTTTTTTATTAGAGATATGAATGTCTTTGGCTACCCCCTCATTATTTCCTGTTTCCTCTGAACTTAGCTGCCATTCTCACCGTAGCTGTGGGTGGGGAAATGAATTTTCCCAGCAACAATATATTGTTACCTGTTGCAGTGGAAGGTATTTTGTGGTGGTTTAGTCTTGAATGGACAATGAACACTCATTTGCTTTGCAAAAAAAAAAAATGCTCCTTGAGGAGATGAAAACTGGGCCAGAACTACCCCAAGCAGGATATACCACTTTGAAAATGGTTTGAAAACTTTATATGGAATGTATCCTGGGCCCGAACAGTTGTCAATACTGTTATAAACCATTATAAAGTAGTAATGTAGATCCTGTGTGTTGATATGGATCAAGAGAGCTGCTTGAATTTTTTGGACTCTTTTGCAGGTGGCTGGCTATGGAGATTGTGATGATGAGTACTTGCACTTCAAAATTTATCTCTACACCACTGATCATACAAATCCCATTGTACAAGGTGTTTGGGGGAGAAAAGTGGTCAGATTGTAAGGAACATATGTTGTCTCCCATTTGGTTGCTTATTTGGTATAGGAGCATGTTTGTGTGTTTGCAACCTTTTTTCCTGAATGCAACAAATATACTTTGTGTTCCAAGTAAGTAAACCCGTCATAGCATCAGAAATAAATTTAATTTAGGGATAATACTTATAGATTGCAGGAGGATGTGAAATAGTCATGAAATATGTCATGACTAGCCCTTCTCCTCCTGTTTTGGAAGAAGGTGCTTCAGGTAATCAATCAGAATCAGACTCTGAAGTAGAACCAGACACAGGCCAGCCTGTACCAGTGAGGGAAACAGATCTCACACTTTCTTCTCCAGCTGGTCGTGATGTATCTCCAGAGCTTATCTCTTCAAGGGCAAATCATACAGAGGCAGTGGAAGCCAACATTCTTCCGAAGGAGAGGGCAACAGGCTAGCTGATCCTAGGGTGCACTGCAGGTTAAAACACGCTGAGTGGAAGGAAGGCAAGAGAAAGTTGGCCCAGCTCGTATCGCGTCTGAACCTGCCTCAGAACTAGCCTCTCAAGTTAATGCCTCTCAAGTTTTGGGAAAAGGCTTTCTGTTCTCCTTGAAATGACAATTGTCTTGCTTACTTTGCATAGTTTTGCCTAGGGAGAAGCTTCCAAGAGATTAGACCCTCTTCAGGTGGGAAGATATGTTTATTGCTTAAATAAAGCTTTGTGGATTACTTAGCGAGCCTCGTTTTTTGTCTCCTAAGAAGGCAGGAAGTTTTTTAAGAAACACGACAAAATATCACTATTTCTGAAATTTCTCTCCCTGAAATATTAATATTCTATTCTCTCTCTCTCTCAAACACACACATATGGGCAAATTTACTATTTCTGTCGTTGATGAAGATGATGATGTTTTTAAATATTGTTTCCATGGTATACAAGCAATCTTTTGTGGGAATCTGTATTTCTTTCTTTTCAGGATCCAGTTTAAATTTTCTAATGATTCAAAACCATGTTTCAAAACCTGGTTTAAAAAAAAAATACATTTTTATTAGGCATTTTCTGTCAACTGGCTCCAGAGGCAGCACTGAAACTGGATTAAAAGTCAACACTGTGGTTCTAATTTGGTATTTAAGGAAAACTTTGCAGAAGGATTAAATCATTCTGTAATTTGGTCATTTTAAATTTAAGCCACTTCTTGTTAAGAATTTTAGAGTATGTGTTCAGGAAAACAAGCTTTCCTAGGGAACAATCCTATGCATGTTTAGACAGAAAGAGTCCTACAACTTTGAGCTTTCCCCAGCCAGTTATGCTGGGGGTTGTAGGACATTTATCCCGGTTTTATCCTGGTTGTGATTTTTATATTGTATTTTGTATTTGGGTTTTTAGATTATTGGTTGTTTTATCATGTTCCTCATGGTTTTAATTTTTGTGAACCACCCAGAGAGCTTTGGCTATTGGGTGGAATAAAAATGTAATAAATAAATAAATAAATAAATAAATTTTCTGTCCAACGATGCATAGGATTGTGCCCTTAAAGATTTAATAAAGACTTGGGCAAGGACACTTAATCTTTTCAGGTTTTGAGTCTTTCTCCCCGCTCCCTGCACAATACCCAGTATGGGCTTTGGGGGGCACTGGAATAAGGGTGCATAAATATATGATAATGGCAGTAATCCAAAAAATAATATCATTTCCCCTTTCAGCTAAGCTTGGGCAGAGACTATTCTGTATGACTCCCTAGTTAAAAAGAGAGAGGGTCTTCTCTGTGGTGGCCCCTAAATGTGAAACAATGTCCCTAACGAGGCCCACTTGGTGCCGACATTGTTATCGTTTCTGTCCTAGATCGAGACTTTTCTCCCAGGTCTGTTTTTTTTTTTTTTTTTTTTGTAGGCTCATAGTTTTTTTAAGTTGTTATAGCAGTTTTAAATGTATGTGTATATGTTTTTGTAGTTTTTATTTTTTGTATATTGTTTTAAGTGTCTTAATCTTATGTAAACCATCCAGAGAGCTTCCGCTATGAGGTGGTATACAAATGCAATAAGATGATGATGATGATGATGAGTATCAAGTCTCATTAAAAACAAACAAACCCCAAAACAAGCAATTTGAACAATTAAACTTTATACTAATGAAATCTGTTTACTTTCTGTCTAGTAAACAAACACAAGCCATGGATTGAAACGTCTTATCATGGAGTTATTACTGAAAATAATGACACAGTCATATTGGATCCTCCACTGGTTGCTTTGGATAAAGATGCCCCCATTCCATATGCAGGTAGGAAATTACGTTTGCTGAATATCTTTAGCAACTTTACGGTAAGCGGATCCAGTGACTTAAATAATATTTGTATACAATATACTGATCATATGGTATCAAAGTGCTATATTTCAATGTTGTTTTCCCCCAAACTAACTTGAAACCTGGATCCATAGACCTTGAAATGATGTTTCTGAATTGTTGTGCATTCATTATGAAGGCAAAATAGGCTATAAGCAATATAATTGGGCAAGATTTTCTTTGGTTGTTGTGATTGTTTAAAAAGTATTTGACGTAACATAAATTGAGAGTTTGCTTCATATAAATGGTCACTTATGATTGCCTAGAAGCAGTTTATATATTGGTAATGAGTTGCTGAACTAAGTAATATTTTACAGTATCATGTGTAATGGTGTTTTAAAATGTTTTAATTGTTAGAACCAAGACAGGAAATGTCACAGAATTCCTGGTAAGATGGTTTATGGAGGACATCTGTCAGCAGAAGGTTTTTTATATATAAAAATAATTTTAATCAATTCCCCATACAGTTAGCCACATTGTGAACTTTTTTATCAAAAAATAACTGCATCATTTTCTGATAAAATGACGCAGGTGTGAGGCAGCTTTTCTGCTTACTCTCTTGTTGCATTAAAAGGTGTTTTGGAAGTATGGGATAAAAAGTACTCTCTGAAACAGAGTTCAAGAAATGATACATTTATTTAAAGTACAAGCATTGAATATGAGATTGTATGCAGTTTTCCAGGGATATTTATGTGGTGTATCAAGGTTGTCTTTTGTAGAGGGGTTGAGGATCTCTGTCCCTTTCAACTATATGATTTTTTTCAAGATGATATTCTTATAGCAGTTTACTACAGTTGTGTTATAATGATTAGTTGATTGCCCAGTTTATTGTATTGTAGTAAACATGCTATACAGCTTTGAAGAAGCTATCTCAGAATATAGATTGCAAGGTTCATTTCCCCTCTAGTTCACAAATTCTGTCATAAACTGATCTGTTCCTACAGATGGAGGTTTACATTTGAAATAGCCTTTTGTATTTGAAGGTGAAGAGGGATATAACATATGCCCTTAAAACTGTATACAATGAATCGATGGTCAACCCATTTCTGCTACACTTATATGTGTATATTTATACCAAAGTTGATGGTCTGGTAAATACATTTTCCTGGGCCTTGTATAGAAGATATTAATAATTTTAAACACCATTATCCTTGTCTTTTTTTCCTTCCATTGTTTTTCTTCTCTTTTCATTGTGGTGGTGAGATTCTTTAATAATTTCATTGCACATTTAATAAATCACTGCACATTTTTGTTCATAGAATCATAGAATAGTAGAGTTGGAAGGGGCCTATAAGGCCATTGAGTCCAACCCCCTGCACAATGCAGGAATCCATCTTAAAGCATCCCTGACAGATGGTTGTCTTGCTGCTCTTGTGAGCGTTCTTTTTTTGGAGTGGTGGTGTTTTCAATTAATTGATGATGCCACTTAACATAAATTGCTATATCTCGGAACTGTTCTGAACTTTTCATCCGAATTATTGATTCTCTGCTAGATATAATAATGTAGTATTAGAGGAAAAATATAAGTATCTCTCTAATATAAACAAATGAAGCGTATCTATTTTTCTATTGATTTTTGTCACAGCCATTTTTTATATGACTACATAATATTTGTATTATGGGCTGTATCTTTAATAAATGATTTACAACTTTTCCATAGATTTGAATTATAGGATTTTTATATGCATATGGTTGTAATGAAATCCTTATTAATCTGTTTATTTTATTTTTTATTTTAATATACAGTTTTTCCATTATATTCCAATTTCATAGCAGTATACAATAACCAATACTATCAATATCATATTAACATAAGAAGTGGGAGCAAATGAAAGCACTGACACAACACAGAACCATTATATAGGTTAATAACCCTGGCTCTTAACCTGTCAACTAGCAACTGGTGAAGTAGTAACCAGGTGTGCTTCCTTAGGGACGCCATTCCAAACTAGGTCAACACCACTAAAGAAACTTTCTCCTTTGCAGTTACATTGCACAATTCAAATAAGGAAGCAATATGGCACAAGGATCTCAGCAGAAGTTCTTAAATTGTGGACAGGATGGTATGGGAAGAAGTGTTCCTTGAAATACCCAGGCCCAAGCTGTTTGGGGCTTTAAAGCTAAGTACCAGCACCTTGAACTGGGAAGCTGTACATGTTTTCTTTTTACGGAATGAAATGAATACACCTTGCTGTACTAATTAAAATCCTAGCAGCTACGTTTTCAGGAATTGAAGCCTCTGTGATCTCCAAGGTTAGCCCCACATATAAAACATTGCAGTAATCCAACTAGGATGTTACTGGAGTATGGATCACCATGGCCAAACTACCTCTGTTGAGGAATTGCTGCTGCTGGAGAACCAGGTGAGGCTGATCAAGGGAACTCTGTGCCACTAAGACCTGAACCTTCAGTGACAATATTTTCTGAAGTATATTGCTAGAAGTATTAAGACAAACAATGGAAACTTATTTAACTATACAAGAAACACGAAATTAGCCAGAGTGGCTGTTGTATTACCAAATGACAAAGGAGTGAAATGCCTACTGAAGGAGAAGAGGGGGATTGCAGAGAAACGGAGTGGCTCAGTTCAGATGACACATTAGTCTATGTGGACTATTTAATCAATGGTTGATTAAATAGTTCACCATTGACTAACATGTCAGGCAAAAACCACTCCACAGTTGGTTATTTCCAAAAAATAACCAAAGGAGATAACCAATGGTTTGCAGAGTTGTTTTTCTGCACAACTATTGGTTATCATGTTGTGTGGTGGGTTCTGTTGATTATTTCCCCTGCCAACAGAGCCATTAGGCAAGAGTGGCAAAAACACTGGCTGCTGTAGCACAGCAGGGCTCCATTGGCAGGGGAAGTAATCCTGTGCCAGCAAGCACTTGTGGAGCCCTGATCGTTCTGTCCCTGGGTGGGGCAGTGTGATCTTCAGCTCCCCTCGTGCTTCCTGGCATGGACACATGCCATCCCTGGGTGGGATGCCACCAGTCGCAGTGCCCCATGTTTTCCCAGGGATGTGCACGTCCCTTGCCATCCCCACCCACCCTGATACAATGGAGCCCCTTCCATCCCCTCAAGCCAAATCTCAAATGGATCACAGTGTGTGTGTGTGGGGGGGATGAAGGATGCTTCCAGTGGCTGGATGTGACAGGTCCAACCACAGGAGAAGCCCATCCACCGATATCAGGATAGGGGGCACACAAGGGTCCGAGCTATTGCTGTGATGAGCATCACGGATTCTTCCATATCACATCACATCCCCATTCAAGAGAATAGAAGGGAATCCTTTGCTGAGGCAGATGGTTACTTACGTGTCTGATTCTCCTGCATCCCTCCTGCCTTAGCAAAGGATTGCCCTTCTGTTCTCATGAATGGGGATGCAACGCAAAAGAATCTGCTGCTCATCACAGCAGCAGCTTGGATCCTTATGCACCCCTCCATCGCCAACATTTCCGTAGCAACACAGCAGTGGGTGGTATTGTTGCAGCCACCCCCAACCCTGTTGCCATAGCCCCAACAGATTAAGAAGCATCCACAAAGTGCGAACTGGCTCTTGTGGGGTATGCAGCCCTGTCCATAACAGGTTTAAAACCAATTCTCCCCAATTGAGAACCATTTATCCTTAGTGCCTGCATCTTGTCAGCTTCACAGTCTCACCTGACTCAGATAACAAATGGGTCAAACTGATGACACTTCATCCCAAATCCTTGGATGATCTCTGCCAGTGGTTTCATATAGATACTAAAAAGCATTGGGGATAAGATGGAGCCCTGTAGGACCACATAACACAATTGCCATGGGTTTGTGCCCCAATGCGATTTTCAGTAAATAGCCCTGCAGGTAGAAGTGGACCCAACATATTACCATGACCACTACACTCAATCCACTGAGCTGATCCATCAAGATACTTTGGTTGGTAGTGTCTAGTGCTGCTGAGTAGTCAAGGAGAATCAGGAGGGTTACAGTCCCCTCCCTCTACTGATGGAGATCATCCAACAGGGTGACAAAGGCTGTCTCTGTACCAAAACTAGACCTGATCCTGGACTAAAATGGATCCAAGTAGTCTGCTTCATCCAAGAATGTCTGGGATTGTCCATTGAACCACCACAGCCCTCTCTAGTACTTTGCCAAAAAAGGGAGTGATTGCACAGTTGCCTCATTCAAGACAGTCAGGACCGCTCTCCTTTGAATTAGAATTTAATTTTAAAAAATAATTAAATGTTTAACTGGTTTTCATAGGGTGCTCTGTTGTTTGCATTGCTTCAAGGAGCAAGGTGACTGATAGAAATCAGGGCTCTTACTTGAATTCTACAATACCTACTATTCATGAACTTGTCAGCATATAAAATACTATCAAATAAAGCGCAAAGAGTCTAAGTAATGCCAATGCTCAAAGATTAGAAGCATTTTCATGGACTTAAAAAAGAAGAGAATTCCAGCATAGTAGCTGTCAGCCTGTAGTAGCAAAAAGACACTTTAAAAGTCACTGTTGCAATAGACATTAATTGGCTTACTTCATGAGATAAAATTGTGGGATTGCCGCCAACGTTAGTAACTCTGCTAAAGTGGGTTAAATTAAAGCCTTCTCCAGTTAATATAATCCAGGTGCTTGAGGGATTTCTAATGAACCTACAGATTCACTGTAGGGAGGTAAAACATTTAGATGGTTTTAAAGGCTTAAAATCTTGAATTGGATGCATTAAGATCTCGGAGATATTGAAGTTGTGATAATCTATGTTCCTTCTGAAGACTGTGTCCTTTTTCAAGGACACAGACTGTAGAAAATCATATGGCACAGTATAATTAGATTATTATAATATCCCTTCCATGTTGGAAAAATAATCATCACAATAAGTATGTAACAATTAACCTAAATTTGTACTGAGGATGATGATTTCATTATTTCCCATGAAAAAGGCTTTGTTCACAATATGTTGTCTTAGGTCTGCTCCCAAAAATTCAAAGCCCTCAATGATAATATGCCTAGTTCACAAAGTTGTTCTGGAAACCAGGGCTGATTTTCAGCTGATTGATCAAGAAAGATTCCTGCAGGTAATTGGCAGCGTATTATGTTCTTTAGATACCATCCTCCATTTATTGATAGTTGTCCTGAGTAGATTTTTTTGGTTTCCATTTTCTATCATCCTTCATGTTGGCTGTGAACTGAATATTTGATGTTCTTTAATGCTAAAATCTAATAAATTGGTTTTGGTCTCTGGAGAGTTCAGTAGTAAATGCTTCTAAACAGAATCTTTAAGAGTAAAAACATTTAACACAAATTTAAACAAACAAAAAGAGCAACAGTTGATTAAGGAACAATTAATACAAGAAGGTGACCTTATAAAGAGGCAGAACAGGCCACGAGTCTAGTCCAGCTTATACATTAGAGTCAACATAATTAGTTTGTGAAGGCTTCTGGTTCTTTCTTGGTACAGCTATCCATAATCTTTTAATTTGGGTCATTGGGGAATCAGTGTGTTATTTGTATCTTGTTTATTTGTTTTATGTTACACTTGCAGTCTGCTTTCCTTTAGTTAAAGCTAAAGTAGCGTACAATTATCTGTTGAAAACAACAATAAAATTGATATCTAATATAGACAATGGCCACTGAAATAAAGAATTGAAGGAGTAAATGCTAACAGTGCTCTGGCTGTGCCTCTCCAGCAATGCTGTGCTGGGGACATCATTCTCAAATGGCTGCCAAGATTGCGAAAGACTGCTCAAGGCAGTGCTGATGTCCTACTGCAGTGCCTTGATGATTCACTTTCCATAGAACTGCAGGGGCCAATGTTGAGTGCCCTCTAGTCCCCAACCCCACATTTTTCTGAAACATAAAAATGAATCCAGAGTTTTATTATTATTATTTTGAGAGAGTGTTTCTCATAAGGATTCTGTTTTAATAGCTATTAGGAATAAAATCAACATTTAATATGGTCCTTCAGACTATTTGGGCTTTAACACAAATTTGATGTAAAACATCTCTCATGTTCAAACTAAATGTTCTGTCTTAGCATGCATGGTGGAGTGTGCATGGTGTATGCACAGCCCTGATTTGGATCAGGACCATGGTGCTCCAGAATGGGGGTTTCAATCTCTCGTCCTCATCTCTGTTTTTTTTTTAATGAAATTCTATCCCCTCCATGGAGGGGTATTAAAATAAAGGGGGAATGCTCCATTGATTCAATTGGAGTCAGTTCTAGATAGAACATTTGGTTTGGCCTGTTAAGATTGCTACTAAGATTCAAAGCTGTATATAGCATAATCAAGTCAGAATTGACTTGTGTTCTGTTGATACTCTTTAACAAAAGACATATGTTTTAACTTTCTGTAAATTAACATTGCACTAGTTATTTGTTTGGATATTCTCAAGCACTCTCTTTTGCTCCAGTCTTAAATGTAACGATCAGGTTACACTGCTCAGGTAGCTGTGTTAGCTTTTCCTTTGTCTTGGAGGCAGTTTCAAAAACTCATATTCTCAGCCACCAGTACAATTGCAAAGTCATATGGAGGTGAATTCACCTAATTAGATAGGGAACTATAGGATAATGAGTGGAGAGACTACTTATGGCTATTAGTGTACCTGCAAATCATCCAAATGCCCTGTCCTGTTCACCTACCATATATTTTGGTCAACAAACTTCATTTTATCTCTAATTCATGGCCCAGTTTCATTGGGTGATGAAAATGTCCTTCATAGGCAGCAGGGGGCACGGGGACTGGCATTAAGCTCTGAGGCATGCACACACAGCATCACACACAGCATATGTGTGTCAACTGTATCTCCACATTAAGGAAGAACATTAAGTAAACCACTTCCTTGTTTCTTGGTTCCAGTTTGCAGAGTCCACACAAACACATTCCTCTAGCATCATTGTCAATCATGTCCAGTAAGACAAAATGTTTGTCTATGTAGTAAAGAGCTGAAAGAATACAAAGCCATACTATATGGAAAGGCTGTAAGAAGATTTGAGAAAAACCCACCATTTTAATCTTGCAAAACTGCATGGAACCCTGTATGAAGAGGCCCACCACAAATTATGAGTATCCATTTTAAGGTCAATTGGTTCCCTTTTATGTGGCTGTGGAGACTTAAATGAAGGTCTTTAAAATGTCTGTGCTCATTGAAATTCAGTGAGAAGTGCAGTTGGGACAGCTGAGATCAAATAAACTGTTTTAGTTAACTCTTCTTGGCAAAATGACTAGAATGAGTTGAGTGAACACTTTGGCACCAGTTCAGAGCCAGATTTTATTATCTTGTATAGCTATTCTGTGCTGACTGTAATCACATGACAGTAATCAAAGGCCAGATGTCCCTGGTGAACCTTGACAACATATATAAACTAATTACTTTTTTATGTGCCATTAACTCAGTTAGTTTGGAGGAAAGTGTATAAAAGTGTTGTAGAATATAAATATCGGTGCTTTTAAATACAACAACAAATAGGAAGCCAACTATTCACTCAGGGTGACACTTTTATTTTTGACAGGATTTTAATTGTTTACCTCTAGCATGTGTAAAAATAAAAAAACACACCAAACAATCTATACTAACAATTTATTGCTAGCACAAAAAGAACTTGTTATTGTTGGTTTTTTTGGACACATTTAAGATTATAGCCCTAAATTTAGTGCTCCTTTATTCTCTTAAATGTCATATTTAGTAGTACATGATTTCTCTTTCTTTTTCTAATGGAAGGAAATGGCAGCCTTGTTCCAATTCTCTGCTGCTGCTTTAAATAACATGGGGGGGGGTATTTGACATTGGGTAGTGGAGAGTCCACAAGCTTTAAAATGCTCAATGAAAATTGAAAGGCCAGAAAGTAAATTAATAAATTAATACTTCAGAAAACCAAGTTTTACAAAATGGCAGGCTTGTGATTATGAATAAAGAGCATCATCAATGTTCCTGCATGTAAATGGTATAGTGAGCAAGTACATCACATATAATTATCATAATCAATGTCTCTTGTTCAAATTAACTGAAATAGAGCATTAAGATGTGTGTGTGTGTGTATGTGTGTAAGTTGTGTCACTTGTCAGGGGTGATGTTGCAAGCATTATGTAGTAGGTATCTATGATATGTAATCAAAAACCATGCAGCGGATATGTGGACAGAAGGGCCTGTGGACAAAGAATGAGTTATTGTCATAATTCCAATTCCATGCGTTTGTGATACATTTCGGTAAGATTTCCATTCTGCCCTATGTAATTAGGTTATTTTAGGTTTTCTCTTATTTTCTTCACTGTCTATATGGAATTGGAATTTTGCTAAATTTTGATCGTACTTGATGTGGATCTCACATGCTTGACACATGCTGCCCCAATCAAGACTTCGGTTACCGTGGATTTGTGAATTCCAACAGAAAAATCCAGTAGAGTGGATTTCTCACACAGCCCTAATATGGACAATCCACAGCTGTGCACATATTTTTCAATGAACACAAGCACAGTTTTAGTGCAATACCAACCAATTTGTGGTAAAACTTCATTAAATAAGAGGATTCCATTAGAACCTAAACACCAGAAAACAAACATACAAAACCTATCAAGTTGTTCTTCTGTTCCCTTATGTACCTAAATATACAAAAAAAAAATTTTTTTAAATGGACTGGGAATACAATTTATTTGTAACACAGTGATTTTAAACCTGCAACACAATGTTTTAATTGTTTTGAAAAACACACACAAAATGGCGGGCACGACGTCCTGTTCCTCCTAGGACGTCATGCGCCGCATGTAGACAGAGGGGAGATCTTGCGATAACCACATCATGAGATCTTCACCCCTCCATCATGCTAGACCAGGTAGTTCTAGCCATGTGTGTGTGTGTGTTCATATGTTTTGGAACAGAAGAGTTCTCTCTTAGGGATGAATGAAAGTGATAATCATTAAAAAATTCTGTTTAGAGCAACATGAAGCAGAGAGGTAGCAAACAAAATATCAAAAATCATTAGTAAGTATCTGTGTAAGGTATGCTCTGTTTTAATAAATTCACAACTGGCTGTTCTGTAAAAACCCTGTCTTTTAAAAACAGGCCTTCTGTTAAGTGATTGATTTTATTAGTGACACTGATAAATGTAATGTGTAAGATTTTAGTTGCGTTATGGTATGGTAGACTTGGAGATCATCCAGGTATTTTAATGAAGAGATGTTAAGAGCCCAGAAAATAAAAATGAATATTTCATTTAATATTGTGTTTGCAGTATAAAAATCAAATAACGTATAATGTTGTGATTGGCTGAGAAGGATAGGAAAGATGGGAATAAACTAATACCATATTCATACCCATTCAGTTGATGGCCTGGGAATTTAAAATCACAATAAAAGGAAGTTCAAATAGAATGTATACATCAGATTAGGAAAGGCACAAAAAAATCCAAGAGTATTCTGGCATGGGTAATGAGTAGTATCAGGAAGATATAAAAGTTAAGAAGCCTTTCTAAGCAGAGGCCTTCCTTAGACAAAGAATATATGAAAGAACACGAATTCTGGCAAAGTGTAAGTCAATAATAAGGAAGCAAAAACAATATTTTCTAAAGTACAGTATATTGCTAGAAGTGTTGAGACAAACAATGGAAACTTATTTAACTATACCAGAAACACAAAATTAGCCAGAGTGGCTGCTGTACTACAACATCACAAAGGAGTGAAAGGCTTACTAAAGGAGAAGAGGGGGATTGCAGAGAAACTGAGTGGCTCAGTTCAGATGACTTGTTAGTCAACAGTGGAGTATTTAATCAATGGTTTTTTAAATAGTCCACCATTGACTAATGTCATCTGTCAGGCAAAAACCACGCCACAGTTGGTTATTTCCAAAAAATAACCAATGGAGATAACCAACAGTTTGCAGAGTTGTTTTTCTCATGTGGTGGGCTCCATTGATTATTTCCCCTTCCGACAAAGGCAAGAGTAGCAGAAACCCCAGCTGCTCTAACCCAGTGGGGCTCCATCAGCAGGGGAAGTAATCCCATGCTGGCAAGTGCTTTTGGAGCCCAATCGTGCCGTCCCTATGTGGGGTGATATGATCCACGGCTCCCCACATGCTTTGTTGCACAGGCACATGCTGTCCCTGGTTGGGCCGCCACCAATCGCAGCACTCCATGTTGCTTGATGCTGATGCGTCCTTCGCTGGAGGCTGGATCGCGTGCCCTGACACACGAGATCAGGGCCAGGCATAGAGCGATGCGAGCAGCTGTTGGCACGCAGTTTGGGCTCAGTCACTTGGCCTTCATCCAGTGGGGTGGCAGGTGAGGCATGCAATGGTGGTGTCTCTTCCATAAGCAGTCCAGCTGGTTAGTTTTACCCCACCACAGGTGTGGTGCCCATTTGGGGGGGGCTATGATGGGGTTCTTGGAGTGGAAGTTCCCAACTTTACAGGTTAGGGCAGACCTGTAGGAGATCTGGATGGCCAGGTATTGTACTGAGTGATCAAACTGTCTCCCTCAGTGCTATAAGGCTGAAGGTGGGGAAGCCCATAGCTTTAAAAGGGCAATGACAAAAGTCAATAGGTAAATTTGTATGTCTCTAAGGATTGGAAGGGATGTGTGATCCGCCGTTCAAAAATTCCACCAGAGGGGAACCTTATAGGGCTGGGGTTCACCTGTCCAATGCAGGCAATGATATTTTCCTGCAGGATCTGCATCTGGGCCTGCAGGATTTCCTGGGGTTGATGGGTAGGGAGTAGGGCTGTGCATGCCCTCCCCAAACTGGTTCAGATCCCGATCCAGACTTTCCGGATTGGGCCCGAACCGGTTCAGGTCGATCCAGACCTCCTCCGCTCCGGAACTGGATCCAGAACGAGATCTGGAGGTCCGGATCGATATTCGGCCCCCATTTTGCCCTCCTCTCCCCACTTACCTGCCTCCCCAGTGGGCAGGTAAGGGGGGACAAAATGGGGGCCGAATAAGCCCCCTAGCTCCGCCATCTGTCACCGCCATGATCTGTGCGGTGGTTTCGACTGCCACCCATGCCTAAGGTCAGAAATAGGCTGCATGGACCGTGGTGGCAGCGGATGGCAGAACCAGGTAAGCCCGCCTCCCCCTCCCCCTTACCTGGCTCTGCCACCGTTGCCTCACGGACCGCAGCGGTGGTGGACGGGGGAGTCAGGTAAGCTCCCCTCACTACTTACATGGCTCCAAAGCTTTGGAACAGTCCGAATCACTTCAGACCATTCTGAACCACTTCAGCTCGATCTGGACCTCCCACGATCCGCTCCGGAACCAGGCTTAGGAGGTCCGGATTGGCCCGCTCTTCTTCGGATTCAGGGATCTGTAATGGAGCAGAGCACATCCCTAGTAGGGAGCAGATGTAGAGGCTTGGCACCACCCTGTGGCGGGGTGTGCGGGAATTTGCATTATTTTTACAATAGGGACAGTCAGCACTCTGGCACCTTTTGGTGATTGGCATATCTGGAGGTCCTGCTCCTTGGGGGTTGTGCAGCTCTCGTGTCAAGATATGGTTTGCCTTTGGGGACCCTCCTGTCTCATCTAATTAGAGCTGTGTAGCACTGAGTGGGGATAATGCAGGCTGGTCTCCCAACACTTTCAAAGTGTCCCATAAGAGAGGGATGGGATTACCCGACTCCTGGCTTTGGAGAGTGGCTCGCCAATAATGGCAAGCTAGGTGCCTGAAGAAAGGATCAAATTGATTCCTGCACTTTCACATGCAGATCCAGGGAGGGGTGAAGTTCTTTGTTTAAATAAAGAGGCTCCAGTTCACCCCAATCCTTCTCCTTCTTCCTTCTCTACTCGCAATTGGTCCCAATACTGATCTCTGTGGAACCCCACTACTTCTTTCCATCGAGAGAATTTACCATTTATTCCTACTCTCTGCTTTCTGTTCTTTAACCACTTACTGATCCATAAGAGGATCTCTCCTCTTATTCCATGACTGCTAAGTTTATTTAGGAGTCTTTGGTGAGGGACTTCATCAAAAACCTTTTGGAAGTCATTACTACCGGATCAGGACTTACCATTGTGGAAGCCATATTGATTCTTCTTCAGCAGCACTTCATAGAACTACACCAAACAAACCCAACATAAATCAGTATTCAATTAATATTATGGAATGACTTAAATTCAATATAACTGGGATAGTTTGCAATGGACTTCATCTTGAAATGCCATGAAAATAACCCTTGTCTGCTGCACCTGCTCAATTTCCTTTGGTTCAGTGATCATTGTTATAAAGTGGTGAATCAGTCGCTATAATTAGGCCTTCTAGAAGAAGACATTTACAGAGAATGCTCCCCCCACCCCAATACAAACATATCTGATTACAATCTGATACTGCTTGATCAAGCTTGAGACTTCATCAGTATATTTGACCTCTTGCTTCTTCTGGAAGAGAGCACATTATAAAGATCTTTGACTCTTTAGGGGAACATAATTTGTTACCTTAATGCAGTGCAAGACATTACAATCTCCCCATCCCTTCAACACACCTGAGACCCTTTTGTTTTTTTCTAAATGTTAAAGGTTATTTATGCAATAATTTAATATCAGTCTTCATTCTAGTAACATTGGCAAGGAACATGTATTCTTATATTTCACTGTGCTGATGAATCTTGATACTTCAGTCTGTTCTACAGAGAGACCTGTCTGATAACTTGCAATTACAAGTACCCTTTCTGAGCTAAATTTGTTTTTAATTTTCATAAATTTTATAATTATGCAATATATGGAGTATACTCAATATACTAAATCCAAAATTTTGGAAAATTGTCTGTTCAGCAGCCATATAACTCTGTGCTTTTGGTAAACAGGAGAAGTGAGAGGAGTATAAGACTGAAAGGAATTGCTTCCATTTTCAATTAACCACACCTTGTAGTTTTGTCTGAACTGGGAATTGTGGGTAGTTTTAAATGTGGTTTATTTGAACAAGCTGGAATCATTAATGTTGGTTTGAATTTGGCTTTTTCGGACAAACTGCAATTTAAGTTATTTTAACTGGGTTTTTTCTATCATGGATTTATTTATTTTATATGGATTTGGATTTTATTTGTGTGGACAACTAATCTTAGAAATAAATAAATAATCAAAATTTGTCCTGAGTTAGCTATAACAAACTGCTGTTAGTTAAAAAATTGTCCTGAGTTAGCTATAACAACAAACTGCTGTTAGTTAAAAATGGAAGCAAATGCTAAAAGTGAACAAACCCAGGGATCTTTCACGTTTATTTATTTATTACATTTATTTATTTATTTATTTATTACATGTTCTTCCAAGGAGCTCAAGTCAGCATTGTAATGGGCTGGGCCCATGGTCCCTTTAATAAAACATCTTTGCTTTGTCCTGGGGAGGAGATGGGTTTCTTTGTGTCCAAAAAGGGAGTAGCAAGTTAAAATGCCAAGGCCACATTTTCACAAGAAGTGCCTGGCATCTGATAACGCCTCCTCGGGCTGGTACTGGGATAGGGTAACAAGTTGCAGCTGTCCAATGTCTGGGAGCATTCCCCCCTCCCTTCGGGTGAGGTGTGGGTTGCTAAGGGGTTTCAATTGGTCAGAGTGGGTCTGGTGATCAAAGGGGTCCCAGAAAGAGATAAAAGCTTGGGCACCCAAGGGTCTGGTCTCTTCCCTGTGGGTGTTGGAGTCTGGTGCGTGCGTGTGTGAGCAACGAGCATCCAGGCCGGGCCAGCTGGATGGCAGAGCTCCATGTGGCACCGAGGGAAGGAGTTTAGTTTGAGTGGCTATTGAGCTGAGTCGAAGTGAGCAACAGAGGTTGAGTTGCAGTATTAAGTGTTTGTTATGTTTTAGAATAGGTTTGGGTACAAGTGGGCAAGGGACCTTGCCGGATTTATGGCTGGTGGGTGGTTAGCGGGGAGTGAATGCGAATCCAATTGGTTTGAGTGTGTAAAGGGGAAGGGGGAGGTATTAGTCCCTGCTGTCTAGAGTGTGTCCTTCCTTTGTCCGTGTTTCCCCCCCAAACCTCTTACGTGTCACCTTAATGTTTAGACCTATAAGGAAGTGTGTTTGTGTGAAGAATAAAAGTGTTTGGTCCCTATCTCCTGTGTGGTGTCGTTCCTTGAGAACCTAGACTCCCAAAGGGTTAAAAGCGGCAGTGAAGGGGCGTGTGTCTGGGCTGGCTGAGCCAGACCCCCCTTTTCCAGCCGGGGAATCACTGAGTCAAGCCTGGTGGTTCCATCACAAGCATATGTGATCCTCCTCTCTGTTTTGTCCTCACAGCAACCCTGTGAGGTTAGGTAGAGAGTCAGTGACTGGTTCAAAGTTACCCAGTGAATTTAATGTTCAAGTGGGGACTTGAACCCTGTGAGTCCTAGTCAAATAGTCTAACTACTGTACCATGCTGGGTCTCTAAAGCCATCGTTTAGAGTTAGGTCCAAATGCAGGACGTGAGTTTTTAAGAGGTCATCTTGTCAAAATGGTTAGATATACTGTAGAAAACCTGTTCAGCTGATCCCACAGAAAAGAATGTGCCATGCTTCATTCCTTCAAAGTGCACTTTTTTGTTGCTATATGCACCAAATGTAGACCCACTATTAGAGCATATGTTCCAAATATATCTATTGATAATAGCATATCAGGTCTCTTGAATTTGTACCATATATTGGATATTATACTGTATTCAGAAAATCTGAAGGTGTATAACTCATTATATTGATATGGAAGACTGAAAATGTATAGTTGAGTATAATGTAACTTTTTAAAAGTGTGTTCTAAGTAGAATAGAATAGAATAGAATAGAATAGAATAGAATAGAATTAAGGTTTTTCAAATACAGTGACATGCTACCATCAGGCCATATTACTCATTGTTGTGATATAAAGCAAGTGTCTATTTAATGTGACAGATGTTAGAACATATAAGAGTGGTTGAAGAAAATGACTACAACTTAGTGGAGGGTTTGCTTGTTATAACATTCTGGATCTTGGTTTTCTGAAATCTCTGGGAATAATTACCCACTTTGAAATGAAAGGGAATTTCAGAAAAGTAAAGCCAAACTACTTTTTGTTATATAAAAAACCAAAAGAAAATGATTTAGCAGTCACATAGTTTGTGTGCAACATCTAATCTGCTCATATGGCAGGCTGAAAGAGAAAATCAAAAGTGTTAAATATGGTGTTTTGCCCTGACATGCATTTTTTCCATTAAAAAAGTAGAATCCACTGTGTTTAATATTAAGATAATAAAATGCCAGCAACTTTTTTTTAAAATTGTATTTATTCTGTTCTGTCTTTCAAGATAAGAAATGACCCCAGGTTCCACTACTGCTGGGTTTTTGCTCTTATTAAATATACATGACTGTGCTACATGGAAACAAAACTCCTCAAAGTGCTACTTCAGAGTGTCCTTAGTTAAAGGTTTGTCAAATGAATAGTGTCAAATAATTTTGGGTCAGCAAAGATAGCTTTGCTACTGAACTGACTCAAATGTCAGGTTTTAAAAGAGACAATGCAGTTTGTAAGAGTCTCTCTCTGCCCCTCTTTCCACGCACATTCACACCTTTGTGTATTTCATATGTAATTGTTAGAACACTCCAGTTACAGGAACAAATTAAATTACGTCTTATTTTTTGATCTACCATATGGTATTAGTAATTTGTCTAATGCCTTCCCTATATATAAAGAACAGGCAGGGGTTCAGATGAGCAATTTGTGATGCCAGTATGTTACTGTTCTTCATAAAGTTGGCATAACTATAAGGTATATTCCTTGATAAAGCCTGAATATGGTTTGGGGGAGCTATGAAATGTTATAATACATGCTGGGTTGTTACTGTTGTTGATAATGATGGTGGTGATGTTTTTGATCATCTGAACCATCTCCTCTGAATAAAATTGCTAGAAGATATGCTGGTGTGAATCTCTTGGCTTTGGCTATCTTACACCACCCATTTTCCAATAAATGAAATCATTGTATTTGTTTATTTTTTGTGTCCTGTCTTTCTATTGAATGGTGCCCATGGTGGCGAACAACTGCAAAAATTAAATACAAAATAAAAAGCAGAGCACATAGAATACCAACTCTTGATTTCAGAAAACCCAGGAGATTGGTAGAGCTGATGGTACATAACATTGGCAGGAAATATTTTGCTGCTTCTCCAGTCTGCACTCCTATCTTTGGAAAGGACTATATTAACCTTGACAAATGAGGAGCAGCTTCTCATGTTACATTTGTGGAGTGGGAGCATTTTCATTTCATTGCCTGGTCTATGGGGATGGAGAATTTCTAGATGCATTTCTAGATGAATTTCTAGAATTTCTATCTCCATTTCTAGATGCACCATCCAGCTGTTGCTCAGTTTGTAATATATGGGAGTCCTTAGACCTAATTGGAAGTCTGTTGAAGTACTGTTCACTCTAGACCCTGTTCAGCTCCTTGGTATTCCAATGACTATTTCATTTCCAATGGATATGAAATGGATGGATCAACAACTAGAGAAAAGGTAGGATGTATGTGACCAAACATAGGCTCCAGTCCCTATTAGCAACTATTCTGTGGCTGTGATGGCAGCAAAGATAGTTCACTTCACTGCCACTAATCTATACACTGTTAGCCTGTGGAACAGTTCTGCATGGTAAAGAGTCTGCATGGCACTGGCTGAGAGGAACAGCTGGTACTGCTAGGGATGTATGAGAATTTTGTTTCAATTCACAAAACGTTTGAAAGTGCTCCATTCACAATCCTGGATGTGAACATGAATGGGAGCGTATTTTCAATCCAAATGTTAACAAACATGCTTTCACATTTACAAAATGAAAAATGTGTAACTTTCTCAAAATGTGCAACTTCCTCAAAATATACAGATTTTAAATCACCATATTTTGGTTTATCAAGGAAATTTGTGCAAATTTTGAAATTCTTTATTTGATAGCTGTTAGTTTTATGCAGTTTTCCCATTTGTACAAAACAAATAGGGTTTGCAAATGTGAGCACAAATCAAGAAAAGATGAGCAGCAAACTGATATTCAGAAAATGTTGGAGAGCTAAACATTATTTGTTCACCATCCCTAATAGCTTAGCAATGTTCTGTGGCCAGTTTGCCTTATATTCTTGAAAGAAGGTGATGTCTATGCATCCCAGGCAGTAGTTAAGTCTCTTTTAAAAGAAGGTAATTTAGATTGGCCAACATGGATAATTATCGTCCAGTAGTCCAATTTACCATTTAATAAGATACTGAGAAAAGTGATGACATCTCAACTTCATACAGTTTTGGATCAATTTCAGTCCAATTTCTTGCCCAGTTATGGACAGAAACCACTTTAGTGCACTGGTGGATGAACTAAAATGGGGAGATAGGTAGAGTGCAGTTTATTTCCCATTGATGATCAGTGGGGAGTCATGAAGTTTCAGATTTCCCAAAACAAAATTTGAACCTGAGTCAAATTTGACAGCCCCTGCAGTGGTCTGAGCCAAATTAGAATGTTTTTTGAATTGCAGAATCAAGGCACAAATCAAATCTTGTGGTTAGCGAAATCCTCTAGACATGTTGATGAACCAGAGAGCCTGATGTGGCTGGTTGCTGGCCTGATTAATTTGGCACATCGGTGATATCAGTAAGGATGTAATGCTGAGGAAACTGGTAAAAAGGAAGTTGAAAGGGGGGATCAAGAGAATTGAATCCCTTCAAAATGCTTTGACGTTACTCAAAACCACAATAACAGAAGCTCAGCTAGAATTTATGCCAAAGCACCAAGTGCAAGAGATCACCAGCATTGTTAATGAGCAGTATTAAGGAAACTATTAGAGAAAACAGGGATTCCTTTAGTAAATGGAAGTAAAAAGGGCCTTGAAGGCCCCGGTTTGAGCCATGTGGGTGGGAAAGCATGCTTTCCATAGGCTCCAGAAAGCACATTTTCTTGCCTCTACTGCTCCAATTTGTGCCTTGTGAGAGATCGGCAGGTGCTCACAAGGTTTGGTTCGTGGCAGCAGTGGCAGGGCGAATGCTCATGGGGCAATTGCTTCCAGTGTTCGCTTACCCCTATCTGGTCACCTAAAATGGATATTGTAGAGTTGGAAAGTGTGCAGGACAGGGCAACTAAAATGATCAAGGGCCATCTTAATTCAAGCATCACAAGGGTAATAAAATTTTATGAGTGTATTAAATTCTGAATATGAGATGGAGGCTAATTATACTTGAATGTCTTATTGAAAAAGTCAGGATTAATTTTATTGATTTGAATTTTTAAATTTCATTTCAATGGAAAAACTTGATGAAATCTGTGTTAAGCAAGCAAAAGAACATATAAGCTACACATTTCAGGTAATATATTCAATTGGATAATAGAATAGATAGCTAAGTTTGTCTAGATACAGCATACAGTTCTGGAAGAAAAGCAGGAATTTATGCTGATTTTTGTTCAAAGGATTTACCAATAGATATGTAACTCAATGAAAGGAATTTTTCTTCCACTGTTTGCATATTTTCTGTATGTTCTGAAAATGTAGTTTAAATTTCACACTTTGAGGGAAGGGGAGTTAAATATACTTTTTAAAGGGGTTAAACGTTAATCAATCTTTTATCAAGCAATCCAAAATAGGCAGCTACTGTCAGTTGTGGGCAGTGAGCAAGAATATAAATTCGAGGCACAGAAATTAATATTTTAGTATTCTGCACTTAGGCCATTACATGTTGCTTTGTCAATGACAATGAAAACCCAGCTCAGAAGGACAAAACAGAGCAAGTGTGAGAGCTCCTTTTTGATTGGGTTCAAGAGAGAATGCTTTGGTAACGCTATTCTTCTCATCATCTTTCGAACCAAGCTAATATTTCACATATCCCATTAAACAAGTATGGTTATTCAGCTAAGCTCTTATTTATGCCAAAATTGTTTTGAAATACATTTCTCATATTTGGAGGTGGCAATCACCGTTATTTATGTATAGGCAGCCTTTCATGGTTACCCCTCTCAAGACAGCTTTGACATACTGCATTGTGAACATTGATGGCAACAAAACATTTTAAGTTGAGTGTTTTCATCTGTCGTATGTCCCCATCTATTTGCTATTTTTATATGATATCAAAGGATGTGTGATTTGTTTCACAATGGTTTGTCCCCCTCCAAGGTGAATTAGTCACAACCACAGTCTCTGAAGTATGTTTGATACATGATTGTTTTGTCCCTAGAAGAGACAAAACATGTAGGAAATTTCAAGCCTTTTACAACACTTTTCACACAAGGCACTTTAAAAAGAAATTGTCATTCTAGTGCAAACAGCAATATAACATTACTTCCTAAGTGTCCCTAGATAGGCCATCCAATGAGCCATTCTGCCACACCCAGCAAGGCCTGGATGTGGGGAAGCGTTTGGAAGCGGGGGAAGAAAGGAGATGTGCCTTGCCCCGATTGGTCAGAAGCAAGTGGTGTCACTGAGCTGGGAGGGTTATACATGTTGGCCTATAAATAGGTTCTTACCCATCCCAGTTTCCTCTTTGTTCTCACGGCTCCCTCCCTCCCTCCCTGTAGGCAGTGTGAGTTCTCTAGTTGCCATTCGGGGCCGAGTAGGAATTTTTTGCTCATGTTCTAAATTGTTCATGGGTTTTTTCCACCTACTCCACACTGTAAGACAGACTGGGAGTATAAATAGGTTGATTTGGCATTGCTTGTTAATTTGGTCACATTTGATGATAGGCAGGAAGGAACGGGCATCCAGAGGGATTTTCTAATGGTGAGCATTCACAGGCACTGTTGAGGTGACTAGTAATTCCTGAGGACTCCCAGTTTTGAGCCTCACAGTCTGGCTGGGAGATCAGGATTACCTCTGAGGCCAACCTTTCTCACCCACTCATAGCCTTGAGGCATGCATCAGGGCTGACACCGGAAGGTCTCCCTACCCCAAAAGGGGTGGCCAGTGGGAGGGCAAAATCTACAGTGCCAACCCACGGGCCATGAATGTCTCACCCTGCTCAGAAAGATTTGAACCTGGCCAGACTGGATGCTCCTTTAGGTTTCCCCTTTGCAGATTTTTAAATATTTTTGTGAACCGCCCAGAGAGCTTCAGCTATTGGGCAGTATAAAATTGTAATAAATAAATAAATTTGGCCCTGTTTAAACCCAAACTTCTGTGTGTCATCTCTTTATTTACTGACCTCCTTCTTGCAAACTTGTAAGAACATTGATAATTTATAAATATTTCTAGAATTTTTCTAAATTTTGTAGGGGATATACTACTTGATCCCAAGCTGGATTTTTTTTTTGAAATCTTTTACTGGGCAATTGTTAGTATGGGGTATTATTATTATTATTATTATTATTATTATTATTATTATTATTATTATTGCCTAAGGAACTCCCTACTACAATAAATCAGAGAACCACAAGCTGACCCTTTCCTGCTGCCACCAATTCTTTTAGGGTGCAATCCTATGCACCCTAAGAGAAAAAGGTCCTACAACTCCCTTCATTCCCCAGCTAGTGTGTTAGGAATTGTAGGATTTTTTTTTCTGTCTAAATAAGCATTGGATTGCACCTTCAATTACTATAACTACTAAAATTGCATCATTATTAGTGGTTACAACCACTTTCTACCAGCTTTATGTCAACATTATTTCCATATAGAACTGCAGCCTGTTTGAACTTCAGTCCTGTTATAGATCATCTGAGTACTAAAGTGGTAATATTAATAAAAATGACTAATCTTGTAATATATCAATGTAATTTGGAGACTTGATTCATTGGTACTCCAAAAACTGGTCTACGGTAATGCATTTATATGATAAATGCACATTGAAGGGGTAGAACATCATTCAGGAATTGGCCTACAGGTTTACAAATTGGCAGAAATATGTAGCACTCAGTAGTGTTTTTATTTATTACAAATACTTAAAAGCAGGGATGGATGAATCTGTCACTTTCAGTTTCTTATTTCTCCAATCATTGAGTGGTTGGCCACCGTATAAACAGAATGCTGTACTACATGGACCCTTGATCTGATCCAGCATGGCTCTTACGTTCTTATCCAATGTTAGTCCTACATAGAGTAGAGCCATTGAAACGAATGAGATTTAAGTCTCATTCATTTTAAACCGGTCTGCTCTATGTAGGACTAACGTTGGATTCCTTTTCTTCAGAACGTTGACAGTTTTTCCAATTTTATATTGGGTTCATCCTTAACATTGAGGGTTCTTTTTTTTAAAAAAAAAGATTTGCATGAAAATGACTTAGTTCAGAGAATATTCAGCCAAGATGAGCAAGGACATCATAATAAGGACTTCATAATAAGCTTTCGCAGTTGAGAACTCTCAGACAGGGCAGGCCCTACTATTAGGCAAAGTATAGTGGCTTCCTCAGGTAGGAGATGCTGGGGGCCAAGGATTTGGAGGACACAGTTGCAGTCCCTCTATTACAGACTGCTACCCTGTCTTGCTGGTAGAGGACACTGTCCCATTGCCAGCATTGAAGTAAGATTCAACTGTCAGTCCAGTCAGCTTCTTTACATGAAGGTCCACCTTGTAATTATAGGACACATTTTATAAGGGGCTTTCCAATGACTGTGCTTTGGAAGAGGACAAGGATGGGACTTTGAAATGGCCATTATGAAAACACACACACCTGAAACTGGTTTTCAATCATAGTAACTCCCTATCGTTTTTAATATTTAACTGTTTTTATGTACTTTATTTCTGTAAGCCATCTTGAGAGGACTTCTGCCTGAAAGGCAGCCAGGAAATAGTTTAAATAAATAAATAAATAAATAAACAGAAGAATATTTATAGCCATTTTTTTTTTATTTCCCATTATACTCAATGGAAGGAACAAAACCTCACATTTCCAAATCTCGACTTGGGTTCAGTACCCAAGTCAAATTGGAGGGCCTCCAAGAGCTTTTCTACACAAGGCATTCATCGTGCACATTATGGTTTAGCGTATCATGTGAACCATTCCTAACCATGGTGGCTACATAATCACGGTCTAAACACACTTACTAACCATTTGCTACAAAAGAGTTAGCGGTGTAACCATGGCTTAGCATGTTGTTTGAACAGGCTCATTGTGGTACATTGGTGCTACTAGTTTTTGATGTCAGCTAAAATTCGTACGGCCATGAAAGAAATTCCCAAGCCAGTCTCTAAATGTAGGAGTCATTTCAAAGGGATTGGGAACCCTTGGCCATTTCTACACCTGTCTTTTTCCCCAGGATTGTCCTGGAACCATCCCTGTGCATCCAAATGACACACAGGGGCTCCCCAGAGCAGGCAGGGATGATCACTCCATTTTCCTGGGATAATCCTTAGGTGTAGAAAGGGCCCTTGTATTTCTAAACTCACCTAAGGCTAAATTTAAGCAGCTAGTTTTCTTTCAATTAACAGACATTGCAGTAGGTTGGTTGTGTTGTGTTTTTTTAAACACATACACACACACACACACACACACACACACACCTAAATCTACATTGTGGGTTATGTAGAATAAACAAAAGAACACTTTCCCTACTGTATTGTATTTTTAGATACAGAACATCTTTCTGTCATGGCCCCTAAAATTTTCAAGGCAATACAAAACAAAAAACAAAAAACCCTGAGTGACTTACTGTTCCTGACTGTCCCCACTTAACCTTCTATCATGCATAGTTTCTTGAATTTTCACACAGCATTGTTAAGAACATTGTTTTACTTTTCAGGGCACTTATCACACATACTTTTGCAATTTCTGTTTGAGGGGAGCACTTGCTTTTAGTATTTCCCCCCTTTGATTATTAATGATGCTCTCCATTTGAAACAGAGCCTAGCAACACCATTCTCACGCTCTGTTAGGTTTCCCCAGTCTTGGTGGATGACATTATTCTTTGATCACTAGAAATAGACTAATCCTTTGGATGAAATATACTCTGCCTTGCAAAGCATGATTCCTTGATCATAATTTCTTTCAGCCTGTAGTTAAGTTGCTAAAACTAGTAAGTATCTAAGTCAGTAAATTTATGAAGGGAATAGCTTTCTATAGTTTTCATTCAAAAATCAGAATGTCATGTCATCTGAGACCTTAAAAACACTGCCTGGGGGCCAATGGCATAGAACACAGCATGTCTTAGATAGGACTGTGCTTCATACTGCTTGTCGTGTGGCTCCTTGACCCCACTTCCATTGTCCATGTGATAGGTGTAGACATCTGCAACAAAAAAATCTACATGCACATTTATTTAAAATGATTTTTAGGTCACCTTTAAGGGTAGAACCCTCACATTGTATCATACAAAATAAAAACGATGCAAAAATATGCAAAACAAATGCAACAGGAAGTCAGACAATAAATATTCAAATAACACCAAGAAAACCTGCAGCACAGAGATCGTGGAAAGGTCAGTGAAAACAAGTGGATCTTCATAGCCTTCCTAAAGACCTGCAAAGAAGGGGCCTGATGAACCGCTGATGGAAACCAGTTCCAGAGGTCCTTGGCCACCGCTGTAAAGGCCTTTTCCTTTGTACTCAACAACCTAACAGCACTTGGAAGGTGAGAAGAGATTTCAAAATGTTTTGGAGCCCTACACAATTGGGGTTCCAAGATGTGTGGAAAGCCTACACTCATACAATTATACAATTATACAAATATATGCTTTCCCCTGTGACCTATGTCCAATGCTTTCTACACATGATGCCTTCACATGATTAATAAATAAAGTGGAGTTATAATCCTTGGGGTTGAGAACTAGGATGTGTAAGATAGGGAACATAATTCTTTGTTTAGACTTCAAAGGGCTATTGACACTACTTTGGAAATAAGTTAGATGGGCATTTGTGATGAAATGTTTACTGCAGAGTGTATGTTAAGTACAACATTCAAAATAGGAGAAATACAGTTCCATTTCTGACTTCAGATGTAATCTGTGCTAAGCATTTGTAGATCGGGTACAATACTTCACCAGCACATCATCATGTACTACATATTTCCCAATAAGGTTAGAGCTTGTGATGGAAATTTCTATAGTATCTCAAAAATGTGCTCTTTCTAAAGGTTTAGGTTGGGGAGGGAGTCATCATTACATTGTGAAAGGAGTAAAAGGAGTTTGGGTAGGTTTGTTTCAGTTTTATTGCTTGGGGTTCAATCCTTCACAAGGTAAAGACAGGAGAATTACTTGCATGAGTATACTAGGTTTTTGTTGTTGTTGTTCCCTCTGATAAAGTGATGTCATGTGACATGAGACAAAGAGGGGTTACTCTGAGACTTGCAAGGATATAGATTTAAAAAATGTTTGCTTTAGTAAAGTCTTAAAATTACCGTTTATCCCAAGATTTTTACCCATGTGTCAGTAAGAAAGATGGTAGATGAGTTTATAAGCCACAAAGGAGGAACTTTCTTACTGTATGTCACAACAGAGTACAGGATGTGCTGAAGATGACAACATCAAGGTAATATTAGCTGTAGTCCTAAATTATTTTGAAGGCACAATCTTATGCATGTTTAGACAGAAAAATGCCCTATAACTCCCTGCATGCTGGCTGGGCATGTTAGAATTGTAGACTTTTCCCTGTCTAAACATACATAGGATTGCACCTTAAATGTTTTTAACTTTTAACCGCTTACCATTGCACATAATCCATATGAAAATTACTTGAAACTTTAGGAAATGTGGGGAAAATGTGAAATTGCCAGGGTGGCATACTGTCCATTTTCTTCCACTTTATCTTCTGTTCTTGTTAATGTATTAAAAACCTGTGAAAAGCCTTCAGACCATTTTGGTCCCAGTGAGGAATAAGAGCCTTTCCTGCCAAATGAAGTGTTGCCCTTGTAGAATACTAGGTACCTTCAGCTCCCATTGATTTATGTGCTTGGTTTATTTACTGACCCCAGGACTGTCAGAAGGTGTTGAGTTAATCAATAGAAAATGCTTGACAAGTGTGTTAGGAGTGATAAAAAAAGCACTTCTACAGGTGGTAAATATTAAGGATCCATGAAGACACTTGGGCCCATTGTATAGTATGTTGGAATTATAGATTGTAATAGGTATCTAAGTACTTCATATATTTTAATGTATATTACCCCCTTCTTAGCCCCCCATCTTGGACGAGTAGAGATGCATAATGTGGCTTGATACTGTTTAGAATCCAACTGAGCCAACATCAGCAGCTAGCATGAGCTAGACGCCTCTTGAGATCCATGGCCTGGCACAAGGTTCTCTGCTCATTGGATTAATCTCCTATTTCATGATGGGAGATGAAACAAAATACAGAAGTATTGTGCTCTGCTCTGCTTCCACTTCTGATCCCTTCTCCCATTAGGAAATGGGAAATTCCTCAAGATACCCCTGTGTCATTGCAGGATGTTATGGGGTGCTATCGTCTATCCTGGTGGGAACAGTACAGAAGGCAGCCCCCCCCCCTGCATTCTTCCTGTCTCCATTGGCTCCTTAGAGTGTAACAACATCAAGATTAGTGTTTGTTTTACCATAAAATGAAGGGATGACTTGAAATTGTTCTGATGTTCAAAGAAGTGTGTGAGAGAAATATTCCGGTGCTTCTTTCAGATGATTCTCCCATCAAAAAATAGAAAGCCAACCCAAAGTTCCCTTTAATGCTGTAGGATCTGATTCTATGGCATCAACGTTCCCTTTGATGCCATAGGATCAGCTCCCAATTTCCTAATGGCCAAAGCGAGCCATGGTTCTCTCCTGCAGTCTGCAGTAGTGGTGTGCTGAACTGCGAAATTTTGGAAATCTATTTGGCTCCCGCAAAAGTGGAGCAGCATTTTGGGGCACCTTTCTCAGCATATTTGTGTGTGTGTGTGAAAAACTGATTAATTTCCAGAAAAAGTGGAGGTGGTGGCAGAGGATTTTCCACTTTCCTGTAACAACTGAGAGAGAGAGAGAGAGAGAGAGAGAGAGAGAGAGAGAGAGAGAGAGAGAGAGAGACTTGCTACCACTGTACACAGTGGCAGAGCAGCAATCAGCAACATGGCAGCATTCCAGCGTCCCACAGATTGGCCACGTGGGAATAATGCTATAGAGTGACAATCCCAAAGGGAGTGTTGGAAAAAAAATATATGGCTGCTTCCATTGCCAGTAGGGGCAGCTATCACCACCCACTTATTTCATTAGAGGCTTCTGGGCATGTCAGATGGGTGGGTTGTGGGAAAGGACTGTAAAAGTGTAGGGCAGCGTTCTCTGGCCGTTCTCAGTGGATTTAGCAAAGGCCCCAGGACACAGACATCAGAGGCTCACCAAAGTGAGGTATAAGACTTTATTAGACTAAGGGTGGGGTTGATACATGGGGAAGAATAACTAATAAAACATCATAAAAGCATGCATAGCATAAAAACCCAGTAATGGTATAAAACAATAAAACTTAACTGTGCCTATACTTACGCCGGGCCAGGCGGACCTCTCCTGGTCTTACGTTCCTCCTGCCAGCAACAGACACCCCGGAATTATTATTATTATTATTATTATTATTATTATTTATTTATATAGCACCATCAATGTACATGGTGCTGTACAGAGTAAAACAGTAAATAGCAAGACTCTGCCGCATAGGCTTACAATCTAATAAAATCATAGTAAAACAATAAGGAGGGGAAGAGAATGCCAACAGGTACAGGGAAGGGTAAGCAGGCACAGGGTAGGGAAAAACTAACAGTAGAAAGTAACAGTAGAAGTCTGCACAACATCAAGTTTTAAAAGCTTTAGGAAAAAGAAAAGTTTTTAGTTGAGCTTTAAAAGCTGTGGTTGAACTTGTAGTTCTCAAATGTTCTGGAAGAGCGTTCCAGGCGTAAGGGGCAGCAGACGAAAATGGACGAAGCCGAGCAAGGGAAGTAGAGGCCCTTGGGCAGGCGAGAAACATGGCATCAGAGGAGCGAAGAGCACGAGCGGGGCAATAGTGTGAGATGAGAGAGGAGAGATAGGAAGGAGCTAGACCGTGAAAAGCTTTGAAGGTTAACAGGAGAAGTTTATATTGGATTCTGAAGTGAATTGGAAGCCAATGAAGAGATTTCAGAAGCGGAGTAACATGGTCGGAGCGGCGTGCTAAGAAGATGATCTTTGCGGCAGAGTGGTGAACAGAAACCAACGGGCTGATGTGAGAAGAAGGAAGGCCAGAGAGAAGAAGGTTGCAGTAGTCCAACCGTGAAATAACCAGTGCATGAACAAGCGTCTTGGCAGAAGAGACAGACAAAAATGATCGAATCCTGGCAATATTATACAGGAAAAATCGACAAGATTTAGCTACTGCCTCAATATGAGGAATAAAGGAGAGCGAGGAGTCGAAGATAAAGCCAAGGCTACGAGCTTCCTTGACCGGAGTAAGCGTAACATCATTGACAGTAAGAGAGAATGAGAGATGAGGAGAAGGTTTAGGAGGAAAAACAAGCAATTCAGTCTTTGCCATGTTAAGCTTCAAGCGACGATGAAGCAGCCAAGCTGAGATATCTGAAAGACATGCCGAGATACGTTCGTGAACATCAGGAGAAAGTTCCGGAGATGACAGATATAGTTGTGTATCATAGGGAAAGCCTCCCTTATACCACTCCTTGGCTCTTTCCCCTCCCTCTCAGGCTTTGTTCTTTGGCCTGGTTTCACACCTCCTTTGGCCTGGGCATATAAGGTCCAGTGTCCTGGCACCAGCCTCCACCATGCTATCCTCCCCTCCCAGGTGCAGCCAAGGCCCTTTGTCTGTTAACTAATGTGTCATAAAAGGTAGTTAAAAGAAATCCCCTTTTCCGTACTACATCACCCATGTGTCTTTACCTAGCACAGTCTACCTGCTTACAAGGACTATACCAGGATGTTCTGTAGGTTGCAGTTATACAATCTCGCCCTCAATAATTTTATCAAAGAGAAGCTGAACATAGCATTGTTGAATCTTCATATGGTGGAATTAGATGTATATGTAGTTTGCTGGCCAAATGGCCAGCAGTAAGAAATGGGTTAACAAATATTCTCATTAAATAGATTAAAATCAACATAGGGGCATTGTCCTAGGTCTCCAATTTTAATAGAAGCTAATTCAATTTTCTGGGAAAGTATATATGGTCTGCAGACATATTGTCCCCAATTAGGGAAAAATATACTTTCTACAGTGCAGGTAATCCTATAAAATGGAGTGTTGTTTGCTTTATAATTTAATCAGTGGTGATGTCACCTTTTTATCGTAGCAATTGATGAGAAATACATGTTGGCCTATATGAATGTAATTGCAATAGCCATATTAATCAGAGCTGAACAGATTGTTCAGAGTTTATTCTGTTTCTGTAGATCGTAAGTCATGTGATTTCTGCATTTTGCAAATGACGAAAATCATTATTTTGTTAACCACAGAGTTTCAATCAGTCACGTTCCTTTTTAGTCATGGGCAGGATCCATACTACTGCTTTATAACAGTATTGAAGTACACTGACAACTGTTGGGGCGGCATATTCCATATACCATTTTCAAACGGCTTTCATAGTGTTATATCCTACTTGGTGTAGATCTGGTGTTGGTAGCACTGTTTGGACTGTTTTGCTCTCATTTTCAGTCTAAACTTACAAATGTGTTGGTGAAAGAAGCTTTCAAGCTATGTGTTGTTTTTAATGGTTTTATTGTCTTAATACGGTTTTATTGACAATTTTATGTTATTGTCCAGGACAAACAAAAGGAAGTACTTCTTCACACAGAGCATAGTTAAATTATGGAACACACTACCACAAGATGTAGTGATGGCCACCAATTTGGGTGGCTTTAAAAGGGGGTTGGACAAATCCCTGAAGGCAAAGGCTATCAATGGCTACTAGCTGTGACTCCTCTGTGCTGGCCCTGATCCTGGAACTGAGGGCCTTTAATTTGACCCTACTTTTATTTAATGTCTATTTCGCTCCAGCAACTTGCAAGGAGGAGGCAATGGCTTCCTGGCTTAAAGCCGATTGCTTCTATCTGGAAACGATAGCCAAATATCCGCACGCCTATCCCATCATTGCAGGAGATTTAAATGCAAGAACAGGAACTTACCTAGTGGACCCTGCCAACTGCGGTGATAGCTTGATCGCAAGCAAGGAGCAACTTAGAGCCAACGTACGTCATTCTAAGGACTCATTTGTAAACCCTGCTGGGCGATGTTTGCTCCAATTTGTCTCAAAAAACTCTCTGCTTATCTTGAACAGCTGCTGCACAGATGATAACTGGGGTGAATTCACATTCATCTCCTCCAGGGGGGGCAGTGTGGTTGACTACGTTTTAGTCCATAAGGACCTGAAAACCCTGGGGTGTAACCTCCGAGTTGCGGAACATTTTGACAGTGACCATCTGCCCCTAGAGCTTTCTCTCCATATTCCAGGGCCTATTAGGATGGAAGCGAAACATTTTCCACTCTCCAGCCCACCCTTTGCTGTGTGTGCTAAAAAGCTCAAATGAACAGACAAAACAGCACAGGCTTTTGATCAGCTAGTCCTCTCTCCCAGCTATAGGAATACTATCGCACGGATTTTAGTAGACGCGCCCCCTGAGTTGGGAATCTTAGCCTACGAGGAGCTAATGCAGGACTTGTACTCCTCCCTCCTAAACAATCTCAGCAACCCCAAATGCAAGAGAGCTCGTACTAATAAATGGTTTGATTGGGACTGTGTAAACCTTAAAAGAAAAATTCAGCTCAACTACCACTCCTATCGTGAGAACAATGAACGCCAACTACCACGCACATACTATGAGTTAAAGAAAAAATACAAGAAGCTCCTGCAACACAAAAAAAGTGAGGCAGACAGGGAAACCTGGCAACTACTGATAGGGGCTTCCATTTCCAACAACTGTAAAACCTTTTGGCAGATAGTATCAGGTGCCCTAGGTAACAGCAATGGCAGCATGGAATGCCATATACCGGCTAAAATCTGGGAGAATCATCTCCATATCGCCTTTAGTGACAGCCACATATCAAATTCTGATCCGAGACTGCCACCTGACTCCCCTAACTGGCCCAATGTCAATATCAGCACTGTAGAGGACTTAATACTACAGTTAAAGTCAGGTAAGGCTCCTGGACCAGATGGCATCCCCTCAGAGATGCTGAAAAGCAACATCAGCTGGTGGACTGCCCTGTTAGCGCCTCTTTTCTCCTTAATAAATAAAACTGGGTTAATTCCCGCAACTTGGCTAAAAGCCATTGTCATTCCAATATATAAAAAAGGACCCAAAGATGACCCATCCAACTATCGACCCATTAGCCTCTTATCTGTAGTTGGTAAGGTCTATGCCAGTTTCTTGGCCTTGAAACTAAAAACATGGATCCTTGATAACAATATCTTGGGAGAAGAACAGATTGGCTTTAAAGCAGGCTGCTCTACTCTTGACCATTGCCTGGTACTGGCTCACCTGGCTCATAAATATTCTACACCCAGTGGAGGCAAATTATTCACCGCTTTTATTGATCTCAAATCTGCCTTCGATTCAATATGCTGAGCCCATCATTGGAGCAAATTGGAACAGCTTTCTATCGAAAGCAGGCTTCTGTTCCTGATTCAATCTCTGTATCATAAAACATCTGCCCAGGTTCGTTGCAGTAGACAAGGACATCTCACAAATGAGATTGTCACTTCACTTGGTGTCAGACAAGGATGTGTTCTCGCCCCCATCTTGTTCAACCTTTATCTGGCAGACCTCCCTGTCTGGTTGGCGTCATTACCATCGCATGCACCCAAGATTGGTTCAACAAAAGTTTTCGTTCTTCTCTATGCTGACGATGCCGTTTTGATCTCCCAAACTCGACTGGGCCTCAAGAGACTACTAAATGGTTTTGCCAAATACTGCGAGAAAAATCTGCTGACAATTAACTATTCAAAAACCAAAGTGGTAGTTTTTGCCAGGAGGAAGGTAAGATTCCCCTGGTCCATGGGGGGGAAACAGAATCAACCAAATTGACGCATATAAATACCTGGGTATATGGTTTCATGAAGCTCAAAACTGGAGGGCACATGGCAAACACACCAAGAGCAAAGCTGAACAAACTATTGGTGCGTTATCCCGATTCTTCTTTCATAGAATCATAGAATCATAGAATAGCAGAGTTGGAAGGGGCCTACAAGGCCATCGAGTCCAACCCCCTGCTCAATGCAGGAATCCACCCTAAAGCATCCCTGACAGATGGTTGTCCAGCTGCCTCTTGAATGCCTCTAGTGTGGGAGAACCCACAACCTCCCTAGGTAGCTGATTCCACTGTCGCACTGCTCTAACAGTCAGGAAGTTTTTCCTGATGTCCAGCCGGAATCTGGATTCCTTTAACTTGAGCCCGTTATTCCGTGTCCTGCACTCTGGGAGAATCGAGAAGAGATCCTGGCCCTCCTCTGTGTGACAACCTTTTAAGTATTTGAAGAGTGCTATCATGTCTCCCCTCAATCTTCTCTTCTCCAGGCTAAACATGCCCAGTTCTTTCAGTCTCTCTTCATAGGGCTTTGTTTCTAGACCTCTGATCATCCTCGTTGCCCTCTTCTGAACACGCTCCAGCGTGAAAGTTGGGAAATATCTACCGGCAGCCATCCGGGTTTACAAAGCTAAAATAGTGTCTCAGACTCTGTTTGGAGCTCCAATATGGTTTCCACACTTCAAAAGTTCTCTTGAAGGAGTGCAACATCTCTACCTCAGGCTTATATTCGGAGTCCCTAGATGTGTTTCTGGTGCTGCCCTCAACTTGGAGGCTGGACTAAGTACACTAAAATGCCAAGCTTGGATATTCACCATACATTACTGGCTCCGCTGTCACCTAACGCTCACTTCCAACTCCTTGGTTACCAAAGTCCTGTTAGAACCCTCCGAATCTCACTGGTCTAGGGCAGTGGTGCAAAAAGTAACCTCAAGGGCTATTCCCTTTTTTCCTGCTATCTCTGGACTTGGACAGCGCTAAACAGATCACCAAACAGAGACTACTGGATATAGACCACCAAGAGCTCCGGGGAACTGCCTGGGGACCATGTTCCCCCCAATCATTGGGTCTCCTAGTCCCTTCTTGCAAAGACAGAATGCCATACCTGGGTTGGTTAACCATTCCCAAATACAGGAAAGCATTCACCCTAGCAAGATTTAACGTCCTCCCCTCCAAGTTGCTGGAGGGCAGATATAAGAAAATTCCATCCAAAAACAGATACTGCCCATGTAATAACATCGAGGTGGAATCCATTCTGCATGTGCTCTTCCATTGCAATTTTTACCAACAGGCAAGAAAAGACCTATTATGTCCTATTATGCAACGTCTCCCTGGACTATCCCCTGAGTCACTCCTGATTAGTCTGCTACAGGGCTCCAGTAAATCTACCACTGAGCAGGTGGCCAAATTCCTGAATTTGGCCATCCGCACCAGATCGCTTATGGATGTTGATTGTGCTTAAATCCACAGATTAGCAATTTTATTATCTATATATCCCTCCCTTTTTCACTATGCTAGGCCCCAATAACCCAATTCTGTTCCCTTTTCAGAAACCAACAAATAACAATCAAGTATCTTTAGTGATTTTGTAACACTCCTTTTTTAATCCCTACTCTGTATTGTTTTATATAATGGTGTATCTTCTTGTTTTATATTGGTCTGTTGACTGTAAATAAAGAAATACCAAAAAAAAAAAAAAAAAGGCTACTAGCCCGGATGGTTGTGTGTTATCTCTAGTATTCGAGGCAGTAAGCCTGTGTGCACCAGTTGCTGGGGAATATGGGTGGGAGGGTGCTGTTTCACCATTTCCTGCTTGTTCATCCCTGGCTGATGGCTGGTTGGCCACTGTGTGAACAAAGTGCTGAACTAGATGGACCCTTGGTCTGATCCAGCATGGCACTTCTTATGTTCTTATGGAGTTGATCATCCAAGTATAGGAGTAATGCATTACATCCCTTCTCCCACTGCAATGCATTACATCCCAATCTTAATTCATGCAATCACCCGAGAAGGATATCATGGTCACTCTAGAAGAGTCAATAGTCACATTTCCCCCATCTCTTTCCGAACATGGATCATCATATAAAGCCTTACATGGCTTGGGACCACAATACCTGACAGAATGCCTCCCCCTACCCATACACTATGCTCAACATCTAAGTTCCTCCTCTGGGTGCCTACTCTGAGGGAAGCAAAGGAGAAGGCCTTTTCAGTGGTGGCCCCCCAATTATGGAATGATCTCCCTGATGAGGCTCACCTGGTGCCAACATTGTTATCTTTTTGGTGCCAGTTCAAGACTATTCTCTTCTCCCAGGCATTTAATAGCATATGTTTTAAACTGACTCCAGAATAGTTGTTTTAAATATATATTGTCTGTCCTGGTATGTAATCTGTTTTTATGCTTTTTATGGTTTTAAAATTTGTATATCGGTTTTTAATGTTCAATGTTTTAATCTTTGTAAAGATTACATTTATAAACCAGCTATGGGGCGGTTTATAAATGTAACAAATCATCATCATCATCATCATCATATAGGATCATACTTTGAGTTACTTTGGCATATTTGTATGCTCTGTATGTTCAAATGTTTGAGTGTGTGAAATTGAGGCAAGAAACCATTTTTTATTAGCTGTTGCATAGAGGTAACTGTTTTCAGAGCTCCAACCATGTTATTGTTACTCAATAGCAGGCCATCATTTAGGGCAAGAGGGCATGTCAGAATCCCAGCCCATACACACACAAGAAGTAAAAGAATCCAAATCTCTCTCTCTCTCTGTCTTTCTCTCCCTCCCTCCCTCCCTCCTAGCACTGCAACTATTAAAACACAGTTCCCAGCAGCACTTAAGATTCCCCCCCCCTCCCTCTCCCGCGTCTCTCCCAGAGTATTGTGGATGAACAAAGGAGAGGAGTATTGTTCATGCTCAGTTCCCTTCTCCCCAGCAAAAGCAAAAGGCACCAGGCAGAATGCCCAACCTTCCTGGATGCCATAAATGGTTGAAAACACCTCTCACCCAGGAATCCAGTCACACTGAGGAAAGGAACAAAATGGGCATTAAAGAAGAGATCTTACTGACCATACTTATTCCTGAGTAAACCAATCCTTCTTTGTTCTGAGTAGGCATGCATAAGCTGGATTTGTGTACTGTGTTTCTTCTCACTGTGGCTTCTCAGTAGACATTGCAAAGAGGGGCTGCTCTATGGGCATACAAAGAAATGGAATTTGGATGCTCTTAGAACACACGACTGGGTTCAAAGACTGCTGTTCTGTGTAGTTCTGAGGATATCATCATTACTACTATCATTATTCCACTCCATACAATCAGCTTTGCAGGCTTTCTCTCTCAGTGACACCTTTTGCCACACAGACTGGTTTTCTGTGTGGCTCTGAGAATATCATTAGTATTTCTGTGGCTATGTGGCTCCACACCCCAGCCTTCCCTCTTCCCCAGGGGTTGCTGGCAGTTAGGAATTCAATAGAATGCTCTGCTTCTGGTAACTCTTTGGTTCCACCTCTGGTGATCCAGACCTTCACCCCACAAGTTCCAGTGGACACCAACTGTCAGTGCTGTTATTCGAGACTTGGTTGCAGTAGCAGGTTTTCCATGTTTCATGCCACATGCACAAAATCAACAAATTCAACAGAAGCCACACTGCAGATCCTTTTGGGTGTGTGGGTGAGAGGGCATTTTGGCAACCACTGCGAACGTCTCTACTTGACATTCACTTACAGGCTAGTTACAGGGTGTTAAATCTATGGTAGAAGCAATTTGCATTGACTTTTGATAACAATTTTCGGGGTGGTTTTTTTTTTTTTTTTTTTTGAAGGGGACACTGTCAATGAAATTCAAAATGTTTTTCTTGAAGCCAGTTAAAACCAAAGTCAAATAAGTATACTTTTTTTAAAAAAAGTATCCCATTATTGCATTTAAAATTCCTGGGTTGTTGATTTCCCCCCATAAAGACTGCTTGAAGAGTATAGACTTCAAAATCATAATTCAAGAAGAGATTAACATCTATTTCCCCCCTTTGTGTAAGGAAATGCTTTGAATGCCTTAAAAATAAGTAAGGGTAAAAATAGATTTAAAACTTGCAATTTGATTTAAGTGTTTTTTCTACACTTGCTCCTTTACAGTAGTGCTTCGACATTTCTTTTTTATATTAAAAATATGAAGTAATAATGGAATCTGTTTACAAGAAAAATAGGCTAACAGAATAAGTTTTGTCCGCTTTATTCTGCTACTTTCCACTCCGCTCCCCAGCATCAGTGTCTTTTTCACAAGTTCAGTTATAGACAATGTGGGCTTTCTAGACTTCTTCACTGCACAGAACATGTTTCTGAACGTGAACAGGAATTATCTCAGCTCAATATGAATGTCTAGTAACACATTCATGTTCCTAGACTAGTGAGGAGGCAGTCTCACTGTGGTCAATTCCTATTTTACTCTAGTAGCATTTGTAGAGAAGAATGGTATGTGGTTCCTTTCATCATTTGACTCCAAGGATTGTTGGCACTGGTACAGAAAGAACCACACAACTCATATCCATGTGGTTCCTCTCTACAAATGTTAACAGAGCACCAGTCCTCTTCGATATGAATGAGACTCAGGTCTGTACAGTTGAAGCTTGGTTAACGTGTAACCTGGTAGCTGTATGTCATGCAAGCCATTCATACAAACTAGGTGTCAGGATCAAGCTTGTTCTCCCTAGTGTGGGGAAAGGGGTTCTTGGGGGTGGGTGGGGAGTGTTCAAACTCAGAATCTGAAGAAGAAAAAGGACCAGAAATTTACCAGACAACACAAGAAGTGGGAGGTGAATCTTTCCAGCAGCTTATCTGCGAGAATGCAGATGGTCCAGAGACCATTCCCCCAGCCTCTGTCTGAGGAGAAGGGGACATCAGAGTAAACGGATCTTAGAGTCTGCCATAGGGGCAAGAGGGCAGAGTTGAGAGGAGGTAGGATGTGGTCTCTTTGGGTAGTGGCTCACAACAAATTTGTCAACAAAGACCCTCTGTAATGAAAAGTGTCTGTTAGAATCCTAGGAACAGCCCTGCTTGGATTGAAAGCAACTTCCTAGCTTTGTTAGTCAAATTAAGCTTAGAGCATAACCCCTAGCACTCCCATACCCTTCACATGAGAAGAAATGTTTGTTTGTTGAATAAGGCTTTGTGGAGCAGCAGACATCTTTATTGTCTCATACTGGCAGGGGGGCTTAGAATCATGACACTAGTTCTGCACGAGGTTCTGGAAGTTTTCAATAATACAAGTGTGGTGGCATGGCTTCACACCTTTCTGGGCATTCTCTGCTATCAGACTACATTGGATTCTTTTCCTAGGGAAAGACAAATTACTCTTGCCTCAGAACAATTGTCACTGCCTCATTTTTTCTTCTTCTTCATCATTTTGGTAAGATTAATTAGTCACTCCTACCCAGCCACTGAATAGTTTTGCATTTGCTGGTCAGAATTTGGAACATGCATGGGCATTTCTTCCCACTCCCAAGCAAGCTGCTAGTTCAGGTACTGCCTTGCTCCCCTCCTGTTTAGAGGAGATTTCATTTGGACTGAGGATTGAGTCCTGGGGGGTCCTGACATCTTGGCATGTGGCTTTCTCTCCTAAGGCCTCACAAGCAGCCGTAGCGCTAGGAGCCCTGGCACTTACAGCCGTCATTTTAGAGCAGGCACCAATGAAATCAGCAGTTACATGCATCACCCCATTTAATGAGTGGTTCCTTTGCTTTCTGCATCACCATGCCTGCTATACCTCTACAGTCATCACAGGAGAGGTGGACGCCTTCTGGGACGGCTGCGCTAGCTGTGTCATCAGGCAGTGCTGCCACATTAATCAGAACCTGAGGGGTGTAATGGCGCTTCCATGAGGTAGGAGAAACTAATGTTTCGTATGGGGAAATTGCAAGTGGGGATTTGAAAAGCTCTACTGTAAGCATGCTCTGCTAAGAAGAACAAAAATCACTCCAAAAAACTAATGCGAAATGTGAAATGGCAGCCGCGGCGAGCGTATCAATCAGCAGTCCAGAGCAGCCATAGAACCTGCTGGCTAGAGCGGCTGCACCTAGTTAGGCAACTCTGTACTGGAAGCTCTATGCCTTAAACCCTTAACCACGGCCCCTTAATCACAGACACATGTCAGACAACACTTTTAGCCATGGTTAAACTGTAGCACAACATGGTTAGTGAGCCTAACCACAATGTAGTTAACAGGGCAGATTGTTAGGGAGGAAAACGTGTGACAGCCGACACCGTTAACCATGGTTAAGCATTCTGTTAACCATTTTGTGGTTAAGCATCATGGTTTAGTGTGTCATCTGAATGGGGCTCTACCTGGAAATGCCAGGGCTTGAACCAGAGAACTTTTGCATGCAAAGCAGGTGCTCTTCCATTGGGGACTGCTTTTGGGGCAAGGCTTGGACACCCCAGACTGACTCTAGTTCAGCTTTTTACTTTAGATATGATACTTCTCCAGAGTAATAAATGCAGCAAAGCTGAATACTGAGAAATATCGCCAGAGTTCATTACACCAGGTTTTCAGCATTTAATCTTTAAAGTTGTAAAAGGTACTGAAACATGCCAATGCTCTTTCTCAAATACAAAAACTGCTAGTAATGATCAATTCAAATTCACTTTACAGAGTAGTTCATAAAGCTGCTATTGCTGAGTGTCAAATATAGATACTCTGCAACCTGTATTATGACTGGACAATCCAATAGAAGAATGATAAATTACCCAAACTCTTTTCTATCTTGTAAAAGCCCACAATTTTTTTTCTAGCATTAGGCTATCTTGATTGTATGAGCTTCAGTTACACCCAACCATGCTCACTGCTAGATGGTCATGGGCAAAAATCAATTTGCTAGGATTCGTAGGATCTTTAGAGTTATTAAAAGCTATTTGACTTGTATAATCAAATATACCTCCAGTCCTCACCAAATAATTTTTCAAAGATAGCTAAGGTATAAAAGTGGAATTGGGCTTTCAAACATTAATACTTTTCCTTAGGATTTAGACACAGAGATATCTAATATAGTGACATAAAATCTTCACAATAATGGTATACAATTTGCCCATTTATTTAGCATATAACTACAGTTAATCTCATATGAATTGCATTCAGGAATAGAAGCTATTTCAAACCATGTTAATGCAAGTATGTTTAAAGTTCCGAAGCCTATAAATCATTTTACAGAAAATGGATGAAAATATATGTAAAGTATGGTGTTTGGTACTTAAATGTTTTTCTTTTCATTGGGGAAAGTTTCTGTTTTTTAAAGTACTTTTGAAGGATGGGTAAATAATATTTTAACCTTAACATTTTATACATTAGATCCAGAGTTAGCTCTCACCAGTGGGATCACTCCCTGGTAAAGCATACACAAATCCTTCTATGGCTACATGCCAAATTTAAAACAATAAAATAACATCATATGGATTCTCAATCCAGAATTTTGCATGTACCATCACATTTATTATTATTATTATTATTATTATTATTATTATTATTATTATTATTATTATCATTATCATAAATAATAATCATATTATTTATATACCGCCTCATAGCTGAAGCTCTCTGGGTGGTTTACAAAAGTTAAAAACAGTGAACATTAAAAACAAATATACAAAATTTAAAACCATAAAAACCATAAAATACAAACAAAATCAGACAATATCCATTTGTTATAACTTGTTCCTTGCTCCATTCACCAGCCTTCAAAATTGTAATCCTTTTAATTCCACGAAAGGGGCTGTTCCATGCTCACATGATTCCACTAAGATCTCAAAGTTATTTCGGTGTTTCCTTTTACTATTAGTGGCCTGGATATCCAATGCTGCCACTGTGCTTATGCCATTTACGTAGCACTAGAGTAAGTGATCTCTAGTGTAATGCCAATACCATATGTCGGTGTGATGGATTTTTCAGGGAAAGCCATTGCATCAGCACACACTATTGGTATAATGTTAGAGATTGCTTTCGCTAGCACAACATCAGTGGAGCAGCAGCAGCATGGGATTCTGGCCCCCAGATTCCTAAATGTACAATATAAAATACCTTAAAACAGATTAATTCCAAATTCTGGAACATGATTGGTCATCTTTAAAAGTTTTCATTATGTTGCATTAGAAATAGTTTTATCACATATATCATGAAGGAATCTTAATGAGCTTCTCTACATTTTTTTTTAAAAAAAACACCTCAGCTTTAATCAGGACTTTCTGATCTGTTTTCATTCTGGGATTGCAATAGGCTCAATTACATGGGCGGTCACAGGCAGACATGTGGTTTGGATTGAATACTTCCTATTTCTGCATCCTGCATTTAACTCAATAAAACAGTGGCAGAATTATAGCTCAATACCACCTTTACATGGGGCTGATTTTGCAGTTTTATTGTTGTTGTTTTTTAAAAAGTTGATTATCTCTGTGTTTTCTGACAATGGGGTAAGCCCTGGGGTGGGGAGTTGTACAGGAGACATCCTGGCTGTTGTCAGTGTCATGTAATTGACTCACAAACTTCCATGAGTGCCCAGTGGTGAGCATGGTACAAATTGCTCGTTTAGAGAAGCACACAACTCCCTTTAACTGTTTTGACCTGCTTTCTAGTATAGCAAGGAAAGTACATTTAGAAACTTTGCTTGAATGTTTCTGCTCTTATTTGACTACATTTAAGTAGGATATAATTTGAAGACTCATTTTCCCATGAGTTATGGTTCATAAAACTTGCCTATAACAAAGCAAATGCACATGCATTTCACTTTTATATTTTTGTAATTATCATTTATTGCAATTATTTGTTAAATCACTTGGTGGGTTATTCTTTCTTCTGAAGCTACTGTAATTTCATGATTCACTATTATTTATTTATTTATTTATTACATTTCTATACTGCCCAATAGCCGAAGCTCTCTGGGCGGTTCACTTTTTTGTTAATGGAGCTGCTAATTTAGTTTATAATTGTAAATGAGACAACTCTCTTTTTCTGTTTGGAGAGACAGTTTATGGTTGGATGGCCAAACGTCCAAGAACAATGTGTTGTTAATTAAACTTTTCCTATCCTTCCCTCATCTTCTTCCTTTCCTTCTTCCCTTCTTATTACCAATGTCAAAAGGTACTGTTTCAGGAATGTGTGTCTTGTAAAATGTACCTAAGTTTGTTCACATATCTAAAAGGAGCATATCTGGTTACAAGCTTTTCAATTTGAGATGTTTAGCTTCCCATTGCCTTCATATTTCATTACTATGAAACATGGCAGTGAAATGTGATGTGTGATGTGAAGTGAACAGCAATTGAAGAAGGGAAACACTAAAAAGTCAATAAAACAGTACGAGATGTACAAAAGCCTGAAGCAAAACAGAGTCTGCGCTAGAGTAGCCGAAGTACAGCAAGTGATTCTTGGGTGCTTACTAGTAAGTGGGGGTGAGGAGGGGCGATCCTAACCCTCCACCGATAGGAAATCAATGGGGGCTCGAATGTAGTAAAGGCCCTCTAGTGCCTGAGGGGAGGTCTGCCAATGGGGCCCTGTGTCCACTGTTGCCCCTGAAGAAAGCTCCTTGGATCTAAATCTACCAGCAGTTGCAGGCTCTGAAATTGAGCATTTGGGATGGGGGCAGAGGCGTCTTTTCCTCACTGGATCCAAAGCCTCTCAATTCCCCACAAAGGGGCCCTTATTACAACCTCAAGCTATACCAGTCCAGAGGTGGTGTAGTTAATTTCCCCACATTGCTTTCTCTCTCTCTCTCTCTCTCTCTCTCTCTCTCTCTCTCTCTCTCTCTCTCTCTCTCTCTCTCTGTGTGTGTGTGTGTGTGTGTGTGTGTGTGTGTGAAGGGGGTGGAATAGGATCTGCTAAAAGACCTGGCAGTGCCTTATTACCTTCTGCCCTAGCTGGCATGAGGTCCTCCGCCACATCTGTCTCCATTCAACCTCATTCAGGATTTGTTTGCTAAATTAGAGCTGCTGTGAAATATGCAATCTCTTCTGAAGCAGGGAAGGGTGTGAACACAGCCTACAGTACTGATATAAACTTGGATTCAAGCTGCTTGAGATTGAATGCACAAGCCAGAGTGTCATTTTTTTCTGATCTGGTTGTATACTCTGGATCTTCTTCATTGGTGCATTCCCAAGTGCACAAATGTACATTCCAGGCTTGGCATTCACAAACCAATAAAATCAGTCCCGTACTATATATGAACACATTTGTTTAAACTTGCATGCAACAGAAACCTTTCCTATAGTACCTTCCATTCGAATTATATCTTAGTAACCCAGTGATAACATGATATTTAAGTGACTGGAGTAGATACAACCTGGGGTACAATATGCAAAATCAGAATGCATTTAATTAATGTACACTCTACCTTTCCAATCAGTTGTCCTATTTGTGAATCCACTTTCAGCCCATCCAGTTTCACACTTACACCTGGTGGGTATGTTCTGCCTGTTCAGAGGAGAAACCATTTTGGAACTGGTTATTGATTTTGCATCCTGCCAAGTTTGAGGCTTACAGGGTATTATACCATTATGATTGATAAGAAAGTGACAGGTTTTGCCTTGCATGTGTGACTCAGAGCAACTGGAGTAAACTTTGAATAATCTCAAGCTTCCCTGCAGTAACTACACTACATTTTGGGAGGTTGTGTGTGTGGGTAGAGGACCTACACTCTAGCTGAGCAGTCTGCTAACAAGCTAATGTTATAATTTTGCTCAAATGTTAATTATGTAATTACAGTGCCCTTAAGCTGCATAATTCTGTAGGAAGAAGAGCTTTAATATGGTCATATTATAAGTAGGGGTGTGCACGGACCCCCCGCTCCGCTTCACTTGCAGATCCGCCATTTTCGGAGCGGGTCGCTCCGCCCCGCCCCCGCTCCGCCCACTTCCGCTCCGCTCCGCCCGGAGCTCCGGAACGGATCCGGAGCTCCGTTTTTGCCCCCCCATAGGCTTGCATTGAAAGCTAAAAAAGTAAACAACTTTTTTTCCGTTGAAGTTAGAAACCTCACGTTTGGCACCATGACACCTCATGGGCGTATACACACACACGCCAAGTTTCAAGGCAATCCCATCATCCCCTGATTTTTGGCGAATTTTTGAAAATCGGGCACCCCATTCACACCCCTTGGGATAGCTCCGTCAATTTGCATGTTACAAACCTCAAACTCGGCACCAGGGCAGCTTATCCATGTGTCCACATGCACGCCAAGTTGCAAGCAAATCCCATCATCCCCTGATTTTTGGCGCGGCTCTACCCTCTAACGCACCTCCCATAACCCTAATTCACACCCCTTTAGATAGCTCCGTCAATTTGCACGTTAGAAACCTCAAACTCAGCACCATGATAGCTTATCCACGTGTCCACATGCACGCCAAGTTTCAAGGCAATCCCATCATCCCCTGATTTTTGGGGAATTTATGAAAATCGGGCACCCCATTCACACCCCTTGGGATAGCTCCGTCAATTTGCATGTTAGAAACCTCAAACTCGGCACCAGGAGAGCTTATCCATGTGTCCACATGCACGCCAAGTTGCAAGCAAATCCCATCATCCCCTGATTTTTGGCATGGCTTAACTCACCCCAAATTGTCCCATTCTACAACTACGTCAATTTGCACGTTAGAAACCTCAAACTCAGCACCATGATAGCTTATCCACGTGTCCACATGCACGCCAAGTTTCAAGGCAATCCCATCATCCCCTGATTTTTGGGGAATTTATGAAAATCGGGCACCCCATTCACACCCCTTGGGATAGCTCCGTCAATTTGCATGTTAGAAACCTCAAACTCGGCACCAGGAGAGCTTATCCATGTGTCCACATGCACGCCAAGTTGCAAGCAAATCCCATCATCCCCTGATTTTTGGCGCGGCTTAAACTTTTTAACTCACCCCAAATCAAGTCCCATTCTACAACTACGTCAATTTGCACGTTAGAAACCTATCCTTTGGTCCCATGACAGCTTACCCATGTGTCCCCATGGACACCAAGTTTCAAGGCAATCCCATCATCCCCTGATGTTAGGGGAACTTTTGAAATTTGAACACTCCAGTATGTCAGGGATTTAAAGTTGCAATTGCAGACAGCTCAATGGGGCCAGTTCCAAGGCAATCCCAACATGCCACGAGATAACCCTAAATCTTCTGGCACATTTGAAAAAGGGATTATTGAATTTGATAAAGTCTAAGTGAGCGCAGGAAGGACTTCTCCCCTTAGTCAAAGCAAGACACATACACCATCGCTGCAAGGCGGGAAGGGGAGAATTATTATTATTATTATTATTTATTTATATAGCACCATCAATGGAAAGCAGGCAGGCAGCATGCATTGTAGTGCCGCAAGGATGGCTTGAGCACTAACGCATAGCAAACCAACCCATAAGTGGGCGCAAAGTGAGGCAAAGATGGCTGGTTGTTTCTTTCTAAGCCAGCAGTTACGCCTTGAGGGGCACAGAGGAGGACGATTGGGAGCAAACCAGGCACCAGGCGGGCAGAGAGGCAGGCAGAGTAGGCGAGGAGTCAGTCCTGGCAGATGCCCCACCACAGCAGCACCCCGGGGGAGGCGGGCAGGCAGGCAGGCAGGCTGCGGGCATTTCTGGGGGCACAAGGAAGTGATGGCTGGTTTCTAAGCCAGCATTGCAGTTAGTCACGCATTGCAAACGCAAACCATCCCAGCGAGTCGGTCACCGAGGAGGACAGGCTAGCAGAGGGGCAGGCAGAGTGACATGTCATAGATCTAGTATTGGGGAGGAGTCAGTCCCGGCAGATGCCCCAACACAGTAGCACCCTGGGTGGGCATTGGAAAACGCCATCTTGTGGGTCAATACTTCCCCCACCCCATGTCCTGCAGGGTTGCCTGCCTAACCCTTGTGGGGATGGGAGATGGAGAGCTTAGAGTGGCAGTGCCAGCAGCAGCCTTCGGCTTTCCCCTGGAACCAGTCGCCTTGCCCGCCTCTTTCCCCAGCAAGATCGCCTGGTGCTGCCTATGAAGATGCATCTTCATGCTGCTGGTTCCATAATGCCCTGTCGATGAACCCCTGCTTAGGCTGAGTTTGCAGTGGCGACAGACAGCAAAGCGGGGATCCGCTCCCAACTCAAAGTGGTCCCACACGATGCTTGTCTTTCGTTTCTGTGGTGACACCACCAATTGCCCGCCTGAGCTCTCTGGTGTTGCCACAGAAACAGGGGTGTGGGATGAGACTGGGGAGAGAGCCTCGGCCTGCTGCTGCTCCTCCTCAGCCCCCACATCCTGGAGGCCCACCGCCTCCTCCTCCTCCCCCCCCTCCACTGTGCTGAGGACCTCGTCTAGGTCCATCAGCGGGCTCGTGGGCTGAAAGGAGAATGAAGGAGTTGGGGATACTCCTCCTCCTCTAATGGCACTGCTGCCACGTGCCTCTTGCAAACGGGCACTTTTCCCATTCCCACCCTCAAAAAGAGAACGCCGGGCACAAGTTGCAGAAGAGAGTGGCTCTGCCTGCTGCTTGTCCTGCTTCTGTTTTGGAGCAGTCAGCCAAGGAGTTGCCCGTTTGAGTTTCACAGGAGGAGAGGAAGCCCTGCTGGCAGACTGAGCCTTGCTGCTTTCAGCACGCCTGCTTTCTCTTTTCATGATGACTAACAAAATATTAATACTACTAATACTATGTATAAGGTACTACTAAGAATATGTATAAGAAGAATATAATATGTTTAAATGTAGGGAAATGGGACAAGAACAATAAAATATACTACTACTAATATGTATGAGAATATACTACTAAGAATATCTACAAGAATATAATAATATGTTTTAGAATATTACTAATAAATGTAGGGAAATGGGACAAGAAATGGGACAACCACTACTATAAGAAGAACAAAATATGAATACTACTACTAATATGTATGAGAATGTATACTAATAGACTACTAAGACTATGTCAAAGAATATAATAATAATATGTTTAAGAATAGGGAAATGGTGTGCGTATGCTTTCCCCAAAATGCTCAATCTGTGGCTGCCTGTTGAACTTGACAAAAGCAGCCCACTCCGTCGAAGTTACACAGAGAAGAAAAAGAGAATCCAATTTTTTTGGTATATTTGGTATATAGAAGATAGAAGGAAACACAATCAGGATTTAAGAGAGGGGAGGGGGAAAAAGAACCAACCACTACTATAAGAAGAACAAAATATGAATACTAATATAATATGTATGAGAATATATACTAATGGACTATGTGAAAGAATATAATAAAATATGTTTAAGAATATAAATGTAGGGAAATGGGACAAAAAGTGTGTGTATGCTTTCAAAAGAAAGCTTTCACAAAAGCAGAACAGTCAGGCTTTAATACAGGGAAGGGGGGGGGCAACCAACCCAACCACACACTCCAAAATTCAAAAATAAAGTTTATATTAAATCAAAGTAAGGGGAAAACACAGGGCAAACTAAGCTACAAGTCAGAAAGAAGCAAACAAACACACACACGCGCCAAACTAAACCTATATTAAATTAATCTATCTCCAAAGCAGGAGCACTAGCTAAGTAAGTGTTCCCTCCACGAACGCCAACCCACAAAGAGACACAAAACAGAAAGTTCTCAGGGTGGGTCTGCCTTAGTCCCCCCTCCAACGCTGGGATTGGAGGAGGATGCTTTCTGAGGAGATGAATTCTCATCAGGATTGGGAGTTGAATGTGCCTGTCATCGCTTCCAAAAAAATAATAATAATAAAAAAAAAAAACCCAAACCCCGATTTTTAAAAAAATATTGCACGTGAACCACAGCACGCAGAAAGTTGAGAGTGGTCTCAAAATGACCCCCATCCACGACTCTCTGTGCACAAGAATTTTCAGAACGATAGCTTAAACCCCCCCCCAGTTATCCCCGATTCTTTCCCTCAATGCAATCCTATGGGCGAAAAGCCGAAACGCCGTTTGAGCCCTGCGGTTGACCCGATTTTTAAAAAAATATTGCACGTGAACCACAGCACGCAGAAAGTTGAGAGTGGTCTCAAAATGACCCCCATCCACGACTCTCTGTGCACAAGAATTTTCAGAACGATAGCTTAAACCCCCCCCCAGTTATCCCCGATTCTTTCCCTCAATGCAATCCTATGGGCGAAAAGCCGAAACGCAGTTTGAGCCCCGCGGTTGACCCGATTTTTAAAAAAATATTGCACGTGAACCACAGCACGCAGAGAGGTGAGAGTGGTCTCAAAATGACCCCCATCCACGACTCTCTGTGCACAAGAATTTCCAGAACGATAGCTTCAAAAACAACGTAGTTATGCGCGATTATTTGCCGCAATGCAATCCTATGGCGAAATGTTTTCAAGATGGCGACCGGAGCGCTCCGACTGAACTCGGAGCTCCGAAAAATGGTCGCTTCTCTTCGCCTTGCTTCTAGGGGGTCCGCGGTCCGCTCCTACTCCGCCTCTGGGTAAGGCGGAGCAGGCCAATCCGCTACTGCTTCTACGCTCCTAATCGGAGCGGAGCACATCCCTAATTATAAGCAACAGTTGTTTACAAGAACTCAGTGTCAGCTCTTTTTATAACCCTGATGCCTTGCTGATGCTGGCACCAGACGAGTTTAGCAAAGTTTAATTAAAAATTCAAAAAGGCTCACAATTGCTTTGTAAGATGATTAAATTAATATAATTATTATATAACTTGGTTTTAAATTCACAAATAAAAACTCAGATGAATTGTGCTTCATGACACTGCAATAAATCTGATCAATTAGGGACAGATGGTCTCCATCAGTTTCCCTGTTTGTTCCATTGCATTTCCACTTCAGTTTGCAACTTTTTTAAAAAAAAGTCAGCACAAAAATACTTGTACTTTCTTTTTTTTACAAATAGTTTTCTTTAATATAATACTGTACTCATTTGTTTGATTGGTATCTTCACATTAGTAATTGCACATTGCAGAGAGTTGGACTAGATGATTCTTGTGGCCTCTTCCAACTTCGCAATTCTATGGCCTTAGCTAGACCTAGCAGTCTAGCGGGAGGGAGGGGTGAAGATCTCATGATTGCGAGATCTCCCCCTCAATTCACACGTGGCGTGTGATAACCTCAGACAGAGTGGCGTTGTGCCCGCCATTTTTTTGTTTTCTTAAAGAGACAGCAGCACAGGAGCACTCATGTGCAAAAGGTAAGTGGGTGTTGTTGTTGTTTTAAAAAATCCCCGCTCCCCCCATTCACCCCCATTCAGTGCTCCTGAGATGCTCTGCACCCCATGCATGGGTCCCAGTTCCTCATGAGGAACCACAAGGAACTGGGACAAACCGCGCTGCCCAGCCACACGTTCTGTGGTCTCGGGCGCCTGAGACCATGGAAAAACTGGGCCTAAAGGGGAGGGCGAGATCCCGGGGCAAGGATCCCTCCCTGATCCCAGGATCCCCTGTGTGTCAGGCGGATGCACAGGGACAATCCCGGGGATTGACCCAGGATAAAGCCCTGTCTAGCTATAGCCTATGATTCTACATTTCTTTGATTGGATAACTTCATCACAAAATTCTAATATGTGCAAATATGGAAGGATAACTGTGTTCTGGTTTGTGCTTTGATTTGGGGAACGCAAACTAGATAAGTTCTAATCAACAATAACTGAACAAAATTCTCCCCATCCCCACCACTAATAGAAATGAATTCTGTCAGAGCTATGAATGACATTTTTGCATCACTGATTAACATTTTTAGAGTTTTGAAACAAATATGAACATGTCTGTGGGTGGTTCCTTTTTCTTTGAGTAACTGGGAAAGGCAGATAAGGGGAAATAAAGCTGTTCTGCTCTTTTTAAAATTTCCCCTTGCAATCAAAGGATAAACAAATCCTACTTAAGTATGATATTATCTGGCAAAGATGCATACATAGGCTGGCCATTCTTGCTATATAATAGCAGACTGTGTGGGCTACTGAATGACATTATCTAAGGAAATGGGGAGAACTGGGAGGAATAATCCAAAGAGGGAACAAAACAAAACCAAATTAGTCTGGAAGGGTGGGAAGAGAACTAATAAAATTAGTTTAGGAGATGGACTTTTATTTGCAAGGAAGAAAGTCTGAAGAAATCTCTAGAATTGTCCCATAGAATACAATAATAAAAGTTAGACTTTTATCTCAATAACCTATATCAGTAATAAAACATACTGCACATTAAAAGTGGTGCCACATAACTAAGGTACGTCTTTTAGACCTTTCTACATATTGTTATCAGTATTAGGACGAGGGAGACCCAAGTTTAGATCTCCACTCAAACCATGAATTTCACTGGGTGACAATGGGCCAGTCAATATTTCTTAGCCTAGCCTACACCACAAGGTTGTTACATTAATAAAATAGGCTGGAGAGACCCATGTACAAGGCCTTGAGCTTCATTGAGAAAAGACAGGATCTAGGTATTACAACAACAGGTTGGATCCATTCTTAGTATAGTTCTAAATGTCAGTAACGGACTGGATGAGGGCAAACAAATTGAAGCTTAATTCAAGCAAGACAGAGGTGTTCATAGTTAGCTAAAAAGCAGAACAGGGACTAGGGATTCAACCTGTGCTGGATGGGGTTGCATTTCCCCTTAGCTAATCCAAGCTATATCCCAGCGCAAACCCCGGGATCATCTCTGTGCGTCCAGATGATGCACAGGGGATCCCGGGATCAGGGAGGGATCATCCGTCCTTTACTCCGGGATACAGCCCTCCCCTTTGGGCCCAGTTTTTCCACTGTCTTAGGCTGAGACTAGGTAGAAAATCCAATAAATAAACAAATAAGTGATATTTAGAGGAAATCCATTGAAATAAATGGAATTTAAGGTTATCATGACCAGTGATTTCAAGGTATCTCCTCAAAGTGTGACCATGTCTGGATCTAACCCACTTGTTTGCTCTCATATATATTAGGTGGGAGATTTATGTCGCTGGGTTGGAAAAGGCTATTATGAGAATTTCTAAACCATGTACTAGCCATGCTGGCTAGGTTACGCTGGGAGTTGTGGGACTTGTTTCTGTCTAAATATGCATAGGATTGTGCCTTTACTAACATTTTATTATTGGTGTTACAACCACCATGCAAGTTCATGCATTGTTTACAAATGCTATGTTCCTTCCCATGACTGATGCTGAATTTATTATTATTTGCCAGAGGCAAATGAAAAGGGTACTTCTGCATAAGCACTGTAAATACATTGAATTCTTAAAGAGGAAATAACTTAAAAGGAAATCAGACAATGAGATACACCTAGCAATAATCAAATGCTAATTAGAATATATGAGTATGTGGGGAGAGCAATCGAAACTGTATCAACATTAAAACATGTAAGAAGTTATAAAAAGAGGATTTTTCCCATACTATCCAGACAAGTAAATCTAAATGGTTGTTGTAACATTCTATTCGCATTGTTCAAATGGCACATTCCCAAGGGGGAAACTGTTCAAAGGAAGAAGGAATAGTGAAGACGGGTTAGAAAGTATAGCATTGAGGTCACTTCACAGATATTTACTCATGCGATATTTTCATATGACTCCAGAATTGGTTCAAAAAGAGCCCTAAATTAGTAACATTAGTGATTTTTTAATTTTCTCTGTATTTTGACACTCTATCACACCGCACACTGTCACCATCTGATGGTGAACTACATTTTGTTATGTGTTCAGTTAACAATCTTTCAGAGAACCTGTCGTTAAAACAAATTTCCCACAAAGATCTAGGTTATAATTTATTCAGTGTTTATTAACAGCTGTTGCATATCACTGAACAAATATGTATGGGGTTGAAACTGGATAGCTTTAACTAGTCTCAGTCATTCTGCAGGAAAGATTGCAAGATGTAGGAAGACATCATGTGCAAGATTGTTAAATCTCATAACAAACAAGGTAGTTCTTATTTACAAGTAATACTGGAGAAATAGTGATTAAATTCCATATTCAACCAGAGCAGAACAATATTACCAAGTGAGTAGTTCAATCAATGTGCATGGATGGTCATAAATTATTTCCGTTCCTTTTTCTGCTTCACCACCTTTTTCACAAATGCAGAAATCTCAGCACACGTGGATGTACAGTTTATATTGCACAGTACAGCGTTTCAGATAAAATTATAGTATAAAACTGAAGTATGAATGGGCAGTGGGTTGGTCTTCATAGTGACATTACAAAAGAAATCATTAAGATGCCATACAAGCTGTTCACTCAAAGAGTACAGAAGAGTAATTCCTAGCACTTTTTCTCTTTAGAAACCAGTTGTCCAGATAGCTGCAGTAATAGGAAGCTGCTCTCAATTATCCTTTTCCACATATATTCACCTGAAAGCAGAGATATTTTCTTCAATCCAGTAGTCAGAGATTAATCCTGGCTGAGTAGAGAGTGCTGTTTCCTTCTTCTAGAGCACAACTTGTAAATTAGTCTTTTGTTTTTGCAAGTTCTACCTGCATAACAATGAAAATTGGTTCTTCCCCACCCCCTGCCCGCCAACTGCAGCACAGTTGTAGATCAGTACTTATGGTTTTCATATTTCTTCCTATCCATCATTGTAGAAGAGAAATTCCCTGGAATGGTGGGAGTTATACATTGGATAAAGGTGTAAGGATGAGAAAACAAGAAAATGTGATGTAATCAAAGGCTTGGTGAACATTCTAGTCAGGAAGCTAGATAAGAACTTTATTATCTCAAGCAAGTAGAGAACAGTAATAGGAAACTCCTGACTCTACCCAGATACAACTAAGCCCATCATGGGGAGAGGTTGCAACAAAACAATGCAAGGGATATGGAGGTGGTTTCACTGTGAGGTGTAGTATTGGTGCTTTGGATGTATGATCAAGGTCCTGGTATTCCTACGGATCACAGGATACTCAAGATTTCATTAATGTGTAGTGTAGGGTGACCATATTTTGGAAACCAAAAAGGAGGACAAAATGGCCGCCCTCAGGAGGCGTGGCCACCCCAACATGCCCACCCCCAAGGCGGAGCCAACTCAACATGTCCGGCCCCCAAGGGGGCGTGGCCTTGGTCACATTTATTTATTTATTACATTTTTATACTGCCCAATAGCCGAAGCTCTCTGGGTGGTTCACAAAAAGTAAATGATAGCAACCAATGCGTGCCAAAGGCACACAACTACTATAATAATATACTAAATATTAAAGTAAGATATCACTGAGCATCTCTGAATCCTACAACAAATCTATTACTGTCGTGAAATGCAGGAAAAAGGGACAGAACTACAACAACACTTCCCTTAACATAGATTTCAACTTTAAAAAACTGTATAACTTCTTGTCCAAAGCAAAAATAATCTGGACATACTGTAATTCTTAATTTTAAAGTTCAGTTGTATTGAACACCAAAGAATCCACATTAAGTGTATGTTCAACACAATAAAATAAAACTACCTTCAAAGCAATTAGCTACAATTCACAGGCAAGTTCCTTTTAAATGCAATCTCAAACACGTCACTTATTTCAGCTCACCCTAACAACAACCCTGCCACTACACAGTATAGCATAAGTATATGGATTTAAAGCATCAATTTTTCAGAAGCAGTTAAGATTCAAGACTCAAGTACATTTTACACAACTGTTTCACATGCTAAGGAAATTTTGCAGAACTGCATCACATGCAAGTGAAATGGCCCAAAGTTATTTCCTTGTCTGGAGAGCTATGTTGAAACAGTGAGTAGCAATGAAGATGCAGGGCAGTTGTTAGATATCAAGATGTATATCACATGAAAACACTTTCAGACAACATGTAAAATTACTGGCAAGAAAGTACTAAGGTTTAGAATATGTCTAAAGTCATGAATGGCCACCTTTGTAACTTTGATCTTGCATTTGCAATGCACTGCATAGCTAATGGGTTTAAAGGCCCAAAGCAGTTTCCATTAAAGATAATGGTTTTCGCAGGTTCAATGCTAATCTAATCTATTATCTCCATGGCACAAGGAATTATATTGGGGTGTGGAAAAGTAAAGGATAACCGGCATTATTAATAACATATTATCAGCATCCATTATCACCATCACCAGCAAGAGAAGGAGCATTATTAATATTAGCATCAGCATCCATTATCACTATCACCAGCAAGAGAAGGAGCATTATTAATATTAGCATCAGCATCCATTATCACCATCACCGGCAAGAGAAGGAGCATTATTAACATTAGAATCAGCATCCATTATCATCATCACCAGCTCTTTTTACTTCCCCATACTTGTTTGCACCTGACCTGAGGCATTTTCCTCCTTCGTTTCCTTACCTCCTGGTAACCAAGGTTAATTTTTTTCAGGGAGTCTTGAAAACTTGCAAATAGCCAGTTTTAAAGTGGCTGAAGAAAAGCCTATGGTTAGCAGTGAAGCCCCCCCCTCTCAAGCTCTAGCTTCCCCCCGCCTTTCCCTAGCCCTACGTCCCAGACTCTCCCCCCTCCACCTCACCACCCCCATGCCAAATTAAGGAGGATGGTGGCCTTGCCTTGGCCTACCTTTTCCCATGTTGCAGCTGTCTCCTCCTTTCGCACCTCGTGTCCTGCTGCTGCCTGGTCCGCGGCCGGTCGATGCCCTTCTCCTTCCTTCCGCTTCTGCTGGCCCCTGCACTGCTGCCCCTCTCTTCTGGCCCACGCCTTGCCCTGCCACGTTGTCCTTGCCGCTGCTGTCCTGCCCACCTTGGTCCACCACTGCCGGGCCCCCACCACGCTGCTTTCCCCTCCGCTACTTCTTCTTCCGCCGCTGCTGCCTTACGGCCCTGCCATTTGTTCTGCAGCCGCGTCTTGGCGGCGGGGGGCCGGCAGCACAAGCGGCGGCGGACCAGTGGCACAAGCAGCAGTGGCACAAGTGGCGGCACTTGTTCCGCCAGCATCCAGCTTGCCGTGGCTTGTTCCACTACCTCCGCCTCGCCGCTTCCGCTGCAATGCCTCCGCCTCGCTTGTCCACCTTGCCACTTCTAACAAGCGGCAAGGCCTGGTCCTTGGTCCGCTGCCCTGCCATTTGTTCTGCAGCCGTGTCTTGGCGGCGGCAGGCTGGCAGCACAAGTGGCAGCGGGCCGGCGGCACAAGTGGCGGGTGCGGCAGCGGCAGCACTTGTTCCTCCAGCTTGCCATGGCTTGTTCCACCGCCTCTGCCTCGCCGCTTCCGCCTCGCTTGTTCTGCCGCGCCGCCTCCGCCTCGCGGCTTGTCCACCTTGCTGCTTCTAACAAGCGGCAAGGCCTGGGACTTGATCCACCGCCTGCCCCTGGTCCAGCCTCTTCTTATTCCGCCTCCTCTGCTGACCCGGCGCAGCTTCCAGGCGAGATAGGATATGGGCAAGGAAGTGAAGAGTAAAAGTATGTCTTGCTTTGTATATCAAGAAGGGCACAGTGGCAGGGGAAGGAAGGTAATAAGGTTGGGAGTAAGTATTTTTCCTTCTGGATGGAGGCCAAAAGAAGTAGTGACTCTGCTGCCATTGGTATGGGGGTGAGGAAGGTCTCTGAAACATGTTTTTGAAAGAATAGACTGTGATATACTCCGACTCTCCCTATGTACCAATGACATTCCCTTTTTTCTGTTATCTGTCCCTGGTAAAATACTATCTGTGTTTTGCCTCTTTGGGAAGATGTTGATGGATACCTTTAAAAATGTCATTAGCATTTACACATCTGCAGTAGCAGGTTCCTGTCCCATCCTCTGCAGTTGTACTTCTAAGCATATGCTATTCATATGCTAAGCATATGCTATTCATTCATTCATTGCATTTCTGTACCAACCAACAGGCAAAGCTCTCTGGGAAGTTTAGGGAATAAGAGGTACATGCTACATGTAAGTGAGGGATGGATGTCTTTTGTCTGTAGTGGGTGCACACACATGCAAAAATGAGCACACAGGACACCAACGTTCAAACTTCTAAGTGCTTCTCTAGGTCGCAGATGTTGCTGAAAGTATTTGAGTTGTGACTAATTTGTGATAAGTGAAACCAGATGAATTGTGAAATTCAAAATTTGATTACTATTATGATTATTTTAAATTAAGGCCACTGTGCTACCACATTCTGCCTCTCATGCCAGTGCATGAGAATACATTGCTAAGTAAATAAATGAATGTCTACAAATAAAAGGTTGACACAAAGAGTTGTCTGCTTAGGTATCAAGTGTTATATAGGTATTCCTGTTTTCATCTGTGAAATCATTAGGGACCCCTGTTGGCTGCTCAATGAAAGAGGGAAGTTAAACTGAGCATAAAGTTGAAACATCACCCTTGCAACAGACCGTTGGGAAGTCCAAAATCAAAAGCGGAAAGAGATTGTGTTTGAAATCAACAGTTGTGGCATTATAGGGTCTAGATCTCCTATCACAGCTCTGCACCTGCATGCAGTAGACTTACAATGTGGTAGAAAATGCAGATCAGCCCATTGTCAGAGGCCAGGATTCAAACCCTTCTGTCAGACGAGAAACCTATCAGGCAGGACAGCTTTTGGGAACCACCTTAGGTAGTAATCGTGCAAGCCCTGCTCGACTCTTACAAATGAGGAAGAGCGGGACAGTTATGCTTTCATTGTCTCTTGTAGAGAAGGTTGCCCTATCCCCATCCTCTTGACTCTGATAGCTCTTTTCCCAGAATCACCTGTGGCTTGGGAGGGCACCCTTCCATCACCAAGTCCAGGGCAATGGGAATTATTTCAGCCTTGTTGAAACAGAGTGTAGCCCTTGTAGTCTCAAGCCATTTTTCCTGTTGATGAGGTGAAGTTTGGGGAACACACATCCTTGCAAGATTACTTAAGCTGTATGAGTTTCCTGCATGTCAATTGGTCTAACGTCCAGTTTTATTTTGTATCCAGTCCCGCAGTGAGTTGTCCATGGCCCTAATCATTTCATGATTGTCCAGAATCCTTGCCACACAAGGGGTGCGAAGAAATCCATTGGGTTCATAAATTTATAGCTAAATCACACTTCCCAGAATTAAATACAGACCCAGACCCAAGTTTATAAGCTTGAAATCCAATTCATGCACTCAAAATAATGTGATTGAAAGATATGCATGTTTGAAAAAAAGTACATGAAAATGCATACATTTGAAAAATGCACCCAAACTCACTTTAATTAATGGAAGCAAATGCATACTGTCTCAAATGCACACCAACAATGCATACATTTAGAAAAATGTGCACAGATATACTTCCATGCAAGAGGTTAGCAAAAAGCTTGCAATCTACTACATACCCGAGTTGGGATGTGGTTTGGGTTGGAAACTGGAGAACCTCAACAAATTCAAGTTCTGCTGATTCACATATCCCTACAACACACTGGAAGTATACCGCTGTAAGCTTTGCCAAGAACAGAAGACTCAGGTTGGTCGAGTAATTCCCACATAAAACCAATGCACGATGCATCTTGCAGGCTTTGTAGCAAACTTTCAACAGTTTTGGTATAGTAGATATGCAGTTTAAACAATATCTGTGTTTGATAATACACAGGTAAAAGAAAACAGGCCGTATTTTAAGGAACATTGGTGGGAGATATTAAATCCCACAAGTGGATGTTTTGGATACTACTTACTTTTAATTCAGGCTTTCTTAACTTTTAGATACATTTCAAAACTTTAGTTTTGCTTAATTTTATTAAAACTGTGCATCAATAACCCTTTAGAAAACAATAATACTAAAGTCCTTTAATAAAACTACATATTTCCTAATTTTAAACAGAATATCTGTTATTGTCAAAGGACACAAAAATGTATCTCTGAATTTTCATATTAAGATGTTCTCTCTGCTGCCCCAAACTCCAAAACAAATGCAAAATATATATTGCATTTAATCAATTGCTTGATTAAATAATAGGTTTACTTTTATTAGTATTTGAGTAGAGACCTACTATATTTGTAAGTAAGATGTACCTTACCTGATGTACAATTCTGGCCAATTACAAAACATTCTACCCTACCAGAACAAATTATCTAAACGTTGTGCATATTATCTCGAAGACTGCCCCACTTCAATTAATTGATTTTTGGAGGTTAACCTAGAACATTTTGCAGCTATGGAGAAAGGAACTTAATTGAAGTCAGTAGAAATCAGAAAATATGAGCAGTACTGCTTAATTTAGGAGTATCATTACTTCAGGTTCTTTGTTGCAAACTTAATCAAATTGTGTAAAAGTGTATGTGTGGGGGTGAGTAGGCGTTTTTAACATTTGGGTTTTGGGAAGACCTATTTTTCAAAATATGTTAAAACAAGGAAAGAATATTGTTAAGCATGGATAAAAGCAAAACAACATTTTACAAAGTTAAGATAATCAAGAGAGACATTACTACCATCTAATTATGATAACACAGTCTTGACTAGCCAACCATCTAACCCAGCTTAAAAAGTCCCAAGATAGACACCAGTTTCAACTGAATGCAGCAAGATGCTTCTTAAATTGCATAGGGAATATTCCAGCTGTTATCATACTAAGCCGATGGAAAGAAAGAGTCTGTTTACCTGATAGTCAACATATTAAAACGAAAATACGTAATTGAAATTATTCTAGGTCAGTAAGTTTCAGTGAAATCAATATGCCTGGGCTATAATGGTTACTGGTTTTTGAACTAAGTTGTCTTTTTATTTATATACTGTACTTTTTTTATAGAGGAGGTTTGGTTTAACAAAGTTTTAAAGAAAACATTTGCCTTACAAATATATGATGCCATTTGATTATCTTAACACTTTATATTATTAGTGGGGGTAGACATGGATAAAACAATCACTTCCTTTTCAGTACAAATGGAAGTTGCTCACATTGGAAAGGTGCAATAATAAAGAATATTAAATATTGCACAAGTGGTATATTTCACTTTAACTCATGATGAGAACCAATAAGATGCCGTGCTTAGAATGTAGATTTGGGACTAGGGAGGCCCACATTCAAATTCCTAATCAATCATGAAGCTAGCTGGATGTTCTTATATGAGTCATGGACTTATGGGGCATGTCTACACCATAGGGTGTAGAGGGAGGGAGGGGGAATGATACCGGACCTAACTGCTTCTTGGGATTGTCCCTGGCCATCTAAATGGAAGCTCGACATCCTGGAAGGGAAAAGGGACGTTGCACCATTGCGCCCACGATTTTTATATTTATTTTTTTAAAGACAGGCACTGGAGCACTCCAGCAAAAAAGTAAATAATAATAAAAAAGAAAGGCCCAACCCCACTCTCTGCTGATGTCCTTGGACTCCCCCTGGCCCAGCTCCTTCCCTCTGCTGACCCCCACTACTTGTGGGGAGGAGGGAAGAACCCAGGATGGGTGCCCACACTGCCTGCAGTCCTCAGGATCGTCCTGGGATTGCAGAAAAAAAACAGGGAAAAAGTGGTCCCAGAAATCCTGGGGAAATGGAGGGATCATCCCTCCTGCTCCTGGGGAACCCCTGTGAGTCATGTGGATGCATGGGGACAATTTATTTATTTATTTAAAACATTTATATCCTGCCCTATATCAGTAAGATCTCAGGGCGGCATCCAGAGATGATCCAGGGGGGAAAGGCAGGTGTAGGTATGCCCTTAGTCTAACCTACTTCACAGGGTTGTTATATGAATAAAAGGGGTAACCATGTATGCAAAAACTCTTGTTCCATGTCTACTGAGCACCACAATGCGTCTTTTATGTGTGTTTGTCTAAGTCAGCTAATTGGTGGAGCTGTAACAAAACCAATGCTTCTTTTAACTATATATTTTGGCAATGCCCAGTACTTGCCTCTTTTTGGGAGGAGGTTATTATACAGATAAACCTTGTATTGCAACAGTCTTTAATATTTATTGATCTACATGTCATCTTAAATTATCTGCCTGCTTCTTGGAAGTTAATACACAGTCATAAATGGATTCTCCCAACTTTTTCTAGCTAAAAGCCTGATATTGCAACATTGGAAGGTTAACCCCTCACCTCCTATAACATAATGGATTGAGGACCTAACAAATGTTTTCAATATTTGAACAGATGGTATATAGAAACATATGGATATTTGGTCCACTTTTGTTGAAGTTTATTTATATCTCTTAGAAATCTGTATTTTCATATATAAATATACATTTTATATGCATGTCATGAAAATCATATATTCAAATTTATGAAGCTACATTTCCCCCCTTTTCCTCTTGTTTGTTTTGTTTTACTGAAAGCTTACAATATGCATTTTTTAAAAAAGTATGCTGATCTATGCTCTTTTAAGAAAGGGCAGGGTAAAAGTGGAATGAATTAATTCAAGATCAAGCATGACAAGATGGTTGCTAGCTTTATTTAGTATGTCACCAGTGACTTAATTCAAAAAGTCCTAGCTAGTGGTACAGCAGTGTACAACATATCAGCATTTCAGGACATTCGATGTTTCAGAATCATCTGTCTCCCAAAATAAATTTTTATAACTTAGCTGTATAGTGTTATGTTCTGTAAGCCTTGAAACAGTGCTGGAGCTCTACAACACTAATGGGAGGCGTTTTCTCCAGCAAATCATGGACAATATTATGAAATTGCCATAGACCATATCTGAATGAACACTAAGGCAATACAATTAATAATAGAAGATCTCAAAATGGTACCTTAAGCATAATTTGGAATGCTGAAATGTAAATAATCAGAGAATCCTGCGTGTCAGGTCTGGTAAAATTACAAAGAGAATGTGATGATTTTTTTCTTTTTCTTTTACATCTTGGAAACAGGAAGCTCGCATTGGAGAGCAAGAAGAGTTAGATTGGTAAATCTAAGCTGAGCAAACTGCATTGCATTCAAACCCATTCTCTTTGGAAGGTACTTAACTTGGGAGAAGATTGCTGCTTTGGGTAGGGGGGAAGGAAAAGCAATAAAGTAAACAATAAAGAAGTATTTGTCACTGGCAGCTTTATTGCAAAGCATTACTGTGCCAAATGATCCAAGCAGAACATTTATGTTAATTAAATTGACCATAAACTAGAGGCTTTGCTAATGTTTTATTTCACCTTTCTGCTGGGACTGGCTATTATTAAGTATTTTGGCACAGAGCCTTCTTTCACCAGAAATAAGCAGCTTTGTCAAAGCTACTCACATGGGTTGTTGATAGAAATTTTAAAATTATATTATAATTATTATAATTAATCTAGTCCAGAAGTTATATGAAAATGCTATTGTGTATTTTCTGAGTGGAAAACAAAATCCTGCCCTATTTCTAAGTCAGGCCTGGGAGTAATATGAGATCATCAACTCAACAAATGTTTATGAAATAGGAGACCTGCAATAAAACATTGCAATGTGAAATGCTCCTTCTCAGGTTTCCATCCATGCCCGGTTCCAGGAGGCTTCATCCCATTTCCCTTCCCCATTGGTACCCTCCCTTTTTCACTCCCAACAATCAACATCCCATTACCACTTTAAGACATAGTATGCAGCTGCCCTTCTACTTATTATTCATAACTAGGTGTGTAGGCCCCCAATCCGGGATCACAACCAGCACATATGCTCCACCTGCTCCTTTCCTGATAATGCCTCCCCTGCCAACTCCATTGGCATCATCTTTTTAAAAACCCCACATGGTGTGGGTGGGTGGGCAGAAAATCAGGAGGAGAGTGGGTGGAGGGAAAGTTTAAACCCCCTTCCTTGCATGTGATGGTCCCAGTCTATACTGAGACTTCATGTACATAGTTTTGATTAATTAAAAAGTAGAAGGGTACCTGCATGCTACCTTTCATGTCATATTTAGTTTGGCCCCTAGCATGCTCAGTTCTTATTGGGCTAGGGGAGGTTGTAGGGGCTTCCCCTTATGATTTTTTTTCTTAATGTAGGGGGTGGGGTCTGATACTTTTTTTGATAGCTACAGACATTCTTGTAAAAATGGAAGAGGAAGCCCATGTCTCTCATCAACTGGATTTCATTATTCTTATATAATTCAGGAATTAAAGCTAACATTTCTAAATTTTTACAGAGCATTATGCTTATCAGCAATTAACTTAACATTTGAAGATGTTCCATGTCATTTCATTTTTCAGTGCATTTTGGTAGCCCCATTCAATTTGTTTTCCATTTGTTTAATTTGTATTATTTATATTTCATTACTATTTCATTCATTTCTCATTCATTTGATTTCTACATTGATTACAATGGAGAATCATCTTGTATTCTCCTTATTCTCTTGCTTCCATCAAAATTGCATAAAATTTACAGATAATCTCCCCAAAGGCATCTCAGGGAGATTGGACAAAATGTTATTTTATGAGAAATTTAAAAAGGACCAGCACTCTCTAAACTTACCCAAAGCTGGAAAATTAACACATTAATCACAGTGACTAGGAACCAGGGCCACACAGCGCATAATGCCGACTTCTTCAGGTAGGAGGCCTATGTGTGAACCTACGGAATGTTCCCTGAATGTATCAGTTTACTTATCAATGCAATATAATGCCTGTTGTCAATTTCAGAAACCTTCCTATGAAAAATTAAAGGGGGAAATGAATTTCTCCCATTCATTTCTATGTTTTCATTCATATCAGGGAAATGGACAGTTGTTCATTTATTTCATGTTTCAAAACTTTTAGAAGTAATTGGTACAAGTTCAATTGGCACCCAAAGAAATAGCAAGGTGTGACATGAGCCAGGTGGACTACTACTGACAAGAGTATCTCATCTTCCAGCCAGCATAATGTTTAAACAATATTTTAATCCTCCAGTAGTCCATTTACATGCAGCGTGGCATGTGCCCCTGCCTAGGGTCACTGGTATGCATGGGATACCTGTCACTGTTCTGCATTATTTATTACTTACATTTGTATCCTGGCTTTCCTCCAAGGTGCACAAGGCTCTACTTCCAACATTTTATCCTCACAATAACCCTGTGAGGTAAGTTAGGCTGACAGATAGCAACTGGCCCAAGGTCACCTAGTGAGCTTTGTGGCTGAGTCCGTATTTGAATCTGAGTCTCCCCAATCCTAGTCTGACACACTACCCACTTCACCACACTGGTTCTCAAGATAAACTTAAAAGATAATTCACAATGAGGCATCTCCTACAATGTGGAACGCCGGCTTGGTACAATGCATATTTCATGCTGAGAAATGCGGGCTCTACAGTGCTCCTTGCATATTTTTTTTTGAGACAACCCAAATATATTGTTTACTGCAATTTAGTGGATTAGTGGATTCTCTGATATAGACCCTAGTGCTGTATTTTTGAACAAACGTTTTGGATCTCAGTAGAAAGTCAATGACCGCCAGAAGAGTCTCTTCCATAATAGTAAATCATCTTTTTCACCATTCTCATAACAGCTTGGGGAACTGTGCCAAGCTTTGGTGCCCTTTGTGTGATTGAATATATGTATTTCACGCAGAGAAAGTCATGCCACATGCTATTTATAGCAGCCTCCCACAACCTGGCACTCTTCAGATGTTTCATCAGTGCCAGCCAGTATGGCCAATTGTTGGGAATCCTGGGAGTTGTAGGCCAAAATTTCTGGAAGGTACCCAGTTGGAGAAGGCTGACTCATGGTAACATGCTTTTGTATCACGTAGAAAGACTGGCTAAACACATGTGCAAAACTGCCCATTAAGATGCATTCTAATAAATGTTTCTGAAGCAAAACATGGAAAGGAAAGAGCAGCAAAACTACAAGTACAGCCAACTAGTTCTGGAATACTATTCTTATCATCTAACACAGAACAATTCGCAAAGACATTCTGCACTGATTTGATGCTTTGGGTTAAAAAAGACCACAGTTACAGTATTAATTACATTTATGTTTCTTTATGTTTACTACTGCAGTACCCCCTAGTATAGGGCAAGCAATTGTAGTAGTAGATATGATACAAGGAATTACTTTAAAATGCTATAGAAGAAACTGCCAAACTATTCTCAGGTTTGCAGTATGGATTCAAAGTGTTTTTAAAATGGCTCACCTTGAAAAACTGGAAAGTTAACTGAAAAGAGTGGGTTGTGTTTATTTCCTTTGTAATTAACATTCCTTTAACAAACAAGTGTTAATGGAATATATAATTGAATTACACTGTTGACTAATTTTATTTTAATTATTTTGTTTGCAACATACTGTTTTTTTCTAATAATTCACTCCGTGACTTAATAAATTGCAATGGTGATAGCAAGTGACAGTGTAAGAAATATAATTTATTTAGAGCAGCTTCATCATTACTATTGATTTTAATGCCTTGCTATTCACCTCACAGACACTGTAAATAATCAGAGTGAAAATTAAGGCAGCTGTGTGGCTGGTTAGAAAATTCTTCATTAATGGGAAATAAATATGTGTGCGCATGTTATTACTCTATGTCAAACATCTTTAGGTTATTTTCTAAAGAATGATTAACAGGACTTACCAAACAATGAAGTCATGCTAATACCCCTACATGAGGTATTAGAAGTCATTAAAAAGTAGAAAGTTGAAAGGCAGTTCTATGGTTTGTCTGTTCAACTGAAACCTAATAAGCTGAAACCTAATAATAGTTCAAAATGTTCTCAATTGTGAAAACTTTCTCCGTTTAGTGGTGTATGGAGCATTCAATATTTATTGGCCCCATTTAAGTGTAATGGTGGCAAATCGTGGGATGTGCTAACCATAGGTTAATTGTGTGTTGTTTAACCCATGATTAACCTGAGTACATGTCACAAATCAACTTCCAATCAGGCTAAACAGATTGATTATGCAAAGCAGCATGCATCAGGCATGTGCCGTGTCAAATTGTGGTTTAATTAATCCACCATCTGCTACTGTTACGTGTGAACTGGGTCAATGAATAACCACCTTGTGTCTGCTTGCGGAGAAAGGTAGAATACAAATAATGATATAAATATATGCATAAGTAAATTATTGAAATGAACTGATCTTTCACAGCACACTTGGTATGATTTAACCAATCCCTTTGGGTAGTACAGCTCCATTATCCACATACCTCTCCACTGCCTAAAAGGGCTTCCTTAGTAAGTTCAAATGGAGGGACAAGAAAATATGAAAACACATGAAATTATGGGTCTGAGAGTATTGGCTTTGTTCCTGGCAATGTAACACAAAAATGACATTTAGTGAATCTATAGCTGTGTGATAAAATATAAGGAAAAATAAATTTACAATTTATTTATTTATTTATTTATTACATTTCTATACCGCCCAATAGCCGGAGCTCTCTGGGCGGTTCACAAAAATTAAAAACATTCAAAGTATAAAACAACAGTATAAAACCATAATATAAAATACAATATTTATTTATTTATTTATTTATTTATTTTTATGCTGCCATTCAGTCAAAAAAGGCTCTCATGGTGGCTTACAAAAGTATTTCTTGACAGTCCCTGCCCACAGGTTTACAATCTAAAAGACATGACACAAAAGGAAAGGGGATTGGGAGGGAGGAGGAGGAGGGGGGAAAGGAAAGCAAATTCAGGCACTACAATCTTAGTTGCAAAGTTCAGTAGTTACAGTTGACAGTTGGCAGCAGGAGGGAGGGGGGCTCTCAGCTGGAGCTGGACCCAGGCACGATGAAGAGGTGCCTGGCTGCTGCTTCCTCCCTCACTGGTGGCCTCTGCAGAGACAGTTGATAGCAGGAGGAAGGAGGGCTCTCAGCTGGAGCTGGACCCAGGCACGATGGAGAGGTGCCTGGCTGCTGCTTCCTCCCTCACTCAATATAAAAGCTCAACCAGATAAAAACAGCAGCAATGCAAAATTACAAATTTAAAACACCAAGTTAAAATTTATTTATAGACTGTTAAAATGCTGGGAGAATAAAAAGGTCTTCACCTGGTGTCTAAAAGCATATAATGTAGGTGCCAAGTAAACCTCCTTAGGGAGCTCATTTCACAGCCGGGGTGCCACAAACCACTATTTTAATGATATCAATTGCTGGGATTATAATTTATGGGAGAAACTTCATGAATTCTCCCATTCACTTATGAATAATTAATTATCCACGTAGCTTAGGCTGCCTGTGTTTAAGTCATAGTACTGATATTTTAGCTAAAAAGTTGCCAGGCTACCATGCATATATTTACTTGGTTCAAAAGCGCTTCACAGAGCTAAAAGGCTTGGTGTGTCTGTATCTTGTTATTCAAATAGGCCTGTTACTCACCTCCCAATTGCTGCTTAAAATGTCACCATCTGGCCACAGCTTCATGGGGTAAGCCATCAGTGTGAAACGACTCTTTATTCCCTTGCTGCTATTTGGATCAGACCATCACAAAGCCCTGAAAAGTTTAAACTAGTTTCTGTGTAGGTATCCCATTGGGCTCAGTGTTAATGTTCATATGGTAGGCATCTGCTGGGCCCCACACACCAGCATGGGGCCCTTTGACAACAAGAGATGATGATTGACTCCGGATCAGGATGAAGAGAAGCAGCTATCAATAGTGCATTCAAGGGCCTAATGTACACCAAGCAGGATATTTCACTATGAAAATGACATGAACGCGGTATATAAAAGGCAGAAGCCACACTAATGCTTTATAGCAGTATTGATGTGCACTGACAACTGTTGGAGCCCATTGACACATACCATGTATCCCTTTCATACCACATTATTATTATTATTATTATTATTATTATTATTATTATTATTATTTGCATTTTTATACCGCCCAACAGCTGTAGTTCCCTGGGTGGTTCACAAAAACTAAAACCATTCAAAGTATAAAACAAACCGTATAAAAACATGATATAAAATACACGTTAAAAAGTGATTAAAAACATACCACACATGATTAAAACATCTTTAAAACATCCTTAAAATATTTTAAAATTTCACTGGATAGACCTGCCGGAATAGATCAGTCTTTATTGCTTTTTTAAACTCTAAAAGACTGTCAAGTTGACGAATCTCTTCTGGCAGGCTATTCCACAGTCTGGGAGCAGCGGAAGAAAAGGTCCTCTGGGTAACAGTTGTTAATCTAGTTTTTACTAGCTGAAGTGGATTCTTCCCAGAGGACCTGAGTGTGCGGGGCGGATTGTACGGGAGAAGGCGATCCCTCAGGTAGCCTGGACCCAAACCATGTAGGGCTTTAAAGGTAATAACCAACACTTTGTACTTCGCCTGGAAACTAATTGGCAGCCAGAGAAGAGATTTTAAAACTGGTGTAATCTGGTCACCTCTATTATTATTATTATTATTATTATTATTATTATTATTTATTTATTTATTTATTTATATAGCACCATCAATGTACATGGTGCTGTACAGAGTAAAACAGTAAATAGCAAGACCCTGCCGCATAGGCTTACATTCTAATAAAATCATAATAAAACAATAAGGAGGGGAAGAGAATGCAAACAGGCACAGGGTAGGGTAAACAGGCACTGGGTAGGGTAAAACTAACAGTATAAAGTCAGAACAAAATGAAGTTTTAAAAGCTTTAGGAAAAAGAAAAGTTTTTAGCTGAGCTTTAAAAGCTGCGGTTGAACTTGTAGTTCTCAAATGTTCTGGAAGAGCGTTCCAGGCATAAGGGGCAGCAGAAGAAAATGGACGAAGCTGAGCAAGGGAAGTAGAGACCCTTGGGCAGGCGAGAAACATGGCATCAGAGGAGCGAAGAGCACGAGCGGGGCAATAGTGTGAGATGAGAGAGGAGAGATAGGAAGGAGCTAGACAGTGAAAAGCTTTGTAGGTCAACAGGAGAAGTTTATATTGGATTCTGAAGTGAATTGGAAGCCAATGAAGAGATTTCAGCAGTGGAGTAACATGGTCAGAGCGGCGAGCCAAGAAGATGATCTTAGCAGCAGAGTGGTGAACAGAAACCAACGGACTGATGTGAGAAGAAGGAAGGCCAGTGAGAAGAAGGTTGCAGTAGTCCAACCGAGAAATAACCAATGCATGAACAAGAGTCTTGGCAGAAGAGACAGACAAAAATGATTGAATCCTGGCAATATTATACAGGAAAAAACGACAGGATTTAGCTACTGCCTCAATATGAGGAATAAAGGAGAGCGAGGAATCAAATATAAAGCCAAGACTACGAGCTTCCTTGACTGGAGTAAGTGCAACATCATTGACAGTAAGAGAGAATGAGAGATGAGGAGAATGTTTAGGAGAAAAAACAAGCAATTCAGTCTTTGCCATATTAAGTTTCAAACGACGATGAAGCAGCCAAGCTGAGATATCTGAGAGACATGCCGAGATACGATCGTGAACATCAGGAGAAAGATCCGGAGAAGAAAGATATAATTGTGTATCATCGGCATACAGATGATATTGGAGGCCATGAGATTGAATAAGATTACCCAAGGGCAACATGTATAAAGAAAACAACAGCGGACCAAGCACCGAGCCTTGAGGAACCCCTACAGAAAGGGGAAAACAAGAAGACAAGCTGCCATTAGCCAACACGCTGAAAGAGCGACCCGCTAGATAGGAGGCAAACCAGTTATAGACAGAGCCACAAAATCCAAGGTCATGAAGGGAATCTAAAAGAAGATCATGATCAACCGTGTCAAAGGCTGCAGTTAGATCAAGGAGAATAAGAACGGAACAATGGCCTTTAAACTTGGCAGTAAGAAGATCATTGGTAATCTTAGTAAGGGCTGTTTCAGTGGAATGCAAAGGACGGAATCCAGATTGGAAAGGATCCAGAGCAGAGTTACTAGAAAGAAAATCAAGACAACGAGAGTAGACCACACGCTCCAGGATCTTTGAAACAAACGGCAACAAAGAGACAGGTCGGTAGTTAGACAGAGATAGCCTATTAAGAGTAGTTTTCTTGAGAATAGGTGTACCAGTGACAGCCTGGCTGCCATATTTTGGATTAATTGAAGTTTCCGGACTAGGCACAGAGGTAGCCCCATGTAGAGCACATTGCAGAAGTCAAGCCTTGAAGTTTCCAGTGCATGCACTACCATCTTTAGGTCTTCTTTCATAGTACAATATCCTGCTTGGTGGAGATTAAGCCACAGCCTGCTTCTCCCTGAGGCTTAACATGTGCTGCCACTTGTTCGTAGTTATCTCTACAACTCCTTCTTCCTTACTATGAACTAGTGCTCCTGTATTTTAAGAGGGGATGGAATAGTGGGGAATGTTAATTGCCTTCTCTTGATGGTGTGGCGAATGTTAGTTTACTGGCTTGAAAAAGTAGGTTGCACCTCCCAAAGAGCAGCCAGGTGTATTGTCCAAAGTGCAACAGAGTAAGCCACGGTGGCTCATTGGCTAGGACACTGACCTATCAGTGTCAGTTCCTCCTAGGGCTCAGGCTTCAGACTGAGATGGGGAAAGATATCCCTGTGCTCTCCTCTTCTTCACTGGGCTTGCCGGCTGCTCAGAACTAAAGGGGAAATAGTTACTCACAAACTGGTGGCCAGCAAGTAAATCTTGGTACCTATGGCTACTAGATTATTGCCTCACCCCCCTAGGATCACCTTTGGGGCCAGGATAATCAACTGGATGCTTTCCTTTTTGGCATTCTGGAGCATTTCACCCTCAGCTTTGATTTAGGCAGGGTGCCTTCCATCCCTGCACATAGGCAATCCTATTGCCAAAGCAGCCAGGTGAAACATTAATCTGTTCTCCCCAGTGCTTGACCTCATGATCTGTTTAACCATCACATACTACTATGTCACTGGGTGCAGAGGAACCCCCTCCCAGTAATGCCAACAGCAGATGATGGGGAAAGGGTGAACATTAACACAGCTGCTTCTCATAATAATGTTGTGAACCACTGAGAGATTTTATTATATTCAGCAGTATATAAATGTTTAAATAAATAAATAAATAAATAATACAAATTGGGTAAATCAACACGACCCCAATCCCAGTTCTGCATCAATCCCATGCTTGTTGATATGCATGATACAGAAAAGAAAGAACCCACCACACATCTCTTGTTTAGGGCTTACCAAAATGTGGAAACAGCCGTAGATGATTCCAAAAAAATGAGAAAGATGATAGAATCCAAATAGATTGTAGATTGTATCTCCAATCTTTCTTTAGTGACCATGTGTGCTGCAATCTTGCACTGTGCTATATGTTCTGAACTTGTAATGCTGACCGATTCTATCATACATTCATTTAGTGGCTAATCTATGGGAGCTAGTCCATGATTGTTAGTCTCTTTTCAGTTAAGGCTTGTACACAGAAGCAGAAGCTGATATTTTAGTGTTCTCCAATAGCCATGTAATAGAGAAGGGGAACTTGCACTAATATTAGTAACTGTTCTTATTGAAAAATAATTTAGCACTATCCCAGGAGAAAGAGTATCTACAGCTCTGTTGAAAAACTGAGTAATCCAGGAGGATTTACTATTCCTTTCTATCTTTCTTTACAACCACTATGCGTGATAGAAAGAGAAGGAATAATGTGTATTAAAAAAGGGGGGAAACATACTTAATAAAATTTGGAAATAGAGGATATCGCCAACAAAGACAGGTTGAGTATATGGACTACAAAGGAGATGGTGGGGAAATTCTAAGAATTTGCATAAACCTAGATAGGAATTGAGCAAAGAGAGAAAGTAGTGGAGGGTTAGGGGAAAGAATAGGAATGAAAAAATAATGATAAGAAGCGAGGTAAGCAAGTGACCTTCAAGTCTAAGGAGTAATAAAATATGAAGCTTCAAAAAATCTAAATTGGTTAAAATTCTGTGTGGGAACAGAAATGATGGTTGTATTTTTTTTTTAAAGGAAAGTAAGGTTATTACAGGGCCTCAGCCAGCCATACATTTTAAGTATGTGTTAGGTTTTTAAGGACATGCTTAAATGAAATTCTTTTCTATATCACAGCTATTGAAATTTAGAATGAGAGAAAGCAAACAATAAGAATATTATGAATGCCAGCAAAAATGTGGAAAGGAAAGCTAAGCATAACAGACCCCCAAAAGTAATTATTTGGCTGTCTTAGAAAAGTTTGCTTGAAAGTAACATGCTGAATCCATTCTTTTCCAGTGCTTTTCTGTTCCTAACAGAAAACTGAAATGTTTCATATTCTGTCCTATGTCAAATTCTATTCATTTCTTATATTCCAGCTGCAAAAAATCCATTGTCCTCAAAAAAAAAAAAAAAAAAGGCAGCTCCCTTTTCACCGTCTTGCTTGCACCGGGGCCTGACCCCTCTTTTCTTTTGGATATGACACAGCCCTCTATTTTCTTCTTGAGGCGCTGACATCTAGGATGCACTGTGGTTTTATTCTGTACTTTGATGTTCTTTGCTAAACAGCTAACACATTCCAGTAGCAGCAGGGCTGGAATTATATCATCCACCTTTCGTGCCAGACAGCTGGGCTGTCATTCGTACTTGCTGCTATCCTACCATTCAACACCACTGATGATGGAAGGAACATACACATATATTCTTTGAATAACCCTCACTGGGAGGTTAGGTGAGAGTAATGGACCCAACCATGTTGGTGAGACTTCTGTCATTAACCCAAATCTATTGGCTGTTGAATGGTTTCAGAACTGTCTATGACTTTCTGTTCATAAAAGATTTTATTCCAAGTACTGAAGAGGGCATAGCAGTAAATCGTCTTTTGTCAGCTTTAGTCCTTCAAACCTGCAATGGATCTATTGTTGTGAACACAGAAAATAGCTAACGCTTATTCCTCATCAAGGGAGCCCAACATTCAGGAAATTTCTTTCTGAAGACTTGAACTTTTTAATTAAATTATTATTTTAACTGGACTATTAACATAGGAAACTATAAACATGATAGTATCCAGAAGTGCATAGAGAAATATAGTTACTTGAAGTATCCACTATGCTTCCAGCATTGTACTATTTGAGAATACTGCATAGAACAGGAAACAGCTAAGCTAAAAATTGGTTCCCTAGTGAAGTGTCTGAGAGTACTGTTTCTATTTTCAGGTGAGAAAGCCATTATAAGCCTATGAAATGGCTTTTAGCACTGAAAAAGTCAGTGAACCAGCACATCGGTGAAATAAATACTGTACTTTGAAGGTTCATGAACTTAAACATTGCCAATATTGAAAATGATTGTATGTGAAAAGAACCAGTATCTTTGTAACTATACTAGTAGGAAGCAAGAACCCTGAATCAGAAATAAATGTTTTAATTGAGAAAAGTTCTTTGGTTCAGACTTACTGGACGCCAATTTACCCATGGATAAAAACTACACCCCACTCAACCTAGCACTACAATCCCTGATATAGTTTAGGGCCTCAGCATGTCATAATCCTGCCTGGCATCCTAAAACTAATGGATCAGTGGTCTCAGTTTCCTATATTCCTAGATGTAACATTAATATGGTTACATTATGCCATGGGGAAGCCTAAACCATCTCTAGACCATAGAGGATGGAGAGGGGAAGCTTAACTCTTTCTCCCTCTGCCTCAGTCCCCCAAAAAGATTACCTCTCCCAAGCTGCAATTTGCACTTCAAGGGAAGCTTCTATTGACTCCAATTAACATCACATCTAATTTAACACTTAAACAAAAGTGCACAATGAAGTGCTGAATAATGGCTTGTGAACTAGAAGTTATGGATGCTTGAGCATCTTCTGGAAAATGTTGTACAGTTTTGCAGGATGAGATACTAAATTTGACTTGTGCTGTATGTGTGTGTGTGTGTGTGCATGTGTATATATGCGGATTTAATCATTTTCTTTAGCCTTCGCATTCAGGAGGTATTCTCAAAACTGACAGTGCTATGTCAACAAAGTCACTATTTCTTACTCCTGAACATTTGATGAGGGGATGTTACTCAAAGCTTAGGTTTAATTGGATGATTTAAGCCATAATGACAGTAAAACAAAGTGCTACAACGAAATAATGGTCTTCATTTTTAGATATATGCAATGGTGATGTGAAAGCACTTATCGGAAATAAATGCTGAGGTGAAGGCATATCATTTATTATCCAAATGGTTGCAATTTGTTCTGTTGCAAAGTTGTATGTCAGTGTCTTTATTTCCATTACACTGATGATTGATGGTGGAACGTCTTGTCATAGTGGTTGATTAATGCTGGTAGTTGGAACGACAACTACTGCTTATATAACATAGATATGAAACATATATATATATATAGCTGTCATCTTTAACTTCTCATTCCAGTGTTTTTCTCTAGCAAGAGTATTCATTGATTACGTGACTATAGATATAATTATCACAATTAAATGTTGGTAAGGGAGAAGGCTCTCTTTGAGGTATCCTGGTCCCAAGTTGTTTAGGGCTTTTGGCATACCATGGGCACTACAGATGCCCTTTTTTTAGCAGAATGGGGTGGGGGTGGCAGGAGCTGCCTATACCTGATCTAGTGGCTAAATCAATATTGCCAGGGTCTCAAACATAGGACTTCATATCGTCTGCTACCTAATACTTTTAACTTGTGCGTGCAAATAATATTTTCTACCAATGAAAAATTATCCCATCTGTTCATGGTTTTCATCATTAAACAAATTTCATACATGTTCTGTCTGTCTGTACACACTGCTTTAATGAAGCTCAATATCACAGACATTCTTGTACTTAATATCTTAAAGGAGAGGTACCAGGACTCAAATTTACCCAGAAATCACAACCTGTGCCCTTGAAGCTCTTCCCCAAATCTCAGATTATTAGAGATTTCTTGTGGTTGCTGACTGGTGAGAGTACACTACACATATTTGGAAATGTTGCCACATTTAATGCTGCAGATTCAACTGGGGACCTGTCACGTGTAAATTATATTTTCTACCACTGAGCTGTTGTCCTTCTGAGCCCTAGCACTAGAAGTCAGCCATAGTGTGAAAGTGGTGCTGGGCTGTGTGAGTAAGCTTCTACACCTGAGGCAGACAGGCTGTTTTTCAGCTAAACTATTACTCCTATTAGCTGGCTGGGCTTCCAGTGCAGGAGGGGAGGGTCAACATCGTCCTCCTCCTCCTCCAAGTCACGCTTAGCCTCCTATGGGGAAGCTGTTGTTGCCTTGCTCAACTCACTCCACTGCCCGTCCGACAGTGGGGGATGGGTACCACCTCCTTGTCCTGCAAGCCTCCTGCCCTCTTTGAGGATGGGCAAGCTGTGTGCTGCTGTTGTGGCATATAGGCTGTGTTCAGAAGACACCTTAACCCACAGCTTTAACCACAGTGAATAAAGCAAAAAAGCCTTATTCACTGTGGTTAAAGCCATGGTTTACGGTGTCTTCTGAATGGGCCCATACTTAATTATTATTATGCTTCCTGCTGCTTCGTTTCCCCTCTCCCTTGCCATACAGATCAAGCCAAATGTGCCTGAGAGGACATTTGAGTTTGGAGTTTAAAAATTCCATATAAATCACTGCATGCAGTGATCTGTTCCACAGTTGGCATGCCTAAAGCCCTCTTTAAAAGCTGTCCCAGTGCCAATTTTCATGTGTTTATCTTTAAAACTGAGGGACCTGTGAGCATTTCTGTTAATTCCCATTGACGAGAATATACCAGTTACCCGAAAACAGTGGTTTTTCACTGAACTATCCAGCAGAGCGGAGAGAGGGGCCGGATCTACACTACTGCTTTAAAGCGCTTTATAACAGTTTTAAAGCGCTATAAAACTGTTATAAAGTGCTATAAAACTGTTATAAAGCACTTTAAAGCAATAGTGTAGATCCGGCCAGGGACCACTATTGGGGGTGGAGAAACGCCTCTACGGAGCTCTGGTTTGAATGTCGAGGCAAAGACCCACTTTGCACACCCCTAATAAGAACATTATTACCTTGCAACCAAAAGCCAAGCTAGATATGAACAACCTTTAGACCATGTGGTGGGGGAAGGAAACTTTAATTTTTCCCTCCCTGCCATTGCCCTGATAAAAAATGCCTCTCTAATGAAGCAACTAGCAGGAAGAAAGAGGGAAAGGGAGAGAGTAAAATTCCCCAATCACCTCCCACAGTCCTTAATCAACTCAGGATTCCCTGTAGCTACTACTGTTTACACAGCAAAAATGGGTAGGCTAATAGTATGCATGGAATTGGGTCTAGTTTGGCTCCAAGTTCATAGGAAAACCTTTAACATATATGAAGCAATTTCATTCTATTCTATGAAATGCACCAAAGGTAATTATATATATATATATATATATATATATATATATATATATATATATATTTAAAATGATTATGCAGTGAAAAACATATGGTACTGCTTACTTTCTAATGCTATCCCTCTAATTAATGCGGCCGTAAAAAAAGACAATATTGAAAACTTAGACAGTAATTGTTAAAGTCCTAATTACAGCAGTCTTAACAGCAGCAGTGTGGTAATACTCTTTTATTATTAGTTCCACATTCCAGGATCAATTAATTCACTTTCAAGGCATTTATACAGTAATTTCTATGCAAAGCATTGCAGAGTGCACACGTATAATGCATAATGAGATAGTTATAAGCAAGTACACCAAGTCATTGTACCTTTTAAAAGGGATACAGCATTTCTATTTTTAAAAAGGGCACATGTGGCACATGTTGGAACTTTCAAATTAGGTACCTTGTCCTATTCATAAACTGAAGATGTAGAAAATAAGATTAGATTGTTTCTAGGGAATGTGTAGATCATAAGGATAATGCCTTTCCAATTCTGTGCTCTTAGCACAGTCATGAATTCTGTCCCTCCCTCTTTCCAAGTTTCTGTATGTATTTGATTAAATTTAAGCATCATGATAAGCTGGTCTGATGCCACGGAAGATATGAGTTTTGCATTATACTTCAAAATCTGGTGAATGACCAGGTGTCTGCTAGGAATAATACTAATTGTTTGAAATATACACTTCAAATTTGTGCCTGGGCATTTTTTTTAAAGAAATGTGTTAGCTACACCACCACCACATCATTGGCTAAATTTCATCCTTATTGCTGTTTGCTCCAGTTGTTATAGAAGAAAATGCTATTTCCTCAGACTAGTTTTTGTATTAGCACTTAGATAAAAAAAATATACATTTTCCTGCATTTGGGGAAGAATCATAGGGAAGTATCCAATGGTGCCCTTACACCACTGCTGATTTTCCTGCAACCAACTGATTCCACTGTACAAGTGGCTCCCACCACTTGTGCAATAGTGATTTAGCATTTCCAGGGGCAACTCGAAATAAGCAAAAATATTGTTTCTGGAAGGAGGCCGGTTAGCGGAGGGAGCTCCACCGGCCAGCCTCTTTCCAGAAATGAGTGTTTCCTCTTGTTTTGAGGCTTCCTCTGGGAAGTGCTAAATTTCTCTTTCATAAGTGGTTGTGCAATGGAATCCACAGGTCCCACTGCTTGTGAAAAGGAACTAGTGGAGGTGGAAGCACCCTGTTGAGATGAAACATCAAACTGAGATGAAACATCACGATACGATAGTAATTGACAGACTCTCTTGCTAAGCATAATTGGTATTAATACATGAACATCAAGATGCTTCATTTTTCATACTATATTTTAGTAATTTTTCATACTACATTTTGCAGTGATGTAGTGTTGCAGCAGGCTTTAAAACATTTCTGATTAAACCCCTGGGTAGACAAAGTGAGATATAGCGTGACACTGGGGAATGCAGTTTAGTTTAGATTGGGGTTGCCGTATTCAGTTCCCCAAATCCAGGCAGTCTCACTTGCATATTGTGCAAATTATTTGCTAATTATGCAAATCTTTTGGTGGGTTGGGAATAGGTTAACCAAGGCCTTAGCTAGACCTAAGGATTATCCCAGGCAAATGGAGGGGTCGTACCTGCCTGCTCCCGGCTCCCCTGTGTGGCATTTGGTTGCACAGGGATGATCCCAGGGCAATCCCAGGATATAGGCCTGGTCTAGCCATGGCCCAACTCTCCCTGATAGTTACTTACTCCAAATCACCCCTTTTCAAAGTGCTTCATGCAAAGGAATCAGAAATTAAGCTTTCTTAGAAAACTTTGCATGTAACATGTGTTTGAACCGTCAAAAGCTAAATACCTATTTATTGTAAGATGTCAAGAAGTGCAATCCCATGGTCCCTTGGAGGGCATCTCAAGGAGGGTGTGGATACAACCCCCCGCCCCACAAACAAACACTGAGGCTATAGACACAGCTATGACTTTGTGTGTGTGTGTGTGGGGGTAATCTGAGCGGTTATTCACCCACCCACCCCCAGCTGTCACAGAAAACTGTGCTACAGCTCCTCTCCAGAAGTCTCTGTTGCAACCTCAGAAGAGGGTCAGGTGGAGAGGGGGGAGGGGAGATGTGAATTCACTAGATCTCTCCATCCTTGACCCGGCCTACAGCAAGGTAAGTCAGTGAGCTAGGATAAGAGGCCAGTCTTTATTTTGTAAGGTGGAATGGGGAGTGTTTTCACTTCCTTTGTTCTACTAGTCCAGCCAGCAAGGTAGAGGGCTCTGTTCTCACAGCTCTCCATCTAAAGCATGGCAATCCTGTAGGATTGCTCTGTAAGGCTGCAGTCCTATGCACAATTTCCTGGGAATCAGCCCCACTGAACACAGTGGGCCGAACTTATGAGTAAATATGTATAGAATTGCATTGGTCTAACTCAGTAACTCTCAACTCACTTACAAAGTCTGTATTGAGCATCAGTCCCATGAAGAGTAGAGTTCTTCCTTCTACTTTGGCCAGTAATATTTGGAAATCTCTCCAAGCTGAATATTGAAAAGTGTTATTAAATAATTACCACTGGTTTTAATGTGCCAGATATTTCAGTCCTAGCGATGGAACAACACACAATATTTAATGATTTTCTGTATCTGTGAGTCCAACTTCTGGTAAGTAAAAGAACAAAAGGCTTCTTTGGTAGTAGTGAAAGATCGCAAGTGTTTCCTTTATTTCTGAATTGTGCAGTGGTAGCATCACCTATCACAGGAAGTGTCAGGAACATGACTTGTAGTGTCACTACACATGCCAACATCAGAGACTATAAAACTTGCCAGGTTTGCTGAGTCAGTTATCTTGGGAAATACAAGATGAAGCTACCGAGTTACCAGCACTAACTAATACATATTGACAAAAGTTCTTGATATATTGAGAGTGCTATGCTATTATTATGCTTTATACTCGTTTTTTTTTAAAAAAATGCTCCCACATCACTACTTTATATGAGAGGGATCCAGAGCTGAAATAGCACACTTGCCTCTATTATGTGATGTCCTTCTATTAAAAAACACTGTCATTTAGGACCTAACAAAGGTAGATGCAGCGGGTGACGTTGGAGGATTTTCTTCCAATGTAGTAGCAGCTTCAGATAAGGTGGAGGATTTCTTCCAAGCATAAGAGCCATTCTGTGTCGGACCAAGGGTCCATCTAATCCAGCGCTCCACCAGGAACCCACAATCAAGACACAGGTGCAACAGCATGTTCGCAGCAACCAATGTATATAGGCTTAATGCAGTAGGAGAGGAAAGGATTAAATTCAGAAATGGAGGAAGCTCCATGCCTGCTGTGATCCTAACAATTTATTAGCCTTTCCCCCAGCTGATGCTGTTTGCATTTTTAATAACAAACAACTGCATGTTAAATGCAGAGGTCAATTTGACATTGTATCTAGCTTGACCCTTAACGGCAAAGACCAGTGATATTGGAAAGAAGTTTCCCATTGTAATTGTGGGGTGATGTGATACAGGGTTCCTCTTCTCAGCTTATAAGTAATTAATTATTTGATTACGTGCTACACAACTAAACAAAATCAGTAGAGAGCTACAGTGGTTCATCTGTATGCGTTCTTCTTTGATTACTTTCCTCCAATATTTGTATTTTAGAATTTGTCACTACTTCTGATGTAGCAACTGAAATTGTTGCCACCTTGCACAATAATCCATCATGAATAATATAGATAATATAATTCACTAGCATGCATATTTATTTTATTTTATTTATTACATTTATATACCGTTCCATAGCCAAAGCTCTCTGGGTGGTTTACAACAGCATATGTAGTTTAACAGAAGATGAATAAACAGTATGCAGTTTTTTTGTTTGGATCCTTTTAATAGTAGGTGGAGCCACACTGACAAGCGCCTACTTGGTATCTCCAAGATCATTGACAAAAAAAGGCTGGCCAGTTTTATAATCTCTATTAAAAATTACAAGAAGAGCCATGCTGAATCAGACAAAATCACTCCATTTATGCAGTCCAACGTTCCGTTCACACAGTGGCCACCAGTTGTTTATGGTGTTCCTCAGCAACTTAGTATACAAAGTTATATATACTTTGTTATATATACAGTAAAGTTATATATACAAAGTTAGTATACAAAGACATACTGCCTACAATAATGGAGATAACATATAGCCATCATGTTGTTGAGACGTGTAGTAATTTTGGGAGAGAATTATGGTGGGTGGGTGTAAAGTGTTTTCCCATGCAGAGTGGGAACACCTTGATCCAATTTGGTGAGTTCACCCAAGAGGTATTACTTTCACTCTCAATTTGTTTACCCCCAAGGATTATGCCACATATCCGGATGTGATTGGCTACATCATGCCGTAACGTAATCACACACATGATGTTATATCTGAAAGGCTGGGAAATTCGAGAAGCCCAAAACCAGTCTGAAATAGCATGAAGCAGAAAGTGATGGAAACAATTGATGTAAACAGTAGCAAAGTGAATCAAAGAAGGTATACATTAAGGATGTTTGTTTTTCAATTGCTTTATTGTGTTCTGTAATAAACTGCTACTTTCAGGTTTGTTTTTCAATTTTAGCAGATCGATAGGTACATTAATTCTGACAGAAAGACCAAATCCTTAGTCTGAAGCTTAAAAAGTATCTTTTTTTAAAAAAAAATAGTCAGTTTCTCCTGCATGGCTGTATTTCTATAGAAGAATCAAAGACAGAAAAGCAAGCTGTGCAGAAAATGCCAATATCCATTTCATAAACCTAGTCATGACTGCCAAGAATAGAGTTTCCAGCAATGGATTTTAATAATACAAGTCATCACAAACTATGATTTGGAGGCAAAATTAACAAATGGATTATTTAAATTTAGAAACTGGGTGTTACTTTAGTGCCTTCTGAAGTCCAGTTATTATATTTTGGGACAATTCATGACATAAGTAAATATAATGCGATGCAGAGGGGAGAATGCAGGTTTATTATTTATAAGGCTACATGTGTAGGATGAAGTTGGGAAGGTACCTCAAAATCTGGAGGCACTTTAGTATCAATGGACCGCAGGAACCCTTCAGGCTTCACTTGGGCCATATTTAGATTTTGTATCTACTATTAGATTCTTTTCAGATTAAAATGTATTAATGTTCAAAACATGATAAAATAAAATATTTTGTTAAACACATCTGATAAATCTCATCAACAGAGGGAACATTCTTGTCATGTCAAAAAGATTCATGATCTGTATTTTACAGAATCAGAGCATTGATTTATCTAGCCCAACCTTCTGTAACCTGATGCCCTCCAGATGTTTTGGACTTCAACACTCAACAACACCAGCCAGCCAATAGTCAGGAATGCTTTGTGTTTCTGCCCTTGCTTTGTGATTGAACCTTTGTGCTACCAACCTTGGGCTTCTGCTTGACTCTGCATATTGTATCTGACTGGTTATTTGTGCTTGGACCTTGGCTGCTTCTCAGACCTCTCTCTTGGAACTCTCCCTCTTGCCTGGTAAAACTGTGCCTTTGAACATTGCCTGATTATTGGGTTACTTTTGGATTGCCCCTTAGTTTAACCTGACTGAGCCTGATCCATCCATAGCAGGGTAGTGACCAGATGACCTGTGTACCTTGTTCAGTTTGCAGTTGATGGGCAATTTCAAGGCCCAACTCTTCCTTCTGATGCTTCTTTATCTTTAAACTAAACTTGGACTGTACAGAGAGCAAAAGAGAGGACCTCTGGCAGGCCTTCAAATAAAGGGCTATCCTTTGTTTAATCATCATCATCATCATCATCATCATCATCATCTCATGGCCATCCTGTATGGGTACCACTGGAGGCAATGGAAAGCATCTGGTTTCAGAAGAAAGCAGTAGTAGCTGAAAAGGCACAGGAAGCATGAAGCTACCAAAGAGTTGTGGAAAGCATTGAAAGGAGGAAGGAGTTCTTGGCTGCTGAAGAGGTGTGAAGAACACGGAGAGGATAGAGAGCAGCCAGAAAGGAATAAACATGAGCCTGTGGCAGGGAGGCTACCAAGACCTGGAGAAGAGAGAGAGATGGAGGTGGGCAACTTTGATCAAGTTATGGTCACTTCTCCCCTTTTTCCACCACTCATTCTCTGCAGACCTCAACTAGGGAAAAAGATCTTCACCTTCTAAGACCTTCCCCCCTTTCACAGGGCATTAAACTGGGAGGAGGAAGGCCTTAAATCTGCACAATCCCCAATTCTTTCCCCTCCACCTGTGGTCTGTAGGTGTTGTACCCCCTCTCGATCCGGAGGGAGAGGCGGGTAACAAATACATAAAATTATTATTATTATTATTATTATTATTATTATTATTATTATCTAGGCAGGGGAGGATAAATTATCTGGCAGTGCTTTTTCATAGTGTTCAAAAAGGATCTTATGCAGGCCATGAGTTGAACATCCCTGTGTCTTTTCTGCCATGATTTCCTCACTCACCACAAAGCAAGCAAATTTAAACATATGACGCAGACTTTTTTCTCTCTCAATACCCCCCCCCCCGGATCAGAATTGGGGAAAAACAGGTTAACTATATTGCTATTTATTGTATGCAAAATGGTTATGCATGTCTTGTTGCTCTCAAATATTTGAAGGTTTTCATCTATTGCTCAGAGTGCGTGAAACTTCAGCCAAACCTGGCCTAAGTGATAATAGTTTAATCTCAGAAATTACTCCAGATGGAAACAATTGTATGTTTTATGCCAGAATCTGTGGGTAACCATGCTGATCCAAATGCATTTGATGATATTAATTGTTTAATAAGGACATTTTCAGAAGGGAAATAACAATCACACTTGAGCAGACAGAATATCTCTCACACATTTAAATTTATTTGGTTTAAAGTTAATAATTATTATTAGAGGGTGATTTGTATTAATTTTTTTTAAGATGTATCATTAACTAGAAGAATATTATTGCAATTTATTTAGAGCTGGCTTAGTATGCGACACACTTTACTACTCTGATGTCATTCCTAGTTTTTACTGGAGCTGAAATCCAAAGATATTCATGTGAAGTCATGTCAATGACTTCAGGCCAAGTAGTTTTTAAGAGTTCCAAAACAGTTTTTTTTCATTGAAGCATTAAGACTTGTGGTGGTAAGGTTGCCAATCAGTCAAGACCAGGAAAAACACCATGGCCATATTGTTCATGCTCTTGCCAGAAAAGAAAGGGGTCAAGGTCATTCATCTTAGCATTCCACTTTTAACAGCACACCTTGGGTGGATTTTATAGGTTTTGTGCTTGAACACCAAAGGGCAACCCTGTCAAAGGGCAACACCCACAATTCCAGTGTAGTACCAGAATTCCTGATTTCAAGAGCTGGCAATCCTATTTTGGAATTACCTTGTGCTGGCAGTCAATTTGCTTGAATCAGTATACATTCAAACATATGGAACTTCATAAACTGAAAACTTGTTCAACTATGGTGTAACACAGTAAACATTTTTTAATAGTCATCAGATGTTTTGCATATGCATAAAGTTTTCTTCTTTGGAATAATGTCTTAACAGTAGCATGTAGTGTAATATGTATTCTGACACCTTGGTTTACAGTCCTAACATTGTTTTATTCACATGAACATAATCTCAGGTCTGAACGATGCCAAACAACTTTGGTACAAATGGGAAAGTTTAAATGTTGTAATTTTCTTGGATCTGGTCCTTGCAGTGGCCCCTATTTTTCATCTATGATCTGGTTTGCATGTCACCATTTATTTATTTTTTTATAAAAAGTGGGTTGTTTGAAAATGCAGTGGAAGTGAGCTGGTTCTTGAATGCATGCCTGGTTCTGCTGTGATAAACATTGTTTACCTGATATCTTAACTCAGAATTCTGGTTTATTGGGGGACAGACAACCCAGAATTTGAACCCATGTGGATTGGTGATGTGTGAACTGGTTTAATTTGTTTTTAGCTGTGTATATTTATTGTTTTATATTGTATGATTTTATCTGTTCGCCGCCCTGAGATCCTAGAGATATAGGGCAGAACACAAATGTTTTAAATAAATAAATAAATAAATAAATAAATAAATAAATAATGCATCTGTGGATCTTGCGACAATTCAGGATGTTAACATATGCATACCAGGCTGATGACGAACAGCTCCTCTAACTTGGAATCAGAAAACATAAATCTAAATCTCCAGCTCACATGAATATTCAGAGACAATCTGGGGTAATATAGCAGCTACTGTGCCTGAGCAGTGAACCTTCTTTGGGAACTAGTTGAAATCTAAAATATCAAAAATATCATTTGTGCAGGATTTATATGCCCCATTTCTTGTGAATTATAATGAAAAGTGCAAGTGACCAGCATGTAAGAGTTTTAAAATGTAATAAAATAGGCAGTCTGGTAAAATCAATATTAGCAGTCTGTTAAACAAGTTACCCTGACATCCATATTGCATATGCAGTAGAGAAGCAAATAACACAAGTGAAAACTCAAGGGTATGCTCACCCTGCAGAGTATTTGTATGAATAGCAAATAAATAAATAAAAATGAAACAAACAACCCACAAGTAAAAATAAATGTGTGAAATATAAAGTCTCAGATTTTCATAGAATTTCCGTAAGTGTAAACATATGTAGTTGCATAACAAATTCTTAATATAGATAATATTTAGAAGTTGCTTTTTCATGTGTGTAGTAAGGAAAATACATCTTTAAATGCCTGATTTCAAGTGGTTGAAAATCTTGGTTGACCAGTAACCTAAGCTGAATTGAAATGCCTAATGCCATGGACTAGTGCCTGACCTGCAAGAACAAATAAAAGATTTATGTACACGAGTCTGGTTCTGTGTTAAAGGTTCGGCTCACCCAATAACACTGTGCAAGCAAATCCCAATAAAATAAAACAGCTTCTTGAAAAATGAGGGCATCTAGCCATCTATGCATAATTTCTACAATTTCCTGTACCTATTTATTTTTCTTATAAATGATTAAACATTAACTATGAAATTTGGAGGGCACTTTATATCAGACACTATTTTTTAATGCTCCAATATATGTAAAATGGCAATATATTTATATAAAATAAGCTAATGCTCTATATAAAATAAAATAAGACTCTGTATTTAGTTTTCTTTCCCACTGAGTACAGAATGATTCCAATACAGAATGTACCTTTTGTACAACTCACATACATTGACACAGTTTGCATGTAATGGTCAAAAATTGTGGGTTAATTAATCCAAGATTTGCCACAGCAGATGTGAGCCTTCATTCTGTGTCCATTTTAAATATTCAGACCTCAATTGGGTGTTGCTAGGTTACATCCGAACCTGGATGCTATAGATTAACTGTGGGTTAACACCCACAGTTAACCTATACTAGTTGTTAGGATTGAAATTGAAAATAAATCTGTCAGTATCATAATGGCTTTATACAAATCTATGGTGCAATCACAGAATACTTATTGCTGCATCTCAGAAAATATATTGTTGTAGAATTGGAAAAGATTCTAAGAGGGGCAACCAAAATGGTTAGGGAACTGAACCAACTCCTCTCTTAGGACGAGCTACATCATTTGGAGCTTTGTAAGGCTAAACATGCCTAATTCTATCAGTCTCTCCTCATAGGGCTTTGTTTCCAGAGCCCTGATCATTCTCGTTGCCCTCCTCTGAATCCCCTCCAGTTTGTCTGTGTCCTACTTGAAGTGGGGTGCCCAGAACTGGAGGCAATACTCAAGATGAGGCCTAACCAGTGCTGAATAGAGGAGAACCAGTATCTCACACGATTTGGAAGCGATACTTCTATTGCTTCCAAATCGCTTCCAAAGTACCATTTGCCTTTTTCTTTTGTACCCACATCACACTGTTGGCTCATATTCAGCTTGTGATCTACAACAATTCCAAGATTCTTCTCGCTTGTAGTATTGCTCAGCCAAGTATGAATGAAGCTGAATCAGTGGTGGGAATTATTTATTTATTTATTTATTTATTAAAAAGGGAATATTTCACATAATGCAATGGGGGAATAAACCTCTCAGTGGCTAATTGCCATGATGGCTATATACTGCCTCCAGTATCAGAGAGACCGTATCACACAATACCACTTGCTGGGAAATAAAGCTGGAGTTGGCTATTGCTGTCATGTCCTGTTTTCCAACCAGATGTCCAGATAGCCATTGGGGGAATTTCTGGACTAAATGGGCCTTTGGTCTGATTCAGAAGTGTTCTTCTCAGGTAAACCTTAGAGATTTTTTTTTTTGGCTCTTATCTTTTGTCCCCACAATTGGGTATTTACTAAGTGGTATACACAGGTTTAAACCTTGGGCATCACCCCCCATCTGATGGTCTTATGACATTCCTTGTTTGGTAGCTGTTTTGTGTTTTGTTTGTTTTTTATTTACATAGTGAAAAACCAAACCATTAACTCGAAACAATAAGTATCAAAATGGTTTGATTGCAGAGATATAAACCTGTGATTGTAAGCCTATGCGGCAGGGTCTTGCTATTTACTGTGTAATCTGTACAGCACCATGTACATTGATGGTGCTATATAAATAAATAATAATAATAATAATGAATCAAAGTGTGAGGAATAAGAACCAATTAACTCTGTTGAGCAAATTAAAAGTCTGATACAAATAAAATAAAATAAATCTCTTTTGAAAGTTAAGAATGATCATTATCAGCAAACTTTTTGAAGTTGTCTATAATCGACAGCCAGAAATAATGATGAACTAACCTTCTTGAGGTGCCATGACTACTAATATTCTTAATACTTTGGAGAAACCTTTGCTAAGTATTTAATAACACAGCTCATTCTACTGAGGTCCAGGTTAATTGTACTGAAATTTATTCCACCAATCCCTGACCCTTGGTAAGAGAAGGTAGGAAGCCTAATTGGTGTTGTGGCTAAAATGAAACTTTTGTGAATATGACATTTGTGCTGAATTATCTACAGATAACTGCAAGAATATCTCCCTTTGTCAACGTTTTTAATGCTATCCATTTCTCTGGCTATGATTCCAGAAGACAGGTATATTAATATCATCTCTGGCTAGAAGGCAGGAATATTAATATCATCACCCCCATTTGTAAAAGGGTTAGGACCAGAGTCTGCAGCCCACCTGCAATTGGGCTGTAGCTTAATGTCACTGCAAAATTATATGCTTCATATCTGCTTGCCAATTTAGAAGATAAGTTATATTTACAAAGAACAAACTGTCTTATGATCTGATTATGAACAATGTAAACAATGTACTTTAATTCAAGTAAATACTCAAAGGAAAGTATTCATAGCGTTTATACATCACTTCTTAGGGCCAAGTGCTCAGAAAGCTGTATAAAAAAAATAAATGTTATAAGACAGAATTAGGCACATCACATAAGTGCACTGCCTTTGTGGATCTGTAAGTATCCTTTGAATCCATAGTACAGAGAAAGATTATGAACAACACTGTAAAGGAAGAAAAGTTGTAAAGGAGTTGACCACCACTTATTCTTCTTAGAACTTCATATTCATTAATTTCTAGTATTTATAAACCACTTTTTAGGGTCAAGTGGCTTATAAAAATCTTTTCTAGGGCCAAGTAGCTCAAAAAGCAATATACAAAAGAGAGCCAGTGCGGCACAGTGGTTAAAGTTGTTGGACTGGTATTAAGGAGATCCGTGTTCTAGTCCCCACTCAGCCAAGAAGCTCACTGGGTGATTTTGCACCAGCATCTGACCTATCTCACAGAGTTGTTGTGGAGATAAAATTGAGAGGAAGATTATGTAAGATGCCTTGGGTTCCTTGCAGGAATAAGGCAGGATATTAAATAAATAAATAAATAAATAAAAAAATAAAATAAGATACAATAGGCTTATCAGACAAGCATAAAGTTACAAAGGTCACAATCCTATGCATGTTTAAACTGAGAAAAGGCCTTCAACTCCCAGCAATCGCCAGCCAACCATGTTGGCTGGGGAATTCTGGGAGTTCTAGGACTTTTTTTTTTTTTTTGTCTAAACACGCATAGGGTTTTGTCCTAAGAAGAAAACTGCAATGAATTGCTGAAGGGCTGAATGTAAATTAACCAAAACTGAGTACCATAACTGTGGATCCACCACTGAGAACATATACTGATTCATCTTTGAAATAAAGAGCTGCCTCAGTTCTGAAAGATAGTCTGAGAGCATTCCTGCAACTTGGGGAATCAAATATGGATGCATACTTGTCCTTTGCTTCTTCTTTTTAAACTTTAATTATGCTCTTTCTTTATAAGAGTGACAAATTATTTCCATTTCTGTTGTTGAAAGGAAACTACTGGTATTACAGTTGACCAATGACATGATTCTGTTTCTCATGCACAAATAGGTTTGAGTTTTGGGGAATGTCTCTAAATCTGAACAAGTTTGCATTATGACAAAAATATTGCTTTTGGAAGGTAATATAATTCTTCCCATATATGGGTATATTGATTGTTATAGAACTGAACATGTATATTCACGTGTCCTTTTTATTAATATTGAAGTGCACTGATAAGTGTTGGGTCACAATATGCATTCCATATACCGCTTTTCTAGCGTGATTTCCCACTTTTTATTCCATATTATCCAAAATATGGATAATATGGAATATTAAACTTGGTGTTTTAAATTTGTAATCTTGCATTGCTGCTGTTTTTATCTGGTTGTGCTTTTATATTGTATTTTATAGTATGGTTTTGTACTGTTGTTTTATACTTTGAATGTTTTTAACTTTTGTGAACTGCCCAGAGAGCTCCGGCTATAGGGTGGTATAGAAATGTAATAAATAAATAAAATAAAGCAACAGATGTCAATTTGTGCACTGCGAGGTATAAATGGGCAGAATGGGATCATATCAATATAACACAAGGTGTAGATCTGAACCTAAAATATCTGGATGAAACGGTGACATTCTCAGAACATGGAAGTTGGAAAGATCAAGTTAAGGCTGCTAAGCTAAATTGGAACACTCTGCCCATACGTACTTAGGTTATAGAGATGAATTAAGTGGAGGGACACATCTATCTTAAGTATTATCATAGGGCAGATATTTGAGGGCATTGCTGGATATAATTTAAAGTTCTCCCAAAAAAGAGGGTTCATGTGTCTATGGCCTCAGCTAGACCTACGGGTTTAGCACGATGGAGGGGTGAGGATCTCGCAATATTGTTATTGTGAGATCTCCCCCTCTGTTTACACGCGGTGTGCGACGGCCTCAGAAGAACAGGACATCACGCCTGCCATTTTGTTTTTTGTTTTTGTTCTTAAAGTAGATGAGCGCAGGAGCACTCGAGCGAAAATGTGAGTTTTTTTTTAATTTAAAACAATTTCCCCCACCCCACCCCCGATGTGTGTTTCCTGGCTCCTCGCGAATAACTGCAAGGAGCCAGAAGAAACTGTGACACCTGCCTACATGTTACACGGTCTCAGGATCAGCCCAAGACCATGGAAAAAGCGGGCTACAACTGTAAGGCGATATCCTGGGGAAAGGGAGGGATCCTTCCTCCCTGCTCCCAGGATGCCCTGTGCGTCATGTGGATGCACAGGGACAATCCCGGGGCAATCCCCGGGATATTGCCCTGTCTAGCTATGGCCTACGTAATGTTCCACCAAATGTCCTCTGCAGTCAGCAAAAAGTTACCAAATAGTCAGTAAGTTTTGTAAGACTATTCTTCAAGCAAGATGTTATGTTTGAAAAGAAAGTAAAAAATTATTATTATTATTATTATTATTTATTTATTTATTTATTTATATAGCACCATCAATGTACATGGTGCTGTACAGAGTAAAACAGTAAATAGAAAAGGCAATTTCAGAATTAAAATAGAAATGTTTTTTCATGCATGTATGGGATGGGATTGTGGGAGGGGAGGGCTGTTTTAAAAAATTGCAGTACCCCTTAATTGAATATTAGGCCCTGAAGTGGGCCTCCAACCAACCTGTAATTCTAGCACTTAAGGACATGGATGTGGTAGATTGTTTTAAAACATATGCTTTTAATTTTGCTGGATTATATATTTATTTAGTTCTATTATGACACATGGTTAAAATAGCCCACTTATTTTGATACTAGTAAGTCATGTTTTTGCGAGTTCTACATTTTATTATGAAGCTTATTTCTGAGAAATCAATTTACAAAGAACATTAATTAACCCCAAGATTTCAAACAACTTTGGAAAGTAAACTTCTGTATACATAATCAAATGTTGGTTGTACTCAGGAGCATAACGATAAAAAACAAAACAAAAAATATTTATGAACCAGGGTGTCTTTTTTTCATACACAAATAACATCACTTATAAAGACATCTTTATTATTTGTGCTGGGAGCCGAATCACTACCCCTGTTCTGTGTATCCCAAGGGGTTTTTCAGGAGCGTTAATTTTACTTTCAGTTAAATTTTGATACGAATTTACCAACATTTGCAAAGTTCTCTATATTTGGGAGAAAAAGAAATTGACATTTAAAAAATTCAAATGTGGGAGAAACCAAAGCGGATAGGTTTATCCCTTCAGACCCAGGGCTTGTTGTGTTTAGCTCTTAAAATGAATTTGAACATCTGGGTACTCCACTCTGTTAGTGCTGAATTAGGGTTGCCACTACTGTTTCCTGACAAGCTTCTCATCTTTAGCAATTTTATGCATAGAATCATAGAATAGTTGGAAGGGGCCTACAAGGCCATTGAGTCCAACCCCTTGCTCAATGCAGGAATCCACCCTAAAGCATCCCTGACAGATGGTTGTCCAGCTGCCTCTTGAATGTCTCTAGTGTGGGAGAGACCACAACCTCCCTAGGTTACTGATTCCATTGTCGTACTGTTCTGACAGTCGGGAAGATTTTCCTGATGTCCAGCCGGAATCTGACTTCCTGTAACTTGAGCCCATTATTCCATGTCTTGCACTCTGGGATGATTGGGATGATCAAAAGGGACCTTTTGAGAGTATTGCTCCATGAGATGTGAAGGGCCCTTACTAGAAAGGAAAATTTGTGATACACTACTAGCTTCCCCTCTTTTCCTTCCCTACCTCAAAACCTAAATTTAACCAACAAAGTGGTTTTTAGTATCATAGCGTTTTTGAAGCAAAGTAGTGAAATGTTGTAGTATAACTTTTTGAATACAAAAGTGCACTTCATCATCATTTATTATTTAAGTTAACTCTAATTCACTCTTATCTTGCCAAGAAAACAATGTAAAATATTTATTGCAAAATCGTGTGAAAAATAAATTATACAGATTTTTCTTCCATTCTCTAACCTTTGTATCCTCATTTTTGTATTTGTGATGAAATCTGCTTAGAACATAAAAATTAAAAAGCTGCATGCAAAGCCAGATTAATTTATATTAAAATCTATATGAATATTCATAATAATTAAATTGAAAGGTTTTCTTAATGCTTACATTTGGGAGCAGACTCTTTGGTTGACATTCATAGAAGCATTAAATTAGGAATACACTTTTTTTATTTCCCAACTGTTCATGTTTATACACTGGCAGGTTGCTATTGCTCACACACACACACCACAAAGGAGCTGAAGCCCTACTGAGGCATTGTGCCTGAACAAGTAATTATATCAACACATGTGCGGGCCATGGGGCCATTCATGATGACCCTGTCAACATCACTGTCCTTATGTCTTCAGGGCCCACCCAGCCCCTGTGTTGAGCAGGGAGGTATAAAGGGTGGGGAGTTCTACTCAGGCTTGTGTGATCGGGAACCCTGCTTTGTCAGAGTTCCCAATCTCGAGAAGCTTTCTACTTACATGGAAATGAACATGAGTAAAAGTCTCCTCCAGACTTTTCCCCTTAAGACACAAAGAGTAGGGACTATGAGGCAGCACACACAAGGATGTTGTAATAATAATAATAATCCACTATGTAATATAATCAACCTTGTTTAAACACCTATGGCCAGAGTAGGTGTTCCTTCTTTGGCATTTTGAACAATAGACCAATAAATTTTACCTCGATGTATTAACGGAACTGCAATTAACATATCTTATTGTGACTAAACTATGATAACGTTCTGTTATATATTGTACTGTAAGATGTCTTTTGTTGATGCTGTGGTGGATGATATTGGCTAAAACTTATTTTGGTTGCATAATAAAGACTTGCATTAGTATTGAGTCACTCATTTCCCATTTTTCTTTTTAAGAATTCACAAGTGTTATCAGCTGATTGACTAGTTGCATAATAAACTTTTTAAAACTCTTGTGCTTAGGTTCTACTTACACTAAGAGTGATTCAGCAGTGTCTTTCGTTTTTGTTTGCTTTTGCATGGTAATACGAAAGTATGTTTTGGAGGTTTTGATTGTACTTAATCAGAAGCGTTTCTAAATCTCCTGTAAGAATCTGCTTCAAGTTGAATGGTCCCTTTGAAATTAGGTACTCATAAGTTCAGTTGAATTTAGAAAGGCATCTTGAAGTCTAGATGTCAAATTGTAAATCAAGAAGTGTTTGTACTCATTATTAATACACTAGTAATAACACATATTCAGGTTTCTTGGGCAAGTTGGCAATATTATCTACCTTCACTTCATTCACTCTGGAGTTGACCTGAGCCAATAGAAGCACATGTAATCTCTGCAGAAACTAGGGGAAAGAAGGATACACCTCGTTTGCACTCTCCACCATACACAAGCAAGTGGAGATGAGGGCAATTTCAAAAGAGGAACATATCTCTCCTAACGTTTCTTTTCTCTGTTATTGGAACCTGCATTAAATCTGAAGATTTGTTGGATGCAGATTTAGGTGCATGCAGCTATGGTAGCAGAGGTTCCATTCCTGGGCAAGGTACTTGAGCGAGTGGTTGTGGGCCAGCTCCAGACACTCTTGGCTGAGACTGATTATCTGGATCCATTTCAGTTGGGTTTCAGGCCTGGTTTTGGCATGGAAACAGCCTTGGTCACCCTGTATTGGGAGAAAGACAACATGAGTGTGACTGTTGATTCTCCTTGATCTCTCAGTGGCCTTCGATACCATCAACCATGGTATCCTTCTGGGATGACTGAGTTGGGAGTGGGAGGTACTGCATTGCAATGGTTCTGCTCCTACTTGGTGGATCGGCTCCAGAAGGACATTGCTCAGCCCCGTGGATTCTCCAGTATAAGGTTCCGCAGGGGTCAGTCTTGTCCCCCATGCTGTTCAACATCTACATGAAAACGTTGGGTAAAGTCATCTGGAGTTTTGGAGTGTGTTGTCATCAGTATGCTGATGACACACAGCTCTATTTCTCCTCATCTTCATCAGGTGAGGCTGTGGATGTGGTTGTGACAATGGACTGGGTGAGGGCTAATAAACTGAAACTCAATCCAGACAAGACTGAGATGGTGTTAGTGGGTGTTTCTTCTGACTGGATAGAGGGTGTTCAACCTGTTCTGGATGCACTCCCCCTAAAGGAGCAGGTTCATAGCTTGGGGATTCTCCTAGAACCATCTCTGTCAATTGAGGCTCAGGTGGCCTCGGTGGCATGGAGTGCCTTGTACCAACCTCGGTTGATGGCCTAGCTACGCCCCTATCTGGACAGGGATAGCTTGGCTTCAGTTGCCTATGCTCTGGTAGCCTCCAAGTTAGATTACTGCAATGCGTTCTACGTGGTGCTGCCTTTGAAGATAGTTCAGAAAATGCAGCTTGTGGAAAATGCAGCAGCCAGATTGATACCAGGAACCAGAAGGTTTAAACATATAAGACTGATTTTGGCCCATTTGCATTGGCTGCCTGTATGTTTCCAAGCCCAACAGTACTTCTACTGTTACTTTCTACTGTTAGTTTTACCCTACCCTGTGCCTGCTTACCCTACCCTGTACCTGTTTGCATTCTCTTCCCCTCCTTATTGTTTTACTATGATTTTATTAGATTGTAAGCCTATGCGGCAGGGTCTTGCTGTTTACTGTTTTACTCTGTACAGCACCATGTACATTGATGGTGCTATATAAATAAATAATAATAATAATAACACACATAGTCTTGTTCATATACCTTCTTGGGGCATAAAGCCTGAATATGTACATTGATGGTGCTATATAAATATATAATAATAATAATAAATAATAATTATGTGAGTACAAGGGTAGATTCACATGCTACAATCAGTGGAGGCTCATAGCTCCAAATTTGGGATGCAAATCCATTCCATATTTCAGTCAGAACCAGCCAGAACTCTAAAGGAAACATCTAAGGCATTGAACCTATTTTTGGGGGGTGGGGGAGTATTCAGCACATTGGATAGCTTCTTTAGAGTTCTGGCTGGTTCTGAATGAAACTCAGAATGGATTTACAGCCCAACCGATATCAGACCCACCAGCCTCCACTGACTACACTAATTTATTTATTTATTTATTACATTTTTATATCGCCCAATAGCCAAAGCTCTCTGGGCGATTCACAAAAATTAAAACCATAATAAAACAACCAACAGGTTAAAAACACAAATACAAAATACAGTAAAAAAAAAAGCACTAATCTTATATCTCAGAAAAACTGGTGACAGGGAGAAGCATTCTAGCCTAGCCATCTGTCTGACATACTAGTTTTCAACATGCAAGACATTTTTTCAATTTTTTTTAAAAATTTTTTTGCATGGATTCCTACAGTCTCAACTACTACAGCCCAAGCTGCAGACCTCAACAAGAACTAGGTCTCTTTCAAAGCATGTGTCTCTTCCAGAACATAAACATATAGCATATAATCAAATCGTTTTCTAGACAAACAGTGTGTTTATAAGGAACTGATCAACCAAAGGCTCCAATTGTAAATATTATATAAGCTACTCATGATTAACTGAGGATTGTTGCTATTGTTGTTTTTAGATGTGAGTGTTGTGGCACAACATAACAAAAATGTTTCCTCTCTGCAAACCACAAAGTTGTCGTTAATAGCCAATTTTGCCCAGCTTGCTTAAGGCTATGCATATATGTCAAGCTTTTCCAGTTGTGCATCTATAGAAGAAGGATAAAACCAATGCTGAATGTAAATTCAATAGAGGCTATATGACAGTGTTGATCAGTTTTTATGTGTTAACAGTTGCTAAGCTTTCGAACTGTTACCTATCCACTCTTACTACATGATCAACACCATTTGCTTTTTATCAGTTCTCCAGGGCAGGATCTACACTACTGCTTATAATGGTTTATAAGGGTTATGACAACTGTTCAGTCCCAGGACACATTACATATACTGTTTTCATACCGTTTTAAAAGTGTTATATCCTGCTTGGTGTAGATCGACCCCAGCTTCAGTGTTGTCTGCTATAGATATGTAGTTCTTAAAGAAGTCAGATATATGAGGATGGATAGGAGTAAGATTCTATTGCTGATTGATAGAAGTGGTGATTTGTGCAAGATGTGAGACAGGACCAATAATCATATTGCTATATTTTCTTAAAAGTTCTTTACTGGATTTTCAAATGTAATTACATCAATACCAATAAAGCAATATAACTCACCATTAACATGTAATGGCAAAGATATTTATTTATTTAAAACATTTGTATACTACACTATATCACTAGGATCTCAGGGTGGCATTTTATATCATTGTATGATATAAAACATATTTTTATATCATACAATATAAAACAATAAATATACACAGCTAAAAATGAATTAAATCATGAATCAAGTTAAAACCAGTATATAATACAGAATATCTAGGTGTCAGCATAGTTTGCCCTATTCACATCTAGATAATTGTAATTTTCTATTTCATATAAGATAATAATGTTCACATGACAGATTTAAAGAGTCTCTTCAAAATTGTATATTTAGCAGTTTATTGGCATATGGTTGCTTGTATATATCTGAAATAAAAAGGATACCATATGGTCTCAAATTGGTCTTGTTTAATTACACCTCTTATTAATCTATCTTGATAAGTCAGTTCCTCAGCTGGAGCCATTTGCCAGATTTTTTGTACGCCATCCATTGGTAGTATAAACCCCTGGCTGTTTTCCATGCTGCACCACTTCCAGTCTAGCTGCTTTCAGCAGCATTGTGATGAGCTCTTTATGCAATATGCTTTCATGCACATCATTGAAAATAGAGAGTACAGCTAGCAATAGATTAAGAGGTATTTGTACTATGTTAGAAATTGCTGCAAATACTTGTTGCCAGTAATTGGTAACCTTGCGACACCATCGCATGTGCTTAAGTGACCCCCATTCTTTGCATCTCCTCCAATACAGAGGTGAAAGAGTTATTTATACAATGCATTTACTCTCGCTGTATTTATATGATGCAGATGTTTTCATATATTCAGTGCATTAGACCACTGCAATTTAGGACCAAAGTTTAGGGATTATAGGACTTCTGGATTTCTTCCTTCCACCTCCCGATATAGAGAATATGTAGAGATATTTCCTCAAAGGGGAAACCTATATGAAGAATATTCTCCTTTAAGTGGCTATCTGTTCTTTCATTTGTTCCCCGCTCAGAATTATGTAGGAAAGTTAGGGAGCCCAAAGATAAAAGAACTTGTATGTTGGATAAGATGAAGGTGTTAGAGTAAAACAAGAGTAAAGCAATTGGGTGGGTCTGGCATCAGGTCCATCCATTCCATAGATAGGTCTAGGGCAAATACCTTACCCATCCATGGAATATTCTCTCTCTCTCTCTCTCTCTCTCTCTCTCTCTCTCTCTCTCTCTCTCTCTCACACACACACACACACACACACACACACACACACACACACACAGATTTAAGCTTATTATAAACAGCACTTAGTCATCTTTGATTTGCTTGGAAAAAAATCTGTATTTCATTACAGAGTAATTATGGGATAATAAAAGTTTGAAAATTTCTTTATAGACCGATATAAGGAGTTCCTAGTGCTGGCACATAGGATCTACTTTCTGTGAAATTGTTTGTTTCACTTTGGAGGGAGAAAAAGTAAAGGAACTTAGTTTCTAACAATTCCTTTGTGAAAAAATAGAGTGACAGCAGTGGGATGTCTTCCTAAAAGGTGAGAGAAAGAAGGGGATCAGAGAGCAAAAGCTAATAGGCAGCAGAAAAATATATGAGAACAACAGTGTAAGGAAAGTGAAAATAAATCAGAGAAATGTAAGGGAGTGAGAATACAGATAGAAATGTAAAGGTCCAGGTGTGCTAACAGAATAGAAAATGCTCAGCTCAAGCGTAAAGCTGGTGTTGCTACCTAAGCTACCACCTGAAGGCAGGAAGAAAATACTAGCTTTGAAGTGTTTGGTTCGGTTAGAATGAGAGAAACAGAAAAGTTTGCATTGAATAAATATGTTGTGTGCCATTTGTTTCAGGGAGATTATTAAAATTATGTTATTGCCAATTTTTGGACAAATAATGAAAAGAAATTAGATTTAACATCATTTAAAAATGTTATTACTTCATGAGTGGAAAATAAAGCAATAATTCTATTTTAAATTTTTACAGAGCAATCGTATGGCTCTCAGACATTATCTAGCGAGCCATAAGAGCCATCAGATCTCCTTCTCTGTGACCGTAGAAAGAGATATGATCACAGAGGATGAGATCTGATCCCTCCCACAGCGTCCATGGAAAGCTGCTCTTAGAAGGTCATAACTGTGATATCATTAGACAAGTTGGCAGTGCCGATACAAGCTCTCTCGCCATCTGACAGCACCCCAATTGCCATGCCACTTCGCCACTGTGGCCTATCCCATGCTGCTGCCACACATCCCCCACCCCTGTCCTCATGTTATGGCTCTTCAGCAGTGTTCTGGGTATGTGGCAGCTCCGGAGTCCCACTGGCCCCACTCTCCCTGTGTGATAAATACCATAGTGAAAAGGTAGGCAAGGGGGCTCCCCAGAGTACCCAGCAGTGGGAGGAGCTCCTGGTGAGTGGGTAGATGGGGGAGCGCACAATTTGTCACTCCTCCCATGCTGCCTGTTGTGGGGGATTCACCCTGCCTCATGAGAGGTCTGCCATGGAAGTTGGAAGGGGAGAAAAGGGGACTTGCTGGAGGATGGAAAGTGAAGGGATGATGATAAGGTGGGATCTGCAGGGTTCTAAAGTGTCTCTATTACCTGTCAGCTAGAAATATAAAGAAAAGGAGAGACTGGAAGGCACTTTTGCCTCCATCCTCCTTCCACCCTGATTGGATCTTGTGAACAGAGAATACAGAGGGATCCAACCTTGAAGCCCTCTGTTTATTAAGCAGCAATCACTTAGGATTGCACTCTTTAAAAAAGCCTTTTTATTATTATTATTCCAAATGGTAGTATACTTAGAGCAGCCTTGAGAAAGGACTATAGCTCACAGAATTAATACATGCTTTGCATGCAAAGCTCTCAATTTCAGTACCTGGCATCACCAGGTAGGGCTGACAAACTCCCCTGTCTGAAAGCCTAGAGACCATTACCAATCAGTGTAGACAACACTGAGTTATATGGGCCAATAGTCTGAAATAGCACAAGGCAGTTTCTTACATGGGTTTTAGGCCTCATCTACACCAAGCAGGATATTGCACAATGAAAGTGGTATATAAAAGGCAGGCGCCACACTACTGCTTTAAGGTGGTATTGAAGTGCACTGACAACTGTTGGGGCCCATTGACACCTGCCATATACCACTTCTGTCCTGCTGTATCCTGCTTGGTGTGGCTCCTACCTTTTCTATAACACTTTCATAGTGCAATATCTTGCTTGGTGTAGATTAGGCCTCAGTCAATTTGAATCCCTAACATTTGACAATGAACAAGTTGAACTATTAACCGTGGATAATATCATAGAGTTATATAAGGGCATAGCTAGACAGGGTGATATCCTGGGGATCGTCCCAGGATCGTTTCTGTGCGTCCACATGATGCACAAGGCATCCCAGGAGCAGGGAGGGATGATCCCTCCCTTTCCCTGGGATATCACCCTACCCTTTTTTCTTGGTTTTTCCGCAGTCTCGGGATGATCCTGAGACCGTGGAAAGTGTGGCCTGCCGCCACAGTTTGTCCTGGCTCCTCGTGAGTAACCGCAGGGAGCCAAGCACAGAGCTCCTCAGGAGCTCTGTGCCTATTGGGGGTGGGGTGGAGGGAGCGGGGAAATTATTTTTTTAAAAAATACTCACATTTTGCGCACGAACACTCGTGCGCTCTGTCTCCTTTAAAAGAAAAAAACAAAATGGCGGTCGCACACCGCATGTAAATGAGGGCGACGATCTCGCAATCATAAAATTGTGACATCATCACCCTGCACCCCCTCTCGTTTAGCTGAGTCCTAAGTCACTATATAAGTCACTAATGTCTCAACATGTCCAATTCTGATCATATGGGACTCTTTGCCATTTAAGATAGGGCTGGGCAACATGCAGGCTGAAGGTTGCATATGGCCCATGCTACCCCCCAAAATACAGGGCATTAAAAAAAGTGTCCCTAGTGGCTACAGAGTGCGAAAAGTGTCAAAATTATGATACTGGCAAAATTCACTGAATTGCTTCACTCCCAGTCCGAACATTCTGAAATCATGTTTGCAGTATGCATGGACATCAGGGTGAGGGGCTAGTCCCTGCTCACATGTTGGAGTAAGTATTATTCATAACACTTCCATAAGGCTTCTCTCTCCCAGAAACCTACCTGTGTTTTTTTCTACTGTAATGCAACCTCCCACTATGAGCAATTATGTTTGCCACAGTCATAGAGTTTCTCACTCCTGGCCTGCTGGTGAGTGTGTTTGTTGTGTAGGCTGTGGTTTAATGAAAGCCTTATTCACCATAGCTAAAGCCGTGGTTTAAGGTGTCTTCTGAACAGGGCCAATGAGAAACTGCAGTTAGTTAAAAGCAGAAGTGAAAGCCCACAAGAGAAGGAGAGGAGATGTAGGAGTGCACAAGCTGTGGTTTAGTATTATGTGCGAAACAAACCAATGACCTAGTTTGATTATGCATTGTTAGATCTGATCTGGAAGTGAATGAATATATTTATACTGTATTTACAAAATAATTTAAGAGAGGCACATGTTAAGGCACATGTATTTTTAACGTATGTTAGGTTCTTTTACAAATAATAATAATATATATATTATTATTATTTTTACCAAAATCAAGTAATTGCTTATTTGCCATTGCTGTAAACATCTTGAATTTGGAAGGAAAGTATATTAATCAAATTAAAGGTTTTCTTCCTTTTAAATTGTAAGTATCCTGTGAATTCCCTTAAAGCTATTTTGATTGTTGTAGTTCACGCAGTAAAAGCCTGCAGTTAATATGAGTTGTTTCTACACACAATTACCAATGTATGATAGTGCTGTACTCCTGCTGAGATGTCCCTATAATTTTATGTTTTTATTGTACTCTAATTTAATTTTTAGAGGGTTTCTTATTTAGACTCTTAGTTTAGATGCTATGTCCATGAAGCAATTTTGCAAGACTATACAGTACTCATATTTAATGGGGTGCTTTCTAAGATTAGTAGTTTGAAGATTGGGTATATTGAGAGCACTTTTTAAAATGCAGTTCTAAATAAATTAAATAAAATCATCTGATACCTCTACTTGCTTTTGCTTTTTGTCTCCCAAGTTGTAATAACTTGTAGGAAAATACGACACAGCATTTTAACATCCACAGAACTTATTTTTTTATAACGTACTTTAAGTGTGAGGGAGAATATAGCAAAGTGCCTTATTATTGAGACAGCCTCCTTTCATTTTGTTGCTGTTGTTGTATGCTCTGCAGCCAGCTAAGAGCAGCATTTTAGGAATAAACTAAGTGTTATGTGGAAAATCTCACATATTAAAGCTTTGCTATTATTTTATTCATTCATTCATTCATTCATTCATTTATTAAAGCCTCTTTGAAAAGGAATGATTGAGTGTGGAGAAGCAGCAGAGGGAAGGTTTTTGATTTCTGGTGTTTTACAGGGTGGTGGTTGTTCAGTTCTTCTTGTTTTATCTCATGTTTTAATATTGTTTTATCATTTATTTTTATGAACTGCATTGATCTTTTTTTTTAAGAATGAAAGCCAGCATATTAATGTTTTAATGAAAATAACCCTGTTTGTTACCATTGTTTCTTAGCTTTAAATGGAAACTCTTATCAGAGTTTTATCCTTCTGGAGTTCAAAAGTAGGGAAGTGGCAAAATAGGGTGATTTTTAGAAACATTTTTACCAGCATCAACAGGCACCCACATAAGACTGGCTGTTTTGGAGATGTCACAATTTTTGTACAATGGCCAGATAGTCAAACCTTTTGAACTTTATGACTGAAGTATTTTGACATGAACTCTTGGACTATATTAGGAGATAACTCTTTGAGTATATTAGGTGATTGACATTATCACTTCTAGATGTCTTCTTCTCTTGAACATAACCTAGGGATGGCACAGGAAGGAGCTATAATTAGGTCCTGGTTCTTACATAATATTGCTCCAACCCCAGGTCTTTGAGATGCTACGAAGTCCTTCTTTTATATAGGCAGAGTGTGCAAAAACGCAAAGGCTGGTGTATTTTTATTTTTAAGAACCAACAACTGAATCACTGAGCTATGATGTAGAACATATCTCAGGGAAGCTCCGAAGTCTTTGAAGCAAGGGAGATGTGCCATCTCTGTGTTTGTCTTACCAAGTTTGGGGAAGTTCCTAACTCACGGTTTGGGCAGGCATGAATTGTTGGGAGCAGCCTTCAGATCTGTCTCCATATGAGTCCAAGAAATCGCCTCTTACTTCAAAATGTGCATGTGTAAATTGAATCATAGATTGGAAATGTGAAAGAATAGTAGCTGTGTTCCTAGAGTTCCTTATTTAGTTGTATGAGATGCTTTTCTGTACTTTCGTGTGATATTACAGTAATAAATAGTAGTGGTTTTCTTCTGCCATTACTCTGATGCATTTTATTGGTTTAAAAAAGGCACAGTGTAGGGATATTGTATGGAGTAGGAAATAGCTGGGTTAGAACAGATCACAAATTTAATAAAGGAATATGACGTAATACAATAGCGAAGAAGATTAGTGCAGTGACATGATTGTAACCAATTCTGCTGAGATGCCCAGGGTGACATGTATGGATAGCCAGGTGACATGCTTCCTTGTTTGCTTAAACTCACAATGGAACTATACCTGATGAATGACTCTCTTCCTCTTTTGTGGACAGGTAGTGGTGAAGTAAGCTTCAGGCTGGAGCATCTGATAACCCATTTGGGTTGTACCATATTTCATTGCCATTGTTACGTCCTTGCCTGATCCTTGTGGTCCAATGGAAGGAGCACACCTGACTGTGATCCATGAGCTTGAGGTTCACCTCAGCAATACTTGCAGTAGAGCATTTAGCATTGCAGCACCCACCCTCTCAAATGTGTTCCCATTGACATTAGTCAAACATTTACAGTTTTGATCTTTAGGGCACAACCTTATTGGGTTGCCATCTATTGGAAGGTAGTGTCTGATCTTGGAGGCTTCCAAGTATCAAATGCCCTGCTAGGTTGCTGCTAACAGGGCAGAAGAAGCTCTGGAGGCAGTTTTTGCCTCTCTGTTGTTCTTTTTGTAAGTTTTCCTCTACATAAGTATGTCTAAAAGAGGCACACTGCTGTGGGCAGAGCTTGGGCTGGAGAGAAGAATATGATTTTTCATATTCTGGCCTCTCCCCTCCCTTCCCCTTCCCTCCCACCAGAAAAACCCCTGTGTGGCCTACCGACCTGCAAGCAATGGCCACCTGCAAAGGCTTATGGGTGAATGGCTGCTTCTGCCTTTAATCTAGGAAACTGACAGTTTTCTGTATTAGTCTGCAACATTCCTTTAGCTATGGAAAAGGTGGGTCAAAGTACAGTTACAGTGACCTTATGGAAGTACCAGATGCCTTATCTATAGGCCTGGTATTGTATCTAGAAGCACTAACGAGCTGACATTCCAAAATTGCTATGTCGAGAGCCTATGCCATAACACCCCATCTATCTGGTGAGAAGCTTACCGATGCCAAGAAGATGTGCTTATGTATGCCAAAGAGATGTCAAGAAGTGCCTTGCTTATCACTCAGTCCAATTACTGCTATAGATCCTATGCTGAGAATAAATGCTTTGTTATTAATCCCAGTAATAAATCTCTTGCTTAACTTGGCAGCCGTGCCAAGTCTAGTATGTTATAAGTTACTTTTGTGCCCAGGGGTGGGTGTACCAGAACTGCTCAAGTGGTTGTGCAAACCATTGCAGTCTGGATCCATCTTATTGGGTACACCTGATGTGTTGTAAGTTACTCAATAAATTGTCTCCTTGTAAGCAAACCTTGAATCTGACTAATAGTTTCCTTGGTAACCCGAAAAACCTTACAAGCCCATGGCTGGGGCAATGCACCCCCTTCCCCCCTTTTTTAACTTCTAGAGGTGTCCAATTATTTTTGTAGTAGCTTAGCCCAAGAGAATTATATCAGTGCAAGACTCATAAAAATAATTAGAGTTAGCAGGGTAGAATAGTTCAAGATCAAATCAGTTGACACAACTGATTTGGGAAGGGCAAAATATATGCACAGTTGAAGCAATGAGATGTGCATTTAGAGGATAAAGATGTTTTAAATATGATATGATATGATTTGAATTTTTATTCGAAAACTAGAATTGGGTAATATTCTTGTTTGGACCAACCAAAAAGCCATAAAATATTGTGCAGATTTTTGAGTTATACAGAACACTTAATTAGGCTAGGTGGTACAAAAGACAAAAGATGGGTGAAGGAACAGAAAAAGTAATATTTTTGTGCTATAAGAATTTTAAGGTAATATACTCAAAGCATTTTAATACATTATAGCACTCAATTTATAATACTTTGTAACAGCAAGTGTCTGTCTTGGGCCTTTGCTAGACCTACCTGTAAATCGGGGCCTGACCAGGGGAGATCCCACGATGCAAATATCATGGGATCGCGCCGTAGTCTACACGCGAGGAGCGCCGTTGTGCCCGCCATTTATTTTTTTTTAACTGGAGGAGCTGGATGCACAGGAGCGCTCCTGCACGAAAGTGAGTATGGTGTGTGTGTGTGTGTGTGTTTTTATAAAAACTTCCCCAAACTCCCCCCGTCCCCGATCTCTCCCCTTCCGTGGCCCCGATCTCTCCCCTGTCCCCGATCTCTCCCCCATCCCTGATCTCTCCCCCATCCCCGATCTCTCCCCTTCTGTGGCCCCGATCTCTCCCCCCATCCCCGATGGGTGCAGCGCTTCTGGGGAGCACTGTGCCCCGTCCACAGCTCCCGGCTTCTCATGAGTAATTGCAAGGAGACAGGAAAACCACTTGTTAGAGGTGCCACATGCTCGCGGTCTTGGGCTCAGCCTGAGACCGCGAAAAATATTGAGCTAAAAGTGGTGCCTGTTATCCCGGGGCAAGGGGGGGTTGCTCCCTCCCTGAGCCTGGGATCCCCTGTGCATCATCTGGATGCACAGGGACGATCTCGGGGTTCACCCCGGGATAAACGCTGGTCTAGCAAAGGCCTTGGTGTGGCTATCTGTTAATCAAAAGGATATACTTAATCAAGTTGTACCAAAATAATGTCATTAGAAAACCAATGGCATATGAAAAATAGGTACATTGTTTATATTGATCATGGACCTTAGCAATCAAGTCTTTTGAAGTTAACTGGCTGATCTGCTCTGTCACTGTGGGCTTGGACAGGCAAAGATATCTAAAGGGTAGGATGAAAACGCAATAAATCAATAAATGATGATTGGGCAACCTCAGGACGTCTGGGGGTCATTTCCTCCCTCCAGACTCTCTCATGGGCTTAAACACCCAAAATCGAAATGACATCTGGAGCTGCTATTTTGACTCTTTTCGTGCTCTGTAACAGCCCCAGACACCATTTTGTTTCCCCCCCCTCTCTCTATATATGGGGGTGTCACGCTAGGGGTCTACATGTTGTGCACCCTTGCTCTTTGACATCAGGGCTGCTTAGCCATTTTCATTTACAGGGATTGTTTGTTTGGGCCCACTCTAATGTCAGAGCAGATCAAAGGTGGAGAAAGGTGGTGCAGATGGAGGTTAGAGGATGAAGTGTTATGAAGGAATGAAAATATAACCTATCATGCTGGCAAATCTTCTGCAATTCATACAATGAATAAATTTGGGGGTGGGGAATCATCGGGGAAACAGGGAGAAGTTGGTCTTCCCCAGATGTGTCCTCTCAGATACTTAGAGCAGCACTAATATTGACTCAAGAGCTAGAATGGTAGTTGCTGTAATCTACAGGGATTCCATATCCCTCTTCAGGCTTCCAGTCTGTTTGGATGCCAGTCTTGAGTGTTGGGAACTCTGAACAAATCAGAGATTCTGCTGATGTATTGCCTACCCCAGAAGCAGGTCTCAGATTTGGTGCTGAGTAACCACAGGATGATTCTTCTGGGAGACCCATCCTTTTTTTTTAAGCTGATGCGCAGCCTGGGAGCCTTTGCTGGGAACTCTTAGCTTCATCCCACGTACCTGTTTCCCTCAAATTATCCCCATAGCGCTAAACTTTTGGTGTTGTTGTTGTTGTTGCTACCAGGCGGCAAGATCCTTTGCACACCAGGAAGTGGGTTTAAGGGGGGAAATGTTAAAAAAACACACCATAAAAAATCAACAGATGACCCAATCTGATTCAAATTTGTTATTCTTAAAGCCAGTTTTGATGTCTTTATCTTTAAAGTTTACGCAGATGTAAGCATTTGTTTAATTCATATCAAATCCTGCTCCTGTGCCCCAGTGGCCGCTCGGATGATACGCTCAAAAAGTAGTATCAAAATATGGTGAGTTTTGCTTTTATAGCACAATTAAAGCAGAATGCGTGGGAGTACTTCATGATAAAAGCAGATTATAAGCTGGAAAACTTCAGATTCCTTTGCATGCAATTCGCAGTGATTGCACAGTATAACGCTGGTGTGATAAAGCTCATTACCTTTACCATCCATCTTTTATTGTACATCATTACTGTCTGTTGTTGACTGCCTGTAACCCTTCATGTTTGGGACTTCCCTCTGTCTGAGCTGCGAGAACACACATTCCATACATTGAATGCTTGTTCAAGCTGCTTCCACTACAGTTTAGAATGTCTATCTGCCTGCCTCCTTATTTTATAAAGAAGGTGTGGAATCTGCTCCCTGCAGATCGAGAATCAAATTCTTACTCAACCATGAATTCACTGACTGGTCTATTCTCTTATTCTCAATTCTCCTGTGTACAATAAGAAGATTAATAGTGTACCTTATAAAGGTACTATAAAAGAAATGACAGAAGATATAGAGAAAGCCAGGCAGATTTAATTCATATTGAAATCAATGAGACATCAGTGCTTATCTTTGCACTTAAGTCAAATTGATTTCATTTTCAGTGGAATTTAGGCAGCCTAATGCTCTGGGGATTGTGTTTAATAACTGTCAACAGCATAATCCTGAGCTCAGCAGATGAAGGAACTTCCTTTATAGATGAAAGTACATTCTTGTCTGCAATAGGAAACTCTTCACTTGTCTATGGGCACTTCCTTTATGAGAGCAAGATGAGATACTCCTATACATGCACCCTGGACCATAAATGGACTAGATATAATAAATTGTATGCCTATTCCTTTTATCTACATTCAGAGGATGAATTTGTACAAGCCCTACATATAGTGAGAAAATAAATTAGGAATCATTGTAGGTGCTCATTGTATAAAAACACTGATCTCACCTTATTATTGTAAAAAAAAAAGGGGGATATTCTTTATCTAGGATTAAATACAGTATGTTTTTAATGTTGATAAATCTAAGTGATTACATGCTTTGAATGGGAATAATGACTCACTATTCATATTTGTCTTGACTTTTTCAGGTCATAAAACTACAGGCAAAATTCTTCTCTTATTTATTCTGTATGTGAATATATTGAAACTTATCTTACTTTTTTCTAGTGAACATGTGTATATTTTTTGAGAATAATTGGTTATGAACAAGATTTATTAGCTTTAAAACATTTAGGAATGGGTTGGTTTAAGTTCAGATGAAATCTGAACTTCTGAACTAAAAAAAACATACCTTTCCAGTCACGCACACACACGGATGCTAAAATAACAAGCCATCAAGTTCATCTTGGGTGAGACTCTGACAGGGAACATGTGTCAGAAACAAATCCCACTAAATTTAACACAATGCATTAAAGAATCATTTTCGTTGTATTAAGGTTGTTGTTTTTTATAATGGGGTGGGGTGGATAAACGAATTAATAACTTGGAATTAAAGACCCTTGGAAGTTTTCTGAATGTAAGATTATTTCATATTGGCATAGTTGCAAGGCAAAATATCTCAAGTATACATCTTGTTTTATTCTGGAGCAAAGTCTGATGCTTTAAAAGAGGGAAAATTGGTGCATATTTTCATGGACGCTTGTGCCTGCCATTACCAAGCCTCCCCTGTAATATACAACCACAGGGGAGTGTTGGACATATTTTGAATGTCCTTGCTTTTGATGGTTAAATTGCTTTAAGTATATGCCTTAATTCTTCACTATGTACAGTAACCCCTCTTCTGCATGAGTTCTTGAATGAACTCTTAACAGTTTGTAGCCAGAATGTCAATTCTTTTAAGCACTGGGCAATGGTTTCTCTGTTTTAATGGAAACTTAAATATGGTCAATATTGCTGTCCTATATAATTTTCAAATGTATTCATTCTACACACCATAATTCAAGCATTATTTTTGAAGTGGCGCATACCAGATTTCCTTGAACAAAGCTGTCTAATTTTAAAGCCCCAATATATTCAAACCATTAGTTCAATGTTAAGATTGTGGCTATTCTTCTAGAATTCCAAGGAGAATTCCTTCGTGCTGATATGATCGTTTCCTCTTTTTCTTCTTCTTCTACTTTCTTTTATCTCACTTCCACATTTTTGGCAGCACAGCATCCTTTTCCAGGATGCGTGAAACACTCCCAGAATGCCCCCTGCTTTTAGTTCTGTTGTCCTGCAGTTCTTTACGATTAAGCCATGTACATTTCTGCACACTAATATTTCTGCCAGTATCACAGCCCTGCTCACAATTTTCAAGAGGTCAACTCTTTTTGGATGAAATATGCATGGTTTTAGCAGCATGACACATTTCAATTGTTTTTCCCAGTCTGAGGTCTGTAACCTCCAACTGAATCGCTGTCATGTTGCAGTTTTGCATCTGTAGACCTATATGTGGTATCTTCTCAGATAGTCAGAAACTCTCCAGAATTACATAGTGATGTTGCAGGGGGCAATTGTAAACACACACACCCAATTTGTAAATAGATTCTTTAAGCCAATATTCCTTTGACCTTCAGTTCCCAAATCTACTTGGTGTTCTTCAAGGTACAGGCTCCAGGTTTTCCAGCTTAAGCCACTGTACTACAGGCTTACCTTAAACAACTTGAAGCTGTAAACAAACTCTTCATGTCTCAGTTTGGGTACAGCTGCTGACAGCCCTGGTCTGGCTCAAGGTGGCAATGATGGGAGCAGAGAAACAATTCATACATACAAAGCCTAAGAAAGAGGATGAACCTTTGTGTCTCTTGGACAGGGATAAGGAACTGAAATTGGGGAGGGGAGCATGATCCCTGACATCATCTTGTCCCCGGCCAAAGCACTGGCTGGAAGTTGTCCAGTATGGATGCTATGTGTGTATGAAACACCTAGCTGAGAGTTGCATTTTGAGAAAATTTCGCTTATCCCATGATCCCTTGTGGCAGGGTTGCATAAAAATCTTTAAAATGTATATTTTGTAGCTCCTGTGCCTGCCACAGGAATATAGACTCTTTAAAAGTTTAGCATCATTTTCCTACGGATTATGTGTTTAATGTATTTAACGTTATTATATATGTTTGACACTAAGTAGCATCCAAATTGATCTCCAATCTACTACAACACATACTTGTACATTGTGTTGTTTTCCCCCCAAAGAGCTCAGATTGGCAATTCAGTCATACCAAAACACCTTCAGTTAGGCTAGATTGACAGACTGTAATTTGCCCATGGCCATTCAGTTAGGACCAATGTGTATTTTGAAATTGCTAACAAACTATGGAATGCTTGTAGCATTATGACTGTTGTGAAACTGCAGGTATAGTTTTTTCCTCAATCTTAATATCCAGGCCAAATTCTAACCTGGACAGTTCTTACCTTTGGAGTCCTGAATGGCTTTGAATCAGGTTACCTGAAAGACTGTCTTCTCCCATCTGTATCTACCCAAACCTTAAGATCTTATTCCGAGACCCTGCTAGGAGTGCACTAAAACAAAAATGAACACAAATAATTAGGGGGAGGGCCTTTTCAGCACTGGCACACTGGTTATGAAACAGCCTTCCCAGAGAGGTTTACCTGGCACTATCTTCATGGTCTTTTTGTTTCCAGGTGAAGTTTTTTTATTCATCTAGGCCATTTAAATAACATAGGTCTTACAGACTAGGGACTAATCTACACCTACAGGCCTTTCACAGTGGAGGAGGGATGATTGTGATGGTTCTTTGCTTCTGCGATTGGCACTCACAGGGCACATGTGAGTGATGTCTCCAGCAAGTAAAGGAGAGAGATTGCGGGAGAACATGTGCCCCATGATGGCAATTCCAAATGTTTTTTGGCAGAAATAGGCAGAACTAGGCAGATGGGTACGGGAAACAATTTTTTAAAATAACTCCTGAGAGATGCGCACCAACACAGTCACGTAGCAATACAGGAGGGTATAGGTACTGTATCGAAAATGTGCTACTGCACAGAGAAAACAGTCAGTGATGAAACATGCCAATCCCCATGCAGGTTTTATCAAGACCTGTCCCTACATCTAATGGAGTTAAACAAGGGTGTATTTTGGCCCCAACCCTGTTTAATTTTTATATTAACTCAATAGTGAGGAGACTGTCAAACCCCGACTTCCATCCACCTAAGTTGAACAATCGCTCTTTATCAATTCTTTTATATGCTGATGATGCTGTGCTGTTATATCTAACCAATATTGGGTTAAGACGCTCAATGAGGGCTTTGCATTTATATTGTAATGAAGAGCTACTAAGAATTAATTATTCAAAGACCAAGGTGGTGGTCTTTGGCAGGAGGAAAATAAAACATAAATGGATGATTAATGAAAATCCTATTGAGCAGGTTGCTAGCTATAAATATTTGGGAATGATGTTCCATGCGTCAAGATCATGGCTCACTCATATAAATCATGTGGTGACAAATGCACAAAGGAGCACTGCAGCACAGATAAGGTTTTTTTATACTAAAGGCGGGCAACATATCCCTTCCGCGATCCAAGTGTTTGTGGCCAAAACTATTGCCCAAATGCTATATGGATCTCAGCTGTACGCCTATTATAACCCCCGCCCTTTAGAAATTATTCAGACCAAATTTCTAAGAACTATATTTTCAATACTTCATTGTGTGTCCAATGCTGCTTTGCGGCTAGAGGCTGGTCTAATTCCCATTAAAGCCCGTACCAAATTGCATATGATAAATTATTGGTTGAAACTTACATTCTTACCAGTTGGGTTGGCTCCTTTGATATTGTTGGACTCCTTTCAATCGAAATGGAAAAAGTATTTGGGTAAGGAGTTATCTCTATTGGGATTTTCTCCCAATGCTTTAATAGCTTTAGGCTATTCAAATGCCAAGGCAGCTGTCAAACAGAGAATCTGGGATATTGTATTGCAAGAGCATGTCAGCTCATTGCCTTATGCCAGTCCCTTAAGAAATAAGACCTTTGAGTCAAGTGCTTATCTGACTTATCTGACTTACCCTAATTATAGAAAAGCTTTTACTTTGGCCAGATTTGATGTTCTGCCCTCCATGTTTTTGGAGGGGAGATTCCAGGGAATACCATTCCAAGACCGTCTATGCCCCGGTAATAACGGGGATGTTGAAATGGTGAGTCATGTACTTTTATACTGTTCTTTTTATCGGGATCTTCGGAATGATCTTATTCTACCTATTTTATAAAAATATCCGGGTAGAACTGCAAAATTGTATATTTCCTTATTACTCTCGGATAAGATTCCCTATATTACCAATAAAGTAGCTAAATTTTGTGCAATTGCAATAACATGCCGTACCTTTTTAGCCCCTGAGTGTACTCTGTGATTTTAGACAGATTTGTTGATATAACTGTTATGAACTCTGACTCTCTAGATGTTGATAGTTTTAATGTGTTAACGTATTTTGTATAGAGTGTTTGTTAAATGTACTGTTGGTATTGGTCAATGACCATAATAAAATATATTCATTCAATCCCCATGCACACGCCCCTGACAGCAGGTTGGCTGTTGACTGAGCCAGGAGCCTATGCCAAACAGCAACAGCTTCACGAAAGGGACACACACCAGCCATGGAATTTGGGATTGTAGCAAAAGAGCCAGAAAAAACATGACAAAAGCAATCAGCGATATTCCTGATTAACTGAACGGTGGACTCAAGGTCACAGCTGGATTAGCTGTGCATCATGTGGCCCAGCAGGGATGACATCAATATTATTCCAAAATAAAAGGCTGGTGTAGACATGGCCTGGGCCTCCTCACATACAATCTGTGTTTTAGGTTTAATAGTTTTTATTATGTTATATTTGATTTAATGTTGTGGGATTTGATTTTGTTTTTTTGGTGAGCAATGTGGCTATATAAATATAGTAATTAGTAATTAAAGATACACAGAAACAGTGATCTGGAAAAGTTCAAGTCTTACTCCTGCATTTATTGAGGCAGAATTGGAATATCAAGATGTAGGTGCCGCTATGTGTGTGTTGGGTTTCTGTAATGGAAACAAACAAAAATCAACCAGAGTAATATGTGGGTTTTTCCTAAACTTCCCAGCCAAAAGAGATTTCAACCTGGGCTTCCTTCCCATGACTAAGCCCAGCCTGCTAGTCATTGCATTGCATGTATTCCCTTGCTCACTGGCTGGATTACTGAGTACAACAGATTCTTTCCTCAAAATTCTTAGTATAGTGCAAACCTCATTAATTTCCCTTGTGCCGCATCTTCCATATTGTTCGTTGTAGCTAGGAGCTATCCCTTCCTGTCCTTGCACACAGTAAGCCGAGCCAGTAATTTGTCAGTTCCACTGTACTAAGGTTCCAAGAGCTCCCTTAAGGGTTGACTATCAAGACAAATGCATACTGCAAAATGTGATGGAATGATATTTGTAAGTCATGCCACGCAACTGAACTGTGTACCGTAAGGGAGTATTTTTACTTTTTCCCAACCTGTTTTTTGCTCCTGGGCACTGTAGAGTAAAAATATATTCTCAGCAAATTCTTTCCTCATGACAGGCAGATTCCCATGTGCAGTCTCTGGCAGAAAAGGAAGTGAATTCCATATTAAACACCTTTCACCAAACAAGTTCCTAGACCTAGAGCATTCGGCTGCTGTCCGTGGCACTGGGTAGCTCAGCCACTGATTAGTTTAACTTAATGATTACTTGCTGGTTACATGATATTGTTTGATATTCAGGCATTCTATTGTGGACCAGCGTAAAACAGCTGCAAAGTTATATGGCTTTCTAACATTCAATTATTTTAAATGGCTGATGCAATTTTATCTCTGTATTTGTAGTTAACCTCATGCAGATAAATTTGGCATTATCGCCTATGACTACTTTTTAACAGTTTATCAGTGCCTTAGGTTTCATGCCAAATACGTTGAGTGGGTGAAAAAACACATAACAAAGCCAAGCAACCCACCCAACAATCTGATTATCTGTAGGAATCAACACAACAAAATGTTTGGAATCGATCACAAAAGCAGCTATAGTGATGTTTATATACGAAATAAGGCCCACAGCCACCACAATGCAAGACTCACAGAAACAGATCAGCGATTTATTCTTTGAAAAGTTCAGGTGACCTTGTAAGCTTCCTTTGTGTGTAATACAAGCGTTTTTTATAAGATCATCTGAACTGGACCAGCTCAGTTAACATACTGATCCATATAAGTGGAAAGGAAAATCCAAGAAGTGCAACCCTATGTCCTCTTTTATATTTTGAAGTGTTTCAAAGAGCTGGAAGTTCTATGACTGTGTGCTACCATAACATTTTTGAAGAAGGCAGTGGTTAGGCATATTGCTGCTCAGGCCTGGCATCCAGAAACCAGCATGATAGGGCAAATGCTGTGGATCGGACGGAAAGTGGTTTTATTTTAATGTGTTTAACATAGTAAACACACTAAATTATTTTAGTGTGTTTAACACTTGATGGGGATACGTTTGTGTTTAATATAACTGAAATTTAAAAATAAGAATTAGGGTATGTCCACCTAATCTTTGCCTTGGACCAATAGTTATATGGTTTCCCATACTTGAAATCTATGTAAAGGGAGGTGTTGAATTAGACATGTGACCAAGGCCATGTCCCCTTGGGGGCTGGTCATGTTAAGATGGGGCTGACTTGGAGGCTGGGCATGTTGGGGTGGGCACACATCCTTGAGGGTGGCCATATTGTCCTCCTTTTTGGTTTCCAAAATATGGTCACCCTAGGCAGAGTCCACCTCTACTGATGCAGATCAGCTGGGGAGGGGGAGTAACACTGAGAGAGTTTCAGGCCCTCACAGCATGTGTGTACTGGCTAATCAGCTTTGTTGATTAGACTGGCCATGATCCTATTAACATAGTGGCTGGGAGCTCTGCTTTAAGACACTGCTGGGCCATCTCCTATCCCTGATGGGTGACAGGGTGGCCATGAAAGACTAAGGAAATGATTGACGATCATGCTGAGCAGAACTCATGTATACTGGCTGGGACCATCACATTAATAATGCTGGCTCTGCCAGCAGGGACAGCATCATTTATAAAGTGCACATGCACAGGCTAGGAGCTCCACTCTGTGCTGCAGCCCACCCCCAACTAATAAGTGGCAGTGGACAATTTCTGGTGGGAGTCATAGAGAGCAACTTACTCCAAGGACAACTTATAGTGTTTATTTTGAGTAGTGGCATCCAAAGTGCTTTATATATAAAATATGCAATAAATTGAAATGTGTGTGTATGTGTTTTAAAAATGGGAAAAAGATGCACTAAGGGGAACAGAATTTTCCAGAGATTTTTTATTTTTTTTAGAAAAATATTATTCGTAAGGATCTTTTAGCACATTCACTGTCTGTTCTTCAAAATGCCTGCAGAATAAAATAGTGTGTGTGAAAGGTGAAGGAACAAAGATGGAATAAGATAATCACTAAATGTTAAACACGTCCATGGTAGAAGTGCAATAACCATCTGCAATCTATACCACCAACCATGGACGAAGTTTCACAGTTTTAAGGGATTGCAGAATATAATTTGTTTACATTTTTTGCTACCCAAAAGCTTAACATTGGTTATTACAAATTACATATCTACCTAGTCATTCAGGTGAAGGCTTAAAAAGTTACTCATCAAATGAAATTCTACAATTGAATTCTCTTTATCCTGAGACTATTCCCAAATGTCTGCAGAAATACTGAATTCCTATTTTAAAACTGTCACAGTGGGATAATCCACTTTATATATTTGCATCTTTTTCTTTATTTATTTTCCCAAATCAGTTTCCATAGTTAAAATTTGTAACATATTCCAATCCCTTGACACACATCCCCTGCATATTTTCTCTTGAGGCACAAATGCAGCAGACTTCAACTGCCACTTGGCAATCAGGTGGAACTTTGAGCGTGCTGGGATAAATACTGTACTGTGCAATAGGCTCTGCTTTTCATCTCTCAAGGCCAAGTATTTTTGCCCTTGGAATTTCTAGCAAGTTGCAAATCGGCAACAATTTTGTTATTCTATGTAACCTCAATCTGATTACAATATATTCTCTAAACCCTTGAAAGACAAGAGTACCTATTTTTCTCAGTTAATGGTGACCCTGCTTATTGATATAGCGATGATAGTTGTTATTGAATTCCAACACACCTCAAGAAGCTAGTTGGAGTCATCTTTCCTTTGGTCACTTTGCTTTGAAATACATAGAGACCAGGATAAAAAGAACCCTGTGTATAAACAGAAATCACAGCCATGTGTGTGGAGCATGATTTTTAAAATACTTGTTTTCCTTTCAAGATGCATCTCTTCATGTTGTGTTGAATCCTGCTCAAGAGGCATCCCACCCAGTAAGTGTGGCTTTTCAGGAGGTTCAAAGAGCTCCCGGGGGGTGGGGGGAGCCAGAAAAGCCCCAGTGCACATGAGTGTACTGTTCACCAACCTTTCAATTCCTTCTAGTTTTTAAAATGTACAGTTACCCCTTGTAATATGTCTTTTTTTCTTAACTTATAAATGGGTTAAAGCTTGAATCTACAAAAATTAATGCAAGCTCCAAAACTCCACTTTTGTTTGATGTGATAGCATATGCATCCACAGGAATGGATAGTAAACGATAAAATATAGTGCATAACCATATAGGAGCATTTTCTGCATAGTGATCCTTAGCTACGTGTCAAATGGAGGGCCCTATCATGAATGTGTTTGTTAATTCTGCACATGAATAAGGGGATTTATGATCAAGAGAACCACATGGCGAGATGTACTAGATCTTACATCAGTGGTGGGGAGAGTTGCCATTGGGAAATGTCTCTAATTTCGTCATGTCTAGACTATGCTGTAGTCCCAGCAGTCACTGCCATATTTAAAACAGTTAAACTGTTCTATTTTGTTCTATAATGAGATACCTTTAAGGATCCCATTATAGAACAACTAGTTGGTATAGTTAAATCGATGGATTAACTATACCAGTGCGCTCAGATCTAAACTTTTTCTATGTATAGATCTGAACTACATGTGATGAACCAAGAAATAAATATTGGTGGTCATGATAGGAACTTTTCTGGGAAGATCTGCTGTGTCACTGAAGAAAGAAATCTGGGTTGATGTTGCAAAGCATCTTATGTTTGCATGTCAGCCCACTCTGGGTGCAAGGTTTTGCTCGTGCAAAATGCAGCAGCCAGATTGATTCCGGGAACCAGAAGGTTCGACCATATAACACCTGCTCTGGTCCGCTTGCACTGGCTGCCTGTATGTTTCCGAGCCCAATTCAAGGTGCTGGTTTTGACCTATAAAGCCTTACATGGCTTGGGACCACAATGCCTGATGGAACGCCTCTCCAAACATGAATATACCCGGTCACTATGTTCAACATCTAAGGTCCTCCTCCAGGTGACTATTCCGAGAGAGGCTCAGAGTGTGGCAACGAGGGACAGGGCCTTTTTGGTGGTGGCCCCCAGACTATGGAATGATCTCCCTGATGAGGCTTGCCTGGCGCCAATGCTGCTATTTTTTCGGCACCAGGTTAAGACTTTCCACTTTGCCCAGGCATATGGCAGCACATCTTAAACACCCACATGTTTAGTTTTTTAATGGTTTTTAATGCTTTATGTGTGTATGTTCTGTGTTTTAAATTTTTAAATTTTGTATACTTGTTTTTATCTCAATTTTAGAATTTCTGTAAACCGCCCAGAGAGCTCTGGCAATGGGGGCGGTATATAAGTGTAATAAATAAATAAATAATAAATAATCCAGTTGTCTTTAGTCCGAAACTGAAGTCTTGTAGATCTTAATTGAAAATTAACCTACTCAAACTCCTATCTTCCTATCAGAAATGCATGCACTCTGTCACTGAGCTAAAGCCATACTACAGAGAAGTAATGAAGAGAGAGAGAGAGAGAGAGAGAGAGAGAGAATATATAAACCCTAACACCAACACCACAGGAATGCTTTTGAAATCCTTCTTCTGCCAAATTTCTTTCTGGGCTTCTGCATTACCAGAAATGTTTATGAGCGTGGACCTTTTAACATGGGAATTCAGGGTTCTTCCTGAATTATATTCCTGGAATGCATGTACTAAAAGTAAGTGGTTTTAAAAAAATGTTTTACCACTAAAACAGAAGGGGGCATGAGTATCATATGGATGGCCAGCAGCATTGCTGCTGCAAGCCTAATCCATAAATTTAATAGTAATTGTAGAACTGTGGCAATGAAATGGCTTCTGGAGAATAGAATCCCTCAATGAGTAATAGAATTAGAGATGACACCAAAATTTCATAATTACTGAGCTTGGTGGTCAAAACTCATCCATTCATAATGCTTTGTAGCAAGCCTGTATCAAGATATTACAAATTTGGTAGTCAGTTCAGAATTGATTGTAAGCTTCAGAGCATGTGTAGTAAAGTAGTACACAGACCCTCCACCAAATTTACTGTTATCCTAAGCCCCACAAAAAACTTGAAGCAGCCTCCTTAGCTGTGTCCCTCATCCTCATTGCCACTGCTGTCTCACTCTGGCTACACAAGGAAGAGGAGGATTCTCTGGGGTCCATCTTCATACTGGCAGTTGGTGATGGCAAGTAAACATCACATGCAGGCAGGGCGCATGAAAATAACCAATCACAAAGGTGTCATCAGTGACACATGATATCAAGCCGCATTATGCGACTTCAGACTACAGCTCCCAAGATGTACCTTGATGTTGCGCATGCGCAAAAACTCATATAATTGGAAAGAGAGTTTGCATTAAAGGAGAACTCTTGTCTGAGTTCGCATAGATAAATTTTGTTACTTTTCAAGCAAATAAATTCACACAGGGTAAGTTTTTCCATCACAAAATAGAATGAATGGTTTTCTTAGGAAAACTATGCTTTTGCATCTATTCCAACCATTTCAACTTCAATACTGTGATGCCACATTCTCTATTAAAAGTCCCTGGTGGAATTTGAAGCTAGTTTTAATATGTGTAGATGATAACAGAGGGGAAGGACCTGGTGGTTGTTAGTTATTGGACTGCATTTTCAGTCTGAAGACAACTGGATTGAGACTCTTTGAATCTTTCTTTAGTGAGATTAGTCATAGTGTTTTTGTTTCTCTGGAGGAAAGCTGCCTTCTGAGCTGTAGTAGTATGCAGAGAGATATTCCAAGCTTGATGTGATGAGAATTAGATGACGATGAATATTTGAGGCTTGCCATTTTTACTATTTTGTATATCCTGTCAAGTTTAGAATTACTTGTTTATCTGAACTTCTGCAAAGAACAGAATGACTCGATGTTTTCAGTTCTGGTAGGAGAACACAGTGAAATACACAGATGGGAATTATGCACATGAAATGTGTATATACGGATCAAACTGTATTGACTAGCAGAAGCAGAAAGAAAGGTTCACACAATCACAGTGGTCAGGTTCCTTCAGTAAAAGATAAGAATCTTCAGCATTAGCTAGATGGGGCTTTATCCCGGGGTGAACCCCGGGATCAACCCTTTGCATCCACATGATGCACAGGGGATCCCGGGGTCAGGGAGAGATAATCCCTCTCGCCCCGGGATAGAGCCCTACACTTTGAGCCCAGTTATTCCGTGACCACAGAACTTGTGGCCCATTGCTGCGGGTTGACCCAGCTCCACGCGATTCCTTGTGCGGAGCCTGGAGATGCGCACAGGGCTCAGGGCTCCTCAGAAACACTGTGCCCATTGGGGATAGGGTGGGGGGAGCAGGGAAATTAAATTATTTTTTAATAAAACTTACCTTTCGGTGCTCGAGCGCTTCTGTTACTTTTAAAAAAAATTAAATGGCGGGCGCGATGCTTCTCCTCCTGAGGTCATCGCGCCTCACGTGTAAACGGAGGAGGGTTCTCGCAATAATCACATCACGGGATCTTCCCTCCTCTGTCGTAGAGTAAAAGGTAGGTCTAGCTAAGGCGTCAGTCACAGGAAATCCTTTATGTTAAGTTTGTATCCACTACTGGCTGTGTTGAAGAATCTTCCAAACTAAAATTCTTCTGTTCCCTTTGAATCTTCTGTAACGCAATATCAGAGCTGTCATTGCTAAACATAGCATACAAATAGATCAGTATGGCTATTAGTGTGTTTGAACACAATTAATTCATTATACACCAAGTTTTCTTCTTTTTGTATCTTTTACTGTTTTAATTATTATCTTCACCACTCTGGAATCTGTTTCAGATATGGAGCAGTATACAAATTAGGCAACTAAATAATAAATAATATATTTGACTACTTGAACCTTATGAATAACAACATGCAAGCTTGTTTGGTTTGAACCTTAAATATAACCTTAGATTTAACTTAAGAAAATGGAGATACTAAGTGTGTGTCTAACTTATCCAGTAGGGTTGTCTGAGTTGTTAATATCATTTTGGAATATAAATTTTCATTTTGTAGATGTCATATAGTGTAATGTATAATAGAATTTGATATGTGACAGCTTAACTGGAACTGTTACATTTGTAATGTACATTTTTTCTTTGCTGTAAAACTTCACCACTTACCATAATTCTGTCTCCTTCATTAATAACATTTCATTGTATTCAAACTAGGCATGGGTATTCTCTTAATTTTAAACCACCACCACCACCACAACAACATAGTTTATATTTAGTCTTTTACTCATTTTTTAAAAAATCTTACTAGCATCACTCTTGGTACAAAGCATATTTAAATATTAAATCTTTGTTATGATTTTGGGTTCAGTGGCAACCTTTGGGTTGTGAGGGGTTGCGAACAAAAGATAATACAAAAGAGACAGAGAGAGACTTGTTAATCATTATGGGGAAACAATGGAGGAGGTTACCCCTCTATGTTGGGCAGGGGGCGATATTCCTAAAATGTCACCAAATCCCTAAGCAGAATCAAAACTAGGTTTTGCAGGGTTTGTTTGGGAAGAAAGTTAGATAGATCAAAACAGGGATTTAATCAACTGTTTGGGGTTTAAAATCTCAGGGTTCCGTCAAGGATACTTGGGTGCCACATGGCTAGCTTCAAGTTTGAAGTGGCCCTTGGCAAAGAGTACTCTGTCCCCTCCTGCAGCAGAGTGGCATTGTAGGAAATTAAAATGGCAGACTGGCATAGGTGTCACCGTTCCAAGTTGGTCTGGTCTCAGTTACCTGGTGCTGTCATTAGTTATGAGGAACAGAGATGGACAGAGGAAGGCAGAAGAAGAGATACAAAGTCCACCTCTTTCCTTTTTATCTATTCTCTTTTTATATTCTTCCCGTTCCAGGTATCACAACATTTGAAACCCCCATTGTTTCACCCAACTGGAATACTAATACTGATAGACCCAAGGAACAAAATATCTCAAGGTGTTTTACATTCCTAAACTACTTGTTAATAAGAGAGAAATGTCAAAGTTGGTGTTTCTACAAAGATTACTCATGCATGTTGGAATTACTATCCTTAGTTTTTCAGTTCAGCAAGTATTGGATTCCAGGTAAATTCTGGGACCAGGGAGGGACTGGCTGTGAGTCCTTTTTTTTTAACCAGAAGCAGTGTCATTTTCCTCTGGCGATCATAGCGCTTATAGTTCGACCCCCATGATTCCCAGAGGGTGGCACTGAAAACACCTTTATTTTTCAAATACTCAGAGTAAGGTAGGCAGCCTCATACTTTCTCTTATGCCTGCCCACCCATCCCTTGTTCCCAAAATGAACTATTGGTGTGTGTGTTTTTTTAGACATGGGGTACCACATGGTGGAAGGTTGGAGCTTGAGCAAGCAGAACCAAGACCCTTGGTGATCTGGGACTCCTCAATTAAACTTTTGATTCCGAACTGTAAATGCTCATGGCATCTCTAACCAGGAGCTTTCTCAGGCAGTATCTTTACACAAGAGATTAATAGTAAATGATTAAGAGTAAGCCCTGAGGCTAGGGCTTTATAGGGCCTGGTGGACAGGAGGTTAGTCTTTGGGTCAGCTGGCAGAGTGCTCAGGAAGGCTGGTACTGCAACAGAAATGGCACCCTTGAAACACAGACTTCAGTTTGTCAGACTTGCAGTTAAAACAGAGTGTTCATAGCTTAGGAGGTAAGAAGTTGAAATTTCCCTTCTAGTTTCAGATGCGAGCACCACCATTCTTTCAGAAATAGGCCAAGGCCATGATCTCAAGAGCTAACAGCAGTTCAACATGCTGCATCAGTAACTGATTTTGAAATTCTGTGAGTTTCAAGTGTCCGGTCAACTGCTCATGGAGCATTGGATATTTACAGACTCCAGCATTTAAAAACTTGTTTTTACTTCATTTACAATATTTTAAAACTCATTTTAAGGCAAAGCCTTTTCAGGGTAGAAAGCATGGACATTAGTTATTGGGCAGATTAGAAATGCAATAAATAAAATAAACAATAGAAATACAGTTTACTAAAACAACACATGTGAAAGAAATGAAACTGTTATCTGCAAATACCAAAATTTTCAATTATTTTTATTGCACTTACTAAAGCTTTGGTGTTCATTTCTATATCTTATAAAACCGAAACCTCTCACATGTATTTACATTTCTCTTGATGATATGCTTCATCAAAATTTAATTCCTACAGGCATTTCGTTTTTGCTGAAAATCATAAAACAGAATTCCCAGTAGCTTGCTTCTAACAAATATAAAACCCATTTCATAAACTACAGCGCATATTGAGAATTATGATTTCTGAGTGCTCTCTTTACCAGAAGTGTGCTACATATTTACAAAGGAGATGGTCTTTTCTGAAGTGGTGCCAGAGGGACTTTGGAATGATCTCTGTGGAGCCTGCGTGGTACACCAGGTTAAGGCCTTTCTGTTTGCCCAAGCATTTTAGGGGAAATTCCACTCTTGTTTTTATTCTGGTTAATAGATTGCTGTATTTTGTTTTCAGCATTTTTTGTTTCGATTACATTGATTTATATGCAGGACCGGTGCTACCATTAGGCCAACTAGGCAGACGCCTAGGGTGCAGACTTCAGAGGGGCGCAGTACGGCCCTTTAAAAACAAATTAGCTGTTTTTAAAAAATAAAAAATGAAAGGAAAATATAATAGTTCAGAAACTCTTCTTGAACAGCTGAATCGAAATTGGCAAAAATAAATATGTGAGGGGTGCAAGTAGCTCGCCTTGCCTAGGGCGCAAAATAGTTTGGCACCAGACCTGTTTATATGTTTTTGAATAGTTTCATTAACACTTTTGTACACAGCCCAAGAATCTTTTCAATGAAGGATGGTTAATAAATACATTAATTCATGTGTTGTTGTTTTTTACTTTGGCCCCTTTAAAGCAGATGTGTATAGCTAAAGGTAAATTTAATCTGATTCAAGTTGTTTGAATAGCTTCTAATGCTTCTGTAATGAGGGATTAGATAGGGTCTAAAATAAAAGCAGTAACAAAGTTACATACACTCAAAAGAATTATATTTTGCCATAGTTTCATTGAGAAAGTCCAGGGTGCTGCATTGTGCTAGAAACCAGCACTTGTACTAGACATCAGCATCCATTTTGTCTTATTCATGTTCAGAGGATTAAGTGCAAGGTTTAAGGTGCAATCCCATGCATGTTTAGGTAGAAAAAAAGTCTTACAACCCCCAGCATGCCCTGCATAGGATTTGCATAGTATTGCACCCTTAAACACATTTCACATTAAAATAAAAATAAAACATCACCTGTTGATACAATCTGTAGTTTTGATCATGTTTTGGGAACTAGCCAAGAACTCATCCACAGATTCTATTCATTCCAATGAGTGTACAGAACTTCGCAATGGATTATGGTTCTGTAATCTGGGGGCTGTATCCAATGCTGCCTGTGGGCTAATGAGACCCATTGCTAGTGCAACACGAAGGTAGTGGTTCCGTAAGCTCCTAGAAAGAGAACAGGACAGTTCAGTGGAGCTCGTGGAAAGGAGCTCCACTAACCTGTCCTGTTCCAGAAACAAGCATTTATTGGTTGAGGGCTTTTCCACATGAAGCTTTTAACCCTCACCTTTACTGAGGCTTCTGCTTCCAGATTCTTTGTGGGATCAAGTTTGGCTCCTCTACATATGCTCTTTCTCTGCCTTTCTATATGTTTTATTACACAACCAGTATGTGGCGCTGTGATTTAGCAGTATTGTGCAAATACATGACAGTCTCATTCCACCACTTCCAAATAGTATAATACACTTTCCCTGATAGACAGATAGACAGACAGACAGACCGATAGACAAGTTAGAGAAATGGTTGCAAAGAATGAGAGAGGCCCCGGAGGATGACAACATTATGTAAAGGAACTGCAAACTATGATCAGTGAGCAATCATGAGCGCACAATAAAAGCCTCTTGTAGAAAGGCACTGATCAATTGATTGATTGATTTGATTTGTATCCTGCCTTTCTATGAAGAAAAATGGCATTCAAGGCAGCTTACAATCATAAATAAATCTTGATCAAAACAATAATAGAACAAATTCACTAAAACACAATAAAACACACAACAACAATAGTAGAATAAAAACAGCATCCAACATAACGGATTTGTTTACATACCGAAGGCCTACTTGAGTAAAAAAAAAAAGTCTTTGCTTGCCAGAAGAAGGACAGCAGAGAGGGAGCCAACCAAGCCTCCCTTGGCAGGGAGTTTCTCCGCCTGGAAGTGGCCATCAGTAGATGCCGTGGAACCAGCAGTCAGCATCTGGGCAGGTGTCTGCTAAGCCAAAGCACTGTATTGTAATGGTCGCATGACTCTTAATAATAATTTAAAATGGGGATAAGAAAAAGATGAGATGAGAAAAATGAAAGGTAAGAGAAAAAACTTCTTTACAAGACTTCAGAAAGGCTAGAATCTAGAATATAGAAGTACCGCATGTCTGGAGATTGCTATTTGGTGTGCTATAATTGTGTTAAACATTTCTATGGAGATACTTTAATAAGAATTTATAAAATGATATGCTCCTATAAATTATTTATGAGAGTAGTAAATGTTCTGAAAAGTTGTACATATTAGTTTCCAGGATTTCTTTAAAAAACAATAAAACAAAACAAAACCCCAAGTTGGATGCTGGTTACTTTTGGCAGCTTCTAGTAATTGCTTTGCTTTTCATTTTCAAAAAAGTATAGTATTCCTCAAAAGGAAAACAAATGAATAAATAAAAATAGAAACATATAGCTGAAAACCTGAAATAGTAGTTCCTTGTTTTATCAGTTGTGTGTTTGGGGGGAAAATGCCTTAATATTGTCAACCAGAATTTTTAACGTTCCAGAGAATTTACTTTCATTTGAATATTTCATTAAAACCCAATGTTGAAGAACATAAGAATGTCATGCTGGATCAGACCAAGGGTCCATCTAGTCCTGCACTCTGTTCACACAGTGGCTAACCAGCCATTGGCCGGGAACAACAAACCAGGGCATTGTGCAACAGCACCCTCCCACCCATGTTCCCCAGCAACTGGTGCATACAGGCTTACTGCCTCGAATACTGAAGGTAGCACACAACTATCAGGGCTAGTAACCACTGATAGCCTTCACCTCCAGGAATTTATCCAACCCCTTTTAAAGCCATCCAAATTGGTGGCCATCACTATATCTTGTGGTAGTGAGTTCCATAATGTATGCGCTGTGAGAAGAAGTACTTCCTCTTATTTGTCCAGGATCTCCCACCAATCAGCTTCTAGTATTTTGAGAGAGGGAGAAAAATGTCTCCCTATCCACATTCTCCATACCATGCATAGCTTTGTACACCACTGTCATGTCTCCCCTTAGCCTCTTTTTTTCCAAGCTAAACAAAATGCAATCCTATGCATGTTTAGACAGGAAAAAAAGGCCCACAACTCCCACCGTGCAGAAATGTTGGGAATTGTGTGTGTGTGTGTGTGTGTATCTATACCACCCAATAGCCAAAGTTCTCGGGGTAGTTCACAAACATGCATAGGATCATGCCCTAAGTGAGATCTCTCCCTTTATAGCTGACATCTACATTGTTATAGATGACTTTAGTTTAATTTTCACATATCATGAAACACAATGAAATAACATAGTAAAAATAATTTTAAATAAATGTTGAATAAAACAAAATATTTCACAGCAGTTGGAAGCTTTTGACTAGTTTATCATTTGTAATTTCAGGGTGTTTGTGGATTTCTCTGTATAAACTGTTCTTCCATATAAGATGAAGGGCCATTTACATGACTGACATTTACATGCAGTGCTCAGTTCTGACTGAATCCAAAATCCAGCAAGTGCAGATGTCTGCCTTCATTATCCAGATGTTATAAGTTCATTTCAACCTATGGCATTACAGCTAAACCTCAACCTAAGCTGGCTATAAACTGCAAGTGCTGTGACATGAAACAATCATGTGAATTGATATAGTGAATGTGTGGAGATGCAATATGACTGTAGGGTACTGCTGAGATAATACTAATGGCCACATGGGCTGTATTTTCTATGTTAAGGCATTAGCATAGGGTGTTCAGTGATGGAGCAGTTTTTATTGTATGAGATAAATATGTAATGTAAACAACATAGGTGAAATCAATTTAAGCATTACAAGTTTAGAGTGGGCAAGTTCACCTGTCACGCTGAGAATAAGCCATAGTGGGTGGGTGGCTTGTCCTGACAGACAATTGCCCGGTCAGAGACTTGCCATGTTTCTCCCTCAGTCCCTCAAAGTTCTCCTTTTTGCTGCTGGCACATATCCCAGGGGCCTTTGCAACAGAAATCCCATTTTCCTTCTTCCTTCCATCAGTAGCCTTTCTGCAATTGATCCTCCGGGGGTGTTGGCTCACGAGGGAAACTCCCCCTCCTCCCACATCAGATTACCAAAGGGATGTAAGTTTCTGAGCTTTTAGAATTAGGTTTTACAACATTTTGCAAGTTCTGTCTCTCTCTCTCTAAAAAAAAAAAAGTAACAGCATCTGCACAGTAACTCTAAAAATAACGCACCCATTTCTGACTTTCTTGTCTTAAGTGCATTTGGTCTTAAGTGTATCTGAGGCTGCTGTTCCAACAAGAAAAATTACTTTCATTGGATGTTCCCCCTTCATTTATCATCAATAGCATAATGCTTGGTACTATGTGCTTGTTCCTATTTGGAAAATAAACACTTTGCTGAAATTATATATAGTGTATTATAGCCAGTTTTATTTTGCCAGAGCGTCTAGTGGCTTGGGTAAGATTTATTCTTCCTCTATTTGGGTATGGTAATAGCTTTTGATGTGCTCTTTGTCTGGATCATTTGTCTTCTGCTGACTATACCTTATGTACATCTGGCTGATCTCTTTTATCTTTTAAAGCATTAATCTTAAAAGATTTCCTCTTTGATGGACTGTGGGGTATTTTCAAGATTATTGCTATCCTCATTTAATTCTCTGGTTTATTAATTAGATCAATTTGCTTGTTTTCTCTGTATTACTGCTATGTTCTACTATCAGTGCTTCCTATGAGTGCAGTTGCCCACACGCAGAAGGCACCAAGCTACAGCAAAATGACCTGCATGGCAGCCTGTCTAGTATATGCTCCTGTCTCACAAAGTGCCACCTCCCACCTAAATAAGGCCAATGGCAAGATGGAGATAAGAGCAAGAATAGTTACATGGAACTACAAGGTTCAGGCCTTCCATCAGAAAGAAATTTGAATCTCTTGATGGCCCACACAGCAAATTAATAACAGCCAACTTTTTGCCTGGCAAAAAGGCTTTGTATGTCGTTTGATCTTGTGTGGGTTTCATATCATATCAGGCAATAAGTAGCTTAGGTGAACCACTAAATTTCAGCAAACATGAGGTCCCAGATTTGAACCCCTAATGCAGTTTCCCAACAGAAAGAACTGGAATAGTTGTATACATTTACAGGCACACCTGAGACAGACAGTAAATCGAACATTAGTTTAAATGTGTTTCTAGCCACTATGACTTTTTCCAACTCTCTCATGTCCATTCCAAAGAATGTTTGTGGTATGCCCTCCTTTTGCAAGGTTGTTGCTGTTCGCTGTGAATTCTGGGCACAGCGAACAGCCAATCAGAGGGTCGTGTGTAGGGGTATCGGAGGTGTACAGGAGTGGACTTGTCCATCATTTCCGCCACATGTTTTGGATGGATATTAGCATGTTTAACACCAATTGTAGTAGGTTTTTTTAAAATACAAACATATCTCTGTGCAGGGGCGCATATTCGATGGAGTTCCTATTCCCCATATTTATTTATTATTTATTTATGTTGTTGTGCATCTGCGCTCATGCACATCCCTCACGAATCATTAAAAAAACCCTGTGCCCCGTAGCCATCTCCCTAGCCCCACCCACTTGTACCAATACACATGCAGAAGTGCTGTAACAGGGCACTCCTTTAATTGTGGGAAAGATCAATTGAGTGTGCCCCGTGAGTGGCAATCATGGAAGCAGGGAGCATTCAGAAGCATCCCTCTTCCATAACGAAAGGGCTGCAGTTGTAAATTAGCCTCCAGTGGAGCTGTTTGCATGATCACAGAAGGAGAAATGAGCCATGGTAGTTTATTTTCCCTACTGCACCTGCCAATCATGTACTGGGATGTGTTGCATAATTACCGTTGCTTAGGGTGGCCATATGAATAGGAGGACAGGGCTCCTGTATCTTTATAGAAAAGGGAATTTCAGCAGGTGTCATTTGTATATATGGAGAATCTGGTGAAATTCCCTCTTCATCACAACAGTTAAAGTTGTAAGAGCTATACTCGAGTGACCAGATTTAAAAGAGGGCAGGGCACTTGCAGCTTTAACTGTTGTGATGAAGAGGAAATTTGACCAGGTTCTCCATATATACAAATGACACCTGCTGAAATTCCCTTTTCAATACAACTGTTAAGGATCCCTGTCCTCCTTTTCATATGGTCACCCTACTTGCTGTGTCATGTGGATCTAATGAGAGTGGCTTATTGCCATGGTTAACAAGCCACCCCAGAACCCTACGAAAGCCCATAGGTTCTGGGTGGCTTATTAACCACAGCAACAGGCTATCCTCCCCAGGTTCGCATGACACAGTAAGCTGTGCCAGCGAGGGCAATTATGTAAATCCCCCCCCAACATGTGGCTTGTGAACCCAGTATGAGACAACATGCTAAGCAAATCCTTACTTAAAAAGGAGATAAACCTTTACAATTCTATTAACATTCCTTGCAAAATTACTGAGGTTTTGAAAAATGTTAGGATGTGCCTTAATTCAAGAGTAAAGAGTATTGGGGGGGGGACGGGGACGACAGGAAGTTCTGATTAAAAATGAAGCATTACATACCTTAAACGTAGCTTTTTTTCCTAGTATTTGCTGCAGATAGTAAAATCTAAGTCTTTTCTACTCCATATATACACCATTATCATTCTGATGAGATGATAAAATCTGGCCACATTAATCTTTATGGACAAGGAACCTAAAAGCCTGCAACTGCTCTTGTGGTGTTGGCAAAAATCTTACTAGTGGCTGAGCACATCAAGGTTGTTGTTGCTTGTTGCTTCAGGTATCAAATGGTCTCCTTGAAACATTTTGTAAATTAAATCAGCAGGTTGTTTGCCTTATTTACTCACTAACAGACCAGATTGTAGGTTATCTAAAATGGCAGCATGTTGACATAATTTATTTCAGGCTTATCAATGGCAGCAAATAGAGGCAAAGAGTAATTTATCATTAACACATCCTGCATTTGGTATGCTTTCATGAGTAGTTGACTTTAATTGTTGCACTTCTTTCTTGCTTCACAATAGTCAGGCATTATTATTATTTTACCCAATGTCTATTTTCCTTTTATATAAACTTGAGAAGCAGAATGACCGAAGCTGGATTGTTTGGTGAACTGCTGCCGTCTAGCTCCCAGTGGTGACCCCTCCGCACACCAGTTGCCACCAGACGGTCCTTTTCTTTTGGCTTGGATGAATATAAGCACTTGTGCAGCCCATAAATTAGGCTGACCATATGGAAAGGAGGACAGGGCTCCTGTATCTTTAACAGTTGCATAGAAAAGGGAATTTCAGCAGGTGTCATTTGTATATATGGGGAGCCTGGTGAAATTCCCTTTTCATCACAACAGTTAAAGCTGCAGGTGCCCTGCTCTCTTTTAAATCTGGTCACTCTAGTATAGCTCCTGCACTTTAACTGTTGTGATGAAGAGGGAATTTCACTAGGTTCTCCATATATACAAATGACACCTGCTGAAATTCCCTTTTCTATGCAACTGTTAAAGATACAGGAGCCCTGTCCTCCTTTTCATATGGTCACTGTACATAATTGTCAGTTGCTTTATGAATCAATGGACATTTCCTCCTAAAGTTCTTTTCTGACATGGAAATTTAACTGAGCACCTGATCCCTTTTTTGAAAAATGCAACAGATTAGAATCCCAGGTACCACAGCCTCTGGGACCTTTCATTTTCTTGAGTCTTTTAATATGGATGTCAGCATCTATTGAAACTGCATGTCCCAAGGTTCCCTGAATCATGAATGCTGCTGAGTATGTTCAGAACATTGTCCCTGGAATTACAAGCACTGGAACAGATCACTTCCAGGATCTCTGACATATATACTAAGGCCTTGGACTCCCTAGAAAATCAAATGTCCAAAAGTTCCAACTAATTTATTTAAAATATTTCTAAACTGGCCTTCTTTCAAATGGAAGCCATGATGGTGTACAAAGGCATGAAAAAAAATCATCATGCCAATATAAGTACAATACAGTAAAATATAAACAACAGTTAAAACAAAAAAGCAGGTAAATTATATACATAAGCTGATATGTCCAGCATTGCTCAGGTCCATGAATAGTGTTTATAACATAAAGCAATTTTCAATATCTCTTGCTGAAGAAATTTTATTTATGGAATGTCCTGAAGGAATAATAGCAATTTGTACTGGTCATGATGGTAAGAGAAGACTCATGGGAGTTCCACCCAAGGCATGCCGGGTGTGGTAGTCATAAGCCTCGTTTTTTGTTTTTTAATAAATTCTTTAAAAATACTTAAAATCCAACATTTTATGTTTTTAGATTTTTCTTGTACATTGTAGAACCAGACCTATTTCACGTTTCTACTTGGGGCCCCTAAGATATATGTCTGCAGGGTAATCATCTTAAAGTAGCAGGCTGGTGCTAGGCCTGTGAGTTAACCTTTAAATAAATTAAATTCATTTATTTTTTTCCTCCCCCACCCCCATGAAAACCCTGCAAGGTAGGCTAGTGCTAGGCCTGTGTGGTAACTTTAAAACAAATACAATTAGTTTCTCCCCTGCCCCTCTCTCTCTCTGAGGGAGCTGACTGACTGACTCATGGGTAGCTTGGTTGCTGCCATCAGTGACAGGCCCAGATCTGTGACCTCCTTCCTTTCTGCTCGAGCTAACCCAGGCACTCTCCATTCAAGCGCAGGGTGGTGAACTACTTCCAGATGATGGCTGCCAAAGCCTGATAACTCTTCCCTTGGGAAGACTTCTCAAGGGTGGAGGTTAAATTTCTCCCTACTCTTGTTTCCCCAAATTACTCCCCTTCCCTGCAAAAAAAAGGGGGAGTCTCCATTGACTCTAATTGTGGCCACAGCTAGACCTAAGGTTTATCCCTGGATCATTCAGGGGTCAAACCTGTTCATCTAGGTGACATACAGGGGATCCAGTGCTCAGGCAGGGGTGAACCCTGGATGATCCCAGGATAAACCTTAGGTCTAGCTGTGGCCTAAGACTTCTTTTTAACTTGATTGATTTTAGTGGCAACTATTTTTCTTTTCTTTTTAAACACTCCCTCCTCCAGGGGTTGGGGGGTGAAAAAAATTTTTTTGTGGGGGGAGAATGTTGAGGGGAGTTTTAAACCCTACTCCCAGTGGTCTGTGTTTGGAGCCAAACACACTTATACAATGGCAAGAAAAACTATCATACATAGCTACACTATGTGTGATTAGAAGAATATTTAGTTTGGCCCTCAGAGAAGGGCCTCTGTAGAAGACCTTAAGGCCTGAGATCCTGCTGTTACAATGTTCAAAGTGTGAGGAAAAGAGGGGGCAATGGAGGTTTGTCAGAAAGGCCTTCAGTTGATACTTTTCCATTCTCATGTGGGAAGAGAGCGGGAACTCTTGAAATGAAACTATTGTAATAAAGATAGATTAGGTTAGAAAGAGAAATAACTGTTTAAGGAAGGCATTAATCTAGAAATGCTCATCTAAAGATTGTCCAGTACCATTTCATACTCCTACTTTGTATTGACAGTCTCAGTTGCCATGACCCAAAATTATAATACTGTGGGAATATCAGCCATTTTATATTCCCCCCCCCCAATGGAATCTTTGAATGTTGTATTTGCAACATGTCCAGCACTGATGTGACAGTGTTACAGTGTTACCACACAGAAGATATATCAGCAGATAGATCACAGGGATGTTCATGAGTATAACAGCTGAGATTTTATAAATGCAGATCTCAACCAGGTAACAGATTGTTGCTATAAACACAAGCATACTCATTGTAACCAAGCAGTTTTGAGAAAAGATAGATGGGCAGATGTCCTATGCAGCAAGAATGGATGTTCCAGATCTTGTACTGTATGACTGGCAGGCAGGTGTTTAGGTTCAAGGCTCCCCAGGAGATCCAAAACATAACAAGGAGGAATGTGTGCTTATATAAACAAAAGCAACTCACTGCAGGGTGCCCGTTTATTGTCTTAGAGGTAGACTGAATCATAACAGTACAGCACACAATGGAAATAGCTTGTTCTCTTTTTACCTTTTTGACATGGAGAAAAACAGTTGTGTTATCTTAAATTAGAAATGTTTTCACTAGCAGATAAAAAAAAAGAGCTGTGACCTGCTCACAGGCACTATCTTGCATGAAACAAAATAGCATAGGCTTTGAAACATCAGTCATCCAAAGCCAAACATCAAGGTATTGAGTGTTTAAAAATATGTTATTCAAATGTACAGTAGCATTGTACTTGGCTGAGAACAGACCAATGTATAAACCCAGGAGGGTGTTTTGATAAGTTATTATTATCACTGTTTTAGATGAAAAAGTGTCTTTTAAAACTAGAACTGTGCACAAATGGCTTCTCAAAATTCTCCACCCTATTTGGGGTCAGAGAAATTAGGGGGGCAATTTCACCAAATTTCTCCAGGGGGAGGAGAATTTCCACAATTTCTCACAGGTAGGCATCACCATTGGCAAGGGTTGTAGAACAGCTTCATTCTTTTTCCCTATGGGCTTTTGCTTTTTGTGCACTGCGACTGCAAGTGGCAACCGCATCAACTGTGATGGCAGCAAGGCAGGCATTTTGCACCCTCTCCAATACTCCATATACCTAGCATCATCCTAGGGCATGGCAGGGGGTGGGAAAGAGAATGAAGCCACCAGAAAAAAAATAAAGTGAAGAAAATGTAAGAATATTCTGCAAAGTGTCTTCTTTATTTCCAAGGGGTAAGAAAAGAACATTCTCAATTTTTCTGAGAAACTTGTATTCTGAAAATGTTTGGCTCGTTGTTGTTGTTGTTATTATTATTATTATTATTATTATTATTATTATTATTAACATTTCTATACTGCCCCATGGCCAAAGCTCTCTGGGCAGTTTACATGGTTCAGTACCTTTTCTAGTCTTCCAAATGTTGCATTTCTGAAGGGTTATGTCAATACATCTTGACTCTAATGCAGGTGCTGGCAACACCTCTCCCTTCATGACAGCCCTGTAGCAGGTGTGAGGAGCTCCAGGGAAGGGGTGGAGCTAACATTGTGCCAAAATTTGTCCTCCAGTTTCCTGAAAGTTTTCTTCCTCATGAAGGAGGCTTCCCTTTTTCTGTTAGGGCATTTTATAATCATTTTGAATGTGTGTTGGTGGTGGTTTTGACTGTGAGGTGGCTGAGGGTACTGTCTGTATTTTTCCTCTTCTTTCTATTACTCATCTCAGCATTGCTTTGAAATCTTGCAGACTGTCTGCACTTCTTGATCCTCCTATGGGAGGAATAAATTCATGATGTCTTCCCCTGGGCAGGAAGTTTGAGAAGCCAAGGAGGCTACAGGCTATATCAGGAAAATGATTGTACAACGAAAGAAAGGACACTCACAAACACTCCTCAGCTACTTCATAAATAAGTAAGCACAAGAACCCTGAACCAAACCCATGGGAATTTCTCTGAAATTTCTTCTCCTATGAATTTCTTTATGTAAGCAATTTCTTTTCTCTCAATTTAAATAAGAACGGTCAACATTTTCATGGGAGAACTAATTAATACAGAAAGTTAAGCAGACTTGTATGTATATTGCTGGTGAGACATGTAACTGCTTCTTGCTCCATCCAACCAGCTTGTTTATCAAACGTGAATGGGTGTATCTGAGATTCACCAGATCAAGAGAGAATACAATGGCTTTAAAGGGCAGGCCCCACTCAATGATAGATTTATGAATCCATCTGAGTGTTCTGGGCATCAAGAATAAATATATATGGGTGGTGGCTCTGGAACTTCTCTCAAGGCAACTAACTCAAAGTGCTACCACAAAATACACATTTATTGCTCAAACAGGATTAGAAAATAACAACTTACGCAATAATAAAACAAGCAAAACATATTACTACATACAATGCTATTAGGACTACATACAATGCTATTAGATTGTAAGCCTATGCGGCAGGGTCTTGCTATTTACTGTTTTACTCTGTACAGCACCATGTACATTGATGGTGCTATATAAATAAATAATAATAATAATAATAATAATAATAATAGGACAATTAGAAGCATAACAAAAATTGTAGCTAGCATTTTTTTTAGTAAAATAAAGTCTGACCCTGCTCCCCACCCACCCCACGGGCACAGTCTGCCCCTGTGCAGCTCCATTCCCATTTTATGGTCCCCACTACATGCGGGGATGATGGGAGGACCCAGGAGCAGCGGCCACATGGCCTGTGATCTGCAGGATGGTACTGGGATCATGGAAAAGTTAGATTTTCTGTAGTTCCCTATATCCTGGGAAAAGTCCTTGGTCATCCTTGGTTGCCCCCGGGATCCCCTGTGCGTCATTTGGACACACAGGGATGATCCAAGGACTACCCCGGGATATAGGGCTGGTGTAGACATGTCCATAGTTATCTCACAACACATACATAAAGAACTAGTCACACCTACAAGATACAACAAATTCTTATCAATTCTACCCACTACAATGCATATCCCACTACAGTGGCTGTTGGGGAGGACTGTAAGTTAGATGCAAAGCCCCATGAGCATACCTCCACTGGAACAATATTTGTCCATTTGCTACCAACTTCACCACTCAGCAGCTGAGCACTTTTCTCTTAGCAAACTGACTCCATTGTTCCTGACTTAAAGGCTCACTGCTGAGCTCTACTATTTCAGTTTTACATATTTCTACTTTAAATCATCATCATCATCATCATCATCATCATCATCTCTTACCCGCCTCTCTATTTTGATCGAGGTGGGGAACAACAGTAAACGGTAAAATACATAAAACTGAATTACAACATAGTATACATTGTGAAAACATCCTAAAAAAACATTCTAAAAACATTCTAAAAACATCTTACATTGCCCAAGACTACAGAAGTGAGGGGTTTCTTAGATGTCAAGTACACAATTGTTCTCAAATCAGCTTGCACTTGGGCTTTCCTTATTAAACAATGTCCACAGATTGGGTATGGTTTTTGTTTTGCTTTTTTCTCCCTCTAAGCACAATCATGTGCATGTTTACTCAGAAAGAAGTCCCATTTTGTTCAATGGGCCTTATTTTCATGTATGAGTTTGGTAGGTGTCCACCTTCACAAGGAGCTTCCTTTCTGCAAAAAACGTAATTTTTATATATGTTGGATGTGTTGCTTAGTTTTTGCATGCCTCTCCTAATCATCTTCCCTATTTATCTTTCTCTGAAGATGAGAGGAAATAATTTAAAAAAATGTAATCATATAAAAGCTAGTTGTGATACACTACCCATTTGCAAAGAGTCCAGATGGTTAATATATTCCTTAAATGTGCTTTTAAATGCAAAGATATACAACTTTGGACATAATTAGGTTGAGAACGTGAAGTAGATCTCGTGCAAGCAGTCATTTTGTGTGCTGGATAATCCAGATTTAACCCAAATTGTTGCTTCTGCTTCATGCATCTATATTGGGGAAAGCTGTTCAAGAGATTCTGTAATGCAGAATGTTGCTGAAGGCATCTCTTGCAGATAAAAGTATCCTCAGAGTGGTTGCATGTTATTTGACAGGATTGCTAAAGTTGTTTACAAAATCAGAGCTCCTGAAATGACAACTCGCTTTGGAATGAATGGGGGTTCATCAGGCTCTTTTTTTGCAGGTCACCAGCAAAGTTCTGAAGAACCACCTGTTTTCTCTGGTCTTTTTGTATGCTCTTGGGATTCTGGTTAAATTTGTAATCAGTTTTTTTAAAAAACCAAATGTTATTGTTTAAATCAAATGTTATTGTTTAGATTTGTTTGTGTTGTAACTCATCCTAGGCAATGCCATTTTTAATAAATAAGTAAATGTTATCTTCAATGCTTGCTTGACAAGATTTAGGATTATGCACACTAACTGGGGAGAAAGTACAGCTGAACACTGGGACTTATTACTGAATAAACCTACATTGCTCAGTACAAGCTTAAAGTTAACTGAATGAATGGTAAATACCCTAATTGATTAGGGGGACTGATCGATCTACACTTTCCAAGACTAAGTCTTGATCAAAAAGTCCAAATAACTCCAGTGTGCACCTCTGCATCACCTGAGCCAATGGCCATATAATTCACATTGTTTGGGAGAACATCAGAAGCTACTTTATATTGGGCTGCAGTCATGCAGGTAGCCATTTTGAATATTCAACCTCCGGGGGAGGAGTTGCCATGGTTTGTCAAGTTGTCCAGGAGGGCTGGAGGGGTTGTTTGAGGATTAAATAACCCTCACAAAATCCTACAATGGTCATGGGTGCACAGCAACCATGCATGCTGCAACCTGCCATGTCTTAAATAAGCCACAGTGGGATGCAGTGAGCATGTGAACCAGGTCATTGAGTCAAACCATTGGTCTATCTAGTCTAGCATTGTCAACACTGACTGGAAGCAGCTCTTCAGGATTTCAAGCAGCAATTTCCCCAACCCTAACTGGATATCCTGGGGATTGAACTCGGGACTTTCTGCATCCACTGCATGTGCTCTATGGTTCAGCATGTGCTGAACCATAGCCTGTACACTGTTCACAGGGCAACATTTACTGACATTTATCTGAATTGGGAAGCTCCTGCTAGCACAGTGCTCTTTGTGTGCATCAGAGTCCTTAAATATACGTATTAGCCTTTTGCTTACCTAGTGGTGCTGATCACTGACAGTGGTGAAAGAATAATATGTAACTCTTGTGTGTGTGTGTTTCTGCTCGGGTCAGACCAATGATCCATTCCGCTCAGCATCTTTTCTGCCAGCAATGGACACCTAAAAGGGGGGCTTACAAGCAGGGCGCAATGGTGAAGTCTGTCCTGAATTGTTAATGCCCAGCATGTTAAAGCACACTACATTCCTTATAGACTTGATCCTTTCATTTTTTTCCCTTTGAGCTGCCTCATGTTAGGCCAAAAATGTGATGGAATACTGCCAGCAAATATTTGGGGGGGGGGGGTTTCTAATCATTATGCTATGAAAAATCTGTCCATATAGAAGTTTTTTCTTATTTACTATGACTTGTTTTGAGAATTAAGACATTAAGATGCTTTTACAAAGGTGGGCACAGTTCATACTTCTCAGTGAGCACACAGTTACCTTAAATTACTCAAACAGGCAAAGATGATGCTGGTGAAATAGTGTTACACAGTGAAACTATCTTGAGTGACCTAATTATGTTTAAAATGCACTGTAACACATTGGTTCCTGGCATTTCTCCAGTATAACATATGCAGGCTTGTTTACATGACTTGCGACACTGAGATGGCTGTTTAATAGTCTCCCGTTTCAGATTTCTTTATACATCAAGGATAAAAACAGAGGCTTAAGTAAACGGAATGGGAGAAAAGGACCCCAGTGAATTAGGGGCCGCTGTCATTGTTTCACATTGAATTAAGTATGCAAACAATGGCACAATCAGTATCCTGGATTTGCAGAGGAACAAACAGCAGGCTGAACCAAAATGCCCCTCCCAATTCCCCACCCCCCATGGCTACCATGTATAGGTAGCAATGCTGGGAGCCTCATTTTGATATTTTGTAGGTGAAAAAAGATGAAACGCCACCAACAGTAGCATTCGCACTTCTCCCAGTGGCTGACAGCTGGCACTTTAAAAAAACAACCACCCCAAAATACTGAACAATCCCCTATATCCATTCCCACGTAGGGTGGCCCACTCTCTTTGTGGCTCAACATTTAGCCAGCAGGTGTTATGGGGGAAGGACTAGTTGGTGCAACCTTCTCACATGTTACAGGAACACATGAGGGTGGATCATGTCACCCTCTGCTCATATAGCATGCATAAAGTCAGTCAGGGTTAGGGAAATGCTTTCAGATCTCATTCTAAGGGGACTACTAGGTAAAACTTTTCATCCACACCCAGCTGTTGTAGGCCATTTCTACACCAGCCCGAAAATGAGGGCTGGTCATGACTGAGTCCCTGTGCATCCAAATGACATACAAGGACTCCAGGGAGGAAGGAGGGATGAGAATGGGTTTTCCCAAGGGTAAGTACTCCCTTGGAAAATCCGATTCTTCCCGCAGTCTCGGGATCGTCCCGAGACCGGAGGAGGTGTGGCCTCCTGTCCCGTCTTCTCTCCTCCCCGCGAGTAGCGGGGATCAGTAGAGGGAAGGAACTGGGCCTGGAGGAATAGGGGGTGGGGGGAGCAGGATTGGGGCTTTTTTAAAAAAAAAACACCTCACGTTTCGTTGGAGCTCACGTGCGCTCAGCTCCTTTAAAAATAATAACGGTGGGTGCTGCACCCTCCTTCATTCTGGGATGTTGTGCCCGCATTTAGACAAAGGGGAGGATCTCGCGATCAGGATATTGTGAGATCCTCCCTCCCTCTACACCAGGCCGGTGTAGAAATGGCCAAAGTTCAATGTTTATTATGCAGTTCAGAATTCACCATAGGTTCATAGTCACCTGGAATAGTAAGTAGAAGTAAGCAAATAATAAAACAGCGTGGTTTTTTTTCTAGATTCATGTTAACACTGAAACAACTAAGCCAGGCATAATTATTATGCAGAGAAGTCTTAAAAACATTTACATTATATTAAAGTATATACACAAAGCCAGCCAAAGCAAGCATACTCTTTAAGAAACTGATAAAAAGCTTTGCTTTAATTTTAACAGTTTCAACTGGAACAATGTCAAATGAGCCATGCACACACAGTAATGGAACACTGCTACAAGATTGAGTCTATAGTGCAATACTGAAATTGGATGCTGTTAATTTTGGTTGCTGTTTACTCGTATTCAGTGGTTTGGTTCCACATGACCTGTATTTAATGTTTCTCAGTGACTCTGTACTTTTTTTAAAAAAAGTCTGCAAATATCAATTCATAATATGCCAAAGATGGAACTTCTCATATTTTTTCTCAGGCCCACTTTCCCTGTATCTATTAACAGTATCACCACCCACTCTGTTGAATAGGCAATGGGTCCTTTGGAAGATAAAGAAAATATTTATCGTTGACTCTTTTCTCTCTCTTCCTCACTATATTCAGTCTGCTGCCAAGTCTTGTCTCTTTCCCCATATGACATTACAACAACAACTACAACAACAAGCTGTTTGTCTTCATCCTGTCAAAGTATGGGCATGTCTACACTAGTCATTTTTTCTGGGGTCATCCCTAGGTCATCCCTGTGCATACAAATGATGCACAGGGGATCCTGCGGGCAACCAGGGATGACCCCTCCATTTCCATGGGATAACTGGTTGCCCAGTTATCCCGATTTTCCCCACAGTCCAGGGACCATCCCAAGGGCCGCTGGAGGTATGGTGCACAAACCCACCTACTTGTGAGTAAACACAGCACTAGAAATGGGCACAGAGTTGCAAGGGAAGGCTCTGTGCCATTCGGGGGTGAGGGGCAGCATTTTCACCATCCCTGTGATGGGGGGGGCGGGGTTGGGGCCTGATATCAGTGAGGATTTTTTAAAAACAACAACTTACTTTTGCGAAGGATCAGGGTGTTGCAATGGCGCAACCGGCCCCTCTTCAGTAAAAAAAAAGAGAAAAGAAAAAAGTGCCCTGCCCTCTTTTAAATCTGGTCACTCTAGTATAGCTCCTGCAGCTTTAACTGTTGTGATGAAAAGGGACTTTCACCAGGCTCCCCATATATACAAATGACACCGCTGAAATTCCCTTTTCTATACAACTGTTAAAGATACAGGAGCCCTGTCCTCCTTTGCATATGGTCACCCTACATATATTTAAATATCAGGTGACACTATCACTATTTTTAAAACATTCCCTACGAATCCTCCTTTAAAACAAACTCAGTTCCTTAACCATATAAGAAAATATGACAGCTTCTGAAATATTATCAACAAATTATCAACTTTTAATATGGCTTCCACTTTTTTGGAGGGGGGGAGAAATTATCTGTGTCTTTAGTAGCTGCGACTGGGGAAGGCAATGGCAAACCACCCTGCTACAAAGTCTGCCAAGAAAACGTCAGCGAAAGCAGGCGTCCCTCTAGGAGTCAGCAATGACTCAAGTGCTTGCAGGAGAGGTTCTTTTCCATTCTTTTCCCTTAGTAGCTCCATGACAGGCAGACATTCAGTAGGTTGGTACAACTTTCACCATTGATGCATTATCATACCAAGAAAATCTGCACCTGTGGAATTGGCTGTCTCTCATGCAGCTGCCAAAGGTGCACAAAGAATCCCTGCTAAAAAAAAAAGAAGGGACACAAGAACTCTGTTTTAATATATAGTCGAAATCACTGCTGTTTGGGATTAAACCTCTGAAATTAACCACACATGCCTCCACAGTCACCCTTCAAACAATATCAAATGTAAGATTCATAATTAACAACTGTTTAGGTTACTAGGAAATGTATGAAGTGTTTCTATAGTACTTAAGTTGGAAGCAACCTATTTGACTTTTTTGTCATTGAAGATGCAAAAATCCAGGATCAAAATCAACCTTATGTGAGTGATGATCTGAAACTAGAAGTGAGCACTGAGGTGGTCATGTTTGCTGATGAAGGAGAAGACATTAATAATACCGATGAATTCAATACAGTGGGCCATACTAACAGCTGGGAATGTTTCAAACCAAATCTAAAATGAAGCGTTTTAAAGCGCATAGTGGAATTGCTACATTCTTTGCCTACAGGGAGATAATACACAATTGGATCAGAAAACATTTTGTTTGCACTCTATAGAGGATAAAACGTGTAAGCACTCACTTCTTAAAGACTTAATCCTTGCTGTATTGCTGCTACACATAAATAACAAGGTGTGTAAGCACATCTATGAGGTAAGATGCTGCCATTTCATCCTTGTGCCTCATTAACAGCACAGTATGATGGATTCCAATGTGTTAATGCCTACAGACACCTGATGAGAGTGACAGCCAAGGAATATGTTGGAGATATTCAGTCCTTTTTGTTGTTGTTGTTGTACAACAGTTCATCCAATGTCGGCAGCGCAAGAGAGCATCACACCCCATGATGTAGACTACAGACAACAGCTGCACACAGTCACCCAATGAGGAAAGGTGATGCAATTAATATGGAGCAATAGTTGCTCAGGGATCCTCAAGTGTTGCCACCAACAAAGAAACAGATTGAGAAGAGCTGTGGAGATGCTGAAACTGCTGTGCATGCAGCAGCAGCAGGAAGCACTTCTGCCAGTAGGCAACTGTTAAAGCATAGAATGTGGTAAACTTGGGCAGAAATTTTATTTTTCAACCCTTCATTGGTCAGAACTCTGACACCTTTCAGCAAATAAGGTGGTATATGTTATTAATACACACACACACACAGCTTTTCAGAGGGAAGGGTTGCCTCCTACATTATGAGGTGGGCAAGGATTATCTGTGCGGAAAGGGGTCCCTTGCTTTTTTAATAGCAGTGCAAAGTGGCGTAACATCTCTTTGCACCTGAAGAGAGGTTAAACACTAGGAACTTTCCTCTAGGCTAAAACTTGATTAACAAAAGAGACGATTGTCCTTTCAATAAAAGGGATCATCTTTTCCCTGAGTCACTTTAACTTGAGGGAGGATTCCTCTGAAGAGGCCTTTGGCGAGAAGCTAGCCGAACCTTCTTTTAGCTTTGCCCATTTGATCCTGTGGTAGACTCTGGGATTGGCCAACTCTGAAGTCCCTTCCCCCTCTGAGAATTGCTCAGTTCCCATAGACTCTGAGTTGTTAACATTTTTACTGAAAAGGTCCAGTGAAGATTCATCCCTGGCTGGTGAAGGACCTGGGAAAATCTCCTCCCCCACTTTCTGTGTAGGCTGGTATGTTTCTAGTCCTGTTTCTTCTGCTTTAGAATCTGATTCTGATAGATAGCCTGCAACTCCTTCCACCACACTAAGGGAAACAGGCCTGATCATGACAGTTCTCTGTGTTACTAGAGAAGTATATCAGAAATGGATTGAATGCTGTTGTGCAAAGCTCACATGTTGTGAAAAATGTGACATGTGTGGTTATCTTACCTGCAACACAATCTACTTCATCTGTCACAGCACAGAAAAATATAAGTGTGTGTGTGTATGTGTGTGTGTGTGTGTGTTTATCCAGGCACAGCAGAATTCTATAGCGTGCATTTGTGCTGGTCTTGAGGATTGTCACCAAGGCTCAACCCAGCCAGAAATCTGTAGTGGCATGTTCATACTCATTTTCTAGAATCTGGTAATAACTATTTCAAATGCATAACATGGACTATAGTGTAGTCAATTGCTGCATATATTGTAGAGAATATTCTGCTTTTGCTGAAGTAAAACTTGATTTAAAAATTTAAGAGGATCAGCTATACAGAATGCATGCAGAGAGACAAGGAAAGCTTCAATCAAGTGATGGCTATTGTAGCACTTACGCATGAGCTCAGTACCGCTTTTCAACAATAAGAGATAAAACACAAGACAACATATTTTGCCACTGTGTGACAAAAGATGTCAAATCATTACCAGAGGGCAGGGAACTGAGATTAAAAGACCAGAACTAATCCTTAAATCCTTATCTACTGGGTTTGTTTCTCTACCAAGAAAACACACATATACAACAGCATGTGAGGGTTTTTTTTCTGATAGAGAAACTGGAATGTGCTGTCATACACACATAGGAATGTGCATGGTGTTGGCCTCTCCCTACTGATATGTGGCAGATAGTCATAATGTTAGGGTTGTCATTATAAAAGAAAGTTACATTGATCTACTCAGTTTCTGTTCATACAGTGTTCAGACAATACTGCCTCTTTTTTTTTAAAAAAAAGATATAGAACTATGGAATCACATCTCAAAGGCCATTTGACATCAAGGACGTGAAATAATATAAAGCAAATTAGTTTGAGCATGCTCATCATGCATTTTTCTCATGAGGTTACCCCACATGTTGGCGATTAAAGGAAAAAGCTTCCATAGTACAGGGTGTTGCTGGAATTTTAAATTTTAGAAACTTGAGTGCTGACATCAGGTGAGTGCTATACAACAGAAAATACACTATGTTGAAATAAAATAATTTCTAAGCAAAAGTGTATGGCAGAGTAAGGATCGAATACCACAGTTACACCTTGATCTTGTTTAAATTACCTGCTAGAGTGGTTCGTTTGTACCATCTGCTAACACACAGCTTTTTCATATCTGGCTTTCCTTTGTCTAATGCCAGGCAAAAGATCAAAGGAATGGCTGGAGGAAAAGAGCTTGAACAGATTTGGTTGATCTCAGACATAGATTTCTTTCAATTACTGCATGCAAGTTACTAAAATGGGTTTAGATTTATCTTGTTCAGTCATTTTATTTCCCCCAATAGTTTCAGTGAAGGAATACCGTGTGTGTGTACATATTAAAGGGGTTTCTATGATTAAATTTTTTGAACAATGTTTATGTTTATATTACTTTATAGACCAGGCCCTGTGCTTGACTTGAATAGAAACAATGAGAATTCTACCAAGAATTCTACCACATTATAGAAAACGTAATGTATCACTCTGAAATGATTTTGTTCACTGATGTTAATTTAGTGCCTGGATATCACCATTACTTTTCAATCTGTTCTGAAGACAGGAGTGAAAGCTGCTAATAAATACACATAAATGGAGGTATGCTAGAGAGAAAACAACATAGAGATAAAAAGCAGTCACACAGATTGCTCATTTTCTCCTTCAGCAAACCTTCCATCCCAGAAAAAAACCTCATGTGCATTAGAGTTCTGTTCATTTAAAAGGGGAGGGGGGAACACTAGCTGTTTATTTCTATTAAAAATGTTGGAAAATTTTGGTGGTGGAGGGGAATACAATACATATTTAGCTTAAAGATCACACACACACACACACACACACACTTATTGCAATGTATTTTTCTGGAACATCTGCACTGGACTGTTTATAACACAAAAGCAAAAATGACAGCTTAGATTCACCAAAGTACATTTTACAAATCCCAATAGAGGCATGTTGGGGAAATGGTGTAGGTTTTTCATCCTGGTATATTTTCAATGCAAACTTAATTGTGGCAAAGAGGAACGCTGTGTGCCTTCCTTCCCAATGTTTCTGGCAGTATTTATAATAGTGCTTATTCATCACTTATGTAAATTGTATTGTAGGAAACACAGTTCTCACCAAACACCACATTTCATAGCATCTAAACAAAAAAGTATGAAAAGGCTCATTTATCTTTTATTTATATACATTAATACTGCACAGTCATGCTTAAAAAAGGTTTATATTGTATAACCTAAGAACACAGATGTAACTGTGATCATAAGCCTAATTTGTTATCATTTTGAAATGTATTTGGAACTCTCAGGATCCGAATTTAGACCAACTGGGCATTTCAGTGGTTTAGCCACAAGAATGATTATTTGGATCACATACATGGTTTCATTATAAGAATTAATGTAGTCCAGGTGTAGGCAACATTGTGCCCCAAGACATATTTCTTGGATCTTGCTAATATGCTCTACCACGCCCACAGATTTCTTACTGGTAGCTGGGATTGCTGTGAAAGAGGTTTCTGTTGGTGGTGAAAGCTATGGGGTCAAAGGAATTGTTCAGTGTGTTTTGGTTCAGACCCCATTTCTGCCTTGTACTCAGTTTTTTGGGGCTGGTTATTCATCCTTTGACATGCCTGCCATGGCAGCCATTTTGTGGTCATGCCCAGGAGTTTTTCTAGTTGCTAAATGTGCCCATACCCCAAAAAGGTTGCCTACCCCTGGTTTAGCTTTTGAATGTCTGAATGTTTTCAAAGTTCCACTGATTTAAATGGAATGGAAGGGGTGGCAATGGCAGATGGGGAAAGGATTAGGCAGCTCTCCCCCACCACTTCTCTGCTCAACCTTTCCTCCTTTCAAAGCTGCTGTTCCTTTTTTTAAAGTGCCTTTTGAGACATGATTACATGTATTCATGTGTAACATGTGTGGCGCTTCCAGACAGAGGTCTCCTAGAGCTTCTCTAAACAAGCGATTTAATGTGCATTCATGGAAGTTTGCAGGTCCATTACATGACCAGGACATCTCCTGCACTATCCCCTGGAAACATTGCTTTAAAGAAGAGATAATATGGTAATATCTAGGAAATAGCAGGATCTCCCAGTGTTGCACTATAATTCCGCCACTAGATGATGTGAATTAAAGTGAATTGAGCATGCAGAGGAAATATTCCACTCAAACCATGTGGCCACCTGTGTAATGGCATTGATCATCATCCCAGAAAGAAAGTAGAAACAGGAAACCCTGGTAAGGCAGTGAATTGTTGTTGTTGTTGTTTTTAAAAAAAGATGTAGAAAAGCTCCTAGTGCTACCAATCAGAAAGCATTGCACAGCTATGCAGTGTTTTTCTTCTTAACAGAGCACTGTCCCATTATGAATAGCAGCACTATTCACACAGCAGTCTTTTCCTTGCTGACCCCTGCTGGCAGATCAACTGAACTGTAGAGAAAAGTGGGTGGGATGCCCCAGGGCTCCTGCTGACTGCCTGGAGAGTGACCGAGAGCCACGAGTTGTGAACCTATGCTATAAATCAGTCTCATCCTTTGATCTGAAGGGGGAATGAGAAGGTTTCCTCCCCCCACCTGCCTTTAACAGGAATCAATTTCACTTGCCAAGTATTCATGAGGCAAACATGATAAGAAAAAGTCAAAATATAGTCTTGGTAGTATGCAAGCTGAGTATGATAGCTCAGTGTTAGAGCACATGCTTTGCATAGAGAAAGTTCTACATTCAATCCCTGGCATTCAAGTCCCCTGTCTGAAACCCAGGAGAGCTGCTGCCAGTCAGTGTACTGAACTAGATGCACTAATGGCAAACTCTTCCTATGTCTGCTTCTTATGTCCCTATATAGGACTGCATAGCTTATGTAGGTTGCTAATTTGTATATATAACAATGCTTCAGGTAATGCTGCACCATTAATGAGACAGCAGGATATTAGGTAAAGTAATTTCCAGTATTCCTCCTCCTCCTCCTCCTCCCCATGTCACCAGGCTGGCTCAACCTTTTGAGTGTGAGGCCAGAAGTTCCTTTCACAGCCCCCTGCATTGGCTCAGTCATGTGGCTCAACACACCAACCCTCTGGCACACAATCCTCCTTCCGTAGCTCTTTGTACATCTGATTTCTCATTCAAGTTAGAAGTTGAGCATTTACTTCCATCACACTGCTGCTTCCAGAGTCTTCCCTGAAGACAGAAATTCCTGATTCCGTCTCACTTTGGGGCCATAGGGTGAGTAATATAAATTTAAACTTTAATTCCAATCTCTCTCTACATATGTGTGTGTGTGTGTGTGTGTGTGTGTGTGTGTGTGTGTGTGTTAAATCTGGAGCAAATGTTTTGCCCTGCAATTTTAATATGGTCTTATTTTAATTAAAATTAACTTTCTTTATATAAGAAACGATGAGATAGACTAGTCTATTAAAGGAATATGATCATGAGTTAAGCTGGGTAGAATATTTATTCCTTTCGCTGTCTTAACATCTAGTCCACATTGCATCTTACATTTTCAGAGAAAAGTGTTTCAATACAAGTTTTCAAAGCACCCCTCTATTTGAAACAGAGAAATGAATTGAGTATAGTAGAAAGCATGACCCATAAGGGAAAAATCAATTGGTACACATGACTAGGATCTCAAGTGAAATTAATGAGTCACATTGTCTGACATGCTTTTAAAGAAAGATTTAATCAATGCAGTTATTAATAGAATAATTAATTTTCACAGTAATTGACAGATGTTGCTTGAGCTGTCATTAATTTCCTCATTTATGTGAGAGACTGCTCTTCAGTGAGTGGAGAATGATCTTAGTAAGTGTTTGTCCATAAAGTGAAAGTTAAAGATCTGGAAGGTTATTTCAAACTAAATTATATGTCCTGAAGTTAGTCAATATTTGTCAAATAGAGATTTTGTTATGTTATGTGACCTCTCAATCTCCTTGTTGGTGGTTATCACAGTCAGGCAGAATCCCCAGAATAATGATGCTGACATGAGCTCCATCAAACAAGCTAAACAATATCTCTTTGTTATTGGCAGGAGATAAGGAGGCACCTTCCTTCATGCGGATAGTTAAAAGAAATTGCCTCTCTTCCTGAGACAGTTAGCATATATAGAGTCCTGAACTCAGTTTCAGAATTGCTTCCTGCGATAGAGGACAAAGTTCTTTTGCATATTAACATGTGATATTTGTGGAAGTTGGCACATCTATCAATTTATACTGTAACCTTTGGAAAGAACTATATGCTGACCTCTTTGAGGAGATAAAAGGGGACATTTGCCGAAAGCAAAGTTGAGAGACAGAAGGACATACGCTTTCCTAGCAAGTTTCAGATATGGTTTTTTTTTTTTTTTTAAGTAGCCGTTTTCTTCTACAAGGCAATGCTGGGCTTTCTCTTCTCTCCCTTTGGTCTTTTACACATGATGCCCATGCTGACAGCTCACTGGAAAGCAGTGCCACGCCACGGGCTTTGGGAAGCATGGGAAATGGCTTTAAAGATAAAATGATATAACTGAGAATGATAATGCCAGAGGCCCCCCAATTTTCAGTGTCTATCACTGTCAGGTTTCCTGGTCCCTCAGGCAAGTATACATTCTGGCAAACTGACATGGGACACTCAAATCAGTGAGACTTCTTTATTGCATGGCAAAAGCTTAATGGTTACACACTTCAGAAATCATATACCTGATGGTCAATAGCTATAGGCTCCCAAGAAATTCAAGAGCAGTCAAAAGCTAATCACTACTACCATGATGAGAACCTCATCAATGTGGTTTCCCCATTGCCATCTTCACAGTTCTGAACACAAGGGAAGGTCAATCCATACACGGGTTCCAAACCTGAACAATGGAGGAGACTGATTCCTGACATGATCTGTCAGGCAATCAAAGGAGCAAATTCTTGAGAGATCAAACAAACCACCGAAAGAGAGCTAGTCCAACCTACATTGGTAACTCAAGGAAACATGGTCATAGCTTCAACAAGATCACAGGGAAAGGTGATGTAAGGAGTTCCATGCCACGGCTTTTGCACAGCCAAATCTTCTCCGCATGGGTCCAGGCAGAGGAAAGAAGGTCCAACAGTCAATGATCAAGCCTAGTCTGCCAGTACATTGAGCTGACAACAAACAAAGGCACACAATCCACAGCAAACAAGACTTCAAGTCTATGAAAAGCCTCACAGTACTTTTTATGGCAAGTTCTTATTAATCCAAAGTTCCAGTTAGGAGGAAGCATGTGCAGAGTGCCCCGAGAGTCTCAGCCAATGATGCACCCAGACAGGGAGGTTTTCTGGGAATGCAGAGCAGATTGTCCTACCAAAGGCTCCTCACCTTTGCACCAATTTAAAAAGGGAGGCATAGGCCTCTACCAGGCCACTTGACAGACAGGGGCATTTGGCCTCTCAGCAATGCCCCTGTCCAAACAAAGCAGCACTGCTCAGCCCAGCAAGATGACACTTCAATCTGGGTGGTTCTTCTGCAAACTCCCATTCTTTCTCTATCAAGTTCTCACAGACAGCTTCTCTGCCAAAGCCAAGGAAAGCAGGTGGCTGCAGGAATATAACCACTTCCCCATCCCTGCTCTGAGAATGCTGACAAACTCCCACAGATTCTGTCATTCCAGAGGCCAAACAGGCCCAAAGCCTTCTACTTCTAATTAAATCTTAGCTTAAAAAAACCCCTACAAGAACCTATGGCAGTGCCTTAAATATCCCTGACAATAACCCACTAGCTTCCACAGTTCCTAACAAGATGGAGGAGCCAGTAGGCAAATATACAGTCCCAGAATAGACTAAAGTCAGACTAGAGTCCAAACCAAAATGATCTCCTCTTCAGGTAAGACCTGAGAAATAATGCCTGCAACATACCTTAAAAGGTTACAGTTGTCACAGGCAAAAGGTGGGAGTTTGGTTACTAGTTAGTCAGACCTTCAGGCTACTTGTAACCTCCACATCAATTGAGGACCAACTTTGATGGTCTGCCTTTGGAGACTGATGCATCCAGATGACTTTCTGAAGCCTTGAGGGATTTTTCCCCACAGGTTTAGCCAGCTATCCTGCTGAGGCTACTTGGACTGAAGGGATGACTCAAGCCATCCATGTTATTGCTTCCAAATGTCATTGACCCAGTTGTTGAGCCATGTTTCTTGTTGTTTATTCGTTCAGTCACTTCCAACTCTTCGTGACTTCATGGACCAGCCCATGCCAGAGCTTTCTGTCGGCTGTCGCCACCCCTAGCTCCCCCAGAATATCATCCATCCATCTTGCCCTTGGTCGGCCCCTCTTCCTTTTGCCTTCCACTTTCCCTAGCATCAGCCTCTTCTCCAGGGTATCCTGTCTTCTCATTATGTGGCCAAAGTACTTCAGTTTTGCCTTTCATACCATTCCCTCAAGTGAGCAGTCTGGCTTTATTTCCTGGAGTATGGACTGGTTTGATCTTATTGCAGTCCAAGGCACTCTCAGAATTTCCCTCCAACACCACAGTTCAAAAGCATCTATCTTCCTTCGCTCAGCTTTCCTTATGGCCCAGCTCTCGCAGGCATAGGTTACTATGGGGAATACCATTGCTTTAACTATGCGGACCTTTGTGGTCAGTGTGGTGTCTCTGCTCTTAACTATTTTATCAAGATTTGCCATTGCTCTCCTCCCAAGAAGTAAACGTCTTCTGATTTCCTGGCTGCAGTCAGCGTCTGCAGTAATCTTTGCGCCCAGAAATACAAAGTCTGTCACTGCCTCCACGTTTTCTCCCTCTATCTGCCAGTTATCAATCAAGCTGGTTGCCATAATCTTGGTTTTTTTGAGGTTTAACTGCAACCCAGCTTTTGCACTTTCTTCTTTCACCTTTGTCAAAAGGCTCCTCAGCTCCTCCTCGCTTTCAGCCATCAAAGTGGTGTCATCTGCATATCTGAGGTTGTTAATGTTTCTTCCTGCGATTTTAACTCCAGCCTTGGATTCGTCAAGCCCAGCACGTTGCATGATGTGTTCTGCATACAAGTTGAATAGGTAAGGTGAGAGTATACAACCGTGCCATACTCCTTTCCCAATCTTAAACCAGTCCGTTGTTCCGTGGTCTGTTCTTACCATTGCTACTTGTTCGTTATACAGATTCCTCAGGAGGCAGACAAGATGACTTGGTATTCCCATACCACCAAGAACTTGCCACAGTTTGTTATGATCCACACAGTCAAAGGCTTTAGAATAGTCAGTAAAACAGAAATAGATGTTTTTCTGGAACTCCCTGGCTTTCTCCATTATCCAGCGGATATTGGCAATTTGGTCTCTAGTTCCTCTGCCTTTTCTAAACCCAGCTTGTACATCTGGCAATTCTCGCTCCATGAATTGCTGGAGCCTACCTTGCAGGATCTTGAGCATTACCTTACTGGCATGTGAAATAAGTGCCACTGTCCGATAGTTTGAACATTCTTTAGTGTTTTCCTTTTTTGGTATGGGGATATAAGTTGATTTTTTCCAGTCTGATGGCCATTCTTGTGTTTTCCAAATTTGCTGGCATATGGCATGCATCACCTTGACAGCATCATCTTGCAATATTTTAAACAGTTCAGCTGGGATACCGTCGTCTCCTGCTGCCTTGTTATTAGCAATGCTTCTTAAGGCCCATTCAACCTCACTCTTCAGGATGTCCGGCTCTAACTCACTGACCACACCGTCTGACCTATCCCCAATATTATTATCCTTCCTATACAGATCTTCCGTATATTCTGCTGTCTACTATTCTAAGAGGATGAGGGCAATGAAACAATTAGGTCAATGACTAGAGTATAAATATGATGGAGCACTGGGGCAAACACATCTTCAGAGTTACTCTGTGGCAGAGATGGTGGTAATAAAATCTTATTTTGCCACCATTGCATCTACATAATATCATCAGAACTCTTTTGAGTGATGAAATGCTTCATTTGTGTAGACTGGGTTACAAGAGCAGGAACCCTCAAAGACTCACTGTGAGCAATTTGTGGTTTATTACACAGGTAAAATCACTTGAATTCATGCCAACTTTTATGTCATCTTTTTGACTGAGACAGAGATAGATGCAGCTAGGGCATCATCTAGTCCTTTCATTATGGATACTTTTCAGCTGGGGATGTGGACAAACATCCAAGTTCTACTATTCATAGTTTACTCTCTCCTCCTTCCTGTTTATGGAAATCAGCCAGGGCTTGGCTAGAGACCTGTATAACAGAAATGATCAAGGCTTCTTTGAAAGAAAATAATTCTTCTGTATTAAATAGTGTGCAATAGGGTGTGATGAAAGCCAAGATAATTGCCAATACAAGTGCCAAAGTTCTGTAGATTGATGGCCAATTCTGAGATGAATAAGAAAAAGGAAATGTTATATGCTATGAGCAATAAGTACAATGTGGCTGCAAATGTAAATAAATAGCTTTTCCCAAAATTGTTTGGTATATGGGGTTATGAATAGGGCATTTGTGAATACTTGAAAGAGAATCCATTTGTCCCCACACCTATTCTTCCCTTAAAGAATGCAGGCATATAATACAAAGCGCAAACCTGGAACTGTTGGTTTGAAATTGACCTCTTATTAAATCCTTCCTCATTGTTGCGTTAGGTTTCCATAAGAAATATTAGAAACAAATAAGTTTCTGGTTTTGGCACAGAAACAGCCTTGGTCGCCCTGTATGATGACCTATATCGGGAGAAAGACAGGAGAGGGAGTGTGACTCTGTTTATTCTCCTCGTCCTCTCAGCGGCTTTCGATACCATTGACCATGGTATCCTTCTGGGACGACTTGCTGAGCTGGGAGTGGGAGGTACTACTCTGCAATGGTTCCGCTCTTATTTGGCAGGTCGGATACAGAAGATGGTGCTTGGGGAACATTACTCGGCCCTGTGAACTCTCAAGCATGGGGTCCCACAGGGATCGGTTTTGTCCCCCATGTTGTTTAACATTTACATGAAGCTTCTGGGTGCGGTCATCCAGAGCTTTGGAGTGTGCTGTCATCAGTATGCTGATGACACACAGCTCTATTTCTCCTTTTCATCTTCAGCAGCAGAGGCTGTGGATGTGTTGAACCGGTGCCTGGCTGCGACAATGGACTGGATGAGGGCTAATAAACTGAAACTCAATCCAGACAAGACTGAGATGCTGTTAGTAGGTGATTCTGCTGACAGGATGGGGGGGTTGTTCTACTGGTTCTGGATGGGATTGCACTCACCCTGAAGGAGCAGGTTCGCAGCTTGGGGGTTCTTTTAGATCCATCGTTGTCACTTGAGGCTCAGGTGACCTCAGTGGCATGGAGTGCCTTCTACAAACTCTGGTTGGTGGCCCAGCTACGCCCCTATCTAGACAGGGATAACCTGGCTTCAGTTGTCCATGCTCTGGTAACTTCCAAGTTAGATTACTGCAATGCACTCTACGTAGGGCTGCCTTTGAAGATGGTTCGGAAGCTGCAGCTCGTGCAAAATGCAGCAGTCAGATTGATTTCTGGAACCAGAAGGTTCAACCATATAACACCAGCTCTGGTCCACTTGCACTGGCTGCCTGTATGTTTCCAAGCCCAATTCAAGGTGCTGGTTTTGACCTATAAAGCCTTACATGGCTTGGGACCACAATACCTGATGGAACGCTTCTACCGACGTGAAAACACCTGGTAACTACGTTCAACATCTAAGGTCCTCCTCCGGGTGCCTACTCCGAGAGAGGCTCGGACTGTGGCAACGAGGGACAGGGCCTTTTCGGTGGTGGCCCCCAGACTATGGAATGATCTCCCTGACAAGGCTCGCCTGGCACCAACGCTGCTATCTTTCCAGCGCCAGGTTAAGACTTTCCTCTTTGCCCAGGCATATGACGGCACATCTTAATCACCCACATGTTTAGTTTTTTAACGGTTTTTAATGCTTTATGTGTGTATGTTCTGTGTTTTAGAATTTTAAATTTTGTATACTCGTTTTTATCTTAATTTTAGAATTTCTGTAAACTGCCCAGAGAGCCCTGGCTATGGGAGTGGTATATAAGTGCAATAAATAAATAAATAAATAAATAAGTTCCTTGCCACACATATTCTGAGGTGGGAGAATAGAGTACGAGGTTGTACAACATGCCCTTCTGAGTTTCCAAGAGCTGGCAAGCCCTTGCAATGTTTCTATTATTTGCTGTTATATTGAAATCAAAATGCAGCTCCGATAGTTGCATATTGATTTCACTTCAGGGGATGGTGTTTATAAGAATAAGTAACCAAAAAGGAATAGTATGGAAGAATAAAATGCTCCATATAAATTGACCTTGCTCCCTGGAATGTAGTCATATAATGCCTATAAACTCTTTCGGTAAAGTCTATGTCTCATTTCTCCCAGCAGAACATACTACTATTTTCCAATGGGAGAGTAATTTTCTCTTGTTATTTCTGCATCGTAGATTCCACTGAAATATGATTTATGTATAAAGCATTAAGAATTGTGTATGTATATTGCATTCAGAAAAGAAAGAATTTATCAAACGTAAATGATTTGTGGGAAATGAGGCTGTATATTAATGCTTCCAGGCTGTCTTTATAGCACTGAACAAATTAAGTATTATTCAGTACTGTGATTATCAAAATGCATATGATTGCTCAAATAGAAATGTCAAAACAGAAACCCATGTTTACAGCAACATTTCACATTTAAAATTCATTACAAGCTGATATGTAATGCTACTTTGATCATTTGCATCTCTCTAGAGTTATTTAGTGTAAACTTTGCAGAAAGCAACCCATGCTTTCTCTTTGCTTTTGGTTTGCCTGCTGAAATTTAACATGAAAAGTCAATTGAAAATTAATGCCAATTGGTTGACTGTTCTTGCTCAGCAGTTTGTGTGTTGCCAAATACCTTCAGTACCTGTAATGTAACACAGAATAACTCTTAGAAATGAATCACTTGTAGATTGCCCAATAATGTATTGAAGTATGCATCTGTTTTCTGCACACATCTGATAGGGTATTAGCAGAGTGTATGAATTGCTTATTGAACAATAATCTTTGGAGTGCTTTCCACTGCTGTTCAATATCAGAGAGAGAGAGACAGAGACAGAGAGAGAGAGAGAGAGATCCATCACACCTGCACGTTTGCCCTGGTTTACCCTCAAATTATCCGCCCTCGTTTCCATAGCGTGTGAAAGCCTGATCAACTTACCCCTTTTGCACTTTTACGTTTTATTCATCTTCACTCCTCTCCTCTTGTGTGCACCAGCATATCACTGTTCTTCCCTTGAAAAGCACATCCCCCCCCCACCAGATCTCTTCTCTACCTCCCCCTACAGTTTATTGGTTGGTGGTTATTCCCTGTTGCCTAGGCTATGCCTGTTCCCCTCACCCTACCTGGAGGCTTTGGAGCATGAACATACTAAAGTCAGATGCGGGCTTCCCTTTGAGTAAACACCATTGAACAGAGAGAGATTTACTTCTGAGTAAACAGAAGTAAGACCTCAGAAGTAAGCATGGTGTTGCAGAGCAGTTTGCAGTCTTTCCAGTTTGCTGTTTTAAGCCTTTAAAAAGAAAGCTTCTGAGAGACCACACTATTAAAAATCAATTCTATATGTGTTCACTCAGAAATAAGTCTCTCTCTGTTCCATGGAGTTTACTCAAAGGTAAGCCTGCATGTGATTTAAGGAGTTGAAATCAGTGAGGTTTACTTTTGATTGAGTAAGGGAACAGCAGATCTGTAGTTTATGAACTTGAAGATGCACAGCTTTACATGATCAAAGCAATGGAAGATCAATCCTTCATACTGGTGGACTCTGGGGGATTCTACACATCGTACTGAGGGCACTTCCATGCGCCCCGAGTGCGGCCCCAAAGCGATTGTGTAACTTGCCTGGAGAAGAGACGAGGAAGAGGCGTCCTTGCCGCCGCCGCCACCCACCTACTTCCTCGCCGGCCGGGACGGAGAGCTCGGCAGAAGAAGGTGGGGTGGAGAGCTTCTTCCGCTCTCCACCCCGCCTTCTTCCGCCGAGCTCTCCGACCCGGCCGGAGAGTAGGTGGGTGGCGGCGGCAAGGATGCTTCTTCCTCGTCTCTTCTCCAGGCAAGTTACACAATCGCTTTGGGGCCACACTCGAGTTGCATGGAAGTGCCCTCAGTACTCCGTGTGGAATCCCCCTATGAGGAAAAGGGTTTAAGGGGGAAATTTAAAAAATCATACAAAATCCAGGGATGACCCAATCTGATTCTAACTTGGCATGCTGGAAGCCCTCCATAAGAGCTATCACTGTGCCAATTTTGATCTCTTTATCTTTAAAAATGAGGGCACTGCTGGCAAGGACGGTGCATTTTTCACATTTCTTTTAAGGTGAAAATGCCTACTCAGGAGTAAGAACATAGAGTTCAATGGGAGCTCTTCTTGCTCCAGAGGGACTGCTTATAACCCACATGCAAATTTAATCCATAGATTAATTGATCAATCAACTAAAACGATCAACTGCCACTGGAGGTTGCATAGCGTTCCCCTTGTCATGCACTTCCAATCACCCGGAAGACTGCAGGAGCATGGGTGTGCTTATTCACAGTTGCATCCTGTTCATTTCAATGGGCTCGAACCCCCCTCCACCTTTGGATACTGAGCTGAGGGAAGTTGGGAAGGAAGGGATGGCTTGCTTTGTGGCTGCAATCCTGTGCACACTTACTTTGGAGTAAGCCACACCAGAGCCTTGGATTGAGGGTGACTTGCAGCCCCCCTTTTATTGAAAAGGAGAGAGGGGAAGGGGAAGGGAGGGGAGAGAAGCTATGCAGCCAGCCCAGTCCAGCTTAACACCTTGGTGGGGAAACCAGCCCAGAGAGCAAGTCATGAAGCAAAGGTCAACGAACAATAGACAGTTCTTTCATTGAGCCCAGGAAGCAGGAGGAAGAAAGTGTTGAGTTGGAATTTAAAAACACCCGCTGGAGAAAAGGCTCTTTTGTCATCCATACTGCCCCTTGAAAACACGCCCACAGAACATTGGATTTAAAACGATGGATGAATTACATGTTGAGGGTAGCATGTTGTCCTTTCGATTTACCAGAAGAGCCAGACTTTCCCTGTGCCAAAAAACAGTGCTGGGGGTGGGGGGTGGGGGAGCAAGGTCCAGGCAGGACATGGGCGACATCATCTGAGTCCTCTGAAAACAACCCACGTCGACAGTGGGCAATAATGCTGGTGTAACGGAGCTCAGAGAAAGAGATTCTTGGTTTTCATTTTTGTCATCATGATGAGGAAGTAGGTAGATGGGTTTCACTTGTATTTTGTGACTCAGTTTTACTTGGCTGACTCTTTTCCCCTGCTTAAAAGACACTTACCTGGTTGATGTGGATTAATCTGTAGAGATTACTATAGGAGGAAATACAGATTGGGTCATGGAAGTGCTTACATCCTGCCTTGTAATCTCACATGTGGGGATTACTTGCAGCTTCTCACTGGTGAGGGAAATGGACTCCCGTATATGTACATGCAGTAGCATGTCATGGTGCTTTCCAAGCTTCCTTTACATATTTCAAAAAAACAGTCCTAGATAATGGATTGGATAAAATTCTGGTTCCGGGATTCAATACTGGTTGTTAATGGGTATTGTGAAGGAAAGTTGGGTTCCATGCAACTTCCCTGCGAGGTAGGCTCTGGACCAAACGTCCAATTTCCCAGATAGCCACCTCCCTAACCCCTTCCCAAGATGGTAATCGCCAGCCCTCTAGCGAATAACTACACAACACACTTTAAGGACTGAAGCAGTTTATTCACACAAACTGAAACTAACATGTTGAGGCTTGGGAGGTATTACTACCCATTAATCATGTCTTAAATGAAGCACAGAATTTAGTTGCTTTTTTTTCTATATCCATGACAGAGACTTTTCCACAGTATCCTAGTTTGGAAGAGTCATTAGGGTTTGTTTTGTTTTTACATCAAATGGTAGATTTAATTCTATTTTGCTAGAAAGCGCTAGGGTTTTCCATTAACAGAAGATGCTAGTGCACTTGCTTAATTGCATTACTTGTAAAGGGGCTGAGTTCTGGTACCCAAACTTAACTGAGGCCTGTCAAATGTTTGTTGTGTTCAATTAAAACAAACATATTCTGTAAAGCAGTACATGATGCCTGGAAAGTGTGAACGAATGTAAATAAGCCCATGAAATTATTTGTTGTGTTAAATCAACTGACTGACATAATGGTAAAGAGGTCCATATACAAGAGTATTATTGATAAAATGACCATCACTTTCATACATAATTGATTTTTTCCCTTTTGCTTTCCTGTATTTGAATTAATATGCAAATGTCTCTTTCCCTTTTAAAGTGCCAGGATTCACAGTTCAGTTGCCTCAGCCAGTATCTGATATAATGCAAGGTCAACTCTTTCCCTTTAGTCATTACTCTTCCTTGCTGCAAAAAGGAGTTTTGTCACAATCTAGAGAACATGCAATAGATGCATCATACCTGCCTGAAACATTTAACACTGAAAAACCAAATGTCAGGAGTCTCGGATTCCATTTTGATAGTGCTCTGCTTCTATAATGTTAGAATGTACTGTGCATTTTAGAATTTTAACTGATTTTACATTGGAATTCAAGTAGCATTTGTTTATTGCTTATTACCTTGATATTGAATTCAGGGATATCAGAACCAATAAAAGACTCTTATGGATGTGTTATTGGAATTATACCCTGAACTGACAAGTTTAGGTTGCATACTACAAAACAGTTAATCTATTCCATATTAAAACAGCGATATTGAAGCATATGCATTTGGTCAGACTTATACCAAAGTAGGAAAAGAGCACTTTAGGGACAAACTAAATGCAATGCAGCACAATTAGTACCTAATGCAAGATTACTAAGCAATGCAGAAGAAGCAGTCACATACCACAGAAAACTCCAGAAAGCTTTTGCCATGCCACCCTTTTTCATATCTTGCTCTGCTATAATCAACAAAACTTTTGCAACCATGCTTTTGAATCTACTAAACAGGACCTTTCAAGAAATTGTAATTGGCAAGTATAGAAGATTTGTTCCTGATTGGTGAGTGGGAGGGGAGGGGAGGGGAGGGGTGGGGGAGGGCAGAATTGTAGCCACTATCTCAGTGGGTGTAGATAGGAATGGAGCAATGAGTGTGAAATAAATGGAAAGTCCTAAGGAGAGCCAGAGTGGTATGGTAGTTAGAGTGTTGGACTGGGACAGGGGAGGACCAGGTTCAAGTCCCCACTTGACTTTCAGCTTAACATACCTCACAGGGTTGTTGTGAGGATAAAATGGAGAGAAGAAGGATGATGTATGCTGCCTTGGTTCCTTAAGGAGGGGAAAAGGTGGGATATAAATGTAATAATATTTTAAATCTTTTTTCCTTTATTGTGAATTTAAAACAACAAAACAGAAAACAAATCATTAAAAGAAAAAGAAAAAAGAACAGAAAATTACATGCACAGAAATATCAATATTCCATCAAGTACAACATTCTTTAAAGGGAGGGTATTATGGCTAAGTTTCATGAAAAGCAGAGCAATATCAATTATCCACTCACAAATGGCACCTATATACCACGCATTCAAATGTTGATAGCATTGTTAGGCCCTCAGCCCATTGCATTATGGGAGGTGAACATTTATCCTTCTAATGTTGCAATATCAGTTTGGCTGTCATAAGGGCTCGGAAAATCCATTTACACTGAACATACATTAGCTTCCAAAAAAAGTAAATAGTTTAGGAGGACATGCACATCACTCAGTATTGAAGGCTGTGCCTATACAAAATTTACCTGTATTATGATCTCCTCCCAAAAGGAGGTGACTATTGGGCATTGCCAAAACTTATGGATAAAAGAAGCATTGTGTGTGTTACATCTCTAACAATTTTGTGAATTAGACAAGACCTTATTAAAAATGCTTTGTGGAATCAATAAGCTTTAAACAATACTTTTTTGCTGAATAAGGCGTAGCCTAAGATCCACAGGAACTTCAGGTACAGATGCTAAAACAACAATCCATTGATAAACTAAAATAGAATGCTCCAATTCTCTATTCCATTCCTGTCTTAATCCCTATCATATTTATTTACTGGGAACAAGTATTTATATACATGGATCGTGGGTTGTTATGCCTGTTCATATAAATATAAATATTTAATATAAATATAAATATAAATATAAACACTTATAAATATAAGTGTTTCTAATAATAATAGGGGCTTTAAAGCTGTAAAAGCAACCAAACCAAATACTAACTGGGATTCCAGCAAGTGTTGCAGTTGCAAGAATTGCCATTCAGCCATAGTGGGTAAATTGTAGTTAGCACATAGATCAAAAAATGACAAAAACTCATCGTCCATACCTACTAATGGATCCAAAGTAAAAAATCATCCTGTCAGTCCATGTCCTCCACAAAAAAACATTTTCTTATCAAATTTTAAATCTGGATTTCCACATAAATTCAATTTAGCTTATGAGAATGGATTGAACTAGAATTGACATGATACTAAATGCCACATCTCTCTAAAAGCCAAAATTGGGGAGGGGGTGTCTATTCTGGTATGCCAAGAGTGTTGTATACCAAACAGAAAGATACCAAAACTGACCAGGGTATAAAATCTTATCCGTCTGGAAAAGACCAAAGTCGACCGATGGTATAAAGCAAGGTTTGGAAAACCAAACCCACCTTCTTTAATTGGAAGCTGAATCCATTTCAAAGATATTTGTGGGGAAGAAGAACCCCAGAAAAAAATAAGCAAATATTTTTGAAAATACTTGCCAGGTGTAAGTAGAGGAATCCCACATATAAAATAAACAAATTGAAGTATAATATTCATCTTTAGTGTGTTAACTTTACTCCATAAACTCAACTTTAATAAATAATTAAATAAAATGTGCAGTGAGGGAGAGGGACCCACAACTCCCATCATCCCTCACCATTGGCAATGCTCGCTTGGGATGATGGAAATTATAGGGCAAAACATATGAGGGCCACAAGTTGCGTACCCCGCATTACATCATTCAGTTTGACTTAGGAGTTCCGAAAAGGAAGGAAAGTAGCATTTCCTCCCCTCTTTTTTTTCTGTGCAATAGTGGCATATGTACCATATACTGCTTAGTGATGTCTGAGTAACTCATGATTTGCCCCCAAATGGACTGAACATTTATAATTTGAATGCTTTCAAAAGCTTGAAGGTGCTTGTATAGCACCTGCCCTTTAATGCCTCTCTCTACCAAATCCAAGAATTTACCTTTAGGAAGGCAGAGTTGGTGGCTACAGGGCCTAGGCAGATCATTTTTTTCCAGCAGGGAGTGGCACTTCCAATTCCATAATTCCTTTCAAGAAATTGATGGTATGCATGATGTTTCTAGTGCTGGGACGAAAGTCCCCATGCATTTTCACAGTTTCATTCACCTGTTTGCAAAAAAGAGTTCTCCCCCCCATTGGTTTTGCAGGAGAAATTTCTGAGAGTGGGGTGCGTGGGCTTACCTTTATTAGGCAAGGGGCTGAAGATTTTCTTTTCTTTAATACTTTTTTTAAAAAAGGCTTGTTGTCCCTGCCTCACAGATTTTCTATTGCAATCCATTGGAATTCACCCTGGGGAGAGGATTTCAGCATGAAAACTAGGAGGGAGCTTAAATGCCCACTCCCAAATTGCCACAGTCCCGATCCTTTTCCCAGTTTTTGAGTTAATTTATTTTTACTCTTCGTCTGTCACAAATGGTCAGAAGGATTGAAGGTGAAAATTTTGGCTCAGCTCTAGTTATTTCTGTAGAGTAGAAGGGCCTCTGAAGGCCTTCTCCTAGGAAAAAGTAGCAGGGGCTAATGTTATTGTCCGTAGTCAGAAAAGGTGTTCCAGCAGCACCCTGGGAAACCACACTTCCTTCTCCTTCCCTTCCCCTTGCCCCAAAGGTAAGCTCTTGGTTTCATGGCAGTGGTGACTCACAGGTTTGAGGCAAATGGAGCCCCTGCCAAAGGAAGTGAGGTAGGTGGCTACCAGGAGGAGGGCCTTTTCAGCTGTGGCACCCTAGCAGTGGAATGAGCTCCCTAGAGAAGTTCACCTGGCAACTATGTTATACTCTTTCTGGTGCCAGATGAAGACCTTTTTAGCCCATCCTAGGGGCTACCTTTATTTATTTAATTAATTAATTTATATACTGCCCCATAGCCGAAGCCCTCTGGGTGGTTTACAAAAGTTAAAACCAGCGAACATTAAAAAGTATACAAAATTTTAAACCATCAAAAATATAAAAACAACAGTATAACAAAAACACCAACCACTCGATGCCAAGTTGGTGCTGCATTCCCCTAAAACACCATGGCTTTGCTCCTGCAGGGTTGTGCTAGATACTTCCCATGCCAAGGAGCAAGTGCAGTTTATGGTGGTCATCTGCCTCCTCCCCCATTCTTCCCTGAGACAAGAAAAGACATAGGGCAAGGAGGTGGCAGAGGAAGTTCAAATGAAGAAAATAATTTATTGGAGGAGGAAGACGCAGCTTGGGGAAAAAAAATAATTTGTCTAAACTCTTCTCCCCACAGCAAGGCCACATGGGGCGTTGCAGTGGCCATTATGCTCGCCGGCCATCCCCCCGCCCTGGTGGAAGACAACCAGTGAAGGGTTGCCATCCTCTGGGAATGCCCCCTGAGTGGCTCCTGAGTGAGGACAGACCAGTGGAAAAGCTGGGCTGCCCTCGCTCTGGCTGGAAAAGTCAGGGTATGTCCCCAACTTTTCAGCCATGCAGTGTGTCTTCAAATCTGCAGCTGGGTCATCTGACCAATGCTGTGCAGATTCAGAGCCACCCCAGGGCAAAGAAAACATCAAGACAGCCTACTCATCTTCCTAGTCTTTTAACTCTGCTGTTTTAAATCTTTATTTTATATCTCCACATTACTGCTCAGTTTTATTCTGCTTGTACTTTTATATTGTGGTTTTAAGTTTTGTGGACCATCCAGAGAGCTTCATCTATTGGGCAGTATAGAAATTAATTAATTAAATAAATGTTTTAAAATACAAATAAGCCATTAAGAAAAACTAAAGGAATTATTATGAAGCATTACTTTGATTTGGTGTGAGAGCCAGACTTGAATTAAATAATAACTTGGGCGGTTGACTGCTCTTGTGTTTTCTTACTCATCGTTTTGTGACTGTTGTTGCTTTTGCTTCTACATAGTATTTAAAATGCATATTTTTGATACGTGACTTCAAAAGCTTCACAGCATCTGCTTTCTATATCCTTTGATGGACAGTACTATACTGATGTGATTTGGGCTGCAGTTGTATTTATCTAGATTGAATGGGATTTAACCTTCAACATGTTTTATTTCACAAAAAGCCTGTCACGTTAATAATTTTGTTATTGTTTTTAGATTACTTTCATTACAGTGTAATTCTCTGTGCCTGGAACAGTTAACATTTGTTGGCATGTCTCTAGCTCTGCAGATTGCTCAGATGTCAGCCTTGAATCAATTCTTCAGCTTGTGCCAAATATTGTTCTTTTGTTACTTAGTAAGTTGGGATCACATAAGGTCAGCATAATATTAAGGCACTACAATAATGTTGTGCTTTTGTTCGATCTATCAAATTCAAATAAATAAATAAAACCATCCTTTGGCACCAGGAGATCCATTACTTAAATTGTCTTGACTCTTAACCAGTTGGTAATACCACTGAATTATGAAGCGCAGTAGACATAACTGGCTACGGGTTCTTTCTTGAAATTCGATAAGAAGAAAATATGACTTTGCTATGTCTGTAGAGTCATGACTCAAAAGGACCATTTAGACTAGGGGTGGGGAACTTGTGGCCCTCCAGACATTTGGACTGCAATTCCCATCAGCCTGAACCAGCATAGTGAATGGTGAGGGAAGATAGAAGTGGTAGGACAAAAAACATCTGGAGCACCACAGGTTGTCCAGCTATGATTCAGAGGAAGGATTTTGGCTGCTTTGAAATATTATCATTTATAATAGAAACAAATACTTTAACACACATTCTTTTGGTACAGTGGTGTTATACAACGAAATACAATGTAAGCACACAATATTACATTGATAGATATTTTGTTGATAAGGGATGTCCTGGGCTCCAACATCCAGAAAATGGCAGCATCTCTCATTTTTATTAGGGGATATCAATATTTAGCAGACATGATCCAAGTTGGAGAAAAAACTTTGAGGAGGGAATTGGGGCATGTCTACACCTTCCAGTGATCTGGGAGGAAGGGGGGAGGATCTCATGACATGCTGATTGCAAGATCCTCGCCGTCTTCACACGTGGCACACGATGTCCAGGGAGGAAAGAGGATGTTGCGCCCACCATTTTTTTTAAGAATACATGAGCTGGAGTGCACCTGCACTCCAGTAATAAAGTAAGTAAAAAAACAAACCACCCTGACCCCGTTCCCCACCCCACCCCCGATGGCCCTGGACTCTTCCTGTCCCAGCTCCTTCCCTCAGAAGGAAAGAGGGAGGATGGAAAGAGGGAGGACGCTGGGACAGCCAGCCACATCACCCTCTGTCCTCGGGATCATCCCGTTACTGTGGGAAAAGCTGCAAAGAAAGGGTAAGGCAATATTCTGGGGAAATGGAGGGAATCATCTCTCCCTGCTCCCGGGATCTCATGTGTGGATTTTAAAAATAGCCTAGCCTGTTCTTAATTATTTCATGCAAATTATAGCAGAAAATATATCCCTGGCTGTATATCATTCAACAGTACTAGCTCAGTGCTATCTTCTCTGAATGGAAGGACCTGGTGAGGGTAATTATTCTAATGAGACAGGTCATAATGGCACGCCCAGGGAGGTAATATAAGCCACCATGTTTTATTTTCCACCAGTGATTTTTTGAACCTACCCAATGGGTTGGACTTAAGTTAGTCATGGATCCCAAGCCTGGGTTCTAACCAATACTGATACAAGAGTGTGTACGCAGACAATGGGCCATCAACATGCTGTCTTTAGTCTAACATACTTCTTTTCTAAGGTCAAGTACATATCGTAAGTAAGAGTTCTATGCATTAGGTGAGTGCTGTTCCTGTATTTCCATGGTTACTAAAGTTAATTGCAAAATCAACATCTATATGAAATAAATTACAGTAACCTTCAAGCCTGGAAATCACCCTTTTTGTAAACTCATGATGTTCAAACCAAGCAGTCATGTTTCTGCCTAGGGATTAACACTGGGGTTATGAAATGCATTAGTTAATACTGAAAAAGTTGTCTCTTTAATTAAAAAATGGGACAGTAGCGAGTGTGATAGTGGGACTTGGAAAACGGTAAGATAACATGAGCTGTAGTTCTAGTACATTATCAGTTAATGGTTGAAACACATTTTATTTAAAACCTAATTCTGAAACTACTTAGAAGTACATTAGTATATTCCTAGTACAAACATGTTTTCCAAATTGGAAAACAGATAGCTTATTAACTTTAAGAAATTTTAACACGATATTATGACTTGGTAAGACATTATTTTGACATTCTGTGGGACATCTTATAATGCTCAGCTTGTATTATTCATCATTATAAAAGCTTATCTCTACATTTCACGAAGTCAGTCATACTGGCTTGGTTGTCTGAATTTGGTGGTGAAAGACTTTAAATGCACCGCATTAGAATTAATTGCAGGTATCTTTAGTGTCTGCCGTTAAAACAAAGTTGATGGGTATGTCAAACAAAACGATCTTGTAATTTTTGATCACCAAACATGTTAGGCAAGTGTGTAGTTGAAATATAACATATAAGGAATAAATGAGTACATCTGTAGCAATAAAGCAAATGACACCTTACCTCCAACAATGACAAATCCACTTGGTAATATTATGGTGAATTCCAATCACAGAGCAGATAATTGTTCTGCGAAAAGCGATGTTGGAACTCTTGGAAGCATTTGTATAGGCCTCAATGCCCAGCTGTCATATGCACACGTTTTTCCATAATCAAAACAACAACAAAAATTAAATAGCTTAACAGCTTCTCTGCTCCAGACAAGATTTGCTATTTTTCTTGTGCACTTATAAGGTTCCTTCTTAAAGATGAAGCCAGGAATTTGAATTTACTCCTCATATACTGTCTAAAGGGGGGAAATGCTCAAACCATCTGTGTCCATTGAGGCTTAAGTCATTTTTAAAACAAAGTTCCTAAATGGAAGGATGTGCCTCTTTTCCTGGCTGGCAAGTAGTAAAAAGGGCTATGTGGAGAATAACTGATATCTAAGCAAAACTAAACAATCAACAGGCAACACAAGATCAATTAATAAACAATGAGGTACTTGGAATTGGAGGGGGGACTATAAATTTGCAAATGTGAGAGCTGCTGAGCCAGTCCATTACGGTGGACAAATATTGTATCTGTATAGGTACAGTGACTTCTTGCTGGAGGTGATGGCAGATGTTTTGGACATGCTTGGGCACAAGCATAGTATTCCCACATCCTGTCTCTGCCATCTACTTCTCCTCCCCCACCATCCAGAATGTTGTGTTATATTTTTAAGAGGCAAACTGGGCAAGAGATTGATTGATTAAGGGCAAACTTCTGTTGCTAAGAGCATTTACAGCGTTTAAAATTTCCCATCCACTGTGTGTCTGCATGAGTGCACATGCACAGATGACAAACACATTGCTTCTACTTGCAGTAAGAAAATTGGGACTGTTGGTTATTTTTATGAGGTCTCATGGGGTTAGGCTGGGGAATAAAAAGGCTTTGTAGACTGTCATCTTTGTGAATCAGAGTACTCAATGAAAAGACAGCAATTGTGGAGGGATTACCTGCATCATAGTAAAATTCAAAGATAGCTTAATCAGATCATTCCAAATGACATAGTAAGTCAGTTCCCCATGACACAGAGCCATGGTTTAGTCAGTGTTAAGTGGACGACCCATGGCAAGTCTCGCTGCCCTCCCCGTTCCCTGCACAGTCATGAGGAGGAGCTTGGAAGCTTCCACCTCCATTTTAGATTAACCAAAACTTAGTACTGATGTCTAGGGTATAAATAGGGACCTAATCTGAGGTCTCAGCATTGCCATTGCTACTTCCTCTCCCACTTGCCCTGGTTTCAGGGTTTGTTACTTGCAAAGGATAATAGCTACTGGTTGACGGGGCTGGGAAGTCATTTTGCCCACATTTGCTGTTGGTCTCTGCAAAGCAGTTTTTTAGCCTTCTTTGTAGCAAGAACGAGTTTGTTTTTAATCATTTTGTGATTATATATATATATAAAAACAACTTTTCCTTGCATATGCAGGAAGCGTTGGGCTAGATCCAACAAACTGCTACAGATGCTTACAGAGACAAATTTAGCTTTTGAAAGCTTCGGTAGTATTTTGCCACTACATTTCTTTTTGTTTGTTTGTTTGTTCTGCCACTACTGCTATCAGACCCCGTGGGGATGGGGCAGTCCAGGGAGTCAAATGTGGCCCTCAGACCTCTTGAAGTTGCCAACTCCTTCAACTTCAAGAAGTCTGGATTGAGGCTTCAAGACCCCAGCCAAACTTGCCACACTACCGGATTGCATGAATGGCTCCTCCTTTTGTGCTGTGATGGACCTAAAATAACTTCCACTTCCATCAGTGGAAGAGATTTTCATTAGCCTAGCATATGAGTGGTGCTGTCCAGTGTCTGGATCTTTGACAAATTCTATATCACGACCAGGTCTTGAGGTTGTAAGCAGTAAAGCTGCGGCAATTTTTAACCCACTTCAGCTTATGAGTAGTTTTTGCTTCCCCACCCCCCACTCCATTCTGCACACCCAAACAATAGTGCAACAGCCACATTTGTAGTGTTCTGACTGCACAACGTCATTGACAGTGCATTGTATACTTGAATATTCAGAAGGTAGTTCTATTGAGTTCAATGGTACTCCAAGGGAAGCATGTAATCTGTATAGGATTGTTGCCTCAATGTTATTTCTTTGGCTAACTGTAAAATTGCACTTAAATTAATTGTAAGCTGTGATGAAATGCTTTGTTTGAATTTTCTATCACAAACACTCACATTATAGTTGTAATTTATTTCTAAAACTACAAATGTAATTTGCTGCTTTACATTATTGAGGAGTGGTTAATTAAAAACTATACAGATATTTATTGTCTCTTTCTAAACTGTTGGAACAATTTATTATGGTGTCTTTACAACTATTGCTTTTTATTGCTTTGCACTGCACATGTTGAATTTTAATTGTTACATTCTCCATTCCATTAATTTCAGATAAAATATTAAATTGTAATGAAGATTTGATTACAACATCTAAAGCATAAAAGGGTTGGGAGAGACTACAATCTATGGTGATCAGTACAAAAAAAAGGTTCTTTCTTTCTGGATCCTTGATTATTCCATCACAATAAGCATTTGGGTTTGTCAGTATTTAATATAATAACTTTTGCATTGGTCTGCAAATTTCCTATAGTTGGGGCACATGAATCACATTAACTTGAGTGTGTCTGCTACCCTCCTGTTTTGCAGATGATTCCTGGGAGTGGTCTAAAACACACACTGACCTGGTTTGAACATAATGCTAACCCATATTATGGGTTGTTGAATTTCAAGAATGTACACATGCGGCCGTGCTTTGCTAACCACAAACAACCCAGAAAGAAAATCCACGGTTTGTTATTGGATTGTGAACTCTGAGTTGTTTAAACCAGTGGTCTTCAACTGGTGGGTAGTGATCTAAAAGTGGGTCATGAGATCAGTCCAGATGGGTTGCAGCAAAGTTGTTGCTGCCATGTTGGGCAATTGTGAAAGTGGCTCCCATGTTTCAGGTTGGGAGTCTGAAATGGGTCTCAGGTCTGGACCATTTGAAGATCATTGGTTTAAACCATGGGCCTTCCTAGATGAGGGTTTAGCCCGGTGCGAGGCCCAGGCTCCCTGCTGTGTATGCAGATGATGCACAGGGTATCCCAGGGTCAGGCCGGGCTAAACCCTCCCTTGGCCCAGGATAACCGGCACCATTTTTGGGCCAGTTTTTCCACAGCCCTGGGCTAAGAACGGGGCTGCGGAAAGTCTAGCAGGTTCCGCAGCTTTTCCCAGCTGCTTGCTTACTCGTGAGTAGCCGGGAGAAGCCGCACACTGGGCACATCAGGCGGGGTGAGGGAATCGCCGGGGGGGGGAGTGATGGGGCAAAGGCGGAAAAAGCGGACCTGGCAGGAGAGATGGGGGGCAAGAGTGGAGCCAGGGTGGAGAGATCGCGGCCGGGGGGGCGAAGGGGGCATTGGACCTGGCGAGCGGGTGAGGGGAGCGGGCGATGAGAGCGAGTGGGGGGGCGGACTGGCGAGCGGGGGGGGCGGACTGGCGAGCGGGGGGGCAGACTGGCGAGCGGGGGGGCATCAGACATTGTAGGGGGGAAATCGGGTGCAGGGGGAGCGGGGAACCCTTTTTTAAAAAACACTTACCTTTTCTTTGGTGTGCTCTTGCGCACATGGCTCCTTTAAGATTTTTAAAAAATGGGCGACGCAATGGGGCTTTCCTTTCCCTGTCGCGTCTGACGTCTGTATAGGCGCGACGGCCCATGCTAATTGTAGTACAGGCTTGCTGTGCCTGAAGGCCAGATTCATAGGTAGGTCTAGCAAGGTCCCATGTGTTGGTGTTACATGCGAACTAACAACCATAGGCTGTTCATGGGTTTTTTCAGCAGAATACAGAACCCTCACTTTAGATCTAGTTCTGAGAGTTGTAGTCCAAAATGCTGAGTTTTGTAGTCCAAAACATCTGGAAGGAAAAGGTCAACAAAGGCTAAACAAAAGGCTTAAGTAGAAATTACAAGAAACACTTTTACCCCTCTTTGGGTGCAATCCTATATCTACTTACCCAGTGGGAATTACTTCTGAGTAGACAGAATGTGCTGTTTGTCCATTTCCTCCTCTTCCTTTTGACACATGACATAGGGGTTTCAATCAAAAGGAAACAGAGAGACACAGTGCTATGACAGCTCCATGAGTCTCAAAATGTCTAATTAAGTGGTATGTATGCCCAAGACTATACCTTGCTGGTATGCACTGGAAGGCTGACAATAGTGGTTACTAGACAAAACCCTGTGCAACATGGTACTTTATTTTCATACTGCTTCCAACATGCCTAAAGCTAAAGAACCAAAGTAGCAACACAGAAAGGAAGTTCCCTTAGATCAGGAGATTCGTATTTTCTTTCCCTTTTAATATGTTTACTCTGTATGGCCATGGCTCTCAATTGTTATCATTAGATGTTTCTTTGCTAATATATTATGATGCTCCATTGATACTCCACTTGCAGGATACTTTGTAATAACGTAATTTCTACTTAAGATCTGATCCAAAAAGCTGAATTTACACATAACATTAAGTATTTTAAACTAAACAAGTTGAAAGACAAAACTAAATGGACAAAATGCTTTTTAATGGGAACAAAACAAACATATGATTATCACAATGGCATCCAATGTTTTTTACCTATAGTACGCACGTATGCAAAAAAACTATTAACATTTCTAAAGTTTCATTGTTTTTAATTATGTGCTTCAGTAAACAAAAGAAGCATCAATATATTTGTATTTTTACATTTTGCAGTTAAGACTGTTCAGAACAAATGTTACTATACAGTTTAATAATGGATTAATACAAAGCTGTGTATTAACAGTGAAGTGTATTATTTCTATGCACTCAAACAGCTTTCTCAAAGTTACACAGGTGATAGATACATAGACTACAAAGCTGCAAAAGTTAAGAGTACTTAAAGTAGTAGGAATCATTTCATAATTGATATCAAGTTGTGCACACAATTATTATTATTATTATTATTATTATTATTATTATTTATTTATTTATATAGCACCATCAATGTACATGGTGCTGTACAGAGTAAAACAGTCTTGCTATTTACTGTTTTACTCTGTACAGCACCATGTACATTGATGGTGCTATATAAATAAATAAATAATAATAATAATAATAATAATAATTGTGTGCACAACTTGATATCAATAGGTGATAAAGGGGGAGTACAGCTGAAAAACACCTTGAAAAGATGTGGAAGAGAAAATTGTCAATTTGCTGCCAGAATTGCTCTGTAGAACTACAGAGATCTTCAAGGGTTAAAATTCCCAAACTAATTTTAACCCTTTTTGTGCTCTGTAGTGGCTGTGTAGCATCAAAAGTGGCAAATTTAGCTTGCAAATTCCATAGCCACTACAAATGCCATTTTGTGGTGGATTTTTTTTTTAAAAAAAAATTGGGGGCTGCACTGGGAGGGAGCCTCCAGAAGGCGCATGTTGAACACTCCTGGCTTAGAAAAACAAACTATTGGAAGTATGAAAGTTAAACTAACAGATCGACAAGGATTTGCTCTTTACAGAAACTTCTCTAAGGCAAAACAACAAGACACAAAACTGAGGATACAAACCAGCACCACCTGTTGGTTGGAGCTGGTGAATATATACCCATTACTAGGGCTGTGCATGGACCACCCCCCCCCCCGAACTGCTTCATGGCCCGATCTGGAACTTCCGGATCGGGCCTGAACCGCCTTGGGTCAATCCGCCCATCCCCCGCTCCCGCTCCACTCTGTGGTGCAAGATCCGGAGGGGCGGATCAAGATTTTGCCCCCCTTCCCACTTACTTGCCTCTGTGGTGGACGGCACAGGCAGGTAAGTGGGGAAGGGGGGAAAAATGGGGGCTGAGTAAGCCCCCTTCCCCTGCCCCCTGCCCTGTGTCCATCACAATCCATTGCAGGCTTCAACTGAGGGCCGATTGAAGCCCACGATGGACCCTGACGGGCACAGGTAAGCCCCCCTGCCCCCTTACCTGGCTCCATTGCAGTCCGTCACGGGCTTCAATTGAGGGCCAGGCCTCAAAGCGGAAGCAGGCTGTGGTCTGCTTCTGCTTTGAGGCCTGGCTCTCAGTTGAAGCCCACGACGGAGGCAGGTAAGCCCCCCCCCCGCCCCCTTACCTGGCTGTGCTGCCGTCACCGCAAGGACAGCAGTGGCGGTGGAGCCAGGTAAGCCAAACTCCCCCCTGCCCCCTTACCTGGCTCCATCACCGTCACCGCACGGACTGCGCCACCACTGCCAGGTGATTCCCCCTCCCCCTCATTTACTTGCATCCAGAGCTCCAGATCAAAGTGAACTGCTTCGCCTCGATCCATAGCTCCCCCGACCCGATCCATCTCCGCCTTTGTCGGAGGTGAATCAGGACACTCTGCTATCGCTTCTACAAACTGAAGCGGAGCACAGCCCTATCCATTACTACTTTCCCCCTCTAATTTAAATAAATAAACATGTTTTTAGGAGATACATAGTAGCCCAAAAGGTTCTTGTGTTTACCCACCCATTAGATTCTATATTCAAAGGACAAGCATCTGAACAGATTATCTAGACCCCTTTCACTGCAGCTTCAAACCTAGGTTTGAGATTGACTCAACTTTCGTCTCCCTGGTAATTATCTTCATCTGGAGTTAGACAGGGGGAGTATGTTCCTGTTGGTTTTGCTGGACCTCTCAGGGGCATTTGATACAATTGATTGTAATATCCTTCTGGACTATCTGGCAGAGATGGGTTTAGAAAGTATTGTCTTATGATGGTTCCAGTCCTTCTTCAGGGATTTGATTTCAGAAGCTGATATTGGAGAAGTTTTGTTCAACTCCTTGACTATTGGTGCATGGTGTTCCTCAGGGTTCTATCTTTTCCCCCATGCTATTTAACATCTACATGAAACCACTGGGAAAGTTCATCTGGGGATTTGGGCTGCATTGGCACCAATATGTGAGTGAAACAGCTCTATTTCTCATTTTCATTTCTACCAGGGAAGGTGTTGATATTCTGAATAAGTGTCTGGAAATGGTAATTGGCTTGATGGGTGGTAATATTTTCAGGGGTACTACTGCCCCCTGATATCCTGATTCTTTAATATCCACAGTCAGAGAAGGTATTTGAACATTGTCCAACGACAAATATGTTTTATTGACATTGACGCTATGTCCATCCTTGTGGTATTCAGAGTATATAAATAAGCCTTTGGACTGGCTCCTCTCTTCTGTCCTCCCCATATGCCCTCACTTACCTGATGCTGAAATATTTGTTAAAGCTTCATTGATCTTTGAGTCTTTAGTATACTGGGAAGTGTATGGAGATGTGCATGTAAAGCACAATCTGGTTCCTTGACTTTACTAACCTAGCAAATAATAATCCAAAATATTTTAAAGTATTCCATAAATGGGTGGTATTAGAAGCCTTGTGCTGCAGGAAATGGTTTATCTTGTTTGCAGGGCTGCACAAATGCTGCTTTAATCTTTTGTTTCAGATAGTTTCAGAAACAGCTTTAGGGTTGTTGTTTTAATCCAAATGTTGTGTGTTACGTGCAGTGTGTGTGAGTATGTGCTTGTCACAGTTGGCTTTTGATTTGCTAAATTAACCAACAGGAATGATGTATACATTCCACAGTTCCATCAAGTAAAATAGATCTTGTTGCCACACCATTCCTGTTCCACTATAGCAACCTTCCCCAACCTAATGTCCTCCAGATGTTTTGGTCTACAACTCCCAGCATTCCTGACCTTTGGACATAGTTGCTAGGAGCTGAAGACCAAAACTTCTGGGAGACCCCTGGCTGCATTATAATTTTTGTTAATTGGCTGATGATGCGGAACTAGCAATTTTGCCACTGGAAGGTGTTTGCCAACAAACTGCCTTGATCACTAGAAATCCCCACAATATTATACAGTGTTATTAACATATGTTATGTCTTTACTTAATATACACAGCTCATCTTATTTTAGCATTTGACCTTTAGCAACTTTGCAATACATAAAAGTATCTTGCACTTACTCAAAAAGAATGTAGCAATATCTGGGTTGTGATATTTCCAGAGCAATCACTGGAGGGAATTAATATTTCATCAGCAACTACAGGTGTCTAATATTTATATAGAAAATATATAGTTGATAGCTGTAAAGGTCAAACTAAATGATTAGAAGGAATGGGAGTAATTCAGTACAGCCAGGTGTGTGGGTGCAAATGCATTTGAAAACAGTGGCTGAGTTTGGATGACATATTAGGCAACGGAGGGGGTAATAGCACAATCACAGTTCATTATTCTCCTGGTACTCCTCACATGACATGTTTCCCCTATCCCACGGCTGAAAGTCCCGGCATTCTTCTGGGCTGCCCGTACTCCTCCCTCCCTTCTCTCTCAGTTTTCCTGGCCGCATCCCATTAGCCATTGTGAATTCTGCCAGCTGTATAGGAGCAGCGGGGGTATTTTTGGGCACTCCTGCCGGGGAACACTATGGCCAATGGAATAGTGCACTCAGGGGAGGGGGGGAGCAACCCTCTACACGACATCTTAATCAATTGATTATTTGATAAGCAACATTGATTAAAATGGCAAAATACCATACTGTCATTTGTGTGTGCATTGTGTCCCCCCCACGACACAATAATCAACTCAACTGACAGTTGCCTCCACCCTGCCCCCCAGTTGATTATCATGTCACCTGAAACCAGCCAATGTGTCTGGATAGGCACTGAAGAAGTCGATGGGAAAATATTCCATTTAACAGTGGAATCGTTCTGCCCTTAATAGGCGAAATAAGACACTTGGAAAAAGAAAGGTTTCCCATTAATATACCTATTGTAGGATTGTCAAATATTATATTTGACAAACATTTCATATACTGGTTACATTAACTGTCACTAACATATTAGCCTACTTCAGTCATTATACTTACAATTTACGTGAACTTGTGAGCTGAGCCACACTGAGTAGCTCCACCTCTGACATTATGCACATCATGTAACATCTTCTCCTGACATTTGAAAATTTTTGCCAAAGAAGTTTGAAATGACACATTTTTAAAAGCCCAATTTCATGCTTTAGTCTATGGAGGGGAGATTTGCACAAATTTGCGGAAACGATTGTGCAATTTTCACATTCAGTCATACTTGTTTTGCACGATTACCCCATCCATGCAATGGAACAATGATCACAAAGGCAAGTGCAAATTGAAGGTGAGACGAGTATCAAGCTGATGTTCAGAGAATCTTGGTGAACTTGTTCAATGCTTGTTTGCCCATCCCTAATCTTTTCGCTAGGAATAATAAACTACAAGGCACAGAATGACTGCCAGGCGCCATGCCCACCCTTGCTTTGACTTTCCCCTTGTGGACAATTGGGGGTAGTTCAATCCTGACCTGCTTAAACCACAGTTTTCTCATTATGTCTAAAAGGGGGAGCTTTGATTTAAGGTCATTTTACTAACCAGGGTCTTCCAAGAACAAACAATGGTTTAAGAACCTGTTAGTAAGCTGGCATTAAACAAAAACTCACCATTTGGGGTGTAATGGGAAACTCTGATTTAATAGGACCAGGAGTGAAATGATAAATCCTCTTCACTTTCTCAGACACATTCTCAGGGTTGTAAAAGTGTGTGTGTGTGTGTCTGTGTAACATTCTCTGAAGGAATTCTCAAGCAAGTATTTTGGGGGACTTACATCTTTAGCAGAGAGAATTAGTCAAAAGTAGGGTGACCATATTTTGGAAACCAAAAGGAGGACAACATGGCCACCACCAAGGGGGCGGGCCCACGAACATGTCCAGCCCCCAAAGGGGCGTGCCCACCCAAACATGGCCTTGGTCACATGTCTGATTTCACAGCAAACCTGTTCTACATAACATCTTAATTAACACAATTATCAGCCATTGTTACAAAATATACATCCTGCCAATTATAGCAAGCAAATTGGAGAGGAAGGTGTATGAGTAAAAATGCATTATTTAGTAATATCACCTCCAAATCACCCCCCAACTCACATAAAACTACAGCCCTCCTCCCCACACACTGCAAACATGCATATGCATTCATTCATAGTCAAACACCCCATGCATACCATTCAGACATCAATACATGCACACTGACCCCCGCCCTTTGCCTCCCGTCGCAATATGACGAGATGCAAGGGGTGGGGTTCCGTGTTCGCTTCCTGTCCTGGGCGGCTGGGCCAGGCTCAGTTGCATGGGGCAGGCAGCAAAAACTGAGCCACCTAGATCAGTGCTGGGGGGAGGAGCTGGAAGACACATACACGTCTCCTAGCCCCTGCCCCAGCACCAATCTAGGGCGGCTCTGGGAGGGCTGCCGCACCCTAGAAAGTGTCTCCTTATATTTTCTTTGTAACGTTTTTCTTTCTTGTTTTTATTTAAACAATTTAGAGACCCTGACTGCTCCTTCTTTAAACTGAACATGGTGCCAGTCAAAGACAGCAAAGTGGCTAACTTAAGGCCTGGGGGCCAAACTCAGCCCTCCAGAGTACCCCAGAGGGGCACACATGCTTTCCCTGGCCCCACTCCTTTCCCTCCCACCAATGATTGGTGGTTTTCTAGCTTTTGTGAAGTTTTCCCCCCTTCTAAAATGTTTAAATCCTCCCCCATATCTTAGTTACTGGCAGTAAAAGCTTTACACTAGGAATTTGGGGCCCTTCAGTCCCACCCAGCACTGGAATGCAGTCCCCGAAAGCTTTTCTGAAATGGAATTTGGTGCTCAGTCTGAAAGAGGTTCTGCACCCATGATCCAGTGCCTGAGGGCTGGCTAAGGATGGGAAGGAAACTTATTCTGCATATGCTCAGAAGTGATTTTCTGTATTTCCACCAGATCATAAATACTGCATCAATACCACCCTGACCCCAGGAAGCACTCACTGTTCTTCTCTCTTCCACACTCCTAGGTAAATCCTGATGATTCCCTCTCCCTTACTCCCCTATCAACTCCTAGAAATTGTGATCTCTCTTTCCCTGGAGAGTGGACCTGAGCATAATGCCCTTGCATTAAATCCAGGCACAGGGTCCTGCACAGCTTTGAATTCCAGTACTTCTTACATTATAGCAGATTCCTTGGCATTTCATGTCCCACCCAGAAAAGTAAAAGAAGGAAATTCCACTGCTCTATATAAAAAAAGCCCTCGCTCCTATGCATACACTGCAGAGATTATTTTATTATTATTATTATTTATTTATATAGCACCATCAATGTACATGGTGCTGTACAGAGTAAAACAGTAAATAGCAAGACCCTGCCGCATAGGCTTACATTCTAATAAAACCACAATAAAACAATAAGGAGGGGAAGAGAAAGCAAACAGGCACAGGGTAGGGTAAACAAGCACTGGGTAGGGTGAACTAACAGTATAAAGTCAGAACAAAATCAAGTTTTAAAAGCTTTAGGAAAAAGAAAAGTTTTTAGCTGAGCTTTAAAAGCTGCGGTTGAACTTGTAGTTCTCAAATGTTCTGGTAGAGCGTTCCAGGCATAAGGGGCAGCAGAAGAAAATGGACGAAGCCGAGCAAGGGAAGTAGAGACCCTTGGGCAGGCGAGAAACATGGCATCAGAGGAGCGAAGAGCACGAGCGGGGCAATAGTGTGAGATGAGAGAGGAGAGATCGGAAGGAGCTAGATAGTGAAAAGCTTTGTAGGTCAACAGGAGAAGTTTATATTGGATTCTGAAGTGAATTGGAAGCCAATGAAGAGATTTCAGAAGTGGAGTTACATGGTCAGAGCGGCGAGCCAAGAAGATGATCTTAGCAGCAGAGTGGTGAACCGAAACCAACGAACTGATGTGAGAAGAAGGAAGGCCAGTGAGAAGAAGGTTGCAGTAGTCCAACCGAGAAATAACCAATGCATGAACAAGAGTCTTGGCAGAAGAGACAGACAAAAATGATTGAATCCTGGCAATATTATACAGGAAAAAACGACAGGATTTAGCTACTGCCTCAATATGAGGAATAAAGGAGAGCGAGGAATCAAGAGGACAATACCTCCTTTCACTCTGCAAATAGCCACCTTCCCTCCATGGGTCCTTTTGGATTCTGTATGCACTTGCAGGTTGAACCATATGCTTACACTGGAGGGTAAGGAGATCCACTCCACTCCAGAGAAGGAACTTGGTGCCCAGCATCAACCCCCAATGCAAACAGTGGCCCATCCCCTTAGACCTAGGGTACATTTTATGGAACATAATATGAAGTAATGTTAAAGAAGAGCCGGTTGCACCCTTAAAGGTGGCCTAAAAATAATGTCCAATAAATAACAAAGAATAAATAAATGTGAACATGTACAGAGTGCTTTGGTCCCATTACTGGGACCAAATAGACTGAAATAGAGTCATTAAAACAAATGCAAATTTCCCCCATCACTCCCCCATCCCCCAAATCCCCTTCTGGATAAATGGGATTAATGTTCTAGATCAGAAATGAATTCCAGACAGGGCTGAGCTACAGATCTTGGAAATTCAGCTCTCTGTGCCTGCCCAGGACAGCATTTTGCCAATATGAAGCAGGGTGGGTAATATGCTTGTTGAATTTCTGACTGTTACGCAACTGATTCAGTCACAAAGCCTCATTAAAGGGGGTGGCAGCAGATGAAGACCCAATTAGTGTGGGTCAGGAATGTGATCTGTGGAGTTTGGTCTAGGGAGGGGAAGCCCATCTCATCCAGCCTATGTTTTCCTTATTAAAAGTCTCCAGAAAGCACACAATCCTTGAGGCACACTGCAAATAATAATGAATCCCAATGTTTTCGTTTTATATCAGCACTCGCCAAAATCCATTCATTCACAGAGGAAAGATTTTCCTCCACCACAGGCTGAGATTTTCAGTCACCCTCAGGCAATTCCAAAAGGTGTCAATGCCCAGGTGATAAAGTTACCATGGGAACTAAATACTCTAATTAGGCTCTTCTGCCTGCAGACAACAGATCTCTACTTAGCTGAGAATGTGAAAGGAATGAAGGAGACTTGATGACTACTTCCTCCGAAGGTTGTGAACCTTTTCAAAACAAACTCATGTGTTGAAGAAATAACAAAGAATGTTCCAATCAGCCCTAAAAGAGAGGATGCAAGGAAATTGCAGGCCCGACGCTCATTTCTAACGTGCTAAACTGTAGTTTAGCAAACCAGGATCATTCTGTCTGAATTGGCACAACAACTCATCTATTTCTGTACAATTACCACCTGAAGTTACCTCCTTACAGTTACCATTTAATAAAATTGTCTTCTGCATTCAATCTAAAATGCACGCTTAAAAATAAATTACATTGACATGTGAGTATGAATTCAGTAAGAGTGAAAGAACACAAAAGTACACAAAAAGCATCTTTTTTAATACATCCAGTCAAGTACGGTTAACACTCTCAGCTAGTAGTGGTTGCTCAACAATCTAGATGGGTAAGAAGAAAGAGTGAAAGCCAAATGCAAATGGTCTTATCTGCATAGAGGCTGTCTCTTTGCATGTGTTCATATATTTTATGTCTCACATTTTTCTCATTATTATTAAACCATGGGATACAATAAAAATGTGAAAAATACGTTGATAAAACCAAATCAGTATAATAAAGGCATACCAAATAGGATGCATGCCTTTTTTCTGGAAATCTTCTCTCGCTCCCGATTGGGAACTCAGCTTGCTATTTGCATGTGCCCAAGTGGTGTGTGAACATTAGTGGTCTCCATTGTGACAACAGTTCTGCCTGAGATGTTAAACAATGGTTAAAATCATTAGGGCTTTACTGTTAGGTATCAACTTCTCCATCCGTGATTTCAGTGCTGTCCACTAGGCTTCAAGTAATTTACTTAGTTTTAAAATGTTGACTTTTTCAGTGAGCTAGAAAACCAAATACTTTAGAAATGTCACTGCATTCATGTTCACCATCAACTTTTTATTCAGGCTTTAAAAATAACCCTGGATATTTTCACTTTAATGAAATGTTATTTTTTGTTATTTTTTTAAAGCTCGTCACAATTATGTTAGCTGTAACTATGATTATCATGGCAAAGCAATAAGCTATCTTAAATGTCACCAAGTTCATCTAGTATCTAAGAAGTCAGACACTGGAAAATCTCAGCCTCAGTAAACCCAAGCCTATGAAATGGAACCTCATCCTGACTATACCAGCATCATGCTGGATGATGGAGACTGTTGATTTCTGAAGAGAGCAAACAATATATTTTCTACTAGGGTTCTAATCGGACCGGAGAATTAGAAGTGGAGCGGGGGGCTTCACCTGCCCTTAAGGCGGAGGTGAAGAGGATTGGGGGGCCAGCGGAGCGTGGCGAAGAGGATCGAGGTGAAGGCAGATCCTTCGCCTCGATCCGGAGCTCTGCCGGAAAGGTAAGTGGGGTTTACCGGGCCCTGCCGCTGTCGCCCCTGCGCGACAGCGGCAGGGCCTGGTAACACCCCCTCCGCCCTCCTCTCCCTTACCTGCCTCCGTCCGTGGTCCGTCGGCATCTTCAATTGAGCCCGTGGTTCAACCAGGAAGTTGAACAGAGGTAAGGCCCCCCTCCCCCTTGGTCCCTTACCGGGCGGCGAAGGCAGCAGGGCCCGGTAAACCTCCCGCCCTCCTCTCCCGGCCTTACCTGGCACCACTCCCCTCCACTGCGGAGCTCCGATTCGGAGCCTGAGCTCCGCGGCAAAGAGGAGCGGAGTATCGGCGGCGGGGCAGAGCGGGGGGTCCGTGCACACCCCTATTTTCTACATGATTGTATTCCCCACTCCCAAAAATTTAGGTTAGTACTACAGAGTCTAATGAGATAAATAAAAATAAACTGCTTATCAGTCCTGAGACTCCTGCTACCAACCAGACTTAATAAAATCCATTTTGTTAACGTCATTATTCCATTCTAGTGATGTGCTGAAAATTTTAATTATTTGGGGTGGGGTGGGGTGGGGTGGGGTGGATGAAAACACTGGCAAAAGAAGCTAGGAGAGGTGAGAATTTTGGAGAATTTTTCTCCTTGGTGAGGGGGGAACAGGATTTTTTTCAGGAAGTTTTGAGGGGTCTTCTTTCTTTTTAAAGGAAAAAACCCACCCTTGGCACTTGCAGGAGCCAAGGAGTTCTTCCTGAATGCCTATTGGGGAGGGTGAGGTCATATGGTCTCCAATAGGCATTCATTAAGAACTGCTGGGCTCCTCCAAGTGCTGTGTGTGTGTTAAAAGAAAGAAGGCTCTCAGCAACCAGCTATACTTTAAAAAGGTATGTGGAAACGTGGTCCCCTTCCCCAAGGAGAAAATTCTCTGAAATTCCCCCCACCCCCCACCCTGCGAAAGAGGTATAAAAAACAATGCCTCTTTGCAGGGAGAGAATAAGTTCCCCAAAATAGGGGGCAGGATTTTACACAGCACTATTCCATTCATTTATTTGATTGCTGATTTCACTTTGCAGTATGAATTGCTTCACAGCATCCAACACACACAAAAAGCAGGGCGGAGGGAGTGGTATTATGGTAATTTATAATAAAAATTGTTCTTCATTTTATAACATAGTTTTTCTCAAAAGTCATGGTTTGTTTACAATCCACTTTAAAATCTGCTGTTTGGCCTTATATATGTTTTATAATGTTTTGATTTTTTGAAATGTAAATATTGTTACATCTAGTTTTCATATACCCTCTTATATATTTATTGTTTATAATTGGTTTTTATAAAAGTGATTCTCTCTATATTTGCCAATAACACTTCCCACTGTGGCTGAGTTCAGATGATACACTAATCAATGGTTGTTTCCCATTCTGTTCCTATTAACACACACACACACACACACACACCGATTGATTAGTGTGTCGTCCGAACTCAGCCTGTATGTTTCAGAAGATAGTTGATTAATTTCAGCAGTCAGTTTGCTCAATAACATCTGTGAGGGTTCACAATTTTATGTGATATAAGTAGTTCATTTAAAGCTTTTGCATGAGTTCCTGAAACACATCAGAATATTTCCCTGTGGTGTTGGTAATTCCTGTGTATATCAACAATATGCCATTACTGATCAAGTCATTGTCTTAAATGCCATCTAGTTAGACCTTTATTATTGCAGGCAATAGAGACTTTGTGGGCAAGTTTGATTTGATGAAATCACAGTGACATAACATACTCCATTCACCACCAAGGGTAAAACTAGTGGTGGGGATAAAAACATGACCCCCATAGATCCAGGCTATGGAACCTCTTTCAGCTCAGGGGTCAATTTCAATATGGGAGAAGTTCTCGGAGTCCACATTCCACTGGTGGGCACAGCCAAAGGCAAAAGCGGAGGGTGGGGGGTTCAAAAGGACAAAAATAACTACGCATTGTAGCTTAAGAATCATGGCTAAAGAACTTGAGGGAATGGTATAGCTGTACTTCTGTACAATTATTTAGAGCAGCAATGTCAAAACCAAAAATAGCTGTAATGATAGCTAACCTCTGATACGAGACAGCACCCTAAGAATAAGTAGTTTAAGAGCACAATCCTATGCCTGTTTATTTATTTATTTCATTTCATTTATATCCCACCTTTTTTCCTCGAAGGAACCCAAGGCGGCATACATAATACTCCTCCTCTTCTCCATTTTATCCTCACAACAACAACCCTGTGAGGTAGGTTGGGCTGAGAGTCTGTGACTGGCCCAAAGTCACCCAGTGGGTTTCCATGGCTGAGTGGGGACTAGAACCCGGATCTCCTGACTCCTAGTCCAGCCAGTGCCCTAAATCTCTTACTAAGCCTTAGGAGAGGCATATTAACATTTTAGAGTGGGGGGAAAGTGCACAAAAGCTGAGGCAGTAAGCCCATATACACCAGTTGCTGGGGGACATGGGTGGGAGGGTGCTGTTGCACTGTGTCCTGCTTGCGGGTCCTTAGTCAAAAGCTGGTTGGCCATTGTGTGAACAGAGTGCTGGACTAGATGGACCCTTGGTCTGATCCAGCATGGTTGTTCTTATGTTTTTATGAAACCACAAAATATTTGTGTTTGGAAGACAGGAGATGAGGCCAGGGGACTCCAGGAAAGCCAGATTGGGTCTCCAGGAGGGTCTGAGATTTTCAACACCTTCCATAGATAGATGACTAACCCACAAAACAATATCAACAACTGGGTGTGAATTATATTATAGTAACTTCAGAATCCAATATAAACTTCTTCTGTTGACCTTCAAAGCTTTTCATGATCTAGCTCCTTCCTATCTCTCCTCTCTCCTCTCACACTATTGCCCCTCTCGTGCTCTTCGTTCCTCTGATGCCATGTTTCTCACCTGCCCAAGGGTCTCTACTTCCCTTGCTTGGCTTCGTCCATTTTCTTCTGCTGCCCCTTACGCCTGGAAAGCTCTTCCAGAACATCTGAGATCCACAAGTTCAATCGCAGCTTTTAAAGCTCAGCTAAAAACTTTTCTTTTTCCTAAAGCTTTTAAAACCTGATGTTGCTTGGACTCTATACTGTTTGTTTTACCCTACCCAGTGCCTGTTTGCATTCTCTTCCCCTCCTTATTGCTTTACTATGATTTTATTAGAATGTAAGCCTATGCGGCAGGGTCCTGCTATTTACTGTTTTACTCTGTACAGCACCATGTACATTGATGGTGCTATATAAATAATAATAATAATAATAATAATAATAATAACAACAACAACAACAACAACAACAACATTAGAACTCCAGTTTGCTTTTACAGATTAAAAACCATATTTTACAAATTAAAATTATTCAAATTTTGATAGGATGAACTCAGTGGATTATGGATTTTTTATAATTCATATTAAGAATAATTAGTTTTTAGTGGCAAATGAAGAATGTATGGTTTATCTACTGATCTGGCATTAATCTCAGTATCCTGCTGAAATAGTACGCAGCGTAGCTTCATGATTAAGACTACCCTAGATAGGCAATCCAAATGAATTAAAGTATACCTTAAAAGAAAAGCATTACAAATGGAGGCTTATTATCTACAGAACAGTTATACGTCTATACAAGACTATGATTCATAATATTCCAAAAATTAAATATATTATAGCATTGCATTGAATTATATATCAGTGCATTTTAGTCCGTTTATTATTTTATTTATTTATATATTTATTAATTACATTTATATACCGCCCAATAGCTGAAGCTCTCTAAGTATTATTCTGTTTTAATTCAGGATCAGTTGTCTCTGCTAGTACTCATTTACATTTTATTTAATTCTGCTTTCATGGAGCAATCCTATGCTCCTTCCAGACAGTATATGGGAGCACATAGGATTGTTCGGTTTATGGGCTCTGAGATCAGAAAAGCTACAGACTTGGAGCCCAGTAGCCACGCTCCCCTCTTCCTTATTACTAATGCGGTTCTCTCCAAGCTGGCTATGTCTCTATGTGCATAAATAGAGCATGGAGACAGGCATAGTGGGTGCTCCTGGGGAAGGGGAGGAGACTGGGGCATCAGCCATATAAGGAATCGTGTGACCACCCCAGCCTCCTTCCCTGCCCTTCTCCAAAGCTTCCACTAGATGGGTGAAATCACCCATGTAGCTTAATTAATTGCTCTGCATAGGCTACTCATAAGCCTCTGAGTTCGGAGGCTTACAAGTACCTTGGGTGGAGCATATAGGATTGCAAGCTTAAATTGTCAACATCATTTTATTACAGGGAAAACGGGAGTGTTTCCCTGTGTTATAGGCGATCAGTGAAAAGAGCATTCCACCATGTTAAGGCCGAAATTGGGGGTGGGTCATTCTGATGTTCATAAAATGGAAAATGTTTCACCAATTTTTCTGAAACAGAGACCTGCCAGAAAGAAATGCTGGTTTTACATACCCTGCACGTTTCAACAAGATTTGTGAAATATTGAGGGCAGGATGGCAGTTCAAAGTATTATTATTATTATTATTATTATTATTATTATTATTATTTATATAGCACCATCAATGTGCATGGTGCTGTACAGAGTAAAACAGTAAATAGCAAGACCCTGCCGCATAGGCTTACATTCTAATAAAATCATAATAAAACAATAAGGAGGGGAAGAGAATGCAAACAGGCACAGGGTAGGGTAAACAGGCACTGGGTAGGGTAAAACTAACAGTATAAAGTCAGAACAAAATCAAGTTTTAAAAGCTTTAGGAAGAAGAAAAGTTTGGGGAAAACCTCTGTAGCTCAAAATGGCTCTTTTCTATTTCCAGGTGGCGACGATTTTTTTGCTCACTAAATGCTCCAAATTGGGACCCTTACCCTTCAAACCAGTGGTGGAATCTTGTCCCCCTTTCCTTCTAGTTGGTGGAATGGCTTTTCTTTTTTTCAAGATTAGCTTCCATTGTTTTTTAATGAACATTTCTTTGCCCTATTAAAGTGAATACAGATTCATAACTCCTAAATGGAGCATGCTCAGTTGTGTCGCTCTCTCTCCTCCCTCCTTTCTCAAATACATTGGAATGTTGGAAATAAGATGGCTGCCTGGCTGAAATAAGATGGTCGCCTGGCTCATTTAGGAGCCATTTCCTTCTGCAGATAAGCCAAGGCCCTGTCTGGGCCCTCTCCTTCCCCACAGTGCTGTGGAGGCCAGGGAGGGAGAGAGAAACTATCTGCCTTGCTTGGAGGGCAGCCCTTCCCTGGCCTCCAAGGAAAAAGAAAACCTGGCTGGCTTAGGTAGGGTTTGATTGACTTTGTTGTATGTCTGTGATTGTGAAGAGGGAGGGGTGTGTGTGTGTGTGTTTGAAGTGCTGGTGCATTCTTCTTAATTTAAAGTAAAGAATATATGGCCAACTTTCCTTTTGGGTGGCAGTTCCTCACCCAAGCCTCTTAAAGTTTAAACTTTATGGAAAGAAATATTTTGAGACTAGGAATGAAAGGAGGTTAACCCTGGCTTATCTGCCATGAGTTTAAACTTCTTCAGGTAGTGTGTGTTTCTTTAAAAGGTGCTGAACTACATTTTAAGCTTTCTTTATAGATTTGTGTGTGTGTATTTTGAATTTGAACACAGATATAGGTCTCTTAAAAAAAATCTCTGGTGTGAAGGAAGGTTTTGGTGTGAAGGAAGGTGCATATCCTATTCTCCATCCTGTCCTCATGGTTTATATCCGCTTTGGGAGAATGAGAATTTCACTGGCACTTTCTGCCTCCTTAGGGAGGATGTGGTGTTATAGGCCTGTGAGCCTTAACTCCCAATTTCCCTGCTTTTTGGAGTTTGGTTGAAAACTGTAGAGCCTTTAACATTGTTTTGTAAACTGTAGGTTTTTTGTTTATTGAATTATAATATACATGTGGCAGCTTATAGCATTGTTGTATATATCAGCCATATTGCAGTTGTGTATAGAACATCTCTCTATGGTGATCTTTTGGTTTATTCTTTAAAGCACCAGAACATCAAACTGGAAATAAAATGTATGATATGATAAGAGCAAGTTATAGTGAAATGATCTATTTATATCAATCAAAAAGATACCTCTACCTACAAGTCCGAACAAAATTTTCTCATGGAAGTGCAACCACCCTCTTTGTTAGATATTTGTCAATTAAAAAGGAAGATTTGGAACCACACATGCAAGATCTAACAAACACATTTAATTTCTTTGTATAAGGGGTCTCTTGATCAATAATACAGGATGTCTTCTAACATTCTTGCTCTGCAAACTCAACTCTATTTTCATATAGAATATTAGCCACATGACTTCAAGATAACTAGAAATGTGTGATGCTGAAAACATACCTGTCCTTCTAGGTGTTACTTTTCAAAGCGAAACTAAAGTTAAACACCACCACAATGGGCTGCATGGTTTTGAGTGTCTATATAATTAACCCTTTAGCTTCGTGTAACTTATTTCTTTAACTGTGCTTTATGCTTTAAAATGATTAAAGTTTTCAGTAGTGTTTTAAAATAAACTCAAGCTGTTATATAGGGCGTCTCATCTTTTGGCGCTACAAAGACAGAATGTTACCATGTACGGGATCTACCTATTTCTCTATTTCACAATATTTGTAGGCAGTTTCTGGAACTTACCTAATATATACATTACTTTTAATTTGAACAGATGGAAGTACAAACTAAATATTTTGTTGTTTGATGCCTCTTCCTCAACTTTGGCATTTTTATCTGTCTTAAAATTAATAAGTAGCACTGTTTTCATATAAATGGGGGAAATGTTGGAGGTGGCTCTTTGATAAACTAACCCACCAACAACAACTAATTTACCTGCATAAAACTGCTTTTATTTGAAAAACTGACAGGCTGCAATTCCTGAGAATGTTGTATTGCTCAAAAACTGGGCCGTGGGGTCGATATAGTAATAAAAACAAAACCCAGAAAGCCATGATTTGTATTGACTGATTGTACGTCTGTAAAGAAACTTCATTATCACAAAGCACAAGAAGGGTTCTTTCCCTGAATTTACTAAATGGGATTTCTCCATTATGCCGTCGCTACTTACCTACCAGTGTTACACAGAAGTATAAAGAAAGGCATTAAACTTAAATGAAACTGAAGTCAACAATATATGAAGGCGTTTCTGAAAGAAACAACAAAATGATTGCCTCCACTGTATGATGAAAGATACCCATATTTCTTTCAAAAGTCCTTCATAAAGATACATTTTTCTTGTTTCGGGGGTGTGGGGGCTTATAAGAACTTCATATGAAGAAACTTGAACTTTTGCTTCATTTTACATCTATTGTTTTATAAAGCCCAGAAAGTAACCAGAAGCAAAGCATACAAAATTGACTCTGGATCAATGTAGTACTGACTTTTATCTTCCAGGTATTTACCAATTTTTATAAATGATAACATTGGCAGAAAGTGCGGGAGAGTATTTACACACTCTAGTCCTGGTCTAATGCCCCATTGCATGTACAGATCTTTATGGACGTAGAGTTCCTTTGCTTGCAAGTGGTTCTCATTATCCACAACAGAAGGGGCATTGAGTAGGGGGTTGGACTCAATGGACTTATAGGCTCCTTCCAACTCTACTATTCTATGATTCTATGATAAAGTCAGAAACTCTGCAGTGTACAACATTGTTTGGCAGCAATGTTGCGCTGTATGAAGCCCTTAGACCTGCCAGTCCTGGTATAAATATCAGAAATCCTAAAATTCTAGATGCAGGTTTAGGTCAAGCCACATTCCTAGTTCCAGCAATGCATGACAGAAACTCTAGGCTTAGAAAACCCTGTCCTAGATTAGGATTCAGTCATCTTTGGGGATGGCCTGGCCCTGGCAGGAATGTAGTTCTGCTCTTGGCAGGAGTATCCTACATGTGCATTTCATGACCATATTGTATCCATATTAGTATAATTATATAATCTACTGCATGCAATTTATATCCTCTGCTAGGCTGGGCAGACATGTCATAGATACTCTCGTAGTCTCCAAATAGCCTTGTACACTAACAAACAGAAACACATAACCATAGTACATAAATGAATCTAAAACATTTGGAGAAAGAATAGCTGCAGTCTGTGGTGTGCGTGTGTGTGTTTGTAACAAATAAGAAAACAAATGTATTGTCAGCATGTTAGCATATGGCATAAAACAAAAATGGATTTGATTAATTTTAGATAAGATTTGCATTTTATTATAGCAGGGGAAGGCTGGGAAACAGTAAAAGAGTTAGGAAATACAGTAAGGATGCAAAGTCCATCCTCTTAACTACTGAATATTCATTTTCTCCTACTGCTTTCTGAGACTTTAGCGCTGTGTGGGGAACCTGAGGCCTTCCAGTTGTTGTCAGCCTCATCTAGGAATGACCGAACAAACAATGTTCAAGATCTCCAGGATTCTGCAAACATTGGCTTGCCGCTTGTCTTATGCACAATTCCTGTTTGTATTTGTGATTGATGCTTGCTCTGCACAAATGGGAAAGTTGTGCAACAATTGAATGTGAAATTTGTTCCTATTTCCCCTGTTCAATTTGTGCAAATTTCCTAAATTTGTGCAAATTAACTAAATTTCCTCCATAGACTAAAGCAGGGCTGATTCAGTCTATGGGGGAAATTTGCACAAATTTACAAAAAATGTGCGAATTAGAAATTGCACAAATCGAACGTGAGCACATGTTTGGCAATTTATGAACATTTTTGATGCAGATGTATTTGTTATCTAATTCACTTTTGAAGTTGCAAACAGGGCATGCTTGCTAGGGATACATCCATGCATCCCTAGCTTCAGCCAGTCTGGCCAATGTTGATGGGTGATGGGAACAGTAGGTTTTCAATATCTGAAGGGCCAAAGGTTCCCTTGCCCTGCTTTAGCATATTTTGGCCCTCAGCCATTATTTTCATAATAACAAATGGCAGAGATCTCTTTTTACCAATAATGGAAAAGTGAAATGTCTAGGAGTATAAACTTTCCAAAAACTTTTGTTTTGTAGGAATGGTAAAGTAAATTAAATATAAAACATGTCTCCATTTCTGCTTAATGCTCTTTAGTATTACTTGGTCCCTGTTTACAATTGCATTCAGAAAATTTCCCACCTGGTCTGTCTTTTACATACCTGTAGGTCCCATAATGCTCAGTGCCATTTGAACAGCGATGTATAATACATCAGCTTATCTGACTACCTTGTAATTTGTGTTCTATTTATGCCTTACAGGTGAAATCTGTGCTTTTAAAATCCACGGACAGGAAATGCCCTTTGAAGCTGTGGTGCTAAACAAGACATCTGGAGAAAGTCGTCTTCGAGCAAGAAGTCCAATTGACTGTGAACTGCAGAAGGAGTATACATTCATCATCCAGGCATATGACTGTGGCTCAGGCCCTAGTGGAACAAACTGGAAGAAATCTCACAAGTGAGTGACAACTGGGAGAGTGAGGAATAGGCTGTGGCATGTATTTACAATTCAGGCTGAGGCGCTCCTTTCCTAGCCAATGCTGGTGGAAAACAAATGAAAACAAAATTCTTTATCACAGGAGTTGATTGTTCAATTTGTTACTTTGGCTAGCTCTTCTTACCTCCTGGTTTTGACCTATTTCAGTAGTACATTCAATGGAGCTTTAAAGGTTTCAATAGGACTCTGGATCAAGGTTTTTGATTTTTAGTTACCTCCCTTTACCCCACCACTAAATATATCAGTGGCTTTTTGAAACATAAAGGTGTTAATTGAGCTTTATGTAATCAAATCAGATTGAAATTCCTTGCTTCTTCATGCATCCTTTTATACTTTCACATTTCTGCAGCATTGATTCTTTACAGAGGGCGTTTTTATTTGTTCTGCATAATAAGTACAGATAAAATTGGATTTAAATGTTATTTTGAATTCAGATTCATTCAAGTATAAAAAATATAATTATATAAAGTAGAAAATGTTTGATCAAGGTCTATTTAGATGTGAGGGAATAGGAACTGATGTTCAGTGAGCTTAGATGCCATGATTAAGAGTGGACTAGTCCATTCCAGGACAGACTACACCAAAAGCCCCATTCTGACTCACATAAAAGCTTCCACTGATTCATCTGTATATGCAACGATCTTATTATTATTATTATTATTATTATTATTATTATTATTATTATTATTTATTTATATAGCACCATCAATGTACATGGTGTACAATCTTCTCCATGCAGACATTCAAGTTGTATATGTTGACATCTGGGGGAGGAGCTATGGCCTCCTCCCCCACACCTTTTTTTGCACAATAAAACTTATTTGAAAGCCCTCAAACACTTCACTGCATAAAGTTATTTAAAGCATGTACAATTCTCACAAACTCTCCACCCCTGCCTGGTTCCTCTGAAGTGCTATATTTTTGAAAATAGCTTCTTGGCTTTGGGAATTCTCTTTCCCACTCCATTTCCCATCACCTCTCTTCTTTTCCTCATGCTTTTCCCCTTGTCTTTCTTTCTCTTCTCAAGAGGGTAGCGTGGAGGGTAAGAGACATTCTGAATTGTATTTGACCTTATATAAACAGAGGATTTATTTTTCTCCGTCTCCTCATCCAGCTCTTTGGGGAAAGTGGGTTCACATGGTTGCAAAAAACACACACAAACAATGTTTAGCTATTTTGCTTGTCAGCTCCCATTATCCAGCAATGGAATGACAAACTTTAGTAAAGAGAGTAGTTAATGGTGGTGTGGTGGGAGATAAATATTGCTCACTTATACAATCCTATATGGAAAAATGTACATAGGACTGCAGCCCAAGTTAGTTTTTGCAGCCTGATTCTCTGCATGTTTACTCAAAAATAAGTCCTGCTTTGTGAGCAGGGTGCTGCAGGTTTAATGAACGGCACAACACATTCCACTCCACTGACTTGGCTACCCTTTCATCTCAGTCATGTGTATGTTTTGTGATTTGTATTTTGTCATGGACTCTGGCTTCAGTTGTGAGGGAAAGGCACTTATACATGCTCAGAGATACAGTCTTCATAACTTAGGCCATGGCTAGACCAGGCCATATCCCGGGATCGTCCTGGGATCATCCCTGTGCATCCAAATGACACACAGAGGATGCCAGGAGCAGGCAGGGATGACCCCTCCATTCGCCTCGGATAATCCTTAGGTCTAGCTAAGGCCATGTCCTTAGTATTGAAGACAGATTCCTTGGTTGAACTGTGGTAAAATCTTGGCACAAATTCAGTTATGGGGAGGAGGAAAGAAGGAGAGCTTGCCCATAACAAGGAGGAGGTAACATCTGCTTGATTAAGCATTGCTGGAGGATGGAAAAATGAGGAGGGATTGTTACTGGAGGAGAACAGAATGTATGTGATGTGGGCAGGATCTGCACTACTGCTTTATAACAGTTTATAACAGTAGTGACAACTTTTTGGGCCCAGGACTCACTACATATACAGTTTTCAAAGCATTTTCAAAGTGTTATATACTGCTTGGTGTAGATCTGGCCATGGCTGTAGTAGTTTTCATGCAACAGGCTTGTACTAAATGTCTAAAAAGGGAATGCTGAGGATTTAATCTGTGTGGGATATAGTCCATCGCTATTAAGTGAATATGGAGGGGTAAGCAGCAATTGTTAAGAACAGCATAATGTGGTGAGAGAATAGCAGTGTGCATATGCTCAGATACTTTCTTTGTTTCACTGTTATTTTTTGCTAAGATTAGTGAAGTGTTAATACATTCTAGCATTTATAAATTTGCATGTATATACATGTATATATTCATACACACAAATATATACATACACATGTGCTTATAACAGGCTGGACAACATGCAGCATGTGCCATGTGCAGCCCTTGCTGCTCCCTAAAATTGTATGTTTTTTGACCAGATGTACCGGGAAACCCTGGAGACCTCTGGAAAAATGGAGGTCTCTGGGGCAACCAGAACTGGCCCCCAATTCACCGGGGAAAAGGGCTAGGAGACACATTCACGGACTTCCAGGAACGGGTCCTCCAGCCTTCCCCCAGCGCCGATCTAGCGCAGCAGAAGTCTAGATCGGCACTGGGGGAAGGAGCAGGAAGACGCAGCCCGGGACTTCCGGAAATGCGTCTCCCAGCCCCCGCATTCCCCCCAGGGCCGATCTAGCCCTTCTGCTGCGCTGGCGCGATTCAAAAGTGTGAATTTCCATGTTAGAATGCTGTGCCAAATGTGAGTTCAAAATAAGATTAAAGAACTATCATTCACTGAGCCAATCCTATCTCCCTCAGACATTGTCTGAAGAGACAAAGGATTGTTCGGTTTCTGGGCTTTGTACTCAGAAACAAGACTCTAACCACGCTTCTGTCAGCATGAGGCCCAGTCTCCCTATATGGATTCCAAATTGGATTTGGGGGCTGAAGAAGACCAGCTGAGACAGGAAGCGGGAGAGGAAATTCACCAAGGCTCTTCAGGAATCAAGGAGGAATCTTCTCAGGAGCTTATTGAACAGGAGGCCCAAGCTCAGAGATCATCTTCCCTCATTTCCCCCCACTAACCCGGGAAATCAGACTTTGTCAGTAGGGGAGGGAGCATTGGAATTGGCAGATCCCAGAGCCTGCTGCAAAAAACAGACAGATTTGAGAGGAGGTGGGAGGTGGTCCTCTAGACTAGTCACATGTCAGAGGTTACAACTTGAAGACCCTCCCTGAAAGAAGAGTCTAGTAAAAGCCTGTCAGGCATGGCGGAAAACCCTCCATTTAGTAGATAGGCAACTGCCTTGCTTTGTTAGGCTAATTAAGCTTAGAGGATAGCTCCTAGCATTCACACTCCCTTCAGGTGTGAAAAGGTGTCTACTGAATAAAGCTTTTGTGAATTGCACAGCAGACCTCTTCATTGTCTCACATCTCGGTGGGAAGGCTTGGAATCATGATAGCTCCCTGCCCTTGCCCTCAATCTCTCATAGCCAGTGCAGTTCTGAATATGCCTCCATGCTCATAAACAGATGGTGAGGATGAGAAAAGGGGGCATTCGCAGGGGAGGAGAGGAGTACTCAGTAGCCTCCATGTTCAGATTGTCTTCATAGGATTGAAGACAATTATTCATTTCAAAAACTTTAGCACATTTTTATTTGGCATTTTTTCCTAAGGTGTTCAAGGCAGTACATTATACTCTCCCCACCCCATTTTATCTCACAACAGTTCTCTGAGGTACATTAGTGTGAAACACAATGACCAATGACCAGGCTCTGGATTTGAGCCTAGAGTATGATACTCTATCATAACATCACACTGATCCAAAAGGGGCACCGTGGTATTCTATGATAAAGATCCAACATAGTTTAGAGAAATAGTTGGATGATGTGAGCAAAGTCTTAGTACATTCTTTGCTTAGATTGTGGCAAACGTTGGCAATCCTAGTTAATCTGGATAAAGGAATCTATTGTTGATGTACTGAATGATTTTGTTGTTGTTGTGTAGGCAAATGAATTAATAATTGACGTTAAACTGCAAAAACAGTTTTAGCCTACTGATTGTTTCTTTTTAAATAATCTCAATATTTAATTATTCTGTCCTTTTATTTTTATTGGTTACTTATTTAAACTATTGTATAGCCCACCTTTCTGCCTGACTACAGATGTAACATCATTATGGACAAACAAATAGAGATTTAAAACACAAAATTACATTCGTACTTACCTGCTAGCTGCCAACTATTCCCTCCAATAGTGTACACAGGTGGTGAGTGCTTAGAGAAATGGACTAAAATTAATGCCACTGAGAAACAAGAGGGAGATATCAGCATGCTCAGGAGAAGAAAATAAATAAACGAAAAACACAACAGGGGCAGTCCCCTCTCCAAAAACACCCCAGTGAATTCTGGGCATGCTCAGTATGTTAGAAATTTTTCAGGTGGGTTGGAGAGAGAGAGAGAGAGAGAGAGGAATTAAATGACATTGTGGAGACCATTGTTGGATGGCTGGAAACCTGAACAGGAATATGTTTTGAATACTGCCTAGGACACTGCTTCAATAGCACTCCAGGACACAATAGTAGCCCAGAAACTAACTTCCTCATTGCATGGCCATGCTTTTCTCATTGCCATTACCAGATGTGCTTTGGAGAAATATAAGGGAATGGTGCTGTGGGAGAGTTGTGCTGATAGGGTTGTGTGAGGCGTTTGTGCTTCCAGTGTTGCCATCAGAGCACAGGCTCAGAATCTAGGAAAGGACTTAACTATTTACTTATCTCTCAATGGGGAAACAAATTTGTTTTAGCCAAATCCACCTGATCTAGAGAGGGGGGCACCTGTCCCTAGATTTATATATTCAGCTGGCAACTTCTTGCAATTGTGCTTTTTCTTCTAGCTGAAAAGCAGACATGGAAGGTTGCTAGTTTGATCAGAGGACAGAATGAGTCAGGGCTTCTTAACCCTTTCATCTGCAGCCCTTTTTCTGCTCAAAATAAGCCACTGGGCTATTGTTCCAACCATTTCTTCCCAAACTTTATTCATTTTACTTTGGTCCCAATGAGGATAACCCTGATGCATTATTCTTGATTTAGAGTGATGAAAATTTAGAAATTGTTCATTGCATTGTTCCATTTTGTATAGCATATTCTTTTGTTTAATGTGAGAATTGTCATATTTGATGTCTCAGTAAAGCAAATAAAATACAGCAGTGAAATGGAAGTTCAAGTTATGCAAGATTTTATTTCAACAGAGTCTCTATTGAAAAAACAGAATTTAATACTCAAAATGATTTATTGTATTTGATCACATTCACCTTTTAATTTGTGTGCTTTCCGTCCCTCCTTTACCCTTTTTATTTAGATTGTAAGTGTTCAGTTAGCATTGCTTTTACTTCATTACTTCATTGTTAAATTTTAAGCATATAATAACTACATTATGAATCATAACACTTCATATTAGTTATTTGAGTTATATTGTAAGAAATTGATCATTCTTTATATTTTAGGGCTGTGGTCCATATCCAGGTAAAGGATGTCAATGAGTTTGCACCTACTTTTAAAGAAAAATCCTATAAGGCTACTGTGACAGAGGGGAAAATCTATGACAGTGTGTTACAAGTGGAAGCCATGGATGAGGATTGTTCTCCTCAGTACAGCCAGATATGCAATTATGAAATTGTTACAACCGATGTTCCATTCGCTATTGACAGGAATGGTGAGTGCATGCTATTGTACATTTATGCATTTGGGGGCCTTACTGTGTCTTCTAGGAAGCACTTAATTTCATGCCTTGGAGTTAATGTGGGGTAAACATGTGTCTGCCTTGCTAATTTTTCTGATAACCACTTTCTGTGATCCAGAATTAAGAGGGGGGTTTCTGGGAAATAATGAGGCTTCTATTGACACTGTGAAATATCAGCTGAATAGAATTGAAACTCAGGGCCTTGATAGACCTGGTGGAAAATCCGGGGGAGAGGAGGGGAGACCTCACGTTATGAATAACGTGAGATCTCGCCCTTATTCACATGCGAGCCGCGACAATCTCTGGAGAGAGTCGTCGCGGCCGCCATTTTGTTTTAGTTTTAAAGCGGCAGCAACAGTGAAAGAGCCAGGAAAGGTAAGTGGGTTTTTATTTTTTAAAAAAATTCTCCTTCCCATCCCCCCTGTCCACGATCTCCTCGCCTTGGCCCCGTTCTCCTTCCCCCCATCCATGATCTCCTCGCCCTGGCTCCGTTCTCCTTCCCCCCCATCCATTATCTCCTTGCCCTGGCCCCGTTCTCCATCCCCTGATCCGCTATGTCCGATGCCCCCCCGCCTTATCGCCCCCCCCGCCTGCCATGCCCACCCAATCACCTGCCCGCCTGATCACCCGCCCCGCCATGTCCGATACCCCCTCCACCCCCCTGGCCATGGTCGCCCCACCCTGGCTCCGCTCTTCCCCCCAATCTCTCCTGCCGGGTCTGCTCTTTCCCCCCTGGCCCCCATCTCCCCCCCCGCGATTTCCGCCCTGGCCCAATGGGCACGGCTTCTCCCAGCTACTCGCGAGTAAGCCGCGTAGCCTGGAAAAGCCACGGAACTAGCTAGACCTTCAAAAGCTCCGGGCTCAGTCCGGGGCTGCGGAAATACCAGGCCACAACTGGTGCTGGTTATCCTGGGCCAAGGGAGGGTTTAGCCCGGGCTGACCCTGGGATCCCCTGTGCATCATATGGACACACAGGGGTGAGCCCCGGTGTCAGCCCGTGCTAACCCGTGGTCTAGCAACGGCCTTAGTTTAGCTCAGAGTGATGTGGGATCAGTAGAGCACTCTTAGGATTTCACTGTTTGTACTGGATGTCTCTTGAACATTCATTTAGTATTAAAAACGATTTTCTCTTTATAAACCATTTAGGGTGTCTACAATAGCATCACCTTGTAGAGAAAGGGAACTACTGCATTTTTAGCAACCTCTGATCTCAGCTGTTATGTTACCATATAATACCAAGCAGCAGCACTTTCTGGGTGTTTTCAGACAATCCTATTTTTTTCAGGTTTTTTTTTTCCCCCCCACAATAAATGTGTAGCCACTATTCATTTATTATAGGTGGTCCAGATGTCTTTTCTCATGGAAGTTTTCTGTCCTGGTAGGTACTGCATTATATCAGCACTCATGCTGTAATATGTGGTGCCTATGAAAATTCAGTGTTTTCCCTAGGCAGTGCATTAACTGAAACTGTGAGTGCTTGAATATGTTTGAATGACTGTCGTAGTTACTCATTGGACAGCATTTATGATACCATTAGTGATTATATGAAATCTAACTCACCCCCTTCACTTAAATGCCAAATGACATTTTATAGCCATTTAAAGGTATTCTTTATAAACAGCCTTTAGCAGCAGAGTGGTTCAGTCAATAATACATTCCTTTAAAAAGTGGTGAGCATCCCCAAGAACATTATTGTACCCATCCCATGACATTTACCGTGAATTAATTAACTTTCATTTTTGTTAGTTCTTTGCTGACTGTACATTTTCCTTTCCCCAATTAACAACAACCACACACACACACATACTCACACCGAGTCCCCCAAAGAGAGCTGTGAACATAATACTGCTGCACATTTTCCCCTGCAGCTGGTATATTTCGCCATCCATCATGTGGGACAAGATGTAGCACTATTGTCTCTTTTTAAAGAGAATCACACGAGCATCACACTAAGACTAAAATGTAGTAGAGTCTTGCTTTCTTTGATCATTTGGCAAAGTCTTTAGATGTTGTAAGAAATGTGACTCTGGATATTACCGTTGAGAAAAAACCATTAATTGCATGAAATTAAAACCTCTGTTTTGTTTATTTCTGAGAATCTCAGCAAGACACAGCATGACCAGTAGGACAGTCAGTAACATATCTTTTCCATCCAAATAATTTAGTATTTGTTTCATTTCAGAGGTAAGCATTTTTATTTCTGATGTTCCATATGAGTATTGCCAGAATTATAAATTGGAAGTGTGAACAGCGCTTTTGTTTTCTCATAACTCCCATTTCATGCTCCATTGGCTTATAGGAAGCGTCTCCCCATTTGACACGGATCTGTCTGCATTTGTGCTGCTCTCTCATAATGCACAGCTGAGCATCAGAAGATAATAACCTGTTAGCATCAGTAAAATGCAAATGGTGGTAACAAGAATCCCCACTCTCATTACCCTAGCAAAACTGGAAGGCAAATGTTTTGAATATGGTACGGAGGGGGCAATCAAGATGATTGAAATTGAGTATGAGTAATCAAGAGCTATTTAGTCTAGTTGTTCTTCATTGGAGAGTGTGGTATGACATGGAATCTTCCAAATGAAGGTGCATGCATTATTCCTTGAATTTCTAGCTGGTTATTCAGTATTCCAGATCGTTTTAGGGTGTTGGGGAAGAGCACATCTTGAGTTTTCTGTTTTCAAATTCTACAACCTCTAGTTTGTTTTGAGTACTCAAGAAAGTTCAGCCACATTACCATGCTTGCTGGGAACATACATCTAAATGTACGTTTTCATGTTCTGGGGACATGCCCTTCATGAACATGAACGGCCCAGGGGAGGAGGTAATTATTCTGATGTTAGGGATCCCCCTTACCTCTACTATCCTGACACTATTCCAGCCAGAGGACAGGCTCCTAATTAGCCTAGTAAAGTTGGCCCAGAAACTTGCAACATTCTATCAAATACATGGGAATGCAATGTGAGTAATGCCAGGAATTTTGGTCTAGGTAGCAGAATGTCCCTTTAAGATACCCTACCCTAGAGTGAGAAATAGAGGCAGGATCAGAGCTTTTTCAGAAAACATTATTTATTGATAGAAGAAAATAAAAAGTAAATTACAGGTTATCTATTGAAATGATGGGTGGGGGAAGAGAGGTGGTGTGAGCTTAAGGCAGCTGCACAGTGATGCAGTGGGAAGGGGAAGAGGAAGAGGTATAGAAAGTAGGAAGCATCCTGTCACCCCCTGACACATTATTAGTCTAGGTGACTTAGCTAATACTATGAATTACTATGGAAGATGTAGCTCTTTCAGGGGCTTTTGCAATTGGCCCTGAAAGAACTATCCCTCACTTGTGCACTGAATCCCATCACTTAGAATGATGGAGGGCAGGGAGGGGGGAAAGCCTCCCATTCCATTCTTCTTTTGCCAGCATTGTTGCTACTCCTGTGTCCCCTACCAAGATGAGGCAAGAAAACGGGGATTGTGTGGGGACAGCTGGGGAACGAGGCAATGAGGACATAGTGAAACTTCTGAGCCACTAGGATTGGCTCAGGGGAAATGTTTACTTCAATCTATAAGCGTTAAATACGTATAAGAGTGAAATGGCAGATGAAGTGTAGCAGAAACCTATACTCACCAAGTTAATAATAATCCAAACTTTAGCCAAAGTCCTAGTAACCCTCATCCTTTGCTCTCATGTGTTGAAAGCATGCTGCCCTGTATACCTTGTTCCTTTACATATTTGTTAATTTTGACTCTTCTAAGTAATGCAGTCCCACTGACAAATAAAACTTTTGAAGGACTTTTCCACTTTGCGGGTACCAAAACTGAGAAACCCTACCACACTGGTTTATTAATTTCTTTGGTTTATTTTAGTGACTAAAGTTTAAGAAAACAATTCAGCTTAATCAATTCCACTATAACTCATACACAGGATGAGGGCTAATACATTGCCTCAAGATACTTCCTCCACCTCATGAGCTGAATTCACATCTGGTAGAGTTATCAAGATATAATTTGATTCCATAGTCCAGGTATGCACACAATGTGTCTATGTTAGCAGGAGCCACTTGCTGCATTTTCTTTAGTAGTAAGGAATGTTCCTTGTATGCCATGGGATCATGAGTGCAGAACATGACCAACATTTAAGAGAAAAATATAGCCCTTGCTTATTGCATCTCCAAATGTACATCTGAGCCCTGCAGAGCTGTGGATCTCAGTTGTAATATTTTATTTCCTTTCTTTGTAGGCATAACATGGTCCTAGTAGCTTCCTACCATGATTAAAAGTGTTTATAGAACTCCATCTTGTACTGCATAGATGTATGCACTTGCAACTTTTTATTTGGCTGTAGGGGATGTGAAGATTTATGTGATCATTGGGAGTGTGTTCATTAAGAGCACTGTGCAAAATGAAACTGTGCTTATAATATAGGCCAACTGTACAGAGATTTTTTTTAATGGCAAGAGTGACTGCCATGCCTTGGAGAGAGAGGTAAGTTGTTAGCTATTTAACTGTCACAAGAATGAACTAGTTTCAGATATTGTTCTCCTGGAGGCTGTTTTCAAGCTGGCGGAGGTCAATGGAAAGTTGATGGAACGTTAGCCATCGACTTAAGTGAGCTTTGAAATGAGGCCTCATAGACTAAATTTAAAATTCAGCACATAACTAGGGTGTACATGGAAGATAACACCATCATAGTCTTTGTCTGTCAACAACCTATGGGGAAAACGTATGATATGTTTCCCCATAAAGCTGAGATTTTGGGGGTCACATCTGTTCAAAACAAAGAATTCTGATTTTAAATGTAAACAATTTTCAGACACATGTAATTTTTTGTTGTTGTATTAAAAATATGTTTTCCTTCCATAAAGATTGTCTTTTGACATAGGCTACACAAAAAAGGAAAGTGACAATAAAGGAAAGAGTAAACTCAAAAAGCTTTTATATGAATGAAATCACTATTGTTGAACTTTACTTTTCTTTGTATGCTTGTGTAATCATCCTGACTTAGGGTAGTATCCAATACTGCTACTTTACCTCTGCTCACAGAGGTAAAGGATGTGCTCACAGGAACCACCATGAGGGCACCAGGAATGAATGTTTTCAAAACAAACTGCAGAAATTAGCAGAAACACTCATTTCCGGAATAGGACAAGTCAGCTGAGTTCCCTTTGGAATGGCTGATCTGCGCCATTCCAAAAATGAGAAATTCTGCTCATTTCTATATACCTCAGGTATCAGTAGGTTCTCATTGTGTTTGTCATAGGTCACAGTAGCACATGGACAGTATTAAATGCTGCCCCACTGTCACTGTAAAAGCTATTAATAGCTACTTTTTTGTTGTGAATGCACATCCTTATAGTAACTAGAATGTAATGCAGGTTGGAGTAGGAGCCATGAACGTGAAAGTATCTCTTCATTTCACAAATTTTGTGATCTCAGATAGGAATAAAGGATGTGCTCCATTTTCATTTTTACTTAACTGAAAGGGCATCTTCATACAGTAGATACCCTAGATAATAGTTACAACGTTGATTGTATTAACTCCCTTTTGGCACAAATGGACCTTTTTCCTTAGCTTTCTAGCTGTACATGGAGAAGTAACTTTGGTTCCATTCATTCTGGGGAAAGAATTATTATTATTATTATTTATTTATATAGCACCATCAATGTACATGGTGCTGTACAGATTACACAGTAAATACAGTAATCTACACAGTAAATACAGATTACACAGAAGAGATAAGGCTCTCCTCTCTGCGCTCAGCATACCCTGTAATGATTACACATCCATCCATCCATCCACCTGTAACTGAATGAGGAAAAAGTAATTAGTAGCTGTATGGTACGTGAGCTTCTAATTTGGCTCTCGTAAAGCACCTGAAGTAGGCACCCAGGAAATGCTGATGATCATTTTTTTAGATACTCCACTAGCCTAATATCTTACTAGTTAGTGTTCAGTTTTCTTGAGTTTCTTATATTTACCATAAATTACAATTCAAAAAGCTGTATATAAAGTCCTGTAGATTTTTAAATATTGTATAAGTTCTTGGACTTCATACTGTAAGTTTTTTTGATTTGGACAAGATCAGTTTAAATCCAAGAGCTTGTGTCATGTATGTAGCACAAAGCTAGGGGCATAAGAAGTAACTGTATTCGTGATCAATACTAATCAAGTATTCGTGATCGACAAATATTTAGAAAAAAACCAAATGACCTTCCAGTAATTTAATTTTTGTTACATTAAATTTTTGAAGTACGTCTAAAAAAAACTTAATGAACTTTAATTTTTAAAATACTTATAATGAACACTATAATGATTTTTAAATCCTATGAGATGGTAAATATTCTAAGGGAGTTCCAGAAGCTTACTAATGTTGATTGAGCCAACTTGAACATCTGGGGAATTGTCCCTGCAGTTCATAGCGTAAAACAACAGTAAAGAGAACAAAAAGGAGGAACACAAAGGAATATGCATAAAAGGAAATGTTAATCAAATAAAGACAGCAAATAAATAGTAGGAAGATTACAAATGTATGAAAAAGTCAACCAGTAATACTGTATCATGTGCTAACTTGGTTGGCATAATATGAACAGTGGGCAGTAGCCAACATTGCCCCTCCCCCTCTGCTGATTTTGTTATGCCAGCAGGACCTACCACTGGTGCAACAGGAAGCTAGCACTTCCTTGAGGAACCCTGGAAATGAGCCAAAAGGCTTGTGTCCAGAATGGGACAGCTCAGCATGTCCAGCTGGTGTACAGGCCTCATTGGATACTCACCATTATATGTAGACAATTTATAGAAACACTGTTGTTTTTTGTAATTTAATTGAAAGATGAGATCAGTGGTGCAGAAGAGATTCAGAGCAAGTTAGTCACATATTTATTCTTTTGAAATCAATGGGACATATTAGTTATAGATAACTCTTTCCAGTGATTTCAATGGAACTAATGTGTGACTAACCTAGCCTGGATCAAATCTAATATACTTTGTGCAAGTAAGTTCTTATACTGGGAGAGCAATCGTAACCCCCACCAAAGCATGGCTGAGGAGTTACACTGAAAGCCCCTTCACCGGAGGATAGGAGCTCCACCAGTGGGGTAGCACATCCACCATGGAGGGCCCTGGTGCATCTGCAAAAATCTCAGCAAGTGTAGTTCCACCATCTGTGTTTCTGCTGTGCTTCTGTCTGGAGTATGTGGGGGTATGAGATGAATAAATCAGTCTATATGCAGGGCCAGTGCCAGACTATTTTGCACCCTAGGCAGGTGAGCTGCTTTCACCCACCCATCCCCACCCACCCCAGCATCCCCCACCCCAGCATACCTAGGTGCGGGGCACCATCTCGCCTGGCCAGCTGAAGTGAAGCCAGGATGCTGGGGTGGGGGGGACGGCTGGCCAGCTGGCTTCAGAAAGGCACGCCTGGAAGCCGCTCTTCCAGAGCAGCTTCCAGCTGGGTGCACCGTTCCAAAGCTGCCCACCCACTCCCCCAACCCAGCGTCCTGGCTTCAAAGCCAGCACCCAGCTGGAAGCCAGGACACTGCGGCGGAGTGGTGGGAGGCAGGCCAGCTTCAGAAAGGCACACCCAGAAGCTGCTCTCCCAGAGTGGCTTCCAGCCGGGCACGCCATTCCGAAGCCACCCACCCACTCCAGCGTCCTGGCTTCGAAGTCAGCCCCCGGCTGGAAGCCACTCCTGGCTTTGATGCCAGGATGCTGGGGTGGGTGGGCAGCTTCGGAACGGCGTGCCCGGAAGCCACTCTCCCAGAGCGGCTTCTCACCAGGTGTGCCATTCTGAAGCTGCCCGCTCGCTCCCCACCCCAGCGTCCTGGTTTCGAAGTCAGCACCCGGCTGGAAGCCGCTCCTGGCTTTGATGCCAGGATGCTGGGGTGGGTGGGCAGCTTCGGAACGGCGTACCCGGAAGCCACTCTCCCAGAGTGGCTTCTCACCAGGTGTGCCGTTCTGAAGCTGCCCGCTCACTCCCCACCCCAGCGTCCTGGTTTCGAAGTCAGCACCCGGCTGGAAGCCGCTCCTGAGCTGCTGTGGGAGAGCGGCTTCCGGGTGTGCCATTTGGTGCCCCCCTTACCTTGGCGCTCTAGGCCACTGCCTGAGCTGCCTCTATGGTAGTGCCAGCCCTGTCTATATGCAGTCTGTGTTAGTTTGATATATATGCAAACATAAGTTTGTTCTATCAAATTTCCCCAGTATTGTACTAATTTTGTTTAAAAAAACAGTATGACAATTTGTTTTTATTTTTCTTCTCAGCTTTCTATAATATATACATTTTGTACGCACTTTTCATAATATACATTTTTATTCAGTATTTTAGCTGACAACTACATCACAAAATTTGGAGAAGTGTGGAATTTGAAGGAATTGTCCAGCATCCCTAGTTGGAAGGGGCAGGGGGTGGGGGCAAGGGTTGACAACTTTGGGTCCACTGGATACAAACCTTCTCATGACTCCAATATGATCGTGGTTCAGGTCCCCAACCAATGGCATAGGTATTTCCCTTTCCATTGCTTTCAGTGTACGGCTGTATTCATTTTGACACATGTCTACTGAAAAAAATGAATCCTATCAAGATCCCACAGTTAAATGTTTGTCAGAGGTCCTACAACTCCCAGGGGAATGCTTGAAATTTTAGGACTTCTTTCCATCTAAACATGTATAGGATTGAGCCTTTAGAGTAATTCCCAATAATAGGAACAAACTGTTGAGTAATATCATGGTAATGCACTTTGGCCAAAATAATGTGATTCCCCCTCCTCCCTGGTATACTCCCCCCTCACTTGGTTACATCCTCCCTACAGGGTTTTGATATTTTTGAACTAGATTTCAAACTTTTTAGCTTTAACTATATATAGCACGTATACTACATAATGGTGGAAGCAAACAATGGAAAGTTGCTGGAGTTTGAATGGGGACTCATCAGTCAACAGCACACTCCTGAACATTACTTCTTCATCAAACCTAAGATATTTTCAGTTCTAACTCTCATCTCAAAGCTGGTGCACACAGAAATCGAGGAAACTTCCATTATAAACATCAATGTGTGACATATAGAAAAATAAGAGAAATCTCATACGATAAACGGTGAGTTTTCTTAGGTTTATCATCATCATTATTATTCTATAGATGTAGTATCCAGAAAAAAAATACAAATCTGGGATTTATACAGTAAGAAACAAACAAAATGTAAGAAATCAGTTTGTATTAATCCAGAATCTAAAATTGGCACCATTATATCTGCTGGTGAAGTTTTCCTGTCCTGTTGGATTGCTGGATTGGCATAAATATTGTTATTCCTGTTCTCAGGAACTTCTGTATTGGTACAATAAGGCTTAGAACAGGGATATATATTATGGCCTAAACTACACCTGCTATTTATCCCAGGAGAATATCGAGGTCATACCTATGGAGCCACATGATGCACAGCTGATCCCGGGGTGAACCGGGGATGACCACTCCATTCTCTTGGCACTGCAGTTATCATGATTTTTTCCCATCTCTTGGGGCAATTCTGAGGTCCACAGGTGGTGTGTGGGCCCCTTCCGAAGTCACTGTTCCCCGCGAGTAGTGGGCTCAGCGAACAGGCAAGCAGCTGTGTGGGTGGAATCCATGGGAGTGAGGGGGAGAGCATTTTTGTCACCTCCTGAATGGCTCTTAGCATCTTCTAGCACCGAGTTTGTTTGTTTTTTTTTGTTTTTTTTTAAGTAATGGTACCTTCGTGCAGGATCACTGTTCCACAATTGTCTCCACTTTTAACAAACAAAAAACCCTTTGCCCCAGAGCAGCCCTCTTTACTTCTGGGAAACTCGCTGGCGTCTGGCCCCTGAGGGATGATTCCAGAAGTACAATACTTCTTGATCATCCCTCCCCCCTTTCAAAAGGCTTCTAGCTGTAGACGAGGCCCAGGCCTCTAGGGATTTCTTCTATATACTATTTAGTGCTATTTTACATACATGTCACACGAAGGCCAAGAGTCTTACCTCAGACTAAGTGCGTTGAAGACTCAAGGTGAAATATTACAGTGGTTCAGGTAGCCAAAGGTTAAAAATCCTGACTAATTCTGATTAATCTATTTCAATCATGTAATCCACTTCAGTCAGGGTATAGACTATACAGAATAATACATGAATTCACAATGAAAATGAGCACAGCTTCAGGATATGAGAAAGATTAAACATTTGTTGGCTACAAAAAGCTGTTGGCACTGATAATATGAAATGTATATTGAATACTTCCAAGGTTCAGTTTGAGAAGGAACTGTCATTCAGCAAAAATTGCCTGAATTAAAATGCTGAACTAGATTATAGAGGTTGATTTAGAATGGTAAGGTCCCCCATCCTTCCAGAAAGAGTAACTGAAATTTCTATTCCTCCCCTCCTGCTCCTATTTTCTTGTGAACGCTACTATTTCTTTGTTACTAGGACAGGTGATTTGTCACGTTTATGCTTCTGTCAGGTTGATTTTGTTGCTGCAGAACGTTATTTTTCATCTGGCAGTGCAAAATTATATCACTTTAAAAAGCTGGTCAGATTTACCATAGAGGAGATTAAAGAAAGCTCCTTGCCCCTGAACCACCACAGCTGTAGGAGGGGTGTGGGATAGGAAAAGGGGAACCAGGCTACCAGATTGCTGCTGTTGGCTCCTGGTGGTCAGGCTTCTCAAGTGCCATAATAGGAAATTTCGCCCAGCCCTCACAAGATCATGGATGGTCAAAAGCATGCAGTATGTGAGATTCCTAGAGTCATGTGAGGTTATGAATGAGACTTCTGCTGAAATTTGACAAGGTCAAATAAAACCGCCTCATATTTGGTTGGTCTTAGTTGGCCAAGTTCTCCTGCACGACCCACCAACAAGAATCAAGGTTTGATTCATATGGCAGTATATGATAAGGTTTTCAATCAGGTCCTGGATCTTGCTAATTGTTGATTTTTTAAAAAATGTTTTAGATATATATGTCTCTTATATGTGTGCTGTCTGCTTATATATTTGTATGTAAAAGATTTTTATAATGTATTTTTTAAGGTTTTAATCTTCGTAACACCCCACCCCCCAAAAGCTTCAGCTATTGGGCAGTATAGATAAATTTTATTACGGTCATTGATCAGCACTTTACATGTACAAAACTTACACACAATGTACATAATTATACAGAAACTCAAAAAGAAACCTAACATGACCCCAGAGCATAAAGCTGGCAGAATAATACTTTTTTTTAACTTAAAAAAAAAATCCAGAAAGCCCTAGTAGCTGCACAAAACCTGGCCACCTTATCTGTAATCTGAGAGTCCTGATTAGAAAGAAGAAGAGAAAAAATAAAATTTGTTTGATCTTCCTGGCTTTGTAATAAAAACATGGTGAATTTCTCAATAAGAGGAGCAATATAACAAATTCTGCCCCACAGTTTCCACTTCCCACCCATCTCAAGGGCATATACATTCATGGTATGGGGCCTCGCAATGTCTTCCCTCTAAAAACAGTATATGGTAAATCATTAAATCGAGCTAACGTAAAGGCTTTTCTAAATTTGGTGATGGTTAAATTGGTCAGATAATTTGAAGGCACAAGTACGTTTCCCCCAAAGAAACAATCTTTTGTGACAGAGCTTAAATAGTTCTATATCCCATGTAAGTTGTTCAATAGTTAGTTTAGCTTTAAAGTATCCACAGACTATTAAACTGCCAGTTGTAAACCCATAAGTCAGTAATTTCTCTGTCAATTGCCTTCCGTCTGTTGACTGAAAAGCATTTGTTAGGGTCAATGGGGCCAATCTTATAGGGGAAAAACAAGTTTGTGCCAAAGGTTTATCAAACAAATCTATGTGAAGGCCTCCTTAGAAACAGAACAAGTCTCCAAAGATTGCTCTCAAGAATTTGATTTGAATGATTTCAAAAGGCCCATAAGTAGGCATAGGTACTTTCCTTTCCATTGCTTTCAGTGTATAGCTCTGTACATTTTGGCACATGTCTACTCAAAAATAAATCCTATCGCGATCCCACAGATAAATGTGTGTCGGAGGTCCTACAACTCCCAGGGGAATGCTTGGAATTTTAGGACTTCTTTCCATCTAAACATGTGTAAGATTGAGCCCTTTGAATAATTTCCTCGCTCAGTTGAGTTATATGGGAGCTCCATCATCAACATTAAAGCTTTGTTGTTGGGGGCATGTTCACGTATAGGAATAGGATTTGGCATAAGTCTATTCTTCCCCTGTGCCACCCACCACTCCTTCAATGGTGCTGCACTGGTGGAATGGATACACCCATGTTCCCAAGCAGTTGTGCAGGCCTATCTCAGCACAACTGCTTAGAAAAAAAATACAATTTAACCAAAGGTGTCTGAGAAGGTCAGCCCTTCCTTCTTTTAACTTACCACCACCACGTCCTATTATATAGCAGTCCTTTTGTATACTACAGACAGTTGTTATAAGTTTTATTACAGCCAATTGCATGCATCTAGTAGCTTGACAATGAACCAATGGCTATTTATTGTCCTGTGTTGCACCTCCAGGGAATATCAGGAATACCGAGAAGCTGAGTTATGACAAACAGCATCAGTATGAGATAATGGTAACAGCTTTTGACTGCGGGCAAAAACGTGCAGCTGAAGATGTCTTGGTACGAGTTGAAGTCAAGCCTGTATGTAAACCTGGATGGCAAGGTAGGGATTGTATATAGTGATTTCTTTGAAAATATTGGTGATGTGTTTTGCCACACTAACAAAATTTTGCTGATTCTATAATAACTTTGGAAGATCAGGACTGCTATTTATTCATGTAGGAACTTATAATTCACTTTTCAGTCAGCATACATTCTCAAATATAGAGAGCAATGAGAGTAACTAAAACAAAACAATTTTTTTTTTAAAAAAATAAAAAATTAACTGCAGAGGATATAAACTTACCAATTCAGTACCAGTGACAAAGTTATACAGTTAAACATTATATGGCTACCAAATTCAGATCCAGATTTTGTGGAGCATGGAAAAGCTGTCTTTGGTGGCCCACTTGTCCCCTTGTTTATGGGCTCAAATGCTGATGCCCACCCAACCCCTGTAGTTTACAATCAGCAATTACTGGGGGACACAATGGCAGAAGGAATGACGGGGAGATCTCTCATTTTGATTCTCTTCCCCTTCCTTCCCTCCGATTTGTTGGTGTGTGTGTTAATTTCTATGAAAATAGTAGTCATCCTAGAGGTGTCCCCAAGTAAGAAACTTGTAGAGTTTTAGGAGATGGGCAGGAGCTAAGCAATTAATATGCCTGAAAGCCAGTTCAAAGACTTTTTCATAGTGAAGTCAGCTGGCGTTGGAAGTATTGGCATCTTGGCCCCACCCCATCCTTGCCCTCCCCTGAAGTGCAGTGATTGAAGCTCTTAGTAAAATGTGCCCTAGAAATAGAAGGTAAACCTGTCAGTCACTCACAAGCTGAATATGAGCCAGCAGTGTGATGCGGTTGCAAAGAAAAGCAAATGCTACTTTGGGATGCATTAACAGAAGTATAGCTTCCAAGTCACATGAGATACTGGTTCCCACTGGTTAGTCCTCATCTTGACTACTGCATCCAGTTCTGGGCACCACACTTCAAGAAGAATGCCGATAAGCTGGAACATGTTCAGAGGAGGGCGAGGATGATCAGGGGTCTGGAAACAAAGCCCTGTGAGGAGAGACTGAAGGAACTGGGCATATTTAGCTTTGAGAAGAGAAGATTGAGGGGAGACATGATAGCACTCTTCAAATACTTGAAAGGTTGTCACACAGAGGAGGGCCAGGATCTCTTCTTGATCCGCCCAGAGTGCAGGACACGGAATAACAGGCTCAAGTTACAGGAAACCAGATTCCAGCTGGACATCAGGAAAAACTTCCTGACTGTTAGAGCAGTATGGCAATGGAACCAATTACCAAGGGAGATAGTGGGCTCTCCCACACTAGAGGCATTCAATAGGCAGCTGGACAGCTACCTGTTTGGCATGCTTTAATGTGGATTCCTACATTGAGCAGGGGGTTGGACTTGATGGCCTTATAGGCCCCTACCGACTCTACTATTCTATGACACTCACTCCTCCCACCTCCCGCTGCAGCATTTAGAGAATGGCTGTGTTTGGATGTCACAGTAGCCCATGATGAGTTAATAACCTAAGTACAGTAGTTTATTTTTTGAAATAACCCATGATCTCCTGCCACATGAATGGATTTATAAGCCACTGTGAGTAACTTATTAAGCTACTGTGTGTAATTTGACCCCCATCCCCCGCTTCCTGTCCTGGTGCAGTCCTCGTACCCGGGGTGTTGTGCTGTTTCACCTCTAAAGTGCTGGACATTTGCAATTCGGAGGCACCAATCCAACATCAAAAAAACCATACAACTGGTCACCAAGGAGTGAGAATCCCATTTGCACCAGAAAGGGACTGAAGCCTATAAAACCTTGGGGTTTTGCAGGATCAGGACAAAACTTCACATGCAGCTTCTTCTAGTTGGGAAGCATCCAATCCAACAACAAAACTGCACAATTACACCTGGAGGAGGGAAAATCCCAGATGCACCTAAAAGGGGGTGGCACTAATAAACCTTTGGAAGTTTGCAGGATCGAGACCAAACTTCAAAAACAGCCTCCCATAGTGGTGAAACACCCAAGCCACCTTCAAAACCCTGTGCATTTACAACCAGGGGAGGGGAAATCTAGGGTGCATCAAAAAGGAGGCGGCACAAATAAACCTTGGGAAAATAAGTAAAAAAAAAGAAAACAGCCAAAAATGTGCATTATTTGTGCAGGTACAAATAAGTTCACATGTGAATTCGCACCTATGCAATTGTGCACTTTTGGCTATGGGGGAAATGCACATTTTTGCTAGTTTTCTTTATTTTTGCTTATTTTCCAAAGATTTATTTGTCCCACACCTGATTTGGCACACCTGGGATTGTTCCTCCCCGCAGTGAAATTGCAGAGGATTTTGAAAATGGATCAAGTGAAGTCCCAATCCTGCAAATCTTCACGTGTTTATAGAGTGGTGGCAGCTATATGATCCTGTCTTGCCATGGGGTCTCTATTGGTGAGCAAATTCACTCACAGTGCCTGACAGAAGACACAAGCCATGGTGGGTTAAATAATCCCTACTGCAGACTGTGGGTTATCAGAGCGGATTATTTCAGGCAAATAACCCATCTTGAGTTAAAAAATTCCCAACAGATGACACGACAACCCACAATGGGTTCGATAAGCATAGGCTATCATAGAATCATAGAATAGAATCATAGAATAGCAGAGTTGGAAGGGGCCTACAAGGCCATCGAGTCCAACCCCCTGCTCAATGCAGGAATCCACCTTAAAGCATCCCTGACAGATGCTTGACATGATGATCCCTGACATGATGCTATCATGTTGTCCTAATTCAGTCAGTATAAACCAAATAAGAAAGACCCTGTTTTGTACTATTTTGCAAAACAGGAAGTCTGTGTGGCCCTAGTGTCCAAAACATGAGTTACTGCCAAAGCCTCACTCTGCGCCTGGATTTGGTTCTGTTCGCTTCATGGGGAACCTCTCTTTGGATGCAAGACAATCAGACTGAAACTGCCCACTTTTGCTCAAGCTAGGGTGACCAACTGTCAGGATTTCCCCGGATTTGTCCTGGTTTTTGTTCTTTCCATGGTGTCAGGGGGGATTTTCTATAATTTTCAATAATGTCCTGGAATGACACACCTTCCTCTTTAAGGCTGCCATTAGCATGGCAGGAGGGAATGACATGCTTTCTTGAGGCACATCGTTCCCCCACCCCGAGCTCCAATTGAGGTCTTAAAGGGGAAAGTGGGTCATTCATGGACATTATAGAAAAGGCCCCAATTGGAGTGGATGGTGGTGGTGCAGAATGAAATCCTTTCCCCTCCTCCACTCCAATCGGGTTCTTTAAGGTGGTGGAGGAATAACGTACTTTCTGCAGGACTCAGAAAGCTGCTTCCCCACACACACACTAGGTGTCCTCTTTTTTGGTTTCCCAAATATGGTCACCCTAGCTCAAGCGTCATCTGATTCTGTTGCACACCCCTAGTATCTAGGATTCAGGCCACATAGTGCTTTAAAGTAAAAGTTTGTGACTTGGTGGATTAGATTAGTGCCTTATGATGTGTTGATTCAGCCCAGGAGTCATAAATTATTTCAGAGAAACAAATGTACGTATTTTTCAAAGCCTATAAAATAAATGGTTATCTCTATCTTACACAGTAACAGTTTCTCTTCCAGTGAAAAGAATAGTTGGGCTGGTTTTTCGTTTCTGATGATATGTATATAATGTATAGTACCAGCCAAGATTTCTTTTAATATTAGTGCTTGTGACTGATTAAGTGTCAAGCCTGACCTATTTAATATTCCACCGGGATCATTGTAAAAGGAGTATAAGAGCATCTGAGGCAACAAATCTAGGTCATGATCCATTGTGATTTTTCCATGTGCTTAAAGGGTTTTTTTACAGAGGAGAAGCCATGTGCCTTGTCTTTAATCGACAGAGATATAAATCTTGCACAGTGTTTCTTTTGCTACTCCCTTTCGGGAATTAGCAAGCAGTCTGTGTGTAGTTAGTTTTTGATGATGATGTGCACATGTATGACTACATGCAGCAAAATGCACTTGTGTATGATTGTCCTGTTACTAGGATGTAGACATAGGAAGGACTTTGACCTTGAGAATGAGTTTAGTTAGGATAGCAAAAACAACTTTTGTTTTTAAGAATTCAGAGCAGGTTTGTCCTTAACAAATAAATTACTGCAGGGCAGAGTTTGAGCACTTGTCTTTCAATTCTTCTAAGCTTTGGAATCTGCAGTTTGGTGAACTTTCAGGAAAGAAAGAAAGAAAGAGAGAGAGAGAGAGAGAGAGAGAGAGAGAGAGAGAGAGAGAATGCTTATCTTAGAGACATCAACTGTGTGACCTTCTAATCCAGTGATACGCCATGCCTTAAAATGGCCTTCTATGAAATAAGATATTCAAAGGCTGAAGAAATATCAAGTCTTTTCTTCTCTAAAATGTATTACAGACATTGATCACTGGTTATTTAAACATTATTTGTGTACGTGGCATATGCTCAGCAAGGCAGCGACAACCTGTGATATGGCTGCATAACTTCACATTTCATGATATTGATGGAGCCATAAAAAAGCAATGCCCGTCCTCTGCATTCTGCAGTGTACATCTGGATATCTTGAGGTTACATTCCAGATTGCACTTATCCTAAAATGCCATTTATTTGGACCTTGTCATTACCCCCCCCCCCATCCAGGTTTCATAAAATGTATACATGACAACATCTGCAGGCTATTTTGCAAGACGATTGAGATAGCTTTTATAGTTCTTAGACTTATATGAGTTTTTTTGGGGTTTTTTAATATATATATATATATATATATATATATATATATATATTAATGTGCTCTTAAGGCTTTATTGGTTTTCAAGTGTGTTGGTGTTTGTCAACTGTATAATAGAGATGCAGTTCCTGAAAGTGACAATCTAGACAGTACATGTGATGTTTGTGAAAGATCCATTCCTTGACCCAAGCCAGTGTGTTCTGGGTTAATTACAGGCTAGTCCATCCTACAACATATAGAATCAATCATAGAATCATAGAATAGCAGAGTTGGAAGGGGCCTACAAGGCCATCGAGTCCAACCCCCTGCTCAATGCAGGAATCCAGCCTAAAGCATCCCTGACAGATGGTCTCCTTGACCTCTGCTAAGAGAACCCAGAAGTAAATCCCACACCCCTGCACAGAGCCAAAAGGGAGGAAACGCTCAGTACCCCCGTTCAGGGTTGCATATGGGCCCGTCGAACTCAAGGCTTCTTCAGTGATGGACCCCAGCTCCGGAATTCTCTCCCAAGGGAAGCCACCTAGCACCGACACTGCTATTGTTTCAATGCCGGGCGAAGACTTTGCTGTTTTCGCAGGGTTTCTGGACTAGAAGGACAAAAAGGGACTTAGGGGGAAATACTTGCTCTATTTGGAAGCATTCAAATTTATTCTAGTATATTGCATTACTCCAAAGTTACTCCCATGATACAAAAGGGTACAGAAAGATTATGGCAGTTATGTAAAATAGTTTTGTTGAGGTACAAACCCAGAGAGAACTAAGGAACTGGCCATAACTAAAGCAAAATTTGCAATTTAAACTCTCTATATGCCCTGAAATAATCTCAGCACATTTCTCTCTCTTCTCGGTACAGTAAATTTCTCATTTCTGTCTTCAATCAAACCTTAAACGGAAAGAGCATTTGATCCAAAATCAGTTTTATTCCATTCTGCACAGTCTTACGTGTGCAGAACTAAGTAGAACTGACTAGATATACATATTATAAATGTGCTTTGCCTGGAAAACCTTACGTATGAAATATCGAGATGTGCAGATTAGTGGATGAGTTTAAAAAGAACTGTTACTTTAAAGAATCAACTGCAACATCTGAATGTCTCTATGTCAATTAACCAATCTGTTTGCACAAACCCCATTGTGCAAACCTGAAATGTATGCATTCTTTAATTTAATTCACTATGGCTTTGAACGGATAGAACTCTCTAATCTGGAACAGTTTGCAAATTCCATATTTATTCAGATATTTGAAAATAAAGCATCACAGTTTAAAAGGTCAGTGTGGTACATACAGCATGTGCCACTGTTGGCAGTTCAGATCTTCTGGGTCACCAGGCATCTGGTTGAACAGACATTGGATTAGCCAGTCAGAAGTATAAACCTGAAGAAACCTTTCATGTATAGCCTTGCAATGCTATTAATTTATGCAAGTTATATTTGGGTAAAAGTTGACACTGATATTGCTAGAAGCAGAAGCCTTTGGTGACTGACCCTGGATTTCAAACAATTTTAATTGCAAATGTAGTTATTCTGGTAGCTGCAGAGTAATCCTTAGAGGACCTTTGCTCTTGCTTAAAAGAAATGAGATTTCTGTCCAGGGTCTATTGAAAGCATCAGCCCTGCATGGAGCTGAAATACAGCCGGATTATCAGGTTGCAAATAATCTGAATGTGTTTGAATTTTTAAGCAAGTCATGAGTTTTGATTCCATCTCTTTTACAACAGCATGATTTGTTGATACCCTGCCAGGGAAATGGTGAACACCTATTACATGCCTGCATCATAGTTGCATATTAATTCACATTAACTGAAACGTGTCCTGTTGTTGTTGTTGTTGTTGTTGTTATTTATTGCATTTTTATACCACCCAATAGCCGAAGCTCCCTGGGCTGTTGTTGTTGTTGTTGTTATTTGACCATTTCTTTCACAGAGAAAAAAGAAGGAAGGAACAAAGAAGGAACAAAGGAAGAGTTAATAGAAATAACCATTCAATAATACACATTCAAGTTGTATGTGTTTCATGGAAATTCACTTTCTAGTATAAATTTTGAACCATTTCAGAGTAGAGCAGATACTTTTTAACCTTCTGCAGATGTGACCTTCTCTGTTTGTGCTGACTTCCAACTGCATGTACAGAACCCTCCCTTAAGTGACTTTCAGCCTGGCTCTGAGAATAGAGTTTCCCAGAGCTTTCCATGGTATGCTGAAGCCCATGCATGCATACTATTGGCTGCAGGCAAGTGCCATCATTATTATTATTATTATTTATTTATATAGCACCATCAATGTACATGGTGCTGTACAGAGTAAAACAGTAAATAGCAAGACTCTGCCGCATAGGCTTACAATCTAATAAAATCATAGTAAAACAATAAGGAGGGGAAGAGAATGCAAACAGGCACTGGGTAGGGTAAACAGGCACAGGGTAGGGTAAAACTAACAGTATAAAGTCTGCACAACATCAAGTTTTAAAAGCTTTAGGAAAAAGAAAAGTTTTTAGTTGAGCTTTAAAAGCTGCGATGAATGGCCCTGACGACTGGAAGTAAGAGCAAGCAACACCAATTTACGCAAAGTGTTTGCTAATTATGCAACTTTTGCTTGTTTTTTTTTTTAGTTTCTAAATATTTAATTATTAATAACACTTGTAGATTTCTTAATATAATAAAATCAGCCGATATGCAGGTGATGCGATGCGCATGGTACAGCACTCAAAAAACAAAACAAATGACCGCTAGTAGCGCGTCCAGTTTATAAATTGACTGAAGCTGATGTTTTATGCTGAAATCTGTTTACATATGTATTGTACGTGCTTAAAAAAAAATTAAGGCTATACAATTTTAATTTTTCAAAATTTTAGAATTGAATTATTTTAAATCTATACAAAATATAAACTGGATGTGTGACTAGTGGTCACTTGTTTTGTTTTATAATAAAATCTATAAAGCTTTTTTTTAGAAACACAGCAGATCTGCACATGAATCAATGAAGTACAAGGCTTCTGTGCTGAACTGGGAATGGGGGTGGCAGTTAAACTAGACTGATCTTTGCTGTGACTTGAGGTGTGTTGGTATTTTTGGCTGTAATCCCAAAGTGACTTGGGTAGAGGTAATAACTTCTACTGTGCCATTTTACAGCAGAGTTTAACAAGCCTGAAGTTAAAACTACACTGCTTTGTCTTCTGTATGTTTAGGGAAATGTAGTTGGGAGTGGAAAACTGTGGAGTTCATTACAGCAGTAGCACTGGGGGAGGGATAATTGGAATTTTGATTGGGAAAGAGCCCAAAGGGAAAGTGTTAATCATATGAACATAGGAGCTTACCTCACAGAGAATCAATGGATGGGAGGGCTTGTAGCAGTACTTCTTTACGGCTATTGGTGGGAGTTTAGTCTTGGGGGCGGGGAATCAATACAATTGAGGTAGGAAAATGTACCATTAAAAAACTCAAATATATTTAGCTGTTCTCTGAAGTGAAGGGACTTGTCTGCTGTTTAGCCCTATATCAAAAGATAACTTCTTGTCTGACTGTAAAGTAGTTCTGCGTACTCTTCTCTACACAGGATTGAAAACATTTCTATATCTCGGTTTCCCAAAATGGGTTTTGTCCATTAACAGGAGGCAGACTTGCCGTTGTAGTACTACAACTTTGACTACTTTTCCAAAGCTAAATTTCTGGACAGATTAACAACATTGTTGAATTCTTAGCAAACATTTAACCATTTTAGTCCACCAATTATAAGAAATCAAAGCAGATTAATATTAGAAATTCAGAGAAGCCCATACATACAAACTACTTCTGTGATATGTATGCTGTGTGTATGTTGTTGATTTTTCCTTCAGTGAAAAACGTGAACCTCATGAAGCATTCCTACAAGAGATCCCCTGATGTTTGAGAAGGCTGCGAGGGGAGGGGGCAGAAGGGGTTGCCACCAGAAATGGGGAGAAGGAAATCTTCCATGCATACATAGAAGGTTATATGCCACAGTTAGGTTATTATTATTAATAGTATGCATTTATTTATTATATACAGCAGCTTTATAGGCACTTGGCACTTTATAGAAAGGTATATTGGGGAAAGGATATAGGGCCCCATTGCCTACATTTTGATATTAGTGGGGGAAAAGAGAGAAGACAGAGAAGGAGGTCCATTTGCCCCTCCTCATATTTGGCACGGGGCGGGGGGGGGGTTAGGTTTTGCAGGGCTGCATGAGCTAGCCCCTGCCTCTCCACTCCTGCCATTCAGGCTGGCCACACATGAAACAGCCTTGCCTTTGTGTATGTAGAGCACTGTGATTTGAGAGGGCCAGTCCTGGGCCAGTCAGGATTTCCCCTTGTGTAGATGTGCTCTATATGTGTGTTTCACATGCTCACTAAATGTGCTGCTGGCCAGGGGTATGGCAAGCAAGCACCTCGGCATTGGGGACCCTACAATCCTCTCACACAGACTTTGTATATATCTAACCCCTGTACTTAGGCTTGGATATGAAATTTAGATTAAGTCAAAGGCTTCATGGAAAAGGTGAGTTTTGAGGAACAATCTTAAGAATACGAGAGGACAGATCTGGGCTGGAGTCAAGATAGGGCCCACATCCCAGCCAGGGCACACAGACAAGAGCCCACCCACTGGAGTTCCTTTTCCTCTTCACCATTGCAACCAGTTTGTTCACCTGGCTCTCACTCTGGCCCATAATGGTGGTGGTGAGAAGGAGGAGCAGGAGATGCCACTGCTTGCTTCCTGGCTCTCTGCCTGCCAAGCAAACGGTAGCAATGCTGAGAAAGAAGATGAGGAGCAATAGCAGCTGGTGACAACGGCAAGTGAGAAGTAGGCTAACTGAGGGACGAGTATCTTGCCCAAGGGCCCTCAGAAATCTGGAGCCAGCACTGGGAGATATGTATGCAGAGTTGTTTATATAGATTTGTAGTTATATAGATATATAGATTTGTAGTTAGATTCTAATTACATCGAACACATTTGAAATAAAAATCAATTCTTTATTTCTTTTTACTTCTTTAAAACAACAACAACATTGATGTTGGTTAGTTACCAGGGAGGCTACCAACAATCCTGCCCAGTTTGGTTGATGCCTAAATTAAAATATTTACTGTATAAACTAATGTATCCTCATGGAGCCAGAAGCCAGAAGAGCTCTTTCATATATATGATTATGTTTACGGCAAGTTTTAAAATTGCATTTCGGTCTGGATATTTGGTTTCTTGCTTTTCCTTTTTATGTTTGCAAAATGCATAAAATATAAAGAATTTTATTCTGATGGAAATTATTTTGTATTGTTTGTGACAGTATAGTGTACATTAATCTCATTCTTCTTTCTAGACTGGAATAAGCGTATTCAGTATAAGCCTGGTTCTGGGAGTATACCTTTATTTCCCAGCATTCATCTGGAGACTTGTGATGGGCCTGTTTCTTCTATCCAGACCACAATTGAACTGCAGACCAACTATATTGGGAAGGGCTGTGATCGTGAAACGTACTCTGAAAAATCCCTGCAAAAATTATGTGGTAAACATTTATAATTTTAATTATTTTTAAAAAATAATTATGGGCATGAGCTTCAAGATATTCTGAAGCCTACACAATTAAGGACAGTCTTCATAGTATATGTTTGCTAAGTCTGGAGCTTGAAACCCTTGGAATTTAATCATCACTAAAATAAATCCTCCAGTAGAATGATCCTGCTTAATTTGTATTTTGCCAAATGTGCCAGCGAGTAAATAAGTGACACAAAGGTCTCACAGACAAATAGTACATATCAGCAATTTTAAAAACACTATTAGTTTATGTACACAGAATAATTTATTCCAATTGAAGAAATGTAATTCCTTTTGAAAAAGATTGTTTCTTTTCTGGATGTAACGTTAGACGATAAATGTTCTTTTGCAATGTTTATTATAGATTATACCATCTGGGTGACTTGAACTTGATGCTTTCCAGTAGGAAACATCTGTGCATTAGAAAGTGCAAGCTGGTATATTACCCACAGCTAGTGCTTATGAAATAAATGCTGTCCTTGTACAGATGTATGCTGTCTTATTTGTGGATGCTGTTAATTGAAATGTCATGTAAATGAGGGAATGAGTTTCTTTAAAATTTATCCACAACTTTAAGAATAAAACAGAGGTGGATAACAAATTCTCCCATAACATTGATACCCAATACCTGCATTTTATTTTATTTTAAATAAGTAAAAAGGGTGATATCACAGTGACAAAAGGCAGCCATAAGAGAAACGCTGGGTTCAGCTTCTCTACTTTGTAGACAAACAATAGAAATTAATTTGGAAAGTTTACTGATTGTTTTCTGTGACAAAATTAGATGAATATAAGCACATTGGCAAACATAACTCTTATATCTAGGAAATAACAAAAAAAAAAACACATTTTTTTTATTACTCCATCCCTCCCCAAGAGAAAAGGGGAAGGGAAGTAACAGGCATCAGGGGAGGACTTACTGCCACACAGGAGAGTTGTGCAAGGCCTCTCTGTAGCTAGAACTTGCAGTCTCAGCAAGATTAGCTTGTAGTTTCAAAACCTAATGTTTTGATGTAACTGATGCATCGTTTCCAGTTAAGGAGAGGCCATACAATGCCTTCCTGTGTGTTCATAGATTCTCCTTGCTACCTATTGTGTGTGTGTTTATTTTTAGCCTAGCAGAGAAGGTGCAGAACCTACAGCTTCTCCAAATTGGAATGGGAGGCTGATTTAAAGCACTGGCACTTTCTTGAAGGGCCTGGTCACATAAGGCTATGTGGGATCACAACAGGCCCATCCAAGACCTTGGACAGATCACTATGGCAGGTGTTGGCTGAAACTCGCCTAAGGAGAGCTCTTGTCCCAGCAACATGAAGAGGTCATCAGAGCTTTATGAAGGCTGATATGGTCCTGCTGTTAACCCCACCCCCTCTCAAGAGCTGTCTGTGTTTCTTAAAGGGCCCTTGCTCGATACTGAAGCTGCTGGTTCCTATGGCATGGGGGAGCAATGAAGATTGCATTGGGTGATGTACCCTTGATGTTCAAAGGTGTTGTAAAGCCACATCCTCTGGCCTGGAAAGTCCTGGAGTAGTAGATGATGACTTGACACCTCTTCCCCCTCTGAGTCAGTGGTGGACTGAGGCCAGAGAGCAGTACATGGCATGGATGGATTCTTTTTTCTTTTCATCACTCCAAGCTTATGTGAACATATAAAGTCTGATCATTGTTCCATCTAGCCCAGTTTTATGTACTGGCAATGGCTTTCTTGGGTCATCCCAGTCCTGTGCTCGTGAGATCCTTTTAAGTGAGCATATCAAGAACTGCAGGCAAAGGATAAGCTCTACATCTGAAGTATGGCCAGTCCCTGCAGAGAAGAAACGTGGGATCAATCCATCATAGTTTACCATGTTTGGAATGGTCATATATATTTTTAGCACTGTGACATTGAAAACAAAGGCCGTATTAGTAATAAATGAGTGGGATTAAGTTTGTCACCATCTCTCCTATGTGAATTCAGATGAACAGCTTTCTCATTAGAGTCTCATCAGACTGTTCATTATATATCATCTGCAGGAGCATCATCAGGTGCCATCGACTTGTTACCAACTCCCAGTGCAGCAACTAACTGGACAGCTGGTCTTCTGATAGACAGCAATGACATGATTTTTAAATTTGATGGAAAGCAAGGAGCCAAAATCCCCGATGGAATAGTACCAAAGAATCTAACTGATCAATTTACCATCACTATGTGGATGAAACATGGCCCAAGTCCAGGATTAAGAGCAGAGAAAGAAACTATTCTATGCAATTCAGATAAGACAGGTGAGTCAGCCTTATTTTAAACATACATTTCCTTCAACCTTCTCCCAGGTTTTAACATGCTGAATAAAAGTCAGTCCTGAAAAATGTTTTATCGTAACAGCTGGCCTAAAGCTACTTCTGGTATTAAATCATTGGTGGATTTAGGAGATAAAATAAATAAATTGAATGTATACTCTAATTTCAATAAATTATACAACTATGCTGAGATACATTTCATCTTTTAATGTATATATTTTTAGAAATGAATCGACACCACTATGCACTTTACGTGCACAATTGTCGACTTGTGTTTCTGCTGCGAAAAGATTTTGACCAAGCTGATACCTTTCGTCCTGCAGAATTTCACTGGAAGCTAGACCAGGTACTTACAGAAATTCCTAAAATTTATTCCAGTCACTTCAGTGGATTGTATGATAAGCATGCTGACACAAGCAGAGCTGAAACTGTTTTCAAAGTGCAGATAAAATTGTATAACCCTGTTAAATTGTTCCTAGACTGTTCTGGACATTGTAAGAATCTCAAGTAGAGCATGGATTAGGGGTAGGGAACCTGTGATTCTCCAGATATTGTTGGGCTGCATATCCCATCATTTGTGACAATTGGCCATGCTGATGGCAGTCCAACAACATCTGGAGGGCCGTTGTTTCACCAACCACTAGATTAGGGGCTGTTTTTAACAGCTAAAAGATTCTTGTCTGACACTTCAAGCTCTAGACTTCCAAGGGCTTTCTCTCTCCTCCAGGTTGCTTACCCTCCAGGATATATATCCCACATCACCTTAAAATCTGGCTTAGAAGGATTCCAAAAGTTATGTCTTATGCTTTTGATGTAGAACCTCCCCATTGTCTGCAGTTGTTGAATTAGGGATGTTGTGGTAGTCTGAGAGGAGGGTGAAGCCCAGGGTCCTCTCAGGCTCCAATCTATGGACTGTCACACTTGCCTGACTCAATGCATGCCAAGTCCAACAAGTGTAGAGGTCCCCTCTGGTCTGCCAAGCTGCCATTTTGCATAAAAACAGTAGCTTGTTCTTTTATGTAAAGAGCCTTTTACACAAATAATGGCAGTAAAGGAGTCATTTACGCAAGATTACAGGTGTAAATGTGCCCCTTAAACCTGTAATCTTGCATAAATGTCCTCTTTATGGCTGCCATTTGTGTAAAAAGGCCCTTTACGTAAAGGAACAAGCTGCCATTTTTATGCAAAATGATGGCTTGCTGAGGGACTAGGTGGCTGTGCATCACTCACCATGTGCCTGCAGCGAGCAAGGTGGGTGGCCAGCAGGAGTCCGGCATGTGAAGCTGACTGGGGTGAGTCCATCCATAACTACTTTGAATAGCCTCCCAAGTGAGGCCTGCTTGACACCTACGTTGTTATTTTTTCACACTAGACAAATATCTATTTATTCTCTGAGCCCTATTAATCCTTTATATTTCTCCTGTTGTGCTGTGTTTTAAATTTGTTTTGTCCTTGATATTTTTCTTCCTCCGTATGATGTCTGGTTTAGCTTCTGCTGGTTTTAATTGGCTGCTACTTTTAATTGATTGTTTTATTATGCTTGCTCGTTTTTTATGTGGTGTTTGGATTTTGCTTGTGTCATTACTGTATGTTCCCTGAGAGCTATTAGCAATCAAGCAACTAATCAACTTAAGAACTAAATAAATACAATATGAATGGTCTCATGGGAAACATCTTTTTTGTTAGCTAAAGGTTAGCTCTTTTGTTAGCCCACAGGTTCAAAGCAAGAAATCTAAAGGTGTGGGAACTAAAAGTACACTGGACAGATGTGTGGCGTTGTAAATCAATGGAAAATATTAAAAATCTAAGTATGTCTGATACGTTTAAAGTTATATAATTGGTTAATTTCAATTAACTTAGATTTTAAATGTCCTCATCTAGGCCCCACATCCTAGACCCAGTGGGGAACCCTTTTTCTATCGAGGGCTGTTGACCATTAGGAAAAATCAGTTAGGTACTGGAGCCAATGGTAGGTGGAAACAGACAATTGTGGGCACACCATCTCCTCTCTCTGCTGGCCCCTTCTCTGCCCCCTCTCTCTGTCTGCCTTTGTGAAATCCTCTCCCTCTGGGCTGGCCGCCACCCCTGAATCAAATGGCAGCAAGTCATGGAACTGGACTTTGAGGGAAAGACCATTGTTCCAGTGACAGCAATCCCAACTGGGGTTGTTGTGATGGGGGAAGAAGCACATAAGAAGAGCCATCCCAGATCAGACCAGGGGTCCATCTAGTCCAGTACTCTGTTCACACAGGGGCCAACCAGCTGTCAGCCAGGGACCCACAAAGAGGACGTGGTGCAACAACATTCTGCTGCTCATGTTTTCCAGCAGCCAGCATATATAGGCTTACTGCTTCTGATACTGGAGGTAGCTTTAGTCTACACACACACACACACACACACACACACACACACACACAGAGAGAGAGAGAGAGAGAGAGAGAGAGAGAGAGAGAGACCACCCCCGCTATCCCAGTGCAGCTCAGATTGTTTTCCTGGCACTAATGATGATGGGGAAACAGTGATCTCAGAGGGGATCACTAGGAAGTTAGGAAAAGTTTTAACCTCCCTAACCCAAGCTAGCCGGAGGCTGCCAAGGTCGCTGTTGACAAAAAACCAACAATTTTGGAGAGGATTGATTGTGGGTAGGTGGGAGAGGATTTAACCCCCCACCACACCTCTAGCAATCCCATCTCCATGAGCAGAGAAGAAAGGTTTAAACCTCTCCATCCCTGTATGCTTGGAGGTGTGTGTGTGTGTGTATGTTTAAGAGTTTGTGTGCATATGTATGTCTGGATTTTTGTGTGCACCGCATGAGGTGCTCGGTTCCAAAAAAGGTTGCCCATTCCTGGCTTAGAGATTCACTCTCTCATGCAGCACTTAGTAGGTTAGGCACTTTCCTTCCTCATTGGTTGCCTTCTGACAGCCATTGGGTCTCATGTTGGAAGCCAGCATTGAAGAAAGTGGCACAGTGCTGCATTGCAACAAATTTGTTCAGGTGTGTGGATATTAGTCAACAAAGTAACTTATCCTAAAACTATGCACCCAAACAAATGGCAATCACAATGAAACTTTACTGTGACTTAATGTTAATGAATTATACTAGTGACTCTAGTACATAGTCTCCTCATTTTATACCTTTATTCCTATCTAATTACTCTGGAAAATATGTGTGGAAGTATTAATGCAGTAACACACTGGAAAATTTATACAGATAGGCGTAGTGCGTTAGCACAAAGCAAGACTGAAGAGAGTAGCTTTATCAGATAATAGAAGAGCTTTCATCTTTTAATTAATTTTTATTCATTTTTTAATCCATTAGGAATGTTAATGTTTGATGCTTTTGAAGCCCAGAGAATTTAACATGAAACATCTTTTTCTCTGAGTTGATGTTCATCTTGCCAGGCACACCACATTTATGAAACTTCACACGCAAGATTAGAATATACCTTGTTCATGTACTATCTAGCTGGTAAGAGAGAAATTGATAGATGAATCATGATAATCCTGCAACCAAGAGAAAATAATTTCAGTCACCAAATGGCTTCTCTAGCATCCAAACATGCCTCAACTTCTTACCTTCCAGACCTGAAAGGTGTTTTCTAACCTGAATAATTTTCAATGCTCTATTAGTCTTTGAATTCCCTATTGATCAATTGGTACAGATTTGTTTTGCTTAAAACATTCTTACAAAAACACAAAAGGTTATGGAAGTGATGCCAACAATTTTAGTGCATATTTATTATGATGATTGTAGGGAATATTTGGTAATTGGGATAGATTTATGCTTTTTTTAAAAAAAGTAATAAGACAAATAATAGATAGAGGCATGTTTGACTCAAATATTATCAGTGCAGAGCGTTTGTGTTTTTGTTTTGCAATTTTGAGACACACACACAAAAAAATGGATTAAAGATTATCTCCTCTTCGTTGATCTATGAAGCTAATTCATTTAGGCATGTTAAAATTAAAGCGTGACAGAAGACAGACATGCTGCAGTCATAGTTCATGATAATCAGAGCTTTCAGGTACTTTCACTGTCAGTGTGATAAAACGGTTTCATTATTTAAAGCTCTAATTAAACCATTCATATTTCCAAGAATGCAACAGTGAACACAGTCACATCTGCACATTGTAATTCTTTCAGCGCATTATAACTCTCGCAAGACTGTCGCATCTATCTGCACTGCTAAGTGGTCCCTTCTCTTTCCCCTTTTTTTTTTTTTTTGCTTATCCTTTTACATCAGAGTAGGATATCTAATCTGGTACTGACATTTGGTCAGCAGTGTTGGGAGTTGGGAAATAATGGACCACAGGTATATATTTCACCAAGCTTATTGACCGATATTGTCTGAACTCTGAATATATTCCTTTGAATGTATGGATTGTCTGGAAGAGATACTCCTCTGAAATGAATAGCATTCAATCAGGCTGGCTGCAAGATAGTAAGGAGAGTTTGTTCTGTATTTAAACCAATTGTTATTTATTTTAATCTCCATAAATTAGAAAGATAGTGCTTTTGGTCATTAGAGATCAATCAGTGATTAAGGCTGTAATCCTATTCACACTTCTCTAGGAGTAAGTTCCACTGAACTTAATAGAACATTCATAGGATTGTGCTGAGTAAGATATTTTTTTAAATGCCCATTAATACAGAGTACAAAAGACAAAAAACTGTTTAAAACATATATTTTTAAATGCATTCATAGTAAATTACACAGTAGTTTTGCACATAGATGCCCAGTAAGAGCTACTAATAATTGACACACAAAAGCTTATTCAGGCGTTCTTGATGTGGGTATAAAAAACTTTGAGGGAGGAGAGCTAGCTTTGCTCTTCTCTTTCGATGTTCTCATTGCCCTCCAAATTTTGAGAGTAAACATCTGCACTAGGGAGGCTTTTCTATCCCTGTAGGAGGCCCGCTTGATTTAGAATACTGATTTTCCAGGGAGCCTACATGGATAGAAAAGCTCCTCGATTCTGCCTCCTATTTTAAACTTTAGTCCTGACATGCTCTTTGGTCCTGTCTCCTGGTATGTCCCACAACTTGTAGTTCTAGGCTCACCCCCAGATTGCTGCCCTTCAAAGGTGCCACCGGAGCATGGCCCTGCTCTCCAGTAATCAAATGATGACCCCATTCACATAAGTAACATATCAAGGGGGCTATTTTACAAGGTCATGCATGAGGTAGCAGACACAGGTTTCTGTGATGAATAAGGAGCAGAAGGAAGGCGTGAAAAAGTCGGGCCAATTAGGATTGCACCAGAACCTGCCTCTGCACAAGGCTCTCTGAAGTTATGGGCATTTGGGAAGAGCCTTCCTATTCTTGAGTGGACAAGCTGTCGTGTTTCTCAGAAAACTCCTGCTTTCGATGGGAGGCAAATAACAAAACTTGCTAAGTAATCCACAAAGCTTTTATTAAGCAACAAACATCTCTTCTACCTGAAGAAAGTCTAATCTCTTGGAAACTTCCTCCTAGGCAAAACTATGCAAACTAAGCAAGACAATTGTCTGCTCAAGAAGAATAGGAAGGCTCTTCCCAAACGCCCATAACTTCAGAGAGCCTGGTGTGGAGGCAGGTTCTGGCGCAATCCTAGTCGGACTGACTTTTTCACGCCTTCCTTCTGCTCCATGCGTTTTAGCTTCTGGCGGACTCTAGCATCAGCTAGCTTGTCGGGATGTTCTCCTCCAGAAGAAAGCTTATTTCCCACTGAGTGTGTAGGATTTGTCCTTGAAGAAATAAGCTCTGGAGAGGGCTGACTCCCATCTGGAGTATCGCCCGTGAGAGCTTCCTCCCCCACTGGTACAGACCAGCTGGTGTCTAGCGCCGCCTCTTCTAGTTCTGAATCTGATTCTGATTGATTACCTGAAACACCTTCTCTCAAAACAGGGGCAGTAGAGTTAGACATGTCATTTACGTGAGTTATCTCCATCCTGCAGTGTGGCTAATCTCCTGTTGTGGATGAGGCAATGGTATCATCCTTCATCTATCTTATCTCCACATACAGGTGAATCCAGTGTTTCTCAGAGCCCCTGAACAATCACAAATACTATGTTGACTCCTTACAGTTTACAGATTACAATATATTTGGAGGAATGCTGCCCCACACCAATAAGCTTTGGCTAGAAGACACAAGGAGATTCTATATCTCTATCCCTCAGCCAATGAGCTCTTCCAAGCTGGTCTGAGGCGTCTTCCTTCATTCTCCAAATGGTGCCCCAGGGTGCTGATTGAATGTTTAGCTCTGTTAAACTACATATTTCTGCCCTTTGTGGATAAAAAGTAATACACGTACCAAAGCAGCTGCTCCACATCACAATTAAGCATGCCTACAGAACCTATCTCTGCTGGATTCTGACCTAGGTTTAGCGGATTTGCTGTAACAGATATCTTTACCAGAGCAGAATTTAAAATGTCAAAATCTATTATTTATTCATGAGATACTCTTCTGGAATGTTGTGCTTTAATGCTGGCCTTTGAGTTGTGTTGCTTTTAATGTTCTTGTTTTAAATAGCTTTTGTTGTCATTTCGATTCTTTGTAAGCTACCCTGGGAATTCATTGAAGAGTGGGGTATAATTAACCAAGGTAGAATAAAGTGAAATGAATTTTGCAAGCTAGGTGCTGGAACCAAAGCACGCTCATAGGTGGGACTTTCAGTTTAAATAGTCAACACTGCAACCACTTCCACTGGCTGCCTTGCCTTCTGGGGAACAATGTTCTATCTACAACTGAGCAAAACTGGCCTCTCCTTATCCTCAATGGTATGTGAGATGGTGAAATTGGTGTTGGGGTGGTGGGGGTGGGGGTGGTGGGAGATTTCACCAAGTATTCTCTGGGCCATGGCATAATTTTCCAACAGTTTGGAATGGGGCAAAAATAAAATGATCTTCTTAGGGATTTTGGCTCAGTAAATGAAACTATATTGTTAGTTCATAGCACTGGATGGACAGAAAGAGTGAGCTAAGAGAGGAGGACTGGAAGGACCAGGGACCAAGGGCACTATCTCCATCGGCAGTTTTGAAATGTCATGAAACAATATGAAAACTAGATCCACAATTGCACACAGAATTTTCTGTATTTTCATGAACAGCAAAACTGGGGAGGCCATTTCCCTGAATATTCTCCAGGGGAGGACTTAAATTCTCCAACAGCTCAGAAGGTGCTTGGAAAAGACCATTTGCAAAGATTTATCCCAAAATGCTTGGTGCAGCACTAGCTGTGTTCTCCTCCCTCAACTAAACACATAACGTCCCTATCATATACATTCCTTTTGCAGATGTGTAGTCATGTGTCTGCATTTCAGAGAAAGGTGGAATAAAAATGTTATCATGAATATGTCCTATTATTATTATTATTATTATTATTATTATTGAGTTGTACAGAAGGAAATATGCTCCCCCCCCCGTTTTTCTCAGTAGCCCTTATTTTAAATATGTACAAGTTCCTACTGCTGCTATTCTCTTCTTCTCCCTCCCAACTTTAAAACTTTGGAGTGATTACCAGTTGGTGAAATCCTCCCCTGTGTTCTCCACCTCTTTGGGATTTTTTTCTTTTCTTTTCTAACCCAGTTGTGGTTTCAGTCCTGGATAAACATTTGGTTTGCTGTATATATGTAGTGCTTCATTGTGTAGTGCAGTATATATTTTTGGATTTACAGCTAGCGTGGGAGTATATGTTGCCGAGCAACTTTTGACTTACATTGTTTCCTAACTGCTATCTGAGATTACGGATTTCATAGTTGGTAAATATTTGCCAAAATCAAGAAATTAATTCATTTTGCACGAATTCATTTATTTCCTGATTTTTGTTTGAATACTATACAACCTCTTTTGGAACCCCTAAACTAATGTACTGCTTCCAGTGTGGTAGAAGATACCATCTCATTGCCAGTGTTGAAGTAAGATGCCATCCAGTCAGCTTCCGTATGTGGACTGGGTAGGGGTCATCATCTTATCCTTCACTTCAAGCAGGAAGACATCTTAGGCTGGACCATTTATTTATTTATTTATTTATTTATTAAAACATTTCTTGGATGCCTTTCAGGGCAGAAAGCCTCACAAGGCTGCTTACAACAATAAAATACATAGAATATTAAATGTAATAAAATACTAAAAATATTAAAAGCAATAAAACAGCAGTTAAAACAATAAAACCAACAATAAAACCAGCAGTAACAACTATAGCAGCAAGAATAACAATAATAGTAATAACAATACTCATTATGTGAAGGCTATGGGAAAACAAAATGCTTTTAACGCTGTCTTGAAAGCCTGCAAGGAAGGCGCATGGCGGACTTCCGACAGAAGTTTGTTCCAAAGGTTTGGGACCACTTCAGAGAGGGCCCTCTCCCATGTGGACACCCACTAAATTGCCCTCACAGATGGGCAAATGAGATGGGCCACTCTTTCTTATCTCAAAGTGTGGACAGACTGATATGAGTGAAGGCAGTCCTTCAAGTAACTTGGTCCCAAACCATTTAGGGCTTTAAAAGTCAAAAACAGCACTTTGAATTGGGCTTGGAAACGCACAGATTTCTGCAGCTGATGCAGTATAGACATTACGTGGTCAAATCGCCTTGGCCCCACCCAAGTTTGGGCGGCTGCATTCTACACCAGCTGAAGCTTCCAAACTGTCTTCAAAGGCAGACCCGCTTACAGTGCATTTCAGCAGTCCAGCCTGCATGTGACTAGTGTGTGGATAACTGAGACCAGGTCCATCCTCTCCAGATAGGGTCGCAGCTGGTGTACCAGCATAAGCTGGTAGAATGCACTCCTGAATTAATATACGTCATTTATGATATCAGGAAAATAAAATGAAAATGACACACACACACACACACACACACACACACACGGTTGAAATATGTAATTAGGATAATTTAATAGTACAATGAAATCACATTGACAGTTTTGCCATTCTTTTAATTCCACTAAAATTATGACAGAAGCATCACATAAAAGTGAACAATTCCAGTGTTTAATAGCTGGTTTTTCTACTGTTATATGCATGATACTTGAGGAGATAGTAGACTCCTATCATGTTTGATGTCATTGTAGTTTCTCCTTGATAGTTGACTGCCCTAGAGAATTGCCTTTTTGCTGATATTAAATTAGCTAAATTCTCAGCTGCAATTCTTGGTATGACAGATGTAGCATAAATGTAATTTTCAGCACTGAGTGCGTCCTGTTTTCACACCCTTCAAATACTTTTAGTCATCCTTGGGAAACATGTAGGAAGGAGTCCCTAATGTGATGACTTTTTCTAAGTTAAGTGCCTTCTCAGTAGTATTGGGAGGAACTGTCTGGCAAAGGGATAAATTCTGCAAAATTACTAATGGATTATCAACATTCAAAACGTACTATCTTATACTGAGATTTCGCTGTGTAATCAGTCTTGAAACACTAATGTACTAATGTAGTCTCAGGGGAGATCTTTAAACAGTACTTTTTGTTGTTGAGAAAGAGCAGAACTAAGAAGAGCAGATCTCTTTAGTTCTGTTATGTAACCATTTCAGAGATTGTCTTTCCAAGTGTTCTGCTCCACTATCTTCTGCTGACATGCTGGGAATTTCTTTTAAGCTTCATGAAATATGTATGATACATATCTCTTTACATGTTCCAACACTTTATTATTATTTGTGTTGTTGTTGTTAGACACCATAAATTTTTAAGAGAGAAGGGGTATTAATGTCTTAAAATAAATATGTGCTTTCAGTTGTGTGTGTGTTTCATCTGCACTTTCTTAAGCAATGTTCTTTGACTGAGTGTTATAAAGCAGAAGTGGACAGAAAGTAGAGCTACAGATGTTTTGGACTTCAACGTCCAACATTTCTGACGATTGGCATTATGGCAGGGACTTCTGAGAGCTGAAATCCGAAACATCTGAAGTTGTATCTTCTGACACCTGCCTCCCTGCTGTAAAGGACTCCATTTGTTCTAAAGTGGCAATTGCTGCACACCCTGAGGTGGAGCACAAGTGTGTGTCCAGATATATTTGCAGATCTAGCCAGCCACTGACTGTTTTGGTCTGGGTAGACTGCACCTGGAGCAGGAGGCTGAGCTCAATTGAACTGTTTATATTTAAAAGACATTGCTATGAGGCATCCAAGTGAAAATAGAGCTGTAGAAATGATGCATATCTTAAATTTTATATTTCCACTTGTTACATATTTTCATTCAGCATTCCATATAAATGAGACCTCTGACCTTGGTTGATAAACACAGCCTGCTACAGGCTCCTGCTCACTTTATTCCAAATACTAGTATACTCATCCAGGTAGCTAACAGCCTACAATTAGCCACAATTATATTTTTGTTCTTAGCTGATTTATATCCTTAAAATACCTTTATGACAAATTGATCCAATATAAGCTGTTGTCTTGCTTGCTCTCTGTAGCTCATTAGTGCCTTCTAAAGGAGAGCCTCGAGACAGCATTATATTTATATTTATTGTAACAGAAATGCTGAAGTTGTGGCACTTTGGCTACTCAGAGGTGTTCACCTCTTTATAGAAAGGAATCCTAGCTTTTGGTCTCAAAATACAGAAATAAATATGATTCCCTTTTGAATAACGATACAAACTTTTCCATGTGCTTCCGTTTTTCTAGGACCAGTCAAGTAGTCCTCCTGGAAAGGACTGTATGATATTGAACTAAGCTCCAAATACTACCAGCAAGCATTCCTGTGAGCTATCACCTTTTTGAAATGGTTATTTCTTAGAGTACACCATCTGCCAGCAAAGGCTATACTTTAACTATCACACAGGCTTAACAGGTACCTAATTACCTTGTCTGTTTGTGGCACCTGGTGTATAATCACTCTGTCTCTCTGAAATGTTAAGACATATAATTAAATAGCCAGAAGGTATCATTTAAATAAAGTGTCCTTGTATAATGTTGGGGATGTGTAACTTACAAATTGATGCCTTATTATAAGTAGATAAAGTTAAGATTCACATTGCTATTGGTCATGTTCTGAGTGTAAAATAGGAAAAGAGATCTCCAAATATGTTTATGTGCCTCTGACATAAACTGAAGTGCACTTTCAAGAGCAACATCTTTATGGATGTCAATAAATTTTCTTCACATCGTTTTAAAAAGGAGACATTCCATTTACGACAGCAGAAAGTGCTTTCCTTCCAATAGCATCAACAAGCCATCATCCACCCTTTTCTATCTCCTGCACTTTTTCTTCCTGTTTTTCTTTTTCTTTTTCTTTTTCTTTCTCTCTTTTCTTTTCCGTGAAGTTGGCTTGTTTAATTTATATATATGTCCTTATGGTAATAGGTTATTAATTGTGAATTGGATAGGAGGTCATATATATAATACTGTTTATGTAAACTGGAGAAATTTTGAAAATAAAAACACCAGAAGAAGCAAGAATATTGCGATCAATGAGGCAGGCAATGGAATAATCATAATACACTTGATTAGCCTCTGTATAGCAGAAGACGTATTCTAATCATAAGTGAATGAAGAGTATATTAAGTACTAGTTCATATGTCACTACTGTCACTTAGAGGCCACATAAAATTATTATTATTTATTACATTTCTGTACCACCCCATAGCCAAAGCTCTCTGTGCAGTTTACAAACAACTGGTGAGGTGGCTCAGGAGTAACTATCAGGATGGTTACCTTTACCTCTTAAGTTGTTTGCATGGTATGCTAAACATGATGTTAGAAGAACCATGCAGGCAAGAACCTTTGCAGAAGCCCAAAACTGGCATGACTATAACTGCAGAGGTTGCAGCAACACCACCATTATTAAAGGGACATATGAAGGGCGTCTTAAGTAGTGCAATCAGCTGCCCTTTCCCCGTCCTTTCCCTATCAAAGGTCATTCATTGGGAGGCCATCTGTTTTTGTTCCAAACTCAGCCTGAAACCAGATCGGAATGGATCCAAATAATCAATATCCTCCAAGACTACCTGCATTTCAGAGACACCCCCCTCTCGAAAAATGGATGTTTGAAGTCCAGATGATACTTTACAACTTGACTTTTTCAAAAGGGGTCTCACTAATGGGTTGCAGGAACTGCCCCCTCTTTTGGGGAGGTATTTACCACCTCTGAGGTCCAACTTTTCAGTCTGACTCTGGCAGATTTCAACAGGCAAGAAAGGAAGGGCTACAGAGAAGTAGTAGATGTCAATCCTCTAAGTAGCATGTCCATATCTTCAGGTTGCACAAGCTGAAAAATATTCATAATAACAGGACCAGATTATTGTTGTTTATTTCATTTCTATACTGCCCCATAGCCAGAGCTCTCTGAGATGCTTACAACAATTCATAAGATGTCTTAGCAGTATCCGTCTCTGACTCAGTGAAAAATGACATCCATGTTCATAGAATCATAGAATAGTAAAGTTGGAAGGGGCCTGAATCCAACCCCCTGCTCAATGTAGGAATCCACCTTAAAGCATACCTGACAGATGGTTGTCCAGCTGCCTCTTGAGGCCTCTAGCCCATGACGTCCCTAGTTCATTGGTTCCATTGCCATACTACTCTAATAGTCAGGAACTTTTTCCTGATATCCAGCTGGAATTTGTCTTCCTGTAACTTGAGCCCATTGTTCTATGTCCTGCACTTTAAACAAAGTTCTCTAGATGTGTGTGATTTTGTCCACAAAACGTAATGAAAACCTGTCACAGTAGGTTTTGGATGGTTCTATTACCTCTGCTGAAGAAGCCCCTCACTATCTGGAAATGCTAGATGATACTTTGCAGTTGATGGATGAGAGCTGCTGGATGGCATTATGCAGATGTCATAGTAGTAGAGAAACAAGACTTTTTTGCTGCCAAACACGACCACAGAATAGGCCTGAAGGGGGGTTCTCACTTGAGTTTGGTCATATTTGTCATGAGTCTTTCACCTCCTGCACTCTAGTTGTTCAAGAAGGATGCAGTCAAGCTGGAGCATGTTCAGAGGAGGGCTAGGATGATCAGGGGTCTGGAAACAAAGCCCTATGAGGAGAAACTGAAAGAACTGGACATGTTTAGCCTTGAGAAGAGAAAGCTATGGGGAGACATGATAGCACTCTTCAAATACTTAAATGGTTGTCACACAGAGGAGGCCCAGGATCTCTTCTTGATCATCCCATTCTTGTCCTGTGTTATATATTTTTCTTGAAGACTTTACATTGAAAGAGACATAGTTAAGGAGTACAGAGGCCATAAAGCATTAAATTCTTAGACAAATTGGGTTTCTTGGACTACTTTTAGAATTTACCAGTACTGGGCATGTTTAGCTTGGAGAAGAGAAGATTGAGGGGAGACATGATAGCACTCTTCAAATACTTGAAAGGTTGTCACACAGAGGAGGCCCAGGATCTCTTCTCGATCATCCCAGAGTGCAGGACATGGAACAATGGGCTCAAGTTACAAGAAGCCTGATTCTGGCCGGACATCAGGAAAAACTTCCTGACTATTAGAGCAATACAACAATGGAACCAGTTACCTAGGGAGGTAGTGGGCTCTCCCACACTAGAGGCATTCAAGAGGCAGCTGGATAACCATCTGTCAGGGATGCTTTAAGGTGGATTCCTGCATCGAGCAGGGGGTTGGACTCGATGGCTTTGTAGGCCCCTTCCAACTCTACTATTCTATGATTCTATGAAATTGTTTCATCAGCTTTAGCTACTCATGGCACCAAGCAACTAAATTGTTGAGGAAGTTTAGAAGTGATTATATTGATGATCTGGGTCATGCTCTCACCAAAGCTTTGACAGGATCACCAATTGAAGCTGCAGGAAAATCTTCCAGAGGTCTGACAAAACCATCTGGATTCATCATCCTCTGGGGGCAGACCATACAATATGGTCCTTTTTCTCTTGGAAATTACAATCAGCCCGAAAATCAAATATGATCAGGTAATGATGACAAAGGAGTTTTCATTGCCTCCCCCACTTATTCCCTACTTCAGTGTAGAAAATCAGATCTGAAGTGTGTGCCTCCACTTGTGTTTGGCCTGATATAACTTGAAAAGAAAAACAAGTGACGGAGTAAAAAAAAAAGTGGTTTTTTAATTTTATTTTTTGCTCACTTGATATTTCGGAGAACAACTACTAACTACTTCTTCTTCTTCTTCTTCTTCTTCTTCTTCTTCTTCTTCTTCTTCTTCTTCTTCTTCTTCGGCTGCTTTCACTATCTACTGTATATCCAGTTAAACAACTGACCATTACACAGTGTAATGGTCAGTTAAGTGGATATAGATGGTGCAGGCAGTCCCTGAAGAAGATTTGTTCTCTGAAACATTGGGCAAGCACACAGTAAGCAGGCACTTTTGTGATTCCATTTCTTTTCAGATTGGATACAACTTGAGACAAGTTTCATGGTTGTCCTGTGTTGCCCCTAGCCAAGGTAGCATTGGTATGAATGTTAAAGCTAAAAAAAAAAAAAAAAAACACCCATCAGTGTTGGGATCTTTAACACTAACTCCAAGACCACCTCTGCCAACTGAAGTGGGGAGACAGTTGGGCAGTAGGGTGGATGGCACACTGAAAGCATCACAAGTGGGGATGTATCAGAAATTAGTTTCAGTTCATTTTTGCCCATAATTTACCCAGTTCGCACATCCTGAGCTAAACACAGACCTGTTCACAATCTGCAAACAAAATCCATACATTTCTGAGCTTGTGGTGTAATTCATGGAACAAAAGGGATGTTTTTGAAAAATGTGTACATTTGGGGGGTGGGGAGTGCATGAAAAATGAACACCAACATGCTTCAATCAATGAGAGGACAATGCGTACATTTAAAAAAGCTTTGAATTAATGTGTACGTTTGGGAAAATATGGATGAAAATATGCATTAATTTTCATGCAAAAAGAAAAAAAAAGCAAAGCTTGCAATCTGATATGTACATGAGTTGGATCGAGTTTCAAAGTGGAATTTGGAGAACCTGTCTTGGATTCCCACCATCACATATATGCAGGTACTCAAAACTATCTCTGTGTTGAACATGTTACCTGATGTGGAGAATGGGATTCCTATAGTCCAAGGCTAGCCTTCTCCTCCCTGCCCCTAAATTCATGATAGGTGAAATGGCAGACAGCTGTCTAAAAAGCCTCCCACGATATAGTGTTATATCGGATTAATTTGGAAGAGGATAAAAAAGTAAGGGGGAAAACTATTCTGACATGTAGCAATTTAAGAGATTCATTCATTCTCTCTCTCTCTCTCTCTCTCTCTCTCTCTCTCTCACACACACACACACACACACACACACACAGAGACACACACATATGAGCAAATGCTTCTTGTTCTTTTCAGGATCTTGGCCATGACAAGATAAAGATGACCAAGACTTAACTCAGCACTCTGTTTCACAAGGGAGAGCATAATCTTATCAGTGGACCACTAGCCAATTTCCAAAGGATTATGTAGCAGCTGTTGGTTGTTGGGATTGTAGCAAAGAATGGTGGACTAGGTGAACTTTGATCTGATATAGCCAAGCAATTTTTAATAATCTTAAACAAGAGTGTATGCACAGCATAATTTAGCATAGATTATTTATGCTTTAATCATTAAGAGATAATTATTACATTCATATGTAATAAGTCTAAACCATGCTTCAGAATGCGCTTGCAAACTCTACCTTCTCCTCCAAGACAGCTGTAAGGATATTAGATATTGGGTTCGTATGTAATAATAAGTTGTGTTTATTCAAAAACAGAAGTGAAAGCTTCCAAACTCCCCCTTGCAGCCATCCTCCATGAGGAGGGGGAGCACACAAACCCAAGTCTTGCACAGGCTTTTTCTTGTATCACTAAATCATGGCTCCAATGTTACTTCTGAGTGGGGCCACTGAAGGTGCATTCTTACTTTGTTAATTTAAAACATCATTAGACCAGGAGGTTCTACTAAAAAATAAAAATGAGTATACTACTCATAGGATTTTCAGTGGGTTTTCACAGGATTTTGGTAAATAATATTTTCCCTACTTCAGTGGTTTATACAAGTAGAAGATTACAACCCAAGCTTTTGCAGTGCTATATCTGGCATTATAGATTTTATTTTCAAAGCCCAAATTTAAAAAAAGTGTGTGGAGGAAGAAGGAAATGTGGAATATATTCCACAACTGAGTAATGGAAATATAAGTTTACCCTGTAGTGTGAGAATTTACATAAATAATACCTGTAGAGATTATAGTAAGGTTTAAAATTTATTAGTAGTATCCCTACGCACATGTCTCTGGAAATGAAAACATTTAACAAATTCAGAGAAATGAGCTCCGTTTTCCACTGGGGCAGAATTTATTATTTGAATTATTCAGAGGAGGTTTATATATAGCCACAAAGATATGTGATATGCCAACTAATTTCTAATTATATTAGTCAGAAGCTCTCCACTGGGAACACTTTGTTTTCTTCAGTCAGGCTAAAGCAATTCAGATATTATGGTTTCTAAAAATATATTTATTATATTACCAGGCCCCATAATGTGGGAGTCTAAAGAGAAAATTAATTTTCTTGGATCACATCTACTGAATATTTAACTTTATATCTGAGGAAGTCATTTATCTAAGAACGAAATAACAATCTGCAGAGGAAACTGAAAATAAAAGCTGCTAATCATGGCATTAGTCCCCTCTCTGTAGGAAATGACCATGCAGCCTAGACAGACGTTTGATAGTCTGTGGTGCTGACAATATAGAGAACAGCTTTGAGGGAAATCATGCTGTGCATGAGGATAATAAAATTTAATCTTACCTTTCTTTCTTGACTGGTAACTTTCAGTCAATAAAACATGTCTGTTATTAGCAAAAATTGAAATAGGTGGAATTTTTAGGAGAAGGTTGGTTTTGTTTGGTGTTGTTGATGATGTTTGCATCAGCATGTTTGCAAAAGTAGTTTTTTTGCTGCCCAGTGACATTTTTTTCTGTATCCATCAGTCTTACAGAATTTGCCTTTTGTGTAAGAGAGGTTCACATAACACTCCCCACTCATTGAAAAAACACATGGGGAGGATAGCAGAGCCAATGCGGACTGGCCCTACCTCCTGCCATGGATATGCGCACCGTGGCCATGATGTCCCACTGCTGCCTGCCACAGAAAGCCTCTCTCCCCAACCCTCTCTCTCTCACACACACTGTATGCATGTTTGGCCACGGTGGGAAAGATCTCTACATGCAGATGCATGTATAACTTCTCCGGGATGGATGAGGCACTGATTGGGCCATGTCATTTTCTGTGCAAATGTAGGATGCTGCCTGATACTGAGTCAGAACTTTGGTGAATCTTGCCCAATATTGCCACACTGACTGGCAGTGGCTCTATGAGGTTTCAGGCAGGATTGTTTCCTAGCTCTACCTGGAGATACCAGAGATAGAACCTAGGACCTTCTGCATGTAAAGCACATGCTCTCACATTGAACTATGGCCTCTCCCATGTATAGTGTTAGGTTGCTTGTCTTAGTTGTTTGGGAAAATACTTTTTTTAAAAAAGGTAAGTATCAGTTTTCACTGAAAGATTTTCCTTTCCAGTGGGAATTATTGAGGGGGGAATGGGAGAACTAGAGCCACAACAGAGACTCTGGCCTTAGCTAGGCCTAGCGATTTAGCGGGATGGAGGAGTGAAGATCTCACGCTGTGGCACCCCAGCTGGTGGAATGAGCTCCCCAAAGAGGTCCGCCTGGTGCCTACACTGTACTCCTTTCGTCACCAGCTGAAGACCTTTTTATTCTCTCAGTATTTTAACTCTTAATTTTAACTTAAATTTAAATTTTACTGTTCTAATTCTGTATTTTAATCATATCAATTTTTGCTGCGTGGTTTTATCCTGGTTGTGTTTTTTATACTGTATTTTGTATTTGTGTTTTTAGACTGTTGGTTGTTTTATTATGGTTTTAATTTTTGTGAACCGCCCAGAGAGCTTCGGCTATTGGGTGGTATAAAAATGTAATAAATAAAATAAATAAAATAAAATAAAAAACGGGCCTAAAGGGTAGGGCGAGATCCCGGGGCAAGGGAGGGATCATCCCTCCCTGATCACAGGATCCCCTGTGCATCATGTAGATGCACAGGGACAATCCTGGGGAACACCCCGGGATTTTGCCCCATCTAGCTATGGCCACAGTCAGCTGCTGATTTCAACTGCAGTCAGTTTTGCTCAGATTTCATGAGTACCCTTCAGACGTGGGGCAACATACTTTCTTTTTGTTTATACTGAACCTACTGACAGGTGTTTTGGAACAGCTTCTTGTTATGTATTTAGATGGGCCAGGACTGAAAAAAAAAAGCATTTTTTTTAAAAAAAAATCACCCTGATTTTTCCTAAGATTAATGCAAGTAAAAAATACCAGCCATGTTTAAAATAATAAAGTGCACAAAATAGTTTTGGCATACATAATTTGGAAAGTCTTAACTTTTTCATATTTGAAACTAAACTCAGTAATGGGCTGGATGAGGGCCAATAAACTGAAACTAAATCCTGGCAAGACGGAAGCCCCGTGAGTGAGTGGTTCCCAAGTCCGGTTGGGGTTGCACTCCCTCTGAAAGATCACGTTCGTAGTTTGGGGGTACTCTTAGATCCATCTCTGTCACCGGAGCTCAAGTGGCCATGGCGGCTCGGAGTGCCTTTTACCAGCTTCGGCTGGTTCATCAAGTATGGCTTCTCCTGGACAGGGATAGCTTGGCCACAGTGGTACAGGCATTGGTAACCTCAAGATTGGATTACTGCAATGCGCTTTATGTGGGGCTGCCCCTAAAGCTGCTCTGGAAGCTGCAGCTACTGCAGAATGCTGCAGCTCGGTTGTTGGCTGGAGCTACCCCTTTCCAGCATGTAACTCCTTTGCTGAGGGAACTGCACTGTCTGCCTATTCACTTCTGAGCCAGGTTTAAGGTTCTTGTACTTGTGTACAAAGCCCTAAACAACTTGGGACCAGGACACATGAGAGAGCGCCTTCTCCCCTATCAACAGTTCTGGTCACCACACCTAAAAATGGATATTATAGAGCTGGAGAAAGTGCAGAAAAGGGCAACTAAAATGATTAAGGGGCTGGAGCATCTCCCCTATGAGGGAAGGTTACAACCAGCCTATCAATACCTCCTTCTTAAGCGTGGATAGTGCCACTGAGACTTCATTAGGACTGGCACTCTTTGAATGAATTCTCTATTAGTGTACTTGACACTTTCAACTAATATTCTCCTGTGTGTGTTTTGCTAGTTGTTTTGAAAATAGACAATGGGGTGTGGGGTTGTTGTGTGTGTTTTGAATATTCAGAGGCAATGAATGGGCGAAGGAAAGAGGTTTATTTAGCTAAAGTAGGCTAATAAAGCAAGAAAAGCAAGACAGTGCACTTAAAGTGTAAAACATACATTCCTTCAGTCTTTCAGAACCCTGTATATATGAACAGTGATGAATAACTCCATAATGGCCTGGCCTGCAGCAAAGTTCTGAAGTGGGAGAGTCCCAAAGAATAATATATTATCCCCTTAATCTCTCCCATTATGGTCCCATGACTTCATACATTCTACATTCTTGTAGATTGGAGAACTACCAGCCTCAGCAATTAGCAATCAGCCATCCCAATACAGATAGCTCCCATCTCCACTCTTGGCTGGCCTTGACGTCTTGCCAAAGGCCTTATCTGTCAGCCTCGAGCACCGCATCAGTAGCTTTAGCCCTGGTAACCAGCATAACTTCCCCCTTCATCAGCTCTACATACAGGGGAATTCTGTGCACCACTCAATATACAATAGTCTTCCACATTTCATTACAGCATATAAATGAAATTTAAGAAGTAATTATTTCTAAAAGCAACAATTATCCCATTGCAGGTATGACAAACTTGAACAGTCTAATGGTAAACATGAAATGATACACTTTGAATTCAAGCCCCATGTTTCTGAATTTAAGTTGAATGCCTTCAGTGCCAAAGACAACTTCTGAATTCAATGTTGGTGGTTCAGATTCATGAACTGTTATTTGCAGCTGACACTTGTTAGCATGAAGAGCGATTCATAGTAACCATCCCTGTGACAGCCCTTGGAAACCAACCCACATTTCCCTGCTGCCCAGTTGAACTCATATAGCCAGCGGGGAAGAGATTACTGTCCTGGTGCTGCTATTATCAATGGGGGTAACAACAGCTTTGATCAGGATTGCCAAAGGTGTGGGGGAGGTTTGAACTTCTTCCCCCACCATGATCCCTGTAGGCAAGATCCCTAATAATCTACATGCTCATAAAAGTGCATTCTTTGTGCATGTAGAACATTCCTACTTTATTGTTGCTTGAGAATCAAAGCTGCTCTTGAAGATGCATAATACACATTAAAATAAGTACTTTGATGTTTTCACCATTGGATAATCTGGTACAAAAACTGAAGGATGGCATTAGAGGAATTAACTAATTGCTGTAGGAAAACTATAAAGAAACATCAAAATGAAAACATTAAATTGGCACGGAGAGAATGAGCTCACTTTGCATATGGCTATTACATTTTTAGTAGGCTATACATTTTACATAAGTATTACATTACAGGTCTAAAGGCCATTTTGGTGCCTTCCGCAAATTCTTGCCTGAATAATACATGCCACAAAGAGCTACTTAAATATGTATTAACTTAGTTTATCAACAAAAAAACCATGTGTAGAAAATCCTTATTACTTAAAAGAGTGAGACATTTTTTTTGTATCATGAACCTTATAGAGATGATGTCGGCAGGAAAAAAAATCCCTAGGGGGATCCAGCGACTTAAGACAACTCATGAGGAGTATTTTAAATGGCAGCTTGTTTCATAGAATACAGCTATGTATGAAATAAAATCGGAATTATACATTTGCTTACATACAGCTAATGTATAAAGGCCTATTCCTGTCTTCAACTTAAATGCTGAATTTCGCTTGCAAGGTGAACTCTTACATTCCTTGAATATTCAATGTGGTATAAGTTGGAGCTGAGTTGAAATCGTCTTTTTAGTCTTGTTTTCATTATTGGCAAAGGGCTTCCACTTTCTTTCAGCTTTGTAATGAACCCCCTTGACATAGCATCTATGATTTTTATCCAAGTCCTCAATACTTCCCATATCACATGCATGCTATTCGTCAATAAAGGAGATGGTCTTTTCAGCAGTGTCACTTGATTCGGGAAATGCTCTCCCTAAAGTGAAATAGAAAACGAAATAAAACAAAGGTAGTTGTGTTGACTGGAAGAAAAATCCCAAGATCCATATTAGTGTGATCTTTGGGTTTGCCTAATAAAGGTATTGCATGAATATGGATTTTGGACTCTCCCTAAAGAGGTTTGCTTGGTGTCTACATTGCCATATTTTTGAGGCTAGATAAAAACATTCTTATTTATCCAGGCAATTTAACTTGTAAAGTTTAGTCAATTTATTGATTTTATCTATTGTTTTTATTATTGTTCTTTATCCTGAAGCATAAAATGTTGTACACCACCCTGGAGTCTCAATAAGATGGATAGCATATTGATGGTTTAATAAATAAATAACAGAAGTATGCAAAAGCTTCCAAAGCCTGTTTACTATCTGAGCCAGCTCACTGGCCACAACCCATGTAACCACCTGAGCCTAGAGAGCTGTGGAATACCCACATTTGTCTCAAGAAGCTTGTGTGGACCTAAATGAGCTTAGACCCTAAGGGCACAATCCTATGGCTAGACACCCAAAAGACAGAAGTCTCAGAGATTAGAAGCCTCCGTCCACCATATGCTGTGCCATCTTGTTGGCAGAGTGGGAGGAGTGATGGAAGATTTTTGTCCCTCTCCATCCTCCTTTGAAGCATTTTGTATCTGATTTGCTCTTGCTGCCAAGGTGGGGACAGGAGCTGAGGGGCTTTTGAATTCAATGGCTGTACAGCCTCTCCCCACTGATCCACCACCAACACACCCATTTCTTCCCTTCCTGAAGTTGAAGACCAACGTTGGGAGAGGGTGCCACCATGGAGAATTTTGGTTTTGCTCACAAAAAATATGAGTGTGCCCCGTTCAAAGCTCTGAGCATGTGTCACCCAAAAATATTTGTAAATTGATGAACGTGCTCACTTTCATCTCATTCCCGATTCCCAGTTCAATTTGCGCAAAAATCCCAATTTGCGCAAATTTTTTTCCATAGATCAATTCAGCCTCACTTTCGTCTGAGGAGGAAATTTGGGGAAATTTGTGCAAATCTCCCATTTGATTCCTGCTTGATTTTCCGTTCATGCAAATCAAGCAGCTTTTGCAAACGCTAACAGAAAATAGGCATTAGACGAGAGGCAGGGCAATGTTCAGAGAATCCTGGCAATATCAAACGTTACTCATTCCCCATCCCTAGGTGGGAGGGGCTATGGGAAGAGCAGTGAAATCTATAGTTTCTGTTCCCGGAAGGTGAGATTCGCTGCATTTTGTGGCCCCTCAGATGCCATCCTTGAGACAGAAAGTCAAATAAGCTCAGCAACAGCACGATTCCCTTGCTTCTAAGGCTGCACAGTACTCTCCTTAAAAACCTGCCTTTGGGAGCTTTTGGATGTGTCTGAGTTATAATTGGTGTCTTGCATCTGAATGAATGACTAGCAAAGTAATACCTATAATTTTTCTGTGATTTGTTCCATTATTCAATGAAATGTTCTACATGAAGGTTTAGACATTACAATCAGAACATACAGAAATTCTTCTCTATTATAATATTAAGAACATTATAGTATAGTTTAGCACATCGTCTTTGGCTAGATGCAGTCAGTTATTTAGTCGTTTATAATTCATGATAGGCATCACCACCACCTGCTTCAAGTTAGAAATAGGCTCAGCAAATTGAGTTGTTTTTCCCCAGCATTGGAAAATGGTTGGAGCCCAAATCAGATCTTGTAGCATTCCCAATTACATCATCAGAAATCCAACAGAGTCCCAAGATCTCTCCAAAACATCCTCTCCACAAGTCCATGTGGCCTGCCCCACTGCCCCTTTCCGCTAGCCTAGTTGTAGCAATGCCAGAAAGTCTTGCTTCCCTCCATAGTTCTTCCTGGAATCCTGGGGCATGTAGTTTCCAGCATAACAAGCATTGATACTAGGGACTGTGGCACTCTGGGAAAATCACATTTCCCAGGGTTTTGGTTGCCTGGGAAGCTATCAAAGCAGCAATTAATGTTCCAGGAAGGGTGGAAGGCCTCCAGTGAGAACTCTATGTCACTGCTGGAAAGGATATCAAGAATGCATGAGACAGGGAGAATTGCATGGAGGGATACATACATCTTTCATTTGGATTACCATCTAGGCACTTACAAAATATGTCTCAGGAAGGGACTGGGGAGGAGTTTAGCTTATCTCTCTCATGCACTTAAGGAAGTATCTGTAGGCTTGATAACAGTCCAAATCAACTGAAATAACAACTATTATAAAATTGTGTCAACTTGGGTCGCAAGTCCTGTTTAAGAAATAGAAATGTTGACTGTCAAATGAACTTTTCCCCCCCTGGAGACCGTGACCCTTGTAGTGGAGGAAGCAGTTTTTGTCTGGAGGCCAGATTCCCACTCTACCCCAACCAGATAAATCTGGTCTGCCAGATGATGGCAAGATGTTGGGGTCTAGCCTTGAGGACAGAATCCAACAAGACACTTAATATCTGCTGATTCTCTTGCTTCCCATTGATTCTGGTGTGCAAGTGGTGGGTCTTGCCAATTCTATTGCATGCGTGGTAATCACTGCTTGTGCAGCAGTGATTTTAACACTTCCCAGGGGAATCCCTGCAACAAGCGGAAATGCTCATTTCTCGATTGGTGCAGATTGGCAGAGCTCCCTTATAGGAGCTCCACTGACTTAACCTGTTCCAGAAATGAGCATTTTCATTTGTTCTTGGTTGCCTCAGAAGCACTAAATCTTACTTCTGCAAGCGTTGAGTCCCACTTGCAGGCAGGAATTGGTGGAGCAGAAGGGAATCAGCGAAGGCATAAGCATCCCGTTGGATCCCTCCCTGAAGCTCCATCACCTCTCCTGTCATCATAGGACTCATCTACACCAAGCAGGATATTCCACTATGAAAGTGGTATATAAAAGGCAGGAGCCACACAAATGCTTTATAGCGGTATTGAAATGCACGACACCTGTTGGGGCCCATTGACTCATACCATATTCTACTTTCATTCTGCTATATCCTGCTTGGTGTAGATGTGTCATGGGCCCCAACAGTGCACTTCCGTACCACTATAAAGCAGTAGTGTAGATCCTGCATGGCACTTCATTACCGCTATCAAGCAGTAGTGTGGCTCCTGCCTTTTATATATCAGTTTCATACCTCTTTCTTAGTGGAATATCCTGCTTGGTGTAGATGAGCCCATACAGTCCCAACCCCTGAGTGTTTCACTTATTTCCATGTTGAGTGAGGCATGGAGCTTCATGTATCTCTTTGCATGGAAAAATGGACTTCGTTGGTATGTGGAGGAGCCATGTAACTAGCCTACATGCTGCTCATTGTCCTGATTGGGAAGGCAAGTGATCTGCAATGGAACTTTGCTGGCGGTTGGAGGAGGTATGGGTCCAAGCACTAGCTGAGCCCTTTCTCCCTGCAGAGCTCCATGCCTCTTTCCTCATGGAAAAGAGTAAAATGGGCAAGGAAGGGGTGATATTACAGGTAGGAGTAGGAAAGAGGATGAGCCCACAGAGGTTCCACCATAGCACCCATGGGCAGGATTTGTCCTGCAAACTGAAGGTTCAGATGTGAAGCAGGGGAAACAGGCCATATTTATTATTTGTTTTTCTGACATCCCACATCCACAACTCCCTCAAAGAATCTTTGTATTCCTTGTGTGGTGCTCATTGCAATTTAATTTCACCCACAAATGTCCTTAGGGTTTGACAATGTTGCCACTGCTGGTGAAGCTGTAGAATGAAATTGCTTCAATACAGCTCTGTGTTGTCCTTCCTTTGATGTTCCCTTCAACAGGTAGTCCTGCCTCTTGTGCTATTTGAATCAAGATGACTCTTTTGTATCATCCTTTCTCTTCACAAAAATGCCTCTCAAAATCAATTGGAATTCTTTAGACTTTAAACCGTTTTTTAAAAGGCACAACCAGATACACTGCCACTGGGAAGTCTTCTCATTTTTCCATGGTCTAAAATATTTGCATTTGTTTGGATTCTGTTTTTATCTTTTGTCCATTGTAACTTTGGCAACCATCCATCATCAGACATTTTAGGCCACAGTGCACATTGACAGATAATCTGTTTTTGAATAGGATAAAGGAAATGCATCCTGCCGAGAAGCCATGCTGAAGGTAATATCACATCCTTTCGCATATGAAGCAGGTAGCTGGGATAATGCTATGTCCCTGCGCAGAATCTACCTGGCTTCGGGGTGGGGTGGGGGGGTGGAAATCATTTTGAAAAAAGTTGCTGTGAAGAATGTTTACTTGATGAGTCCAAACTAAGAAGAGTATAAACATTCAGGTTCAGATTCAATCATGGTAATTAAAACCTATTTTACTAATTTCCAGAGAGGGATGAATAAAATATTTCCTTCAAGGAGGAAACACATTTGCCATATCTTTGGAAAAAGTAATATGAACAGATGAAAGCTGCCATACTTGTCAGAGCTGTGGCCAATCTAGCTCAGCCTTCCCCAACCACCGCCCTCCAGAAGCTGCAAACTACAGCTCCCATCATTCCCACCCAACATGGCCAATGGACAAGGATGATAGTAGTTGTAGACCAAAACATCTGGAGGAACCTTGGGGAACCTTATTCCACCCCACCCCCCAAAAAAACATGCAAGGGATTTATAAAGAAATGCTAAAGCACTTTCAGGAACATACATTAAAAGAGTAGAAAAGACTCATCGCACTGGGACTTCCTGTGCAGTGTGTAAACAGAAATAGAGGAACCAGACTGTACTTGAGTAATATGAAGTCTGTGACACCATAACTTTATAAAAGCACTGTAACCTTTATGAAAGCAAGGTAACAACACTCCAAGTAAAGGCAGCAGCCTAATCCATCAAAGCAAAATTCCATAATCTAAACAAGGTCTCCAATTAAAATAAATAAAACTGAGGGATGCTCTTCATCTAGTTAGACTTCCATCCTGTTCTCAGGTCTAACCCTGGTTCTTGTTAGACCCAGATTAAAATACAAATCCTGAAGGAATCCTCTCTTTCCAGTCAAGCAGGATAGACGTGAATGCTGAGCCAAGTCTTTAAAGCTGGATTGGGACAGAGGAGTCATTGTTTTACTACTCCAGAATGAGAAAGTAATGGAAATGTAACAGGGTAGAAGATGTAACAGGGGTAGAAGACATGGTATAGTTGGCACCTCACCCCCTGGTGCCTTGTCCTACCTGATCCATGTGATCTGTGTGGATCAATGGTGGGAAAACTCAGGTCTGGGGCCAAATCTGGTCATTCCGAGGTCCCAACCCAGCCCTCCAGTGTTCCCCAGTTGGCCATCCACACTTCCTCTGACCCCCACCCCCATCCTTTGCTTGTTTCCTTGCTTTTGTTCCATCTTTTCTCCATTCTAGAAGGTTCAAATGCCTCTGAAACTCTTTGTTACTGGCAGTAAGAACTTTAATCAACAATATTCTGGTATTGTGGCTACACCCACTTCACTTTGGCCCCACCCACCACTGGAATTTGGGCCCCAAGAGCTTCTCCAAAATTGAATTCAGCCATCCAGCTGTAAGAAGTTCTAAACACCTGACATAGGTCCCCACATACACAAGTGGATGACATGATCTAGCAACAGACCAACATGTTTGCCTCTGAATGAATTTGGTTGTGTTGCAACATATCCTGACCTCCTCTTCTGTTTCTGTTTTAAGAACGACCAAAGATCTCTGGAACTTTCTTTTCCTTTCTAGCTGACACAAACAGTGTGTGTGTGTGTGTGTCCCCGTATGTGCGGTGGTAGTGGTGGTGAGGACATAAATGTACCTCCTAGATTTTAGATCTAGTCATTTTTACAAGAACATTGGCATTTTGGAATCTTAAGTCATTTTGGTTGCTGAGCAGGGGGTTGGACTTGATGGCCTTATAGGCCCCTTCCAACTCTTCTATTCTATGATTCTGTGGTTTCCCCTTATATGTTGAAAAATGTCTGTGATTAGGAAGTGTGAAATTTAAGGTGCAGTTTCTGCTAGGAATTCAGTTTCCTATATATGGTTTTAGCAAAAATGGCACATTTCCAGTAGTAAGTCTGTTTATCTATTTATTTTATTAAAATATTTATGAATCACCCTTCTGCAGTCATTGTTTGGGACACTATTGCAGTCTCATAAGCATAGAAGTGCTGGCCCAAACCAAAGCAATCTGCCTATTCCTTTTACCGCCTGCCATTGTACGCAAACTTGCTCAAAGAGAATGTGTGATGAAATACAAGCTCTTGTTACAGAAGCGAAGATTCAAATAGTTGGTTTGCTGTGGAGGAAGAGCAGGCAATTTTATTCTTTACTGTAGGGGGGAAACAAACTCAAAAAGAATATTCAACACCTTTCAACACCTACACTATTCCAATATACAAATTTTAAGAGTTTTATTGTGACTGTTGTTGAAAGTGTGTATGTTGGGTTTCTTGTTATTTTAATCCATTGGATTATTAGTTGTTGCTTTTTTTGTTTGTTTGTTTCAAATGCTGGTTCAAATACATTTCAGAGTAAAATTAACTGGATAAATAAAATAAGAATATATAACGAAAGGTGATAACTAAGGGCCTTGCTAGACGAGGCCTTAGCGCGCTTTGAGGTCCAGTTTCCCTGCTGTGCGTCCACATGACGCACAGGGGAATCCGGGCCCAGGCTGCACTGAAGCCTCCCCTAACGCGCCATAAGCGAAGTCGCTTATGGCGCGCCTTAATCACATTCCGCGCCTGAGGCCGGGGCTGCGGAATGTCTAGCAAAGTGCGTGGCTTTTTGCGGCTACTCACTTACTCGCGAGTAGGTGGGAAAAGCCACGGAGTGGGCACAGCGCTCAGCGCTGTGCCCATCGGGCCGGGGGAATCCCGAGGGGGGAGATAGGGGGGGAAGGCCGGACCGGCAGGAGAGGGGGGGAAGCCGGACATCGGGGATGGGATGGGGGGAGGGACAGACAACCGGGGATGGGATGGGGCTGAAGGACAGACAACCGGGGATGGGGCCGAGGGACAGACAACCGGGGATGGGATGGGGGGAGGGACAGACAACCGGGGATGGGATGGGGGAGGGACAGACAACTGGGGATGGGATGGGGCCAAGGGACAGACAACTGGGGATGGGATGGGGCCAAGGGACAGACAACCGGGGATGGGATGGGGGGAGGGACAGACAACTGGGGATGGGATGGGGGGAGGGACGGACAACCGGGGATGGGATGGGGGGAGGGACAGACAACCAGGGATGGGATGGGGCTGAAGGACAGACAACCGGGGATGGGGCCGAGGGACAGACAACCGGGGATGGGATGGGGGCGAGGGACAGACAACCGGGGATGGGATGGGGGAGGGACGGACAACCGGGGATGGGATGGGGCCAAGGGACAGACAACCGGGGATGGGATGGGGGGAGGGACGGACAACTGGGGATGGGATGGGGGAGGGACAGACAACTGGGGATGGGATGGGGGAGGGATGGACAACTGGGGATGGGATGGGGCCGAGGGACAGACAACCGGGGATGGGATGGGGCCGAGGGACAGACAACCGGGGATGGGATGGGGGGAGGGACGGACAACCGGGGATGGGATGGGGGGAGGGACGGACAACTGGGGATGGGATGGGGCCGAGGGACAGACAACCGGGGATGGGATGGGGGGAGGGACGGACAACCGGGGATGGGATGGGGGGAGGGACGGACAACTGGGGATGGGATGGGGGGAGGGACGGACAACCGGGGATGGGATGGGGCTGAGGGAAAGACAAACGGGGATGGGATGGGGCCGAGGGACAGACAACCCGGGATGGGATGGGCGGAGGGACAGACAACCGGGGATGCGATGGGGGAGGGACAGACAACTGGGGATGGGATGGGGCCGAGGGACAGACAATCGGGGATGGGATGGGGGGAGGGACAGGCACAGTGAGGGCCTTGCTAGACGAGGCCTTAGCGCGCTTTGTGAGCCGGTTTCCCTGCTGTGCGTCCAGATAACGCACAGGGGAATCCGGCGCCAGGCCGCGCTGAAGCCTCCCCTAACGTGCCATAAGCAAAGTCGCTTATGGCGCGCCTTTTTCGCAGCCCCGACCTCAGGCCGGAGCTGCGAAACGTCTAGCTACTTCCGTGGCTTTTTGTGGCTACTCGCTTACTCGCGAGTAGCCGCAGAAAGCCGCGGACTGGCCACAGCACTGAGCGCTGTGCCCATCGGCCGGGGGAGATCGCAAGGGGGGGAGAGGGTCAGGGAGAAGGCCGGACCCACCAGGAGAGAGGGGGGGAAGCTGGACATCGACGATGACAAGGGAGGGGGGGCAAAGATTGGGGATGGGGCTGCCGAGGGAGGGGGGGAGAAGATCGGGGATGGGGCTGCCGAGGGAGGGGGGAGAAGATCGGGGATGGGGCTGCCGAGGGAGGGGGGGAGAAGATCGGGGACGGGATCGGGGATGGCGGATGCGGGGAGGACGAGCGAGCAGGCAGGGGCCTATGGGGAGGGATCAGCAGCAGGTGGGGGGGGCTAAATTAAAAATAAACCCCTTACCTTCTCCGCAGTCTTCGGGCCGCACATGGCCCCTTTAAACTGAAAAAAATGGCGGACGCTGCAGGGATCGCGAGGTCCCTGCACGTCCGGCGTCTGGAAGCCCCGGGCACGCGCGCTAACGTCAGCGCGCCATCGCCCCGCCTCCCTGCCGGCTTATACCAGCAGGTCTAGCAAAGCCCTGAGTTGTCCTGGCAGAATTTGGACCTTTGGCTGCAAAGGATGTAGTCAATCTGATTTCGGTGTCGGCTATCTGGTGAAGTCCATGTATAAAGCCGTCTTTTTGGTTGTTGGAAGAGAGTGTTTGTTATGCACAGTGAGTTGTCCTGGCAGAATTCTATCAGCCTATGTCCCGCTTCATTTTGTTCTCCTAGACCATGCTTACCTGTAATTCCAGATGTCATTTGACTGCCCGCCTTAGCGTTCCAGTCTCCTGTAACGAAAATAACATCTCTTTTTGGTGTATTATCCAGTAGGTGCTGCAGATCCTCATAGAACTGATCTACTTCTGCTTCTTCAACATCTGTGGTTGGGGCATATATTTGGATCACTGTGATGTTAAATGGCTTACCCTGAATTCGAATTGAGATCATTCTATCATTTTTTGGATTGTATCCAAGCACTGCTTTAGCCACTTTATTATTAATTATGAAGGCTACTCCATTTCTTCTGTGATCTTCTTGTCCACAGTAGTAGATCTGGTGGTGATCTGATGTGAAGTGGCCCATTCCAGTCCATTTCAGTTCACTGATACCCACTCCCCATTATCCCAGTCTCTGTACCTAACAAATCTTCTAAGACAAATGAGTTTCTGTGATATTATTTTATTATTCAAATAGCATCTCAGCTGCAGGCACTCTTAAATGAAACTGATTATCTGAATGCATTCCAGTCTGGAATCAGGTCTGGTTGGAATCAGCCTTTGTCACCCTGATGGATGACCTTCTTCAGTAGAGGGACAGCGGGAGTGTGACCCTGTTACTTCTTGATCTCTCAACAGCTTTAGATACTATTGACCACGGTATTGTCCTGGATCTCCTCTGTGAGTTGGAGGCACTGTTCTACAGTGGTCCAACTTGTACTTGTGATATCAGTTCTGGAGAATAGCATTGGGTGAGTGTGGCCCAGCCCCAGGGCAGCTGAACTGTGGGGTGCCACAGTGCACCATCCTGTGCTAAATGTGGTCATCAGGAGATTTGGGGCAAGGTGTCACTGGTATGCTCATGATTCCCAGTTCTGGTTCTCTGTGGCATCTGAATTGGGAGAAGCTGTTCACTTTCTGAAGCATTGCTTGGATGCAGTTATGGCTTGGAAGTTGCAACAAATGCAGAATGTAACAGCTAGGGTGCTCACTGGGACACCCAGCAATGCTTACATACCATGTGTGTTAAATGAACTGCACTGACTGCCTATTAGCTACCCTAAGGCTATGCTACTGTCATACAAAGCCCTAAACAACTTGGGACCAGGATGCCTAGCAGACCTGGCTTTTGGACAGTATAGATATGAAATAAATAAATAAATAAATAAATAAATAAATAAATAAATAATATTAATAATAATATAATATACAATAATTCTGAAATTAACATAATGCTCACATGCAATACCTTGACGAAGGGTCTTCTCTGTAGTGGTGCCAACCTTTTGGAAAACTCTCCCGCATGCAGTTTGAGAGGCAGACAATGTGGCATCTTTCAAATGCCTCCTGAAAACACACTTGTTCACCCAGGCCTTCCCTGGGCTGTAATTAAATTAATCATGCTGCTCTATCTTAGTGCTCTATGTGCTATTATTGCAACTGGAATTGGTTTTAATGTTGTATCTTTATATTGTATTTTAAATGTGATTTTAAAATTTATATATATGAACTGCACAGGAATTTTTTTATATTTAGCAGTACATAAATATCTCAAATAACTAACTAACATTTTTAATCCACCCAATAACAAATGTTCTCTAGGCAGATTACTAACAGCTAAAATAATAAAAAGCAATATAAAAGGCAATGAATAGCTCAAGAAAAATATATATGAAATATATAAAACCAGCTGTAAAATCGATCTTATGGTCAGGCAAGAGCACAAGGAACTGTACATGCCACCAAGACTGCATCCCAGAATGTGCAGTGGTCTAATCCACCTAGGTCAGGAGTGAGAAACAACTGTTTTGATCCCATGAAAGGCTGTTGATCCAGTGGAAAAGTCATTTGGGGTGTGCAGCTGTTAGTGGGCAGAGTCAAGACTGATAGTAGGCAGAGCCAGAACCAAAAGTGGGCAACATTTACAAGATTGTATAGTATATGTTCTCTCTCTCGCTCGCTCTTTCTCTCACTCTCTGTTAACCCCTCTCTGTGGGCTGTATGAAATTAGGTTCATGCAGCCCACAGAGTATTGCAAATCACTCGCAATTAGTATTTCAAATCACTCCTAATTTTATGTTACAAGGACATTATAAAAAATAACAAAGCACACATTTCCCCATAAAGGTTACATTACTCTTTGGGCACACACTAATCCTCACATGAATCTTTCCCTTGGTCCCTTTCTAAAAGAGAACAGAAATCTTTCTGTGGCCAGTTTTGTGTCAATCCTCAAAAGGTACATTTCTCACTCAGTCCTTTAATGCTGTCAGTTCATCTAAATTTCTAAGTCAAGAGGTTTAACCACTATTTCAGTATGAAGCACCTAGTTAAACTGTTACACAGACCATTCACATTAAATGGTGAGGGAAGAACGGTGCACACCTACAGTAATAGCTACTCTCCAGTGAGCTTAATTTTTCTTCATTGCGAGGGTACGTAGAAGACTCTTCTTCTTCTGTAATTCCATCTGCTTGGCAAAAAATCTGTGGGTACATTTCAAGGATGTTCACACAAAAGATCCAAAAGATGATGTTGTCCTTTGCCAGGATTGCCTGTCATGCTGCTGACATCTCAATATGCCTAGCTTACAAACCTCCTCAAATCTGTTGCCAGTTCAGCAAAGGATCCCACTTCCTTCCTTTTACTGCTCGTGGAATGGTTCCCAAGTCAATTTGACATGTGCCCTGATCCAAACAGCTGATCTTAGGCATTAAACAAATCTTCACAAGAGGATATGTTCTATCAAAGCAGTAGGGCTTGACCCACTCTGCCTCACTGATAGTAATACCCTTTTCTCTCCATCATTTCAATCATTTGTGTTTGGCATGATCACAAACTGCAGTATATTGTCTTCCCAGTCTGCTTTGGCTCTTTAACATAGAGCTTCCAGATTATTCCCGCTGTAGTGGCCTTCATCTGTGATATGCCTGCTGTAGAGATTTGATGTCAGTCACTGGCAAGAACTGTATGGGCAATGTTACTGGGTTTATAAACTTGGAGACTTATGGAAGATGAAACAGGCAACAGTGGCAAGATGCAACAGTAGAGTCACACACTAATGTAGTATACCACACAATACAGCTTTTTGCAACCAGCTTTTGAATATTGTATTCAGTTTTTACAACCAATTCAATCAACTGAATCTTCATACGCCTCGTGAGGTTTCATGATATGGCATATAGATGCATCCTAAGAAAATAAGAAGAGCCATCAGACCAGCATCTATCTAGTCCAGTATTTTGTATGCACAGTGGCCAGCTAGCTGTTGACAGGAAACCCTCCCAACGAGATCTGAGACAATACAGAGGTCTGCAGTGCAATCCATAAAGTTGGTGGTGGGATTGAGGGAAGTCATGTGACCTGGAGAGTAGAGCTAGTGATGCATCCTACCTCTCCTTGATTACATGGGGATTCCTTTGTGCAAGAAATGCATAAAGGGGCTACAGGGGCAAGCACTTCAGTTATGTTGCTCTAGTCTTTTACCTGCTTTGCCTGCATGGTTGAGCTGGACTTGTCTCCAGTAGACTCTGACAGAAGAATGTAGTCACAGCATATGACCCTGAGAACCCAGCCAATAACGTGTACTTTGAAGCCTTTATAAAAAATTGATCAAGATGTGATGGGTGTAACCTTTATCTGAATGTTTTGAAGAATATATTCTGATACAATATAAAGCTAATATTCGATTATGGAAAAGATGTAAATGAGGCGCATCTTTAAAACATAGTACAAATTATAAATTGCAGAAGTGATTCTTGCTTCTCTTAAGAATCAGGGGAATGCTATTAGTTATTTTAGCAAATACTATTGAATAATAACCAAGATACTGAATAAAAATCAAGAATCTTTGTGTCACTTTTGCCTGCCTTCACCCATAAGTCAGTGTTTCTGCATTAACTTAAGAGAAAAAATATGTGTAGCAATTTGCATTTAAATACATTTTAAAGGCATATCCCTCAAATTATATATTTCTAAAGATTTTCCATCACAATGTACCCTTTAAACTGTATTCTGTTGCTTAAGTTGATGAGAAGTTCAGTGATAATTCTGATCCCAAAACCAGATAAAGATTTGACTAATCCCGATTCTTATAGACCTATTTCTTTAATAAATCAGGATGCTAAAATTTTTACATCTATTATGGCCAAACGGCTAAATAAATTTTTGGCAGAATATATAGGAGCAGATCAATGTGGGTTTGTGGTAGGAAGGCATATGCATAATTTAGTGGGTAGAGTTTTAAATGTAATAAATGTAATAAAAAAAGCAAATATTAAGGCAGGTATTATGGCATTAGATATTTTTAAAGCTTTTGATTGTGTGAGCTGGCAGGCACTAAAGAGTATTATAGATAAATTGGGATTTGGAAATAAATTTAAAAATGTAATAGAACAGCTATATTCCCAAAATACGGCGGTAGTGGTGGTAAATGACGGACTTACTGAAAAGATACGACTAGCCAGAGGAACAAGACAAGGATGTCCGCTCTCGCCGGTCCTGTTTGTAATGGTTATGGAAGTTTTGGCGAAGGCACTAAGGGAGGATGAAGAGTTAGAAGGAATTGGAGAGGTAAGGGAAATAAAGTTAAACATGTTTGCGGATGACACTTTATTGACCATTAAGAATCCATTAAGAAAATTAGAAAGAATTAAATATCAGTTGAGGGAATTTGAGGAAATTACAGGGTTAAAAATAAATTGGTCTAAATCAGAGATGATGTTGTTTAACTATACCAAGAAGGAAGAAAAGGATTGGGAATTTAAGGGAATGGAATTGAAAGTTAAGAATGAGATTAAATATTTGGGAATTAAAATTACAAAAAATTTAGAGAATCTTGAAAAGGAAAATTTAACGAGGTTAAAGAAAGAGGTATTAGAGAAATTGGAGAAATATAAAAGATTAAATTTATCTTGGTTCGGAAGAATAGCCTTAATAAAAATGAAGATATTAGCTAAAATTAATTTTGTATTTAGAATGTTACCTATAAAAATATCAGAAACCGAGATAAAAAGTTGGCAAAATATTATTAATAAATATTGTAATGGAGAAAAGAGAGCAAGAGTGAATAAAAATAATTGGTACCTAAGCCAAAAAAAGGGGGGAATGGGTCTCCCAAACATAAAATTATACTACGTAGCAAATAGATTAAGACATGTTGTAGAAGCAATTATGGGAGTAGGAGATTTATATTGGATGGAAGAAAAAACCATAAATAAGGTAGAGATGAATTTGGAGAATGTTTTTTTTAAAGACGGAGGAAGAAAGTGGGTTGGAAGTATAGATAATCCACTCCTGAGGACTCAATGGGAAATTTGGAGTAAATTTAAAGGGAAGCTGCTTCCGAGCAACTCTCCCTTAGCACCGATAATAATGTTAAAGAATTTCCCAGAGGATCTAAAGGGTAGATTATGTAAAATATTAAAAGAGAAAAATAAAATAAGATTAAAGGATTGGGTAAGAGATATTAAAACAAGAGAGGATATGGAAAATTTGTTAAAGGAGAAGAAGCTATCTTGGCTAGAATATGGTCAATTAGAGCAATGGAATAAAAAGTGGATTAAAGATAATAGAATGTGCAGAAAGATGACGAGGTTTGAAGAATTAGTAGTAAGTAAGGAGGAAGGGAAAGGAGGTAGTATAGTTTCAAAAGGATTAATGAGTGAAATATATAAAATATTGTTAGAGAAGGAATTTAGAGAGAATACAGAGAAAATGGTTTGGGAATCAGATTTGAAGATACAAATAGGGCGACAGAGCTGGGAGGGACTATGGAAACAAAGAGTGTTGAGAAGTTTATCAGTAAGAATAAAGGAGAATTATTTTAAAATTCTATGGAGGTGGTACCTAACCCCGGTTAGATTGAATAAGATAAGTGATCAACATTCAGCAAATTGTTGGAGAGGTTGTGGGGAAAAAGGAACGTATTTACATATGTGGTGGCAATGCAAATATGTACAAAGATTATGGAAGATGGTGTTCTCAGAAATTGAAGAAATAGTGGGAATGAAAATAGAACAAACACCAAAAATAGCATTGCTGTCACTATTTGAAGATATAAAGTGTGGAAAAGGAACTATAGAGCTGATATCGAATTTGTTGGTTGCAGCACGACTGATGGTAGCTAGGAACTGGAAGATCCAAGGGGAATACTCTATTGAGGAATGGTATAAAGAAGTCTGGGACATAGCCATTAATGATAAACTGACATGTAATATTAAGTGGAGAAAAGGCGTAACTAAAATAAATGAGTTCGAAGGAATTTGGAAACAGTTCCTAGTGTTTGTGTTTACTAAGGGAAGTGGGAAACCACCAGCAGAAGAAACGATTAGATTTTGGACTCAAGAATGATCCCGAGGTGGGGGGTGCACTTTTATGTTAAGAACGAAGATGTTGTAGTATGATAAGGTATATGTAATAGTTTTTGATATTTGTACTCAACAATCATTCAATATGTATGCAGCAGATATTTGATGTTTTTTTTTTCTTATTGTGTTTTGTTTCAGTTATATTTTGGTAATGTTTATCTATGTTTATATAGTGTTGAAAATGAATAAAAATTTAATAAAAAAAAAAAGTTGATGAGAAGTTCAACTGCAACAGTCAGAGAAGTGTGATATCTCTTGGGTAGTTAAATTCCGATTCACCCATTAATCCAAGAAATGTAGACCTGGTCAATATGTATCAGAATTCGCAAAGATCGAATTTCTTGAGCATCACTAGGTGTTAGCAGCTGGTAGACGACATAGAAAGAATTAATTCATTGAATCAATTATTCTTTGGCCTTTTTACTCTGAACCCCAGTGGGTAATATTTAAATAGGCACTTTTATAAGAGGAAATGAAAACGTGAAAACATAACAAAAGGAATAAGCAGATGAAATGCAGGCACTTGAGTGGCTGGACCCCTGGCACTCAACATCTAGGGACATTTAATATTCACATGCTGCTTTTCACATTTACATACTGTGTTTGGTAACAGTTTTCTAATAGACAAGACTGGCCAAGAAGAAAAGAAATTGTACTTCTGACACAAAATCTACAAGCTCACGTAATATTTCCATAAAGTATTCCTGTGTTCACGAGGAGTGAGGCATTTAATCCACTAAAGGAGTGACAGAATGCCTTTGTGTTTTCACCTTCAGCTCACCTCCATGCAAAACTCATCAATCTCTCACACAATGATTCATTTCACAAACACAATGCTTACAGTTCTCACACGACGTCTAGGGCAGGTGAACAGTATACACATAATTTCAGACTTAAGGATTCAATTTAAATTCTGGAGCCTAAGGAATTTCTGAAATGATAAGTCTGTATTGCCACTGTTGGGTTTCTTTTCAAAGGCTATTTCTATTCCTTGAATACAAAACTGTCCAGAGAAGATACTGATGAAGCTGTCTTTTGGAATTCAAGCATCAGTTACCTTGAGAGGGAATGGTAGTTTGTCTGTGGCACAGAGATGTCATGCATCTTGTGCAGGATACTCTAATGGCAAATCTCTCTCTCTCTCTCTCTCTCTCTCTCTCTCTCTGTGTGTGTGTGTGTGTGTGTGTGTTTGTGTGTGTGTGTGTGTGTGTGTGTGTGTGTGTGTGTGTGTGTGTGTGTGTGAAGTCTGTTGGATTCATTTAGCAGCTGTAAGATACATTTAGCAGGGATAATGCCAAATCTTGTTTACAAAGCTCTTTCGAAAAGGATTATTTCATGGTCTGAAAAGCTTGGTTCTTCTTTCCCCTCCTGCCTAGCCATGATGTTTACCTCCTACTAGTTGTCTGGCCACTAAGTGTAAAATTTATCCCCTCCCTGGTCCAAGCTCCTGGCCACCCCGTTGAATAACAGCCTCCCCAGAAACCCCTTTCTTGTTCAGTACTGTAGGATGCCTTGTCTTCTTAGGCTGTCTTACTAGCCATTGACATATTGGGTATGTTCCTCTCTACTTCCTCTTGGCAACCAGGAAAAGGGCCTTTTCTTCTGTAGCTCTCTGACTGTGGAATGAGCACCCTATCAAGGTTTGCCTGGCACCTACGTTGTACCACTTCCGGCGCCAGGTGAAGAACTTTTTTATTTTCCCAATATTTTAGCATGTCACTGTCCTAGTCTTTAACTATGCTGTTTTTTAAATCTGTATTTTAAATCTCTGCATTGCTGCTCGGTTTTGTTCTGGTTGTATTTTTATATCATGGTTTTAAGCTTCCATATATTATATTTTATGCTGTACCTTATAGTTTTATTTTTGTGAACCCCCAAGAGAGCTTTTGCTATTGGGCGATTTAGAAATGAAAAAAATAAATCAACCCCTTCGGTTCCTTCTTCTCAAGAAACAAAGGGTCCATATGCGCACGCAAATACCTTGTGTTCAAAAAGAAAAGCAAGAAAAAAACTCAGGCTTCAGAGAAAATGATGTCATCTCCAGGATTTTGCTTTTGCATTAGGTCATACTAGGGATAAGCCTTGGAATCCATTTTTCAAGTATCTGTTGGCTTTTGCAGGGGAAGTGACCAACGAGGGCTTATCTATCTCTCCCACCATTTATAATTAAGGATGTAGGTTTACAGGTCATGTAAGTAACATATCACATTGATTTGAGCCCCAGCACCTTGCTTCTTAGAAATTAAGCAGTTCCTACAGCTCTTCTGCCATTATAATGTGCAACTGGATAGCCCAAATCCTTCTCCTTCCAAAAAACCCATTCCTGCCTTGCTCCCTGATACCTTTCTTGTAGCGCTTCACAGAGATTATTTCTACCTGCAGTACTCTTCCTTCCCCTCAGCAATTTCTGTATTCTTCTACTCTACCTTCGGCTATATTGTGCCAGGCCCCAACCAGCAATCCATGGTCAGTACCAGGGCTGCTCCAGGGAGCTGCTCCATCCTATCCACAAAATGGTCTTCTCCAGGTTTCGCCCCACTGGTCTTCTTTGCAGCTGTCTCCCTCCCTCCCTGACATAGGCACTGTTTGTAGGAAGGCTTCGCTGCATCAAGTAGGTTACAAATTACGATATCAGATATTCTGTGGGTAGGTGTGACAAGCTCTGAAGCAGATTTACAGAGCGTGTGGCCTCTTGTGTAGTAGAGCAGAATGTTTGATCAGGGTGCTGTGGCTGAGAGGATAATGCTAAAGCCCTCCAGCAAAGGATCAAAGGGAAATTCTCCTGGCTTGCCTGCGTTATTCGCTCTCTTGCAGTTAAATAAAAATGCAGAGCTTGAGCTAACCTGCATGTTTACCAACTTTTCACTATGGTGACATCTTGAAATTCCGCAGAGGCAGCCTTGCCAATTGGCATTCTATCCCATTGGTGAGGATTTATGTATGAGCATTGTGAATGTGTTGTACTGCAAAGTCTAGAGGGGATTCAAAGCAAATGGGTGCTTCGGGTACAGCCTGTTGCATGATAAATACTATAAATGCACTAAGTTAAGACAATGAGTTTGTGCCATTAACTGTGATAGTTATTCTAGTAAGCAGGCAAGCCTGTTGTCAGGGCTCCACAAAGCCGCTTTAGATTTTCTGCACCTTGCATGCTGTTTGCATGAGTGTGCAGAAATGTGCCAAATACATTAAAAGAGAAAGAGAGATAAAATAGGATATAACAGCTTTTTCTCCAATGCCACAAGGCGCTGTTACTTTCTGAAATGGCCTCATTCATGATCATGGCCCCAAGGGTAAAGTCAGATGGTTGGTGCCTTTAAAGCAGCTATTAGTATTCAGGCAAGTCAGAGGTCTGTGCTTGCTATTGATATTACTCTGTTGTAAATGGACTGTTACAGTCTCCTCCATTATCATCTTGATCGTAAATAGTGGCTTAAAGAACAAAAAAGTATAACTGGTTGCAATGTTGCTGAGCTATTGGAAACAAATAACTTGAAAGGACAGCAAGGTGAATATGAGATGAAAAGTCAGGCTTTTGTTGATGGCATATACACAGTTCTATCCACAGATCCCTCAGCTGGAAATGGGATAATTCCCTCAGTCAGTTGCCCTGCCACTCATGGGCTGTCGAATGTCAAACATTTTCAGGAGGATGAAGAGGGCAGATGTGGCCTCTATTGGTTGCATCGTTGGAAGGATTTATTCCTCTATATTTTTTCCTTACAGCAAAGCTTCATATTCATATCCTAGCAGGTGCAAGAAAGGTTCAGCTTGGTGAGAATGTTATAATGAGTTGTGTCTATCGCTGTCCATCTGCCAGTAGAATGGATTGATTCTCTTGGACTTTTGCCTTTGCAGCAGGATATGCCCTTGTTCTCTCGCCACACCTATCCCCACAAATCAGTTTTATAGTGTTGAGGAACCTTCTGGATCCATTTTGGATGGGATACAAGGGGTACCAGTGGGGAGGAGAGCAAGGGGAAGTCCCATTGAATTAGCAGATGTTCATATATTGTATGCAGCCCAGTAAGTGGAACTTGATATATAACCATGCCTAATTTAGGGCACAATCTTATCAAGATGCCTGTCAGCCTCTAAACTTAATCCCATGCAGGGCAGGAGATGCACAGAGGTGATTATTGCTTCTGCATCCTCTCACTTTGATTTTTTTTTTTTTTTTTTTTTTGCTAAATGGGTGATTTCACTCATCTAGTTGGATTGTTGCAGAGCAGGGGAAAAGGATGCTGGGGTAGCTGAAGGATTCTTCATAAGCTGGCCACTCTGGTCTCCTCCCCTTCCTGCCTATTGAACTGCCCCCTTCCACTTCACCGAGGTCACATTTCCAAGCTTGTAGAGACAGCCAGTGTGGTTCTCTATACACTGGTTGCAAGGGGAGGGGGTAGGAAGCTCAGGCTCCTGTGTCAGAGGGCAAAGCACTGTCTCCAGCCTCAGATCCAGGAATCTGAAGTATCCTACTCTCCCCCCTCCCAAGACACTGGCTAGGGTCTATTGCATTGCTTGCCCCATCATCTTCATTGTAGTTAATGTAACAAAAATGTTGGTTCACATGCCTATTTGTTTTGTACAAGTCCTCACTGGTAAACACCTCTGGATCTCAATGAGAAGTAAGGTTTTTGGGGCATTTTTGCTAAAATTTAGAAATAGGAGTCGATCTATCTCACTTGTTTTCAACATAATTCTTTATTTTACTCTACACATCATTTGCCATAATATTTCAGGGGTCAAATTTCCCTTCCCTTTCCCTGACCTGTCCCTCATACATAAAGAACTTGTAACTATCTTGCTAATGGCAGCGCGCCTAGAAATTGCTGAGCATTGGAAAGATTCGAAGGGACCCACGTTAAATGGCTGGAAGAGGAAAGTATGGGACATAGCCTGTTCTGAAAAGTTAACATACCACCATAGGGTCTTGTCAGGGCAACTGAGATATGATCCTTTTGAAACAATATGGTCCCCTTTTGTAAACTATGTTAAAGATTCTACATAACTCATTTCTCCTTTACCATTGCTACTATCCAATTAGGTTGAAACTGGATTGGGAAAGATATATACAGTATATAAAATATATAAAGTGGATAAGATAATGCTTTACTGTTAAAACATTTTAGTATTTTTAAAGACTGTAATCATGTGTTGTAGAAACAACTGCAAATATATTTAAAAAAGGAAAGACAGAAAAGTACAAAGAAAGGATAGATTGCAAATTTGATATATTTGTTCAAAGTTAAGTTTTTGCTTTTTGGATCAAAGAATGTGGGATCTCTAGCACAGAATTCGACACCAGCTGATTTTGTACACGTGTTCCTTTTTATTTGGAGTTTTACATAGACATTCTATTAATTTAATTTCATTTTGTCATGCATTTATTTGCAGGAGTTCAGTGGAGCTAAGTCAACCCCACAATGACAGCCATTTCATAACAGTAGCCAAGAACTGGTATTGCATAGAAACTGATCATTAAAATTTACAGCAATTTATTTCCTGCTTTTAAAACCTTAATTATACATCATAGTGCTTTGCAGAATTAAATACTGCAGGTGCAAAGTTAAAACTAAAACAAAGTGTTAACAGAGGAAGAGTGAAGAAAGGGTAAAGGCAATTGAAAAAAGGTCTGTTGCCAGATAAGATCTGGAAAGTAGATGGAAAGTCAACAAAGCAGAGAGAAAAGGGATCCTGTTCTGCACAGTAAAGGCTGAAGAGAAGGTGTTTTTCATTCCAACAGTGAAATAAGGTACTAGGAAGAGACTGCAACCAGATAATCAAGGAGTGAAGCTTATAAAAACCAGCTAAAGCAGGGACAGCCCTATATTAACTCAGATTGCCAGAATTTGTTCAACAAAACTATGGTCTCAGAGGATATTTTCAGATTGTATGTTCTGCAGTCTAGTCTCTCCGCCACATTAGTTCCATAGGTTATTATGGTCTATTTTTAGCAAAAGCCTCTAGTGAAGCCCACAAATTGGTCAGGAGCCTTAGAATCATAGAATAGCAGAGTTGGAAGGGGCCTACAAGGCCATCGAATCCAACCCCCTGCTCAATGCAGGAATCCACCCTAAAGCATCCCTGACAGATGGTTGTCCAGCTGCCTCTTGAAGGCCTCTAGTGTGGGAGAGCCCACAACCTCCCTAGGTAACTGATTTCATTGTCGTACTGCTCTAACAGTCAGGAAGTTTTCCCTGATGTCCAGCTGGAATCTGGCTTCCTTTAACTTGAGCCCGTTATTCCGTGTCCTGCACTCTGGGAGGATCGAGAAGAGATCCTGGCCCTCCTCTGTGTGACAACCTTTCAAGTATTTGAAGAGTGCTATCATGTCTCCCCTCAATCTTTTCTCCAGACTAAACATGCCCAGTACTGGTAAATTCTAGAAAGTAGTCCAAGAAACCCAATTTATCTAAGAATTTAATGCTTTATGGCCTCTGTACTCCTTTACTATGTCTCTTTTAACGTAAAGTCTTCAAGAAAAATATATAACACAGGACAAGAAATAAGGGAAGAAATCATGACTTCTATCATTTATCTGGGTTTTTAAGAATCTTATATAACTGCATGATATATTCAAAATTATTAAGATTGTAGTTTTCAGACTTTCCTTAATTAACTTTATGCTCCTCTTCTTTTGCTCACATTATCCTCCTTTTAAAAAAACCCCAACAGCTAGGAAGAATGTAGGCTAGGTAAATGTGAAACAGCGAAGCTTCACTTGGAAAAACCGCAAACATTACAACATGCTACAGGGGCCGAAAGTGACAGCAATGGATCTGTTGCATTAGGAACATAGGAAACTTCCTTATACTGAGCCAGACCACTGATTCATCTTGCTCAGTATTGTCGACAGTGACTGACAGTGGCTCTTCAGGGTTTTGGGCAGAATTCCTTCCAAGCCCTACCTGCAGAGATTGAACATGGGACCTTCTGCATACAAAGCATGTATTCTAACATTGAACCATGATGTTTTCTATACATTATGTACAAGTGCACACACGTGGATACCACATGGATAAAAGGAAAGTGTCAGCTGTATTCAAAAGACCATAGTGGTAATTAACTATAATGTGTTATCCAAACAACACTTAAAATACACAGAGAATCTGAAGTTGTCAGTTGCTGGAAATGGTTATAGGAAAACATAGTTTAGGTCAGAATTTTTTCCCCAACCTGGGTGTTTGGCCTACAGCTCCCATCAGTCTCAGCCAACATGACCAATGGCCAGGGATGATAGGACTTGTAGGCCAAAACATCTGAAGGAACCCAGTTTGGGGAAGGCCACTTTAGATGTTGGACCAGAGCTCTCATCTCAATTGTCTACCGCTAGTAGCTGCTAACTATTGAGTTCCACCTGTAGCTGATAATGGGACCGTTCAGATGACGCTGAGCTTTCTGTGGTTAACTTAACCATGTTTCTCTGTGGTCAGCACTAAGCACAAGCTGTACAGTCATACACAGCACTGTATGCCATGCCTGGTTCCCAGTTTCCTTAACCACACACTAACCACAAACCTGTTAGATGAGCACCTGAGTCCTTTGAATGCTCCACCCAATATCCCATCAGTCCTGATGCTAAGAGAGCCAGCAGTTGCGCCCACCATTTTAGTTCTGTCTCTGCAGCCAGCAGCCATTTATTTTGTACTGCAACCCTTGAAGCTAGCGAGCCCTGTGTTCTTTGCCTCAAACGCTGCTCCCCATTCAGGGTTATTGATCCTCCACCCTTTCAGCAGCCAAAACTTACGCCAGCAGATTTGTTTATACTATTGCGCCTTCCCAAGCTTGCTGCCATTTTGGGAGGGTCTCCCACTCTGATGTAAGTGCTTGGACATTTTGAGGAATCAGGACTGGGTCGTATGGGAGACATACCATTGGGAAGTAAAAAGGAGTAGATTCAGTATGCAGCCATGGGAAATGCATGTATCATTCGAAAAATGAGACCAATGATGCAAAATGGCAGCAGCTGTGGCCATAACTAGCACTGCAGCAGTCAGGAGCAGCAAGTGAGCCTGCAGGCTAGAGAGTCCTGGGCGATTAGGGTCACTCTATGCTGCTAACTCTATGATTTCGGCCCTTTAACCACAGGTGCATTGCACATGACACCTTAGGCCAAAGTTAGTGCCACTAACCCAGCTGCAGGATGGGGTTAGTGAAGCCAGCCATAATGTGGTTAGCAGGGGCACCTGGTTAAGAAAAGCACAGTGCACATGACACTGTAAACCCTGCTGCTTCACCAAAAACCCTTAACTAGCAGGTCATCTGAACAGGCCCCACAATTCCTTCTGAAAACATGCTCTTGATAAAAAATAAATCATGCAGTGAAGATGATCTTATTCGGAAAGGATATTATGGGTGTTAGGAACTGGTGGAATGCTTAGAAACCAATGTCTATAGAGAATACCACAGTGATATCTGAAGTTGCTTGACCTCAATAAACAAAGTGACTGTCAACAAGTATGTGTGATGTATCAAAATGTGATAATCCAGTCATATAATGTGAAGTATTGATTTCCCTGTAAGAAAAAGAAAAGTTACAGTTAGGAATGGCAAGACATTTTGACCAAGGTGAACTCAAAATGTAAACTCTGCTCTCCTCCTCCAGCTAAAAATATGCCCATATTTCACTAACGAGCTTAGCCCTCTTCTGGCTGGGCATAATTTAAAATGAAGTTTGTACCTGTTCGTGTCAGCCCTCCCTGCCAGTTTCTCCCAATGCCTGATTGTTAGGAAAGAGGAAAGACCTCTTTTTAGCAGAGAAAGTATGCTCTGAGTGCATGCTGCATCCATTTGAGAATCTTCAAGCATTTTTGCCAGTACTCTCGAGGGGTTCCTTTCCTGATAGTTCAACAGGAATGTCAACAGGAATCCCAATATTTTTCAGGGTGCACACTTAGTCCAATTACAGCAATAAAGGTTTTCAGTATACATTTACTTTTTTGAAGTTTGGTTTGTTTAATTTAAACATTAAACAATATTCCCCTTGCCCATTCTTTAGAAATATAAGGATCCAGTACCATTTGTCCTGTGCTTTTTGTGAGTAACAGAGTTATCTTGTTGAAAGGACATCTGGAACAAAACATTTCTATCAAATGGGCAGTTCTTTTTTTGCATTTCAACCAGTTGATGACAAAGAACTGCATTTAGCAATCAGTGTCACTGATTTAGAATCAGTAAAACTGGATGTCTACATTTAAGTGTTTTTAGCAAATATATTTATCATTCATACTATTATTCTATCATTTGTCTGGCTTCTTTTTTTTCAGCAGTGAGACTGGTGTTCTTCTCTTCCCTGAGCACTCTTACCCTCAGTTTTCCAATTTCAAGCTTCTGCCTGCTCTCTACTCCTTTTCAGCATTCCTACATATCCTACCAACAGGACACATCTGTACCCTCTGACATTTCCCCCAATAATAATAATAATAATATTTCTTACCCGCCTCTCCCTCTGAATCGACGCGGGGAACAATTTCAAATACAAAAATACTATAAAATACATAAAACTGATTAAAACACATAAAACTAATACATTATTAAAATAACAGCCAGACATTTTAAAATTCGACTGGGTAGGCCTGGCGGAAGAGATACTATTCATTTCTCTCACAAGATATGCACTGTTTGTCAAGGTACTGATGTTTTCCCCTCAGAAGCTGGAATATTCCAGAGCTTTCCACAATATCACAGTAATTGAGTTAATAGCTATGGAGACTTCTGGCAAACAAGAGGTAGGAAAAGGGTGAAAGATAAGAGCCTGATTTAGTAATTCTGATTGAGTGTACGATGAATACATGCTAGCTTCACTGAAGGATGGGCAAATCTATCAGTTTCATGTTTTCCATCCTGTTTCTGCAGCAGTTTATGATGATTATTATTTTTTAAAGTCCACACCAAAAATTGTATGTATTGTCATGGTATTTCTCCTCATATACACATTTTTGTATGCATTTTTAAATCACGGAACTGTATCACAGTATTTGGAGAAGTGCGAATACTGAATAATAGCTGCATTTTGGTTCACGTGTTGGTTTGTGTTATCAGAGCTTTAGGCCCTCAGTGCCCTAACTTTACAGCAGAGCCAGATGGACTTAACTGCCTTTTAGTGTCTGAGAAATCCCAGCTGTGGTGATGGCATAAATCAGCAGAAGCCTGACAATGTAATGCTTTTTCACAGTTTGTTCATGGACTTTACAGGGTTGGTCAAACATAAAAGAAAACCTGCCTTAACAGACTAAATACACACAATAATTAGAACAGAAGTTGCTTCACTCAGCTTCTTAAGTAAGAAGAAAACAAACAAGAATGAAATAAATGCCTTGCTTTGAATGGTCTGCCTCTGCATTTATGGCTGAGGAATTACACAGCAGTGTCACCAGTATTCAAAAGAAGAATCCCCAGCTGGGTGACAAAATTGGGGTTTCGCTTAGGGCTGTGCACGGACCCCCCGATCCACTTCTCATCCAGATTCACAACTTCTGGATCAGGTCCGCTCCTCTCTACAGCGATCCGCCTATGGTCTGCTCCGCTTCGCTGCGGAGCTCCGGATCCGAATCGGAGCTCCACGTTTTCCCCATAGACTTGCATTGAAATTCACATGCCTATAACTTTTTTTCTGTTAATGTTAGAAACCTCAAAATCGGCATCCTGAGAGCTTATCCATGTATCCACATTCCTGCCCAGTTGGAAGCAAATCCAAGTATCCCCTGATTTTGAAAATCCTATACCCCATTTTCAGAAATGGGATTTACTCTGACATTTTTACAGATACAAACTTGAAAGTGGGCACCCTCACAGATGCCATCTAGATCCACATTCATGGCAAGCTTCAAGCAAATCCCATCATCCCCTGATTTTTGGCAATTTTTCCCCTTTTAACTCAGCCCAATTCAAGTCCCATACTAGAACAGTTTTCGCGTTAGAAACCTCAAAAATGGCACCATGAGAGCTTATCCATGTATCCACATTCACACCCAGTTGGAAGGAAATCCAAGCATCCCCTGATTTTTGGGGAATATGTGAAAATCCCCCACAAAAAAGGACAGTATGCCCATAAGGAAACCATGCCTGCCCATAGGGATCCATTGCAAAGTGCTTGCCCATAGCAATCAATAGCACAGATTATTTGGGGCAATCAAGATTTTTTCTAAATAAGGATCTTCATCTCAGGTGAAACACTTCCAAAAATGCACACAAACACCAAGAAATCTTAAACAGGGTGAGCGTGCAGTGCAGCTGCCTTTTATCACACGGAATGATACCCTGAGTCAAAGCAGGACACACACAAACCATCCCTGCGAGGTGGGCAGAGAGGAGGACAGGCAGCATGCCCCTTTATCACTGGGAGCAAGCATGCCAGAGGCTTGTGGGGTTGAACTATAAAGCCCATAATCTAGTACATCTCCCAGGCACCAGGAGGGCAGTGAGGCAGGCAGAGATGTACGACTATGCCATAGATCTATGGGGAAGTAAGCCCCAGCAGATACCCCACCACAACAGCACCCAGGCAGAGGCAGGAAGGCAGGCATGCAGCAGATATTTCTGGAGGCACAACGAAATGAGCCAAGGATTGTTTCAAAGCCAGTAATGCAAACCGTCCCTGTGAGGCGGGAACAGCACAGAGAGATGCCTTTTCTTTTGCACCCCATAACTAGGGGACTAGGAGGATAAGAGTAAAGCTTTGTGATCCTTGCTTCAGAGTTGATTGACTGCACTGTGATCACAGTTAATAATAGCAGTACTGTTGTTGTTGTTGTTGTTGTTGTTGTTGTTAATAACCACAACAATAAGGAGTTGAACCACAATGAAAGCCTGCCTGACTTCACTGAAGAGGAAAAGCCAGGAGAGCTTGGGCTATGGGGTGTATAATAAATGTAACAAATAAATAAATAAACACAGGAGGGGTGGAATTAAAAGTAGCAGAGTTGCTGAATCACAACAACAAGATGATTTTTTTTTTTAAAAAAAAAAGGCTATGTCTGTCTTTTACCAGTAAGAGGAAAGTGGATGTGCCCAGAGGGAGGGGGAACTGTGCCAATTTGACTGGCCCTGTCTAGGTACCAGTCTTTCAGAAGCTACGTTACACTTCAACTCATGAGAGGCATGTAGCTTCCACTGGTTAACCTTTGGAGGGTTCTGATGACCCTTAAAGGACAGGAGTGCACTGGGCACATCCACATGCCCTAGGGGACCTCATCCCCTTACACCACATCTATTCATTTGTTCACCAAGGTTAGGGTGGGTAGCAGTGCTGTGTTTCCTATCTGTTATTTATTTGCTTAGTATATGGTTTAAGGTTGTGTTTGTGTGTTTGGTGGGGCTACTGTTTCAAAAAAACACTGGGAAAAGTCCGTTCAGAGACTAAGAAAGAAAAGTTTCCCAGTATCCCAAGTTACCAAGTATCCCGTTTTGTTTATCCCCCCCTCCAACTTTGGGATTGGGGGATGCTTCATCAGGTGATCATGATTGGCAGTTGAATCTGCCTCTCAGCACTTCAAAAAAAGGTACCTCCTCCTGCTTTTTTTACCCTATTTTTTTTAGAAAATATAGCAAGCAAACTGCAGCACGAAAACTGCTGAAAATAGGCACAAATGACCCCCACCCATGACTCTCTAAGCACATTCAGTTTCAAGGAGGTAGCTTGAAAAACAAAAAAGTTATACGCTAATCTTTTCCGCAATGCAGTCCTATGGGGAAAATATCCAAAATGGCAGGCAGAGCGCTCCGCGTAAAAGCGAATTATTCGCTTTCGGTCACTTCTCTTTGCCATGCTTTGCTAGCCACCCGATTCACTTTTCCTCCGCCTGTAACGGAGGTGAAGCGCCCCGCTTCGCTATTGCTTCTCCGAACCGAAGAGAAGCGGATCACAGTCCTTGTTCCACTCATGGACTGCCTGGTCATGTGAGACCTTAGGAGAAAGTCTGAGCCAAGCAACGCTGCTGCTGTCTCTGGCTGGAATCTTTGGACATCTTCCACCCAACCCAGTATGCTAAGCTGTCTTCAGTTTACCCCCTGAGTGTAGGAGTAGAGGCCTTTATGTCTCAATTCTCAGCAACTGCCCCATCCAGTTCGAACTCCCTTTCTATCACTCACTCTGACTGTCAGCTGTCCAGTGCTTTTCTGCTGCTTAACCCCTCTTTCCACTTAGATCATAGCACCATGGTTACAAGAATAAAATGATGTTTCCTTCTGCTGTCCCGGTGCTAAACTTGGGATAAACACTAACTTATCATATATTTTTTAAAGTAAAGATAATAAATTGAGCATCTGTAACCATGCATTAATTTATTTATAATACTTGTATACCAAAAGTTTTTGGAGTGGTGAACAACAAATAGAATAAATTAATACAAACACCATATTCAAAATTACTATTTTAAAAGTAACAAAGTTCTGATAAAACCCAGGTTCTGGTAAAAATCGCAGCTAGTTATTCAAGGAAAACTTCGTGAAACAACAATGTTTTCAGGAGGCACTGGAAGCAATACAACATTGGTGCTTGCCTGACCTCCAAAGGCAGAGAATTCCATAAGCATCTCTAACTATGTACATGCTTGACTAACCGACTGACCCTGTTTTTTAAAATAAGAACAGTGAAAGGAAGCTGTGGGACCAGTGTCTACCCTGGTGGACCCTGCGTGCCCAGGCCAACCCTGATGCTAAGCCTGTCTAGTGCTGCCCCCATCACCTTCTGCTCTCTAGATGGTCATTTGTCTCCCCCACTGAGCTGCAGGGACCTGGATCTTGGCTACAAGCCCATCCTTAGCTGTGACATTGGTGCTAATAATACTTGGTCTACAAATCTTTGCACTTCTGCATTGTCACATACCATAGTGTTGGTCTGGCACTTTGGAATGTTATACTTGCAATGCTGTTTGGAATAAAGATGCCTAGCCTCATTGCTTTACAATTCCAACTTTATTTTGAATATGTCTTAACAGAGACAAGAGCCTAATCTACACCAAGCAGGATATAGCACTATGAAAATGGTGTGAAAGCGGTATATGGTGTGTGTCAGTGGGCCCCAACAGTTGTCAGTGCACTTCAATACTGCTATAAAGCAATAGTGTGGCTCCTGCTTCTTATATACAGCTGGCATACTGCTTTCATAGTGCAATATCCTGCTTGGTGTAGATTAGGCCAAGGAGTCCTAAGCCCTTTTTTGACATTCATTCTCCATGTCGAATGAAGACATAAAATACAGCTGTACCCACATGTGATTTATGATGATGTTCAATGAATGTGTATAGATGGTGGAGCTGTCTCCTTCCACATGTGTGCTGATTCTACACAGGGAATGATTGCCAGAAAGGGTCTCTAGCTGTTTAATAATACTGCAGCAAGTTTAGATATTCATTTGCATCAGTCACTGCATTATATTCTTAAAAAAAAGGAGAGGTATTTTTATCCTTGTGGGGGAATAAAAATATTACTACAGTGGTAAGATTCAAGTGTGCATGCAGGTGTGCATTGGTGTTTCGTTTCTCCTATACTTCTTGACATACATTTGCATTTTATCAATATTAAACGCTTGATCACAAAATATTTGTCAGTTGCTTGGGAAGTTTGATGTGGAAAAGACCTTTGAAGTAGAGCGCAACATCTTGCTTTAAAATATGTCCATAAAAATCGTTACAAGGTCACTGATGTTTTTCTTCAATCCAGGGTACAACAATATTATTATTCTTGTGATGCTGTGCCAAGACTTTGTGCATACAGAGAGGTACTAAGTACATTTTCTCTTCTTTTCTTTTATTGTTTAGATTTGCGATAAAGAATGGCACTACTATGTCGTCAACGTTGAGTTCCCGGTAGTTACCTTGTATATGGATGGTACAACGTATGAACCTTACCTTGTAACTAATGACTGGCCCATTCATCCATCACACATAGCAATGCAACTAACTGTTGGCGCTTGTTGGCAAGGTAACTAATAACACACCTTAGAATGTGTGAATTGGGATTTGAGGATGTTTGCTGTACATTCAAATCTTAGAAATCTTAGCAAAAAACATGGTCCTATCTATTGCATATGTCAATTCTATTTCAATATAGTGATCTAGAGTATAGTCTTGATTAGGTCCAGGCTCAAAATGTCATTGAGTTGAGTTTGTTTGTTTGTTTCTTTATAAGAACTTCTCAAAATTCACAAATATCTTCATAAACATGATAGAAAGAAACTGAGATTAAAAAAAATCAAATGTGGTAGAAAGTGAAATGGTCAGATGCATCTGTCCAAGCTTTCACTCCTTTTTGGTGATGTGTTAAGTTGTCACTTTAATCTGCTGCTTGCCGTGCATTGTTCCACTCTCTAGGCTCCTTATGGGGCTTACCAGGCTCTGACCCATGCTTTGCCTTCTCAGGTTAGGCTTTTGACTGTCATCATTTGGATTCACTGCCCCTTCCTCCCCCACAACCTGATCCTACTGTGGCACTAAGAGCTGGCAGGAATCTGACTTTTCTTTTTCCTTTCTCTGATACTTCAGAAAGCTGATCATTCTTCTTTCAGTGTGTTCATTTGATCTTTCTTTACTGAACATCTATCTTTTTCTGAATATTTTTTTAAAAAAATACTTTTTAATTGATCTGTTAATATTTTGGGAATAATAATAATAATAATATATTTATTTATTTCTTACCCACCTCTCCCTTTGGATCGAGGCGGTATGTGTAAATCTCTCCAAATCTGACTGAATTGGAGGAGTTACTCAACTTCGGTCCGGTATATATTCTGTTTCCTTGTGATTTCTTTCATATTTCTGAAACAAAAAGATGCAACCTGTAACTTGGAATACTTCATACATTTTTGGTCATCACACCTTTTGGGATATTTTAGTGGAGAGAGAAAAAATATGATTATGGGCCTATTTAGTCAGATGCATGTTAAGCATTGTTTACTGGGAAATGCTTGGAGTTGTAGGACTTCTTTCTCTCTAAATGTGCATAGGATTGTGCCCTAAGAAGTAAGTGTGTGTGTGTGTGTGTGTGTTTGTGCATGCGCGTGCATGCGTGCGTGCATTGGGGACACAACAGAGGTTTATAAAGGTCTTATAAACAGAGGTTTATAAAGGTCTGTAGTCAGTCTGTAGTCAGACTGACTACAGACCAGTCAGTCTGACATCCATCCCTGGGAAAATTCTGGAGCAGATTATAAAGAAGTCAATCTGTAAACACCTTGAAATCAATGCGGTGATCACTAGAAGCCAACATGGATTTGTCAGGAACAAGTTCTGTCAGACTAATTTGATCTCATTTTTTGATCGGGTAACCTCCCTTATGGACTGTGGGAATGCTGTGGATGTCATATATCTTGACTTCAGCAAAGCTTTTGACAAAGTGCCCCATGATATTCTGATTAACAAACTAGCTAAAATTGGGCTAGATGGAACAACTATTAGGTGGATTCACAGTTGGTTACAGAATCGGACTCAAAGAGTACTTATCAATGGAACCTCCTCAAACTGGGGAGAGGCAACGAGTGGGGTACCGCAGGGCTCAGTCCTGGGCCCAGTGCTCTTCAACATTTTTATTAATGATTTGGACGAGGAGGTGCAGGGAACGCTGATCAAATTTGCAGATGACACCAAATTGGGTGGGATAGCTAATACCCTGGAAGACAGAAACAAACTTCAAAGTGATCTTGATAGGCTGGAGTGCTGGGCTGAAAAGAACAGAATGAAATTTAGGAAATAGAAACCAAATGCACAGTTACAAGATGGGGGATACTTGGCTCAGCAATACTACAAACGAGAAGGATCTTGTAAATTGTTGTAGATCACAAGCTGAATATGAGCCAACAGTGCGATATGGCTGCAAGAAAGGCAAATGCTATTTTGGGCTGCATTCATAGAAGTATAGCTTCCAAATCATGTGAGGTACTGGTTCCTCTCTATTCGGCCCTGGTTAGGCCTCATCTAGAGTATTGCGTCTAGTTCTGGGCTCCACAATTCAAGAAGGATGCAGACAAGCTCTGGAGCGTGTTCAGAGGAGGGCAACCAGGATGATCAGGGGTCTGGAAACAAGGCCCTATGAAGAGAGACTGAAAGAACTGGGCATGTTTAGCCTAGAGAAGAGAAGATTGAGGGGAGACATGATAGCACTCTTCAAATACTTAAAAGGTTGTCACACAGAGGAGGGCCAGGATCTCTTCTCGATCCTCCCATAGTGCAGGACATGGAATAACATGCTCAAGTTAAAGGAAGCCAAATTCCAGCTGGACATCAGGAAAAACTTCCTGACTGTTAGAGCAGTACGACAATGGAATCAGTTGCCTGGTGGGGTTGTGGGCTCTCCCACACTAGAGGCCTTCAAGAGGCAGCTGGACAACCATCTGTCAGAGATGCTTTAGGGTGGATTCCTGCATTGAGCAGGGGGTTGGACTCAATGGCCTTGTAGGCCCCTTCCAACTCTGCTATTCTATGATTCTATGAAAATGATGCATAGAATGGAGAAAGTGGATAGTGAGTTGTGTTTTTTTCGTACTAGACCAGGTCATCCAGTGAAACTGATTGGCAGGAAATCCGTGACATAAAGGAAGTACAGAGTATCACAAGATGTGTTGATGGCCATCAGCTTAGATGGCTTTCTAAGTATATTAGTCAAATTCAAGGAGAACAGTTCTATTGATGACTGCTGTATACAACCTCTAGATTCAGAAGCGGTGTGCCACTGCATACCAGTTGCTGGGAAACAGAGGGGTATTGTATTCATGCCCTTGTTATTGGCTCTCCTAAAGCATTTAGTCGGCCAATGTGGGAAGCAGAATGATGGATTAAATGGACTTTTGGACCGATCAAGCAGACAACCTATGAAGTTTCCTAATGGTAGAATGCAGCTCCTTTCTGACATTGACTTATATTCATAGACTATGTGATTCACAGTGGATGGGGTTGGTATCAGTTTAAAAACAAATATTTGGATTATCAATGACTACTTTCTTTATACATTTAATTATATCATTTCACTGTCCTTTTACTTACCACCATTTTTTCTAGGTCAACTTTTTGTTGCTCCTTAATGCTATCCTCCTATCATTTTTCCCTTGAAGCTGTATACGTGTATATTGCAAAGTATTTTGTTAAATAGTCACAGCTGAGCTTCTCCAGAACCCATATCTACAGAACTACGTTTGGTATAAGCCCAACCAGCAAATCTTATTCATTTTCCTCTATCTGTATAATGCAGCCAAAGGGTAGGGCAGTATGTTGACAGCACCATAGCAAACTGAATGAACAGATGAATCCATTCCTGAACTATTTTCTGAGGATGCCACTAAGAGAAAGAATTTATCTTAAGGCTAAAAGGAACCAGAAAGATAATTAAATACATAGAAGCACTCCATGACAGCATTTTCCACTCATCAAATTTTACCATCATGATCCATTTGGGGAATCTAACAGGATGTACCCATATAAAGTGTCTGTAGACAGATAACTTCAAATTTTCTCAAGGTAATGAGAAAAACAAAAATAGTGCAATTTTTTTAAAAAAGAAATTACTAGGCACATTTATCTGAAGGTTTCCTTTTTTGATCCCAATCCTAGGCAAATGAAGAATTGTATTCCATCTTGGGGTAGTTTTCATCTCAAAGTCCTTTACCTTGAGTTGTGAGATGCATAACAAGCCATTCATTTTCCTTTCATATTGTTCAATGCTTAGTTCAGTAACTGGCCTACTTTTATAGCCCTGTTCTGAAGTAACACTTCCACAATGAATCAGTGATGTGTTTAGGGTCATATCAATTAAACCTAGGCATGTTGCACATGCCAGCTAGCTCTGCCTTCTGATGTACAACACAAAATATGCACTGAAGAAGCCTTTGTGCATACAGCTGTATGTATGAAGGCTTCCTCAAAGTAGACATTTGCACTGCATGTGTGGATATCAGGGTGTACAGCAAGTGTTCTTCAGAATAGGGCTAATCTCCTCTCCTTTGTCACTTTCCTTCCATAAGGCCGTACTTTTTTAAAACACTATATTCAAATAGGGAAAAAACCCATTAGTGTACATGTTCAGCTGCAAAAGCAAATAAATCCACCTTTTCATTTACATGTCTATTGCTGTTGGCTTGTTGAGTTTTAATCTTGTTTTATCCAAAACAAAACTATGTTGTCATGAACTTATTCAGGATAAATAAGACAACTCAACAAATAGTGGAGTAAGGCTCCAAGTGAATCATAAGCACTGATACAAAACCTTTAAGTGAATGCAAGGTCACTATAATGATGCTATAATGCACATGTGGGTGGCCCACAAGCTACAGCCAGCCAGCAGAGACCTTCAGCGCAGAACACACAGGTGCCCAATTCACAACCAAATTCCTACTCCTCCATCACCAAATTTAAGCCCACCACTCAGCTGTTTGGCAGGCTGGGAAGAGCGGTGGTGAGAATGGCTCATAGAGTAAGTCATGTCTATGCACCCTTCTCACCATCACTATTCTCTGCAGCCCACCAAGCACCTGTTTGGCAGGCAGGATAGTGCCATTATTATGGGGAGGATTACATATGATGAGAGTTAATCAATCCCTTCTCATGAATGGGTGTGTCTGACTTTGTGTGTGAATTGGGTGTGTATGTGTGTCAGAGAAAGAAAGAGAGAGAGAGAATGGGAAAAGGGCTCAGTGTGAGAATTTGTTATTATTTGTGAGAGAGTATGTAAATGAGGGTGTATGTTTGAGGGCGAGGGGGATGTCAGCCCTTGCCAGGCCCACAGGCAGCCCAGGACCTTCCCAGTGTCATCTGTGGCTCTCAACTCACTGCCCAATGCCACATGCAGCTCTCTGGCAAAAACATTGCCAGCTCCTCCTATAATGACTCTAAGACCACAGATAACAGCTGTTTGAATTGTAAAAGGATCTGAGTTTCCTAATGGGAAACTTCAGTTATAACAAAATAATCCTTGCTGAAATGTAAAGCGTTTCATTCATTGGAAGCATATGGAAGGAATCTGTATCAAAGGAAGATATTAAATGATTGAATATAGAAATCATACATGTAAATACTGATACTAGACAACATGCCAGCATTTAACAGGACATTAATCAATCATCTCTACAGTACTGAAATAGAGATTTTATTCCCCTTCCTTCCTTCCTTTTCATCCCCATGACTTAACAGTGTTCAAATTCAAAGCCTAATCCCTTACTTTAAATATAGGTCATCCTTTTGCAGCCTTTTCTCATTTGCTTTTTCTAAGTTAGATGGTCCTATGTGCATTCATTACAGGGTTTTTTTTCAGGATATTCAAGCAGCAGCAGGAGCAGCAGCAGCAGTTTTGGCTCCTTGTAGTTAAGAAAACCAGATGAATGTAACTTCGAGGGTTGACTTCTGCAATGTGCTGTACATAGGGCTACCTTTGTTCCTACTCCAGAAACTTCAACTAGTTCAAAATATGGCAGACCATATATTACACCAATTTCAAAATCACTTCACTGGCTGCCAATTAGTTTCTGGGCGAAGCATGAAGTGTTGGTTATTACATTTAAAGTCCTACATGGTTTGGGTCCAGGTTACCTTCTCCTGTACAATCCGCCCCACACACTCAGATCCTCTGGGAAGAATTTACTTCATTCAGCCAAAACTAGGCTGACAGCCATTACCCAGACGACCTTCTCTTCTGCCGCTCCCAGAATGTGGAATGGCCTGCTGGGAGAGATTTGCCAACTAAACAGTCTTTCTGAATTTTAAAAAGCTATAAAGAGTGGTCTCTTACAGCAGGCCTACCCCATTAAATTTTAAAATGTCTGGCTGTTATTTTAAAAATGTATTAGTTTTATATGTTTTTAATCAGTTTTATATATTTTATAGTATTTTTACATTTGATGACGTTGTTTTACATTTGATGATGTTGATGATAAATAAATAAAATTATTATTATTATTATTATTATTATTATTATTATTATTATTATTATTATATTTATAGACAGACAGGTTCATAACCTTCCAGTTTCTATAGGAGCAATTTGGTTGCAGTTTGCTAAGAAACATAATTGAAATTTATCCATTAATGCGTGCCACAGTAATAATGTTAGGATTAGGAAAAATTGTGATGAATACTCCAAAAAAAAATAATCAAGGACAAAATACTTCTTTAATGTATCGCTGTGCAGACTACATGGGAAAATCATTTCCAGAGATAAAATCATTTCCAGAGATAAAAATTGCACTTTTAAGATAAGACATTTAATTTCTTGTTCAGAAAACTAGAACTGATTTCATATCTGATTTCATATTGCTCATAAGATATTGCCTCTTAGTATTTATGTGTAACAAGAATCTACTATTTAATTTTTATAACACAAAGAGCTGGAAACTGTTATCTGCGCTGACCAATACTTATAGAACTTAATATATCTCCTGTGTTTTGCAGATGAAATACAGGGCTGGCAGTATTCTATTTGAATCAAGCTTGCACATCAACTATAGACATCTTAAACTTGCTCACGTTTTCAACTTGTGAAAACTGTAAGATAAGCTGGAGGGAATGATTATGCTTACACTAATAGTAGTGCATCTGATTTTAACCTGTTTTGACCACAACCACTCTTCCTAAAACAAAATCTAGACATGAATTTATCAACCACTGTTTTAATGAATTAGGAGGGGGGTTGTTTGTTCAACTCTATACAGATTAAAAGGTAGTGATGTGCCCAAGGGGTTACTAAGAGTTTGAACCCAGTCCACTACAGAATCCATTATTTTTCAGTGACCCAGACAAAGCAGGATTTGGAATGATACTGCTGTCAGACAAGCTTGACATTATTAGGCAGGTCATTATCAATATAAGCAGTTATTTATTTATTTATTATTTATTTATTGCATTTCTATACCACCCAATAGCCGAAGCTCTCTGGTGGTTTACAAATTTAAGACAATTCAAAACAAAACAATAGTATAAAACCATAATATAAAATACAATATAAAAGCACAGCTAAGATAAAAACAGCAGCAATGCAAAAATACAAATTTAAAATAGAAATTTAAAACAGCAAAGTTAAAATTAATTTATAGACTGTTAAAATACTGGGAGAATAAAAAGGTCTTCACCTGGAGTCTAAAAGAATATAATGTAGGTGCCAAGTAAACCTCCTTAGGGAGCTCATTCCACAGCCGGGGTGCCACAGCAGAGAAGCCCCTCCACCTGGTGGCCACCAGCCTTACTTCCTTTGGCAGGGGCTCACAGAGAAGGACCCCTGAGGATGACCTTGGGGTCCGGGCAGGTACATATGGGAGCAGGCGTTCCTTCAGATAGCCTGCCCCAAGCCGTTTAGGGCTTTAAATGTTAATACCAGCACTTTGAATTGGGCCCAGACCCGATTATAAGTAGATAAAACCTACTTATAACAGTTTTTTTTTCTAGAAATGCCATAGCAACTAAAGTCAAGGTGGCTCAGGATTAGGGTGGTCACTTAAACATCAGAGAGAGAGAGAGAGAGAGAGAGAGAGAGAGAGAGAGAGAGAGAGAGAGAGAGAATGCATCACTGAAGAAATAAGACAAAAGAGGCTACCAATTTGTGTAATATTTGCATATGAAAACTATCTAGGTGGCCTGTGTGCCTGGTCAGTTTGCAGTCCAGTGTTAACTGTTGCTGTTCTTGTTCAAGGCTCTTGCTTTCCCCTTTTTATAGTGATTTGACATTCATACATAGTTGGGTTGGACAGCCCATCAAATAGAGGATACCTTAAAATAGAGGACTGTCCTTTGAAAGCTGTAAAAATAGAGGACTGCCATCAGTGAAGTACAAGTGACACCTGGCCATCCTATTCAGGGTCCAGTCAAACATGGTGATCACCATGGCCATTCCATGGTATGACTAGGGATGGACGAATCTCTTAATTTCACTTTCTCACATACTTTAAATCTCAAGTTCATTCCATTCCCTCCATCTTTAACAGTTGTATTGAAAAGGAAATTTCAGCAGGTGTCATTTATATATATCATAGAATCATAGAATAGCAGAGTTGGAAGGGGCCTACAAGGCCATCGAGTCCAACCCCCTGCTCAATGCAGGAATCCACCCTAAAGCATCCCTGACAGATGGTTATCCAGCTGCCTCTTGAAGGCCTCTAGTGTGGGAGAGCCCACAACCTCCCTAGGTTCTGCTCTAACAGTCAGGAAGTTTTTCCTGATGTCCAGCTGGAATCTGGCTTCCTTTAACTTGAGCCCGTTATTCCGTGTCCTGCACTCTGGGAGAATCGAGAAGAGATCCTGGTCCTCCTCTGTGTGACAACCTTTTAAGTATTTGAAGAGTGCTATCATGTCTCCCCTCAATCTTCTCTTCTCCAGGCTAAACATGCCCAGTTCTTTCAGTCTCTCTTCATAGAGCTTTGTTTCCAGACCCCTGATCATCCTGGTTGCCCTCCTCTGAACAGTTGCGTAGAAAAGGGAATTTCAGCAGGAGTCATTTGTATATATGGAGAACCTGGTGAAATTTCCTCTTCATCACAACAGTTAAAGCTGAAGGTGCCCTGCCCTCTTTTAAATCTGGTCACTCTAGTATAGCTCCTGCAGCTTTAACATTTGTGATGAAGAGGGAATTTCACCAGGTTCTCTATATATACAAATGACACCTGCTGAAATTCCCTTTTCTATGCAACTGTTAAAGATACAGGAGCCCTGTCCTCCTTTTCATATGGTCATCCTACTTAAAGGCCCTCTTAAAACCTTGGGTTAAGAGGGCCTTTAAGGCCATGATTAGCATAGGAGGGGAATGGAAAGTGCACTTTCCGGGACTTCCAGAAAGTGTGCAATTCCCCCGGCATGCCATTAGCATGTCATGGGGAATTGCGCACTTTCTGGAGGCCCCAGAAAGTGTGTTTTGCCTCCCCCCTGTGCCAATCATGGCCTAAAAGGCCCTCTTAAACCAAGATTTTAAGAGGGTCTTTAAGGCCACAACTGGTGCAGGGAGAAGGGAGGCAAAGTGCACTTTCCAGGGCCTCCAAAAAGTGTGCAATTCCCCCAGTCATGCTAATGGCATGCTGGGGCATTTGTGCACTTTTCAGAGGCTATGGAAAGTGCTTTGCCAAGCATTCAGCTGGGTCAGTTCCCAGAACAGGGCTGCCAAGCAGTGCTCTGCGAACTCGCAGGGCAACTGCCCCACAAGCTCTACAGTCCTTAATCACAAAGTTGCAAGGCAAGAATGGTCAAAGTGGCGGCTGCCGCTCTAGTCCAACTGGCAGGATAGTTTCTTGGCAGCAATGGCTGATGGGATACTAGCAGGAGGACTGAGGTGGGGAGAGAGGGCAGAGTAGAAGTGAGTCAAGTCAATGTGGACTAACAGTCAACTCAACGCTGATGCTAATCCACAATATGGTTGATTACTATCATGTTGTGTGAGGAGTACCCCCTAGATAAACAACAGTTGAGTTGATTATTGCCCCACCATTGACTATCATGTTGCGCTCACAGCAAATTAGCATCAGAATTGGGGGTGGTGGTTTCTAAATTGCTAAATGTTGGTAGTACTAACCAATAAAATAATATTATTTTTCCTCTTTTATTGTTTACAGGCAGTAAAATCAAATGAAGTTTTATTATCACATAGTGGTTATATTTCACAATAGCATACATTTTTTTTGTTCTAAAAGAGGTGATTATATTGTGATACCATTTATCTCTGAATATGGCAAGCAAACTTTCTTACTAAGTGTGAAATATCTTCTATTCTGCCAAGGTTTAGATGTGCCCTTTAGTTTTTAGTTACTAGTAATTATTTTGCAAGGATAGTCAGAAAACTAAGCAAGTTATATGACTTAATAATCTAGAGAGTCCTTATTTTCCACAGATGTCGTAGGTGTATCTTTGAAAAAGGTGAAATCTTACTTTCATAGTTTTCCCCTCAATCTCTTCTATATGCATAACTCTTTATCTCCTGTCACTATAGCAGCAGTAACATGAGTTAATTACTGTCAAAAGGTTACAGTTCAATTTACCACAGCTGAAAAGTCATTACTTCCAGTTCAAGAAAGCCGGTCTTGCCTGCAATCCCATGGAGCTCAATGGGACTTACTTCTGAGTAGACATAAAATTACACTTAGAGTCAGTGTGAGGGATGAAGTAATTAGCTTGTGTAGATTCCACAATGGATTTAACAGTGGTGAGGGATTATGGGAGTTGTAGGCCAGAACATCTGGAGGGCCACAAGTAGGCCATCCAGCTTTAAAAGAACAACAATGGAGACCAGCCAGTCATTCTTCTCTGCTTTTTCTGACGGAAAGGTGCCCAGGTTTTTTTTAGTTATAACCAGAGATATTAACGATGTTGAGCCTAATTAGGCCAATAGTTTTCAGTTGCATGTGATCCCCAGTGTTGTTTAACATGGATATGAAGCTGTTGGGAGTGGTCATTAGGGAATTTGGAGCAAAGTGCCATCAGTATTCTAACAACACACAGCCTGATCTCTCCGTGACATTTAAATCACATGGAACTGTGAAGTCCTGGTCTCAGTGCTAGGCTGGATGAGGGCCAATAAACTGAGGCTAAGTCCTGGCAAGATGGAAGCTGTGTGAGTGAGCAGTTCCTAAGTCTGGGAGACAGAGGCTTATTGCCTGTTCTGGACAGGGTTGTACTCCCTCTGAAAGATCAGATTCATAACTGGGGTGTTGGTGATTTATTTTTTGTTGCTGGAGGCCCAAGTAGCCATGGCAATTTAAATTGCCTTCACACCAGCTTTGACTGGTATGGCAGCTACAACCTCTCCTCAATAGGGATAGCTTGGTCACAGTGGTACAGACACTAGTAATCTGAAGATTGGATTACTCTCTAACATGTATGTGGGGCTGCCCTTAAGGTTGGTCCGGAAGCTGCAGCCTGTGCCAAATGCAGCAGCTTGACAGTTGTCAGGAGCTGCCCATTTTCAGCATCTACCACCTATACTGAGGGAAATGCACTGGCTGCCTATTTCATAGAATCATAGAATAGCAGAGTTGGAAGGGGCCTACAAGGCCATTGAGTCCAACCCCCTGCTCCATGCAGGAATCCACCCTAAAGCATCCCTGACGGATGGTTGTCCAGCTGCCTCTTGAATGCCTCTACTGTGGGAGAGCCCACAACCTCACCAGGCAACTGATTCCATTGTCGTACTGCTCTAACAGTCAGGAAGTTTTTCCTGATGTCCAGCTGGAATCTGGCTTCCTTTAACTTGAGCCCGTTATTCCGTGTCCTGCACTCTGAGAGGATTGAGAAGAGATCCTGGCCCTCCTCTGTGTGACAACTTTTTAAATATTTGAAGAATGCTATCATGTCTCCCTTCAATCTTCTCTTCTCCAGGCTAAACATGCCCAGTTCTTTCAGCCTCTCTTCATAGGGCTTTGTTTCCAGACCCCTTATCATCCTGGTTGCCCTCCTCCGAACACGCTCCAGCTTGTCTGCATCCTTCTTGAATTGTGGAGCCCAGAACTGGACGCAATACTCTAGATGAGGCCTAACCAGGGCTGAATAGAGAGAAACCAGTACCTCACATGATTTGGAAGCTATACTTCTATTAATGCAGCCCAAAATAGCATTTGCCGTTCTTGCAGCCATATCGCACTGTTGGCTCATATTCAGCTTGCGATCCACAACAATTCCAAGATCCTTCTCGTTTGTAGTATTGCTGAGCCAAGTGTCCCCCATCTTGTAACTGTGCCTTTGGTTTCTATTTCCTAAATGTAGAACTTGGCATTTATCCCTATTAAATTTCATTCTGTTGTTTTCAGCCCAGCACTCCAGCCTATCAAGATCACTTTGAAGTTTGTTTCTGTCTTCCAGGGTATTAGCTATCCCACCCAATTTGGTGTCATCTGCAAATTTGATAAGCGTTCCCTGCACCTCCTTGTCCAAATCATTAATAAAAATGTTGAAGAGCACTGGGCCCAGGACTGAGCCCTGCGGTACCCCACTCGTTGCCTCTCCCCAGTTTGAGAAGGTTCCATTGATAAGTACTCTTTGAGTCCGATTCTGTAGCCAACTGTGAATCCACCTAATAGTTGTTCCATCTAGCCCACTTTTAGCTAGTTTGTTAATCAGAATGTCATGGGGCACTTTGTCAAAAGCTTTGCTGAAGTCAAGATATATGACATCCACAGCATTCCCACAGTCCACAAGGGAGGTTACCCGATCAAAAAATGAGATCAAATTAGTCTGACAGGACTTGTTCCTGACAAATCCATGTTGGCTTCTAGTGATCACCGCATTGATTTCAAGGTATTTACAGATTGACTTCTTTATAATCTGCTCCAGAATTTTCCCAGGGATGGATGTCAGACTGACTGGTCTGTAGTTCCCAGGTTCCTCCTTTTTGCCCTTTTTGAAGATAGGGACAACGTTAGCCCTCCTCCAGTCGTCCGGCACCTCACCCGTCTTTCATGATTTTGCAAAGATAATAGACAAAGGTTCTGAGAGTTCTTCCGCTAGCTCCTTCATTACTCCAAGATGCAGTTCATCGGGCCCTAGAGATTTGAACTCATTCAAGGAAATTAAGTGTTCTTTGACCATTTGTTTATCAATCTCAAATTGCAAACCTGCCCCCTCAACTTCTGCTTCACTTTCTCCAGGGGGGTCATAGACCCGCTTTTGGGAGAAGACTGAGGCAAAGTAGGAATTGAGCACTTCAGCCTTTTCTTTGTCATCTGTTACCAATTTGCCATCCTCATTAAGCAGTTGAACCACCATTTCTTTCCTCTGCCTTTTACTACTCACGTATCTGAAGAAAGCCTTTTTATTGCTTTTAGCATCCCTCGCTAATCTCAGCTCATTCACAGCTTTAGCCTTCCTGACACCATTTCGGCACTTCTGCGCCACTTGTCTGTACTCTTCTTTTGTAGCCTGGCCTTCCTTCCACTTCCTATATGTATCCCTTTTTGTTTTCAGGTCATCTCTAAGCTTTTTGTGGAGCCACATTGGTTTCCTCTGTTGTCTTCTATCTTTTCTCCTTGTTGGAATTGTTTGTAACTGTGCCTTTAAAATTTCCTTTTTTAAATACTCCCACCCATCCTGCACTCCTTTTCTCATTAGGCTCCCTTGCCACGGGACCTTACTTATTATAGTTCTGAGTTTATTAAAATCAGCTTTCCTAAAATCCAGAGTACATGTATGGCTACACTCAACTTTTGTCTCCTTCATAATCAAGAATTCAAGTATGACGTGGTCACTTTCCCCCAGAGTTCCCGTAACTGCCACTTTATCCTCTAATAAAGAATTTGTCTCCCAACAGATATCAGGGTAATTGAAGTCCCCCATCACTACTACATCACACTTCCTTGAAACACTGGCAATTTGTTTCTCAAAAGTTTCGTCCTCATCTTCTCCTTGATTGGGTGGTCGGTAGTAGACTCCGATTATCATGTTCTTTTTATTCCTTGCCCCATTTATTTTAATCCAGATGCTCTCGACGGGGCTCCCAGTCCGATCCGCCTGTATTTCTGTGCAGGGATAGGTATTTTTAACATATAGTGCAACTCCAGCTCCCTTTCTATTTCTTCTGTTCTTTTTGAACAAGTTATATCCTTCAATTGCTATATTCCAGTCATGGGAGTCATCCCACCAATTTTCAGTTATATCTATCAAGTCGTATTTGCCTCCATGTAATAAGAGTTCAAGTTCATTCTGTTTGTTTCCCATGCTCTGGGCATTAGTATATAGACATCGAAGACCATGTGTTTTATAGTCTGGCTATGTTCCTACATTGTTGCGGACACTATTTTGGGGCACTATTGGAGCTGTTCTCTGTACTGTGGTGCATTGGCCTTCATCCATTGTTGCCTCCAAGTTTACATCTCCTGCCCCCGTACGATTCAGTTTAAAGCCCTCCTGATCAAGTTCTTCACGCTGTAGCTGAACACATTCTTTCCAGCCCTTGTGAGGTGCAACCCATCCCTTGCCAGCAGTCCATGTTCCAAGTAGCGTAGCCCGTGGTCCCAGAATCCAAAACTCTCACGTCGGCACCACCTTTGTAACCAGTCGTTCATCTGGAGTATTTTTCTTTCCCTTTCTAATCCTCTTCCAAGAACCGGGAGGATAGATGAGAATTCAGTCACATCTCTAATCTGTGCTCCAGGAAGACAGCACACCTGGCGAATCCATGGGTCTTCACGACATACTTGGGTTTCAATCCCACGCAGCAGGGAGTCTCCCACAACAACTACTCTTCTCTTCTTCTTGGTTGTCCTACCTTCTGCCTCTTGTTCATTGTTGCACGGTGTCTCCTGTACTTCTTCCTCTGCAAACTGTCCTTCAGTCTCATCCTCCAGAAGCTGAAAGCGGTTGCTTAACTCCACTGGTTCCACTGGTGCAGAATGCCTTCTAGTTCTTCTGCTCCTAACTGTCACTCTTTTCCAGAGAGTTTCCTCTTCATTGGCTTTCCTCTCCTCAGCATACTCCACTTCTGCTTCAGCTGGCTGTTGCTCTTCAATCTCATGTGGTTCTTGTTGCTGTTGCAGTTCCACCGTTCGGTCTAAGAACTCCTCGTCTTCTCTTATTCTTTGGAGGGTGAACACTAACCGCTCAAGTCCTCTCACTTTTTCTTCCAAAAGTGCCACCAGCTTGCACTTGTTGCAGGTATACGCCATGTTGAGCTCAGGCAGAAACACGAACATTGCACACCCTTTGCAGGTCACCACCTCTAGGGACTCCTTTCCATCCATATTGTCTATTTCTGCTTTGTTTTTTTTCCTTTCTGATTATAGTGGAATTGCCTTTGCTTTGTCCTGTCCTCTCTGAAGGTACACAACTATATGAGTGTGTCTTAAGGGAAAATAAGATTTTTTGGTTGGTTTTTTTTGTGGTTTTGTGGGGGGGGTTTCTCTTTATGTTTGTCTTTGTTTCCCCCCCTCTTTTTTTCCTTTTCTTAGAGGCGTCCCCCTTGACCTCCCCTGCTGAACTCTCCCTGTCAAACTCCTGTTTGCTCTTCCTGTTCGCTCTCTCTGTGGGAACTGGCTTACTTTTCTAGCTTCTACTTGAGCTGGGCCAGCTGCTCTTCCCTGCTTCTGCTCAGCTCCAAGTCATGAAACAGATTGCTTCAGAGCCAGGTTTAAAGTTTTGTTTTTGGTGTTTAAAGCCCTAAACAACTTGGGACCAGTATATTTGAGAGAGTACTTTCTCCCTTATCAACCTGCCCAATCACTGTGGTCATCATATGACACATTCCTGGTGGTTCCACATGGACCTGCAGTCTGTTTGGGGAAGAGCCTTTAGTATAATAGCTCCCTCTCTATGGAACTTCCTACCTGTTGATGGCAGGCAGGCACAAACACTTTCATTTTCAGCACTTGCTCTAGACATTTTTATTTAAACAAGCTGTATTATTTTTCATAAGCAATACTGCAGATAGGACCCAGGGATATTAAACTCATGTATGATGGGAATTCTGCATAGGAATGGAAGATATACGTTTCTTTCTTTGCTGAATTAAATATAAACTTGCCCTTCTTATTTATGTTCCTTCTGATCCCTGAGTCAGTAATGCAGTTAGTTAATTCTAGACTCTGCATTTAAGGGGCTTATTGGGGGCAGGGGATCTTAGATGTAGCCATGCTGGATTTACATTAACCCTGCAAGATAGAATTAAAAAAGAAGAATTGGTAAAAAAAGTGATTAAAAATAGTTAGGATTATACTAGAAAAGCCATTAAATTATACACAGCTAGGACAACTGACAGAATGACTCATGGCAGTAGCAATCCTGCATTAATCAATCTCCTGAAGAGAGACTTTCAGAAATTAACTCTCTGATACAGGACAGAGTCATACCCATTTTACAGAAGGAAAGGTAATGAGTCAAGACAAACCATTTAACAGAAGGAGAATTAATGCGTCAAAGAGAAGCCATTTGCCAAAATCAGAAATTAAGGTTGTGGTACTGAACACTAGGAAGCAAGTCCCATTGAACTCAAATTTAGGATTGAGGACAGAGGACAGAGGGAGAGATACAAGAAAGAGGACAAACTTTTCTGAGAGGGAATAGACATTCTTTAATATGCTAACATGCATCCTAACATTTTTCAACAAGGTTTCTTTTTCCTTGCTAAGTTCCACATTCCAGGGATACACTCCTCTGTGATCCCCCAACCCACATTAACACCCTTCTATTCTGATTAGATATAGTGAAATAACTACCATGATCTTGTTTGGATGGTCATTAATATGAATTAAAACTCAGTCAATTAAAAAAAATCAGGGCAGCGGAAGAATGTATGCAATCTTATAGCATGCTTTAACACCCACAGCACAAAACAGACTCTCCACTCCAATATATTCTCAGGTTCCCCACACAAGGAGGCCAGAGTGAGAGTTTTGGCCACATTTACTGTCCTTGGAATATGCCTGAGAGACCCCCACCAGTCCTCTGACATTTTACTTCACAAAGCAAAACTAGACAGTGTCTGCAGGCCTTGCAGGCCAAAGTGGAGGAGTCTTGCTGTGGCAGCATCAAAGTTATGCATTTACATGAATTCTCCAGCTGGGAAATTAAATGTGAGGCATCTAGGCTGAAGCCCCCTTGGGGCAGGAGCCAAACAGATAGCTGCATCCCACTACCTGTTTCCCTCGAATTATCCCCTACAGTGTTTAGCTGTCATTGTTGTGGTTGCTAGCTAAATCACACCCCGGGCGGCAGCGCTTCTAAAATCCTTTGCATACCAGGAAATGGGTTTAAGGGGGGAAATGAAAAAAATCATTAAAAAAAATCAATGGATGACCCAACCTGATTCAAATTTGGTATGCTTAAAGCTCTCCTTAATATCTATTACTGTGCCAATTTTGATGTCTCTATCTTTAAAACTTATGCAGATGTAAGCATTTGTTTAATTTTTCTTTAAACATATCAAATCCTGCTCCTGCACCCCCAGTGGCTGCTGGGAAAACAACAAATGATTCTCTCCAAAAGTAGTACCAAAAGATGGGGGTTCTTTTGCCTTTGAAGCACAACTAAAGCAGGATGCATGGGAGTACTTCACAGTCAAAGCAGATTATAAACTGTAAAACTTCAGAGTACTTCATAATAAAAGCATATTATAAGCTGGAAAACTTCGGAGTCCTTTGCACGCAGTTTGCAGTGATTGCACAGTATAACGCTGGTGTGATAAAGCTCAGACAGTTAAGAAGAGAGAGGAGGGAGAGGAGCAACAGAAATGTAGGTCTTGATAGCTTTCCCTCACCTGAAGGGCTTACTCAGAGAGAAAGACCTGTTCCTTCATCCATCCATGCAGGTAGTGGTCCCTTTCTCCCTTTTCTTCCTGCCCTTCTCTTGTTAAAGAAGTATCCCCTCAGGACCCTGGCTGCCATCAGTGCTTCATATTTATTTATTTATTTTATTTTATTTTATTTTATTTTATTACATTTATATACTGCTCCATAGCAAAAGCTCTCTGGGCGGTTTACAAAACAGTGAACAATAAAAACAAATATACAAAAAATGTAAACCATCAAAGGCATAAAAACAACAATATCCATTTCATGACTGTACCAACAGCACCAGCACGAGCACTTATCTCCAGATCCTGGATATCACAATCTGTTTACAGAAAGAGTGTTCCCTCAATGTTTCCTTTTCGGCTTCCATCCAAAATTTGGTTCAGAAGGCTCTTTGCAAAGGAAGAGGGAACCTTTTCTCTGTTAAGCTCCAGAACAAGAACTAGGTGGGACTGTCTCTGGAGCTGAGTGTTTTTTGGGCGAGAATCACACATTCGTGTTTTCAGACCTTCTCTACCCCCCAGCAAACAGGCGGGCAGGCAGGGAGCATTTGTCCTGTGAACTGGAAGGAAATGTGGCCACTGCCAAGCTAGTCTTCTCTTGCTGCTGCAGCATCCACTTGCCTAGAAGGCAGGTGGGGTCCCCAGAGGTCCTGCTGTTGTTATCATTGTCATCAGGCAGCTGAGGCAGGACTTGGAGACAGGCTCACTCGAGCAGCTACACAGCTACCCAAAGTCCCAGAAGGCTCATACAGCACCTCACAGCATATAAACCTCCTGCTGCTGCTCACCAACTGGCTGGTTTGTGTCAAAGGAAGAAGCGCATGAGTAGGAACAGGAAGGAGGAAGCAAGCTGGCCTTGAAGACCAGCATCGAGGGACAGGTTCACCCAGCCAGATCACCATCTTAAACTGGTGACAGGCTCATAAGAACATAAGAAGAACCATCCTGGATCATACCAAGGGTCCATCTAGTCCAGCATTCTGTTCTCACAGAACAGTGGCCATCCAGCAGTTGATACAAACCCACAAGCAGGACATGAGTGCATTGTCACTCTCCCGCCAATGTTCCCCAGCAACTGTAGTGCATAGGTTCCCTGCCTCTGATACTCAGGCCATTTCTACACCTGCCTTTTTTCCAGGGATCATCCCGGGATCGTTCCTGTGCATCCAAATGACGCATGGGGGATCCCAGGAGCAGGCAGGGATGATCCCTCCATTTTCCGGGATAACCCTTAGGTGTAGAAAGGGAGCAATCTGGCATTCTAGAGTAGACGTGCCCCTACTCTCTGAGTTGAGTGCAGCTGTGGGACCCAAATGTCCACCCTAGTGGCACCACTGCATTGAGTGGAATTGATGGGCAATATTAATCTGCTTGGCACAACTTGTGATTTAATTTTAAAGAGAGTAACCTGTGAATTAAAGCTCTTGGTGTCACTGGTACATAAAAGAAATCAGATTTTCATGAGAGTAAGCAATGGCTTCAAAGCTGTATTCAACAATGTTTTTTTTTAAAAAAAAATCCTTTCAGATAAGGTCGGAGTTTCATTGTTATTTCCAAACAGATATGGCACATAAACCTTAGAGTTTATGGGTTTCTGGTCATTGGTAATGAAATGACACAGTTGTAAAGTGTGAAGGAAGTCCTCCAGATACGTATATCAATTCTGATGAGTTCATCAGATCTGTCACTCAATTGCCTGGAGTGGATTTTCTTTTCAATTGGTCAAAATAATTTTTTCATGGCAGTGTGTGTGTGTGTGTGTGTGTTTAAAGGCCATCTGTTTGTCATTTCAAAGTTGACAAAATTGTCACTGCCTTGGTTTGTTGTTGTTGTAAGTAACTAAATGGTTGTGAGGTTTGGCTGCATTTGGTTGGGCTCAGGTGGTGCATCAGTGCGATGGTTCATCATTAATTTTTATGACGCAGGTGGTTTTGTCTTCTTTGCTGGACCTATAAATAAGTTTCAATTGGACTGTCTCTTTTATTTATGCTTCTTGTCTGGCAGAAGCTGCTCCGGTGAACCCAGAAGATGCTTGCCACTGACAGACTTGAGCAGAGTCTGTAGCCCCATGAGAAGAATCATTGTTCAGCTGGGTGTTATTTTGAACTGTAATGCTTCACATGCGTTTGTCTGTGCTGTGGGCTTTCCTTTATTTGTGACCTGAGGAGGACTTGGGAGTGCTTTCCGAAAGGATGCTGCACAGGTGCAGCCACCTGTCTGTCCCTAACAATTTAAAAATTCCTGTGAATATGTGAGATGCAGCATGTAACATGGGTCATCACCATTTTTAAGTCAATTAGTCAAACAACATGTTTGCCAAATATCTGTTGGCTGTGCATTTTTCCTATTTGTATAAACAGATGTGGTCATAAACATACATACGGTTACTTGTCAGTTATAGTAAGTGATGCCATGGCATTCTGATTCCCCCTCCTGGGTACTTGGCTTCTCCTTCAAAGGCAAGAGTATTTCAGTGCTAACATTTAAATATGCATAATGTGTGTTAGTTTCATATCATTGTGCAGATGTACAAAAATTTAAAAATAACAACTTTCAAGTATCTTCAGTAAGAACGTTTGATAGAACTAACTTCAGAGATCATTTTTGATAGAATACGGTCTGTGATACAGGGCAGAACTGTAGCGTATATTTAATTGTAATATGTGGGACCTATGTTGTGTGGTTAGTATCAACACAATATTTTATGGTCAGTTGTTTGCCATTATAATTTTCCCTGAAGCAAGTTCAGTCTGTTCAGGGCAAGCCTTTGAGGATGGAACAGCAGACTGTCCTGGAATCAGTTAACTAGGGAGATGCATTATTATTGTTACATTTATTTATTTATTGCATTTCTATACCACCCAATAGCCGAAGCTCTCTGGGTGGTTCAAAAAATTAAAAAAACACACATTTAAAATACATTATGCACAATGGAAAACCATTTACATATAAACAGACAAGACACACAGTGACAACATACATCAAAAACAATATATAAACGATCAACCAAAAGACAATCCAAGACCTGATTAACTCATTATATGCTGCCCAATGCCTGAGAGAAGAGCACAGTTTAAACCAGGCACTGAAAAAGTAACAATGCTGCTGCCAGGTGGGCTACATCAGGGAGACCATTCCACAGTTGGGGAAGGGGGCACCACTGAGAAGCCCTCTCTCTTGTTGCCACCCTATGAGCCTCCATCAGAGGAGTCACCCAGAAGAGAGCCTTGCATGCTGAATATAGTGTACGGGTCACTTCATGCCAAGAGAGGCACTCGATCAGGTACTTTTTTAAAAGCCTAAAAGTTGTAAATCAACACAACTGGAGCTCATTGTGTTAGGTAATTCTCAGTTAACTCCCCCTTTTGTATTTTCCTAACTTTTGTATTCCTCTTTTGGGAAGAACTTGTCCACCTCACATTCTGATTAAAGTGACTGATGACCTCATTGTAATCTTACACTACAGGCATGACTAGATGGAGCAATATCACGGGGATCGCCCTGGGATCATCCCTGTGCATCCTGAGGGCAGGGAGGGATAATCCCTTCCTTGCCCCAGGATAGCTGGGACAGCTTTAATCCCGAGACCATGGGACATGTGGGCAGCTGTCCCAGTTGCTCTCAGCTCCTCACGATTGGGGCTGGGGAGGGGGGAGCAGGATTTATTTTTTTATTTTTTTAAAAAAAACCTCTTTTGGTGGAGCACTCGTGCACCCTTTCTTGTTAACCCCCCCCCAAAATGGCTGGTGTGACGTCCTCTTCCTCCCGGGGCACCATGCGCCACATGTAGACTAAGGGGGAGGATCTCGTGATCACCATATCATGAGATCCTCCCCCTCCACCCACCTGGTCTAGACATGCCCTACGTTTTGGTGAAATAATATATTTATTACATGAGATCAGCAATACATGCATAAATGTCTTTATAAGTGTCCCTGTGAAACTGAAATTCTCCCAAAAACACGCAACAAAAGCCATAGCATTAATTTCAGTCTCCATTTTCCTGGAACTCTGGGCTGTCTCCCTATCACTCCCTACACATCTCTTCCGCCGTGCAGCAGACATCCACTTTTTCTTGTCGTTTATTCCAAATTCTGCCAACTCTGCATGGCCCTATTTAGTTTAAACTAATACCAGCTTGTCAGCATCCAATCAAGGCATATTTTTTTAAGTACTAGTCATGACCTGCAGTGTGCCACCCATTGCTTTATTTTTATTAGATGCAAGTGCATGCATAATATTTCACACAGATTTAGAGCGATGGCTTCATTTTTGCCAGGCCAGTGTTCTTACCAGCCCATCAAGGCCTTCATAGCGACAGCTCCATTTTTAATTTAAGTTATTATAGGAATGGGGTGGTGGGTGGTGGAGGATCCTTACCAGCAATGCAGCAATTGGGCAATAACTCCATGGGCCAGATCTACACTACTGCTTTAAAGTGCTTTATAACAGTTTTGAAAATGGTATATTCAGTGTGTCCTGGGCTCCAATAGTTGTCAAAACTGTTATAAAGCACTTTAAAGCAGTAGTGTAGATCCTGCCCATCTGGAGTGTGACTGACATCCTGCTTAGAGTTCCATCCTATTTGGAATTCCATCCTAATTGGAGGCAAGGGTCTTTTCTGTTGCAGCCCTAGAGCTTTGGAATGCCCTCCCATTGGATGTCAGCTTGGCTCCCTGCTCTGCTGTCCTTTTCCATTAAAAGTTAACCGTTTTTGTTTTCAGTGAGTCTTTGGTAGCAGTTTTTACTCAGCTGCTTTCTATGGGTTAATATTTTATTTTGTGTATTTCTGTTTCAGTGGATATTGTAAGAGGCCTGATTAATATTGTGATTTTGATTTCTGTATACCAGCTTGTAAATGTTATTGTTTGGTATAAACATTTCAGAAGTGGTATCAAAATATAAATAAATTATTGGGGAATGTGTGCTGGCTTACAAGGACCTGCAGCCCCCTGATGGAAAAGGAGCATTCAGAGACCATTTCATAAATTGCCATGTGCATTGGTGGTACAACAACAACAACAATACAATAACCAAAGGTTGTAGGCTTTGCAGCAATACTCAACTTATCCTTGAGGATAAAATGTTTCCAATTATAACATAAGAAGTGTTCTTTTGTCTATTTCCTTTTCAGTTGCTTTGTTCCAGATTTCACATCTTTCTTGACAAAAGGATGCTGAATTCTGACCTCATTCTGCATGGTTTTATGCATTACAAGGCAGTGTTTTGTTTTGTTTTAACAAAAATGTAAATAAACACTTATAAGACTATGGTAACTGGTGCTTTTGAGAAATAATACAATTATAGCAAATTGTGTTAGTAGAAAGGCTAAATGAATATATGCATCAGTTATTTTACAGCAATTATCATTACTTTGGTTAATATTGCAAGGGTGAAGAAGATGCATAATAAACCATGCTTAGAGGATATCCTTGTTTCTGGCCATCAGTAGATTTGATTCTCTAGTGTCTAGTGCAGATATGTTGTTGATTGTTGTTACATTTATATCCCACCTCTTCCTCTTGCAAGGACCTCAAGGTCCACCTTCTCTCTATTTTATCCTCACACAACCTGTGAGGTTGGTTAGGTTGAGAAATAGTGACTGGCTTAAAGTGATCCTGTGAGTGTCACAGCCAAGTGTGGACTAGAACTCAGATCTCCCAAGTCCCAGTCCAACACTCTAACCACCATGCCTTACTGGCTCTTCTATCGCGGTGTGTGTGCTTGAAGACATGGGTCTCACTCTTCTTTCTTTCCTCTGTGCAAATTCTGTTCTATGTTTTTCTATAATTTATACACTGGTGTATAAATTATACACCAGTATAATTTATACTGGTGTATAATTATGCTTAGCTTTTAATCAAGGTTAAAGCTGGTTGGCAAACACTAATTACATTTATTAATGATCAGAAATATTTTTGGTGCAAATGTAAAACTATACTTTGGTTAAAGGAAACTATGGATGGAAGGGAGGAATTTGAGTGTGAAAGGGAAGGAGTGAGCTCAGAGCATGCCTCCAGTCACTTAATCATGGTTAGGAGATAAAGAAAGAAACAGCAGCACTAACCCTGGGTGGGTAGAATTTAGTGATCTATGGGCCAATTCATAGACTGTATTTTTCAATCTTGGGTTTACTAAGACTCAATACGTATTACCTGATATCCCCTTTCAGAACTCATTGATAGGTACAATCTATGTATTCACTTACAATCTTGATGAAATCAAAGCTATACTTCTGTCTATTCTCCAATAAATCAGTGTGTATGAAATCAGTGTCAAAAGTCCAAGTTCTTTTAATTCACCTGCATTAAACCCATTGACACTACTAAAATCAGGTATAAATCTCAAATGGTTTAGCTTCTTTGGTATGAAATTAGTTTTTTCCTTCGTCTATCAAGCCACCATTTTTATTTAGCATGTAACTCAGGCATTACAGGGAAGTATAATGTATTTTTTTTGTAGAAGTTAAACAAATATGGTGCAAAGACAATTTGTTAATTTAACCTTAACTAATTGTATATTGCTTTATAAGGGATATTTACTGCTCCCAGAAATAAATAAAAAAATAGATGGCCTTTATATTGTGCTGGTGCTTTGTTTTTAAATCGAGCCTGCTATTTTCAGGTTTTCTTTTTGATCTATAGAATTACAAATTTCTTCTGAAATATAATAGAGTTTAATGTTTAATTTATCCTGGTTTCTAAATTAAAATAGAAGCAGCACCTTTTCCATCACATGCTGCAGGGCTGAAGTTTTGTATGCTGCGTTTCAAGCTGAAATTTGTTCTCACAGCTAACTTATATGTCTCCAAAAATAGGAGTTTGCAGTAATGTAAATGGTGATAGAACCTTAAGCATAACAGTAGCTTAAGCATAAATTGTATCTTGCATAACAACCCATGAACCATATTCTACTTGGAATTCTGTTCGTGATTTAAAAAGCAGCAGCAGCAGCTGGATTGCCAACTGTTTCAAACATTTAAGACAGTGCTGGAAGTACTGATAGTCATAAATAAATCTGCATCTATGAATTATTATCAGTGATGATTTGTGCTTCTTTTTTAAAAAAATAGGAGGCGAAGTTGCTAAACCCAGATTTGCTCAGTATTTCCATGGCAGTCTTGCCAGTCTTACCATCCGGCCGGGCAAAATTGAGAGTCAGAAAGTGATTTCCTGTTTGCAGGCCTGCAAGGAAGGTCTGGATATTAATTCGCTGGAAAGTCTTGGACAAGGAATAAAGGTGAGGGATGAACTGACATCATCTTTGATAACGTTTAAAGCTGATTTATGAAGTGCCGAGCACAAGGCAGAGTACAGATGTGCTCCCAAAAGCAATCTCATTTGCTATAAAGTCATGCAAAGAAAAAGCAGACGTGAAAAGGGACTGTGTGGCACTGAATGTTACCATTTTTGCCCCCATATAAACCTATAGAAATAAGGTCTGATCATTGCTTCACCCCCCTGCAGCATTTTTAGTTCATCCTGCCAGTAGCATGTTTGAGACACTCTACAGAGAAACAGGTGAGATTCCCAGGAGATGCAACACAGTTAACGTTAGGGCTGTTCTAGATTAGGACCTTGAGAATGAGTATCATAAGAGAAACAAAATAAAAACATCAGGCAGCTAAACATGACACAACTCTTACCTTCTGGAGATGTCACAGAACACTGCAAAGACATGCCATGGTAACATCAGAAGACCATAACAAGAGCCCTGCAGGATATGACCATAGGCCTATCTGGTCCAGCATCCTGTTTTCCACAGTGGCCAACCCGATGCCTCTGAAAAGCCCATGAGCAGGACATGAAGGCAATAGCCCTTTCTTGCTGTTGTTGCCCAATAACTGGTATTCAGCTGCATGCTTTCTCTGATCTTGATGGTGGCATATAGTCGTCAGGACAAGTGTTTTCTATTTGCCTGTGGATCCTAGAAGTGGAGCACTTTCTTTTCCATGCCTAGAGGGTTCTGTTCTCAAGTCAGCACTCAGCAAGCACAGGTAGGATGATAAACAGCTTCCTTTTTATTAAGAGGATTAAGGTTTTGGTACTAGTGTACAAAGCCCTAAACAACTTGGGACCAGGATACCTGAGAGAGCACCTTCTCGCATACCAACCTGCCTGATCACTGAAGGCATTGGAAGTCATGCTCCTGGTGGTTCCACATGGACCTATGGCCTGACTGGAATCCATGAGGAGAAGAGCCGTTAGTGTAGTGGCCCCTTCTCTGTGAAATTCCCTGCCCCTGGAGGAGGTCAGGCAGGCTTCCAGTCCCCAACTGACCAGACACTTTTTTCTGGTCCTTTATTTTAAATTGAACAATTTTAATTTGCTTTTTAATCTTCTTTCTTTTTACAGTTTATACCTATGTTCACCACTCTGGAAACTTTTTTAAATATTGTGTGGTATAGAAATATTGTAAATAAATGAATGAATAAGAGCACATGCTAACATGTAGCAAAGCAAAGCCACTTACGCAGACTTCCCTGTGCTCCAACTTGGTATGTTTATTGCATGGAACTCCGTCTTGCCTTTGGCTCAGTGGAGTTCTGCGGGGTGCCTGGCTCGGCTTGCATTTGTGGGCTGAGCCATGGTGTTCCCTTCAAACTCTGTAGAGCCAGCTATAATTTGAACAAATAGAGATTTGTGGCCGTGATTTCAGCAAATTTGCATAATTTGCACAAATTATGTCTGCAATTTGCAAAATCACGCAAATTGGCACAAATTGCCGCTGTGATCTGCGCAGATTTTAAAAAATATATATGGGGAGAGGACCCACAACATCGCCCAACTTGCTTCAGAATGAATTGGACTCCACAGGATAAAAATGGGCCAAAGTCCAGCGGGGGGAAAAGCGGTGAATTAGCAGACGCTCATCAAGCTCCATCCCTGGGTGGATTTCTCTGACATCCCTTGCTCCAATATAAACACAGTGAAAGATAGAGGTTTGGACTTCACTTTGTAGAATGCTGGCCTCCTAGTTATTTTTTTTTAATTAAAAAAATCTTTAAACTTTTTTTAAAAAAAGAAATGAGGCAGGACAGGGAGGTCTGCATTGCCATGTTTGTGCCCATGGGCACCACGTTGGGGACCCTGAGAGTAAATAATACCTAACTCAAAAAAGCTGTAAAACATGTAAACAGCTAACATGAGGCTGGCTGTAAAATGTCAGACAACATAATCTCATGCATGACTACTCAGATGTAAGCCCCATTGATTTCAGTGACAGTTACTTCCAGATAAAGGAAGTTTGTAGCCTAGAACCTAAAACTTGGTTGTAGGTTAATAAATGGAGTAGTATTTAACACTGGATAATTGTTCAAAAATAATTTCAGTAGTTAATTTTTTATTATAATAGTGCAAACTTGTAATGATTTCCTTGGCTTTTTGTCCTGGTGAATTACTGACAAGGGTTATGCATATAGAAATATTAACAGCTAAGTTCACATTTCATCAACAGAAATTAATATTACTCTCTACAAAATCCTGTCTGTGAGAAAATATGTAAAAGTAAATATGTTATTTATTAAAAATTTCTCCTGTCTTTTGTTAGCTCTTGCTTATCTCATGATCAATAGAAACACAGTTTTTACACCACTGTTGCCCTGTTTGAAGCTGACAATTCTTTGAAGCCTGCTTGAGGAATGCCAACATTTCTTGTCTTCAGTTTTGCCTCCAACGGCTGATCAACTGTGGACAAGCGGCTGTCTCTCGGAACTAGCTGTGGGTGGGGGAAGGGTTTAATTTTTCAAGTTCAAAACATTTTCAATCTCTGATCTACAAGCTGGCATGGTGCAAGTTTCTTCTTTCATTTTTACCTTTTCAGCTATTTTGAGAGTCAGTGTGACAGCAGGAGGCAGAAATGAAAGAAGCTGTCAGAGAGAGGTCTCATGCAGCGTTTCTTAGTTGGCCTGACAGTGACATGTCCTGATGAAAGAACTGCAGTTGGACCTGGAGCTGAGCAGAACATTAAGAAAGACAGATTGTGCCCAACTTTCAACAACATCTGTATACAAATTATACCTGTACATAGAAATGTATAGTGCACATGGTAGCCTTTTCAAGAGAGAAAATTAAGAACAGTCATGTCAACCAGATATTCAGTCCAACTACCTGAACTGAGTACAATTGATTTGCATCACAAAAGTATTATAATTTCTATAAAGTCAGTAGCAAATGTGTCTGTATGTGGGGGCATTAAACTGCAGAGAAGATACTATCATATTTTACAACATATACATACATAGATGCTCTAAATCAGTACAAATAAAATTGACCCTGGAGATATACAAATTGCAGCATTCAGCATTCTGTGATACCAGCTGGATATCTTCTTAGCTTCCACCAGAACAGCCCTGTGCTAACCACCATAAACTAACTATGCAGACAACTTATGCAGGTCCCATGGCAGTCCTATTTAGATGATCTCCCTCTGTTGCAGTGAACTGGTAAAATCTGAAGGACCCAAATAACTTGAACAAAATGATTAGAAGCACTGTCTTGCTCAACTAAACTAAAGCTAGATGAATATGCTAAATAAATTTTGTAATAGTTACAAAGCCTGTTTTGAGTCACAATTGCCAATTCATAAACATGAATGGTACAGTTGTTGAGTCCAATGAAATAAGTAAAGGTAAGCGAGAATATAAAGTCATTTCTGAAATCCTAACAAACCTGATCAAATCAGATGTGCAGTTACTTTCAGATGTGACATATTCCCAGACTTGGAAATAAGGGTGAAATTTGTTTGGTTCACATTTTAATATAAATTGTCCTAATTTTCACTTCCTTTATTAATATAGGACCCAGAACAGAGTTCAATTTTCACACTTTTCCAGATTTTGAGATGCCTTTCTCTGACCAAACAATGTCTACAAAAATGTATATGTTAGGGGAAATTGCATACAGAAAGGGATACACTAGAGAAAATAGAGTACAAAAAGAATATATTAGTTTAAATTACTTGCAATTAATGTGTCTTTTAGGAAATTACATTCAAAAACACATATGAATTTTCTCATGTGCTTGAAAATGTGTACACATTTTCATGAAAACTTTTAGAATAAATTTACAAATTGATGTGGAAACAGGATGAAATGAATTTGTGCTTGAAAAATGGTAGAAAGCAAAAACATAGACATAAATCAATCCCTACCCGGACTGAAGCAAATCTGAAGATATCTAGTGACACACATTTGTCTCTCTGTGTGTATGTAGAGTGGAGGAGTTAGCAACTGACAATTTTGATCTCATGGTGTATTATAACACTTGTTCCAGGTCACAATCACAAAGTGGCATACTCATTGGTAAGGAAGATGGCATGCAAACACAGGCTTCTCCAATATTATAGATCACTTAGCAAAATAGCCTGACCCATTTATTTATTGCATTTTTATACTGCCCAATAGCCGAAGCTCTCTGGGAGGTTTACAAAAATCAAAACCATAGAAACGATTCAAAATATAAAACAAACAGTATAAAAGCATAATATAAAATCTATATAAATAAAAATGAAAAAGACCGTTCGTTACTGTCGTTATATCTCCGAAAGTTCTTCACCGATTGCTTTGAAATTTTGACACAGCGTTGCGTTCGAATACGCGAGCGTTGTTATGTAACTATGTTCTCTATGGGGTCAAAGGTTTGTCTTAAAATCAAAGAAATAGGCCTCCTCAAACCCAGTCCTGCTGATCATTGTGACATCACTAACCAGTAGGCCAATCCGCTGCCTCTGCCTCCTCTCCTATTTGCATGTACTCTCGCAATTGGCTGAGTGAATATAGATGTCACACCTGTGACAGTTACACGTTCTGAAGAAAGGTAACTGCCAGGAGTTTCCAGTAACCTCCTCACCGTAAAAACATGCTTTTATTTCTCCGAAAGTTCTTCACCAATTGCTTTGAAATTTTGACACAGCGTTACGTTCGAATACACGAGCGTTGTTATGTAACTATGTTCTCTATGGGGTCAAAAGTTTGTCTTAAAATCGAAGAAATAGGCCTCCTCAAAACCAGTCCTGCTGATCATTGTGACATCACCAACCAGTAGGCCAATCCACTGCCTCTGCCTCCTCTCCTATTTGCATGTTCTCTCCTATTTGCTCTTATAGGTCATTGTGACATCGCCAACCAGTAGACCAATCCACTGCCTCTGCCTTCTCTCCTATTTGCATGTTCTCTCCTATTTGCTCTTATAAGTCATTGTGACATCGCCAAGCAGTAGGCCAATCCACTGCCTCTGCCTTCTCTCTTATTTGCATGTTCTCTCACAATTGGCTGAGTGAATATAGATGTCACGCCTGTGACAGTTACACATTCTGAAGAAAGGTAACTGCCAGGAGTTTCCGCTAACCTCCTCACCGTAAAAACATCCTTTTTAAAAAACCAAACAATTTGCTTTACTTCATCCAAATAATGCCTCACAGAAGATCACACTTAGGTCGTCGTACTCGCAGAGCGGAAGCACTGCGACGAGAAATTGCAAATCAGACTGAGGAAGAACGGGCATCAGCAAACGAGAAAAAAAGAAAAAGAATGCCTCAATACGTGCCAAGAAACCAGGCAAGCAACGTTCAGCCAGACTTGAGGATGCACGATTGCGAGCACGGCAATCGTGTTCTACAGCTTCAGATCTGCTTTGTTCTCAACAGAATGAACGCGACAGGCTGAGAGTGGCTGAAAGACGTCAATGAGAAACAGCACATCAACCTCAAACACGACTCCGTGGTAAACAATCACACGATTACAATCGCCTTGCATTCCGGTACAACCCAGCTGATGATTATAGTTTGAGGCGGCATGTTCTCATCGGCACTATGACTGAAGTGTGTCCTTATTGCAGGGCTCTTAAATTTAATGGAGAAACAAAAGGAATGTGTTGCGCTGCTGGAAAAATTAAACTGCCTCAACTTGGAGAACCACCAGAGCCATTACAAACTTTGCTTGCCGGATATACCGCAGAATCAAAGCATTTCCTATCTAACATCAGGAAATACAACTCATGCTTCCAAATGACGTTGTTCGGCGCAGAAATCATCACAGCTGCATTTATGCCAACTTTCAAAGTCAAAGGACAAATTTATCATAAAGCTGGCTCCTTCCTTCCGTTTCAAGATAGTCAACATAAATTCCTACAAATGTATTTCATTGGTGATGGCAATGATGAATTGAATGCACGCTGCGGAATTTATATCGGCATAAAAAGGTCCGTCGTTTCAAAACTGCAACAGCTACTTCACGAAAAAAACAATTTAGTACATTTGTTCAAAACAGCAATTGACATGATGCCATCTGATACACACAAGATTGTTATTCATGCTGACAAAACGCCTGCTGGAGAACATGTGCGAAGATTCAATGCTCCAACTATAGACGAAGTGGCAATTGTTATAGTCGGAGATCAATCTTGACAGGACCTTTCAAAGGTGAAGATGTCCTCATTCCTCGCATTCCTATGATTCCAACAGATATGCCATTTCAATTTAAGAGATTGCAATTCCCAATTCGATTGGCGTTTGCAATCACCATCAACAAAGCTTAGGGCCAATCTTTAGAATTGTGCGGTTTAGATCTAGACACAGATTGCTTCTCACATAGACAATTATATGTTGCGTGTTCTAGAGTTGGCAAACCAGACAATCTCTATATCTACACAGACAATGGAACAACTAAAAATATTGTATATCCACAAGCATTGTGAAATTAAACATATTAGAAACATCCGCTTTGTCTTTTCTTTCTTTTCAATTTAACCAGACTGAGCCACAGCAACGCGGCTCCTCTCCTATTTGCATGTTCTCTCTTATTTGCTCTTATAGGTCATTGTGACATCGCCAACCAGTAGGCCAATCCACTGCCTCTGCCTTCTCTCCTATTTGCATGTTCTCTCCTATTTGCTCTTATAGGTCATTGTGACATCGCCAACCAGTAGGCCAATCCACTGCCTCTGCCTCCTCTCCTATTTGCATGGTCTCTCACAACTGGCTGAGTGAATATAGATGTCACACCTGTGACAGTTACACGTTCTGAAGAAAGGTAACTGCCAGGAGTTTCCACTAACCTCACCGTAAAAACATCCTTTTTTAAAAACCAAACAAAATGCTTTACTTCATCCAAATAATGCCATAGCAACACGTGGCAGGGTACAGCTAGTACAACATAAAAACAAAGTCAGGATAAAATCAAGCAGCAATGCAGAAATTAATACCTATTTAAAATACAAATTTAAAACAGCAAAGTTAAAATTAATTTGATAGTTAATTCCAGTGCTTTGAATTGGGCAAGGACCTGGACTGGCAGCCAGTGAAGCTGGAAAAGGATTAGCGTGATGTGGTGTTGTTGGCCAGTCCCTGTTAGTAAATGTGCTGCCCTGTTTTGTACCAGCTGAAGTTTCCAGACCATTTTCAAGGCAGACCCATATATAACGCATTGTAGTAACCCAGATGAGAGCTATCTCTGTCCAGATAAGGGTGCAGTTGGTATATCAGCCTAAGCTGATAAAAGGTGCTCTTTGCCATTGAGTTCACCTGTGCCTCAAGTGACAGTTCAGGATCCAAGAGCACCCCCAAACTACAAACCAAATCCTTTAGAGGGAGTGCAGTCCCATTAAAAATGAGTTGCATCCAACCGTAAATGCCAGCCTTTCCTTTTGGAAAAATCAGGTAACATATTTGTACCCCTCTTCACTCCTGCAAATATCTTTACAGCATAACAAGGTGGCTAAATTCTGAAGTGGTGGAGAGTACTGGTAATTGCTCTGGTAATTTTGTTTTTATAATATTCCCCATGGAAAAGAACTTCTTGCCATTAAAAGCTAGATCAGCTGTAGTCTGCAATGCTTCCTGCTTCGTAAGTTTTCTATGTTCAAGGAGTTATACCCTGAAAGACAGAAACAAACTTCAACATGATCTTGATAGGCTCAAGCACTGGGCTGAAAACAACAGAATGAAATTTAATAGGGATAAATGCCAAGTTCTCCACCTAGGAAAAAGAAACCAAATGCACAGTTACAAGATGGAGGATACTTGGCTCAGCAATACTACAAGCAAGAAGGATCTTGGAAGTGTTGTAGATCTCAAGCTGAATATGAGCCAACAGTGTGATGTGACTGCAAAAAAAAGCAAATGCTATTTTGGGATGCATTAATAGAAGTATAGCTTCCAAATCATGCAAAGTACTGGTTCTCCTCTATTCGGCACTAGTTAGGCCTCATCATGAGTATTGTGTCCAGTTCTGGGCACCACACTTCAAGTAGGACACAGATAAGCTGGAGCATTTTCAGAGGAGGGCAACGAGGATGATCAGGGGTCTGGAAACAAAGCCCTATGATGAGAGACTGAAAGAACTGGGCATGTTTAGCCTGGAGAAGAAAAGATTGAGGGGACACATGATAGCTCTCTTCAAGTACTTGAAAGGTTGTCACACAGAGAAGGGCTGGATCTCTTCTTGGTCATCTCAGAGTGCAAGTCATGGACTAATGGGCTCAAGTTACATGAAGCCACATTCTGGTTGGTCATCAGGAAAAACTTCCTGACTGTTAGAGCAGTATCACAATGGAACCAATTACCTAGGGAAGTAGTGGGCTCTCCCACACTAGAGGCATTCAAGAGGCAGCTGGACAACCTTCTGTCAGGAATGTTTTGAGGTGGCTTCCTGCATTGAGCAGGGGGCTGGACTCGATGGCCTTATAGGCCCCTTCCAACTCTACTATTCTATGATTCTATGATTTTTACATATAGGAGAATTTCAAACTGTGACACTTCTCCTACCTGTAGTCAGAAGTTGTATAGTCGATTCTACCATCACAAGTCTGTACTAACTCATCCTCCCACTGCTAGCCCCCATCCAGGCCACTATAATGCAGTGATACTAGACTTAATGAGGATGTTTAATGGTAGAATATGAAAACATCCATCTGCTTTAGACTAAGGAATTAGAATACAGTTAATAACCAGAGACCATATTAACAAAGTGAATTATTTTTGTGATCTCGCAGAGATAAATTGACCCTTGCTTTTTATCATGATTAAGCTATAGTTATAGCAAAAGGACAATGATAAAATATGAATAGTAGAAGAAATTGTCTTGATTCACAATAGTTCCATTGACTTTTAATTTACTTTACAGTTAATTATAGCAACAATAATTACTAAAATGTGTGCTAGATGAGTGCCTAGTGGGTGATTGTTGCTATAGAACAAGCATTAGCTAATAAAATTATAGTTTCTCTTTATTTTGTTAGGGATTTAACCAGTCTCTTAGAAACAGTCTTTAGAAACCTGTAATTTAAGTATTCTAGGGAGTCATTCTATATTACTTCCCTAAATACTAATTATGTTCTCTCTTTCCTCCCCACTGCCAGTATCACTTCAATCCTTCCCAGTCCGTACTTGTTATAGAAGGAGAAGACATTGAGAATATAAATCAAGCTCTCCAAAAGGTCTCTTATATCAACTCAAGGCAATTTCCAACCTCAGGCATTCGCCGTCTTAAAGTCTCGTCCAAAGTCCAGTAAGTTAAATTCATTAAGCTTGATTAAATCAGAAGTATATAAGTAAATTTCATAATTCTGGATATGTAACAATGGCATGTGAATAACATTTATCAATAAATTTGGAACTTTAATGGATTTGCCAACAGGTTAAGAATTACTTTTATTTTTAGAATGAAATAATTTGAACAGTAGAGTCATTCTCTAATTCCGGCTTGTCCATTGACTTCAGATAGAGTTCTGGATGTGTGTGAAATGGCCTTCTGATGCATTCATTATAAAATGGATGATTAGGTTCTTGATGCACATTTAACAAGATAGTTATATCAAACCCATTAAGTATCAATTTGAGTACCTAATGTAAAATGCATAACAATTAGAAGCCATCTAATCAGGTTTAACCATTGACTGTTTGTGATATGTTATTGAAGCGTTTAAATGGTATGTGTGCATTGACCTTTCTAAAGATCATGCCTGCCAATGATATGCTTTGCTACCCATAAGCAATTTGAGAAATTGTGCTCCTAATATTCACATGGGACTGAGTAGTTCCATAGCTGGGCAGCGGGTAGCCCTGAAAAGAATACATTGACTGACTGAAATATTTTTCTTTGGACTGTGTTTCTTGCAAAGGAAGATTGTACACTAAAGCCTCTTCCATGAAGTTAATGAATAATATATTTTTCAGATGTTTTGGTGAAGATATCTGCATTAGTATCCCAGATATAGATGCCTATGTAATGGTGTTTCAGGCCAAGGAGCCCAAGATTACAATAAGTGGAATGGATCATTTTGCAAGACCGGCTACCGAATTTGAACATGAAAGAGGTGTGATTCTTTTACCAGATATCAGAATTGTCAGCACAGTCACTAAACTGGAACATCCTCCTGACTTGAAGGAAACTATGGATAGAGGTTTGTGGTTTCTGTTTTACTTGTATGATTTCTATGACAGTGGAGACTACTAGATAGCAGTGAAAAGAATGGCACCCTGCTGAGAAGAATGCCTCTCACATACTTAGTGTTAAAGAACAGATCCAGCTAAAATTGCTCCAGATGTGGTTGGAGTTACATAGACTTCTATAGTACAAAAAACTCTAGAGTGACCTTAGGTACACTGTAAGGTCATATGTTCTGTTTTGTGTCTGTGGCTAGAAGTCATTTCGATGCCTTGTATCCTTAATTAATGGTTTCCACCAGTACAATGTACTACAAATTGGAGAAAAGAAAGTATAACTTATTACACAAGAATAGCCGCTACTTCTTGTGCTTTACAGCTATTCCATGCAAGGAGCAAATGCACTGGCAAAGCTGCCTTATCAGCATATCTAGTGGCGGGGGGGGGGGGGGAGTTAAAACAGCTACCTTTCTTAAGACAGCTCTGCACCCTCCCACCCACCCCCGGGGCCTCCTTTCTTGAGCAACAACAGGTGCATGACAGGGTAGGATTAGCTTGTCACTTCTTACAAGTCCCTTTGGAATTGGCCAAGTGAATGTTGCTGGGCAACTTGGGTTTCTTATTGTCAGATTGATTGTTTTAATTAAAGAGATCACCATTGGCAGACTCGATATAGAGAGCAGGGAGGGGAAAGATAATGATAAGTACCCTGACACATCAGAATGGTTAAGGGAGATTTACCTGGACCAACCTCTCAGAGTTTACTATCTCAAGGAGATACAGAGGAAAGGACTAAATCCTGGCACCCTAATGCGGGTGTAGGCACTTTTGTCCCCTGTGTTCTACAAGTGTGAAAGCAAGGAAAACCCCGTAGGGGAGTAAAAAAATAGCCAAAGGCAGGGGTGGAATCAAGTAATCTTCTACAATAATATTATTAGTAAAAAGTTTTATTAAAGTGCCAGGTGCCTACGTGTTTCGAATGCGATTGCATTCTTCCTCAGGGCTTTATAAAGTTATAAAGCAGCTTCTGCAGACAACTGCACTAACGTTATAAAGCCCTGAGGAAGAATGCAATCGCGTTCGAAACGCTTAGGCACCTGGCACTTTAATAAAACTTTTACTAATAATATTATTGTAGAAGATTACTTGGTTCCACCCCTGCCTTTGGCTATTTTTTACTCCCCTGTGTTCTACGGTCTGTGTCTGTTAGGTGGCCTGAAAATTTATATATGGGGAAATTCGTGTCCGTAGCACTGTGCAGTGCAAAAGGTCCTGTGATCCTTTTTTTTTGGGGGGGGGGACTCTTTTGTTGCTGTAGATGCCATTTTCTCCTTAAATATATTTGCGGGGAAGGAGGCTGCACCAGAGGGCAGAAGGGCCTGTATGTGACTTTTGGGCCACATGTTGCCCACACCTGCCTTAATGTCTATTGGCTAAGGACTCGTGATACTTAAAGGTATTTCTTTGCACACACAAGAACACCAACCAGTTAAGATCTATCCAATTCTTATAACCAGGGTGGGGTTCCCTATTTGAAATGAGTGGTAGGAATGTGTGCCTGACCTTTACCTTAATGGCTAGTAGAATCCATACTGAAAGGGTGGAGTGGATTTAAATAATCATGTGCTGATTAGGCTTTGTATAAATACAGTTGTGTTCCATAATATAACCTGTACCTAGTGCCTATATCTTTTTTCTCGGGGTATGGAAGCAATATTAGTAGGTAATTACACAAACTCAGCCTGCAATTGTATGCATATATAAATACATTGGAGCTTACTTCCAAGTAAACAGGCATAGGATTGCACTACATCTCTGTATTCTTTTCTCAGTATTTAGCTTTCTTGAATATAATGTAGTGATAAGCAATACGCCTGTTGCATATAAATCATGACAAACCAGTCTCATTTTAAAATCTATTTTCCATATCTTCTGGTTTATGCAGAGTAGTGAATGCAAAGATCATAATACTTAAATTCATACAGATTAAATTGTGCACACAGTCATTTTTTGCATTTACAATCTATAGTGTGACAATTCCAGTAATCAAATAAAGACTTACACCTATTGAAGAACGACTGTCTCTGAATTATTAGCGTCCCACTGTAAGCAAGTCACTGACCTAGAGGATAAGCAATGCTATATATTTTTAAGCAGGATTTAATTTTTAAGTATGTATAAAGAGATGCAGATAATTTTAGGAGGTTGGTGATGGAGATGAATGAGTACTGCTGATAAACTAGAAAGTTCAATAAGAAAGACAATAAAGTTCAGCAAAAAATAATGGAACTTGTTCATTTTTTCCACTCAACCCTCCCACCTATTTTTTCCTTCTTTCACACTGATAGAAATGATTTCATCTTTCATTTCTGATCATTCCTGATCTTTCAGGAATCATCTTTGACTATTTCTTTTCTTCCTTCACCCCTGCTAGACCACTGTTTATGGTGTTCTCACTCAATTTCCCCATCCACCCTACCTCTCTCTCTCTCTCTCTCTCTCTCTCTCACACACACACACACACACACACACACACACACACCACTTCCCTTATATCGTTACCTATGAATTGTTCATGTGTATTACAAAATACTGGACTTCTAAAGTGACAATACAATATTATTGGGTTAAACTGGATCACAGCTTTCTTAAATGGCACATCTGCAAGAGTAATCTCATCTAGAGATGGGTGAGAAATTTGTTCTGTCTGAATTCTTATGCAAATTTACTAGATCTGCACCTGCCAAACCAATTAGTGAACTGAAACAGAGTTGCACACCAAAAGTTGCACCTTTCCAACCTGGGAAAAGAGCATGAGAACATCCATATACTATGGAAAAATGCAAAAAAGAAAAGTGCACTTAGCAAACATAGCAAAAATAGCATACAGATATGAATAAGAAAAGAGTAAATAGCTTGCAAAAATTGCACACAAAAATGTGCAGGAAAAGATATGTGCAAAAATGCATATAATAGAAGAAGAGCATATGAAATGCATTCAAATATTCATGTGGACTTTTAAAAATACAATTGATGTTAATATTGATGTGGAATCAGGCCAATTCCACATAAAGGGTAAGGTGGATCCATAAGGTAACTCAGTCCCAAGTTGTTTAGGACTTTGCCTGTTACCAACAGAACCTAAAACAGAACCTTGGCATGCAGCTTATTAGTAGCCAGGACAGGGTGTTTTTTTCAGCAGGGGTATATCATGCTGTTGAAAGGAGGTTCCTCAAGGCTGCATTCTGTACCAGCTGCAACTTCTGAATCAAGCCCAAGGGTAGCCCCATATAGAGTGCATTGCAATAATCCAATTTTAAGGTTACCAATACTTCAGCTGGTGTACCAGCTGAAACTGGTAAATGTCCCTCCTAGCCACTAAGGCTACTTGAACATCTAGTGACAAAGATCAATCTAAGAGCATCCCCAAGCTACACACCTGTTCTTTCAGGGAGAGTGCAACTCCATCCAGTAAAGGCAACTGATCCATTTCCCAGACTTCTGACCCAGCTACCCACAGTGCTTCCATCCTGCCAGGATACACACTTTCATCCTGCCCAACACTGTGTCCAAGCACTGCTTCAGAGTCTCGCAGCCAATCCTTGTTCACATGTTATGGAGAAATAGAGCTGGGTGTCATTCCCATACTGATGGCACCTCACTCCAAATCCCCAGATGATCACTCCAGTGGCATCATATAGATGTTAAAATCATTGGAGACAAAATAGTGTGGCATCCCATAGAACAAGTGTTGGGGGGGGCAGAGTGTGCTTCCCCAACACCACTCTCTGAGACTGATCCCATAAGTAGGAGTGGAGCCAGTGCAACATAGTGCTCCAATATCCATCCCATGGAGCTGGTCCAGGAGGATATCATGTTTGATGTTATCAAAAGCCACAGAAAGATTGAATATGAAGAGCAAGGTTGCTCTTCCTGTGTCCCTTTCTTAATAAAGGTAGTCCAACAGGGTGATTAAGGCCAATTTGGTCCCAAAACAAGGCCTGAACCCTGTCTGGAATGGGTCTAGATGATTGGTTTCATCCCTGAATGCGTCCATTTATTTCACCACAACCCTTCCAATCATGTTTCCTAGAAATGGAGTGTTCACAACTGAGTGATAACTGTCACAAATCCTTGTGTCCAAGGAGGGCTTCTTCAAGAGCAACTTTTTAACTTGTTAGCAACTTGTTGATCGCCTTCTTTTGGTGTTACAAACAAAATATGGAACTCCACAATAGTTGTATGCTTGCATATACCCTGCTGTTATTAATTATAACTGGAAAGTGGAATGCTGCAATATATGTTGAAAACTATTCCTTGACATTGAATGATGATACTTTTTCCATATCATATTTCAGTTAGAGCTATTTTTCTATATGAACTAGTTTTTTTGACAGTTAAAAAATGTGAGAAGTTCATTTCCAGGCATCTATAATTATATATTTTAATGGTTTATTTATTTATTATTTATTATATTTATTTGTATTCTGCCTTTTCCCCAATACTGGCACTCAAGGTTGCTTTACTGGGGAGCCCCAGACAATGAAACAGGTCAGGAGTCGGTTGGAGCAAAAGTGGGATAAGACTCGTCATTAAGGTGACTGAACACATGTAAGAGCGTACAGTCGTGCCTACTGCATGGTGATGAAAGTAGCAAAGAGGGCTTATTTTGCCACCTCCATCACATTCTCAGGCTGTTGTTCAGCTGAGCTTTTCTGAGTGGTCCAGGGGTTACTTACATCTAACCCACCCAATCCAATACTGGAACTCTTAAAGGCTTGCTGTGATGAGTTTGCAAGATGCCTCAAGGATAAAATCATTCATCTTGAAGCTGATTTGAACACCGCTATTGATTCAGTGTCTGTTGAGGTGTCCAGTGCATTGTTTTATCCTGTTTTGTGGCATCAATTTCAGTTCTTGGAATCTGAAGATGTGGACAAGATGCTTGCATTTGTTCAACCCATCACATGCTCTCTCGACCTTTGCCAGTCATGGCTTATTCGAGCTAGCCATAGGGGGCTGACCGGGTGGATCAAGAGAGTGGTGAATATATAGTTACATTATGGGGTAGTCTCTACTTCCTTGAAAAAGGCAGTGATGTGGCCACTTGTGGGGGAAAAATCCCCTTGATCCAGAGAACTATGCTAACTATCGTCCAGTTGCAAACACCCCATTTTTTAGTAAGATGCTTGAGAGAGTGGTGGCATCTCAACTGTGGGTACTCTTCAATGAAACTGATTTTCTGGATCCATTCAGGTTTTGGGATGGAATTGGCCTTAGTCGCACTGATAGATGACCTTCTTTGGGAGAGAGGCAGGGGAAGTATGACCCTATTAATTCTTCTTGATCTCTGAAAGGCCTCTGATACCTTTGACCACAGCATCCTCTTGGACCACCTTCATGAGATGGAAGTTGGAGGCACTGTTTTACAGTCATTCAACTCCTACCTGCAGGGTTGATTCCAGTAAATAGCATTTGGTTACTGTACTTCAACTTCATGGAAGCTGAACTGTGAAGTACAGGGCACCATCTTGTTCCCAATGTTATTTAAAATCGATATGAAGCCATTGGGAGTGGTCATCAGGAGATTTGGGGCATGGTGTAACCAATATGTTGATGACACCCAGCTCTATTTCTCTGTGACATCTGAATCGAGAGAGGTCATGCACTTTCTGAACCAGTGCTTGGATACAGTCATGGCCTGGATGAGGGCCAATAAACTGAAATTGGATCCTGATAAACAGAGACCTTGAGGGTTGGTGGTTCCCAGGTCTGAGAACTAGGGTGTTCGCAAGTGCTGTGCCAAAATTTTTGACCATTCCATTTTTGGCATTTCTGGTGGGGGAGATGAAAACTCAGGCCAAAGAGGCTGGGAGAGGTGAGAATTTCAGATAATTTTCTCCTTGGGGAGGGGGACAGGGTTTCTACATATATATTTAAATGTAGCCAGTTGTTGAGGGGTCTTCTTTCTTTTTATTTATTTTTAAAACACCCCTGGAATTTTCAGGAGCCCAGGAGTTCTTCCTAAATGCTTCTTGGAGAGGGTGGGGTCACATGGTCTCCAATAGGCATTCACTAAGAACTGCTGGGCTTCACCAAATGCCAAGGGAAGGGGAGTGTTATTTTTTTTGGGGAGGGGAAATAAGAAGAAGGTCCCTCAGCAATCGGCTACACTTAAAAAAGATATGTGGAAACTTTCCCCCCCTCCTCAGGGAGAAAATTATCTGAATTCCCCCCTCCCTGTGAAAGAGGCAGAAAAAACAATTCATCTTTCACAGGGAGAGAGAAAGTTCCTGAAAATAGGGGGCAGGATTTGGCCCAGCACTAGTGTTCTCCTGTTCTGGAAGGGGTTGCACTCCCTCTGAAGGAGCAGGTCCATAGTTTGGGGATGCTCCTGGATCCATCTTTGTCACTGGAGACCCAGGTGACCTCAGTGGCCTGGAGCACCCATTATTAACTTTGGTTGATACACCAGCTACTCCCATTCCTGGATAGCCTAACCACAGTCATACATGCACTGGTAACCTCACAATTAGACGACTGTAATTCGCTATATGTGGTGCTACCCATTTGCATGTTTCAGAAACTGCAGCTAGCTATGTTCATACAAAATCTGTGTAAAGAGCCGTGCCCCATACAAGGTTATGTTGTTATCCTGTAAAGCCCTAAACAACTTCAGACCAGCATACCTAGTTGACCACCTTCCCTTATATACAACAGACAACAGTTACAATCATCAGAGGAGGTCTTGCTGACCATTCTGAAATGAATGCAATGTCACCATGAAGAACCTCGAGGGCAGGCCTTCTCTGTAGCAGCACCCACCCTCTGGAAAATCCTCCTTCATGCAGTTTGGGCGGCAGAAATTGTACCATCCTTTGAACCCCTCTTGAAAACATACCTTTTCACACAGGCTTTCCCTGGACTGCAACTTATCTGATTTTATATTGTATTCTTAAACTTTTAATGTTTTAAATTTATTGGATACTTATTGTATTTCATGGTTTTAATTGTGCACTGCCCAGAGAGCCTCAGCTATTGGGCAGTATAAAAATGTACTAAAGAAAGAAAATTAAAACATACACAATTGAAACATATAAATAAAAATATACAAAAATTAAAAATATAATTAAACCATCTATATTAAAACATTTAAAAGATTAAAAGGCAAATGACAAATTAGTGCAAGCAAGACTCATTCTTCAATCTAAAACTGATCAAAGATTACTTCTCAGGGAGCATGCAAACAGTTAGAGCAATTAGGACATGGTGATGGTTTGTCTACACTTCTTATCTCTAGGACCAGTTTTGTTTATGCTAGTACCCTTGGAGCCAATTTAAACATTACAGCTTCCACACTGAGATGGCTGAGAAGCTTTTCCCTATGGTTGCACTGCATGCACATAAACAATCCTCAGCATCGAATCTCATGCAGCTTCTGTACTTCAGCACCATTGCTGCCAGGAATGTTCAGGCCTTGCTTGCAGACGCTGCATGCAATTCGAACAACAGAGATCACAGAGAGATTTTAAATGTTTACCCAGAGCGTAAGAACTACCTAGGGTGACCATATTTTGGAAACCAAAAAGGAGGACAATGTGGCCACCCTCAAGGAGGCGTGGCCACCCCAACATGCCCACCCCCAAGGTGGGGCCAATTTGACATGTCTGGCCCCCAAGAGGGCATGCCCTTGGTCACATGTCTAATCATCATCCATTATCGTTACCACCATCATTATCATCACCATCATCTATTATCATTACCACCATCCATTACCACCATCACCATCCATTATCATTATCACCATGATCCATTATCATCATCAGTATATCACTCTCATCATCCATTATCGTTATCACCCTGACCATTATCACCATCATCCATTATCATCATCATTATATCACCATCATCCATTATCATTATCACCATCAACAACATCATTATCACACCCACCAAGCAGCCAACTTACACAGTTGCTGCTGGACATAAACAAAGGGCTATGCTGCAGGCCTGGGCAGGCCCCCAAACTGAGCTGCCCATGCCTGACAACTGAGGATGGGGCAGCAGAGGATGGCCCAGGCCCAGCCGCCTGGCCTGGACAACAAAATTCGAGCTGCTTCGCAGCTGAGGATTGGGTGAAGGATGGCCATGCTGCTGGTCCATGCCCAGCTGTAAAATCAAAGCCGCCTGCAGCTGTGGTTGGGGTGGAGGAAGGGCCAGCCACCCAGGCTGGGCAGTGAAAATGGAGCCACCCAAGCCACGCAGCTGAGGAGGTGGAGGATGGCTGCACTGCTGGCCCAGGCCCCAGCTGCCCAGGCTGGACAACTGAGCCACTCGCGGCCCATGGCGGAAGATGGCCATGCTGCTGGCCACCTACCTTCCTGTTGGTGCTGCTGGTGCTGGTTGTCATCCTCCATGCCGCCCGCTGCTGCTGCTCCCGCCGCACTAGCTGCTGCTTCTGTGCAGAGATTGGCGCTGGGGGTTGCAGGGCTAGAAGACACATTCCTGGAAGTCCAGGAATGCATCTTCCAGCCCTTTCCCCCGGTGAACTGGGAGCCATTCCCGGTTGCCCCAGAGACCTCCGTTTTTACAGAGTTCTCTGGGGTTTCCTGGTGCACCTGATCACCCTAAAACTACTATGCTGATGGGTTTTTTCAGTAATCTTATGTGAAGCTGTAACATTTTGATCAGCCCTTAGAAACAGTAGAAGTTCCTACAAAAGAAATTCCCTTTTTAAAAATGTATCCCATGAGAGAGAGAGGGAGTTAAAGTCAATTTTCCATCTTCTTGATGCCAAGTGGACCAGAGAATTAAGTACAAAATTTGCAAGCTTTTTCTTCTGTGACAAGATAGTTGTTATTCTCCATAATGAAGAAGAGAGAATTTGCATTTCAGGTTTTACAAGTGTTGCCATTAATGGTTATGTAGTTCCACAAACAGATGGTACAGGATCTCCTCTAATTCTTTAAGCCAGAATGCAAATGCAAGATGTACTATCATACAGAAAAGCCTAATTTGACTGTCTGCAGTTTCTTAACACATTTTATCTTAAGATTCTGACCATGCAGGCTTCATGAATTGAACATCAAGTCAGCTTTTCCCCCTCCATTTCCCTCCACCTGTTTTTTTTTTTTTATGTCTTGCTTGAGAAAGAGATCTGGAGATTTCAAAAGGTTGCACATTTTGGGGACCTTGAGTTGGCTTAATAAAGATATTGCCCTATATGGAGTTTGGAATTTATCATACACAGAGAGCTTGCTCAAGTTCACAATTCCTTGCTTATGTGTACCAACGTACTGCATTTTGCATTGTTCAGTTGGTGTAGATACACATTGACAACTGAACAGCAAAATTATCAATATGTAATTAGGTTTGTAAGATTAATTTTCAATTTTGTATATCCGAGATACTTGCATATATTGTGCCATAGAGTATCTTACAATTGTCTTAGCATTTTATGTCGCAGTCAGTAGAGTGTCACTTACTTTAGTTTTATTACTGTAGGATACATTTCAAATATACTAAGGCCTTAGCTAGACCTAAGGTTTATCCCAGGATCGTCCCGGGGTCATCCCTGTTCATGTAAATGACACACAGGGGATCCCGGGAGCAGGCAAGGATGACCCCGGGACGATCCCGGGATAAACCTTAGGTCTAGCTAAGGCCTAAGTCATTCAAGAATTATCTTATAGAAAAGTGGTAGCTTAGCTGCACAATGCACAGTATCATCATAGCTTCCTTTTAAAATGAGGTTCTTTTGAGTCTCTTTCTTTTCCTGTCCTTAGTTCATAAGCCAGTTATGTTAGAAGAAATGCACCACAACTTGGATTTTTGTGACATTTTGGTTATTGGGGCAGAACTGGACCCCAGGCAAGAGTGTTTGGAATTAGATCGAAAAGAACTTCAAGGAAAACACTTAGATGCTACAAACTCCACAGCAGGCTATTCAATATATGGTATGGTTCATTTTTATCATCTTCTTTCATTTCAATATGTTCATAAGTTTAAAATTAAATGGCTAGGCTGTGCTTCAGGAGGTGTATCCTGATGCTTAAGGGGGAAACGTAAAATTCTTTAAGCATGTTGCACATGAGAGAGCCCCAAATCCATTGAATGAGTATTTGTTTTCTGAAGGTTGTGCTGGATAGAGAAGAATCTTCCTTCCCTTTAATATGAATCTGTGGTTATTGCTGATTTCCAAAAGTAAATATTCAGATTCTTTATGTTTTTCCTTAGACCAGACCTGTATTTTTTAAAAAATCCAAAGTAATAATCTTGTGGGTGGGTCATTTTCCTATGAACAGATGCAACCCTAAAGATGAATGCCATTTTTGTCAACCAGAGGCATTGCTTCTGCTCTCCACATGTTGAATGATATATTCTTTCCTGCACTAGAAAATAGTTGGCATCATATTCGCTGGTTCAAAACATTAACATGTAGAATGTAGGTTGATTACGATCTCATTGTGCAATTTGGGAAACCCAGGTGCTTCTTGTGAAACTATCATTATTGGACCAGTGTGTTGAAAATGTTTTTTTCTAGAACAATGTGTCCATTTATGTGGTGATGATGTGTGCGTTTATTTCCATTATAGTTCCCAAACATATAGGGTTGCTCTTATTTACTGTCATCTGAGCCACAAGATTTTAATGTCGTATTTTGAAATTCATCTTCTTAAATCTGTGTTATGCGCCACAAGCGCATGACAATTTCTCTTTTGTGGCTATGGTGTTTCCCCCGTGCATTTACCTTTATTTATTGACACTGTGTTACTGCTTCAGGTGTGGACACAATGAGAAACTATGAACAGGTCTTGCGACAGGTTCACTATCGTAATTGGCACACATCTTCCATTTTTGATAGAAAATTTAGAATCAAATGTTCAGAGCTCAATGGGCGCTACACCAGCAATGAATTCAATGTAGAGGTAAGTCGTGTTAAAACCATATTGATAATTCTTTCTACATCAGAAAAGGAATTCCTATGTTCTCCTTATCTACTAGACAGTTGGTGTTTGCATCTCTTTATGTATACTAAATTTCCACTTAAGTTAGTAGGTTATTCCTTCCTTCCTTCCTTCCTTCCTTCCTTCCTTCCTTCCTTCCTTCCTTCCTTCCTTTCATATTTAGAACCCTCACCTTCAATGCATTCCCTGGGTCCAGTTCTGATGCAACACTGCCTAATAGCCTGTCACACCCTCGCACCTTTCTCCTCCCCCAGCTTAGGAGACTTGAGATCTGTTGGATGAGCCCTTCTCCGCATCCCACCAACACAATACATTCACTATGATGGGACAAGGGAGAGGGCTTTCTCTGTTTTGGCACCCCGACTGTGGAATGCCCTCCCCTTGGAGGCCCGACTGGCACCAACGCTGATTTTATTCCGGCACCAAGTGAAAACATGGCTTTTTAACAAAGCTTTTAATGGTTGAATTCACTAAGTTGGCACATTGTTTTAACTGTTTTAATAGTTTTACTGCTTTTAAATTATATATTGTTTTAACTTGGTTTATGGTTTAATTTGTTTTTAGCTGTGTACTTTTACTGTTTTATACTGTAAGCTTTAATCTGTATGCTGCCCTGAGATCTTACTGATATAGGGTGGGATATAAATGTTTTAAATAAATAAATAAATAAATAATAAATATATTCCCCAATAACATAACTATGGTTCAACATTGCACAAAAGGTTTGCATTGGTATTTATGAATGCAATCCATAGTTACTACTAATTAAACATAGTTTGCTTTTAAACTACAAGGTGAAAACAGCCTGGATTTTTTTTTGCTCGATGTGTTTATTAAAATAAGAAAAGAAAAAGGATTTACTTTAGAAAGTTTTGCTTTTGTTGACCTGATGATTAGCACACTCTGGTGCTTGATTCTCGTATGTGCCAAGTACATAACTCTATGCAGTAGACACTTTGCAGATTGTGTCTTAAGCTAATGAGGTGGAGCCTGGCTGCTGCTTCTGCAATAACTATATGAAATGTTGCAGATGGCTCTAAAGTCATGAGCCATCAAGCCTTCTGTCCCTTTTATTCTTACATACAATCCTGTTTTAAACACCTTGCTCAACTCCAGCACCAGTTACAAGGTTATTTTCCCCTTATAGATTAAATTTATTGTCAACGGAAATGAGTCTTCATTGCAGTATGAATGGCAAGTGGTTTCCACTGCATAATCAGACATAACATGTTAAACACCCCAATCTTGTGGTTTCTATAAGCTATGAATCTGACCATTTTTAATGACCTTCCATGCCAATTTAGCCTTTGTTGTGTTTAAATCCAATGCATAGACTAGCTATTGTGCTGTCAATTCAAATTGTTGAATTGTAATGTAGTTAAAGACACACCATGGCATAATGTTTGTGAGCACTTCTGGTGTGTGGGGGGGAGGATTATGAAATTTGAAGAAAAAAACACATTTCCCCATCCTCCCCACCCAATTGGAATTAAAACAAATGGGAATTAGTCAGTGGGAATTAACGGAAATGTGTACTACTCTGTTATTGTTTAAAGCTGAAGAGATGAAACTTGGCAACATGATAGCTCTTAGGTAGGGCTTTAGCCATGCCAATTTTGAAGTAGATCCATTCATCTGTTGATTTTTCGGAATTTTTAAAGTTCAAGGTGTGTGGTTTTTAAAATAAATAAATAAATAAAAGCTCACTGGAGCCATACCCTTCATACTCATGTTGTCAACTCTCCTCTTTGGGGTCTTGCACCTTGTGCAGTTTCAGCCCTTGGCATGAAGAGCAACTTGCGTTTTTAGCTAAGACATGCTGGGTGAGCAGGGCACCTTCCTGTTGCAGATTTCATGGGCAGTCAGGCACCTGGAGCTCAGCAGAGGTGAGGTATCCACAAATCTAAATGTAGAAAAGGAGAGGTCAGACAAAGCAGCCCACAGGACAAAACAGAATGGGCCAGAGGTCTTTTTCTCAGAGTTCCACATCATGAGCGGTGAAGGGTCCTTCTTAGAAAAAAACTCTCATGACCAAAATATGGTCACCCTAATGGGAGAGAAATTTATTTGATTCACATTTTAATGTAAACTCATGCACTTCTCTATTCCTGAACCAATTATAAACAAAATCCTCACCCATTTGCACTGGCCAAATTCAACAAGCACAGTTATCCCCAGCATGTTGTATCTACCTGCTATCCTGGAACCTATAAAAGGAAAGAAAGAAAGAAAGAAAGAAAGAAAGAAAGAAAGAAAGAAAGGTGGCAACCCTAATTCATTACTATAAACATGATTGAATATACAAGGATTCAAACCCAGTTTTTTAAGAGCTAAAGCAATAAAAACCCTGGACATGGATGAATCTCTTGGTTTTGTTTTCTCTCACATTCATTTTTTTAAAATCTTACTTTTTCCCTGTCTGAATATGAATCCTGGTGAACCTAGGCCTCCAATGACTCAGGAATCCTTTTGGTCAGAGGTTCTAAGTTAACCTGCATCTTTTTCTGTACCAAAAAGTATAGATTTCTTTAAGATTTCTATATTTAATGAGTACTTATTGGAGGTATGAACACCCATGCTTTTTATAGTGGTGTTGTGGAAACATTTGTATTGTTGTTGAATGTTTTCTTTTACTCTGTGTCTTTATTGTATTTGTTCTTCCTTGAAAATCAATAAAAATATTATTATTATTATTATTATTATTATTATTATTATTTATTTATTTATTTATATAGCACCATCAATGTACATGGTGCTGTACAGAGTAAAACAGTAAATAGCAAACAAACTGAAATGAACTAATCACCCATCCCTATGTCCTAAAGGCCTCCACCTAGCCTGTGACCATTGAGACCTAGATGGTACACTCACTGCACCCTACTTTACTTACTAGAGGGAGAGAGGTGAGGATCCCATCTAGACTTGGAGGGGTGCTATTTACAAGGAATGCAGGTGCTTGGTTACTTTTGCTTATACATGATGCATCTGAGGCATCTTGGAATCACAGAAATGGTATTTTTTATGAAATCTTGTTTTAGACAATTGTTATTTTAAAATAATAATAATAATCAGATACTACTACATCTATAATCAGCTTTTCTTCATCCATAACTGTTCAAAATCTGAAGCCTATCAAGTGCTTGTCTTGTGAATACTAAACCTTCCTACCCAATATTGTTCTTTACACCTCTCTGTCCCTTAACTTGCCACTCTCAATGTAGATAGCTTCTCTCTTCAAGAGCAACAGCTGCTGACTGTGGCAGCCCTTGTCAGAGACATTATCCAGTGTGTGAGAGGAATTGAGGAGGGATAAGAGCAGGCAGATGGAAGGGATAGAAAACAGTGAGAAGGCAGAACTAAAATTGCAACTGCCCTCTCTTATCATCAGTCCATTCTCTCTCTTTTTAAATCTTTCTTTCATCCTTTCTCTGGATAAAACAACATTTCAATCAGTTTTACTAAGAGACTTACTACATTAAAAAAAAAGAAAAAGAAAAAACCCACTGCCTTAAGCAGGGCTTTCTGCTTCCGTGTTTGTTCTGGGATTGTAATCGGCTCAATTACACCAGCGGCCACATAGTTTCAACTGAATACTTCCTATCTCTGCGTACACCATTCTGCTCAATAAAACAGCACCGTCTAATGATGGAATTATAGTGTAATGCCACCTTTACATAGGGCAGATTTTGCAGATTTTTTAAAAAAGAAAGCTGATTATCTCTGTGTTTTCTGACAGCGGGATGGGGGGGACAGCACAGGAGACACCTTGGCTGTTGATGACATCATGTAATTGACCTGCAATCTTCTGTGAGTGACCAGTGACAAGTGTGCTATAATTTGTTAATTTAGAAAAGCCCTAAGTGCTCACTGCACTTGATACAGGAAGGTACCAACTGGAATTTCCTTTCCCTTCATTGGGAGAGCCTGCCTGTAGACTTCAGAGTAATACACACGTCATTCATATCTCATTTCCTTCTGATATCTATGCTTTATTCGGTGTAATGAGATCTTAACTGGTAGTCAATTGCGCCTAACATTCAGTGCCATCGTATTTTGCTTTAATGGCACCTCTGTTTCACACTGGAACATGATTGCTACTCCAGCACTCTTCTCTGCTTGTCTTTCACCCATCATTACTCCCCAACCTGATTTCTAGAGTGCTCTTTTTTCCTATAACCCAGCCTAAAATTGAGGCAGATGAGAGAATGAGGAGCTTAGCTATGCCCCCAAAACTGGCTTTTTGCCTTTATGATGTTCCCAACCACCCACTATTGTGGGTGTCCCAGTTCCCGACTGGGCCACCCCCAATAGTGAACTCAATTCTTTGAGTTCCACTCCCCATGTAGTCAAAACAGTACCATCCATGCACAAGAGGGAGGAAGCCCAAGGTTTTCAGAAATAGAAAAAGTAAACTAAAATCACTCAGATCTTAATGCCATGGTTGTGGCAGTATCTGGAGAGATGTTCAGAGCACCATCTACTGAGGAGTTTTTTAGAATTAGTTTCAATTGTTGAAGCCTGAGGAAGTGGACAAGACACTTGAATTGGTCCATCTCAGTATGTATAGGCTTAAGCCTTGCCTGATAACTTGTCTGATAAGATCTAGCACAGGGAGCTGGTCTCATTTTGGTGCCAAGTTAAGACATGGCTATTGACTGTGGCTTGGTTTTTATTTGGTTGCTAACATTATTGATGCTGATTCTATATTGTGGGTGAGTATAATGGATTGTTTTTATTGTTGAATCCTTCCCTGAGATCGATTGTTCCCATGGCTATGGCAACATTTTCAAAGTCCACCCCCCCCCCCTCCGGAAATCAAGTGCTGATGCCATACTACTGACAACCTGTTGTTTTCAGAACCTCTTCCTCTGAATGAACAATTCCCTCCTCCAAAAGGCACTCTTTGGGGGGCAGGGGAGTCTTTGTGGGTGGAGCTCCATCTCAAACCCTGAATTAACTGCCTTCACCCAAAGGAAGTTCTGAAGAAGCAAACCGATACAATGTCTATCTGATGGATACTTTTCTAGTAGAATTTTAGACGTAGAGTGAAAGGCATGCTTTGGAATGCCTTCTCATCTGTAATATTAATCCTCTTTTTCTTTATTTCTAGGTTAATATTCTACATAACTCCAACTCTAATATCATGGAATATGTAAATCATATGGTAATACAGCCACAGTTTCTCCAATCTATCCATCACCCAGAGGAAAGCCGAAACAATATTCATGGCTCAGGTATTAAGTGTACTAAGAAGATAAGAATTGCTTTGCTGGGTCAGATCAGCATTCTGTTTCTGGCTGCAGCCAGCCAAATGTCATTTGGTTTTCACAAGCAGGATGAGAAGATGATGGCTTTCCCCTGTTATTTGTCTCCAACATCTGTCATTCAGAGGACTGCTGCCTCTGCACATTACATACATCAACCTGTCATGGGGAATAGTCACTGAACAACCCATTTTCCTTTATTTTCTTTTAGTTCTGTAAAAAGTGTGAGGGAGAAGCCTCTTCTAATGCAGTAACAGAGCAGGGCAGTACCAACTAGCCCCACCCCTCATGTCACATGCAACAACTAGCACCAATCCTTGGCATTGACTTGCCCAGTGTCTGTACCTGCAGATGTACGTGCCAAGGACGGAGCTAGATGGCAGGCCTCAGTCCCAGCTCACCATTTGATAAAAAGTCTGAGTGCACGGGGCTTTAGAGTTGGTACAATTTTAGGAATATTGGGAAGATGTTCCATGCACAAAAGGCAACTCAAATGTATAACCTTGCCTCTAGGTGAAACTACTCCCCACCCCCTACCCCACTCACTCCACACAGTGGAACTACATGGAGGGACATCTGGCTGTGATGTCTTTTGTTTTTGATTTTTGTTGCCATGGCTTTCACCAGCAGAAACAATCACACTAAGATAAGACATGTGGTAAAAGTAGAACACATTATGTATGTAGGAAATTACTATAATTATAATGAATATAACAGCATATGTTTCAGCTAACATGCATATGTACCTGTATAAATGGTACAGGAAGGATATGTTAAGTCACCACATTTTTATTTCCTTTCAGTACTTCCAAGTGTGGCTACTGTTGTCATAATAACCTGTGTCAGTATCCTAGTCTTCATCATAGCTCTGGGAGTATACAGAATTCGGTCAGTTTACCATCACAGCTCAAAGGAAAATGAAAGCAGTAAAGAAAATGAAATGGACTGGGATGATTCAGCCCTAACTATCACTGTCAACCCTATGGAAGTAAGTAGCAAATTCATGTAGCCCTACACATTTGTGGGATTTGGCATTTTCAGTTGTGTCTCATACAACAGCCCTTTTCAGATTTTGGTCAGTCACTAAATGCATGGGGGCAGGGAGCAGGACTGCATCCACTTACACCATCCTTTATGTCAGCTTGTCTGGAGGCCCTTCTTCCCAACCTTGGTGTGTTCAATGGAAGTTCTGAAAGAGATATCTGTATATCACCTGTACAACAGGTGATTACTGATGGACAGACCTGCCTTGCTCCGTGCCGTTGGGCACTCACCGAGCCACCACCTTCTGGCCACCCCTGTTCAGCTCCTGGATGAGCCACCCCAACAAGTGCCTGGTAGCTGCCTGACTCCTCAGTGAGCCACCATTTTACAAAAAAATAAAAAATAAAAAATGGCAGCTCAGGTTTTTCCATAAAAATATAATGTTGTGTGAATGGTGGCCTTTACAACTGTGTACATAACATTACATTTATGGGGGGGGGGGAAACCGGTGCCATTTTTTCACAAAATGGTAGCTTGTTGAGGGGTTGGGTGAATGATGGTCCCTTGGAGACCATGCAACAGTTGAGCAAGCAGGGTTTGGTAACTGCAGCAGCTTGGCAAACAGGGTCCTGGGGGCTGAGAACCCCCCTCTCAGGGATTGTGCAACCCTACACAGCCCAGGTTCCAGTTCATATGGAGTGCCTATACACTCCTTTTAGACCTTCTGCAAACCATACAGAGCTTGGGGTTTCTGATATATCAACAATCATAAATGAGAGAACTTCCAATGGATGGAAGACAGTTTCTCAAGCCTTTTCTGCTTATTAGACAAGATTAAGGGCCAATCTATACTGATGGACATACATTTATTTTCATATGCCTGCTCCATTCTCATATAAAAAGGTGGGTGGAGGACCTGCTTCACTCTCTCTCCATGCCTTACTTCCCCCAAGTTTGTTTTTCCAGGATATTTTCTCAATCCCCCCCACCCCAATTCTGCTTCTGTTATCATAGCTTGGAAGAGGGCACAGCACATAGAGCAAAAAGCCATGGGGGATGTAGGACAGGGCAGAAGGTTCAATACCCATCTCCCACAAACTCCTTGTACTAGCAAAGCAAGACACCCTCCCACTTTTTATGTTAACAGGATGGACATAGGGATGCTGTTCCAATCACAATGTGGTTTAGTCCTTATTTACAAAGACACAAAACCTGATTATTGTCAGTAAAGATATATGTAAATATGACAGTTATTTCATATTAATGTTAAAGAGAGGACCCTTGTTTGATAATCCTGCAAGGGCATATTACATTTTCACTGCTCATAATTTTACATTTTTTCACTTTGAGTCTGATGGTTATGTATTATTGCTGTATATATACATACTGCACACATACACACACACACACACAAACACACACACACACACACACACGTAATGATTAGAAGTTCCCTGTGAATCAAGTATTGGTAGATGTCATTCATTTGGATGGCTTTACTTAATGATTTAATTGCATCCTGCAGAGAGACTTCGGTTCATATGTGATTGAATGACATCTCAATTATCTGTATAGTTGCATAGTTTCATCCTTTAGCTTTCTTCATTTTCCAATGGACATCACTTTCACTTATCACAGGATAGATATGTCTCCCTTATGCTCCAGCATATTCCTAGTCAGTTTATAGCTGCTGTCAAATGACAACTTTATATTGAAGCCTTTGATGGCAGAATTCTATTCAAGCAAAGGAGCTATCTGTTTAGGAAGCTTCAGGTTTTCTAGTTATTTCCCCATTTTCTATTTAGCATTTAAATGTACAGTAAATAAGAAGAAGTGTGTTTTCTCTTATCAGTAGCTCCTTTTTGTGTTTCTGCACTGTATAGAAATATGAAGAACCTCGTCATGTAGAAGAAGAAACTGATGAGGAGGAAGAGGATATAGAAGATGAAGATGCAACCAGTGCTGAGTCAGATGAGAGTGAAGAAGAGGAAGAAGAAGAGGAAGAGGAAGAAGCCATTGGGAATAAAGGAGACAAACAAAATGCAACCAGGCAAGATCAGCTGGAGTGGGATGATTCAACACTACCTTACTAGAAACCCTTACCTACTTCTATTGCTCCTTTTGTATACACCAATACTGTGTATTTCTGAGTCAATCCTACTGAGTCAAACCCATCTTTGGATCTATGAATTATTTGACAGGATTTAACTCCCTATTGACTACAGATGATACAGCTGCATTGCCTGAATTTGATGTAGTTGTATCAAAACTGTTCCAGATAGTTATTCTTTTCCTAGTGTATGGGTAATGGCACCAGGTAAAGCACAGGGTACAACCATTAATGTGTCACCCATAATAACACCACCAACCTGACGCCATCTATTCCTTACTTCCACTTCCATGAACCCCCTGTTACCTTCTAAATATGAATATGCAAATGTCCTGTTCACCAGTCCATAGAGGAGACAGTCCAGCTTGCTTGTAAGAGTGATTTCTGAGAGAGTCCAAACATACACAAACCCTTCTGGGTTTCATTTGACTCTATGCCTGGTTAAAAAAAACCCTCTCTAGAGGTAGACAAAGTTGTAGGTGCTTCTCCTTACAACCAAAGGGCAAAAATTGTCTTCTCATTTCCCACTTTTCTGCTTTGTGCTTAATTGCCGTCTCCAGATGGATTCAAAATACAATAAATTGTGTGTGTGTGTTTGTGCGCGTGTGCGTGCGCGTTTAGGATTGGATAATCCATTTCTCTGTTAATGTTCAAATCTTGCAGGGAAAAATTCTTGTCCAGTTCCCCTATTGAAACTCAGCTAATGCTATGTAAAATCCCATAAACTGAAACCTTTGCTTTTGATGATTTTCTGGTGCCCTCTGCCATACAGATTAAGCAGCGTTATCTCATGTGAAAAATAGGTTCAACTGAAATGTTACTTTGGCTAAGACCTGTGCTACTGATCTTCACAGAAAATCTATTCTGAGTAACCTGCGCTGTAAAGCATTACTTTGTTGCAGTATCTTGTAACAGTACTATTCCATAGCTGAGCTCGGCTGGGATTTAGACAAGTGCTATGTGTATAGTTTTAAACAAAAAATGGAGATTTGGGGAGAATTTGCCCTTCTGCATGTTAAAAAAAAGCTTAATTATTGCAGTTGGAATTGGTATCTGATATACTCGATTTACGACTAGACCCTAACAAGCAATGCTACAGGCAAAAGGGATCTCATCTCAATTCAAACCAGCATTCCTTTCTTCTAAAACCTTTATTTCAACAAAACAAAACTTCAGGAGATGATTAAACACAGAACTTAAAAAGCAAAAAGAACTAGCATAGTTTGAAAAATAGTAGTATATAGATAGTTTTGCATTTTTTTCTCCTAACCACTGTATTCCGAATATTGATAAGACATTGACAAGTCTGTGTGGTTTGTTGGATTGTTATTTTTTCCTTGACATTCTTTGTGGGTCTATAGTAATATGAATGCCAAATAGTGCAGTACCTGATGCTGTGCATGTTTTAAATATACACAAACCAGGGCATTTGATGCAGAAGCGAAGAATGTTATTTTGTAGCATCTTATTTATAATTTAATATTTTTCCTAAAGATCTTTGTGTTTGATTTTGATTTTTATCTCACCTGAGGTTTGTAGGAGTGCCATTTCATCACCTTCTGTTAAGAAAACTTCAGTGTATAAAAGCAACCCTTAAAGCAGCGGTTAGAGCAGTTTGTGGATTTAGAGGGAGAATGTTTCTGCTGCTATTTTCTTTTCTCTAGGAATATATTTTAGTTCCCAGTAAATGGTACGTAGGAAACTACCTTATACCAGGCCATATAGCCCACTGTTGTCTTCTTTGACTAGCAGTGGCTCTCCAAAGGATCTCTCAGGTAGATGACAGTTAAAAGGTTAACAGTTAACACCTGCTACCCGATCCTTTTAACTGGAGATACCATGGACTGACCTTGGGATATTCTGTGTGCAAAGCATGTGTTTCACCACTAAGCTATAAAGCCACTTATGTAAAGGGAAGAAGCAAACCATATCCTGCTACTTGGCAGCCAAAGAACAAAGCCATGAACATTCTAGGGTTCAAGGACAGGTGTGCTATTTTGAAGCCAGGTGGGGATGAAGAGAATCTGCCCGAGTAACTGCTTTTGTCTCATTAAGGCAGTTGTGCCATACTTCGAGCACTATTTATTTGTTTTGGTATTTATTTACAATATTTACATACCACTCCACATCTAGACAGATTCTGGAGTGGTGAACCATAAAAGATACAAGATGAGGTAAAAGTATAAAATGCCATGTTAAAAATTATTATTATTATTATTATTATTATTATTATTATTATTATTATTATTAATCAATTCCAATAAAAACTGTGCCTGGTCAGCCAAGGAAGGCTTCTTTAAATAAAGATGTTTCCAAGAGGCACCGGAAACAAGACGGTGTTGTCACTTGCCTGAACTTCAGAGGCAGGGAGTTCCATAGAAAGGGGGCAATCACACTGAAGGCTCTTCCCTGGGTGGACACCAATTGGGCCATAGGTCCATGTGATTACATGATTTACTCTGTTGTACAGATGCTGTCCAGCCAGTTGGGAGCCTATAGATCTTTCATATCTACGGATGAGGACTGAAACATATGAAAGCAGAAGCAACAAAAGCTGTGTTTGTGTGCGTGCGTGCGTGCGTGCATGCATGCATGTGTGAGAGAGAGAGAGAGAGAGAGAGAGAGGTTGCCCCTAATTCCTGGTAACCTATGAAAATGTCCTAAATTAAACAATTTCTATATTATAATATATCCCCATTTCCTCCTCAAATTAAGGTGGACGAAAAAAACTGTCTTTAAAATTGTTTTGTTTCTTTTAACAGGTCATGCAAAATGTTCTGTTACGATGCAAGAAATTAACTCCTATCAAATGTAAATTGGATTTAAACCTAAGTACTACACCACTTTCTCTTTCCATCATATTTTAGAGGTTCTACATGAAAAACACAGCTTCTCCTGAGATTACAAAAGCACCAATAGGATTAGTATACAATTAGCTGATTGAGAACTGCAGCAAATGCTATTAAATGCCTTCTTTCACCCTTAGTTTGCCCCTTAACAGGGGTCTTCATTCACATCATTGCAGTTTGATCCCTCTGTTGTAGAATATTAAGAATATTAACCTTCTTGCATTTCTGAGTTTGTGCTATAGAACTAAAATAGACGTGCAGTGTCCCAAGTGGAAGGCTTGTAGCTCATCCTCTGGGAAATATCCACACTCCTCTGGGAAATATCCATTTCACATAAGAATACAAAAAGTGCCATGCTGGATCAGACTGAGGGTCCATCTAGTCCAGCACTCTGTTCACACAGTGGCCAACCAGCTGTCCACTAGGGACAAACAAAGCAGGACATGGTGCAACAGCACCCTCTCACCCATGTTCCCCAGCAACTAGTGCACACAGGCTTACTGTCTAGGATTCTGGAGGTAGCACGTAACCATCAGGGCTAGTAGCCATTGACAGCTTTCTCCTCCAGGAATTTATCCAGCCAACCCCCTTTTAAAGCCATCCAAATTGGTGGCCATCACTACATTTTGTGGTAGTGAATTCCATAATTTAACTATGCACTGTGTGAAGAAGTACTCCCTTTTATTTGTCCTGAATCTCCCAGCAATCAACTTCATGGGGTGACCCCGTGTTCTAGCGTTTTGAGAGCGGGAGCAGAATGTCTCCCTATCCACATTCTTTACACCATGCATAATTTTATACACCTCTGTCCTGTCTCTCCTTGCCCTCCATTTTTCCAAGCTAAACAATCCCTGCTATTGTAATTTAGGGGAGATGCTTCAACCCTTTAATCATTTTAGTTGCCCTTTTCTGCACTTTTTCCGGCTCTATAATATCTTTTTTTTAGGTATGGGTGACCAAACATTATGCAGCAGCCAATCTGGTGCATTCAACAAGTTAACTACAGTCAATCTTTGTTTGCTCATGACTATATATATTTCATCCTGCCAGATACCAGGTTGATTTCAATAACCAAAATTAATCACACAAAATCTACAATACAACAAACAACAACATCAAACAACATGTGTTCAATATATTATTATTAATTACATTTCTATACTGAACAGTAGTCTCAGGTCTTGGTTTGTTGTTGTTGTTGTTTTACAAAAGATTTAAACCTTAAAAAGTCAGTTTAAAGCATAAGATAAAAACCATTTACATACAAATCAAGTTAAGCCACTCAACAATAAACATCTGAGGGCTAGTTAAAAGTCCTATATATGCTCTCCAGTACATGGGAGAAGAGGAAAATCTTAATTTAGTGCTGAAAGGATGACAACGTTGGTGCCAGGTGGATCTCAGTGGGGAAAGGTTTCTACAATTGGGTGGGGCACCACTGAGAAGGCCCTCTCGAGTTTCCACTTTCTAAAGGTGGCAACAAGTGTCTCATGTTCATACTTTAGACTTTCAGATTGTCTCTTTACAAAATATACATAAGTTAAAAGTTACATTGGAAGATGTCCTTATTGGAAGATGCAAACTTGTGGGCAGCATACCTTATGGTTTTCCTATGTATGGGAAGTCATACAGGGCCAAAGTGAGCAATGAATTCTGAATTCTGAGGTTCAGATGTACTGAAACAGCATGCTGGGTCCCCCAAATTATTACCATTTGGATGCACCATAACTGCATAACTGGGAATGGGGATTCCCAACTTCATGCATAGGGCCATTGAGGGGTTGTTGTTGTTGTTTTGTTTGTTTTTTACATTCAGAAGTTTGTAATCAATTAGCTTCTGTAGGCTGGACAGTCTCAAGTTAAATTGTTAAAGCCATTGGCATTGGAATACAATCCTTCCATTTTAAATGGAACAATGAATACCTCAAGGGACCATACAGGAGAGTAATCCAATGGGGGGAAATGAATGAAACTGAAAAGATAATTAAGCCAGGTTGAACACACAAGACTTATGAGAGGGCAGCACAGACAATTCCACTGTCAATTTCTACCACTGTGCATTTGAGTGAGCATTAATAATTTATATTTATTAATTATATATATTCAGTTATTAGAAACAAATCCATTCAGGTTATGCTGGTTCAATATGAAAGAACAAAGGTGAGTTGCTTTATTTTCTGAATTGTAAATATGTCCAGATTTTACATGAGTGATGATAATGATGTCAAATTCCATGCTCCCTCCAAGGTGGTTTTCCAAAATTGTGTTCTATGAACACTATAAAATCTTGCTAGAACACTTTAAAAAAAAATCTTCATCATCTACATAGTTTGCATGGCGTTTTCATGAAAATGATTAAGGGGATATATTTCATATAACGAGAAACTATTATTGTCATCTAGAATGTGTCAGCAAGGGCTGGGAATAATTTGCAAGAAGTGTGCGAAATCCACCTCTCCAGACGTTCTTACCACATTTTCAGACAGTGAGCCTCTCACTGATTCAGATTAACTTTTGAATATTTCCATTGTCATGTTCAAAGATGAGATCTTGAAGGCTAGCTTTAAACTGTTAATTGCACGTGGTTGGGTTCCAGACTGAAGAAAGTGGCCTTCATCCATTCACAGTTTCTTAGGGGAATGCAGCTTATTTATTCGGAAAAACACTCCAGTTGACCAAAGCTACTCCAGTTCCTCCTGTGATGCCCATCTGTCCTCTACTGAAACTGGCTAGCGCGTTCTTGTTTTGGGGGCTCTAAAATCTTTGTGTGCATTAGCAGAAATGTCCCTGTATGTGTAATGGAAGGCATCAGGCATGCTAAGTGCATGTCTCAATTCACAAATGCTTTGATTATGTATGCAGTGGTCAAATGTAGATATTTCATCAAGCTGGCTGACTAAAAGATAACGAGCAAATGATTCACATGGATGAAGCAATCATATTGAGGGGATATAACAAGCTGAAGTTTGTCTCTTGCTGTACAAACATTGCAGGATTTAGGAATAAACGAAAGATCAGAGTTTACAGTAGGAAGGTTGATGGCAATTGCAGGCAAGGTGTCGATTTGGGTGCTCAGAACAAAGATGTGCGGGGAGTGGGGGGAAGAGATGGTAGATCAGAGGCTTTACCAGTACAGCTTCTATAGTTAAGGCTGTTTGCTAATATTTGGCTCCAGATTTAGCTGCATTGATCAATGTAGGTCTGTAGCTTCATGTTTGTGGATCTCCACCAGATGCTGGGAACCAAGGATTTAAGGGCTGCTGGCACAACAGTTTCCAAGTAGAACCAGTCCTATTAGGGAACAATGAAGATTTTGCAAAGTTAGGTTCAGAATTGTATCTAATAATAATAATTTAATTAAAGGTACTTGCAAGTATCAACCTGGATTGTAAAATGGTCTGTAAAGCTTGTGAAAGGTTAGAGAATAGAGTTTGCAAACAGAATACAAAGTAAAACGCACACACACACACACACACACACACACACACACACACACATCTAGTATTGTTAAATTACACACATATATATTTCACCTTATATTTGACATATTTCACCTTATACTTATTCAAATGCCAAATGGATTCTAATGCCATAGGTGATTCTAATGATGAGTGGTCTATGCTTGCTGTCAGGAATAACTGCATTAACTGATTATATGAATCCTCACTACTGAAATTCATAAGATCACAATTTTAACTGCAACAAAATGCTTTTGTTTCATTTTGTTTCATGGTTTGTTTCATTATGCTAAATACACAAAAAAATGAACAAGCCTTTTGCCCACTAGGGATGGATGAATCTATCAGTTTCGCTTTCTCTTGCACTTGAACAGCTTAAATCTTAAATTCTTTCCATCTGGAATAAGAAGAAATTCATGAATTTTGGTGAATTCTTGTCCAAAACAAACAGAACTGAAATTCTCACCCATTTGCACCACAAATCCAATATGTACATGGAGAGGACATTGTGGTACCTGCTGCCATATAGCTATTAAAAATGAGGACCCTATCAGAAAATAGAGATGGCAAACCTAATTCAGTACCAAAACCAGGTTTGAATACACAGGAATTCAAATCCAGACTTTTAAGATCTAAGCTCTCAAATTGCTGGGTCTGGTTGGATAAATCTATTAGTTTGGGTTTCTTCCACATCCATTTTTTTTTTTAAAGTACATTTTTTTCATCTCAAATATGGAGAAAGTTGTGGTTTTGGTGAATTCTTATAAAAATTTAACTCAAACTAAATGTTCAACTTGCACACAGCCCTTTGTTCCTTCCTTTGCAGCAAAAGCAATTAAATCAGAAAACCTTCAGCTAACCATATGTTCTTGTTTTATGTAAACTGGGAAATGATGGTTACAAGCTGGCAGCTTCAGAACAAGTGAGAATATTAAATGAACTAGCCATGGTTTTATACCTTGGCTAGTTGTGAAGCTGGTAACCGTAGTTTCCTGGTCCAGATGAAATGGGAAACAACGTCAATTAGAGGCTTCCTGATTTGATGATTGCTCACACTGCAAAGGGAAGAGCAAAGGGACTCCATCCATGGGCAAAAGGCTCATGCGTATATCAGCTTATTAAGCTGAGATATGATTGTCTGAACTGGTCCTGCATGTAGTTGCTGATGAGATTAATTATATATGTACATGACTTGTTATCTGTTCATTGAAAATGACAATATAATGCTCATAGCACAGTTTAATTTTCATGTAGCCAATTTCGGCAGTCTAGCTTGAGGGAAAGGAACCAAGTGTAGTAAATCTTGATGTCTGCCACATGATTAACATCCCAATTTTTGTGATTAATGGTTGCTCTGCCTTTGTGAGTTGCTTTTTCTTCCCCTCCAGTGTTCTGTGTGCTGTTTTTCTGCTTCCTTGCTCAGATACTTCTGTACCAGCAACAGATGGCAAATATTCCTTGGACAGGAATAAAGGTGTCGCAGTCATTTGAAATGTGTCACTTGAAGTGTAACTAGATATTTTTTTCCTCTGTCGGTAACACAGTAGAAGAAAGCTTGCTTGTTTTATAAGCCTGAGGAATCTGGCAGTCAGAATGTTGTAATGATCAATCCTTCAAAGTTACCACAGAGGCAATAGTGATATTTTAGTATGATAGAATTTTAATGATGGTAGAATTTTAATCAAAATATTAAGCCATCTTAATTTATTATATATATTTGAGAATTATGCTTCTTGGTTCATTATAGCCATTCAGTGTGTAGCATTCAGTGTCTAGCACCTTCACCCATTTTTTAAAAGGATGACCAGCGGCATGTCTACACCAGCCATTTATCCCGGGTTCAGCTTGAGGTCATCCCTGTGCATCCAAATGATGCACAGGGGATCCTGGGGTCAACCAGGGATGACCTCTCAGTTGTCCTGGGATAACTGGGACTACGTTTATCCCAATTTTTCCCATGGTCCCATGCCATGCCAGACATCCCTCTTTCCTTCTGGAATGTTGCACTGGCATTTGGACACTGAGGGAATATCCCTGAAGCTGGAAAGCCCGAGATCCTTGCCCCCATCCTGGAAAGCCCATAGATGTAGATGAGCCCCAGGTTAATGGGAAAAGAATCAGAAATATTAATAGCATAATCCTATACATGTTTACTCGGACATTAAGTCCCATTGAGTTAAATGAGTATTATTCCCAGGTTAGTGGGTATATGAGCCTACATTTATTTATTTATTTATTTCGTCTCTCCGAAGGTCTCTCTTTGTTGTGGTCTACAAAAAAATATTGAATTAAAGAATTGGCCAAGGTAGGAAAATTGGCCCTAACTGGCCAAGGTAGGAAAAGTATTTGGTGATGGGAAGGTAGGTTGTGCACTGTAATGGAAAAGGCACTCTCAACCTAATCATTACAACTGAGTGGAGGGCATTGTGTGAAAGGAGGAAAATGACTGACATAAGATGGATTCAGCAGCTACATTATACACAATATCTGAATCTATCGGCTATGCTCCTTTGTGTAAGAGGAGAACACACGTGGCTTTGCTTTGGAGAGAAAACCATATAGCCCAAGATGCTTTACATAAAAATTTATACATGATTCTTAGTTATTTCCTTTGTTATTGAAAACAGTGACAAAACACCCATTGTAAATATGTTTGTGTTTTTCAAGTGTTCATATTTTGACATTTCATCCCCAAAACTCTGAGTTTAGAGTGAAATGGATTTATTAGAGAACAATCCTATGATCCATGGAGAGCATCCCAGGGACCATAGGATTCATAGGAGTCCCTCCCTCTAAGGCCATAGACGATGCTGATCCCTCCCTCAACTCCTCCCCCTTGCAGCTGCTGCAGAGAGAACCACCAGATCTGCATTGTGAGGTCATAAAAGCAGAAGACCTTGGAGAGGCCTGAAACAGTTTTGCAGTGGGCAAGGTGGGGAGGGGAGAGGAACGGTCAGGATATGAGAAATCCTATGGCTTCTCCAGCCCCAACCCTGTTCCTGACAGTGCAACTACTCCAGACAGCTCAGAGGCCCATAAAAAGGGAATGTACACAAAGGAGGATGGCAAGGCAAAATTGCCACCATTGTTCCTCCTGCCCTGCTGGCAGCAGCTTGGCAGTGGACCAGATACTCAAGAGCACAACCCATAGGATTGCATATTATGCCTATATATGTGGTTCAGCATCAAGGAATGCAGTCGAAAACAGGCTCACTTTGAACTAGCTCTCATTTACCCACATAAACAAAGCATTTCCTTTTTGAAACAGTTACAGGAAAATTGTATGACTTTTGTGAATGTGTCAGAAGATACTTCGTCTTCTGAAAAAAGTGACCAAGCAAACTAAGATTTTCAAGCATATTCATGTTTCAGTTTTCATGTACCAGCTTTTTTTAAACACAAAGAAAAAGAAGCCCTTTCTGTAGTTAAAAGAACTATTCTTGAAGAGTTTGCAAGGAAGCTGATGAATGCATATGAAATTATCTGTCTATTTCAGCATGAATCAGAGAGATTTGCTGTGCTTTCTTTCTGTGGAAAAAGTCAGAAATATACACATATTGATTATCAAGTCAAATCCTAATGCTGTTCTTTTGTCCACTTTAATTGGATTTTCTACCAAAGATATTTAACAAGAGGAATTGCACTTCAAAATTACTAAAGAAAATAAAAAGAAACAAGGAAATGCTAAATACTCTGATTGATCTTGCCCCGAAGGAAAACATCACAAGTTTTTGTTTCATTTTTTGTGAGTTTTATAGTTTTCTTTATTTTATATCAATTTTGGGTACCCTGCTGTTTATTAAAGTTGTGTTGGCATTTTAAGCATTTCTGCTTTCTATTTGATATTGCCAGTGAGATGAAGTGAAAGGCCCTATGGGTAAGTTTACTAATAATTTCCTTGAGTACTTACTTGTATTGCTGCAAAAAGCTTTGAAAAGAACTTTGCATCAATTACTACATTGTGCTCCATGTTCTTTATTTTAAGAAATGCCATTTATCCCTGATTAAGTGCTGGTAAGTCAGCCTTCCTCAACCAAAGTGGCCTCCAGAGGTTTTGGAGTATGGCTCCCAGCATTTCTGACCGTTGCTCATACTGGTAGGTCTGATAAAAGTTAGTCCAAAACATCTGGACGGCACCAGGTTATGGAAGGCTGAATTAGTATTCATGAATGGCTTCTCCCCTCAAACCAGCACTTCATATCCTTCCTTGTTTTGCCCTTATGCATTGATGACACTTGTCACAGTTATATTCCTTCCCAGAATGTCCAGGAGAGGTAGTTTGTTGCTAGGATCAGGCAAGTTAAATATTTATCTGTCAATATTTTCATAGATATGTTTATGTGAGATATCTATCTATCTATCTATCATCTATCTATCTATCTATCTATCTATCTATCTATCTATCTAGAGAGAGAGAGAGAGAGAGAGAGAGAGAGAATTCTCACACTCTGGGGCATGCTGGAAGTTGTAGGCCTTTTTTCTGTCTAAATATGCATAAAATTGTGTCCTTAATGTCATTACCTAATGGAGCTCAATGATGCAGTTCTGTATGGAGTTCCACAAATGGCAGGTGAAGTGCCGGATGACTGGAGGAGGGCTAGTGTTGTCCCTATCTTCAAAAAGGGCAAAAAGAAGGAACCTGGGAACTATGGACCAGGTAGTCTGACATCCATCCTTGAGAAAATTTTGGAGCAGATTATAAAGAAGGCAATCTGTAAGCACCTTGAAAACAATGCAGTGATTACTAGAAGTCAGGATGGATTTGTCAAGAACAAATCCAGTCAGACTAATCCGATCATATTTTTTAATCAGGTAACCTACCTTGTGGACTGTGGGAATGCTGTGGACATAACACATCTTGATTTCAGCAAACCTTTTGACAAAGTGCTCCATGACATTCTTATTAACAAACTAGCTAAAAGTGGGCTAGATGGAACAAGTATTAGGTGGACCCACAGTTGGCTACAGAATCAAACTCTAAGAGTGCTTACCAATGGTCCCTTCTCAAACTGGGGGGAGGTATAGAAGTATAGGTTCCAAATTGCATGAGTTACTGGTTCCCCTCTATTCGGCACTACTCAAACAAATTGAGTATTGTGTCCTGTTCTGGGCACCACACTTCAAGAAGGATGCAGACAAGCTGGAGCATGATCAGAAGAGGGCAACAAGGATGATCAGGGATCTGGAAACAAAACCCTATGAGGAGAGACTGAAAGAACTGGGCATGTTTAGCTTGGAGAAGAGAAGATTGAGGGGAGACATGATAGCATTCTTCAAATACTTGAAAGGTTGTCACACAGAGGGCCAGGATCTCTTCTCAATCATCCCAGAGTGCAAGACATGGAATAATGGGCTCAAGTTACAGGAAGCCAGATTCCGGCTGCACATCAGGAATAACTTCCTGACTATTAGAGCAGTACAACAATGGAACCAGTTATCTAGGGAAGTTGTGGGCTCTCCCACCCTAGAGGCATTCAAGAGGCAGCTGGACAACCATCTGTCAGGTGTGCTTTGAGGTGGAGTCCTGCATTGAGCAGGGGATTAGACTTGATGGACTTAAAGGCCCCTTCCAACTCTACTATGATTCTGTGGTATGCTGTTATAGATAAAATCCTCTTTACGATCAATATCCACCTACATTCTGAATAGCCTACAAAAATTTTGAAAATTCAGACAGATTCTCACAAAGTAAACACTAAACGTTGAGTATCTTTTTTATTTTTGAAGAGTAAGGCAAGGGCCAAAATTAATTGGACAGTGCTGTAATGAGAAAATGTGTGTATGGAAAGTTAAGTTGTTCAAGAGAGAAGATGAGAACTACGCCTAAAACTTCAAGGTAATCCACTGACGATTGGATGAAACGAAGTGACAATGATAATCTGAACTGGGACATTGTCTTGGCAATGATTAAAAGGGGAAATGTTAAGTTGATGATGGCAATGCATTCAGAGTATTCTGATAATACTCCAGCAAAGATGAAAGATGTTGCATGTTGATACTTGTCTGCTTTGTTTTTGTGTACAACTTAAGGCCATATAAATTATGGATATACAAATGGACTAATGTTTCATAGATGTTAATAGATGACATTACTTACTCACGAGAGCAGCAGGCAAAGGGATGTTTCAGTTTCAGGGTTGTCATATGAAATTTCAGAACGTTGTATGACAATTGCATTGAGTCTTTTGAAAGGATTTAGCATCTAGACCACATGGTCCATGAATAAGTGCAGATGACCCTGGGTTTCAAGCATTCATTAATTCAATGAGTTTCAGATTTTTGTACCTAATTGTAGTCAGCTTGTGGGGAGAGGGGGACCCCCCTCTTTTTATGAGTGCTTTTGACTCTACTAAGAATTAAGTTCCACATTTTTTTTCAAAGTGGAGGTCATTGTACTTAATTTAGTCACTCCTTTTTCAAATTATGATGCAATGAATCTAAGAATGTGCAGTGTCATTGGTATGGTAGCTAGTTAACTATGAAAGCAGATATACAAATATATTCTACTTTACAGCATAGCAGCCATTCAGATAAAGTAATTTTGGACTATAATAAAGACATGTCTTACTGAGTCAATAATTGTTCTTCATTTTGATACAGTTTCACTGGAAAAATAGGCCACATTTGGCCTTTTGTCAATAAAGTCATACCAAAATGAAGAGGAGCCATATCAGATCTTAAATTACATACTTAAGATGATTTAACCTGGATTACCCATTAATATTTTGTACCTCCATTTTGTACTCAGAATCAATATGATTTGTAAGTGGTAATTTATCTAACAATAAATGGCAGACCAACTAATGGTGGGATCTTCTATATGCACCCATATACACAAAACCTGTAACCATTTTAGTGATGAACATAGGATTATAATTTATAGGGCTTATTTCTATCTTTCTCAGGATTAAGCTTCCACTGCCTCAAATGGAATATTTAACTGACCAGAAATTATCATAAAGGTGTTTTCTATATTCAGTTTAACTTTCAATAGACTACTTTCATTCCAGTTGTCCTAATATCTACATCCCTATGTTGTGTTACATAGTAACAATTTTTTAATCTGATTTAAATTTACCTGTCTCTGTCTCTGTCTCTGTCTCTCTCTCTCTCTCTCTCTCACACACACACACACAGCTCCTTTGCTAAGGGAAGTTTTCATTTCAACTTTCTTCAATCTATCCAGTCCTCACTCATTAATTATTGCCTCATTTATTTACAAACATGTATACCACTCATTAGGTATGGCTAACATCATATTATATTGCTTGTGATGTTGCAGAAAGATAAAAAGTATGAAGGATAAGGATGACCCTTCATTTTGTACAAGAGCCAGGAAATGTATTGGAATCCCTACAAGGTATAGCTCATAGGGGAAGGTAATATCTATAACTGGGTATGTGTGTGTTAAAGCTCTTACCATAGATTATGTATTGACCAAGCCTCATCTTTGGGTACTGTAGACTAGTCCACACTGGCCACCATGGAGCCAGGAGTCAGTATACAATAGCAGAACTTGGTGAGGGCCTTATACTCCTGCGCTAATTAGCTCCTTCTTAGCCTCTGGTTAGTCATATCCAGTAAGGAGTGCAACTATTTCTAACAGAGCACCCTTCTGGTATGACCATAGCAGTCATGGCATTTTCTGCATATCAAAATTAATTTCCAAATGTTGACTGGTTTGGGACATGTGCATCAAGGCCTGCTCTGTGGTTATGCACCTAGTTTAGCCATGACACACTGGGAAAGAGGCAGCACAGAGAAGCTGTACCTGCTGGTTGCATGGCCATTCTGGCAGCACTGCATACCCAATTCTGGAATCCCTTTCCTCAAAGATGACTTTGCACTCAGTCCTCCATTGTCTATTCTAAACTGGTTGATGCTTATTGTTAGTAGTCATAAATTTCTGATCTGTAAATTGGCTAAGAAGTGCTTACAGATAAACTGTCTTGACATTAATGGGGTCAAGGCTTATGCTGCTGCAGCTGTTGTTGATTTATCATAATCATGCATCATATAAGAAGATGCATAAAGGAGGAAGTAAGAAAATGAAGGGGAAATAGTAGAAAGGAAGGTAGAAAGAAATGCAAGTACTTTGATTTAAATGATATATATACCTGTTACATCTTATATGAACTTCTCAGAATGGTTTATCCAACTCAGTTACCTGCCTTAACAAAAGACTTTTGTAGTTTGTTATCACAGTTTTAAGATTCCTTAATCTCAGCAGACATTCTTCCCTCAAGACAGCATATGGAGTTGAAAATACTAGTATAAATGTATTTTGGAGGGAGGGGTGACAAAATCGCTGACTTTCCATTATTTAAATAGCTGTGGAAACATCATAAAAATGAAGAAACCAGAATCCCTAATCAAGTGAGTGGGGGAAGGGGTTCTAGGGCACTTGACACAGACGTCTGGAAGGTACGTGACACAATAATCATTTTGAAACGAAGCAGATGTGTCTGGTCAATATGTGGATGGGAGACTATGGGTTGGCTTCCAGAGATATGCAAGTGGAAGAAATTTGGATAGTTGAGCTGTTCTGTGAATGCTCGCAAAAGCTGTTGTGTGATGTTGTGCAAGAGATTGTACACACAACTTGAGACACTGTGCAAGAGTGCTTTGCGCAAACAGAAGTACACCTCTAGAGTTTGTTCTCTGATCTTATTCAATGATCTTGTGGCATCGGGTGGGGGGGGGGAACGCCATTCCGCATGCAGAAGAGGCCTCCTTCTTGCAAAAGGGCACCTCTGGATCCAACCCATTATACTTTTGTAAACATTACCATTGACCCATCAGCTGCCAAGATTTTGCACAAGCTTGCACTTTGAAACAGAATAGTTTCCTATGTGGTAATTGTTTGGAACGAATTCATTTCACTGTATTTCATACTAACTAGACAAAAGTGCTAGTTTGCCACATTGGAAAATGCAGCATGTAGTCATTTTTCCCATTAAAGTTTAAATTTGTAAGATTTGCTTCCACAGTGGCCCATTACTTTGTGCTGATTAGCAATAATTCTATGCTTTGACATTCCCTTTTTGGTTTCTCAAGGTTCCATATTGTGTTCCAATTAAATAACTGGATAGTCCTGGTCACTGTTACAGACAAAACAAATGTAAAACAATGAGATCTTACATCTATTGTGTGGCTGTTCTGAACCTGTTTATGTATCTAAAAATCATTCTGTTCTGCATTAATTCATTCATTACATTTAAATAGATTGCTGTATATGAGAGGCAATCAAAAAACATCTGGAAGCATCTTGTTGCAAGTGGTAAATGAAATTTTAAAAGAGTGGATCTGTATAAAATATGCAGGATAAGGAATTCAATGAGTATATGCAATTCAGAAGGGGAATATGAATGCTTTTTCAATATGACTATAGTATAGATCTGTTGATTGTTATTTTTTAAAAAAATCTTTAAGAAAAAATATACAGTTAGAAATGATCACATAATAAAATTATAATTGAAAAATGTTATGTAGAGAGAATAAGGATGAAATCCCATGCATGTTTAGTTAGGGGTGTGTGGAAATCCTACAACTCCCAGCATCCCTCCAGGGATCCCTACAGCATCCCTCCCAGCATCCCTCCATGCTGACTGGAGCATGCTGGGAATTGTAGGGTGTTTTTCTGCCTTAACATGCATAGGATTGCACCCTAAGTTGGTTTATTTCTTTTCCCTCCCTACCCTCAGCTTTGTGATGTAAACTTTGTCACCTATAACAATAAATTCTAAATTTCAGATTATAGATGTTCCTGGGTTTAACAACATAATTTGATAAATGGTTATGGAAAACTAACCTGTGTTTAAAAATGTGACCTGTATATGTATTAAAAAGCAAACAAACTCTTTTTTGTGATCACTCTGGCACTTTCTGTGAATTGGCCAATAAATATGATTTTAGGATTTCACATAAAAGGTAATGTTCAGTTATCTTTGTTTCTCCAAACTGGATTAGCAGTATCATTGCATGAAGGAAAACAAATTTCTTTTCATAAATATCTTAATCTAGACCAAAGGAATATGGACTCTTCAATTTTAACAATATGGCCTGGTTTCGTACATGCATGTGTGGGTGTTTTAAAGAAGGTACAAACATCAGTGAGAGTATACATCTGGCTGGATAAGGGAAGATATCATGCATAGCTGTGGTTTTTTTTTTATGAGTTACAGAGAAAGTATATAAGAGTAGGTATGAAACCAGTAGTGTTGCGATGAAACCTGCCCTCTATTGTTGGGAACTTTCTCTCTCCCTGCAATAGAGGCCTTATTTTTTCTGCCTCTTCCTTGGGGAGGAGGGCAGGGTTTCCATGTACTCTTTTGAAGTGTTGCTGAGAAGCTTTCTTCCTGTTTTTTAGTTTTTCAAAAACCAAAACCAACCCCCCTTCCTCCAGCATTTGGATGAGCCCAGCAATTCTTAGTGAATGCCTATTGGAGACCATGTGACCTTGCCCTCTACAATAAGCATCCTGGGCTCCTGAAAATGCTGGGGGTGTTTTAAAAAAAATGAAAAGAAAGAAGACCCCTGAACAAATGGCTACATTTAAAAAATTATGTGGAAAACTTCTTCCCCTCCCCAAGGTGAACATTCTACAAAATTCTCACTTCTCCCAGCCTCTATTGCCTGAGTTTTCATCTCTCACACACACACACACGGAATGCCAAAAATGGAATGGTCGAAATTTATGGCACAGCACTAGAGACCACAGTGTGCACATAGCTGGGATGGTATCAGTGTGCATGATGTGCAAGGAAAGAAGGAGAACAAAAAGAAAATACCCTTCCTTTTAATGGCCTGCCTCTCTTTTGTCTGTCTCTCCCTCCCCTCTGCCCCATACACAGAGAAATAGAATGGGAAGTCCATGAGTGGAAGGAAAAACAGGCAAAATAGTGTGCCCACTCTCCTTTTTGTCCTTCCCTTTATATGGTTTTTTCTGCTGCCACCAGGTGGAAAACTTTTCTGTAGCTGCTTCCATTAAACCAGCCGTAAAACACTCTGAATTTTTCATATCTAGTTTAGGTAGTGTGGGAGGTTGGCTATTAGACGCAGGGTGAGTTACCAAAACAAAGAGAGAGAAACACCACGAGTAAGGTCCATGTGGAGGGAAGGAAGAAAAAAGCTATAGAGGGCTGAGCAAAGAGGAAATAGAAGACCCATTGTGGAAGTAACAGGCAATTGATCATTCCTCTTGCCCCTTTAAAGAGTCCTCATCATCACTAATAACCACTTCATCAGTAAAGGCGTGCTTATGAGTAAGACCTACTCATGACCAGGCTCTACCCTTGGGCTCCCTCTGGCCAACAGTAGTTTTCCAATTCACATAAACTGGAGCATACTTTCATTTCAGTTGATATTAGTTTTGGAATTTGTATAGTGGAAATCCTAATATAAATCTCTTGAGTCTGAATTTAGTAAAACAGAAAGATACCTGTAAGTCACCAACTAGTCCTTGAAGGTGTAAGTGGCACATAATGAGAATAAATTCTTCACACTTCCATGCAGCCTCTTTAATGGTTACAGTCCTCAAGTCTTTATTTGAAACCAGACACAGTCCAAGAACATATCAAGGAGTAATGAAGAAGATGGTGCTTTTGAGCACATCTGGAGTTTCTTTTCTTCAGCACTGAGTGAGCACAATCATTCTCAACACACCTGAAATTAAGGAGAAGGCGTTCAAGAAAATGGTTTTGACTTTCAGGTGTTCTGTCAACTCTGTGAAGACATTTGGCGGCAACACAATTTAAGATGTAATTTTATTCAGCTCATGAAGCAATGCATATATTAAGACAGTTTGTAATAACTGTCCAAGTTGGGCACATTCTCAATTATATGAACAGAACTGAAAAGGTTAGCTATTAATTGTATATCATACTGAAAGCATACAAAGACATTATTTCCTTTGTAAATTATGGAGTAAAAGGCAAAGACATGGAGTATAGCACTATGAGCAGTATTTACACAGACATATCTCAACAGGCAGTGCAAGTGTGGGAAGAGGGGCTCATAGGAAAGATGCCCCCCATTTCCTGGATACCCCCCCACACACACACACACCTTCTTTGCAGCACTGTCATTTCCTTGCCGACTTCTTCTGGGCTGAATCGGCACAGCCATCATCTCCTGGAAGGTAAGGCAGGTGGGTGCTGCTGGTCTTTCTCCTGGCTTCTGTAACCACGTGTTCAGAGAGGGTGGGGAAACACAAGCAGTGAGAGCAAAGAAGTGGAGCAGAGTCAAGGGAGGACTGCAGGAGCTGGTGATGGACTCCCTGCTTCTGATCAGGCACTGCGAGAAATGGAAATATGGACAAGATGGACTTTTGTATGTTATTGTTTTTATCATGGAGACCCAGTGAAGGTAAGGGTGCTATACTTTAAAGGGGGGGAGCATTTCAAATATGCTAACATGCAAAACAATGCAAATGTTAAAAATTGCCATGGAATGAATATAATTTGCATGATAAGCCAATGACGCGGAACCTCCAACCTTTGGGATGAATACAGGCCCATCAGCTTCTCCCTTGATCCCCACCTCTCTCCCCAGGCCACACCCTTATCCCCCTCCTGCCCCAGCCCAAAACTATTTTATCTCTGACCTGAGATTAAGAATCTCCCACCACCATGCTGCATTAGTACTATTCCATTGGTACTAATGGAGGCTTTTAACAGTCTCATTGTTCCATGGGAGGAATGCTTTTCGAAGTATGGTAGGACTAACCCTCCCCTCCCCAATGTTGTGATGCCCTCCTTGAAAAACCACCCCTCTTCCACTGGTGCCAACACAGTTTTTTTCAAAAGCCAAATGGCAGTCTGGGGGCATTTTCAGGAGGGGAGTGTATGTGTTTTGTATGTGTGAGAGAGTGAGTGTGTGCCTGAGTGTGTGAATGGGGTCTGGTCAATCATATTGAGGGCCACCCAGTTTGGGATATGGCCCCAACCACTGCTGGGAATCAGCCCCAAAGTGTTCTCCCAGGGTCTATTTATCCCTCAGCCCAAAATGGATTCCCCACCCCTGTCACAAGCCAACACATATTAGCATATTAGCAATACATACTCCTCTTTGTCACATGCTTCCTTCTCAAAATCTCACATAATTGTTAAAACAAGTCATAGATCACTTGGCTTAAATGTGCATAGCTCTGAGATAACCACCCATTATTTGTCAGAATTTAGACCAAGATGTTACTGTCATTTTCTAAAATTCTTCTAAAATTAACATTTTGAAAATGGTTTTCCTTGTTGCGCTAATTTTGTATTAACATCTTACCAAGCTACCTTACCAAGTAGATAATCATCTCTGATCATCCTTGTGACGGTTTCTCTATTTTTTCTATTCTCTGAGCAAATTAAATGAACAAGGTTGTACTGTAGTGTTACAAAGTAGCTCTCTTGTGAACACTGACTCCATTTTGAGGCAGCCAAAAAGCCAAGGCACCTTCACCCCCCCCCCCCACCTCCAGCAGAGATGAGACAAAGGTACAGGAATGGGGCTGAGAGCAATCACATAAGGCATGATCAAGCAATTCATTTTCTAATAGACCTCCTAAAATGCATTCCCCAGAGACAAAGGTGGGGGTAAAATTCAGCAGAATATGAATGCTGGATGGCAAGAGTGATATCTCGTATTGAAGCTGGTCATCCACCTGCAATGTGGTCCTATTGAACTCCAGCCTGGTCACCTGTCTTTAAGGCAGTCATTATTATGTAAAGTCATCTTTTGTTAAAATAATGTTTCCGGCAAGTACAGCCATCATCCCCAAGTACCCTGTTTTGTTATATCAGATGGAGGCCAGCTCTTTCACCAATGGCAAGTAGCCTCACTTCCAGTGATGTCACTCCTTTTCTCTAGACATTATAAAAACCCTCAGGTTTTGAGAGACTCTGGTATCTTTCTTACCAGAGGCACAGGGCCATACTGTGGAATTCACTAGGTTTCCTGCTTGCCAGAGCAAGGTGCCATTGGTGCCTGCTTTGCCTCCCCTATCCAAGGCTCCCTGCTTTCTTTCCCTTCAGCTGAGACCAGGAGTTGCAATGTTCTCCAGTTCCTGTCTGTAGGAAAGACCTTCAAGTTGTAGTCTCCACCCCATCCTTCATCTCTTCGTGTGTGTGTGTGTGTGTGTGTGTGTGTGTGTGTGTGTGTGTGTGTGTATGTTTTAAGTCTCAGGAAGTCTCCTTCTCACAGTCTTGAAGCTACTTCTAAGCCTCCACTTGCTCAGCTAATTTCCCCAAAACTTGGCTGTGCATTTGTATCTGTTTTAACCTCGGTAAATGTGCCATTGTGGTGTTATCCTCTTCAATGGTGTGAATTTCTTTGGGTAAGAATTGCCTAACTTAGCCACAGATGCTCTATTGCCAATGTCTAAAGGTTCCTTATAAGCGGGTGTGTACATCTGATTAGAACGTGTGCGAGTTTGTACATGGGTCTAATGAGAGCTCATCACATAACAGTGGGTTGTGTTGTGCTCTTGTGCGCGCTAGACATGTTTCACTACTAAATAACTCCTCCATATCCAACTAGAATGACAAATCTCAGCAACAGCAAATGAATAAGCAATACTGATTTGACAGATATTAAAGTAGCTTGTGTGTGTAACATGGCTTGGAATGGAGGGCTTTTTTAAGATAAACAAAAATTGTGTTTTGATAACTAATTTTCAAATGAAATTTAAAGGACAAAGTGCTAACACACACTGGGGAACTTTTCTGAAGTCCCTTATGTAACCTGCTGCCTTTCCTTGACAGATCTGAATTTGATTTGCACATATAATGTTTGAGTACCAGCTAGAACTTTCACCTGCTGGGCTCTGGACCAAGGCAACCTGAGCTTCCTGAGGAAAACAGACTTCTTGGAATTACAGGACTCATAAGGGCATCAGAGAAAATATTTCTTGTTTACTAGTTGTGTTGCCTTTCCTATTGTCTGCACTGCATCCTATAGGAACTTTTGACCTTGTTAACTACGAGTGCAATACTGTGCATGTTTAGACAGAAAAAAACCCTGCAATTCCCAACATTCGCCAGCATGGCCAGTTGGAGAATGCAGGGAGTTGAAGGACATTTTCATATTGGAGGAGCCTTCCTCTGCACCCCAACATCACAAGACATAAATTATGGTGGGACATGGGAGAGGGCTTTCTCTTATGACAACTCTGATGTGGACAACTCTGATGTTTAGCCTCGTTTCAGCACCAAGTTAAAATGTGGCTTTTCATCAAAGCTTTTGAGGGCTAAATTTGCCTAAAAGCTGCACATAGTTTTAATTGTTTTTATTGCTTTTAAATTTTCTACTGGATTTAGCTTGTTAATACTTCAATCTGTTTTTAGCTGTGTACATTATTTATTGTTTTATACTGCTGGAATTGATTTTAACTGTACGCTTCCCTGACATCCCAATGATATAGAGTGGGATATAAATGTTTTAATAAAATAAATTTTAAAAAATATGTATAGGACTATGTCCCAACCCTTTTCCTTTTTAAAACCAACATTTAAGTGTGACCACTCTCTATTCTAAAGGGAACTCCTTATAGAAATACTTGGTTCCATTCAGCCTGTGATTCATGGGGAAAGGCATTAGGAGTAGCATTGAAATCCTCGGAATGCATCACCAACTAGGCATTTGTCACTCATAGTTCGTTGAACTACTGTTTCACTTGATATGTTGAATCCAAATTCCTATTAACTCCCCTAGATTTAATAGTGGCTATTAATACACCTTATGCTTCATTAAGCATACATTTTGAAGTGTGAACCATGCTCTGATGACCTCCTTTAATAAAATGCTGAAGGACAAATAGAAGAACAACTATTTTTATTGCAAGTAGCATTAGTAGAATAGGAGTGGATGAATTACACACTTTCAGCTCAAGAAGCCCTTTTGGAAGTATAATTTCTCTATGTATGTTCTTATGCACCCATTTCTCTTGGAGTATTTAAAACACTTGACAATGCCTTATACTTTTGTTTGTGATCATCTCTGAGGTTGCATCATATACAATTCTGATTTAGGTATTGTTTCATCACAAGTGAGCCAGCCACAACTTTCAAGATAGTCCATTTCACTCCATCTCCCCAGGCCAGCTTTCTGTTTTATCTCCAGCTTTGGCCACTTTGAACATGGTCAGTAGGGATATTGGAAAAAAATCTGCTCAATGTTGTTTTTAGATACATGCTGTCTTTGTTTATATTGTTTGTTTGTATGTTTTATATAAATGGCTTTTAAACTTATATACTGTAGTTTGACTTTTTTTTACTGTAATTTAATGTTTAATATTTTTAATCTTTGTAAACCCCCCAGGGAGCCTCAGCTATGGGGCAATGTATAATAATAATAATAATAATAATAATAATAATAATAATAATAATAATAATACAAGTTATAGCAACAAGAACTACTAAAAATACATCATAAAAGATAACAGTGTAGCAACAGATTCATGTAGAAAATGTCATCAATTCCAAGAAGCAATAGACCTTGTAACAGGAGGATGTAAAATTCTGGCAGGAATGGACTATATGGATAGATACAATACAGCTGCAAAAATATTTCACCAGTTGAATTCACCATCAAATTCAACTTCATCAAGCAACCTACACCATATTATACATACTCACTGGAAATAAGCTTGGAAAATGCAGATCATAAATTATACTGGGACAGAACAATTCATACGGACAAGACAAAGCCCATCATGTCTGTCTAGAAAAACCACCATGAGCAAAAAAAAGAACAGATAATTGATTCAAATGAGTTTGGATTCTATAAATCTGATCTGCAGATTTTGCAGCAGACCAGCTCCAAATCATGTGGATTCCATGGTCTTGAGGGCTAGGTTTTGTTTTTGTTTTGGTGTGTTTTTTACTTTTGGGTGTTTTGTGCAAATTTGCACTTGTGCAAATACACATTAGCACTAATATCCCTTAGTGCAACTGTGAATTAGCACTCATGCCCGTTAATGCAAGTGGAATTTAATTCCAATTCAATCAATGAAAGGATAACAAAATGAAAGATACCTGACAGTGTGCAAAACACAGAATGAATTGAATAATATTTGTACATCCTTAATGTCATTCTTCATTGTGCTGTTTTGGGTTTTGTCCCCTGAGGATATTTTGCTAAAGGTATTTTCCCCCTTCATCTGAAAACCTTGGGCTTCTCCCAAGCATACTTGTAGCTACCTTTGTTTCTCAGTAGTCCATTTTGGATGCATAGCAGTTATAATTTAGCATGTGAGTTCACTATTAGTATAAATTATGATTCTGGTCTCACATTTCTTTGATTGCAGTATAATGTAAAGCTATATTAGGAAAGGAAATGCGTAATGTTTTAACTCAATGTGAGAGATGCACTTAACTCCCACTTAGATCAATGAGAGTTAAGTAAAGGCATGACTGACTTGATTTCAACAGGAGCTAAATTCAACTAATTTTCCAGTCCTTTAAAAAAATATTTATTCTACAATCCTATGCTGATCTATCTGGGAGCATGACCCATTGAACTCAATGGGACTTCCAAGCAGACATTTTGGATTACACTGTTAAAGTAGAAATTTTTGTGTACAAACTCTGATGAAGCAGAATGTCACATTATTTGAATTCATTATGGACCTTGTGTAGCTTTGCAAATGTGGATCTTAAATGTATTCAAGCGACTGATTATCCATGCATACTAGACATCACACAGGCAATTTGTGTGAATGAGATCATTCTGTATAAAAACAAGGTACTTGAATGGGTAGTGGGAAAACAGCTGAAAGTGTTTCTTTTCACATTTTCCAGCATTTCATCCAGTCTACAAAAAAGCTCCCCAAAAGATTTATATGAAACCTCCAGTGTTTAAAAAGGATTTGAGAATAACCCATGTTCACATTCATTGCATTGATGGATTGGAAGTAGGAATGATTTATCATGGTTCTTAAAAACAAATCTTGATGATTAGGTTAGAGCACACAAATTCTGAAATCAAATCAAAACAGGATGGTAAGATTGAAAACCCTACTTTTTGCCAAAGGGTATACTTGTCAGAGGCACTTTAATCAATTGTGCCAGGGGAAAGCCTATACATCAAGGTGGTAAATTATCTTGCGGTCCCATGGGGCTGCATATGTACACTCTGTACAGCACCATGTACATTAATGGTGCTATATAAATAAATAATAATAATAATAATATGCAATGGACCCTGAAATGAATTGGCTTCATGGAAGGCATCTTCAATCGACATGGGGAGACTTTAGATTTTAGATTTGCATCAATGAATTTAATCTGGATTAATCACTTTGGGATTACCTCTTTTTTTTACAGTGATCCAAAATACATTCATTTAGAAGTAAGAACTGGTGCATGCAACACATTTGACATGGTGCACATAATCAACCTGAGCTTACTTTTGAAATCAACTTGTGTGAGCATAGTTTGGCACCATAAGAGCTGGACACACAATAGAGTTTTCTGTCCCTCCTCCCTCTCTTTGGTTTCCTTTCCAGTTATGGTTAATTTGCTACTTATTTATTTTTAAAAAATATTATATCCTACCCAACAAATTTTATAAGAAGGGTAACAACAATGGAAGACAACCAAAATTAAAACAATGTATGAGAACACAAACAGCATCAGCATGTAAGATCAACATGTGGCTCCAGATTTTTGAGATCCCTCAGGCAAAAGAACCTTAATGGGTCTGCTACCTCAGTGAGTCTATCTTCTCTCTGCCATTATCATCAACTGCTATTGCTCCTCCCTTTCCTCATCATTACTATCATCTGCTTGCTTACCAGGAACAGAGTCAGCGAGCAAACAGACAGTGGCATCTACTGCTCCTCCTTCTCACCATCACCATTGACTGGGCCAGAGTGAGAAGCAGATGAACAAACAGGTTGCAGTGGTGAAGAGGAAAAGCAACACTGGGAGAGGTGTCAGTGCCCCCCTGTGGGAATATGGGCCATCAGTAAGTGTCCAGCCATGCCAACCTTTGATTCTGAAGATCAACATGAAGCGAGCCAGACAAAATACATTTCAATTTCCGTCAGGCCAGTGACCTTCAGAATAAAAGCATTTCCAGCTTGTGCCAGCACACCATCTGGAAGGGAGCAAGATGGATCTCCCTCCTAGGGCAGGGCATTCTAAAGACTAGGTGCCAGAGCAGAGCAGGCCCTTCTCCATGCTCCCACCAACCACACCTCAAATTAAAATAGATGACCAAGGGCATCTCCAACTGATCCAAGTGGATAGACAGGATGATATGGGAGGATGCACAATGCTTTAAGTATCTTGGTGTAACACTGCAATCCTATAGACCAGGGGTAGGCAAACTTTTCAAACTGTTTGGGCCCCATGGGCAAATTTAGCAATTTGAAAATCTAGTCTGGACATCATCACAAAATGAAAGCATCAGCCTGTAGCCAACTGCCATACTCATTTCCTAAGAATGTCTCTGAGCACCACATGTGCCCAGAGTCATTTGTGGATAAAGAAGATGAGAGCAGCTAGAGGTCTTCACTTTGCTTTGAAGTAATCCTAGCTGCCAGTAAGAAATGTTGTTGTTTCTTAATAGCAGAAGAGTTTGGACGCCTCAGAAGGCACCCAGAAAAGAGTCCAAGAGCACACTGGTCCACCACATTGCCTAAACCTGCTATAGACACTTACTTGGGAATAAGTCCCATTGAACTCTGTGGGACCTACTTCCCAGTAGATGTGTATAGTATTGTGTTGTACGGGCCCATTCAGAAGACACCTTAAACCATGGCTTTAACCATGGTGGTTAAGTCAGAAAGCCAGGCTGTGTACAGAAGACACCTTGAACCACAGCTTTAACCATGGTGAATAAGGCTTTTTGCTTTATTCACCATGGTTAAAGCCATGGTTTAAGGTGTCTTCTGAACACAGCCTGGCTTTCTGGCTTAACCACTGTGGTTAAAGCTATGGTTTAAGGTGTCTTCTGAACAGGGCCAATGTCTTTTAGAGTGCTAAATATAATAGCATCACTTTGAATTGAGCCTGGAAATGGATCTGATCACAATAACATTAATATAAGATAATAGTTAGTTCCTTCATTTAAAACTTTAGCTACTGTTTTTTGTTATCCAGATGAATATTTTGCGGTCTATCTATCTATCTATCTATCTATCTGTATAACTCACACTTCGAAGGCCATGATTTGTCCAGATATTCTTAGAAAGAAAAATGATGTATCTTGTAATGAGGAGGTATCCATAGTATTGAATTAAAATAAGGTTTCCATAGATAGTTTTATTTTCTTCCATACTTCTAAAAACTACCAGCTCTTTCACTCCTTCCCTGCTTCATTGTTTAAATGCCAGCAGCACATCATATTGAGCAAAGCTTATTTAGCTGGGGAGCTTCTGACACTTCTTCCATCCATGTCTAACACCTTCACATGTCAGCAGAAAGAGAGTGACAGAGAGATTTATGATCTGTTTTGGTGTAATACTGACTCATATTTCATTACACCTGTAAAAGATCTGTTGATCCTTAATGGACGAAATACCAATATCTTCTGATGTGCATCTCTTCAGGTACCACAGCTCTCCATCGCATTGCATTAATTCTCTCTATCCTATCCATTAAAATGCTGCCTCTTATTTCCTAGAGTTTAATTCCATCTTGCATTGTAATGCAGCCTTTCCTCTTGCAGCATAAATCTTTGCTCTTCAGACAAATTCTGTCTCTCAGTTATTATATTTTTCATAATATTGTCTGTTCTCTCAGTCCCATGACTCATCCATAGTGTTACACAAACATCTTATTTCTCCTGGTAAATTACGTTTCTTATGTCATTGCAACAATATGGCAGGATTTCCTTTACTGTCTATCATATCCCAGCACTCCCAGTTTGATTCATATTACCTTTTAAGCAAGATTCTGACTTATAAACATTGATTTTCTTGTAATCTTGAAGCAGTGTTGAAATGCTCTGAACTGCAACTTGCTTTAGAAGAGCAAAACATTATCATTTCTTGTTTTTTTATTTAAAGTCTTTGAGATCCTGCTCTTCAATCCAATACTATCTTAGCAAAACTCTTAAAGAAAATAATCTAAGAAACTACTATCTAGGAATTTCTATGTACTTCTCCAGATAACCACTTTAAGATGGGCTATAACAAAACTTCGTTGCATTTCATATTTTGTAAAAATGGTGGAGGAGGCCAAGAAAATCAAAAGAAATATTTGGTAGAACCTTCATACAGTCCTCTGAAATTTAAGCTCTGCTTATTGAGCTTACAATTCCTATCATTTTCTTTCACAACCACACCATAATCCACTGGTTTTTCAGCTACTAAAGTTTTCTCCAGTTTTCTTGCAGAATTTGTTTTGGGTATTTCTACAAGTAAGTCCACCAACTCCATTCCTGCTATTGGGTTGAATCCAATGTTGGTCATCTCCTAGCAGAACAGAAGCTGCCAGTAGAGTGGATTTCCCCTCCCTCCTGCTGCCACTCCTAAATCTGCTCCAGAGGGTTGGGGGACCCTCTAGAGCAGATCTGTGGAATTCATGGAAGGTATCAAAGGGGAGGAGTGTGCAGGGAAGTCCCATTGCATCAGTGGAAGTCCCATTCACTCTGCAGAGGTCCACTCCCACAATGTTGAATTCAACCCATTATTTCTAGTTCCATGTCCTGTGTTCACCTTTTGGCACAAACAAATCCTGGCAAGCTAACACGACATACCAAATCAGGTTTCACAGACAAGCTTCTTAACTTTCATAGCAAAAGCTTAATGGTTGCAACTCCAGAAATCACATAGCTGATGATAATTAACTATAGGACAGTATTTAATTCAAAGAGCAGTCAAAAGATAATAACTATAACTTGGTTTCCCCATTGCAACTCTATGTTTCAGAATACAAGGCTAGAGGTTGGAATGATTCCTGGCACAAATCATAGAATCATAGAATAGTAGAGTTGGAAGGGGTCTGTAAGTCACTGAGTCCTACCCCATGCTCAATGCAGGGGATTGGAATCATCCCAGGCAATCAGACAAGAGTTCTAGAAAAAGACGTAAGTAAATCCACACAAGCAGAGACTTAGTCCAACTTTGAAAGCTTTGTTGGAACCTCTATGCTACATTGGGTCAAGGGCTATCAAATCCAAGCCCAAAACACAGGTTCAACAGTAAGTCCAAAGTAAACCCACACCTGCAGAAATTCCAATGACCATAGTTTCCATTTTGGTATCTCTGTGCCACATGGATCAAGACATAGAAAAATACAAGAGTCATGATCAGTCCAACCCAGCAGGCCCTCAGGGCTATTGAAGATGAAGATACCCAGTCCATAGCACAAAATAATTCAGGGGCCAATGAAAAGTATAATAATATATCCTATGATAGATCAAACTGACAATTCAAGTGAAACAGGGCAAATCCAGTGAGAAATGTTTCTCACACCTCAGGAGGGAAGTCCCAAACATGAACAGTTGCAGGCAGTAAACCACAGACAATAAAAGATGGACATTAAAGATGATGTTCCCAGCAAAGGTTCCCAGCTTGAGCATCTGCTTAAATGCTAGGATGGGGCTTCAATAACACACCTCCTGACGATGTAATCTTTTTAAATTTATTTTTGTGTGGAAGGGAATAGAATCTCAACCAAAGAACATAGAAGTAAAGATTATCAAGGAAGGGTTTCCCAACAACACAGGCATGCAAATGAAGAACAGACATCTGCTTCAGTGGAAGCCTTGCCAAAATCCTGCACCTTAGTAGTCCTTTATTTATCGACTGCACTGAGTAAGTAGTAATTTTCCAGCAAATGGAAAATTACTTCGGCTATTGGGCGGTATAGAAATGAAATAAATAAATAAATAAATAAAATGGTATCAACTGTAATGATTGGGCCCAACATCTCTGCAGAAGTACTCCAAAAAGGCAAGGGAACAGATTCAAAGTCAGAGAGGTAAGGGGAGGTGGAGCTACTAGTCTGAAGATATAGGGCAGTGTAACACTTTTGTGAACCGCCCAGAGAGCTTCGGCTGTGGGATAGTATATAAATGTAATGTAATAAATAAACACTGGCAGAGAGGAGATTTCCCCCCCTAGATGCTGGCTAATCAGTTGGATCAAAGACAGACCTCTCCATCCATGGGAATGCAAAATCTTTTGGGGGGAGGAAGTGTTCGGAGTGACAGATCAAAGAATCAGATGTCGGGTGAGGAGGGAGGAGCAATTTAAGAACATGAAGTCCCTAGAGGAAGACTCTCCCTGAGAGTGGGACTGGAAAAGCTACTCAGGTTCGTACTGTCAGCTGGTGCCAGTTTCGTTGCAACTTCCTACCATACTGCATTCATCAAAAGTAGTTTCTTGTAGTCTAATTAGCATTGTACAAAGCTGACTAGAGAATTTAGCTCTGTGTTGCTATATGCAGATTATGTCTGTAACTTGAAGCTCAGCTGACCTGGCTCTGGCTTGCATAAAAAAACCTATTTGCTAAGAGATGGTCTTCATTGTGTGACTACAAAGACGACCGGAGGCTTGGCACCTGACAGGCAACTTACATTTCTCAGTGCAAAGAAACTGACCAAGCATGCCTTAAATATTATTAATTATTGTCAAGCCCAAGATAAAACAGTAAATAAGCAACATAAAGTGAAAAACTCAAGTGTTTAAGCAGTTTCCCCCTAACTTTTACCTTTGCTTCACAATAGGATGCATAACTCTGAATGCTAATATGCTATATTCTTTTAGAGTATTAGCAATGCCCAATTCAAGTGTCAACTTAATCATGAACTCATTAGATGGCCTTAGGCAAGTCACTATTTTTAATATGTGGATAATGATCTATTTTATAGTGGTGATGTGATATATGTGAGCATCTCATTACAAGGAACTGAACAGGTTACAAGTTGCTGAAGGATGTCAGACCATACCTAGTGGATATCCTTGAGGTCTGCTGATATTTCACTTCCAGGAAACTTTTATGGAAAGGACACTAGCCAACTTATCAGCTCACCTTAGTTTATCTGGCACATTTTAAAAGGTTAGTGCAACAATTAAGATATTTTATTTTAAAGTGAAATAGGAGAAATTTGTATTCTAATTAGGTCTTAAATATCTAAAAAAAAGAGCTTATGGGTTAGTGTCCTCGCGTCAATATCTTCTGATAGAGACTGGGACAATGCAACTTTGAAAAGCACTGAGAAGAATAATTAAGAGTCTATTATTATTATTATTATTATTATTATTATTATTATTATTATTACATTCATATCCCACCTTTTTTCCTCTTATACCCACCCAAGGCAGTGTATATAATCTAGGGTTGTGCTCCACTTCGGTTCATAGAAGCAATAACGGAGTGGCCTGATTCACCTCTGCCAAAGGCGGAGGTGGAGTGGGTCAGGGGAACTGCGGATTGAGACAAAGCAGATCCTTCGCCTCGATCTGGAGCTCTGAAAAAAAGATAAGTGGGGGGAGGGGCCTTACCTAGCGCCACCACAGTCCATGCAGCGACGGCAGCAGAGCCAAGTAAGTGGGCAGGGGGGAGGGGGCTTATCTGCCTCCATCGCGAACTGGCGGCAGCTTCAACTGAGTCCCAGGCCTCAAACCAGAAGAGCAGGGCATGGGCGTGGCCTGCTCTTCTGCTTTGAGGCCTCGGCCTCAGTTGAAGCTGCCGTCGGACTGCAACGGAGGCAGGTAAATGGGGGGAGGGGGGCCTTACCTGGCTCCACCACCCGCCACTGCTACAGTCCGTGCGGTGGCGGAGCAAGGTAATGGGAGAGGGGGGCTTATCCCCCCCATTTTGTCCACCCTTCCCCACTTAACTGCCATCCACTGTGGAGGCAAGTAAGTGGGGAAGGGGAGCAAAATGGCAGGCAAATCACAATCCGACCCTTCAGATCTTGCTCCGGGATGTGATCCAGATCAAGCCTCGAAGCGGTTCGGGGGGCTGATGCACAGCCCTAATATTATCCTCCTCCTCTCCATTTTATCCTCACAATAACCATGTGGGGTAGGTTGGGCTGAGTATCTGTGACTAGCCCAAAGTCACCCAGTAGATTTTCATGGCCGAGTGGGGATTATAACTCGGATCTCTCAACTCGCAGTCCAACACTTTAGAATCACTGGATCAGAGAGAAAAACATATGTTTTCCACCCAGATCAGCCCACACAATCTTATATCGAGTCAGTAGCTGTAAACTAGTTGATCACAATGCAATAACTGCAGAATGTTCAGGTAATAGTGAGGCAAATATTAGGAACAAAGAAATAAAGAGCAGTGCCAGAAACTGCAGAGAGGCAAATCTCAAATTGGTACCAAGTGGAGAATTCATTAAGTTGTGGGGGGTGCTGCTCTAAGCCCACATTTTTCAACAATATGTCTTTCCTGGGCATTATCATTATCTTTGTAGCATTATTCAAACCAACTGTTGCCTAGGATATCTGGTTCACAAAAGGAGACACAATATACGGGCAGGGAACTCTTTCATTCTATTCACTATGTTTTGAATGAATAGAATATAATGGCGAAAAAGCAGTTTCTTTCCAAAACAAAGACACCAGCCTCGCTACACCGTGCATGGTAGAGATGGGGCCTAAATCAGACAGTACTAGTCAGCTGTTAGGGTGAGGAAGAGTGGGTACCAAATCTAGTCCTCAGGCACCAGTTCTTAGAGTTAAGTAATGTTAAGTAAGTAATACTAAGTAGTGATGATCAGTTTGAATGGAGACAGTGCAGGAGGAGCATAATAGCAAATAATAGCATAATAGCTCCAACTGTCCCTCAGCTGCAGCCAGGTAGAATAGCTGCCAATAGATGAAAGTTCAGGAAGAGAAGGAGCCAAATGGTAGTTAGTCCCAGGCAAAGTCCAGGAGAAGAAGAAGACTAGTGGTGTTAGTCTCAGGACAGCTGATAGAGTGATCCCTGTTATCCCATTTCTGCCTCTGCTTGTGGCTTCTAACAGATAGGATGATCCCACTGTATAGACAGGCTCATGTGGAAACAGACACTCCTTATCACCCAGTCAAGGCTCCAATGCCACTATAAAACAGTAGTGTGGCTCCTGCCTTTTATATACCACTTTCATAGTGCAATATCCTGCTTGGTGTAAATTAGGCCCAATTTGGCCTCCTCATCCAGCACTCATTGTCATTCAACTCTCATTAACCCTAACATAAACTAGAATGTAAAATGTTTAAATCAACAGGAACAAATAATTCTCTGAATTTTCATTTAAGGAAAATAAAAGTTGGTGTTCAAAACTGTATGTCTTGGGTTGGATCCAGATTTAGCACGGATCAACAGCACTGGCCCCCTTCTCCCGACCACCTGAAAATGCTACACAGAAAGTCACGATACTTTGAGCTGTTGTGTCTGTGCTGTGTTGTGTGTCAGGGAGGGGGATGAAGTGGAGAGAAATCCTAGATCCACCCCTTATGCAGACTTATGTATTGCTTCTTAGGCCTTTGCTAGACCACGGGTTAGCCCGGGGTGAGCCCTGTGCATCCACATGATGCACAGGGGATCCCGGGCTCAGGCAGGGGTCAACCCTCCCTGGCCCTGGGACCATGAGTGTGTAGCCCGTTCCACTGCTTTTCCTGACTACCGCAATTACTTGCGAGTAGCCAGGAAAAGTGGCAGCCATCAGGGCAGGGTGGGGAGATTGGGGCGGGGGGAGATCAGGGAGAATACTTACCTAAGCGCACGAGAGTTCGTGCACATCTGGCCCCTTAATTGAAAAAAAAATGGCAGATGCGACGGGGCTTTCCTTTATCCCATCGCGTCTGACGTGCGGATTAGAGCGACAACCTGCAGTAGCTGCACTGCGGGCTCGCCCCTCCTCCCGCACGGATTACCAGGTAGGTCTAGCAAAGGCCGTAATGTAAATTATTGCTATATTCCAATTTTCATTCCTTAGGATTATGTCACTTTAATGAGCATAAATAGCAAATGGATAGGAAACGTCAGAAGTATGAGACACTGCACAGGAACTTGAAACTATTGACATTACAATGGCAAGAGTGAAAAAAAAATCATCCATGGCACTTATATAGATTTAGGTAGCAGAGTGAATTTATATAGAATAAACAGCATTTCAACAAGAGCATATGGACTGCACAGCTTTTGAAAATCAAACCCACGGGCATTCATTCAGTAAGAAATGCATTATATCAAATCATTAAAACTGGAGAGAGAAATTCTGACTAAAAATTACAGTTCTTGGCAAAATTCTATTTAAAAAATCGCAACAGCTCTATAAAGCATGGAATGATATCATCTCATATAAATTATCTTAAACTTTTTCCATAATGGAATTCATTTTGAGGCGTTTTCTGCTGACATTCTCACCTTGCTTTTTTTCCATCAAAATATTCGCCCTTATTAAAAGGCGGTTGTGTTTCTGTGCTTAATGTTTAGTATATACTGTATTTTCTTTTGACATCTTAAAACTCAAAAGCTAAATGATCACAGCAAGCTTGAAAAAACATTGGTACACTCTGTGATAGTGTACTTCAGCTGGAAGTAAAGAACAATGGAATAAACATCCAGAGATTTAAAATAGAGAATGAAATCAGGGGGAAACTCATTTGCAGGTGAAGAATTTTTCAGTAATTTGCTGGTCTTTTTCATAGCCAAGTGTATATGTTCACACACAGGGCGGGGAGGGAGAGGGAGAGATGTGTACAAATGCTGAAGAGAGAGAAAATAGATAATCCCATGAAGCAGTATCCAATGCAACACTACTGCTACACTACCTTTGGTGCACTGCCAATAGTTTTCCGGGAAGATCCGTCACATCAGCAAGCGCCATTGGCAGGGTACGAGAGGCAGTTTGCACTAGCGCAATGTCATTTATGTTAGCAGTCATATCATATTGGATACTGTCCCATGTCACTGTTAAAATATCATGGCGCTTTCCCTCATTTCTCCGATACACTGTTCTCAACCATCTATAATTCTGGTGCTGTTTTTCCACATTGTTGTAATTGTTGAGCAATAACTCCCATGTAATTTAACTGATGTCTGTGTGGCAAATTAGATTTGCTTGGCTTTATTCCCTGACGTCCTTTGCTATGTCAACTGTTTTAGAGAAGATTTCAGTTTAACTGTGGCACAGTGACTGAAATATTGGATCTAGACTTCAGGCACAGATTCAACCTCAGGGTCACCCCTGAACTTCACTCAGTAGGGGTCTGACTTACCTTGCAGAACCTAAAGCTACATAGAAAGTTAACTGTGGTGGATTAACCTCTTTCTTTTGTTTCCTGGGCTTTAATTTTATGCATTTCAGCATTCTGAGGGATCATAAGTGGGGAGGGGGAGAAGGGCAGCCATCAAGAGGAGCTTCATCTCAGTGCCAAAGGTTAAGATAAAAGAAAGGGGGGAACTGTTGGAGCTAACAATGGTAAATTCCCCATGAACCCTTTAAATGGTTAGGCAAAAATGGATGGATGAGCCATTTTACATGACCCCTAGAGAGTCAAAGAAATTTCCAAGTGCTTTTTAATAAAGCACAGCCAAGGTTCCCAAGTCTTCTACCTGCACACCAAGAATCAGGATGTACTGTATCAGAAGCTGTGTACAGTCCCTGTCAATGGTGGCCCTGCCTGCGAGAAACTGCTGAGAATTTATCCTCCCTCTGGAGAAACCCCAAATTTCTTCCCCCATAAATAGGGTAGAAAATTTTGAGAGGGCCTTTCCATACAGCTCTAGTTTAAACCTTCTCCCCTATTTGCCCCCTGAAATTCAACATCCTCAATGGAATCAATTGAGCCTCCCCCCCTTTAAAATCCCTATTAAGGGATTTAAAATTGGAATTTCAGGACAAAATGTGGGGGTTAATCCTCCCCCCTCTTTGAACACCACAATCCCAATCTGATTTGGGTCTCCATGTGCTTGCAGAAGAGTAAGAAAAATGGCCACACATAGCTCTACTATGCATGAATAGCTGAACTTTTAGTTTGGTCCTCAACTGTACTACAATGGAGAGCATAGCTGCTGAAGGTAATTGGGCTGGGACTACCCAGTTTCCCCACTCACATGCTCCCCTTCGCCAAGCAATTCTCAGCAGTGGCACTACAGAGGATGCAGCTGTCAGATGTGGGGTGAGAGTCAGTGCAGACTGGGACTCAGCTGAGCAGAGACAGCCTGCCCATGCTCATCCTCCCCCCACCCCCACCCCCGGATAGCCTGACTTAGTTACTTCCAGCTATGAAATCATGTGCACAGCTACTGATGGCGATTGGATGGTCTGCTATTGTTCTCTCTTCCCTTCCCTCTCGCAGTACACAGGGTACAGTGCAACAAATGGTGGTGGGTCACCACTACTGCATGTTGATGACCTCAGAAAGTGTGAGTTGGGCCACAGCTAGACCTAAGGTTTATCCTGGGATCATCCAGGGTTCACCCCTGCCTGAGCACTGGATCCCCTGTGTGTCACCTGGATGAACAGGTTTGACCCCTGGACGATCCAGGGATAAACCTTATGTCTAGCTACGGCCCAAGAGGCAAGGAGGAATTGCATGTGATACCTCTGGCTGATGGTTTTTAAATGGATTTAGATATAAGTTGTTTTGTGTGCCGTCTGTTTTTTGTCCTTACATGAATGGTTTCATACTTCATATCATGTATTTAATGGTTTTTAATCTTTGTGAACTGCCCACAGAGCTTCAGCTATAATAAATGAAATAAAATGTAATGAAATAGGGTTAGTCTGTGAGCCAGGCTGAACTGACTAAAGGTGCAATCGTATGCATGTGTACACACAAAACCCTACAACTCCCAGCATTCCCCAGACAGCCATGCTGACTGGGGAATGCTGGGAGTCGTAGGACTTTTTCTGGCTGAGGAATGTTGGGAGTTGTAGGACTTTTTTCTTTCTAAATGTGCACAGGCTTGCACCCTTAATCTTGTTCAGTACTTACGTAGAAGGCTTTTCCTCTCTGCTTTCTGTTTTGTTTTAAACCATTGATTGTATTTCTATGTTCTTTGTTACTGTTTTTAGAAATTGATTGTTAATCATACTTCTATTTTTATCTATTATATTATATGTTTTTATGATAATGCTGTATGCCTCTCTGGGTACTTTTTAAAATGTGATGGTGATAAGGATGATGATTGGATAAGACAAATCTCATAGCTCAAGTAGCATAATAATTGTGAAGGGCCAATTGTATCTTATCAGGAAGTGCTACACTTCATACCTGCTAACTGCTTGCTTTTGCTTCTTTAGGAGACCTGGTTTTCAATGAGGTGCATCATTACAGCTTACCTTTGAATAGTCTGTATTTCACTTCATATTTTCTCACTTCTCCTCATAGGTACTATTGGCTTCCAGCCCGGTCTCCACCTACATACAAAAGAGTTAAGCACAAGACAGAGCACAATCCAGAGATTTCTTCCATTGTAATTCTGAAGCTATTTCTGGAGAACATAAATAAGTATATTTCAGTATTCTCTTTCAAGCCCTTCTTTACAAACGGATTGACAAACAGCAGCCCAATAGCTGGGGAATTCAGAATTGACACCCACACTGGAATGACATGCGATAATTGGGTGACTCAAATGGCTCGGCTTGCAGGCAAATTTTAAAATCATGACTTCCTCTAGGGATGCCTTTTTATCCTGTGTCATGTTGATGTCATCAAGCAGGTTGCAGGAGCTTCTAAATATTGTAAATGAATAGTTCCACCTTGAAAAATAGCACACAAAAGGCATGTATTTATAACATTACATTTCAAGAGAGAGAGAGAGAGAGAGAGAGAGAGAGAGAGAGAGAGAGAGATTATCTCTACCATGCCCAAAGAGAGATTTTTTTATATTATCAGAATATCCCCCTCTCCCCAATCAAATTGATTCCATGGAGGGTTGTTTTATTCTCATTTGTGTGTGTATTCATTTCTTCCATAGCTTATGGGTTGGTCATTTGCTTGGAACCATGACATCATCGTTTTCACTATGTGATCCCTAATAGCTAGGATCATGCCATGAAGAAAGCTTTTCAATTTCAAATGAATGTTTGACACCAAAGAAGCACCAGTTTTTGGAAACAATGGCTGCAAACAGGTGTGTGTGTGTGGAAAATACACACACACACACACACACACACACACACACACACACACACACAGAGAGTATATAATTAAAAGAGCTAAGACAGTTCTGTCTTTCCCTTTTGCATCAGAAACCAAACCTCGCAAAAAATGATGCAGAGCTAAATTGCTTACATGTGGGAAGGGGAGAGTTAGTTGTTTATTATTTCTATGCTTTATTCAGTGGGTTAAGCTGAATAGCTTTAGATTTTCTTCTAGAGGTCCAACTTTATGTCCTCCATAAAGGCACAGACAGGAGTAGACCAGTGGGTACTAAGACCTGCTAGGAAGGGTGGGGTAGACGGCAGAGTGGCTAACCAAATCCAACAGGTCACCATAGATGGAAACAAGAGTCTGCTCCACGACAGGGACCCATTGTATTGGAAGAGGAAACTGAGGCATGCAAGTTAACTTCAAGTTCATGAGTTCAAAGCAAAGGGTTGGGGGTGTCTCTGACCTACACAGCAACATTCCTTTGAGCCCACATCTATTTGTTCCACCAGCAACCCACGGCACAAAAAAAGGCAAATGGTGATGAGTAATTTAAGTTCATGAATGTGAAGTGGAAAGAGGGAAGACGCACAAAGCAACACAACAATGCACTCATTTGATCCTACATTTTTCTGTTCCACCAGCAACACACTGCCCAGAAAATGGCAAATTGAAGCAAATAACCCCAAGAGCAAAAGTGCAAAACATACTGAAAAATAGTGAATGGGGGAAAATAAAATATTGTGGAAAGGGGGGATGAGGGGGGATAAGAAGATGCTCCCAGTCCCCTTCCCGTTTCTACACACCCACACATGAAGAAAACAATTGACTTACCTTCTGGCTGTAGGTTCTGTCACTTCCTTTTCTCCACTCTCTTTCTCAAGGGCCCCATAAGCACCAGAAGAATAAAGCCCACACAAGTATACTGAATGTGTGTGGGATCTTGAAGGGACACCCATTTCAGATGCAAATAGCTGGATCCTGATTGGCCCTGAGGAAACCGATCAGGACCAACTATGGAAATCTGACAGAGTAGTCCGAATGGATGCCTTGTCTGCTAGCTGTTGCTTTAGAGAAATTGCTTTGGGAAAGAAGGAAGGAAGAGGAAAAGAGAGTCATCTAGCAGCCATGCTCATGAGCACCTGCCAGTCAAGCCCCACTGCTGGCACTACTGGAGATTGGCAGGAGAGGAAAGGAGGCTATAGATCAACACTGCACATCCAAAGTGATTTGCTTTTCTCTGAGGGAGAAGATGGGGTGTGTGGTTGGCAGTTCATCCCACTGTTCTTAATAAGAAATCATCTCTGGAAGGATTGTCCTTATATTTGTATGCATGTGTGCCTTATATCATGGAGATGTTCATGAATTTCATGTTGCACCACCTTCCTGCTATTCATTAGAACTGGAATGCTATGGACCTTTAAAAAAAATGACTTGGATATCAGGAATTCGTTTTGTTGTTCTCCAGAGTGAAGACTCTGGTAGCTTCTCATACTCATGTAGAATGTTATCAGTTCTGTATCAGACATGAATTCTAAATCTAATATTTATGCTGCCATATCTGCATGGAAAACTAGAGATGGATATCCATCCATCTCACTTTCCCCACTTCTGAATCTTTTAAATCTTATGTTCTTTCCGCCTTGTATATGAAGAAATGTGCACATTTTGGTAACTTCTTATCAAAAGCTAGCCAAGATGGAATTCTCACTCATCTGCACGTAGCTGTTAAAGATGAGGAGCCTGTCAGAAAAAAAGAGGTAGCAAACCTAATTTAGCACTACAAACATGGTTGGGTACACACAGGGATTCAAACTGTAAGCACTCAAAGGCTACTGTATTAATAGACAAATCTGTCATTTTCTTCCAGCTTTGATTTTTGAACAGCTCAACTTCTTTTTATTTATTTATTTGAATTATTTTTATGCCGCTCCTCAGCCAAAACATCTTTCAGTGTGGTTTACATATAATTAATTAAACAAGACAGTCCCTGCCTGCAGGCTTACAATCTAAAAAGATGTAACACACAAGAAAAATCAAATGGGGAGGGATGAGAGAGAGAAAATTCTTTCAGAAGAACCGATAAAATGGTCCTGTCCCTCCACACAGTCTGCTTGAACAGCTGCTGGTGGTAACAGTTGATTGAAGAGGAACCATCGTGGAGGAGGCCCATCCCATTTATTAAGAAATCTGTGAATTTCCTATATTAAAAAACCCTAAACCCAAGCAAAATTCTCAGCCATCCCTATGGAACACTGGCATGCATTCATGTAATAGTTACATTACATTTTGCATTGGCATAGCAGCTAATACACTTCATCCTAAACACTTATTGCAACCATCAATTTAAGTACATTTTATGCTTTAAAAAGTCTTCTCTGTTTGCTAAGAATTTGTACTTGGGAGTTTTTTTCTCTCTTTCAAAATTAAATCTTAGACTTTTTGCTCAGTCTCTATTTCTTTTTCTCCATCTCTTCAATAAATGTTTAATCTAAATCTTAGGAAAATACATAATGCAATAATTTATCTTATTGGATAGTTACAGGATGGTTCTTTGGAGTATTTGATACCTGAGCTCTAAGAAACTGTAGGTTCCATGTAGCATTATGGTCAACTCTCTGTATTAAAACTATGTTTCTCCAATTTTAATAGTTAAAAAATAATGTATTTGTTGTGTAACTTGTTGTCATATGCAACATCTATTAGTTCCAGGGTCCTTTCTTTTCCTATTTTCGCAACAACCCCTTTTCTTTTGCAACAAAATTTGTGCAGTCTAAACTTATTTAGAAGCACCTCCCCAATGAATAACCTGGAAATACATCCTTAACACAAAAGAGAATTCCAGATAATGCATTAATGAATATGAGCATTAAAGGTTATTACAGTTACACACAGCACATCTACACAGGCTTTTTACACCAAAGTAAATGTGCAGATTTGTGTTTTAGGACACATGACACAGACATCTATTCACAGCAGCAGCGGCTTTTACCGCAATAATGTGCATATTTGTATTTCCGTTTTACCGTGACTTTTAGGTTAGCATTCAACTTTGCATTGCATTATGGTTATGTGTCCTTGGGGAAGATAAATTGCATTATGACATGTGGGCATAGCTTTGATGTGATTGGCCGATTTTCCTCCTTTCCACTTATCGGCTGCCTCATTCCTTCCCGCCGTTTTCAACTTGAATTTCTGGTTTGACAACAAAGATGGTGAATGGGCAGCAACTGAGCTGTCCCCACTCGCTTCCTCGTCTACTGCCTTGTTTATTTTCCCCGTCCAAATATGAATATGCGGAGCTCTGCATGTAGAATTAATCGTGCTACTCAGCATTGGAATATGCGAATGAACACAGTTTCATTATGCCCGTTCCTTTCTGCACTGCCACAGCTGCATGGAGCGCAGCAGCAACAATTCCTTGGGGGGTAGTTCGGGTGCTGGGCATGACCCTGCAGGGCAACACCACACTGGCCTCTCCTTTCACCCATATAAATATGTGGGTTTTTGTGTGAGTGCACATGTCTGAAAGTCAAAAGGACAAGGGTGGTGGGGTGGGAGATTCCGAGCGGGGCAGCGAACTCCTCCACGGACTGCTTGCAGTTTTGACAGCAAATGCTGGTGACCTGCAGCTGGTGGGAGGAAGGGGCGGGTGGGGAGAGAAACCCTTGGGGAGTAGTTTGGGTGCTGGACTGCAACCCGGGGCATGATCCTACAGGGCAACACCACACTGGCCTCTCCTTTCACCCATATCAATATGTGGATCTCCGCATATAGAATTGTTTTTCTCGTCCCTCCTCCATTGCAGATGTGAGAATGTGTGCAGCATCAAGCACACTCAATAAAAATACAAATCGCTGTAGATGCTGCGTGTGACATTGGTTGACTAATTCGAATCAGCAAAAAATAGGGTTAAAGTTTAATGAGAAACAATTCAGCTGTCGCAGAGATGAGGGCACAGTCTGCATGATCACAGCTGAGGAATTAAGTAATAGTGCCTTATTTCCCCTGCAGCACGTCTGTCATAGACCAGGGGATTAGCATAATTACCATCATCAGAGCAGCTTGTCATGTTACGTGAACCCAGCCAGGGTGGCTTTTTGCCATGGTTGTTGTAGAGGTGTGGGTTGCTTGTTACCCATGGCAACAAGCCACCCTGACAAGGTTTGCACACAACAAGCTGCACTGCTAAGGGTAATTGTGCTAGTTCCCCTGACATATGACTGGCATGTGCAGGATAGCTAACAAGCCGCCATGGCCTATTAGCCACTGTGGGATTGTGGGATTGTGCAAATTGGGCCAGTGACTTGGGAAGCAGTGGTCTGATTAATGATGCAATATGTTATTGGAGGACTACTGTGTAGGGTGACCATATGAAAAGGAGGACAGGGCTCCTGTATCTTTAACAGTTGTACAGAAAAGGGGAACTTCAGCAGGTGTCATTTTTATGCATGCAGCACCTGGTGAAATCCCTTTTTTTCGTAACAGTTAAAACTGTTCTAGCTAAACTAGAGTGACCAGATACAAAAGAAGGCAGGGCTCCTGCAGCTTTAAAAGCTGGTCACCCAAATACTGTGGTTTCACCCACCCTCTGTGCTGCTATCAACAACCTCTCTTACTCTGCCACCACCCTCTTACATTTTAAGAGGAAACGTTAAACTTATGTGCACATGTGTCACAAACCTTTGGCAACAAATAAAACTGAGGAAGGTGTGTTTTTTAAAGTAACAAAACAAAATTAAAAATTTTGTTTACAAGGAAAGAGATATTTTAATATATGTTTCATGTACCTCCCTCCACCTCCCAGAGAAAACTACCCCCCCCAAATCTATAGCCCAGATTCCCTACTCCTACCCCGCTGAAAGCTAGTCCTCAGCTGGGTTCGGACAACACGATAATCAATGGGGGGGGGAAGGAGGCAACTGTCAGTCGAGTTGATTATTGTGTCATGTGGGGGGACACACAACACACACACAACTGACAGTATGCTCTTTCACCATTTTAATCAATGGAGAAAAACAACTGCCTGCTCCCTTGCTTCTCAAATAATCAATTGATTAAGATGTCGTGTGGAGGGCTCCCCCCCCCTCCGTCAAGTGCATCGGCCATAGAGTTCTCCAGCAGGAGCAGCCGAAAACACCATGGCTGCTCCTATACAGCTGGCAGAACTTGCAATGGCTGATGGGACGTGGCCAGGAAGACTGAGGGAGGAGGGAGATTGGAGCACCAGCAACCCAAAAGGATGCTGGGACTGAGTACCAGGAGCATAATGCATGGTGAGTGTGTTATTACCCCCATATTACCATTGCCTAATATGTCGGCCGAATTCAGCCCTCCTCTCCCTCCCAAAGAAAACCCAGTGACAGTTACACTCTCACTCTCAACTGAAAATGCAACAGCCAATCAGACGACACCATTCAAACAGCTCAACGTTCTAATTTCCCCTCCCCCTCCTTACTATTGCCTGAAATAAAAAGGATTTGTTAAAGCAAATCCATCCCACAACCAAACATTCAAATATGTATACAAACAACAAAATAAAATATCATTTCATCACAGATACAATTCCCCCCACCTGTGTCCATGTGCTAGCACTATTGACATTGTGCTATGAGAAAACAATGCAATGTCAGCAGCACAGCGCAATGTCACTAGCAGTTGCTATCACAATGGGTTGCTTGGGAAAACTATCATAGGGTTACTAAATGCTCCAAATTCACTAAAAGCTCCATCACATCTAGTCAAATGTGCACCTCCCATTGCTTCTTCTGTCCTTGCTCCCACATTGCTTCCTGAAAACAGGAAGTAATTAGCCCCATTCAATCTGGTAGGACAAAGCAGACTTAATGAGGGGTTTTTTTGCAGCGCAATAATGGCCAGAAGGGGCAGTAGACATGCGAGAGGCAGATGATGTCATGTGAGTAATTTACGAGCGCCTAGTAATGAGCATGCAGTAAAACGCTCATTGGATGTCTTTTGATCTGAGCAAGATTCTTACCACATTAATACTCTTTTCCTTTTTTAAATAGAACCACATTCTGAGGGAGCTTCCTTTTCTTTTTCTTTTTTTAAATTTTTTTTAATTGATTAACGATTTGCTAATACAATACTACAATATACAATACAACGCAAGACAGCAACAACAACAAAAACATAATACATAACTTGATTATCCTTATAACATTTCTAATTAATGTTTTTTATACATCATTACATAACATATAGTGCACCCCCCCACCCCGGGATCTATTCCTGTTTCCAAAATCTCATTTATTCTTCTGGAGGTGGTCTTCCACTCCCCCTAGATAATACATATTCTAGGAACTGATTCCAAATTCCTGAGAGAGCTTCCTGAGGGGTAGCCTTGTTAATCTGTTGCATCAAAAACAACACAGAGTCTTGTGGCACCTTAAAGACTAACACAGTTTATTATGGTCTAAGCTTTTAACATACTACAGCCTACTTCATCAGATGCACACAAAAGTTAACACCATAATAAAAATTGCTTTGCCTGTAAGGTACCACAAGCCTTCCCATATGTTCAGAGATTAGGAGACCTTTTCAATACACTTTTAATGGGGTCCTTGTGGAAGAGGAACATTATTCTGAATTGGAAGGAGGAAAGTGCTGCTTTGAAAGTTTCCACACCACAAATGATACTTTTTCCTGCTCTGAGCATATATGGCTTTTAGCATAGTTCAGACCTCAGGGAAGGGTTGAAAGTTATTAAAAGGTGGTGATTAAGCACCTGGCTATTAAACTGCTGAATAACTTCCTTCAGCTGAGAGAATGTTGGAAGCTACATTATAAAACTAGAGTCACTGCAGAGGCTCAGGGAAGAGATCATAGGTTATCTAACAAGCAGGGAATGGCTTCCAAATTTCATGAGCCTTTGCTCCTTTCTCTCATATTGTGTCCACAACTCAGGTAAATAACTTGAGTGATGATAGGTGTAATCCCCCCCCCATTTTGTTCAACAGTCTTCATATCTAGCTCTAATACTGCCACATCAGTCAGCTTCATTGAGGTTAAGGATGGATTAAGACTTGATTATGTCCTGCATGGTGTGTTCTCCAATTAACATCCCCCGCCCAGGGGGGATGAGGCAGCAGGAACAAAATCCATTAAGACCAAACTGTATGATATTAATTTCTTTTGTGTATAATAAATAATGTCATAGTTAAACTATTCTCTTCATCAGATATTTATTTTTTGGGAAGTAAAGGAAGCATTCTGGGACTACTAATCCATTTTGTGGCCATCTGTAAAATATATTGCTTCTAGTTTTATTCAACCTCTCTGATTCTTATTTTTTTGTCATGTTATTTACTAAACTATCTCAGGATTCTGACATTAGCTGCTAATGATAGCAGGCCAGTTGTAGAGGTCATTTGGTTAATGATACAGTAAATCCAGTTTCCACCCAGCTAACAGTTTGGGTGCGAAACTGGCTGTTGCGAGGGGGAGGAGTGAGAGGGAGACATCTCATGTGGTGCCAAGAAGGACCATGTGAGGGTAGGGCGGGGGCTGTGCTTGTAAAAGGCAACCATGCCCGAGGCTCAGCCTCTTTCGATTTTGGCTCCCACCCTCTTCTAGTATAGGATTAGCCAGTCGCTCCCTTCGGAGGGAGGGCTGAGTAGGAATTTTTCTTATTATGTTTTTTGCCTACTCCATACTGGAGGTTTTATGTGAAGGGTTGTTTAATTGGGTTGATTTGTGGCAAGGATGTGCAGGAATTGGCTTATTAAGATAGGGTCGGTGAGCACTCTGGCACCTTTATGGTGATTGGCATAGCCGGATGGCCTGCTCCTTGGGGGCTACGCAGCCCCAGTGCCAGGTTATGGCATGCCTTTGGAGACCCTCCTGTCCTCACCTACTCACTGTCGATATGCCAGTGGGTGGGGGTGTAGTAGGGGGGGTCTCCCCACACTTACAAAGTGTCACATGAGGAAGGAGCCAGTTTACACGACTCCTTGCTTTGGAGAGTGGCTCACCCTTTATTACAGGCAAGTGGCCTGAGATAAGGAATTAATTCCCGCACTTTCATGTGCAGATCCAGGGAGGGTTGAATTACCAATAATTAATAAAGAGGCCCTAGTTAACCCAAGCTCTTGTGTCTGTGTCTTCATTCTCTGCTTCCTCCTCTACTCGCAATTTGAGGTCCTATTCACATGCTTCTGAGTCAGTCTGGTAGCCACTGGGGGAAAAACATGAGACTATGCTTATCTATAGTCTCATGTTGCCTTGGTAACATATGAATCTCTGATCATTAGGGATTGTGCTGATCATGTTGTTCCCTCTTACAGATGGAAATCAGCATTAGTGTGAAAAAGGAAAGAGCAGGAAAAGATGGGCACCATTCATTACCAACTGTTTGAGTTCTCTGTGCCTCCATGGGGACATGCAGACAAAAGTCATTGTGCTAATGTAATGGTGTAGGACCACAATGCTTTTAGTTTTATATGGTCTTTTTCTAGTCTCTTGCACAAAGTTGACAAAGAATTGGAGAAGAAGTAATAATAGGAGAAGGTCTGGCCTCCATCGTAAAGACTTTTGCACATCAGGGGGTTGGCTGCATTGGTGCAATTCTGCACAAATAATGTGAGTAATATATAGTTGTTATAATAATGGGATTGTATTTGAGAAGAAGAAAACATTTGGCTTACTTTTCTTGCATTAGATGCAGCTACAATATTTCAGGCTGTCTATAACTGTAGGACCAGAGTGCTGAGTTCTTAAGCATCACTAAAACACAATATCTTTATGTTAACATTTATTATACAAAGAACATTTACAACTATGTAAATCCAAAGCAAAGAGAACCAAAATTATTGATGTATTATCATCAACTACCAAATCACCTTTAAGTATCCTAGGACAAAAAAGAAAAGCAATTAGCTAAAGCATTTTTAGCAATCATTATGGTATTCATTATAGCCTTCTGATACATTTTTATTCAGAAGATAGTTATTATCCACTATTATTCATAACCAGGCAACACAGTTAGTTAATAAATCACTATCCAGACAATTTCTCCTCTGTATTGGTTTTTTTCTTTCCTTACCATTAGGAATCTAGGAAATCTTTAACCTAGTATATAAAAAAGAAATGCTCAGTAATTTATACCCTTAAATGTTCTGTTTCTGCCTGTAACTGTCTTTGAAAATTTCACTAAACTACAGATTCAAAGCTCTGGAATGTTTAAAGAAAAGCCATTATTTGAAAGCCATATTAATGTGTTCCAAATCCACAGTCACATTCCTCTAACCACAGTAGGTAAAAGATGCTATGTGTATGTATGTCTAATAAGGTACACCATGAAAGGTATTCAAGAACTTCAGTATTCAAAATACTCAAGTCCATTTTAATGATACAAGAAATCGTCACAATTCCTTTATTCCATCTGCCAATTAAATAATTGTTATTTATTTAGAAAGCATGGTGCAGATTTGTACATTATGACTCTGGAATATTAGAATTATGTATCTTGGTTTTTCCACTGGAGAGCTGACCTTATCTAGGCACCATCCCCTCACATGATTAACATTGTGTGAGAGGGAGAACAGGGCCAAGAATATTACCTATGAGAATTCATTTTGCAAAAAAATTGTTACTAACAATTAACACTCTGAAGCATTGTCATATGACTTTATTTTTCTGAAGAATAGAAAGCATGTGCCCTTAAGGAAAAATAGTGTTCAATACCTTTCAGCTATATATATTAAAGAAGTTGGCATGGCAAGTTGGTTCAGATAATGATTTTTGTGGGTAATGATCCTTTCTAGAGACTCCCTATTGTTACTTTCCTGGGTGATCAAGAACAGTGAGATCGACATTTGAAAACACAGGGTAGACAATTGATGGAAATTAATCCAAACTGCAGACATTTAAACGAAACTTCAAGTTTCGTTTAAGTTTAATCTTCTGAAAACGTGTATTTCAGAAGACATTTTAAAGTTGTACAATGTCTGTTATAAAATCATCAGACAACAGCACAAATCAGTTCATAATGTGGGAAGATAGTTCCACCCACGCCTAACTTCTGACAGAACCTGACTGCTCTCTGGATGAATTCTGGCAACAACCACTGTTTTTGCACATTTCCTTCCATGACTGTTTGCTACAAGGGTTGTTTGCTTTCGCTTTGGGTTCTCTGTGAAGTTGGGAAACGTTTCCATATGAACAACAAACAACCTAATTCCCACACATCAACTGCTCACTGTGGATCTGCACTGAGCAATTAGGATGACCATGTAGATGACAAAGGATAGTCCTCTGTTTAAATGGTTGGCAGAGGACAATCCTCTATTTTAACTTGCCCTTTATTTGGAGGATTTTGCAGTTTGTATAAAGAACCAGAAGAAGGGAAACTGCCTTGAAACAGCCTTGAAACTGCCCATCAACTGTATCTCAACTGTTGTTGGGGGCTGCCCCTTTTCAATATGTAACACCTTTTCCGAAGGAACTGCACTGGCTTCCTATTTGCTACAGGGCCAGGTTTAAGATTTTTTCATTGCTGTACAAAGCCCTAAACAACTTGGGACCAGGATACTTGAGAGTGTGCCTTCTGCTTATCTACCTGCCCAATCACTGAAATCATCCAATGAGGCAGTTCTAATTATTTTAGGGTGACCATATGGAAAAGAGGACAGGGCTCCTGTTTCTTTAACTGTTGTGATGAAGAGGAAAATTCATTAGGTGCTGCATGCGTACAAATGACACCTGCTTAAATTCCATTTCCTATACAACTGTTAAATATACAGGAGCCTTGTCCTCATTTTCATATGGTCACCCTAAATATTTATTTATTTATTTCTATACCTCTTGCCAAAGCTCTCTAGGTATTACATAAAAACTGAAACCATAAATTGCAGCAGAACTATTTTATTCTTTCGTGTTTGAATTCCCCACCCCCTTTTCAGTGTTTATTGCTCAGGAATCTTTTCTTTTCTTTTTTCAGTTATAGAAGGGTTTATAATTTTTTAAAAATGAATAAATATTTTGGGAGAAATAATGAGAGAGCCTCTATTGCAATCCTAATTATTGTATTGTGAAACCAAGCCATGTTTGTATGAGCGTCCCTTGGCTCTGTGATAACTTGCAATCTTTTCAGTGAAATGACACCAAAGTTAAATTTGAACAGCAAACAAATCAATATGAAAAAGCTAATAGGTTAGTCTGCAAACTTCTTTGTTTTCGGAAGCCCATTTGCAAAATATAACTTGGGCCTACTCTTTATGAAATACAGTGTTCATTTGTTGAAGAGATTTTTTAAAACAGTTCCAACAGTGCTGATTTCGCTGACCCCACAGCAAATTTGCTCTGTGCCCTACATGTAGAATTTGCTTTTCCTTCTGAAGACATCATTAAAACACACACACATGGGTGAAACTATCGATACACTTATCAAAATAACAATATGAACCAACTGCAGAAACAGGAGTTTTCTTTGCAAATAATCATAGAATCATAGAATCATAGAATAGCAGAGTTGGAAGGGGCCTACAAGGCCATCGAGTCCAACCCCCTGCTCAATGCAGGAATCCACCCTAAAGCATCACTGACAGATGCTTGTCCAGCTGCCTCTTGAAGGCCTCTAGTGTGGGAGAGCCCACAACCTCCCTAGGTAACTGATTCCATTGTCACACTGCTCTAACAGTCAAGAAGTTTTTCCTGATGTCCAGCTGGAATCTGGCTTCCTTTAACTTGAGCACGTTAATCCATGTCCTGCACTCTGGGAGGATCGAGAAGAGATCCTGGCCCTCCTCTGTGTGACAACCTTGTAAGTATTTGAAGAGTGCTATGCTCCCCTCAATCTTCTCTTCTCCAGGCTAAACATGCCCAGTTCTTTCAGTCTCTCTTCATAGGGCTTTGTTTCTAGACCTCTGATCATCCTGGTTGCCCTCCTCTGAACACTCTCCAGCTTGTCTGCGTCTTTCTTGAATTGTGGAGCCCAGAACTAGACGCAATACTCTAGATGAGGCCTAACCGGGGCCGAATAGAGAGGAACCAGTACCTCACGTGATTTGGAAGCTATACTTCTATTAATGCAGCCCAAAATAGCATTTGCCTTTCTTGCAGCCATATCACACTGTTGGCTCATATTCAGCTTGTGATCTACAACAATTCCAAGATCTTTCTCGTTTGTAGTATTGCTGAGCCAAGTATCCCCCATCTTGTAACTGTGCATTTAGTTTCTATTTCCTAAATGTAGAACTTGGCATTTATCCCTATTAAATTTCATTCTGTTGTTTTCAGCCCAGCACTCCAGCCTATCGAGATCATGTTGAAGTTTGTTTCTGTCTTCCAGAATATTAGCTATCCTACCCAATTTTGTGTCACCTGCAAATTTGATCAGCATTCCCTACACCTCCTCGTCCAAATCATTAATAAAAATGTTGAAGAGCACTGGGCCCAGGACTGAGCCCTGCGGTACCCCACTCGTTGCCTCTCCCCAGTTTGAGAAGGTTCCATTGATAAGTACTCTTTGAGTCCGATTCTGTAGCCAACTGTGAATCCACCTAATAGTTGTTCCATCTAGCCCACTTTTAGCTAGTTTGTTAATCAGAATGTCATGTGGTACTTTGTCAAAAGCTTTGCTGAAGTCAAGATATATGACGTCCACAGCGTTCCCACGGTCCACAAGGGAGGTTACCTTATCAAAAAATGAGATCAAATTTGTCTGACAGGACTTGTTCTTGACAAATCCGTGTTGGCTTCTAGTGATCACCGCATTGATTTCAAAGTGTTTACAAATTGACTTCTTTATAATCTGCTCCAGAATTTTCCCAGAGCTGGATGTCAGACTGACTGGTCTGTAGTTCCCAGGTTCCTCCTTTTTGCCCTTTTTGAAGATAGGGACAACGTTAGCCCTCCTCCAGTCGTCCGGCACCTCACCCTTCTTCCAGGATTTTGCAAAGATAATAGACAAAGGTTCTGAGAGTTCTTCTGCTAGCTCCTTCATTATTCTAGGATGCAGTTCATCAGGCCCTGGAGATTTGAACTCATTCAAGGAAATTAGGTGTTCTTTGACCATTTGTTTATCAATCTCAAACTGTAATCCTGCCCCCTCAACTTCTGCTTCACTTTTTCCAGGGGGGTCATAGACCCGCTTTTGGGAGAAGACTGAGGCAAAGTAGGAATTGAGAACTTCAGCCTTTTCTTTGTCATCTGTTATCAATTTGTGATCCTCATTAAGCAGTTGAACCACCATTTCTTTCCTCTGTCTTTTACTACTCACATATCTGAAGAAAGCCTTTTTATTGCTTTTAGCATCCCTCGCTAATCTCAGCTCATTCTGAGCTTTAGCCTTCCTGATACCATTTTGGCACTTCTGCACCACTTGTCTGTACTCTTCTTTTGTAGCCTGGCCTTCCTTCCACTTCCTATATGTGTCCCTTTTTGTTTTCAGGTCATCTCTAAACTTTTTGTGGAGCCACATTGGTTTCCTCTGTTGTCTTCTATCTTTTCTCCTTGTTGGAATTGCTTGTAACTGTGCCTTTAAAATTTCCTTTTTTTAAATATCCAGACCACATCTTTACGTAAATGAAACTCTATTTAGATGAGCTATTGCAGAACTTAAATATTGTTTTCTCCTAACAACAAACAACAATAGTGCTGAAAGAGAAAACAGAAAAGAAAAGATGTGTTCCACCTGCAGTGATGATCATAATCATGTTGGGGAAATGTTAGAAGTGCAGAGATATATTTTGTGTGTTTTAGTTGTAATGTTAGCATCTATGACCTCCCTTACACATTGGAGGCAATTTGTGTTAGGTTCTGGCTGCATTATAAGTCTATAGACAGATTCTCCCTGAGAAATATGACAAATAATCAGAGTGATACAAAAAGGAGAAATGAGACAGAATGTTATCTTCCCATTAGACATGAAAAACAAGACATTATTGGATTTCTAGGGCAACTAGTTCCTGTATTTATAGTTAATTCTGAACACAAGTGCCATAAATTTGCAAGATACTAACTTGAAATTTTGAACTCAAATCTCTCATTTAGGAATGTACAGAATATACTCTGACATGTCAGTCTTACAATTTTTTTGTCTTGAATTCCTCTGATGCTTTCCCTGAGGAGAGCTGCTTTATGCTGATCTGGATGATTGTTTCATCTATCTTAGTATTATCTAAATTGACTGCTAGTAGCTCTCCAAGGTTTCAGGCAGAGTTCTATCCTAGCCAGAAATGTCAGGGATTGAACCTGGGACCTTCTGCATACACAGCATGTGCTCTACTACCACTAAGCTGCAGCACTTTCCATAGTTCAGTGGTAGAATGCCAACATTCTTGACAGTTTGCGTTAATAAATATTCAGTGGCAATTCTACTTCATACTCACATGAAATAAGATACCCATCTTGAAATGGCTAAACTCAGATGTTTTCTTCACAGATTGCTACCACCACATAGGGGAAAATTGTGCCTTCACTAGGCAATCCTACCTCTTTCCCTGGTACTGGGCATGTCCACCTGGGCCCATGAGGGGTGAACACGCGGGTTTCCGCTGCCCTCACAGGCCCAGGCGGACTTTCCATACATCCCCAACTCAGAGTTTCAAAAGCTGACACTTTTCTGCTGCCACCAATTCTGTTAGAATTCTTGATTTTTACCAGCCAGGTAAGGTTATCCCACAGACAAGGAATAGCTTAATCCCCAGGCCTTACCAATTCATTTTCTGCTCAGCTTTCTCCTAGTCAAAGTGCTGGTTATGACCTACAGCCCTATATGGCTCAGGTCCAGGTGGTCTGAAAGACCATATTCTCCCTTATGAGCCTGCCCATACCTGAGATCTTCAGGGGAGGCCCTTCTCTCAGTGCCACCACCATCACAGACACGCCTGGTGGGAATGCAGGAGAGGGCCTTCTCGGTGGCTGCCCTGGGGCTCTGGAACTCCCCTCTCAGAGAAGCTAGTCTGACTTCCTCACTGGTGTGTTTCTGGAGGCAAACTAAAACTTTCTTTTTCTGGCTGGCCTTTGGGGAGTAGTCTGGACCTCTGTTTATGTGTTGTTTATATACTGGATTTTTTTAAAAAATAATATTTTAAATGTTTTTAAATGTTTTAATATTGCAATATGTTTATATTTATATTAGATAAAATATATCTTTTAATTTTTGTATATTTCTGTCTTAACTGTACATATTGAAGTTGTAAAGCCTCCTTGAGTCCCAGTATTGGGGAAAAGGTGGGATAAAAATAAAATAAAATAATTAAATCTATAGTCCTTCTATAATATCATACACCAACAGCAGACTTGACACCCTAACTAGCTGACACCTGAGGTCAACATGTGGTCATTGAAGGGTGGGACTAACATGGCAGCACAATGTTAGGGTCAGGCCACAGCCCCACTTCTTGTTCTGTGCAGGACTGCCTTCCATTCAAGTATAAATGAGGAAAATAAAATTCTGATTTGTTATTGATTCCATAAAACCAAGGGACAGGGGACATGCTGGGGTCGGGTGTGAGACGTGGGGGCCTGTGCCAGGGGTGGGTGTCTGGGGCAGCTTGGTTGGGGTGTCTAGGCTGGGTGGCATTGGAGGAGTAGTTTGTGTGGGGTTCATACCTAAGTCTCTTAATTGGAGCTTATGCCTGGATCTGTAGAATGGGGGCTCTGTCAGGAAAGGGGTGATATCTGAGATAGGGGGAAATTTTCACACTCAAAAACAAATTCTATCATAGCCTATGCACTCCACACGGGCCTATATCTCAAAGGAGAATGCTGTCTCCTGTCCATGAGGCCCTACATGAGGGTGGCGGTGGCTAATCCTTTCTCCTAATAACATCCCATAATAAATTTTGTTATGCAGCAAAATAGCTAATCTGCTAACAAATTACCATAGCAATCGATATGCAAAATTTGGGGCAGATCAGATAAGGGGAAACTTAGGTATGCCCTCAAAACTGACTTAGATATGTCTCAAAAAGTGTCGCTATGGGAAAAACATGCAAAATAGTATTAATAACCATAACTATGGGTGGCTCAACTGGGCAAGAATCCAAAATGCTACTTTAGGCACATGCAAAAAGCTAGTAATTTTTTGTGAACCACCCAGAGAGCTTCGGCTATTGGGAGGTATAGAAATGAAACAAACAAACAAACAAATAATAGTTGAGGGCATACTCAATAGATTTTTTTCTTTGAAGAGCCAGTCTCCATTGCTATAGAAAAAACTGCTTCATTTATTTATTACATTTATATACTGCCCCATAGTCGAAACTCTCTGGATTGTTTACATAGGTTAAAAACAGTGAACATTAAAAACAAATATAAAAATTTAAGACCATCAAAAGTATATTTTAAAAAATCTATTTAAAACAACTACTCTGGGATCATTTAAAAACTCAACATATGTTGTTAACTGCCTAAGAGAAAAGTCTTGGCCTGGCACCGGAAAGATAACAATGTTGGTGCCAGGCTTCTTGGGGAGATAATTCCATAATTGGCATGCCACCACTGAAAAGGCCCTCTCCCTTGTTGCCATCCTCTGAGCTTCCCTTGGAGTAGGCTCCCCTCAGTTTCCCATAGGATATAGTGTTTAGTGAACTGAGGAAGGATCTACACAACTGCTTTAAAATGTTTTATAACAGTTGTGACAACTGTTGGGGCCCAGGACACACTCCATATACAGTTTTCAAACTGTTTTCAAAGTGTCATATCTTGCTTGGTGTAGATCTGCCTCTGTACAAGAAAATGGTGATTGTAAACTCATCTTAGTTATTAGAAAATCCAGATTTCCTGGGCCTCCAAAGAGTTGTATGTCACAGGAAGAATATTGATTGATTGATTGATTTAAAACATTTGTATCCTGCCCTATATCATTAAGATCTCAGGGTGGGATACAGATAAAAAGCATACAGTATAAAACAATAAATATGCACAGCTCAAAACAAATTAAACCATGAACCGAGGATCGGGTCTGTAGTTTGGGGGTGCTCTTGGATCCAGAACTGTTACTTGAGGCACAGGTGAACTCAGTGGCAAAGAGCACCTTTTATCAGCTTAGGCTGATATACCAACTTCGCCCTTATCTGGACAGAGATAGCCTAGCTACAGTTATCCATGCTCTGATAACCTCTCGTTTGGATTACTGCAATGTGTTATACGTGGGGCTGCCTTTGAAAACGGTCCGGAAACTTCAATTGGTACAAAACAGGGCAGCACGGTTACTAACAGGGACTGGTCGACGAGGCCACATCACGCCAGTCCTTTTCCAGCTTCATTGGCTGCCAGTCCAGGTCCGGGCCCAATTCAAAGTGCTGGTATTAACATTTAACAATTAAAGCCCTAAACGGCTTGGGGCCAGGCTATCTGAAGGAACCCCTCCTCCCGTATGTACCTGCCCGGACCCTAAGGTCATCCTCAGGGGTCCTTCTCTGTGAGCCCCTGCTAAAGGAAGTGAGGCAGGTGGCTACCAGGAGGAGGGCCTTCTCTGCTGTGGCACCCCGGCTGTGGAATGAGCTCCCTAAGGAGGTCGCTTGGCACCTACATTATATGCTTTTAGTTGCCAGGTAAAGACTTTTATTCTCCCAGCATTTTAATAGTCTATAAATAAATTTTAACTTGGTGTTTTAAATTTGTAATTTTGCATTGCTGCTGTTTTTATCTGGTTGAGCTTTTATATTGTATTTTATATTATGGTTTTATACTGTTGTTTTATACTTTGAATGTTTTTAATTTTTGTGAACCGCCCAGAGAACTCCGGCTATTGGGCGGTATATAAATGTAATAAATAAATAAATAAATAAATAATGAACCAAGTATGAGCTTGTTCATATGACACCACAGCTCACAGTGGTTTATTTAACCCATGGTGAGGCTGTAGCATGTGTAGGGTTCATGTGGCCACCATTTTGTATATCCAACCCTCGTTCAGGGTGGTTGTGTCATGCAAACCCAGTGAGCATGGATTATGCAAGGGTTAACTCACATAACCCATGGTCTGTTCTAGGGTTCTGTGGTGTGTTTTTTTAACACTTGCATAACCCACACTTGCTTGGTTTGCATGACAGGACAATCTCTGAATGAGGGTTGGATATGCAAAGTGGCACTTGTGGGTGACACAGCTCCGTGTGGCTTAAATAATCCACAATGAGCCACACTGTGCTGTGCGAAACATGTTGATTGTCCCAGCAATTGTTCCAACAATTGAGAATCGTGCTCATTCAACTATGCAACATAACTTTTTGCATCTATAAACAATCTATGACAAGTATATTGTAAACATAATTTAGTGGTCTTTATTTATTAAATGAACCCTAGTATAATTCAACTGAGCAAGCTACTCACTTTATCTATCTCATGCTATTATCAGTGAGATATTGCTTAGATAAAATCTGAAAAGGTTTTCTAGTATTTGGGAGAATATGACATAGCTCCCATTTAAATAAAATACATCTAGTACTCTGAGTTATATTTTTAATTAAGCCATGACAAAGCCAAATAGCAAAAGAATGTTTACTTTACTAATTCAGAGGCCACATATCAACACAGTATGATGTACAGATAAGCCTTACAACCATGCCTGGCTTGCCTGGGTATGGGTAGGCAATTGCAGGGGAGGGGAGAGAGACGAGTGGAGGCTCGCCATAGGCTGCCTCCGTTCGATGCCACTGTTGTGTGGAGGGGACTGGAAACCCTATTAAGGAGTGGACCCCCTCCCCAGCCTTCTCTTCGACTTTTGTAGCTCCCTCCCTCCCTCTCTGTAGACAGTGTGGGTTTGCTGGTTGCCCCTAGGGGGCCCAAGTAGGATTTTTTTTTTTTACTCTCAATCATTTCTTTTGGGAGTTTATTGTTATACCTGCCTCCTATTTAGGCTCAGCGACTTTCCCCTGCCAGTTTCTCACACGCATACTCCTCCTCACTACCTGCATCTGCTCAGCCCTCTTTCCTCACCTCCGCTCCTGAGGGCTGGGTGACGTCTCTGCTTCCACCTCCGGAATGTCAGGCAGGGCAAGGGTCTGGCTAGCCAGTGGCTCCTCCGATGTACCTGTGACCCCCTCCCTCTGCGTGTTGATCTCCTGCCTAGTTGTGGGGGAGGAAACTCCCTCTCCTGTGGGTAAGTTGTCCTCCTCCTCTTCATCCGAGGAGGCTTCCTCAGATGCAAACCTAACATTCAGCTGGGAGTCCTGCGGCACCAGATGACAGGATAAGAATTACCTCTCAGGCCAACCTCACTCACTCACTCAGAGTTTTGCAACCTGAGGGGTGTGTGTGTGACATCGAAAGGCCTACCTACCCCAAAAGGGGAATCCTGATGGGTGGCAATAGACATGTGTCACTAGTTGGGATATGAATGGATTTTCCAATACCAATTATGGCCAAGATATTGGCCAAGATAGGATGCTCACCTAGGCCTCCACCCTCCTTTGCAGATATTCATAAATAAATGTAGCCCTATTTAAATCCCACTTCTTGTCTCGTCTTGTTATTTCACCTTCCATCTGTAACTATCTGACAGAAAAATACAGTAGTACTTCGATCTGTGGGTTTAACGGTATGTTCAGGATAATTTGAAATTATAACCTTCCTAAGATGTGATTTATGCACTACCGGTATGGTATTGCATGCTTTACCACATTGGCAATGTTTGAAACAGGGAGACTTTATGCAAAAGAGAATTGCTTCTCAAGTTCTAATACCAGTAATAAGGTCCTTGGTGGGGGTGGGGGACTAACATTTTACCCTCCATGGCAATTTGTGTAAATGCCTGGGACACTCTTTGCAAATGCAAATGCACCCACAGTTGCAAAATGTTACCTATAGTATAGGGGTAAATAACATGGTGACTGTAGGCAGCAAAGTGTCCCAGACACTTTGCTTGGTGCCCACCAAGGCACCCTACTCAATTTTTATTTTATTTATTTATTTTAGATTTTCTTACTGGCAGCTGGGATTGCTTCAAAGCAAAGTGGAAATCTCTGGCTGATGCCATCTTCATTTCTCAGGAATGTCTCTAGGCAGGATAAACTTTTCTTATTTACCTTGAATAGACAGAAATGATAGTGGACTTGCACTAAAGCCAAAATTATTAATACACTTGCAACAAAACAGAAAACTCTTGGAATAGATGAATAGAAAACTCTTGGAATAGAACAATTAAGTAGTTGCACCTGTACTTAAGCCAGTTCAGATTTCTGCTCTCTAAGAGTTGTTTTTAGAAAGAACATCAGTTGAAATCAATTGTAATTCCAAGTTAATATATTGCGGAACTGAGGTGTCACTGCCATGGAAGGCTCTGGGAACAGTTCAAATGAACATGACCAATCTATTAGCCAAACAAGAAAATGGAATTTATTTAGAATGGACTTCTGATCATTTCCCTCAAGACAATAAACACACACCACTATTTAAAACTGCTCTACTTTGAAGAAAGGCTGTTCACCGCCCAGCTGACAGCTTGGGCAGGGGACGATTGTTGCAGGGGGAAGGGAACAGAAAATGAAACCTGAGTGCAGCACACGCTCATCCATATAAAGGCTCATCCCCACGAGGCACGAGGCCTCTTTCGATTTTGGCCCTCCCCCCTCCCTATAACCTGTATAGGAATAACCAGTCATCCCCTTTGCAGTGGGGGAGGGGGGCTGAGTAGGAATTTTCCCTGCCATTTAGTAAATGTGCAGGTTTTTGCCTACTCTATACTGGATTCAATCTTTAGAAGTGGAGGATAAATAGGTTAATTTAAATGGCAGGGTTGTGCGGGAATTTGGGGAAGTCAGGATAGGGACAGTGAGCACTCTGGCACCTTTATGGTGATTGGCAATCCAGAGGTCCTGCTCCTCGGGGGCTTTGCAGCATTCGTACCAGGATATGGTTTGCCTTTGGGGACCTTCTTGTCTCATCTACTCGGCTTTGCAGCCTGAGTGGAGATGACGTGGGTCGGTCTCTCCAAACACACAAGTGTAGTTGGAAACGGGGCCGGGTCACCCAACCCTGTTTTCAGCTGAGTGGCTTGCCCGGATGGGTAGGCTAGTTGCCTGAAGAGAAATAAGATTGTTTCCCGCACGTTCACGTGTAGATTCATGGAGGGGAGAATCTCCATATGTAAATAAAGAGGCCCTATTTAATCCCACACTCTGGTGTCTGTGTATTTATTTTTTGGGACTTCCTTCTCTACTCGCTAGACAAAACAAAAAACAATAACAAATGACTTATCTGTTGTCTCTACAAGACAGGCTAATGAATTATTAAAAGAGTCATTTTCTAGTCATCATGAAATGTAGAATGCACCTATCAACATGTATGAAGCTGCTTTATCCCTAGACAGCCATTCCTCCATCTCTCCCAGTGTGATTTAATAGGAGTGGTAATAGTTTTCCAGGGTTTCAGCAGAGGTCTTTCCAGCCCTTTTACTGGGTCCCAGTTGGATTTAACTGGGGCCCAATTACATGCCAAGTAATGTGCACTACCGTTGAGCTTTGGTCCTTTGCTACCTTGCCAGAGTGGGCCAGTTCTTATGAAACTCTTTAGGTGTGTTTTCCTTCTTTCAAGATACATGTAGAATCATAGAATAGCAGAGTTGGAAGGGGCCTACAAGGCCATCGAGTCTAACCCCCTGCTCAATGCAGGAATCCACCCTAAAGCATCCCTGACAGATGGTTGTCCAGCTGCCTCTTGAAGGCCTCTAGTGTGGGAGAGGCCACAACCTCCCTAGGTAACTGATTCCATTGTCGTACTGCTCTAACAGTCAGGAATTTTTTCCTGATGTCCAGCTGGAATCTGGCTTCCTTTAACTTGAGCCCGTTATTCCGTGTCCTGCACTCTGGGAGGATCGAGAAGAGATCCTGGCCCTCCTCTGTGTGACAGCCTGTGTGACAAATATATATGATTGCTGCATAGGTATTTTCAGGAGGAACAGGGATGATAATAGCGTGGTTCACATTTATTCATGTTGAAAACTCATGTATTCTGGACTCAGCTATTCACGCCTGAGTGAAAAAATTGTATCTTGGAGCTACTCCTGACTCTGGAGTATTTATCCAGAGGAAGAAGCCAGAGGGTTTTCTGCTCACTCTGATATTGCACAGTCCCTTTGTGTAGTCAGTCATGAAATTGCTGTGTAGGGAAGAGAAGAGCGGAGTCCTAGCACTGCCACATCAGCCTCATGCTCAATCTTATGCTTTTAGATGATTCAAAGCAAAAGAAGCACAAAGGGGAAATGGCTCTAAATTGAACTGAGTTGTTTTCAATTCAGGTTTGGGATCCCATCCTACACTGGTGGGCTCCTTCTTGCAGGCTAGCCTGGCAGCACTGGCAGGTGGCTCCAATCCCCCAATTAAAATGTGCCCTAATGCCTGAGGTTGTTTTTACACTGCATGCATTGTGAGAAATATTAAACAGAGTCTCACAGACTCAATTGACCAGAATGGGGCGCTCAGGGTAGCCATTAGTGCTGGTGTGCCCTGGTGTAGTTTTCGTTGCCAGCCACTGAGTAAGTGTGCCAAGTGCTGATGTTGCACATGACAGAAGCATCTCCTTAAGCAATTTTCCAAATTGCTTCTTTCCTTCTAACTATCGTGGCTATCTATCGTGGCATCTCCAGGCACCATCTCAGTTCTAGGAGTTCCAGAATGGAACGGATTATCTAGATATATTTTAAACCAGCTTCTGGAGTCGTTATGGAGAGTGGAAGTATATGTTGGCTCTGCTGGACTTTTCAGAAGTTTTTAATACCATCAACCATGGTAGCTTTCTGAATTGCCTGGCTGGGATGGGGCTGGGGGCACCATTTTACCATGACTCTGGTCCTTCTTAGAGGGATGTCTCCATAAAGTGGTGATGGGGGAGGAGCTGTAGCTCAGTGGTAGAGCACACGCTTTGTATCCAGAAGGACCCAGCCTTGATCTCCACATCTCCAGGTAGGGCAAAGAAATAATTCTGACTGAAACCCTGGAGAGCTGTTGCCAGTCAACAATACTGGGCTAGATAGTCTAATGGTCTCACTCGGTATAAGGCAGCTTCTTATGGTGGGACTCCTCTTTAATGCCATAGGGTTCTTTGTTGTCCCCTGTGCTATTCAACAGGTATATGAAACCACAGTGAGAGGTTATCTCAAGTTTTGGAATTCAATGTGATTAGTATGACATTGACACCCAACTCTGTAGCCTTATGCAAACGTTTAGACTAATATGTCCTAAGTACGTAGAGAGTAGGGGTGCAGGCAATAACCCTGAGTTGTCAGGGTACCAGGTCACATGGAGGCAGCTCACAAGTGTGAGCATGCTTTTGCACTCATGTCCTGCTTGTGAGCTTCCCATTGGGGTATCTAGTTGGCCACTGTACAAACAGAAAGTTGGTCATTTGACTGTTAGCACTAGGAGCCCTCCGTCTGGGAGCAACCCTGGTGACACTATACTCCTCATTATTGGCGTTACTAAATTACAAAATGCATGAACAAAACAGCTATAAATCTCCCATTAGCAGATATCTGGAACTTTCAGGGTCATTCACAGGAGGTCATCATTCATGTCCATACTTCCGGTATAATTGACAGTAGATGGATGAGCTGAAGTATTTGTTATTATTAAATAAGACTTATACAGGAAATAGACTCATTTATAATTTTCTAGAATTGCAAAAAAGAAAAAAAAGCATAAATTTCCTACAGCTTGCATTTCAGTAATGATAAATTGTGAGCTAGTCAGTAAAAGGTCAATAGGATATCTAGGTTAACTAATGGAGGATAGGAATATCAATAACTGTAATAGTGAATGATGAAATAGAAAATGCCAGAAGGAAGCTGTGAACAACTATTCATAGGGTACTTTGGTGCACTATGGTGCTGTACATCGTAACATCTAGTATCTATATTTGTTTCTGATGGGATATGGTGATTACTACTCATGCAACAAGGGTGTTTGTTGCCCTTGTACAATTTTAAAAGCAGTAAGATCTGAACATAAAGCAGATCAGTATGAAGTTCCACCATTGTAGATTGCCTGATGATTATTTCCTTGGGAAAAATAATCTACAGTATTGTCTTTCAACACATTAGTAACCAGATGGAAGTTACAAATGGAAAAAAAAAAGTGTGAATGAATATATGCACAAGTATTTATTTATACTAAAAGCTGTATCCTGTCTTTCTAGGTAAATTGACCACCCAAGATGTCTTACAATATCCAAAAAATAAATTAATATAACAAAACAATATAAATTATAACCAAATAAGAAACCAATACAAATAAAAGTAGCAGAAACAGGAGAGGAAATTAATTAAAAATGCCAACTGAAATTATACAGTTTTTAATACGTGCCTTAAAATGGGGAAATGATGGGAACCAGTTGGACATCTTTGGGTAGACTGTTCCATAATCTGGGTGTCATGACGGAAAAGACCCTTTCCCATCCAAATATCTGTCAGAACAACAAGGTGAAACAACACAACACATTTTCAAATAAATGCTTTTTTTGTATGTGATTAAATGGACAGACAGGCAGACCATTAGATGAACCATAAACCATATTTACTAAGGGGTTACTCTCTGCATTAAAAAAATGGAGTCAGGAATGTTAAAGTTTATGGATGACTCTGAATTATTCAGTTGTGAAACTAGGCAAGCTGCAAAGAGCTCCAAACAGATTTCTCCAAGTTAGTAAAGGAAGGTGGAGGAGGAGGAGGAGGTGACAAAGTTCTTATTGGATATGTGTAACATAATGTAAATTGAGGCAATCCCACCCACCTGCATCCTAATCATACACACACACACACACACACACACACACACACACACACACAGGCAGGGTCTGAACTGGAAAGAATGTGATCTTGTGTTGTGGTGAAATACTGAGTGGCAGTACACGCCTGTGCAGTCCCAGAATTCAGTTATGTGTACATGGTGTTGCAGCATCAGTGTGCAGTAAGAGTGAAAGGGCATATTCCATGATAGCTAAATGGAATGTCCATGTACAGAGGTGAATTCCAGTTGCTAGGGTGACAAATAGTGAATGACTGCTGTTGCCTTCATGCCCTGATTGTGGGCTTTCTTGAAGCATGCTGGACTTGAGGAATTAATGGCCTGGTCCAGCAGCCTTCATCTTGTGATTATTTTTTGTCAAATAAAAGTGGAGAATATTTTTACAGTTGAGGTCTGCATTACCTTAGTCAAAGCCTAAGACCTGTGTGACCTTAAGGAAGGCAGAAGTGAGGAATTTCAGGTCAGGGAACTTGTACCATTAGCTCTTGAAGAGACCTTCTGGAAGTATATTTAGGCGGTTTTGTTCTTTGATAACATTTGTTTGCTTAAGTATTTATTTTTTAAAAAATGTAACCCATTTTGGGTGCCTTGGCAGAAAGGCAGTAGAGAAATACAAGTGAACACATGAATAAACCTGTCAAGGGTCTGCATTGTAGAAGCTGGTGTGGCCGGAGACAAAAGTTACAGATGGGAATACAGATGTTTCGTGTATCTGAGCTATAGAAGTAATTCCTGTGAAAGCTCCACTCGCTGCCCCATCATTTCCATGAACCTCTAACATATGAAGGGCGATTTCCTGCAGAAGACAGCCTGCCCTACCCGTGGAGGCTTTCCAAGAGATTTTAGACCCTTGGAAAATCAGTATTCTGAAATTTCATTAAAAGCCATCATAGACAGAGGAAGGTGATGAAAATGGCAGAGAGCATCCATAGAAATAGTGTACTTGTCTCTGCTTTCCCTCCATGTGTCTAGAACATATAACGAGGAGAATTACCAGATGGGGCAGAGGTACATGTGCATAGGATTGCAGCCTTCATTTCCCACCCAACAGCTACAATCCTACACACTCTTACCTGAGAGTAATCCCCGTGGACAAAGAGAACTCACAATGAGTGGTCAAGCATGATGCCCCTGGGCTATGGCCACTGGCTCTCCATCTCCCTCCCCTGAAGTTTTTCTCCCTGCCACCCCATTCCCATAGTTCCTGGGCTTCCTGGAGGAGAATGCTCTGAAGTTGGAGACTTCTTTGCCCCCTGCACTCATCCCACCCTGTTCAGTCTGCCTCATCACCTCCTTACAGCAATAGGAGCAGCCATTAGGACCGCTGGATGGGTGGATAGGCTAAGGAAAGTGGGTGTGGCTGGGGGAGAGTCTCTGGACTCTTATCTGACTAATCAATGTTATGCACAGAATTCAGAGAATTGTTTCATATGATCCACCGCATCTTTTGCTAAAAACGAAAGAAGACAGAACATGATGGTGACAACTTACAATACAATGCCAAAAAAAAAGTTCTTTCCAATTGACTTGTTTGTTCCATGTCTAGCTACTGTAACATGCCATTCTTTGCAGCCTCTAGCAAGAGTAGGATTATTTTCCTGCAATAAATCACTCCTCCATGACAATGTTAGTAACTTTGTCATAAATTAGCTTTGAACTGGCAGTCTGCCGATGCTAGATTCTTTCATATCGTATTCCATCCAAACAGACGTTTTTCATGTTACTCTACTCAAAGTGAATGCACAGGTTTGGTTTGTCTTTGCAATTATTGTTTTACTTAGGGTGTACTCCTATGCATGTTTAGACAACATTGCTGGCTGGGGATTGCTGGGGGTTTAGAACTTTTTTCTATCTAAACTTGCATAGGTTTAAAGTCTTTGGGTTAAATCCAATGTCATGTGAGTGGTCTTCCATTTATGAAATGGGACCCCCCTTGCTTCCCTCCCCACTATGTCCCAAATCTGCTCTGGACACTCCCCCAAACCTCTGGTGTAAATTTTGGGGGCATGGGGAACAGGTTTCCATTCTGCTGGTGGATGGCTAGCATAGGATCCATTCCCAAGCTACCCCGAAATATCCTTAAAATGTATGAGTGGACTGGTTTTAGTGATGAATTTCACTGTTGCAAGTATTATTATTATTATTTTTTCTTCTGAAATCCACAACATAGCACTGGGGGCTGAGAAGATATTTGAAATTTTAAGTATGCCAATGGTTTTCATATAGAATAATTAGAAGAACAAAGGCAAAAAAGCATAGGCTTTCTCAGTGGAATAACAAACAGCTTTCTCTACAGATGAAGGAATTCAAAATACACAAGGAAGCATTCCTACTGGCAAAGGAATATTAATTTTTTCAACCCCACTGAGAATTATAATTTCTGCTAATTTTTCAAAGGTATCAAGCTCCTTTGTATCATGCTACCATGATAGTATTACCTTCTGGAGATCTTTCATCAGTACACTTGCCTTGACCTTGCTACAGTATTCCTGCTTAAGGATGGAACAGAAATGTGTTTGGTCTGTATTTTTTATACGAACATACATGTAAGCTATATGTAAACTGGAATGCAGTTGCATGATAAAATCTGCATTTTTCAGAACATTGAAATGTAGTTTGGAAGTGAAAATTGTGCACAAAATGTGTATATTAGGGAAACTGCACAGAGAAATACATATATTGGGGAAAGTATGCACAAAAATACATTATATTATAGGGAAATGACTTGCAGAAAGTGCACACAGTGGGATAGCTGTGTACAAAAATGAGTATATTTGGAGAAATGCACATGAAAATGCATAGGAATTTTTGTGTGGACTTTCTTTGCCGAATTCACAAATTGATGAGATGAATTTACAGTCAGGAAAATGAGAAACCAAAATTGACAGATTCGCCATCCCTATTACTGCTTAGATTCTGAATTAGACCAAAACGCTAATGTGTATGTGTGTGTAAATAATATAATATAATATACTTTGCTTTCTTTTTGTACATATAAAACCACACAGACACAGATACATTTTTCATTAAAAACAACAGCAAGAAGAAATCAGAGGGAGGGAGGGGGGAGGAGAGAGAGAGAGAGAGAGAGAGAGAGAGAGAGAGAGAGAGAGAGAGAGAAAATGAAGTAGTGGCACAAATTTATTTATTTTGTAACCCACCTTTCTGCTGAAAAATGGCACGGAAGGCAGCTTACAGAGCCAATTAAAATGGATTAAAACTAGATACTAAAATGCGATAAAAACATGACAATTACAGGGGAAAATATTATTTAAAACAGCACCAAACACTCCAGACCCACCTACAGCCTAAAGGCCTTCTTAAATAAAACAGAAGGACAGAAGAGAGGGAGCGCACCTAGCCTCCCTTGAGAAGGAGTTTCACAGCCTGGAAGTGGTCACCAAAAAGACCCTGTCTTGGGACACCACCAATGTGCCTTGGAAGGCAGCAGTTACAAAAGAAGGGCCTCTCTTAGGAACCAGGGAGAGCTGGTGTAGGAGAAGGTGGTCTTTCAGGGAGCCTGGTCCAAAGCTGTATAGGGCTTTATAGATTTATTTATTTATTTATTTTATTTATTACATTTTTATACTGCCCAATAGCCGAAGCTCTCTGGGCGGTTCACAAAAATTAAAACCATAATAAAACAACCAACAGGTTAAAAACACAAATACAAAATACAGTATAAAAAGCACAACCAGGATAAAACCACGCAGCAAAATTGATATAAGATTAAAATACATAGTTAGAACAGTAAAATTTAAATTTAAGTTAAAATTAAGATTTAAAATACTGAGAGACTAGAAAGATCTTCAGCTGGTGACGAAAATAGTACAGTGTAGGCACCAGGCGGACCTCTCTGGGGAGCTCATTCCACAACCAGGGTGCCACACCGGAGAAAGCCCTCCTTCTAGTAGCCACCTGCCTCACTTCCTTTGGCAGGGGCTCACGGAGAAGATTATGATAATGTAGATTATCAGCAGCATTTTGAATTCTGCCTGGAAACAGACTTGTAGCCAGTGAAGCTGTTGTAACAAGGAAGCCACACACTCCATGGATATAACCAGTCCTGCTCATAGTCTGGTCAAAGCATTCTAAACCGGCTGAAATTTCTGAAAAGTTTTTGAAGGCAGTCCTGTATAGACAGTGTTACAGTAGTCCAAGAAGGATGGAATTTCCCAGAGAGCTTCAGCTATGGGGCAGTATATAAATGTAAAAATAATAATAACAACAACAACAATAATAAGTGGTCATGGCCAGATCAGACATCTCTATGAATGGGCATAGTTGGCACACTAGCCTCAGCTGTGCAAACACACTCAAGGCCAGTGCTGACACCTGAGCATTCAGGTTCAGGGTGAAATCCAAGGCCGGATCTACGCTACTGCTTTAAAGCACTTTATAACAGTTATAAAGCGCTATAAAACTGTTATAAAGCGCTTTAAAGCAATAGTGTAGATCCGGCCCAAGAAAGACAAGCTCCCTTCATATGTTACTTGTGTAAAAGAGTTTCACATGACTGAAGAGGCAATGGGGTTGTACCTCTAGCCCTGCTTCTAATGTTGCATGGCTTCCCTGTCCCCGCCCTTGAATGCAACACAGTGAGTGTGGACATATGCAGCAGGGAATCTTACATATCAGTGAGGTCATACTGCCCCAAGTAATTACCCAATCCTTAAGAGACCTCTACCAGAAATCCCTTGCATTGCAGGAATTAATGTGTCATGGCAACAACTCAGATTGCTTGGTTCATCACTTCTTAGAAAACTGCTAACGACTGCGGCAATAACTAAATAAAGGACTACTGAAAACTAGGATGTTGGCTAGGTGTTCATTCTTTTTCTGCTGTTTAGAATTCAAGACAGAGTAAAAAAAACAACATAAGTTTTTTGTCTAATTTCCCAAACTCATTACTGATCTTTTGATTCTTTTTTGTTTTCTTTGGTTGAGGTTCTTTTTCATTTTCACAAAAGATGCATCTCATCCATCTTTATTGTACAATGTCACCATAGATTCACTGTAAGTCAAACTATCATTCCATCACATTATGTTTACTGATCTACACATTTTCAGGAGACATGGAGGGAAGAGTGGAACTGTGTGCAGGGCCGGTGCTACCATAGAGGCCACTCAGGCGGCCGCCTAGAGCGCCAAGCTAAGAGGGGCGCCGTGCAGCACTCAAGCGCGTTGTTGGCTGTGAGCCAGCCCAGCCCGGCCTGAGGATTCAGCTGGGCCTGGGCAGGCGAGATGGTGCCCCGCGCCCACCCAGCTGAAGCGAAGCCAGGGGGGACGGCTCTGGCGTGGGGGGACGGCTCCACGTTCGGACTTCTGCCTGGAAGCCACCCTCCCAGAGCCGCTCTAGCTGCCTGGAAGTCGCTCTCCCAGAGCCGAGAGGCCGCCGCCGCCAGAAGAAAAAGCACATGGCAAGCTCGACCCTGGCCCAAGCCAGCCTCTGCCTTACTCCCGAGGAAAGGGCACCGGGTCGCCTCTCCTCTCTCCTCAAATAGGCCGCAATGTCCAGCCAGGCGGGCAAGCAGGACTCCCTCTCCCTTCCCCCAGGAAAGCTAGGGACTTGTGGACTCCTCGCAAAGCAAACTCTCCTGCTTCCAGATCCTGCATGCATGGATCAACGGGACTTGCATCTGAGAAAGCGTTGCACCGGGAGGCACCAATGTGGCCCGATCCACCTATGCCTCCTTACTCGGAAGCCTTATTCCTCCGAGTAAACGTGCGAAGGGCATCGGGACGCCAGGCTGCACAGTGGGTTGCGTTTGTACGGAAGTAAGTCTCGATGAATTCCAGACGGCTCAGTCCCAAATCGAAGTGAGCCAGTCCCAGCTCTCCACTCGGCGCACACGTTTGGACTTCCGCGCAATTTGGGGGAGGGGGTTCAAGTAGCTCACCTTGCCTAGGGCCCAAAATAGTCTGGCACCGGCCCTGACTGTGTGTGTTAGCCCCATCCCAGCATCCATGTCCTTGCTGGATGCAGCCTTAGACCTTTGCATGCTGAGCTGTCGGTCAGAAAGATGGATATTTGTGCATTCAGATGAGCAATCAGGGTTCCCAGTTGTGTGGCGGGTTCCAAAGCATGTTCCACTGAACGTGTGAAGATTGACCCTTCAGACCTTTCCCTTCAATTTGTGAAGTTCTGAGGCTGTACCTGGTGGGGAAGAGGACATCTGGGTGAGGCTATTGTCCTATCTCTGTGCATTCTTGGTGAATGTCGAAACAGAGCTTATTTATTAGCTGATTCAGTGTACTCTGAAAGTAGGGACAATAGGATGAATGCATTAGCTTCTGTTATGTTTTCCAGTACTATTACTGTTAAGGCCGCTATTAGGGCCACCTGGTGAGTTTGTGCATTTGGATGATGAGACATTTGAATGGGCTTTTGCTCCCCTATATCATGCATAGGATTAACAGGCATTTTATCTGAGATGCCACAGTAATTTATGGATGAAAGCCTATAATTTTGGAATACCTGTCTTTGTTATCTTTATATACAATGCATATGTATTCAGAGTGGTGCAGTTTTAGACGCTGGACCTAATGGTCCTACAGCTCCTCGACTCTTTAGGCAGAAATGTGTTATTGCTTCATTTACTTCAAAATGTGGTAAGCCAGCCCTGCTGCATTTGGGATGCTCCTGCTTATTGGGATTCAGGACTTTTGCCCCAAATTCCTGTCCTTAACACACCAGTGTGTATGCACTATCCACAATGAGAAAATTGTATCAATGCATTTAAAATCTCACGGTGGCCTCTCTACTGTTGGTGGTGTAAGACAGCCATTGACAAAATTTATGAGAAGAGGCAATCAACGGAAGAAAAACAAGATACTCATGACACCAGTGTTTAACTGCTTAAATTAGAATATATTGTTTCCTGAATCTTTAGCTGCCTTTTACATTATGCAGTGGACTTTGGACATGTTGAATTACCTTATCCTTTTGCTAATCAAACTGTGCTGTAAAGCTGAAATGCTTGAACGTTTGCTCTTGGAGGCATTGTTCAGGATCAGGTCATATCCATTTTGCCTCAGTTTAGCATGATTTTCTTCCTGCCCCTCCCCTTTTACAAAACTTCTCTAGCCTGTTCAGAGGTGACTGAATTCTACAAGTGAGTGATGGACTTTTGGAGGTGTTTGCAAAGAGATCTGCATAGAAAGCAATATGAAAATATAAGTCCTTCTCAAGATAGTATTGTTCTAAATTATGTTGCTGCCACCCTTAATATATTCCATTTTCTTTGCATTTGTATCTTCTTCTCTGAGTGCTACATCTTTCTGTCTCTGTGTCTTTCTCCATTCAATCAATCATCCTCTCCACGGTGCTCTATCACATTTTATTATTCTGTGTGGATAGCATTTCTTCTTTCTATGAAATCTTTGACACACAGATTTGCACATCTATAGTAATAATCCATGGCCAACTCAAAGCAACTTTGGATGTTAACGGAAGCACCACCAACTGGTAACTTGAAGCTTCTATATGGATTCTGAGGGAAGCTAGAGTAATTTCATTAGGATTAGTGTAATTTCCAGAAGAGAAAGGGAGGGAAGGTTTCTGCCGAAGAGATGGGACATAAAGATACAGGACAATGTGTTATAGGCAGGGTTTGTTAGCTCCAAGGGGGAGAAGAAGACTAAGAATGGACAAAAGTGCTCAGAGGTTTTTGGGTGTTCCAATTGAAGACTTTTAAAGAAAAAGGGGGGAAATGGCAGCTGCAGCCTACTATGCCAGCTCCCTGTCAAATTGCAGCTAACATTTATGCCAGACATGGGACTGTGGGGGAACTTTGAATCTTTTCCTTGCCAGCCATTTTGAGTAGGGTAACCATATGAAAAGGAGGACAGGTCTCCTGTATCTTTTACAGTTGTATAGAAAAAGGAATTTGAGCAGGTGCCATTTGTTATATATGGAGGACCTGGGGAAATTTCCTCTTCATCACAACAGTTAAAACTCCACGTGCCCTGCCTTCTTTTAAATCTGGTCACTCTAGTATAGCTCCTGCAGTTTTAACTGTGGTGATGAAGAGGGAATTTCACCAGGTTCTCCTTATATACAAATGACACCTGCTGAAATTCCCTTTTCTATGCAACTGTTAAAGATACAGGAGCCCTGTCCTCCTTTTCATATGGTCACCCTAATTTTGAGTTTAGTTGCTTTGAAGCTTAACACAGTGCCCCTTAAATTGGTGTGTAAAACCTCATCTTCTGGATGATTATCTTAAATTCAATAAATGTGAGGATGTTAAAGGACAAGTATTTTATACATGGTTTCTTAACAACTTATATAATTGTAAATCTGATTGAGGTATTTTCTGTCACAAATTTAATATCTAAAAGCTACATGAATGTAAAGCTTTAAAAAACAAAAATATCACAATTATATACATCTGCCCACTTTTCCATGGATCCCTACAACTATTAGCACTGACACAATACTGACGCAATAGCTCTGCAGTATTTAGAACTTAGGGAATGATTCTGAATAACATGCCTGCGCGCACACGCACACACACACACACGCACACACACACTTAGCTGGATACATGGGTGTAAATAAATAGATAAGTCCCTCCATGTTCAGAAAGACTTACTTCTGAGTAAACCTGCATAGGATTCTAGCATACCATTTTACTTTCCATCTGTATCCAGTAGAGGCTGGTGGCACAAATTTCAGTGGCGCTGTAAATCCCCTCTGGATTTCAGTCAGTATTCTAAAGGTGTTATCCAAAGTGTTGAACTCATTGCCTAACTTGAGTTCCTGACTGTTTCTGATTGAAACCCAGAGTGGATTCACAACCCTACTGAAATCAGAACCACAGCCTCCACTGTCCATATTCCTTCTTCCCTAGTGATCTATCAGTCAGCAAGAGTGGGCATGTCTACACCAGCCCTATATCCCGGGGTAGTCTCTGGATCATCCCTGTGTGTCCAAATGATGCACAAGGGATCCTGAGGGAAGCCGGGATGACCAGGGATTTCACTCAGGATATAGGAAACCATGGAAAACCTGATATTCTCATGGTCCTAGGACCATCTCGTGGAGTGCAGGCCATGGTGTCACTGCTCCCAGGTCATCCCTTCTTGCAGGGTGCTTATAATGGGCACTGAGCTGCACAGGGCAGTCCGTGCCCGGTGGGGGTGGGGGGTGGGGAGCGGGTTCAGATGTTTTTGGTTACCTTTTGAGGAGGAGTGCAGTTGTGCTCCTTCTCTCTCTTCAGAAAAAAAATGGTGGCCGCAGTGTCCTTCTGTGATGTTGTGTGGCCGTCAAGATGCTGGGGGAGAATCGCAGAAGCCACTTCCTCCCCACTTCCTCCCTCTACACCCTATGGTGTAGACATCCCCAGTGAATCACTCAGTCTTCAAAATGATCTTGCTCTTATCTCAAGTTACCATTTTTGAGCACATTTTAAGTTCTAGTACTCATGGCAATTTTAATCGGATCACTATGAGATTTTGTACATTTGTAGATCAGGTAGATCAAGGATGCCATGTTTTACATTATTAGAAGAAAACGTGTCATTTTTATAAGCAGTAGATTATTGAGGCTTAAAATGACAGAAAGATATTTTGGGTGTTTGTTTGTTTGTTTCATCTCACCTTAACTAGAGGGGCAGTTCTGTGTCTCTTATATATACGATTTGTGTATGAAATGTTTCTCATTGATTCTAGATTTAGACTGCAGGCTACAATGATAATCACCCTTCAGTGTTACACAAGAGACTCAGTGTATATTTCAATAATCTTCTGGTACATTAAGGTGATAAAACATATTCCATTTCATGAGACTATAATTCTTAACTTATATGAGTATAAATAAGACCTCTAATTTTATCAGTAAAGATTGTTTAGAATATGCTTCAGCTCAAAAAAATCTAACTTGCCCTACTAAAGCATTTATTAATTTCTCTTGATGCTTCTTTTAAAGGAGATATATGGTATTATGTGCCATCATAAATAGTCTTTAATAGTTTCCTATAAATTTACAGCAGCATATTTGTATGTTGCTTCAGCTCCATAGTATTTTGAAGTCTTTCAAAATGAACATTTCAAAGTTGCTCTCAAAGCGAACACTAATTATTACTTACTACAGTTTATTTACAGCCTGTAAAATTCCACGGGAGGCATTTGAGTACATAATCATTTATGTTTTGAGACAGTAAGAAAAATCAATTCATTTCTGCAATAAACAGAAACATTTGATAAAACCTGTAATGTCTCACGCACATTTCTTCATATTCCAAGTCATTTCTTTACAGCTAGGTTAGGTGAGGTAACAATGGTTGTCATATAATTTACAGTATTTTTTAAAGACATTTTCTAAATTTTGTTGCAACTTCATCCCAAACTCAAGGCAGATTATCAATATTCTGGATCACTACACTGAAATATGAATCAGCCCTTGCCTTACCCAGCTGCTTTGCTCATCCATTAGCATGACCAAATGAACTGTGCAGGAAGTCTTCAGTTAATGGGTTTTGAACAAGCCAGAACATGAAGCCAACTTTAAACCATGGCTTCATATTCTGAATCATTCAGAAGCTATTAACTATATTTCCTGGCCTTAATTTCTTCTGAAGTCACAATTTATTCAAACAAATTGTGAATTGATCACAGAATTGACTGAAACCTGAACAGACTTTTGATTTCTATGGAAGCATGAGTTTACCCCAGGCCATGACACCTGACATACTTTATATCAGGGGTGTTATGAAGATAACGACCATCTTGCTATTCCAAAGATGAGCATAAGGAATAACCTACAGGGTGTGGTATTGGCTCCAATAAAAGTGAGGAACAGATTTATGGAAGATAGGTCTTGTTACAGTCAGGTGCCACTGCTCAGAAGAGATACTTCAGCTTTGGCTAGGAAGTTCATTGTCAATGACAATGACATACAATGACAATAGTTGAGAGGTTTTTTTTAGTAATAGCTTCATTCAACTTAGTATTGTCATTCCTGTCCTGTGACGAAGTCGGCAAAATTTAAATCCAGTTCTTATGTTTTCCACATGCTGTGGCAATGAAAGCACACAGTTTTATGCTATCAAAGCCAATAACATGAACAGAAAACTTTTGAGATTAGGGTGAACTTTTGAGAGCCAGTGTGGTATTGTGGCTAGAATTGGGAGATCCAGGTTCTAATCCCCACTCAGCCATGGAAACCCGCTGGGTGACTTTGGGCCAGTCACAGACTCTCAGCCCAACCTACCTCACAGGATTGCTGTTGTGAGGATAAAAGGAAGAGGAGGAGGATTATGCACGATGCCTTGGGTTTCTTAAGAAGAAGAAAAAGGCAAAATATAAATGTAATAAATACTTACATGCCAATTGCCTGTTTGATTCAGTCAACAGCAATGGCAACAGCATTGTTATCACAAAATCTCCCCCTCTGTTTACAAGTGGCGTGCGATTACCTCAGAGGAACAGGACAGTGTGCTCGCTATTTTGGTTTGTTTGTTTGTTTGTTTGTTTGTTTGTTTGTTTTAAACAGAAGGAGCGCACGAGCGCTTGTGTGCTGAAAGGTAAGTTGTTGTGTTGTTGTTTTTTTTAAAAAATCCTCACTCCTCCCACCCCACCCCTGAACTGCACCCCGTGCGCAGTTTCTGGCTCCTCATGAGTAACCGTGAGGAGCTGTGACAAACCGTGACAGTAGGTCACACTTTCTGCAGACTCGGGATCATCCTGAGACTGTGGAAAAAATGCGACTAAGGGATAGGGTGATATCCCGGGGAAAGGGAGGGATCATCCCTGCCTGCTCCTGGGATGCCTTGTGCATCATGTGGGTGCACAGGGACGATCCCTGGGATATCACCCTGTCTAGCTATGGCCTTATTCTTGACATGTGCAACACTGGACTGTATTCCTGTTAATATAGTATGTGTCAAATGAAATGCTAATTATTATAAACATATTCACAGTAAATCCTTTCAAGTAACCATGAGCAATCCCTTGCTCTGCTCAGTTTAATACATCCCAAACAAATAATTAGAAACACAATTTATTTTATTGCACCAAAAAAAGCCTGATCACATGAATATGCAAACCATAATATCTCCAGCATTTTGTTCAGTATAGCTACAGGGTAATATAATATTGCATTCCTCTCTCTATTCTTTTTAACATCTATCCCTTTGCAAAATGATTTTGTAATATTATCATCGTAATTACATTAAGGAATTCAATATAGTTCTATAGCAATAAAGCATTTTTCATTTATTGAGCTAGTGGATAGTGAAAATATTTATATGCATAACGTTATAAACCATTGTAAATCTTATACACAATAAAAACTTTTCAGTAAATTAAGAATATAAGGGGAGAGAGATGGGACAAAAGTCAAGTCTTTGAGAACTGCCTTGGTTTTTCTTTTCCTGGAGCATTTCTGACTGTTGAAGCAGTCAACATTTTCAGATCTGTAATTTAAGAAATAGCTAAGAGAATTCTGTTTTCTTTTCTTATTTTAAAATGGCTACTTTGATCAATTAAATATCTGATATGGAGACAATCGTATTCCAGACCCAGAAGTACTACAATGAAGACCTGCCCAGAGAGCCCCAGAAACTCTGCAAGTGCCCACCAATCAGAGGCTGTGATGGTGATAATGCCACATGCCAATGAACTTATGACACTCTGAGCACACACCTCTGTATCACTACTCACACAACATGCATGATGCCACAGCTACCCATCCTCAATCAGTTGCAGTGGCATAGCCAACAATGCCCCAGGTATGGCCAATGCTCAGACATCTTCCCTCATCCCCCTCCCCACCAGCTGAATCTCCTATGCATTTTCATGCAAACATTTAAAAATAGATTTTGGGATGAACTAAAATTAAAACTGGGGGGGGGGGACATAGAGAGAGAGAAAGACCAAACTGTTGGATTTGTCCATCCAGTAGGACTCAGACCCCCTACTGCAAACACCACAGATACATTCCCATACCACTTAGCCACAACAGCAGAAAGCAAGAAATACACATCGTGGGGCATTTGTCTTGCTCCAGTCCCCAGCCGCAAGGCTAAAATGCCTAGAGTACAGGGCTTCAGGAAGAGCCCTATCTGGGCAGAACAGCTTATGTTTCACATGCTGGAAGTCCCTGGTTTGAATTCAGAGAACAACCACACACTATGAAAGGAGGGAGGGCTACCAGGACACCTGAGCCAATCAAGAGGAGCACTTTTTGGACCATTGCCTGACTCCTTATACTGAGTCAAACCATTGGTCCATCCAGGTCAATGTCATTGACAATGACTGCTAGTGGGTCTCCAAGGTTTTCAGGCAGGATTTTTCCTTGCCCTACCTGGAGAAGACAGTGATTGAAATGGGGACCTTCTCATGCAAAACATGTGCTCTATGACATTGAGCTACAGACTGCATATAAACTGAAATAGAGTATTTTCAATAGTATGTTCAATTCAGATCTTTACTTTAAATTGCAACTTTGCAATTGAAGATAAAATAACTTTTTAGGATTTTTTTATTATTATTTGTATAGACGTTAGTGGTTGAGTGTGTTTTCCTACCAAGTAAAGACCTTCTTCTGAGCTTGGAAGATTAGATGACATCTTTAATGTTGATACAAAAGTTATTTGGATTAATTACATAGCTCTTTATTTTCAATATTATTGTGATTGGAGAACAGAACTGGATTGTTTTCAAATGCCTTCTTATCTAGTTTGCTTTTTTGGAAGCATGTTTAAATATTCTTGGACTTAAATTGATCAGTTTTTCCTGAAGGAAACTATTTTTATCATCATTTTGCAGCCTTCTTCTTTTCTATGACAATTTCATAACCCTACTGACTTGCCAGTGGTAGCTTCAACCCTCATAAAGCAAACAAAGAAACACATATAAGTCATATAATCTGAAAAAGGCAGTGCAGATAAAGGATGAAACACCTAATTACAATGGTGGGCACCTCATTGTCTGGAAATAATGTAGCTGTTAATTAAGTCTTCAGTGATAATCTCAGAAGCAAGTAAGCAATATGAGAGAATTCACATTCTTATTCTGGACCTCGTATGGTTTCCACACGGAAGGCTTTGCTTTTATACAGATGTGTTTATTTATTTGATCATATTCACAGCCAAATGCAGCCATGTAGGTCTGAAGATTTACCAATGAAATGTTTGCAACGAAACATTATGCATATGCTGCAGTAAATGTTCTCCTATGAAACAGAAAGGAAAATGTAAATGCTGCATCAAGTGACTAGAAGACAAGGCCAGATTTACACCAAGCAGGATATTACATTTTAAACATGTTTTTGAAGACTGCATGTGGAGTGTGTCCTAGGCCCCAACAATTGGCACTTTTGTTATAAACCATTTTAAAGCAGTAGTGTACATCCTGCCCAAGTCTCCTGCTGCACACTGTATTAATGGGGCCAGAGGAATGTCCCTGGAAATGATGCTATCTGATCACATATAGCTCCAGGGATATTGTAAAGAAAAAATATGGCTGTCCTCTTGGACAATATCTCTAGAAGCAATACCACATGATCAAATCATGCCATTTCCTTTCTTCTGTCCCATTTATAAAGTTCATAGCAAAAGACATGATTCTAACTGCTTGGTGCAGCTCCTACCTTTTTAAAAGTTTTCTTTTTAAAAGAAGAAATCATCGAACAAAATCCCTTTGTCCCCTCATAGTATGAATTTAATAAAGTAACTCTCACACTCTAAAATCCATTGCCCCTTTCTGAATGTCATTTCATAACCAATCTTTGGGATGGATTTTGCCTGCTTCCTCATGAAACACTTGAGTGTTCTGCTGCAGGGATGTTGAGATCAGTCCTAATATATTTAGAAATGTTTAAATATGTTCATGAATGCTAAGTCAGCAATGCCTACTAGTCTTGATAGCCACAGTGACAACCTTTATGTATAATGGTGAGCCTCGACAACCAGATGTTAGGACAAAGAGGTGGATAGATATCACCATAGTGTTCCACTTACTTTAGATGGCCAATCTTTACTATTCAGCTGTTATTGCCAATGTAACTGTACAGATGTTTAAATGATTGTTTTGCTTTACATGGCTGGGTATGTATACAGTGAAAAATACACTATTCATAGTTGATGCATACATTGAATTTCTAACAGAGATGTTTGAAAGTGTGAATGTTTGAAGTGTGTTTGGGATTGGGGAAAAGCCCTTTCCTTGCAGCTTGATTCTGCTGCCACTCCCCCCCCCCACCTGATGGACATTGCCATCAGCTGACTAGCCTCTCCTTCCCAACAAGTATAAGGGCCAGGCTGCCAGGGGCAGTGCCTATGCGTCGTGCAAAGTGCGACGCTAAGTGCGCACTTGGTGTCACACTTAGCATCGCAATGAGCAGCAGCAGAGGAAAGAAGACACCAGTCCTACTACCTTTGGTTAACAACCAAATTAACAGCAGCACGTTGTGGCGTTTTATCTACTTTTATTTTATTTTACTATTTGTATTTTTAAATATGTGTCTGGGTGCCACGACACAGGCTCTGAACAACAGACCCGGCCGAGGCTACTCCCTGCTCAAGCCAAGCACCACCACTTGATACGCCTGAGGCAAGAGATAAAAACCACCTTCCTCCAAACTATGTGGAGAAAGGGGTTTAAAATGGAGAAGGATTTTAATATATAAAATAAAACACTATGAGTTATATCTGCTGAGGTGAATGATTGTCAGAGTGGGTGTTAAATGTGTACACTTCAGATGATAAATGCCAAACAGACACGTGGGATTTTTGTGGTAGTTTAAAAACAAAACAATCAAAATTTATTTTTAAAAGTTCACAAGCTTTGTTTCAAATAACAACACTTAAAAACCTTTTTGAAACCGTTCATACAATCCTGTCACTGATTCACATACGTGCTTTCCTTTTTCTCACACAATCACTCTTGAACTTTCTTTATTCTCAGTATTGATTAATATACATCCACTACGTGCACACCACACTCTAAAGACACCACTCACTACACTGACCCTCAAATTTCCCAGAACTTAAGTACCATAAACACAGAGAGCACTAAAGACTCTACGAGTACCTAACAAGTCCCCCTGAAAAGTTTTTTCAATCCCCTCAGTCATTCCCTTATATATCACTCCTCCCCCCTCCCAAGACATTCTAACTCTGCCCACTCAGGCCAACATTCTAAAAACCACAGACTTACAAACTGCAGACATACATTTGGAATTGACTTGTGGGGTGTAACGCCACACTGGGGTGTTCAGGGGGGAAAGGGGTTGCTCACATAGCTGTGGTCACGGGTAAGGGGAGGTATGGTGATGGGGGAATAACAGGCCAGATGAGAAGAGGGGCTAGATTTCTTACAGCTATCCACTCTTCTGGTTTTCCCCCCAACCAGATGGTTCCTGGCAGCCTTACCAGCTTGCCCTCAGGTTTGGTTGTGCTTCTGCTGAATGCCAGGTCGGTCCAAAATAAAACCTCCCCCATCCATGATTTGATTTTGGATGAGGGGGTGACCTGGTATGTATCACGGAGATCTGGGTGGGTGAACTGGGAGGGGTTACTCTCACCCAGCTTTGCCCTCCTGGGTACTCGGTGCAGCACCAGCACCAACTTGAGGGCCAGGGAGGGGGGGTTGCCGTGGTCTATAGGAATACAATCTTCCTCTCTAGGCTTCCTGTTCAGTCGAGTGCTGGTCTGGAGTGTTTGTACTGTGTGTTGGGTACTCGAGACAGATTAGGGATTCTGCTGGTGTACTGTCCACCCCGCTGCCCAACAGTCTCCCTGCCCAAGCTGACGGAGGTTGTCTCGGATCTGGTGTTGAGGACCCCCAGGATGGTGGTTCTGGGGGATCTCAACTTCCATGCTGAGGCTCCTGTATCTGGGGTGGCTCAGGACTTCATGGCTGCTATGACAACCATGGGGCTGTCTCAACATATCATCGGCCCAACACATGCAAAGGGACACACACTTGACTTGGTTTTCTCCACTGGGCAGGAGGATGGTGACCTGAAAGTGGGAGAATTAACATCTACCCCCTTGTCATGGTCAGATCACTTTCTATTGAGGTTTAGACTTTCGGCAGCCTTTCCCCTCTGCAAGGGTGGGGGGCCTATTAAAATGGTCCACCCCTGGAGGCTAATGGACTCTGATGGATTCCAGAGGTTTAATAAATAAATAAATAAATAAATGTTGAAATTCTTTCAGACCGATGGCCAAATTCCATTTTGGAAAGTTTTCGGGGGCTGTATTCCAGTGGTGGGGAGACCAAAGGTAGAAGAAGCATGGCCTAAGGCAAACACCATGGGCCTAAAATGCCAAAAACATATTTTAGCTTAAAGATATTTTAGCTTAAAGATCTTATTGGACCTGTTCAGGCCCAATATGCTAATTTATAATGGTTAAGCATTTTGCGCTAAGAATTATGGCTCAGTGTGTCGTCTGATGCATGACTTAGTGTGTCATGCAAACCATTCCTAACCATGGTGGCTACATAACCATGGTTTAACATGGTCACTAACTATTTCTGCAAAAGGGTTAGCAGCCTAACCATGGTTTAGTGTGTTGTCTGAATAGGCCCACTGCCTGTAAGAAAGCCTTAGGAGAGGCATTTCAACCTTTTAGAATGGAGGAAAACTGCACAAAAGCCAGGAAACCACCAAATGATCATTGGTCAAAGGAGAGTGGGTGGGGCTAGGGGAAAGGGGACATGGCTGTCTGGGGAACCTCAGAGGGCTGAATTAGGAGCAGATTTGGTCTAAGGGGGGTGGGGTGGATTTGGCACCCAGACTTGAAGTTCAGTACCTCTGGTGTAAAATATACAGAAAATGCCAGTATTTAAAAGTATGAATTGTGCGTTTCAGAATAATGGTTGCTTTTGTTCGTGTTGCAGCACAACAAGGTGTTAAGTGTTATTGGCAGTAATGTCCTCCTTTCCATGCTCTTAGTTGAAGATAAAGGATAGTTTTGGATAGCATGAGATAGATGGGGGAAGTTATGGAGACGTGATCTGTATAAATAAAAGAAATCTCTCCCCTCCGGTGAACGAGGAGCAGCTGTTCCAGCCTGCAAGGTAAAACTAATTAAAATATTTTTACAAGATGTGAACCTCCACATATAATTAATAGTGTTTACAGAAATAAAAGTACATTAATGAATTCCTGATGGTGTTAAGGTGGGGAGAAATTTCATAAGGAAAAAAGTGAATACAGATCTGTAGTTACAGGTTATTAAGACTCATTCTGAAGTCATTCATCTGAATAATACTGTTCCTTCTGACTCATATTCAAATTCAGAATACAGGGAAAGTGCCTGTAATTTCCTCAAGTTTATTGTTGGCCTGTTACTCTGTATTTTAGAAATCAAGATGCTAGAGATGTGCAGAGCAGATCTGCTCCTCCCCCAAATTTGGGTCAGAGCTCCCCACCCCAATTTTCAGGGTATCTCTGTCTCTCCACACTGCTGTATTACTCATTGGAAAACTACTCCATTTTCAGAGAACTGCTCTGTTATAGGCAATGGGAATTAACCAAAATGCATACATCTCTGTCATTTTTAAAGATAATGAGATGAAACTTGGCACCCTGGTAGCTCTTAAGTCAGGCTTTAGCCATGCCAAGTTTGAAGCAGATCTCTTCTTCCCTTGGTTTTTAGGAATTTAAAAAACAATACCCCCTCAAATCCCCCCCCCCCCATGAAGCTGCACAGGACCTTTATTATCCTTTACCTTGCTGATGCACAGTTATGCATCTTCCATTTATCAAAATAGAGATCTGCTTCAGTTTACAAAAATAGAGCTCTGTTCCCTGACTGTTTGTTCTAATGGGGTGAAATGGTGGTGGTGGTGGTGGGTGCTTTCCCTATGAGATGTCAGACAAGAACATAGATATAATACCTTTGAAATATTTATTTATTTATTTATTTATTTATTTATTACATTTATATACCATCCCATGGCCGAAGCTCTCTGGGCGGTTTACAACAGTTAAAAATAGTAAACATTAAAAAGTATAGAAGATTTTTAAAACCATGAGAAACGTAAAAACAGTATAAAAACAACAGTATCAATTTAAAAATATATATTCAAAGCACATAAAGTTGAGCCCTGTCTTCAAAATAGGAGATATACTAGTACTAGCAAACTTTTATCTAGCTGCCCCTTCTTCTCTTGACTTTATGCCGGCCGAGTTGCATCCATACTTGTGGGACACAGATCAGCCTTTGGCACAAGATTCTTTTCTGTACCCTAATATTGGGTTGTGAGACTGTATGGATCTACACTGCCTGCCAATCATCATTACTTCCTGGGACAACTTATCTATATAGAATGGTTTCCATTATTTTTATAATGTGAGCCATTTCCCCTAAATCTTTCCTTTCAGCCAACATCAATTTTTCAAGAAGTGAAGAAAATTGGTTGTAGCTTCATTCTAATTCAGACACAGCTCCGATAATTTAAACATATGATACCAAGTTGACACACATGGGGGACCATTTTTTGTAGGAGGTTAGTTTCTGAAAGTTCTGCAAGCTCTCTTGAGAGAAGATGAAGTTCAGATGGGGAGTGGAACTTGGACTCCTTCTCACTCCACAAGCTAGTGAACAAATGAGTTCCAGGGCAGGGGAAAATGGGTTATATCATTTGCAATCCCTCCCCATAAGCACTGTGATTGGAGGGAGGACAGGGAGGAGAATGTGGCTATTGGTTAGCCACAGATGTCAATCTCAAAACTCCCCCCTTCACCCCTTGATGTCTTCCTAATATGGAAGAGTGTTCAGTTAGCTGTCCATCAATATGAAATGACAAGCCCTCACATTGCCTAAAAAACCTTCCGATACCTAAGGATCCATTTGGGGCTCTGAACTATTTTCTAATTGCACCACGAGTTTCCGATGGTTTTAAAACCACACACCCCAACTGCACCACAATTTCAGAGATCCCTTGGTCCATCGAACCCCTCCACCAATTTTCAGTGTGGCACACACACCTTATTTATAAGACACCATACCTTCTGCTGAAACTTTATGTGCTGCTATAGAAAGCTGGGTCACTGAAGTCTTAAGGATGGTCCATAGGTAAGTGGAGCCAGTCTGCTGCAGACTCCCCAGGTCACGTTCTTGGGAATCCAACCTTATTGGAGACTACAGGTTGGATTTTTCCAACATCCCTAGTTAACTCCATCCTTAAGTCAGTTATACCAAAAATGATTTGGTTGGGTATGGGTTGTTGAATCCTGAGTTGTCTTTGGCCCTATTCATCAACAGCCTAAACATAGCTGGTTAAGCCTTTTTGGTTAAGCAGCAGGATTTAGGGTGCCTTGTGTAATGCATTTTGCTAAACCCTGGTCATTTTGTGACCACATTCGGACTTTCTTCACCAACCCTGTTCTGCAGCTGGGATTAATGGGATGGAATCATAGAGCTCACCAGCAGGAGTGGCCTAAATTACCTAGGCTGCTCTATCCGACAAGCTTGATCTCTGCTCCCAATTGCTGCAGTGCTGATGTGGCCACTCAAAATGGCCACCAGCGTAAAGTATAGTGAGAAACCCTCTCAAAATATTGGCATGAACAGGACAGTGTCAAGGTGCAACAAACTGCTTTGAATCTGTTGGCGACTGTAGACGAAGGCCGGAGTCAATCCGACCTTCCTGCAAGGTAGGCCCCGGACCAAACGTCCTGTTGTCCCCAGCCACCCCTCGCCCTAGCCCTTCCCCAATCGGGATGAAGCAGAAATTCCTGGAATAAAACACACACAGCGTAAGGGCCAAAACAAGTTTAATATAAATCAGCTAAAACTAACACGTAAGGTTTTGGCCAGAGGTAGCAGCATGTATAAAAGGGAGAAGGAATAAAAGGATGGGGATAGGGTGACGGGATTAAAGGAAAGAGTACAAAAGGAGAAGGCACTAATAGCCAGTGCTCCATCTAAAACCTGCAAACACACAACCCTCCCCTAGCCATAAAAGTGGCTAGCCTTGTCTCAGGAAAACCAGACCTTTAAAATAAACAAAGACCCTAGCTCACTCCAAGCAACCATCCTAGGCTGCTTTTGATGTTCTTCCTCCAAAACCAGAACAGAAGACACCCTCCCAAGCAGTATACCCTTTTTATCCCCTTTTGGATATAGGGCCCCATGACCTCGCTGAACCAACCCCTAACCCAGCCTGGCTCTTAATGCCCCTCCCTTCTTAGAGAGGGCTTCACCCTCTCTCTCACACTAAACCCAATTATCCTAACGACCATGGAGATAACATGCAGGTGCGAGGCCCAATCTGACCTTGGAGTCTCTTGGAGTCTTGGCGCCTAGAGTTCCAAACTCCCACCTCCACTTAACATATCAGAACAGATACAGAAAAGAAAGAATAATACAATTAAAAAGCCAGTACACTAAAGAGCCAAGGCAGCCCATAAATCAGCAAAGCCCCATGTCCTTCACAGCGATCGTCCTGGCCGGTGAGAGAGGGGGAAGGAATGCATATTCCTAAATGATGGAGGCGGAGATCATCAGCTTCAAAGCACTCAGCATAAAACAAATGGCAGAGGAGAGAAGAAGTAGACCTAAGATGGTGGGCACTAAGCAGCTCATACTGCAAGGGATGCTGGGATATGGGATGGAGCATTTGGAGAACTCAGGAGCTTAGCAGAAAGATTTGTGGTTAGTGTGTGCTTTAGGAAACTGGGAAATGGGCAGGGTTTACAGTGTCTTTTGCGAAAGCATGGCTTGTGGTTAGTGCTAACCCCAGATTCACTAACCACAGACTCTGAAATGTTGTCTGAACAGGCTCTTAATGTGCCAGCCTAAAACTATGGGTTAACTATGGGTTGTTAACAATGAACAACCCAGGAAGAGAACCCATAGTTTGTTGTTGAGTTGTGAGCTCTGGCTTGTTTAACTATGGGTAGTCAATACAGCCAAACCCAGAATTAGGGCTGTTCATGGATTGTTTCATGAGGCTACATAGACAGCAAGAGTGGATTACCACCACTACCTCAGCTGTTCTATATGCCAGTACTACAGCACCACAAAGGCATTTGGGATGCAGGAAAGGAGAAGGCAATGAAGGAGGAACTCAAACAAACTAGGAATTGGGAAAAACAACAACTTGCAATTTGCATGGTCATCTAACAGACAAATTATTAGTATATTCTGTGTAAGGCAACAACCCATACTTTAGGTTGTTGTTACATACTAACCAGGTCAGGAATATAGGAATATGAATACTCACATCTCATTATGGAATATGAATGAGACCCTTTTGCAAGATGGCAAAGTTTTATACTCCTCAAAAGCCTCTCTTTTTTCAAAAGGACACATCTAGAAAGGATAGCTTGCCTCTGTGAGTGCCAGAGCTTAGCAATCCTTTCAAATTTGGACCAGCCGGCAGATCTTCAAAATGTGAGTATTGATGGCTAAGGTAGGTAAGATGAAGAAAGTATATTACAGATTTCTCCCTTAACTATAATCAATTAATAGACAATAGATCGGTGACGGTTGATCAGTGGGAAGGAAATGTATTGGCAGCAATAAGAGACGTGAGCCAGTCCATACTTAGGGATGGAGGAGAAATCTGTTTGGTTCATATTTTAACATGAACAAACCAGGACAGAAATTATCCTTCAGTTTTCTCACTTCTCCAAATTTTGCAATGCAGTTTTTTTAATAAAATATGTACAACAATACATACACTAGGGAAAATAGGATACAAAAATGTGTACGTTAGAGAAAGTTGCTTGCAAAATAATAATAATCATACATCAGGCAAAATTGTGAACAAAAATGTGTACAAATTTTCATGTGGACTTTTATGGAAGTAACCTCAGAGCCACCAACCTCCACTGCAGATGGGCAACCTGGTGTTTCTCTAGTTGGCAATTGCCTTGACTGACGGACTTCAACAAAACTTGGAATAATATAATAGGCAATGGGATGAGGATTAGCTTTCCTAGAACATCTGACTCCCAAGCTCAGGGAAGGCAAAGACAGAGATGCATTCTAAGTACAACGGAAGTCATACCTATTATGAGCTAAACAACCGAATGCCTCAGAATGGAGCATGCCTGCACTTCTCTGCTCGGAACAGCAGCCTTGCTCACAGGTGTAGCAGTCTGAGAGCCTGTGACAAACACCACCCATGTCGCCTTTCGTTTGACTGTGTAAACTTGAGCCACTATGTATCTGACAATCACAGCTTTCATCTCAGTTTCTAGGCATTTCAGTTGCCTACAGCTTGTGAACTTGCACTGGTTATAGATTTAAGATGTAAATGCATGCACTCAAATAACAAAGGTTTATTCATTTTTTAAATTTCTCTCTAGGCTAAGAGAGGGCTTCCTAAGAAGACACATTGCTGGCATTTCCACTGACTTCATTGAAAACTCCATTTGCAAATCAGTGTAATTATTTGCCCTTTGCTGTTTTAATAACCAGCTGTTCCTGAATCTTATAAGTTTATTTGTGGCAAGAAGGTGTGTGTGTGTGTGTGTGTGTGTGTGTGTGTGTGTGTGTGTTTTGAAGTGAAGGGAATTTTGACTCTGTTATGTTCATAATGTCTATGCTAGCCCTGCTGGGAGAGCACATATCACTGGGCTGAGCACCTGCCTGTTCCCTTACAAAATGAAACACATAAAGGATGGCAACAAGGGAGAGGGCCTTCTCAGTGGTGGCCCCTGATGAGGCCCGCTTGTGCCAACATTGTTATCTTTTCAGCGCCAAGGGCCGATCTACACCAAGCAGGATATAACACTTTTAAAACAGTATGAAAACAGTGTATGTAATGTGTCCTGGGCCTGAACAGTTGTCATAACCCTTATAGGTCAAGACTTTTCTCCCAGGCACATATGCTGAGTTTGTAATTGACCGGGGATCTCTCTCTCTCTCTCTCTCTCTCTGTTATATTGAAATGCTTTTATGGTTTTTAAATTTTGTATATTGGTCCCTGGTTGACAGCTGGTTGGCCACTGTATGAACGGAGTGTTGGACTACATGGACCCTCAGTCTGATCCAGCGTGGCTCTTCATATGTTCTTATGTTGTCTTTGGGTATATTTATTTTCTCAGTATTTTAACACCTAATTTAACTTAAATTTAAAATTTTGTTGTTTTAATTCTGTATTTTAATCCTATATCAATTTCTGCTGTGTGGTTTTATCCTAGCTGTGCTTTTTATATTTTATTTTGTATTTGGGTTTTTAGATTGTTGGTTGTTTTATCATGTTCCTCATGGTTTTAATTTTTGTGAACTGCCCAGAGAGCTTCGGCTATTGGGTGGTATAAAAATGTAATAAATAAATAAATAAAAATAAATACATTGTCTGCTTTACGTTTTATGGTTTAAAAATTTGTATATCTTAAATATTTTAATCTTTTGTTAACTGCGCAAAGACCTTTGCCTTTGGGGTGGTATAGAAATGTTAATAAGAATAAGAATAAGAATTCCTGAATCAGTAAAAGACAGCATGAGTTGGCAAAGCCCATCATGTCCTTCTAGAAAAACCGCCATGAGTGAGAAAAGAGGGATAATGATAATAAATGAAACCATGATCTTATTTATAAACCACTTTCAAGATACATCAGAGGTGGGAACCTCTTTCTACATGGACGGCTATTGACCCATGGGGAAAGTCAGTTGGGTGACGCAGCACATGGTAAGTGAAGCTGCCTTCTCTCTTCCGCCTCTCTGCCACCCCCTTCGCTCTCTTTTTCTTTCTTTTAGATGCCCTCTTCTCTCTCTCTCTCTCTCTTTCTACCAGCTCTTTCTCTTTCTCTCTCACTCTGTCACTTCACCTCTCTTTCTCTTTCTCCCCTCCTGCCACTGCCTTTTCTCTCTTCTCACCACTTCTCTCTCTAATAAGTTGTTGCTCTTAGTTTGCCATTTTGAGAAGCTTGTCCGTAAGATTGTACTGTAGCTTTCCCCTGACATAGATCAGCCTGTTCCTCATCTCTAGGCCAGAAATGCAAATTTTATTATGAGCAAAGAAATGCTAAAAAGTAACAAGGAGAAACTGCTTAGAATATCCTTGGACTCTTGCTTAACAAGCCAGAGGTTAGCTTTATTATTCAGGGCGGTTTATTCTTGAAAGAAACTGTATGAATTTTATAACACCCTGCCAAAGCATTCAGGCATTGCTGTAGCAGTCAGCAAACAGACTTGGTCAAAACAGGCAATAAATATTTCAGACAATTGCGTATATCATAATTTCCTTATCCAGGAGTTGGCTCACTTGGCTGTTAGGTTTTTTAAGCCTTTTCTAGCCTCTCCCCTTGTCTACGGCATAAATTTAAAAACCAGTCTGCTGGAAAGTAAGTTGCTATCAATATTCAAGAAAAGGGTTACCAAACAGGTTATAGAATGGAAAACAACTATTCATGAATAAGATTTCAGACAACACACACAAAAATGATAGCAGCTGATAGTAAACCAAATAAACAGTTCTTCTTTGCCACTGGAACTGGGGAGAACAAAACTGATAGGCATTAAACTGGCTCCCTTGGCAATCTGGGATGCAGCTGCTGGTTATATGATGCTTGGGAAGATGAACACGGGCATTATAATAAATTGCTGGAGTTTTATCCCATTGTCTCAATGCAACATAGGAATGCTTGTGAACTGTGAGCTGAGCAGATGAGCATTCAGCTTACAATGATTATTATTACAAGTGGAAACTCAAAATAAACTTTCACATTTCCCCCCCCCTATTATGCTACATCCCATTTATTTACAAACCCTCTGCACTGGCAGTGCCTTCATATTCCCCATGCACAGAACAAATGATGCTCCTGCTGCTACTACAGTGATGACAACAACTAAGTATTTCTATTGTACTCACGTACTAAAAGTATCCAGAGTGATGTACAACATAAGCATAAAACTAGATAATATAACCAATAAAGATGCAAGTGCAATAATAACTAAAAGCAATAGCAAAATGCAACCATCACTTCAAACAAAGCCAAAAAAGCAGCAAGATTTTTTTTAAAAGTACATTAAAAGAAGCAACAATAAAACTAGGTGCTACATGTGTAAATCCTGTCAAAATAAAAGTCGTCTTTAATTTCTGGCAAAAGAGACACAAAGAGGGAGCATGACGAATTTCAGTTGGGAGGGCATTCCAGTGCTGCACCACCACCACAAACAAGGCCCTGTCTTATTCACTTTCCAATCCTCCCAAGATAGCACAGAGAGCATCACCTCCGACTTTGATCTCAATCCCCTGGCAGACCCATACGGGAGCAAGTGGTCCTTAAGGTAACCTGGTATTAACCCATTTAGGACTTTAAAGGGTAAAGATAGTAGGAATGTGCAAATCAGCAACATTTGAGCATGCTGAAGTTCTCCAACTTCCATCTCAAAGTGATTATATTTATGTGATTACATTATGGGTGCATAATTGTTCTGACTCAAGTCCATATCAGATTGCGACCTTTGCTTTTTCCTTTTTGCAATAAATAAATAAATAAATAAATCCATGCATATTTTCCCAAATGGATGCATCAATTGTGTGTCCAACTCTCTGAAACTGTAAAACATATATCTATTGTGTATCGTCAATGAAGGTATATCTTCATCTGTCTACATCTATTTTTTATTTATTACTATATTCATAAAGCTGCCCCATAAGAGAGGTTCTCTGAGTGACTTACAAATCAAATACAACATTAAAATACAATAATAGAATAATAGAAAAACTATGAAACCTAAAGTACAATTAAATTATGGATTTATTTCATTCACTTTCAGCCACTTTGCAAATGAACCTGACATTAGGGGCCTTGCTAGACGGGGCTTTATCGTGCAATACATACCATCGTTGTTGTTAGAGGGCCACATGACGTTCATCACCATCCGTGCTCATTGTGAGCTGAAACCTCTGTTGTGGCATTTTTTTCTGAAAACCCTTTAAGCCTAGTATTTCCTGCCGGCGTGCACTAATGTTGATGTGGGCGGTGGAGGTGTGGCAAGATATGAGGTCAGCATGGTTCCCCGTGAGGTCAGCAGTCAGGCAGAAGGCATGCTAAGGGGAGTGCCCAGCAGTTTCGGCTGGAACTACTCCACCAATAGCACCCCATCCGCAGCTGTGAGAGCAGCGTGGCGCCAGCTCTTTTTTAAAAAAACCAACCGCACAGCTTTTGCACATGAACGGACGAATGGAAAAGTGTGTGGCTGCCGCCAACCCACTGTGGATTGCAGTCTTTCGCACTTGCGCAAATCGCACCACAGAAGAAAAAAAATCCCTGAAATGCGGCCGGTGTTGTGCTGCGTCCCGTGCTCGTGCTGACAGCACCACACCTGCAACAACCTCCTGCCCCGACCCCCCTCTGGAGCCAGGATGGGCCGCAGGATGTGTGGACCATGAGGGGTGGGGCCTCTGCGGGATAGCCCGCTTTTACCCCTCCAGCACTCATTCCCAGGTAGGTCTAGCAAGGCCCTAGGTTGCTTCAGTTTAGAGGACCATGCATTGCTAGAGTCCCATTTTTACAAATGAATGCCGGAAGCTTGCAGATTTGAAGTCTCTGACTCCAGTGACAATGCATCCAGTTTCTGCAAGCTATTCAACTTTTTTGCATTTCTAGACCATCTTGTTTTGTTCACTGGCAATCGATTGCTACTGAATACATAAGGCAGCACTAATTATGTTGACAGCTCCTTCCCAAAATGTGAATACATGATTTGTGACATATGGTTGTTCATTTAGAGAGCAGTCCAATGATCCCTCTTTGCATTATGTATATTTTCATTGTGAACAACATATTTTCCATAACAGCAGGCAAGCCATTTAGTCATAAACTATGATAATTTGTAGTAATGAGGCATTTTTAAGGGAAGAAAACTAAGGTAGAAATGACTTATGCAGAAGCCAACAAAACTTCGTTGACTTCAGTTCAGTCTTCCCCAGGAGCAAGTATGTATTGCAATGTTAAAAAAAAAAAAAGTCCATTTATAAGTGATTACATTATGGGTGCATAATTGTCAGTCACTCAGGGTAGATTAATAGCACTTTTATGACATAACTCAAGTTGTTTTCAAGCAGGAATATAATTCAAAACTGCACATAAGTCCTGGATTTATGTAATTTGTAAAGTGGTAACTAATATGGTTCCTTATGTCTATACAGTAACTAGTAATATATATTTTTTTGACCACTACTATTTTTCTATTTTGTAAAATCTACTGTTCCTTAAGCAAAGACTAAGTTAGAGTGGTAAAATTACCAGGGCCATACATTACATGTGGGAATCTACACAATCAAATTTTGCCATCTCTGCTATCTAATAGTGGGCTTGTTAGAAGATGCTTATTAAAAGCTGTGTCTGGCAATCAATTTCCTCAAGTCCCTCCCCCACCAACTTTTTCTTAGATTGATATGCTGAGTACCTATTTAAAACCATCTGGGCCAATTCTATCTTTCTGGTATTAGACTACAAAAACACTTAAAAACTTAAATGCTTGGGAGGAAAGAAAGGTTTTCACTAGTGCTGAAAAGATAAGATCATAGGTGCCAGGTGAGCCTCCTAAGCAAGAGCTTTCCATAAATGGGACACTGCAACAGAGAAGGATGTCTGTTTTGTAGTCACCACCTAGCCTCCTTTGGTAGGGAAATCCAGTGGTCCTCTGAAGATGACCTCAAGATCCAAGCAGGTACATATGTTAAACAATGAGAGGAAGCCATAATGCTAGATGCTTCATAAGGCAATACAGGACCAGGACAAGGAGGGGCACCAAGTAAAAGTGTGGGTGTATAGAGGGAAAGTTGATCACTGAATTTGGTGAGAAGAGTGAAGGGTGTGTGTGGAGCTAGTAAAGTCATCCCTGCTTTCCTTCCTCATGTGAAGAGCTTATACTCAGTGAGAATGACTGAACAGGGCTAGACTGAATTCTCACAACCACCTTAATGAGTGTACACAGAGTGTGAGCACACATTCAGTGCAAGATGTGAATTCACCCACCCACCCCCAGACATGGTTCTTGCATGTTCTTTCCCAATACACAGAAAGACCAAGGAGCGAAGGCATTGTGGTGCATTTCTTCTTTTAGAAAGGTGGTGTGAGGCCCTGATCTTTCTGCTCCCCCAACCTGTACATTTCAGTCCCACCCCTTCCAAATTCTCTGAGGGTCAAAGTGCATGTTACTTTAATGGTGCAACTCTTCTTCTTCTTCTTCTTCTTCTTCTTCTTCTTCTTCTTCTTCTTCTTCTTCTTCTTCTTCTTCTTCTTGAGCATGCTTGACATAACTTTGCCAAGAGTTGCAGGCTTAGGCTTTCATGGGACAGAAAAACCTTAATAACATTTGAAGCACTGCTCAGCACTTCACCAACCCATTGAAAGGCACATCTCCTCAACAAACCCAAATAAAGTGCATCAGTAATTTTCACAAAAATTTGAAAGAAATATATAATATGCTGAGCAGTCACAGTTGGAGTAAAAAGTACAAATGTGTCATTTTGTAGCACTTGTTAACTTGCTGTACCTGTGGCAATTTTTATCTAATTGGTTTGACAGTTTGCACAGTTTTAGACCGTACCCGTTAGATCACAGATACCAAGCAGTGTGCTTTTGCTACTAGCCATCAATGAAACGTATCTAAATTCCTTTTTAAAATGTGCTCACAGTGAAAAGCAAATTGACATAGTGTTTGCCTCACGTTCAGCCTTGATACACTGAAGAACTGTGGTGTTATAGCTGTGCACATGACAATAAGTCAAATATATAGTTGGTATAGCAACCCAAATGCTTCAGCAGCCAAATGCCTTCCCCATCTGCTGTCCTTCTGAGTGAAAAAGCTTCGTAATAGAATTCTCCAGGCCTTGCTAGACCACAGGTTAGCACGGTGCAAGGCCCGTGCTCGTCCCTGTGCGTCCAAATGACTCACAGGGGATCCTGGCCTCAGCCAGGGCTCGAGCCGCCCTGGCACCGTGCTAACCAAAACCGCCTGTAGCGTTCTTCTTCCTGTGGTCCTGGCCTTAGGTCGGGCTGAGGCCGGGACCCTGTGTGTGTGTACCAGTCCGCCGCTTTTTCCAGCTACCGCACTTATGCGCGAGTAGCTGGGAAAAGTGGCAGATGGGCCACAGCGCTCTCGCCGCTGCTGAGTCCCTGGCCTCCATTTCCCACCCACCCCATGTCGCTGGCCTGTGTTGGCCTCCGCTGCCGAGTGCCCGGCTGGGGGACATGGCAACGCCGGCCATCACAGGCTGGGGACTCGGCGGCAGAGGCCAACACAGGCAGGGGAAATGGGGGTGGTGGGAAACAGAGGCTGGGGACATCAGCGGGTGGGAAATTGCGGGTGGGGGACTGGACATTGCGGGGTGGGTGGGCGGGGGAAGGAGAATGGGCCCGGGGATCGGACATTGTGGGGGGGAAGGAGAACAGGGCCGGGGGACATCGGTTGGGGGATCGGACATCGCAGGGGGTGGGCGGGAGAAGGAGAACAGGGCTGGGGGATTGGACATCGCGGGGGGTGGGGGATTGGGCAGGGGGCAGGGGGGAAGGAGAACAGGGCCAGGGGACATCGGGCGGGGGATCAGACATTGCAGGGGGGGCGGGCGGGGGAAGGAGAATGGGGCCGGGGATCGAACATCACGGGGGGGCGAGGGGAAGGAGAACGAGGCCTGGGAGGGGAGATGGAGACTTTAAAAAACAAAACAAAAAAACCTACTTACCTGTCCTGGCTCATGCGCTGCTGCTGCCTCTTTAAAAATAAAAAAATGGCGGCCGCGACGGCTCTCCTCCAGAGCTCGTCGCAGCTCCCGTCTGAATAAGGGCGAGATCTTGCGTTATTCTTTACGCAAGATCTCCCCTCCTCTCCTCCAGATTTTCATACAGGTCTAGGAAGGCCCTCCATTTCTTTGACTCCTTGATTATCAGAGATTTTATGCAAAAAAAAAAAAAAAAAAAAAAAAAAAAAATTAAGAAGAAGAGATTTTAACTGAGTTTTAGGTTCTGGAATAATCTGTATCAGGTCAGGAACAGTAGGATTCTTAGAAACTCAAGAAAGAAGTGCTAAAGCAATGATAAAAGTAAGGATAGCAGGACAGTGAAACTGAAAATTGCCCAGACATTCATTAGAAGCAAGCTATTAATTATAGTTAAATAATGTTCATGCAAAGGAGGTGGAAAACCCCAATATTTTCCTGATTTGTTATTAACAGAGGAGGACTATTCTGCCAGGTATGGCTGTTCTAGTTTTATACTATGCCTGAGATGACGTCAGTGAAATCAATTCTTTTTGTGAAGAAACAACAACATCAACAACAATTCCATGAGTCCAACTTATCTTCCATTGATGGTTGATGAAAAGTCAGTGCATACAATAGAAATTTGCATGGTAAAAAGTAGGTTGTTCACCTACAATTCACCTACAGAAGCTTTGTGAAATTGTGGTGAAAGCAAGGATGGACAAATCTGTCTGTTTGGCTTTCCCGGCATTTGAATGATTACAGTCCCAAATATGAACTGTGTGAATTTTCATAAATTCTTTCAAAAATGAACTGAAAATGAAATTCTCACCTATCTGCACCAGCCCAATTCAATAGGTACTGCTATTCCCAGCATGCAGAAGACCATGATGTACCTGATTAGCATGTAGCAGTTAAGGATGACGAGTCTGTTAAAAAAGAGAGGTTGGAAACCTTATTAAACACTAACATGTTTGAATATACCAGGATTGAAGCTCAGACTTTTAAGAGCTGAGCATTCAATTTTTTAAAATCTCAAGTTTGCTTGGTCCCAAATATGGAGAACTTTGCAAATTATGATAAATTCTGATCAAAATTGAACTGCACCACAATTCTCCACCATCCCTAGATGAAAGTGAGTCTAGTCACCAAGCAGTCACTGTGTGCCAAATTTCATGGACCCACTGTACTATTTTCCCATTTGTCTGTGAATGGATATTAAATGCTAACTATCCCCTAAGTAAAAGAGGATGCATTGGAGAGACAAAGTACAGACAATTCATCATTGAGTGAGAGCTTGGGCCTCTTCAGCCATGGTTAGGTCGCTAACCCTTTTGTAGCAAATGGTTAGTGAACATGTTTAAACTGTGGTTATGTAGCTACCATGGTTAGGAATGGTTCACATAACATGCTAAGTCATGGTTCACATGGCATGTTAAGACATGCTTACCTCAAAATGCTTAACCACTGTAGCTTAGTGTGCCATCTGAACAGGGTCAAAACTAAGCTAGATGGACTAATAGTCTGACTCAGTATTCTGAGATATTCCGTCATGTGAGCCTTTACCTGCAATCTGAGAATCAAGTTCTCTCCCACTTCATACCCCCACCCTTCTCTCTGGCTTACAGTAGAATCAAATAAAAGCAAAACGTTTAAGTAAGAAGCACAAGAAATCCATAATAATATATTTTCTCAAGAGGGTAGCTGCATTAGCCTATTGCACAAAAAACAATAAAGAGCCTTGTGGTGCCTGGAAGATTAACACATTTATTCTGGCATAAACTTCATCAGATACATGGAGTATTATGGAGAGTTCAATTTTTTACACAGTACATGTGGTGGTGGTGGTGGGAAGAATTTTAAACTCTGAGGCCAGAAGGACATTCAGTTCAGAAAGTACTGTGAGTGACAATTAAATTATTAACAGTGGTCACTGACAGTGTGGATGTTGTTGCTAACAAACATCCTGGCACTAGGAAAGCCAATTAACACATAATGAGCCTGTTCAGACAGCACACTAAGCCATGGTTAGGCCACTAACCCTTTTGCAGCAAATGGTTAGTGAGTGAGTGAGTTTAAACCATGGCTATGTAGCCACCATGGTTAGGAATGGTTTATACAACACACTAATCCATAATGGCCTTGTTCAGACAACATGCTAAACCATGCCGCTTAACCTCAAAATGGTTAAGGGAATGCATTAAGGTTAATGCTTTCCCTTAACCAATTTGTGGTTAAGCAGCATATGGTCTGAACCAGGCCAATGTTTAGCTCAAAATTCTAAACCACTGTGGTTGAACAGGGCCAATGAGTGCTTGGTGGATGGACAGGCTACACTACTTTAAAAAAAAGCAAGGAAAGTAGCCCCACTCCTGAAATATTTCACCTGTCCCCTCCCTATTTATATATATTTCACCTCCCCCCTCCCTATTTAGGCAGTCATTTCAGCCAGGAGAAAGTATTGGTTGCTCTGACTTGTGGTGGCTATCCAGGGTGTGAAAGATCTTTTACAATATTTGCTACCCAATCCCTATAAACAGGAGATGCCAGAAACTGAAACTGGGACCTCCTATATGCAAAATACTCTCTCTATTACTGAGCTATGGTTCCTGCTGAATGTCATACATTCTAAATATATTTCACTTACACTTATTTTCAAGTTGTTAGGTTTGGAGTATGAAGATAACTAAACAGGAAATCCAACTTTAATCAAAAAGAAATACTGAAATGCTGTCACCATCTATTTTATTTTATTTTATTTTATTTACCCCTGCTCTTTATAGGCTATCCCCATAACACTATGAGTAACTCATGGAATAAACCAATAAAAATAAATCACATTATAACAAAATATGACAAAATGTAGCAAATAAAACTCACAATTAAGATCAAAACAGCAAAATTAAAAGAAGGAAGCAGAGTTTTTTTTTAAAAAAATACAGTGCTTAAACAATATTAAGAACCACAGCATAATTTAAAAGGTCTATTGGTGGTGGTGGATGAGAGGAGAGAGCTTTTCTTGGCACTGAAAAATGCATTAAAATAAGTTCCAGACAGTTGTGGTGAGGCCAGTGAAGATGGCAAAGTACTAGCTTAAGAACATAAGAAGTGCCATGCTGGATCAGACCGAGGGTCCATCTAGTCCAGCACTCTGTTCACACAGTGGCCAACCAGCTGTTGACCAGGGACCAACAAAGCAGGACATGGTGCAACAGCACCCTCCCACCGATGTTCCCGGGCAACTGGTGTCTTGGATACTGGAGGTAGCACCTAACCATCAGGGCTAGCAGCCATTGATAGTCTTCTCCAGGAATGTGTCCAACCCCCTTTTAAAGCCATCCATATTGGTGGCCATCACTACATATTGTGGTAGAGAATTTTATAATATAACTATGTGCTGTGTGAATTTGCACTCTTGCAGCTCTGTTCTATACCAACTGAAGCTCTTTGACTGCTTTTGAAGGCAGCCCCACATACAATGCAGTGCAGTAATCCAAACAGTAGATTACCAGGGCATGGGACACTGAACCCAAGTAGTTATAACTGGTGTACCAATCTAATGTGGTAGAGGGTTACTTGTGTCTGTAGTGATAGAGATGGACCAATGAGCACTCCCAAATTACAAACTTGGCACTTCAAGTATCAAGGGGAGTGCATTCCCCTCCAGAACAGATTGAATACCACTTATGTGGGCAGACACACAACCCACTAACAGTACTTCCACCCTGTCTGGATCAAACTTCAGTTTATGGGTTCTCATCCAGTCAATTATTCCAGCCAGGCACTTATTCAGCACTTTCACTGCTGTACCTAGGTTTGTTGCAAAAGACAAATAGAGTTGGCTGACACCACACTCTAAATCCCTGGATCACTTCATTCAGTTCATGTATATGTTAAACAGCATGAGGGATAGGATAGTCCTCTGTGGGAACTTAAAGCCTAAATATCATGGAGTTGAGCAGAAATCCCTTAGCAATGCCTTCTGGATATGCATGCCCATGTATTAAGTGGCTGGAGCATCTCCCCTATGAGGGAAGGTTACCACAACTGGGATTGTTTAGCTTGTAAAAAAGGAGGCTAAGGGGAGACATGATAGACGTGTACAAAATTATGCATGGTGTTGAGAATATCGATAGGGAGAAATTCCCCCCCCCCATCAAAATATTAGAACCTGGGGTCATCCCGTGAAGCTGATTGTTGGGAGATTCAGGACAAATAAAAGGAAATATTTCTTCACACAGCACATAGTTAAATTATAGAACTCACTACCACAAGATGTAGTGATGGCCACCTGTTTGGATGGCTTTAAAAGGGGGTCAGATAAATTTCTGGAGGAGAAGGCTGTCAATGGCTAGTAGCCCTGATGGTTGTGTGCTATCTCCTGTATTCGAGGCAGAAGCCTGTATGCACCAGTTACCGGGCAACATGGGTGGGAGAGTGCTGTTGCACCATGTCCTGCTTTGTTTGTCCCTGGTCGACAACTAGTTGGCCAATGTGTGAACAGAGTGCTGGACTAGATGGACCCTTGGTCTGATCCAGCATGGCATTTCTTATGTATAAGTCGGACCATGGAATGCCACCCATATTCAACTTGGACAGATTTCCCAGAAGGACACCATAGTTGATGGTATCAAAATCCACTGAACAGGTCCTAGAGGATCACACTCCCCATTTCTCTCCTGCAAAGGTCATCCCATAAAGCAATCAAAAGAATTTTATTACCAAAACCCTAACTGAAATGGATCTAGAAAATCAGATTCATCTAAGAGCACCTTAAATTCGCCAACAACCAATCACTCATATCTTCCCCAGAAAGAGAATATATGGCTTGTAGTAGCTGTACTACCACCTCTTTTAAGGAGGCTAGGACCACCTCCTCTGTTAAGGAATTTATCACCTCCTGGACCCAGTCAGTCATTTTGTCCCTGCTAGATGTAAAAAACACACACATGAAGGGCAAGAGTTCAGTAAGGGAGTTGTTGGCTGGACTTGGCCAAACACCTTATCCATCTCCTCAAGCCCTAGAAATTAAAAGTCCTTCAACTAAATAGACCCTGACATTGTCTTAGAACCCCATCCTCTAATTGATTTGCATTAATTATGATATCCAAATCATGGAATATTTGAGCAACATTGTTTGCAAAATATCTTGCAAACATGTCACAGAATACTATCAAAGGTCCTATTAGATCTCCTACTGGGTCAAAGCATAAAAAAACCTGAACTACTCAAAAAAGCTATGCTGGACGACACTGTGGGAATGCAATGGTGGTAGAGAAAAATTGTTTCTTTGCCACCATCACTTCCACAGAGTAGGAGTGATAATGAGTTCTTACTTCATTCTATTGTTAGCTATGGAAACAAGAATAGCATGAGATATGCATTATTCATTAGGTTTGTATCGTTTTTGTAGTGGGGCCTGTGAGCCTTTTTCAGCAACACTGCATGCAGAAATATAGTGGTGGTGAATATTTTCCTAATGTTGCGTTTCCATTATAGGAAATAATAAGCACCTGTCAAAACTTTGCTTGCCATGGTAAAGGCCCAGTAACTCTAGAAAAAGGAAAGAAATCCTACTCTTCCCCAAGTTAATCTATTGACAAATTCATGCTAGTAATGCATCTAGTCATCTGAAAAGTGTCTGTCTATCTGTCTGTTTGTTTGATAGAATTTCTTATTTTGGGTGCATTTTAAAAAAAAACATTAGGGGAAAGAAAACCATGAGAAGGACACACAGACATAACATAATGAAAATGCGGGGGTGGGGGGAATGTGGATGATTCATCCAATAAAACTGAATTAAATGCCTCTCTTGAAATGTGCTTGTGTCTGTGGCTCCAGAATCAAGGGGGGGGGGGATGAGGTTTCTGTACTGTAGCAATTCTTGCATTGTTTTTAGAATACTATTTTAGTTTTGTTTTGTTATTATATTTTAATTCTTACATTGCCTTGAATATGTCCCTCTGCATCACAACAGTTAAAGCTGCAGGAGCCCTGCCCTCTTGGCCAGTTACAAAAGAGGGCAGGGCTCCTTCAGCTTTAACTGTTGTGATGAAGAGGGATTTTTACCAGGTGCTGCATGCATACAAAGGACACCTGCTGAAATTCTCTTTTCTGTACAAATGTTAAAGATACAGGAGGCCTGTCGTTCTTTCCATATGGTCACGCTAGACATGGCTAAGTGTCTTTATTGATGAAGTTATAGACAATAGTTCCTTCCATTTTGCATTGGTCCCTTAATTCTATAACAACAATCTCAGGTGAGCAGGGGCAAACTCATCAATCTCTTCTGATAACAGTAAATAAGCAGCAACATGTTCTAAAGTGCTCATATATCTGGAAGACATGTTTAACAATCTTGGAGAAACAAAGGATTTGGAAAGCTTGCATCTTGATATGGTTGATCAACAGCAGTGGACCATGTTAAAACCAACAGAATGAAATTTAATAGGGATAAATGCCAAGTTCTACATTTAGGAAATAGAAACCAAAGGCACAGTTACAAGATGGGGGGATACTTGGCTCAGCAATACTACACACAAGAAGGATCTTGGAATTGTTGTAGATCGCAAGCTGAATATGAGCCAACAGTGTGATATGGCTACAATAAAGGCAAATGCTATTTTGGGCTGCATTAATAGAAGTATAGCTTCCAAATCACGTGAGGTACTGGTTCCTCTCTATTCGGCCCTGGTTAGGCCTCATCTAGAGTATTGCGTCCAGTTCTGGGTTCCACAATTCAAGAAGGATGCAGACAAGCTGGAGCGTGTTCAGAGGAGGGCAACCAGGATGATCAGGGGTCTGGAAACAAAGCCCTATTATTTTTATTTATTTATTTATTTATTTATTTATTTATTTATTTATATAGCACCATCTATGTACATGGTGCTGTACAGCGTAAAACAGTAAATAGCAAGACCCTGCCGCATAGGCTTACATTCTATTAAAATCATAGTAGAGCGATAAGGAGGGGAAGAGAATGCAAACAAGCACTGGGTAGGGTAAAACTAACAGTATAACAGTATAAAGTCCAAACAGCATCAAGTTTTAAAAGCTTTAGGAAAAAGAAAAGTTTTTAGCTGAGCTTTAAAAGCTGCAATTGAACTTGTGGATCTCAGATGTTCTGGAAGAGCGTTCCAGGCGTAAGGGGCAGCAGAAGAAAGTGGACGAAGCCGAGCAAGGGAAGTAGAGACCCTTGGGCAGGCGAGAAGCATGGCATCAGAGGAGCGAAGAGCACAAGCGGGGCAATAGTGTGAGATGAGAGAGGAGAGATAGGAAGGAGCTAGACCGTGAAAAGCTTTGAAGGTCAACAGGAGAAGTTTATATTGGATTCTGAAGTGAATTGGAAGCCAATGAAGAGATTTCAGAAGTGGAGTAACATGGTCAGAGCGGCGAGCCAAGAAGATAATCTTAGCGGCAGAGTGGTGGACAGAAACCAACGGACTGATGTGAGAAGAAGGAAGGCCAGAGAGAAGAAGGTTGCAGTAGTCCAACCGAGAAATAACCAGTGCATGAACAAGCATTTTGGCAGAAGAGACAGACAAAAATGGTCGAATCCTGGCAATATTATACCGGAAAAAATGACAGGATTTAGCTACTGCCTCAATATGAGGAATAAAGGAGAGCGAGGAATCAAATATAAAGCCAAGACTACGAGCTTCCTTGACTGGAGTAAGCGTAACATCATTGACAGTAAGAGAGAATGAGAGATGAGGAGGTGGTTGAGGAGGAAAAACGAGCAGTTCAGTCTTTGCCATATTAAGTTTCAAACGACGATGAAGCAGCCAAGCTGAGATATCTGAAAGACATGCCGAGATACGGTCGTGAACATCAGGAGAAAGTTCCGGAGATGAAAGATATAATTGAGTATCATCGGCATACAGATGATATTGGAGGCCATGAGATTGAATAAGCTTACCCAAGGGCAACATGTATAAAGAAACAGTAACGGGCCAAGCACCGAGCCTTGCGGAACCCCTACTGAAAGGGGAAAGGAGGAAGACAAGCTGCCATTAGCCAACACGCTGAAAGAGCAACCCGCTAGATAGGAGGCAAACCAGTTATAGACCGAGCCACAAAGTCCAAGGTCATGAAGGGAATCTAAGAGAAGATCATGATCAACCGTGTCAAAGGCTGCAGTTAGATCAAGGAGAGACTGAAAGAACTGGGCATGTTTAGCCTGGAGAAGAGAAGATTGAGGGGAGACATGATAGCACTCTTCAAATACTTACAAGGTTGTCACACAGAGGAGGGCCAGGATCTCTTCTTGATCCTCCCAGAGTGCAGGACACAGAATAACGGGCTCAAGTTAAAGGAAGCCAGATTCCAGCTGGACATCTGGAAAAACTTCCTGACTGTTAGAGCAGTACGACAATGGAATCAGTTGCCTGGTGAGGTTGTGGGCTCTCCCACACTAGAGGCTTTCAAGAGGCAGCTGGACAACCATCTGTCGGGGATGCTTTAGGGTGGATTCCTGCATTGAGCAGGGGGTTGGACTTGATGGCCTTGTAGGCCCCTTCCAACTCTGCTATTCTATGGTTCTATGATTTTATGTGCAGTGGGTTGTTGTTGTTTTTTAAAGAAAGGTAAGAGTTGGAACACTAAAGTAAAGATATTCTACTCAAGTGGAATGTACATTGTAATTCTATAAATGTTTACTTTGAAAGAAGTCCCCATTGTGTTCGGTGGTATTAATTCCTAACACAGGATTGCAATCATAGTGTTCTCTACCTGGGATTCAAATTTGTTATAATGTTTTAACAATGGCTAGTGGCCCATAGAAATGAATTAGACCTACTGAATATCCGAGCAACACAACGATCCCTATTGTGCTTCAGGTTTCCTTTGTGGTTTAGCCAAATTCTCCTCCCAATGGAAGAATCCAAAGACTTCGTGTTCTAGTCACTGTGACATAAGTTATGATGACATATTACTTTCATATGCAAAGAAACCCCACAACCTCATTGGTAAAACCCATTGTGATGTCATTGGTCCTCCTTATGAGATCAGAAAGAATGTTGTACACCACAGAACCAATATAAGCTGCGAGACAGTTGCTACATAGACATAAAAAAGCTAACAGTGCTTTCTAGGACCACAGGCGGTGGGGGGAATCCAAGTATCTTGGCAGGCCATGGGTGGCAGGAGGTGTGCATGTTGCACGACATGTCCCTGTTGCCCAGGGTATAATTGGTGCGTTGTCTGCTTAAGATGGCAACGATCCTTGTTTAGCAAACAATCAAAGGAATGCTGCATGTGTTGGCGTTTCCTGTTCTCCAGTGAACGGAACTGTGACTGCTGCCACTGCCCACATGTCGAAGATTCAAGGTGCCAGTGGTGCCACTGCTCATGTGCAGAGAACCCTAATTGCCGCTGCTGTTGCTGCTCCTGTGCCAATAACAGACACTGCAAGTGGTTGTGTTGTACGGATGAGAACAATGACTGCCAGTGCTACGAAAGCAGATGCTGCAATTACCTCGCCTATTTACCGTACAGGCACCGGTATAGAGCCAAACTGTAAGTGTCATCAAATGATGATTTTATTAATTTGTTGCACTGGTTTTCTTGTACAACATCTTTATTGCTCTGTGACGATAATAAATCAAATTCATTTATCCATTCATCAGACTATTACTTCTTTTTGGACCATAAGAAGCTGCTTTATACCAGGTCTACTTGACTGGCAGCTCCTCTCCAAGGTTTTTGGACCTGCTATACGATCTTTAGATGAGGATGAGGATATGCTGGGAATGTTGGGGGCTGAACATGGGGCCTTCTGCATGCAAAGCATGTGCTATGCCTGAAGGGCTTTGATCCTTTTAGGATGATGCAGCACCACTGGTACTCTACTTCCACACAGTTCATTGTTTCTGAGAACCTGTAGAAAGAGAAGGGAGGAGGAAAGGCTGGAGCAGCAACTGGGATGTGTGAAAAGATTGCAATGAGCGAAATCTGCTTAGTGAAGGAAAGCAGATGAAAACACACACATTAGACTCTAATAAAACAGAAATGCTAATTGCTTCTGTACAGGGAAAAATACTAAGGCCAGAGCTGGCATGTAAAAGAGTAATGTATTTTTCACAGTGTTCAGTAGTGGCTGGAGCCCATTTGGCCTGGTGGGTCAGTTGGAGCAACCAGGTCTTGGTTTCTGTAACTCTTCTCTTACAAAGACTTTAAGGACACTTAAGTGCCTTCCTTGAACTCACATTTGTCTGCTCCATTTTCTCCATATAAAGCAAATGGATCACCATTTTGGAATAGAAACTGGTTTGAGGCCATAGTGAAGGAGGGATGTTACTCCCTTCTTAGTTCCTGGCTACTTAAGTTGCATGGGCTCCTAAACAACATTTTGGCAACTACTGCACACAACAAGCTCACCAAACCATTAACCTGAGTAATAGATTACTAATAGACAATGCATTAATTATACTGCAGGAGCAAACTACAAGTTCAATCACAGCTTTTAAAGCTCAGCTAAAAACTTTTCTTTTTCCTAAAACTTTTAAAACTTGAATTGTTCTGACTTTTATACTGCCTGTTTGGTGCATTCTCTTACCCTCCTTATTATGATTTTATTAGAATGTAAGCCTATGCGGCAGGGTCTTGCTATTTATTGTTTTACTCTGTACAGCACCATGTACATTAATGGTGCTATATAAATAAATAAATAAATAAATAATAATAATAAATGTGGGAAAGGAGTCAAGTATAATACCATCTAATTTTCATTTAGCACTTCAGCTTCAGAACGCAAATTTAGAGGGGGCTTCTTACATACATTTCAAATAGTGCACCTTTGTTGGTCTTGTTGAGAAATTACAGTAAAGTGACTATTACTAATTGTAGTTTTTGGCATCTTAAAGAGAAATATATCAAGATTATAGAGCTGCAAAACAGTGTTTGTAGTTTTGGTAAACTAGAACTGGGTGGTCTAATCCCATTGCCTTTTCTTTTAGCTTATACAGACATGTCAGAGGGTGTGTCGACTACACTGGGACAGTTGTACCTTTGTACAATCCCACTCTTCTCCATGCTGTATCAACATTAAACATCTTATCATTAGTAATACAGTCTGTCTCAATGTATAACTGACTCAGCAAACAACCGTATTAATCTTTTCCCCACAATATAGAAAAGAACATACCTGCTACCCGAGCTAACATGTTTTTCTAAGCTAATTCCAAATTCAAATAGTCTGAATCAGACTCCATTAAGGACCACAGGAGAACTTGATGGGATCTAGAGCTGGATGCCTCTCATTTCACTTTAGGTTTTTGGTTGAATCAGAGGGAGGGTTTTGGGGCCAAACTTTCCCAAAGGGAAACCATTCACAGGGGGAGATGAGAGAGCTTATAACCTTGAGACTAGAGGGGACTTCTTATATTTCCCCATTTTTCATTCTCTTTCTTTTTAAATCAATCTGTTTCCTTGTTTCCTTTTTAAAATCCATCAGCTTTGCAAATGGAATGGCAGCAGCAACAGAACTCTGGCCACTCTCACAGTTCACATTTTCTAAACCAATAACTAGGAAGTGATCCCTTAAACAGACAGCAACATCATTTTACAGAAATGTTTCACACAACACACTCTCCTCCCCTATATTTTCTTGTCCTCCACCACCCCAGTTTGTTTTACAAATTCAGCTGATCTGGTGGTTTGCAGTTCCACCTTGGCTAAGAGCACACCTCTGCTGTACTTGGTATCTTTGCAGAATCTTATTACTTCTGTTGGACATTTGCTTCTGCTCTGTCAAGATATCTCACAAACCCAAGCACTCCTTCAGCATCTGCTGGAAACTCATTGTCTAAAGAGTAATAAGTAGTATGTCCCTTGCCATGACCCAGATGTTTATGTTTCTCAGATGGCAGCTCCTACAATGTATTCTGTATTAGTAACTGATCAACTTGCCTCCTTAACTCTGGGTCATTCACTTCCACCAAATAGACTGCCGAGCCCAACTTTCTTTTTACAATGCCATTCTCCCACTTCTACCTTCCCCTCTCATTTTGGAATAAAACCTGGTGACCCAGAACAAAAACATGGATACCTTGTGTAGCTGAGTTCAGAACATTTAAATCAGTAGTCAATGACTTTAAAAAGCTCTGAAGAACTTTTCAGAGTTGTAGCTTGCTTAACACATGAGTGAACTTCAAGAAATCAAAACAATGTACTGGGCTGGATCCAGACTTGGTCAAACTTAGAGTAAATCCACTGAAATCGATGGGACTCTTCTCTTCACACACACACACCCCAAAAAACCACCAAATAGGAGGGAAAACAGTGTTTTCCAAACCAGAGAATGAGCTGGCTGGGCAGAATCTGGAAAGCCAGAGATTGGGATGTTTGGGACACCATCATGGGATTCCAAGCAGCTGGTCACTCTTGAAGTTTCTCTCAAATCCATCAACTGAGAGACTTGTTTCAGTGTGCATCTCAATGTGCCTCTTCACAGAGCTGGCTCTGCATCCTGTCATGCCATTAAAAAGTTTATGTGGGTTGGGACTTGGATATTGGCCAACTTTCAACTAGAGTATTATGGTGGTGTTATAGGCTCCACAGATGTTCAGCCTTTTTGGAATCCATCCAAAGAGAGAGCTAGAGTCTCCAAAACCCAAGGGCAGCCCAGATCAGTCACTGTTATCAGACCAGGAGGAGCCTGTGCCCTTGGGGAGAGGCAGAGGCTGAGCAACACTTTGGCCCTGAGGAGTGTTGTCACCTCAAATGAGAGGCCAGCAGGGCTCTCATGAGAAGGAGTGCTCACTTGCAAAGAAGGACTCCCCAGGGAAATGAGACTCCTCATGAGTAGGGCTGTGACCAGACAGCTCAAATGGACTGCAGCTGACACCTGGGTGAGACTCAGCAGGCTCTGGTGTTAAAATAATTCACTATCTGCCTAGCCAGTGCTGGAAACAGTATTGTTCTTTCATCTCTTGTGATTGATCCTCTGAGCTATTGATCCTTGGACTGCTTCTTGACCCTGCTTCTGGACTGTATAACACATCTGACTGCCTAACTGCGTTTTGATCTCTGCCGGCTATCTTGACCATTCCTACCTTAATCTAAACCCCACTGGATAGAAACCTGTGTGCTTGAACATGTGCCTGCTTCGTTATTTGGCTTTTTGGTTAGCCTGTTCATTCAGAGGCCCTGTTCAGAAGACACCTTAAACCATGGCTTTAACCACAGTGAATAAGGAAAAAACCTTATTCATTGTGGTTAAAGCCATGGTTTAAGGTGTCTTCTGAACAGGGCCACGGTCTGCTGCAGCTAATGCAGGACATCTCTCAGCAGGAGCTGAACCATGCCTATGCGTGATGTTGGCCCTTGGAGCTTATATCACCCTATGCTATAGTGCACACCAATACTATATACATACTCACACCAGTCACATGCATCACCAGCCTTGTGGCTCCAGCTGCAGAGTCTCTGCTGTGAGTGCTCATGGTTTGGGATTTATTTATTTATTATTGCATTTTTATACTGCCCAATAGCCAAATCTCTCTGGGTGGTTTACAAAATTAAAACCATGGAAACCATGCAAAATATAAAACAAACAGTATAAAAGCATAACATAAAAAAAAATATAAAAACATAACCAGGATAATCAGGTTTCTTGTGTTCTTCTTCAATACCATTCTCTTGAAAATACCATTCTTGCCTCTGAATATAAAATTCAAAATATTTTTCTTTTCATTAAACTGAAAGCCTTCTGTGCTTCCACAAGTCCCTGCTAGCCGTACACTTCCAACTCACATTCTCTCAATCAAATAACCAGGATGTGGTCTCTTAAAGATAAAGCATCTCTATTTACAGAACTATTCCACATACCACATATACTACACCATCTCAAGGATCCTAGAAGAGTTATATTTTCAAGAGTCACTGGCACCTGGAACACCGGCATAAGAGCTTTCCTGGTGACTCAGGGAGAAAAACCTTGCTGAGATATCTCCAGCAAAACCTCCCTTCTTCTACTGCCAACACTATTAATCATGTAAATTGGGTTACTGGGGGAAGAGATGGCAAGAACAGGGAAGAAAGAAAAACCCAAAACTCTGACTTGGATTAAGTCTAAGCCAAAGGGCAATTTGGGGAAGATGCCACTTGTTTTAGCTACACTGTTTCATAGTGTAGCCAGTACATTCATACTATGAACTAGGTAACTACAAACACTGGTGGCATTGCAAGCTATAACTCAGAAGTCTTTTCATTATTTTTATTTTTATACCCAGGCGCAGAATGGAAGGCGATCCATCTGCAATTTCACTGGAAAAGGAACCATCAGGACATGCATTTATTGATCAGCTTATTTGTCCAGTGTGCCAACGGTTGTTTCTCCGCCCATTCATGTTGCCATGTAATCACTGCATTTGCGATCAGTGTATAATGAGGACCCAACTTAGGTCCGAGGTCACAGAAAACTTCTACATCATCACATGCCCAACTTGCAAGAAAGCACACTTCCTCCCATTTGCTAAGAAAATACAGCTGAGGATGAATTACCTAAGGGCCAGATTGGCTAGGGCATATATGCGCCGATATGGTTTCCTAAGGTGGAGGTTTGACAGAAGCCATGAACCAGTTTATTGCCAACTTTGCGACCTGCGGCGCAAGGCCACCAAGAGATGTGTGACATGTCAACTGAATTACTGTAACATTTGCTTGAGGAACTTTCATCAGGATGTCTCCTATCAAAATCATGTCTATTCCAAAATCGGTGATGAAATCTGGGAAGAAAAAAACTGCCTGATACATGCTGATTCAATGCTCTCCAAATACTGCCTTGATGACCATGAACTAATTTGTGAATATTGCGCTGATGCACATCACACTGATCATGATACAGCTGCTTTGCCAGTGGCATGTTCGAAAATGTCTGGTGAATTATTCAATGCTATTGCAAAGTTTAAAAAAGGTTTCTGTTTATATTTTAATTCTTTCCTTTCTGTTTAATCTGTTATTAGATACTTTCTAAGTACAATGCTAAACAGTAAACACATCAGTGCTTTCTCCAAGAGTCCATCAGTAGAAATGGGAACAAGTTGGTGGATTCTGAACACAGGAGAAGAAGCTATTCAGCAGTGTGGTCCATTAACATCTAGTTTCAAACCTTTAGGCCCTTTTAGCATGTAACAATAACCCATCAGTATAAAAACCAATGGGTTGTTGGAGACAAGGGTGTGTACTGTCTGCAGCACACCTGCCTCTTCTGCTTTTATTCTGTGACCCACAATCAGCTCCACCATAGGTTGTGAAGTGTGATGTGTGAACAAAACATCACTGGTTAACTGCTGGGTTGTTCAGCCCCTAAAGTCTAGGTTCACATGTCAGACTCTACAACCTGCAAAGGAACTAATTGTGGGTTGTGGAGTAAAAGCAAAAGATTGTGAGTTGTGGAGTAAAAGCTCATGCACAACAACCCATTAGTATAGATTGATTTATTACATTTTTCTACTGCCCAGCAGTCAAAGCTCTATTGACAACTGAATGACAGCTGATGGGTTGTCACTACATGTGAATCAGGCCTTAAAGAGCCAGTATGCTTCCACTACTCATAGCACACACTTTCAAGATATTGAGGTAACAAAGGACCATATGTTAACACAGGAGCGGGTACCATGTTTCATTCCCCACTCTTGCCAAAATTTGGCAGTGTGGCAGCAAAGTAACCAGTGGGTTTTCCACTGAATTTTGGTGGTGTGATGTGATGGAGAATAAAAAAGGCCAATTTTTGCTTTAAAACAAGCTAAATTTGGTCCTTTACAGCCTCCGTTGTGTCTTGCCACCACCCCCAAAGTTGCCACCCCTTCCTAACAATTAGCTTCCATGAACCAACCATTATAGCTTTGAATGTAAGCTGTAGGAAAGCAGCTGGATGCAAAATAGTTTTACTGGAGAATACAACCACACAACACTCTTAAGTTGGGTACTTGTGTTCTCCTTTCTCACTTCCTCATTAAGATGAAGGGCTAGGAACTCCACTCAGAAGCAGTCAAAGCCAGCCTACTCCGCATCTCCCTTTCTTGGCTGTTGCTACTAGGTGGGGCTGGGATAGTAGCCCAGGGAACACATTTTTCCTTTTTTCCTTGGCAGCCAACAGCAGCCCCAGAAATAGTAGAGCCCTGCAATTAAACATGCTATACCCCACACTGCAATGGGACTTAAAACAAGTAAGTATTAGTTTGTATGTGCATTGATATTTTTATCTATAAATTACCAAATGAGTAGTAGATAAAATATTGAGACATCTATATCTTCCATGACCTTCTGAAACTGTAAATGCAACCATGAGTGTCTGATTTGCACAAAATTTGCATGTGCTATGCAAATGTAGAAATAAATGTTCTAATTTATACAAAAATACAGTACCTTTCTCCACAGTGTGAAAGACTATGACTTGTCTGTTCAGGCTGCTGTTATGATGTTAACTATTGATGGACAACAGTCCTTACAGTTCTTTATCTTTAAACCAGAAGTGAATAGGGCAGCCTTTCATGCAGAGGACACCTTCAAATAGAAGTTGGTCCTTTGGCATCCCTTCAAATAGAGGACTGCCCTCTATTAGAGGTCACCCTAAGCTGTAGTAGCAAAGCTTCTTCTCCCCCCCCCCCAAAGTGTCTCTTTCCCTGCCATTGCAAGGGGTGGCAGCAGCAACTGTGTTGGCAGCCTGGACGCTATTGTATATTGTGCTCTAAAAAACCCTGGATATTTGTGTGTATGGAAAATGGTGGCCAAAACAAAAATAAGTGGTGGAGAATATTTGGGGGGGGGGGGGGAATCTGCAAAGTGACATTCTTTTTCTATGGTGACAGGAACATTTTGGCTCAGCTCTATGTTCAGGAAGGGGATTTACATAGGGGTCAAAAGAGCAAGGGAAAGTGTTAAGGGCCATTCCTCCTTTCCCATGGCTCTAGTCACTTCTTTAAAACATTGTGGAACTTCTGATCATTAGTCACCAGCATCATGTCTAGTTTGGTCCTGCGTCTTAATTGGATTAATGCATTTCCCCCCTCCCCCAAGGATAATACTTGAAAATACAGTTTACAGTGGGTAATGAGATGCTGGTATGTCATAAATCTCCTTGAAGTGAACCATAGTGAAGCCACATCTTCAGTTGGGGATTACTACCTTGGAATGCAAGAGGTCTATTGGTCTAAATGTGGTCGGCCTGTGATAAACCCTAAATTACTTTAAATTGTTTCTGTAGTTTGTGAATAGATAGAGTATGTTTCAGAACGACAGTGACATAATGATTATCCTGGTTTCTGTGTTGCAGTCCGATATGTCATTGATAACGATCTAATGGAGATCCTTGTATTAAAAAACAATTTTAAGTCCTATAAAGAAACGAAAAGGAGGGAGATCAGGAATGGTTTCATCAGGTTACGGAACATACTTCTGGATCGAGAGAAAGACATGATGGAGGCAGTAGAAAACCTTGAAATTCAAAAACAGCAGGCACTTTATGAGTTTGCAGAATACACAGCAAAGAAAATTCACGAGATGGACAGCCTCATGCAGTATTCCAAGGAAGCTTTAAAGGAAAACAGCCAACTTGCATTCCTTCAATCTGCAAATTCCCTTATAAATGAAATAGAAGACTCAATGGCTAATATTTACCAACCTAGCCCACATCTCAGGGAAGACCCTATTAAGCATCTTAAAGTCAACTTTGATGAACTTGCAGCCAACTTAGATGGCATTTTCCCATCATTTACAACTAGACAATATTATGAAAAACTAAACAAATGCCCTTATCCTTGCAGCTCTGATGTTATGATCCCAAGGCTTGTTTCCAGTGCGCACGTTCCAAACGCACTAGGAATGAACCGAAGTCAGTCTTTAGCATCCTTTGCTTCATTGGCTGATAGAAGTACAATAGGCAGTGAGATGGGTATAAGGCCCAAATCATTACCTCCTAATGTGAGAGATAGTGGCATGTATGCAGTTTGGCATGCGTCACCAGATGCTGCAAGAAATGGAAGAAGCTATGAAACCCGTGGTATTTATTACAATCCAGAATTACTTGAAGAACCTCCTTCTTCAATTCCTGGCCTTGTTGTTGTTTACCAAACACTTGTCTATCCCACTGTGGCTAAGGTAAGAAATTTTATAAAATGTGTTTTGCACTCTGATCCTATAGTCCTTGATAGCATTAGGAGATGGATACCCCAATCCTGATGAGGCTGGAAAGACTTGAGTCTGAAAAAGTTACATGAATGTATCCTTTATTCCCTTTTCCTCTTGGAGATCTATCTATCTATCTATCTATCTATCTATCTATCTATCTATCTATCTATCTATCTATCTAAAGCAGCAGCTGCTCTAGAAATGTGGATACAGATTTCAAAATGTTGGGTAGGGAATCTACCTCAGAACTCTCTTACAAACCTCTCATCATGTTAAAAGAAATAAGTTCAAAACCCCATTTCTGAGAATCCCCTTTGGCTTTCCCATGGCTTCTTTTCACACCACTCTCACAATGAAGAATCCTTGTAGACAGGCTGCCTTGCATTCATGGAAGGGACTCCAATCCAGCAGAGGCTCCTATGGGAGGAAGGGAGGGAGAAGTGATTTCTGATGATTTCTCCCTTTCACCTATGCCCCCAGCCAGTGAAGCTTTTCAAGGTGCACAGGGAAATGCAAGGAGAAGGGAGACTGCAAAAATCATCTCTTGCCTCATAACTTCCACTGATACCTCTCATGAGCAAAATCCATGGGGCGTTTGGATACAACTCAAGATTATGTTCCTCCTGGGCATTCTGATCAACATCAGATGTCATACTTCAAGTTCCCCTGCTAATTGAGATAAAGCAGGGGTATGGGATAAGTTAAGTGAGCCTGTCAGGCAGGAGATTCTCAGTCATGGTGACAAAATTGTGGAATCTCCTAAGGTAAAACAGCCCTGGCTTCTTTCTTATGTTCATTTCACTGTCAGGTCAACTTGTGACTATTTATGGAGGCTTATGGGGAAGGAACACCAAAAGGGATCAGTGATTTCCACCATCTCCAAATTTTACACCCCATTCCCACAAATTCGTCAGTAGGCTTCAGGCCTCCTTGCCTCCCCACCCCGCTGCACCCAAAGAACCACAAACAATGAGTCAAAAGTTTTCGGTTAAGCAAGCCTATGTTGATCAAAACTCTGGTTTTTTCTGAGCATTTTTGGAAAACTATTGGGAAGAGTTGAGTTTCCCAACCACCACCCCTGAAATTTCTGCATATTTCAGGTAGGGGGAAAACGGTCCTGGGGGAACTTTTTGTAGCATAAAAATGTGCAACCCACATCCATCCTCCCCTTTTTCAAAATGGGGTGGGGGAAGGTTTCAAGGATTTCACAGGGTAAGGGAAAATGTTGGGTGTGGAGGCAAGAACACCCCAAAACATAACACAGGAAGGCTGCTGCTGCTGCTGCCCTTGTTGTAAAGCAACATCTAAAGGCAAGTGAGTGGTGAAATTCAGCCAAAGTTTTCCTTGGAGACTTTCAACTGAATTCTAGTTTCTTGATTCTCACAATGGTAATTTAACATGAATATACCAGTTGCATAAACACCTATTGGCTGATGTCTATGGTATCTTTAGAAATTGAGTGTATTATCATGTGGCAGTGAATGCCTCCCTTACCATGGTCGTGTTACATATCACACGTTCCCTGCCCTGACGCTCTCACCACACACATTCTGAGTCTACCTACCAAAACCAACTCCCACTTGTACCATTCATGGAAGATGTCTTAATAGATATAATAGCAAAGTGAAAGACCCATACCTCTGAATACCAGATGCCACTGAGAAGGCAACCTGAAATATTATTGTCTGTATGCCCTGCTTGCAAGCTTCTTAGGGTCAAAGTACACATTACATTAGTTGTGCAGCATGTAGCTTGATGCTTATCTCTCTCCATTTATTTATTTTACTCTTGAGTAAGTGTGTGCAGCTCCAGTTTGGATTAGGACAAAAATCCCCCAGATAGGTAACAAAAAAGAAAAGGCCTCCATCTTTCTTTTTTAAAACTTGTGTTTGGCAGTGTGTGTGTGTGTGTGTTTTAGGAAGCAAACATTGGGGAGTATGGAAAGTTTAATCATCCATTCCTGATTTGCAGCGGTCCCAGTCTAAATCAGAGCTACGCACACTTACTGAAGTGTAGATACACACAGTTTATCCTCAGACTTCATATTCCACAATTAACACAATATGTAGTTTGTTCTTTAGTTTTAAACATTTACAGAGAGCAGGCATTGAAATGGTGGACAGTGTTCTAAAATATCTGTATTGCCTAGGAATTCCAAAGATTTTGTTTTTGAAAAATCCACAAATATTTATTGCTCAAACAAACACAAAAACTAGAAACCTTACATGTTTGTGATATTAATGCTGTCAGCTCAGAACATGGAAATTTCTTCAGTGCTATATGTGTCTCTGTTCTCCTTAGATTTACTGGACGTGTCCTACAGAACAAGTAGAGAGCTTTGAGGTTGCTTATTATGAAGTAATTGATGAAGGTGCAGCTGAAAATTTAATCCAGCCACAACTTGTAGGAGTACTGACAGGGATTGTACAACAGAATCTGGAAATACATAATCTGACACCTAATACAGAATACCTCTTTAAAGTTCGAGCTGTCAATGACAATGGAGCAGGCGAATGGAGTGACATTTGTAAGGTACAATCTAGTCCTTCTCACATATGCTCTTCTGCTGTTGAGACCATATATAGAAATCTCTCTCTCTCTCTCTCTCTGTCTGTCTCTGTCTCTGTCTCTCTGTCTCTGTTTGTCTGTCTGTCTGTCTGTCTGTCTGTCTCTCTCTCTCTCTCTCTCTCTCTCTCTCTCACACACACACACACACACACACACACACACACACACACACACACACACACTGTCTTCCCTCTTTTACATTCAGCAGAGGAGGAAGGTGGGAAAAGAAAGCCAATTCTGGCCTTTGCTAGACCTACCGCATATTCCAGGATGGAGGAGGGGTGATCCCACGTTGTGAATAATTTGAGATCCTGCCCTAATTTACACATCAGGTGAGGTGACCTCAACAAGAACGTCATTGCGCCTGCCATTTTTTTAAAACCTTTAAAGGGCCGGCTGTGCATAAGCAATAAACAGTAAGGTGTGGTGTTTTGTTTTTTAATTGATTTCCCCACTCCACCCACCCTGCCCCTGCTGGAGCACTGCGCTCCGTGTGTGGCTTCCTGCTCCATGCGAGTAATCATGTCGAGCTGGGAAAAGCTGCAGAAATGGGCCACACACTCGCGGTCTCGGGCTCACAAAAAGTGGAGCCAAAGGGGTAGGCTATATCCTGGGGCCAGAGAGGGTTGATCCCTGCCTTAGCCCAGGATCCCCTGTGCGTCATCAGGACGCACAGGGATGATCCCGGGTATCACCCCAGTATATAGCCTGGTCTAGCAAAGGCCTCTGTCTTCAGACAGCATCGACTAGCATCCAGGTGACCTAAGAATAGTTAGGAAGCTAGAAGTGTTCTCTCTGTTACAGAACCTCACTGTTGACAGTGCCTGATGAGAAGCTGTTTAAAGCTTTAAATAAAACTGAACACATTTATTTGTAGCAGTGTTCACTTCCTCATATCACAGAGGAAGTGAACAATGAGATGATTGAAGGTCTTTCTTAATGTGAGAGCTTCACTAATGAATAGGGATGTCTGTTGCTGGAAAATCCAGTTCTTTTGGGGCTTACTGGATTTATGCAGCACCCAACTTGGCATTTGTGAGCTGAGCCATTGGTTTCATCCCAAATATGGGAACTCAAGGTGTGTGTGTGTGTGTGTGTGTGTGTGTGTGTGTGTGTGTTCATAAAAATCAATTTGTGCAAATTACAGGCGAAAACTTATGCAAATTTTTTTTATATACTGAAACAAACAAACAAACAAAACCAAGCCCTGGAAATCCATGAACTGACCCAACTCAGTGTAGGTCTAGTCAGGCCAAATCACAAGAAAGGCTGATTAAAGTTCAGTGCATTTGACGTATTCCTCTAACAATTGCTAATGAATGCATTTGTGCAGCATATGCACAGTTCTAACAATTCAACAGGGGTAATTGTCCACAGTAGCTGGGGTACATGTGGAACACCTTTGATTTCCTCATACTCCATCTGCTGGTGACTAGAGTTGCCACTTAAAGTGGAATAAAACATGGAGGTGGTTTTTCAAGCAAAATATTCATGGAATTTTGAGAAACACTGAAGACACTTTTATAAGACTAGTCGAATTCAGAGAAGTAGTGCACATCCCCATTCAGGACAAATGGTGGGTGGGGACCCAACTTATATTTACAGTGGGAGTGGAGGGAGAGGAAGGAAGTACTGGCCATTTCTTTATTAAGGTTTGTAATAGCACTGATCAGGCCATTTTTTTCCCAATTGGGAAGAAAACATCAAAGTCTCTGTTGAGTGGCTCCGATGTCAGTGGGGTTATGTATCTGATCTGCATTTCAATCATACCCCTAAAAGAGTTATCCAAGCTGCTGAACCTATTTTGTGGGACAGGATTCCCAGAGGAGATTAACAGCCCTGCTGACACTAGAGCCACCAGCTTCCATTGTGATAAGGCCTAATCATCCATGCACCTGGGAGCAAAACATACATGGTCAGTAACTTATTGGTCTTTTTTTTTTAAAGCAAGCAGAAGGGTAATATTTTAAATAAAATGGAATCCTGGGGAACTTTAATAATGGGGCAGAATTTTCAAAAGAATTTCTCAACTGCAAAAGAGGAAAACAGAACTTAGAACTACAATCCTCATGCTGGCTCTGGTACAACATGTTAATTCTATTGACATATTTGGCTCTTTCTTATTGTATTCCTCCTCCCCCCACTTTCTTAAGTGACATGCTGGGATACAATATTGATTGTATACAATATTGATTTTCAGCCTGTCAATCTAGAATTAATATTTATGAAAAACACAAACTTAACATCTGTCATATTGATGCACATTGTCATATTGATGCATTTCCATAGCAAATGAAAAAGGTAGTGAGGTGCCCTGGGTACACATAACCCCTCAAACTTGGAGACTTATGCATATCTAGTGCATGATGGACAGAGGGTGGAGGGGATCCTCTCCTCCATGCTCTGTCTACCCTGCAGATGTTGCTTTATTTGAGTGTCTATTAGGGAAGGTTCAGAGTAGGGCTGTGCATGGACCCCCCCAATCCACTTCATGGCCCGATCTGGAAAATCCGGATCAGGCCCGATCCTCTTCTCTCTGCTCCGCCCGTCTCCCGTCTTCGCTGCCGTCGCCACATGGACGGCGGCAGCGGCGCAAGATAAGCCACCTCCCCACCCCCTTCCCTGTGTCTGTCGTTGCGGGCTTCAATTGAGGCCCCAGTTGAAGCCAGAAGAAGCCTCGGCCTTCACTTCCAGCTTCAACTGGGGCCTCAATTGAAGCCCGCAATGGATGCAGGTAAGCGTCCCTCCTCCCTGCTCCCTTACCTGGCACCATTGCCACCGCCACTGCATAGATGGCGGCGCCAGTGGTGTCAGGTAGGCCAGCCCCCCGCCCCCTTACCTGTGTCCATCACGGGCTTCAATTGAGGCCCCGGTTGAAGCCAGAAGAGGCCTCGGCCTTCACTTCCAGCTTCAACCAGGGCTTCAATTGAAGCTTGCGATGGACACAGGTAAGCGTCCCTCCTCCCTGCTCCCTTACCTGGTGCCACCACCGCTGTCGCATGGATAGTGGCTCCGGCAGCGCCAGATGAGTCCCCCTCCCCCCACTTACCTGCAGGTGGAGCTCCGGATTGAGGCGATCCTCTTCGCCTCGATCCGCAGCCCCCCCCAACTCTCTTCGCCTCCGCCTTTTCCAGAGGCAAATCAGGCAGCCTCGCTCCTGCTGCTCTGAACCGAAGAGAAGCGGAGCACAGCCCTAGTTCGGGGGGGGGGAGGCCACACATCACATAGGAAGCAGCCTAAAGCAGCTTCTGTGGTCTCTTCCTGTCCCACCCCTAGAAACACCCCTTTTCACTCTTTCCATGCTTGGTTTTATGAGTATGGAGAGGCAATCACCATGGTTCACTCTGTGCTGGATGCAAGAGGTTTCCTGGCTCCCATCTTGGAGCGCTGCCTCGGAGCCAGAAAACTGAAAAAAAATATGTTGCCCTTGAGATGCTATCCAGGGGACATTGGATTGCTCCCTAAGAGTTTTTTTTTTTTTAAAGGAAACTAATACAAACTCCTTTGCTATGAAATTGGAATATTTTTAATTGCAAGAATGATGATGTAGAGAGAATCTTTTCAAAAGAACCTCATTGATATAGAAAGGAAATATTAGTGAACAATATTCCATGGAAACAAAAGGTATTTTATTTAATAAATAAACCCTTAAAGTATATTTTTCAACTTAGCAAATTGTTCGTTGTTATTTAATATGAACTACCAAGCCATTTCATAAATTCCTAGACCTAAAAACACACTTCTGAAATGAAGTGATTTTTTGTTTAACAAAAACAATTTTTTTTTTCATTCTCCTTCAAACGTCAACACATATTGAGCTGCCTCCTTAGTATACTTTTATTAGCGAGCTGTTCTGGCAGCTAGAACATTCACCATGTTATTTAATTTTAAAATGCCCCAAATCTTTGAAATTTATTGGGTTTTGACCTACCTACCTTTGACAGTCTTTCATTATTATTCATTTTGGTTGCCATGCTGAAGGGGAAAAAGATTTTATTATGCACATGTCTTTTCCAAGGGGGTACAATACTATTGTAGTCCTTAATGGTATTACATTGAATTCGCTGCAGGATCTAATTTCTGTTTTCCTAGAACCTTGAGATTCACTTGAGCTAGACCCTTGTGCAAAAGACTTATACTTATAATTAAAGAATTATGAGCTCAGAAATTTGTTCTGAATGCCAGAACTGAAGGCAGTTCACAGTCCTTCTACATAAAAAAAACATTACTGGTTATCCCATGTTTTCTTCATTTCATATGTATAATTTAGACTGGGGCAGGAGGAGAGACACTTTCTTGATACTCTTGTTAAATAATAGAAATTACGCCAATCTACAGAAGTCCTTGCCAATAAGAGCCAAGCTAAACATTCTTGTAATCATGCATAGCTCAGCTGAGCTATGTATGATTGGTTTATTTACTCCAAAGTAAGCCTACAAGATCCTAATTTGTATCAAGACAGTGGTGTTCCAGGAAGGGGGACAATTTTTTTAAAAAAAGAAAACAATGTTTTTATTGATACCAAGAGAGCCATTTTTTTCTTTTATCTTCCTAATGGGGAGAGGGTGGAATTGCAGGGCAAAAATGGATGGGGAAGGCTAAGTATCCCTCCTTGAGAACCATAGTCCTGATCTGAATTGGAGCTGTGCACACTTACTCTGGAGTAAGTATGATAACAAGAATGTTTAGTTTGGCCTGAAGTCATCCAGAAATCTACAAAGAGAACCAGATCTACCTTCTTCCCATCCCTGAACTATAGCATGCAGGTAATATGTCAGGACAAAGAGCCCCAGCCTTCCCAAGAGTTGCTGCAATTCTCAATGGACACTAAGGGCATGGGTAGACCTACCGGCAGAGGGGGTGAGGATCTCACGATATGGTGATAACAAGATCCTCCCCCTCAGTCCACACATGGCGCGTGATGTCCCGGGAGGAAGAGGACATTGCACCTGCCATTTTGGATGTTTTAATTTATCGAAAATGAATGCTTGAAAGCTGCATTGAAAACGTAGGCTTATTTAAAATAATAATAATCCTGCTCCCTCTTCCCACCCCCAATGGGCACAGAGCTCCTGAGGAGCCCCATGCCCAGTTCCTGGCTCCTTGCATTTACCTGCAAGGAGCTGGAAAGAAACCTGGACAGCTACCCACACGTCCTGTGATCTTGGGCCGATCTTGAGACCACGGGAAAAGTCGTCCCACTTATCCCAGAGATCATCCCTCCCTGCTCCCGAGATCCCCTGTGTGTCATGTGGATGATCTCGGGGCAGTCCCCGGGATAAGCCCTTATCTAGACATACCCTAAATATTTTTCTTCTGCTCACTACAAATAGATTGTGAGGGGAGAGGGCAGGGAGAAAGATCTTGCTCCTTCCCTTTGTTCTTCACATGCTAATTGTTTAAAGGAAAGGGAGTTGGAATTTTCATGACAGGGTGTGTGGGAGAGAAAGGGATCCTGTGAGTGGGCCTTTTAGCAAATTCTGATTCTTTCAGAAATTAGCTAATCTATTTCCCGAGGTTTTGGGGAGCAGGAATATAGATCAGATGTGATCTTGGGGGAGCACAGGAGTTTGTTCATCCCTAATTCACACATCATTGGGTAGGGCAAAGAATTTAACCAAATCATTTCCTGATGACACAGTTTTGCTAAAGAAAACAGATTGGATTGATAATTCTAGCCTAAGCTAAAATGAGTGCTTTATATATCCTAAATATATCTTGAGATCAGCTTGAAATTTTCTATAAATGCCTTCCCATAAAATAGAAAGAACTACCACAGAAAATATACTATTGGTTTTCAGTTATGAAATTCCCATGCTTATATTTGGATTATACAGAAGTATTCAGGGAATGAAACTGAGGGAAATGTCAACTTGTGCGTATAAAACAAGAATGTCAGATAGAAGGTTAAGTTAGGCCACTTTTCTCTGACATAATATTTTTTTATTAGTACATGCAGTTCTCTCCCCCTCCCCCCCCCCCCCGGAATAGTACAGTACTGCAAACTTAGGCCTAATCTACACCAAGGAGAATATTGCACTATGAAAGTGGTATATAAAAGGCAGGAGCCACACCAAGCAGGATATAACACTATGGGCTCCTCAACACCAAGCGGCATATAGCAGTATGAAAGTGATATATATAGTATGTCTCAAAGGGCCCCAACAGTTGTCAGTGCACTTCAATACTGCTATAAATCAGTAGTGTGGCTCCTGCCTTTTATATATTACTTTCATAGTGGAATATCCTGCTTGGTGTAGATGAGCCCTATGAAAGCGGTATAGGGTATGTGTCAATGGACCCCAACAGTTGTCAGTACACTTTAATACCTAAAGCAGTAGTGTGGCTCCTTTATTTATTTATTTATTTATTTATTACATTTTTATACCGCCCAATAGCAGAAGCTCTCTGGGCGGTTCACAAAAATTAAAACCATAATAAAACAACCAACAGGTTAAAAACAGAAATACAAAATATAAAAGGCTCCTGCCTTTTATATGCGGCTTTCATACTGCTTTCATAGTGCAATATCCTGCTTGGTATAGATTAGGCCTTAGGGATGGGTGAGAATTTCATTTTAGTTCAATTTTTGTAAGAATTTACAAACATTTACAGCACTCTCCATATTTGGCACAAAACGTACTTGAGATTTTAACAAAAAATGAATGTGAGAGTAACCCAAACTGACAGATTCATTCATACAGGCCCAAGGCTTTCACTGGTTTGCTCTTAAAATCTAGGTTTGAATCCCTGTATATTCATCCATGTTAGTGCTGAAATAGGGTTTGCCATGTCTTTTCTTATTTTTTTGGACAGGCTCTTCATCTTTAACAGTTATATGCAGGTAGATATATCATGGTCCTTTCCAAGATGAAAATAGGTGAACCTATTAAATTTGCTTGGTGCAGATGGGGGAGAATTTCAGTTCAGCTTGCTTTTCGTTCTTCAGATTTGGTACAGGAAAAACCTGAGACTTTATTTATTTATTTATTTATTTATTACATTTTTATACCACCCAATAGCTGAAGCTCTCTGGGTGGTTCATGATGATGATGATGATGATGATGATGATGATGATGATGATGATATAAAAAAGCAAAATATGCAGATTCATCCATCCCTAGAAGGCTAGATCTACACTAGGGCTTTTTATCAGTATTGAAGTGCTTGGTCTACAGATTCTGTATGCCACTTTTCTAGCATAATTTCCCACTTTTTACTCCATATTATCCAAAAGAATGCAACTGATGTCAATGTGCGTGCTACATGGTATAAATGTGCGAGACAAGAGGGATATAGGCCTTAGCTAGACCTAGCGGTCTAGCGGGATGGAGGGGTAAAGATCCCATAATATTTTCATCGTGAGATCTCCCCCTCAATTCACACGCGGCGCGTGATGACTTCAGATGGAGAGGTGTCACACCCGCCATTTTTTTTAGTTAAAGGGCCAGCAGCGCACGAACGCTCGTGCGCAAAGGTGAGGTTTTTTTTAAAAAAATTACTTTCCCTGCTCCCCCCACCCCACTCCCAATGGGTGCACCCCATGCGTGGCTCCCGGCTCCTCATGAGGAATTGCGGGGAGCCAGGACAAACCATGGCGCCCGGCCACACGTTCTGTGGTCTTGGGCTCAGCCTGAGACCACGGAATAACCAGGCCTAAAGGGGAGGGCGAGATCCTGGGGCAAGGGAGGGATCATCCCAACCTGATACTGGGATCGCCTGTTTGCCCCGTCTAGCTATGACCATAGTGTCACCATGATGGGACTGTACTGATACATGAGGTGTAGACTTGGACAGATTTCAACCTACAATGAGACTTGTAGGTTGAAATAAAATGCCCCACCTCAGATGTCTCTGCTGTTCTTGTATAGTTATAAGATAGAAACCACAGTGGGAGATGCATCACCTAACGAGGCTGAGGATCTGCAAATAGGTGTGGGAAGAAATAGGTATTGCCAGAAGACTGTCTGAAATCCCCTCCACATACACTGTATTTAGCAGCTAAGGCCTAATACCATCACTATGTTTGGCCTATTTACCCTTAGATTTCTTCACTAATAGCTCCCATGGAACGCATGCCATTATCTTAATTAAGCACACCAATACATTATTTCCTAATCTGCCTCCTGAGATATCTACCACATGCAGTTACTATTTGTGTTACTAAAACCCACCAAGGACTGCTTTTTTGTTTCTCACTAGGTGGTGACTCCAGAGATGCGTGGGAAAGTCAAAGGCAGATGGGGACTGCTGCGAAACGTTCAGGCTGCGTTCCAAAGACATTCCTGAAGTACAAACCAACCAACCTTTTTCAAAAAGAGAAAATACAGAAGTAAGCCACTGGAGGAAAAGCAATTATATTTTCTCATATTCCTTTTCTTTTTATAAAAAAAACTAAAGCTAGCTTGCAAGCTGAGATCTGAGAGTAAACCCTTCAGAATAAAGATATCCAGCAAATTAAAGTCTCAGCCCCTGTTTTTATTTTATTTGTTCTGGACACTCCACGGAAACCGGAGGAAAACATTGAACTGTACATGAAATATCTAATGAAAAATCCCTGAAGCCAACTCTGTGGTGTAGCAACCCATCAAAGAAATATAACAAAACATTTCTGTTGCTGGTACTTTCTAAGGGCCTACTCCTGATCTTGCCAATGCAAAGCTATGCATGCCCTTCAATGTATTTCGTATGAATTGGATGTATTACATTAAAATGAACTCCCAGATAAGACACTTAAGTAGGGTATGTTTAGAGATGTGCAAAACATAAGCTTGCTGAAGTTTTCTGAATTCCACCTCAAAGCATGTTCTGACGTCCATATCAGATTGTGAGCTTTGTTTATTTATTCATTTCTTTTTAAATGAAAATCTGGGCACAATTTTGTGTGTATTTTTCCAAATGTCTTCAAATCCATTCTCCTGCTCAGTCTTAGGTGAGAAGAGCAGTTGTTGCTGGTGGGGAGGAGGGGAATAAAAGCTTCACACGTAGGCACACATGGGCACGAGAGGCGAGGGCAGGGTGGAGCCTATAAAGGCTTTCCCCGCCTGACCATTGGCCTTTCTGGTTCTTTCGGCTCCCACCCTCCCTCCCTTTTTCTAGTACAGGACATAGCCCTCCCTTTGTGGGGAGGGCTGAGTAGGATTTTTTCCCTCCCCATAAATGGTGGGGAGGTTTTTGGCTACTCCATACTAGGAGTGTGGATAAATAGGTTGATTTGTTGGTGGGATGTGCAGGAACTTGCTTTGCAAAATAGGGACGGTGACCATTCTGGAACCTTTTGGTGATTGGCGTATCTGGAGGTCCTAGTTTTATGGCTCCCGAGTCAGGATATGTTATGCCTTTGGAGATCCTTCTGTCACCTCTACTCAGAGTTTTACAGCTTTGAATGGGGGTGATGTGGGGCAGTCGCCCCACACTTTCAAAAGTGTCATATAAGAGAGGGGCTGGGCTTACCCTACTCCCGGCTTAGGAGTGTGGCTCACCCAAAAAGACAGGCAAGTGGCCTGGGATAAGGACATACAGATTTCCGCACTTTCACATGTGGATCCAAGGAGGGGCTGAATCTCCCTTGTTGTTTAAATAAAGAGGCCCTAGTTTATCCCAAGCTCTGGTGTCTGTGTCTTTATTCCATGCTTCCCTCTCCACTCACAACAATTGTATGCTTAATTGAAACATATGCATTCTTCTCCCATTGACTAAAGCATATTTGTGCACATCCCACCCACCCCAAATTACAAATTTCATGCACGCTTTTCAAATGTACACATGCTATTGAATGCAATTTTGGAGTCCATGAAGCACATTGCAAGCTCAGAAGTATTCGGACTTTGACTGCAGATTGCATCCAAATCTGTGTTTGGTCTGGAAGATTTGAACTGGGTAAATCCTGATAAAAAAATGAACTAAAATGAATTTGCCGTACATCCCCAGTTATACATTTGACGTTTGCAAGAACCTCATTTAATCCTCTGATTTAACACTCTGACCTTTAGTACAGTCTTGTTCCAATTCTGGACAGAACTGGAGGACCAAAGCCAGACAAAAAAACCAAGCAGGTAGTTTGCATCTATGGGGTTTGAAAGAGTCATGTTACAAATACAAACACGTGCATACAGTGCAACCAAACGAAGCTCCATCTTTCAAGAAGAGGTTCATATAAGTACTTAGCAAAATTTTATAGAGTGTATTTAATGAGATTACATTATGAAAGAGATTACCAGCCCATAACAGAGCTATATACAAATGGCCTCTGAAATTCTCCACCCTATTTGTGGGCAGAGAAATTGAGGTCGGGGAACATTTCCCCATTAGCAATGACAATAGCACAGCTTCTGCCTTCTTTTTTCCTACTTTTTTAAAAAAACTCTGCTGGTAGCCTGACCACCATTTTGTACCTTCTGCAATGCCCCAGTTGTAGTGTTATTCCAGGGCATTGTGGGGAGAAAAAGGTGGCCATGCAAAAGATTTTTTTGAGAATATTCTGCAAAGCGACCTTTTACTATAGAGTTGAGAAATTTTCTGAGAAAAAAAAAGTCTGCTGAGAAATTACAGCTCAGCTCTATTCCAGAGAGCACAAGCTTGTAGGCCTCAGTCATATGACTCAGTCCCTGGGTCACATTTCATACATTACTGTGATAACAACTCCATTAGGCAAGTAGTCTGAAGGTAAGGCAAGGACACCAAATTCCACAGCACAACTGGACAGACTTCAGTCAGGAGAGAGAATATTTTCTTCACAAAGGAAAGGCTTAACAAAAGTACTTGTTCAAGGAAGGAATATTGCAAATGCTTGGAAGCACTCTGGCCCAGGTAGAAAAACTGATTTAAACAAATGGTAGCTACCCTATTCATGGGTCTCTTCTAGGGGTGTGATCCGCTCCGATTAGGAGCGTAGAAGCAGTAGCGGATTGGCCTGCTCCGCCTTACCCAGAGGTGGAGTAGGAGCGGACCGCGGACCCCCTAGAAGCAAGGCGAAGAGAAGCGGCCATTTTTCGGAGCTCCTAGTTCAGGCGGAGCGCTCCGGTCGCCATCTTGAAAACATTTCGCCATAGGATTGCATTGCGGCAAATAATCGCGCATAATTAGGTTGTTTTTGAAGCTATCGTTCTAGAAATTCTTGTGCTCAGAGAGTCGTGGATGGGGGTCATTTTGAGACCACTCTCACCTCTCTGCGTTGTCTGGGTCGTGTGCTATATTTTTGTGAAAATCGGGTCAACCGCGCGGCTCAAACGGCGTTTTCGGCTTTTCGCCCATAGGATTGCATTGAGGGAAAGAATCGGGGATAACTGGGGGGGGGGTTTAAGCTATCATTCTGAAAATTCTTGTGCACAGAGAATCGTGGATGGGGGTCATTTTGAGACCACTCTCAACTTTCTGCATCGTACGGGTCGCGGGCTATATTTTTGTGAAAATCGGGTCAACCGCGCGGCTCAAACTGCGTTTTCGGCTTTTCGCCCATAGGATTGCATTGAGGGAAAGAATCGGGGATAACTGGGGGGGGTTTAAGCTATCGTTCTGAAAATTCTTGTGCACAGAGAGTCGTGGATGGGGGTCATTTTGAGACTACTCTCAACTTTCTGCATCGTATGGGTCGCGCGCTAGAAGTTTTTAAAAAATCGGCGGGAAAAATACCTTTTTCAAAGGGCTGAGGGGCAGAGTCAGCTCCCGGTCATGATGATCCCAAAGTTGGAGGAGGGCATAGGCAAAACGGGTAACTTGGGATTCTGGGAAACTTCTCTTTCTTCATCTGAACGGGCTTTCCCCCGTGTTTTTTAACACAGTAGCCCCACCAAATGCACAAACACAACCTGAAATCATATACTAAGCCAAGAATAAGAGATAGAAACACAGCACTGCTCCCCACCCTAACCTTGGTGAACAACTGAATAGATGTGGTGCAAGGGGATGAGCTCCCCTAGGGCATCTCATCGTGGATGTGCCCCCACTCTCTCCTGCATTGGAAGGCCATTAGAGCCTTCCAAAGAGAGTAAAACGGTGGAGCAATGCCTATCATGAGTTGAAGTGAATGGTCACTTTTCAGTGGTGGAGCAATGCCTGTTATGAGTTGAAGTGAGCATTTTACTTCTTCTCAGAGCTGTCGGTGGCTGTCTTGAACTGGCAGCTACTTCCCCCTCCCCCGGGCACGTCCCCCTATTGCTGGTAAAAGACAGATATAGCCTTTTTAAAAAAATTCTTCTTGCTGTTTATTGAGCAACACTGCTGCTTTTAATTCCACCCCTCCTTTGTTTATTGATTGATTTATTCCATTTTATATGCATTACTGGCTTATCCTTGGCTCACTTCCTTATGCCCCCAGAAATGCCAGCTGCATGCCTGCCTGCCTTCCCTCCCTCCTCCCCTGCCCACCTCGCAGGGATGTTGTGTGTGTGGTGCCCGATTTTCAAAAATTCGCCAAAAATCAGGGGATGATGGGATTGCTTTGAAACTTGGCGTGCGTGTGTATATCCCCATGAGGTGTCATGGTGCCAAACGTGAGGTTTCTAACTTGAACAGAAAAAAAGTTGTATAATTTTTTAGCTTTCAATGCAAGCCTATGGGGGGGGGGGAAACGGAGCTCCGGATCCGGAGCTCCGGGCGGAGCGGAGCGGAAGTGGGCGGAGCGGGGGCGGGGCGGAGCGGCCTGATCCGGAAAATGGCGGATCTGCAAGTGAAGCGGAGCGGGGTGTCCGTGCACACCCCTAGTCTCTTCCTTTATGCTTAACTCCATTTTTAAATACTAGATGACAGCATGGTATTTTTTGTCCTGTTTCTCAGTTCCTGACTTTTTCAGCCACTACTGCTCATCTTCTATGTAGCCTGAAGATCTGACTGAGTTGTCCTGAATAGTTCCACCTAGCTGTGTTTATGAAGAATAGCCTCTTACCTCACACACACTTTTGTAGGACTCTTAGCAGATAGAGAAGCTCAGCAGCCTAGCAAATATAATTCCCAGCTGTATTATCACCTTTTTCTGAAAAGAAATATGTAACAGATTTCCCTCACCTCCTTTTGAGACTAGGGCTTGGAGAAAATCTTACTCATTTATCAAAAATACACACATCCCAAATCAATATGCAGTTATCCTTTGGTATTGCACTTCTCTGAATTTTGTGATGTAGTTCTCCATACAAAACATCCACAAAACAAATATACCTGCAAAACTGCACAGATATTTATTTTCTAGGGCTATATGTGGCGGCATTGGGGACGTGCTCTCCTTTTTTGCTGGGTTCATCAGGCCCAAACTTCAGAAATGGGATACCAAAAGCCCTGTTCAGGTGTTTGAATCCTCAATTGGGTAGAGGGATGGGCCCACTTCCTGCTGGGCCCACTTCCTATGTCTCTGAGTACACTGGCCACTTCTGGCTGTAGTAAAATAGTGGAACACGAACCAATTAAATCCAATAAAAAGGCATCCGGATGCAGTTTTCAAAGAAAGGTTTATTTCCCACTTCAGGTACCAAGGAAATCCTTTCTGCAAAGGGTCCTCCCTCCAGACCAGATGATGAGAGAGAGGCCACAAACGGAAATGAGCTTCTTGTTTTATACAGGGAGAAAGCATTATACACATACAATTGGCTACAAGCCTGAATCGTCACTCCTAACGTCACCCAACATGCTCAGATGAGGAGAGAAATGGTTATCCTTGGTACATCCCCGCCACTGCAAGATATCCCCCATCAAGGTATCCTGGGATGTCCTCATCTCAGCTGACCAAATTTTCCCACTCCAATCCTTCCGAACCAATCAGTCTTTAGTACTTCCCCTCAAATTCCCACCGGACCATGGGAAAAGAAAGGGAAGGAGAAGCCACCAGCCTTCAGAAATGGTGCCTGATGTCCTTAGCTAGACACTTCATCCCCTCTCCCCCTGACCATCCCCTGACAACTGGACCGACCCCTGCTGCACAGTCCCAATATTTCTCTGATGGTCAACTGCACGTCCCTTTTCACCTCTGCACTTCTGACCTCCTTCCTAGTTCATTTTTGGCAATCCGTATTCCTGTGGTCTAGCAATTGATACATTTTAAGAGGTGTTAAATGATGCGGTTACATTGTGTTCTCCGGCCTGCTCTTTGCTACACTGAAGCAGGGGTTATTAGAGGTCGGAAGGGAAGCCTTCTTCTACCAGGTGTATAATTAAGCGCTTGGCGATCTAGCTAGTGATTAGAGCTTTTGCTCTTCATGCGCGTAAGCAGGTCTACTCTAATATTTAATTGGGACTATCTCTCTTCCCTGGGAGTAAAAGGGTATACTCTAATATTTAAACTAAAAAGATGGTGGTTTGGAGAAGGGAGATGGGGATTGAGAAAAAGAGAGTAGGTAGAGGGAAACAGACGAAGAGGATCATGGAAATTAATTAAATTTCCATAACAAGGCCATGTTGAATTGGCACGGTTGAAAGGAAATAACAAAATCTGAGTAATTAGTAGATAGTGCCCCTATGAAATAATGAAGAGGTGGGGTCTGTTCTGGCATCTTCCTTAATTACTTTTTATCAAGGGGCTAGAGAAACTTTCATACACCATCTCACACACCCTATCTTTTCCTGGACAATTCTTAGAGTCTCTGCTGATAATTTTACTTAAGGATTCAAAGCTTTCAATTACTGAGCGTGTGTGTTTGTGTGTGTGCAGGGGGGGAATTTAGGGAGGAAATGGACTGGATGATAAGGTGTAACACCTCTCCTCCAACCTATGCATGGTGGTCTAAATCGGAATTGGTGCCCCATGCACTTACACTAGAGTTAAAAAAAAGTTAGGATCTCTTAACATGAATTTCTGCCTGGACTTCTTTTTTTAAAGTCACAAACTAATGTGGAAATGTGACAGGACAACCTCCAATATGTTTTTTTTATTCTTTATATGTTTTAACATGGTGTTTTATTCTCTTTATCTTTTATTGTTCACTTCAGAATCTGTTTAGCTATGGAGAGGGATATAAATGTTGTAAATTAATAAAAAATAAATAGCATTTCATTGAGTTCATTTTTTTAATAAAAAAACTTCAAAATTCACAAATGTATTCATAAATTGGATAGAAAAAATCGAGGTTTTGTTTGGTTGTTTTTTTTAAAAAAAATCTGTCTGAATGTGGGAGAATGTGAAATGGACAAACTCATCCTTCCGTATCCCTAATCCAGTGTCAAATAATGGACTAAGGGCTGATGCTCAAAGGCAGTTCCCATAACTTTGCTGCCCACCTGCGGATTGACTTCTCCATATAGCCTCCATCTGTGGGCATAGGCCTATAAATCCTTCCAATGATGTCTGGCAAGCCTAAACAGCCTCACCCACCTAGCCCTGTAGCCTTGGTATTATAAAGAAAACACATCTTTTCATATTAGCCTGCCTTCAGTTCATCTCTTCCATCTCCACCCCAGCTTGTCTTTTTCTTTAAATTAAATAAATAAATAGAAAAAAATGTGTTAAATTCGTTACACACAGTTCAGGAACTGTCTTCTGCGAGCACAGCTAAATCCCATGGTGATTGGTTGTCTACAGTCCAATTTATTGTGCTCCTTCCCTCAATAAACAGTCAAGGCAAAGCACGGAACAATTTTTCTTATCTATTGCTAGCTGCTCAATTTCAGTGGAGGTGGCTGCACGGCCTCATCGCTGGTGTATGTGCTTTTTCTTCTTTTTTCTGCATTCCCTGAAATTGAAATTTTCTGCTGTTTATAAATAAATAAAAAACCCAGCAAGATATTTGCATAATTACTTTTCAAGGTAATGAGTGAGACAAGAGGCCAAAACATAGACATTGAATATCTTCCGAGTAGTCTGTGCTGCTAAATAAACACACAACTCGTGTAAGTACTGAGCTGTAGGGCAGTCTGAGAAGCACATAATTTATTTAGGGGACAATGAGCAATCTCTTCGAGTTAGACGCCACACCAAAGGGAACACATGAAAGACATATAGGTAATTGAATATTAGATGAAGCATTATTGCAACTCAGAAATGTTTGTCTCCTGGAATCTCTATAGCCAGCCGTATCATTAAGGAAGGTCTCAATGTATAACAAAGGTGTTTATCATATCAGATGCTCTCCAAAGATGCAAGTTTATTGGCCTGAACAGTAAGCCCAAATGAAGCAATCCCGTTTGAATGGAAGTAATCAAGCATTTTGTGGTATGTTCAGGCTATCATTCTCACAAGCCTTCTTTAGAGACAATAACTTTGATTCATTTGACCTGAATTGACTGAATTTAGTTACCTCTTTTTGCCATCTCTTCTCATCACTAGGATCCTGTTATTAAACTTATACTTTAATTTTAAAGTGATTATTGTTCATCTTCCTTGCAAAAGGGGGGTATCTCTTTCACTCATGCCTCAATGAGAGAGATGCACAAGTTCCTACTTTGGGGGTTACACTGAAGGTTTGAAAAGAATACATACAAATGTCACTCCCTTACCACTCTCAGCCCTCATTTGCTGTAGGGTGAAGTCAGTTCACCCTACAACAATCACAGTATAAGACAAAGGCTGACATCCTAAATACATTTACTATGAAGTAAGCCACACTGACCTTGGGAGAACTTGCTTCTCAGAAAGCATGCTTAGGAGCTGGCTAATCATCTCTCGGCTTTGTAGGCATGCTGCTCTTTACCACCTATATGTGTGAAGATGTTATTTTCAGCAAAAAAAAACCCCAGGGTATAAAAACAGCAGTGTTGTGTCAATGAAGCTGGCAGAAAGCCCCGTTGGACTCAACGGGATGGTGGACCTCCAGCTAATGAGCTTGATCCAACCAGTAAAGGTTCCTCTTCTGGGCCACAAGCCCCCATGGATTCTACCAGAGAACAGGGTTTCGAGGCCATGTCCCGCTTCCTGGAAGAATCAGCACTGTTATCTTCAATCACAGTTCAGAGATAACAGTGTTTTGTGAACTCGGCCTGCCTCCGCCCCACAAGCAGTTGCCCCGTCACTCATGTGGTCTGCCTCAATGAGCCAGGCCGCATGAGCCTCTGCCGAGCGATGATGAGACTCGCGAGACCTTGGCAACCACCAACCCTTTCCTCCCTCCATGTTAATGGCAGCTGCCATTGGTGCAAAAGGGAAGAATTTCTGGAGGGTCTGGAAATGGCATATTTCTCCCTCTCCACACTAATCTCCTTCTCCAGTCCCTCTGGAGATCATTTGTTTCCCTCCCTTCTGTGCCAGTGGGGACGTTTAAGGCCCTATTGATGCAAAGGTAAAGGTTTAAGGCACCTATTGGCAAAGGGGGGGGACATACACTTTCCGAAGGCTCCAGAAATTGTGTGTTCCTCCCCTCTGCACCAATAGGGGCTTTAAAGGCCCTATTGATGTGAGGGTAAACCTTTACCCTCATGTCAATAGGGCCTTTAAGGTGCAGGGTGAAGGGAAACACATGATTTCAGGAGGGGGGAAACAGCTCCATTAGCTCGGAGGAGGTAAATGCTAGGGATGTGCTCCGCTCCGATTAGGAGCATAGAAGCAGTAACGGATTGGCCTGCTCCGCCTTACCCAGAGGTGGAGTAGGAGCGGACCGCGGACCCCCTAGAAGCAAGGTGAAGAGAAGCGCCCATTTTTCGGAGCTCCGAGTTCAGGCGGAGCGCTCCGGTCGCCATCTTGAAAACATTTCGCCATAGGATTGCATTGCGGCAAATAATCGCGCATAATTAGGTTGTTTTTGAAGCTATCGTTCTAGAAATTCTTGTGCTCAGAGAGTCGTGGATGGGGGTCATTTTGAGACCACTCTCACCTCTCTGCGTTGTCTGGGTTGCGTGCTATATTTTTGTGAAAATCGGGTCAACCGCGCGGCTCAAACGGCGTTTTCGGCTTTTCGCCCATAGGATTGCATTGAGGGAAAGAATCGGGGATAACTGGGGGGGGTTTAAGCTATCGTTCTGAAAATTCTTGTGCACAGAGAGTCGTGGATGGGGGTCATTTTGAGACTACTCTCAACTTTCTGCATCGTACGGGTCGCGGGCTAGAAGTTTTAAAAAAATCGGCGGGAAAAATACCTTTTTCAAAGGGCTGAGGGGCAGAGTCAGCTCCCGGTCATGATGATCCCAAAGTTGGAGGAGGGCATAGGCAAAACAGGTAACTTGGGATTCTGGGAAACTTCTCTTTCTTCATCTGAACGGGCTTTTCCCCGTGTTTTTTAAAACAGTAGCCCCACCAAATGCACAAACACAACCTGAAATCATATACTAAGCCAAGAATAAGAGATAGAAACACAGCACTGCTCCCCACCCTAACCTTGGTGAACAACTGAATCGATGTGGTGCAAGGGGATGAGCTCCCCTAGGGCATCTCATCGTGGACGTGCCCCCACTCTCTCCTGCACTGGAAGGCCATTAGAGCCTTCCAAAGAGAGTAAAACGGTGGAGCAATGCCTATCATGAGTTGAAGTGAATGGTCACTTTTCAGTGGTAGAGCAATGCCTGTTATGAGTTGAAGTGAGCGTTTTACTTCTTCTCAGAGCTGTTGGTGGCTGTCAGTGTCTTGAACTGGCAGCTACTTCCCCCTCCCCCGGGCACGTCCCCCTATTGCTGGTAAAAGACAGATATAGCCTTTTTAAAAAAATTCTTCTTGCTGTTTATTGAGCAACACTGCTTCTTTTAATTCCACCCCTCCTTTGTTTATTGATTGATTTATTCCATTTTATATGCATTACTGGCTTATCCTTGGCTCACTTCCTTATGCCCCCAGAAATGCCAGCTGCATGCCTGCCTGCCTTCCCTCCCTCCTCCCCTGCCCACCACGCAGGGATGTTGTGTGTGGGGTGCCCGATTTTCAAAAATTCGCCAAAAATCAGGGGATGATGGGATTGCTTTGAAACTTGGCGTGCGTGTGTATATCCCCATGAGGTGTCATGGTGCCAAACATGAGGTTTCTAACTTGAACAGAAAAAAAGTTGTATAATTTTTTAGCTTTCAATGCAAGCCTATGGGGGGGGGGAAACGGAGCTCCGGATCCGGATCCGGAGCTCCGGGCGGAGCGGAGCGGAAGTGGGCGGAGTGGGGGCGGGGCGGAGCGGCCCGATCCGGAAAATGGCGGATCTGCAAGTGAAGCGGAGCGGGGGGTCCGTGCACACCCCTAGTAAATGCACAATTTTCTGAACCTCCAGAAATCATGCATTTCCTCCTTTTGCACCCAATGGTGGCCGCCATTAGTGTGAAGGGGGAAAGTGCTTGGGAGCAGGTCTGTGCTGCTGCCAGGTGTGTCCTGTTGGATCTGTGAGGGCCAGACACGGGGTGCTACTCTTTGCGGACCCAACCAGATGTTCACGACATCCCTAAGCAAGGATGTGGGCAGCCAGCTGATGACTTGGCCAGCGGTGAGAGGAGCTGTTCCTCCCAGTGCTATCCAAGAATGTTCACACTGTGTGAATAAGATTTTAGGCTGGTTCAGACACCCATGCACTCTATTCTCCACTTTTCTCCTCCCTTTTCTCATGCACCAGAGTTCAATATTTCTGGGGTATGTTAAAATACCACTTCCAGTTGCATTTGAACCAGGAAACTATGGTTTAATATCATACTACAGACCAAAACTTCTCAAATTATGATTTGTTTTTGTGGAAAAGTATAGTAAACTGAGATTGATACATCTGAACCGGGACTTTCACAATGCATTTACTTGCACTTTGTTTTGAGTAATAATAAATAATGTTTGAGCTAAAAATGAGTGATTGTCTAGATCAGGATGGGAAACTTTTCTGTTGAGTGCCACAGTTCCTGGGGGTAATCTGTCTGGGTGAGTGAGGTCATGATTAGTGAGGTCATGGCCACAATGGATAGGATCACCCTCCTTGCTCTTTTTCTGTTCCCTTTCTCTCTCCCTGACCCTCCTTCCTTCTCAGTCTATCTTACTCTCCTCTTGGCTGCTGAGGGCAGATAGGTTACTATTGCCAGACATCTAAGCTGATTGCTTGCAGAGGGCTTTTGAAATTAGGCCAGAGGCTACATGATGCATCCCACCCTGGCATAGATATATTAACCATGAGTTGGAAACCAAACTATGAACTCGTTTTGAAATCTTCAAATAACTGCATGTGTCTTTGTTAATTGATAGTTAATTTTTAATTAATTCCTCATTGGAACACAAAACTGAAAATGGAAGGAAGGGTAGAATTTGAACATCACAGTGGAGAGAGAGGGAATACATTCATTGGAGGAGGAGGTGAGAGGGAAAGTGTGTGATCTAGGGCTGTGCTCTGCTTTGCTTCAGTTCGTAGAAGTGATAGTGGAGCAGCCTGATTTGCCTCCGACAAAGGTGGAGACGGATCGGGTCAGGGGGGCTGTGGATCGAGGCAAAGCGGTTCACCTCGATCTGGAGCTCCAGATGCAGGTAAGTGGGGGGGAGGGGGATTCACCTGGTGGCACCACCGCCACCACGGTCCGTGTGGCAATGGCAACGGAGCCAGGTAAGGGGGAAGGGGGGAGGAAGGCTTACCTGTGTCTGTCGCAGGCTTCAATTGAGGCCCCGGCTTCAAGCCGGAAGAGGCCTTCTCTTCCAGCTTGAAGTGGGGCCTCAATTGAAGCTTGTGACAGACTCAGGTAAGGGGGCAGGGGGGAGTTTGGCTTATCTGACTCCGCCGCCGCTGTCCATGCAGCGATGGCAGCAGAGCCAGGTAAGGGGGCAGGGGGGAGGAGGGCTTACCTACTTCCGTCGCAGTCCATCGTGGGCTTCAACTGAGGGCTAGGCCTCAAAGCAGAAGCAGGTCTGCTTCCGCTTTGAGGCCTAGCACTCAGTTGAAGCCCACGACAGACCACGATGGAGCCAGGTAAGGGAGTGGGGGGATTTTTGCTTACCTGGGTCCGCTGCCACAGTCCGTGTGGTGACAGCGGCGGAACCAGGTTAGGGGGCAGGGGGCAGGGGGGCTTACTTGTGTCTGTCGCGGTCCATCGCAGGATTCAATTCAGGCCTCAGCTCCAAGCTGGAAGAGGCCAGGGCCTTAATTGAAGCCCGAGCTGGACTGTGACAGACACAGGTAAGGGGGCAGGGGAGGGGGCTTATTCAGCCCCCATTTTGCCCCCTTCCCCACTTACCTGCCTCTGCTGTCCACCACAGAGGCAAGTAAGTGGGGAAGGGAGGGGCAAAATCTCAATCCGCCCCTCCAGATCTCGCTCCATGGAGCAGAGCGGGGGATGAGTGGATCAACCCAAAGCGGTTCGGGCCCGATGCGGAAGTTCCGGATCGGGCCACAAAGTGGTTTGGGGGGTTCGTGCACAACCCTAGTGTGATCCCCTGAAGAGCTGTGCACAAACCTTAAGCTTGCTTAAGAGACCAGCATGTGTTACATCTATACTAGGCCATTGTCAATAGTGGCACCAAAGCCATTAGTATTTTTAAATGAAACATTCTCATGTGTAGTGTCACTAAAAGGAAAACCTAACAAACATACCTATAATAATTTGAATGAACTAAGGATGTGAGCTTGTTTCTGTGATATACTCCCTTAATTCCTGCAAAAATAAGTGTCAATCTCCTGAGCATATTCACAGAGAATCAACAGCAAATCTATCCCAGACTTCACTTATTTTTCTTCAGAAAGCTGTACTCAAGGACCAAATATTAAATCAGTGTGGTGTAGTGGCTAAGGTGTTGCCCTGGGAGTCGGGAGATCAGATCTGGGTTCTAGTCCCCACTTGGTCATGGAAACCCACTGGGTGACTTTGTACCAGTCACATACTCTCAGCCCAACCTACCTCACAGGGTTGTTGTTGTGAGGATAACACGGAGAGGAGGAGGATTATGAACACCGCTTTGGGTTCCTTGGAGGAAAAAAGGTGGGATATAAATGTAATAAATAAATAAAATAATCAATAATACTTTAAATTTCTCATTGGTTTGAAACCAGATATTCAAGAGAAAGTACAGTGAAGATTTCTTCAGTAATAGTGTACATAGCTTTTAAAAGTTGCTTTTTAGATGCAAAAATGCTGCAATCCTGAAACTACTTACTCATCTCTAGTCCTCAATTCCATGATAATAGGTGATTTTAGGGTTGAAACATATGGGTATTTCTTCTACTGTGAACTGAGCATACTAAACGGGAGAATATTTCTCGAGTGCCTCAAACTCATAAAATGCAAGTACACATCTAGGAGATTATTATTCACAACCACAAATCCCCTTGAATTTATATACTCCATGTTAGTTGCTATTGTGAAAGGAAAATAAGTGAACTCCATTAAAATGATTGATGAGTTTGCTAGGAGAGCCAAAGACAAACAGGATTTTCCTATAAAGATTTTTTTTTAAGTGCTTATGTAAAATACTTAAGATGGTGTTTTAAAGATTTTTTTCTTTAATGTAAGAAAGCATATGATTGACGTATTGATTCTAGGATTAAAAATGTTGGTTTAAGAGAAAAGTTAAGACACTTACGAAGTCTATCAAGGATGTTTTTGAGATTAAGATTCCTACCTCACCTTCCACACCATTTAAGTAGTAAACACATTGGTTCCCCCCACCTCAAAAGTTTCCTTCCTTCACAAAAGGAGTTGTATTCCCGTGGTGGAAAGATTCTATTGGAAAAAGACGCCTTCTCTTGGACGAAGTTCCTTCCATTGTAAAAATGGAGGCTTTGATTTAACCTATGTTTCTCTTCATCTTTCAGAAACATACTTAAATGACTAAAATGTAGTATTTAAAATTTCATAACTTTATATATACATGATGGATTTTCACCAAACCAATTACATGCAACAGTCTAAAGAATTTAAGCTGGTAAGATAAAAAATGGAGATATACTTTGGCTGGACGCAAAAGCAGTCACAAAGATAGGCTCCCTGCCTTCAAAGCAAAACATTTAAACTGCTCTCTCAGCTATTCTAAATTTGATTCTGCTAAAATGTTGTTATTTCATACCCCACAACAAGTAGGTTCTCCATGCAAAACTCCATACGGTTTGAATTGTTTTTACAATGATTATAACATTCAGTGTTTATAATGGTAGTGTACTGAAAAACCCAGCTGCTTTAACTATTTAGCTGCTTTCATAGCTGTATAATAAAGTCATTTGAATTTTTTTATTAATTTTTTTTATTAAAACAATATTTATATTCAATTTATTTCTCTTTGGAGTTATAATGCATTGATTATGTGTAAGTTGTAATAAATTATTGTGTCTCTCTAATTTTTGGAGTAAATATGAGTAAACAGAAGCAGTCAGCCTTGTATGATGAGGGAGGTGGTGGGCTCTCCCACACTAGAGGCATTCAAGAGGCATCTGGACAACCATCTGTGAGGGATGCTTTAGGGTGGATTCCCGCGTTGAGCTGGGGGTTGGACTCGATGGCCTTATAGGCCCGTTCCAACTCTACTATTATATGATTCTACGATTCTATGAATGTCTGCCATGCAAATGCAAAAGGAGGATAGTAACTTGAACTTACTGGCCTACAGCTTAAGCATTGTTTGGGGTATGGCTACTCATCACATAATAAAAGTAGCACTGCAAGTAAGTAAAATGTGCATTTCAAGAGCTTTACCCACAGTATTCATTGAGTTGTGTCCAACTGTGTCCGCCTCTGTCAGCAGAACAGCCACCATTGGTGGAACAGATTTTTGCCTACATCTCCCTACAACCCCAATCTAACCTTCCAGAGGATGGATGAACCCCCCCACAACAGACTTTGAGAATATGCAGTGGGTTGCAGGTGAGAAGTGCAGGAGAAGTCCAACTATGCAACAGACCATGTTGGATGGAGGACATTGACATGTCTGTACTCAATGCATAATTCGTTTATAAAATTCACTGCCACAGGATGTGGTGACAGTCACTAACTTAGATGAAAGTAGAAGGAAATTACACGCATAAGGCTATCAGTGCCTACTAGTCTTGACAGCTGCATAGTTTCTGTATTGCTATATATGAGTTGCTGGGAAGCAAGAGCAGAAGAAGGCCATTGCTGCCAAGCCCTGCTTGTGGGCTTCCTGGGGACATCTGACTGGCAATCGAAGCTTTGATGTCAAGGAGCAGTGAATCTGATCTGGGTTTCAGTCAGAACTCTAAAGGAGCTATTCAAGGTGGTGAATTCTATCCCCCACATAGGTTTAGCACTTTGGATAGCTCCTTTAGAGCTCTGACTAGTTCTGACTGGTGTCCAGAGTGGATTCACAGCCCCATGGCAGTTCTGCAGCTTGAATGAACTTATGTTTCTAATGATGAAATCTTGCCCATGTGGAAATTATTAAGGCATCTCTTACGCTGACTTTGGGGTGTGTTAAGCAGTCACCTGAATGCCCCTGTCTTCCCTATGGGCAGGAAAAGAGAAATGAGCAGCCTATAATATATGATGCTTTTAAAATATATATATGCAAGTAATGGAGGCATCCCTGTTAATTCACTTCTCTTCCATGATGAGATTCATGCTATTTATAATAGTTGCAAGCTGTTTTAAAAATGGTTTCATTAATTTTTCTCTTCAGTGCCCTAATCATTTTATAGATATTTTGAAACACCTACAGTTGCTTTCCTGTAATAGGATATCTGTTAAATAAAGTATCACATAACATTGCTGCCATAACTTTTAGAGCTCTGTACTTATACATGCTTTAAAAATACTAGAAACTATCTTCTCTTGAAAGACTCATAGAGCAGAAAAAGGTATAAATTAATATTTCGTTATTATGATCCTGTGCAATATTCAATGCAAACACAATATAGATTGAAATTCAAGAGGTGCAAATGGTCTACTATATAAACGTCTTTAACATATTTTGCTAATTTAATTTTTGGATTGATTTATGTTTTGTTCCCTTTGCTTGCTCTGCCATTTGCTAAATAGAGATTAGCAAAGCTCTGTAATTTCTGCAGTGCTTCTGGTTATCAGTGAAGGATAAGGCTAGCAATGCCAATTAGTCCAGATGGCTATATGCTGTCTCTAGGATAAGAGGCTGTATCCCGATTTACAGGAGTTCCTGCAGAACAGGATGGTGCTGTTGCACTCATGTCCTACTTGTGGGTTTCCCACAGGCAGCTGGTTGGCCACCGTGTAGACACAATGCTGGACTAGATGGACTTTTGGCCTGATCCAGCATGGCTTTTCTTATATTCTTGTTTTCTTAATGATGTAATGTCACTGTTCAGTATATGACTTTTTCCCAATTCAAGGCCCTTTTTTTATTGGCTTGGAAGCCACCTATAGCAGGTGTACTGCTCTGGTAACATCAAAAAGGGTTTGAGTTGGTAATGGCAACATTAAAGCCTGTGCCAGGAGCAGATTAGTGGGATGAGGTCCCTTCTTAGGTTTGTATTTAGGTCCCACCTCCAAGAAACCAACATGCACAACTGATTGGCTTCCAAGGCAGGGCCTGGGCTAAAACATGGCCAGATGTCATCCCTAGAGTATCCACTGCTTGGCCACATCTGAAAAGCATCTCATCCTCCTGCTAACCCACCTCGCCACATATGCACACAACTGGGCACAACTGGGGCTCCCCAGGAAGTGGAGGGACCCCTTCATTTAAAAAGACCCAGTGAGTTGTTTCTCTGCTGTTTCTTCAGTCTACATTTTAAACTGAATTGACGACATCTGCATCTCCCAAACTAACAAGTGGATCAGAACACAGGTAGCCTTTGGATTTTACACTTGAATTTTGTGGTGCAGTTCTCAAACAAATACCAAAATGCATATTTAAGGATAAAATATGTTTTAAAATTCATATTTTGTTAAAAAATGAGTGCAAAATACATATTTCAATAAGATTTCGGTACAGATATTATTATTTTTTAAAAAAGCCTCTTGTTGCATATTCATTCATTCATAATTCCATATTTTAATCTATATCAATTTCTGCTGTGTGATTTTATCCTGGTTGTGCTTTTTATATTGTATTTTGTATTTGTGATTTTAAACTGTTGGTTGTTTTATTGTGCTTTTCATGGTTTAAATTTTTGTGAACCACCCAGAGAGCTTTGGCTATTGGGTGGTATAAAAATGTAATAGATAAATAAATACATTTATTTTAAGTCACAGATCAATGCAGAAAATGGATGGTATGCAGTCTTATGACACATATGAACCAGACTGGAAAAAGACTGAACTGCCCATCCCTAGTTTTATGACAGGGTGAGTTGTGCTACAGTATTAGGGATTTCAGTTTTAACACATTGATCTTAAGAATGTTTACTTGGAAATCAGTGCCTTTAATTTTTCTTTAGAACATATCTTTAATTACGTTTTAAAAGCTGCATACATAAATACTCTCAATCTGACACATGATTACATATTGCACTGAATCTATTTCACCAAATATTTGTTATTCCAGAACTCAATAAAAAGAAGTTACTTTGCTATAGCTACAGCTGTTCTCTGTCTTCCTTTGTTCATTTTAACCATTGTAGCATATTCATATTCATGGCATACTTGCTCCTTTCTTCTTTTATAGATGGTGTACCGACCACTCTCCGATATTTTACACAAAGAAACCTTGTGTCTGTGATGGTATATGAAATAATTTCCCTCTTTGATTTCAACGTGACCTGCTCCCAAATAAATGTTTTTAGGATTGCAGCCTTAGCTGAAGACTACTAAACTAGAAGAAAGAAGCATAACAGAAATATGTAAGAAACATGAGCTGTGATACTCAAACAATTTAACCTGAAATACCCTAGGGTACATTCTTTGAAAACTGTAGCAATACGCTGTATATAAGCTTTTAAGAAAATTCCAGATAGAAAGAGAGATGGAAGCAAAGACAGCAAATATTGCTCTCTGCATTTTCTTACAATGTATAATATATAAACACTGCAGTATTCAAAAGCTATGAATACAATAGAAAAGAAACAAACCTCATTTATTCTTATGGGTTGCATCCACTTGTGCTTTGGCATTCACTAGCATAACAGATTTCCTCCCCACCTACTCTGCATCTCCCCCATCTGCTCCAGAGCAGATTTGGGGTGGGAAAAATGCTGGGCATAAGAGAGGAAAGTCCAGTTGCATGAGCAGAAGTGTACTCACTCAATGCTGGATAGTATTATATAGGAGAAGCACACATCTATGTTACAAAGGGCAGCAATGAGAAATGTTCAAACATCTTCCTATGTTAACAAGCCAAGGTGATTTCAGTTCTAAATGCACAGGTGCTGGCTTTCAGAAATCCCAAGACTTAAATCCTAAGGCTAATTCTTACAGTAGACATAGCCTTGAACCCCCTTGAAAATAACCCAGCATGTGCCTAGAACTCAAACCAGTAAACCTGAGAACTGGAATGCATTGAGTCAATTAATAAGAGATGGAAGAATTCCAGGCAGTTCTAACTGCTAACACCACATCCCAGAATCCTTCTTATACTGTGATTGGGAGCCAATCTAACTCCACTGCTGATGATAAAGTTCTCAGATCTATTACATTTCCCCAGCCTGGTTGATGATGAGAAGGCCAGTACGCTATCTCTCGGCACTGCCTGTCTCAAGCATCGGTTGGTACTTGGACTTGGACATCTGGCACAAGCAACTGCAATAGGACAGGCCTCTGAAGAAGTTGAAATAGTCTCTTCTTACAGTTTTGAATTTTACTGTCTGCTAATTTTCCAGCATGCAAATATTGTTTCTCTACTTTTGACTTCACACAACTGTTCATCTTTTCTTTGACATTCCATTAATGATTCTATCATTTACCTTCAAATGTATTCCTGCTTATCTTTTTCTATATTCTCTTCCTCAGATGTTTCATTCTTCAGGTTCTTTGTTGCTTGGTATCTCTGCCTCTATTTCATATCTTCATATCTTTTCCCATATTGCTCCTTATCTATGGAACTCTTTAGCAGACTATATTCATCCAATTGATTCTCATATTCCTTAAAAGAAATAACAAACACATTAAGAATCTTATTAAAGCTAGGATGTCTCTATTTCTTTTTGGCCTTAAATTTTATTTCTGTCTAAACTAGATTGTGTAAACCCATTGTGCAGGGGCCATCTTTTTGTGTGATTATATAGAACCTAGTGGTTTTGTTTTTTAAGGTTCTTTACAAGTTATAATAGGTCAAAGTAGAACATAAGAAGAGCTGTGCTAGATTTACACAGTAGCCAACCAGGTTCTCATGGGAAACCTACAAGCAGGACTTGAGTGCAAAAGTACCCTCCCCGCTATGTTCCTCAGCAACTGGTGTACATAGGCATACTGCCTCTGATACTGGGGGTAGCATATAACCTTCAGAACTAGTAGCTATCAATAGCCTTATCTTCCATGAATTTGTCAAATCTCCTTTTAAAGCCATCCAAATTCGTGGTCATCACTACATCTTGAGAAAGTGAATTCCATAATTTAACTATGTACTATGTGAAGAACTACTCATTTAATTTGACCTGAATCTCCCACCAATCAGCTTCATGGGATGACTCTGAGTCCTACTATTATGAGAGAGGGACAAAAATGTCTTCCTATCCACTTACTCCACACCATGCATAATTTTGTACATCTCTATCATGTCTCCCTTTCCTCACCTTTTCTCTAAACTAAACAGTCCCAGATGCTGTAACCTTTTCTCATAGGGGAGTTGCTCCAGCCACTTGTTTATTTTAGTTGATGTTTCCTGCACTTTTTCCAAGTCTACACTATCCTTTTATAGGTGTGGTGACCATAACTGTACACAGTATTCCATCTGTAGTTGCACCGCAGATTTGTGTAAGGAGTGCAGGATCTCGCTAGTTGTTGTTATATTATTATTATTATTATTATTATTATTATTATTATTATTATTATTATTATTATGTCTACCACGGAATTTGCCTTTTTCACAGCAGCTGCATACAGGGTTGACATTTTCATTGAGCTGCCCACCACAACCCCTAGATCTCTTTCTTGACCAGTTACAGCTTGTCAGATCCCATCAGCATATATATGAAGATGGGATTTTGGCCCATGTTCCACTTCACACTTTCTTACATTGAAACACATTTGTCATTTTGATGCCCATTGTGATTTTCAGTAACCTCCAAGCATTTTGAAGGGATTTAACCCTCTTGACTTCCTTTTTACCAGTTCCCTCACTTTAGAGACATTTCCTATTTTGAAGTTAAATGTGACTCTGTTTGACTTCCTTGGCATTTTTCCCACTTAAAGGAATTAAGCAGCAATGATCATATTCATTCACTCATATTCACAAGTTGAATATGAATATGTAGTGTGTTGTGGCTGCAAAACAGGCAAATGCAATTTTAGGTGCCATTAATAGAAATATAGTTTCAAAATTACAGGAGTACTGTGCACTATACATGTCAAATTCAATATTCAGTTCTGGACATTACACTTTTAGGATTCAGATAAAGTAGAATGAGTTCAGAGAAGGGCAACAAAGATAACCAGGAGATTAGAAACTTAGGCCACAGCTAGACCTAAAGTTTATCCTGGGATCATCCAGGGTTTGCCCCTGCCTAAACACTGGATCCCCTGTGTGTCACCTAGATGAACAGGTTTGACCCTGGGACAATCCAGGGATAAACCTTAGGTCTAGCTATGGCCTTAGTCCTACAAGGAAAGGTTGAAGGAGCAGGGTAAATGTTTATTTATTATTATTATTATTATTTTATTTATTTATTTATTTAGAATATTTATATACTGCTCCACATTGAAAAATTTTGGAGCGGTGTACAAGATAAAATGAAAATAAAAACAGAATAAAATAGTTAAAACAAAATTTTAAAGAAGCAAGAACAGAGATCCAAGGCTGCATATTAAGGAAAGGCTTCTTGGAATAAAGATGTTTTCAGGAGGCTCCGAAAGGAGTACAAGGTTGGTGCCTGCCTGACCTCCAGAGGCAGGGAATTCCATAGGAGGGACACCACCACACTGAAGGCTCTTCCCCTGGTGGATTCCAATTGGAGGATGGATATATGTGGAACCACCAGGAGCAGGCCCTCAGATGACCTCAGTGACCGGGCAGGTTGGTAAGGGAGAAGGCGCTCTCTCAGGTATCCTGGTCCCAAGTTGTTTAGGGCTTTGTACACAAGTACAAGAACCTTAAACCTGGCCCGGTAGTGAATAGGAAGCCAGTGCAGTTCCCTGAGCAGAGGAGTTACATGCTGGAAAGGGGCAGCTCCAGACAACAGCCGAACTGCAGCATTCTGCACTAGCTCCAGCTTCCGGAGCAGCTTCAAGGGCAGCCCCACATAGAGCGTGTTGCAGTAATCCAATCTTGAGGTTACCAATGCCTGTACCACCGTGGCCAAGCTATCCCTGTCCTGGAGAGGCCATAGTTGGCAAACCAACCAAAGATAGTAAAAGGCACTCTGAGCCGTGGAAGCTACTTGAGCCTCCAAAAACAGAAATGGGTCTAAGAGTACCCCAAAACTACGAACCTGTTCTTTCAGAGGCAGTGCAACCCCATCCAGAATAGGCAATGAGCCTGTCTCCCGGACTCGGGAACCACTCACCCACAGGGCTTCCATCTTGCCAGGATTCAGTCTCAGTTTATTGGCCCTCATCCAGCCCATTACTGAGTCTAGGCACTGGTCCAGGACCTGCACAGCCTCACCTGATTCAGTTATCACAGGGAGATAGAGCTGAGTGTCATTAGCATATTGATGGCATTTATTATTATTATTATTATTATTATTATTATTATTATTATTATTATTAATTTATTTATATAGCACCATCAATGTACATGGTGTTGTACAGAGTAAAACAATAAAATAGCAAAACCCTGCCGCATAGGCTTACATTCTAATAAAATCATAATAAAACAATAAGAAGGGGAAGAGAATGCACCAAACAGGCACAGGGTAGAGTAAAACTAACAGTATAAAAGTCCAAATCCCCTAATGACCGCTCCCAATGGCTTCATATAGATGTTAAATAACATTAGGGACAAGATGGTGCCCTGCGGCACTCCATAGCTCAATTGCCAAGAGGCCGAGGACTGGTCACCCAATGCTACTCTCTGAAGGGGCGCACCACCTTTGGTGTCACCACCTTCAGGGATGCCCTGACCGGGGCGGCCTGCCACCTCGTGGCAGGGCAGTTCTTATGCTCTTCAAGCCTCAAGGTCTCAACGGGCTTGGAGACAGCACTCTTCTGCCAATTGGCTGGAGAGAACCTTGGCAGTTGGCTCCACTCTGCAATCAATGGAACTGGGAGGTGGGTGGGGCAGTGGCACAAACAGCAGGCTGCTGTGGATGGTAGAGCAGTCCTCTCCCCCAGTTCTCTTCTCTCACCAGCCCTGAAGTCTTCCCATCCTCGTGGCAGTGGATAAATACTGATGTTTGCAGCTGCCCTGATGCATAGGTGGATGTCTTTGGTTAAAAAAAGTACTAATGTTCTTGAAAACGATACATACTTTATGCTCTGCTGCTGGACCCAGCACAACATAGAACTAGGATTGTACAAGATTTCTGTTCCTGTTCACAAACCATGCAAACATGGCCCATTCACAGCTCCAAATGTGAATGCAAGTAGGAACACAATTCTTAGGAAATGCTTGAATTTCCGAAACTTGCATACATGTTCAAATCTGCACTTCCTCAAGTGCAGATTCTCCCCTCACTGACAAATCAGCATTTTCATGCTTTAGCCTATAAGAAATGTACATTTTGGATCAGGAAAAAGGTGTACTTTTAAAAATGTGAATTTTTCAATGCATTTTTTCCCAATTGAAAAAAAAAGACATTTGCATTTGTGAGCATGAATGAGATGAACTAAACTTTGAAGATTTTTTGTTTGCTGTATCTTTTCTTGTGTATCATTGTGAATTATTCAGAAAGCTCCAGCTATTGGGCAGTATAGGGATGATGATGATGATGATGATGATGATGATGATGATGATAAAGAAGACCTCCGCAAACATGAACATCACATGTTCACCCATTCCTGCATAGAACTGAGCCTTTCATGAGCTAAATCAATTTTAGGAGTATACATAACAAATATGTATTGCCTGTGTCTCATCTACCTGTGGATTCACCCAAACAGATTGACTGCTTTTATGTGTTGTGTGAGTCTTCAGGGGCTGTGAAAGGCTATAGATTAGATATCTCTGCATATCACTGAGCAACCAGTCCATGAGGAATTCAATCTGAAAACAAATGTCTTTTGCTTTTTGGCTGCTAAGAGAGCCTTCCTTCAATAGTCGGAAAGGGAAAACAAAAACCGTATAATGAGATTTCCTGCCCTTAATATGCTCACTAGGACCTAGAGAGGTAATTTGGGAAGTGCTGAAGAGACAGAACTAGTTGAAAAGTCAACGTTAATCCACCTCAAAGTTGGTCCCCCACCAATATAAAATTCAAATAACAACTTGCTAGTTACTGTAAATCTAAATCTATTTTTTAAACTGATTTCAAAAAACAATACCTTCAACTTATTCAGTTATTCATTACAGGCCTTTGAACTCCCAGGAAAACTTGTAGGACAGTCATATTCATACAGCTCCTATGTAAAAAATATTGATCTTAAAGCACCTCACTACAGCATTTGAAAAAGCTATTGTAATTTGTATTGGGCACCGATTTCAGAATATCAATTTGGAGTCCTTATCCCAGAGCCTCAAAGTGGCTCTGGGATAAGAGCCAGGTTTCCTTATCCCAGGTTTTGTGAAGAACTCTTGTGTGCAGTAGGGGAGAGGAGTCCAACTTTAATTTCGACATGCTTTTCTCATCAGAAAAGTGCTTTGACGAGCAAGATGGCTGCCACATTCCTTTGGACAGCCTTCTTAACCTCAAGCCCTCCCGGCATTTTGGACTGCAACTTCCATCATCGCCAGCCACTCTACCATTAGATTGGGATTTGCAATCTAACATGCTTAGAGGGCATCAAGTTAAGAAAGGTTGCCTTAGTGATTTCCCCTTTTCACTGACCTCAAGTCAATGTGCTGTCAATCATACCTAAACTGAAGAGCTACTGGGTTTCTTCTCTGCTGTTTTTCTTTGACTGTCTTTTTCACCTCTAGTCCAAACACTAGTTCTGTAAATAACATCTGCTGGTGGGCAAGAAGATATGTGCTCTATGTGAGGCTGCCTTTGAAAAGTGTTTGAAACTTCAGCTGGTTCAGAATGTTGCAGCTACACTAGGGTGACCATATGAAAAGGAGGACAGGGCTCCTGTATCTTTAACAGTTGTATTGAAAAGGGAATTTCTGCAAGTGTCATTTGTATATATGGAGAACCTGGTGAAATTTCCTCTTCATCACAACAGCTAAAGCTGCAGGTGCCCTGCCCTCTTTTAAATCTGGTCACTCTAGTATAGCTCCTGCAGCTTTAACTGTGGTGATGAAGAGGGAATTTCACCAGGTTCTCCATATATACAATTGACACCTGCTGAAATTCCCTTTTCTATGCAACTGTTAAAGATATAGGAGCCCTGTCCTCCTTTTCATATGGTCACCCTAACTACACTGTCTATTGGAGTAGACTAGGGAGTATGTGACTCCCTTGGTCCAAAAGCTTCATTGGCTGCCAGTGTGTTTCTAGGCACAATTTAAAATGCTGGCTATGACTCATCAAGCCCTTCATACCAGGCTACCTGAAAGGCCACATTCTCCTGTATAAGCCTGTCCAGGTTTTAAGATCTTCGGGGAAGACTCTAAACTTATTCCCACTGCCATTCGGTGGTCTTCTTGGTGGGTCTTCTTGTTGGTCATTCCCAGGTTTTGGAATGCTGGGTTGGCTCCCTCTCTGTTGTCCTTCTGCCAACAGGAAAATACATTTTTATTCAGATGGCCTTTGCTCTGCTGTGTTCAACTGGTTGTGTCCTATGTATTTTTGTTATTCTTGTGTTTTACATTGATTTGTATATATGATCATTTAATTAAGTTTTTGTTTCAGACTTCATTGTCGTTACCTGCATTGCACACCATTTTAGTGGAATGGTGGGATGTACAGTAAATTTAATAAATAAATAGGATATTGGACTGCAGCTCTCCTGGTTGGGGTGTCAATAGTAGCAGGAAAAAACTACCCTTTTCTCACCTTTCTTATCACACGTTCTCCTACTTTTGCTTGAGAATTACTACCCACACTATGAACTGTAACAAATGATTTTTAAGAAATCCAGCTTCTAGACTGTACATAGCTTTAAAGATCAACCTAGCAACTTGAAGTGGCCACAGAAGCATATTGACAATCATTAAAATTGATTTAAAACAGGCTGAATATGTTCCTTTAGTCCAACCTGATGGCGTTTAGATGTTCTGGATTACAACTCACAGCATTCTTGATCATTAGCCATGTTTGCTGGGCTGATGGGAGTTGAAGTACAAAACTTCTGGAGAGCACCAGGTTGGAAAAGGCTGTTCTAACTCAGAAAGATATGGACAGGTGCTTTCACCACCGTCCCATTCCAAATAGTCTTTAAAGGGCATTCATTATTTGAACCTGGGGGTTACAAAAGCATGGACTAGGGTGGAAAGAACTGCTCTGACCAGAGAGGGATGGATCCTATGTGTTAAATGTAAACAAACAAAATGTAAACAAGCCACTGTTGCCATAAGTCATTAATCTGGACCAATTAGTTAGTTTGTTTTTAATTCCTTCTGGCAGTGCACTCATTACCTGATTGGGCTCTACCATGGTCTTGATTAGCGATATTGGAGAACTCCGAAATGTAACCAAATGTGTTTGGAATTTTTTATGAATCCAACCCATGGGTTCCACAGCAGACTGGCTTTTCCCCTGCTACAGACTTGCAGACAGTTTTTCTAATCTTTGGGAATTTTGTGCAAATTTTGTTTTATAAAAACACACAAACATTTTTTTTAAAAAAAATGGCCAAAAATATGCATTTCCCCATAGGCTAAAGTGTGAAAATGACTATTATGAGGGAATTTGTACATTTTCAGGGGAATTTGCACTTTTTTGCACATGCAAATTTGTGCAAATTCAGAAACTAAAAATAATAATAACCTGATTCAGTAAATGGATGGATAAGCAAATGCTTGACAACACACAGAGAATAGATTTTACACAATCTGTACATCCTTAATCTGATGAATTTATAAGATGCTATGGCTAGGAAGCCCTGTCTTGGAGCAAGGGGATAGAACAGGATGGCCATTTAGTTCTATTCAGTTCTATGATTCTGTGATTTTATGCTTCATTTATATGCACCTACAAGATACATACATGATCTGTACACATAACTGAATAACCATTTTATCTCATCCATTTGTAATATAATCACCCTGAAGCCACCCACTGCCATGCATGTGTCAAAAACATCCCACAGGATACTTCAGAATGTAAACTTAGGTAAACAGCAACCACTCCTTAGCTTGAAGGCTGTCTCTTTCCCTTCCAACCCAGTAGGGGATGAGTGTAAAAACCACTAATTGGAGAGGGTAAAAGTGCCAGGGATTTGCAAGCAGAACAGGTGACAATTACCTTGGTGATAATTGAAGACTAATTATTTTGAGCCTGCAACTGGTCACCAGGTGGCCTGTGCTACTCAAAAGACAGCCACAGGGAAATGAAAGATAGCATGAGGAAGATTGCTGCTGTTGTTCTGGCTGAGAGTGCTGGGAGGATAAACAAAATAAGGGTTTTCCATGTTTGTTTCTGTTATAATTTTATTTTGCCAAGGACTGGCTATATCTATCGTGAAGGGCAGGGAACAGTAATCACTGGGCTGGTTTGGAAATAACGATAAACCAGGAGTGGACAAGTTATGGCTCTCCAGTTGTTTTGGCCTACAGCTCCCATAAACCCCAGCCAGCGTGATGCTAGAGGCAAAAGTAGCCAGGGAATTAACATATAAGCACAGTCTTTTACTTTGTCTCTGGCCTTAGATAGACGTAAGGTTTATCCCGGGATCATCCCAGGGTCATCCCTGTTCATGTAAATGACACACAGGATATACCGGGAGCAGGCAGTCTCTCTCCCTCTCCCTCTCTCTCATGGAATAATGGGCTCAAGTTAAAGGAAGCCAGATTCCAGCTGGACATCAGGAAAAACTTCCTGACTGTTAGAGCAGTACGACAATGGAATCAGTTACCTAGTGAGGTTGTGGACTCTCCCACACTAGAGACATTCAAGAGGCAGCTGGACAACCATCTGTCAGGGATGCTTTACGGTGGATTCCTGCATCGAGCAGGGGGTTGGACTCGATGGCCTTGTAGGTCCCTTCCAACTCTGCTATTCTATGATTCCATGATTCTATGATTCTATGTATTCACACACACTGTATGTTTGGAGTTTTTAAGGACCCTGTTCAGATGACACACACTAAGCCATGGTGGTTAAGCATTTTGAGCTAAACATTATGACTTAGCATGTCGTATGAGTCATTCCATGGTGGCTACATCCAGCTTATCTGGTGTGATGGCTTGGGATGCTGCAACCTTGATGAAGCTAAGCAGGTCTAGGCCTGGTCAGTTTCTGGAAGGGTGACTATCTGGGAACCCCATGTATATTGATTCCTGCATTGAACAGGGGGTTGGACTAGATGGCCTTGTAGGCCCCTTCCAACTCTATGATTCTATGATTCTATGATAACCACAGCTTAAACACACTAACTAATATTTGCTACAAAAATGTTAGCAGTCTAACCATGGATTCGTGTGTTGTCTGGCCAGGCCCTGTTTAGATGACACTTCAGGATCTGTGGTTAGCGAACCTGTGGTTCTCTGGGGTTAGTACTAACCACAAGCCATGGTGTCACACAAAACACTTTAAGCCATGGTTAGAGCTGCTAACCCTGCTGTAGACGGTCTGACTGTGGTTAGTTAGTGAGTAGGATTTAGCAAAACGCATTGCACAAGACACCTTAAACCCTGCTTCTTAACCAAAAGCATTAACCAGCAGGGTTTAAGGTGTCTTCTGGACAGGTCCATTGTTAACTGCTTTGAGAATACTTGTGAGGAAAAGCAGATGATAAAAGTCATAAATAAATTTGGCACAGATGCCATTCATTCCATTGGGTTAGTACAATGCATTGTGCCCTTTGGCTTCAGAAGGGCATTGACTCAGCACTGCCATACTTATTTTTTATTTGATTTACAGCACCAATTGGAAGGCACCTGATGAGTTTTAATAACACATATTTTATTCATTCTGGGATCTAAAAGATTAAGCCAATGAAGAGGAGCTATCCAGGAACAATTACCAAATGATAAATCACTTTAGCTCATAGTATTTCATGAATGTGAAAGGAAGGTTTAAATTAAAATGTCATACCATGGCTGTGTGAACAGGACGCTCATCATCGATCATCAAAAATAATTGCATTTTTGTGGGAGCAGAAAAGTGAATAGTGCTATGTTTACACATATTTTATAGTTATCTTCTACTTAATAATGAAAATGTATGGTCTGTAGTAGTGATGAGCTGAAATGGGGATGTATCTTATGACAGTTTTGCCTCTTCCCACCCACGAAACATCCCATTTTCATCAAGGTTTGTTCTGTAAAAAAAAAGAAAAAAGGCTATGAAACTGTTTGCGATCACAATATATGACTGACACAGGTTGGGATGGGTACAAAATTACCAGATTTTGAACCAATACTCCAATATGCTTTGAAATATACACTTTGTTAAATTTTGCAGTAGAGTTCTCCAATAAAAAATGCATACAAAATTCTGCATAATTCTGCATACAAAATTTTCCATAAGTAGACCTCTTTGGCAAAGGGGTATCAAAGAGTCAAACAAACGCCAGGAAAAGATGAAACTATCCATGATAGGGAGAAATTGCTGTCTGTTAGCGGTTTATTGCTTTGTATCTTCTATATTACCAATATTTTAAAATGATTGCTTTGTGGCATGAGTTGCCTTGAAGGCCTGGAATAGGTGAAAAAGCAGGATATTAATTCAACCATCTTGATCAGAAGAGCATCAATGTTTTTCAAAACTGCCCTAGAACATTGGCCATTGGATGGTATAGAAATGTAATAAATAAAATAAAAATCAAGATCACTTTATTGGTAATTGGCCACCAAGACATTCCAAAAAACTGAAGAGATGTGGTTCTCTTGACTTTGTGCAGATTTATAGAAAGTAATGCTGGAAAATTAACACCAGCCTGCTCTACCTTCCTCCTTTAATCTTAAATAGCCAATCCACACAACCAAAGGATGCTGCCCTATGCTGTCTCCAGGCTATTTGTCAATCTAGATCAGTCCTCTTTACCCTGCTTGGCAGTCCAGAGTTCCAGAAAGGGTGCTGAGGATGGAACTTGGGGCATTCCTCATAAAAAGCATATAATCTACAACTGAGCTACAAACCTTCCCAGTTCCCTATCTTTAATGCAAAAATTGCAGTTGATGAACCAGATCGATGCATTGTGTGAATGGACCTAAGACAGAGATGCAACACTTTTCTTTTTAAACATAACATTTTCCTTCATACAGATTCCAGTTCCTCTCAGAAATCTGTGCCCTAATCCCAAGGTCCTCAAACCAGATTTTTCACTCCCTCCTCCTTTATATAAATTGTCACACAAAATATCCTGCTGCAAAGTTCCGTGCTGTTAGGCTATAAATCATTTAGGTTTTCTCACCCAACTTGTATTTCCCTTAATTAATCATGAAAGCTGAACTTCCGTATCATAATTGTCTTGGCAATCAGTTACCCTCTAGGTGTCCTATTGGGTGATTGTTGTGTGCCTCAAAATAAGATCTTCAAAGCCCCATTTCATGACTTCCTCAGTCTTTGAAAGTATGATTCTGAGAAAATAGCTTGTACCCCAGAGCTTTAGAAAAATCTGGCCCTCAAGGGCTTTGTTGTGTTTCTCCATTGATTCTAATTAACTTTGCACTGAATTGCAAATGTGATCCTGGGTAAAACTATATTTCTGCCAAACTCGTTTCAATGGCCTTAATAGACATGTACTGTTCATATCTTTCTTCAAATGAATATGCAAGTAGGGTACAATAGGAAAAAATACTTCTCAATTTTAGCTGTGAAGAATTTGAAAAGTGGCAGTTATATAAAGGGAAGGAACTAATGAATCATGACAACGGATGCCATTCTAAAAACAGCAATAACTCTCATGCTCTGAAGTATGTCACACAGGCTGTGGAAACAAGCTAATCCTTGCAGCTAGATATAAAATAATGAAGCTTTTATGAGGGAGAAGCAATGATCGTTCTTATTTGTTTTCTAGTGCGTTAGAAGAATTCTTCCCATTTCTAAATTCTCTCTAGTAATAGTCCTAAAGTGATAACTCATTTCACATAATTAAGCTAAGTATTCATCCTATGTGAAGGTTGTGTGACTAGATTATTTGATGTAATAATATTTATCCTAGCATGACATTAGTGATTCCTTCCTACCAATAAATATTAGGGCTGTGATCTGCTTCTCTTCAGGTCGGAGAAGTAACAGTGAACCGGGGTGATCTGCCTCTGCTACAGGTGGAGGAGAAGCGGATCGGGGAGCTGGAGAAGCATGGCGAAGAGAAGCGACTATAAGCGGATCGCTCCTCTTTCTGCGGAGCGCTCCGCCCACCATTTTGGATAATTTCCCCCATAGGATTGCATTGCGGAAAAGATTAGAGGATAACTTTTTTGTTTTTCAAGCTACCTATTTGAAACTCGCTGTGCTTAGAAAGTAGTGGCTGGGGGTAATTTTGCACCTATTTTCAGCACTTTGCGTGATGTGGTTTGCTTGCTATAATGTTTTTTAAAAAAGTTAAAAGTGGGAGAGGTTCCTTTTTTTGAAGTGCTGAGAGGCAGATTCAACTCCCAATCACGATCACCTGATGAAGCATCCGCCAATCCCAAAGTTGGAAGGGGGATAAGCAAAATGAGATACTTAGAAACTTGGGATACTGGGAAACTTTTCTTAGTCTCTGAACGGACTTTTCCCAGTGTTTTTTTAAAGCAGTAGCCCCACCAAATGCACAAACACAACCTGAAATCATATACTAAGCAAATAAATAACAGATAGGAAACACAGCACTGCTACCCACGCTAACCTTGGTGAACAACTGAATAGATGTGGTGCAAGGGGATGAGGTCCCCTAGGGCATGTGGATGTGCCCAGTGCACACTCCTGCCCTTGGAGGGTCATCAGAACCCTCCAACGGTTAAACAGTGGAGAAGCTATGCCTGTTATGAGTTGAAGTGCAAGTTAGCATCTTAAAGACTGTCAAATGTTTATTTATTTATTTATTACATTCATACACCCCATAGCCCAAGCTCTCCTGGCTTTCCCTCTTCAGTGAAGTCAGGCTGGCTTTTATTTTGGTTCAACTCCTTATTGTTGTGGTTGTTATTATTACTATTACTATAACTATTAGTATTAATTATTATTGCTATTATTAATGTTATTAATGGCTGTGATCACAGTGCAGTCAATCAACTCTGAAGCAAGGTTCACAAAGCTTTACTCTTATCCTCCTAGTCCCCTAGTTATGGGATGCAAAAGAAAAGGCATCTCTCTGTGCTGCTCCCACCTCACAGGGACGGTTTGCATTACTGGCTTTGAAACAATCCTTGGCTCACTTCCTTGTGCCCCCAGAAATGTCTGCTGCATGCCTGCCTTCCCACCTCCGTCTGGGTGCTATTGTTTTGGGGTATCTGCTGGGACTTACTTCCCCGTAGATCTATGGCATAGTCGTACATCTCTGCCTGCCTCTCTGCTCGCGTGGTGCCTGGGAGATGTACTACATGATGGGCTTTGTGGTTCAACCCCGCAAGCCTCTGACATGCTTGCTCCCAGTGCTGCCTGTCCTCCTCTGTGCCCACCTTGCAGGGATGGTTTGTGCATGTCTTGCTTTGGCTCAGGGACGGTATCCTTCCGTGTGATAAAAGGCAGCTGCATTGCACGCTCTTGGGGTGTGTGTGTGCATTTTTGGAAGTGTTTCACCTGAGATGAAGATCCTTATTTAGAAAAAAAAATCTTGATTCCCCCAAATCATCTGTGCTATTGATTGCTATGGGCAAACAGTTTGCAATGGATCCCTATGGGCAGGTATGGTTTCCTTATGGGCATACTGTTCTTTGTGGGGTATTTTTCATATATTCCCCCAAAATCAGTGGAGGCTCGGATTTCCTTCCAACTAGGCATGAAAGTAGATACATGGATAAGCTGTCATGGTGGCAATTTTGAGGTTTCTAACATGAAAACTGACAGAGTTCTAGCATGGGATTTGAATTGGGGTGAGTTAAAAGGGAAAAATCGCCAAAAATCAGGGGATGATGGGATTTGCTTGAAACTTGCCATGAATGTGGATCTATATAGCATCTGTGAGGGTGTCCACTTCCAAGTTTGTATCTGTAAAAATGTCAGAGTAAATCCCATTTCTGAAAATGGGGTGTTGGATTTTCAAAAATCCCCCCCAAATCAGGGGATGCTTGGATTTGCTTGAGGCTTGGCATGCATGTGTATACATGGATCAGGTGTCATGGTGCCTAACTTGAGGTTTCTAACATGAAAACTGCTGGCGTTCTAGCATGGGATTTGAAATGGGGTGAGTTAAAAGTAAAAAAATCGCCAAAAATCAGGGGATGAACGGATTCGCTTGATGCTTGCCTTGAATGTGGATGTAGATGGCATCTGTGAGGGTTCCCACTTTCAAATTAGTATTTGTAAAAATGTCAGCGTAAATCCCATTTCTAGAAATGGGGTGTCGGATTTTCAAAAATTCCCCGAAAATTAGGGGATGCTTGGATTTGCTTGAGGCTTGGCATGAATATATGCTTCCCGCCCAACCTGAAAGTTTGGGCGGGAAAGCAACGGTTGTGGGTTGGGAGGGGCTGGAAAGGAGCAAGAGCTCACATGGCTCAGTGTGCGAGCCTCGTGTGCTGGGGGCGGGGCCGCGGCTATAAAAGCCGCACCGCCCGAGGCTCGGCCTCTTTCGGTTTTTTGGCTGTCAGCACGGACAAAGAGACCAGTTTCTGCAGCAGCAGCAGCAAGAATCGGCAGCAGATTCGGCAGCCCAGAGGCTTGACTACGGCGGCCGAGTCTCTCGCAGCTACGTGGCAGCCTCGGCGAGCGTCGTCGTCGGCCTCTTTCTTCTATTTCAGCTGGTTTGGAGGGAATAGGGTGGACGTTTGAAAGAGCCTGGGGGTTATTGGGGGGGCTGCCTTCGGGTAGGCTTTTGCCTGGCCCCGGTCACTTTGGGAGTGGGTAGACCTTTATAATACACCTGCAGTGGGGAATACTTAGGGGGGGGGAAATCACCCCCTTTTCTAGAGCCCATCTCTTCCCAGTTCCAGCCCCATTCTTAGCCAGCCCCCTCCTCACCTTCATAGTTTATTCTTCATATTCCCGTTCATTCTATTGTCCCTGTTCTACCCTTCTGCTTTGTGTGTGGCCCTCAGGGCCCATATTATTGATCTTTAGTGTGTTTGCCTGCAGTATTGGGCTTGGTCTCAAAAGCCTTGTGCCAGCCAGTTTGCTGAAGCTAAAGTGGGCTCCGGCTAACATTGGTTTAAAGGGATAATTTGAAAAGTTTAGTTTCACTTTTGGTTCCCAATCGTATTTTAGTTGATTCCCTCAGCGTTTTGTTTAGTTTCAATTTTTCTGGCCTAATTCTTGGTTTGTTTCTCCCAAACTGCAAGTTTTATTGCCCAGAATTATTTTAGGTGTAGCTGAATTGTGAATTTTACTTGATTCTATTCTATTTTATTTTATTTTATTTACTTACTTGCAGTTGGCAATTTTATTTTTATTTATTAATCTAATCTGGTTATTATTAGCTAATTGATTTAAATTCCAGTTTAATTGTAATTGAATTTAATTAATAAATTTTATTTTTAATTTTAATTTTAATTGTGTTTGCCCTGCAGTATTGGGCTGGGTCTCAAAAGCCTTTGAGCCAGCCAGTTTGCTGAAGCTAAGGTTGGCACCAGCTAGCATTGGTTAAGTGATAATTTTGAAAAGTTTAGTTTCGCTTTTGGTTCTCCTCTTCATCTGACGATGAAGAATCTTCTATTATTATTATTATTATTTATTTATTTATATATATAGCACCATCAATGTACATGGTGCTGTACAGAGTAGAACGGTTGGTTTCAAGACCCTGCCGCATAGGCTTACATTCTTGGTCCTTGGTTTTACAACGCATTGCTGTTTTGGAGCGAGACAATGCAGCCCTCAAACAACAACTGAAAGCAAGGGATACGAAATACAGGGATTAATAAGCAGAAGAGTAAAGAGCTAGTGATTTATCTGTAGTTACTTTTTCAGAACAATCTTCTGTAGTGCAAGCAGCAGACGTCACACAAGACGAGTCAACTTCAGTGCAAGCTTCTGAGGCTTCCCAAGTTACAGAACCTGCAGCGGTGGCTATGTCCACGTTGGCATCATCTGCAAGTTCCTCACGTAGTGAGTATCAGTGCACCACAGCAGGTCATACACCTTCACCAGTTGCACTTGGGGGAACGCCTCTGTGGGCCATGAGCCCATTCTGGCCTTTTCTAGTCCTAGTGAGCTAGGAGATACACAGGAAATAGAAACCCCTTTACAGGTAACCCCAGAAGCATGTATGTCTGTTTGGCAACCCAGACTCTCTTCTACCAGGCAAGCAGTTTCTGAGACCCAGACATCTGCAGCTCCTATTATTGAATGCACTGCTCCTGTGCCTATTAGAGCGTTGCAAACTATACAAACTGAATGGGAAACCAATAAAGAGGAGCCAAAGTGTGATCCTCATTCCTCTGTTAAAGGGTGTAATACCCCTTATAGAGCAATTTCTACGCCTATCGGATGTCATTTATTACATGCCACCAAAGGAAGATTAAGAAAGGCGAGTTTGTTGATCTGTCTCTCTCTTATTTAGAGAGGAAGAACAGAAAGACAAGGATAATAACAATGAAAGAAATCAGGAGCGCAGTAAGAAGAGAAAGGTTGAGAGAACCTGGGCCAACTGGTTGGCCGGATATATAATATTCATAAGAGTGGCTTTATTGAAGCACCCCGAAAAGGCAACAGTGTTAATTAAATATTTAGATATAATTTAGATGTTATACTGAATATGTAGGCCCAGCATGGCTTGGGTATGATGAGGCTTTTCAGATTGAAGGCCCAGTTTAACCCAGAAGTTAAATGGGACGTGAAAGAGCCAGATTTATGGCTATAATTTATGACCCCAGCTAAACCAATCTCTGGCGAAAGCTGATAGCGGGCATATTCTATCATGCCCGGATGGGCCCTTTCAGCATAAAGGGCATGACGAGCAATCGGTTCAACCCCGATTATTGTGCTGGGAGTTTAGCTCCAAGGGCACGTGTGTGCGGACACAGTACAAGTTTAAGCACGAATGCTCTATTTGTGGTGGGGATCACCCATACTCTGGATGTCCCAAGATCAAAGACTCCAAGGGTGGAAGAGAATTCTGCCCTGGTAACAAGCCCAATGTATCCAGCCCTGTTATAAAGGGCCACAGCCCAATTAAGATCCAGGAATTATCCTTAGCTTTACGCGATTATATACATCAGGATGTCACGTCATTTCTTTTCGAGAGGTCTAGGTTTGGCCTTAGAATTTCTTTTCAGGGTCCTCCGATCCCAGTTTTTTCCAAGAATCAGGCTTCCATTAATGCAATGGAAGATCTGGTTCAGGGGGGTGGAATTCTAAAGGAAGTGATTGCAGGTAGGGTTTTAGACCCGTTTGTGCAACCTCCCCTGCCTCGTTCGAGGCTTTCTCACCTGGGCATTGTGCCAAGAAATCCCCGAGAGAATATCGATTGATTTGCTGGAATTCAGTAAGCAGTCTTGCAGTCTGCCCAGAGATAAGCTAAAATCTCTCAAAGACCTCTTAGAAACCATATCCAAGGCCCATAAGATCACTATGAGGCAACTTCAGGAGCTGGTAGGCTACATGAATTTTGCCTACAGAGTGATAGCACCTTGTAAGGCATCGTCCAGGCGATTATACGATGCGATGAAAGGGGTCAAGTGACCCCTTCATCGCATACGGGTATTGGCCGAAATGAGAGCTGACCTGGAGGTATAGGCTTCTTTTTTGAACCAATTCAATGGCATTCTTTTTCGAGTGCTAACTTTCTTTTAGAAGTTCAGTTATAGGTGCACTCAGATGCATCGGGGTCATATGGCTTTGGGGTGATCCTTAAGGAACGCTGGTGTGCTCAACAATGGCTAATAGGTTGGAGAGAGGAAGGCATCTGCCATGACTTGACCTTGCTGGAATTTTTTCCTATTGTCATAGCAGTCTGGCAGTGGGCTGACCTCCTTTCCAATTCATCCATACACTTTCTGTGTGATAACCAAGCCACAGTGCAGGTTGTCAATTCTATCTTCCAAAACAAGCGAGTAATGAGACTAGTCAGAGCTTGATGCTCCTTTGCCTCCAGTTTAATATCATATTTTATGCAAGGCATGTTCCCGGGCTGGATAATGGAATTGCTGATGCCTTGTCGCGCAACCAGATTTCCAGGTTCCAGGAATTGGCCCCTGCAGATAGATAGTTTCCAGATCCCATGCCCAAACACTTGTGGGATCTTGGAGGGACGAAGCATTTGAAGCCATGAATAGGTCTGGGTCACAGGTACCTGAGCGCTATAAGAGCACGCAGGTAGGGAATTCCACGCATTTCTGATCTCCTCAGATTTAGCAGCTCAATGGCATATTCCCATGGACCACATAATGCAGTTCCGCGTGGCTTCGCACAGTAGAGGCGTAGCCATCAGGACTTTGAAAGGGAAATTAGCAGGTTTGTCATTTGAGGCTAAGACTATGGGGTTCGACGGCACACACCTTGGACATTAGAATCAAGCGTATGCTGGAGGGCTGGGGCTAGAATTGCTCCAGCCCCTTCCAACAAACACAAGCCAATTACCCCGGATATACGGTTGGGACTACGTCAACAGTAGATAGCAATATGTTCATCACCTTATGAGCAGGATTTATTTCATGCCAGTGCCTTGATAATGTTTTTGGGTGTGTTCCGAGTTAGCGAGGTACTGGCATTCTCTATGAAAGACGTGTCTAACAAAGCTTTCAAATTAAGGACATTCAATTCTTGGGGACAAGATTAGGATTGCCCTTAGGCAATCTAAGACAGATCAGAGAGCTAGAGGCACTAGTATAATAGCGTCTGCTAGATGTTCTGAAATTTGCCCAGTAGCAGCAATGAGAGCCTTGTTTACTAGAAGACTCGGCAGGGCTACCATTCCGACATGTGGACAAGTCCCCAGTGACCAAGTTCCAGTTTTGGTCTGTAGCCAAGAAGGCGTTACTGGCTATGGGACTAGATAATTGCCAATTTGGAACACACTCCTCCCAAATTGGAGCGGCATCTACAGCGGTAGTGGCCTGGGATGCCTGAAACAAAGATTCGGGCCATAGGTAGATGGCGTTCTAGAGCCTTCAAGACCTATGTGCGTTACTAATTGGATGTGGAATTAATAGTTTTTCATTTCCACCAGATTTTGAGTCAAGATGGGAACCTCCCCTGATTCTAATGTGAACACAGTGTGGTGTTCTGGGCCAGTCACAGAGCGTCTCAGACAGACATGGGTTCTTTGCTGAGGCTTGGACTGGCAGCCGCCGTTCACTGGGTTGGACGGCGAGGTTTGAGATGGAGAGGTCTATTTCACACTCTATCACAGTTTTTAAGTTTGGCCCTCCACAGGTGTTGGCGATTCACTCAAGATTGGAACCTCCCCTGATTCTAATGTGAACACAGTATGGTGTTCTGGGCCAGTCGCAGAGCGTCTCAGACAGGCATGGGTTCTTTGCTGAGGCTTGGACTGGCAGCCGCCGTTCACTGGGTTGGACGGCGAGGTTTGAGATGGGGAGGTCTATTTCATACTATCACAGTTTGAGGTTAAGTTTGGCCATCCACAGGTGTTGGTGATTCACCTGGGAGGCAATGATTTAGGCCTTCTAAAAGGAAAGGCCCTGATTATACAGGCTGAAGAGGATTTCAAATAGACTTGGAGACGATGGCCACTGTCGTGGATCGTCTGGTCTTGCATGTTGCCTCGGCGCCATTGGCGTGAGGGACATAATACCAAAGGTTTAAATAGGGCGGTTCACAAGGTGAACAGTGAAATTAGAATGTTTTGTGGGGAAAGTGGGGATGAGACATCCCGCACCCCGATATTGCACCAGACAGAACAGAGCTTTATAGGGCAGATGGGGTCCACCTTCCCGATGCAGGAAATGATATTTTCCTGCAGGATCTGAGTGTGGGACTGCGGGATTTTTTCCCTGGTCGGTGGGGGAAAGAGGACCTAAGCTGAGGCTTGGTCCCCTTTTGTGGCAGGAAGGTGCGGGAATCTAAACCCAGGACAGGGACGGTGAGCCCACTGGCACCCTGGGCGGTGAGCTGCATAGCCAGAGGACCTGCTCCTCGGGGTTGTGCGGCTTGCGAGTCAGGCTATGGCGTGCAGTTGGAGACCATACTGACTGCATCTACCCACTGTCCCTTATGGCAGTGGGCGGGGGGTGCAGTGGGATGGTCTCTCCACACTCTCAGAGTGTCGTACAGGCAGGGAGCCGGTGAAACGGCTTCTTGCCTGGAGAGTGGCTCGCCCTTTGGCAGGCAGTAGGCCTGAGGAGATGTGAGATTCCCGCACTGTCACACTCAGATCCGGGGAGGGTTGGATTAACAGAATTATTCAATAAAGAGGCCCTAGTTATACCCAATGCTCTGGTGTCTGTGTCTTCTTTCATGCGTCCTCCCTCACCCACAAATATGCTTCCCGCCCAACCTGAAAGTTTGGGCGGGAAAGCAACGGTTGTGGGTTGGGAGGGGCTGGAAAGGAGCAAGAGCTCACATGGCTCAGTGTGCGAGCCTCGTGTGCTGGGGGCGGGGCCGCGGCTATAAAAGCCGCACCGCCCGAGGCTCGGCCTCTTTCGGTTTTTTGGCTCCCTCCCTCCCGCCCGTTCCTAGTTTGGGATTAGCCAGCTGCTCCTTTTGGAAGGAGGGTTAAGTAGGAATTTTTCCCACAATGTGGTTTTCGCCTACTTCATACTAGGAGCGTTAGGGCGATCTGGGTTATAAGTAGGTTAATTTGTGAGCAGGAAGGTGCGGGAATCTAAACCCAGGACAGGGACGGTGAGCCCACTGGCACCCTGGGCGGTGAGCTGCATAGCCAGAGGACCTGCTCCTCGGGGTTGTGCGGCTTGCGAGTCAGGCTATGGCGTGCAGTTGGAGACCATACTGACTGCATCTACCCACTGTCCCTTATGGCAGTGGGCGGGGGGTGCAGTGGGATGGTCTCTCCACACTCTCAGAGTGTCGTACAGGCAGGGAGCCGGTGAAACGGCTTCTTGCCTGGAGAGTGGCTCGCCCTTTGGCAGGCAGTAGGCCTGAGGAGATGTGAGATTCCCGCACTGTCACACTCAGATCCGGGGAGGGTTGGATTAACAGAATTATTCAATAAAGAGGCCCTAGTTATACCCAATGCTCTGGTGTCTGTGTCTTCTTTCATGCGTCCTCCCTCACCCACAAGTGTATACATGGATAAGGTCTCATGGTGCCAATTTTGAGGTTTCTAATGATAACAGAAAAAAGTTATAGGTATTTGGATTTCAATGCAAGTCAATGGGGCGGGGGGGGAAACGGAGCTCTGATCCAGATCCGGAGCTCCGCAGCGAAGCGAAGCAGACCATAGGCGGATCGCTGCAGAGCGGAGTGGACCCGATCTGGAAGTTGCAAATCTGGAAGAGAAGCGGATTGGGGGGTCCGTGCACAGCCCTAATAAATATTACAGGGATTGATGCTCCACCAGAGTCTTGCTGGATTCTTTTGAGTAAATAGTCATGTTTTGCTCAGGGATATTCAGAATGTGGTGGCAGGTTCTGAACTCTTAACATGCATTGGAATTTGCAAAGAAGGCAAGGCAGATAACTTATGGAGGATAAGGCTATCCATAGCTACTAGTCCCAGTGGCTATTTGCTACTTCTAGTATTGGAGGAAACATGTCTCTGCACACCAGTTGCTGGGTAATGCAACTAGAAGGATGCTATTGAACTCATGTCCTACTTGTGGGTTTGTCAGAGGTGGCTGGTTGGGCAGCATGTGAACAGAATGCTGGACTAGATGGAACCTTTTTCTAATCTAGAGTGACTCATGTTGGAGCCAAGCAACAGGTGTGATGCAGATACTATCAGATGCCTTATATATTATTGAGATCTAGCATAATATGTACTGCTGAAATTTTTATAAAATTATGCTACAGGAGAATGAAGTGTAGTATCAGCAAAGTTTAATGTGGTGTAGGTTGAACAACAACTGATCACAAAATGGCTGCTGCCCTGGTTTTCATTTTTCAGCTGGTGTTCCTCCAAACTACTTCTGTCTATGCATCTACTGACAGAACCCTATCTTCCATGAACTATCTACTGACAAAACAGTCCCTACTATCATTTTGAATTGAAGTTAGGCCCACTATCTGTATATATAAAATGCTTAGGTATGTTTCCGTAAAGGCTTCAGCTGATACAGGTTGCTAAGCAACAGTAACAACATGTAACATCAGCTGATGTAGGTTGCTAAGCCCCTCGCCTGACTCCTCCGGGCTTTCCATTTACCTCCCTTTCTGCCTCTTCGCTCCCCCCCCTACGAAGGGGGAAGTGCCACAGTCCGGAGCATGAGTGAGGCATGACTGGGGCCCTTGGTGGCCAGGTGGGAGGCCGCTTGTCTGATGCGAGCTGAGGCCCTGGCCTGATCTCATCTGAGCTGGGTGGGTGGCCAAGGCTGACAGGAAACTTGGGGAGAGGGTCCGGATCATGAGCGAGGCACGGCCGGAGCCCTTGGTGGCTGGATGGGGGGCCGCTCACCTGCTGTGAAAGGGGAACACCTGCTCCCTCTCCCCCGACCTCCCTGCCCCCCAGGGCTGCCAGGCGGCACTGTATCAGTGGCCTCCAAACAGCCCACACCCCCGCGATGATATTTAATTAATAAACTTTAAGATATGGTACAACAGCATATGTTAAGCCGGGTATAGCTAGTTTACCTTAATACTGTAGGGAAGGTACCTAAATACTTATTGAAGAACAACAACTCCCCAGGCCCAGGTTGAGATACATATATGCAGGATGTTAACTGGCCCTTGCTATAGGATAGAAATAGTTCTAAAAGCTCCAAATGTAACAATAATAAGAAATAACATAAGAGCAAGTGAAAAGCCTGAATTGGATAAAGGTGACAGTAACTGGGTTGTTTTATTCTACAGAAATGCTTTTAAAGGATACCTCTACACTCTTAGCTGCGTTATACAAACTGAACTGAGCTATTTATGTTGGCTTCAGTTCCATCCAAATCCTATTATGCAAGCCTCTATGAACTTACATATTTTTCATTTAGCTGTGTAAGCCTTTTTAATAAACAGACCTGTAAGAACCTTCAAAATGAATAAGCTTCTAAGCTTCTTATTCATGGTGTGAATATTACAGTTTTCTTTTCTTACTGTTAGATAACAAAAATAGCAAAATCAGTATTCACCACAAATTCAGATGATGGCCAAATTATTTCACAGAAATTATACAATCCAGTGACATTCAAATCAATGGGAGCTCACCGTTTAGTAGGATGTTGCTTGCACCTAGGAAGGGCTGAGAAAAGTATAAAACAAATATTTAATATTGGTATAAAATATTTCCTTTCATTTTAAAAACACACATTTAAAAACAGCAAATCAGGAATTTCTAACACCAATCCAAAATCTAAAAACTCAACACTTCAGCTAAGTTTAATTGGTCACTATCAAACATTGTTAAAAGACCAATCATTTCATTGCACTCATACTCCAAGATTAAAGAGAGGGCACATGTTTTTTGAGCTTTATCAAAGCAACAACTTCATTTAAAGCTGTAGGTTAAGGGATCTGCAATGAGCAAATAGCCTAACTTAAATAACTTCCTCCTAGGGCTATGCATGGGCCTCCCCAACCTGCTTTGGATGCTGATTTGAAGCTTTGGATTCACCCCCAATCTGCTTTGGACTGATTCAGACCCAATCCGATCCACTTCAGAGAAGAAAGATTTGAACATCCAAATTATTCTGATTTTAATTTCCCCAATGACTTACATTGAAAAACAGAAATGGCAATAGTCTTTTTATTTTATTTTTATGATAAATACATGGAATCTGGAGACCAGGCAGCCTCTATAGAGATGATTGAACCCACCAAATTTTAGACTGTTAGGTTTAGTGGGTTTTGTGCTAGCCACAGGTAAAATTTGCTTTAAAAAAAAGAAAAAAGAGAGAAAATCTGTTAAAGCAAAGATGGTGTGTGTATGTGTGTACTTCCACATAAGTGCATAGAATTTTATAGCATGTCAGCCTCTATGGAGGTGACTGAACCTGCCAAATTTCAGACAGGTCCAGTCTGTTAGCCAAGCATTTTTTATTTATTTTTTGTTAGCCATGCATAATTTTTCCTTTTCTCAAAAACTAAAGCATAATGTAAAAGGAAAAGAAAAAAAAAGGCTGTCAACCCACACAGGGGGCTAGAGATCCAGGTTTATGGTGACAAATAGGAGGTCACTATCCCTAATCTGTGGTGCACGTTTTTTTGAAGTGCAAAATAACCCCCTCTACCCTCATACTTTCCTTTTGTCTGTCCTGAACCTGCAACTATTCAGCTTCACTGAATAACCTGAGACTCTTCTCATTATGGCACAAAAAAAAGTTAAACCTCTCTTTGGTTGCAGTACTCATTACGTGAATTCAGTCACACTGACATCACATTAAACTCAGTGGAACTTACTGCATTGCTCCACTTTTTCTAATCTATATAATTTTATAAACTTCTCCCCTTATTTGCCTTTATTCTAAATTAAATAGCACAAACATTGAAGCCTTTTCTTATAGAAGAGTTTTTCCAGTCCCCTGACCATTTTGGCAGCCCTTTTCCCAATTTGTAAAATGAAGAGTAAGATGAAGTAAATCATCATCATCATCATCATCATCATCATCATCATCTTATAGTAATTTGAGAAGAGAAAACAAGTGACAGGCAAACCAGAAACAAGCTTTTGCCACAGTTAAAAAAATCCCCAGTGTTTCTTTAAAAAATAAATAAGCACTCAGGCTGCTGTTGCTGTTGCCAAAGAACAAGACACATTATTTGGACTGGGGCAAACCAGCCTGGCTACTGGTGCTGCTGGTCCTACCAGCACCTCACCCACATCCACCTCTCCCCTTGCCAAGAGTAGCACCATGGGTGGTGGTACCCCTTGTGTAGTGCTTTGCTCCACAGTATATACTGGACTGTGTATGTACTGCTTTGGCCACACAGTTTGCTTGTGCACAATAAGGTGTATGCTCACACAGCACACACACACACACACACACACACACACACAAAAGAAAATCAGATACAGAAAGAAAACTACCTACATAAACTAAGGGGGAGGGGGAGGGAAATACCACGAACACTACTATCTATCTAAAGCCAAACAGAAGAGAAAAGATGTGTTTTTAAAATAAGAACATAGCTGAAGAGTTGGAAAATGGGAAGAGAAGGGATAGTAATTGAGAAGGGCAGGGTGGGAGAGAGCCAAAGAACAAGCAGTAAATAAAGCAGGGAAACAAACTAAAGCCTAACAATTAGGAGAGAAAGAGGGAGGGAAGGAATTATCTAGAAAAGGATTTAAGGGAAAGGGAAGACTAAGAAATGAATTTGGGAAGGGCTAGCTAGGTACTGTAGGAAGAACAAAAAAGTAAAGCTGTAGTAGCACAGTCCAATACTAAAGAGCTCCCCTCCTTTTACCGACTCTCTCGCACACTGGGAAATGAAAGCAGAATCTCCTGTTCTACACAACCCCTCCTCCAACATGTAATTGGAGACTGCTGGATTAAAAGTTCAGCCCTGTTAGCACCTAGAGATGTCACTTGCCAGAGCTCAATTCCCTCTTCCCAACTACTCCTCTCCCCATCTCTAAACTTAGGCAAATTGTTACATTTCCCAGACAGGCTATCTCCCCTTCAGAATTGTCTGGATCAACCTGAAGTGATCTAGATTGATCCAGCCCACTTTGGACTGATCCAGATTCAGGCCAAATCACCTCACTTCAGTTTTGACTTTAGACCCAGAACCAATGCGGTGCACAGCCCTACTTCTTCCCTCCAGGGTGGGTTCTCTTCTAGATGAACTTCTCTCCTACCACCCCAATCCTTGGGGGCCTGCTGCCCAGTCTCAGGACCAGTATAGGCTGGTGGCTCTAATTTCGGTGAGGCTGTGAATCCAATCTGGACAAGCCAACTCTAAACATGGTATCCATGGTGCAGATCCCTATTCCCAAAATAGGTTCAGCACTTTGAATAGCTCCTTTAGAGTCTTGGTTTGGAGTCTGTCTTGGATAGCTCCTTTAGAGTCTGACTGCTCAGAACCAATAGCTATCCTTTGACCTACACAAGGCCCTTCACAGCCCACTCCTTTAAGGGTTGAGGAGGGACTGCCCACTCCAGACCCCCAGACTTCATAGCTTTGTTTGGGTGAATCAAGCAAACCCCAAATGGAGTATTTGTCCCAGGCCCTTGCAGCCTCATGGCCCTGAAATAGACAGGTCTAAGGAAGCCTTCCTTGACAAAACATTCAATTCTACTCCTGTACTTCTCACAAAACACAGCTTCATGCCTGCAAGTATCTTCCCAACTCATATCATACCTTATGAAGAACAACATGAGCTAGACTCCCTCCATCCCATCAATCCCATTTCCTCTTATTAACCAGAGTGAATCAATATATTACCATTCCCTCTTGAAATATTATTTGCCTCTAATATTTTTTTGCCTCCAACAGCTATTTTAATGCTTCCTTATCCCAGCAGGAAATGAGTATAAAGAATTTCCAAGAAAAGAGTTTGTGCCAAGATGAAAAGCTATGTCAGAGTTGGCATCATCATTAAGCAGAGTGAGACAGCGACCTCAGGCTGTAGATTTTGGGTGGAAAGCAAATTGTTAGTTATTTTGATGATGATGATGATGATGATGATGATGATGATGATGGTATTTTTAATGCCATGAAGAGGCGAGGTGCTTATGAGATTTTCTGCCTCAGGTGCCAAAATTGGCCTACATACAGTATTCTGTACCTTGACTGGGGAAAGTCAGGGGAAAAGGTGCCATTTCCTATTCTGTCTCAGACACCAAAATGTCTTAGGCCAGCTCTGACCTATATGGAGTCTCTACTTGTTCTCTCTCTTTCTCTCTCTCTTCTCCAGATTCAACATGACCATTACCCTTCACAAATAAAGATGTCTATTCCCCCCCACAAAGCATTTATACATGCACATATATTTCCCTTTTAAACAATAGATCCAGACTTACTAAACTGGTTTCTAGGCTCTTTAACAGAAACCCAATCAATGTTAGTTCTCCTTAGCTACTCAATAATCTACTTGTAAATGTATCGCATGCATTGAGCAGCAGTTACGCCTAAAACAACATCAACTGAAGCTGAACTGAAAGCTGATATAGAGTTGAAGGTGTGAAGTTGACTCAATGGACTGTAGTCGTAATATACCTGGGAGTGTACGACAAAAAAAAAGCTACCATGTATGTGCCAGAATTATGGAGGATGAAGACACTTGTATCAGCTTTTGAAATATATTCCAAAACCGCTTTCTAAAGCTGTCCTGCCCACATCAGTGGCAACTACAATAAAAGCATCTTATAGATTAATTTGAAGGCCAAAGTTTGTGCTTCCCTTTCAGATAAGAATGTCTTTCTTGTGTTCCCTGTTGAAGGAAAAAATGGAAAGATGAGATCCAGCCTAATGTATGTTTATTAAATCACCTCTGAGAGACATGGCATGAGAGAAGGGTTGTCTGGCTGTGTGACGGATTGACAGTGAATTGGCTGGAGAAGGGTTTTGTTGATGTGATGCAAACAACCTTAGCTGAAGCCCCATGATGGATTTATAATTTGGTAATTTGTAGCTTATTGACAAGGGGAGGAAAGTCCTGCTCCACATCAACAGAACAGCTCAGGCGAGGCTCGACCTCTTGAGACTGTCCAACTGCCGTGTGTGGATGCTGTCAGTGATTAGTCTGCTATTTTAGTCTCACAGATTTAGTTATATATAGTGGTGGAAATGATTAGCTTTGTCAGAGGGTGTCTCTGGCATACAAAATTGGCTGTGCTGCATTTAACAAATCTGTTTTGACTTCAGAATTTCATAAACGGAGGAAGTCAGCATTACAGAGGAACAGTTTATTAATTTTCCAGCCGATTCCATAGGAGTGCTTCGCAGGGGGACTTTTACAGGCTATACACATGGTACAGTTTTAGATTAATTGAATTTGGTGAATTACTGTTCCCAAACCAGGATTCAAATGAAACAGCTTTCCTATTACTGTACACTTTGAAAAATAGTCATACACACATATACATACACACATTTCTTTGGCCCTTTTGGGAAACTAAACTAACACCACAAAACATGGTGAGTATTTAATTTTGTGCTTAGGCTGATAGCTAGGACATAAGCATGGATAGCTGCTTCTTAGAATGAACAATAACATTGAGGTTAAAGGTGCAATAGAACCTACTTTCAGAACTTTAGCTAATTAATTTGCTGAAACAAATTCAGCGTTTTGAAAAAGAACAACAACAACATTCTCTTAAATAGATTTTTTTAAAAAACAGATACTCATGATTATTCAATGCAAATACTTAGGGGATGATCTGTCTCATTGTGCATCTAGCTCCCACAAAGAGGAAACTCCCATAGGACTCAACAGTGTGCCATTTCCTGCTGCATCCCTTGGCAGTGAAGTGCGTCATAATGGGGAACAGGAGGTTTGTGCCACCTCTTTCATCTTGACCCAGACCAACTCCCACTTGGATACAAGTAATCTGTAGCTTGTATTGCATATAGAGAAAAGACTGAGTGAGGCACTACTAACCATCCACTTAGCATAAATGTGTTGTTTTGCTGCCTGTCTGTCTGCGCACTCTGGTAGGCAGGAAGGAAAACTGGATTCTATTTAAATTCTTGTGGGATCTTCCCATTTACAGGGACTGCAACCATTGTAGAACTGGATCATTCATCAGAAGATTTAAAAGTTCAAAATCACATTTTCAGGCATTCTAGATTAATCTAAGATGTACGTTTCTATACTGTCTCCTTTAGCTACCAGACTACTTGCCATTGTGCAAGTATTTCTGAACTCCTTCATTTGTGTCATCAGATTTTGCAATAACTGATTAGGTTTCCTATTATCTTTAAAAGATCAGCAATAAAGGTATATTAAAAGGTCTTCGGATCTGATCATATCATACCATACCATACCATGTCCCTCTTCTTTTGAGAAATAGCTAAGAGTATAAAGATGACTTGAGGCAGAATTCAGTGTTGTTTTTTAATAGGGTAGTTTTGTTTTTTGTTGTTTAAGACAGAATGTATTTTCTGATGGATTATTTTTCCTCTAGAGCTCCTCATTTATAGAATTATATTAAGAAAATTGTGAGAAATGATTGCGGTCTAACCAATTTTGTTTGCGGATAGTTGATGTTATTAATAAATACCTTCTTTTTTCGGAGATTACCATTTTTTCAGCTGATTCCAAAGTAAAGCTTTGCAGAAGCTATTATTCAAGCTCTTCATATGGTAGAGTTTCAGAAAAGTTGAATGTGTTTGAAATTATTACTATAACAAATGATCAATTTATATTAAATGACAGTGATCTTCCGATTCTTTCTGAAATTGATGAGCTGATATCCATCATACAGACATTCGATGGAAGCAAAGCCTCCAACTAGTTCTAGCGGGATTATTTTCACATAGTGTTCTTGGGATCAGAATGAAAATACAACCAAATTGTGTCAGGATGATACAAGTCCTGTTAGATGACATTACCATGCAATTATAAACCTACTAAACATCTCAACCACAGATCTACTAAATGCACAGCCTAACATCCTGAGTAAATGAACTGGCTTCTAACTAGAGCAATGTAAACATTACTGGCACTGGCACTAGTATACTTTGCTTAATGCAATGGCTCAGGAATACTGACCATTTATTTATTTATTATTATTTATTTATTTAAAGCATTTTATAGCCTCACCATTTCTGACATCGAGGCGCTTTCCAATAACATATAAAACAATTCCATTAAACCCAGCTCACAAGTATGCTGAGTGTAAATATGCATCATGGATTATTTTCAGATGCTGAGCACAGGAAATTGGCTAATTAGTATACCCACAAGACTTTCCTTGGGTATGGAGTGCTTGAAGTTGGAATTACTACTGCAGTAGTTACTAGGATGGTAGCCAGGGACAGAGGGCAGAAGACAATCATCCATTTTCCCTTGCCATAGTTTTTTCAAACAAGGTGCAGGGACTGTTCCCTTTGAGTTGCCTGTCTCTGTGGATACAGGCAATCCCAAGAATTTATTTATTTATTACATTTATATACCGCCCCACAGCTGAAGCTCTCTGGGCGGTTTACAGCCTTTAGTGGCTTCTCAGCTACACAGAATTGTTGCATAAACAACATAAAACTGTTTGGTGGATATTACCAGGTTTTCAGCTGATTCTATAGTACCACTTGAAGGTTGATTGAATGGCACACCATGCTTAAAGTACAGATCTGGTCAGGATATTTGCAAAGATTGGAAGTTGAAGTTATCCCAGAACAGTGGTAATTTGCAAGACCTTGTGGCATTTTATAAATATACAAAGGTTAAAGTATCTTATAAAATACTATACACACACACACTGCTTTCATAGGGTTGTCCCCAAACCCATTGATCTGTGGCTGAAGATTACCATCAGAGTATACTAGGTTAAGTGTTAAAACCATCTCACCCAATATATTGTTGATATAGAGATTATTGGATGATGATCAGCTTAATCAAATGCTATCTTTACTGGTAAGCAGATGGGCTGCGTAGTAAATAACATGGGGGAAATATCCCTAAAAAAAAATCTAAACTGTCCTTGAATTCACATAAACATAAATTTAAGGACTAGATTTAGAAAACTGTCCTTGAGATATTGGCAACAATTTTATTTACAGTTCAATTCTATGCACGTCCACTCAGAAGTAAGCCTCACATGTGTTCAATAGGTATTTATAGAATTGTAGCCTTAGCCTTGTAAATTAGCTGCATCACATACTACACTTTGACAATTTCCAATACAACCCAAGGGAAAGTAATTAGGGTGGATATTGCTACCACTTGTTCACATCACTAAATCATAGTTTACAGCTTTGAGCAAAAATGATTTGTCATCATTTCCTTGATATGCCAAATGCCATGCATAGTGTTCCTCATTTTTAAAAAAGCAAGTTTTATTTTCCTTCAAGTATTTGTCTTTCTTTTAACTGTTCCTGTTAAGATTGCTGAGTCTACAGATGAATCAACATTTATTGGCAGAGATTCTGTAATTCAAAACAGAAGATGCTGTCATTTTGAATCTGTCAAGGAATATTTCATTTTGAAACACTAAACATTTTTGAAATCCATACTAATTTTATGAATCAATTGATGGGTTTTTTCCCCAGCATATTGAAATCTAAAAATAAAAAGCTTTTGCAGTGTCATAACTGATTTTTTTAATCTACTCATTAGCTTTAAACCAAAATATGTAATTAATGCAAACTTTAATCCAATTCATGATTTTATATTTGGAGACTGCATTATGCTTTCAAACAACCAAGTAATTTCTATTATGCTGAGTATTATAAATTGATTCTGTTTAAATATTTGTAACCTGTCTATAGTTTTCATAAGCTGCATTTGTATGTCTTTTATCTTTTTGATGACTGATTAGCATTCTTTGAACAAAACATTAAATATTTTGAAAGCACTAGCAGATTACGTGTTCAGGCTATATCTAAATAACATTGTACTGTCTTTTCTCTCATCATCTTGATTATTCTGTTTTCAAGGCAATAGAATGTCTGAGAATCCAACTCTGTTGAGTAAATTGGGGACAATGACAATGTTTTCCTTTTAACTTCTGTTTCCAAAATCATCACATTATATTAGTAATAGCTCACTAGCAAATTAATGAATCTATATTAGCCATTAGGGGTGTGTATTCCGCACCAAAAATCTGGGGGTCCGCTAGACTTCCGACAAACCTCTGAAATCATGGTGCAGTTAGGGGGTGGTTTTAAAACTGTTGGAAGCCCAATAGCCACAGTCTCCTCCCTGTCCCTCCTCCAATCACAGTGCTTTGGGGGAGGGATTGCAAATGATATAACCCATTTCCCCCCACTCTGGAACTCATTCGTTTGCTAGCTCATGGAACAAGAAAGAGTCCAAGTTCCAATCCCCATATGCACTATTGATATCAGCTAAAAGGAAGGATTTAGGGAAAAGGGCTTACATTATGAAAATAACAAAACACATTCTATGTAAATGATGACTAGCAGGCAGTGATGATGACTGGCAGGTAGTGTAGATCCATACAGCCTCATAAACCAATGTTAGGATACGGGAAAGAATCTTGTGCAAAAGGTCGATCTGTGTACTGCAAGTATGGACACAAGTCGACCGGGCATAAAGTCAAGAGAAGGGGCGGTGAGATGTGTGTGTTGTTGTTGTTTTGCTATTGCTAGGACTAGAAAATCACCTTTTTTGAAGACAGGACTCAAGTTTATATTCTGTGTGTGTGTGTGTGTGTGTGTGTGTGTGTGTGTGTGTGTGTATATATATGTTCTTATCTGTCCTCTCCTAGGGAGAGCACCCCACCACCACCATTTCACACCATTAGAGCAAATCATCAGGAAACAGATCTCTATTTTTATAAAATGAAGCAGATCTCTATTTGCATAAACTGAATATGCACAACTGTGCATCAGCAAAGTAAAGGATAAAAGGTCCAGCCCAGTTGAGGGTTTTTTTAATATATATATATATATATATATATATATATATATATATATATCATAAAAATCTAGAGATGAAGGGATCAGTTTTAAACTTGGTATGGCTAAAGCCCTACTTAAGAACTACCAGGGTGCCAAGTTTCAACTCTTTATCTTTAAAAACGATGGAGATTATGCATTTTTGTTAATTCCCAAACACACTAATAGAGTGTTTCTCCAAAAACAGAGTAGTTTTCCATAGGGTAATCTGATGGTGCTTCAAATTTCAGGGAGGAGCAGACCCACTCTGCACACCCCCATTAGCCATTAAGAAGTACTTTAGTAGCAAGCAGATTTCACCTAGAAAATTTGAAGGCAAATGTGGATGTTTCTGCTCAAATAAAACATCTGGAGAATGTTGCAGGAACTATTTGTTTTTATTTATTGCATTTATTTATTTATTTATTTATTTTATTACATTTATATACCGCCCCACAGCCAAAGCTCTCTGGGCGGTTTACAACAATTAAAAATAGTAAACATTAAAAGTATACAAAATTTAAAAAAACATAAAAACAGTATAAAACAATAGTATCTATTTAAAAACAACAATTCTGGAGTCCATTAAAAACAAACTTAATGTTGTTAAATGCTGTTAAAATGCCTGGGAGAAGAGAAAAGTCTTGACCTGGCGCCGAAAAGATAACAATGTTGACAATTTCTATACTGCCCAATAGCCGAAGCTCTCTGGGCAGTTTACAAAAACTAAAACATGTTTTGGGATAGGTGATAGATTTCTAAGCATCTTAAGTTGCCACCAAAGTTAACCTTACATGCAATTTCAAGGCAAATTTGGAGATTACTTCTAGAGCAAAATAAAAATGAAAAAAAATATTGAGAGAAACAAAAAGAGTTTTGGTGGGTCTCCTGAGATTTCTCTTGAGTGCATTGGGGGAGGGATTGTTAAATAATCATTATTTAAATTATGATTTTAACCTTTGGGAGTGTTCCATTCTTGTATATGCCAAGATGCTGGAAGTCAGCTGGCATGTCCAACCCATGTTCCACGTGTTTAAAACTTGAAAGAGGCTTGAGAGTATTCTCATGAGTGAAAATCAACTCTAACTAAACTTCAATTGATTTCTATGTGTCTACTCTACTCTAAGTATGCCTAAGTCTGGATCCTAAATATGAGTTTATTCCAACGCCTTAGCTAGACCTAAGGTTTATCCCAGGATCATCCTTGCTTGCTCCTGGGATATCCTGTGTGTCATTTACATGAACAGGGATGACCCTGGACAATCCCGGGATAAACCTTAGGTCTAGCTAAGGCCTAAGTATGCCTAAGTCTGGATCCAACCCTTTCTCATTGATCACCTAGGGGTGATATTTGTGTACAAGCAGATATTCCTCTTAGCTGGAGGAAGATATGGGACATGAAAACAGTTTCTGCATAAATCCGTTCATTCTGATCCACTTTCATTCTTGAACCCCTCATAGTGCTGATCAGGAAGTAAACCGCCCAGAGAGCTTTGGCTATGGAGCAGTATATAAATGTAATAAATAAATAAAGTCAACTGTGTATGGGAGCTACAGAAAGTATATTTGTTTGCTTCTCTAGCTTCAACAAACTAGAGAAACGTTTGGTTGGTATTCTTGCTGCTGATTGTTGTTATTGCTGCTTGGATCAGGGCCATAATGAATGTCATGTGATGTTGGTGTATTGAATGTTTTACTCTCTGTATTTGTTAGGGGTGTAAATCAGATATGGCCTATCCAGAACCAAATCAGGATGATTCTGGCAGATTCTGGAGATGTCCAAATCAGTGTCAGGGTCTTCTAAAGTGGACCGAATCTGAACACTTCTGAAGATTATGAATTCAGAGGGTCAGGGACACTGATAACACATCTCTAAAAAATTATACATTTCTCCTCACACTCTGCATAGAACAAAATACCAGGGTGGGGACATTGTGGGGGAGGGAAAAGAAGGGTGTGGTGTTTTGATTGGCAGCTCTAATCACATTGAATGGTTTTATTTCCAGTCCCAGTGCTTTGGGGGAGAGACGTTGAGGGAATATATTTCAACACTTTGCTAGTTCTCCTTCCCAGGTTCAGGAAAGTTAAAAGAGGTTTAGCAGAAACTGTAGGACCTGTTTAGGGTGTAGTATAGGGTACTTCCCTGGATAATCCAGCATGTTCACATTCTTTTGCCTCTGCGACTGTATGCTCTACATCGATAGCCATGGACAGGCAGCCTTGGAATAACTGGTACTGTCGTGCAACACATCTAGAGGGAACTAGATTGGAGAAGACTGTTCTAGATAGGGGTGTGCACGGACCCCCCCGATCCGCTTCTCTTCCAGATCCGCAATTTGCAGATTGGGCCGCTTCACTCTGCCCCGGTCCGCCTATAGTCCGCTCCACTCCGCTGCGGAGCTCCGGATCCGGATCGGAGCTCCACTTTTCCCCCCATAGGCTTGCATTGAAATCAAAAAAAGTATACAACTTTTTTTCTGTTAAAGTTAGAAACCTCAAGTTTGGCACCATGACACCTCATGCACGTATACACACACATGCCAAGACCCAAGCCAATCCAAGCCTCCCCTGATTTTTGGGGAATTTTTGAAAATCGGACACCCCATTTACAGACATGAGCTTTTCTCCGAGGTTTTGACAGATAATTTTTTTTGAAGTGGGCACCCTCACAGATGCCATCTAGATCCACAATCATGCCAAGTTTCAAGCAAATCCCATCATCCCCTGATTTTTGGCGGGGCTTAAACCTCTAACGCACCACCCATAACCCCAATTCACACCCCTTTCGATATCTCCGTCAATTTTCACGTTAGAAACCTCAAACTCGACACCATGATAGCTTATCCATGGATACACATGAATGCCAAGACTCAAGCCAATCCCATCATCCCCTGATTTTTGGGGAATTTATGAAAATCGGACACCCCAGTATCTCAGGGATTTAAAGCTGCAGACAGCTCAATGGGGCCATTTCAAAGGAAATCCCAACATGCCATGAATTGGGGAGTAGAGATAAACCTATATGAATCTTCTTCCACACTTGAAAAATTGATTTGGAACTTCCAAAAGTCTAAGTGAGCGCAGGAAGGACTTATCCCCTGAGTCAAAGCAAGACACACACAAACCATCCCTGCGAGGCGGGCAGGGGAGGAGGGAGGGAAGGCAGGCAGGCAGCAAACATTTCTGGGGGCATAAGGAAGTGAGCCAAGGATAATTTCAAAGCCAGTAATGCAAACCATCCCTGTGAGGTGGGAGCAGCACAGAGAGATGCCTTTTCTTTTGCATCCCATAACTACTAGGAGGCTAGGAGGATAAGAGTAAAGCTTTGTGATCCTTGCTTCAAAGTTGATTGACTGCACTGTGATCACAGCCATTACTAAACAACAAAATAATAATGTTAATAATAGCAGTACTAATTAATATTAACAGCAATAATAATAACAACAACAACACTAAAAAGTTGAACCACAATGAAGGCCTGCCTGACTTCACTGAAGAGGAAAAGCCAGGAGAGCTTGGGCTATGGGGTGTAAATATAAAATGGAATAAATAAATAAATAAATAAATAAATAAATAAATAAATAAACAAACAAAGGAGGGGTAGCAGTGTTGCTGAATAAACAGCAGGAAGAATTTTTTAAAAAAGGCTATATCTGTCTTTTACCAGTAAGAGGGAAGTGGACGTGCCCAGGGGGAGGGGGAATTGTGCCAATTTTGACTGTCCCTGCATAGGGACCACTCTTTAAGAAGCAAGCTTACCCTTCAACTCATGATAGGCATTGCTTCTCCACTGGTTTACCTTTGGAGGGCTCTGATGACCCTCCAAGGACAGGAGTGTGTGCACTGGGCACGTCCACATGCCCTAGGGGACCTCATCCCCTTGCACCACATCTATTCAGTTGTTCACCAAGGTTAGGGTGGGTAGCAGTGCTGTGTTTCCTATCTGTTATTTATTTGCTTAGTATATGATTTCAGGTTGCGTTTGTGCATTTGGTGGGGCTACTGTTTTAAAAAAACACTGGGAAAAGTCCGTTCAGAGTAGAAAGAGAAGTTTCCCAGAATCCCAAGTTACCCGTTTTGCCTATCCCCTCCTCCAACTTTGGGATCATGTGATCATGACCGGGAGTTGACTCTGCCCCTCAGCACTTCAAAAAGGTACCTTTTCCCGTTTTTTTACATATTTTTTCAAAATATTCTAGCAAGCGAACCACACCATGCAGAGAGCTGAGAGTAGGCTCAAAATGACCCCCAGCCACGACTCTCTAAGCACAAGAAGTTTCAGAAAGATAGCTTTAAAAACAACACAGTTATCCCCTTTTCTTTTCCACAATGCAATCCTATGGGCGAAATTTTTCAAAATGGTGATCAGAGCACTCCGTGGAAAGAGAAGCGCTCCACCTATGGGCGCTTCTCTTCGCCTTGCTTCTAAGGGTCCGCAGTCCACTTCTACTCCGCCTCTGGGCAAGGCGGAGCAGGCTAATTTGTTTTTGATTCTCCGATTCTAATCAGAGCGGAGCACAACCCTAGTTCTAGAATGTATAGAAAAACAAATGTACAGAGCCCTTCCCAATCCACATTAATGCCCCCCTTTTTCAAATCAAAATCTTGTTTGAACAGGTCCATAATGTAAGATGTGTGTGCTGATCGTCAATCTCTTTAATACATGATTAAAGTTGCTTTTATTAATACGAAAGTCAACCTAAGAATCTTTGGCCATAGCTAGACGAGGGGGGAATCTGCACGTCTTTCTCAGGGCGCTTCCATCTGCCCCCAGTGCACCCCGAAAACGATCGTGTAGCTTGCCTGTAAAATAGACGAGGAAGAGGCGTCGTTGCCAGTGCCGGCGCCGCCACCCACCTCCCTCCTCGCCCACCGGGACGGAGAGCTCGGCGAAAGAAGGCGGGAAGGCGGGGTGGAGAGCGGAAGCCCTCCACCCTGCCTTCTTCTGCCAAGCTCTCCGTCCCGGCAGGTGAGGAGGGAGGTGGGTGGCGGCGGCGGTGGCGGGATGGAGAGCTTGGCAGAAGAAGGCGGGAAGGCGGGGTGGAGAGCGGAAGCTCTCCACCCCGCCTTCTTCTGCCGAGCTCTCCATCCCAGCGGGCGAGGAGGGAGGTGGGGACCGGCAGTGCCGGCAACGACGCCTCTTCCTTGTCTCTTTTACAGGCAAGCTACAAGATCGTTTTCGGGGTGCACTGGGGGCGGATGGAAGCGCTTTCAGTACGACGTGTGGAAGAGCCCCAGGGATCGCCCCTGTTCATCTAAATGACAAACAGGGGATCCCAGGAGCAGGCAGGGATGACCCCTCCATTTGCCTGGGATAATCTTTAGGTCTAGCTAAGGCCTTTGCCTACTTTTTATGATTTCACACAGGAGCCATAGCCATTTTCCTCAGATTTATTTTCACATGTATTTTCTTATATATGGGTTGTTTAATTTTCCAAAAGGTAATTCATAGTGAAGAGCTCTTCAAAATTTTAATGATGGAGCCTAACATACAATGGATTACCATATTTATCATAACTTCTAAAAGCACATGATACCTTTCAATGCTAACTTCACAAAACATTAGCTAAATAATTACTGCTATTCTAGTAATTTTAAGGGTCACACAAAATATCAGTTTAAATTTTCTTTCTTTTCCCAGGTGAGCTAAAATTATATTCTGTAAAAGCAGATGCCACTTTTGAGTTAATTCATAGCCAATTACTATTCCTATTTCTTCTTAATGTGTTGCTTGGCAATTTTTAGGATGTCAAATTTATCCAATTAAAGGAATGAAAGTCTAGATAAGGAGGTGAACATAGGTGCGGGCTGGGTAATTGCTATGCATTAAGGCAAAAAAAAAATCAGTGTAAACATTACATTACAAAAAGAGCAGTGCATTATATCTAAATTTATTCATGCAATGTTGGTGTTTGACTTGGCTTTATCACTAATGACCTTATTTGGATGTTTAAGAACTCTGTTTTGATAAAAAGAAAAAAACAACAACCCAGGAAAACAGGTCTATGAATAATTTAGGCCTGACCTCAACTTTGCATTATACATATAAAGTAGTGACATGAAAGAAAGTAGATCAGTGTTAAAAATAATCTATTTAATGCCATATTGATGAGGTGATCTAACTTTCTAATTGATCCTGTTTTTCATTACACACTTTATGTAGCTCAAGATTGATTAAGTGATAATTACATTTGATGTAGAACCTATGAACAGGAACGAATGGCTCATCAGATGAAAAATGATGAGATTGCAGGTTGAATCACTGGCTGATTCATGCCACATTTATCCCAAAGTTTCCCATGTTTAAAACTATTACTATTTCAATTAGAAAATCATAATATTTGGGCAGTTTCAAAACTACCTTCAATTTCAGCCTCATGCAACAGGGGAATATATAAACAGATTTTTGAAACGTTATGAAATTGTTCCGTTTTAGAGTAAGTAAACCTATACATGCTTACTTAGAAGTAAGCCCCATTGAGTTCAATGGGTCTTACTTCCAGATAAGTGTGTATAGGATTGCAGCCTTAATGGATCAAAATGGACCTGTGGTTTATTAACAACTACATTTAGGGACAGATGTAGAGTCCCTGTTAGGAAGATGGATATTTGAACATTTTTAAGAGCCATGATTTGACACAGTATGCTTTTATATCCTGCAAAGTAGGGCTGTGCACCATTTCGGATCTGAACCCCAAATCCGAAATGGGTAGAGGTGTTTTGGATCATTCCAAAATGGATCCAAAATGGTTCGGCAGAGGTCCAAAATGATCTGAAGCGGTTTGGATCGATACAAAATGCTTCGGAAATATTCGGAGCTTCGGATGCCATTTTAGCTCAAGATGCTTTTCCCCCCCTATAGGGTTTCATTGGATTTAAAAACGTCTATAAATTGGTGATTTTTAAAGATACAACCATCAAACTTGGTCAGGTTACAGATGGTGTCATGTATGTCCTGTGTGTAAATTTTCAGTTTTATCTGTTCAGCAGTTTTCTCGGAATAATTTTTTTTAAAAAAGGTTTAAAAAAGGAAGGGAAGAAGGAGTTTGAGCAGCTTGATGGACAGCGTCATCTCCCAATCGTCCTGAACACTCCACCACTTTATTCCCCAATCCTGCTCAAGTTTTTCCTTCAGCCTCCAATTGCAATGTTGGAGGAGCGCTTAACGAAGGAGAGATCATGAGATCTTTTCCTCATCCCCTCTTAGTGGGTTTAGGAGTTGTGGTAGAAAGACTGGTTTCATGGAGCTCTTTGTCTGGGGTGGTGTAGGAGGATTTTTTTGAGTGTAGTTTGCTTTGGTCTTTTATTCTTCTCTTTTGCTTTCCCTATTCTCTCTGTTTTGCCATTCTTTTCTTCTGCTCTTTATATTATATAAACTTCAGGTTTTTCTCTCGTTCCAGCCAGGCCTCCTTTCCTTTGTAAACCCCTGTGTTTGTGTGTTGTTTATTCTTTCTGTTCATTTATAAAAACAAAACAAAAATATAAAAAGTTGTATCCTGTGTGTGTGTGTGTGTGTGTGTGTGTGACTGTTTGTGTGTGTATTGTGTTGTGTTGGGCTGCCTGTGTAATATAAAGCAGGCTGTGTACACAAGGCTACAAGACCCAAGTGTGAGGGCAAAGCAGAACACAATTACATTAAAGAAATCATAATAAATATTATTCAAAAAATGAAACGTGACACAACCAGGGCCCAGCAAGGTCTGAAATTTTGCACACAGGACTACCTATATGGCATCTGGATGTTGCCCAAGTGGCATGTGCATCTCTGGAAAAATGAGAAACGTAGAGCACTTTGAAATGACTGGATTGCCTGAAAAATTAAACTTTAAAAAAATCAGAGCAACAAAACCTCAGCACAGAACTTTTGCAAATTAGGCACACATGAGCATCTCCAAGGTATCTGTAAGCTCAACAAATTTCATTATTGTAGCATTAAAAATAAAGTAGTTACAGGTGTTTCTTTCGGACAATGCATGCCAATGGAAAAAATGGCATCCGAATAGCGTTTTGGAGGTCCAAATTTTTCTTCAGATTTGGATACGAAATGGAGGGGTTCCAAAATGACCTGAACTGAAATGGCCCCATTTTGGAAGGTCCAAAACAGGATCCGAAATGAAACGGGGGGTCCGTGCATAGCCCTACTGCAAACTGGCCTGTGAATATGAGACTGGCACAATGTTCATAATATGTTTCATTCCCTGGACTCCAGAGAGTAACTTCAAGAGAGAAAACATAAAGTTGCTCCTAGTGGTGTCACTGTTGGCAAAAGCCATGAGTGGAATGTGCTATATGGGAGTCTCTTTCTTCCTGGGCAGTGATAGAAGAAGCAATGGGCAATATTTCCAAACGTTACATTACAAAAAACTCATTTTTAATACGATGCCTGTTCTATTCAATCCAACATCATATAGAATGATGGTTATTTCATGGTGAATACTCACATTTAACATTTGGGAGCACATTCCTTTGTTAATCACAGAGAGAGCTTTGGCTATTGGGTGGGATGGAAATATAACAATATAATATATGAATGAATGAAATAGTAATGCTACATTGCATGCAACTCACTGGAAAAACTGGCATGTATTTTAAAAGTCATGGACCCATAGCCCTGTTCAGGTAGATCTTATGAGGAGAGGGCAGGTATGCACTTATTGGCCCTGCCACTTCTGTTGCATTGTGTCACCTGGCCCCGCCATACTCCATGCATTGCAGGGTGAAAGTCTGAAGGGAAGGCTCTCCGTGCAATTTAAAAAACCCTGATCTCCAAGCACAGGTTACTTACGGCAGACTACCACCCTCCAATGCATGGTTGGTGGTAGAGTCAGGCTATGGTGGTAGAGTCAGGGGACATGATGAAGGGGGCAGGACCAGCAAGCATGTCCCTGCTCTCCTCCTCCCACAGTTCTAATTGCACTGAGGCTAGAACACCTGAAGAGGGCTCTTGTAGAGGATTTTGAAACAGGGCAGTACCTACAGCTTCATGAGTGGACTGTGGAATGGTTGTCTGTCTGTCTGTCTCTCTCTCTCTCTCTCTCTCTCTCTCTGTGTGTGTGTGTGTGTGTGTGTGTGTGTGTGTGTATTTGTTCTTTTTCTTTGCTGAGGATTTCAATTAAAGAAGAAGAGGAAGAGTGGGATTGGCAATTATTTTCCAAGGCCTGCTCTAAGAGATGATTAAAAGATCATTGTATTCATCATTTACCTTATTGTTCAGACCTCTTTCTAGAGTTTCTCCTCACAACAGCACTGTGAAATGAGGACAACTTGAGACATTATCATCATCTTCTTCTTCTTCTTCATCATCATCATCATCATCATCATCACTATTATTATTTCTATATTGCCCCATAGGCAATACTCTCTGGGTGGTTTACAACAATTCATAAACCTACAAAGTATAACATAATAAAAATAGTCTAAATTTTTTAACTTAGAAAAATTGAAAACAATGTAAACAGCTAAAAATGATTTAAACAAACCATGTTTTTTCCCCTAATAGACAGCAGACACAGATGCTGCATCATATACCATCAAATGCCTGGGAGTAGAGGGTGGTCTTTATCTGACCCTGAAAAGAAGACAGTGTTGGCACTGGACAGGCCTCCTTAGGGAGCTCATTCCATACTCAGGGGAACCACTGAGAAGGCCTTCTCCCTTGTTTTCACCTTCTGAGCCTCCCTTGGAGGTGGCAGTCTGAGGGGGGGACAGATGTTGATCATAGTATCTGGGTATGTTTAGGTGGGGAAAACCATTCTGTCAGGTATCACATTCGCAATCCATGTAAGGCTCAGGACTGAATCCTTTTTCTTCTTTTTTTCCTATTGTGAATATCAACAAAACAGAACAGAAAATACATCGTGAAAATTAAACACACACACACACACACACACACACCACACATTATGTATATAAGATTATCATCATTTTCCTTCATGTGTACCATTCATTAAAAAAAGGAGGAATAGAGAGTTATACAAAGGTTTCAAGAAAAGCAGACCAGATATCCATGTATTTATCCACCTGCAAGTTGAGTCTATAGAACACTCGTTCAAAAGTTGCTAATGTTATTAGGTCCTTGATCAATTGCATTATGGAAGATGTGGATTTGTCCTTCCAGTATGATAGTATAAGTCTTTTAGCTGTCATAAAGGCTTTGAAGATCTAACTGCACTGACCGTGTGTTAAATTCCAAGAAGCCGGTAGGTAATTTAAGACATGCACATTGTTCCATATTATACATTGTTTCAGTACGAAATTCATCCTTATTATGACCTCCTCCCAAAAAGGGGCAACTATGGGGCATTTCCAAAACATATGTTAAAGAAGCATTAGATGCATTGCATCTCCAACAATTGTACAAGTTAGACAAATCCTGTATCCTGACAAGATGGAGACTCTATGGGTGAGTGTTTCTCAGGTATGGAAATTGGGAGCTGGGGAATTTGCCTGTTCTAGACATGGTTGAACTTCCTCAGAAAGAATAGGTACAGAATTTTGGGGTGCTACTCTATTTATCATTATCATTGTCATTTGAGGCCTAACTGGCTTCTGTGGTAAGGAGTGCCTATTACCAATGTCATCTACTCACTTCCCTGGACAGGGATAGCCTGGCTACTGTAGTCCTTGCATTGGTAATCTCACATTTAGCAATGCACTTTACGTGGGGTATTCTCATACTTGTTCTGCAAGCTACAGCTGCTACACAATGAGGGGCTGAGTGGAGTGTCTGGCTATGCACATGTTACACCTGTGTTAAAGCAATTGCACTGACTACCTATTAGCTACTGAGCAAAGTACAAGGTCTTGCTGTTAGCATATAAAGCCCTGAGGAGATTGGAAGCAGATTACCCGGCTGATTGTCTTCAATACAGATCAGTGTAGATCATTGCAGGAGACCTTGTTGGTGGTACTACAACTTGTAGACTGTCATCTTGCAGCAACCAGAAAGTGGGTCTTCTCTGTGGTGGTGCATACCTTATGGAATGATCTCCCCACTGGTATATGGGATGCTGTATCATGCTTTAGGAGACAACTAAAGACCCATTTTTTCACCCAAGCCTTCCCTGAGTGAATGTGTTGCCCATATCATAGCTGCACCCAAATGTTTTGTGGTTCAATATATGAATACATGTTAAGCACTTCAAACCACTGGGATCCCCATAGACCATCATTATGAAATTACTATGCACTGTTAACTTTTGGACGAATTATCTTCTGTTTCATTTTCTGCATGTACAACTAATATAGCAAAAAGTACTCTCTGGAGTTTTGTGGACCATGACAGAAAAGACAAACACACCCTCACACACACACACACACACACTTCAGAAAAGAAGAGAGGATTAGGTTTTTTATGAGGATTATTTTTGTGAAATATAAACTCTCTGAACTTGTCTAACTCAGTTGACACATACAAATTTTGCAAATAGTTCTAGCCAGATCTTTCACCTCCTTGAACCCGAGCTGTTCAGCTAATGAAGCTTAAAACTATGTCTGTTCAGTTATATCCCAGAAGAATTTATGAACTCTACCAAACCTGAGAGGTGCTTGCCAGGCCAAGGAAAAGAGAAAGCATTTTTTTTTTAAATGCCCTCATAGAAACAAGCTTATTCTTGCACTATCTAAAATATAGGATATTTGAAAATATGTTAATAACATTTAAAGCCCTCCAATGCTTACAGACATTAAAATAGATATTAAAGAAGATAATTCTACACACAATAATGGTGCAAATCTCAGAAATACCTTCTCCAAATGAGTAGCAATGTTCCAGCATAAACCTATGTATCTTCTGTGGAGATTCTCCATTAATACAAAATGAACATAGTATGGGTAGTATTAGGGGTGTGCAGTCCGCCCTGGATTTATCTGGTAACTGCAAACATCCATGGAGCATTCAATCTTCCAGAGCAGAGATTGGCCGCTTCCAAACCCATTGATTAATATCAGGTAGGAGACATTCCCAATCAGAGCTTTTAAAGTCTCCAGAATTATCCTGCTCTCTCTCTGTGTCTGTGTGTCTGTGTCTAAAGCAAGTATCTCCATATCTGGAAGGCGCTGAGTGGGGTGAGGGGTAGCTTTGATATTGACATCTGTGGTTAACCACAGTGCTATCCCTGACCAAGTTCTCCTCCAATCTCAATGTCCGGGGGAGTGGGAAACACTAACTGGCTGCTGATTCTGGCCATGGGTGGGGGTGGAGGGAGAGAGAGTGTGTGTTTCTGCTTGGACTCATAGAAGTTAATCATCCACATTTCCACAGTGTGAAAGTGCTGCTGAGCAGGCTGGCTGGCATGGTAAGTGAGAAAGCTTCTACACCTAAGGCAGGCACAGGCAGGCTCTTTATTTCAGTGGCTGGGTGGGGGTGGGGGCTCCGTCCAATAGATCTGAAGGGTACCAGGTTGGAGAAGGCTAGTGTGGGTTTTTTTTTTAAAAAAAAAAAAATCCGAAAAAATCAAGGCATGATTGAACCTGATTGAAACTTGGCATGGCTAAAGTACTCCTTGAGAGCTATCAACTTGACATGTTTCATCTCTTTTTCTGTTAATACCAGTTACCCAAATACTGAATGGTTCTTAGACTGGTAATTCAACGGGGCAGAGAGAAGGGGAGAGAGGGGAGCAGCTCTAAAATCAAGGCAGATAATCACTTCTACGGAGCTCCAGATTGAATATCGAGGCAGAGAAGACCTGCTTTGCACACCTCTAGGTAGCATCATTTGTGAACCACTCAGAGAGCTTTGGCTAGTGGGCAGTATAGAAATGAAATGAATAAATCAATAAATAATATACTTTAGTCAGGAGCTTGGCAGTGGCCTTAGTTGTCCCTGAGTGGAATCAAGAGTTTCCTGTTGCTTTTCTTTTCTTGGGCATTTCTACTTGAGGCTTTCAACCTGCACCATTACTGAGGCTCCTGGTTCCAGATTCTTTGAGGGATTAAGAGTGGCTCCTTTACATATGCTTTTGTAAACTGCCCAGAGAGCTTCGGCTATGGGCCAGTATATACATTTAATAAATAAATAAATAAATAAATAAATAAATAAATAAATAAATAAATAAATATTTTTCTTTTTTCTGGAGGTTTTCTTTCCCTGCCTTTCTAAATGTTTTGTTATACAACCACTAGGTGGTGATGTGGCACAGCGGAATTGTGCAATTACATGAGACTCTCATTTTGTCATTTCTAAATAATACCAGGGGTGAGGACCTGGAATAATGGTTGCAAAGCTTTGGAGAGGATCTGGAGGATGTTGACATCATGTAAAGGACCCACAAACTATTGTGAGTGATCAAGAAATGCCTCCTGTAGAAAGGCTCTTAGTATAATTGAAATAATAAAGTTCTTCCTGACTATGCCTTTCACCAAACTAGTTCCCCCTTTTTGTGCTGCTATTGTTATGGAAAGAAGTGAGTAGACATTTATCATATGCCTGGTTCAGAAGACACTTTAAACTACAGCTTTGTTTAAAGTGTCTTCTGCACCAGGCCATAATATTATCAGAGATTTCAAAGCTTCTCCAGGAAATTTCAGCATAGGTCAGTGATGTTCAGGAACATTCACATGACTAATCAAGAGTACAACAACAACAACAACACGTTGTGCCACTTCACCTTGCCCAACATCTCAAAATGGCTGTGTGAGGGCCAAAACAGACATTGCTTTTAAATCCATATCTAGCAGCTACATCACTTTTCCATTTTTACTCTAGAGTAGGTGCAGTGGGTTTGTTCCAGATCTTAAAAGTACCCTGCCTCCCATGCTAGAGTCTTGATCAGGATGGGGATGTGACTCTGCTCTAGAGTAAAAAAACAAAAGCTGTAGCTGCTAGATACAGATTTAAAATAATGTCTATTTTGGCTCTGTATCTGTCCAAAAATCTGATTAACTGAAGTCAAAAACAAGTGCTCTAAAGTACTTGGTCATTTCTCAGACTAGTCAGACCTCAAAACAGTATTGAAATAATTTGACAAATGAAATGTTTATTCTATTATAAAGTTATTCAGTGTTTCTCAGTATGACTGTTCTGGCTTGATGTACGTACAGTAACTTTAAAGAATGGTACTGTATCATTATAGAATGCCTGAAAAGCAGAAGGTATTCAAGTCCATCAACAGCTATAGCCTACTTCAAAGCCTGGTCTTACCAGCAGGAGTTTATTTGCTGCATGTAAAATGGACTGGCAATATATATATATTGAGAGAAGCTGATGTTCCTTAGGCAATATTAAAAATCAGTAGAAGAAGAAGTAGCAAAATTAATAAAATGTAACAAGAGGAAGACAGGTGAGATTTTCTGTTGGGTAAGCAGAGAATCTCAGTTCAAATTCTTTATGAGTTTCTTTCTTCAGTATTTCTTTAATAAAGTTTTATTTAAGCAAAAAGTGAAACTTCACCTATAAGAAACTAAAACTATAAAACCTCCATTTCCAGAGAAATGCCATCGGTCTTTTTCAAAGTTATTTTAATTTCACTTGAAATTAAATGTTCACCTTGGCAGTATCCTCAAAATTGTTGGAGTGAAAATTATAACATTTGTCCCCTTTTTTGTTACCCTCATTTTAAGGGAAGTTATGCAGGATGACAAAGAAGTAACAGTTACTTTATCTCGATAGGAGGAAGAGACAAGAGAGAGTTATACTTTGCTGTTTGGAACCAATGTGGTGGATGAGCAACTTTCTTGTTGGCAAAAAATAAATTATGCCGTTATAGATCAAGATGGGAAATGCAAACCTATCAAAATCCTATATTCTTAAATATAGGCTAAGATATATCTGAATTTTGAGGAAGTCCCACAAGTATCAGCTCCCTACTCCTTTCCCTTTCCCATATATATTGTCTACTACCAACTGGTCAGATACTGGGCAGTGGTAAATGCATATGACGTCCCACATATAGGTATGTCCAGATGTTGTGAAATCCATCCCACACGTGTTTCATGAATTGTGCAGTATTTTTCATTCCGGCATCTGTTCACAGACTGATTTGATTTTCTTCCCCTGGTTATGTGGGAAATACATAAATAATTCCATAAGAAAGTTTGCAACAATGTAAGGCCCAGAGGTATTTTGGAAAATAAAAATGGTAGGTGGCTGCAGCCCAGAGCTTTGCTTTAAAGCATGCTCAGCCATCCAGTGAAAAAATAAAGATGTATGTTGAGGCATACTAGAGTGCTAGAGACAGAAGCCTCTTGGGAGATTAAAAAGGTAGTGAGGAATAAGGGTGGAGTTTTGCCGTGTGTGTGTGTGTGTGTGTGTGTGTGATTACCTTTTCCTTTTTTTTTAATGTGAAGTGAGCATTAGCTGCTGTTCGTTTGTTTTTATTTAGCATCATATACTTTTCATAAGGCCTCCCCAAAGCTGGAACTGGCCCTTTTCTCATTGAAGGCTGGTGATTCCAATTTTGCTGGGGCTTTGAATCCATTCTGGTTTTCAGTCAAAACCAGCCAGAACTCTAAAAGAGCTATGTAAGGTGCTGGTAACATGTATTATGTCTGAACAGGAACACAAAGTAGAATTAAAATGTGTTCAGGGCTACATTAGGAGTCACACAATTGTAAGCATGTAGCCTAAGGCAGCAGCATTGGATTATTCTGGCCACCACAGCCCACTTTGGTCATTTCGTGAAAGGTGTTCCTGCAACATGATTTAAACTCGTGTGGTTTCACCTCCATGCTTTCTAAACGTTCCCTCTGAGGCAGAAAGCCAGTGTGTTACTTCATCCATGTGTGTAGTGAATGCCTATCTATAAAGTGACCTTTGAATATTTCCCTATTAATTGGTTGATGCGTAACATCTACAGGATGAAAAGTGCTAGATAAATATTAGGGCTATGGACAAGAGAGGATCCTGAGCGATACACCTGGATCTTTTGCAAAATGGAATATTTTTTTACTATTATCTTTGCTTCAGTAATATAATAAATGTATGTGGTAGCCCAAGCATGAAATTGCTAAGGGCAACAGACATTAACAAATCAGCAAAGCAGGTGCCTAGAGGAAATAACTAAGATGGACTTGCCTATCTTGAAATATCTCTTCCATCACTGGCAGAGTACCCAGTTACTTCAAGTGCTTGGAGCGCACAGGGAAAATACAACACTAAATTGCTCTGGGGTTATTGACCAAGTGAGCTGCTTGGCAGGAGAACTTCATTTATAAGCACAAAGAAGCACAGGAAGGTACTCAGAGGCAGTGCTCATTTTCACTCTTTGTGGGACCATGGGAAAGACATTGTCACACTGCCGGATCATTTATTTGTGTGGTGTCTACTATCATTTTCTTCACTCACTGAGCCAGAGGGAAAACGTTTGCTTTAAATGGACCAATACTTTGCCCACAAAGATGCTGTTTTTCCCTGTAGCTGAAACATTTCAATTCCTGTTCCCTGCTCTACCTGTATAAGCCAAACTGTTCATAGGATTACTGCCTCCTCCCAAATGAGTTTGAGCTTGTGTGACCCAGGCAACATGGACATGTCAAAATTAATAGTTGCGATTTCTTTTCTCAGTGCCATAATTTATGCCTGGTTCAAGGATTTTGCTGCCCTTGGAAAGTTCATTCTAGGCTGTTCTTCCATCCACCAAAACTATTGGATAGGAGAGGAAGATGGGCAGATAGGGATGGATGAATCTGTCATTTTCACTTTCACTTGCTTTTTTAAAATAAATAAATAAAATAAATCTTTAATGCTTTCCATCTCGAATATAAAGAAATCTGCAACTTTGGGTATATTGTGATCAAAAATTAACCAAACTGAAATCTCATGCATCTGCACTGGCCAAATTCAGTATGTACATATAGAGGATCATATTGTACCTGCTTCCCAGCTGCAACATAATCTACTGTATCACTGAACTATGGCTCCACCCAAAAATTTCTCCTTTTAAAAGAGAGAAGGTAGTAATCACTTGGTCACCACTACTGCTTCCTCCACAAACTGCAAAAAATCCCTGTGACAATCGGGTAACAACTTCCAGAGGGTTGTCATGTAGCAAAAACAATGAAGAGTCTTGTAGTGCTTTAAAAACTAACAAATATATTATGGCATAAGCTTTCCAGAGTCCAGGTCATCTGATGCATGCCATGTTATCCTCAGCTGACAGCTATATAAAATGGGCATAGAAATGGAATCAAATCAGATGCAGTCTGTTATAGCATGGGTCTCACAAAACCACAATGCATACCAATATAAACATTGCAAGGAAGGCTGGTAGACATTCTTAGTTCACATTTTTTTTGGGGGGGGGGATCTGAGATTTTTCTTTTTCTCTTCCCTTCCCAGAAAAGGGCCACTTCATAGAATTTTCTCTAAATAATTTCTAGTAGGCTTTTTGTGACAGCTGCCATTCCCCCGACAGTAACATATTCCAGGGCATTATAGTATTCCATAATGCCCTGGAATACTAATTCCAGGGCGTTATGGAGGATGCAAAATGTTGGCCAACATTTTGCATTGGCAGTGGAAGAGGACCTTTAAGTGGAAAGAAAAAAGCTACGCTACTGCCAGTGGAAATGGTGAGCCCCATCCTTGAGAAACTGAGATATCCTCCCCCTGGAGAAACTGGGGACTCCATTTTCTTGCATGCTCGTTACTGGGCACTCACGGATTTTTCACAGGTCCCTCACATGATGGCATCTTCTGCCCCTTCTGGACTTCCTTGTGCCACAAGAAAAAACACAGAAAGTCCAAAATACTTTTAAAACTAAAAGTTGCTGCTTTCTCCTGCTGTGTGCAGAAGAAGCCGCATGATTAGAATGCCCGACTGAATGGGCCTCATGCTTGTTGTTTAATTCCTATTTTGAAACTGGAAGTAACTGAGCAACGAAACCAGGAGTGGAGAAGTGATGGTAGGGAGCGTGTTTTCCCATTTGTGATGGAGCTCTGGGTGAAACAGGATATAGCACTATGAAAGTGGTATGAAAGCAGTATATAAGAGGCAGGAGCCACACTACTGCTTTATAGCAATATTGAAGTCTACTGACAACTGTTGGGGCCCATTGACACATACCATATACCGCTTTCATACTGCCTTCATAGTGCAATATCCTGCTTGGTGTAGATCTGGCCATAGTGTGGAGAATTTAGCTTAGTCAATTTCATATGTGGCATTAGAGAAAAGCAGCTAACCAAGAACAGACTGATATGATGATCCATTTATTGTGCTGCCTTTTGCAGCTGTCTGGTCTGCCATGCAGTAGAGCCTGTTCTGCTTCTGACTCCAGCACATCTATCTTCCGTACATGAGAGCATCATATTTTTAATGCATCATCAAGCACTCAAAACCAATGTTGAATGGAATTTTCATAACATTTCATTTGGGATGCAAACAATTGTGCTCTTGAGTGAGACAAAAGCAGAATTACATTTGTTTGTCAGTAACATGCATTTGAGGTATATTACATGGATGCTGTGGCCAGATCTACACCAAGCAAGATATAACCGTTTGAAAGCGCATTGAAAATGGTATGTAGAATGTGTCCTGGGCCCCAACAGTTTTCAACACCATTATAAACTGTTATAAAGCAGTAGTGTAGATCCTGCCTGTGTCAGTTGCATTAGTTACTGGTGCATTTCCAAACCCAATTCAAAGAGCTGGGTTTGATTTTGAACTGTAAGCCCTAAATGGTTTGGGGCCATGTTATCAGAAGGATTACTTCACCCACATGACCTTGCCCAAGCACTAAGATTGTCATCAGAGACCCTGCTCTTAGATTAAGAGGCCATTTGCTCACAGCTCTAGTTTTTTCTCCTGGATCTGCTGTTGAACCAGCAGTAAAGGTGGACTGATGTCAGTAATCTGGATGATTTATGCTATGCAGCCCCATTTTGTAATCTGATGGGTTCAGCCATGGTGCTATGGAAGAACTTCTTTAAAGAAAAGCAAACAAGCCCCTTTGCAATCAATATGTAATTTAACCTGCAAGTCTCAAACTTTTTCCAATTGTAGCAAAATTAAAAATCTTTGACTAGCCTCTGTTAAGATTAAGTTGCATGAATGGTAAAATATTAATCCCTAAAGCAGGATGTATTGAGATTGAAAACTTTGTGTGAAACTGTTCTCTAGATTTCAATACAAGAGGATAAAACACTTAGTTTATGTATATTACTCATACTGACAAACTAAATAAATACATCCTACATCAGAAGGAAACTGGGTCAGTTTAACAGGCTGCTATGCTGCCTATAATCCTTCATTTCTGATCCAGGTTTGGAGTGATCTGCTGTAGAACAATGTAAATCCAATCCTTGCTCTCTGAATAATACGTTGATCTATGGTAGCTCAGTTAGAAGCATAGAAGGGAACAATTAAGAATGCCTTTCAAGGCAGTGATTAAAATTTAATACTAAGCCAGTACACAAATGGTAAACATGTGAAGACTATTCAATAGAAACCATAAATAATGGACAAAATTACATCAGTGCAAATAAAATGCTGCCAAGTGCTGGGCTGAGACTTTTCTATACTATAAACTTGGCCCTCCCTCCTCTAAGCAATTATGATTATGCAGAACTTTTATCTAATTCTCAGCATGCAAGTTTTTCTCACTGCAGGAGATGGGCATCTTGGTCTTTCATATTACAACTAAATCCCAATTCACAGGATGCAGATGTTGTCCTGTATTATCATGGGTGGGGCGGATCCAGATAGCACTACAACAAAGATTATAGGCTGTTGGAAGTACAGCGGTACTGTTTGCTCTCTAGAGGATTACCTATAGAAACCATATTTTGGATTCCTGCAGTCAGGCAGTAGCAATACAAAAGGCACTTTGAAGAATTCCCAAATGTCAATTTTTGCATATTTCTTACGTTTTCTTTCTTTCTCCACCATTGTGCTCAGTTGATTTTGGATGTTTGTTGAACAATTCAGCCATTGCATGCTCAAGTTCAAACCAAATGTTTTCATTAAACTGCAGTCCTTCTTTCTAACTTGGAGTTCATGGGTTGGTTCCAGATATTTGGAGTAGACCCAATGAAATCAATGAGACTTATGTCAGTCATGACTAATTTAGGTCCTATTGTTATGATGTGTCTATTCTAGGTATGACTAAATCTTGATTCTCCCTCCCCTCAGCTCCCCCCCCTCTATAGCATTAAACTAAAACCTACGGTTTAAAAAACAATGTTAAGGCTCTACAGTTTTCAACCAAGCACCAAAAAGCAGGGAAATTGGGAGTTAAGGCTCACGACTCCCAACTTAATTGGGAGTTAAGGCCACATCCTCCCTAAGGAGGCAGAAAGTGCCAGTGAAATTCTCTTTCTCCCAAAGCAGATAAACCATGAGGACAGGATGGAGAATAGGGTATGCAGAGGTGACTGTGAGGTTGTGGAAAATTGATGACGAACAACTTAGGCCCACCTACTTCTCTCTCTTTTTTTTGTTTTTGTTTTTTTTGTTTAGAGCAGCCCATTAATGAATTTCATGGCTTTGTGTAATGTTATGACCAGATATTATACAGTTGACAACCAAGCCAGCATTAGCCAGGATGTTACACCATGTTGACATCCAATATAAAATCAAAGCTGGTGTTATGTGTTGAACTGCCTTTCCAGGTTAAGAGGGCCACCAAAGGTGCTCAAGGGTATTCAAATCTTGGCACTAATAGCATTACTCCTGGGGGGAAGTATTTCCTTCAGTCAGACCCAGGCATATTCAACAATGTATCTGCAGCTATAAAGGGACTGGACATTTCTTCTATTACCTAGCAGAAGGAGCTATCATTCTTCCATCTTGTGGTAGGGATGGGGAAGGGGAGGCCACAGAACCAAACTGACAATTCTCTATATCAGGTCTCTGTAAGTGCACAGGAAGAGAACTGTGCACATAAAGTAGTCCTTTGTGCATCACTGATACAGATGAGCATCTGAATGCACATTCCCTGTCCATGTTTGACGTTCATCTGATGTGATGGAACTTTTCATGTGAATGGGGATGCTTGTTTGCCTCCAGGGTTACCGGTTGTTATGTGTGAATTATTGCCTGTGACTGCAGCAGGCGCAAGGCATATATTTAGTGAATTTGTATAAAATTTCCAATTGAGAGGACAAAGAGTTACACAGATACAGCAAAATGGCAGCCAGTTTAATGGTTATAGTGCTGGACATGCCCCAGAGAAAGAAAAGCTCAATCCTTATCCGTAAAAATCACTAGGTCATTTTAAACTGTTCATTGTTACTCAGTATAACCTAACTCCCAGGATTGTTGTAAGAATAATATGGGGGTGCGGAAAGAGTGAGAGAGAGAAGCCAGAAATGCCACCTTGAATTCTTAGAGGAAGGGCAAAATAAAAGAACTAATCAAAGAAGCAAAAGAAACAATGCAAACAAAGTGTTTGCAGGCTTTGTAGCAAAAATCAGTAGGACTGATCCCCCCTCCATTTCTATGCGCTGCATGCTGAAGGCCTTGAACTTAATCCTACCAACAGGGCTTTCTCAATGCAATATAGAATTCAGCTAGATTGTATTATAAGAGTTTATGTCAGGATCCTAGCCTCACTATACTAAATCCTTTGCTGAACACTTTCTAACTAAATGCTGAATTGTATTTTAAATATATATCTTCCAAACTCAATGGTCAAGTCATCCTCCTATGGCTTCTGCATTAGTTTTACCTTAAAATAATGTATTATTACTTCTTGTTCTTTCTTCTCCATTGAAATCAAAGACAGTGCAGCAACTCATTGTTTGCGCAGCTGCAACCTAAGCAGGCCTACAGGTTTGGGTTCCTTATCTCCTTCTCTAACACATGCTGCAGACTTCTCTTTATAGCTTTGAAAAGCTGTAATAGTTACCATAAAGCTGTGAACAAATTAAACTTCTCCAAAACACCTGCTTCTGCACATTTATATCACAGCCTCCAACCTTTTATTTATAGCAAGTAAGAAAATAGTCCAGTTCTTGTTGTATGCAAATAAGGTAGTTAACAGAATGAGCTCACATATGGTATTAACGTTATTCAATGTATTTCAAAAAGTTGTCCAGAGAAACTTACTGGAGACAGAAGAAAGTTGAGGACTGCTGCATGCCAGGATGTTTTTGTTGATGATGGTCAAACCCCAGTAGCATGGGGGGCAAGCCTGTCATAAGAGGTCAGTAGGGTTGGGCAGCTGCTGATGGCCCCATGGCTCAGAAGGGCCCACAAAGCCACCCTGCTCAGCCCACCATCACCTCTTGCACTGTCTTCATCAGGAGGTGGCTGCCCTTTTGGATGGGATAGAACCCACCTGGTGTCAGCCATTGAATTTTGGGGTATCTAAGATTGGCTGGCCAGCCAGCCAGCCTTTCACAGGATGGAGCCAAGTGACCCTATCCCATTCAAAAGAGCAGCTGCTGCCCTTCAGGTAAATAAGTTGCTGAGGGCCCATTGAAGTCTGCTGCTGGGCATGATTGGTTGCCCTGGTCATGATACCAGTTATGGATATCCATGTATGCTACTGACATAGAGACCTCCACACAATCGCATGGTAAGTTTCAAACAGTATTTTATCCCTTGCGAAGTTACTTGACATGGCGAAATATTTTGGACAGCCTCAACGTGAGGGAGCAAGAATTGCCCTCTGCAATGGTGAACTCAGGTGGTGAGTGCCAAAATGGGCCTCTGAGAAACAAGCATGATTGGAGAAGCCTAGAGAAGCACAGCTTCCCTTAAAAGAAAAACAACAGCAACGAACTAGGCATCTTCCCCACAAAAATGAGGGCAATAAGGACGAACATGCTCAGTGGTTGCCAGGAAAACAAAAGCAGGGACCAGAAAGGGCAGTGCCCAGCTTCATCTCCTTACCTGGTAGCAGAACACGGCTGGCAGGAGTATTTCTGCTAGAAGCAGATGCTACTCAGCAACATTTTGTTCCAGATCCCACTTGAAATGTTAAATTTAGATCTAACTAATATCTTATGTCTATTTGCTAGGAAAGTGCACGAGATGACAAAACAGCCCTTCAAGTACTGTGGGAGTCTATCTTTATGCTGCAACCGACTAACATAGTTCTTTTTCTGCACTATTTCCCAGAGTATTATTTTATCATGGTGTCATTTCTCCCCCTCCCCCCACCGCCCCTGTGAGAGTGAATGGAATAAAGAATTAGCTTACAAAATCTTGCCAATGCTTTGGTTTGTAAAAGAATAAAGGAATTTTCATTTGGTCCTGATGAGAGGGTTAGTTTCAATTAATCATGTTGCTATTCAGTTAATGATATTCTTGCAGATAAATCAATGTTGTCTCGGAGCTGGACCAAAGAACACAAAAGTCTTTTTACTGTACCCCTTTCTGACACTGACTGATAATGCAGCAACTACAATGTGGGCTTCAGACTTGAACTAATGAGCCACAGTATAAATATCTTGATACTCTCACATGCTTTTTGTAAAATACAGATAACAAGCAGAAACTGCAACAAAATGTGTACGTCCTGCTCCTAAGAGTAGTGATTCCATTTAGGGCTCCAGCCAACTTGGGACAGGAACCTGAGCATTCAAGGAAGAGAAAATGCTTCCCCTCCACCCCTTCCGTCCCTGACAGTTTTCCCTCTTAGAAGTAGTAGGTGACATGAAAGATGTGGTACCTTGGAGAGTACTGCCAGACAGAGTAGGCAATATTTGTCTAAATGGACCATACTGGTGTAGATGGATAAGGAGCAGTGTTGACCTGAAGTTTCCAAGGGCCCTTGGGCCAGGCTTCCTCAATGGGCCTCTTCCCTCAGTGAATCTATGTTCTCACCACCATTGTCACCAGTTGCTATAGCTCCTCATCTTCTTTCTCATCATTGCTACAACTTACTTGCTTGACAGGCAGAGAGCGAGTAGGCAGTGGCCTCTCGTGCTCCTCTTTAACACCACCATTGTTATCTGGGCCGAAGCAAGAGGCAGGAAAAGAAACAGGTTGCAATGATGAAGAGGAGAAGCAAGTCCAGGGAGCTCTTGTCAGTGGGCCCAAGCTGGGGTGTGGACCCTTTGCAGATACCAAACCTTGGTGCCGACCCTGATAAAAGTCTGACATGCGACAAGGTGCCTTCCTATTTCCCATACTGTAGGGCTCAGGCTTGAGGCTGAAAATGCGCAACTTATAGCTATAAAGCAGGGTATGGAACAGGAATGGGTGTCCTTTTCCGCCTTTCCCTTACTTCTTAAAAATTCCTTCTATATTACAGGGAGGATAGTTTATGAACCTCACAGAACGTTTCCCCTCAACCATAATACATCTCTCCAGGATAGTTGCTATACATTAGGAGGGGCATTATACTGTCTTCTTCTCTTTCCCAACCCCTTCCAGTTTCCTCTATTTTCTCAACTGAAACCTCAACATTCCATACATTTTGGCAACAGTCACAGGTGCTTCTCAGGACATTTTTTGTTTTTTAAATATTTTTAAATATTTTAAAAATATTTTTGGTTTTATTTTTTTATACATATACACTTCTGTTCATCTAGTGATCCCCTTGAGTATGTACCATGACTTGACATGTGGGTGGCCCCATTTCACTTCCAAAATTAACTGACAGGTATTCAGCCTCCCCATTTCACTGTTTTGTTCTTCACACACACTGCCTTTTATTAAATACTTTTAAACTAGTATGCACTTTTTAGCAGAAAGAAATTTAACTTCGAAAAAAGTCTGCTAGCAGTGTGTCCTCTCTTTTCACCAGCAATTCATTTCTTGGACTATGTTCTACAACTTCATAGCATTGTAAAAATGGCAATTAATTTACTTATTTAACTTTGCACCATGTGGGACAAAAGAGCATTATTATATGCTCTTAAATCTTCTGGACTACAGTAGTAGTCCCTAGTTAAAGGAATATCTGCTAATAGAATGCTATGGTTATTGCAACAACTCTTAACTTGTTATTTCTCTCCCTGCAGCACACAACTTTAATTAATTTGCCCTAAGAGATTGCTAAATGAGTGAAAGGAACTTTTTTTGGACACTCTATTTGCTCCCTACACTCAGCCATCGTTACAACCAACTCAAATGTCTCCCACTTCATAGAGCCTCCTAATTATGAAACGGAATGAATGTATTTCATTAACTCACTAGCCTTTAACTGGATCCCTAAATACCCACTTGATTCATTTTAAAAGGAAACTGAGCCATGTTTTCAATTGGAGCATAGACCCCAGCTGTCTACTCTGTACACATGCACTGAAAACTAGCTATCTCAATCATAGATATAGATCACCTGTGAGCCCACAATGACTAGCGGAAGTTTTATCTCACTGATCACTCCGGCCTCATCAGAGTGAACTGGTCTGATAAAACAAACACAATTTCTAAAATATTTGCACTTCACTGGAGTGGGAAGGTGTAGTGCTACTGTTTTTCTGCCTTTAATACCAGGAAGTAGAGGCAAGAAATACAGTGCGAGTGGTGGGTTTTACCTTCATCCAAACTGCAATAGAGTTAGTTTTGTGTTTGTTTTTAAATGTAAAAAAATCCATTTCACTGTGTTAAGTATTTGCTTTCATCTTTTATAGTGGATTTTTGTAGTATGGTAGAATCTTCAGAAGCTGCATTCACATAATGCCAGTGTGACATTCCTGCTCCTGGGTTATGACTTTTCCAGCTTCCACCTGTTGAAACTGAAAACCCCCTCAGGACGTCTGCCTCCACTTTGGTCAGTTATCCACACTGACACACAAAGCTTCAGACCTTTTAAAGGAGAAACCCAATATGATTAATTGGTTTCCTCTACAGAATACAGGAGATGTAACAAGGAAATATCCTTTTAAAAAAATGGTAGCAGAATAAGACAAACCAACACATGGGTTTTTGTATTTATAATAAAAAGATAAAATTTATTAAACACAAAAAAGTTTGATATTATTATTAAGCAATTAATACTTGGTCCTAACCTACCTACCTACTTTGTCCCTTTGAAATCCTGTTCCCCAAACCCCACTCACTAGATGTACACTTATTCAATCCCTAGTCCCTATCTGAACTATTAATTAGCTCATCCCTTTTAAAATCTTGGAGTCCTCCCACTCACAAGCCCCTCCTACCTTTCACTCATGCTCTAATATTCTATTAACCCTAACTTACCTGGGTCACATTTAACAATACAAGCATGTACATATATAATAATAGGCATATCTTACAGCCAGCTTTCCTCTTCTTTTACAAGCATACAGTGTGTAACCGTAGTGCATTCTAGAAAATGGCTATCCACTACCTACCATTTGCTTCCCTCTGCATTCCCTCTGCAACTGTGGCCCTAAATGTGCACACTTAGCAACTCCTTTTGGTGAGATTGTCACATATTTGATTTTCAGAAGCAAGAAGTGCTTTTCAGTCCCATTCGTATGCATTTTAATCTTTTATAATGACTTTCAGCAGTGCACATCCTGTGCTACAAAGGGGTAGGAGAAGATGGTTTGATCATTGTATTTCTTGTTCTTTTTGTGTCTGTTTTTATATTTTCTAATCCACTTTGAGTGAGTCCTTTTTGGAGGGGAAAAGTGAAGCAAAATGTTTTGTATAAATAATAAAAAGTAGCTTTAAGCATGTGCAATTCTTAATTGAAGGATTCATTAAGGGCCAAAGACAGATTATTATTTGGGTAGCTAGCATAAGAAACAAAGAAAGATTCTTCTTTTGTGACATATTCTTGTTAACTTAGTTTAGCAAGATTGTATGATTGCCGTGCCTATCAAATTATTTTTCCTTCTGTTAGCATATTAATTTCCTTGAACAGCTGTGAGGTCAAACGTATTGTGATGAGGACTCTCCTATAACAGAATATAGCCATCATTTTCTTCAATTTAATTATTTTCATTTACCAGCAAGTGAAGCAAATCCCATATTTTTTATGATGAAACATCAGCAGCCCTCTTTTAGTGCTCACTAGGAATCAAAACATCAATAGGATTGTCATGGGGAAAAATATGATACATAAAATACGCTTGTGGCAAATTTGCTAACCACATGTCGATGTACAATATGTTGTTTACATTGGCATCAACATGCATTGTTTTCCTTTTCTCATAATTATTTGGTGTGAAACCTGAACTAGAGGAACTAATTATGGTCAAAGTCCCCTGATCGCAGGGATTGGCTTGGTATGGCTCTCCTGGCTCATAATGTTGATGCAGTCCTTCTTATAGTCTTGCTTTCACTTCTCTTATTGTCAAAATAAAGACACCACCTTTTTTCAGTGCTCCTTAAAAGTTCATATTTCCATCCAAATGCTTGACACTAATTACAGCTCATACAGAGCCCTGCTCTAATTCCAGTCTAACTCACTGAAAAAAAGGTGTTGTCTTTTGACAATCACATGAGCTCCCCCCACCCTACCCCCAATGGGCGCAGCTCCTGGCTCCATACCAGTAATCGTGCGGAGCCGCATAAACCTGCGGAAATGGGCCGCACACTCCGTGGTCTCAGGCTCAGCCCAACACCGTGGAAAAAGAGGGCCAAAGGGTAGGGCTGTATCCTGGGGCAAGAGAGGGATGATCTCTCCCTGATCCTGGGTGTCATGTGGACACACAGGTATGATCCCGGGTATCACCCCAGGATATAGCCTGGTCTAGCTAAGGCCAGAGACAGAGGCAGAGAATGAATAGATAGTAAGTGGTAGTAAGTGCATCAAGACACTGGAAGTCAATAAAAATGTTTACATATGTGAAGAAAAAGGAAACAAATGTAGAAAAGAAGGAGTAGCATGTCCATAATGATGAATGGGACATATTTTTGTGAAATGCAATAAATAAATAAATATAGTTGAAGAATTCAAAACAACGGAAAGAGGGAAAATTCCAGATGTATTACAATGATGAGAAAGGATTAGCAATTTCCAATATGGAAATCCCCTGGTTTCCTCCAGATGTTTTGGACTACAACTCACATCATCCATGACCGTCAGGAGTTCCAGTCTAAAGCATCTGGCTGGAACTATGTTTTGGAAGGGCTTGATGTTCTTCTAATGAATGTTCAGCCTATATGAAATCAATTGGAATGACTGCCCATATGCTTCTCTGCCCAATTCAAGTTGCTAGGTTGACCTTTAAAGCTATGTATGACTGGAAACCGAATATCTTAGAAATCATTTGTCACAGCGTGGGCAATGATTCTCAAGGAAAAGTGGGAGAATATGCTGGAAAGGTAAAAATTGGGTGGGTTTTCTTGCTACTATAGTGAAGGAGAAGAATGAACAGAAAACAATTGTGGTTATGAGCTGAAACATAAAAAATAGTTGAATTATCTAATAGAAGAGACCATGGCCTCACCTAGACCTAGTGGTCTAGCATGATGGAGGGGTGAAGCTCCTACGATATTTTTATCATGAGATCTCCCCCTCTGTTAACACACAGTGTGCAATGGCCTCAGTGGGAGAGACATTGCGCCTGCCTTTTTTTTTAAGCAACAGGAGTGCACGAGTGCTCATGCATTCAAAGGTAGAGATTTTAAAAAATATATATATTTTCTCCATTTCCCCCCCACTCCACCTCGATGGGCACCCATGCATGGGTCACAGCTCCTCACGAGGAACTGCAACGAGCCAGGACAAACTGCGATGCCCAGCCACACGTTCCGCGGTCTGGGGCTCAACCTGATACCACGGAAAAACCGGGCCTAAAGTGGAGAGTGAGATCCTGGGGCAAGGGAGGGATTACCCTCTCTGATCCTGAGATCCCCTGGGCATCATGTGGATGTACAGGGACAATCCTGGGGATCGCCCCGGGATAAAGCCCCATCTAGCTAAGGCCTGAGAGAGAAGAATGCTCAAAGCTCTGCAATTTCTTTCTCTCTTCTTCATTTCTTCATTCTTATGTCACTTTAAACCTTAAGATGGCTCAAGTACCTGGTCTTGTTGAATAGAATCAATTGTCCCAGTCTTCGGTCTTCCTTATTAGAACTGTTTTCAGTTTGCTTAACACTCACAGTTATATCTCTTTCTTTAAAGTTAATACTAATGCTCACAGTCTTATTTTTTCGCTTCATTATGTCGGGCTCCATAATTTGTTCTCAAACATATACAAAATATTGGAAATACAATATCTGAACCTTTCATTATTATTCAGTAGATATATTTAGGAAATGTAAGCACAAATGTATAGACTCTAAGAAAACAGCATTTGTATATTTTATAGAGAACAAACTCCAATACAACTACTAAAGTAAAACAAAGAAAATGCATGTTGTTAAAGCAGAATTAATGTTATTTGCTTTTCCATCACTTATTCTGTTTTTCTTCCTCTAACCCCTATAGTAATTTGCAGTGGTGGCATTTGTCCATCTAAACAGAACAGGCTATTAGCAGTAGATCTTTAATCTCTTAAAACAAAGGCTCATAATTATGTGTGGCTTCTAGCTTGGGGTTATTTTTTTTATTTTCTAGCACACAGGGCCAGAAACAACATGGCCATTCTATGATTAGATGGCATTACTTGGAGAGGGGATTCTAAGTCACAGCAATACCATTCAAATGTTGAATGCCTAAAGTCACAGATACCAAACGATATACAAATTATCTGCTGTGATTTGGAACAGCAACATCAATTGAGCAACAAAAAAAATGAATCATTTTAGCTCAGCAGGCAATTCCTGGTTTACAAATTATGTCCCCATATTCTAGTCTTGGCTTCAGACTCCAGCCTTAGGTACTTTCAGCTGCCAAACAGGCTGTTTGAACTCTGTGGACTCAGAAAGCTCCAGGCATTAAAGGTCCAGCCACCATAAACAGTTGTTCCAGTGGTCAAATGCATCTTTACACCAAATGTTCAGTAAACTCTATTCAAAATGCAAACACATTTTTACAAAAGATGGTCCTAGGGACCACCTCAAACTTCTAGGAAAAAAGGTAATGATAAAAGGAAATCCATATGCAGATGGTCATATGTGAGCATCACATATGTATGTATTTTATTGCTGCATGTTTACTGAAGAAACTTTTTTCTCTTTACAATGGCCTTAGTTAGACCAGGCTATATCCCGGGACAAACCCTGGGATTGTCCTTGTGCGTCCACATGACCCACAGGGGATCCCAGGATCAGGGAGGGATCGTCTCTCCCTTGCCCTGGGATAGAACCCTCCCCTTTGGGCCCGCTTTTTCTGCAGTCCCAGGCTGAGAGCCAAGACTGCGGAATGTGTGGGCCATTTCCACGGCTTGACCCTGCTCCGTGCAGAGTTAGGGTGGGGGGAGTGGGGAAACCAAATTAAATTTAAAAAATCCACTTACCTTTAGTGCACAAACGTTCGTGTGCTGCTGTCGTTTTAAGAAAATTTAAAATGGTAGGCGCAATGACTCTCTTCCTGAGGTCATCATGCCTTGCATGTAAACAGAGGAGGGATCTCACATTAATCGCAACACAGGATCTTCCCTCCTCCGTCACGGACTATTTTGAATATGCAGGAGAATAGAGGCACATATTTTACATTAAATGTTTTACAAATCTTGAAATGGTGTTAAAACATTGGGAAAAACTTAAAGGCTGCTCCATGAGGTGGACCCTGAAGATAGAGGTATAGCATGTTATTCTTCACACCAGAGATGTCTGGGAATTATATAATAAACACTCACAATAGCTTATATGCATCAATTGCAGCACTGCTGGAAAGAAATTTGTTTTGGCTTTTTCAGGTACACTTGAAGCAATACAGGCATCTATAAAACTAGTTTGACCAGAGGCAATGACAGGACACAGTAAAAATGAACATGTTTATAACGGCCAATGACAGCACTACAATACTGCCTTCCAGCCTCTGAAATGTTATCATCTGTTCACAGCCTAAGTTGTAATGAATAAAACACAGCGATATAAACTACATGATTTGGAAGATGCAAGCATGTAGCATTTCAAATTGTTTAACTGGCAGGATATCTGATAACATTGTTCTCTATCACTGTTGAGGGTTAAAAAGTTGTTTTCTCCCTGTTAAGGACATCTTATTAGGACCCTAAAGATAGAATACCTTCGGAGAGCAACTTACAAAAGTATGTTGATTAAAGGACAAGCTGTCCTTTTACAAGTCTCACAGGAGTTCTTCCATTCCCTTTTAAAAATGTCAGCTCTTCTTTCTGTCTGGGTTTACGGATACTGTAATTCTATTGGGACTATTTAAGACACCTTCCAGGAAATGTTCCTGAATCTGAAATAATATGATGCCCCTCTTACAACAAAAATAGGAGCTATTCAATTCTCTGTCTTTTTGTTTTAAGTAATTGTAATAACAAAATAATCATAGTTAGAAGGTAAGAAAGATTGGTATCAGAATAAGTAGTACTGTTATTTAATTGTTTCAAGACATGCAGCAAGGCAAGGGCAAACATCTAGATATGTCAAACCAAAATGCTATAAAATATGAAGTCCAACAAAATGAAGTATGAGCTAGATCTTGAAAATCATGGAAATCAGGATCCAGAATTTATCCTATTCTAATTTGGTTTTTGCTTCTGGCAGGAGTACCAGTTGCTGGTCAAGAGGGACTCCAACTTTTGAGAGGGCTTTATGAAAACCTCGTGTGGCGCAGAGTGGTAAGTGGCAGTTACTGCAGCCAAAACTCTCCCCATGGCCTGAGTTCAATCCCAGCGGAAGCTGGTTCTCAGGCAGCCAGCTCAGGTCGACTCAGCCTTTCATCCTTCCGAGGTCAGTAAAATGAGAACCCAGCTAGCAGCGGGAAAGGTAACTGTGACTGGGGAAGGCAATGGCAAACCACCCCGCTACAAAAATCTACCAAGAAAATGTCAGTGAAAGCAGGCGTCCCTCTAGGAGTCAGCAATGACTCACGAGAGGTTCTTGCACGAGTGCAAGTGCTTGCACGAGAGGTTCCTTTCCTTTCCTATGAAAACCGGGGGAGGTGCTACTGGGAAGGAGAAACTGAGAAACTTCCCTTCGCTGGTTAGGTATCACACTGTGCTTTGAAACTTAGCTAAAGCCTGTCTGGGGTTCGCTCTGCCTTGTTGGTGGGATAATGTTATGATGTTCCCAAATTGCTCTTTGAAATTATGGAGGTAACAGCCTCATTGTTCATCCATTTGTTTTAAAAGCCAACCTGGGGTATATCATAATCATTATTCCTCATAATCATAAACATCACCTCCCCACAACACACAATGAGTGTCTTGGCAGGATTAGGACCTGACGACACTCATGCTAGTGATCTGCTCGTTGTTGCATTTTCCATGATCATGGCCATCACTATATAATCATACTATCCATGCAAGGGCAGCCCATTTTGGAGCCATGGAGACTAAGCTAATCAAGATGGCTGCATGGATGGCCCCACATGGCAGTGCTGGTTCTTACAAGCAGAGTATCTGCATGAGTGCAGCCAGGCTATGAATTTGGCAGTGGCCCTGAACTCTCAATGTGTTCATGTGGGAGCACCTATTATGCATGAAGCAGGCCACTGATTCAGGGACATTTCTTTGCTTTTCAGTAAGCCTATATTATTTCTGTAAATTGAACTTTGGGCAATGAGCAACATATACAAATGTTCTGTTGGCTTGTTTGTCTAAGGACTTGCTATCTCTTTCCATAATTTCTGTAATATCTAATTGAGAATGTGTGTGGGGGGGGTTGCCTACTGCTAGGACAAAATATTCATTCCAAATATTTTTAAGGATGGAAGGGAAATAGCCTTGGAAGATTGTAATAATCTTGGAGGGTGGTGGGTAGCAGCTTGCTAGTCCAAATGAGTGGCAAAGGCTTCTCTCTTAAACACAAAAACAGAAAAGAAACTTTGCCTCTACTTGAATCAGCAGCAAAACTATGTGAGCAGCCTTGCGGCATTCCATTCTACTTTCAAAATGCCCCAGTGGGAATGATGCTACTTCAGCATCATTCCAAAGGGCATTGGGGTGGGGGTGGGGAGATGGCACCTGAATAGAATCCTGCCAGCTACATTTTGGAATAGGATTTTCTGACTGAAATTAAACTGCAGTGGAACTAAGTAGGTGTTGGAATCCCAGAACAATATCCCTACCTGGTAGTAAGGTAGCCGTCATCAAGCAATTGATTAAAAAAAAAAAACATTTTAATTTCTGGGTTTGGCAGTCTATTTTGTAACACATTGAAGATTAAGATATCTCTACATTTATGAGATTTATGCTAGCATTATGAGAGGGGTCCCGTCCCCAGTCATTTGGAGCCAGTGAGCAAATTTGGCATATTGAAAAAGTGTTGTGGGCTATTGGGTGGTATAGAAATGTAATACATAGATAAATAAATGGCTGCCATGGTGGACAGGGGTTGCCGATTCATAAAATGGCAGCTATGATTGGCGCGGCTTGTCACAAAGCACCAATGTCCAAGAAGGAAAACTGGTGAGACTAAAAAATAATGACTTGCCCAAAAACCTAAATAAAAAGCAGGGGTGCAATCTGAGCTCCCAAACACCAAACCACTAGGGATGTGCAAAGTGGGTCTTCTTTGCCTCAAAATCCAATCTGGAGCTCCTAGAGGTGATTCTTTGCCTCGATTTCAGAGCCCCTCCTCTCTCTCCGCCTCGTTGAATTACCCTCAAAGAACCGTTCAGTAGTCGGGTATCTGGTTTTAACCGAAATGCTTACAGCTCCCTCATTTTTAAAGATAAAGAGAGAAAACTTGGCACAGTGATAGCTCTTAAGGGAAGCTATAGACCTGCCAAGACTGAATCAAATTGGTTCATCATTTATATTTTTTAGGAATTTTTAAATGGAAATTAACAAAATGCCTACATCTGTGTACTTGTTATAGATAAAGAGATGAAACATGGCAAGTTGATAGCTCTTAAGGAGGGCTTTAGGTCCATCAAGTTTGATTAGATTGGTTTATGCTTTGATTTTTTAGGATTTTTTTTTTAAGTTCTGCACTCCAGCCATCTCCTACCTGGTGCCCTCCAGATCTATTGGACAGAGAAACTCCATCCCACCCAGCACACAACAACTGAAATAAAGAGACTGTCTGTGCCTGACTCAGGTATAGAAGCTTTCTCACTCATCAGCCATCCCAGCAGCCCTTTCACACTGTGGAAATGTGGATGATTGACTTCTATGAGTCCGAGCAGAAACACACTCCCTTTCAGCAGCCACCTGTTAGTGTTTCCCACTTCCCTGAATACTGTGATTGGAGGAGAACATCACTTTGGCTATTCCTATTGGTTAGCCACAGAAGTCAATATGAAAGCTACCCCTCACCCTACTCAGCATCTTCCAAATATGGAGATACACACACATACACACACCAGGTTAATTCTAAAGACTTTAGAAGCTTTGATTGGGCACGTCTCCACTCTAGGAGTATTCAATGGGTTTGGAAGCAGCCAATCTCTGCTCTGGAAGATCAAGTGGTCCACAGATTTTTTAGTTTACCAGATAATTCCGGGGCGGAGCGCACACCCCTATGAATATATAATATTTGTAATTATGTAATTTGTTTATGAAATAAATAAATAAATAAACAAACAAACAAACCACTCTTTTGAACTCCCAGGCCGTTGCTAGATGAGGCGTTAGCGTGGTGTGAGGCCCGGTTTCCCTCCTGTGCATCCAGATGACGCACAGGGGAATCCGGGGTCAGGCCGCGCTAATGCCTCCCTTAAGCCGGGATAAGCGAATTCGCTTATGGCCCGGTTTTTCCGCAGCCTGGCTGCAGAATGTCTAGCAGGGTGCGTGGCTTTTTGCGGCTGCTCGCTTACTCGCGAGTAGCCGGGAGAAGCCACGGACTGGGCACAGCGCTCATAGGAGTGCTGTACCCATCGGGCTGGTTGGGGGATCCTGGGGGGGGGGGAGATAGGGGCTGCGGGGGAAGGCCAGACCCAGCAGGAGAGAGGGGGGAGAAGAGCGGGCATTGGGGATGGCAGGGGGAAGAACAGCGGGCATCGGGGATGGCAAGGGGGGGAGAACAGTGGGCATCATGGATGGCAAGGGGGGAAGAACAGCGGGTATCGTGGATGGCAAGGGGGGAAGAACAGCAGGCATTGGGGATGGCAAGGGGGAGAACAGCGGGCATCGGGGATGGCAGGGGGGAGAACAGTGGGCATCGGGGATGGCAAGGGGGAAGAACAGCGGGCATCGTGGATGGCAAGGGGGAAGAACAGCAGGCATCGTGGATGGCAAGGGGGGAAGAACAGCGGGCATCGGGGATGGCAAGGCAGAGAAGAGCGGGCATCGGGGATGGCAAGGGGGAAGAACAGCGGGCATCAGGTTTCACGGAAGACAAACCAATGAGACTCAGGGACAAGTAACTTGGCCAAGACTGAGTTTGAGGCAGAGGTAGGGTCTGAGTCTCATATGCTAAATCACAAATTAGATCCAGAGTGTCCATCAAATTGCTATTTTCACAGAAGGCAAACTGCTGATGCTCACAAAAATGCACACACAGGCAAAACACCCACCAATACTAGGCAAAACAGACACACCAAAACAAGACACACAGAGCAGACATACAAAATGCCAAAACAAATAAACAAACCAGATAACACATACTCACACACAGCACAGGCAAAACACCCACTTCCTCCACACATCCTTCTAGCCCCCCCCCCCAGACATTCCCTAGCCCCAGGCGTGTACATTTTTCTCACGACAGGGCTAGCCCTGCTTCAAAATGAAGTGTTGGGCTGCAGCCACCCACTATTTATATTTCCTAAGAATGCCTCTGGGGCCACTGTGGGCCCCAGAAGCATTATTGGAAATAAAGATGGCCCTGGAGTTTGGCACTTTGCTTTGCAATTTACCAGGCTCGCAGATTTAAAAAAATGTAATTAAAAATCTAAAACAACTAACATAAATATCAGGAGGGGTTCATGGGCACCTCGGTGCTCTTGTGCACTACAATGGAGAGCCCAGCTTTATGAATGCCCCAGATTTACTTTAAAAACAAACAAACTGCAAATCTGTAATCCCATAATGTCAAAAAGGAATTTGGAAACATCAGAAGTGGTATTTCACCAATAAGGGAACACTATATTGAAGAACTCAGGGTTAAAGTATCAACTGAAATTGTAGCCTTTGTTCCTGGGAAGAAACTGCATTGATTTCTAGGAAACAAAACATTGCAAAAGTAATCTGTGGAAAGTAAATTGAATTAAAAAGAAATAAGAATGCTATGAATATTGTGTTATAGGGACAGATATCACCCAGCCCTGACATTTCTTGAATTGTGTCTTCAGAGGCAGTGGCATTCGATGTGTGGATGAGTGCATTACCATTTTTATTTTGCTGTAGTACACTGCCATTTTCACTGAAAAGTGAAATTACTGTCAGCCCCTATAGAGCAAAGACATCTTCTTCGTCTGCTGTCTTATAAAAGTGTCATCATTAGCCCATTCCAATCTGTCTCTTTGTTTCATTAGATCTGACATACATTTCTCACAGAAGTCGGAGGCTAAAATGTTTTCTGAACTCAGCAACTCACCCATTCACCGTTGATTTCTTGATATCATCTGTCCTGTGACCAAAAGGATCTTTTGTCCTTTGGGGGCTCATCAGAAATGTATTTGTTCCAAACTTTTCTAAATACCATAGTGCTTGCCTGGGGCTATGTCTTTTGAGCAGTAGCACCCAGCCTAAATATATGATTGGCAATTTGAGTAAAGTCAACGTGCAGTACGGTATTGTGATCATGGTCCATCCAGCCACATCTACATCCACATCTTTGCCATAATGTCTAAATGGTTTTCACATGCATAGACCATATGCTTACATCCAATAACACAAATTCCTGACCTCTAAAATTGTACATAGGACTTTGCAATGCATATACACATACTATGTTTTTATTTATTTATTTTACTTATCATAGTGGGAAGACAATATCATTTTGAGTAGTGCTGCCCTTTCACAACCTCTTCGTTTCCCTGTGAAAGAGGCAGTTGTTTTTCTGCCTCTTTCGATGGGTTTTTGAGAATTTCGGAGAAATTTCTCAGGGTGCAGGGTTTCTGTGCTTACCTTACTGTAAAGAGGTGGCTGGGGTGGTGGGGTCCTCTTTCTTTTACCATTCTCCTCCATTCTGTCCCTGAGCTTCTTGGAAAGCCCCCTAGATGACTTGGCCAGGACTTCCGGCCTTGGGACTTCCCTGTACTGCTGAAAGCTGAGACAGGCAACATCGTTATTCTTCTTCTTATTTTTCCTCTTGTTGCTGTTAAAACACTTTTAATAACAACAAAGCAAGCCTAAAATTCATTTAAACATGCATAGGATTGCACCATTAAACTGTTTTTCATTCATCATAACTTCCTCACCCCTGCATCTATCCTTCTTGCCTAGGGGCACCTCTATGATATGTGTCATTTTCATACAAATTGCCAAAATAAAACCATGGAGGGAAACAAAGGGGAGTATTAATGCCCCCTTCAACAACAATAACAACAATAAAAACCCTCTGTATTTATCCTTCTGAAACTGTGCAAATGTCTTAACTAGGACCACCTTTAAGCTCTGTGTAATTTTCAAAACAATTCCCTCAGAAAAACATGGAGGGGGTTATTCTTTCTCTTTTCTTTGAAACCCCCAAATCATAATAAAAATGTAAGAATATAAGAAGCGCCATGGTCGATCAGACCAAGGGTCCATCTAGTCCAGCACTCCATTCACATGGTGGCCAAGTAGCTGTTGACTAGGAACCCACAAAGCAGGACATGGTGCAACAGCACCCTCCTACTCATATATACCAGCAACTGAAGTATGTAGGCTTACTGCCTCTGATACTGGAGGTAGCACATAGCCACCAGGAATCACTAATAGCCTTCTCTTCCAGGAATTTATCCAACCCCCTTTTAAAGCCATCCAAATTAGTGGCCAACACTGCATCCTGTCATAGAGAATTCCATAGTTTAACTATGTGCTGTGTGATAGCTACTCTTGCACAAGCTACTTGCATGTATTTGGCTCACTTGATCTCCTCAGAAAATTCAACTGCCCCTGCAAATTGAATCCAGTTCTGCCAGGAAATAAATAAATAAAAACGTATTGGCAATCTCCTTTTTTTTAAAAAAAAAATTCAAAATATTTTGCACATTTTATAAAAAAACCCTATTTCTATTTGTTTGAAATTTGGGAAATGTGAATTTCTCTTAGAGTGTCATCACATGGGGGGGGGGGAATTGCATTTCCTTACCATTGCTTCTCCGCCCATGGGTTTGTCCTTCATTCCTCTTTTGAAAGAGGAAGTAAACAACTTGCCCATGGCTGATTCAGTGGGCTGTTTTGATCCTGCTGCTTCTCCTCCACACAGCAGGAGATAGCAGCAACTTCCATCTCAAAAAATAAGTCAAACTTACTGGGGTGTTGTTGTTGTTGTTGTAGTATGAAGAAGGCTAGAAGGGGCAGGAGATGTATGGGAGGCAGACGACATTGTGACAGGGGCCTGCATGCAATAAAACACCCATCTGATGGAGCTCTCACCCATCTGACAGAGCATCTAATTCTGACAATCAAATAAAAGTTATACGTAGCCAATGGGAAGCAGGAAGATTTAGATTATGAAATCAAGACTCAGATACAAATTGAAGTGAGCAACCTCCAAATCAGTCCAAGCCAAACTGCTGAATCAGGGTACGAACTGAATTTTGTAGTCAGTGCATAGCCCAATTTTTATACCCCTGTGACATTTTACCAGAAATATTTCTCTCTCTCTACAATTCAATCCAGACCAAAAAAAACAAGTCCTAATAGTGTTCAGTTCAGTTTGCACATATTTTCAGTATAGATATCTGCTGATGGTTAAATCTGATTCAGCTCACCATTGATATGCAGTAAGCTCATAATGCAGATAAGGCCTTTGATATCAATCATACGTCTACCAACCCAAATAAAAATGCATCTAACTTGACAGTTCTGTTTTATACATTGTCTGTACTTGGGTAACAAAACACATTATCCTACTTGCCTGCTTCATTGCTGTTGTTTTTCCAAAAGAAGCGTTTGCTTTTAGGAAGTGAAGAAAAGTGTGACACGCTTATGAATGAGGATTATGAACATGAAATGTCATGTTAAACCAGCTTGCAGAAAGTCATAAGAACATAAGATGAGCTCTACTGGATCAGACCAAAGCTCTATCCAGTCCAGCAACCTGCTCCAAGCTGTGTCAAGCCAGATGCCTATGGGGAGCCCATATGAAGGATAGAAAGGCTTCTACTGCAACTGATATTCAAAGGGATGCTGCTTCTGATGCTGAATGCAGCTTAAAACCAATGGGTTGGGTGCAGAGCAGGCAGGATCAACTGCCTGGGTAGAAGTGGACTTTCTCGCCCTGTCTTTCCCATGGCAGCCCCTCCAGGCCCCTGAAAGTGCTACATATAGAGTCAGGGGACCCTGCTAAATGGGGTGAGTTGTGTGGGATCCCCCCAAATTGGTCAGAGGGTGCTTCCATTCATTACTGGTAGCCTTATACTCCATAAATATGGCTAATCCCCATCTAAAGCCTTCAAAGCTTGTGCCCGTCTTGGGCCATAGCTAGATGGGGCAAAATTCTGGGGCGATCCCCTGGATTGTCCCTATGCGCCCACATGACGCACAGGGGATCCCGAGATTAGGGAGGGATGATCCCTTCCTTGCCCTGGGATCTCGCCCTACCCTTTAGGCCTGGTTTTTCCGTGGTCTCAGGCTGAGCCCAAGTCCATGGAACATGTGGCTGGGTGCTGCAGTTTATCCCGGCTCCTAGCAGTTCCTTGTGAGGAGCCGGGACCAGTGCACGGGGCGCAGAGCTCCTCAGGAGCACTGCGCCCATCGGGGGTGGGGTGGGGGAAGCGGGGAAAATAATATTTTTTTAAAAAAAAACCCTACCTTTTGCGCATGAGTGCTCGTGTGCTGCTGCCTCTTTAAAAATTAAAAATGGCGGGCGCGACACTTATTTATTTATTTATTTATTACATTTTTATACCGCCCAATAGCCGAAGCTCTCTGGGCGGTTCCCAAAAATTAAAACCATAATAAAACAACCAACAGGTTAAAAGCACAAATACAAAATACAGTATAAAAAGCACAACCAGGATAAAACCATGCAGCAAAATTGATATAAGATTAAAATACAGAGTTAGAACAGTAAAAATTAAATTTAAGTTCAAATTAAGTGTTAAAATACTGAGAGAATAAAAAGCTGGCGACGAAAGCAGTACAGTGTAGGCACCAGGCGGACCTCTCTGGGGAGCTCGTTCCACAACCGGGGTGCCACAGCGGAGAAAGCCCTCCTCCTAGTAGCCACCTGCCTCACTTCCTTTGGCAGGGGCTCACGGAGAAGGGCTCCTGTAGATGATCTTAAGGTCCGGGCAGGTACATATGGGAGGAGGCGTTCCTTCAAATAACCTGGCCCCAAACCATTTAGGGCTTTAAATGTCAATACCAGCACTTTGAATTGGGCCCGGACCTGGACTGGCAGCCAATGAAGTTGTAAAAGGACAGGCATAATGTGATCTCGCCGGCCAGTCCCTGTGAGGTCGTCACGCGCCGCGTGTGAACAGAGGATCTTGTGATAAAAACATCATGAGATCTTCACCCCTCTGTCACGCAATAACACGTAGGTCTAGCTAAAGCCTTGGTTAAATGTTTGTGGAACATATTGTATTATATTGTATTTTATATTATGGTTTTATACTGTTGTTTTATACTTTGAATGGTTTTAATTTTTGTGAACCGCCCAGAGAGCTCCGGCTATTGGGTGGTATAGAAATGTAATAAATAAATAAATAAATAAATAAATAAATAAATAAATAAAACATATGTGCTTCTTTCCAGCAAGCTTTGGCTATAGAGTGGTATCGAAATGCAATAAATAAATAAATCTGTGCCATTAAGGTTGCATTCCTGTGCGCATTTACCTGAGAGTAAAGCCCCCTAGAACATAGTGGGATTTCTTTCTGTTATTGCATTTGCTGATTCACACAAAGCATATAAAAGTAAGTATCATGAAGCCAGTGTGGTGTACTGGCTATGGTGTTGGACTGGGAGTTGGGAGATATGGGTTCTAGTCCCCACTCAGCCATGGAAACCCACTGGGTGACTTTGGGCCAGTCACAGATTTTCAGCCCCTCCTACCTCACAGGGTTGTTATTGTCTAATGTTATATATCGAATTAACCAGTCACATCAGATTAATGGCAAATTATGTCCCTAACCCAGAACCTCTTCCAGCCTGAAGGCCAAATTCCATTTTAGAAAAGCTCCTGGGGCCAACATCCGAGTGGTGGGTGGAGTCAAAGGCAAAAGGGGCATGGCCAAAACTACCAACAAATACCAGCAGGTTTTAGCATAAAGCTCTTACTTCCAGTAACTTAGGAAAGGCATTTCAGCCTTGTAGAAATGGGCAGGGTGAGGGGGAGTGCACGAAAAGACCAGACTGTTAGTGGTTGGGGAAAAGAGGGTGTGGTCCTATAGGGAACCCCAAAGGGCCAGACTGGGGTTCCAGATGGTTTGGTTTTGGCCTTCAGGCCTGATGTTATGCACTCCTGTTCTATGTGATGCTAAATAAATCTTAGCAATTACACTGCATGTTTTAAAAATGCAAATGGCACCATTGTATATGTGGTGGGATGATAATGAGGATTTCCTTCAATTCAAATACCAGCTTCAGATGAGGCGTTTTCATCAAGACCCCAGCAGAGCAAGAAAGGTTAAACCATCTCTCTGCCCCTGCTTTGATCCCTATAATTACCAGCCAGATGCTGTTTGCATTTTTGAAACTTGCACATTACGTTCAGCTACAATCCTATCCCTACTTACTTGGGAGTAAGGAGGCCCATTATATTCAATGAAATTTATATCTGAACAGACATGTACAGGATCGAACTATTAATATTACATGTAGTTTGGCAAAAACAATGCAGGAGAATTACTGAAAGCTGGACAATAAGCTGGGAAAAATAAGACACATATCAACAAACATTGTTCATGTTTGATTTAGTGTAGCATTAACAACTTGCAAAGGTCAATTGAAAAATTCATTTTCTTGAATGTATTTTTTTTCCTGTTGTTGTTTTTAAAAGGTAATAAATTCCTGCATTGAGCAGGGGGTTGGACTTGATGGCCTTATAGGCCCCTTCCAACTCTACTATTCTATGATTCTATGAAGAAAAAATATTGGTCACAAAAAGATGCAGATGAGTGAGTCTTGGGATATGGATGAGGCACCGCAGTTTAGAAGTTTCAGGCTTAAGCTAAACTCTGTGTAGAAAACATATAGAAAATGTCACGCGGCAGGGGGAGGCGGGTGGCCTTCAGTGACTTTTTAAAAATGCAGTTTTTGTAAAGCATTGAAGTGCAATAACTATTCAAGTGCTATTCAAGGATGGACAAACCTGCCCTAAAGAAACAATAGCAAATTTACTGCTCATGGATAAACCTAGAGTGGCTGTGCTGTTAGTCTCTGAGAGACTTTCTGTGATCCACAGCACTTGCTGCTTTATATGCATAGTCTTCTCTAGGAGATCCTTTAACCTCCTTTTGTGCTTTTCTGAAGTAGTGCCAGAGAATGTTAGATAATTACAGGGAGAAAATTGAGTTGGGCCATGTGGGACCCAGAAGATGAATGAACTAAAGCTTAGTTCACTATTATAGGATTTTCAAAACAAGCAGTTTGGGAGGGAAATTGTATGGTCTGTTCCTGGCATTGGCTTTCTCTATGCTCTTTTCCAACCCTGGCTTTCAGTTTTCTGTATAACTTCTGATAAAAAACAGAGAAAGAAAGTCAATCTAAGGCCTCAGCTAGATGAGGGGGGTCAGAGGGAGGCGATCTCATGACTTTATGATTGTGAGATCGTCGCCCTGGTTTGCATGCGGCACGCAACATTGTGGCCGCCATTTTGTTTTTGTTTGTAAGGCGATGGCACGCTCGAGTAAAAACCAGTAGGACTTTTTTTTTTTAAAAAAAGAAGCATTTCCCCACTCCCACCCCACCCCACCACCGATGGGCACAGAGCTCCTGAAGAGCAATGTGCCTTGTGCCTACCTACTAGCTCCTCACAGTTACTTGCAAGGAGCCGGGACAAACCGCAATGCCCGCCCACACGTTCCATGGTGTCAGGATCATCCCAAGACTATAGAAAAATTGGGCTATAATTGTAGGGTGATATCCCAGGGCAAGGGAGGGATCATCCCTCCCTGCTCCCAGGATGCCCTGCGCATCATTTGGACACACAGGGAGCAGATCTACACAGAGTCGTGAAGGCGTCCTGAAGGCGCTTGCGTGCGCCTGCAGGGTACCCCAAAACGCCTTGTGTAGATCCTGCCCTAGATCCTGGCCAGAAGAGGTGGTGGCAGCGGCCCCGCATCGCCCCTCGCGGGGACGGGGCGAAAAGTTTCCAGGCTCTCCGGCCGTGTCCTTGCCGCCGCCGCCCACCTCCACAGTCGTAATTCTGTTCTTCTTTGCCTCCCCCAGCACACACACCCCCGGGCGAAAGAGCCACCCGGGTCGGAGAGCTCGGCAGAAGAAGGCGGGGTGACGGCTTCTTCCGCCAAGCTCTCTGACCCGGGTGGCTCTTTCGCCGGGGTGTGTGTGTGTGTGCTGGGGGAGGCAAAGAAGAACAGAATTATGACGGTGGAGGTGGGCGGCGGAAGCAAGGACGCGGCCGGAGAGCCCGGAAACTTTTTGCCCCATTCCCGCGAGGGGTGATGGGGGGCTGCCGCCACCGCCTCTTCTGGCCAGGATCCAGGGCAGGAACTACACAAGGAGTTTTGGGGCGCCCTGCAGGCGCACGCAAGCACCTTCAGGACGCCTTCACGACTCTGTGTAGATCTGCTCCCTGTGTGTCCAAATGACACACAACTCTGTGTAGATCCGCTCAGGGACAATCCCAGGGCGATCACCAGGATATCGCCCCATCTAGCTATGGCCTAAGGATATGAAATCTCACCTCAACCTGACACATTTGCCCCACCGCCCTGTTTCTAACTAGAAGTTATTGCCTGTGCAGAAGAAGGCGTATCTTGTAGCTATACAGATCATATGCAGACTTCCACATGCTGCAACATACATATAAAGTTATGAGTAACACACCCAGTAGGGGTAACCACATCTGACAAGTATCAGAGAGGAAAATGGACTGTTCCATTACTAGCCCCTTAAGAATACAGCCAATATACCACAACTGTATCTCTCGAAGAGTACCACAGCACATCAGAACAAACACAGAGACCTTTTTTGCTTTGACATATATGTTCCTGTATTATGAGTGCTCTGTTCAGTTGCACTTCATATCCATGTGGTGTGTCCAAAAGCCTGGGGCCCTTGAAAGTAAGAATCTGGTTCCATACAAAACTAAGGAGATGGGTAGCTTATTTTAGTGTTCCTTCCTTGCAGACTGTGACAGGCATACTGAAGCTTTCTCTGTCAATCTAGTATAAATTCTGCGGTGGATTTTCTGTCCTTAATCCAGAGCATTCAGAAATTCTGGCATGGCTCAAGGAATGGACCTCTCCCAAGCACTACAGCAAGCTGTAATGTAATCAGGCTCTGGTGGCAGATATTAGCAGACCCTCATTGGCTTGAATTGACAGTGAGGATCAATAGGTGTCGTTTTATGCATCTCTTTTTGCCATTTTTTTCCTGCTCCCTGAAATTGAAATCATTCAATTAAGCAGGACAGGTTCTCCTGACATTTATGCTGGCTAAGGCAGCATAGCTCCCTCTTCACTTGCAGAGATACCATTACGCTGAGTTCATTTGGCTTAAACCACAAACCCAGGTGTGTGTACCTTTTAATGAAGCAATTAAAATGTGTGAAACACTGAACTGCTACTTGGCACTGTATAAGAGTGGTATTTTTCAGTATCTCTTCATATCCCTCCTAAATAACACTGCTCATTTTGAATAGCTGATCTAGTTCATTTATTTCAAAGACGACATTTTGAATCATATCATTTTAAACGAATGAAATCACTTTTGGGTCTTGACACGATTGATCATTCAGAGGTTTAACCAGAAATCTGTCTTAGAATGCTTAGTTTCCTTCTGTCTGCATTATGGCAACTTATTGGGCTCTTTCAGGTGATGCCTCAGGAAGTGTGCTTAGCGAAATTGTGGTTCTCTGGGGTTAGCACTAACCACAAGCTGTGCTGTTGCATACAACACTTTTGCAGACTGTCCAAGTGTGGTTAGTGAATGAGCAAGGTTTAGCAAAACGCATCGCACAAGACACCTTAAACCCTGCCGCTTAACCAAAAACCTTAACCAGCAGGGTTTAAGGTTCCTTCTGAACAGGCCCACTAATTATTGCAGAAAAGTGTGGGTGGAACAAATGTTTCATTTGGACAGTGCATGTAGTCATGCAGTTTCCATTTTCTCCAGTAAGACTCCAACAAGAAGGCATCCTAATTTTAGGAGCCTGTGGAACACTTTCAGCTTGATTGTATTCAGCTTGATTCCTTCGAAGTAAGTCACACTGAATTTAGTAGGACTCAACAATCTACCCAGGATCCTACATAGCTCTGTTTTCTCACAAGATTTAATTAGAAAATTAAGGAACTCACAAACCAGGAAGTTATTAGTTCAGACAAAATTGGTTAATCAGGGAAGTCTGGAGCATGATGCTGTGCCCATAAGGTTTTTGTAAGATGTGTGTTAATGGCAAGGAAGAGGACAAGAACATTTTGCTCCACAGGCCAGAATTAGTCCCAGGGACAAAATCCAAAGGAAGTCCTCATAAATTGATATCCCCACATCTAATATTCTTATCTGAATGTTGTCCCAGGAACTCCAGGCAAAGCTAGCCAAGACTGGAAGTCTTGAGAGAATGCTGGGCACAACTCTCCAGAACATGCACACAGTCAGGTGAGTCAAACTGGTAAGATCTCAGCTTCCCACAGCAGCATAATCCAATGTTGAAGTGCTGTGCTTGTTACAATGAGTACGTTTTTTCCTCACATTTGGAATAATAAAATTGCACAATTGGTCTCGTAGGTCTTTTAGTTCAATCTCCTGCTCAATGCTGGAAATCCACAGCTAAACCACCAATAGATGACTCTACTTGAAAACTTCCAACAAGGAAAGCTTATCCCCTTCTAGGTAATTGGCCTCCATTGCAGAACTGTTTTTACTGTTGAGAAGTTCCTTCTAATTTTCAAGAGCAATCTACCCTCCTGCATCTTGTACCCAGCCCATTAGATCTTGTCCTTCCCTCTGAGGTAACAAAACACAAGTCTTTTCCCTTTACCAACGTGACAGCTCTTCAGCTATTTGAAGAGTGCTGTCACCTCTTTCCTCATTCTTATCTCCTCTAGGCTAAACACATCTAGTTCCTTCAAACTTTCCTTATAGTACTTGTTTTTCATACATCTGACCTTGTTTGTTGTCCTCCTCTGAACCCATTCCAAATTATCTACATCCTTCCATTTTATATACATCCTTTTAAAATCGTTACACTGCATTACTAATTAAACGGCACTGGGGTTTTGAGTCACAGAATCCCACTTTGTCCCATTATTTACTGGACACACAATTATTACACACAATGAGGAGGAAAAGGTGGGATATAAATTAAATGAAATACAATGTAAAAGATACATAAAACATTTATCCGCCCTTAACTTGTTCAAGAATGATTACTGTCCAATCTTACTCTGTAACAATGTGGATGACTTATTCACCCTGTGAAATTTGACAACGTTCTTTGTTGGAAAGAAAAACAAATGACTAAGTCACAAAAGTGCTTGTTTAATGTGTGCTACCCAAATGTATCTAGAATGTCATCAGATGAGCGTTTTATTGCATGCTCGTTACTGCCCACTCATGGTGTTTTGTGCATCCTTTAGATGATGCCATCCACCTCCCTCACAACTCCTGTTCCTTCTGGCTTTTGTTCTATCACAAAATAGACCCCAGAAAATCCGATTTATTAATTTTTTGGAACAAAATGTCCCGCCATTTCCTGCTGTGTGCAGAAAAAGCTGCACAAGAAAACACCCACTGAATGGGCCACTAGGTCATTGTTCACTTGCTCTTTCTTCTCCTGTGTGAAGAAAGAGGAAGTATTGTGGGACAGAAGTAGGGAGGAAAGCAATGGTAAGGTAACGTATTTTCTCCTGTCTGATGATGCTCATAGGCAACCCCAAAAGATGAACTATTGTTCTCCGAAGTGTTGGGCAATTACTTGCTTGTTTTTCTTTTGGGGTTGAAGTGTCTCCATGTTGTCATTTTAATACTCTTTGCTGGGGCAGAAATCCTAGGAGAAGCTGCAGTCTTGGTCCAGCGGCACACGTTTCTCATTTAGAGCTCTTTATTTCTAGAATTTTCTGTCCTCTGTAATAGAGAAGTCCTAACTGGAAAGAGCAGTGTGGCCCTGTTGTAGCTACCTCTACAGTGCCAAAAAGAGCACTGTGGTGTTCCTAGAGATGCAGCTGCATATATATATATATATATATATATATATATATATATATATATATCAATCATACTCTTTCTAGCCAAAGAAAGTGATCTTGCAGCTAAGAGAAGGAAATAGTATACTGCTATTTGCTTACTACTGTGTTTGAGCAACATGGGTGAGCAAGTAGTTAGTTGTACCTATACATTTACCATAGATCCGTAACCAAACACTGGTTCTGTCTGTTCGGAACTAATTCTTAATTAAAACTTTAAAATCACTTTTATGTCAAGGGTAGCCTTGTGTTTCTGTTACCTACAGTGCTAAAGAAGAGGGGAAAACCTAAAGAAGAGGGGACTAATAAAATGGGGAAAGAATACTTCATGGTACAATCTGCAATATGATCCAATCAAGATAAGGCAGTATGGCCAAGAGTTTGTGGTACACTGTTGAATGCTTTGACCCCACACAGATTAGGATTCAGAGGAAACTGGACCTTTTGATTAAGGACCAATGTGATTCTTTGGGTATGCCCCTACATGCAAATATGTAAGGTGTTTACCTTAATGTCACTTTTGTGAGTATAGTGAAGAGACTTCATATTCAGGAGGCATGAGTCATTCAGGAATTACAAGCTCATATAACTAATATCGCATATTTTCCAAAAGAAATTGGATAAAGACATGGGCAGTGGTTTTGTTAAGCAAGAACTTTATTAACATCCCATAACCACATCTTGGATGGCCACTTATACATCTCCACAAAAGATGACATGCATCACCCAAAAAGAGGACATCAATCTTCATATAAGTTGCATATGCTAATTGATATGTATAGATGCAAATTTAGAAATAATGACTGTAGCTTAAATAGAAATGCAATATATTTCACAATAGTAGGGCATTCTGTAACCAGGTGACTTGTTGGGGGTCTGCCTGCTCTATCTGCTGTTCAGATGGGACAACCTCAAGGCTCTTGCTCTCCTGGTTTCTTATGGTTCTTCATCTTTAAACAGAACTCAGACCAGATAGGCCTTCAAATAGAAAAACAGATAGTCCTACAAATAGAGAACACCTTCAAATAGGGGACTGACCTCTGTAAAGTAGGACACATTGCCACCCTAACACGACAAAGAAAAAGGCTTTCCCTGGAGAGCAGTGTGGAGAAAGACAATAATGAATTGAAACCCAACTGTTGCACAGAGGGACTGGTGTGTTAACAAGCTACAATGTCCCCCTGCTGTGCCAAATCAAGCATGAATCCTTCACTAATGGGTAGCTCTCTCATTATGTGTGGAATAGATCCCACATCAGACAGACAATTCTGCTTGTGACACATACCTTCATCACGTCAGACAACAGCTACAGCAGCAGTCACCCAGCCCTGTGAGAGCCCTGCCATCAGTGTTATAAAGCGATGAAATCTCCTGGGTAGCTTCCCCAAGTTTCCTTAACCTATGGACCTTCTCCATGTGGATTTGGTTGTGGCAAAAGGTTGTGACAAAAAGGACAGAGTTAAAATAGAAAAAGAATAGAAATGGGAAAATGTAAGTATTGCCACCTATGATATCATCATCTACCATAACTTATGGGGATAGCACATGGATTAGCTGGCTCAAGCCCTGAAGATTCACAGGCTGGCAGGCATTTTTGCTAACCAGGCCAAATCCTTCATATGCTAGGAGCAAGTTCCAGGATGTAAAGCCAGAATGGGTTATTCAAACTGCCCTGGATAAAGTACAGAGCCTGTGTTAACTGAATTCTGACCTTGGGCATCTTTGCATTAAGGGCAAATAGTGTTGCTTACCTGGGACAATTGTACTTCCTGCTTTTTGGTGCAATTGCCATGGGCTGCATTACACAGATGAGAGGGCTGACCACGTGGTTTGAATTGAATATTTCCCCTCTAAGCATGCTCTGTTCACTTCAGTTAAGACAGCACCATCTAGTGGTGGAAGATCCCACTTTTTTTTTCTTTTCTTTTTTTCATATATTACCACTTTAGAAGTGGCTCTTTTCATGACGGAAATTTCACCAGATGCAGCAGGTGATGTTCTGGTTGTTCATGACTTTGTTTAAACGCCCCACAAACTTTTGTAATTAGCCAATCACACACATGCAATAAATCACTCATTTAGAGGAGCCCCTTGTTATTGTTCAAGAGTACTGGGCCACTTATCTATGGAATATTTAGTATAATGGTTAATTTGGCCCTGCCTATATCTTCTTGTGAAGTTGCTGTGCAAGGGTAAAGTTTGCCAGTGCTGAAGCCGTTCGGGTCAAATGGCCTTTCCATATGCCATTTATCAGAGAACCTTTGATCACAATGAAGCAGACGGATCCTGCCTTCCTTGTTCTCTCACACAGTAGCAACAGAATAGCCTGTCGAATTCACACTATTTATGTAATGTTCTATAAGTGGCCCTGACTGTCGTTAAATAAGAGGTCTGCCCCTGGTGTTGTACATCAGCCGTTTGTATCCAGTTTGTGTGAAAGTGGCATTTCTCTAGCTCCTGGGTTGTCTTTTGTGTCAACTGAACAGATAGTTCCATCCTCAAGATAATCAAATCTGCACCAAATCAGTGTTATTTGATTTCCACATAAATCACTTAAATAAAGGATCAGCTGAGCCCACCGTTTCTTTTATTTAACCAAAAGCTAATGAAACCACATAGCTTATTTTGTGTGAAACTGCTAAGAGATACACCTGTCAGAGGTCTTTGTTGCACAAACAGGTGAGAAAAAGGTATGGTGTCCTCAGATAAGAGCCTGCAGCCACTGTTCAAACCGAGTGCTGTCAATTTCTTTATTGTCTGGAAGTCCAACCTGCTTGTCCTTTCTTTATCTCATTTCGCAAGTGCCTCTCAAGAGTGGAACCTTGGAGTATAAGGCAGATCTACACCAAGAAGGATATGACACTTTGAAAATGGTTTGAAAACTGTATATAGAGTGTGTCCTGGGCAGGATCTACACTACTGCTTTAAAGCACTTTATAACAGTTCTGACAACTGTTGGGGCCCAGGACACACTCCATATACAGTTGTCAAAACTGTTATAAAGAACTTTAAAGCAGTAGTTTAGATCTGACCCAACAGTTGTCACTACTGTTATAAACTGTTTCAAAGCAGTAGGGTAGATCTTGCCTAAGTTTATATCCTGAATTAGTTCCCTACCTGCTCTTCCTTTAATTCAGGGATGGGGAACCTTCAGCCCATGGGACAGATACAACCTATGGAGGATCCCTCCTCAGGCCCTGCCCCTTCTTCCCCAGCCAGGAAAAATCTCTTCTCTAAGCCAGAGAAGAATTACTCTCCTTGCCATCATTTCTCCCACCCCTTGCCTCCACCACCTCAAATACACTCCCCCTTTTCTTCTCTACTCATCCTTTCCCTAGCAAGCAATGGTAAGAGCTGCAGAAGCAGATATAGGAAGAGAAGAGGGGGAGGGTTTTTTCCCTCCCCCTCCCTCTTTTTCATCCCTGTTGTGTGCTGATTAGAAGCAACCCGGGACACAAGGCCACAGAGGACCATGAGAAATATAGTTCTCGACATGGCTGTTGCAATTGCAAGATGTTTATATACTTTGCTCCGAAAATACTTGGTGTTTTCCTGGAACTGTTGGACAGGACATTTTGCACAATGCGTCCCTTTTATTTTATTTTTTACAACCACTAATGATTTGGCAGTTTCTTTGGTTGACCTAGGTTCCAATTCCCTGGTTAGCCCTCCACCCTTCAAATCACTTCTCTCTCTCAGCCTGTACTTCTGACCACTCAGACAAATGACAATGGCAAGATGGGTTTTACTATTAAAGTTAGAAAATAGAATAACAACACTGAAAACAACCATGAGAGAGAGGGGGGGGGGTATTCCCAGGTGAATTGATTGTAGTTTGTTGGGGACTGCTTAGAATAGTAGCATATCAGAATAAAAATGCCAGGGCTTGAAAATCTAATTGAAGCATCTCCCTAATCTCTCTGTGACATATTTTCTGTTGCTCCACTGGAGCAATGGTGGCACCCAGTGGTCAGAACATAGGAGCAGTTCCAAGTAGAAGAAAGGTTTCAGCTCATTCATACCAAGTCCTTAAGCACTCAGCATTACCAAACTGCAAGGAAGGGGAAATTGTGTACCAAATTGGTCCACAAATTGGAATGTGCATTTTATTGCCACAATTTTCTTATTTATTAAGATGCCGCAGAGCTTCCCATTCCACAAGCTGTGTTATGTTTGTTTGTTTGCTTGTTTTCAAAAACAAAGTCAATAAAATTAGGAAAAAAATCTTTCATTGAAATTTCAGTCTCATAAAAAACTTAATCCTGGCCACCTAACATCTGCACAAATAAAAAAATATTACATGTTTAAATGAAAAATTCTCAGTAGCCTTTGATAAGTTTTCCAAGCAATGGTATTTTATACATGGAGGGGAAGCAGTATGCTACATATTCTAGTTAAATAGGGTCAAAACCATACCTTGGAAATAAAAAGAAACCCTTTGGATCAGACTGCTATTTTGTCATTAACAGTGGGTAAACAGATGACAAGCCTGCCATGAAACTGACAGTACTTTGTGCTCAGCATGAGCCACTCAGAGTCATGACTAATATCCATTGATGAATTTGTGTAATCAGTATTAAGCCCCCCTAAACTGCTATCATCACATTATGGTAGCGAATTCCAGAAGTTAAGTAATAGGCAATATTGCACCCCATCACTTTGAATTGCACCCTTTGAATGTTTAAATTATCTGTAATTGTAGTATCACACTGTGATAGATTGGGAGGGTACGACTTTTCCTACTGGTGGATCCCCATTTTATAAGAATTTCTCTAAAATAAATCCTGTTACACTGGCATAAACTAAGCCCAAACAGCCTAGGGGTTCCTAGCAGCTTAATGCTAAGGACCCCTCCTGTAAGCCAGCTGTAGAAATATTAAATGGTAAGGTGTTTTGGATTTATTTTTCCAAAATCCAAAGAACACGGAACTTAACAAAAAGGTTCATAAGACAAACTTTTTATTGCACACTTGCTACTGCCTACTTATGGATGTCTCTGCATCTTTTAGACACCGATGTCCACCCCCCACCTCTCCCACTCCTTCTGCTCATTTTTCTGTAGCAGAATAGCCTCCTGTTAACCTGACATTTTTTAAAAATGGAATGTGCCATGATCTCCTGCTGTGTGCGGGAAAAGCTGCACGATAAAAACAGCCTCTGAATGGGACACATGGTCTTTGTTTACTTCCTTTTTCCCCTCCAGGAAGAATGAGGAAATGTGGAGAAGTGATGGTAAGGAAATTTGATTTTCCCCTGTGTAATGATGCTCTTGTGAAATATCCTAAGAACCCAAGAGACAGTTTAGCATCTCTGCAGACTTAACAAATGGAGAAGTTTTATCAAGGCATTCCTGAGAAATACCTTTTAGAAACAAGGAAGCTAAATGTCTCTGTATATAAAGGAATTTGTCTGGGAAGGTGGGGGTGGGGAGAAAAAAGGGAAGGCAACAAACACACACACAAACTTGCAAATAAAATCAGTAAAGGGAATCTAATTTAGCTAGAATCTTGGGTTTCAGAGCATGTGCTGAGTTCCTTGCAGGAAAGAGGATCTGAGAGAGCCTTTCTGAGCTCCTGATTTGAATGTTTCCCAGGAAACAAAATGCTGAGGTGATGCTTCACCTGCTATGGGAATTTGAGACCAATAAAAGCCTTGCTCTTAATGGAGATGAACTGTTGTTATATCTCTGATGTAAACGGTAGTCAATAAGTCATTTATTTAGAGGTTGCTTCCACTTTCTTAATGACTCTAGACTTAGCCAGTTAGCCAGTTCCAACTAGTTGAAAAATTGTTTAAAAAGATTCCCCCCCCCAAAAAAAAAGCTTAACCTGAGTAGGTGTATTGAAAAATAAAACACAGGCTCTCTTTCTCTCTCTTTATTCAGGACTCACCACAGGGGTGCAAAACTGTAGACACTCAAAGGGACACTTTTCTGTTCAGAATAGAGGACTTTGTCCCATTCTCTGAAAGGGGAGAAATGTTTGTAAGTATTATGGGATGCAATTCTTACTTTCAATTTCACCAAAGATGCCATGTAAAATATCAGTTTGGGCTTCTGTGTTATAAAACATATTGTTACTTGTGCTTGAAAGTAAAGACCATTATGGGAATGTGGAGTGTGGGAAATAACGAGGCGGACACAAGATTGGGATTTAAACAGGGCCACATTTATTAATAGATCTGCAGAAAGGGAAAACCTAAGCGGGCATCTTCTTTAATCCAGCCTAATGCTGTGGTTTTATCAGGCAAGACATTCACAGCCTGAAAGTGGCACCTCAATGTTCGCCATCTCCCAGGCTTCCCCTTTTGGGGTAGGGAGGCCTTCCATGTCAACCGCTCCTCGGGGCTCCGAGCCGGTGAGAAAAGTTGGCCTCAAAGGACCCTTATAACCACCAGCTGGGCTGCAGGGCTGGGAGCTGGGGTGCCTCAAGAATTACCCATCACTGCAACGGTGCCTCTGAATGCTCACCGACCCGCTCAAGATGCCTGTGCATACCAGCCAATCATCAAATATGACCAAATTATTAACAACAACAAATCAACCTAATTATTTCTCCCCGCCTGTCTTACAATGTGAAGTAGGTGAAAAAACTCATAACCAATGAAAGATTATGAGCAAAAAATTCCTACTTGGCCCCCCTAAAGGATGACCAACAAACCCACACTTCCTACAAGGAGGGCGGGAGGGAGCTGCGTTTCCAAAAAGAGGAAGAAGGGAGAGGAGAGAGCCAATTTATGTGCTCGTATTCCCCCTCCCCTCTCCATTGTTGTCACTGGGAGGCTACATATGGCATGCCTCCCTGCCTCTTCTCCCACCCTCACCCACAATGGCCTCCCCACGCCATTATATATTTTGTTTTAAATATCATAGTAAAAGCAATCCCGCTTATTACTCAGTGCCATGGCACTGCACTGGTTTAGAATCTCAGTCATATTGTAATATTACACAGCTAACAAATTCAGTCTAGGTGCATCGTGTACAGGGGTGTTATATATGCTCTGTGAAGATTGTCTGATATAAAGCTCAAAGCCAGAAACATTGGATGCATAGACATCTGTGAGTGTTTTCCTTTCATTGATTGGACTGAGATATTTTGGTTGGATTTCAGTCCTGACACGTTGCTTGTATAAACTTCACACAATCCCACTAAACATTGTTCTCCTATTACAGTGTCCATGCAGGAGTGCTATGACTGTTTGCAATATGTAGCCTTTCCCCGTGTCTTTTTCTGCAGCTCTCAATAGTTTCAAAGTAGTAAATCATCTCTTGCTGCCTGCGCAACATTGAAGTGAGACAATTCCAGCCTTTGAAGATTTTTTTAAAAAACAAGACCAACATACCATCAAAATAACAGTTCTGAACTGAATTTTTACGACTTCCAATTTTGAGTTAACAACCAAAATAAATCTGGAACTGGATGGATATTTTCAGCTTAACCTAGTTCTAGCCTACGGCATCAATATATATATTAGCCCATGTAGTAAGAACAGGTTGGGGTGCAGGAGCAATTGCTCCTGCACCCCAACCCAATCTTGCTTTTCTACACAAGGCATTTATTGTGTGCTCATGATTCTTTACTCATGGTTGTTCATGGGCTTTTTATACTTAGGTCCTGATTCTCCAGTTAGCTTCTGTTTTTCAGAACACTTTCTCCAGGTTTCTTGGAATGGAAAATGGGGTATTATTTCTGAAAACACTTTTCTACTTGTGTATTTGCACTATTCTGCTCAATAGCACAGCTCCTTTTTATAGTGGAAAAACAGGAAAGGAAAAGCACTCTTTGTGGAGCTTGGATCTCAATTCTGCAACAAAAGACAAAAGTAGATAACAGCAATTCACAGCCTCATGTAGAAAAGCCCTATATGCTTTGTATGCAGAAAGTTCCACGTTCAATTAGAGGCTTCTCCAGTAAAAAGGAGCAGATACTATAACCAGTAATAACTGAGAGCGTGGAGAGTCACAGCCAGGCAACAAAGACAGCACTGAGCTGGCTGGATGTTCTTAAACAAATAATCATTAATCAATAAGCTAGCTGTTTTGCATCAGTGCTGAAACTGTCCTGGAACATAACAGTTCATTTATTTCTACCCAAGATGTATTGTAGAGAAGTAATTTGCTACCTTTGAACCTTACTTCTGAGTAAACATGCTTAAGATTGCACTGTAAATGTCTAATTAAGTAAAGGCTGTGAACTCTTAATGTTAGAGTTTATTCATAGAAAATCCGTTTCTGGTTTAGAAAATATTACACAAAGCAGTAATTTGTAATTTGTACATATAGTGGGATAAAATGCATGTATGCTTTAAAAAATAAAAGGAAAATAAAAAATTTCATTGTTCATAAAAAATCCCTCTGCTCATGCCATAGTATCATCCTCATCATCCTCATCATCCATCAACAACTTGAATATGTAACAAGATGTTGAAGCAATTGAAAATCTAGCCACCATAATAAATCTAGGTATTAGAACAATCATAAAGCATGCTAAGTATAATTAGTAATGTTTTATGGATTAGTGACTTAATTATTTGTTTTCAAACATTCAACAGTTACAAGCTTAGTAATTACTCTATCAACAATATTCTGGCATTAATCATTACACTAAGGCAATTTGTCATATATCTTACTAAAAGCAGACGTGTATGAGCTGCCAACTTTTATATCCCCAGAATTAATGGGTAGAAAGATTTATGAAAGGCTAATTCTGATACGGTGCATTGGGGATAGTACTTGAAACATGGCATAGCTACAACATTGTCAGAGGTCAAGTCTGGGAGGGCCCCAGTTCAGTAGAATAGCACATGGGGTTAGATCTGATGCTGGTCATCTTCAAGCAGAATGGAACATGCTAGTGGAACTGATTTCCCCTTTCTCTTGCAGCCCCCCCCCCCCCCAATGTGGCACCTAAATCTGCTTTGGAGGTTTGGGGGAAACCACTGGGGCTGATTTTGGAGCACATGCAAGGGTCTGCAGGGGCAAGGAGAGGATGGGAAAGTCCCATTGCACCAGTGAAAGTTCTGTTGTGTGTGTAGATGCCACTACACACCAGATGTTGGATCCAACCCTTGCTTTTCAGGTGTAAGTCCAAAGGTTCAATCTGTACTGAGTTTAAAGATCTTAGGGAACAGGGATTGGAAAGGCCTTTGCCTGATGCCTTCAGTATCTACAATAAGAGCCTACTCAGGATTCATCTGGCTAGATGAACAAGTTATCTGAATCATATACAGACAGCTGCTTCCTGTTCCCTAAATTGAATGTAATGGGTTACAAATATTGATCTGGAACAAGAGAAAAACTGTTTAAAAGAATATCCATTAAAACAAAACAATCATATCACATATCTCAGCATGGTTTCATATGGGTGGCATCAGGGCTTAAAGATGGGAAAGCAACCTGCAGCTGTCCATATCTGCATCTTTGGCTGTTATAGAGGTTTTGACAGGTGCAGAAGTTATTGGAATGACTCCACTGAGTACCCTAGGATTTCATTCTGAGTAAGGACGCACAGGACCAGTCTTCTCAGAGCTTATTTTGCAGACTAGTTGCACTTGTTAAACAAGAAAGTAATTTACTACTGCTGGCAGAACCTTCTTCTGCTACCAGTTAGACATGGCTGAAAAGTCATAGTAAACACAAGAACTCTGGAAGAGTAGTTCAGTAGAATGAAGAGTGAAAAAGCTATTAGAAAGTGCTGAGTCTGAGGAAGAAAGTTCACACACACAGAAACACACACAGACACACATATCATGAGACCAGTGATTAATAGCTATTAATACAGAGATGTCTTAAAAAACATGTTAGGAAGCTTTCCAATAGTATATTCTGACAAGAATTCCAATAAAAAGTGTTTAATGGGATAGAAGAATGTTTATAATCCAATGTACTTGGTGAAAGACCTGAGCCTTTAGTCAATGTTTGGAGTTCAGCAAGATCAATACATTATTTAAAAAAGACCTCCTCACTGTCATCCTTTATTAAAGTCTCTCAGAATAACACTGTAGAAATTCCTGTGATATTATTCAACTAATTAGGTGGGAGACAATATTAAAATGTATCAAACTAAAAGTGTTGATATGGTAAGGAGGTTTGGTCTTCTTTTGGACTTCTTGTGTTTAAAATTCTGCAAAGGAGCAAAAGTTAATTGCTATGAATGGGAAGGCAGATCTATGCATGCTCCCATTTTAAAAGCAAGTGTTTTATGTTTAAAAAGAGAGAAAGATTTATAATAAAAATGGAAAAGCTAAAAAACAAGTACTGTGAAATATTTATACATATCAGGAACTGAAAGAGTTTAATATACTATGCATGCATGGTTTGAATGAAAACAGGTTAATTTTGGTTGGTTTCTTTTACATAGTTCCATGACAATTACTCTAAAATTCTTCACAGTGGATGAAAGAAAATGTATAATTTATGCAAATTATGGAAAGCTGATGAAACCTTTAATGTTTAAATCAGATGAAATCAGAATTACTACTCAGAGCAGATATCCAGCTATTCACTCTAAGAACATTTGTAAACATTCATTAAAAATCATCATATATTGTATTTCAGTTAATCGTTCTTCTGGAAATTATGACCACTGTAATTGGTACCATTCTCCACTCCCATCTACGATGGCCAATATGTGGTAAACAATATCTCTTTACATTGAATACTGAACACAATTGTTTCCTTACATCTAAACTTTTTATGTTGGTGTGTGTGTGTGTGTGTGTGTGTGTGTGTGTCTGTGAGCTAAGAGTCATTCAATTATATGAAGTCCTTTCCTGCAATCTGCAGTCTGACACCTGCTGCAGTGAAAACTAAGCCTTACTTACAAGTAAACATAGGTAGGATTGGCCCACTGCTTATATATCATACTAAGAAATTGTATGGAGAGAGGAACATTGAGAGAGAAGAAAAAAATGGTACAGAACTTGGCCAGTTTTGTGAAGTACACCCATTGTATCAAACATGCAGAAATAACAGTAATAAACAAGAAGGTGGGGGAGAATATTCAGATTCATTGAGTATGCAAAGTAGTGATAGGGCCATCTTAATTTAGAATGGGCTCAGTCTTTCCAATCTATTTTGAATAATGCCAGTGGCTTTCCCTTCATTTTTAGCACTCACAATGAAGACTACTGAGCACATGTTAATCCTCAGTGGGAACTCTGGCAAGTGTAGTTTTGTGTGCATGGATGGGTGGAGGTTGTTCTTCCTGGTCAAGGAGTCAGGAAGAATTAGAAACTACAATTCCCTGACTTCAGACTTTGAGTTGAACCTCAGCTACTGTTTTCCCCCAACCCTCCTAACCTGGTCAGTTTCTGAAAGCTTGGGAAAGGGCAGAGGAAAAAAACTGACAAATGAGAAGGTTGGAATCAAGTTATTAATTAGACAAACTTTAGGTAAACTTTAATTAGGCAAACTTTAGAGAGGATTGAGTTCATCCTATATGACAGGGTTGGGGAACATGTGGACCTCCAGAAGTTGTTGGACTACATCTTGCATCAACGTTCACCATTGGCTGTGCTGAGTGGCCATCCAACAACATCCAGAGGAAGGCCACACATTCCTCAGTCCCTGTCATAATGGCTTGAAGACATCAAAATTTGGGGTGGCATCCCATTCTTCTCCATATCTAGTACAAACTAGATCAGAAATAAGAATTACTGCTGTAGCTTAGCACCAATGTGGTGATCCTAGCTCTTGGATATAATCACCTGACCATATGAGTTAGGCATTAGTAAATTGGTGTTTAGGGTAGCATGTCAGAGCAGCATCAAAACCCTTGATGTCCAAAGCCATGCTAGGAAACAACAGAGTTTCCTAGCCGGAACAAAAGAGTTTTTACCTGCCTCCAAAAGTGTAGCAAGGAGGGAGCCAGTCTTGCCTCCCTGAGTTCCAGAGCCTTGGTTTAGCTACTGAGAAGATCCTCTCCTGCATTCCCACCAGGCGTACCTGTGATGGTGGTAGGAATAAGAGACGGGCCTCCCCTGAACAGCTCAGGGCATTAGCAGGCTCATAAGGGAGGATATGGTCTTTCATAGTGCAGATCTGCTTCATCCAATGAAATTAACGAAACAACCTGGGTATACAAGCTTTCAATGAGTGTATAAGAGTGTATAAGGCAGGAAAGAAGAGGAGATAACAGGCCCATTCCCTTTCATTTTTATCCAAGGCAACAGATGTATGTTCCACTGCATGTGTAACCCACAAACATTGGCACAATGACTTTCTCCAACGATATCTGAGACCAGCTATTTTAAGACTATTGAATCTATAGTATGAACTTCAAATGCCAAGCCTTTGATGTAAATAGAGCCACAGGTACCAGGAGTCATGAATATCAGCAACAATGGAGAAGAATAAAGGTCAGCATAGCTTGCACAAGTCTCTAGCCTTTCTCAGATAGGTAGGAAAAATCCTACTGAGAGTACTGATTGGTTTATCGGTGAGCATGTGGCATTAAAAGATCTGCCAAAGGGATACAAAGAATGCTGTATACTCCCTGGAGATATACTTTGTGCTCATTTCCCCCCCTTTTGTGACAGCCTGACCTTCAAGAGCCAGAAACAGTGTTTGAAGACAACGCAATAACATTTGACCTCTGTGGAGGTCTGGAGTATTTATGACAATGGTTAGTAACACAGAAAAGATGCAGCTGAGTTATCTTTCATTTATACCAATCTTCTGGGGGCCAAGGGCCATATTCCCATATGAGAAAGTGGCCAGGGGCTCCATTTTGCCAGCAGTGGGCAGAGTCAAAGTTCAGAGTGGGTGAGCCCAAAGGAAAGAGTGGAAGAGGACTGTTTCCATGGAAGTGTTATGAAGTGAACTAACTTTTGAGACTGTGGCATAGCTAGACCTAAGGTTTATCCCGGGATCGTCCCTGCCTGCTCCCGCTATCCCCTGTGTATCATTTACATGAACAGGGATGACCCCAGGATGATTCCGGGATAAACCTTAGGTCTAGCTAAGGCCTGAAACTGTTCAGAATCAATGCAAATTCTGGGTGTAAGTGACAAGAAAGTCTACAGCAGCTTCATTTCACTGATGTAAGGAATTTACAGAAATAAATAGGAAAAGTCATGGCATCGCCACCAATAGAGAAATGGGATAATGCACTGTTGTGGGTGCTTGCCTATGATTAGAGTAATTTCTTTTTGGTTATGGAGCCTGTTGGAGACAGAATCCATTAAAGGTTCAATTTGTCTTACCTAATATACCTATTCTTATGCTAATGTTGTGAAACCTAGCTTCATTTCTCATTTTTAGCATAGGATTTCTTTTGTGTTTTAATTTTTTTTAAAGTAGTCATATCAATCCCTGTAAATGAAATGGGTTTCTTTTTAATAATAATGACAACATTAAGACTTTTTAGGGATGGTTAAATTTCTACCTAATTCACTTTTGAATGTGAAAACATGTGAGACTCTCTCAATATCCATGGAACGTAACTGAGAAAAATAAAACAGTTGAATGAGTTGAATTTCAGTGTAGCTGGAAAAGTCATCCTTACCCCATGCCAAAAGTGTTGCTGCCACAGAGCTATTTGTGTGCTGAAGCCACTTATCTAGCAGGGTTGAGGCTTTGGACTGAATTCCCTGGCCAAATAATGCTTTGTTCCCTACATAAAGGAGCATCAGGCAATTTAGGAGCCTCACCAGATGAACGTTCTATCACACGCTTGTTACTGGCCACTCACTTTTTTTGTGGGTCCTTTTGATGATGCTGTCCACCTCCTGCATGTCTCCTGACCTTTCTGTTCATTTTCCTGTTGTAAAAAAAAAAAAAAAGGACCCAGAAAATCTGACTTTTTCAGCTGTAGCAAAATGTGCCATTTCCTGTTGTGCTCAGGAGAAGCAACAGGATCTAAAATGCCCACTGAATGGGCCATATGGTCATTGTTGACTTCCTCTTTCTTCCCTGTGTAAACAAAGAAGAAATATTGTGGGACGGAAGTGGCGGGTGGGGGAGCGATGGTAAGGAAACATGGTTTCCCCCCTGTCTGATGATGCTCTAGAAGAAGAAAACATCCTTCAGATCATAGTGGTAGTGACCTGTAAAAGCCTGCAACCTTTGGTGGGGTGGGGGGAACCATAAAGAAATAGCAGTGAATTGCAATAGATGTTATGAATTGCAGTCAGTGTTCATAAATGTAGAACATTCAGTTTAACACATTTTGTGAAATTGATGTCTGCTCAATGAATCTGAACCAGATCTGACAATTAAAATGCTTTTCATCCCTGATGTTTAACCACTGGGATGAACCCAGTCATGCCACTGCTCATGGCTAAAGCTTCCTAGCTTTGACAGTGCATGTGGTACTGCATAAGAGAAGTGGGGATTTTTGGAACCACCATTGCCAATTTGTATAGGGAAAAAACACCATTCACTTCAATGAGAGCTTTTTTCCTATACAAACAGCAAGCACTGGGGGTGGGTGAGGGTTGAGAATTCCAGATCAGAACCACAGTCGTAGTGGGTGTAGTCTAAACCCTCTACTCCCATTCTAGGGTCCCAATCCACATTACGCCCTTACTTTTTAGCAAGGAAAAGCACTGACATAGCTGCATGTTACCTAGGTGTGTAGTTTGGGTCGAAGATAACTTCCTTGGGAAAGCTGAATAGCTGTAGCCTTAGCTAGACCTACCTTTTGTTCTGGGGGAGAAGAGAGGAGACCCCGTATTGCGATTAATGCGAGATCTCACCCTCATTTACACGTAAGGTGCAACGACCTCAGGAAGAGAGGCATCGTGCCCACCATTTTTTTATTTTCTTAAAAGAGATGGAGCACATGAATGCTTGTGCGCAAAGGTAAGGTGTGTTTTTTTTCCATTTTACCTACTTTCCATGCTCCCCCCACCCAACCCCCAATGGGCGCAGCGCTCTTGAGGCGCATTGTGCCCCATGCGTGGCTCCCGGCTCCACGAGAGTAATCACGCAGAGCCGGGTAAACCTGCGGAAACGGGCCACACGCTCCGCAGTCTCGGCCCGAGACTGTGGAAAAAGCAGGGCCAAAGGGGAGGGTTGTATCCTGGGCAAGGAAGGGATGACCCCTCCCTGATCCCGGGATCCCCTGTGCATCATGTGGACACACAGGAACAATTCCAGGTATCACCCCGGGATATAGCCTGGTCTAGCTAAGGCCTGTGTTTCACTTGCTAGGGATAAGAAGTTTCTGTTACTGCTGTGGAACAAGGCATTGCTTCTGCCACTTGAGCCACTGTACCTTCATATCCATATTTCACCCATCACTAACCATTGGGCCTCTGAAAAATGGAAGTGTTATCATTAAACTAAAACACTTATTCTAGTTAACTTTTGGGTGTTTGTGTGTGTGTGGGGGGAGGGAATAATAGGATCCTATGACTAATTAGTCTGCTTAGCTACTGTTGCAGACCATATTATCAGATGATTCCCCCACCCCTTGTCTATGGTCTCCTTCACGATGCAATTAGTCCATGGTGCTGAGCCAGAGAACTGAAGCAAAGCTACAAGGAACCAGCTGATGTTAATGATGTCATGGTTATTTATTTAGCAGACAGAACTTGAGAATTATGTTATGGATTTGTTTGTGCCCATCCAATCACACATAATCTGTCTTCTGCCATAGGCAATAGGCCTGTTGTTGGTCTCAGTTTGATATTAATTGTATTTTGTTTTGTTCAGCAGAGTATATTACTTTGTAACTAATTGTTTGAAGTAAAAGTGTTGTAAGGCATATTTATTTGGAGTCTCATATTACCCATTCATGTCTCACTTGCAAATGAGAAAAAAATGAATACATTTGATTTATTAACCGCCTACTAAACATTTTAATTTCAGAGTGAGTCCAGATTGTTTCAACATAACTTTCTTTCAGTAAATGGCTTATAACGTAATCCTATACAAGTTTATTCAGAAGTTCCATTGTTTTCAATAGAGCTTATTTCCTAGTAAGTGTGTTTAGAATATCAGGATCAGATCACAGATTTAACATATTACCACACAATAAGTTCTTAGTCCATGTTAAATTGTATAATGCACAGTGCACTGTTGTTAACCTTGTGTTACAGTGGGTTGTATCCAATGCCTTAGCTTCTTTCACCCTGGGAGCGGAATTCCATTTCAGAAGGGTTTTTCCTGAAACAAGATGGTGGATTCGATGGGAACCCTTTTTCCTCCCAGTTCAGACAAGCAAAATACTTTTCCCCCATGCACTCAAGGGACCATATGAACTGAATCTCAGTTAAGCTGGGTATAACCAAATATATAGAGGGTTGGAGTAGTTCCAGAGAGGAGCTGCTGTCCAGAGTGGTGAAGCTAGGCTACACCCTGCAGAGCTTTAGGCAGCTCCTATGGAGAACCTACTTCACACCTGCTTCTCCCCACAAGGGAATGGGTTACTAGTCTGCAGGTGTTGCTCTAGCTGTAGCTTTGTGGAGCTTGGGAGACATTGCAACTTAGGCCATAGCTAGACCTAAGGTTTATCCCTGGATCGTCCAGGGGTCAAACCTGTTCATCTAGGTGACACACAGGGGATCCAGTGCTCAGGCAAGGGCGAACCCTGGATGATCCCAGGATAAACCTTAGGTCTAGCTGTGGCCTTATTTTTTATGCCAGTCTCACTGTGCAGCTTTGGGAGATTTCTGGGACTATCCCCTCCACATTGGTCTTAGATAGATAGATAGATAGATAGATAGATAGATAGATAGATAGATGCATGTTCTTTAAATAACATTGTGGCCTGTCTCATTGCAGTTATTATGTCCATCTCATTGGGCTGATTCACACTATCATGGAGGGAAAATAAGCCATGGTGGATTATTTTCCCTCCCTGCATATGCCGGTTCAAGCCACTTAATTAGCATAATTACCTTGGCAGTCATGATGTCCAAAACTGGCTAGGGTTGCTGGCAGCAGTGGTTTACAAACCACCCAGCAACCCTATAACAAGCCATGGCTTATCTTTCCTCCACGATCATGCAAACCCAGTCTTTCTTTCACTCTGTCTGCAAATGTGCTCTCTGTGATGGTGGCTCCACCCCACTGCTATTCTATATTGTATGGCCAATCATTCATGTGACTATTATTATTTTGTAATGAAAACTCTTCATGCCATATAGAAAAACCATGTGATTTGCTATCGTGGTGCTTCAGTTTGAGGGATTAAGCAGAAAGGAGGAACAGTTGAACTTGGGGGTGTTTGCAGAGTGGCCCTTCACAGGAACAGGCAGAAGCTAGCTGAAGGCCCATGCTGCTGACAACAATTCCCAATCACCACAATCCCCATAAAAGATTTGCCAGAATTCAGAAGTGATGCTGGAAGCAACTATTGTTCTTGGTGCCTTGTCTTTGTTGCTTGCATACCAACTCCTTGATCTTGCCTGGACTTATCTGACCTTGGACTGGACCCTGATTACACTTTGACACTTTCCTGAATCCAGTGCTGTTTGACCCAGCTTCTGACGGATACTTTGGCTTTTGACCATGGGCTGTTTGTTGATGTTTCCCTCCTGCTTATTGAGTTTAATGCTGGTGATTTACGACAGCTATGCTACATATTTCATCCAAGTAACGAAGAACCCTATCATGTGCCACCTGCTCCCAGCTTCCTCCACATGATAAAAGTAGCAAGTAGACCAAATGTAATCCAAACAGGTTGTGTTGTGCACATGCAATATTTCCCATCCAGGGCAGATGCTGCCTTTGACATCAGTGACTATAATGCAACATCAGTTTCATGACATATTAGGCTAATAGAATTTTCATCAATCTACCAGATATTGGAGCAAGACAATGTAGTTCAATGACTCATGTGTTAGACTTGGACTTGTGTTTGAATTTCTGTTCAGCCAATGAGAACTGCTCTCAACAGCCATCCATAAGAAAAGGAAATTATGCTGATTGATTTGTACTTTTTATTTTGTGGAAGCACAAACCATGAATTTAGAAAGACAAAAATTTATTCAGGAATCACTAACAGTGCAGTCCTATACATGTGGGAAGTAAGTCCCGTTGTGTTCAATGGAGTTTACTCACTAGTAATCTTCCTATATGTATTCACTTTGGAGTAAGTCTGAGCAAAGGCAGGTTTACTTTTTATACACAGGATTGGTCTGTAAAATATCCAGAGGATTTTGGCCAAACTTCGAATATGTGTCTTTCAAGGTGTAGCTCATTTTAGGCATAATTGTATTATAAATCTTTTACTATTTACACTTCATTCTACATGCAGGAAATTGAACAAATTCAAAACTTTCATAGGAATCCTGTCAGATTGTTTGAATTACAACTATAACTAATGTTTTTTTCTATTTTATTCTATTCCTATATTTGATTTTAGGGTAGCACAGAAATTATATTTTTTAAAAGATGAATAATGCAGTGAGCTTTAAATAAATTGCAAATATGCAGCTATTTCAGCCACTTATTATCTGAGTTCAAGTGAATATTTATATGCCTTTTTATTCAAGGAGCACATTTCCTATTCCATTTCAGAGTTTAGCTTGATGTTGGGTCTTCTCTGTCAGTGAATGATGTTGATAGTGTCTATTATCTTCCTTCACTTTCCATTTTCTCTTCTTGAAGTGTATTTCTGTAAAACTACTGGAGCAAGAATTTTGGCATTTAGATAATGCAGCTCATATAGCAGATCAGCTTCTGGAAGCCCAATTCTAAAGATATATGAAGCCTTGAGAGTTCACAGAATAGCTTGCACTGAGACACCTGAAACCAGGGATGGAGTCAGCATCTAACATCCATGGACATCTGCTGGAGCCCTCCTAATACTGGTTCTGAACCCTCAGACTGGGCAGCTGTGTCTGATAGCAGCAACCTGTTTTAGTAACCGAAAATGCCACTCTGGGCATTTTGGGGAATTTAAAAGGTGGGTCATTCTGTAGGCAACACTGTGGAAGAGCACTATGGGTAATTAAAATGGCACATGGCTTGAAGCTGCTTTCTACAACAGGTAAGCCTGAGTGGCGGGGGGAGGGGATGTTGCTGATGTAGAAAGAAGACTAGCCATGATTTCTGTACATTTTGCTTCTTTTAAAATCTATTTTAAGTGTTTTAGTCTGTTTTTATTTCATTTTATCACTCCAAAATTTTCAGTGGGGAGTGGTATATAAATATTTTAAATAAATAAAATAAATAAATATCAGGCACTTTTAAAAAAAAGTAGTTTGAGAACTTCTTGTGTTGGCAGGGTTTGATGGGTTTTTTACTGACAGCATTGGTGGATAACATGAAATGATAAAAAGTATTAGACAGTTTTCAGTTTATGAAATTTCATATATGAAGCCTGACAAAATCAGAACAATCAAGAAATGTCAACAAGTCTGAATTATTATTCAAATGTCTGTATGTACTGACCATTTCATTGGGCTACATCCAATATTGCATATGTGGATTTCCAATTGTGCAATAGGACTTCCCTTCTCTTTCTCCACCCCTGTGGCCTCCCCATGCCCTCCCCAAATCTCCTCCTGAGCAAATTTGGGGTGAGAGGTGCAAGGCGGAGAAGGGATTGATTCTGCTAGTGGGTGTCATTCTAATCGTGAATGGACACAGTTGGATGTCACCCACTGATAATTGGTGACCATACTACTAATTGTCATGAGTCATTCAGGTTAGATGTTCTATCATCCTATCATTTCACAGCTAATCCAGTATAATCATTACTAATTGTTGTCTTGGTTATATTATTCACCCACCCACCCACACCCATATACTTATAGGGCTTGCTTATTTATGTATTGCCCCTCTTATTATTTTTACTCTTATGAGAAACAAGGCATTTTTAAAACCTGCAAGTGTAAATTATGAATTTGAAATTTCTCACTCAAACTTCAAGTAGTGAAACTGGAAAAGTAATCACATTTCAAATATGTATGGGTAGTTCATTATATTCTGTCCATAACATAACAATTGCCCTTAAGATTTACCAGTGGGGTCTAGTAGATTTAGGGCTGTAAGGTGAGCAGAGCAAATGGCAGACTGGCATTCAACTGGCTGTGCCATCTAAGGCCTCAGTTCTTTACCTGTAAAATTGAAATAATATATTATTTTTATGCACAATTAGCATGAAAAATAACAATGCACAATAAAGAACAGTACAGCTTTTAAACTAATTTTTAATTCTGAATTTCAACAAAACAAAACCATAAAATGGGGAGGAGCTTTTAGGCCTAACAACCACATTAACCTTTTCTATGGTCTCATGAATCAGTTTTGGGTTATGAACTCCAGGCTGAACTTAATTAATGTGTGCATACTGGAATCTAAGTTGACTACAGTCATGTTACATGATGACTAGAATACACTTTTTGTTAATGTGCAAAAATCATACAATTTTAAATGTGAACCCTCAATAGCTGAGAATCAGGAAAACACCTTTTGAAGATGCTTCATACTGCTTTACAGGATTGTTTTGACATTTCTCCCCTGCAATTAGCAAAGCTCAGCTTTACCTTATTTCCCATGGCTGTTTTCTCCTCTCTCTCTCTCTCTCTCTTAGCAAAAATAAATAAATAACTCCATCACTCTGGAGCTAACTGCAGGAAGAGATAACCTTCTACACATGCTTAAAGGTGGTGCATTGACAATTTGTTCAGCTGATTAAAGGATGAATAAACAATAGTATCTGTTAACAAGCGCTGATGGTTCTTTAACTTGACCTTGTGAAAATGCCCTGTTGTGTGCTGAGGATGACTTTAATATTGCATCAAAGCTTGCTTAAGTGAATGAAATTGCTGCTGCAGGGAAACTCTTTAAGAAGTGTAATTGGAATAGATTCTCTTAAATTACTATATTTTGCTTAGCAAAAAGATGTGCTCTTGGCATTTGTTGTTTTCATTCTGGAATCTTATTTAGCTGTTTAGTCATAACAGTGACAGCAGGTAATTTTAGGAGCCTGATTAAAATGAAAGAAATGAAGGCTCCCTGCTGAAAGTTATTTACTTTTTGCTTAAAACATGGGAGGAAATCTCCCCAAAACACATTTAAGAAACGTTTTTATTACTTATGTTAGGATCCATATACAGGGCAGTATCCTAAGCTATCCATGTGCTAGTAGGATTCACCACTAGCACAACCAGAAGCTATCAGCTCCTCAAGCATCAAGAGAGAGTGGAAATGCTCGTTTCTGGGACAAGGAAGGTCAGCACAGCTCTCAGAAGGGAGCTCCACGACTTTGCCCTGATGTAGAAACAAGTATTTCTGGTTGTTTCCTGAGCAGCTTTTGGAAGCACTAGTTCCTGTTGCACTTGCAGTGAGTCCCACACTGTGGAGTTTGGTGGCTCCAATGTCTCTGGGGCTGTGACTTCATTTTAGGTTTTAGTCAGAACTAGCCAGAACTCGAAATGAGCTATCCAAGGGGCTGAACCCTATCCCCAAACTAAATTCATCACCTTGGATAGCTACTTTAGAGGTATGCCTCTAAGATGATTTTACAGCTTGAAGATTACACCATTTTTGTAAATGAAGGAATCAGATATTATGGGTGTGCATGACCTCCTTTTGTTTTTAGGGAGTTGTCAATTTATTTTCATTATTTAAGAACTCATTTGTTTCATTATCCAATCCTAGAAATTCTATTTATTTCTTTATGCCCATTTGTCTTGGGTACATTATTTCTTTCACTGGTTTTGCCATCAACACCAATACCAGTGGAAATTCTCAGTAGGACCAGTTATTATGTGTGCTGTAGGGATGATACAAAAAATGCAGAGCCTTGTTCCAGGTTTTAGGAGGCCCTGGGCAAGGTATCTTCCAGCCTCCTCCAAGTGCCACCCCTCCAAGTGCCACTGCAGATGGATGAGCAACTCACAGCAGGAATGGGCAGTGACAGGCAGCAGCGGGGACTGTTAGTGGTACCCTCTTTCCCCAGCACTGAAAAGTGCCAGGCAAGGTAGCTATATCAGATGCTGCCATCTTCATTTCTCCAGAATACCTCTGGTTGCCAACATCGTATACCTTGTGGGCTGGGCCCACAGGCTTTGGAGCTAATATAGATGTCTGTGCCTTCCCAACACCTGTTCTCTCAGCTCCAGGCCCTAAAAGAGCATCCCTATTCTTGCTTCATATCTCTGATAGCTACTTGCAGGGGACAGAGAAGTTCACAGTGTGATACTCTTCACAAGATCAGCACTGGCAAGCAAAAACATGGGGATGCTATTTTTTTAGTGGGGGACAGCATTGCCACAGTGAATGTATGGTGTGCTCTAACTCCAACACAAGGCCATCTCTAGCTTCAGATGTCAGCTCAAGATTCCTGTGATATTATGGCACTATGGACTGTTTTATTCATTACCAAGGGAGGTGTTGTAGTCAACATGGCAAGGCTTTCTCAGTTGCGTTTGTCCAAGTTTGTTGTATGATAGCTGCTTTGAGTAGCATTAAGGAAAGGAGGATAAAAATCAAGACAGATTTGAATCTAAATATCCTAAATTTGAAATATTGCTTAGTACACTCTTCCTGAGTACAGTTCTGCACCCCAGTTAACATCCACTTTCATTTCCATTAAATAACAGAATACTCTGGTAACTTCCAAATTAGATTACTGCAATGCCCTCTACATGGGGCAGCTTTTGAAGATGGTTCGGAAGCTGTAGCTTATGCAAAATGCAGTGGCCAGATTGATAGCTGGTGCGGGGAGGTTTGAGCATATAACACCGATTCTGGCCCACTTGCATTGGCTGCCTATACATTTCCAAGCCCAATTCAAGGTGCTGGTTTTAACCTATAAAGCCCTACATGGCTTGGGACCACAATACTTGATGGAACGCCTCTCCCGACATGAACCTACCCATACACTGCGCTCAACATCTGAGGTCTTCTTCCGAGTGCCTGCTCCGAGGGAAGCTCAGAGGATGGTAACAAGGGAGAGGGCCTTTTTGGTGGTGGCCCCCTGACTGTGGAATGATCTCCCTGATGAGGCTCGCCTGGCGCCAACGTTGTTATCTTTCAGACACCAGGTCAAGACTTTTCTCTTCTCCCAGGCATTTTAACAGCATTTAACAATGCTAAGTTTATTTTCTAACGGACCCCAGAACTGTTGTTTTTAAATGGATACTGTTGTTTTTATACTGTTGTTTTTATGTTTCTGATGGTTTTTAAATTTTGTATACTTTTCTTTTAATGTTTACTGTTTTAAACTTTTGTAAACCGCCCAGAGAGCTTCGGCTATGGGGCAGTGTATAAATGTAATAAATAAATAAATAAATAAATAGTTTTGAAGAACAGACACACCTATTTGGCTCATTACAGGAACCATTTAGGTCATTCAAGCAAATAGCTGGATTTCTTAATAGATAATTAAATACTCACTGAATAGAATGAATGTGTAGTTAGGAGTGCTATATATAAAAAGTAGATTGTTGATACATTCACATCCTTGGAGCCCATGAAACATTTCATCCTTGGACTTCATGAAACAAAACAAAACCCATTTCTATGGATTGTCTTTCGTTTGACATGGGAAGATGCTGTTACTTGTTCTTAGCATTATTTTCCCTTTAATGTACACTCTGAGTCAGAAAAACACCAATGTTATTGCCATGAATCAAGGTGGTGAAACATTCTATCATGTCATAGGGACTGAGCATTTATACTGTAGATGGCTGCAAGGCATCTACTAAGAGGGTTGTAAAGGAATTATCCTGAAATACTCTCATGGTAACTGTTACTGTTTTAGTAGCAGCTGTATTTTACAAGAATGTTAATTGCAAACACAAGTGTGACCTTCTGCAGAGTTTGCAGAGTTTACCGGTCATGTTCATCAGAATTGCTTATTACTTGTAAGACACAGATACCCTCATTAAAAATATTCTATGTTCCTTGATGGACTCCTAATAAGAGACACTTCTACTGTAGGAGTGAGAGAACACTCTAAAGGCCAAGCTAGACAATACATGGATTTAAAAACACTATCCCTGAGACCCCAGACACCCATTATGCCTGAGCTCAACATGGCATACACCTGCAACAAGTGCAAGCTGCTGGCACTTTTGGAAGAAAAAGTGAGAGGACTTGAGTGGCAAGTGTCCACCCTCCAAGGAATAAGAGAAGACGAGGAGTTCTTAGACCAAATGGTGGAACTGCAACAGCAACAAGAATCACATGAGATTGAAGAGCAACAGCCAGCTGAAGCAGAAGTGGAGTATGCTGGGGGGGTGGGAAGCCAATAAAAAGGAAACTCCCTGGAAAAGAGTGACAGTTAGGAGCAGAAGAACTAGAAGGCATTCTGCACCGGTGGAACCATTAGAGTTAAGCAACTGCTTTCAGCTTCTGGAGGATGAGACTGAAGGACAGTTTGCAGAGGAAGAAGTACAGGAGACACCGTGCAACAGTGAACAAGAGGCAGAAGGTCGGTCAACCAAGAAGAAGAGAAGAGTAGTCGTTGTGGGAGACTCCCTGCTGCATGGGATTGAAACCCAAGTATGTTGTGAAGACCCATGGACTTGCCAGGTTTGCTGTCTCCCTGGAGCACAGATTAGAGATGTGACTGAAGGGTTACCGAAGCTCATAAAGCCCACGGACACATATACTTTTCTTCTCATCCATGTGGGAACAAATGATGTCGCCAAGCAGAGCTATGAAGAAATCATTTCAGACTTTGAAGCTCTGGGAAGGAAACTGAAGAACTTTGGGGTCCAGGTAGTTTTCTCATCCATCCTCACGGTTCTTGGAAGAGGATTAGAAAGGGAAAGAAAAATACTCCAGATGAACGACTGGCTACGAAGGTGGTGCCGACATGAGAGTTTTGGATACTGGGGCCACAGGCTACGCTACTTGCAACATGGACTGCTGGCAAGGGATGGGTTGCACCTCACAAGGGCTGGAAAGAATGTGTTCAGCCACAGCATCAAGAACTTGATCAGGAGGGCTTTAAATTGAATCTTACGGGAGCGGGAGACGTAAACTTCAAGGCAACAATGGATGAAGGCCAAGGCACCACAGTACAGAGAACAGCTCCAATAGTGCCCCAAAATAGTGTCTGCAACAATGTAGGAACAAAGCCAGACTATAAAACACATGGTCTTCGATGTCTATATACTAATGCCCAGAGCATGGGAAACAAACAGAATGAACTTGAACTCTTATTACATGAAGGCAAATACAACTTGATAGGTATAACTGAAACTTGGTGGGATGACTCCCATGACTGGAATATAGCAATTGAAGGATATAACTTGTTCAAAAAGAACAGAAGAAATAGAAAGGGAGGTGGAGTTGCACTATATGTTAAAAATACCTATCCCTGCACAGAAATACAGGCGGATCAGACTGGGAGCCCCAACCAGAGCATCTGGATTAAAATAAATGGGGCAAGGAATAAAAAGAACATGATAATCGGAGTCTACTACCGACCACCCAATCAAGGAGAAGACGAGGATGAAACTTTTGAGAAACAAATTGCCAGTGTTTCAAGGAAGTGTGATGTAGTAGTGATGGGGGACTTCAATTACCCTGATATCTGTTGGGAGACCAATACTGCCAAAAGTGGCCCTTCCAAGAAATTCCTGACATGTATGGGTGATAACTTTCTCCTACAGAAAGTGGAGGAAGGAACTAGAGGATCGGCAATCCTTGACTTGATATTGACCAATAGGGATGACTTAGTGGATAAAGTGGCAGTTACGGGAACTCTGGGGGAAAGTGACCACGTCATACTTGAATTCTTGATTATGAAGGAGACAAAAGTTGAGTGTAGCCATACACGTACTCTGGATTTTAGGAAAGCTGATTTTAATAAACTCAGAACTATGATAAGTAAGGTCCCGTGGCAAGTGAGCCTAATGAGAAAAGGAGTGCAGGATGGGTGGGAGTATTTAAAAAAGGAAATTTTAAAGGCACAGTTACAAACAATTCCAACAAGGAGAAAAGATAGAAGACAACAGAGGAAACCAATGTGGCTCCACAAAAAGCTTAGAGATGACCTGAAACAAAAAAGGATACATATAGGAAGTGGAAGGAAGGCCAGGCTACAAAAGAAGAGTACAGACAGGTGGCACAGAAGTGCCGAAATGGCGTCAGGAAGGCTAAAGCTGTGAATGAGCTGAGATTAGTGAGGGATGCTAAAAGCAATAAAAAGGCTTTCTTCAGATACGTGAGTAGTAAAAGACAAAGAAATGGTGGTTCAACTGCTTAATGAGGATGGCAAATTGATAACAGATGACAAAGAAAATGCTGAAGTGCTCAATTCCTACTTTGTCTCAGTCTTCTCCCAAAAGCGGGTCTATGACCCTCCCCTGGAAAAAGTGAAGCAGAAGTTGAGGGGGCAGGGTTGCAGTTTGAGATTGATAAACAAATGGTCAAAGAAAACCTAATTTCCTTGAATGAGTTCAAATCTCCAGGGCCCAATGAACTGCATCCTAGAGTAATGAAGGAGCTAGCAGAAGAACTCTCAGAACCTTTGTCTATTATCTTTGCAAAATCATGGAAGACGGGTGAGGTGCCAGATGACTGGAGGAGGGCTAATGTTGTCCCTTTTCTGATCAGGTAACCTCCCTTGTGGAATGTGGGAATGCTGTGGACGTCATATATCTTGACTTCAGCAAAGCTTTTGACAAAGTGCCCCATGATATTCTGATTAACAAACTAGCTAAAGGTGGGCTAGATGGAACAACTGTTAGGTGGATTCACAGTTGGCTACAGAATCGGACTCAAAGAGTACTTATCAATGGAACCTTCTCAAACTGGGGAGAGGCAACGAGTGGGGTACTGCAGGGCTCAGTCCTGGGCCCAGTGCTCTTCAACATTTTTATTAATGATTTGGATGAGGAGGTGCAGGGAACGCTTATCAAATTTGCAGATGACACCAAATTGGGTGGGATAGCTAATACCCTGGAAGAAAGAAACAAACTTCAAAGTGATCTTGATAGGCTTGAAAACTGGGATGAAAACAACAGAATGAAATTTAATAGGGATAAATGCCCAAGTTCTACATTTAGGAAATAGAAACCAAATGCACAGTTACAAGATGGGGGATACTTCGCTCAGCAATACTACAAATGAGAAGGATCTTGGAATTGTTGTAGATCGCAAGCTGAATATGAGCCAACAATGTGATATGGCTGCAAGAAAGGCAAATGCTATTTTGGGCTGCATTAATAGAAGTATAGCTTCCAAATCATGTGAGGTACTGGTTCCTCTCTATTCGGCCCTGGTTAGGCCTCATCTAGAGTATTGCGTCCAGTTCTGGGCTCCACAATTCAAGAAGGACGCAGACAAGCTGGAGCGTGTTCAGAGGAGGGCAACCAGGATGATCAGGGGTCTGGAAACAAAGCCCTATGAAGAGAGACTGAAAGAACTGGGCATGTTTAGCCTGGAGAAGAGAAGATTGAGGGGAGACATGATAGCACTCTTCAAATACTTAAAAGGTTGTCACACAGAGGAGGGCCAGGATCTCTTCTCGATCCTCCCAGAGTGCAGGAAACAGAATAACAGGTTCAAGTGAAAGGAAGCCAGATTCCAGCTGGACATCAGGAAAAACTTCCTGACTGTTAGAGCAGTACAACAATGGAATCAGTTACCTAGGGAGGTTGTGGGCTCTCCCACACTAGAGGCATTCAAGAGGCAGCTGGAAAACCATCTGTCAGGGATGCTTTAGGGTGGATTCCAGCATTGAGCAGGGGGTTGGACTCAATGGCCTTGTAGGCCCCTTCCAACTCTGCTATTTTATGATTCTGTGAGAATACACAATACCAGGCTAGGTGGACAAACCTTGGTATAAGTCAGTTTCCTATGTCTCATTTAGTCCTAAATATTTATCCATGTTGTTTTTCTTTCCCTTTCGCCATTTCTGCCTCTCTCCCCATCCTTCCTTCCTTCCCGCATTATGTTTGGAGTTATAAAATAATTCTTGGAAGAGAATGACACACAAACATTTAGCACACTCACTCCACAGACATCAGGGAACTGGGGATTAACATGCTTTCCATTTTCTCACCTAAAGTGGAAGAAAGAGATTTATCTTGGGTAAGAAGTCACTCAGACTTATTCCCCTGCTTTCCTGTTGCAGAAAAAGCAATTGGATCCAGATGACTTATCAGTCAAGATGACTTATCAATCCAGATGGTTTCCTCAGGGCTTGGGGGGTGAAGGTGGGTCCACCTAATATGGATGGCTCTCTTGTCGAAACCCTATTTGAATGCAGCAATGACCTGGTTGTTGACACAATTTCTCCTAAGCGGCTTCTCTTGAGTAGAGCTTGTATGGTTCAATAGTGTAGCCCAGAGCTCAGAGCGATGAAACAAAATGGGAGACATCTTGAGCACATATGGAATACTGGTGTATGCCCATGGTCAAGTGTATTCAGATGGCGAAGAAACAATATTTATTTGTGTTTATTGAATCTTCTATGTGCTGCCCAGAGGAGTTTTTTAGAGTTGTCCAGAGTGGCCCTAAGAACACTATAGATCCATCAGAGGCCTGCTTGATATGTTTGCAAGGCACCTCCAAGACAAAATCTCTTAGACTCCAGTGTTACAACAGGTGAATCTGGTGAGGTATCCAGAGCACAGTCTTGCCCAGTTTTGTTGGATGATTGCACAACTTGAGGACATTGACAAGGTACTTGAGCAGGTTCATGCAACTACTTTTGTATTGGATCCTTGCCCCTCTTGGCTTATATAGAAAAAATGCAGGGGGAACAGGCACCTGGGCCAGGGAGGTGATTAATGCCTCTTTGTGAGATCTGGTGGTCCTGGGCCACTTCATGAAGAAATCCTCCCTTGACCCAGAAGATCTCAATGTTGTTAGGCCAGTGGTTAATGTTCCTATCCTGGACAAGAACCGTGAGTGAGTGGTTGGATGAGATCAATTATCTGGATCCATTTCAGTTGGAATTCAGCTGAGTTTATGCACTGAAACTGCCTTGGTCACTTTGTATGATTACCTATGTCAAGAGAGGGAGTGAGAACCTGTAGATTTTCCTTGATCTCTCAGTGGCTTTCAATACCATCAACCGTTCCAAAGCCGCCGCCCTGGCCGCCCCCCAACTCCAGCATCCTGGCTTTAAAGCCAGCACCCGGCCAGAAGCCATTCCTGGCTTCGAAGCCAGGATGCTGGGGTTGGGGGGGGGGGGCAGCTTCAGAATGGCACACCCGGAAGCCACTTCCAGGCACGCCACTTCGAAGCCTCCACCCCACCCTCCAACCCCAGAGTCCTGGCTTCAAAGCCAGGAGCAGGCACAGGGGGCGGCTTCAGTACAGCGTGCCTGGGCATGCCATTCTGAAGCCACCATCCTGCCCCCAACCCCAGCATCCTGGCTTCTAAGCCAGGAGTGGGGGGGGGGCGGCTTCAGTACGGCGTGCCTGCCTAGGGCACAAAATAGTCTGGCACCAGCCCTGGGTGGATGGCGGCAACAATGGACTGGATGAGGGCTAATAAATGGAAGCCCAATCCAGACAAAATTGAGATGTTGTTAGTGTGTGATTCCGACTGGATGGAGAGTGTTCAACCTGTTCTGGATGGGGTTGTATTCTCTCTGATGGTTCTCCTGGAGTCATCTTTGTCACTGGAGGTTCAAACTGTGTTGCATTATCTATTGGAATCCTATTTATAATCCCAAATTCTCTTGGGGGAAATCTACTGAATTTCCTAATTTTCCAGTGGGGACTTGGTGGTTCAAATATGGAAGGTGTGCCTTTCCTTGTCAATTCTGTCTTGCCAGCCCAATGCAATGTCCCATGCAAAATCTTACATGGAACTTGCTAGCACCATTCATACCCAAAGAAATTCTGGTAAAAGCTGGCCATATCCCATAGAACCTTGTCAATTAAATCTATTAATGTGGCCTTTTCTAAACCTTTCTGTCCTACACTAACATTATCAAATAGGTGATAGTCATTCCTACATATTCCTCAGTAGGGTCAAAAAGTACTATGCCCTAAGACTTGTCAGACCAACAATTAAATATGTTGCCCCAGTAATTGTACCAATGCAACATCACAAACCACAGCATTGTGTTTCATTGGCATTGCAGGAGCATTACAACCAGATATGTAATGCATTCATTAGGTGTGCTATTTGACAGCAGCATGTAAACATAAAGAAGGCATAGATCTTGTTAACAGCACTATGATGAGGAAAAGCTACTCTTCTTCAGTTCTGCAGAGTATGTATATTCCATAGCTATAGAGTTGTTGTTAAATTAGTGCACATGTCTTCTATTTCCATGTCATCTGTACATATTCATTTCACTGTTTCTGAGTAGCAGAACTGTCCAGAGAGCTTCGGCTATTGGGCAGAATAAAAATATAATAAATAAATAAATAAATAAATAAATAAATAAATAAATAAAATAAAATAAAATAGCACCAAATCAGACCTTTCTGCATTTAGGGTTGTATTCAGTGTTAGCCTAGCTTAAGTCCAATCCATTTCAATGGGTAGGATTAATATTGGCTACAACGCCATGTGCTTGCAGTGTATATTGAATCATCCTCATAGCATGGATGACACTATAGCTATATAAGGTGTGCACAGTGAACTCCGGTGAGTGAAGTGGCTTTTAGTTTGCCATTGGGTTTTGGAAACTCTGTGTACTTTTGACTGTACTTGGCCTTAAAAGTAAACCTAGTTTCGAGAAAATGAGAAATATCTACTCAAAGTTTTCCAATGAAGCACAAAGAACTACCTTTCAAGGATTTTTTATGAAGTCACTTCACTTGCTGCTGGGTTTTTATTTTATTTCTTTGGTCAGGTGAAGACTCCAGCAAAACTCCATCAAAGATCACCTGTTTGTGGGAGGTTTTGGAGAGTCAGCAAAAGGGGAAATTGATTCAGGAGTCCTAGAAAACCCTTTTAGTGTCTCCCAGAGCACACCATAGCTATAGTTTCTCTGAGAAGAAAATATGAGCACAGATTATATACATAAAGATAGAGCAGGTGGAGAAGGCTTAATCCAATCACAAGAACACTTTTCTTAAAGAATGGCAGAAATATAAATTTAATGGTGTGGGAAGATTGTTCACCCTAGTAAGAGGTGTCTCCCACAAGTAATAAAGCTAGATTTAAGATTCCTTAGTATTCTACTGAACTATGTGCTGCCTTTACTCTATAATGAGGTTCCTGAGGCATTACCATACATAATGTATCAATGATCTGTGCTCATCCTTCCATTTAGTGGAAGGCATTTTAAAAGTTCATCATAAGCTGTCTTGTGGCAACGTAGTGGGCCAGACTTTTTAGAAATGTGAATTGCTGAATTGCTCTTGTGAACTGTGCATATGCCTGCTGTGCATAAAAATGGGTACTGTGATTCTTGACAGGATTGGTTTGAGGAGGAAGCATTGATTGTGGCTTTCTTTTACCTTACATATTAGATACAATAGGTAATATCAACAGTCTTAATACTTTCATTTATATTATGAGTAGTTAAAATTTGACAACCTGGTCACTGAATTCAAGATACTGATTAGCACAATAATGTCTAATTGATTTTGGAAGAGTTCTAATCCTGGCTTTATTTGCAATTGGAATGGATATTTCTATCTGCCCATGAGCTAACGGGGAAAAAGCTGATGGCAAAATGAGTGATATAGCCATTCCTACTGACCTGAGCCTAATCTACACCAACCAGGATATTGCACTATGAAAGCGGTATGAAAGTGATATAAAAAAGGCAGGATCCACACTAAGCAGGATATAGCAGTATGAAAGCAGCATATGGTATGTGTCAATGGGCCCCAACAGTTGTCATGCACTTCTATACCACTATAAAGCACTAGTGTGGCTCCTGCATTTTATATACCACTTTCATGCCACTTTCATAGTGCAATATCCTGCTTGGTGTAGATGAGGCCCTGGTTTGCATGACCATGGAGGGGGAAATAAGCCACTGTGGCTTATTTCCTACTACATGATCATGCAAAGTAGGCCTCTTTGTGGTTGGTGGGGGAGATTTGGGAATTGAGTTATTTTGGTGATCTCTTTTTTATGGGTTGTATCCAGTGGTGGCTTCCACTTGTGCAAGTCAGGGCACCTGATTTAGACCAATCCCACCTACCCAGTTAAGTCCTGCCCCCCTGAAAAGACGGTCCTTAGAGTTGGGGGAGCCCTCAGAACAGAACAGGCTATTATGCAGATGGCTGCAATACGTAGCAAAGATCAATAAAAATTGGGTACCCTGATTTGCATAAGCATGTTTGGCAAGGCATAGCCACAGTGGGATACAAACCTATACATTTGTCAGGATGCGATTCAACATACAAGAATGCAAACAAATAATTTTAAAAAAACTGCTCATCTCAGGAACATTTCAAGTTCCAAAGTTAAGATGTACTTTTTTAAAAATAATAATAATGGTTGGCCAGTTGAAAATCTGTTCATTTGTTAAAGTCAAGGAGCTCATAAGCATGATGAATCATCAATAGTTGTGAATAGATAAATAAGGACATTTTGGCACAACCATATTTTCATGTGATGGCTGTAATTATAGCTGCAAGGACATTCCCCCCCCCCCCAAATCTGGCTGACTTGAATTAGAGTGGAAGGCAGCTTTGTGAAAGGAGGAAATGGGGATGAAACTGACGGCTTCATTGGAATGAGGCAGAGCATTGGCTTATTTAAGCCAGCTCTACCCTGGAAGCCCCCTCCTTTTCCTTCCTTTGGCATCGACCACCCACCTTAGTGTGGAATTGTCTGGTCACCCCATGGAGGAATTTTTTGGTTCATCAACAATCACCTAGGTCAGCCTTCCTCAACCTGGGGCACTCCAGATGTGTTGGACTACATGTTTGGCTTCTCTCCATTGAAACAGGGTTTGGCTTGCCCTAACGGTGTTGAGAACCTTCTAGGCTGAGAACAAGTTAGTGTCCCACACAGTCACCTCCCCCCATATTTTGCAGATCTCTAATTAAATATTTCATCAATATGGCCCAACCTTCATCTGACACTTGTGTCTCACTTCTTTATTTCTATTCCTTCACAATAATATATAAAATTAAATTAAAATAAATAAATAACACATCGTGTCAGTCTTCCATGAATCTTCACATCCTAGTCAAGTATAACCATCATTAGCAAGGGAACTCTAGCATGATCATACAACAGCCATTTGGTGAGTATGTTGTTTCAATTTGGCCTTAGACTGCATATTATCAATGTATGGAGAAGCAGGGATGGATCCATGATATTCACAGTAGTATTGCATCTTATAGGCAGTGATAAAATCATCTGTATTTATGATTTCTTCATATTATACCCTAAGCTGAAGCAAATGTTCATGTGTGAACATTTCTGTAGCAAATGTAATGTTGGAGGGGGCTGAACTGTCCCCCAAAACACTCCTTCTAGTCACTGGCTGACCAGCAAACATTTATGCGTACTTTGTTAGTGTTTTATCTTCCTGAAATGCAGATGAGATACCAATACTAAGTCATTCATTGTTTCCTTCCCTTAACAACCAAGATTTTTCAAAATTGATAGGACAAGGGGTCAGATAAAGTCAGTGGCTCCTGATGTATTTAAGTAAAGCTTCTATTGGCTAGAGGTACTTACCAAATCACATTTTTAGAGGAGGGTATAAATAGCATTTATTTCCTCCATAATGTTTTTAAGGGTATAATTATTTTGCCAAATAAAAAGTTAATGAAAGTTTATAAAAAACAAATCTGCATATTCCTGATTATAAAAGTACCACCATAAACAAAATTGTACAAATTGGTACACATTAAAATAAAAGTTAAAATCCCTCTCAAACTTTTAATCAGGGGCAGTCATATCCCCTAGAATAGGGCTGGGGAACCTGTGACCCTCCAAATATTGCTGGATTCCAACTCCCATCAACTCCAGCTAGCATAGTCAATGGTCAAGGATGGTGGAAGTTGTAGTTCAATAAAATGTGTAGTTTCCCACCCTTGCCCTACAAGTTAGTGTAGTCACACTTCATTCCTATCCCATATAAGTCAATGGAGAACACAAATACTTCAGTAGCCACAAGTGATGTTCACTGTTGTGAGGAATCATACCAGCAAATATGACTTATCAGCATAGAGGTAGATAATTGCTAGCATTGCTAAATAAATTGTATTTCACATAGCATGAATAGCCCTTCATTAGTCTTCACCAACCTAAAATTCTAATTTGGGGGGTGGGAGTTGGAAATATAGGTCAATATCCAATCAGACACTACTGCTAACATCAATTACCCTGGGGTAGCATAAATTACCTCTCGTGCAACACCTATAGCATTAGCTGGTGCGATGGGATTCCTTAGAAACCCCATCATACTATTGCTGTTGCACCAGAGGTCCCATACGCTAGCATAAGATAATTTACATTAGCGTTATTGTACGATTGGATACTGGTCATAGTTTTAGTCAAGCAGTCACATCAGCATATTATGCAAATCTTGAGAGCTTCGGCTATTGGGCAAAATAGAAATGCAGTAAATAAATAAATAAATAAATCTAACATTTGAGGAGCACTTCACACTGCAATATTTTGTTGCAGATCCTACTTGTACCTCCATAAATCCATGATCATGGCACTATGGGAGAAAAATCTGCTTTGCTGTTAATATAATATTGTAAAAAATATTCTTAAAAGAAAACATTTGATGAACTTGAGCATTATATTTAGCAAAGAACAGGCTGAAAGCACACCACAATTTCCATTAGAGGAATGGTCATTGCTCTTATAAAGGTAAGCAGACTATATCATTTAAGCAACTGCCTGTGGAATGTGACCTTACAAAACACAACCATTATTTCCTCCTGGTGTTCTAAAAATTATAGCGAGAGCATGCATGGTGAAATTGCAAAGCCCATCTGGTATGGCTTTCAGCAAGATAACTTCTTTCTTTGTTATCTGTGATTATAGATCCTTCAGCCAATGAGCAAACCCTTTCTAATTAAGCCTAGGCAATTGACCATAATACATGAATGTTCACACCTGAAAGGTTATATCTTGCAGTATGCTAATGCCAGTCTGCTTTAGCTGGCATGACCCTTCTTGAAAAATGAGCACAGAGACACGGAAATTCCCTGTTAAGCCCTAGAAAAGCTTGAAATTGACCATAGTGATTGCACAATTTAACAGTCAGCATATTGCAATGGGAAGAAAGGCTAGAGAGGATTCTTTTTCCCAGAATATAAAAGACATGGAACAGAGAACTATCCCTCATGTTCATACACTGGGCAAGGCAGACCACTTTCAGAGTGGGTTTTTCAGATATCACTTTTACAGTACAATCCTAAGAATGAATTTGATCCAGGATCTGCCCTCTGTGGATGGAAGGGCTCTGGTCATGGAAGGTGTTGCTGTCCAATTTTCAAGAATCACAGACACACACACACACACACACACACACACACACACACACATTCAATGGGGTCTCCCATCCTCTCTGTGTAGTATTTTCTGGGGGCTAGAAGGGCTTCTATGGGGAGAAAGAGACAGAGAAGTTCTCTTCTACCAGTCCAGTTGCACACACCTAAATCTGGATCCAGCCCATTATTTACTCAGAAGTCCCATATAATTCAATAGGACTTATGTCCTAGTAAGTGTGCTTAAAATTGCAGCCCTGATCGTCCTTCTTACCTAATTGGTTGTTGTTTTTACTTTGCTCCTATTGGCTTCAATTACCCACACCCCATTTTAGAAGTAACTGAAATTATGACAAATGTCCATAGACATAAGTTTCATAATGTACCGATTTTAGAGCTAAGAAGAGAAAGCATCAGAATTTGAACTCAGATCTCCAATTAACATTGTAGCAGGAGTATATAAGGCTATGCAGATGTTGCCCATGAATACCAAACATAGAAGCAGGACTGCACATAGTGTTGTACCAGCTCTGCCCCCGATCTCCAAATATTTGGCAGAAAGTATGAACTGAAACTGGGTGAAGTTTTTTCAGCATTTTGTGCCTAGGGGAAATGTCCCCAGAATATTGATTCAGTTTTTGCAGGGGGGATAAATTCAAAGATCATCTTCAGGGGAGGGGGGTCTTCCCTTTTAAATGCAAGGTACTGAGAGTTTCTTAACTGGGGGGAAATGTCTTGCTACTGCTTTAATTGGCAGCTCAGCTGTCCATGCTGAGGCTCACTGGTGTTCCAAACTTCCTCAACAGAATGTCTCATGGGAATGACAACTTGTAGCCTTGGGACCAGGCTTGACTGAATACAAAGTCATGTTATACAATTTATCTCATTGTGCACAAAATAACCCCATATCACAGGTTATTATTACTCCCATTGTTGAGAAAAGTAGGCAGTGACTGTTTCCCAGGTTTCACATTTGTCAATTTATCTATCACTGTCCTGTGTAAAAAATAATTATATATATAATAGAACTGCTATAACAATGATTTTGTTTTCTTTGAGCACTTCCAATGTGTTCTGTGTATTACCTGTTAAACGCAGAAAGAAGCACAAGAATACTTAAGCCGCTTCAAATATGTAGCAACCCTAAGATGCCATCTGGCCACAATGTATCCCAGATAGCATCAAATTACCAGCATGATCTATCCAGAGTTAAGCCGTTTAAATGGCAATTCTATGCACCAGCAATGGGACCCTCCAGATGTTGGACCAAACACCCATCAGCCTCACTAGCGGCCAATGGTCAGAGTTGATAAGAACTGTAGTTCAACAACATCTGGACAGCCACAAGTTCCCCTCTCCTGCTATACACACTTACCTGGAAGTAAGCATCTTGGTAAACAATGGACTTACTTCTGAGTAGACCTGGGTAGGATTGCACTGTTAGGCTCTCTTGTGTGGGAGTACATCTATTTGAACTCAATGGGACATACATATGGGAGTGCACTTTTGATGGCCCGTTGATTTCAATGGGAGATATTTAAGCATGTACTTATGACTCCCAGTGAAACCAGTCACCTTTAAAATTCTTAATTTGGGCCCTATGTTAACAGGAGCAATTTCACCGTTTTGTCCTTTGCCATTCTCAGCTCAACCACTGCAGTTTTTTTTTTTTTTTTTTTTTTTTGCCATTTGCACTGCTCTTTCCAGTTTCTGATGTTAAAAAAATGATGTATTAGAACTAGAGGGCCTCATAGATTTTGCAAATTATTGTCTTGCACTGTGAGGCTTTGACCTTTTCAACATTTTGTAATTTCATTTGCTGCCTTGGTTATTTAGGCTCTTCCTTCGCTTGGTAAAATGAAGGCAACAGATAGGAATTGAAACAGATCATGCTGGGGAGAGGGGGAGTCAGAGTTACAATGATATACAATGCACATTCCCCACTTCAGAGGCAATGCTGCAGGGCATAATTTCCTTTGGATAACAGAACACAGGAGACTTATGGTGTCTTCATAGCATCCACTTCATTTGTGTACATACAAGTGGAGCAAAGCTGAAGCACAGGCACTAATTCTGCATCAGGTTCCTAGAGAACAGCCAGGTCCAAAGCGGCACTTCAGTTCAGCAAAACAGCATAGAGACTTGTGGCACCTTAAAGGCTAACACATTTATTCGAGCCTAAGTTTTCATAAACACTGTATACTGTATCCAATGCATCAAGTATTAACCTCAAATTGGCAGTTCTGTTTACATATGTGTTGGAAGCTGGGGAGAGGGAACGGAAACGTGAAAAGTGGCTTGATTTGTACATAAAAGTGGTGATTGCTTTAACAGTTGCCTTTCAAAAAATGTTGTTGGGTGATAACACAGACATCGTTGCAATGGTGAGCCAATTAACATATACAGTGTGATTAAAAAACAACATTGTCCATTTTCACACCACAGGAAATAGAACTGAATCTCCCGAGGAATTGTACTTCAGCAATTTATCTTGTCTTTGAAATTCCTTTGTCCAAGAATAACCACCTGAAGGTCATTCATATTGTGTCCTGGGAAGGTGGAATGTTCCAGACTCGTTCCGCCACTCTTTGTTGATTTTGCTGCAATGGACTAACACAGCTGTCCCTCTGGAAATCAATTCAGGTAACTCAAGATATATTCTTAGATTTCTACCCTCTCCCTCCTTTTCTGTTCATTCAAACTCCAAAACTGGTTCCAGGGTCAGTCCAAGACGTTTTGCTCCCTGAGGTGCTTTCCCCTAATTCAGGTTGTATAGTACCTAAAACTGGTCATGCTATTTTGCTAACTGAAGCAGAAAAACCTTTCTTGACACTGAAGTCAGTAACTGGATTTGAATGACATGATAATCCATGATGGGTTAAATAAACTATGATAGTTTATTTAACCCAGTGTGGGTTATCATGTCATCTGTTAGAAATGTTTTAATCCAAGGTAGTTTATTTGCCCAAAATAATCTACTCTGATAACCAATGGTCTGCAGAATGGGTTATTTATAACCCATCATGGGTTATCATGTCATCTGTCAGACATTGTGGGTTAATTTGCTTGCTTATAGAGTTGCATGGCAAGATCAGTTCAGATCACTGCTGCTGCTCTATTCTTCATGGACAAGAATGCTACTGCAGTACTGGGAACAGCTGAAACTGGATACTGTGGGGTAGGGTCATTGGGTGAAATGTACAACTGCACTTTAGTGAATGACCGAAAGAGTGCTACTGCAGTTTTAGGAACAGCTACTGCATGCTTGGATGGGAGGCCGAAATGGGCTTAAACATGATGAAGGAAGATGGGATACCAGTGTGCTTGGGTGAGAGGACTGCAGCAGGACAGGGGGTGGAAGGATAAGTCAAATCACACACAATAACCTAATAATATAGTCACCATAGCTTATTAGCTTGTTCATGTGGAGGGGCATTGTGGACTATTTTTTTAAAAAATAAGCTACTGTACGTAGTTTCTTAAACCATCATGGATTAAAGTGATGTCTGAACCCACACAGCATCCTGTGTTGTCTGCTTCACTCTGCTTAACAGTCGAGCTCTTGTTCTCTCTTTCTCTCTCTCTCTCTCTCTCTCTCTCTCAAACACACACACACACACACACACACACACACACTGCAAACATGTTAGTGAATTGCCTACTCGAAGGAACATGTATTATAGTTATTAAGAAATATCAATATTCTTCTGTCAAGGCCCTGACTGAACAAGCCATCCACAGCCACAACACTCTTATATTTTGAAAATAAATATTCAGTATTAGAATTATGATGTCACTGAAACATATGCTACTATAGCAGCTAGCAGGGGGCGTGCGCTAAATCCTATACTGCTAAGTATAGCTACAGCTCCCTTTTGCACTCTACAAACCGTTGTATGGTGGGCTGGGCTGTGGCAGTTCCTGTTTCTATTTCAATCGTTTTTATTACTTTAAACTATCTGGAATTTAATCTGTATTCTCAAATGGTATCTGGTTGTAGAATAAGAGCACAAAGTTTTTTGAAAATAAGACAAACCCAAGCCTGAATCTAGATCCCTTAAGGAAAGCATGGCTGGGAACAAACATCATATGGGCCTTATAGTTTATACATCACACTGTACACACTAGCAGAATCTCTATCTTACTCACTTCAGAAATGTCAGCAATGAACCTGAAAGATATGATCACAATATGTTAATCAAAAAACATATTTAACATATTTAAGGGCAGGATCTACACTACTGCTTATAACAGTTTATAATGGTTTTGACAACTGTTCAGGCCCAGGACACATTACGTATACTGTTTTCAAACCATTTTTAAAGTGTTGTATCCTGCTTGGTGTAGATCTGGCCATGAACATACATCTCATTCATGTGGTCATTTAATTTGACATATGGTGGTAAGAAGTCCCCTTATTTTTCTTTCCATAAGTACCTCATTCTATACTTGATGGTCCAGATTGGTTCTAGATCAGATGTGGGATGGGGGTCTTTCCGTGGTGGGCAGGGGTGGGGGATGAGTCACTATGCCTTCAAGGGCTTCCCTTGCACCAACTCTCTGCCTTCCAAAGGAAGCTGCTGCAGGAAGGACCGAGAGGTGGGAGATACTCTGGTAGCAATTGAACAGATGGGGAGAAAGCCATCACATTTAGTAATGGGAAGGTAGGGATAACTTGTTAACACTTCAACCCCCAAAGAGACATGGGGCTGGGTTGTTGGCTCAGTACTCAAGGCTGTGTGTGACTCCCCAACCCCAATATCTACACAGCCATCATAATTTCAGAATAGGATTACATATGTTAAAAAAAAAAACTTTGATAAAATATAACATGCTTAACATGCTAGACCATATTCCCATATTTTATTTCATTGTGCTAGTTCAGCACTTGATATAACATCTTCCTAGAACTTTATTTGTTGGCTGAACAAATTGTAGAATCAGACAGTGTTCATATTCCATTTTTTCTAACAAAGAAAAATCTAAAATACTTTCAGAGTCAAACATTAAAGCAGTTTCTAAGAGGTATGATCTAAATTGGCACCATCTTCAGAAAACTAAAGCAAGTCATCTAATTATCTCATAAAGCTGACTAACAGAGAGTGCTTCCTTGCAGTCACATGGACACTAGGAATGTGCAGTTTCTTTGGAAGTCATTTTTGTAAGTGAGAAATTACTTTTGATTTCCATGTCAGTGTTGCTTCCTGCAGCAACTAATGAATCCAAATTGTAAAGAGTTTGCGCCTAAAGCAGTCTCTCAAAACCACTGTGTTAATTTTCATCCAAAGCAATCTTGAGTGTGAAATGAAGCATCAGAAGGCACACAGAAAGAGCCTACCTGCCAGAGCCTACAAGAAGGATATTGTGGAAGGACTTAATGTCTACCAAGAAGGGATGCGTTAGTTTTACTTCTGATGACAGCTGCGCACAACTCATGGTTCCCCAACATTCAGGGGCAAGGGGAGGAGATCAAGGTCCAAATGTCCTCTCAAAATGCTCCACCCTATTGTGAACAGATTAATGGGGAGACACATCTCACCAAATTTTACCACGGGGAGGGAAAACTCTCCAACCATTTGTAATGGAGTTAATGATGACAGTAGCCGGTGGTGACATTTGCAGTGAACCATAGCATATATTCTTTGTTTTCCTAAGTTGTTGGTTTTTGAGGAGGTGGGCTAATTCTCTCTCTCTCTCTCTCTCTCTCTCTCTGGGTGTGTGTACGCGTGCACGTCCTGTTGTTAGCTGCTGCAGCATCACCAACAACTGTGTTAGCAGCCTGACCACCATTTTGCTTCCTTCACAATGTTCTGGACCTAGAACCATTCCAGGGTATTGCGGGGCAGTAAATGGGGGTGATATCATACACACAAATGGTGAGGAATATTTGGAGAAAATTCTGCAAATTGGCCTCCTTTTTCTAGGAGGGGCAGTGAGAAAAATAAAAATATTAGACATTTTCACAGAAAATGGTGTTTCCTGAGAAACTTCCATGTGCAGCTGTGTAAGACTCAGGGGCTGTCTATATGCAAGGAGTGCCCTGGGGTGGGTGCATGGTGGTGCTGTGTCAATTATATGATGCAGCAGCCACCTTGCACTCATGCCAGGACTTTACCATGAAGCTGCAAATAAAAAATGCAGGTCTTACCCCTAACTTTTTTTGCTTATCACAGCAGTATCCCACTGCCATATAGATAGTCCCTCAGTAAGCAGGTTTATGAAAAGTAATGCAGAAAAAGGGGTACAGGCAAATCAGTATATCAGCTCATGAAGGGATGAAATATCTTTCCATACAATTCCAGAAAATGTTTTTTCATTGCCAATGGGGAATTTTAGTTTGTTTGTTTCTTGACCCTGTGCTTCGAATTTTGTATAACTTTTATTTGCTTGCTTGTTAAAATCTTTATAAATCCCCTTTCTGACCACATGGGGTGCAAAGGTGATATTCAAGTTTAGAAACCATTTCATAACAAAATTAGATTAAGAACAGCACAAATCATCTGTAAAACCTCCAGAGAGTCGAACAAGCAAGTGATTGGACTCACTCCACTAAACACTTGTCCACATCCACAGGCTGAACAAGATGATCCATCAAAACTGGACAAGAGGATGCCTTAATCACACCCCAGGGTCTGTTCTCAATGTGTATTACAAGGTGGTGCTGGTGCAAGTGATTTTATCAGCAGTTATTTTGTAGTCTCATCATAGCAGGTTGCCAAAGCCTCCCCTTGTATACTATGGGGTCTAGAATATAATAATTCCTTCACCCCCTAATAGAATCATAGAATCATAGAATAGTAGAGTTGGAAGGGGCCTAAAAGGCCATCGAGTCCAACCCCCTGCTCAATGCAGGAATCCACCCTAAATCATACTTGACAGATGGTTGTCCAGCTGCCTCTTGAATGCCTCTAGTGTGGGAGAGCCCACAACCTCTCTGAATCACTCTGTGCTGTAATAAATAGCAGAGAACAACTTTGCTGCCATCACAACCAAGGACCAGATCCTAAAATGGGCTCTAGCCCATGTTTGATCAGTTCTGTCTTGAGTCTTCTACCTAAGTGCATTGTTGCCCAGGTCATTTCCCCAGTTATATGAGTGGGACTTATTGAAACTGAACTCCTGTAAAAAATACTGGAGACATTTCATGAATAGCAAATGATTTATGCATATTTTGGAATGGAAAAATCAGTGAGATATTGTTCTGTTTCTCCTATTTACATTTAATTTTTAAAAAGTTAATTTAAAAATGCAGTTTCAGCACCTGAATACTGTTCAAAGGGCAATATGATTAAAGTGACAGCTTTAATGTCCTAGCTGATTTTCAGGATCAGAACCACCTGAATTATTCACGTATAATTAATTGTATAGATAAGAGTTAACCAATTCACAGATTTTTCCACTTAACAAGCTATCTATCCTGTTGAAGCACTTCAGACCTGGAAGTATATTTTACTTATATTTTCAGTCATCACATCTCAGAATAATTTGTTCTTCCTTTTTTCTCCAAATACCCATTATCTAGTTTCAGCTGGGAGGCACAGTCTGGCCTTCCTTCTCAGCTCATTTCTTCTTTAAGAAATCTGTCCACTCATTTAGAGTACAGAGAAATTGTAAGCATTTTAAATAAGCTAACCTACCTTGACAGGTGGTAACACCTACTAAGGAATAATGGTAGAAGAGGGGAGTTGCCATAGCAACTATATCAGGTGTAAGTTGACTGAAACATTTAAAAGCTGTTTTTATAAATTGAAGAAATTCGATGAAAGTGAGAGCGGGGGCACTTTTAACTATGATCAAAACCTTTCTTAGATAAAGTATTGTTCAGGTCTTGATTGAGTTTAGTACACATATATGCACACATAAATGTCTAAGCCATAGCCACATTCTGTTGTGAGTGCAGGAGGGAGCACGGAATAAAGACACAGACACCAGGGCTTGGGTAAACTATGGCCTCTTTATTAAATAATGCTGTATCTATCCCTCCCTGGATCTGCACATGAAAGTGCAGGAATTACAACCTTAACTCAGGCCGCTTGCCTGTCTTTAAGGGTGAGTCACTCTCAAAGCAAGGAGTCAGAAATTCCAGCTCCTTACTTATGTGACACCATGTAAATGTGGGGAGACCACACCATGACACCCCTGCCCACTGCCATAAGGGACAGCGAGTAGGTGAAGGCAGTGCGGTAGGCACACCATATCCTGACACGTGAGCCGCATAGCCAGAGTGCTCACCGTCCCTATCTAAACAGTCAATTCCTGCACATTCCCTGCCAAAAACGGGGACCAAGCCTCGGCTTAGGTGCCCTTCCCCCACCAGCCCAGGAAAAAATCCCGCAGGCTCAAGTGCAGATCCTGCAGGAAAATATCATTTCCTATATCGGAAAGATGAACACCATCGGCTCTATATAGCTCTGGTCTACAAGGAACAATAGCAGGGTGTGGGATGACCCCTCCACGCTGACCCAAAAGAAACAATCCAATTTCCCTATTGACTTTCTTAACTGCCCTATTTAAAGCTTGGGCATTCCTGGCCTCATGCCAATGGTGCTGAGGCAACATGCTCGACCACACTATCCTCATGACTGGCCAGCAATTCCAGATAAATTCCATATCTAACCTAGCTTGCAAAATCAGGGCCTTCCATTTAAGAAGCCCCAAGTCATTGCCCCTGAGGTGAATCACCAACACCTGCAGTGGGCCAAACTTCTCTTCAGCCTGGAATAAAGTGTGTAACAGGCTGCCCCATCTCAAGCCTCGTCGTCCAACCCAATGAACCAAGGCCTCCAAGCCAAGAACTAACTGTGATCCCACAGCTGTCTGTGATGCTCTGCGGCTAGCCCAGAAAATCATACTGTGACCGCAGGCAAGTATTCGGGGAAGCTCCGGCCTCGTCACACAATCTGCTGAGAGAAAAAACTATTAACTTGGGCAATGGTGTGTACAATGCACATAAGACTTAAAAGCCCTAGAGCACCATCTACCAATGGCTTTAACATTTGCATCACCCATCCCGGCAGTAGCAGCCGTGGATGCGGCCCCTATCCTGAAGGAATGTGTTCCAAATTGGCAATCTGCGATGGCCATCGTGGCCAGTGCTTTCTTTGCCACCACCCAAAACTGATATTTGGTAAGTGGTGACTTGTCACTATGTCGAAAAAGAAAACTAGGAGCAGAACCTCTGGCAAACATAAATGCCTTTAGTGCAGCCACTGGGCAAATTTCCTTGCGCAGAGCAGGGGCAAAACCCATGGCCTTTCTGGTCCGTCTTAGACCTTCTAAGATTTATTTGCACCAAGTCGACTAGCAATTGGATATCGCCAACCTGCAAAGCCTTTCCCGAATTATCCTTCTTAGAACCTGCCAGAACTTTGCTAATTCTGAAGGCTCAAAAAAACATAGTTAACGCTGCAGCATGGTAAAGGTCCTGCTCAAAGAGAGAGAAACAAAAGGCAGCCCATTGCTCCCGGAGCCCCAATAGTATCTCTGAGGTGATAGGCCTGCTCTTATCAGGGAGAACAGGGATGGACCTTGTCCAACCCTCTAACATTCTCCTGATCCAGGGGTCAGCAGTGGAGTCCATAAACCCGTTGATCTTGGCCTCAAACGCTAAACCAGCCAACTTTCCCTTTATTGTCCTGGTAGCAACACCTCTGCGGTGAGAAACTACACAGTACTGCATTAGGTGATCAACAGGAATGGGCCGCAAAGCTGCCAGACTGTGAGTGCCCCTGAAGGCATGAAATTCCCTACCTGCACATTCATACAATACCCTGGTACCTGGGGCCACAGATCTCCTCATGGCTTCCATCGCCTCGGCTCTCCTAGATCCCAAAGCTGCTTGGGCATGGGATCCAGCTGCTGGTGAGCAGCTGGGGCCAACTCCCGAAATCTGGACATCTGGTTATGCGACAAAGTGTCAGCAACTCCATTATCCAGACCTGGAACATGGAGTACAAAAAGTATAATGTTGTGCTGCAGACAATGAGGTGTCATTGCCCTGACTAAATGCATAACCTGAGGATTCTTGGAGGACAAGGAATTAACCACCTGGACCTTGGCCTGGTTATCACACCAAAAATGTATCATTGAATCAGAGAGAAGGTGGGCCCAAAGCCAAATAGCAACAACAATAAAACTCCAGGAAAGTTAAATCATGGCAGATTCCGCCCTCACTCCAACTCAAGCGGCCACTGCTGTGCACACCAATGGTCCTTGAGGATCACCCCAAAACCATGGGAGCCAGACGCATCTGAATAGACTTGCATCTGCGCTTCCAACAGGTCACCCCGTTGTATTGCTCCAAAAATGACAACCACACCTCCAGGTCTGCCCTCATTTTGGCTGAGACCCTAATGCGATGCAAGGGATGTCTAGCACCCCTCATTGCTTCGCACAATCGCTGGGAAAAGGCTCTGCCCAGAGTGACCACCCTGCAAGCAAAATTCAGGTGCCCAACTAGCTCCTGAAGTTGTCTCAACGTGACCTTCCTAGCCATAATAACTGATTCAATCAGCCCCCGCAGGACCACTTCCTCTGGAAGACTGCAGCATTGTTTTATGGAATCGATCCATATACCTAAAAAGGCTAGGCATGTAGTAGGTCCCTCTGTCTTTTCCTGCACAAGGGGCACTCCTAGCTGAGAGGCGAGAGCCTCGAACACCGACATGAAATGTTGACATTGGCGGGACTGTGCCACTCCCGCAAAAAGGAAGTCATCCAAGTAATGGACTGAATTCCTGGAACCTGTCCTACGCTTCCAGGCCCACTCCAGGAAGGTGCTAAACTTCTCAAAGACTGAGCAGCTAATCAAGCATCCCATTGGAAGGGCCTGATCCATGTAAAATTGACCCTGGAATGAAAATCCAAGGAGATCAAAGTCATCTGGATGTACAGGTAAAAGGTGAAAGGCAGATTTAATATCACACTTTCCCATTAAAGCCCCCTTCCTGCACTGCCGCACCATGCGTATAGCAGTGTCGAAGGAGGTATAGTGGACCGTACATAATTTGGCCGGAATGAAATCATTAAACAAACTGCCTATAGGATGGGATAGGTTATGAATAAGTCTGAATTCTCTGGGAACCTTCTTGGGCACTATGCCCAAGGGGGAAACTCGGAGGAGAGGCAAAGGAGGATAAGCAAAAGGTCCCAGGACCCGGCCTGCCTGTACCTCCTTTCCTATTTTTTCCAAAACTACCGCCTCCATTCCCTTGATGGATGCCTGGTTTTTGGAAAAAACTAGAGCCCTGATACCTGCAAAAGGAATTCTAAATCCAAACATAAACCCATTTAATAATAATAAAGCATCTTCCCTATGTGTATAACTGCACAATAATGAGGCTAAAACTTCAACCTTGACTGGGTTGAAGGACTCCAGCCCTTTTGCTGAAGCGCCGGGATTGTGAGGCTTGAAGCCTTGCTGAGGTTCCCTTCCTCCTTTAACACCCTTGATGCACGGGCATCCAGAGTAAGGGAGAGCTTTGGCTATTGGGCAGTATGGAAATGTAATAAATAAATAAATAAATAATGGCTGGTGAAGAGGGGCAAAGGTACTTCATGACTGCCACCATTGAATGATGACTAAGGCCAGATCTACATCACATTGAAAGTGATTTGAAATGGTATATGGAATGTCTCATGGGCCCCAACAATTGTCAAGACCATTATAAACCATTATAAAGCAGTAGTGTAGATCCTGACTAAGAGTCAGACTGGGACAGGACAGCCCTTTAAGTAGATTTGAGGTGGCAACTTGTGACCCCTGAAATACAGGTTGCCTTCAAGTAGAGGATGGCAGCTCTGGCAGCTCTTCAAATAGAGGACTGCCCTCTGTAAAAGAGGAGACATGGCCACTGGCAGGTGAGATAGAGTGGCCCAGACAACATCATGCCATCACTCTGCTGTTAATGGCCACAGCAACTTCTGTGAGCACACATTAATGGTGCTGTGTTGCTTGGGGCCATTTAATAGTTTACTAGGATATTGGCCTCCCACCTTTGCTGTTGCAGCTCAGCAGTTGTGGCCATTTGCAATAGTTGCTTCCCCCGATTATATAGTTTTTAGAGGTATAATGGGTTTCACCTGTTGGAAAGTACAATCCAAAACTTCCTGTAATTTTCTATAAAGGACATTCAAGCCTTGAAGGTTCTGTATACTGTGCCTATTGTCTACTTGATTTGTAACCTTGCTGCTATTTTTTAGTGGATTTTCATGTAATGTCTTTTTTGAGATGATATTTAAGTATTAAAACTGTAAGTAGCATAAAATGAATGAAATATTGGCAGTGGCACTGTAATGGACATATTTTATGAAATACTCTAATTTACATAGTAGCGGTTCCTTCATAGCAATGAAACTATTATGTCATTGAAAGTACATAGGATATGACCATTGACAATGTCACTGAAACTGTATATCATTTCAATGGCTTCCAGCAGATCCACAGATGCTTCCATACTTATAAGGCCTTGCTGATTCCCCCCCCCTTCATATTGTCAGCAATAGAAATGCACACACACACACACACACACACACACACACACACACTTACAAACTCTACTGTGCCTACTGCAAAAGAGATGAGCATATTTCATTTACTCTCATATGCAAAATGTACATCATCATCATCATCATCATCATAAAAAGAATATATGCAGAAAAATACAGACTGCATTCTGTCTAAGTTTAAAATGTCATTTTTTGGAAACTGAAATGTTATTTTTATAGGAATTTTCTAGATCTTAGCTGATTGTTTTGTCTACCCCTTCCTAAATCTGTCAAATATACATGACAGTCACAATCATTCCATGTCAAGAATAGACAACATGATTCACCATCAAGAAACTTGTGTCTGTAAGTTGAGCATTGCTCTGAAACATCTGAAGCAGGGGCTCTTCTAGAATAACTGATTTATAATTGACAGCAAAGGGATGAGGAAAAAACATTACTGGGAGAACAAAGTACACATGACTCATAATTCAAAATTAGAGTTTATGTAAGTAATGCATTTATTTAGCTTATTGAAGGTGGTTATAGCCATTTTGAGCATCTGTGCATTTGTCAACAACTTTCTTTATATCCAGAGACTTTGACAACTCTTTTAAATAACCAGGATAGACAAGTTGTTGTTGTTGTTCAGTCCCTGTTCAGGTAATTTTTCATATATTGAAGGCATGAGAATGCTCTTATATGTAGAATTCTAGATAGATGAATGCTCACACCAGTTACAGATAATACCTGTAGTTCATAGAAAGCAACTTTCTATTTATCTATTATCCCATAATACTAGAATCCAGGGTCATCCCATGAAGCTGATTGGTGGGAGATTCAGGACAGATAAAATGATGTTCTTCCTCACAGGGCACATGGTTAAATTATGGAATTCACTACTACAAGATGTAGCGATGGCCACCAATTTGGATGGTGGGTTGGATAAATTCCTGGAGAGGAAGGCTATCAATGGCTACTAGATATGATGACTATGTGTTACCTCCAGTATCAGAGGCAGTAAGCTTATCTATACCAGTTGCTGGGGAACCTGGGTGGGAGGGTGCTGTTGTACCGTGTTCTACTTGTGGGTTCTTGATTGACAGCTGGTTGGCCACTGTTGTGAACAGAATGCTGGATGAGATGGACCCTTGATCTGATCTAGCATGGCTCTTATGTTCTTAATAAGGAGGAGGAAGAGGAAGAGGAAGAAGAAGAAGTCTTGGGTTTCTGCTCTTCTTCTAGGCATTTAATTACTATTGGCAGAATCTTTACTTCTGAGCTTTACATAATATCCCTGGTTTGTTTAGCTGATCTTGTTTGTAGCTGGAGCAAGTGGGCAGCATCTACAAAAACCTTACTCATAAATAATAAGCTAAGGTTTCCCAAGAAGCCAACCAGGCCTGTGTTTCGGCTACATTTTTGTGCAACCCATTTTTAATTCTATTACTTTTATTTCGTTTTGATAATTGTATACTGCTTTGGGGGATGTTCAGTTGAAATGTGGCCTATAAATGTTAATGTAAAGATAAGAAATAACTTCCAAACTAAGGATGATGATGAGATCACAACGTAATCATTAAGCAATTACAATTAAATAATTAACGTCTTTTGTCTAAATCCACTAACACAGCTACATCTAGAAAAAATCATTGCCATATAGTAATTCTTATTGACTAAATGTTATTAATAATTACAGAGCTATCCATAGTTTTGTTAAAATTTTCTGCTGAGTGCTAATAAGATGCAAATATGGATGTTAAGTTTTAGTTTAGTATTCTTTGCATGTCCCATCTAAGTATATTGTAGAATATTTATGTCTTTGATCTTATATGCACTTTAATATACACACAGAGATTTCTTGCATGAGCAGTATTCTGCATTTACTTCAGTGGAGAGGAAGCCTGGATCCTTTTGAATGAGTGAAGATATTCCAGCCAATGGCATGATTTGGTATGCCAGGCTACATGTACTTTTTTTAGAATTTGTATTTTAGTGTCAAAAGTAAAATGTATTTTAAATAGTATGTTGCATAAAGCATTGTTTCACTTTAATAGAGAAATGAGCCTTTTATGAAAATTTAGCTTTATGGAGGGGTCCTTTGCTATGGAAAAACATTGAGCTTTGATTGACATAACAGCAGTGGTATCTATAGGCATGTTAATTAATTTAGTAAGCAAAAGCAATGGTTGAGTGGCTTTGCTAAAATAAGAGGTTATTTTTCCACTGCCATGTAACATGTTTGTAGGAGCTGACTATGTTTCAAAAATGTGTAGTTATTCTAATAAGAAATTGAATTGGATGTACAAGTGTACCATTATTTAAATAATTTTCCAATGTTACCCAGCTCAAAGAAAAATGCCATTTTCTACACCAACAGAGCATGTAATGGCTTGCCATTACAAGTAAAGTTTAATTTTCACAAAGACTCCCTCCCTCTCATTGCAACCCATCTAAGACACAACAAATCAGCCTCTCAGTGGCATATCACTTGTTTTTACTGCAATTTGGGGAATTTTCATTCAAAAAGGATGCTTGTCTGTTAGGATGAACCTGTAATGAAGCAACCTGTGTGCATAATGCACAAGAAGGAAATCCTCCGTGAATCTATCATCCATTGATAAATGTGAAACATGTTGCCATGAGTAGTTGATATTGGTATGCATTCAGTTTGGAACAAAAGGATAACTGACCCAAATGGAACCAATTCGGTGCAAAGTTCATTCGTTTTGCTAGGGTGACCAACTGTCAGGATTTCCCCGGATTTGTCCTGGTTTTTGTTCTTTCCATGGTGTCAGGGGGGTTTTTCTATAATTTTCAATTATGTCCTGGAATGACACACCTTCCTCTTTATGGCTGCCATTAGCATGGCAGGAGGGAGTGACATGCTTTCTTGAGGCACATCATTCCCCCACCCCGAGCTCCAATTGAGGTCTTAAAGGGGAAAGTGGGTCATTCGTGGACATTATAGAAAAGGCCCCAATTGGAGTGGATGGTGGCGGTGCAGAATGAAATACTTTCCCCTCCTCCACTCCAATCGGGTTCTTTAAGGTGGAGGGGGAATAACGTACTTTCTGCAGGACTCAGAAAGCTGCTTCCACACACACACACTAGGTGTCCTCTTTTTTGGTTTCCCAAATATGGTCACCCTAGTTTTGCAATTAATGCACAGAGAAACAAATGGGACTTCCAGACAGGATTCATCCCATTCATTAGCTCTTTGTACCCTTCAACTCTCAGTAGGTGAGCACTTTTACCTTCTTTACAGATTCTCACAGACCATCCCGGAAAATGGGTGCTTTTTACAGTTTCTGCCAGTTTTCATGAAAAATGCCACCATTGCAGCAAAGCCCTAAATTTATAATGGATTTACATTTACCTTAGGCCTGGGGTGGGGAATGTGTGGCTTTCCTAATGTTGGTAGACTGGGGGCATGTCTACATGACAGGTTATTCCAGAGATCATCCTGGGATCATCCCTGTGCATCCACATGATGCACAGGGGATCCCAGGGGCAGGGAGGGATGATCCCTCCCTTTCCCTGGGATAACTGGGATGGCTTTAATCCCCACTTTTCCCATGGTCTCGGGATCGTCCCGAGACTGCGGGACATGTGGGCAGCCATCCCAGTTAAGTCTCATCTCCTCACGAGTAAATGCAAGGAGACAGGAACCAGGTAAGGGGTGTGAGGGGGGAGCGGGATTTAAAAAAACAAAACCAAAAAACCCCCTCACCTTTTTGATGGAGCGCTCATGCACGCATCTTCAAGAGAGAGAGAAAACACAAAATAGTGGGTGAGACATCCTCTTCCTCCCAGGACGTCACACACCGCATGTGGACTGAGGGGGAGGATCTTGAGATCACCATATCATGAGATCCTCCCCCTCCCCTCTCTACATCTGGGCATGCCCTATAACTCCCATCAGTTGTAGCCAGTATAGCCAATGGGGAGGGTTGAGGGAGCTGCAAGCCAACAATATCTGAAGAGCCACATGTTTCCCATCCCTGCCTTAGGCTTTGAATTAATCCATTACCCAAGGATTGCCTTCCTTTCTGCATAACATCACTTTATGTGCAACTGAGGGCAGTAGTAGGGTGGATACTCACATGCAAATGTGGGCAGAAACGGCTTCTAAAGAAGACTTCCTGGAAGACGGCCCTTGTGCCTATGGAATCCCTATCACTGAAGACTTACAAACCTTCTGTCAAGCATCTCCTAGAAACAATGCAAAAAGATCCTCATTTGTTCTAGCTTTTGACAGCTGTGTTAAGTACAGAACTTTTATTCATTTATTTATTACATTGACATGGAATTTTATTTATTTATTTATTCTATTTTAAATCCTCCCAATAACAAAAAATATTTGGGTGGATTACATGATAAAAGATATGGATGAAAATGATATGGATACCACAAGACAAATTGGCTAACAATTTGGATAGCTTTAAAAGGGGGGTTACACAAGTTCCTGGAGGAGAAAGCTATTGAAAGCTACAAGTCCTGATGCCACTATGCTACCTCCAGGAAGCTTATGTACACCAGTTGCTGGGGAACATGGGCAGAAGGGTGCTTTTGCTCTCAGGTCCTGTTTGTGGGTTTCCTGTCTACAGTTTGTCAGCCACTCTGAACAGAATGCTGATCAACCCTTGGTCTGATCCAGCATGGCTCTTCGTATGTTCTTATGGATAAAATAAAAATACAATGAAAATAGTAGCAATAATCAGCACAGAAAATACAGTATAAAATACATAAAAGCCATCATTTGCAATCTGCAGGCAAATCTAAGTTGTCAAATCTAGCATCTAAAATGCCTGGGAGAAAATGAATGTCACACCCTGGCACAAAAAATATAACAGTGTGGGTTCCAGGCAAGCCTTCTTGGGGAGGACATTCTATAAGCAGGTGCCACAGCCAACAATGAAGCCACCCACCTAATTTCATTCAGTACTGCACTCAGACGAGGTCTCCAAATAGGACCTAAGGGTAATATAGTAGAATGTAAGCCTATGCGGCAGGGTCTTGCTATTTACTGTTTTACGCTGTACAGCACCATGTACATTGATGGTGCTATATAAATTAATAATAATAATAATAATAATAATATAATAATAATAATAATAATATTTTAATTGGATATTTTATATAGATTATTAAATTGTATTTTATTTTCTTCAAACTTTTGGAATTTAGTATTGTTAAATCATTGTCTCGATCCATTCAACTGATATACTGGTAAATTTGCATATTCACATAAAAACTAGGCCTATGCATCGCCTCAGGCTGAATCCCCAAATCTGGCCAGGATCCGAGGCAGTACCGGGTCAGCCCAAGGCACCCCGAAGCCAAAGCAGTTTGGCACTGAAGCCTTGGGGCACCTCGGGCTGATTTGGGCTGATGCTGGCTTGCTCCCACCACCTGCTCAGAAAAGCTGGTGCAAGGCCTGCCATGAATCATAGAATCATAGAATCATAGAATAGTAGAGTTGGAAGGGGCCTAAAAGGCCATCGAGTCCACTGGACTCACCGGATTCACCTCCCTCTCCCTCCCTGCCCTCCTCATCCTGTCTGGTCACCTCCTGCCACTTCTGTGGCTTACCTTAAATCACGTCCTCCTCCCAGAGGGCAGGTACATAACTTGGAGATAGTTTTGGATCGAGCACTGTCACTTGAGGCTCAAGTGGCTTTGGTGGCACTGAGCTTTGGCTGTGCCCATTCCTGGGCAGGGACAATCCAGTTAAGGTGATCCATGCTCTAGTAAACTCCTGAGTGGAATACTGTAATGTGTTGTACATGGGACTCCACTTGAAGATGACCCCAAAACTTGAAATAATGCAAAATGTGGCTTCCAGAATTTTAATAGGTACAGTCAGATGAGATCATATTACATTGATTCTTAAAGTGTGCCTATTTGCTTCCAGGCACCATTCAAGGTGCTTAAATTTAACACCCTAAATCGCTTGGGATTCAAATACCTTAAGGAGTGACTCCCAGCCTATATCAACCTGCCTGTGTCTTAAGATCATCCGAGGAGGCTCTTCTCCAGGTTCCTTCGCCAGGAAAAGCTGGCAAAAAACTAAATCCCATTGACTGGTTTCAGTGGGTCTACTCTAAGTATTACTAAGTCCGGATCAAACGCATAGTAAGTACACATCAGTAATTTGTTTTATAGGAAGCAATAGCACATTGTTTACCTCACAAATAGCATTGTATCTGTGCTGATACTAGCTACACTGTGCTGGTACTGTGCATGCCATAGTTCATGTACAGAATATCCAGAGGCATAGGGAGACCATGACTGATGGAAGGGTGATGGTTGCCTCTCGATTATGTGGGCTAATTCATCATGTTATGATTTATAAATTAAAACTTTTAAATGCCATCCCTACATATAAGTTTTTGATTTATAGAATATATGTCTGATTTATAAGCCATAACAATAATTTATTGTTCAGATAACTAATGTATTGGTCAGGCGCACAATATATGGTACCCAATAGTTTCCTAAATTATGTCACTGATTTATCAATCATTTAAATGATTTATAATGTTGTAAATTGAACTGGTGGCAGGGGAGGGTGGTAAGCAAATCCAAAGTTAGACTCCGATCGCCTCCTTCCCAAAGGCTTCTCTTTGCATTTCTGTTTCCCACCTTTAGCTGTGAAGAGAGACTGTGAATTCTCTCCCCTGCTATGATGTAACCATGAGATAAAAGAGGTGCACGAGCTTCCTTTGCAACATGAAATAGTAGAGCATTGCAGAATTTAACCCTTGGAGGCATTCAATCAATTTAATCTTTCTTGCTTTCATTGTACCATTTTTATCCCTTTTTATTATTGTTGATGATGATGGTTCTTGCTCTTTATCTTTCCTATACTGATCTTCTATCCTTCTGCCACATCCACAGGAGTGATTCGATTCTCTGAGTACATTATGATGCCCAAATGGCAACAGCCACACACAAAGGGGAGGTATCACCAGATTCAAAAGTAACTCCAAGGCATGCAAATGTACAACCTTTTAAATAAAAACTCAGAGGGAGCGAACTTATGGCCCCTAGGCAGAGTCTGGGGGGGCATAGGATAGTTTGGGTTCCTGGATCCGAAACGGTGCACCACCAGGCATCTGAGCTCCCCACTCCTCCCCCTCCCCCTTGCATCAGGCATGGAGTGAACTCTGCTAGCTGCCTCTATGAGGTTGCAAAAGCAACTTTGGAGAAGAGGGAAAGGTGTCATTTTGGTAGGCAAGGAAAGGACTAGGGAGGTCACATCCCCAGGCCGGCTCAGTCTCTTTCCCTCCTGCTCCACAAGCTTTGGCTAGATGACTGAAATGCCAAAATGTCTAGCTAAAATGCAGAGTAGGAGAAGTACAGAAGCAAAAATCACTCCGCTGTTGTTGTTGTTGTTATTATTATTATTATTATTATTATTATTATTTATATAGCACCATCAATGTACATGGTGCTGTACAGAGTAAAACAGTAAATAGCAAGACTCTGCCGCATAGACTTACAATCTAATAAAATCATAGTAAAACAATAAGGAGGGGATGCAAACAGGCACAGGGTAGGGTAAGCAGGCACAGGGTAGGGTAAAACTAACAGTATAAAGTCTGCACAACGTCAAGTTTTAAAAGCTTTAGGAAAAAGAAAAGTTTTTAGTTGAGCTTTAAAAGCTGCGATTGAAGTTGTAGTTCTCAAATTTCTGGAAGAGCGTTCCAGGCGTAAGGGGCAGCAGAAGAAAATGGACGGAGCCGAGCAAGGGAAGTAGAGGCCCTTGGGCAGGCGAGAAACATGGCATCAGAGGAGCGAAGAGCATGAGCGGGGCAATAGTGTGAGATGAGAGAGGAGAGATAGGAAGGAGCTAGACCGTGAAAAGCTTTGAAGGTTAACAGGAGAAGTTTATATTGGATTCTGAAGTGAATTGGAAGCCAATGAAGACATTTCAGAAGCGGAGTAACATGGTCAGAGCGGCGAGCCAAGAAGATGATCTTTGCGGCAGAGTGGTGAACAGAAACCAACGGACTGATGTGAGAAGAAGGAAGGCCAGAGAGAAGAAGGTTGCAGTAGTCCAACCAAGAAATAACCAGTGCATGAACAAGTGTCTTGGCAGAAGAGACAGACAGAAATGATCGAATCCTGGCAATATTATACAGGAAAAATCGACAAGATTTAGCTACTGCCTCAATATGAGGAATAAAGGAGAGCGAGGAGTCAAATATAAAGCCAAGGCTACGAGCTTCCTTGACCGGAGTAAGCGTAACATCATTGACAGTAAGAGAGAATGAGAGATGAGGAGAAGGTTTAGGAGGAAAAACGAGCAATTCAGTCTTTGCCATATTGAGTTTCAAACGACGATGAAGCAGCCAAGCTGAGATATCTGAAAGACATGCCGAGATACGATCGTGAACATCAGGAGAAAGTTCCGGAGATGACAGATATAGTTGTGTATCATCGGCGTACAGATGATATTGGAGGCCATGAGATTGAATAAGCTTGCCCAAGGGCAACATGTATAAGGAAAACAACAACGGGCCAAGCACCGAGCCTTGCGGAACCCCTACTGAAAGGGGAAAGGAGGAAGACGAGCTGCCATTAGCCAACACGCTGAAAGAGCGTGATAGGAGGCAAACCAGTTATAGACAGAGCCACAAAATCCAAGGTCATGAAGGGAATCTAAGAGAAGATCATGATCAACCGTGTCAAAGGCTGCAGTTAGATCAAGGAGAATAAGAACGGAATAATGGCCTTTAGACTTGGCAGTAAGGAGATCATTGGTGATCTTAGTAAGGGCTGTTTCGGTGGAATGCAGAGGACGGAATCCAGATTGAAGTGGATCCAAAGCAGAGTTACTAGAAAGAAAGTCAAGACAGCGAGAGTAGACCGCCCGCTCCAGGATCTTTGAAACAAACGGCAACAAAGAGACAGGTCGGTAGTTAAACAGAGATAGCCTATCAAGAGTAGGTTTCTTGAGAATGGGAGAGACTGTAGCATGTTTAAAAGCAGAAGGAAATGAACCAGAGGACAGAGAAAGATTAATAATATGAAGCAAGGAAGGGAGGATAGCAGGAATAAGATTAATAAAGACACGAGAAGGAATCGGATCACGAGAACAAGTGGAAGGCTTCGAAGAGCGCAGTATTGTAGACAGTTCATCCGCTGAGACCGAAGGAAACGCAGAGAAATTTGCAGGAGGAACCGACAGATGAGGAACAGGAACTGGAAGAGGAGCAGAGCTGGCCAGATCAGAGAGGATAGTTTGGATTTTAGCATTGAAAAAAGAGGCAAAGTTATTAGCAGACAGAGAGGCGGGGAGAGATGGCGGATTAGGCTTCAGAAGAGAATTGAAGGATGCAAAGAGCCGCTGAGAATGCCTAGCATTTGACTGGATCAGCGTTGAGTAGTACTGCTGTTTGGCCAATGAAATGGCAGAAGAGAAAGAGGAGAGTACAAATTTGTAATGGACAAAGTCCGCCCTGTCCCTGGTCTTACGCCAAAGGCGTTCAGCTGCCCGGGAACAAGAGTGAAGGTAGCGGAGGAAAGAGGTGAGCCACGGTTGGGGTTGAGAAGGGCGAACTATCCGAGTTGTAGATGGAGCAAGATTATCAAGAGTTGAAGATAAGGAGGAATTAAAGGAGGAGACAGCTGAGTCCAAGGAGACAGCCGAAAAGACAGAAGGAATGGAGGAGGCTAGAGACTGGGAAAAAGCCTCATAATTGATAGATTGCAAGTTGCGACAAGAGCGAGAAGCGGGACGTGAAGGAGGAGGATTATGAGTAATATTGAAAGAAACTAGGTGATGATCTGACAACGGAAAGTGAGCAGTAGAAAAGTCCAACACAGAGCAATTCCGAGTGAGAACAAGATCCAGACAGTGTCCAAGGGAATGTGTGGGTGCATCAGACCAAAGCTTAAGATCATAAGAGGAAGATAATGAGCGAAATCGTAGAGCTGCAGCATCTTGAGGGTCATCCACATGAATATTGAAATCACCCAAAATAAGAGTAGGACAGTTATCAGAGAGGAAAAAGGACAGCCATGAATCAAAATCAGAGATAAATTTTGAGGACGAGCCTGGGGGGCGGTACAGAACTGCAACCCGCAGTCGCAATGGAGCGAAGAGCCTCACCACATGTACCTCAAAGGAGGAGAAGCAATGTGAAGATGGAATGGAAAGAGGCTGGAACTGGCACAAACTAGATAATAAAAGACCCACACCACCACCCCGACCCTCTGGGCAACTAGTTACGCCCACCTTAATAGGATCCCTAAAACAGCCCAATGAGGACTAGGCACATGCAGTGCCAATAGAATGCTGACTGACTGTGGAGAGGGAGAGGGGGGATGAACTGGAATGTCTGAAAGGAAAGACAGAGGAAAAGACACATAGATATAAAGGCACCTGCCTGTTCTTTCTGTTCTCCCAAGTTGACAGTTCCCATTCACTCCCTCTTTTGCTGTCTGGCATCTAGCCTTCTGCTGCGGAGAAGGGAAAGCATTGACAGCACCCTCCAAGTTCTCTCTCTCACACACACTCACTCACTCACTCACTCTCACACACACCATTTGTTGGAGGGACCACTTTTTCCCTATATTTCTGAAGTTTTGAGGTGAGTGCTGATACAGGAAGGTATCAGCAGGCTCAGGGAAAGCACAAGGTCTGCAGACATTCAAAAATTTATAGAAAAAACCCTAAACGGAAGGAAAGGGACTCCAAAATCTTTGGTCACAAAATGCAGGTCATCATCATCATCATCATCTAAAACTGGAAGACAGGGCAACAGAGGAGAGCATAGCTGTCTGACAGGAATACCGAACAAGAGCAGTATTTAGTTGCAGTTCCCACTTGTAGCCTTAGAACAGATCTGGGCTACTTGTGGCCCTCCAGCTGTTTTGGCCTGCATTTCCCATAATCCCAGCATAGCCAATGATGAGGCATCATGGAGGGCCACAAGTTGCCCAAAGATGCCTTATCATAATATTTTTTAAGCATTTATACTTTCTTATTGAACTGGGGGAAATAATCCAAAAGCTATTAGACACCAGAAGGTACAAAATATTAGTACTAACGGGTGAGTATATTTAAAGGTGGGCATAAGTAGATAAAAAACATGGCTATTAAAAATAGTTCTGGCTTTCCACTGAAAGCAAAGGTGATGTCTGCACTAACTTTAGGTACTATTGACTCAATGTGCAGGTCTTAGGATGGAGTGCAAAGGATGGGAAAAGCCCAAGTCACCATCTCTGCCCTTTCTCTCACCCTCTAGCATGGTGCTCCCCCCCCCCCATCACTTGTTAGATCATTCAAAGTATTTTCATGTAAAATTAATATCACTGGTGGGATTCCTTAAAGGCAGCTGGTGAGCATGTTCACATCTCCTTGGTGGGCTCTGAAACCCCATCTCCTGGTTCCTGTTTCAGCCCTCTGCCTCCTGCCAGCTTGCTATTGTGTGTACATTTTCATTGACCATGAGCTCCTCTTTCCTCTCCCTGGCAAATTATTTGACCCCCTCACACAGATACCAATAAAGACATGCTGTGTGTAGTGTTCCAACCCAATAGTGAGGATGGGGTGGGGTGGGGGAAGGTAGTTCTCCACATGTTTTGGACTTCAACTCCCAGAATAGTCAGGAATGCTGAAAATTGCAGCCCCAGACATCTGGAGATCAACTTCCTGCCCACCCCTGCCATAGTATATAGGTTTAATATGCAGGCCTTCTCTTAACCACTGGACTATAGACTTGAATGACTTGTGTCTGGAACGGGAAAGGAACATCTTGTTGCAGGTTGCTACTGGCTGTCTTCCAGTGCTGGGGAATTTGCATGTCTGTGATTTGAGAAGCCCTGGGATTTATGGCTTCAACCATTTTTTGTTGTCTTCCTAGCTGCTGGGAAATGGTTCCCCCTGAGAGAAAAAGCAGTGTAGCCTCTCCTTGTAGCCCCCTTGTATGTTTTGTCTAAGATGGAATAAAATGATGTTGTCATGTTATTGTAGGCTCTGTCATAGCTCTTTTCCACATTTGCATCACATGAACAGTGTCATGCTCCATTTGAGATTCCATCATCTATTCTGGGCAATGGTTCAAGCAAGGAGACAGAATGGCAGGCAGGCAGGCAACCATTTCAAGAACCGCCCAGGGAGCTTCGGCTTTTGGGCAGTATAAAATTGCAATAAATAAATAAATAAATAAAAAATAAGAACAGTTTTAGAGCTATATCCAGCACTTCAGGTACCAGCTTGATTTCAGGACCATGATTTCAGTACCATGGACAGCAGTCCTGCAGCTATGAAATGGGCAAGTTACTCCACCACTGAAAGGGTTTTATAGTCCAGTATGGGGAATGGAGTGGGAATTGGCCCCTACAGAAGTTGCCCATCCTTCAGATACTGGTTCTGGTTCCTCCTCAGACTCACTGTTGCTGGAGGCTTCAATCTTTGAGGGTTTCCAATCCTGGGCCATGACACACATAATCATATGAAGGAAAGATAGGATCAGGTCCCATCACCCAAAGCCCAACCTGCCCTCCAAATTCTGTGCATTGAGTGGGATATGGAAAACAGCATAAAGTTCTATGCAGATAGTTGTTCTACATGATTGGAACCCCCAATCATGCAGGCCTTTCAATCATATGTAACACCCATATGCCTGTATCTGTATATCTACAGGTTCTCTTTTTCACATATCTCTCTTAACACATGGATATTGGAGAGTAATGCAATAAGATCAGGGCCAAGGTTGGCAAGGTCCACTCCTTGTCCCCCACAATGCAATTATTATACAAACTAGCTTGATTTGTGAAGACCATTTGCATGTTAGTACTTTTTTGCTCAGTATTATACTTTTCCAGCTTTCCACAGGCATGTAGAAAAGCTGGGTGTGAGGGTTACTGAGAGTTCATTGGACTCAACCCTCCCAGCCACTCTCCCCACTCCCTCCCACTTTCCTGCCTGCCTACCCGTGGGACTTACCTGAGGCCTCCACACAAACTGCTTCAGCAATGATATGTTTCAATGCTGCAGCTCTCCCACTCCCTCCTAGCCACTCCCCCTGCTCCCATCTGTGTTGCTTAGCAACCCTACCCTGTGCCTGTTTACCCTGCCCAGTGCCTGTTTGCACTCCCTTCCCCTCCTTATTGCTTTACTATGATTTTAGTATAATGTAAGCCTATGCGGCAGGGTCTTGCTATTTACTGTTTTACGCTGTACAGCACCATGTACATTGATGGTGCTATATAAATAAATAAATAAATAAATAAATAAATGATAATAATAATAATAATATTCTCATAGCTCAGAACCTCCAGCATACAAAGTTCTTCTCATAGCTCAGAACCTCCAGCTTTCAAAGTTTCATGCCACACATTGCCTTAGATGATGCACACATAAAAACAGGTGTTATGTTTACCAATACCTTAATGTGGAGGCTTTGTCAGTATGTCATAGCGTGATTGGGGTACTATAAGTATAGCTGCTGGTACTGCTTCAATATTTCTCATTTCTACTAGCATTGTTTTGCTGTCTAGTTTGCTGCAGTGAGTGCATCAGTGTTAACTTGACCTGGTGATCATGCAACATAGCAGAATCATAGCATCACACTGTCTTTGGAGGGGGGGAATCCCTTCTTTCATTTTCTGAGAATTGGTCTGTCTGATATTATATGGCTTAGTCTGCCAAAAATAAATAAATAAATAAATAAATAAATAAATCCTGACATTGTACACTAGACATTTTGTCAATACTGTCATAAAGCTATCCTTTTGAATTGGAGCAGGCTGAATTACATTATCCAGAAACGTTATTGGAGTGCCCTGATATGTGTAGGTTGAATCAAGCTCTCATACAAGTCAAGGGACAAATTCTGATGTTTTAACAGAGTTTGCAAGCATAGTTACTTTTCTGAATGCTTTTCTTCCAAGATGATGGCACACCAGAGAAATTAAGTGAGAGAGCCAAAACCAGCCATCTGATATATGTACCCACTCAGCATATTTTGAATACTTCTGATCCAAGTGCTAATATTATGGTGATTGGCTTTGATGTGGGCTTTGCAATTCACACCACCACAATTAACATTATCCTAATTCTATACTGGTAGCAGGTATCTGTGATTGCTCATCCAAATAAGAAGATCCCAAAGGTCAGGAGAAGCACCAATCCAACATCCAAAGAAGTTATCCTTCCAAACCAGCTGCATCAGACTCATTCAGAATATGTCTCTTGATTCTTCTTCTTCTTTTTGCGCTGTTCTTTGAAACTCAAAGCTGAAGGGCAAAGCTGCTCATTATTCATGAGGACTTGTAAGCAAAATCATGACACATTGTACACATTGCCAGAGGAAATGTATTTTAATTGCTGAAAGTTGGTCCTCATTAATTATTTCCAGTGTATGGTGATGCCAAATCCTAGAGCTAATGTTCCTCTGTACAGGCATTAGCTTTACTGCTGCAAACTATTGCCATGGGCCAAATTCTCAGCTAGGTTAAGTCTGAACAGTATCACTGATATCCCAGAAGTTGCCTGTTAATATCATCATTTAAATCCCTCTATCGCTCGTCTTAACTTTTTCCTTCAAGTGTTTATGACCAAGGGGGGTGCACAGAGGCACCAGAGTGATTGTCACAAAAATGGTACAAACTAGGGAATAATTCTTTATAAATTGAACAGGGCAACTTTGGACTAAAATACTTGATAATCTATGTAAAAGTTTAGAATATAGTGTACTGCTCTCCAATTCTATTTGCAGATAAATGATAAGGGGCTAGCCAAGCTTAGAATGAACTTAGAATCCTTCCTTGTAAATTGGTCCCTCTAGACATCTTAATCTTTTTCTCCTGATTCTCAGCACATTTGACTGACTTGAAAACACTTCCAGCATAACATTATATACAAAATGTAAGGTGGGTATTCCAAAGTATTCTGAAGAACTTTTCACTGTTACTCTGAGGGATTTGTCTATATCACAGTTTATCTCCTCTGCAGAAAGCAAAATGGGTTCTACTAATAATGGATCAAAATAGGATCATCATTTGACTTATTGTATACAGCAAGATGTAAAATGCAGATATCAAACTAAAAAATACACAGGTTAGTTTTGGAAAATCAATTTAGATGAATGTGTACCCCGGAATGTGAAATATATCTTTTTCAGCTAAGTGTATACTGGCAGAGAGAACAAAAGAGCATGCCAAAGAAATATGGTCTGTAATTATAGGCATTTCTTGCTATAGAAATTTACTTCACGTGGCACAGTAAAATAGTGTGGCCCAATCTGCTCTGTTAGAGTAAACTATTGGTGTATAGGAAGGACGATGCAGAAAAGTCTCTCCATCATTGTCCTCCTTTTATGCACTCTACAAATACACATCTACAAAGCTATCATCTGGGATGGGATCCCTTATAGCTTCTTAGCCTGGTTGAAAGCAACCTTGATAAAATGATGGTGGCATCAGAGTATTAATTTATTTTGATTACTTTGTTTGTTTGATTGAACATTTCTGTGCCACACCTTTCAAAACAAAGTTTTCTCAAAACAGCTTACATTTAATATCATAAAATATTGAAACACACACACACACACACACACACACACACACACATTTCAATGAAAGCAACAGCATAAAGTAATTTCAGTCAGATAAAAAAAAAATATTACCTTTAAAAGTAGAGATAAATCTCCTTAAAAAATCAATTTAAAAAGTGGATTGAAATGAAAAGTTCTTTAGAACACCCTTACAAACAAACAGGGAAGGAGCTAAACTTATTATTATTATTATTATTATTATTATTATTATTATTATTAGCATTTATATCCTGTCTTTTTTTTTCTCCAAGGAACCCAAGGGAGTATACAATCATCATCCTCTCCATTTTATCCTCACAACAACAACCCTGTGAGGTAGGTTGGGCTGAGAGTCTGTGACTGGCCCCAAGTCACTTAGTGGGCTTTATGGCCAAATGGGACCTAGAACCTGGATCTCTCAACTCCCAGTCCAAAACTCTAGCCACTACATCACACTGGCTCTCCTGCACCACACTGGTTCTCCTACAGGAAGGAGTTCCATAGCTTTGAAAAAAAAGTACCACCAGTTGTGTCTGATAACTCAACTGATCTTAATGGTAGGCCTCTGTGACCAATCTTAAGGCCCAGGCAGGTTCATTTGGGTGATTACTTCTCCTGGACAATAACTTCAGGAGGGATTTGTTGTGCTGGATGTCTCAGAACTAATTCCCATTGCTACTAGGAGTAGATATTGACAGTGGTGGGGATCAAACATGGCAAATGCCTCTCCTCTTTTATAGATTTGCTCAGCTTGGAGCAAATTTTAACAATTGCTCAGAAAGGTGCTCAGCTTGGAGCGCTGATAGCCTCTTTATATGCTTTTTTATATACATTCATGTATGCATTTTACTAGCCTGAAATGATGCGACAACATGGCTTACAATATACGAAAAATTGAATTGTAGCAATAAAGCAACAATAAAATTAATACCATGTAAATTCATCCAAGCTAGATCAGAGCTACATGCCATAATTCCTGGTTTGATTTACTGCAGATTTTACTACAAGAAATTGCATTCTCAGTCTGGTACTTCTTTACAGTTCCTGTAAAAGTATAAAATGTGCTAGGAAGGACTTCACTCTGGGACTTCTGTGAATACACCCAAGAAGGAACACTTCCACAGCAAATGCACAGAAGCTGCTGGTACTGATGTGCCCTAACTACAAAATGTCAGTCAGTTGAGCTACAAAAGCAATATCTTCTAGATAAGTCTAGAAAAAAATATTTCCCCTTAAACTATGTGCACAATCCAGGCAATATTAAGCAAGAATAAGATTCCACTTATATCAATAGGAGGATTAAGCACCTGCTCAATCTCTCCAGCCAATTGACTTTGGTTTGATTGCTCCTCATGTTTCTGGCAGATATACAATAGCCTGGCTGAATAAAGGCCTTGCCCTGTCTGACAAATCAATCTGTTCTTGACTGTGCCAAACTACAGGCAACAGCAGAAGGCAACTGTGGGCATGTCAAGAGCTGCTAACTTCAGAGTTGAACTGATTACAATCTGGGAGAAAGAGCTAGGGAGATCTCAAGACCCTAACAGCCCACTGGCCTTAATCTGGAAGACAACATTTGATTTCTATCTAGCCTTTGGTTTATCTTTTATAAAAAGACACTTCTGCACATGGCCCATTCCTTAGAATTATTACATCCAGAGTATCATTAAAACACCATGGCTCACAATGTAGCTTTAAAACTGTAACTGGGAAAGGTGGAAGTTGACGCATATAGCTAAAGTGGGCATGGGCAACTTGTGGCAGTCCAGATGTTTTGACTTACAACTCCTCACTATTGGCTATACTGGCTAGAGATGATGGAAATTGTAGACTTAATAATCTGGAAGGCCACAAGTTGCCCATCTGTGACCTTAATATAGATATCTATTTCAACATTGGGTGAAAGGGACAGTTGTAACCAAGGGGTGTAATATGAATTAACAGAAAGACAAAATGGAGGAAAATAATGACAACTGCTGAAATAAGAATTAAGCAAGGGATGTTTCAACAAACCCAGGTTTACCACCAAATACATAATCAGTGAGAAGATGCACCCCATACCAGCTCTCTGATGAGCTTATTTGTTGATACATAGTAGGGTGTGTGTGCTCCACACCAGAAAGATCTGAGAACTGTGATCTTCCGCAGAGGATTTGATCTTCCAGAGAGGAGATCGGACGAATTTCAGAGTGGAGATGCACCTAACTGGAGCTTCTAATGTCTCTGAAATTATTTGACCATTTAGTGTGTGTGTGTGTGTGTGTGTGTTGTGTCTAATTGAAAACCTCCCAATAAGTAACATGGGGTGAGGTAATTTTAACAATTGATATTGACATCTGCGGCTAACCAATTAGGAATTGCCACAGCACTGTCCATGACTGTTTTCTCCTCCAATTGCAGTGTTTGGGGAGGGGATGCCAATCATTTTTCTCATGGTGTCTTTGATTCCATGCTCATTGGGGTTCTCGGTCCTCTCTGAGGGTGGACAAGCTGTGTACTTCTGTTGTGGCATTTATTAATTTATGTTTACTTATTTATTATTGTGCTAAGTACTTATCCTGCTGCTTAGTTTCCCTCTCCCTCACCATACAGATCAAGCCACGAGAGGTATCTGAGAGGACATTTGAGTTTAGACTTTAAAAATCCCCTATAAATCACTGCATGCAGGTATCTGCTCCAAACTTGATGTGCCTAAAGCCCTCTTTAAAAGCTGTCATGGTGCCAATTTTTATGTGTGTTTTTTCTTTAAAACTGAGGGAGCTGTAAGCATTTCTGTTAATTCCCATTGATGATAATGTAGTGGTTACCCAAAAATGGAATGGTTCTATGACAGGTAAATTGACAGGGCAGAGAGAGGGACCCACTCTAAAAATCAGGGAAGAGAATTGCCTCAATTAAGCTCCATCCCAAATTTCAGGGCACAGAATACCTACTCTGCACACCCCTAATACGTAGGTATTCAAATCTGATTTTTGCTTTCTTAGGTGTACACTTAAAAGCATCTTAGGGCACAATCCTATGCACATCTAGATGGAAAAGGAAGTCCTATATCTTCCAGCTAGTCATGCTGGCCTGGGGGATGCTGGAAGTTGTAGGACTTCTTTTTGTCTAAACATAAGGATCACATCCTTAGGTGTACATCTTTAAAAATGTAATGTGAGAAGAAAATACCCTGAGCTGAAGTAAGATGGGAGTTGTGTGATATGAAAAGGAAGAAGCAAGGCTTTTCCATAAAGTATGGATTATTTGGCTAGCAGGAATAATAAAAAATACAGGGTTTAATGGAGAGCAAAAATATAATGACCACAAGTGAAAGAGAAGGACACGCATTAATGAAGCACAAAAGAAAGTGTAGAACACGTTGAAGATAAATGGCAAGGAGAATTGCAGGAAACTCACAAGGATAATTGCTAAAGGCATCAAGCTGTTCATTTCTGAGAAAGAAGCAAACTAGAATCTTGCAGAATATTTGATCAAAACTCAGAAAAAAGAAAGCTGAAGGCCGTTCTTCAGTTCTGCAGAGTTTTCTTTACCATCTTCATGGCTAATACCCTTGTAGGGGTTAATGCAAGCACTTTGGATTCCTGGGAAATGACAAGCAATAAAGAGTGCTTTTGAACTTGAACACAGCAAAGTGCCTTTTCATTACCACAGCTAGCCCTCTCTGAGGTCAGGTTAAGACAGGAAGGCATGATTTGGCTTGAGATACAACACCTCTCTCGTTGCATCAACACAGTACACTTCAAAAAGCAATTCATCTAGTGTCAATGTGGTTATCTTTTACAGTTCCACGATATGGGAGGAATATGGAAATATATGGTATGTTGTTGTTTTTAAAGGAAATGCTTAAAAAGTCAATAAAAATGACCCAGAAGGCAGATAATTCTGCTTCTAATCAGATTAACTTTGAGCAACTGTCATCCAGGCTGTGAAAGTTGATCAACTAGTCTCAGAAAAAGTACTGTTTTATCACTAGCGTGTGGTATTCACTTTTAATCCTGACTGCTCATCCTGAAGTCCTATGGCTACTTGCTCATCTGCTGTGAACTTCATCTGCTGTAAAGTTTATTTGAATTACTAAGTATAACTTAAATGTGTCCACTTATCCTTCTGAAACAATGGACCAGGATTATCCAAGGAGTATTTTGTAATTTCAGATGATCCAAGGAGTTGGTCATTTAAGAAGGAAAGGATTGAAAAGATAATTTTACTTAATTCAATGTTATGTCTCCTCAAGATGTATATAAAACAGGGCTATGCACCACCTCGGGCCGAATCCCCAAATCCAATTCAAGGTGGGCCTATTTGGCCTGCCTCCGCCTGAATCCAAGGTGGTATTGGGTTGGCCTGAGACACTAGAGGCTGAAGTAGATAAGTACCAAAGCCCTTGGGGTGCCTTGGGCCAATTTGGGGTAGTGGTAGGCCGCTCCCTCCACCCCCCTCGACCACATGAAAAAGCCGATGCGAGGCTAGCTGTGAGTCCATCTGTATTCATTAGACACACCAGACTCACCTCCTTCTTTCTCCCTGGACTTCTTTCTCCTCCCTGGACACATCACCTCCCACCGGCGGTGGTGGGACTTACCTTCCTGTGCGTCCTCCTCCCTGAAAGCCAACCTGCAATTTAAAGGTAAGATCACAGGGGCTCTCTTTTTAAATAGATCTATGGCTACCAACTATGGTGGCTGTAAAGGGCTATTTCCCCTTGTTTGCAGCCATAATGTAAACTGCCCAGAGAGCTTTGGCTATGGGGCAGTATATAACTGTAATAAATAAGTAAATAAATTAAAATCTGCCTTCTGCAGGAATAGGTGTAGCTGGTGCACCAACATTTGGGAAGTTAAAAGCTGCTTGGGTAGAAACACTCCATGTTCAAGACCATATTCATGAACACCCCAGACTGTGAACCTGATTTTTCAAGGGGGTGCTACCCCATCCAAGCTATTCCTATGAATTCCTATGACTGGGTTGGTGAATAGGGAATTGTTCTGCTGACCTGGAACATGCTGTCTCACCTGCATTAAGCTTCAATTTGTTCACCCCCACTATTTATTTATTTAGAATAGCTATTTACCACATTTCAACACAATTTTTTTTCAAAGCCGTTTACATTTTAATAACATTGTTTGCAATCCCAGCAGGGGCAGGCTTTCACAGGTAGATATTCCATCCTGAACAAAATAACAGACTCTTTCACCTAGCATCTGATTATCTATGCAGGTTCTGTCTGTCTTGGAAAGCAACTTCCCTTTTGTTTCCATATCTTAATAATGTCATCCACAACATCAGGGGTTTGTGCACATTCCTTACTATGGTCATTGTAGTGCAAAGAACCTTCAAAGTCAAAGAGACATGAGAGCAAAAGAGTGTAGAGTTACAATTAATCAAGCTGTTCAGTTCTATTTCCAGAGGTCTGAATCAGAATAAATGTGTTTTTGGCTTACTTCAAGCCTGGAAGTTTGTGTTACCAGCAACAACTTTTCTGTGAATGGTCACTTTTAATAATGTGATTGTCACTGTCAGTACTTTCTACATTCAATTTCCCTCTGCCCTCACTGTTTACAATCCACCCCTCCTAATCATGTGCATTCAATAACATTTCATGCATCTGATGAAATGGCCTAAAATTTATGCCATAATAAATTTGTTCATCTTTAAGGTGACACAAAATTATCTGTCACAAGATTACCCCTCTGTAACTTGTCAATTTGGTGTACAGCAACTTGGACGCTGTGTTTATCTCTGGTATGGTGGACACATTTGCTTAGCTTACCACATAATGTTTTTTTTCAAAAGAAAACAAACCACATTTATCCCCACACATATGTCCTATTTAGGCATTTTTGATCTGTAAAGTAAAGTAAATGAGTGAGGAAGCCCTGCTGCCCTCCATCACCCTTTCCATCACCCACACATGGAGGGTGACTTTCTGAATGAGAGAGTCCTTGTCTAGATGCGGGGAAAGCCCCAGGGTGGCTCTGCAGTAGTGGCATGTTGTTTCTATGATGCTGCAGCCATCGCAGAACCATCCCAGGGAGTTCCTTCAATGATCCAAAATTAAAAGGTCGGGGGCTTACCCCAACATTTTCCTCTTCCAGCAAGGCGATGGCACATCCCCAGTCTGTCAGCACCTTCTGACTTTGCGTTGGAGGCATTATCTGGCCAATAGCGAGCCCTGATTGGTTGCAGGAAAGCCTCTGGCGCCGCTGACAGCTCCATCTCACTCACTCCACCTTGCCTCATATTGTGGGTCTCGCCCCTTGCTTACTGGTGCCTTCCTGTAAGTGCTGGCAAGGGCCCGGGCGAGGGACAGCGGCACCACACTGGGGGCCACAGAGCAGAGAGGCAGGGTTGCTGCTTCTCCCGCCGCCCATGTGTGTGTGTGTGTGGGGGGGGGTGACCCTGGTGGGTGGATCAGCCTGCATCCTCCTACTAGGCCAATGCCAGGCTGGGGCTGCTGCATTGTCCAGGCCGGGGAGTGAGTCACCTTGGCTCCACCACTGATCTGCCCAGTGAAGAGCCTTCAGGTGCCGACCAGTCCAGAGTGGACTACAGTCCACCACACTTGCACTCCTTGCCATGTGGACTACCTGGCAGGAGCCCAAGTGCAGGATAGTGGTGGCTTGATGTGCCAGGGTGCCCTTGTATAGACATGACCAGGGACTCTTCTATCCATGGAACCCAGATTTTCTATGGTTCCAAATCACATGGAGAGCCTTCACAGATAGGAGGAGCTCCCCTCAACTGTAGAAGGTTACAAAAAGTCACTCTCAACTGTAGAAGGTTACAAAAAGTCACTCTCAACTGTAGAAGGTTACAAAAATGACAATGAGGGTTAGGGGCTAGCACATTCCCCCTCCTCACACATTTACTTTAAACAGATCAATAGCATCTGAATAGGGATTTACATATTGTGATCCTAGCTCATTATTTACTCCATGTTGGTAGAATTTTCTTCTGTTCTGCTGGAAAATTGCTGATGCTCTCCTGAGGTTATAATCATGTCCAAAAGAGTTAAGTTTTAAATTACTTTGGAAGTCTTATGAGAACTTCATTTTAAAAAAACAGAACAGAACAAAATATATTGAATAAAATTGATAAATGTATGTTTTTCCTGTCCCACTTTTTAGTTATTGGTTTAGTTAGTATTTTCCTGTCCAAAATGAATTACCACCAATAGCCAGAGGGCAGCCAATTCTAGAAAAATGTGCCAATGGCCAATTGGGTTGGTGGCTATCAAACAACAAATGTTCTCTGATCATGTTCTAGGATCCCAGGAGGTAGGCTGCTGCCTATATATATATATATATATATATATATATATATATATATATATATATGCCAAAATAAATGAATTAGGTTGTGTTCCAGAGAACCATGAATTTAGCCATGTCTGATTGTTGGCTATGGTGACAAAGAGGATGAAAAAAGAGTAATTGCTCAACTGAAAATAATAAAGCTCTAATGGTGCCTATGATAGTCTCTAGCTGAAACAGAACTTTAGCACTAAAATGAATAAAAGGCCATTGTTCTTTTACTGCTGCAATGCAGAACAAGGAGAAGCCAACCACCACACCAGATATGAACCTATATCCACTATATAAGTCATATGAGACTTCATATGAGAATGCTGTTTTTATTTCCTTCTCTTCTTTTACTAGTTTTAGGGATTTCTTTCTTCATTTAAAAGGGTGATAATTGAAAGTACAGAGCAATAACAACATGTGCAGAGCCATGCTGGATCAGACCAAGGGTCCATCTAGTCCAGCATTCTGTTCACACAGTGGCCAACCAGCTGTCAACCAGGAATCCACAAGCAGGACACAAGTGCAACAGCACCCTTGTACCTATGCCACTGGTGTATATGGGCTTACTGCCTCTAACACTGGAGGTAGCACATAGCCATCAGGGCTAGTAGCCATTCATAGCCTTCTTCAGGAATTTATCTAACCTCCTCTTAAAGCCATCCAAATTGGTGGCCATCACTACATCTTGTGATAGTGAATTTCATAGTTTAACAATGTGCTTTGTGAATAAGTACTTCTTTTCATCCATCTTGAATCTCCCACCAATCAGCTTCATGGGATGACCCCGGGTTCTAGTATTTTGAGAGCTGGAGAAAAATGTCTCTCTATCCACATTTTCCACAACGTGCATAATTTTGTACACCTCTATCATATCTCCCTTTACCCCCTTTTTTCCAAGCTAAACAATCCCAGGTGTTGTAACTTTCTCTCATAGGGGAGTTGCTCCTGTCCCTTGAATTTTTTTGTTTCCCTTTTACGTACTTTTTCCAACACTACAATATATTTTTAAAGGTATGGTGACCAGAACAGTACACCATATTATAAATGTAGTTGCACCATAGATTTGTATAAAGGCAGTATGATACTGGCAGTTTTATTCTCAATTCCTTTTCTAATTATGCCTAACAGGAATTTTCTTTTTTACAGCAGCCATACACTGGGTTGACATTTTCATTGAGCTGTCCACCACAACTTCAAGATCTCTTTCTTGGTTGGTCACTGCTAGCTCAGATCCCATCAGGCTATACTTGAAGTTGAGATTTTTTTTGTCCCAACATTCATCACTTTACACCTGATTACATTGAACTGCAATTTCCATTTTGATGCCGATTCTCCCAGTTTGGAGAGATCATAGAATCATAGAATAGTAGAGTTGGAAGGGGCCTATAAGGCCATCGATCCAGCCCCCTGCTCAATACTTCTCACAACCCCTTAAATAATTTGGTGACATCAGCAAACTTGGCCACTTCATTCCTAATTCCGGATAATTTATGAACAACTTGAAAGCATTGGTCCCAATACAGTTCCCTGTAGGACCCCAATATTTGCTTCCCTCCATTGGGAGAATTTAGCATTTATTCCTACTCTTTGCCTTTTGTTCTTTAACCACTTACTGATATATAAGATGACCTCCCCTCTTATTCCATGACTGCTAAGTTTGCTCTGAAGTCTTTAGTGAGGGATATTGTCAAAAGCCTTTTGGAAGTCCAAGTAAACACTATCTACCTCATCACCCCTATATGTTTATTGACACTCTCAAAGTACTCTAAACATTTACTAAGACAGGACTTACCTGTGCCGAAGCCATGTTGATTCTTTTTCAGCACGGCTTGTCCTTCTATATGCTTACTAATTTTATCTTTAATAATGTTCTAAACCAATTTACCTGAAAAAGACGTTCAGTTAACTGGCCTGTAATTTTAACATGCAAATCTTATGCATGTTTACTCAGGATATAGGGATGTGCAAATCAGCGAAAATTGAGCTCACCAGAATTCTCCAAATTCCATCTCAAAGTTCATTCTGACTGGAGTCCATATCAGATGGAGAGCTTTGTTTTGTTTCTTTCCACATGAAAATCCACATGTATTTTTGTGCATATTTTTGCAAATACATGCCTCAATTGTGCATATCTTGGAAATGTTTGTCATCATTCTCCCATTGATTAAAGATTTTTCAAATGTACACATTTCTTGCATATTTTTTAAATGTATGCATGCTGCCGAACACCTTTCCCTCCTTTTTTTGGTCCACAAATCATATTGCAATCTTGGAAATGTCTGGAGTTCAAGCACAGATTGCATTTGTGTCCATGTTCAGTCCCTAAAGTGTGAACAGTGTAAATCCCAATAAAAAAAAATTGAAACAAAATTCTCTATATCCTTAATTAGGATGAAATCCCATAATACTTAATGTGGCTTACTTCCAGGACAGTGTACATAAGATTGCCACCTACATTTATTTTATATATTTTGATTGCTCTTCTTCTTGCTGTGATTCATTGGCCTAATTTACACCAATGCAGCTCTAGTTCTTAATGCCAATATTATGCATTTTGGACACCTTGTGTAAACATAACAAATAAGGCCTCAGAGATGTTTACTCGAAATTCCTATGTATTTTTACAATGAAATGTATTTCCTTCTCATATATGAGTGAAATTTCCATACACAAAGAAGTTAAATAAAAGAAATGTGTGTGGGGGGTGAAATCAAATTAATTTTGTTTGTGATCCATTTCCAGGGTATCTATGTGCAAGTCTTGTCGGGGAGTAAGTGATAGAACAGCTGCTTCGGTTATCTGCCAGTGATGAGCATTTCCCACAAGGTGGGAGAAGATGATATTGGAGGCTTGATGCTTTCTGTCCGTATGTTATTACATCACATCTTCTTAATAGTTTTCCTATTCCCTCACTTGGCAAGTGCTTCATCTCTCAGAATCGTAAGGGTCCTGTTTGTTTTGTTTTGTTTTTTCCTCCATTTATTTTCAAAATTAGACATCATTTGGCAGCAAAATACAAAAGAACTATCTGACATTGGTGGTGGTGGTTATTATTATTATTATTATTATTATTATTATTATTATTATTATTATTATTATTTCTAATACACCAGAATACAATTTGTCCTTTCTTCTGTATCACAAAGATTGAGTGGATGAGCTGGCTATTACCTTTCCCAGCTTCGACTGCCTGGCACATTGTTTCACACCAACATTGGCTGGTGGGTCAGGGAGAGATGGCTGCTATCCTTTGTGAACTATCCATTTCCTTAACAGGGAACTTGAATGTTTGTAGCTGGGGGTGGACCAGAGACACAGATTAGGGATTCTGCTGTAGGACTGAGCACCCTGCTGCCTAACAGTTACCTTCCCAGGTGAACCTAAGTGGTTTCCAGCATGATGTTAGAGAACCCCAGGACAGTAGCTTAATTATGCTGCCACAAGATGTAGTGATGGCCACCAACCTGGATGGTGTTAAAGGGGGATTACACATGTTTATGTAGGACATGGCTATCCATGGCCACTAGTCATGATGGCTATACATAACCTCCAGTATCAGATGTTTCTGTAGACCAGTTGCTGGGAACTCAAAGTGCTGTTGCATTCTTGTCCTGTTATGGGCTTCAGACAGGTATCTGGTGGGCTTTTGAGTGAACAATGTTAGACTAGATAAATCTTAGTTGTGATCTAATATAGCTTTTCTAATGTTCTTAGTTCTGGGGACTTTAACATTAATACAGGAATGACTTAGGCCTTTGCTAGACCTAAGTGAAAATCCGGGGGAGAGGAGGGGAGACCTCACATTATGAATAACGCGAGATCTCGCCCTTGTTTACACGCAAGGTGTGACAAGCTCAAGAAGAGAGCCATCATGCCCACCATTTTAAAAATTATTCTTAAAGAGGCAGGAGCGGTCCATCAATCCCGCACAAAGGTAAGTGGTTTGTTTTAATTTTACCAACTTTCCCCATTCCCCCACCCTATCCCTGATGGGCACAGCGCTCCCTATCCCTGATGGGCACAGCGGCTCCCAGCTCTGCACGAGTAATTGCGTGGAGCCGGGGAAAACCATGGAAATGGGCCACACACTCGTGGTCTCAGCCTAAGCCCGAGACCACAAGAAATAGCGGGCCCAAAGTGTAGGGCCTTATCCCAGGGCCAGGGAGGGATGACCCCCCCCCTGAGCCTGGGATCCCCTGTGCGTCATCTGGATGCACAGGGGCAATCCCAGGTATCAGCCTGGGATAACCCCTGGTCTAGCAAAGACCTTAGACAGACTGACTCAGGATTCATGGCTATCATGACAATCATGGTGCTGTCTCACTATATTATCAGGCCAATACATTCTGCAAGACATACTCTTGACCTATTTTGGGTGGGAGGGGGCATTTGGATTTGAGGTGGGGAATCAGTAATCCCATTGTCATGGTCAGACCATTTCCCATGAAATTTAGATTGACAGTGGCCATTCCTTTGCAGACAGGAGGCGGACCAATTAAGAGGTCTGTTCATGGAAATGTATGAAATCTGATGGATTCCTGAATGCTCCTGTAGAGTTTCCAGTTAACTTGGCTAGTGTCAACTGGAATGTTGAGTCTATCAGTACACTCCCTCCCACATGTCATTTCCAGCACTATTGATCCCAGCTAGGTGCTGGAAATTCCGCTGACTGAGCACGTGACAGCACATTATCATGTGTACTTTCTGACCAGTGGTGGTGCATTCATATTTCTTTGCTTCCAATACACCCTTGAGGAACTGATCTGGCTTCTGGAGTGGTACACAGAGCGACACAGTGGTGGTGTGCATGCTGCTGGTGTAACATTGGAAGGGCCATAATATGTAGCAGACTCAAGTTGGCTCCATTCTTGCAAGACAGAACCACATTCTATTTAGAGAAATGAATGTAAACAGTCACCTTGCGTTTCCTAGTATCATAAAATATTATTATTATTATTATTATTATTATTATTATTATTATTATTATTATTTGTATACTGCCCTATAGCTGAGGCCGTCTGGGTAGTTTACATAGGATAAAAACACTTAAAAGCAATATACAAAAAAATTAAATCACAACAACATACAATTTAAACCCACAAAAACATACAAACACAAACCCAGGCTAATTACATATTGCTAAATGCCTGGGATAAGAGAAAAGTCCTGACCTGGAGCTGAAAAGATAACAATGTCGACGCCACGTGGAGAGTGTGTCAGGGAGAGTGTTCCACAATTGGGGGGGGGGGCACCACCGAAAAGGCCCTCTCTCTTGTTGCCATCCTCCAAGCTTTCCTCGGTGTAGGCACCCAGAGGAGGACCTTGGATGTTGAGCACAGTGTATGGGTAGTTTCATGTCAGGAGAGGCAACATACATCATACTTCCTAGTATCATAGTTGAGCTCAGTCTGATTCATAATTCAATTATGAACAGCAATACAGTTTTCAAGATTGTGCACTTCGGTCTTAATATGAATTTCCCCATATCAGTGTTTAAAAAAACCCATAGTGAGTCTTGAAGGGGGAAAAATATCTGGCAGCCGCCTAGCTGCTTAGCATAAAAGTTTTAGTGACAATATTTCTTCTGTACACATTAATTGGACCCAGCATCAACTGCAGATTCCCAAGGGGGATCTTAACTGTAACATAATGATGCCCAACAGATATAGAATAAATATGCCCAGGGTTAAGACTCTGGAGGGACCTTCACAATGTCTACAGAAAATCATCTTAGTCCAGAGACAATGAAAACTCTTTGATAAAGCAAAATGCAACAAAGATAGCCTGTATAAAAGCAGAGTTTAACTTTAGACACAATTGAGAAAGGACAAATTGGATCCTGGTACATTTTGCTGTTTTGGCTTAAAAAGGGATAGTACATCATTATGTAACACAATATTTAGCCTGCAATCCTATCGCATTCCCCCCTTACCTTGGAATAAGACCCATTGAATTCAAAGGTACTTACATCTCCGTAGACATGTATAGGACTGCATTGCCACTAAAATACGTTAGAGGTGAGAGGAGAATTTCATGTTGCTGTGAAATGCCTGACCTGCTAAAGGTGAAAGGAACTTAGGGCTAGTTCTTATAGTACTTTTTGTATGAGGTATGCATGTATTTGTTTAAGGAAGAATATGTATAATAACCTATGTAGCCACAGAGGTGCATCTGACATTGTCTCCAATTTAGGTGGAGCAGTGAATCCATTCCAGGTTTTAGTTTAAAACAGCCAGACCTCTAAAGGAGCTATCCAAGAAGCTGAACTTATTTTGGATATTGGGTTCAGCACTTTGGATAGTTCCTTTAGAGTTCTGGCTGGTTCTAAGACCCAGATTCACAGTCCCACCGAAATCAGAGCCACCAGCCTCCACATTGGATAAAAGCTACTGGATACAATTCACAATTCACATCTGACCAATAGTATATTTCATTCATATCCAAGTCCAAAAAAGTATCACATAGAAATGGCATGGCCATTATATAAATTGCTTCAAGCACTTATTGAATGGATGGGCTATTCAGAAATACATAAATTAATTCTATCTAGCTATCTGGGCTTTTAGAAATTGTTTTTCTCCCAGCTAACAAGAATTGATTGGTGCCTTAGAAGACTGTACTCAAGTTATCTTTACACAATTAGGTCAAAGGACAATGAATTAGGGATAGCTCTAAAATCCGGCTTTAAATGTTGCACTTTGGTAGAACTGGATTTATGACTTACTACAATCGATTGGTGACAACCTGTACCAAATACTCTGCATCATTCTTCCTGCTCCCCTTAACCTTAGTATAGGACCTAGTCCACAATTTACCAAGTAAAGCAAATTATTACTCATTATCTGATAGAACTGGACCTCACTAAGAAACCAATGCTAGTTGAGTGGGAAGCTTTTGTCTCTCCAAAGCCTCTTTTCAAAGTGAAAAGTTTCTGTGAAGATGGCTTACAGGGATACCATCTCCTTCCATGTCTCTTCCTCCAAATGGTCTCCCTATTCATCTTTAATGTGCATTATGAGCTGGTGTGGCTCATTCCTCTCCCTTTTACTATGGCCTCCTACACTGGGCTTAGATGAAGAGCAAGTTCTGCTAAGTCTGAAGAAGTGCAACGTTGGAGGGGGCGGATCGGAGGATGCCCAGTTTGGCAGACCGTGAAACTTGTTTGTAAGTATAATATGATTTTTTCATGATAGTAATTAACTTTACCATGTCAAATGGATACACACTTGCAAACAATAATTACTTGCTGCTATATAGGTAGATTATTATTTTTAAACACAACATTTTGCAACATCAGCTTTGAGAAAATAAAGCTGAAGTTTTCCTAGTGTAACATATTTATTTAACCTGAACTCAGTTTGGTGTTTGGAGGATGGACATGGGAAGCTTGTACAAATATACTACCTATAAAAAGCAATTCCACTACTGAACTTAATACAGAAAGTTAAAACTGGACCCAATACCAAATGTGAATGGGAAAGGGGGTATAAAAATGAGACTGAGGAAATACAGTGGCAAAGAAAATCATGCAAACATAAAATGTTTGAAGATCCCTCAGGGTCCTTTATTGTCAGTCAAGTGAAAAATCTTCAGATCAATATAAGCGTGAACCAGAAGTCAATGAATGACTTGAGCACAGTGAGAATGCCATGTGAGATTTTGAGGGCAAGTGATAAATGTAGCAATGGCATTATGCATTAATTGAAATCTCTTGACTTGGGTCCCTGGCAGAACAGAAGAGAAATGCATTATTCAGGTTTTGAAGTAATAAAGAGATAAATGTCAATATATCTTAAAGGCACAGAGTTCAATCTAAGTAAGTGACTGAGAGTGAATATGAAAGTTTCCAGTCTGGTTTTCTATGATAATAAAAAAAATTAGATATTGGCTGCATTCCAGAGGAGTGTGATAATGCTTCTGGATGCAGAATGGCTGGTTTCTCTTTGCTTGGCATAGAAGATATGCATGCACAGCCTGCATACTGAATCATAAGCCGCTGCTGAATCTTGGGAGATGTGCAATGGGAGGAGAGAGTGATGTGTGGAGAAGAAAGAAAAAAGCCCTGCACAGTGCATGCAGGTCATATAAATGGGTTCTTTGGATAATAACTTTAACTGTGCTGATAAGTGACTGGAGGAGATAGGAAAAGTGAAGATGAGAGAACAAAGGCTGAGTTTACTTCCAGCTAAAGGTGATCAGTGTGGTGTTTTGCTACCACATCACCCTCTCCACCATGCAGTAATAGAGATCTGACAGCTGAAATGTATTTCCATTCACAGATTAAATATGTTCATTTATTTTTGGGCAAACGGGAAATTAAATCTAATGGGCCCATTCTGTTCAGTCTTTATTTGTCCCACAACAAATGTAGAAAGGAATTATTGGACGTGAATGGTTTCTGGACTATCATCCATGTCCATTTGTACCATTCATGGCATTTCGGTATATCTCTTGCGGCAGGATCTGAGTCAGAGGTGGCAGGAACAGAGATCAAAAGCTGCTCAGGGAGGCTGCCATTCCACACACCCCTCCATCCCCCAGAAGACCAAAACAGAGTTTCATTCCAAGGCATGGGGGGAGGGGGGTAAATGTTACAAAAAGGGGTCACTCCTACTTCTGGTTGCCATTTTTATCCAGTATTCTAGAATGGCCTGGAATTATACTATGTCTGGTACATTTCTGGTGAAAAAATATGGCAAGAAACTGAAAACAAGAATAAGCAATGAATTTTTTTTAAAAAAAATGCCTTACTTCCACGCCTGGCGCAGCCTGGGTCTCAGGAGGCCATTGTGGGTGGGCGTGGGAGAAGAGGCAGGGAGGCACGCCATACGTAGCCTCCCGGTGGTGCCAAAGAAGAGGGGAGGGGGAATCCGACTACATAAATTGGCTCTCCCCTCTCCCCTCTTCCTCCTTTTGGAAACACGACTCCCTCCCTCCCTGTAGGCAGTGTGGGCTTGCTGGTCGTCCTTTAGCCAAGTAGGGTTTTTTTGCTCATAATCTTTCATTGGTTATGAGGTTGTTTTGCCTACTTCACACTGTAAGACAGGCGGGGAGAAATAATTAGGTTGATTTGGTGTTGTTAATAATTTGGTCACATTTAATGATAGGCTGGTATGCACAGGTATCTTGAACAGGTTAGGGTCAGTGAGGATTCAGAGACAACGTTGCGGTGATAGTAATGCCTGAGGCTCCCCAACTGCAAGACCCGCAGCCTAGATGGTGGTGATAAGGGTTACCTTTGAGGCCAACCTTTCTCACCGACTTGGAGCGGTTGACATGGAAGGCCTCCCTACCCCAAAAGGGGAAGCCTGGGAGATGGTGAATGTTGAGGCGCCACTCTCAGGCTGTGAATATCTTGCCCGATAAAACCACAGCATTAGGCTGGATTAGAGAAGATGCCCGCTTAGGTTTTCCCTTTCTGCAGATCTATTAATAAATGTGGTCCTGTTTAAATCCCAATCTTGTGTCCGCCTCATTATTTCCCACATTCCACATTCCCACAAAAAGGTATGCTGAACTCTTTTTTAAAAATTCATATGTGCCTCCAAATTCACTCTCAGTTTCACCCTCCATGCACCCAAATTTGAGTCAAAAGTTCTCATTTGAGAATATAAAGAGTGATCTATTCCAGCAGGCCTATCCAGTGAAATTTTAGAATGTTTTAAGGATGTTTTAAAGATGTTTTAATCATGTGTGGTATGTTTTAAATCACTTTTTAACATGTATTTTATATCATGTTTTTATACTGTTTGTTTTATACTTTGAATGGTTTTAGTTTTTGTGAACTGCCCAGGGAGCTTCGGCTATTGGGTGGTATAAAACTGCAATAAATAAATAAATATTTGGCTCAACACTCATTTTTGAAGATTATAGGCAAATTTAGAAAATATCTCACTTGGGAATTTAGAAAATATGTCACAATTTCTCAGACATTTCTAGCATAGGAAGCCACATATACGGGCTACACAAATAGGACTGGACAAGATTTTCTTTCAGTTCACAAAGCATCAGAATTTGCCGTATTTGCAGCCCCAAATGCAAACAGGAGTGCATATTTCAGGAAATGCTTGCACATTCCCAAACTTGTGAACTCAATAAAAAAAAAGTATTTTTTTTGGTAGGGAGTGTCAGACCTTGAGCATCCCTAGTTCTTCCATCCCTATATACAAACCACACTGATCCTTATCAGCTGTGTAGACTGTAGGAATAGGAATACTATTGTGCTCCTGAGCCTGGAAATGAGGGCTATTAAATGCATCAATATTCAAATACATAGGTCATGGAGATGTAAACATTCTATCATGATCACTTCCAAATTATACACACACAGAATGTTAAGTTACACCCTGTTCTCATCCATCAGCCTATGATGAACATGAAGCTGAGCCCACGAATGTGTCTAGAATTTCAACTGGAGCCAGGTGCAAAGGATGTAGATTTAGAGTTATTTATTTATTAGTAATGTTGATAACTGCTAAAAAGCCATCTTGGCTTAAATCCTACAGGTCGGGGCCAGACCTCCCATGAGGCAGGATGAACCCATGCTCAGGTGATGGTTTGGGAGGGGTGCTGGATCATGCCCCACCCTACACTGGGAGGGCACCTATGGACATGGCTATCACTGCTGCTGCACCGTCCCACTTTGCTTGCTGTGGCAAATGCCAGAATGGGAGAATGGCCACCAGGGCTCTTTGGAGGACCCCCCACAATTTCTCATTCTGAGGACTTTCCCAGTGTGAGAGATCAAGCAGGGGGTTCTTCAGAGAGATTAGTTGGTTTTGCCTCCCCAACCAATCTGTCACTTTAGAACAGTTGTCAGTATGAGAGATCAGGTGGGCTCGCTAGAGATGCCACCCATCTGCTCTCCTGATTTCTCTCTCTCTCTCTCTCTCTTTCAAAGTGAGAGATCAGGCAGCAGCCTCTACTGTCCAAATGACATAACTTCCCAGGGAATCTCTAGCTTTGGGAGAGTCCTCAGAATGAGAGATCGGTTGAGCAGCCTCCCTGAAGAGCCAGCTAGGCTCAAATGTTGCACTTTGATGGATCCTTTCTTTGATGGCTCTCCAGGGCCACCTTACCCACAATGCCTCATTTTGAGAAAGGACGCTTCAAAATGTGGCATTCGGGTTTAAATGACTGCAGAGAGGCTGCCCACCCAATCTTTCATTGACAGGACGTGCATGGTGGTGGCAGTAACAACAATGGTCAGGCAGTGCTGATGACAATGGGGGAATGGCAGTGTGCCACCTCCTGCCTCAGGTGCTGGGAAATCTTGTGCCAGTGCTGCATCAGACAGGTAGTGTGTCAGGTTGTAGGACCACACTGAATGAAGTACAATGATTTCTCTTTAATTTTCTGCAGAGTGACAATGGGATCCAGTGTAGAGTCCTCTTGTGGAGACTACATTCTGACTACATCCCCAGAAGGCTAATAAAGCTCTAACAAGAGCAATGCTGAAAACATAGTCATAAAAATTGATACATTTTTTTTATTGTTGGGAGCTTGTAAAAGACTAAAAAATGTGTGCATGAATAAAGTATTGTATCAGATTCAAAAACACATGATCTAATGAGCGTTATCACTGAGGCGTTTTTTCCTGATACATTCACATTCAGGTTAACAGTGCATTTCTGCTTTAAGCATATGACATAAAAATGCTTCATTACTGTTAACAGAGTCAGCCGCCAGCCATGGTGATTATTTTGCTGTTTGAAAGAAAGCATTCTGTGCAGCAACTTCTCACCAAAGAAAGAATGGCAGGAATATAGTAGTGAAGGAGATTATAAGAGCCTCAGAGGTGACTTCATGAAACACTTCAAATGTCCATCCGGTCCAGCACTCTATGTCCATCAGTGGACTAATATACCCATCAAAATCTAAAATAGCACCCCAAATTACCACCTTCCCCTCCATAGAAGATATGGGGTGGAGGCATTTGTTAGGGATGCTAATCAGGATCTTACCATCTCTAGTGGCAGATCTCCCTTGAGAGTTGAGGGTGGGATCCACCAGTGACACCCAGCAAGGCCCCAAATGTCCAGAAAAGGATGTTTCCAGAAGGGGCAGGGGCAGGTTGTACCTCTTCTGGAAATGAGGATTTCCACTTGTTTTGGCACTTCCCCTAGAAGCACTACTTCATGCACGCACCACCACCAAAAAGCCTGGGCTGCTGATGCAAGGGACCTGTTGGAGCCTACCCTGAGTCTACTGTTTAGAAGAAGCATAACTTTGGAACTGATCTCATATCAGAAAATCATCGGAGAAGTGAAAACAGAATATTAGTAAATGATTCAGTGTTGATCATAAGCCCATAGTTCAGTGGTAAAGCACATGTTTTGCAAGTAGAAGGTCCTTGGTTCAATCCTGTATCTCCAGTTTAAAGGATAAAGTAGTATTTGATGTGAAAAAGCACTTCCTGGAGAGCTGCTATCAGTCAGAATAGACAATAACGGGCTAGAAGAACAAGTAGTGTGTCATCATGTAATGTGGTTTCCTATGGTCCTAAGGCCGCAATGATCAACCATACAAATCTATAGCTATAAACATATATAAGGGCAATAAATACCACTACTGTGTCGGAATGTCTACAAAAATTCACTTTAACAAACTTTCTAATAGATTTTGCTGGAACATTTGAGATAGCATCTTACTATTGCATGGAGCACTATCATATGGAATAACATTGTGGCTGTACTATGAAGCAACAGTGAGAGCACAAGAAAGAGAGATTAAAAGTCCCTGCTTGAGATATTAATGATATGTATGATTGTGAGACCAGCATTTCCTGCTTGATTAAAAATAGAGAATTTTAGAGAATGGGAATGAATCTTATTCATCTTTGTTGTTAGTCATCATAAAAAAAAAAAAATAAGGAAAAAAAACCACCAATGCTACTGACTTCTCATCATTCATAGCTGTAGAACAGCCATGGCAATTTGATGACGACAAGGAACATTTAGTAGAATGTTTAGTTAGAATATAGCTCCATTCAGCCTTTCAAAGTGGACATATGAAGTGGGGGGAGGAAAGTGATGTTGTGCATTTGAGGCCTCAGCTAGACCAGGCTTTATCCCGGGGTGAACCCCAGGATCGTCCCTGTGCATCCTGATGATGCACAGGGGATCCCGGGATCAGGGAGGATCATTCCTCCCTAGCCCCGGGATAGAGCTCTCCCCTTGGGGCCTGCTTTTTCCATGGCCTCAGGCTGAACCCGAAACCACAGAACATGTGGCCCGTTTCCATGGTTTGACCCGGCTCCATGTGATTACTCGCATGGAGCTGGCAGCTGCGCCCATCGGGGTTAGGGTGGGGGGAACGGGGAAACTAAATTAAATTTTAAAAACCCCTTACCTTCAGCGCACGAGTGTTCATGCGCTCGGTCTTCTTTAAAAATAAAAAAATGGTAGGCGTGATGCATCTCTTCCTGAGGTCGTAGCACCTCACGTGTAAATGGAGGAGGGATCTCACATTAATCACAATGTGAAATCTTCCCTCCTCCGTCACGGAACAAAAGGTAGGTCTAGCTAAGGCCTTAGTCTCATCCCCAACAACCCCATGCCTGTGAAAGGGAGTGTCAGACCTTCGTATGTTAAATGCTCTGAATGCATGTAGAAGCCTCTGCACAATGGATGTGTGTTCAACTGAATTAGTGCTGTGCCAAATCCTGCCACCTATTTTGGGGGATTTTTGCTCTCCATGTGAAAGAGACATTGTTTTTTCTGCCTCTTTATTATTTTACTTGTGAAACATGCCAGCACAAGATGCTACAGAGAGTGTCTTGTCAAGAGCTTCTGAAAGCTCTTTCTGAACTTTCAGAAGACTGTGTGACTCCAGTAGGCATTCAAGAAGAACTCCTGGGCTGCAGAAGGTTTGCAAAGAGTCCTGGGCTATTTCAGGCAAGAACAAATGGAACTTTTGGAACTTTTGCTCACCTCCCCCAATTTCTTTCACCAGAGTTTTCATTTCATCCCTATCCCCCACCACCCAACATGCTGAAAATGGGAGAATCGAAATTCTCAGCACAACACTAAACTGAAGGCACCTAGAAGCTGCATGGAAGCTTCTCATCTGAACATGTGTAGAAGGCCCCTTCACACTGAACTCAGGGGTGTTGCATGTGGCCCCATAGCCCTCTTCACATCTTCATTCTGAGTGCCTGAAGAGAGTTTATCTTTCACTTTTAATCTGACCAATCCATGATATGGAAATCACTCTGAGACAATGAACACTGAGTTCACACATGACACCTTTGCCATTACATTTAAAAGCAGAATTGCACTTTAAAGGCACAATGAACAAATATTGATTTCCTTTAAGTTCTTTTATGTCTTTTTCTTTTCATCACAAAGCAGTCACCTCCTGTTTATCTTTAGTGCTATTGCTCATGTTATTCAAAGTAGACTCCAAAGCGTGACTCATCTGCACTAATATTTTTGCCAGCTGCTTCTTCAATGTGGTTGGCATTTAACGGGCACTGGCCCTCTGTCTTAAAATGATACTAATGTTTCCAGAACAGCTGTGTCACATTACACCTTCAACTGGCACATAAATTAAAGATTGCCTTCTAGTCCCTCCGGTGGTCATAAACAGTCAGTTTCACCCAGATTACATCAAGATGCTGATGGTTGTTTTTTGTTTGTTTGTTTTAAACAACCATCATTATTGAGTATTATTGTTGTTATTATTATTAGAGTTGGAAATGCTTTTCGGGGTGATCAACAAAACTTAATGACCTTGTCCCCCCAAAGTAAAAAAAGAAGTTGGTTTTTATTTTATTTTATTTTTCAAAGCAACAAAGAACATTTTTTTGTAATACAGCAGTTCTCAGTGTAAAAATGACCAGACAATGTCCTGAAGAATGCACTCTTTTCTCAGCTACAGCTCATCCTTCAACCTAAAGGCGAATGGTACCAATTAGGGATGTGCTCCGCTCCGATTAGGAGCGTAGAAGCAGTAGCGGATTGGCCTGCTCCGCCTTACCCAGAGGCGGAGTAGGAGCGGACCGCGGACCCCCTAGAAGCAAGGCGAAGAGAAGCGACCATTTTTCGGAGCTCCGAGTTCAGTCGGAGCGCTCCGGTCGCCATCTTGAAAACATTTCGCCATAGGATTGCATTGCGGCAAATAATCGCGCATAACTACGTTGTTTTTGAAGCTATCGTTCTGGAAATTCTTGTGCACAGAGAGTCGTGGATGGGGGTCATTTTGAGACCACTCTCACCTCTCTGCGTGCTGTGGTTCACGTGCAATATTTTTTTAAAAATCGGGTCAACCGCGGGGCTCAAACTGCGTTTCGGCTTTTCGCCCATAGGATTGCATTGAGGGAAAGAATCGGGGATAACTGGGGGGGGGTTTAAGCTATCGTTCTGAAAATTCTTGTGCACAGAGAGTCGTGGATGGGGGTCATTTTGAGACCACTCTCAACTTTCTGCATCGTACGGGTCGCGGGCTAGAAGTTTTTTAAAAATAGGGTCAACCGCGGGGCTCCGTTTCGGCTTTTCGCCCATAGGATTGCATTGAGGGAAAGAATCGGGGATAACTGGGGGGGGGTTTAAGCTATCGTTCTGAAAATTCTTGTGCACAGAGAGTCGTGGATGGGGGTCATTTTGAGACCACTCTCAACTTTCTGCATCGTACGGGTCGCGGGCTAGAAGTTTTTTAAAAATCGGCGGGAAAAATACCTTTTTCAAAGGGCTGAGGGGCAGAGTCAGCTCCCGGTCATGATGATCCCAAAGTTGGAGGAGGGCATAGGCAAAACAGGTAACTTGGGATTCTGGGAAACTTCTCTTTCTTCATCTGAACGGGCTTTTCCCCGTGTTTTTTAACACAGTAGCCCCACCAAATGCACAAACACAACCTGAAATCATATACTAAGCCAAGAATAAGAGATAGAAAACACAGCACTGCTCCCCACCCTAACCTTGGTGAACAACTGAATCGATGTGGTGCAAGGGGATGAGCTCCCCTAGGGCATCTCATCGTGGACGTGCCCCCACTCTCTCCTGCACTGGAAGGCCATAGAGCCTTCCAAAGAGAGTAAAACGGTGGAGCAATGCCTATCATGAGTTGAAGTGAATGGTCACTTTTCAGTGGTGGAGCAATGCCTGTTATGAGTTGAAGTGAGCGTTTTACTTCTTCTCAGAGCTGTTGGTGGCTGTCTTGAACTGGCAGCTACTTCCCCCTCCCCCGGGCACGTCCCCCTATTGCTGGTAAAAGACAGATATAGCCTTTTTTTTTTAATTCTTCTTGCTGTTTATTGAGCAACACTGCTGCTTTTAATTCCACCCCTCCTTTGTTTATTGATTGATTTATTCCATTTTCTATGCATTACTGGCTTATCCTTGGCTCCCTTCCTTATGCCCCCAGAAATGCCAGCTGCATGCCTGCCTGCCTTCCCTCCCTCCTCCCCTGCCCACCTCGCAGGGATGTTGTGTGTGGGGTGCCCGATTTTCAAAAATTCGCCAAAAATCAGGGGATGATGGGATTGCCTTGAAACTTGGCGTGTGTGTGTATACGCCCATGAGGTGTCATGGTGCCAAACGTGAGGTTTCTAACTTCAACGGAAAAAAAGTTGTTTACTTTTTTAGCTTTCAATGCAACCCTATGGGGGGGCAAAAACGGAGCTCCGGATCCGGATCCGGAGCTCCGAGCGGAGCGGAGCGGAAGTGGGCGGAGCGGGGGCGGGGCGGAGCGACCCGCTCCGAAAAATGGCGGATCTGCAAGTGAAGCGGAGCGGGGGGTCCGTGCACACCCCTAGTACCAATCAACCATAGACTAGTCCAGATTCATACAAACCCAGCTGGCCATGTGTGAGCTGTGGGTATTCATCAGGTTTTCTGGACCTTTCCCTTTGAATAAGCCAAAGGCACAGCCATTTTTCTCTTGACTTAAGCAATACAGGGTAGTGGGCGGGGGGAGTCTCTTTGCACCAGTTTGGGTGATGGGCAAAATAATCCTAGTTGGCCCATTGCTTGACCTGGTTGTGCTTTGCTACATATCAAGGGCAGATGGATGGCCACCAAGAAACATCCATTGGGGCATGGCCCTTCCCCCTTACACATGGACTGCACATAGGCACAGGGTACAGATGTGTCCTTGTGTTCAGTTCATCACCATCCATCTGGAGCCAGATGCAATGGCTATAGGGTTGAGGGGAAGGAGCAGGATTGTGACACAGCCCTAACCTTGACTCACTTTTTTCAATGTTGGAGATGTCACACAGCTGATGCTTCTTTTGTTCATATGTTCTGGAAATGTCCAATAATTGCCTCCTTTTGGGAGGAAATTAAAAGATGAATAAATTTTGTATTAGAAAGCTCTTTAATATTTTTGGATGTACATGTCATCTTAAATTACTTATCGGCTTCTTGGAAAATAACACACGGTCAACGTAAATGGGTTTTTCACACCCATTTGACCACCAAAAGACGGAATCTACAACATTCCTCTTAGCCAGAACTGTTGAGTTACTTTCAGGATTTGTGTGTTCCCCTGTACCAATGTTTTGTCTCACTTGCCTGAGTTATTCAGAGTGTTTTGCTTAGCAAGCACATTGCTAAAATGTACATACTCTTAACTGGGAAGACACTGTAGCTTGGATTATATGGGCCTGGTGTGTCTGCGCTGTGGCAGGGAGTCAGACTTGATGGCTTCTTCTAGTAGTGATTTTATAATTCTAAAATCAGTTTAGCTTGTTCAGCCAAGTCTTGGGTCAAATTCAGCCTTGTTAGGAGATCAAAGTTAAAAGATGCTGCAGAGTCAGTAAGTATTTGAGCAGCATCTGCGTTTCCAAATTGCCTATTTGTCAATAGCTGTGAAACTCAAAGCAAATTATGATTATGGAATTCTTCTCTACATTTGTAGGAGGCAGGGGACTCACCCCTCTTACTTCTCATCTTCATTTGATCCTATAAGAAAGAGCCTGCTTGGGTTTCATCTATTGGGTTTTTTTCCTACAACAATCACAACAACTAAAAAGCCCTCAATTCCTTTTTCAGGATAATCTTTTCAACACAGACAAGTCTTCTTGCTGTGCTGCTTGTAACCATGATTGTTTCATATGTAAATGTTTGGCTGCTAGACAATATTCTCTGCATTATATGTGCAGTATATATTCTCAGTATATTCTCCAAAACTTTGACTTTCTATACTTCAAAGCATTTTTGAAAAGTGGCTATTTCAGATGGCTGCAATTAAAAAGTGCTGCCCAAGTGCAGTTCTCACACATTTGAAGTTGCCAGGCTCAAAGCTGATTTATACATTTGGAAAAATCACACAAGATTGCACCATTTTAAAATAAATCTGGGAAACTGTATGGCTACGGTCGCAATCCTCTGCATGCTTACCTGGCACAAAGCCCCATCTCTGTGATTTTTTTGAAATGGTTGAGGTCCTCAGTGTGAAAGGTGTGTGTGTGCATGCGTGCACACATGCACACACACACACACACACACACACACACACACAGATTATACTCATGCACATCCCAAAACATTTTGGGAGAATAACTTAATTAAAGTTATGCAGGTGACCTATAAAAGTAAACTTGTTTGAAGACTGAGTTCCAAGCATAGAATTTAAAGTCTAAATTATTCCATTTAAGTCTTAAGTAATGACCCAATCATTATTAAAAGATTTATCCAGTTAAAAGAATATGTGTGATTTTGCATTAATTCATTACAACTTGCAGAGAAATAGATTTGCCTCTCCAGTACCTGTAGAGTGACAGCTTGAATAACACTAGATAATCTGTCGCCTATCATTTTTAATCTTATTATTATTCATGAACTTGCTAATCAAGCTCAATTGTTAATATGAAATATTTAATTGGTTAATGTTTTATTAATACCTCATCATGAAACATTAATAGTGACCTTTTGCTGATGCAATAGTTAAGGTCTTATTGCATCCAGCTACTTTCCTTTCCCCTTGATAGATTTTGATGTCACTGCCTTAGTTGTGGTAATGGAATATCAGAACCGTAAAGGTGACAGAGAATGAAAATTATGGCTCACACTTCCACTTACCAGTTTCAGAGGAACAAAGTACAGCTGACAGCCTGAAAAACACATTAAGGAGGAATGTTTTGTATGTGTGTGTGCATTGTGGGCTTTCCCTCTGGAGAAGAGGAGGCCAACATGATTAACTTTCCACAACAAGTCTCCAGCATTTACTCCAGCTTAATGACCTGCCAATGCAAGATTCAGGAGGCACGCAGGACTGAACTGTGAAATGGCTAAAAGTGCAATTAACTAAAGCAATGGTAACAATATGTGGGGGAGTTGGGTGAATTACAACAGGAGTTGTAATAAAATGTGTGTAGGTTGTCAAAAGAAAAGCACAAAGGCTGAGCAACATAAATTTTGTCATCATACACAACCAACATTCTGCTGGGTGCCCATCCATTGCATACGAAATAAGTTTTTAATCTTATCCAGTGATGCAAAGCTGATTACATGTTTTGCCAGGAACCTACAATATTATATCAACATTCTAAAACTGCTCGACTCAACTAACTGCTCTCTCTCTCTCTCTCTCTCTCTCTCTCTCTCTCACACACACACACACACACACACACACACACACACACACACACACACAGAGCAATTAATTTTCTATTTCTGCACTTTAAATATGATTCTTTCCCACATTTTAAAGTTAAGAAATATCACATCTTCTAATCTTATCTGGTGATGCAAAGCCAATTACATGTTTTGCTAGGAACCCCATAATATTATATCAATATTCTAAAGCAGCTCAACTAAAAAAGAAAAAAAAATCAAATCTTTTTCTAACCTTAACATTTTTATTAACTCATGAGAGCCACCCTGCTACACAAACTACAAGACAGCATTTCTGTCACATGGTTGACCCAACTACATTTAATCACAAAGTAATAATAATAATAATAATAATAATAATAATAATAATAATAATAATAACGTAAAGGGGCAGAGTAGAAAGTCCCCTAAAACCACAATATTTTGATGCGTTGCTCTAACATAAACAAATAATTGAGATGTATCAAAATATATCAGCACACTCATCAAAGCCTGACTGTGGCCATAGCTAGACCTAAGGTTTATCCCTGGATCGTCCAGGGGTCAAACCTGTTCATCTAGGTGACACACAGGGGATCCAGTGCTCAGGCAGGAGCGAACCCTGGATGATCCCAGGATAAACCTTAGGTCTAGCTGTGGCCTAAGTCTGTCATACACCCTCTGACCCGATAGTTCTTTCTTCAATCCCATCTTCATTATCTCCTCTGTGGTCCAGCTCCACTCTATTACTTGCATCCCATTTAATTATACCATTTCTTTTCTCTATACCCCATAACTTTTTCATTTCTTTGTTTTTCTGCAGTCTCAGTTTTGAGATATCCATTCTTTCCAATTTTCCCCCCACCACTCCCTCTCAACAGCCTAGCAGCTGTATTTTGAACTAACTTGAAATTTCTGAACAGTCTTCAAGGACAGCCCTACACACAATACATTACAATAGTCAAAAGTAGCTCCACCACTGTAGGACTATAGGAAATTCACTATCACAAGATGTGATGGCAATTAGCTTAAAAATGCACAAAATCATGGAAGAGAAGTCTATTAACAGTTATAAACCATGAAAAGGGAGCTCCAGTATCAGGAGATAGCATAACTTTGAGTATTAGATGCCTGGAGCCAATACCGAGGGTTGGTCCTGCTTGAGATTTGCAAGAAGCATCTGTCTGGACATAGAAACACAATTCAGGGTAAGATGAACCTTGATGTGATTCAGTAATTTCTTATGTTATTAGAGATTGGGCCTGGTTAGAACCATTCTAATTTTAGGCAACCAATTGTTGGGCCATATTATTGTATATTCTCTAGGGGCCAATGGCTAGTTATTATATATTTGTAATTAAAACTTGAGTTGTGGATGTAGTATCTCTGACAAATGTAAAAGGATAAATAATAAAGTACAGAGATAGCTCTCCTAATGTCTTTGGAAATTGTTTCCCCTTGCCCGTCGCCCCCCATCTCAGCATTGTTTTTATTTACCTTCTGTATTTCCTATAATAAACAGCATGAAATTTCTGAGTGCTGCATGAGAAATTTTCTTAAACACTGAATTATGTTACACTTCACTTCCCTTTGTCACCAGAGCCTTCCTTAATTGTCAGCCTAAGTATGTGCTAAAATGCAGGCTTTGTGAATTTAGCCACCATTTAATTGGAGCAATTAACACTCTTCCAAAGGCACAATCATATAGAGGCATGGAATGAAGGGTGCTGTGCCAACACTAGTCACAGCAACAAAACATCAGTGGGCAGATTCACATGATTCCCCGCAAGGGTGGGTGGCCAGAGTAGATTGCAAACCATCCTGCAACCCATGGATTGTTCTAGGGTTTTCAAGGTGGTTTGTAAACCACTACATCCGGCCACCCTTGCTGCGTTTGTACATCGTGACAACCCATGGCCAGTGAGGGTAGCTATGCTACTTAGGCAGCTTAAGCTGCACTCTCAGAGAGGGAAAATAAGCCACTATGGTTTATTTTCCCTCTGAGATCATACCAACCCTGTCACTACTTCCTATACTAAAATCACAGCAGCCAATAATACTTAGAACAGTTCCTATCAACAGATTAGTAGTTGGAAGACTATAATGCGAAACTGAAGTAAACACATTAGAAGGCTGAAATAGGAAACAATGGGCATTGTTTGGGGGATGACACCTGTGCTATGAAGAAATCTACATTGATGCAAAACTTTACACACATGAATATATGGTTTTACTTTGTTTTTGTTGCAATGGATCTGGCTTTGCTGTTGTATTACCACATACCTTTATGAATGCTGTGCCCAGGTGTTTATGTTCAAAACTTTTATTGTTGGAAATTATCAGCTTCTTATTTATTCCAGGTATGAATCCTATATCATTCAAAAAACCTATACAATATATGCTATAGAACTTGATGCTATTAGGGTAGGCTGAAATATCTGGAGGGCCAAAAGCAGACCACCCCTGTTTTAAAGAGTTGGGACAATTCCAAGGAGAATTCCTGGAGTGTAAGTCAAAGCAGATGAAGATATGACCTCTAGGAGAGGTGAAATGGCAGGAATGGAAAGATTATCCAAGGTGGACATTTATGTGGCATCAGTTAAAGCCAAAAGACAGCTGTGCTGGACTATATAATGAGAGAATCTGCCTTCTTGTCACATTGAACTATTGTTATTAGGATGAATTTAGACCAACAGGCGTGTTTCATGCAAGACTTGAAGCAGAACATGACAGAAAGAGTACTCTTATCTCCTGCAAGGCACGGGATTCCCCTTAGAATCATTGCATCTATAATTTAAAGACAACTTTCCTATGGTATAAGAACATTAAGACTGCCTTCCAAATTCATTTGCAGCACTGCCGTCATAAAGGAGAAACACATTTGGAAAAATAACTTAAAAGGCTCAATAAGCACTATTCTCAGACCATCAATATTCCCTATCTCTTCTTGAAGGCTTTCTCCACATCAGTGCTCTGCAACTGCCTAAATTATGGAACACATGTTCAATGAAATAGATACATCTGAAACAGTTATTTTCATACAGATAAGTTGTGTTGTATTATATTCAAGGGGCAGTGGATTGGTGGAGGAAGGGACATCCATTAATTACTTGTGGTTCCTGTTCAGCACAAATTGTTTCCTCCCCACTCAACACCCACACACTTTTAATACACTAAATATAACTTTTGAAGTGGTAGATGTTTTGCAGTGAAACGTAGTATGCCTGGAAAGTTTACATAGCTACAGGACTTTAGGAATGGTCTACTCTCATGTATAACCTGGATAAGGTCCTATTCCCACAGCTATAACCATAAAGAGGTTGGTGAAGAGTTTCACCCTGTTAAAAGTCATATGGGAAAATCCAGTGTTTTACATATGAACAATATAGAATGTTGTTTATTCCAGAGATGTCATTAACCCTATGGTCTGCTCTGGTATCCATATACAAGCTATTGAGTTTTCACGGGGACTTTTAATTATGACACATTAAAGGTTTCCCACAAGGAATTCTTTCTATCTCAGGGAAATCACATTCTATAAGCATTAAACACACAATATTTTATTGAGGGGATAAATACAATTATTCCCTCAGTTAGTGTATGTCTATTGATATGTTTATGTCCCATGTGGAATATGTCTTGATTATGTGGGTTCAGAGCTTGATAGGACAAATGGATTAATGCCTACATCTTATCTTTCTCATTTAAATTGGGTTCTTCAACACCCACAGTGTTCTCACCCTCTGTCTTAGTCTGGAGGTCCTGATCCTGTCAAGTCCCAGTCAAACCAGATTCATGGGTTGTCATAAAGTCACAAATGGGTCAGGTTAACAGTTCATTGTTTATAAAAGGATGCAGAAAGAAATGCAAAGAAAATTCATATGTCCATTCAGCAAATCAGAGCAGTCCTGTCACAGCTGATTGTCTTCTTTGTTCTCCACAGTACATGAGATGCCACCTCCTTGACCAACAGATTTCTCCAATGTGGTAATGCATGTTTTCCCTTTGGAGTGAGACCAAAGAGCAAATCCATCCAGCCTGCTGGATTTTATAGGTGTCTCTCCTAAGTTTCAAAGGATGAGATCACTTCACATAGGCCAAACAGTTGTGGCTGTACCTGCTTGGTACCAATTAAGACATGTGAGAGGTCTACTAAAAGCTGCCCATTATAGAGGCCTACTTGGTTACTCAAATCTATGCAGGTCTCTATGCATTCAAGTAGCATATAGAACACAATGTCAGTTCAACACCTGACTCCTCACCATTTCTTCCACTGTAAAACTCACTACACCTTCTTCCAGGGGTAGGCAACTTGTGGCCTTCCAGACATTTCCACCTATATTTCCCATTGGCCCTAGCCAGAATAGCCAGTAATGAGGAACGATGGGAGGTGTAGGGCAAAATATCCAGAGGACCACAAATTGTCCACCCCTACCCTATGCAGGTATGAGATGGAAGAAAGGCCAGAAAGTTGCAGAACATTTTCTCTGATTCTTCTGCCCACTATGCCAGAAATGGTGCCAGGAGCACCACAAATATCAAAAAGCTCATTACTGTGGAATGACTAGATGGTGAGCATAACCAGTAATTAGTGTTGATAGATACTTGGGATCTTCTCCAGATCTCACATCAATCCAATTTCTTCTGTTTACTATTCACTAAAGGTGGCCAAATTATTGCACAGTTAATGTAATTGAACTGTATTTGTTTAATCAACATAAACACTTGTGACAGGAGCCTTTAGTTCTTGTGATGTCCCTGACAGATTCTGTAGGTCTTTCCCATAATCCTAATCACATAGTCTATCAGTCACAAGTATTTGCTCCCTTGGGTTGTCAGCAAAAATGCCAGGGAATGTGATCTACTAGGCACAATAAATTGCATGGATGACAAGGTGCACAAGTTTTACCACTTCAGCAATATTTTATTAATTTCATAAAGTCCTTGGACTAACCCATTCAACTGGACACATTTGAGAGCATTTGTCCTGTTGAACACAACAATCAGCAGTTCCATGCAATTACACTGGGTATATCTTTTTCTCGTCATACTCTTTATTAACAAAAATTAAGTTGGCTGGGGGTGATAGCAACATCCATATTTATGTTTTCTTCAGCATCCATGAGAACTAAAATAGGCAAAAAGTATTGAGTTTTCTTTCTATGTTGTAACAAGGTCTAAAATAAACTAGCTATAATTAGTTGAGCAAGATAGGCAACATTACTGTAAGAATAAATGTCTACTGTAGTAGATTTTTCATTCATTTTTACAAATATGATAAATGAGCACCAAAGAGACATCTAATAGCAGAATATGCAGGAATCAAATCTTTGTTAATTCTTGCTAACATGGAGCCTTTTGCATCCATTGCAGCCCTAATTGTGTGCACAAGATGAAGTCTCATATGATCATAGCCCTACAAGAGTCACATCCGAAGCAATATATTAGATTGTTATAATATTTGGATATTTACCCTATAATCTGAATAACTCTCATCCTTGTGAAATCAACTAGCTTGCAATATGAATAATGCCATATGCACCATGACTTGGCATGTTGGACAGATCATCACTTTCAATAGGAGACTGTACTGAACAAGGTATTACTTATAAAATGGTGCCCAGGATGCAATGCCATTTTAGCTGCTAGCTCATGTAAACAACATCCATGTATTTTGTCCATTCTGCAGTCAATCGGTATTATCCAGGAAACCTTGGTGATGCTGGTACTGTATCACAAGTTGTTGCATTGCACTAGCACATGGAAAATTGCAGGCACTACATGTGCAGGTATCTGTTAACTCGCTATGGCTACTCTCTTTGTGTGTGTATGTGTATTGTGTTTTGCTTTTTTGCTTTTACTTTTCTTAATTACACTACTATTGTGGCATAAACACAGTATCAATAGATCTAATAGAGTATAACTGGCTTTTGCACATTAGTCAATTAAGATTAGAATAAATTTAATCACTACTACTGCTAACAAACCCATCAGGACAATATGCTGTTGTGTTTAACAATCCACTGATGTACAGGTAAATTTTGATATGCAGGAGCTCATCATGACAATCCCATAGCCACACCCCAAGGAGAATCCATAGTCATGTCTTCAGGATGAGAAGTGGGGAGGGAGCTGGAGAGAGAGAGAGAGAGAGAGAGAGACTGCCTTTTTAGTATTTAGTACACAATCTTATGGATTTTGTGGATAGGATTTTGTGGATCTTCCTCTCTTCAGGTAGAGAAGGAGACTTTCCTTTAGAGCCTCCTCACAGTAGTGGTGGAAAGATCTGCCCTTGCTCTTCCAACATTGGTGCTCTGATGGCAGAGAAAGCAAAAGGGGGCAGTTGTGAGGTGTGTCTGGGAGGAGCAGGGGTGGCTTTGGATCCATTAGATTTAAAGTCATCCTATTTCCTGGCATGTCTCAAGCATGGTGGGAAGAGTATGCCAGCTCTGGGGCTGGAATAGTCAGTTTTGCTTTCATTGGGGTCCACTAGAAAGGAAAAGCTAAAAAGAAAATGGGGAAGTGGCTGACAAATGGGGGTGTGAGGAAGGGAAAACACCTCCATCCCTTCTGCCCTACTTGTGCTAAATCCAGCATGGCTTTGGATTTAGTGGTTCATTTTCCACGGATACGCCCTTCACCCACCCATTAGGTTGCTGGCTCTGTTATACTCACAGGAAGTAACACTGGATAAAAATTTCATCATAAAACTGAGACATCCATATCAAACAAGCAAGCAAACAAATCACTAATAAAATCTCACTCTTTGGGGCATGTCTGTAATCCTATGGGTTTATATGCAATCCGGGGAGTAAGTTCCATTGCACTTAGTGAACTGCATAGCTACAACTTGTAAAACAAATGATTTAACTAAAGGTTAACAAAAGGCAACTATTAGCTTTTAATTAGAAATGCAAAAATCTGGTGAAGAAGTGTTACTATTTAAACTGATAGCCTGAAGTAGGAACTCCTATCAATGAAAAGGGGGGAAATAGTCTGTTTAACCATTTCCTTCATTCTCTGTCTTTCTCCATGCTGACCTGAAACAAACAATAGTGAACATGAAAGCCTGGTGTCCACGGAGTAAGAAAGGTCCATCAATTACTCTAGTGCTCTGGCTGGTAATGTCACTGCTCCTGCTTTGAAAGAAGCCCCAGAGCTGCCATCCCCTGCATTCTCCTCCACTATTCCCCTCATGACATCTGCTGCACTGTATTTGAGAAACGTGATTGCTATCTACCAGCAGATAAGGAAGGCAGCAATAAGAACCCCATCATTTCAACTACAAAAGCTAATTTCCAGTACAGTATCGGCCAGTTTAGGTAAAGGATGAGCACAATTTACCAATGACACCACAGTAAATTATGGCTTAATAAAGGTTTATAGACCTGCTGTTCTTTGCCCTGAATCCTTCAGAACAACACTTGAGGCAATGTGAGAAACAGACCACGTAATGTTTAGTTAGAGGTTATCAGATGCGCAGCGTCCTCTTGGCAGATTGATGGGATATGCTTCTATGATTTATTTTATATTATACACTAATCTTGCTGGAGTGTGAAACTCAATTAGTCTTCAAATCTTGCAATATATGCCTAATGACTTAAGAGCATTCCCACTGCATGCCAGAGATCAGTTCAGAATGCTGGCACTTCTTCAGCCCAATGCTGCCTTTTGCTGCCATGAACTGTAATATTGAGAAAATCAAGCACGAACCACAATACTTGCGTATTGACACAAAGGCTGATATACGAAGCACAAAGAACAATTGGGAAATAAAGAGCTGAATGGATTTGCCCTAATTCTGTGTGATGGAAAGGAAGTCCATTCCTTCAGATATGAAGCAGATGTGTGTGTGTGGGGGGGGGGAGAATAGGAAGGGCAAATGGCCCTGATGTGCAAAAAGGAAGGAAGAAAATAAAACTGGCTCCCATAACACACACATACACGTTTGGTGCTATAGGAGAAAAACATTTACCCACAGTTTACTCTCAAGTGACTGCCCACTGAGGCTGGCCATTGGCTGCCTGCCCCTGACCACAACAAGGTCCAAGTTGGACAGTCTACAGACTCCCATTCATTCGTTCATTCATTCATTCATTCATTCATTCAAAGGGTGCCTGACTTCTGGTTCATGATTTCTAGCATCTGACTTTTGGCTCTTCCAAGCTTGTGACTGTCACTGAACAGCTGCCTACAACCTAAAATGGGCAAGTCCCACTTTAGGACCTTTATATTTAAGATGTCAATCATGTGGAAGACATTTCTAGGGTTAACAGAACTAAGTGGACTTTCCTCTCCAGTCTTTGCCATTGCCTCACTATTGCACAAAATTCTAGGAGAGAGCAGAAGAGAAGCTTTCCTCTGGCATAACTCTGGAGTGGGTCGCAGAATTGGGAATGGTTTCCATAACCTAGGGTGACCATATGAAAAGGAGGATAGGGCTCCTGTATCATAAACAGATGTATTGAAAAGGGAATTTCAGCAGGTGTCATTTGTATATATGGGGAACCTGGTGAAATTTCCTCTTCATCACAACAGTTAAAGGTGCAGGTGCCCTGCCCTCTTTTAAATCTGGTCACTCTAGTATAGCTCCTGCAGCTTTAACTGCTGTGATGAAGAGGGAATTTCACCAGGTTCTCCATATATAAAAATGATACCTGCTGAAGTTCCCTTTTTTATGCAACTGTTAAAGATACAGGAGCCCTGTCCTCCTTTTCATATGGTCACCCTACCATAACCCATTCCAGGCATGTGCCAAGATGATCTAGCTCTGTATGCCCAGTTCAGAAGATGGAAGCAGGCAACAAGGATGATCAGGGGTCTGGAAAAAAACTATCCTATGAGGAGAGATTGAGGGCCTTGTTAGACCTATCTTTAAACTACCTTTAAACTATCTTTAAACTACCTTTAAACTATCCTATGAGGAGAGACTGAGGGCCTTGTTAGACCTACCTTTAAATCCGGGTGTGTGGAGGGGCCAGCCCATGCTAGAAGTAGTGCGGGCTGTTGCTCCTGTCTACATGTAACATGTGATGGCGTAAAGGAAAGCCCTGTCGTGTCTGCCATTTTTTTCATTTAAAGGGGCCATGTGCGCAGGAGCACACCAATGATAAGGTAAGCTTTTTTTTAAAAAAAGCCCCCGATTTCCCCCCGCGATGTCCGATTGCCCCCCGCCCACAATCTCCGATCCCCCCTGGTCATGATCTCCCCACCCTGGCTGCGCTCTTCCCTCCCATTTCTCCTGCCGGGTCTGCTCTTCCCCCCCATGGCTTCTATCTCTCCCACCCCCCACAATTCCCCCCCCCGGCCTGATGGGCACAGCTTCTCCTGGCTACTCACGAGTAATCTGCATAGCTGGGAAAAGCCACGGAATGGGCTAGACCTTCCGCAGCCCCAGGCTCAGCCCGGGGCTGCAGAAATACCGGGCCACAATCGGTGCCGGTTATCTCGGGCCAAGGGAGGGTTTAGCCCAGGCTGACCCCAGGATCCCCTGTGCGTCATCTGGATGCACAGGGGTGAGCCCAGGCTAAACCCTAATCTAGCAATGGCCTGAGAGAACTGGGTATGTTTAGCCTGGAGAAGAGAAGACTGAGGGGAGACATGATAACACTCTTCAAGTACTTACAAGGTTGTCACACAGAGGAGGGCCAGGATCCCTTCTCGACCATCCCAGAGTGCAGGACATGGAATAATGGGCTCAAGTCAGGGCCGGTGCCAGGCTTTTTTGCATGCTAGGCAAGGTGAGCTGCTTTCACCCCACCCCACCCCACCCCACCGTATCTCCCACCACCCCAGGTAGGCGGAGACAGGTTACCTGTCCCTCTCCCGAAGTCCTCCTGTCTTGGTGGTACGCTGCGGTGGGGGGGGGCAGGCAGCTCCACTTCTGTCCATTCGCAGCCCCCCCAGCATCCCAACTTGGCTTTGGCTGGGAGGGCCCAGCCAAAGTCAAGCTGGGAAGCTGGGGGAGGGCAGTCAGACGGCTCCACATTCTGACTTTCGGCATGCACTGGAAGTCAGAAAGTGGAGCCGTTCCTCCCCGCCCCTCCCCCAGCGTCCTGGCTTGGCTTTGGCTGGGAATACCCAGCCAAAACCAAGCTGGGAAGCTGGGGGAAGGCAGTTACACGGCTCCACATTCTGACTTCCGGCACACGCCAGAACTCAGAACGTGGAGCCGTTCCTTCCCCACCCACCCCAGCGTCCCAGCTTGGCTTTGGCTGGGAGCACCCAGCCAAAGCCAAGCTGGAAAGCTGGGGGAGGGCGGTCAGATGGCTCCATGTTCTGATGTCAGGCACACGCCGGAAGTCAGAACATGGAGCCATCTGCCCCCCAGTGTCCCGGGTTGGCTTTGGCTGCCGGGCGGGTGCCCAGCTGAAGCCAAGCCAGGGACACTGGGGGTTTGTGTGTGTGTGGAAGACTTCGGAACGGCACGCCCGGAAGCTGCCCTCACTTGGCCAGAGCAGCTCTGGGAGTGGGAGGGCGACTTCCGGACGTGCCATTCGGCGCCCCCTTACCTTGGTGCTCTAGGGTGCTGCCTAACTGGCCTCTATGGAAGCGCTGGCCCTGGCTCAAGTTACAGGAAGCCAGATTCTGGCTGGACATCAGAAAAAACTTCCTGACTGTTACAGCAGTATGACAATGGAACCACTTACCTAGGGAGGTTGTGGGCTCTGCCACATTAGAGGCATTCAAGTGGCTGCTGGACAGCCATTTGTTAGATGTGCTTTAAGGTGGATTTTTGCTTTGAGCAGGGGGTTGGAATTGATGGCCTTATAGGCCCCTTACAACTCTACTATTCTATGATTCTATGATATAACATGAGCAAGCGATGTTCCCAGGCTGCTGTACTGCACATGTTCCAACCCTCTGGAGAAGGTTTTATCACATCTTGGCCATGCTGGATTCAAGTAGAACATACGAGGTGGCTTCAGAATATCCTAGGAATTTCCTGTACCACTCTAGGAGGCTTCCTCTCTTCCCTCTCATGCTGATTATACAGCAAATGTATCCCAGCCAGATCTCAATATGTATTGCTCATTTTATTAGAGTATTCAGCTTTATATATCAATGAATTTAAAACAGAAAGACAGAATGAGAACACAAATAAAATGAGGAGAAAAGGAGGCTGAGTTAAATAGACATGTTTAGCTGAACTGACAATGAGATTATTTGAAGCAGATGGAATACAGGATCAACAGGAACCAAATTAACGTGGGTTATTTTTACCATAAACCCTCAGTTTCTCTTAAGCTTCTATCTGAAATAGCAGTATGGCATAAATATACTTGAATTACGATTATTAAATATGGCAGTTAATTTAAGTATATAATTAGCAGAGGCTATAATACAATATTAGCTATCTTTTAGCAGTGACAACTCTTGGAAGAATTGAATTGAGCGATTTAAACAATGTAAAGTTGAACATGCCCTAATTGCTGCCTTCTTTTTATGTCTGTATTCTGTTCTTCTTGTCCATACAAGTCGATGCGCCTTCATCTAGCAACCTAATCATACACTCATTTATAATGATTTACTTTCTATCATGCAGTTACACTCCAGAAACAATGGCTAGAAGAAAGGCCTGCACTTTAAAAGTTAATGCAATGGGTTTGATCCCGTTAACCTTCTATTGTGAATTACTGTGTATGACAGATCATCAAGATTTATTGCCCCCCTCCCCCACCAAATGAAGACAGGGGACAAGGCTGTCTATATGTGCTCAAAGCCCCGTGGTGGCTGCAAATCAGTGTTGCATCAGTCATATGATGCAGCCGCAGATTTGCAGCCACCGCGGGGCTTTTCTGCAAAGCTGCAGTGGGAGCGAGGTCACCCCCATTCTTCCACCATCTGACCATGCTCCATTGTCAATCTAAGGGGTGTTCCAGAACAATGGCAACCAGTGATTGGTTGCTGGAAGCCAAAAAGTAGACAAGTACCCAGATGACTGCCAGAAACCCTGGGCTCCCTTCTTGGCATTTGGCATGGGGATTACCAAATGCAACCCCACAGGATCAAACAATGGGGTTTGGGGGGAAAGCAGCGCCAATGCTTCATTGTCAAGGCAGCCCCTTAGATTGGATTAAACATGCCCAACTTTATTAACTTTACAAAGCTGCAATGTGAAGAAGTTAGCCCCTGCCTCCAGGCTGACTGCCTATCACTACAGGTGCCTGATCTACAGGTGAGAGCTGAGCTGCTAACCCTCCCATTGCCTGTTTGGCATCTTTTCTCTCCAGGGCACTAAGAAGGCCCTGGCAGGCACACATTATCACAACTGTATAGCCCTTGGATATGAAGTGGCTGCCAGAACACACGGGTTGGCAGTGCTCTGTCTCTCCTCTCACCAGCCAGCTATGAGAAGTCAGTTGGGTAAGCAGCCCTTCATTGTAGTGATGCTTCAGGGTGCCGACCAGGGTAGCCTACGTTTCAGTCTCTCCCAGCCTGCAGTGCCTCTGCCCATTGTGCTTGGAGTGCAAAAGAATGCAGTAAGCCAAACTACAACATACCCCACTCCTGCAATAGCAAGTAGTTGAAAAAAGACATTCTCATTGGCCAATAGAGAAGATGCCGCAAAAATGCCTATGCAGCCCCAGCCCCTGCTATGTTACAAACCTGCATAAGGTGGGTTGCTGCTCCACATGGCAAACTCAGGAGAGGAGATTGATACCCCTTTCTTGACCACCTATGACTGGACCTCCTTTTCCAGTTCTGAAGTGAGGACTGCCCAGTCTTCCTTCCTCCCCAAGGAAGGAGGGAGGAAGGCTGCTTGTTTTGGTGGAGAGAGCCATTCTTGAGGCTCTGCTCACCTGTTTGACCTTTAGCTCCCTCTTTTCTTTTCTTTTCTTTTCTTTTCTTTTTGCAAGAAGAAAGATTCTGTGCAGCTTGAACCTTACCCACTTTATGAATAGATGGCATCATCCTTTAAACTCTGGGAACTTTCAGCAAGTGCAAAAATGGGACATACTGTCCTCATACGTGAGTGCCGTCCACCACTTCTGTACATTAGCATAAAAATGATTTACAGTGCAATCCTATGTGTGCCATTCAAGAATTAGTTCCATTGAGCTTAATTCAGCTTCCTCCAAGGAAACCGAGTATAGGATTGCAGTCTAATAGTACAATCCTATGCATGTTTATCCAGAAGTACATCCATGGTGCTTACTACCAAGAAAGTATGGCTAGAAATGCAACATACTGCCCAATGAAAGTTTTACTGTGCATTTCTTCTGCTTCATTCATGGAATTTCATGGATCTGGATAACAACCGATCTCATTTGTAACCTTCTCATGTTTTCCTACCACTTTTTCCATCTTTTTTCCCCATACTGCAGAAAAACTGAAGAAGGGAAAAGAATCTGTAAAGAGAAAGGCTGCACAATGTCTTTTGAGTGATAGTGCTAGGAGCCCTCCATCTGGAAGCAACCAAAGTCTGCTTAATGGCAACACACAGCATTTCTAAAAGCCACCCCATGTATGTCCTTGATGAATGATGATGGGTTAACAAGATACAAAGGAGCACAATGCACTGTACATTTAATTGTTGCATAAAAGGAAGAGTTTTAGCAGATCTTTCAGAGCTCAAAAATGTGCATCTGTTAAAATGTTCTTCATCTCTAAACCACTGTTAACACTATAGAGTTGGATCCAAAGGTGCCTTGCAGGAGCAGAAAGGTACTGCTGCTTGTGTATCATGGCACAATCAAAATTTACCAATTTCCTCTCCCTCTGTACATGTCCCCTGTGCTTTCCCTGAGGGTTCCAGGACTCTCAGGAATGATTATAGAGGTTTACAGAAGGCTAAAATGAGAAGGAGGGGTGTAAATTCAAGCATGCCATTGATATGCAAGCTGCTGTACTGTGGAACACGAGTTTATGGTTGTGTTTTAGGCCATAGCTAGATGGGGCAATCCCCAGGATCATCCCTGTGCATCCACATGACACACAGGGGATCCCAGGAGCAGGGAGGGATGATCCCTGCCTTTCCCTGGGATCTTGCCGGTCTTGGATGATCCCAAGACCACGGAACCTTTGGGCACATGTCACAGTTTGTCCCAGCTTTTCGTGAATAACCATGAGGAGCCAGGAACTGTGCACGGGGCAGAGAGCTCCTCAGGTGGGGTGGGGGGAGTGGAGAATTTTTTTAAAAAAACAACAACTTGCAGTTCAGCGCTCAAGCGCTTGTGCGCTCCTTCATTTTTCAAAAAACAAAATGGCAGGTGCGACGTCCTCTTTCTTCCGGGACGTCGCGCACCGGGTGTAAACAGAGGGGGACGAACTCACAATCATAATAACGTGAGATCCTCACCCCTCTGTCACGCTAGACCCATAGATCTAGGCCTTAGTTTGTTTTTATGTCACATTTTTATTTTTTATTTTGTTTCAATCTCTATTTTATTATTGTTAGCTGCCTTGAAGGTTGTTTTGGTGGAAAGGCAGGATATAACTGGAATAAATACATAAAATAAGAAAGCTCTGTTGCATCAGCTGATTCCAGATCACACTTCTCCAAACCCAACCCAAAGGAGTCCATTCTTTGCAGCTAGTCAGGGTAAACAGAGGAGACTGTGGGTAAACTCAGCTGCCTGGTGACTTAAGACAGATTGATATCACTGTGTTAGTCTCTAGATAAATGCTTGCATGAATGTTGAACAACTTCACACAGGCTAGAATATTAATAGGAAACAGCAAAGCACCAAGCAGCAAAGGTATGCTTGATATTCATTGTGGGATTCACTTAAAATCATAGTGGCTCAAACAAGTCCATTGCCAGCAATTTATAGACTTAGGTTTGCCAAATAACCAGGAAAAGCAGCTCCTGTGCCTTTTAGCAGCAGTGTGTGATATGCAGAAATCTGCAGGTAACACTTTTCATGGTATCAGGGTACCTATTATCACCATAAAATGTCTCAGTTAGGGCTGTAGCATCCCCTCTTTCCACCCCCATGAAATGTGTAGTTGTGGAAGCATTTCAAAGGGGATAGAGCAGGAGGCGTGCTTTTGGCAAAGACTGGGGACTGGTGCTTTCTATGGCAGTGGCTCAGTTTTCTAATTGCTTTTGTTGTTATTGCTTTAAACTGCTTCAATGCTATGAGTTCTTCTAATGGCTTCAGTGACAGTCCCAGAAGTAGAGCAGCAGCCACTACTGCTCCTGTGCTTTCTTTTAGGGATGGAAAAATTTGTCAGTTTCAATCTCAATTCCCCCCCCCCCTCCATTCTGAATTTGAAAAAAATCTTCAGGTTTTGTTAGATTCATATTGGATCAACAGTTGTTAAAAATGAACTGAACCTAAATTCTTGCACATCATCTTCACCAGCCATCTTCACTAGGGGTGTGCACGGACCCCCCGCTCCGCTTCACTTGCAGATCCGCCATTTTCCGGATCGGGCCGCTCCGCCCCGCCCCCGCTCCGCCCACTTCCGCTCCGCTTGGAACTCCGGATCCGGATCCGGAGCTCCGTTCCCCCCCATAGGCTTGCATTGAAAGCTAAAAAATTATACAACTTTTTTTCTGTTCAAGTTAGAAACATCACGTTTGGCACCATGACACCTCATGGGGGTATACACACGCACGCCAAGTTTCAAAGCAATCCCATCATCCCCTGATTTTTGGGGAATTTTTGAAAATCGGGCACCCCATTCACACCCCTTTCCATAGCTCCGTCAATTTGCACATTAGAAACCTCAAACTCGCCACCATGAAAGCTTATCCAGGGATACATACGCATGCCGAGACTCAAGGCAGTCCCATCATCCCCTGATTTTGGGGGAATTTATGAAAATCCAACACCCCTTTCCATAGCTCCGTCAATTCTGCACGTTAAAAAAAAACCTCAAACTCACCACCATGAAAGCTTATCCAGGGATACGCACGCCGAGACTCAAGGCAGTCCCATCATCCCCTGTTTTTTGGCGGGGCTTAAACCTGCAAAATTTGGAACTTCCAAAACTCCAAGTGAGCGCAGGAAGGACTTCTCCCCTGAGTCAAAGCCACACACACACAACATCCCTGCGAGGTGGGCAGGGGAGGAGGGAGGGAAGGCAGGCAGGCATGCAGCTGGCATTTCTGGGGGCATAAGGAAGTGAGCCAAGGATAAGCCAGTAATGCATATAAAATAGAATAAATCAATAAATAAACAAAGGAGGGGTGGAATTAAAAGCAGCAGTGTTGCTGAATAAACAGCAAGAAGATTTTTTTAAAAAAGGCTATATCTGTCTTTTACCAGCAATAGGGGGACGTGCCCGGGGGAGGGGGAAGCAGCTGCCAGTTCAACTCAAGACAGCCACCAACAGCTCTGAGATTAAGAAGTAAACGCTCACTTCAACTCATAACAGGCATCGCTCCACCACTAAAAAGTGAACATTCACTTCAACTCATGATAGGCATTGCTCCACCGTTTTACTCTCTTTGGAAGGCTCTAATGGCCTTCCAGTGCAGGAGAGAGTGGGGGCACGTCCACAATGAGATGCCCTAGGGGAGCTCATCCCCTTGCACCACATCTTTTCAGTTGTTCCCCAAAGTTAGGGTGGGGAGCAGTGCTGTGTTTCTATCTCTTATTCTTGGCTTAGTATATGATTTCAGGTTTTGTTTGTGCATTTGGTGGGGCTACTGTGTTAAAAAACACGGGGAAAAGCCCGTTCAGATGAAGAAAGAGAAGTTTCCCAGAATCCCAAGTTACCTGTTTTGCCTATGCCCTCCTCTAACTTTGGGATCATCATGACCGGGAGCTGACTCTGCCCCTCAGCCCTTTGAAAAAGGTATTTTTCCCGCCGATTTTTTAAAAACTTCTAGCGCGCGACCCATACGACGCAGAAAGTTGAGAGTAGTCTCAAAATGACCCCCATCCACGACTCTCTGTGCACAAGAATTTTCAGAACGATAGCTTAAACCCCCCCCCCCAGTTATCCCCGATTCTTTCCCTCAATGCAATCCTATGGGCGAAAAGCCGAAAACGCCGTTTGAGCCGTGCGGTTGACCTGATTTTCAAACAAATATAGCACGCGACCCACACGACGCAGAGAGGTGAGAGTGGTCTCAAAATGACCCCCATCCACGACTCTCTGAGCACAAGAATTTCCAGAACGATAGCTTCAAAAACAACCTAGTTATGCGCGATTATTTGCCGCAATGCAATCCTATGGCGAAATGTTTTCAAGATGGCGACCGGAGCGCTCCGCCTGAACTAGGAGCTCCGAAAAATGGTCGCTTCTCTTCGCCTTGCTTCTAGGGTTCCGCGGTCCGCTCCTACTCCGCCTCTGGGTAAGGCGGAGCAGGCCAATCCGCTACTGCTTCTACGCTCCTAATCGGAGCGGATCACACCCCTAATCTTCACCAGATACAACTGTTCCCAGCATGGAGACAACCATGCTGTACTTGCCTGCCACATAGCTGTTAAAGATAAGGAAGTGGGAATCCTAATCCAGGATTAACATGGTTGAATACACAAGCATTCAAATCCACATTTTTAAGAGCTACTCGTGTACTATGGGCCTGGATGGACTACAAGAACTCAAGTTCTGGACTATAGAACTATGAAAAGAATTCTGAATTTTGGTACATTCTTATCAAAACAAACTGAAACTGAGTTCTTACCCATTCATATTTCCTTCCCAGAGTGCCTAGGAATGATGCCATTTGCGAGCATCTCTACCTATAAAATGGAAAGTATGTGTGTGTCACGTATGTCCCAAAATGTTTACCCACTTCCGCATATGGTACTGCCTTAATAATGTTCACCCAGACAGGTCTTTGTGTACATGGATCAGAAAAAAAAATCTAAAAACACGAATTTTAGGGGTTTAAGTATTTTTGAAGAATTTAATAAAAACCTAGGGTTACGCCTACAACTCCCAACATGCCTTGGGCAGAACTCTCAGCATGCCTTGGGTGGGAAGCCAGACTTACTGGCCTTTGGTGGCCATTGTGATTCCTAAGGTCAGTTCTGAGCAGTCAACACAATTCCACATAAAAGGAAACAACCCACATAAAAGGGTGGCAACCTTTTGCGGGGCCTCCTCCCACCTGTCATGTGTAGTTTTAAAATCATAACTAGATACAACAGGCAGGATCTACACTACTGCTTTATAGTGGTATTGAAGTGCACTGACAACTGTTGGGACCCATGGCACATGCTAAATACTGCTTTCATGCTGCTCTCATAGTGTTATATCCTGCTCGGTGTAGATGTGTCAATGGGCCCCAACAGTTGTTAGTGCACTTCAATACCACTATAAAGCAGTAGTATAGATCCTGCCATGGTCTCTGCTAAACTAGCCATGTTCCATAAGACAAAGCAGTTCATTCCTCTACAGGTCTATGCTGTTTCAGTTAAAAGGTGAGTCAACACTGAGCAACCCCTACAAATCTCTGAACGTGATGCATAACCTGATGCTGTCACTATTATAAGGAGATAATGGTATATCATTCCCATTTCTATGAACATGAAAAGATTTGCAGTCACTTTGGAAACACTTGCAGACAGAAAACATTGGGCAAGCTCTGACAGAATGGAAGAACAGAAGGCATTTGTTGATGACAAATGATTTCCTTTAAGTGCTAACTGAAACAGAGAAATATCTCTCTCATTTAAAGAAACAAAATTATATTAATACATTACGATATTATGGGTAAGTGCAGATCCTAGAGTCCTAGTTCTGGTTTAATAGGGTACTAAATAAAATAAATTTCAAAAAGGCTAAGAAAATAGAATATATTCAGGTGACAAGTTTTATATATATTTTTGAAAATCTGTGACAGTATGGTATGAAGGTCAGGCAGCATCAGCTTAGCATTTCAGAATCCGTGTGCTTCTCCATGAATCAGAGCAGACTGCAATTTTCATAAAGGGTATGAAGATTAAACAATCAAATGGTACTAAATATGAAGCTAAATTATTTATTTAACAAAGGCTACTGTTTAAAATCCCTTGAAATTAATTTTAAGAGTTCATTCGAAGATTAAATGGAATGAAGAAAAAGGTACTTAAAAGAGAATTCTTATAGATGCATAAAGCTAATATTGGCTTAGAGCTTTCAAAAGAAGAATTATCTGGCATTTAAAAAATAGCCATTGTTACAAGCTTAATTCTCTTTATCTACCACCTACTTGCTATTCATCCAGAAAACAATAGTGAGGCTGCAGTCCTATATCCACTTACATGGGAGTAGTCCTAATTGAATTCACTGGAACTTAGTTCTGAATAGACATATGTAGAATTGTGCTGTTAATCTATGGGCATGTCTACACCTAGGGGGGAGGATCTTGTGATATGCTGATTGCGAGATCCTCCCCCTGGATTTACACATCCAGGGAGGAAGCAGGACATTGCGGCTGCCATTGTTGTGTGTGTGGAAGCACCAGAGACGGTCGCACAAGAGCAAGGCCCCACTCCAATGAAAAGCAGGGGGGAACTTTCCCCTGAAATTGTCCCCCAAACAGCCTCCCTGCCATTCCAGGGGTGGCAAATTTGCTGCCACCCTCTCCCCTGATGGGCACGGAGCTGTGCTGTGCAGCTCTCTGCCCGTTTCTGGTGCTGTGCTTACTCAGAAGTAAGCAGGTACCAGGCTGGATGGGTGCCCACACCTCCTGAGGTCTCAGGATGGTCCTGCGACCATGGGAAAGATCAGGATATCTGGGGAACCAGTTATCCCAGGAAAATGGAGAGGTTGTCTGTAGTTGGCCTCAGGATCCCCTGTGCATCACGTGGATGCACAGGGATGACCTAGTTGCAACCCCAGGATAAAAGTCCCACGTAGACATGCCCTATGTTTCTCTTTATATTCCCCCACCCATCAATTCTATAGGCTAAAAATATATATATTTCTATATTCCCTATAGTTCCTTTCTAGTATTCCTACTATGATACTTTCTGCCATGATTATATCTTCTGCCATGACAATATTCTTCAAACCCAGATGCACAACCTCTTTTTTCATTTTTACAATCAAAGCCAGTTTTCTTTCATCTTGTAATCCCCACACAAATGGTTTGCATTTCTTGCCAGGAGATGTCAGGAGTAACATTGGCTTTGTGGTCTCAAATTAACAGTCCAAGCCTACACATATCTACTCAGAAGTGAGTCCCATTGAGTTCAATAAGACTTACACAAAAGTAGATGTACACAGGATTGCAGCTCAAGACTTTATTCCTATGCATACCCAACTACGATTAAGCATAATTTATTGCATTCTAGTGATTGGCCTCTCTCAACAGTTTGTGGATCTTTTACATGATAGTGTCAACCTCCAGGATTTTTCCCATGCTTTCCCCCAGTAATCCCACTTTAAATATATATATATACCAGAGATAATGCAGTAATTAAATTATTGTGGGATGTACCCAGTGTGTAAAGCTGGTATAGTGCTATAATTCCACCACCAGATGGTACTGTTTCTTTGAACATAACAACACTGCCGAGAGGGGAAGTTTTCAATTCAAAATCACATGGTCACTGTCCAAACAAGCTATCATAAATGCAGAAGAATGCCAGAAGGAGGAGGAGGAGGAGGAGGGTGCAGTTTTTTCCCTTTATGTAAAGACACCCATAGTCTAGTCAACATAAACAGGTCAAGGTATGACCAGCAACGTCAAGGCAGAAAAAATAGGACCATGGATAGCTACAAATGGTTCCTGCCTGCTGGAATTCTCTGTTTCTAAAACAATAGCAGAACGTTGCCTCAGCTAGAGCCAACTGAAGCCGCATGTAGGTTGACAAGACCCATAGTTTGGTCAGCTCCACCATTCCTGGAGGAACTGAGTGGACTGTTAAAAGGCCCCCTCTCCAGACTTCTCTGAGGCTGGAGAGACAGAAGTTCTGTCAAGTACTAATCCTCTGAATCAGGGATGACAGCAGGGTCCTCCTCTGACTAGGAGGATCATGAATAAGGAACTGACTGTCCTGCCTCCGAGAAGCTTGTGCATTGGCCTCAACAGAATCCTCTGCTGCACCCCGAACGGGCTGAGAGCTGGGGTCATGGCACTCGGGGCCTTTACGAGAATTCTCAGTATCCTCACACTACACTAAGCAAGATTCTTTATTGGCAGGCTTGATAGTAAAAGTAGTCTAAAACCAACATGAGAAACCCTATATGTCTTCAATGCTTGCTTCATCAATAACTAACCCTATAACTATCTTCAGTTTTCTACTATTCATATGTATTTGAGAGAAACAAGGTAAGACATACCTCTGAGAATCTTATGTTGTTGCAAATTTATTTGTCTCTTTCCATATTTTCTTTCTCACTATTAGAATATTACACTTCCAAGCTCATTCAAAATGGAAAATGTGGAGGAAATAATTATCAGGTTCCTTGCATATGTAGATTATAGTAAAAACAACCTACTCGGATACACAAGAGGGCTGTAACTGGACATACATTCATTTTCTCTGTGCTATTACTACAACATTTATAGACAAGCATTAAAGATGTTATAGACATATTATGGTCACATAAATTAGCAGCTCAGCTAGAATGTAATAATATTTGCTGCAAGATTTTTCCAGTTGTACTTTGCAACAGACGTACAAAAAGTTCAGCAGTTTTAATGGCATTATATTTTAGGAACAGATTTATTTATTGATTTATTTACTTACTCATTAATTCAAAATGCCCCTAATCAGATGAACTATTTCTCCGTAGTACCTCTGTCCTGTCTCAGCTCAGCTTCAGTCTATTGGCCTCCATCTAGCCCATTATAAATCCATCACTGATTACGCACATTCATAGACTCAACTAAATTAGCTGAAAGAGATGGTTGTCATCAGAATACTGATGTCATCTCACTTCAGGTTTCTGGATGACCTCATTCAGAGAATTTATGTAAATGTTATGTTCTGGCAGCCAAGTGAGCATTCCAATGACGACTCTGAGTATTCTACCTGCTCTGTTGCAATTGGTGCTCTGGTGAGCCATGGGCTGAGGGAGGAGCATCCAGAATAATGGTTGGACTTAGGACAGGGTTAGAGGGGTTCTTGGGGACCTCAGATGAGGCATCCCTGCCACAGGACTCCTCAAGTTGTCCCAGGTCTACTGAAACAGAGACATGTGCTAAGGGATCAAACACCTCCTCTGAAGAAGTTCCCCCTGTGCTTGAGGCCCTTTCTATACCTACAGGTGTAGAGGAAGGGAGAGAGGGAGATCCTGAACTTACCTGCTTCTAGGATCATCACCCTCATTCCACATGGGCCGCATGACATCCCAGGCATCGTGCCTGTCATGGTGGCCTTTTTTTTAAAGAGGAAGAACTGGAGCATACTTGTGCTCTAGCAAAAATTAAGGTATTCTTTTTTAAAAAAGAAGAAGCCCTGACCCCGCTCCCCACCCCACCCCACCCCTGATGGCCCTTGAGTCCCCCTATCCCAGCTCCTTCCCTCTGATGACCTCTGCTTCTCACGGGGAGGAGGGAAGAAGCTGGGACAGGCGTCCACACTGCCCAGTCCTCAGGATTGTCCTGGGACCGCAGGTAAAACTGGGATAACTCAGTTATCCCAGGGAAATGGAGGGATCATCCCTCCCTGCTTCTGGGATCCCCTGTGCATCATTTGGACACACAGGGATGATCCCTGGAAAAACAGATGGTCTAGAAAGTCAGTGAGGAGCCTGACAGCCCTGCTCCCAGCTCCATCTGCTGCATCCAAACTGACCTCACCAACTGGTGCCAGTGTAATGTTGTGCTGTCAAAATATTATATTATTAACAATCGTTTTTAACATGTTTTCAAAGCTATGTTTCATAAAGCTGCAATAATTCTTTACCACTTGCTGTGGACAGGATAATGATATTGCATAGCTCTTTGCTCCACAGCTAATAATGGAAGCATAAGGTTAGGCTGCCAGTTAAAAAAACTTACGTTTGCATGGCAGAAATTCTAGAGCACTGGCTGCCTAGAGGAAAGCATAAATTGGCTGGTACAAGGCAACTTGAGCAATGGCCAAATAGTTTAAAAATATGAGCAAGAAAGAAAACATCCTAACTTGGATTGTGCGTGCTTTCACTTGCGTTCAAAGCAGAATTTTTATGGCTGAGTTGTAAACCTTTTAAAGAATGGGATTGCTAATGAAATTGTGAAAAGCTTAACTATAGCAGCAAAAATGCATAGCTATAATACATTTTAATGGCATATTCAAAATCCTGTAATGGGTTTGCCAGTGAGACTCATTTAGCTTTTTCACAGCTTGTAAACCCTTTGCTTAAGAGAAATGAACCTATTTCCATGAATGTTTAGAGAGGGACATAAGGATGTATTTCATCTCTCCTGCACCTTGATCAACTAGACCACCCCTGCTGTATTTATGTCATTTTAGACCAATACTTTAACCTTTAGGGACTATTGAACTGTCACTCAACCAACCATAATGGGGTTACTACTTTGCCTGTATACTCATGTTTTTTTTATTTTTTAGAAGACTTTAAATTCTAAGGAATTTCTTTGAAACGATACGTTAAATAAGTAGCATAAAACCCTTTGCTTTTTGTTTTGTTTTATTTTGTGTGTTTTTCCCCCTTACCAATAAGTGTGCAGGGCCTTAATCCAGACTGGGATCACCATGCATGTGTAGGGAAGGTTTGAACTTCTTCCCTCAGCTGCTTGTTTTCCAAAAATCACATACCCCAATCCAGCTCCTGCACAGGGGCTAAAAAACTAAACGAAACACCCCACACACCATTGGTGCCATCAAAGAGAAGATGAGCCACACATTACATCTATATTGACCTGATTCACATGTAAAGATACCTCATTGGTTCAAGAACTGATGGGTTGCCATGCATGAGCAGTAGAGAGCATTTGCACTTCCTGAAGTCCCCGCTTCTTCTACCTACAGTTAGCAACTTGCAATTGGCTCCTTTATAGGTTGCTGAGAGTGATACCTTAACCCGGACTGCTGGGTTGTTAAGGGCTAAACAACCCAGCAGTCTGGATTCAGATGTCATGCTCAGCAACCTATGAAGAAGCCAATTGTGGGTTGCTGAGAAAAAAAAACAGAAGAAATGGGTGTGCTGTGGACAGTGTGCCTGCTGTCTCCTGCTCATACACAAGAACCCATTGGTTTTTAAGCCAATGGGTTGTTGGTATGTGTGAATAGGCTCATTGTGTATTCAGAGACTTCTGTGAGGCTGGAGAGATGGATGTTCTGCCAAGTACTCATCTTCGGAATCAGCAGGGTCCTCCTCTGATTAGGAGGATCATGAATAAGGAACTGACTGTCCTGCCTCTGACAAGCTTGTGCCTTGTCCTCAACAGAATCCTCCGCGGCACCCTGAAAGGGCTGAGGGCTGGGGTCATGGCACATCATTGCTGAACGTACACTGGTCTGGATGCAAAGCCACTTGGGAACTCTATGTACACCACCTTGAGTTCCAAGGAAGAAAGATAAGATATAAATATTATAAATAAATTTAAAAATCCATATTAATGCACTACCTTTACCAGGCAACAAAAATACCTTGCAAGCATTCATGTTCTCCATATCTCTTCATTAGGTGAGAGATCTTGGAAGCTTTCACATTTTTTGGTAATCTTTTGGTTGGCTTAATAATTTATTTATTTAAGCATTTTTATCCCGCCATTCAGCCAAAAAAGGCTCTCACGGCAGCTTACAAAAATGTTTCTTGACACTCCCTGCCCACAGGCTTACAATCTAAAAAACATGACACAAAAGGAAAGGGGATTGAGAAGGAGGATGAGGGGGGAAAGAAAAGCAAATTCAGGCATTACATTCTTAGTTGCAAAGTTCAGCAGTTGATAATGACATAATACTACTATGGATTTTGGAATTTCGTTTATGGCCAACACAGCTACCCTTGCTTTTTAAATAAACAAAACAGCTGATAATATTCATGTGTGTGATATACAGACATAGTACCAAGATTGTAACATCATGTCTATGATATATATTTTCATTCACAGAGATAGTACTAAGCTTAGTGAAGAATATTAAAAGGCAATGCATTGGTTAGTCAGCTTAATGACACTTGATGGAAGACCTGACTAGCCTCATAATAGCCTTTCAAGTTCGGAAACTGTAGGAACTAGAGTGAGATTGGATATTATTATTATTATTATTATTATTATTATTATTATTATTATTATTATTATTATTATTATCCCACCTTTTGCCCAATACTGGGCCTCATGTTATTACTGAGCAGTTTGTAAAATTTTAATTTTAGCCCAGTCATCACACCCAGCAGCGGTAATAGTGGTATAATCATAATTTCCTTTAGAAAAGAGAGATCTAACCTGCAGATGCTCAGTTTCTGAGAGCAAAAGGGTATACCTAGTGAATCTCTGGTTGTTGAGCTTTTGACACAACACCTCTGATTGTATCGCTACATATAAAGCTGAAAGTACATGTGTATGTCCAGAAATGTTTACCCACTTCCAGATGAGGTACAAGCTTGAAATTTGGCATGCTGATAGGTCTTCATGTACAATGTACCAGAACAATCTTAGAAGACAATTTGGAGTTTTTTAAAAAGTATTTTTTAAAGAATTCAATAATAACAATAAAAAACCCATAGGCTTATGCCTACAACTCTCAGCATGCCTTGGGTGGGAGGGCAGACGTACCAGACTTTGGTGGCCATTATAAGTGTGCAGCCTGGTGAGTGCTATGTGCCTTTCACAAACCAGTCTCCTAATATTGATCTCAAGCAGTCAACACAATTCCACATCAAAGGCACCCCATCCTGATATTGCTGTTTGCTCAGAACCTGCCTCCAACCTGAAGGGGGAAGTGTGGCCTTGGCCCTTAAGAAATTAGTCGCAATGTATCCAATGGGAATTGTTTCTTGGTAAGTGAGTATAGGATTGTAACTGAGGCTACAAAGATATACACCCTTAAAATTCTGGGTGTATGCCATGTGAAAATCAAGTGCTAATTTTGTCATTTGGTATTAACCAGATAAGAGAGAGGATACTAGAATACGTTGGGTTTTCAGCATCCCCTTTTGTTTTATTCCTTGCTTCATCCTGAAGCATTTTGCGGAAGACTGTGTAGTTGCGGAAGACTGTGCGGAAGACAGAGAACATCTTCAGCATTACCACAGCATTTGAAAATAGCAGCCTGTCGCATCCCTCCTTCTATTGCCAAGGCAACAGGCACTGGGGCCTGTGCTTCTGGCAGCATGCCAATGATGTCATCACCAATCTGAGGAAGCCTGTGGTGGAGAATGGGGGCCTGAAGGCTGAGCAGCCACCACCGCCACAGCAGCGGGAGGACGAGGGTGGCAAGGAGAATGAGAACAAGCAGCAGCTGGCAAGGGGCCTGGGTACTGTGCTGAGGGGCGGCTCATTTGCTGGGAGACTGTGAAGTGTGAAGGAGTGCTCTGGGGCTCTTTTTCTCCTGCCTGTCCCTTCCTTAAAGATGAATAAGTCACAGAGGTATTTTTTATTTGTCAAATAAACATGATAAACCTTATTCAGGGTTCCAAGCAATGCCAGGAATATCAGCTAGTCAAGTTACTCACCAACTAAAGTATAGTTACAACATTAAAAAAAGAATACATGATTTTGAATTTCTTCATATAATGGGGAAAAAACCCTCCACCTCTGAGCTCCAACTTAGAGGAAATCTTTTTTTCCCCATTGAGTAGAACTATTGGTGTTTAGGTTCTGCTCTCATAAGCACTTGTAAGCAGGGTAGGAAATAGAAACTCAAAATTAATGGCCCATTATGAGAAAAATCTGCCAACCCCTTGCAGCCCTCTTGGTATATACTTCGATAGTTGCAGTCTCCTGTGGCATACAACAGCTAGTCAGGGTGGGTGACAAATATGACAGTGCTGCACATTATAAATATGAAATTTATTTTTTAAAAATGCACCGCCTATCAAACTGTTTGATTTAATGTTAATCTATCCTGCTGCTGGCAACTTTGATCCATTATTATTAACCAAAGGTTTGACAGGAAAGTGGCTTGATTTAGTACAGAATTATCTGATAAGGCAATCTTTTAGATCACCCAGACTTGGCACTGATATACTACAGGTCCACAGTGCACTGACTCAGCAGGTGATTTTTTTTTTCCAACAGAAACTCCAACTTTAAAAAATGAGCTTCCTTCAATGTCACATCACATATGCCAGATTCACTTCATTTCACTTTTTAAAGGGTAATTGCTTGGGAAAGGTGCCATAATAAGAGCACCAGGATCTAAGTATATCTGCAGAATAGTTCGATGTGAGACTGAAGGTAGGGTCCTACACCCAGGGTTGATTCTGCAATCAGGTAGCACAAGGCAGTAGGTTTTGGACAGTGCTAATGGATAGCACATTGACAGTTTAAAATGTATTTATTTATTTAATAATTATATTTAAAATGTGATCTTGGGTATGTGACCTTGAACTCTGTTCTGTAAAATGCAGTGATCTGACATGCTAACTATAATGTAAGCAAAGATTTAAAAGTAATATCCTACATGTTTGCTTGGAAATTAGTCGCAGTGTATCCAATGGGAATTGTTTCTTGGTAAATGAGTATAGGATTGTAGCTGAGGCTACAAAGATATACACCCTTAAAATGAGTAGATCCCATTTAGTTCAATAGAACTTACTTCTGAGTAGGCATGAACAGGATTGTGTAAATGATTCTGTGTGTTTCACATATCTTATTGCTGTGACAAAGTTCACTATTTCAAAAAGAATCTGAGGTGCACATTTGAGCGCCAGGCACGGCCACCATTTGGATTTTCCACATCATATGCACAATGTTTTGGACCAGCCCTGATCCTTCCAGTATTCTAATTTATGCAGTGGTCAAGAGCAGGCTTCCTGCCAAGCGACCAAGGAACAAGAATAAAAGTCAAAATGTCTTCTCAAGATTCTCTACATTATTTTGTATATTTTTAAAGGAAATTACTGCTGAGTTATTTATGTATTCAAAATATTTCTGACCCACCCAACTGTAATATGTATTGCGGTCAAGATGGGTAACAACAGAAGTTTATGAGCATCATTAGATGAATGTTTTAGTTCATACTCACTACCGCCCACTTATGGAGCTTTGTGCGTCCTTTAGACCCCGTTGAATCCTTTTTTAAAAAACAGAATATGCTGCCATTTCCTGCTGTGTGCAGGAAAAGCAGCACAATATAAATGGCCCCTGAATGGGCCACGTGGACATTGCTGCTTCCCCTTTCTCTCCCCATGTAAAGAGATTGTCGCTATTGTGGGACAGCAGGAGGAGGCCATAGGGACAGTAGGGAAACATGAAAATCTACCCATCTGATGACACTCTCTATATATTTGTATAAGAAAACCAATTAAAAATACAAAACAACAAATAAAAGCAATTAAAAACACAGCAGTAATAAATAAATATAAAGGCCACAGTCAAAAATACAAGAGGCACAAGGATTAACCTCCCTAGACATAAAGCTCTGAAGTCTGGGGGTGGCGAAAGAACATTTTGCTTTTAAGGTTTTGTTTGTGTATATGTGTGTTGTAGCTCCTCAGATATTAAAACCTTTCCCTCAGTAATATTTTTTTCCATTAAACTTTTCAAATGTTGTTGTTTGAACTTTGTGTTCTCTTTTAGATCTTATTAGATTGTAAGCCTATGCGGCAGGGTCTTGCTATTTACTGTGTTATCTGTACAGCACCATGTACATTGATGGTGCTATATAAATAAATAATAATAATAATAATTTTCTTGTTGGGTTACCCTACCTCATACCTAAAAGCCAAATCCCACACTACGTAAAAGTATTTCCAAGACACTTGGATTTTATATATCATACTAACTAAGTTTAGTAGAAGCAGTCGGACAAAATAAATTATCCTACCTGCTGGCCACTGAACGGTTGTTGGAAGGGTAGGCAAATAGGAGTGGGTTACACTATTTGGCCTGATCTCCCTTCCACCAGGGTGTAGCTGGTCCCATGACAGATGATAACCTGCCATGTTAAGGAAAGTGTCTTACAGTGCAATCCTATAATATCTACTCAGAAGTAAGACCCACTGTGCCCAGTGGGATTTGCTCCTAAATAAGTGCGTATAGGATGCAACCTCAGGCTGCAATAGTATTAACACTTATTTGAGAGTAGGCCTCACCTGAATGTAATAGGACTTACTTCTGAGCAGACGTGTATAACATAGAACTGGTAGACTAGTTATCTTTTCATTGGTTACTGATCATTGCGTGTCTTTGGAGTCCAAAGGCAAGTATCCTTAATATAGAGAATTCATTATCTAATATTAAAAACTGAGATTGCAACACTATGCACACTAAGTTGGTAGTAATTTGTATTGAACTCAGTGGAACTTACTCCTCAAAGGAACTTATACTTAATACATCTGGGTTTCAAGATTGCAATCTGAAGTACATCCAGGGTGCAATCCTATTCCTATACATGTTTAGACAGAAAAGTATTCTAGTACTCTCAAAAGGCTGGCTGGGGAATACTGGGAGTTGTGAGATGCTTTTCTGTCTAAACACACATTTTTGTCTAATAAGGACTGCAGCCTTATTTGGGAGTTAACTACATTGAAATCAGTGGAACTGACTTCTGAAAGCACATGGATAAGGAGGACTCAATTGATTGAGGGCCGTGTCTTAAACAAATTCCAGTCATTGTATGTGTTAAATTCTTTGTTCATTTTTCATAACTTTCTGTTTGAAGTCTACCAAGCAATTAGTTTTCACTGTTTGTGGGGAAGATAGCTTATTTTCCAGTCAAGTAACTCTATTAAAATATCAGTCTGGCTTTACTAGTGGGAATAAAAGCTCTTGTGTTTTTTTAGAGCAGCCGCAGTAATATTGAGAAGTGTGTGTGTGTGTGTGTTCAGATTTTAGAACTGTTCTCCTGTGTAACAAGAGCTGCATTCACATGGAGGGTTTGTTTGTTTTCTAGTAGCTGGCTCCAGCAATAATTTCAGCAGTACTTTCTTTTGGTAGCTGTATGGACACTCCAAAAATCTGAGGTAGTTTACTCAACTCAGACTTGGCCGTGCAAATAATACAGAAGATGATTACTTTAATGGTGTTGTTACTAACATTGGCAAGGCTAGTTGTGAACACAACCAAAGTACAAAATGTTCCTAGAACAAAAATTGAGTCCTGCTCCATATCATTATTACCCCCTGCTTCATATTCCCAATCATTGCTGCAGAATTGAACATTACTTCATCAATTACCCCCATTAATATCCTTTAAGGCAGAGGCCTCTGGCAGATATGTGATTTGGGTAGAACAAACACTGCAACAACAGGTTCATATGTTCTGGAAATGCCCAGTAGTTACCTCCACTTGGGAGAAAGACAGTCAAACTTTGTATTGGAAAGCTCTAATATTTGCTGATGTACACATTGAGCCTGCTCAGATGACACACTAAGCCATGGTTAGGCTGCTACCCCATTTGTCACAAATTGTTAGTGAGTGTGTTTAAACCATGGTTATGTAGCCGAGTGGTTCACACAGCATGCTAAATCATGGTTCACATGACATGCTAAGCCATAATGTTTAGCTCAAAGTGCTTAAACACTGTGGGTTAGTGTGTCGTCTGAACAGGGTCAATGTTTAGCTCAAAATAGGGTTGTTCTTTTAAATTATGTACCAGCTTCTTGGAATGTAACACATGGTCAACATAAATGGATTTTTCATGCCCTCTTGACTGCTAAAAGATTGATACAACAATATTGGAAAGATAAAACCTCACCACCTATAATGCAATGGATTGAAGACCTAACAACACTACCAAAACTTGAAAGAGTGGCATATAGGCACCATTCACAAATGGAGTTATTTTTTGATATTTGGTCTGTCTTTGCTGAAGTTTATGTGTGATTTACTTCTTTTCCTTTTCCTAGAAAGTTGTAATATTTGAAACTGAGGCTTTTAAAGTATGTACTTACACTTGCATTTTTATTTTTGTTTTATTGATTTTGTTTTGTTGAAATTTACAATAAAAAATAGATAAAAACAACAACAGGTAGGGACAGTCAGGCTTAGTTCCAGGTTTTTGAGGGGTCTCAATGGGCACTTCTCCCAGTGAGAGCTCCTCTACATGAGTGATTTATTACACACTCATGATTGGCCACTTATGGAAGTTTGTGGATCCTTTATATGACACTGTCAACATCCAGGATGTCTCTCACGCTTGCCCTTGGTAATCTTGCTTAAACAAAAAATGGAGATAATTCAAAATAATTGCAGGATTAATTCCACCACTTGATGGTACTCTTTCATTGACCTTTATGGAACATTGCCCAGAGGGGAAGTTTTCAATTACCCATCATGTGGTCGCTGTTGGTCAGTGTCTAAAGCAGCCTGTAGTGAATGTGGAAAGATCCAGGGGCAGGGGGGAAGCATGTAAAGTTGCAGGTTTTTTCCTTAATGTGGAGACACTCTACTGTTGTACTGTCATTAGCTGCTATTGCTCCTCCTCCTCTTCTTTCTCATCATTGCTATGACTTGCTTGCTTGACCAGTAGAGAATGATTGAGCAAGCAGACAGTGGCATCTACTGTGCTTCCACCACCATTATATATGCCAGAATGAGAGGCAGGTGAACAAGAAGGCTCCATTAATGAAGAAGAGGAGCTAGTCGAGCTGGGGTGTGTGTTCTTGTCAGTGGGCCCCTGCTGGCTTCTGGGTTGGCCTCGGCAGATGTCTGACTGTGATTACCCTTGATGGTGGCCTTGAGCACATTTCCCCTCAACCATGTGCACTCCACGCAATCGGAACCACCCCTTCTCCATGTCATCAGGAGATTGTAAAGGCTTTTGTCAAATGAATCTGTGTAGGTCAGTGACTTTTCTGTCTTACTGTCCCTTCCTTTCTGCCCGTCTCCTTACCATTTCAATTTGTTCATCTACTCAGACTGAATGTCAGTAAAAAAAGCATGAACTTTGTTCTGGAAGAATGATAGAAAATAGAAAGCAGAAACAAAGGGAAGTATTCTGATTGTGCTGAAGCACCCTTGGTCTTTGGAGAGAAGGAGAAATCCACATCTATAGCAGGAGATACTGTGATGTTCTACTGCATGAGGTGACAATGTTAAGTTTAACATAAAAGTTTATTAATTAATAATAATGATTGAAAAGTTTAAAGAAGGTACTCACTGTGTATTTGTAGCAGAGTGGTAAGTGTAAAGCCTTAGAGGGGGAGTGAGTGCTGGATGGAAGGAGAGTGCTGATTGGATATTTGTGTGGAGTGTCTGGATTGGTTTGAGAGAATGGGAGGAGTCGGAGGACTGCGGAGTATATATGCTTCTGCTGACAGGACAGAAGGCATGATGATGATGTGGTTGGATTAGAGATAGGAAGGGTCTGTGTGCTTTGTTGCTTTGGGTAGATTAGTGTGTGGAAAGAGAATAGTCTAGCCTAGAAGGGGTAGAGTAGGCAGGAGAACCTGAAGTTGTATTGTGAAACATTTAAGAGAAATAACTGACTGAAACCATTACACATTGTGCTTTATAACCATTATGCTTGAGAACTGAAGAAATAGTTAAGTTTTTGTACCTGCACTAAATACTTGTTAATAAATTACATTCAATTACAACTGGTGTGGTCCTTGGAGTACCTGGGAAGGATACAAGTATATATGTTGGTAGCGGAAGGGAGAATTCGGGCTAAGGGTGCTGAGCTGTATAGCTGTGGGGCCTTAGTAGAGAAAGGCAAGTCATAGGGATGGCTGCAGCATTCCAAACCTCTTGACACCTGCACCAGCACTGGGTCCTTTGGTTCAGGAAAGGAATAAAGGAGCAGTATAAGGTGGGGGTCATCACAGATACAGTTTGGTGTTCCCCTACAAGTGGCAATGTCTTTAGCAGGGATCTACTCTTGAGTGTTGCCCAAGTGTTAAAAGGTATAAGTAGGCACTGTCCTTTAGGGCCCATGAGGGGAGGAAGGTCAGATTTAACATTATGAAAATAAATGTAGGATATTCCTTACAGTGAGGGACACTTGAATGGCCTGCATTCTATCAATAACCAAATTGCAGCAGTAAATCACTTCCTAGGCCATATAAGTGTCATTTTAATGGAAGGGAAATGAACAAACACAATATTGTTCCAGTTGATTCATTGAAAGTCGTAGAGCTACAGCCTCTCCTTGAACGAAATAGGACAAAAATGTTAAATGCATGGAGATATTTCAGCCAATGCAGGATGCTGTTTTCCCCCATGCAAATGGTAACAGGATCCTGAAGTTTTGAAAAGCTGCTTTGAAAAGGGTGTTCTGGGCACAAATATTGTGAATTTTGATACTTTATGTAGCAATGTCTTTGCGTGGAGAAATCCACTACCAAAGGCTGCCTCATATGATATACCTGCCTGGAAGAGGCTCTTGAAACAGGCTGTTTGGTATAGCAGTTCTATAAACGTAGTCATGTGCTATGGATTTGCTTGCCAGGTGAATTGTTCCTCCACCATGATATTGTCTTCATTCTGCCATCAAACATGCCTGGATGGCAACGTATTACAGGGTGGAGATAAATGATATGCTGAAGATCAATTTATATTCATGTCCACACACATGGAACAAGTTGTTGCACAAAGTAGTTAGCCTATGTTTGCCAACCAACAAACCATTACATTTATGTATTACACAATATTTTCCCCGTTTTGGGATTTCGTTCATCTTCATTTCAGAAAACCCTCTTCATTTCATGTTTCTTTTAGCAAAAAATTATTTGGTTTGTGTTTCATTCATTGGCATTGCATTTGTCTTGGCACTTACATGAACTCTTGGATTGTTTGTTTGTTTGAATGCGGGGATGAAAAAACATTTGAATGTATTGGACACTACTCCTAAAGATGGATCACTTTAGATATATGAAGAGCAATGCTGGATCAGACCAAGGGTCCATCTAGCCCAGCACTCTGTTCACACAGTGGCCAGCCAGCTGTCAACCAGGAACCCACAAGCAGGACACAAGTGCAACAGCACCCTCCCACTCATGTGTCCCAGCAACTAGAGTTTACAGGCTTACTGATTCTGATATTAGAGGTAGTATATAGCCATCAAGACTAGTAGCCATTGATAGCCTTCTCCTCCATGAATTTATCCAACCCCCTTTTAAAGCCATCCAAGTTGGTGGGCAGCACTACATCTTGTGGTAGTGAATTCCATAGTTTAACTATGTGCTGGGTGAAGAAGTACTTTCTTTTATCTGTCCTGATTCTCCTATCAATCAGTTCCCCACTTCCACAAGCAGTGGCAAAAATAGCAGTTTTATTTCTCTCTGTTCCTCCCCCAGAAGCAAATGGTGAAGTCCTTTTCTCCCCTTACCTTCCTTGGTTGAAGCTAATCTAGCAGTAGCCAAAGAAGCTAGCCTCATACTAGGCATGTGCTCCGCTCCGATTAGAAGCGCAGAAGCAGGAGTGAATTGGCCTGCTCTGCCTTGCCCAGAGGCGGAGTAGAAGCGGACCGTGGACCCCTAGAAGCAAGGCGAAGAGAAGCGCCCATTTTTCGGAGCTCCTCTTTCAGGCGGACCGCTCTGATCGCCATCTTGAAACATTTCGCCCATAGATAACTGGGTTGTTTTTGAAGCTATCGTTCTGAAAATTCTTGTGCTTAGACAGTCGTGGATGGGGGTCATTTTGAGACTACTCTCAGCTCTCTGCGTCGTGCGGGTCGCGTGCTATATTTTTTTTAAAATCGAGTAAACGAACATTACAAACAGGGACAGCGCGGGTCAAACGGCGGTTTTCGCCCATAGGATTGCATTACAGAAAAGAATCGGGGATAACTGGGTTGTTTTTTAAGCTATCGTTCTGAAAATTCTTGTGCTCAGAGAGTCGTGGATGGGGGTCATTTTGAGACTACTCTCAGCTCTCTGTGTGGTGCGGGTCGCGCACTAGAATTTTTTAAAAAGTAGGGTAAAGGCGGGAAAAAGATTACCTTTTCGATTGCTATGGGGCAGAGTCAACTCCCAGTCATGATCACATGATCCCAAAGTTGGAGGAGGGGATAGGCAAAACGGGTAACTTGGGATTATGGGAAACTTCTCTTTCTTAATCTGAACGGACTTTTCCCAGTGTTTTTTAAAACAGTAGCCCCACCAAATGCACAAACACAACCTGAAATCATATACTAAGCCAAGAATAAGAGAGCACTGCTACCCACCCTAACTTTGGGGAACAACTGAAAAGATGTGGTGCAAGGGGATGAGCTCCCCTAGGGCATCTCATTGTGGACGTGCCCCCACTCTCTCCTGTACTTGGAAGGCCATCAGAGCCTTCCAAAGAGAGTAACTAGGTGGAGCAATGCCTATCATGAGTTGAAGTGAGCGTTTACTCCTCAGAGCTGTTGTGGTGAAGCAATGGCTTTCATGAGTTGAACTGACAGTCTTGCTTCTTAAAAGACTGGTTGACCAGTCAAATTGGCAGCTGCTGCTTCCCCCTCCCCTGGGCACGTCCCCCTATTGCTGGTAAAAGACAGATATAGCCTTTTTTTAAAAAGTTCTTCTTGTTGTTTATTCAGCAACACTGCTGCTTTTAATTCCACCCCTCCTTTGTTTATTTATTTAATTCCACCCCTCCTTTGTTTATTTATTTATAAGCATTACTGGCTTATCCTTGGCTCACTTCCTTATGCCCCCAGAAATGTCTGCTGCCTGCCTGCCTGCCTTCCCTCTCTCCTCCCCTGCCCGCCTTGCAGAGATGTTGTGTGTGTCTGGCTTTGACTCAGGGGAGAAGTCCTTCCTGCACTCACTTGGAGTTTTGGAAGTTCCAAATCCATTTTTCAAGTGTGGAAGAAGATTCATACTCCCCAATTCATGGCATGTTGGGATTTCCTTTGAAATGGCCCCATTGAGATGTCTGCAGGTTTAAGCCCCGCCAAAAAACAGGGGATGATGGGACTGCCTTGAGTCTCGGCGTGCGGCGTATGTATCCCTGGATAAGCTTTCATGGTGGTGAGTCTGGAGGTTTTTTTTAATGTGCAAATTGACAGAGCTATTGGAAAGGGGTGTGAATGGGTGTTGGATTTTCATAAATTCCCCAAAAATCAGGGGATGATGGGACTGCCTTGAGTCTCAGCATGCCTATGTATCCCTGGATAAGCTTTCATGGTGGCGAGTTTGAGGTTTCTAACGTGCAAATTGACGGAGCTATCGAAAGGGGTGTGAATGGGGTGCCCGATTTTCAAAAATTCCCCAAAAATCAGGGAATGATGGGATTTCCTTGAAACTTGGCGTCCATATGGACACGTGGATAAGCTATCATGGTGCCAAGTTTGAGGTTTCTAACGTGCAAATTGATGGAGCTATCGAAAGGGGTGTGACTTAGGGTTATGGGTGGTGCGTTAGAGGTTAGAGCCCCGCCAAAAATCAGGGGATGATGGGACTGCCTTGAGTCTGAGCATCCATGTGGACACATGGATAAGCTGTCATGGTGGCGAGTTTGAGGTTTCTAACGTGCAAATTGACGGAGCTATGGAAAGGGGTGTGAATGGGGTGCCCGATTTTCATAAATTCCCCAAAAATCAGGGGATGATGGGATTGCCTTGAAACTTGGCGTGCATGTGTATACGTCCATGTGGTGTCAGGGTGCCAAACATGAGGTTTCTAACTTGAACAGAAAAAAAGTTGTTTACTTTTTTAGCTTTCAATGCAACCCTATGGGGGGGGGAAACAGAGCTCCGATCCGGATCCGGAGCTCCGAGCGGAGTGGAGCGGAAATGGGCAGAGCGGGGGCGGGGTGAAGCAGCCCGATCCGAAAATCGCGGATCTGGATGTGAAGCGGAGCGGGGGGTCCATGCACACCCCTACCTCATACTGACAAACAGCAAGTGGAGCCAACAGTCGGTGAAGTCAGTGAAGGCTGGAGGCAGCCCTGATCACATCTTTTGCCTTCAAAGCAAGCACACAAAAGCCACACACAAAAGCCATTCTCATTCCAGCAGGCACTTTGCCCTGCAATGCATCTGCAGTCCTGAAGGGATCCCGAACCATTGTGGGGAAATTTAAATAGTAGATGCAGCAGCAGCAGTAGCACTCCCCAGTGCAAGACCAGATTTTTTTTTGCTGCTTCTTAAGTGAGGGGATGGGAGATGGGGAGGATGGGCCTTGTAAAAAGGGTCATGACCTCAGCAAATAGTCTGCGGTGCCAACCCCTTTGCTGGGCCTGCCCTGGTGTGCAGGGAGAGAGACAGAGTGCAATGGTGTTCCCCACCCTCCACAGTTCTATGAAGCTTTGCCCTCTGTATATACAGCAATAGAGTTGGGAATCATGTACAAAAGCCCAATGAAACACCAAGAACATCTTGAAAATATTGCTCACAAAAAATGCCCCACATGTGGAGATGTGTAAATTTTCAGCTGTCTGTCACATGCAATGCAGCAGAAAATAGTTAAACCACCATTAATGATGTAACGTCTGCAACAGCTTTGAGTTGTTACCAGTGTTTATGGAACGCACATGGTTATTTGAGATCAAAAATGTTCCTGTGAACACAAGGTAACAGTTTTCACCCCTGAATTTATCACACAGTTTGCCATTTGAGAACTGTCAGGAAAACTTAGGTGCTCGTCTGCTTTCGTTTGCATCTGAATATTTCACTTCACCACATCATGTTTTTAATTTCCATAAGGCCTGTTTAATCCTTTGGTTGGTCTGCATTTCCTTCAAATAGGAATAATCCTCTACGATCCTTTTGATTTTACATCCATGAGGACATGTCTCCATTACATCCCTTCTGCTGTACCTCTACACATTTTCTTTTATCTTCGAGAGATTTTGTCAATCAGTTTCTCTCTGTTCCCTGTACATATCTCATTTTAAAGTTTCCTTTTATTACACAGTAAGTGTCAGTACAATATGGTTGAGTTTGTTCTGGGCTGCAGATAAGCCATTTGCAATGTTGTATGTAATTCAAATGGGAGTGAAAGAGAGAGAGAGGAAAGATTTAGGCACAATGAAATAGTTTTTGGAAACCCATAGATATTTCTTGTGATCTTGATTCAGTGAATCCTGGCTCAATCACATATTTTATGTGTTCATGCTACAGCCTCCAATCCAAAATGCAATCCTCTCACAAGGTGGTGGTGGTAGTAGTAGTAGTAGTAGTAGTAAGAACAACAACAACAACTTTATTCAATTCTGACCATATTCATCCTCACAATGTCCTTATGAAATAAATAATTATTTGTATTATATGCCATTTCAACATTTCCCCTAATGGTGTCTGGACTAATGTCAACACAACCAGCAGCTCAAGTTTAGCACATAGTTAAAGCTTTGGGGTCAATCACAAATGACTGCAAAATCAGACCCATACATACACTTTTGGAAGTGCCAGTTATCAGTCATCAACCATTACAGTACAGATAAGAGCATGGTGCATGGGTGAGGAAGTCTCTCAGTTAAGGAGCATTGCCCTGACTGGCTCCAAGGAAGGAATCCAGTGGTTGGGGTGGTGTAGAAGTAGGGCTCAGTGCAAAAGCTGTTTGGATGCATAGCTAACGCTTGAGAGCAGAGGCTATCCTTTGTTTTACTGCCCAAAGGCAAATTAAAACAAATCAACAAAACATAAGAAATTGAGCAGGCTAGAATTTTATTCTGGTTGGTTGCCAACACTAATTGTTTCCCCTGATAGATGTCAGATAGAGCAATCCTACTGGCTGCAATGGGCAAGGTATGAAGGCCTCATCCAAAGACCTGCCAGGCACATGAGGCAGAGCAAAAATGACGGAGGAACAGCATAAGTGCTTTTTCTGGCAGGGATGAGAGAAACAAGCTCCCTGCAGCTGTTCATTCTCTGACTGATGTATGAGGCCAGGTTGGTCTCCCCCTGCCATGATGCTTTTCTTGGAAGGCAGTGATACAGCCTCTAAGTGACCCTTGGTTTTCTGCTGGATGGGTGAAGCCAGTGTCTATAGTCCCAAGGAATTCACTTGGATCTGTATGATATTTCTGGCTGGGAGGGAGAGATGACTCTTATTTTAAAAAGAACACATACCTTTTGTGTGGAAATATATCTTCATGTGACCATTACCTAAGTAGAGACAATTCCACCCATTCCTAGGGTATCTGCATCTGAAAGTGAAAGCATCTGATTTCTCTCCGAAAAAGCAGAACTGTATGCTACTAGAATAAGGTTGCTGAGAAACAAGAAACCCACTGACTGCTATCCAATGAATTTGCATATTTGGATTCCAGTGAAGTTGACAAAAACATCACGGAGAGGATTAACTATCAATCCCTACAAGACTGAAAGATATGGAGGTTCATCTCTCAGCTGAAAGAAAAGTCCAAACAAGAAGAAAACTAGATGTAATGCAGTGGAATGTATGATGGCAAACAAATCGGGGTTATAAACAAATGAGTTTTACCCTTTTGGATCTGGGCATAGGATTCTGCAACGAAATATGTTTAACTAAAAATGGAAAACAAGTATCTTGGCAAATTAGGTTGATAGCCTATGGTATAGAGAAAGCCCATAAACTAAATTGTAGGGGGACTACCACAGAAGAGAGGTAGCAACTGGGATTTGAATATGAGTTTTATCAAATGAGTAAGACAGATGCTGAATAAGACTAGTATAATGAATGAAAGCAATTTCACACATACAAACGGTCACTTTATTTCAGCAAGTATGCCTTACATAACATGATGTCTAATTCCATCTTTAAAATCTTCATTTCCCAAATCTTTTTATACTGAGAAAGGGAGGGGAGAACAAATACAGACAATTATCTGTATTGCTAAAATCCTGTATATTGATTGAAACATCTCTTGACATAAGCATTTTTTATATCTATCAGATCACATGTCTAGGTGCCCTGTACTGTCCAAAACAGGAATTGGCCCTCTTTTTGGCCAAGGACCAAATTTTGTGGCCCTCTGAGGAACTTAGTAGGGCTAGACTGGATTTGGCTTGCGGACCTGAGAGCTGACCTTTAATAAGAAAGCAACTCAGCCCCAAAGTTGCATGGAAATCTTAATTCCTTTGAATTTTTAATTGTTTATTATTTGATTGTTTACTTTCAAACTTCTGCTACTGACAACCTAGTTCTCCATCTTATATTTTATGGGTTTGAGTCCATCGTATGTAGACTGTGGCCAGATCTACACTATTGCTTTAAAGCGCTTTATAACAGTTTTATAGTGCTTTAAAGCAGTTAAAGCACTTTATAACTGTTATAAAGCGCTTTAAAGCAGTAGTGTAGATCCGGCCTGTATCTCAATGAGAAAGGCAGAAGGCCTAGTAAGACCAAAACCATTTGTTTTGATTATATTGCTCATGTATATGCCTCACATTCTAAATATATTCTGTACTTTACAACCACCCATGTTCTCTACTCGCCATTCAAGCCTGTTATATTAAAAAATGCAATTTAATACAATGAATTGGTCATTGACCTATTCGGATGATGAAAGAGGGACAACTCGTCCCTGAGCTTTTAATTATGCCTGGACTAAATACATCAAACATCATCTTATGTAATGCTGCCATCTGTTGTTCATAAAAGGGAAATGTCAGCAATTGTGAGGTCCTTTAATAAATATTAAGGAATACACAAAACGTGGATTTGTAGGCTTAATTTAATTATAAATATAATTGCCTCTTCTCTTTACATTCTTTTCAGATCGATAATAAGTTGAGAAATCTTGTAAACATGTTTCAGAACCTTAAAAAAACCAATGCTGCAGAAACTCCAGTGCTAGGCTAAAAAGCAACCAAATGCATGCAAAATCCTCCTAAAATGAAGCCTCCCGTATCTGCAAACCAAACATAGCTCATGTTCTGAAGGCAAGTATGGCAGGGCTCATAGATGATTGTAGTCACTGTATTAGTGATGTGTGGCCATAAGTAATAAGCAAATCTGGGGGAATTGGTCCAGCACTGTATTCTACCGGGTTCCCACCAAAGAAGGAGACGTGACAGACGTTTCACCCAGCACCACATCTTATTTCACTGAATCTTAAATAACTTCCAATGTTTAGCAAAGAGAACAATACCAATTTGTTGAAAAGGAGGAAATATTATTACATTTTCATTGGGCTGGTTATATACTGCAATCCAGTGGTGTTCAAGCATCGCAAAGGCTTTGTGCACATGGCTGGGCTTCGCTTTGGTGTTTCTTTTCTTACTCTGAGAGAAGAAGGGAAGCCGGTGTCAAACTCAGACCCCCTTCCTCCTGACACGAGGTCCCCAACACTAGTGTCAGAGTTACTGGTTATCTATGCAGAAGTGTGCTTAGTACAAGTGTTGGATGTAGGTGTTTCTCCCAAGCCACAACCACTTGCTTTTCAAATAGCTGAGATCCATGCATGGAAACATCCTTCTGCTCATGGGGTGTACTGCTGGATCATCAGAAATTTCTGTGTCATTAAAGGCATAATCCAAATGTCAGTGTTTGAAAACAATTTTTATTAAGTTATTTTTGAAACCATTTACATACAATAGTGACCCTGTTCTTCCATGTGTAGCCATATGTTACGAACACACACACACACACACTAAAATCCTGACCACAGCTCAAGGAGGACTGATTATATTAAGTGAACATGGAATGCTAATTTACTGTTGGAGAAAACTGGAAAAGTGGTGGTGGAGGCCATATTCTGGAATGGATATACCTAGACTGGTGGAACCCTGAAAAGGCACATTGTTACAGGTGTGATACGTATTATAAAAATAAATCAGAACATGTAAGTTAATCCTATTCGTTATATCAAAGTCTTCCATCTGCACAGCAAAGCAAACTATGCAGTTATAAATTCCGTCATTGTCAGCAGCAGATGCAGCTCTGAAAACTTGTTTTTCACTGATCTGCCACTTCTTTCAGAGGATATAGAATCTATTCAAGATTCTGAAAACAAGGTAACATTAATAAGATTTCCTTTTGTAAAGCAAGGAGATATCTGCCATAAAGCAACATTCTGAAGATCATTCATATGTTTGTGCCTGCAACATACATATACTTCCTTTTTAGCAGATTTTTGAAATATACTTTTAAGGACTTTGAAACCAGCTACTTATGATTGCATGATCAGAGAGTGATAAAGTGCAAGAGTCATTTCAATGGCTCTTCAACATACCTTTTTGGGAGTTTTGATTTAGCCATGTTGAATTTACCCTTGTGTGTTATTTTTTCTGTCTTTAAGATGCAAATAAGTCAAATGGTTTAACAGTTTGGCAGCAGATATTTAAAAGATAGCGACCAAATATACTGAGGTTGGATATGCACTGTTTAATTCTTCATGGAAACAAACTGCATTTCTAAGGCCATTTAAAATGTGGTGTTAGAAAGAACTGGAACAATTCTGAAATAATCCTCCATAGGGATAGTCTACAGGGAGCTATTCTGCTACGGATGTTTCTGTGTGCTGCCGCCCTTGATGCATCATTAATGCTAAAAGATGAGTTACATGCCCACATAAAATGCACAGCTTATGGTTTTACTGTCTGGAAGGTAACTTGATTTTGTTCAGTTGCCGATACATCCAGAAAACAAGTTCACCAGCTACAATCCATAAATCATTAAAGATTTTCTGTGCTTCAGTTCGAGACCCCAGAAAAGTAGGTCAGCTCTGGTTCCCTTCTGCATCATAAAATAGCTGTCTGTGTGTGTGTGTGTGTGTACGCGCGCGTGCGCGTGTAGGGGGGAGTGCGTACATGTGTTGATACATCTCTGCTAAGTTTCTCTGAAATTACTCTTTGTGACTTTATTCAACATATATACTGTGAATAAGAAATAAGAAGTATCCTAACCATTATTTTATTTTATTTTATTTTATTTGCTCAAATTGACTTTCCAGAGAGAGGGAGGGAGAGGGAAAGAGAGAGAATAAACAGGACATAAAATGTGTGAATTGCACAAAGAAAGTTACAACTATATATTTAACACTTGAACAAAATGCTGTTACACAAATATTTTAATTATGAGAGCAAACCTGAAGGGAGCGAATGATGCATTTGTATCTATAAACTCACATTATTATCTCTTTGATTGGAGATCTGTAATAAAGCTGCCATTGTAGGAATGTTTCTATCTATTTCCTACATCAACATAATATGTAAATAAGTATGTCCAGAGTTCATTGGAAACACTAGGCTGTAATTTGTACAGGTATCCTCTTCATAAAGCCCCTATTTGCATGTTAGATCCAAATATGATGTTGGACAGTGATTGTATAAGAAGTTGGCTACAGTTCTTTGTGCAACAGTATATGAACCTGGCTCAACCAACTCAAATAAGTGCTTGGGAGGAAATGAAATTGGAGGTGTTCCAGACTATCCTGAAGCAGAGAAATCTCCACATAATTTTTAAAAATGCCACTGCCTTACCGGGGCTTTCTGCTTTCATTTTTTTTCTGGGATTATGATCAGCACTATCAAATGGATCACCAGGTGGTTTGAAATTGAATACTTCGTCTCTGGGTGCTCAATTCACTTGCATTCACTTTAATGAGACAGTGCCATCTCATGGCACAATTATAGCACAACACCAGGTTTACACACTGAGAGATCCCGCTATTTCCCGGATATTACATTATTATTTTTCAAAAGCAGGATTTCCAAGGGATAACACATGATGTTGACGACATCATGTAACAGACCCACAAACTTGTGTGAGTGGTCAATCACGAGCATGCAATAAATTGTTCATTTAGAGAAGCTCACAAGCTGTAGATCAAGTAGAATCAGGGTGACAATGATGATTATAATGATTATGCTAAGTTCTTTCTCCCCAATATGTCTTAGAAAATCCATGTCCATATGAAACTTTTGGATGGATTTTGATTCTTCTTTTGCTTAAGAGACTTGGCTATTAGTCAGCATAGAAATGTAATAAATAAATCAGCTAAGTACAAGGCAGCTAAATTTTCAAACAAAATTTATAGCATGTCGTTACGTAAAATTGTACTTGAAGGCTACTGCATAATAATCATTTTGATAACTCTGGAGACTCTAGAGTTGCGTTACTGAAATGTTGCCAACTTTTGCTGTAAGAATCATTATGCATCTACTGATTTCAATGGAGCTGTGTGAGCATGGGGCTGCAGAAATGTTGAGAAGATTTCCTCCACATTGATTTGTTCAGGAAAATCATTTAAAAAATTAGTGGTTGCTGAATGAAAGTGAAGAATTAATGCACTTATTGATCATTCTAGTACAATCTATCAATGGATATACAATAAATGATGATGAAATTATGTCTTTGTTGTTTAGTGCACCACAACGTAACTCCATAATGTAGGAAGAGTTCAGATGTTTATGAATTGCAAATTTGGAGCATATAGACTATTTTCTTATATGCATCAGACCTGGTACATCTACAGATACAGCCTCTATTTGCCAATAATGATTGTTTCCATACCAGTCCTCCCCCAACCACCTCCCCTGGAATTGCCATTTTTGTTCACTATCTTTTTATGAAGAATCATTGTAACTGATTTCTCTGTTGTCATCTCATGTTTTTCAGACCTGATTTGTAGTGTTTATTAGTGGGTTTTTTTCATTTTTGTGCAATAAAATGCAATTGGTGGATCAGTCTGACAGGTACAAACTGGTAAAGTGTGATTGATGTTTTCAAGGCTGTTGTGAAGTTAAAACAAAAGCTTCCTGTCTGTTTCCAAATTACATTTTCTTGTTCCTTTGCTGCATGATCCTAGCCAATCATGGATCATATTATGAATGAGATAACATAAACTACTACCTAGTCAGATTGGCTACATTGTGATCTGATGACAAGGAGTGTTGCATCATTTCCTAGTAATATAAGGCCATATTCCCATGTTCTAGTATTGCAGTGTGAACACAGGTAATGAAATAACCATAGTGCAGGAAGAGAAAGGAAGACTTTGACCTACTCCCACAACACATGTGCTGGCTAATGGATCTTTTAACTTAAAGTTGCTTCAGGACACTTGAAATTGGACACCTTAGTGTAAAAGAAGTTAGAAACTCAGACAACATGGAATGTATTAAGAATTAAAACACAGGGAAAATTGAGCTGTTTATTTAAAAGTATTTAAATGAGAAAGCATGCTCAAAATGCCATGGACAATAACAATCCTAGCAAGGAGTTATGAAACAGGAACTAACCAGAGCAGCAAGCAAACACTGTGTAATTTCCTAGGAAGTGTGTGCATCAAAATGATAAACTTAAATGAGTACAGTTTTAGGGTGGTTTTATGGTGTTGCTGTTGCAATTTGGGGTTTTTAGGGAGGGTGTTGCAATTGAGGAGGTGAGTTCTGGAGGAGATACAGATAGCAAAGTTGAAATAGGGTCACTGCAAAGATGGGAGAGATTTGGAAGATGAGAAAGAGGTGCTCAAGGAAATAAGGGATAGAGAGATGTGGTGGAACAAAGGACTCACTATCAGTTCAGTAAGAAGGGATCAGGCTTAAGATGTTCAAGTTTTGAGAAAAGATTGAATGCAGCCAATATCTCCCTGGAGCCACAAAAACATTGGCAAAAGACAGAAAATCATAGCAGCTAATTGTCCAGTTGAGAAGAAGGATGGCAGTTGGTCAAAAGCCTTTGCTAGACCTACCGGTAAGTCCGCGATGTAGGAGGGGAGATCCTGTGATGCAAGTATCGCAGGATGTCACCCTCATTTACATGCAAGGCACGACGAGCTCAAGAAGAGAGCCATCACGCCCGCCATTTTTTTAAAAAAAATTCTTTAGTTTTAAAGGGCTGGCTGCGCAGGAGCACACAAACACTGAACGGTGAGTTTTTTAAAAAGAAAAATTGATTTCCCTGCTCCCCCGATGGGTGCAGTGCTCCTGGGGAGCGCTGCGCCCCGTGCACGTTTCCCGGCTCTGTGCGAGTAATCAAGCGGAGCCGGGAAAAGCCGCAGAAACGGGCCACATGCTCGCGGTCTTGGAGTCAGCCTGAGACTGTGGGGAAAAACAGGGCCAAAGGGTAGGCCTATATCCCGAGGCCAGGGAGAGTTGATCCCTGCCTGAGCCCGGGATCCCCTGCTCATCATCTGGATGTACAGGGATGATCCCGGGTATCACCCCAGGATATAACCTGGTCTAGCAAAGGCCAAAGTCTTCCTTGCAGTTCACAAGGAGGATTCTTTGAGAGTGAAAGTTTCCTAGTGCTTCCCAACCCTTCCCCCCTGGGCCTTTCACAGTCTGTGAAAACAGAACCATGAAGTCAGGTGGCCTTTCACCTGCATTACAGCACAACCTTATATATGCCTATTCTGAAGTAAGCCCCACTGAATGCAATGGTACTTTTTCCCACGTAAATGTGTGTAAGACTGCAGGCTTTAAAGTATGTATTACCATTTAAGCTCTTTGCACTGTAAAATGCACCTAGAGATCTCAGATCAACAGTCTAATTTTTCAGGTTGCATAGTAAAAAGCTGTACCCCACATCAATAATTGATTGCATAGAATGAGATGGGGAAATCATGTTGGTTTGTGAGCCACAGCCAATTAAAAAATGCCTAGGGAGCTACACATGAGAGTATGCACACCCTCATACGCTCATAGTCCTTACAATGTCAACTCCTTAGAATTCAACTCTCTTTTAGAATTTGTATTAGGGTATGAAGTTAAGTTTATCTCAAGCCAGTCTAATCTCAGGGCTCTCCATTGTTGCAGAAAGGAAAGTACAGCATCCTGAATTAAACCCTGGGGGATTCCACACACCGTTCCGAAGGCGCCCCGAAGCCCCTTGAGGGCGCCCCAAAAACGCTCGTGTAGCACATACCTTAATCGTCCCCAGAAGAGGCGGAGGAGGAGGCAGCGCAGACTGCGGGCGGACTGCTCCTGGCTCCGTTTTCCTTTAGCCAGCAGGCCCTGCGAGAGCTCCCAGCAGCGGGGCGGCGGCCCCTGCACAGTCCCAGGGACGTGGGAGGCACCCTCCCCTTTCCTCGCCCGTCCACTCTCTTCCCTCCCACGACCCAGCCCCACTGCTGGTAGCTCTCGCAGGGCCTGCTGGCTAAAGGAAAACGAAGCCAGGAGCAGCCCGCCCATCTCCTCTGCCTCTTCTCGGGACGATTAAGGTTTGTGCTACACGAGCGTTTTCGGGGCACCCTCAAGGGGCTTCGGGGCGCCTTCGGAACGGTGTGTGGACTCCCTCCCTGTTTGTTTTCCTTTCACCCCTCAGCAATTTGGGCTGAGAAGGGGGGAAAAGGCATCACTCAATCATGTCGGTGGAAACAGCCACTACACACTCCATCTTGCATGCTAGCTCTTACCTTGTAACCATCAAGCCTTGAAAGGAGAGAGGGAATTTATAGGCTAGAATACACACACACACACACACACACATCTGGAATTACTTCATAGCGACCCACACTGGCATTCATTAAAGTTTAATGATTACACTCTTCTACAAGCTAGACAACAAGTCTAGAATATGCTTTAGAAGAGCAGCCTAAACTCAAAATAGCAAACATTTTATTCTCGTTGGCTGATTATGGCAGGGGGTGGAGGGGGGTTAAGTTATTTTCCATGACCTAACTGATGTGTTTAAAATAGTTTTCATTCCTCACCCTGGGGTTCTTTTTGACGCTTTAACGCATTCAGAAAGTGCCATTCAGTTCTTGCGGAAAGGGGGAAACCAGCAGTTGCTGTGATTAGTGTTTCTGGTGAATAAAAACACAGCTAAGGTTGTTGATGTAATGAAATGTTTTACAATCTAAAAGTAATAACAAAAAGTCAGGAGTCAACTTAAGTGTCACTTTCTTTGGATTGAAGTTCTCTCAAAGCAAATCCATTCAGGCTCGCAAAAATATGGAAAATTAAGATATCCGTGGAGAAATTCATTCCTTCAAACAGGAAATAGGACAGATGTCTACAGAGTATTTGTGAGATGCTGTTTCTATTTAAAATATATCTGTCTATCTTTTAATGTACATCTTTTGTGTGTGAAAAAGCACATATCAAATCCTGATCAATAGCTATATTGGGGGCAGTTAATGTTAAAAAAAAAGTTCCTCACCTAGATAACTCAAATGGTACTGTGTTCCATCTATTTAGGTGCAGAAAGGTAGATATAATATGTAAATTGGATCACATTCCATTGTCCTGGCAACTCAAAGCCATGTTTTAGCAGTTATGGGATTTCTGTGCTTCACATTGGACAGACCACCAGTAGTTAAAACTTTTAAATCCCCAGATGGGAAAAATGTTTGTTTGTTTGCAGAGTAACGAGGAAACAGCCACCATGCCCAAAACTGGTACATTCTTACAGAATTAGAAAAATTAAAATGAATGCTCATGCTCCATAACTTTCTGTCATGCATTCTCATACAACCAACCACAGAAGGACCCATAGCCTTTTCTATACTTAGTAGGGTATACTTGGCTTTAGACATCATCACAGATCATTGGCTATGTAGCATTGCCATGAAGCCAAATCAGAGTGAACACAATGCTCCCTGCTCTCACTCTGGCTGGGTTTCATGACGACACCACTTCCATCAATTAGATTTGGGATTTCACAAGTAATTAATGCTACTTCAAGCAGGAGAACAGTTTTGTTTTGGCAGTGCCACTTGGATAGCTTTAATGAGAGACAGATTCATGGAGGATAAATCTGTCGATGACTGCTAGTCATGATCGCTATATATTATCTTCAGCATCAGAGGTAGTATGTGTCTTTATCCTTGTTGCTGTGGAACATAAGCAGGAGGCTGCTATTGAACCCATGCTTTTGGACTTCCCATTGACATCCGGTTGGCCACTATGGGAACAGAATGCTGGTCAAGATAGTCCATTGGTTGAATTCAACATAGCTCTTCTTATGTTAAGTCCTGAATAGCTGTTTGGAATGGATCAGGGTGAAAAAAAGACTGAATACATGCTTAAGAGGGTTGAAGGTGAGTCAGCTAAAGCTGAATCTAGAAAAGACAGAAGTACTTTGGGTAGTAAATCTGCTGATGTGCATGAAAAGATACAATTTGTATTGGATGGGCTAGTGCTCTTCCTGAAGCATCAAGTTCATAGCTTGAGAAGCCTTCTGAACTCATAATGATTGCAGAAGCACAGGTGGTGGCAGTAACCAGGTTTACCAACAGAAGTTGATACATCAGCTGTGACCCTATTAGGGAAACCAGACCTACCCTCTGTTATGTATGCCCTAGTTAGATCCAGACTGAACCCTTTTAATGCATTCTATTTAAGGGTGTGTTGAAGATGACTCAGAAATTTCAGCTGGTTCAGAATGCAGCTAGTTGTATCTTTGTTGGGCCTAGGCGGTCAAATCATTAAACACAAATTCTGTACTACTGGAATGGGTAAGTAGGATTCAGCATCGAAAAGATGCATCCACATCTGAAATGTATAATCTATAAAGCTTTCTTCTTGTGCATTACCTTTTAGAGTTGGCCCCCATTTAATGAAAGCTATGGAAAAGTTAGAAATTATTTCCTGAATTGTGCAAAATACATGCCCAACTGTTCAGTTCATGGAAATAAAGGTGGTATATCAAAGATTTATGTTCAGTGTCAATGGAACATAAAGGGGTGTATTTTGAATTATTTGAACTACTTGCCATTTGTAAGCACACACATCTCAGTGAGGCTATGGCTGGGTTTCCTTTGGGCAATTGGTAAAAATGGATTCATTGTAAGGCTTAAGAATTGTTATTAGATACCTCACTGAAAGGTTAATGTTAGATCACAGGTTGTTGGAGTTTTATTTTTAAAAAGGGGGGAAATTAATTTCCATTTCAATGATTGTTGCTTTCATCTTGGTAGCATTTGTTAAGAAAGGATGTTTCACTTTAAATTTGACGCAAATGATATCTCTATTGTTTTATAATTACATTTCTAGCTGAGGTTTCATCCTGCTATTTGGATGTCCTAAATTACCCACATTTCATTTTTTATGGCACCCAAGTTACAAAATTGGAATGTTCCTTCACATGTGATTAGTTTGAGTAATTGTCATGAATTTGCCAAACAGCCTTGTCCACTGAGACATGGGCTGTTAAAATGAGCCAGACTGTGAATCTTAAAGGAGAGCTTGAGCAGGAGATAAAGACCAGGAATTAACTGGTAGTGTTTTCATGTGTAATTAGAAAATGCATTGTTCTCCCATTAAGAAAATTAATTAAAACCAACCAGATGGTAATCGAGGCATATTGTAATATAATTGTATCTGGCACCTGTATTGCTTTTATGTCCTATACATGAATTAATGCAGTGTTGTGTTTTACTTTGAAAATATAGCTGCAGGAGATTTCTATCTGCAATATACTCAGCCCAATATATTTCACAGCACAATCCACTCAAAGTCAGAAGTGCTGCTTCGGAATCTGCTTGTGTATGAAGAAGCAGCTTCAGGTCGCTCAAAGAGCTCCTGGTGAGTTCAGTTGAACTATGACAATTCATGGCAGTGTAAGGGACAGTGTTGCGGACAGAATCCATAGAGCTGTCTCAAGAGTGACATGTGCATATTATTATTATTATTATTATTATTATTATTATTATTTTATTTATTTATGTAGCACCATCAGTGTACATGGTGCTGTACAGAGTAAAACAATAAATAGCAAGACCCTGCCGCATAGGCTTACATTCTAATAAAATCATAATAAAACAATAAGGAGGGGAAGAGAATGCACCAAACAGGCAGTATAAAAGTCAGAGCAAAATCAAGTTTTAAAAGCTTTAGGAAAAAGAAAAGTTTTTAGCTGAGCTTTAAAAGCTGCGATTGAACTTGTAGTTCTCAAATGTTCTGGAAGAGCGTTCCAGGTGTAAGGGGCAGCCGAAGAAAACGGACGAAGCCGAGCAAGGGAAGTAGAGACCCTTGGGCAGGTGAGAAACATGGCATCAGAGGAGCGAAGAGCACGAGCGGGGCAATAGTGTGAGATGAGAGAGGAAAGATAGGAAGGAGCTAGACAGTGAAAAGCTTTTTAGGTCAACAGGAGAAGTTTATATTGGATTCTGAAGTGAATTGGAAGCCAATGAAGAGATTTCAGAAGTGGAGTAACATGGTCAGAGCAGCGAGCCAAGAAGACGATCTTAGCAGCAGAGTGGTGAACAGAAACCAATGGACTGATGTGAGAAGAAGGAAGGCCAGTGAGAAGAAGGTTGCAGTAGTCCAACTCAGAAATAACCAATGCATATCAGGGTTCCTGCCAAGCTTGCAAAGTACCCCCTACTGACTGAAAATAGAATAATCCTCCATACACACGCACAACGGCCCACCCACCCCAACAACCTACCAGTCCTGTTTCTTGAGAAATTTTACTTATTTCCTGGCATATAAACTGAATTCAACAGCCAAACACATTCAATTCTATTGTTGTGGCTGTGACCAGAACAATGTATAAAGTGGTCCAATGGGGGCCAAATAATTCATTGTAATCTCAACAGCCACTGCTCACTGGATATGATAAGTATCTGACTTTCCTGTGAAAAGAGGAATTCTCTGTATGAACTCAGTTAGTCAATGATTCAGTTGTAATCTACTGGCAGCAACAATCTGCACCAACCACCCAGAGGAATATAGACTGGCCATTAAAACATCCTCAAAAAAGAGGGAAAACTTCACCCAAGAATACAAACAATGACACAGATTTGCATAAATTTTGCATATGATAATTCATATGAAGAAATGCAAATTGGGAAAAAAAATACTAGAATTTCAATAGAAACACAAAGGCCTTTCTACCACGCCCGGCTTGCCTGGGCATGGGGAGGCAATTGCGGGGGAGGGGAGAGAGACGAGTGGAGGCTCGCCATAGGTTGCTTCTGTTTGGTGCCACCGATGCAGGGAGGAGACTAGAAACCCTATTTAAGGGGCAGTCCTCCTTCCCAGCGTCCTTTTTTCCCACCTACTTCACACTGCAAGACTTCAGGGGAGTATTAACTAGGCTAATTGTTTGAACTTGGACACATTTTTATTGGGCAGGCGTGTGGGCATCGGGAGCAAGGATAAGGTTGGTGATCTCAGGTGATTGGTAACACCTGAGATCCTCAGCTGGGAGTCCTGTGGCACCACATGACAGGAGAAGGGTTATCTCTTAGGCCAACCTTACTCACTCACTCAGAGTTTTGCAACCCGAGGGGGAGTGACATTGGAAGGCCTACACCAAAAGGGGAATCCTGACGGGTGACAATAGACACGCGTCACCAGTCAGGATATGAATGGCTCGCCCAATCCCAATTATGGCCAAGATAGGATGCCTGCCTACACCTTCCTTTGCAGATATTCATAAATAAATGTAGCCCTATTTAAATCCCACTTCTTGTCTCATTTCATTATTTCACCTTCCATCCACAATACCTCTAACCATAGTGGGGAATATCTGGTCACCTCCTAATTCTGCTGCTGTCCAGGTGCTAACATGAGGAGCCTCCCTTGTTTAGAGTTATCTTTAAACTGGACTTGCACCAGACAGTCTTCTCCAATAGAGGCCTCCTTCCATAGATGACTGTCCTCTGATAGTCCTTCAAGTTTACCGTCTTTACAGAGTGTCCTCCATAAAGTAGGACACTAGAAGAAAATAGAAAGGGAAGTGTAAGCTCCTGCATCTTTTCTTTTCTCACCATCTGCTGTGTCAGAGGTGAACAGGCAGTAACAGCAAGGAGGAGCAGTAGCAGCACAGCCAGTGGCTCTGGCCTTTGGCAGCAGGACCCCTCCTGAGATGTGGCCCTCAGCATTTGCCCTACAATGCCTACCCTGGACACCAGCCCTCAAAATAAAAACAATATTCCTACTACAAATAATAGAACTGAATAAGACTGGAGGTTGTGGGGAGGACCTTCCTTTTAAAAAGAAATCATAATTTAAATGTTAATGTCAGAGTTCCAAAACATCAGCTCAACTCTGGAACTGTTGAAGGATTGAAGTTGGCCCTGGAATGATTCTATAATAATAGGATGGTCGTAACGTCTTAGAACTGTAGGCAGTTTATCACATTTAGTAAAGATTACAAACAATTGTATAGCACATATTTTGCAGGACGGCACAGGGATAATAGATGCTTTCAATATGAAGCAGTCAGAAAATAATAAGCCCGACAATAATAAATCTATGGTCCTAGCATTGCCATCTTTGGTACTAGCAAACCGAATGAATAGGCCTTTCAAATGAAAATGGAAATAGCAAATAGAATTCCAGATTTGCACTTGTCTGCTCCTTCAATAGCTACCCCATCTTTCCCCCTCTAACTCTGAATTGCTCAATTAATTTCAGGCAAAATGGTTTCCCTATTCATATTTAAATCACTTTATATTTAGCATTTTCCCCTCCATGACATTCAGCAACCTACCTGTTCAGTCACAACCGCCCAGAAAGCTTATTTATGAAATAAATAAAATTTAAAAAATATATATTACTTCAAAATTCTGGCTAACAAAGAATTAATAATATTAATGCTCAATAATACCATTACAAAAGCATTGTGAATAGATGCATGTGTACTCTGGCATAGGGCTGTACAGGTTTGTACTCTTGGTTATGGGTTTATTTGCAAATTTCAAGGGGTTGTGGGGTGTAGAGGGGTCGTGGGTTTGTTTTTGTTGTTTTTTTAAATATACATTTGGAGATTTCAAGTTCATTTTTCTGGTTAGCATCTCCCCCCCCCCCCAAATCCCCAGAAAACAGAATAGTAATTGTTTAAACACTGCAAATCTATGGAAAAATTGGAAAGGAAAGTGTACATCAAATGTAGTTAGAATTTTACATTGTGTGTCTGTTTGCTGTGTGGATTGTGGTTATATAGAACAGGAAATTTCTCCCAACCCCTGAGAAATAAACAAACAAAAAGAACAATTAGGGAGGGCATCCTGGTAAAACAATATTAATTGTTTTAGGTAAAACAATATTAATAATATATATTTTTAAATATATATATTTTCAATCCAGTTAAAACGCACACTGTGCACACACAAGGGGAACAAGTACACAATATATAACAAACCAGTAAGAATACAATGTGGTGGTGTCATAAAAAACTATCCATACCGAAAAATAAGCATTCCAAATACCATATACCCTGTCCCTCCCAGGCCCTGGGTGGTGGTTGTAAAGGAAGCACGCCCCAGAAGAAGCTGGCCAGTAGACTGGATTTAGCACAGATCCCCAGAACAGACACTCACAGCTCACAATTTGGAGGTTTAAGGCCATTTATTAGGAAACGGGTAGGTTACATGGGATTAGCAGACTAAAACTATTAAAACATGCATATATCATAAGAACCCAGAAAGAGCAAGCAAAAGAACTAAAACTACATTTCATACGTCACCCAACCTTGGAGTCAGCCAGCTGCGCTGAACTCCCCCCATAGAGTATGTTTTATACTTTCTTTTCCCAACTCCTTCCCCCCTGCCTTAACTTTGAAGCGTAGATCGTTTCACACCTCCGCCTGAGATGCTAATTTCTCTCAAGGCTGGGCGGACATGCCACAGCGTTCTCTGGCTCTACCAGTCTCCCCCATGCAGCTGGGCCGCTCATCTCCCTCCTATGGACCATAATAAAATTTAACACATTAAAAGACAGGCCAGCCCCAAGTTCCATTCTCCCCATCCCTTACAGTGGTCAACAGCAGCACTCTTTCTGGATAATTTCCAAAAGGTTCCATCTCCTGGCTTTGCACATTCACAAACCTTTCTATATGATTGCAGAGACAGACACTCACTCAAAAAACAGTGAGAAGTAAATCTAAGTTTGTTTGTTTATTTATTTATTTACATCTGGCATACTTCAAGTTATTTAACATTTTTCTCCAGTTTTAATCTATTTCATGCCTCTTCCTCTTTGTTTCTATCCCTATATGCTTGAGTTATTTCTTTATTCAGTTCTAGAGTGTTACCGTATTTCTTCGATTCTAAGACGCCATCGATTGTAAGACGCACACTAATTTCAGTACCACCAACAGAAAAAAAGCTTTGATTCTAAGAAATAATAAATGCACCCACGATTCTAAGACGCATCCCATTTTTAGAGATGTTTATATGGGGGGGGGGAGAAGTGTGTCTTACAATCAAAGAAATACGGTATATCATTCTGTCTGGCTTCAATACATTTTCTCTAAATGGAAGAGCATCCAAAGATTTTAATAAGGCCTACAGTGCAATCCTGACTACTCAAAAGCAACCCCCTTAAGTTCAATGGGGCTTATTCCTGGGTGAGTGTGTAAGACTGCAGTTTTCTTTCAAAAGGAGGAATTCCTTAATTAAGCCCAAGAAGGCCTCATCCCTTTCATGACTATAAGGTAGGAATCCATAATTTCAGACTATTGCTTTCCACAAAATGCCCTGTAATACAAGCAAAGAGAAAAGGGCTACATTGAATGTAGGTATAAAATGTAGGTATAATATGTAGGTATAATTTGTAGGTATAATTTGTCTTGAAGATTAAACCCACATGATCTTAAATGCAACTGGAGGTAGCATTTAATCCTCAGGACTAGTAGCCATTGATAGCTTTCTCGTCCAGGAATTTGTCTAAACCCCTTTTAAAGCCATCTAAATTGGTCGCCATCACTCCATCTTATAGAAGTGAATTCCATAGTTTAACTATGCACTATGTGATCCAATATCACTCAAAGCAACTTGTGCGAATGATAGGGTAGGCTGGGTTTATAATAGTTTGATTGTAATACCAATTTAAAATTAATAATATTTCTAAATAGAGGGTAAAGGACCATACACCTTTTCAGAATATATTTTGGACCAAACTTACTTTGAGGTTATTTTCTCATCTCTACACTAGGAGTATTACATATATAAATCTTAAGTGTATGACAGTGATAAGGATATACCCCAGTGTTTATAACCCTTATTTTGCTTTTCCGATCTCAGTTCTTTGCATCCTTAGTGGAATGTTATTGCTCTTTTTTGGCAGTGTGATATACTAGAATGGGTTAATCTTTTACCCTTTGCTGTGATTTAAGCATTTACGACCAATATACATTGATATACAGCAAACTCCCCAACTTCTTCAATTTCACTGTGCTATCTCTGCAACTAGGGAGAAAAAAGCCAGTGCAGAGATAAATTAAATGAGGCTGGCAACACTTTGGAGTTTCTTTAAATAAAATCCAAAAGGAAGCATCTCTTAAAGGGTGAAGGGGAAAGTGGGAGAGAAATGCTAGTACTGGAAGAGAAACTATTTTTCAAATGCATGGATAAAATCATTTATAAGCATCCCTCCTAGAAGAGAGAGAGAGAGATGCTCCTGCACAAGTCTGGGTAGAGTAAAGCCTGAAACACTAGAGAGAAACACATCTGCGAGGATTGCAGCAAAGTGCTATTACAGAGTTTCTACACACACACATACACCTTCCAGGTACTGTGAAGACAGTTTGCTGACTGGAGAGGATTCTTCTAATTGCTTTAGGAAGTTGCTGAAAGGCAGAAGACTGCTCCGTTGAAAGTGCAAAACAGTAACCTCACCACGTCAAGCGGAAGTGAAAGAGGCAGCATCACTTCACAAACAAAGTGGAAATTGTCACTTTATCTGATATTCTGAACACAGCTCTCAAAGAGATGTAAACTGGGGTGGGGGGCAGAGAGGAGGTATTTTCATACCAGCAAAGATGAAGGCATGAAAGATGGAAACAGGTCATTGATCCCCACCCTCATGTTAACTTTTTTTAAATGATTTTCTATGTTTTCATATTTTTCTGTCAGATTTTTTTTTTTTTAAAGGATTGCATTCTGCATCTTCTCACAAATCTTGGCCAGGGTAACTAGTTTAGTTGTGCCCAAGGGTTTGGGTATATCAAGTGGAATTATTTTTATTTTACTTTTCCCCACTGAACATTTGATCGTCTAGCCATATCACAAAGTGCTTTTGTAATTAGGATGGTCATTTATGCACTGCCAAAAGAGAGAAGCGCACCACCGAAAAGAGGGTGCCATTTTGAGTAACATTTACATATGCAAAATTATATGCATAGGTGCAAATTTAGAAATAATTACCATAATGCAAATAGAAATTCTATACATCCTACCAGAAAGCTGTGACCTGTGTGTCTGTCCAGCTTGCTGTTCAGGTTCTAACTGTTGATGGGCAACTTTAAAGTCCCTGCTTCCCTCCTTATGGATGAGGCCTTCAAAGAGTGGACTGTCTCTGCCAGCTCTCCGAAAAAGAAAATTGTCCTCTCTGTAAAGCAGGACACCTGGCCACCCTAATTCTTGGGCAGGGGGAGGAAGGATTTCCCATGCTGAAGGTGGGGCTGCTATTTGAGAAACACAAGTCCAAATCTCCTTTGGGAGCACTGCATAACTAGTTCCATGGTTCTTTAGATCGGGCCCTAATTTCTGATGTCAGTATATCTATTCTTTCCTAATTACTCTAGATGTAAAAACAGAGATACACATACATGAAGCTGTGCACTACCCCCACACCTCAGCTGTGTGCGTAATCCACGAGTTCATGAAAATTGATGGCCACTAAGCTGGATGGCTTTAAAAGGTGGTTGGATGAATTCCTGAAGGAGAAGGCTGTCAATGGCTATTAGTCCTGATGGCCATGTGCTATCTCCAGTAGCAGAGGGAGTAAGCCTATGTACACCAGTTTCTGGGGAACATGGGCAGGAGGGTGCTGTTGCACCTGTGCCCTACTTGTGGGTTTCTGGTCAAAAGCTGATTTCCCACTGTGGGAACAGAATGCGGGAAACGATGAACCGTTGGTCTGACCCAGCATGGCTCTTCTTATGTTCTTATAATTTGCAATCAGCATTGACTTACCTGCTTGAGATGCATTGGACAGTTCAATCTACCTTACACACACACACACACACACACACACACACACACACACACCAGGGTGGGGAATTGGCCGAGGAGTTTTTAATACTGGATGGAGAGATTTAGTCTTGAGATCTGCCTCCAATGGCTTCCTACAATCTTTTAATGTGTGTATGGTTTCAGTCCCATATTTTATGAAGACACACTGTATAAAAAAGTTTTTAAAGCTTCATTTTATTTGTATCTATTCATGCCAGCTTTCTAAATGAATGGGGGACAGCCCCTGATTCTACTTGCCATGGGCCCTTCCTCTCACTTACACTGCCATCCCTCTGCTTCTTTCAGCATGTATGGTTTTCAATCAAACAGCCTTCACTGCATTGCAGTGCCTGTGTTTCTGGCACTATCAAGAAACAAAGATGCTTCATGGAACACATCACACCAATTCTGAAAGCTCTTGACTGGCTGACAGTTATGTGTCCAAGCACTTTAAAAAAAAAGAGGTTCACTACAGGCATGATGTAGCACCTTTTCCCAATAACAACAGCAATGATAATGATAAAAATAATAATAGCAGCAGCATATCAGACATGTTCTGGAAACGTCTTCATACATTATGAAATGGTGTGGGAACACATGTCCTTTTTTACAACAACAACAACAACAACAACAACAACAACAACAACACAAATTGTAGTATGCATGTGAATTTTAAGGATATAGCGATCAGTTCCAAGAAAGCTACATCTAATTTAAATGTGTTCGGGGTCTGCTCAGGCCCAAGGCACACTCTCCTAAAGTACCCCAATCCAAAGTGTTTACTTAAGAATTTTTTCCTCCCGCATGCACCGGTCTGTGCACAAACCTTCTCCAAATTCACCTGGCACAAACCTTTGTGCCTTTTTTGACGCAAGGTGAATAACTTTATTTTCTCTGCTCTTTCCTAATCTTAGTTAAAGTTGTTTTTAGCTGCTGCTCTACTTTTAAGTCTGCATTATTTATTGATTTATGTTGGAGTGTGGGTTGTATTTACTTTTTTTATTGGCAACTGTCTTGATGTTATTCATATTTAAAGGTATGTTGAGTTCATTTGTTTAATGATACATGAGTAAATAAACATGCACTCTTCTTTGTGTTGCACTTCTTCTTGCCATTTTGTCTTTTATTAGTATCTGATTTAGGACTGCTGATCAGAAAGTGCACGTTTTGTATACAGAGCAAGCCATCATCCATAGCTCCACTCAGGGAGACATCTTCTAAACCAGGCTGCCAGTAGACTGTTGTTTTCATACACCTGATGGCAGACATGATCTCTGTTGTAGCACCCCAGTTGTGGAATGGCCTCCCCTTGGAGGCCTAACTGGCGCAGACGCTGGCTTCGTTTTGGCACAAAGTTACAACGTGGCTTTTTATCAAAGCTTTTGAGAGCTAAATTTGCCTAAAGCTGCACATAGTTTTATTTGGTTTTATTGCTTTTAAATTTTTAGCTAGTATTAGATTGTTAAGGGTTTAATACATTTTTATAAAATGTATTACAAAAGTATTTCTTGACAGTCCCTGCCCACAGGCTTACAATCTAAAAGACATGACACAAAAGGAAAGGGGATTGGGAGGGAGGAGGATATGGCTTAGCATGTCATGTGAACCATGACTTAGCATGACATGTGAACCATTCCTAACCATGGTGGCTACATAACCACGGTTTAAACATGCTCACTATCCATTTGATGCCAAAGGGTTAGTAGCCTAACCATGGATTAGCGTGTTGTTTGAAGAGACACAAACACACAAGCAGATGCATTAGAAAAACAAAACATGGAGCTCCACGACACCAGCGATTTATCACTCTCTAGCCATGCCTGGTATGTGTTTTTGCAGCATGGTACTCACATGACCTAGTCTGTGTCCTGCACTCTTCTCGCCTCTTCCCCTCCCTTTTCCAGCTTATTTTGGAGTGGGAAAACTCTGTTTTCCCCTCTCCACATGCAATAAAGCCACTTGTCCATCTTGTGTATTGCTGTCCTTGCACTATATTGAACCATCCCATTTTTTGTTGGGGGCATGTGTCAAAGGGCGGTCTCCCTGACAAAAGAGGAGGGCAGGGCGGTTCTCGGCTCAACTGCTCAACCGTGAAGGGGGAGGGAAAGAGGGCACCCAAACACCCTGTGGAGAAGGTGAGTGAAGGTGCCGCCGCCCAGGACTCAATCCCATTCAACTCTATAGTTCCTACTCCTGAGCAGGCATGTCTCGGTTTCCTGACCGGAACAATGTCAGCTTCCCCTTGCCATGCCAACATTGACCACAAACTTATCCAAAAACTAATTATAATATTTTCTCTTCACTTATCTTTTTCAATATGATCTTGGGGGAAAGCATAGTGTGTTGTTTTAGTAACTACATGGTTTCAGGCTGCTGTACTATTGTATTTGCGCAGAAATAAATATATATAAAAATATTTTAAAAAATAAGTGCAGATGAAAGGAAAATGTAGGGGGCGGGGTGGGAGATTTTTGACAGCATAGTAGCAATGCAGGTGAAAGATACATGAGCGCAAGATGTGAAAGTGACCAGTGCTCCACTGGCTAAGGAAACGGAGGGGGAAACCGCAGACTCAAACCGGGGGGGGGGAGGGGAAGTAGGTGTGATGGAGCTCATGGGTTGGTTAATATATTGATCATAGAACCATAGAATCATAGAATAGCAGAGTTGGAAGGGGCCTACAAGGCCATCGAGTCCAACCCCCTGCTCAATGCAGGAATCCACCCTAAAGCATCCCCGACAGATGCTTGTCCAGCTGCCTCTTGAAGGCCCCTAGTGTGGGAGAGCCCACAACCTCCCTAGGTAAATGATTCCATTGTCACACTGCTCTAACTGTCAGGAAGTTTTTCCTGATGTCCAGCTGGAATCTGGCTTCCTTTAACTTGAGTCCATTATTCCGTGTCCTGCACTCTGGGAGGATCGAGAAGAGATCCTGGTCCTCCTCTGTGTGACAACCTTGTAAGTATTTGAAGAGTGCTATCATGTCTCCCCTCAATCTCCTCTTCTCCAGGCTAAACATGCCCAGTTCTTTCAGTCTCTCTTCATAGGGCTTTGTTTCCAGACCCCTGATCATCCTGGTTGCCCTCCTCTGAACACGCTCCAGCTTGTCTGCGTCCTTCTTGAATTGTGGAGCCCAGAACTGGACACAATACTCTAGATGAGGCCTAACCAGGGCCGAATAGAGAGGAACCAGTACCTCACGTGATTTGGAAGCTATACTTCTATTAATGCAGCCCAAAATAGCATTTGCCTTTCTTGCAGCCATATCACTGTTGGCTCATATTCAGCTTTCAATCTACAACAATTCCAAGATCCTTCTCGTTTGTAGTATTGCTGAGCCAAGTATCCCCCATCTTTTAACTGTGCCTTTGGTTTCTATTTCCTAAAGGTAGAACTTGGCATTTATCCCTATTAAATTTCATCCTGTTGTTTTCAGCCCAGCACTCCAGCCTATCAAGATCACTTTGAAGTTTGTTTCTGTCTTCCAGGGTATTAGCTATCCCACCCAATTTTGTGTCATCTGCAAATTTGATCAGCGTTCCCTGCACCTCCTCATCCAAATCATTAATAAAAATGTTGAAGAGCACTGGGCCCAGGACTGAGCGCTGTGGTACCCCAATCGTTGCCTCTCCCCAGTTTGAGAAGGTTCCATTGATAAGTACTCTTTGAGTCCGATTCTGTAGCCAACTGTGAATCCACCTAATAGTTGTTCCATCTAGCTCACTTTTAGCTAGGTCGTTAATCAGAATGTCATGTGGTACTTTTTCAAAAGCTTTGCTGAAGTCAAGATATATGACGTCCACAGCGTTCCCATGGTCCACAAGGGAGGTTACCTTATCAAAAAATGAGATCAAATTTGTCTGACAGGGCTTGTTCTTGACAAATCCATGTTGGCTTCTAGCGATCACCGCATTGATTTCAAGGTGTTTACAGATTGATTTCTTTATAATCTGCTCCAGAATTTTCCCAGGGTTGGATGTCAGACTGACTGGTCTGTAGTTCCCAGGTTCTTCCTTTTAGCCCTTTTTGACGATAGGGACAACATTAGCCCTCCTCCAGTCGTCCGGCACCTCACCCGTCTTCCAAGATTTTGCAAAGATAATAGACAAAGGTTCTGAGAGTTCTTCCGCTAGCTCCTTCATTACTCTAGGATGCAGTTCATCGGGCCCTGGAGATTTGAACTCATTCAAGGAAATTAGGTGTTCTTTGACCATTTGTTTATCAATCTCAAACTGTAATCCTGCCCCCCCCCAAATTCTGCTTCACTTTTTCCAGGGGGGTCATAGACCCGCTTTTGGGAGAAGACTGAGGCAAAGTAGGAATTGAGCACTTCAGCCTTTTCTTTGTCATCTGTTATCAATTTGCCATCCTCATTAAGCAGTTGAACCACCATTTCTTTCCTCTGTCTTTTACTACTCACATATCTGAAGAAAGCCTTTTTATTGCTTTTAGCATCCCTCGCTAATCTCAGCTCATTCTGAGCTTTAGCCTTCCTGACGCCATTTCGGCACTTCTGCGCCACTTGTCTATACTCTTCTTTTGTAGCCTGGCCTTCCTTCCACTTCCTATATATATCGCTTTTTGTTTTCAGGTCATCTCTAAGCTTTTTGTGGAGCCACATTGGTTTCCTCTGTTGTCTTCTATCTTTTCTCCTTGTTGGAATTGTTTGTAACTGTGCCTTTAAAATTTCCTTTTTAAAATACTCCCACCCATCTTGCACTCCTTTTCTCATTAGGCTCATTTGCCATGGGACCTTACTTATCATAGTTCTGAGTTTATTAAAATCAGCTTTCCTAAAATCCAGAGTACGTGTATGGCTACACTCAACTTTTGTCTCCTTCATAATCAAGAATTCAAGTATGACGTGGTCACTTTCCCCCAGAGTTCCCGTAACTGCCACTTTATCCACTAAGTCATCCCTATTGGTCAATATCAAGTCAAGGATTGCCGATCCTCTAGTTCCTTCCTCCACTTTCTGTAGGAGAAAGTTATCACCCACACATGTCAGGAATTTCTTGGAAGGGCCATTTTTGGCAGTATTGGTCTCCCAACAGATATCAGGGTAACTGAAGTCCCCTATCACTACTACATCACACTTCCTTGAAACACTGGCAATTTGTTTCTCAAAAGTTTCATCCTCGTCTTCTCCTTGATTGGGTGGTCGGTAGTAGACTCCCATTATCATGTTCTTTTTATTCCTTGCCCCATTTATTTTAATCCAGATGCTCTGGTTGGGGCTCCCAGTCTGATCCGCCTGTATTTCTGTGCAGGGATAGGTATTTTTAACATATAGTGCAACTCCACCTCCCTTTCTATTTCTTCTGTTCTTTTTGAACAAGTTATATCCTTCAATTGCTATATTCCAGTCATGGGAGTCATCCCACCAAGTTTCAGTTATACCTATCAAGTCGTATTTGCCTTCATGTAATAAGAGTTCAAGTTCGTTCTGTTTGTTTCCCATGCTCTGGGCATTAGTATATAGACATCGAAGACCATGTGTTTTATAGTCTGGCTTTGTTCCTACATTGTTGCGGACACTATTTGGGGGCACTATTGGAGCTGTTCTCTGTACTGTGGTGCCTTGGCCTTCGTCCATTGTTGCCTCGAAGTTTACGTCTCCCGCCCCCGTAAGATTCAGTTTAAAGCCCTCCTGATCAAGTTCTTCATGCTGTGGCCAAACACATTCTTTCCAGCCCTTGTGAGGTGCAACCCATCCCTTGCCAGCAGTCCATGTTCCAAGTAGCGTAGCCCGTGGTCCCAGAATCCAAAATTCTCACGTCGGCACCACCTTCGTAGCCAGTCATTCATCCGGAGTATTTTTCTTTCCCTTTCTAATCCTCTTCCAAGAACTGGGAGGATGGATGAGAAAACTACCTGGGCCCCAAAGTTCTTCAGTTTCCTTCCCAGAACTTCAAAGTCTGAAATGATTTCTTCGTAGCTCTGCTTAGCAACATCATTTGTTCCCACATGGATGAGAAGAAAGGGGCAGTGTCCGTGGACTTTATGAGTTTTGGTAACCCTTCAGTCACATCTCTAATCTGTGCTCCAGGGAGACAGCACACCTGGTGAGTCCATGGGTCTTCACGACATACTTGGGTTTCAATCCCACGCAACAGGGAGTCTTAGCACTTGGACCAGTATATTAGTTCTAATAAACCTAAAATAAAGATAAAGATGAAGACTGAGGATGTTAGCATTTGCCAAAGAAGGAATAGAAGGTGGCTGTGTGGAAACAGCGAGGCAGGCAATTGGGAGGTTGTGTTACCAGGCGAGCACAGATCCTGCTGAAAATGGCATGCTCCAATGGTGGAAATTTATAGATTTAGGAGCAAAGGAAAAGAAATAAGAACATGAGCAGTTATAATTACCTGACTTTAGAAAGGGGAACCCAGTATTCTTCATTTCACTTCCTGGTTGGTTACAAATAGGTAGAAAACAGCTGCGGGCATAAACTACACTCAACTTCCTCAAATTTAGTTCCCAATTCAAAAATGGTGTGAAAGCATCAACCAAATTACTCATAACAGGATGTGCTCTCATGATTGCTCACTCACAGTAGTTTGCAGGTCCTTTACATGGCAACCTCCCCTCCAGTTCCTCTGCCATGCTTTTGCAATCATTATTGTGGTGCTGATTTTTTTTCCTAAAGAGGAATATCTGGTATTATTTAGAAGTGGTGGAATGAGGGTCTCATGTAGTTGTGAAATTCCACTATACCACAGCACCATCTGGTGGTTTCATAATGAAACTATAGAAAGGCATAAGAAGAAAAATCCTGGGGGTGGGGGGAATCATTTATAAAGGAGCCGGCCTTAATCCTGCAAAGAATCTGGAAGCAGAAGCCTCTGTAGAGGTGTGGGATAAAAGCTTCAAGTAGAAATGCCTTCAGCCAACTGACATTGCTTGGATTGCCAGTCCAGGAAAACAAGGGAATATATCAAGGGAAGCTTAGGACTGGCATCAGCACTGAATTTGCCAGGGTTCTGTACCCCATCAGCTTACTGTTATGATGAGCCCTGCGTACAGATCTTAATGAGCAGGGAGAAGGAGCTGCTCATTTGTGCAATCTGATTAGCCACGTGACTGCATGGAGTTGTTCCCAGTCAGCAAGACGGGCTAGAGGGGGGCTAACAGAACATTTGCCTCTCACTCCAGCCCTGACAGTGGTGTTGGTGAGAAAGAGAAGCACTAGAGGCCACTGCCTGCTTGCTCCCGGGCTCTCTGCCTGTCAAGCAAGTAACTGGTAGCAATGATGAAGAAGAAGGTGAGGAGCAATAGCAGCTGGTGACAATCGTGGTGAGAAGGTAGACTCACTGAGAGAGGAGGAGGCCCATTGAGGGTGTCTTGCTCAAGGGACTTCAAAAACCTGGAGCCAACACAAACAGAGGGGGCAACGAGGATGATTAGGGGTCTGGAAACAAAGCCCTATGAGGAGAGACTGAAAGAACTGGGCATGTTTAGCCTGGAGAAGAGAAGACTGAGGGGAGACATGAGAGCACTCTTCAAATACTTGAAAGGTTGTCACACAGAGGCGGGCCAGGATCTCTTCTCGATCCTCCCAGAGTGCAGGACACGGAGTAATGGGCTCAAGTTACAGGGAGCCAGATTCCGGCTGGACATCAGTACAACAATGGAACCAATGACGTAGGGAGGTTGTGGGCTCTCCCACACTAGAGGCCTTCAAGAGGCAGCTGGACAGCCATCTGTCAGGGATGCTTTAAGGTAGATTCCTGCATTGAACAGGGGGTTGAACCCGATGGCCTTATAGGCTATGTCCAACTCTACTATTCTCTGATTCTCTGATTTTCTGAGAGGAAGCGCAAGCCTCCTCTCCTCTGCCCCATCCTGACAAATAGCACCCGGCCCTCATGGCAAACAGCAATAGAAAAACGCTCCCATTGGCATCTATGGGAGTGTCCTCCCTGTTTTCTCTGGTGTTGTTGTCCTCATTTCCCCCCTTCCTCCTCTCCCCCCGCCCTTTTGTTGCTGTTCAAGAAAATGCTTCTGCACCATTCATTGGGCACTCAGTGAACAAAGTATATTTGTATTTGTTTAGACTATAAGTTACTGGTGAGTGCGCAAAATAATGGCGTTTTCAGCTAAGCATCCAAATCAGGCTGTAGTTTTCTAAAAGGACCAAGAACTTTGCAGATTCCTTTGTGCCAGCTGAACAATCCCGACAATGCAAACTGCCAGGCTTTGCCATGTATTTGTGTTTGTTTCAGTGGATATGCCTTGGTTATTTTATTTTATTTCCTTTGGCCTCCTATGTTGCTGAAATGAACACTAGATGGTGCTTTAAGCCATACTTTCTTTTAAAATAAAAATAAAAATCTGGTCTATGTCTCTAGGATGCATCATTTGCTGTCTAACTGGGGGGGGGGGGGAAATAACTTCCAAAATTTGAAAGAAAGATGATAGGTACACCTGCTTTAAATGAAATGAACAAGAGTTCAATAAAGAGTAGTGGGGGATGTACATTACCGTACTATAGAAGTACATGTTTAACATTGCTGTAACAAGCATCATACACTGAAACTCTTCACATTTAAAGTTAAGCAAGAGGTCAGCTCCAATATTAGTCACAAATTGGGTCATAACAAGGGTGGTCATGTGTCCTACTTTACGGGGGGCTATCCTCTATTTGAAGGTGACTTTGTTTTGAAGGAGTGTTCAGTCCGAGTTTAGTTTACAATATAGAAAGAGAACCATAAAAAGAGAGAGCAAGGACCTTGGACTTGACTATCAAAAGTCGGCATCTACACAGCAAACTGAACAGCAACAAAGGTCACCTGGTCACACTCTTCCCTGTTCTGGCAGCATATATTGTATTTCTATTTAAATATGGTATTTATTTCTAAATTTGCATATGTGTTATTGATTGATGGATTGATGGATTGATTGCATTTATATACCAACCCATAGCCAAAGCTTTCTGGGCAGTTTACAAAAGTTAAAAACAGTCATCATTAAAACAAATATACAAAGTTTAAAAACATAAAAAGCATAAACACAGTATCCTTACAAATTAGCATAAGCCACTTTTACGCAATACTGACTCATCTTTTTTGGTGACAAGCCCTAAGGATTGTCCATCCTTAGGGCTTCTCTACACAAGGCTTTTACTCTGCACTCATGACTGGTCACTTACAGAAGTGACCAATCATGACATCAACCTCCAAAGCCTCTCCAGTCCTTTGTGACTTATATTGCAGGATTTCCCTTGACAAGGAAAATGTGGGATTAAATCTGGGAAGCGTGATATTGCTGAGTGTAAATGCGCACTCAGTGCCATCTAGTGGCTGTTCCATGAAACATACAGAATTCGCAGACAAAGGAAAATTCCCCCAAAAGGCTTGGGGAAACACATGAAACAGAGTCAGTGTTAATCCTATAAAGAATCTGGAAGCACCAGCCCTAGTAAAGCTGTAGGATAAAAGCATGGTGAAGAGAAGCTCTTAGTCATCAATGACAATAGTAATTAATCAGGTAGGATACACAGTGAGATTATATGAAGGATTAGACAAAGCATTACTGGTTTTAATACTGATTTTCAATGACTACTGAGAGGTTTCAGATTAATTAAGCCCAAACTCACTCAGGTTACAGCTACATACAGGGTTTTCTGGTCAGTTCTATACATGCTTACCGAGAGTAAGTCCCATTGAATTCAATGGGGTTACTCCCACATAAGTGAGTATAAGATTGCAGCCTTAAACACGTTCAGATTTTGTTTTTAAAGTAATAGTTATACCTTTTTAAACTCTTCAAGAACCACCTCTGCACCTTCCTCAAAACAATGCCGACCTATAACACTATGCTTCAGACCATGTAGGATATTTAACACACCCCTCAAACTACTAGGAAAACCACACACACACACACATGATTATTTCATGTCTGCCAAAGAAGCTGCTTGCTATTGCATTGATTTTCCCCCCTAACAAGGTGTAAACATCTCTATCTCCAAGCTAATGCTTTGATTTTTAAGCAGGGTGGGACAGATTAATGACTTAGGCGAGAGAAATCATTTGGCACAAGGAATAAAGTAGCTTTTATGCATCAATATATTATGAGTGCAAACGAGCCAGTGGCTTGCCTTCACCAGGGAATGTATAAGAATTACTGTTGCATCAGATCAAATCTGGGATGCCTAATATTAGCCATTGATTTGCACTAGGTACTACAGAAGAAGATGCAATTATGGATCAGAAACACCCACCCCACCCCGGTTTGGCAAGGTCTTCTAAACCCAGCAGTCAGAGTGCATGCTGTACCTTGATGTCAGGAGGTATGATTACTCTGTACTTCCTTTTTCTTCTTCTCAATAACTTTGTGAATGGCTGTGATCTGAAAGCTTTCATACACACACTGCAGCTTCCAGTTTCTTCTAAAGCAAGGGAACATTCAGCATGTGTGGTGGGCAAACAACACATCTACAGCACATAAACCTTCTGTACATAGGGCAAACATATGGGTTCACAGTTCTTAAAGTGATGGTTTAAAACTCTCTTTTTTCAAGTGATCATAGTAACAAAACATTAAATGGAATTAAGTACACATGTGCTATTTCATGATATATTTCGTTGTTTTTCAATCCTAAGCACACTTACTTAGGAACTTAATGGAGCTTACTTCTAAGTATACGACTCAAGGGATTGTGCTGTTGTTGTCTTTCTTATTTCCTGTGGCACTGAAGAGTTATAGCTGCCATGTTGGATTCTTGCAGACAAGAGAATTGCATTTCTTTTCTTTGGTGTTTGAATTATCCTAGCTAGTGCTGTGCCAAAAATTTCTGACACTTTTTAAAAACAAACAAACAAAAAAGACATTCCCATTCAATTTGATGGAATCACAGAATAGTAGAGTTGGAAGGGGCCTGTAAGGCCATCGATTCCAACCCCCTACTCAATGCAGGAATCCACCTTAAAGCATACTTGACAGATGGCTGTCCAGCTGCATCATGAATGCCTCTAGTGTGGGAGAGCCCATGATCTCCCTAGGTAATTGGTTCCATTGTTCTACTGCTCTAACAGTCAGGAAGGTTTTCCTTATGTCCAGCTGGAATCTGGCTTCCTGTAACTTGAGCCCATTATTCCGTGTCCTGCACTCTGGGAGGATCGAGAAGAGATCCTGGCCCACCTCTGTGTGACAACCTTCAAGTATTTGAAGAGTGCTATCATTCTCCCCTCCATCTTATTTTTTATTATTTATTTATTACATTTATATCCCACCTTTTTTCCTCCAAGGTACCCAAGGTGGCGTACATAATCCTCCTCCTCTCCATGCTGTCCTCACAATAACAACCCTGTGAGGTAGGTTGGGCTGAGAGTATGTGACTGGCTCAAAGTCACCCAGTGGTTTTCCATGGCCGAGTGGCGACTAGGTTCGCGGCCTGTTACACTCTGGGCCAGGGCGAGAGATGGTGGAACCCTCAGTAGCACACTGTGACAAGTTTGCATGGCACTTTGAAGATAAAGTCGCTCAGATTTGTCATGAATTGGACACCACACTTAATGCAGCTCCACTAGTAGAGGCGTTCAGAGCGCCGTCCAGTTCAGTTTTATTGGATGAGTTTCAGTTATTGAGGCCCAAAGATGTGGACAAGGCGCTTGGCCAAGTCCGGTCGACCACCTGTGTGCTTGACCCTTCCCCCTCATGGCTCATTACATCAAATAAGGAGGGGATCGCCGGCTGGGTCCAGGAGGTTGTAAATGCCTCCTTGAGAGAGGGAGTGGTGCCGGCCTCTTTAAAAGAGGCGGTAATTAGACCACTCCTGAAGAAGCCTAACCTGGACCCGGAGGATGTTAACAACTACAGGCCGGTGGCTAATATCCCTTTCCTGGGCAAGGTGCTTGAGCGGGTGGTTGCAGGACAACTCCAGGCACTCTTGAATGAAACGGATTATCTAGATCCATTTCAATCGGGTTTCAGGCCTGGTTTTGGAATGGAAACTGCCTTGGTCGCCCTGTGGGATGACCTCTGCTGGGAGAGAGACAGGGGGAGTGTGACCCTGTTGGTTCTCCTGGACCTCTCAGCGGCCTTCGATACCATCGACCATGGTAACCTTCTGGATAGGTTGTCTGAGCTGGGAGTTGGAGGTACTGTGTAGTAGTGGTTCTGCTCCTACTTGGATGGCCGATTCCAGAAGGTGGTGCTGGGGGATTATTGCTCTGTGCCGTGGCTCCTAGGCCATGGGGTTCCACAGGGCTCTATCTTATCTCCTATGCTGTTTAACATATACATGAAGCCGCTGGGGGAGGTTATTCGGAGATGTGGACTGAGGTGTCATCAATATGCGGATGATACACAGCTCTACCTTTCCTTTTCATCAAACCCAGGTGAGGCAGTGACTGTTCTGAACCAGTGCCTGGGCACGGTAATGGACTGGATGAGGGCTAACAAACTGAGACTCAATCCAGACAAGACAGAGGTACTGTTAGCGGGTGGTTCATCTGTCCGGCGAGGTGATGTTTGCCCTGTCCTGGACGGGGTTGCACTCTCCCTAAAGGATCGGGTCCGTAGTTTGGGGGTGCTCTTCGATCCAGAACTGTCACTTGAGGCACAGGTGAACTCAGTGGCAAAGAGCACCTTTTATCAGCTTATGTTGATATACCAACTACGCCCTTATCTGGACAGAGATAGCCTAGCTACAGTTATCCATGCTCTGATAACCTCTCGTTTGGATTACTGCAATGCGTTATATGTGGGGCTGCCTTTGAAAACGGTCCGGAAGCTTCAGCTGGTACAAAACAGGGCAGCAAGGTTATTAACAGGGACTGGCCGGCGAGATCACATTACGCCAGTCCTTTTACAACTTCATTGGCTGCCAGTCCAGGCCCCAGCCCGATTCAAAGTGCTGATATTGACATTTAAAGCCCTAAACGGTTTGGGGCCAGGTTATTTGAAGGAACGCCTCCTCCCATATGTACCTGCCCGGACATTAAGATCATCTACAGGGGCCCTTCTCCATGAGCCCCTGCCAAAGGAAGTGAGGCAGGTGGCTACTAGGAGGAGGGTTTTCTCTGCTGTGGCACCCCGGTTGTGGAACGAGCTCCCCAGAGCGGTCCGCTTGGCACCTACACTGTACTCCTTTTATCACCAGCTGAAGACCTTTTTATTCTCTCAGTATTTTAACACTTAATTTTAACTTAAATTTAAATTTTACTGTACTAACTCTGTATTTTAATCTTATGTCAATTTTGCTGCGTGGTTTTATCCTGGTTGTGCTTTTTATACTGTATTTTGTATTTGTGTTTTTAACCTGTTGGGTGTTTTATTATGGTTTTATTTTTTGTGAACCGCCCAGAGAGCTTCGGCTATTGGGCAGTATAAAAATCTAATGAATAAATAAATAAGTAAATAGTCATTCCAAAGTAAACATGTTTTTCCTTGAGGTAAGGAATTCTCAAACATTGTCCTCTGTAGCCCATTGTTAGTGTACAAACCTATATACACTGTAAAGAACTCTGAAGACCTCTTGACTGTTTGCACTTAGCTTGATTTAAAACATTTCTTGACACAAGGGAGAAAGCTCACTGCAGGCATTATAGGAGCCATCATGTTAAATTCATTCAGAGTTTACACAGTAAGGCAGTACAAAAATAAGTCTGTCATCTTTCATTCAGACACACCAAACCTTTCCTGTGCTTGACAGGTTAGGTAACACATACCCCTTTCTCCATTGCCATCTCAAAAATTGCCATATCATCCTACTGAAGCTCATTTTTTTCATTATTTACTTTAACTATTGACAGATAGACATATTGTTTAATGAAATAATTGTTGGTAAAAGCTTGTTTACATGATGCATAAGGTTGTTGACAAGTTTATCCCAAATGAGAAGTAGATCAACACCTGCAAAGAAGAAGTCAGCTTCTAGACTTTGTCACTGTGGTGAGAAAAAAAGAAAACTACAACCCATGAATAGAACCCTTTCTGCTAACAGCTTGGAAACAGATGTTGGGTTGGACTGATTTTGCATTGATTCCTAAGGTGTTTAGTAGGGATGTGCTCCGCTCCGATTAGAAGCGGCGAATCAGAAGCGAATTGGCCTGCTCCGCCTTGCCCAGAGGCAGAGTAGAAGCGGACCGGGGACCCGTAGAAGCAAGGCGAAGAGAAGCGGCCATTGACGGAGCGCTTCTCTTTACGCGGAGTGATCCGATCGCCATTTTGAAAAATTTCACCCATAGGATTGCATTGCGGAAAAGAATCGGGGGTAACTGTGTTGTTTTTTAAGCTATCTTTCTGAAACTTATTGTGCTTAGAGAGTCATGGATGGGGGTCATTTTGAGCCTACTCTCAGCTCTCTGCGTACTGCGGTTCGCTTGCTAGAATTTTTGGAAAAGTCGGGTAAACAAACAGGGACAGCGGGTAAACCGGCGTTTTTTTGTTTTTTGTTTGAAGCGATGACAGGCACATTCAACTCCCAATCCTGATGAGAATTGATCATCTCATGAAGCATCCTCCAATCCCAGCGTTGGAGGGGGGGACTAAGGCAGAGGCACCCTCAGAGCTTTGAGCTCTCAGCGTCTTGTGGGTTTTGCGTTCGTGGGGAGAGGAGTTAGTTAGGTGCTGCTGCTGTGTTTGGAGATAGATTAGATTTAGCTTGGCGTGTGTGTGTGTGTTTGCTTGATTCTTTCTGACTTTTTGCTTAGTTTGCTCTGTGTTTTTCCCTTCCTTTGATTTAATATAAACTTTATTTTTAAATTTTGGAGTGTTTGTTTGTTTGTTTGGTTCCCCCCCCCTTCCCTCTCTTAAAGCCTGACTGTGTTTCATTTTCCTTCTTTCTTCTAAATACAAAAAAATACCAAAAAAAAATTATTCTCTATTTCTTCTCTCTGTTACTTGGACTGTGTGTGTGACTGTGTTATTGTGTGAGTGTGCTGTGTGCACTGTTTGTGAAGTGCAACAGCAACAGATTGAGCATTTCAAATCCTGTTTGGGCAAAGCATACACACTTCTTGTCCCATTTCCCTACATATAGTATTAGTAATATTCTTATACATATTATTATTAGTATTAGTATTATATTCTTATACATAATATTATAATTAGTATTAGGGTGGCATCTGGGAGGGTGCCTGCTTCAATTTTTTTTATCTGTCAAACCGTCGGAGAACAGCCCATGTCTGCAAATGGGGTGTCCGATTTTCAAAAATTCCCCAAAAATCCGGGGATGATGGGACTGCCTTGAGTCTTGGCATGCATGTGTATCCCTGGAAAAGCTGCCATGGTGGCAAGTTTGAGGATTCTAACATGCAAATTGACGGAGCTATTGAAAGGGGTGTGAATGGGGTGCCCGATTTTCATAAATTCCCCAAAAATCAGGGGATGATGGGACTGCCTTGAGTCTTGGCATGCATGTGTATCCCTGGATAAGCTGTCATGGTGACAGGTTTGAGGTTTCTAACATGCAAATTGACAGAGCTATCGAAAGGGGTGTGAATTGGGTGCCCGATTTTTATAAATTCCCCAAAAATCAGGGGATGATGGAACTGCCTTGAGTCTTGGCGTGCATGTGTATCCCTGGATAAGCTGTCATGGTGGTGAGTTTGAGGTTTCTAACATGCAAATTGACGGAGCTATCGAAAGGGGTGTGAATGGGGTGCCCGATTTTCATAAATTCCCCAAAAATCAGGGGATGGAATTGCCTTGAGTCTTGGCGTGCATGTGTATACATCCATGAGGTGTCATGGTGCCAAACTTGAGGTTTCTAACTTTAACAGAAAAAAAGTTGTATACTTTTTTAGCTTAATGCAAGCCTATGGGGGGGGAGGGAAACGGAGCTCCGATCTGGATCCTGAGCTCCGCAACGGAGCGGAGCGGACATAGGCGGAGTGGGGGCGGAGCGAAGCGGCCCGATCCCCAAATCGCGGATCTGGAAGAGAAGCGGAGCGGGGGGTCCGTGCACACCCCTAGCGTTTAGTCCAATCAGTAGTCTGTTGAGTCACAAAACCTCTTCCACAGTTCCTATCCATATCTCTACCATAAACCTGGCTCAATTTGGAATAATTTTCTGCCTTCCCTATTTACTGTCAAACCTGGGTTTGACCATGACTGGCTTCGGACAACACAATAGTCCATGGTGGATTAAATAGTCCACAATTGATTAAATAGTCCACTGTTGACTATTGTATTGTCTGTCGAGCATTTTCCATACAACGGCTGGTTATTTCACAGAAATAACCAACACAATCAACGGTGTGCAGACTTGACTATCTGCACAACCATTGATTATTGTGTTGTGTGGTGGACGCCATTGACTATTTCATGTACCTACAGAGTTGTGAGGCAAGAGCGGCAGAAACCCTTGCCACTCTTGCCTAGTGGGGCTCTGTAGATATGTGTCACTCATCCCAGGAAGCACCTGGGGAGCTGCCAATCGTGCAGTTCCCCACATGCTTCCGGGGACATCCACAAATGGAGATCGGGGCAGAGAGGTGTAAGGATCTCTCCTGTGGCTGCAGCGTCAAACCACGGGATAAGTCCACCCTTCCACCCCGATATCCGAAGCCCATTTGTGGGTCACTGCAGAGGCCACCAGTGAGGGAGGAAGCAGCAGCCAGGCACCTCTCCACCGTGCCTGGGTCCAGCTCCAGCTGAGAGCCCCCTCCCTCCTGCTACCAACTGTCTCTGCGGAGGCCACCAGTGAGGGAGGAAGCAGCAGCCAGGCACCTCTCCACCGTGCCTGGGTCCAGCTCCAGCTGGGAGCCCCCTCCCTCCTGCTGTCACCTGTCTCTGAAGAGGCCACCAGTGAGGGAGGAAGCAGCAGCCAGGCACCTCTCCACCGTGCCTGGGTCCAGCTCCAGCTGGGAGCCCCCTCCCTCCTGCTGTCACCTGTCTCTGAAGAGGCCACCAGTGAGGGAGGAAGCAGCAGCCAGGCACCTCTCCACTGTGCCTGGGTCCAGCTCCAGCTCAGAGCCCCCTCCCTCCTGCTACCAACTGTCTCTGCAGAGGCCACCAGTGAGGGAGGAAGCAGCAGCCAGGCACCTCTCCACCGTGCCTGGGTCCAGCTCCAGCTGAGAGCCCCCTCCCTCCTGCTGTCACCTGTCTCTGCAGAGGCCACCAGTGAGGGAGGAAGCAGCAGCCAGGCACCTCTCCACCGTGCCTGGGTCCAGCTCCAGCTGAGAGCCCCCTCCCTCCTGCTGTCACCTGTAACTGCTGAACTTTCCAACTAAGATTGTAGTGCCTGAGTTTGCTTTCCTTTCCCCCCCTCCTCCTCCTCCCTCCCAATCCCCTTTCCTTTTGTGTCATGTCTTTTAGATTGTAAGCCTGTGGGCAGGGACTGTCCAGAAATACTTTTGTAAGCCGCCATGAGAGCCTTTTTTGGCTGAATGGCGGCATAAAAATCCTTAAATAAATAAATAAAAAATAAATAAATATCGGCAGAGCATGGAGGGAGACATTCGCTGTCTCCCTCCGTGCCGTGCTGATATCCACAAATGGATAGCCTGGCAGGTTGGAGGGAGATGCTCCTCTGACACTGTCTTGTCAATAACAGGCAAGCATTTCCCCCCCTCTCCTGCTTCCATCCCCCTGAATCCATATCCAAATGTATAGCAAGGCATGCTAGAAGTATGTATCCTGCTCTATTATCCTTTTGATCTGGTACCCTCCTTATGGTCAGTCTTTCCACTCTCCTCTAAAACGACTGTGATACAAACACCCTACCACAAACACTGCTCTATTTAAGACTTCAGTATTTAGTTGACATCCAAATAGACTGCTTGTCCAAGGTGTTGTGACTGTAGGAGACAGTTGCTTCCCAAATAACATGCTTTCTTTTGTTTGTTACAAAATTTGTGGCTTCTCTTTTCAGTGTATATTTAAATATATATGTATTTGTAATTATTATTTATTTATTTATTTATTTATTTATTTACTACATTTCCAATTCTCCAGGAGGAGGAAAAGAAATAATTTTTAGAAACCTACTAAAATGCTATGGAACAGTTAAAATATAAAATACAAATATTTGAAAGAATAAAATACAACATAATGGAAAACAATAAATAGCAGAGGAAGCAATAAAACAGCCATAAAAATCATAATAAATAAAATAAATATTTTACTACTTCTTATATGGCAAAACCAAAAATACATATGCATAGGTAGCACAGGGTGCTGCAGTTTGCATTTCTCTCTCTCTCTAGTATTCATAGTATTCATATTCATAGTATTCATATTCATAGTTTTGCTTCTATGAAACTAAGGCCATAGCTAGACAGGGTGATATCCCAGGGATTGTCCCGGGATCATCCCTGTGCATCCACATGACACACAGGGGATCCCGGGAGCAGGGAGGGATGATGTCTCCCTTTCCCCAGTATATCACCCTACCCATTTTTCACAGTTTCTCCACGGTCTCAGAATGATCCTGAGACCGTGGAAAGTGTGGCCTGCCATCGCGGTTTTTCCCGGCTCTTCGCAAGTAACCGCAAGGAGCCAGGAGCCAGGCGTGGGGCACAGAGCTCCTGAGGGGGTGGGGGGAATGGGGAAATTATTATTTTTTTTAAAAAAATCACCAGTTTCAAGGCAAGTGCTCATGCGCTCATTCTTCTTTAAAAACTAAAACAAAATGGCAGCCGCGATGTCGTGTGCTGCATGTAAACGGAGGGCAATGATCTCGCGATCATAAAATCGCAACGTCATTGCCCTTTCACCCCCTCGTCTAGCCATGGCCTCTGGCATTTATACGTTTGAGGATGCAAACCTATGCAAGCTTACCTGGGAGTAAGCTTCACTAAACAGAGTGGCTCTTACTAACTCTCTGCATGACCTGAAATGATGGTGTTCTAGTAGCTACAGTGGGGAGGGGAAATCGCCACCCCCTGCCCTGTAGATCCACGGACTTCAGTGGAATAACACTGTTGGATATTATCCGTAATCTTTATTATAGGTGCTATATAAATTATAGTATTACTAAGATTAACAGAATAGAACTTAAGGTTTTAATATACAAATCCTTGTGATTTCTTTCTTTCTTTTTTAGCAGAATAGTCATATTGGAAACAGTTTCTCATCGTAGCAGTGGAGGCCAACTGGCAAAACCAACAGACAAAATCAGCAGAATTAAAAAACCACTTCTACACACACACACACACACACACTCACACACACACAATCTCAAGAATCCACAATGGGATGGACAGACAGATTCATGTGGAATAAGAATATGGAATGCTTCCCCACAAGAATGTTAAGCAAGTATGTTTGCTCAGGAGTAATAGTACAGAGGCTAATGAGATTTATTTCCTTGCACGTGTGCTTAGGAACATAGGTAGCTGCGTTGGTCCATCTAGCCCAGTATTGTCAACACTGAATGGCAGCAGTTCTCCAAGGTATCAGGCAGAGGTTTTCCAGCCCTAACTGGAGGAGATACCGGAGACTGAAACTAGGTCTTTTTGCATGCAAAGCATGTCCTGAACCTACAACTGAGCCACAGCTCCACCCCTTCAGGATTGTAGCCTTAGTCAGGATAGTTTGGCCATCCCCATGCCAATTTAATGAATGAAGCTTTGTGCAGAAGCAGTGCCCTATTGAGCCCCATAGCTTGTTAATAGTAAATTACCAACACATTTCTATCAATAATTCAGTATCCCAGTAAATGGAAGGTTTCACTAATGAATAAAGGAGCCATTGTTCCACCAATTCATTTGTAAAAGTTAAGCAAACTAATATGCTAGTCGAAATCGCATTACCATTTTTGTTCCATGCACTAGTATGCTCGTATTTATTAAGCATCCAGTGGACGTACTATGGAAACTATAACTCACATATTATTAGCATTTAAATAGCTTAATATCTAGTTAAATGGTTATATAAAAGTATGTTCTATCTGCCCCATATTTTGTTTTTGTTTATTTTTCCAGTATGCAGCCACCAACTAACAATGAACTAAATTATTTAAGGGGGCATTACAGAGAGTCTGTTAACTTATTAAAATGGTTCAGAAATATATATTAGCATATAAATTATTAATGTGAAGCTTGCATTTCTACAGAACAACTCAATTGATGTTTAAATACGTTTTGGCATTTGTGATTCCATACTTGGTAGCTCCTATAATAAAACTGATAGGACCATGAAGGCATTCACTCTAGAAACTCATATTTACTTTCTTATGGATTATACTTCTGCAGTCTCTGTTTTATTTATTTCACTGTAGTTTTTCATACTTTTTGTATTTTCTCTGAATATACAACAGCCTGATGCTGTTGCCGTAATGATTTACTGCATCAGACACAGCCATCACGTTTCATGACACCCACATAAACATTGCAACACTCAGCCAAAGGCACTATCAATGGCCACTCATCGTCAAATATTATATAAATGTGGTTCATGCACACAGGCACATGTCTAGGCCATTTTCTGCCAAACCTAGTCAGGATCTACACTACTGCTTTAAAACGGTTTATAACAGTAGTGACAGCTGTTGGACCCCAGGACATAGTCCAAATATAGTTTTCAAACCGTTTTCAAAGTGCTATTTCCTGCCTAGTGTAGATCTGGCCCTAGGCTATATCTGCACTAGGGCTTTTTACACATTTCGTATACTGCTTTTCTAGCATTATATCCATATTATTCAAAATACTGCAACAGATGCCATTCCGTGTGCTACAGGGAATAAATGCACAAGATGGATATAGCATCACCCTGATGGGATTGTATTGATAGGACACAAAGAAAGTGTAGATCTGGCCATACTATTGATCATTTTTACTTTTCAGATTTTCATCTTTACTGTAGCTCAAAGGCACCACTTTCTGGGGCAGCCATTGGACTGAATCCATTTGTAAGGGGAAACGGGATCAGGCTTCCTGCTCCCCAGTGCAAGAATCCCCTTTAAGGGATGTGTGGTTTCAAAGCCCTGCCGAGCTCATGTGCTGGCAAGTCTGCCACATATTTAGGGTGCAGGAAGGATTTAAACGATCAGTTTACACCATGGTGGGCCCAAGACTCCTGTTCCCCCACCTATGCCACTGGCATACAGCTGGGTTGGTCTTATTAGCTCCAGGCAGGCTGATAACCGGAACCATGATCCCACCAAATCCCTTCAAACTGTAACCAATAATAGTGTGGCCAGTTTTAAGTCATTCAGGTCTGGGTGTCTTTTGTTGTCTTTCACTTCCTTTTCCGCTGGGAGCCTGCACAAATGATAGGATCTTTCAGAATATATTTTTTCCTACCAAAAGCTAATCTCCTGTAGCTAGAATGCATTAAACGGGTTTGTTTTTGTGGTGAGGCCTTTGCTTGTGTGGTCAGTCTCACAGATGGCTGCTGCCCTAGCACTGTCTGTGGTGCCAGATGAAATATACTCTTTTGAGGCTTGATAAACTTCATGACAATGTGCAAACCTATGTGTATGCACATTAGGGCTGTGCTCCACTTCGCTTTGGTTCAGAGAAGTGATAGCAGAGCGGCCTGATTCACCTCTGACAAAGGCGGAGACGGATCGGGTTGAGGGGGCTGCGGATCGAGGTGAAGCAGTTCGCCTCGATTTGAAGCACCGGACGCAGGTAAGTGGGGGGCAGGGGGACTCACCTGGCACCGCAGTCCATGCGGCGGCAGTGATGGAGCCAGGTAAGGGGGCAGGGGGGCTTACTTGTGTCCATCGTGGGTTTCAATTGAGGCCCCAGCTTCAAGCTGGAAGAGGTCACGGCCTTCTCTTCCGGTTTGAAGCCAGGGCCTCAATTGAAGTCTGTGACAGACCGCAACGGACACAGGTAAGGGGCGGGGGGAGCTGGGCTTACCTGGCTCGGCCGCCATCCATGCAGCAATGGCGGCAGAGCCAGGTAAGGGAGCAGGGGTGAGGGGGGCTTACCTACCTCCATCGCTGTCCATCGTGGGCTTCAACTGAGGCCCTGGCTTCAAGGTGGAAGAGGTCATGGCCTCCTCTTCTGGCTTCAAGCCAGGGTCTCAATTGAAGCCCGTGACGGACCGTGATGGACACAGGTAAGGGGGCAGGGGGAGTTGGGCTTATCGGCCCCCATTTAGTCCCCTCTTCCCCACTTACCTGTTTCCACCGAGGCAAGTAAGTAGGGAAGGTGGGGCCAAATCCCAACCTGCCCCTCTGGATCTTGCTCCACAGAGCGGGGGACGGGCAGATCGGCCCGAAGCGGTTTGGGCCTGATCTGAAAGTTCTGGATTGGGCCACAAAGCGGTTTGGGGGGTCCGTGCACAGCCCTAATGCACATGTGTGCACACACGCAGAGGAAACATTTCAGTGCTAAAGCAGCCTGCAGAGATGCATAAATGGTGGGCTTGTACTAAGTACATGTCTCCGAATTATATTTGAATTTTTTCAAATTACAGAGAAGCACATGTGCAGCTATTTCCTGTCTACTTTCCTTCAGATCTTTTCAAAACCCAAGGAGGTGAAATCAATTTTGGTACAAATTACGCATGCAAAGTGTCTAAAGTTCAAAGTACTTGCCTTGGACATCATAATAGCACAAAGAGATGATTAAGGCCAACCAAAAGTGAGGGCTCCTTCTTTTGAGACATGTTGTGCTCAGGAGCAAATTCCAGGGCACAAAATGTACACATGGTGCACCTGGCAAACATGTATAAATTACTGTGCCCCTCTTAGAAATACAAGGTAACCAAGAATAATTTGGATGACTGACTGGATGCATTTGTATTTTGCATACTTGTTCATCCGATTTCTTGTAAATTGTTTTTACATTGTCCTGTCTTAAGCTGAAAAGGGAGGATTGAGCCCATCTGTACAGCAAGCTCATCTTTACATTCTCCTACTTCTGTCTCTGACAGCTGGAGAAACATTCTTAAAGTACAGACACTGTATGGAGTGTGTTATGTTGTGGTTACAGTGGGGCAGACTGTAGTGTGGGAAATGTAATACTTCATATATTCTCACTCCGTTGGGCTTGACAGTGTTTTGACTGATCTTGGAATTCAGTCTGGAAAACATTTCCATATTCACAGCAAATATTTCAACACATGACTTTCTTACTAGAGCACTGACTATTCAATGAGTCTTTATTATGACCTAGAAGAAAATTTGGTGTTGTTTCTAGTAACTGAGGGATTTGGATTTCAAATCAAATCTACAATGGGGAATTTCATGACAAGAAATAGCACCCAAGTATTTTACCTGATCTTAGGCCATAACAGGCAAATGCGTAAATTTCAAAATAAATCCTATGTTAATGTATTTGAAAAGAGAGAGAGAAGAGAGGGAGAGAGGAGGAGGAGGTCCATGTCACATAGTAAAAATATGAAAAAGGAAAATGCCACTGATTTTTTTTTACCAAGCTAGTGCATCTTGAACATACTTTATTTTTAATCCTTAGCCAAGCCTAGAGATAGCACCTTTTAAAATGGTCAGTTAATCTCAGCAGAATACTGTTTGCCTTTCACCTTGATGGTTAAACAATTTCCTCTGAATAATTTATTTATTTATTTATTTATTACATTTTTATACCGCCCAATAGCCGAAGCTCTCTGGGCGGTTCACAAAAATTAAAACCACAGTAAAACACCCAACATTACGAAATACAATATAAAAAGCGCAACCAGGATAAAACCACACAGCAAAGTTGATATAAGATTAAAATACAGAGTTAGAACAGTAAAATTTAAATTTAAGTTAAAATTAAGTGTTAAAATACTGAGTGAATAAAAAGGTCTTCAGCTGGCGACGAAAGCAGTACAGTGTAGGCGCCAGGCGGACCTCTCTGGGGAGCTCATTCCACAACCGGGGTGCCACAGCGGAGAAAGCCCAATTCTAAATGCATCAGGTATCAGCTCATCATTAAATCGTGATGTGTTTTCCCGCCCCACACCCCACCCTATAGTAAATCTGCCTTTTGAATATTTTCTGTATAAGAATCTGTCAAACTGGAGACCACAGAGGGAAAAAGAAATGTTCTTCTATAGGGTTTATGTAATTGAGAGCACTTGCCACCGTTAAGAGCAAGAAGCCAAGCAAACTGATGTCTTGCGAGTGTGGGATGGGTGATGGTGAGGAGAGGTCTGTACATGGTGAAGCGGCCGTGTGCCAGCTTCACCATTTGCCCAGTTTGTAACTAAGCCCATATGGAGGGTATATTGGCTCAGCTTATCTTTGGCAACGTTTGCTCGGCATATCTTTGGAAAGTTTGGGGCTGCAGATTTAAATGTGGGTTATGTTATGAGCTGCAGGGAGGAGGATAAGAGAGACTAGAGCTGGAGAGAGAAAAAACAGGGCAGATATGGGTGTGATCTGTGGTACGGGCAAGGGCTGGATTTAGTTGCTTCAGTTGCTTAAGGACTCAACATCTCTAAGATACAACATGCCTGTGGTAACAACAACAAACAAACAACAACAAAACAGCTAGAACAACCAGTAGTGCAGCTAAGGCTGAACCTTTGGGCCAAAGTTCAGGGCTCTACATTCCAGGACATGGCCAGTCCTCCCATTAGTCATGGTGAACCACTTCCTCAGGAGAACAGCAGAAGGAGTCCCCACTGGCCCACTTCCACCACTTCTACCCTCACAGTGCTGCCACCTCCCGCACTGCCTTCTTTCTTTGCTGGCTGCGGGAATCTCGCTTGAAATCTTGCAATTCAAGACCCAGCTGAACTCTTGCAAGACGTTGGCCAAGCCAGAAAAGAAGGCCTCAGGCAGAAAGATAGGTTGGGCTGCCCTGCCCTGCCTCATCACAAAACTAAAATGAGAAGTTCTGATTTCCATATCTGGTACAAATAGTAATCTCTGAGGCTCATCAGATGGGGGTGGGGTGGAAATCACGGGAAATCATGTTTCCTTACCATGGTCTGTCTTGCTGGTTCACTTCCACTTTTGAAATGAGCACTTTTCATTATTTATTTATTACATTTCTATACCGCCCAATAGCCGGAGCTCTCTGGGAAGTTTTTTTCATGGAGAAGAAACCAGCAACAACATGGCCTGTAGATTTCAATGGGGACCATGCCCTCTAGTGGGCATTTTATAGCGCAACCTTAGAAGAATCGGATTAAAACAGGCTTATTTTGTGATCCTAAAACTGACAAAAGAAGCAGGAGATGTGCAGGAGGTGGATGGTGTCCTCAAAAGGACCTGTTAACATACATGAGTGGCCAGTAACAAGCATGCAATAAAACACTCATCTGACGAGGCTCGAAGTCTCCGAAAGTCCCCAGCAAATCATAAAGAAAACAATCCCCATCAATTCTAATAAGAACAATACCATCAAGTTAAGATGGTTCAAAAATAATTGTACAATAGGGAAGGGGAAAAGGAAATTATATTTTAATTTTAAAACAACAAACTGTGGGATAGGAGGATCATCAGCTATTCATATTCAAGGAAGACTAGAGACAACTCTATGATTTTTCCAAGGTCTTCAAGTGGTTCATAGTGACCTGCAAACATTTTAAAAAATGCAAGAAAGTGTTGCTAATTAAACTGTGGTGTAGGTATAATGAAGCAGTAAGATAACTGGGGCTGAGGGGTTATGGTATACTGCTACTGCTGATTGATATAGTTGTTGGAAGCATTTTACAACAATTTTTTAAGCTATGGAAAGAAGCTATCAATAGCACTGGAGACAAAATCTCTCTCTCTCCCTCTTCCCCTGTGCGTGTGTGTGTTATGCATTAATACCATCCTTTTGGTGTGACCAACAGACAATCTGACCTTGTTTCTTCAGGGTCTATACTACCATCCCTTCCAGGTTGGCTCTTGTGATTTGTACATGTCCTTGTGCACAGATTTCAGAGTTTCCAATTGAACTATGGCTATAGCTCAACTGATGCTCTGTCCTACTGAAGACATCAGTACAGTCTAGTTACTCTCTTCTCATCCTGCCACGTCCATTAGCTCTAGCTTCTGAGGAACAGGGCAGGGCACAATATTGGGCTACTGCAACATCCTTTTACTGGTGTTTGGTTTCTGTCAGCCACAGCATGGCAGTAGTTGCATTGAAATGCTTCAGAAACTCATCTGGAAAAAAGTCACTTTACCTTCTTACAGCCAATCAATTTTTCTTAATTTAGCAAAATTTATGTTTGCTATGAAGATGATGACATCCTGACCTCAGAGAATTCATCAGTATTTTTGTATCCATTGCAAAGAAGTCATGTTTTTTTTAATTGCTTTCCCAAAAACATTTTTAATGTATCTTTTATGGATAGTGGGAGGATGTACACCAATATGGAACATTTTCTGAATGTGGCCACCATTCAATGTATCTAATCCCTGGAAGCCACTTATGCATTTCCTGGACAGAACATGTAATTATATCCAACTGCACAGAATAAGAGAACAATAAAGGGGTCCCTCTGCTTGGGGAATGTTGCAGCACTCTCTTCAGAACCTGATGCCCAATATCAATATGGCTCTTTTCATTGTCCCATAAATTTATAAATACATCTCAGGGGAAGTTCTTCCTAATTTCTTATACAGTGCTGAAGTGCTGATCGAGAGTAGGAACAGTTCTTGCACAGACATTTCCTTAGAGACTGAGAAATGCATACACTACAATTGTTGCTATTTAACAAAACAGCTGCCTCCTTTCATATATATATATATATATATATATATATGATATAAGGTCATAATTTGAAAGGGATGGTATATGTGAAGAGACCTGGAAATCCCCATTTCTGCTGTAGGACAAGCTAATCCTTTGCACCTGTTTCCTTGGATCATTTTCAAATTTGTCTCAATTGTTCATTAAGCCTGGAAGATTTGTTAGACTTGGGACACAGAGATGGTTTGCCTGACTGAGTTCCAATTCCAAGACTTTCAAAAGCTTAAACTCCACAAAGTTATATGAATGATTGATCACCAGTCAAAACTTAGGGAGAACATTTATTTCATATTGGTTTTTTCACCAACGTTTTTTAAGACCATGACCAGCACATCCCTTATTTGTCCCTTTACATTAGTTATTCCTCTGTCAAGATACCTATGCTTCAAACATTGCTTATATATTACCTCAATGTTCTGTACAAATCCTATCACAGATTTTCTGAAATTGGCTGTCATCCACCTTGTAAAAATCAAAAGGGGAAACTTGTGATACTAAAATTAAAAACTTCACTGCTGTTAACAGACATATGAAATGTGATTTTTTTTCCTCAACAGGAAAGATGTTTCATCATATCATTACACCAAGTTGAGGATGTTATACTTTTAAGGAGTAATAAAAATTTTCTAGATGTTATTAAGTGAAAGCAATATGGGGGGGAAACTCCATTTAATAAATTGGATTATTGGAAAATTGATTTATTCCAATGTGGAAGAACAAAGAATATTTTTAAAGCGTTTCTCTATTTTACAATGTTCTTATTTTCAGGTGATATAATTGCTTTGTCTTAAGTCACATTATTTCCAGCTATAATAACAGAGTTCAGAAAAGAATTAGTAAAGGGACCTGCCAAAAATATATGGTGATGTGACACCTTCAGTACATCTCCTCCATGAAACTACTTGTGCTATATTTAGCCTTTAAGATCATAAGGAGGCATTGGTATTACACCTGGCAACTCCACAATTTGAATTCCATGTGAAGAGAGACTGGGCCTGTTCAGACCTAAACCCCCCTGCCCAATGAACCACCATGTGCAGTGAAACTGGGTGAAGTCACTGTATGAAAAAGGTGGTACATAGACTTGAGAGAACATGTGGTCTCCCTGCCCCAATATTCCAAAACTTCTCAGGGGGAAGAAGATACATAAATACAAGCAGCCTTTAAGTTTTAATGATGTGAAGGAGGTTCCACATGAAGTGGGGCTGCACCTTCACCCCTGAAGTTGTATAGTTTCTAACATCCATACACTAGGGATGGCCATCTGCAGGAGCAATGGTTATGTGCAGATTCTCTGTGCATAGGTTTCTACACTTTCTGGTACCCCAGTTATGCAGAGTTGCAGAACCCTGTAGAGCAGGGGTGGAGAACACATTTCAGACTGAGGGTTGAATTAATTTTCAGAGAATATTTTGAAGGGGGGGTGCATAGTCCATCGGTGGATTGAGTTGAAGGTAAAGAGTTAGGGGCAGAAGGCAAAAAGGCATGGGGCCAAAATATCAGCGTATTAGAGCTTAAAGCTCTCATTGCTAGTAACTCTTGGGAAAGTAATTTCAACCTTGTAGAATGAGGAGGGGGGACTGGGAAACCACTACACAATCAGTTGTTGGAGCTAGGGGAAAGAACCCTAGAGAGAAAGATTGGAACACCAGGAGGGGTAGATTTGGCCTCAGACCTGAGTTTCCCCACCATTAATGTAGATGACTACACACATAGGCTTCTCTCCTGCACACATCCATGGAGATAGCAGGCTGGAGCAGAGAAGCTGTGCAACCTTGGAGGCAGGTCCAGCAACACAGCCCCACTACACCTTGATCACATGTAGACTCCTTTGATTATTTAATGCACGAAGGGGCTATTTAGTATCTTCTGCCTGAGGTATTACTTTCTTACTACCTGCAGTATATGAAGTGGGTGGAGGGCATGTTTGACACCAAGCCCTGTTCCTGTTCTCACTACAGAAAGAGGTTTCAGGCAGAGGATCATATCAATGGGTTCTCTGTTACATCCACTCTGAACTCTCTTTGCCAAACTGTCCACTGAATCCTGTATATTTAGGACAGGTGCCTATATTTTATCTACAGCCATTTTAATGATGCATATTTACTCAAAGTCTTCCATCCCAGAAGACACTGGAGCCAGTGTTCTCTGCATCTTTTGTGGATGGAAGGAAAGAAACTGAGGTATAATCCAGGCAGGTAAAAAGCTCTTAAAACACCGGCCTTAGCTAGACCTAAAGTTTATCCCGGGATCATCCTGGGGTCGTCCCTGCCTGCTCACGGGATATCCTGTGTGTCATCTACATAAACAGGGACGACCCCGGGATGATCCCGGGATAAACCTTAGGTCTAGCTAATGCCACCATGTGGTTTTGGGGTTTTTTGTTTGTTTTTAATCTTAAGGTGATTGAAGGCTTTTAAAAATGAAAAGTGGCACCTAAAATTGCAGCTTCTGACATGGCAGCGCTTGTTTCACAGTTCTCCCTCAAATTCCTATACCTTAAAATGGTAGCATTACACCTGAGCAAAAGAAATTCCCCACTTGCATGCTCCCTTTGCCCCAAATACTACAGAAAAGAAAATAGATTCCATGCCAGAAATCATCCAAAATAATAATAATTAAAAAAATGGGGCCATCCTAAAGTTGACTAATCGTTGACCAATGTTGCACTGTCAACAAACCTGTTTCTTTACATTGTCTTCAGTATCACGTTATTGCACATTGTATCCCCAGTCAACCACCATGAAACACTGGAATGACTGACCATCATACAGCAAGGGAGCACTTCAAACACTGAAGTACTGTATCCTACATTTTACACTCTGCTATTCTAGCTTACCATAGCATTTTTTCCTTATACAGGCTATATGTAAGTCCTAATGGTTTCAATGATTTTCTATAATAACCCGCACCATATTTTTAGTGTACGTTGCGACTGCTGTATTTAGCACATTTATCACCTTTATTACCCTTCCTTCATAGTTATTGGCTGCAGTCCTGCTGGATGCAGTTTAGGTTGTTTAAATCCCAATGGGGGTTTAAGCAGCCTAAATACAGGCCGGATTGTAGCACTGGTCTCTTTCTACAGTCTGCTTTATTTTGTTTTATAGTGTCTGCTACTGCACATGGTATTAGTAATGTTGCTGTGAATTGTGCACTTTATTAGAAATTCTTTATCAACCTATCTTAAAGTGCAGGATAAAATGAAGGATGGTTCACTGTCGTTTGGTATCCCTTATCTCTTTCTGAATAATGAGATCACTGGCAATTTGTCTTCATCAGAGAACTGACGCTTCTCCTTGTGGACAAACTTTTAAAGGGAGGCTCATTTTATTAATTTACAAATGCAACACATTCTCCTCATTTATTTTTAAAGTAAGGGCTTTGTATCTTGCAAAGGTAGAATTAACAAACAAAAAATGCTTCATTGAAAATGCAATCCTTTACATATCTACTCAGAAGTAAGTGCCGTTGAGTTTAATATCTGTATAGGATTCATTTTGAAAAGCTATGCTATTATTATTGAAAACAAAACTCGGGTAGAGGACATAAACTACATAAACTACACAAAGCACCAGTGGAAATATGCATTCATTTATTCATGGCATCTGGGTAGTTCACAAAGCTTTAAAATCAACAAAACACATGCAAATATTTTTGTTTAAAATCTATATAATATCTAAACCAAATACAGAAATCAGCATAAAAAACAACATAGAGCAATGTAAAGTAAATAAAAGGCATGAATGCCTTTTGTAAAAATGAAAGGTTGGATCCAGACTAAGTTATGTCACAGGACAATTGCCTTCTATCAATGGGACATTAGTCATGAATTTGACTTAAATTCCGTTGATGTCAATGGAAATTAAGTTGAATAGGGAGAGCAATCCTATAACACTGAGACAGTGTCTGGGGGACATAGGATATTTTTGGATTCCTGGATCTGAGGCTGAAGATAGCACCCCAACCTTGGGACCAGGAAACTGAGCTTCCTGCCCCTTCCCCCGCTGGACAGAACTGCTCCAGCTGCTCCTATGAGCATGCAAAGGTGTAGAGTGGCGAAAGGGGTCTGTGTTACTGGGTGGGAAGGGGAGGAGACTGGGCATGAGGGGATCCAAGCTATCCCATCATCCCCACTGTCCTTCTTTCCTCCTCCCTGAAGCCTCTTCTAGATGGGCAAAAATGCATGTCCAGCCAAAAAGGCAGAGCAGGAAGCATGATGCACCTCCTGCTCTGCACTGGATACTTGTAAGCCTGCAGGTTTAGAGGCATTTGCGTACCCAGGGAAGATCCAATAGGATTGCACCCTAGCTTACAGTGAAATCCTATGCATACCTGCTCAGAAGTAAGTCCCTTATGAGTTCAGTTGGGCTTGTCCTTAGACAAATGGATATAGGATTGCAGCCTTCATCTGCATCTAATCCTATTTTTTTTCCAAATGGATGCTATAAAGATGAAGACTTACACACACACTCACATGTGCCAGGATATGATTGGCCTTTGGGGACCTTCCTGCCTCATCTATTCAGAGCTGTGCAGCACTGGGTGGGGGTGATGCAGGTCAGTCTCCACACACTTTCAAAGTGTCTCATAAGAGTGGGGCCAGGTTTACCCAACTTCTGGCTTTGCAGAGTGGCTCACACATGAAGACAGGCTAGGTGCCTGAAGAAAGGATCTAATAGATTCCTGCACTGTTACATGCAGATCCAGGGAGGGGTAAAGTTCCCTTATTTAAATAAAGAGGCCCTAGTTTATCCCAGTCTCTCATGTCTGTGTCTTTATTCCATGCTTCCTTCTCCACTCACAAACACGCACAATGGTTTTATTTATTTATTTATTTTATTTATTTATTTATTTATTACATTTCTATACCACCCAATAGCCAGAGCTCTCTGGGCGGTTCACAAAAATTAAAACCATTCAAAGTATAAAACAACAGTATAAAACCATAATATAAAATACAATATAAAAGCTCAACCAGATAAAAACAGCAGCAATGCAAAATTACAAATTTAAAACCATGTTATTTAAAATTTATAGATTGTTAAAATGTTGGGAGAATAAAAAGGTCTTTTTAGAAATAATTTAGTTTAATATTAATATAACTAATTCGAATACAAAATGCTTTACATTATTTGTTATCATGTTACAACTTTTAAAACAAAAATCATTATACTAAAATATAATCTGTAAACTCTCCTGCATATATTTGTTTCAGAAATGTATACATAAAGCTCAATTTGTCACACAGGTACAGCCTTGGTTATCTGAAGTCATGATGCATAGCAGAGTTCCCATGGGACATTCTGTCCAAAATTTCAAAGGAAAGAAAGCTTGGCTCCTCAAAGCAGCCAGTCTGCCACTCAAAGCAGTAGCAAAATTATTTGTTTTTTCTTTTAAAAAAACAAAAACAAAATACAGATAAAGACCTTGGTTACTTGATCTCTAAAAGTCAGCCCACCCCCACCAGAAAGTTCTTTGATTTACTTGTTCCCAAAAGTGGCTAATCTCCCCCTCCCCGAGACCTTTGCTGGGCAATGATTCTGTGACCCTAATCCAACACCATATAGGCATAAAAGTGCCATTCTGCCATGCCTGGTATTGCCTGGGCATGGGGAGGCCTTTGTGGGTGTGGAAGAGGATGAGATGTGCCCGTTCACCATTGGCTGGGCACATCTGGGCCACGAGACTGAGAGGGGACTAAGAAGTCTTAAAAGAAAGTTTCACCCATCTCAGCTTGCTCTTTGTCACATTTTATTTGGCGCTAGGTATGGGCATCCAGAGGGATTGTGAATTGGTGAGCATTCACAGGCGCTGTTCAAGGTGACTGGTAATATCTGAGGCTCCCAGCTTTGAGCCCTGCAGCCTGCCTGGGAGATAAGGCTTACCTTTGGAGCCAACCCTACTCACCCACTCTGAGCCTTGCAGCCTGAGTTAGGGCGTGACAGAGGAAGGTCTCTCTACCCCACAAGGGGCAGGCCCATGGAAAGGCGAATGGTCCAGTGCCTGCCCACAGGCTGTGAATGGCTCGCCCAACCTGAAGGACTTGCAAGCAGGACATACTGGATGCCCAATAGGATTTCCACCCCTTTGCATATCGATAAATACATGTGGCCCTGTTTAAACCCAGCTATTGTTGTCTGTCTCATTATTTCTCAACCTATGCACCACAAAGAGCAATATGCATAAAATTCCAGCCAGACGAAAGTGATGCAATAGTTTGCCTGGGATGGGAGTGACTAAGGCTGCATTCAGACAACACAATAGTCAATGGTAGGGTAATAATCAACAGCTGTTTATCTAGGGGGTACTTCCTACACAAAAGATAATATGAGTTGACTATTAGTCCACACTGAGTTGACTCACTCATCCTCCGCCTTTGCTCCCCTCAGACCTTCGACTAGTATCCCATCAGCCATTGTTGCTGAAAATCTATCCTAGTGGCTGGACTAGAGCGGCAGCCACCACTTTGACTGCTCTTGCCTTGCCATTCTGTGGATGATGAAATAACCAAAGGTGGCCGAGGAAGGTGCCCTCTACACAGCATAATAACCAATGGTGATTCAAATAGCCAACTCTGCACAGCATTGGTTATTTTCATTGGTTATTTTGGCCAAATAACCAACTGTTGTTTACTTAGTCCCACAAAGAATAATACAGAGCAGGGATAAGCAGAAAACAGATCAGGATCTACTAGTAGATCTCTGTGTGATTTGTAACTGATCAGCAAGAGTTTCTCACTCCCGATTGTCTAAAAATACCTACAACTGAAAAGCTTTTGGCTTCTCAATTAGGTTGCTAAAAAACCCAGGGGTGGATTTTTGCATAAAGAAACTTGTGAGGTCGTTATTGATCACAAATTCCTGGGCTGTGAATGTACGCAGAGCCACACAGCTCTTTAATTCTTAGTGTATATCTGCCATTATTTTACACCTGACTGTAGTTGGAGCACCTGAACATTTTCACAAAACAAAAACAAGTAGATCTCCTAAACTTAAAGTCTACCTATCCGTGATATACTCAGCATAAATTAATACTCAATGTTAATTAACGGAGAGTGTTGTTAAATAATGAGGCTAAAGGCAGGATGTTGATATTAGGTCCAAATTAAAGAGTTCACACTTACACTACAAGGAGTCTCATTATTAAGATGACTCGTGCTGTGTTGTTATTATAGGCACAATTGCCAGAATTTCTAAGGAGTTGAGTTCTCCGGATTTCATTCCTTCTCCTCCTATTAAGTGGTGTTGTGGCCTGTTGCCAGGCCATCTCAGGCTGTGATCACATAAGCTAAGCAGGATCAATTTAAATGAGCTTGGAATTATTTAAAACCAACTAAGCCTATGGACAAAGTGCAGCTGAAGAAGCCACTATGCAATCCTGTCAGAATGATGAAGGATGACTATATTATAAATTGAACAGATAATATCTTGGATAGGATGTCAAGGCTGCAGAACATCAGTAATTTTACATCACAACCATCTACACCATATGCTTTTTTAAAAAATAGCATCGTTATGCTATTTCCACCCCCACCCCCATGTAGTTGGTCTGCTGTTGAAGGTTTTTTTTTAATTGGTATGTTCTGCTTATCTTCTTTTATTGTTGTTTTTAATTTGTTTGTTTTTTATATTGTTTTAATTATATTTTGCTTCTTATATGAATTTTACTGTTAGCCACCTTGAATGCCATTCTCTGTCATAAAGGCAAGATAATAATAAATAAATATTTCCACTTCTAATATATAGTTGACATTTATTGGGGGGGGGGGCGGAAATCCAAGCAAATTCTCTAAACCCAATATTGTTGCAAAAATATTGATATTCTGATGAAGTGGACCCTAGTCCATGAAAGTTTATGCTAGAATAAATTGTTCAACTTTAAGATGCCTCGTGGCTCTGTTGTTTTGGATAATTTTAGTTTCTCTCAACAATTCCCAACTGTACAGGCACTATCCAATTCAACTCTACTGCCAACATAAATTACGTTCTGCTAGCATAAGCAACTTCTACTTCAGCAATAAAAGTGTTTGCTGGTGCAAATCCATTGCACCAGCAAATGCTATTGGCATTGCACTATGCTACTAGTTGCTTATACTTAGCGGAACATAATTTTTGCTGATGAGTGTTGAATTGGACACTGCCACTTAACAATAGGGATTCTGTACCATGCGCACCACTTGTGCAAAATAACTAGTTCTTGCTAGGGAAATGGAAAAAGATGTCAGTTTACTGTGAAAATTCGGTGCTAGTGCTGGGGCACAGTTGAATCCTACCCCCTGTATGTGAGAGCCATATGTACAGAGAAGCAGGTTCTGCACATGTATTCCTAGGTAGATGAGATTAGAAATGGTTTCAAAGTGCATGATTTTTGCCCAGCCTGATACCAAGGCTACTCACTTTTAGTCCTACTAGCTACTTTGAATTTCATCATTCAGCTCTTCAGGAAGAGGGCAAGGATGTGGATTTAGTCTGCACAACTCTATCCTCCAGCCCAGGCTGTAGTAATATATAATCAAGTGTTTAAGATTGAATGATGACACTCAAAACTTTGTGTCTTAGTGACAGGAAATAACAACGTACATGCCCAAAACAATATTTGCCTACAAGGGAGCAAGTGTCACTGAACTCAATGGGCCTTTCTTCTCAAAAGATAACGTATAGGAGGATTGTGCTATCACTCATGATCATTTAACCAGAATAGGCTCTAAATAAATCCTTTTTATTTCCCTCAACATTGGTTTTGTTAAGAGGTGTTGCACATATCAAGATGTAATAATAATATTTTAGGGCCAAATTAGGGCTAGCTCTACGCTACTACTTCATAGCAGTATTGTTGGGACACAATTACACATTCCATATACCACTTTCATAGTGTTATTTCTTGCTTATTATTCCGCATTCGTAATGATTTGACAAAACGTGTAGATCTGGCCTTTATGTGCTATCAGAGATTAGAAACTCCTGCAATGCTTGTTTTATTAATTAATTAGTTTTCTACATGGGGCTGCTTTGAAGATTGGGGAGGGGCAACCTGGGAGAAGGTTTTAATCCTTTCCTTTTATTGCCTCCCCACCTCATTCCTGAAGTTTCTATATGCTCCCTAGTGGAGGCTGGTGGCTCCAATGTCAGTGGGTGGTAAATCCACTCTGGGTTGGTGTAACATGTTTAGGGAGAAATTCATCATCTTTTTTTTAGAATGAGACTACCAGAAAAGAAATGTTACATCCATTTATTTCCTTAGAGCTCCAAAACTTAATCAACAGATAGTATAAGACATTCAAGTAACATTGAATGAAGAAATTCCACTAAAGTGGCAGGAAAAGAAGAAAATCCAGAAGACTGCAAAGAAAGGTATGATACTATCAATATGTCAGGGGAGAGAGGTATGTCTATTGAATATGCTACTTATTTTCATATATATACACACACACACACACACACACACACACACACACATACACACACACTGAAGCCGTTCTCTTGTTTTTTTTTCTTGCATGATGTACACTTAACTACAACTAACCTCATTTTTGGTATCTAAGATTTCAAAATAGGTTCTGGTAATTTGGCCAGCCAAAAGATTTGGCCTCTTGTATCTGGGCTTACATTCCATGCATGTTTCCTGATAGGACAGTCCGCCTTTTTGAAAACTACAGACTTGCTCTAATTACACATTTTGTTTTTATATTCTCCAGACTGGATTCAGATAGTGACAATACCAGCCAGACAAAAATATTTAATTGCAGTGAAGTTTCTTTGGGGATTCATATTTATGGAGTCTGAATGTCTGTGGCATTTCTCTCTTTTGGCAGAATACGGAGGGTTTTTTTTTTTAACCTACCATCACCTGATCATCAGCAACCCAAAACAACACACAATGGCCTCCTAAAATCAGTTGAGCTGTCTGTCTGCCCTGCTTCTGTTGTTCTAATAGAGCCAGAGTAAGCACATTGGGTCAAGAGACACAAAATTACTCAGTCAAAACAAAACATCTGGGCTTTGCTCCAAGCTGGCCATTGCCTTTCTAGAAGCAGTGCTGTTCTGAAGGAGGTGGTGAGGGGACAAATGGTGTTGATTTAGGAAGCATGGTTGTCAGTTCATGCTGTGTAAAGTAAGTGGCATTAAAGGACATTCAAAACATCAAAACTGGGTTAGTAGAAATAGACAACACCTTCAAAAACTACGTCTTATAAATTATTGCTGGCTGTAACAAGTTCTCATACAAACCGCGTTTGCCAGACCATATAGTTGCCAACAACAACAACAGGTTGAGTACAATGGTCCTCTGCCATCCATGCCTGGAAGGAGTTCTGTGAAAGGAAGGCCTTCAATCTAGTGGAGCTTTTCACATCACACCAATTTCCCCTTCTCCTTGCAGTCCCCTGCACCAACTCCATTGTTGTTCCAGAGTGTTCCTTTGCAACCCTCCAAAGTAGGAGGGTGCCAGAGGAAAGGGGAACTGGTGAAAAATTGCCTCCCCTCCTTCTGTTAGCAGACACTGGAAACGTGCTTTCTATCAATGGGTTATGAATCAAACATGACAAAACAAACAAACAAACAAACAAACAATAACACTGTTATTTTCATTTCCCAAAGGCTTAAGATATGTTAAAGAATAAATTAAGGTCAAAGTAAATGCTACAAAATTATAAGAATATCTAAAACACTATGGTTAGCCCCTCCTTCCCAAATTGCAAACTTTAACCCTGCAGGTACAAGCTATTCTCCTGAATTATTCCTCGCTAACTCAGCAGGCCTGTGCACCCAAAAAACTCACTTCTGAGGGTCAGAAAACCCTTCATAATGGTGCTCAGTGCTGTATGGGGGGGGGGCTGCAGTTGGGTAGGAATCAGAGAAATAGATTGGTCCTTATTCATCAATGGAAATGCCTTTCTACTCATGTAGGACACAATTTGGGATCCAGCAATTAAATTCCATCTGCCAGCCTCACCATCCTTAGCCACCCACGTACCAAATAAGCTAAACAGTTATCACCTGAAGGAATTTGCCCCGGATGTCCAAGTCTGCCCCAGACATGCCAAGCTCTGCTGCATATCTACAGTGGACTTTTCCTCTTACTGCATATTGTTACTGTACAATATTGAGATTTTTAACAAATGAAATCATCTGAATTTACTTGTGTGTGCAAGCAAGAATTTTCTCAGAGCAATTTACTTTAAAATGTGTTTTGCAAATGTAGAAAGGTTATGAATCATCATATAGCCTGTGATTATGCCTGATATGCAAAAACCAAAATAATCTCTCCCTTTTTTAATTGGTGATGAAATAGCAGAAGGCCACAGGTACCGTAAACAGTTTAGATGTTGAAATCATTGCCTCTCATGAGAGCAAGTTGCCCTAAGAATAATTTGTTCTAGTTAGACTAGTAAACTGAATGAATGAATGAAAAAAATGTTTTGATTCTTTTTCATACACCATGACTAAAGAATCTGCCAATAATGCCAGTAATCTATCCTAGAGTGAAGTGTTGCAATAAAAGTGACATTGGTATGGCAGACACCTATGCTGGCACTATCACACAGGATTACAATACTGGGAGAGAAATTGGTGCTGAAATTGTTCCAGCAATGAAATATATATATATATATATATATATATATATATGTGTGTGTGTGTGTGTGTGTGTGTGTGTGTGTGTGTGTGTGTGTAAAGGACCAATCTGGGTCTATGAGAGGGAATCTCAAAATCATATATGCTTATCTTATTGTTCAGGGTCAAGAACTTGAAGACGGAGTACCATGAAATGACACAAGTAGTAGGGCGAGAGATTGTTGCTGCATTGGTCTTGTAAAAACCTTCACATCCACTAAGACCAAGGGTGGGTAATGACTGGGGGTTGGGGAGGCACATTGATCCATCAAACTCACTGGGGGGCCTACTCCACCCCTACCACTTCCAAATTTGCTTAGACTTTGCCACTGAGGCAATATCAGTGGAGGCATCAAGAGTGGCATCTGGATCAGTTTTGTTGGATGATTTTAGCCCTATTCAGGCATTATGAAAATTAGTGAAACTCACTGCGTGGGCAAGAACGGGGCACACACTGACTGGCCCTGTCCACCAACTCTCCCACACTAGAGGCATTCAAGAGGCAGCTGGACCACCATCTGTCAGGGATGCTTTAGGGTGGATTCTTGCATTGAGCAGGGGGTTGGACTCGATGGCCTTGTAGCCCCTTCCAACTCTGCTATTCTATGATTCTATAGGATTCTATATCATATCATACTTGTATCCATAGTGGGAATGCCTGCAGGGAGATGCCCTTTGCATGTATAGCTGTACGCACTAAGTTTCTAGGCAATTCGGAACCCTGAATGTTTGGGGTTCCTGCTCACATGGAAGCCTTGTTGTTCAGGCATTTGTGTTTTGGCTCAAACTACAATATGATGTGACTTTGGGGCAGGGTCACTCAACACATGAGTTTCACCACTTTTGATAACACCTGAATAGGATTTTTTTTGGCTCTGGAGAAACAAAACCTCCAGGAATTGGTTTGGGACTTTGTGGAAACCACACTTGAATTGAAGATCTGGACCAACCTACAGTAGTCCAACTGAAGATCTGAAGGTACCTTTAGCAGCCTGAAGAGCCCCATCTCAGGGATGCCTTGCTTGTTCCTGCCCAATAAACCCTCCAACCCTATTAGCTATGGTATTGTTCTGGATAGGCTGTTAAACTGCATATTGGAGGCACTGCCTGGTGGTGTTTCCTGTCCTATCTTCATAGCCCAAAGTGTGGTGCTGAGAAAGTTAACCCCACAGCAGCTTGTTCTTGCAAAGATGACGTCTCAGCTGTACACAATTAGCTAAATATCCACCTTTCCCTTTCTGATTCTGAAAGAAATCTCTGAGGGCAGCTGGTATACTTAAGACATTTATATAGATATACAAAAGGAAAATGGCTCATAAAGTCCCTCAGTGCAGTGCCATAAAGCAAGACGTGGAGAGGGCTCCCTTAAGTTGCAAAAGTAAACACCCAAGGCCAGAATAAATCGTTAGCAACAGCTTTGTTAGCAGCAGCTGATCCAACAGATAGTAAAAAAAACAGAGCAATGTATGATGATTTATGGTGCTCAAAGGTAAGTGTTCAAAACCACATTGAGAAATGTGTAGCACAGTGCTCAGAGGCTCTTAAAAGCCAGAGAAGGCACCATTACTGGACATTTTGAAAGAGCCACTGTGCTCACACATTAATCATTTCATTGGCTCAATACATGATGTTGCTGCTTTTTAAAACTGAGAGATGAAATGCTTTCCTATACCCTTGCCTGCCTTGGTGGCTAGAAAAGGCAGATTCAATCCCTGGTTGCTCATTTTACTTTTTTTTGTAACTCTCCCTTTCTCATTACTTCTCCATGTGTGAAGGCAGTACTACAGACATGATCCAAAGAACTACACCAGTAATTCTGCATACCCAAAGGCGCTTCAGGTTCAAACTTCTTAAATCAGTGGTAGAAAATCTTTTGGGGCTGTAAGTATATTTGGCCATTTCAGAAACTGTCCTGGATCCCACCACAAAATGGTTGCCATGTCCCATTAGTAACTGTCTTTGAAACTGTGGGAACTTTGAAATGCTGTTTGTGCAGTGGAATTGGAGCCTGCTGATTTAATTAATTAAAAACCTACTTGTGTCTAAATAAAACATCTAAGCGTAGATTCTCTCTGAGCCAAAACTTGGGAGAATAATTCTACAAGATTCCTAGGAAGTAGAGGCACATCAACAATTGCCTCAAGATTTTCTGAAGAATCTAAGATCTCAGTGCTCTATGTGCTACTCAAGAATGTTTACTCTGTCCACAAAAAGAACTTTAACCATTCTTGGGCACGAGTTTATATGGACAAATATAATGGGTGAAACTACATGATGATGGTTAGTCACAGTTCTTGTTCAGACAGCGGGCGCTTTTTCCTAACCACTATGAACACAGGAATATCTGTGTCCATCTAACCCTAATCTTCAAGACTTCTAATACATATTCTGGGGACAGATTTCTATTTGATATCCATTAGCTTTCTGAGAACACAGAACAAAATGGCTTCCACAGCTCGTGAGTGTGTACATACGCATGTGTAGATTTCGAATTGCCAGGCAAAGCACAGGTGCTCTTCTGTGTTCTATGTGAGATTTAGAGTCTAGAAGCCATGCGGCTGATATTTTAGGCACTGGGAAGCAAACACAGAGAATTTCTTTGGTTATTTTGTCAGAATGACTGTAAAGTCAGTCAATCAAGGTCATCAGTAGGAAAAAGTGGCAAGATAACAAAAAGTGTTTTGACTAGACCTGTGCAGAAATGGCCTCTCAAATCCCCCACCCTATTTGTGGGTAGAGAAATTTCATCATATTCCTCCAGGGGGAGGTGAACTTCTCAACCATTTTTCACAGGTAGGGTTCACCATTGGCAAGGATTGTAGCACAGATTTTCTTTTTTTCGAAGGGGTGTGTGTGTGTATGTGTTGCCAATGAGGTGGTGCTTTTGAGCTTTCCTAATTACTGTAAGGTAACCAAGAGTGCTGTGTGTGCATTTTCATTCTATTACTCAATTCTCCATGGCTCTGCAGCTCCTTGGCTGCCTGCACTTCCTGATTTGAAAAAAAAAAAACCCACAAAAAACCTGCTGGAAGACTTACCTCATGCTGTTTTCCCCTGGGTTTATTTGATTTGAAGTGTTGGATGCTGAGGAGGCTACAGGTTCCTGGAGAGGTAGTTATACAATGAACAGGACACCCACACATTCAATAAATAGAACAACCAAACTTTACCTAAGGAAGGTAAACACAAGAAACCAAAACCTAACCCAGGAGAATTTCTCCAAAATTTTCTTCACCATTAAATTTCTTTCTGAAAGCAATTTCTTTTCAAACAAATTGAATGAGAATGATTGAATAAAATGTGGGAGATTTTTTTGGCATAGCACTAGATTTGACATCAGGGTTCATAAGAGCCAGGACTCATCATTAGGACTAAGCTGTCAACTCTGGCTTCAATGCCAGATTGTACAGAATGCCTTTCTACAAAAAACAAGAATTCACAGTCAGCTCCTTCACATCTGGGCTTAGGGTGCCTAGCATGTCTTTTAGAAATGAGGTTCTATGTGGCCCTATCAGTTCAGGTGCAACACTAAACCACAATTTTGACAAACTATGGTTTGCAGATCGGCTTGAAGCCATGGTTTCCAATTTTAATCATCAGCCAATTGCAAACCATGATTTGGACATCTCCATAGTTTGGTGCTATATTTGAGTCAGATGCTGTCGTAGCATGAGCAGAGCTTTGAAAGAATCTGCTGTTTTCCTGGCTCTGAATCAACATTACCAGACTTTCTCTTTTTCTGGAGCCTCAGGCTAGTCAAGAGACTTGGGTCTGTAATTATTTATATACTTACATGGGACTAAGGCCCACTGAACTCAATGGAGTTTCTTCTAAACAGACATGCACAGGTGACATTACAGCCTAATCCTATGCATTCATACTAAGAAATAAGTGGAATTGAGTTAAATGGGGCTTACTCCTACATAAATGGGAATAGGTATGCAGCCTTTGGTAATACATGGAACTGTCTCCTAATATGTTCAGAATCAGCAGTAGCTCTGGAGCAAAGGAGTATTTGCAGGCTCAGGGTGAAGCTACTGAAATCTAACTGAGCAATCTTACCCTTTGCTCCTTTACTTTTAACTGTATGGTTTTGTACATTAATGTGTGTCTACACTTCCCCCCACACACACACACCCAAACTGCCCCAAAGTGCTCCTCCCATCCCTCAGCAAAGACCATTGAAAGATAATGGGCAAGGGATATCCCAAGACATGTAATTGGCACTGCAAACAGGTAATGGTAGGGCAGTACTTATCACGTCATCAACAAACCACTGCTCCTATCAGGTGTCTCAACAGTAATTTGCCTGTCGCTACTTGGCATGCTTGCACAGCAATTTTCTTAAAAGTCAGAAAAATCAGACAAAACTGGGTGGCTTATTTTTATATTTGTATGGCATGATTAGAGATGTGAAGGCCTGGAAAAAACCCAGAAAAATTCTGAAAAAAACATTTCCCCCGTTTTTTTCGAAGCCTCTTTTGATTCCCCCCCCCCCCCCAATTGGAAGAATTGAAAAAAATGAAGAAAAACCAGATTTTGGGATGTTTTATTTTAGCATGATGAATAAAATGTTTAAGACAAGGTATTCAGATATTTACTTCTCCAAATGATTTCTAAAAACTGTACAGTATCAGATTATTATAATGTCTGTGCACCAAGGACAAGCAAGTCCTAGGTTGCAAACTGAGACTACAACTCTCAAATGCAAGAGCAAGATGCATTTCTGCCTCCAGGCGGCACTGCCATTGAAGCAGAGACTGAAACTAATAGTGATAGCTATAATTCAGAAAATAAGTCTGATTAAATTTCATGCATATTTATTGAATCTCGGTTCCCCCTTTTTTCTCAGTTATTTTTATGGGAATGGGTGCTTTATGTCGTGACACTGGAGGACTTATCGAAACATAAATAATTTTCTTTGTTACTAATGTTGGTGGTTTCTTCTGTTGTTGTTGTTTTTTAATTGATTTTTTTGCCTGCTCCTCATAAACTGGCAGAACCAAAGAAGTTCCTTACAGTTCAGGTGTTCCTAACAGTTCTTGAGCTTATAGCTCCATTTGTTACCAAAAAAAAGTAGAAAAGTAAATTAAATTTGTAATAGTTGCTTGAATACACTATATACTTTTAATATACCAAATGTAATAATTTTATGCCAAACCATCTTGGACATAATTACATTTTATGTTACTAAAGTAACAAAGTGATTTTCAATCTGTAAAAAGTGCTAATATTCCATTATTTCAAATTTTCCCCAAAATTTCCGTTTCCCCCTGAAATCCCCTGGAAAAAAAAACCCATTTTTTTTCCAATGGCTTCAAAATTTCTGGAAGTTTTACATCTCTAGCGTGATTGTGGAAGTTTGTCCCAACATCCATATGTGTGGCTGTGTGGAATGCTTTTGATATCTGTGGGATTTATAATGAAATCCAGGCCAAGTGATCCATAATTGATATCAATAGGACTTTTGTTTGCCAGCTGGATTTTCTGAAGATTAAAGCGCTCTCTTATTAAAATACCCATTCATTTCATCCAGGTATGTACATGGCAGAGTGTGTGTTTGTTGTTGTGTGCTTTATGTAACAGATTTCATTCACTAGAAGAATGTGAATTTCAGATGAAACCAGACACGGGAGTATTTTTTTCTCCCGTATGTATTACCATCTCACTCCAACCTGCTTTGTACCGCCCTTTTGATGAAGAAACCATTTGATCCAGGCAGATCACAGAACAGATGTTAACCCCAGCGACAACTTCTATGACAAAGGCTCAGAATAGCTATTTGAAACAGACAGTGGAATTCATTGTACATCAAAAAAAAAAAAAAAAAAAAGACGCATCAAGCACATGACATCGCTCTTACCTTTTCTTTTTAGAAGTTCAGACACAGGAATACAATAGATTGTCAGTTCCTTTGTCTAGAGAAAATTTTCCACTTTGGGCAGATTGTTCTTGTAAACACAATACACCTTTAATGTCAGTAAAAACAGAAAAACCCCAAAGATACTGCTGATCAAATTTAGTTTACGTATGAAAACCAAAATTGGTGTAGAAAAAATACGTAATGCTGAAAAAGTTACATTGACATGTATCAATCACCACAGCTAAATCAACATAGAAATGAATATATTTGCCTTCTTGCCAGTCATGCTCAGGGTCAAACTACATGTTACATTAAAGGTGTAGCATGCAGCTCTGTGTTTGTTTTGTTTCTAAAGTAAGTGTTCGAAGTCCCAAACAAACTGGGGAGACGAGGTGCAATCCTTTCCACCCAAAGTTCTCTACTCCTGCATGGCAGTAAGCCTACATATACCTTCTGGCACCTTCTGAAAACATCTCTATTCCAGGAAGTATTCCTTAACTGTCAGCTACTGTTTTATTGGCATTCTCAAAATTATAATATATGTTTTAATCTTTTAATTTTTGTTTAGTGTTTTACTTATGTTCAGCGCTTGGGAATCTGTTTTAGATTTTGTAAATAAATAATAATAAATAATTTTGTGTTGGGTGCTCAGCCTTAATTATAAGCATTAATACTTCACTATGAAATTCAAGAATAACATCAGAAAAAAATAATTCTGATTATAGCTAATGTAAAATATTTTTATTACCATTGTATTATTTTGCAGTGTAGCCAATCTGGGATCCCAAGTAAGCTCATTAAGCCACTAAGGTTATCCTACAGCAGCATAGACATTTGAATAGCCATTAATATTCCAGTCAACTGCATTTATTGCATTGTATCTATAAAAGCTTAAGATGCTTAATTTTGATAAGTAAAATTGACTGCAATGGATCACATCATATTAAAATTAGCAACTGCATTTTACAAGTTCTAGGAGAGCTGAAAGGACATGTCTATGGTTTGCTTTTGCATCACAACCAGTAAAATGACAGTGCTAATGTTTAATAGACTGAGTAATCTGGAAAAACTGTTTTGAAACAATAACATTAATTATAGTTTATGTTAGGAAATTCAAGCTTTGTAAGAAGCAATTTCAAAATATTAAAGGTCATTTGCACTTTTTAAAAATAACATTCAGTATATCAAACTGTCAGCTTTTATGCTCCATTTTGATCCATCTACAAGCTAACCTGAAACAGCGTGTCATGTGAACCATTCTTAACCACGGTGGCTACACGCTCACTAACCATTCACTGCAAAAAGGTTAGCGGCCTAACCATGGGTTAAGAGTATTGTCTGAAAAGGCCCTTAGTTTCCTTGTGGTGGTAACCCCGTATTTGGGCTGTAGTAGTTCAATTTGAAGGAGAGGCTCACATTGACTTATCCTGCTGCACAACATGTGTGAAATGAATTATCTGAATTGTCTAAAGAAAACATTCAGCTAAAACTCTGATTCACATCCCTGTAGTCTTCCAAGTTGACTATCTCATGCTCTAGCCTCTCTTCCAGCCTCAGTCCTCTCATCTTCCCCCCACCTCCAAATATGCCAAAATAATCTGTCCTCACAATGACTTCCCACGTCTTTCCATATTCAGGATAAACTAAGTGCAGCTTTCCATTGCTTCAACTGCAACATCTTTTTCATTTCACTTCCGAGACCCATGATGTTTCTCTAACTTTACTTCCTTCAGCCATTGAGGGTGACTTTCTCACCATCTTTGGAATTGCCTCCCAGAACATCCATTCGTGCTATTTACCCTTTTCCATTAAATTGATCCTCACAACTCTTTCCTTTGAAAGGTTAAAGATAATACCTTAAACTAGGTCCTGAACAGAAATAAAACTCAAGTTCATGAAACTGCATCTGCTCACCCCTGCCTCTTCCTTTCCTTGTGAATGGCAGAGTGTCTGATTACTGAGCAATGCTAGAACATAGGCTGAATATTTACCTACAGAAATGTTAAATCTAAGCAGGGTAGTATTTCATGAGATATTTGTACTGATTTGAGTCATTTCTGCCAATAACAATGGACATTAGTTTATACCACAAAATGCAATTACCTTGTGCATTAAAAATAAGATAGTCTGGGGAGGGGAGAACAAAACAGAATATCTAGAGTGAATGCATTATTATTACTGCAAGGCCACAGCTAGACCTAAGGTTTATCCTGGGATCATCCAGGGTTCACTCCTGCCTGAGCACTGGATCCCCTGTGTGTCACCTAGATGAACAGGTTTGACCCCTGGACGATCCAGGGATCAAGAAATACTTTTGTAAGCCGCCGTGAGAGCCTTTTGGCTGAATGGCGGCATAAAAATCCTTAAATAAATAAAATAAATAAAAAATAAATAAACCCTAGGTCTAGCTATGGCCCAAGTGAAAGCAAAGGAGTATAAAGCACAACTGTTTGTGAAATACAGTCTTTTGTCCTACTTTTCCTCAACATAGCAAAGTTTAGTTGCTGCTTATCCCACAGAAAGGAAAACTACTCATCTGAGTTTATTTATTATTTATTTATTAATTACATTTCTATACCGCCCAATAGCTGGAGCTCTCTGGGTGGTTCACAGAAATTAAAAACATTCAAAGTATAAAACAACAGTATAAAACCATAATATAAAATACAATATAAAAGCTCAACCAAATAAAAACAGCAGCAATGCAAAATTACAAATTTAAAACAGCAAGTTAAAATTTATTTATAGGCTGTTAAAATGCTGGGAGAATAAAAAGGTCTTCACCTGGCGTCTAAAAGTATATAATGTAGGTGCCAAGCAAACCTCCTTAGGGAGCTCATTCCACAGCCGGGGTGCCACAGCAGAGAAGGCCCTCCTCCTGGTAGCCACCTGCCTTCACTTCCTTTGGCAGGGGCTGCCAAAGTTGAGTTGTCTTTTCATTTCTGTGTTCTTCAGATCATCTCATTTATGTAAACACTTTAAAAAAATACAGCTTAAAGAATGAGAGTAACCAGAGTTACCTCTGATATTCAAGATGGGTAAGACATTCACACACAGAAATAAAACTAGATAGAGCAAGAAAGATATCCAAGCAAAGCTGGATATAACAAGATATTGTGATCATCAAATGTTGTACACTGGGAAATTAGATATCAATGCAATGTCTATAGGTGAAATTGCATGGGAAGTGAAGCATGAACAGTTAAAAATGGCAGTCTTGTGTCAAGCTCTCCTCCTGCCCAATAACATCTAGTCAGACATGTGATTTTCCAGTGTTTTCAACCCCACCGTTCCAGTCTACAGCACTGCCTATTTCTGGTGGGGGCTGAGAAACTACACAGGTAAGCTTGAATAATAGCTATTGGAGAGGAAATTTAATAGCTATAAATTTGTCTTCTTCTTGGTGTACAGAGGTAGCCTTTACATTTAGGAGAGCTCTACCTACCTGTCAGAGGAGAAGGCCAATCTTCCAAGTTCATCAGGGTCAGGAACGTCCTTTGGAAAACAGAACAAAAAACACAGGAAGTCCCCGTTCGATTTCTGAACCTTATCAATAGGAATATATAAACTGAGGGACATACTTGTCAAGAAAAGTATAGGGGAAATTATGAATTTTGCTCAGTTGTATTGCTGCTATTCTTTGGTAGTAATTTGCGAAGGAGACACACACCAACCCTGGAGGGGAGGAAAGGAGACACACACTAACAGCAATTTGGACAGTAGACTTTATTAGAAACTTCTTCCTTCTTCAGTAAATTCACATTAAAATACGCTGAGGGCAGCTCAGTCTAAACATTCGACATCCTGCCATTACAACAACTTCCAGTTAAAAACTAGATAACTGATCAGGCAGACAACCTTGAACATAATAGGAAATGCAAATAAAAAGCAGTGTCTTTAAAAATAAGTTGACCCTGATGAATGAATACATATTGTAAATAATAGAGAGAATAAAAAGCCATCTTCTTCCACAGAGAGAAAACTTTAAAATGTGATACTCTCTTCGGAGTTTGAATAGAGAAGTAAAACACTATCAGGGGGTGCACATGACTCCCTTTATGTACTAAAAGGATGGGGGAGGGCAGTGTGGACTAGCCCCATCCAGAACTGCATGCTGCCTTCTCCGGCTCCCTTGATGAATGACTGGCAATCGCTCATGAATGACTTCTCTGTGTGTACAGAGGTATACGCAGATAACTCATTCTCACAAGAGTCCATCAGAAATTCATCAGGTTAGGGGGAAGGTTGTGTGTGGTTCTGGTGCTGGGCAGTACATGTTCACATGGCTCTAAGAGTCCCTCTGTCTGCTTGTTGAAAGCATGAAGAGGTTCACATGACCACCACCACCACCACCACCACCCTGCCCTCCTTGTGTCACATACACATTAAAAGAAAATCCATCTTTGGGAATTCATGAAATACAGATATGAACAATTTTTAAAATGACATCATTAGAGAAGAAAGAATGAAACAATGGATAAGAATTGATACATATTTAAGCTAGAGAACACCGATTTGAGCAAATCCCATCCCACTGAAGCAATAAAACAAAAACAAAAATGCTTAAGGTCAAGTACGCCAGCTTAACTGGTTTGCAGACTGAGCCAAATTGCATCAGAAAAGATCAACTATCTTTAAAATAAAGACACAGCTGTTCTATAAAGTAATTTAAAATATGGCAGGTGGTGAACTGTTTTTCTGAAAAGAACATGGTTTTCTGAAAAGGCTGAGCACCTAAAAGTAAAGGCCACAATCTAGCAGTTCCAATGCAGCCCCACTCCATGTGCACAAGGGTTTCCCATTCCCTTATAGTGTGCACATGAGAATCTGGTGTGCACACTGGAGCATTTTCCTTCACGAGTGAGAACAAGTAGTCCCTATGCCTGAAGAGTTTGGGGCCACAGCCAAAGTTCTACAGGACTTACAATTACTTTGCATATCTACCAATTAAATCTCCATGTGGAGTTATAATTCTGAGTTTTGAGAAACTTCCAAAGAGTGGTTATTTCATTAACTAGTCATACAGCAACCTGTACAAAGGGATCTTTTTCTTGCATAAGGACTGCTCCTGGAAAGTTATATCTTTATCTGGTGCATGTCCAACACCGGATCTAGGCCAACATAATTTCAACTTTGGATCTGATCTGTGAAGACAAGCTTTGGATTCTGCATAACAAGGCTGCTAACAGTGTAGGCAACATTTAATTTAACTGAAAGAACTAAACCAATTCAAAGAGTGTTCACAGTCCTTAGTAGTCTCCATAATGTTCTGCCATGGTTGATTAAAAAAAAATATTAAAAAAAATATTAAATAACACTCAAAATATTCACCATGAAGAAATATATTCTGATGTAAACAATTTCTACCATTTAGAGATCTAGAATCATATTATTGATATTGTAAATAATTTTTCAGAGACTGAGGCAAAGGTAGAGTTTCTATATCATGCAGGCGTTCTCTGCCTAGAGCGAAGCGAATTGATCTTCGGCACAGGTCCATTAAAGGCAGGGGTTCCGCTGAAAATGAAACAGAAGATAGTATCAGCATTTGTTCTTTTCTTTTTTCATTAATTATAATTAACCACACTGGTGGAATATTCCACACACATTCAAAACATGCTTTAGAGATGGAGTTAACCACAACAAGAATGTGATACCTATTAGGAACAGAATGGCAACATACAGCAAAATTCAAAAGAGCCACACTGCTGATTCCATTACACTCGCGGGAGCAACTGTTTGTGCAACAGGGCTTTCACACTTCTAAAAACAACCCCAGTAATGAATGGAAACACTTGTTTCCACATTGGGACGGGTCAATGGAACTCCCTTCTGCGAGATCCACTGACCTGCTCTATTCCGGAAATGGATGCTCCTGTTCATTTTGGGCTATTTTTAGTAGTATTTTAGAAGTCCCGCATAAGCGCTCGGTTACAATAGGATAGCCGTCATTATACCTTAGTCAACACAACATATTAGCACTAACTCTACATTCTGCATTTGTGAGGGCCACCACACCTATTAATACATACATTTAGAAGTTGTTTAAGATTCTAAAATAATGACAAGTTGCATACCGGTGGGTCAGCCCTTCTATTAAAATGGTTTTAGTCTAGATTAAAGATCCTTAAGGTTTATAATACAATATTCTTTTAGCAGTTATTGCTGATCCCTAATCTTTAAATGCCAGGTTTTCTTCCTTGTAGGAAAAGTAACTGAAGAGTAATTGAACTTCTAAAGGAAGTTTTTCAATGCAATATGGCTTTTCTTTCCAGATGTTGAAGTTAACAGAATCTTATTCCTCCCCCCACCCCCACTCCTTTCTTCCCTAGTTATAAACAAGTTTTGTTCATTTCACTAGAAAGACAGTTTTCATGAAACAGCCTCAAAACACACACGAGAGAAGAATCTTGACAGTCACAGTACTATTAAAGCAAAGACCAAGGAAAGCACTATTAACGCAAAGCATCGAAAATATATTTGAGACAGTTAATTTTGTTTCAGTGACTATTCTCACCCTCAAAATAACTCTGGGTTTGTAAGAACCAATATTTTAGAGGGCCATGGTACTTCCACAGTCATCCAGAAGGACAATAATGAAAAGTATTAATCCATTCACTACTTTTAGAGTTGAAGAGCTGTAGAAAGATTTTACTATGTTTAAGTGGAGGAACTCCAGCAAAGGAGATTGTTACCTTGTCGTGGTGCTGGAGCTTGAGCACTTCAAGGATGCCATGAGCTAAACCGTGAAGGGACACCCAAGACGGGAAGGTCATGGTAGAGAGGTCAGACTAAATACGATCCCTGGAGAAGGTAATGGCAACCCACCCCAGTATTCTTGCCGTGAAAACTAAATGGATCAGTACAACCAGAGATATGTCAGTATACCATCGGAAGATGGGACCCCCCAGGTCGGAAGATGGTCAAAATGCTACTGGGGAGGAACAGAGGATAAGTTCAACTAGCCCCAGATGTGATGACGCAGCTAGCTCAAAGCCGAAAGGACGGCTAGCGGCAGACGGTGCTGGTGGTGAACGACGAATCTGATGTTCTAAAGATCAACACACCATAGGAACCTGGAATGTAAGATCTATGAGCCAGGGCAAATTGGATGTGGTTATTGGTGAGATGTTAAGATTAAATATTGATATATCGGGTGTCAGTGAACTGAAATGGACTGGAATGGGCCACTTCACATCAGATCACCACCAGATCACCACTTGTCCACTGTGGACAAGAGGATCACAGAAGAAATGGAGTAGCCTTCATAATTAATAATAAAGTGGCTAAAGCAGTGCTTGGATACAATCCAAAAAATGATAGAATGATCTCAATTCGAATTCAGGGTAAGCCATTTAACATCACAGTGATCCAAATATATGCCCCAACCACAGATGCTGAAGAAGCAGAAGTGGATCAGTTCTATGAGGATCTGCAGCACTTACTGGATAATACACCAAAAAGAGATGTTATTTTCGTTACAGGAGACTGGAACACTAAGGCGGGCAGTCAAATGACATCTGGAATTACAGGTAAGCATGGTCTAGGAGAACAAAATGAAGCGGGACATAGGTTGATAGAATTGTGAATAACAGACACTCTCTTCCAACAGCCTAAAAGACAGCTTTATACATGGACAGATTGCTGACACCGAAATCAGATTGACTACATCCTTTGCAGCCAAAGGTGGCGGACATCTATACGGACGGTAAAAACAAGACCTGGAGCTGACTGTAGTTCAGATCACGAACTTCTTATTGCACAATTTAGAATCAAACTAAAGAGAATAGGGAAGACCCACAGATCAGTTAGATATGAGCTCACTAATATTCCTAATGAATATACAGTGGAGGTGAAGAATAGATTTAAGGGACAAGAATTAGTAGATAGGGTCCCGGAAGAACTATGGACAGAAGTTCGCAACACTGTCCAAGAGGAGGCAACAAAAACCATCCCAAAGAAAACCAAGAAGGCAAGATGGCTGTCTGCTGAGACACTGGAAGTAGCCCAAGAAAGAAGGAAAGCAAAAGGCAACAGTGATAGGGGGAGATATGCCCAATTAAATGCAAAATTCCAGAGGTAAGCCAGAAGAGATAAGGAATTATTTTTAAACAAGCAATGTGCGGAAGTGGAAGAAGACAATAGAATAGGAAGGACAAGAGACCTCTTCCAGAAAATTAGAAACATCAGAGGTAAATTCCAGGCAAAAATGGGTATGATCAAAAACAAAGATGGCAAGGACCTAACAGAAACAGAAGAGATCAAGAAAAGGTGGCAAGAATATACGGAAGATCTGTATAGGAAGGATAATAATATTGGGGATAGCTCAGACGGTGTGGTCAGTGAGTTAGAGCCAGACATCCTGAAGTGTGAGGTTGAATGGGCCTTAAGAAGCATTGCTAATAACAAGGCAGCAGGAGATGACGGTATCCCAGCTGAACTGTTTAAAATACTGCAAGATGATGCTGTCAAGGTGATGCATGCCGGGGGGCGGAGCTTGGCAGCCATGGCGGTGGCAGGTTTCTTCTGAGGCTCTGAGCGGCGTTGCCGGAAAAAGCAATTATCTATTTTTTAATGGGCATAAATCTTTGAGCAAACGACAGGAAATGATTATAAAAGCTATCGGAGCTGGAAAGTGTTGAGAAGAGCTGATGGGATGAGGTGAGCTTGACGGAATGTCTTTATAAACTGCAGAGGCAAAACCGAAAGTAAAGTAACATGATTGATGTCGCAGTTTGAAAAGAAAGAACTTATGCTTGTTAGACGTTGATCTGATTTACAGCGATCCTCACTTCTCATCCTTTATCTTAAGTTGGAAAGATTGAAATACTGGCTTTGAAGTTGTTTGCTGTAATCTTTGTAAAGTGGAAAGTGGAAGCTGTTTGCGGTGTGCCGAGAAGGGGGGGGTGAAGGGGAAGAAACAGCATTCTGTGAGGGAGATGTGGGATTTTGAGAAACTGTGAATGATTGGATCTGATCCCCTCTAGTGAATGCTGTTGTGAACTGAATATATTTCCTCCCCCTCGGGAAGAAGGTGGTGTGTTTGGCACATAGAAGAGAAGCCAGTAAAAGTTGCTAAGGAAGTGGGGGCTCTAAGATTTATGCCCTACTCAGAAGGGTCCTATGTCCAACATTAAAAAAAAGATTAAGAAGTGGGAAAAGTTGAATATACAAAAAAAGAAACCTTCAAATCATAATTTAACCCACCTCTCCCACCTGGAAGATACAGCCCCTGGAACAGACCAGGAAGACGAAGTTATAGACCCAGTTTCTTTGGATACAGTACCAAATAAAGAAAAGAATATGGCTGAAGGGGGAAAAGCAATGGACAGCAACTTTCCCTCCCTAGCAGAAATTAAGGCAGTTATTGTAGAGAATAATATCATCATTTTTAAAAAAATGGATCTGCAAATGAATGAATTTAGACAACAAATGCGTGTTCTTTCGGATAAGACCGCAGAAAACTCGGATAAGATCAAAGAGATAGAGGCAAAAGCGGAATTGGACCAGAAGAAGCAAGAGGCTTTTGAAAAATCAACAAATATTCAATTTAAGGAATGGGAATTACGTCTGATCGCCTTGGAAGACCAATCTCGTAGATCTTCAATTCGAATAAAGCAGCTGAAGCAGATACAAGGAGAAGATCTTAGAGAAATCATTCTGAACTGGTTCAAAGAGCTGATGCCTGACATACCAATAGATGGATCGGATCTGGACCGAGTCCACCGCGTGGGGGGGCAAAACTACAAAGGGACTAGAGATATTTTGGTGAAATTTGGTAACTATTATAAAAAAGAGCAAATCATGAAAGAATTGAGATCTTTGACCCAGTTACAATATAAAGGCAAAGCAGTGCAAATTTATAATGATCTTTCTCAACATACATTAAATTGGAGACGGAGTATTAAACCAATAACTGGAATGTTAATGCAGAACAAAATTCCATACGCATGGGGTTACCCGGTTTTCTTAAGATTTACATATGGGAGGAGGGAACACAGAGTAACCTCATTGGATCAAGGTAAAGAATTGCTGAAGAGGCTGGGTCTGGATGGGGAAGCAAATGGGGCTGGAGTGGGTGGGGGAGGGAATGAGGCTGGGACATCTGGAGAGTAAGAGAATTGTTAATTATGTTTGGAGATAATTGCAAATAGAAATGCTAATATAGAAACCTGCCGGCCAGGCGCAGCACTGCCTCCCCCCCCCTTTAAAGTAGATGGCTGGAGTACTAGACTCACGGGGATATGGGGGGGATTAGAGTGGGGGGGTGGGGAGGGGGGGAAGGTAGGAGAGGAGGGATTGGGGTAGGAGGGTGGGGGTTTTATGTATGGAGTTTGTTTTTTTATGTAAGCAAGTTTGAACTGCTGAGCACAAGGGATCGGAAGAGATTTCAAAAGGGTGATTATGGATAAAAAGATAAAGGTATCAACACTCAATGTTAAAGGTTTGGGGGCAGTCGTGAAAAGGAAGAGAATAGAACAAATGCTTAATAAAGAGGGATCAGATATTATAATGATCCAAGAGACACACCAAGGCTCCGAGAATTCGAATATGATAAAATTAAAGTGGTTAGCCTATTATGAAAAGTCATTAGGGACATCGAAAAAAAATGGAGTGGCCACTTTGATTTCAAAAAAAAGTGGGTTTATATTAGAAGAAGTAAAAAAGGATGATAAGGGCAGATATCTTATGTTAAAAGGTAAAATTGAGGGAAAGGTCTATACTTTGATTAATGTTTATGCCCCAAATGAGAGGCATAGAGAGTTTTTTATAAAGTTGTTTAAAGAAATAGAAGAATTTAAGGAGGGGTATGCTATATTAGCGGGGGATTTTAATATGGTTATGGATAATAAACGGGACAGGTCAAATCCCACTAATGCTGAAAAGAGGAACAATATGACTATATTGAATAAATTAGTAAAAGAAAATGATTATTTAGATTCGTGGCGTTTACTTAACGGGAATAGGCCTGGATTTTCATACTTTTCCCCAGTTCATCATACATACTCCAGGATAGATTATATATTTGTTTCAAAAGATTTTGCAACGAGGATCTGTAAAATGGAAATGGGGGTAATAAAAGTAACTGATCATGCCTTGTTAAGTCTAGAATTTACAGTTAAGAAAGATTATAAAGAGGCATATAGATGGAAGCTGAATACAAAGATATTGAAATATAATAAAATAGTAGATAAAATTCGGAAGGAACTGTCGGAGTCATGGGAAATTAATGAAAAAGGAGGAACAGCTGGGTCAGTCATTTGGGACACCATGAAGGCTGTAGCAAGAGGAATCTGTATTAGAGAAACATGTAGTTTAAAAAGACAACAACGTGCAGAACAGGAAAAGTTAGAGATAGAAATTAAAAACTTGGAGGAAAGATATTGGCGAGTTAAAGATAAATATAAATTAGTGGAAATACAAGCTAAGAAGAAACAATTAGAAAATTTAAATATAGAAGAGATTCAAAAGAATTTAATGTATATGAAAAGGGAATATTTTGAAAACAGTGATAAGAACTCGAGGTTGCTTGCCAAGCTCACACAAAAAGAAAAAGGGAGGAATGGGATAGAAACGTTGAAAGATAGCCGAGGGAATTATTGTCATGCAATGAAAGCTAAAATAAAAATTTTTCAGGAATTCTATCAGGAATTGTATAAGGGTAAAGAAAGTCAACAAGAAAAGGTGGAGGAGTATATTGGAAGGTTTATAAAGAAGGGAATAAAATTAGAATATAAGGAGTTAATGGAGTCAGTAATAACTCAAAGAGAAGTTGAAGAGGTTATTGATAAGTTAAAAGTTGGTAAATCACCGGGAGCAGATGGTTTGGGTCCAGAATATTATAAGGTCTTCAAAGACTGTTTAGTTCCAAAATTAATGGAACTTTATAATAGGATATTATCAGGAGAGAAGATACCTGAATCATGGGAACATTCAGTGATAATTCTGATCCCAAAACCAGATAAAGATTTGACTAATCCCGATTCTTATAGACCTATTTCTTTAATAAATCAGGATGCTAAAATTTTTACATCTATTATGGCCAAACGGCTAAATAAATTTTTGGCAGAATATATAGGAGCAGATCAATGTGGGTTTGTGGTAGGAAGGCATATGCATAATTTAGTGGGTAGAGTTTTAAATGTAATAAATGTAATTAAAAAAGCAAATATTAAGGCAGGTATTATGGCATTAGATATTTTTAAAGCTTTTGATTGTGTGAGCTGGCAGGCACTAAAGAGTATTATAGATAAATTGGGATTTGGAAATAAATTTAAAAATGTAATAGAACAGCTATATTCCCAAAATACGGCGGTAGTGGTGGTAAATGACGGACTTACTGAAAAGATACGACTAGCCAGAGGAACAAGACAAGGATGTCCGCTCTCGCCGGTCCTGTTTGTAATGGTTATGGAAGTTTTGGCGAAAGCACTAAGGGAGGATGAAGAGTTAGAAGGAATTGGAGAGGTAAGGGAAATAAAGTTAAACATGTTTGCGGATGACACTTTATTGACCATTAAGAATCCATTAAGAAAGTTAGAAAGAATTAAATATCAGTTGAGGGAATTTGAGGAAATTACAGGGTTAAAAATAAATTGGTCTAAATCAGAGATGATGTTGTTTAACTATACCAAGAAGGAAGAAAAGGATTGGGAATTTAAGGGAATGGAATTGAAAGTTAAGAATGAGATTAAATATTTGGGAATTAAAATTACAAAAAATTTAGAGAATCTTGAAAAGGAAAATTTAACGAGGTTAAAGAAAGAGGTATTAGAGAAATTGGAGAAATATAAAAGATTAAATTTATCTTGGTTCGGAAGAATAGCCTTAATAAAAATGAAGATATTAGCTAAAATTAATTTTGTATTTAGAATGTTACCTATAAAAATATCAGAAACCGAGATAAAAAGTTGGCAAAATATTATTAATAAATATTGTAATGGAGAAAAGAGAGCAAGAGTGAATAAAAATAATTGGTACCTAAGCCAAAAAAAGGGGGGAATGGGTCTCCCAAACATAAAATTATACTACGTAGCAAATAGATTAAGACATGTTGTAGAAGCAATTATGGGAGTAGGAGATTTATATTGGATGGAAGAAAAAACCATAAATAAGGTAGAGATGAATTTGGAGAATGTTTTTTTTAAAGACGGAGGAAGAAAGTGGGTTGGAAGTATAGATAATCCACTCCTGAGGACTCAATGGGAAATTTGGAGTAAATTTAAAGGGAAGCTGCTTCCGAGCAACTCTCCCTTAGCACCGATAATAATGTTAAAGAATTTCCCAGAGGATCTAAAGGGTAGATTATGTAAAATATTAAAAGAGAAAAATAAAATAAGATTAAAGGATTGGGTAAGAGATATTAAAACAAGAGAGGATATGGAAAATTTGTTAAAGGAGAAGAAGCTATCTTGGCTAGAATATGGTCAATTAGAGCAATGGAATAAAAAGTGGATTAAAGATAATAGAATGTGCAGAAAGATGACGAGGTTTGAAGAATTAGTAGTAAGTAAGGAGGAAGGGAAAGGAGGGAGTATAGTTTCAAAAGGATTAATGAGTGAAATATATAAAATATTGTTAGAGAAGGAGTTTAGAGAGAATACAGAGAAAATGGTTTGGGAATCAGATTTGAAGATACAAATAGGGCGACAGAGCTGGGAGGGACTATGGAAACAAAGAGTGTTGAGAAGTTTATCAGTAAGAATAAAGGAGAATTATTTTAAAATCCTATGGAGGTGGTACCTAACCCCGGTTAGATTGAATAAGATAAGTGATCAACATTCAGCAAATTGTTGGAGAGGTTGTGGGGAAAAAGGAACGTATTTACATATGTGGTGGCAATGCAAATATGTACAAAGATTATGGAAGATGGTGTTCTCAGAAATTGAAGAAATAGTGGGAATGAAAATAGAACAAACACCAAAAATAGCATTGCTGTCACTATTTGAAGATATAAAGTGTGGAAAAGGAACTATAGAGCTGATATCGAGTTTGTTGGTTGCAGCACGACTGATGGTAGCTAGGAACTGGAAGATCCAAGGGGAATATTCTATTGAGGAATGGTATAAAGAAGTATGGGACATAGCCATTAATGATAAACTGACATGTAATATTAAGTGGAGAAAAGGCGTAACTAAAATAAATGAGTTCGAAGGAATCTGGAAACAGTTCCTAGTGTTTGTGTTTACTAAGGGAAGTGGGAAACCACCAGCAGAAGAAACGATTAGATTTTGGACTCAAGAATGATCCCGAGGTGGGGGGTGCACTTTTATGTTAAGTACGAAGATGTTGTAGTATGATAAGGTATATGTAATAGTTTTTGATATTTGTACTCAACAATTATTCAATATGTATGCAGTAGATATTTGATGTTTTTTTTCTTATTGTGTTTTGTTTCAGTTATATTTTGGTAATGTTTATCTATGTTTATATAGTGTTGAAAATGAATAAAAATTATTAAAAAAAAAAAAAAAAAAAAAAAAAAAAAAAAAAACAAGGTGATGCATGCCATATGCCAGCAAATTTGGAAAACACAAGAATGGCCATCAGACTGGAAAAAATCAACTTATATCCCCATACCAAAAAAGGGAAACACTAAAGAATGTTCCAACTATCGGACAGTGGCACTTATTTCACATGCCAGCAAGTTAATGCTCAAGATCCTGCAAGGTAGACTCCAGCAATTCATGGAGCGAGAATTGCCAGATGTACAAGCTGGGTTTAGAAAAGGCAGAGGAACTAGAGACCAAATTGCCAATATCCGCTGGATAATGGAGAAAGCCAGGGAGTTCCAGAAAAACATCTATTTCTGTTTTATTGACTATTCTAAAGCCTTTGACTGTGTGGATCATAACAAACTGTGGCAAGTTCTTGGTGGTATGGGGATACCAAGTCATCTTGTCTGCCTCCTGAGGAATCTGTATAACGAATAAGTAGCAACAGTAAGAACAGACCACGGAACAATGGACTGGTTTAAGATTGGGAAAGGAGTACGGCAGGGTTGTATACTCTCACCTTATCTATTCAACTTGTATGCAGAACACATCATGCGACGTGCTGGACTTGACGAATCCAAGGCTGGAGTTAAAATCGCAGGAAGAAACATTAACAATCTCAGATATGCAGATGACACCACTTTGATGGCTGAAAGCGAGGAGGAGCTGAGGAGCCTTATGACAAAGGTGAAAGAAGAAAGTGCAAAAGCTGGGTTGCAGTTAAACCTCAAAAAAACCAAGATTATGGCAACCAGCTTGATTGATATAGAGGGAGAAAACGTGGAGGCAGTGACAGACTTTGTATTTCTGGGCGCAAAGATTACTGCAGACGCTGACTGTAGCCAGGAAATCAGAAGACGTTTACGTCTTGGGAGGAGAGCAATGACAAATCTTGATAAAATAGTTAAGAGCAGAGACACCACACTGACAACAAAGGTCCGCATAGTTAAAGCAATGGTATTCCCCGGAGTAATCTATGGCTGCGAGAGCTGGACCATAAGGAAGGCTGAGCGAAGGAAGATAGATGCTTTTGAACTGTGGTGTTGGAGGAAAATTCTGAGAGTGCCTTGGACTGCAAGAAGATCAAACCAGTCCATACTCCAGGAAATAAAGCCAGACTGCTCACTTGAGGGAATGGTATTAAAGGCAAAACTGAAATACTTTGGCCACATAATGAGAAGACAGGATACCCTGGAGAAGAGGCTGATGCTAGGGAAAGTGGAAGGCAAAAGGAAGAGGGGCCGACCAAGGGCAAGATGGATGGATGATATTCTGGAGGTGACAGACTTGACCTTGGGGGAGCTAGGAGTGGCGACAGCCGACAGAAAGCTCTGGCGTGGGCTGGTCCATGAAGTCACGAAGAGTCGGAAGCGACTGAACGAATAAACAACAACAACAGGAAACACAGAGTAAACCTTCAGAAACCATTTTTCCTCCCAGAAACATTATGCCAAAGTTCTGGTGGACTTGGTACACACTGAACTACAAGCACAATGGGACAGAGCAATTCACTTAAAATGTCTAGTGATGTGAATGTGAAGCTCTTTCACATTCACTGGAGCTGCTAGATCAGGACTTAATGTTTTGTCGAAACATATCGGAGCCAAGATTATAGACAGGCAGGGGTCAAAATTCTTGCTCACCAACATGTCTTGAGACATGTGAACAGGAAGAATTCACTACTTATCAAGGAGCTTAAAAGTTTTGTTAAGAGAAACAAAAATATAAGCAAGTGTTCTACAATTTAAAATGCTAAAACTAGCAAACAAAAAAAATGATCAGTGAGTTCTTGCAGCAGCTGTTAACCATTAGCCATGAACATATTTTTCTAAGTTGAAATTTTAAAATGTTCTATTCACCCACCCTGCTTCAGTCTCGAGCCCTTAAAAAAGTGATGCAGTGTTGACCATAATTAAGTCCAAAATATTAACAAGATTTATATTGTTGGCAGTTGAGCAGTTTTTAAAAGAACTAGGAAAAGTTGAGATGAAAGCACCCCTTCAGCTGTGCAATGACCATAAGTTAATTTAATTGTCCCAGCTTAGCACAGGTTTAACATAGCAGAGATAATATACATAAAAGTTCTGCATTTTCCACAGAGGAACCTTTTCATATACTAGGAAAAAAATGACTCTGCACACACCAAATACAACCTATGCATGTGGAAAGTTCAGAAAATGGCCCAATGGATCTTCAAATATTTCAATAAACCCTGCAGTGGAATTATGCCTTTACATGAGGAGCACCACACTGGAAATGAAACCTTGCTAATTCCATAATCTTCACTATTCTCTAATTCCTAGTCATCTATCCATTTGTCACAAGCCCTGCCCCCCAAATCTACCATGCTTCAACTTCCAGATGGGTGGCTGTTTTAGTTTGTTTTAGGAAAACAAGAGTGGCTTTCATAGCAGCCAAAAGACAACAAAATGTGGGTTCTCATCCACGAAAGCTTAAGACAAAAATAAAATGTGTTAGTCTTCTTGGAGTTTCTTAAGAAAGTGAATGGAACAGTTGAACCATTTAAACCAGAAAGCTAACTGTTGGTGCCCATGCAGCCACAAGCTCACATGTCTTGGCTGCAAATTTATGCTCTTAGAATCATGCTCCTTCAGAGCCAAACTACATGTTGCACCAGAGGTAGGCAAGTAGGCAACCTGGTGCCCCAGATGTTTTGGATTACAGCTCCCATAAATCTCATCCAGCATGGTCAATGGAAAGGGATTATGGGTGTTGTAATTCAAAACACCTTGAGCGTACTAGGTTGCCTACCTCCTGTGTTATGCTAATCACATGGCATGTAGCCCTGGGTCATTTTTTTAAAAAAAATACTCTAGTGTAAGCACATGTGGCCTGGATTTGAATCTGGACCACCACACTCTGTTATGTCTCTCTGACTATGTGTCACATGATTGAGTGTTGCCCACCACTACCACCATAACCTCATTGCATATAGAAAGCAGATGTCAAATAACATTGTGAACCTGAGAAGACTTTTGCATGTTTGGAAGAAAGAGAACCAACCAAATAAAAAATAAACACAGAGGAATTTCCATCATTAGGAGACCTGTATACAATATTAGATTAACAATGATGGGAAATTTGGATAGATGGCAGTGATGTTAAATCTTTGCAATTCCGTTTCAATTGACTTAAGTCTTGCCCCTTCAACTCTGGTTTTTAGGCAGGACTTGGAGATGTTCATCATTATGGCTGTCTGTGACTGATTCCATATGTCAGCAGAACAGCTTCGCAATATCTAAACATCAGCTCTGATGTGATCACCTCTAATTTGTACCTTGTTTCTTACTTCTTTATGTTGCTTTGTGAGGACATTGCCTTAAAAGCAACTTTAACATAATTAAATGAATGAGCAGGTTGATAGAAAAGTGGGCAAGTTATAGAATATCAACACTTTCAATGAGCAAGGTCAGAGAGAGTCCCTATATTCCACTTTTGGCAGTTTGGGTATTATTTGCAGGCAAACTTAGGGCAAGTTGGCCTTAGACTGTTCAGGAAGTAAGAAAGAATAAAAGTAACTTTTTAAAGAAATAAATAAAGAGATAATTCAATTATCTGCAGAAGACAAAGCTCCAGGAGAGCACTGAACAACGAAGCTAGACTGGGAGAACGGGTCTAAGAGTTAAAGTATTGATAATATAAAAGAACCAAGTTGTATTCAAGCTCACCCTTCCAGAATATTACTTAAGAGGGGTTCAACCAAAATACAATATATTAAGGATGCAATCCTATTCATGTTAAGACAGGAAAACGTCCTACAACTTGCAGCACGTTGGGGGCTGTAGGACTTTTTCTGTCTAAACATGCATGGGATTGTGCCTTAACTAATGGGATAAAGAACTGTACCCTGTTATATTAGCAGTGTTGGCAATATATTTGGCATCTTGGGCTACATTTCGTTCTGTACAACACAGAGAGTTGTGCTTTAAAGTGGTTTCATAGTGGCACCTCACCCTTGGGGAATGAAAGTTGTTGGAACTGGTATAGATCTTTCTTTGGCAAATACATAGAACAAAAGGAGCATAAAAACTATGGCCCTTTCTACACCTAAGGATTATCCCAGGAAAATGGAGGGATCATCCCTGCCTGCTCCCGGGATTCCCTGTGTGTCATTTGAATGCAGAGGATGATCCCAGGGGAAAAGGCAGGTGTAGAAATGGCCTATATGAGGTGTGGGTACACATACACACACACACCAAAAGTTTTGAGAGCGTTATCCATGTGATCACATATTATAAAAGTTATCTGATGTCCTGGAAAAATTGTTAGAGTGATATTCATATAATGATTCCAATGAATTATTCTAACTTGTTGATCCATTAAGATACCATATTCCTATTATATGGAATGTTCCACCAGTTCCTGCCCCCCTCCATGCCCCCCTTGATCACGTTAGCTGATTGATGAACAGAAAATATTTGCATTCCTTTCAGAATGGTTTTTCTGGATTCTTTTTAGAATGGAATTTCCTGAGCCCAGCTGAAACAGCTAGACTGGTGGCAGTGTACTGATGTTTTGTTTAAAAAATAATTTTAAAATTGTTTAGTTCTACATTGAAGCCCACCAATTGTTTATCACATTGCTTGTTTCTCTAGTCTAAAAAAAATACCCCTTTTCATTCACGTATATGCTAAGTTGACTTTCTCTTCCCCCGGACCCCAATGAATCTGTCTCAAACTCTACTAGCTTTCCATCCACATTCCTTTGTAAGCCCTTCATCAGCTTTCAGTCTTTAGCCATATCAAATTAATTCCTGGTCATGACCTGAACTCATGCATAATCATCCTCCATCTAGATTGCTCTTTTTTCTGACTCTTTTAAGCAGGCTCGCGTACACACACACACACCTAGTTCTCCCTCAGCTAGACTTTAGTTAAAAGAGGGGGGGAGGTGAGTCATATGCTCTGTTATACAGATATAAATTTCTCATCATCTAAAACTCAAACCTGGCACTCTAGTTCTTGCTTTTAGCACAGACAAAACAGAAGTATTCAGGAAATATCATCTGTGCCACCAAATAACAACTTTCCAAAGCTGAATACTTGTTCTTTACTGCTAGAGATGAGCTGTTTTCCTCCATTTCAGCCTGTCATTGCACCATAATCTCAACATCACTTTAGTTCTGTTCTACTTGAATTTAAACAGGCTTCTGGATTTCAGAATGCTGGAACAGATTCCCTGAACTCACTCGAAAAAGGTGAAAAATAAAGAGAATACGCACAATAAATTCAAGCACACAACACTGCTGGTTTTTTAGAGTATGATTTTTAAAGTTTAAAACTCATGTGATTACACGTGTTGCACCCGCACAAATAAAAACATACTTCGTTTTTAAATATTTCTTTTGGTGTATCTTTTGCATCAAAATGACAGGGAAAAACCAGCTTTCAAAGTTCCAGAAGATGTACCTCCTGAACAATAACTGATTCTGCTCCAGTAGCATATCTGGTACAGAACATCAATATTTAGGTCAGACTTGGCTTCTATAAACAGCACCAGTACGGGCTACACATAGCAAGGCTAAAATAGCACAGTTCAGGAAGAAATTCTCCATTGTAGAAAGTACTTCTAATTGAATTTACTAATCAGTGCAAGTTAACAATTTATGACAACTAAGTATGCATGTAAATAGCTACAGGCACTTTTTACAGAATAAGCACAGATATGCTACAAAAGAAATATCAGTTATTTTAAATAGAAAACATTCAGTTAGAAGGACGATCATAAAAACTTGCTGTTTCTTAAAACCATGTTTAACATAATTAACCAGAAATTGCTGTTTGTTAAATCATAGAATCATAGAATATTAGAGTTGGAAGGGGCCTACAAGGCGATCGAGTCCAACCCCCATCTCAGTGCTGGAATCATGCTCAATGCATGCTTGCTAATGTTTGTTAAAACCATGTTTAATACAGTTAACCAGAAATTGCCATGACTTTTCCAAACATGAGGTCTAAAACACAGCTATCATAGACTGCAAGCTCATATATACACAATGAAAGGTACATCTAAAAAATGAAGCAGTCCTTGCATTTGGTTATCTGAATAGTAAGAGCCAAGCTGTAACCCAAACAGTGAAACATGAGCTCCTGCTGCTACGCGAGCACACATTGCACTGGCCACACACACTCACTCCAATCTCTCCCATGTGAGCAGCTGGAAGCTATTGTAAGGTCTTCTTCAAAAGACTAATGGGCAACAGATGGCAAGATCCTGTTATCAGCAAAGACTGATAAAACAGCCACTTTAGCATCTCCAGAAGTTATTTCCTAGGGCAGATGAAGTGTTACTATATCCTACCTTGCCCTATTTAAACATTTTGGTTAATAACTTTGAAAAACACACACCCCAAAACCAGCTGTCACACCAAAAGGATACCTGATGAAATAGGATGCCACTAAACAAGTCTAAGAAGATAACAGCATTCCTTCAGCAAAACCTCAAGCTCCAGACACATCCTGGGAAGCACCATTTCACAAAGAGCTTCTGGATGAGTAGTATCCCCCAGGGAAATTTTCTTTGGAAATGAAGTAAAAGTCTGTAAGCAAAACCATTCAGTGGATATTGGATGTTGCCATTTAATCAGGGATCATCTCCAGATGATGGGAAATATGAACAGAAATAGTTTCATGTGCAGAATAGCACATAACCTTTTTTAAAAATTAAACTTTTATTTTAATGTATTCCATTTGTAAACTGCTTAGAGATATTTTTTAAATACGCTAAATGCTGTATAAATGGATGAGGAGGAAGAGGAGGAAAAACACACCCCAAATCACAGTCAATGGGAATTAGATCTTCAGTGCTTTTTTCGGAAAGCCAAGATGGATATTTCTTGATTTTAAAAAACCCAATCCAGACTGAACAGGGGAAACATTTTACTCTGAGTTTTACCATAAACTGCCATGAAAGGAATTGCAAGGACGTACGTATGAGTGGTTAAATATGTTCATTCTATGCAAGGGATAAATCCTAGACTTGCTTCAAGTAGAGATTTCCCCCCCCTATATAATTTATGCCTGGAGTTTAGTTTGACACAAGCATGTCAGTAAAAAGCAATAATTCTTTACAGGGTCAACAATATAAATTTCTTAAAACTCTCTCATAGTAATATTAAAGTTTCTACATAAGTCTGTCAACCAGAAGTTTTCTGCCTCCACAGAAAAAGGTCTCTGTTCTTTCAGCAGGAGCAACTAGGAAAAGAAGTCTACAGATTCTAAGAGGTCCATTAGACAGAAGACCTCATTTGGTTAAAAGTGGCATGGGATGAAGGCCCATTTAATTAGTTTAATTAACCTCATTGCCAGAAACCATGTTAATTCTTCTTAACATGGTCTTTGTCGCATCAGAAAAAAAGACAATATATCAAGGTGAGAAGAGATTAATACTTGGATGAAATGAGGGGCAGATATGAGACTGACACTGACTGTGGAGTATGAACTCATTAGGTAAGGAATAAAAAATTAAACTGCTGATATTGTAATGCCTTTATACCAGCCTATGGTGTGACCACACTTGGAATGCTGTGTTTAATTCTGGGTACCACATTTCAGTAAGTATACTGTTGAGCTGGAAAAGGGGAAGAAAAGGGCAGCAAAATTTATTAGGGGCCTGGAATAATTCTGCTATGATGAAAGCTTACAATGTTTATGGCTTTTCAGTTTAGAAAAAAAGGAAAGTAATTGGGGACATGATGGAAGTATATAAAATGATGCATGGTGTGGAGAATGTGGATAGAGAACTTTCTCCCTCCCTCATAATATTACTTTTTGAATTAATCCAATGACAAGCAGAGAGACAGAGAGCAAGTAGGCAGTGACATCTCCTCACCACCACCACTTACTGTTGTCTGTGACTATGGGCATGTCTACACCTATGGGTGTAGAGGACCAGAAACGGGGCAATACCAGACTTACCTACTTCTGGGATCGTTGCCCTCTCTCTACACGACATCCTGGGAGGACGAAGGATGTCGTGCCCCCCATTTTGTTCATTTTTTTTATCGAAAAAGAGTTCAAGGAGAGCTCCTGTGCAAAGGTAAGTTTTTTGAAAATAAAAAAATATTCCCGCTCCCCCCCGCCCCCGAGGAGCTCTGTGCCCTGTTCCTGGCTCCTCATGGTTACTTGCAAGGGGCTGGGATGAAAACGGGATGCATGTCCCACGGTCTTGGGATCATCCCTGGACTGCGGGAAAAGTCGGGATAGAAGGGTAGGGCAATGTCCCGGGGAAAGGGAGGGATCATCCCTCCCTGCTCCCGGGATCCCCTATGTGTCATGTGGATACACAGGGATGATCCCCAGGATATCACCCCGTCTAGCCATGCCCAGCGAGAGAGAGGCAACTGAACAAGCAGGATGCAGTGGTGAAGAGGAAGAACAATTCCAAGGCGCTCTCGTCAGTGGGCCCCTGCTGGAATGCGGATCCTTGGCAAGTGCCTAACCATGCCTACCCTTGACAATGGCCCTGTATGTGAGTATCTGAACGGTGTACAAGTGCAGACTACAAAAAGTTGTGGAGCTGTGTAAACCCTGGCTAACTTTGTGCAATCTTCAGATTATCACCTTTCAGAACGAAGGTTTACACCCCCTCACATGTTGAAAGAATGAGGGGATCATGCCGGCTATTCCATGTGTTCAGCAACACTGTGAAGGTATTGTATCTGTGTAGGGCTCCCCCATGTGAGGGGGAATCCTGGGTCATGGGTGCACATCACAATCAGGAACTAGCTAGTGTGACCCCCTTGCAATGCTTTCGAAGCTGAAGCAATTTGCGCAAATCTAATTTAGAAGTGCCTCATTGAACCGGTAACGTCCCTGCACATAATGTAACTGTTCCATCAATATGGTTAAATCAGGGGGTACCATTTTAGGCTTAAGGCATGAGAAGCAAGGTTTAAAGAAGGGTATTTTTAGATCATTGGTTGTGATTACTTTTTTAATTCGTCATAAGCTGCAGAGATAAGATGTCCCTGAGGAAATAATAGCATCTGGTCTAAACCACATGCTGTTAAATAGCACCCTGGTAGCAATCCCAACAACAATCCTAAAGTTTCTGCATCTTAAAACTGCAGCTCTGATCCAAAGCAGACATTACTGTAAAGACATTGCATCTTTCCTTTTTTACTGAAGTGTAAGCACAGGGGGCCCAATTTGGATCAGAGATATAAAAGAGATATAAAATTTTGAAGCTGTGGGGAAAAATTTTTTTGTGGGGGGGAAACAAATTTTTGGAAAAATTGAAAAAATACAATATTAGCAGTTTTTACAGATTGAAAGTCACTTTGTTACTTTACTTATGTACACGTTGGGCATAACATTATTACATTTGGTATATTAAAAGTAGAGTGTACTCAAACAATTATTACAATTTTAATTTACTTTTTTAAATTGTTACTTTTTTCCCCCTTTTGTAACAAATGGAGTTACAAGCTCCTAAACTGTAAGGAATACCTGAACTGTAAGAAACCTCTTTGGTTTTGCCAGTTTAACTGGCAAAAAACAATTTAAAATAACAACAGAAGAAACCATCAACATTAGTAACAAAGAAAAACATTTATGTCTCCACTAATCCTTCACAGTGTCTTTCATAAAGCACACATTCTCATAAAAAGAACTGAGAAAAAAGGGGGCAAAGATTCAATGAATATACATGAAATTTAATCAGACTTATTTTCTGAGCTATACCTGTCACTACCAGTTTCAGTCTCTGCCTCAATGGTTGTGCCCCCAGAGGCAGAAATGTATCTTGTTCTTGCATTTGAAAGTTGTAGTCTCAATTTGCAACCTAGGACTTGCTTGTCCTCAGTACACTGAAATAGTAATAAACTGATACTGTACATAGTTTTTAGAAATCACTTGGAGAAATAAATATATGAACACCTTGTCTTAAACATTTTATTCATCATGCTAAAATAAAACATTCCATAATCCATTTTTTCATTAAAAAAAATCAATTTTTTGGAAAAGAAACAAAAAAAGGTTTCTGAAAAAAATGGGGGGAAATGATTCCCACCCCCCAAAATTGTTTTTTCCCCAGACCTTCACATCCCTAGATTTGGGAGGGTGTAGAGGAGTTTTAACCCTCCCCTCACTGCAATGCCAATCCATAACAAGGGTCCCAGTGCCTGCAATTTATAGTGTGAAAAAGTTCTGTTGTTTTATTGTTTATAACCCTAGGTTATAACATCAGAATATACAGTGCCAAATAGTGATCTAGCAATCAATGGCTTGTCTTTTGATATTTTTTGTCCTAGGAATTCCTGTTTCATAGTATGTTACCATACACCTGGGGCTAACTCTGGGGCTAACCCTGAACTGGGGCCATCAAATCCCCAAATAGGATTAAAATTTAGAGATGTTCACTGTTGTAATTAAAATTCAATATTTCAGCCCTGTACAAAATAGATTTTATTCCTTAATCCTTTTTCAACCCCTTCAATTTAAGTCATAATTCTTGAGGATCAAGTCACATCCGCACACACAAAGTAAACTGACAAAAGCTGTGTGATTTAAAATTTCACATCTTTGTTAAAAGTTTATGCTTCCAAGGCAAAAGATAAATATTATGATACCAAACACATTCAAAGGAGTTGGGTTATTATGGGAGGAAGCAACAACGTAGCAGGTATACGGACTTCATAACTACTGGTTTGTAACTACTGGTTTCTATTAACTTTCTCGGAAGGGCTGATGACACAGTTATCAGTCATTGAAATCGACAGATGGTCATACCCTTACTTTCAGGTTAAATACTACAATTACTTTATGTGGAGTTAACTAAATCTAGCATGAATGTATCAGGTCCCCCATGAAATTGCTACTCTGATGCAAGGTTATATAACTTTAAAACCTTAATTCTTTCAAAATGTCTTATAGCTCCAGTGATTTTGTCCTTTCTACATTCACTAAATATTTTTGAAATCTCCTCCTCCCCATTTCCCATCCTGTCTCTTCCATTCTCCTCCTGACCTTAGCAGATTAAACACCCTTCTCTTTCCTGATGAGTCATTTTTCTCTCTGTGGGAAGCAGGTCTGCAGACTGACTGGCTCAGTGCCTGCTCAGTGCAGCAGAGAAGAGAGAGATTCTCTATTACACTCACTGATCATTCAAGAGAGACCTGCATCCTAAAACGAAAACAACCAACCAAACACAATCAAAATGGTGTGAACAGCTATACAATGTTTGAGAAAACAGACCCCAATCAACCCACCAACCAATCTGGAATCAATCAAAGTTAAAATATTAAAAAGGGAGTTATAGAATGGTTATGTCAGCTATGATTATCTAAACCAGCCATCCCCAACCATGGCTGGCTGGGGGATGTTGGGAGTTCAAGTCCAAAACATCTGGAAGGCACCAGGGTGGGTTGATCTCCTAACTACGATTAGAACAGGAGTACTTGAAGAACCAAATACTCTTCCCCTCTCACATCTCAAGCTAGCATTTCTTCCTCCCAAGCTGTGGATGGTATTATATCTACACCAGCATTTTTGTGAGTCATAGCTCACTAAAACCAGTTTGCAAGCCTATTTCAAAACGTGGTTGCAAACTGCAGTGTTGCTGGTTAAGGAGGTTGTACAGGTGCATCAGAAGGTCTATGGCTATCACTTTACTAATGGTAATGAACTATGCACAGGAAAGATCCAGGCTGGGTTACTTAGTCCAGTAAATCACAAAATATTCCATGGCATAAGTTGCCTTTAACACTAGGCACAACACTGTACCAATGAATATACACATTAACAAGTGGGGAAAAAGACCATCTATATCAGAATGTATATCCTCTGAAATTCCCAGGATCTAATTTATACAGTGGAGGCATTTCCTATAACTGACACACACATCCTCGATAGCCTACTTGACCATTTGAACTGAGAATGGCTGTACACAATCTCTACTGGACAACTAATGCATCAGGGAATTAAAATGATGCCATGTTGTATTATTTCCATGGGAAGTGCCTCCCAAAATCAGTCATTCATATTAGAATTTTAAGCTTCATGCAATTACCAGATAATTCACAAGAAGTTTAAGTACATGTAACTGGATCTGCTCATATTTCCCCTGGGTCACCTTGCTTTTCACTTATCTCCTTACCTTGCCTCCCTTTGTCATTGCCCCCTCCCCCCTTCCCAAGCATTGTTGAAACAATGTTAGCCCCTAAGGGCAGGAACCTGTCTTTTTTCTTTAGGATATTCTGTAAAGCACCATGTACATAATGCTGGTATCATCACTTTTTAAAAACGCAAATTAAGTAACAGCTGCAGCCTGGGTCAGCTTAGACAAGTTTTAAGTGAAGGTCTGCAGTTTATCCCAGCTTGAATAAAATGATGCAATGTATTGTTTTGGTCGTGAGGAAGACTTCATGTTAAAACACTTTGTGTGGATTAAGCATTGAAAATAATTTCATTTGAGCACCTCTTTGAGTCTTCACCTCTTTTTTTGGCAATGTGTGTATGTGTTGGTTTAGATCACTTTTAACCATTGCTCCGGAGCGTGGAGTCCTGGCACTTGACCTGTCACCCCTACTACTTAGGTAGGGACTTTTTCAGCTCCATCTGAATTACAGATTTCCTCCCCTAGCAAAGCCAATACAAGAACACACAAGAAGCTTTAGTATACATATTGGCTACCCCCAATTATAGAAGGCAATAATCCTAAACAGTTGTTCAGCCTGCTCAAATGAGGGCTAAAAGTGGGTGTACAAGCAACTTCTCTCCCTAACATCCCCATCATTTTCAGTACACAAGTAGATGTGTCTTCATACATTCCCCCTCAACGTAAAACGGTTAGGCATTGAGCCAGTGGGGCTGGGACATTATGCTTGGGATAGGACTTGCATGCACTCATGTCCTCTCTCCACTTTTAGTCCTTACATGAGCAGGCGGAACAGCTGCATAGGGCTAACGGAATATGAGATTTATTTATTTTTAAATGACAGACCAAGTGGCTAAACATATTTCTAAAAAGCCAACACACATTATTTTCAAAGCCTGATTTAATGTTGTCTTGGGTTTTCTATAATGTTCAAATTATCCCTTAGTTTTCGAGAACAACCTGACCACAGCAGTTAAGTGCCAAAGTATACAGCTTATTCACCACCGCATAGCAGAACTATCAGGTTTACACCTTCCAGGTTGAGATGCAGTTTGAATTATTCATTTGGCTCTCCCCTTGATCCTGAAAAAGGTCAAGCGTTTCATACAATTTACTTTACTGATGTACTTTCTACATGCAAAAGCAAGACCATGTATTATTAATCACTGCCCTTTGTATGTCTGATAACATCAATTAAATCAGGATTTTCCAATCTCTCCCCCTTTTCTTGAGACTTTAAACAACAAAGTCTCGATCCAGAGGGAGAGGTGGGAAACAAATATTTTATTATTATTATTATTATTATTATTATTATTATTATTAAAGCTGATGATAAAAGGAAATAACCATAGAGAAGACTACAACTTCTTTCTTTTATCTCTTTAGCAAGTTTTTCCAGCACTCAAGGAGTATCCATGCAACTTTACTCACATATGGCCACTTGTTCATTTTCTACCCTAACATCTCTGTTTCAAAGTAACATGTGACAAAAAGGTTTTCGAAAACACCATCAGGTACACAAAGGGGGAAAGCTGGTCAGCTCACTCAATGAATAAGCAGAAAGGAGTTCTAATTCATGTCTACTGGCCAATGGATGCTCATAGATTTGAACTAGTAATGCTCCAAGCACTAATTGGCTTGGGAGGGGCTTTCAACTCAGCACCAAGGAATGAAGACAGCATCCTGAGAATGGGTGAAAAGATACAATCCACTAATCAGGTAATTCTCATTGGGTTTTCAGGAACCCCTGGAGGCAATAGCAGAAGAGAACCATGTATCATTTACATTCCAAGTTTGCCTTCAACACAATCTGCCAAATCCTTTCCTGTCCCCTTGTTTGGCAACTATGAGCTACATCACACCAGGGATTTAGTGCACTCTTGCCATGCCTGGTGTTCAGATTTGCAGTGCGGTACTCACATGATGCTGTGGCTGTCCTGCTGACACCCCGCCTCTTCCCCAGCATTTTCCATCTTTTTTCTAGAATTCCTAAAGTCTGGATTATTTTCCTTAAGCATGTTTTCCTTTGTTGGGGGCACGTGTTGTGACGGGAGACTTGCTGTTGGCTTGAATGGCCTGCATCAGGTCCTGGCAGGGAAAAGCGATCTCTTCCAGCAGCCAGCTCCAAGTCTCAATAGAAAACCCAAACCTTGCATCTCAGGCTCAAAAGCATTTTTAAAATTGTACAATGCCCAAATCACTGCAGAGACAGGATTGTACTCCTTCGATGCCCGCAAAGAACCAGACTAAAGGGTTGTTCCATTTTTGCTGGGCAGAAAGGCGGTCTGGTTTAAGTACTCATCTGACAGGACCTGTCTTTTTAAAGGGGGGGGGACGACAACCAATGAACTGGAGGGAGAAAGAGAAGGGGCGGGGTGGAGTGATGGAGCTCTTCAGCTTCCCTTCTCCATTCCTCTCTTTCTCTGTGTGCTTCCTTGTTTGATATGTCTCATATCATAGTTGCTGGTCCAAGTTCAATTGAGTTAATTTAACAACTTCATTCTTTATCAAAACCATGTATAATCACACATATTCAATAATAAAGTCTATATTCTTTGATTTAAGCCCTTGTCTGTATTGATTAGGCAACAATAGTAATAAAGATCAGAAAAACACTTGTAAAGCTGCAAACCAGAAACAAACAAGAGACAGTTGTACTGGTTTACAACGCATTTTGACGTGAATCTTTCTGAAGGGAAAAACTCTTAAAGGCTGTTCAGGAGGATTCTCTCTCCCTTTCTTCATCCAAAGAAGACCTCCCCGTGGTGCACTTTGTCTCTAGGTACAAGATCTAATCTTACATGTGTCAATCAGTTACACATGCACATGTATAACTGTATTGGAATACAAATGTATTGGAATACAACTCTCATAATCCTTAGCCAGCAAAGTCATGGACCTGGGAAAGCTACTCGACTTCCTATGTAACACTAAACTAATGCAAGACTGAACATTATAACAGCCGTTCTACTGAATAACCCTTGGGCTCTTAAATACCAACACAATTATAATGCAACAAAGAAAACTGTATCTATGATGATAAACATATCCTATATGGTGGTGATGCACTTACAAATAGCACTCTTCAGAATTGTCAACAGTCAGTAATTTATTGCTACTATCCGCCTCACCCAGTGAAATATAAAATTTCCTTTCAAAAGGAATATATGTTAAAAATCCAATTCCTGAAGACATTCAACTTCTCATACTGCGCAATCACTATCTATTGCCAAGAGTACGAAGGTAAAAAGCAAGTCATTATAAAGAAGGTGACCTTTATGCTAGAATGGATTCCATTAAAGCTGTTTTCACAAGATGGGGAAAACCTTTAAGTTGCCACAGGATGAACGTTCAGAGTTTGATTGAAAGTAAATTCGTTCATTTAAAGCAATGTGTCAGTGCTAGAAATCCACAGGAAATCCAAACACTTCATTTCTACAACATACTCAAAGCTAAGAATAGACCTGTAGCATATAAACAACCGAGTTCTCTCATTTCTTTGCAAAGTTTCTTCACAGGGTTAAGAACTGAAGTTTAAAAACTGAAGGCAGATGTATTAATCCCAGAATGAAACGAAGGCAATAAAACCACCACCCCACCGACCAGTTTCACTTAAATAGATTACTTTTTCAATCAATTTTAAATTTAATTTTTAAATCTTTGTGTATGAATTTAAAAGCAGTCTAGTATATCTTGTTGTTCCAAGGGTTACTCAAAACTCTACAATGTCTACATAGCTTGTTCCAAGTCTGAGTAAGTAGTAAGGATACTAAAGCTTAGAATTACACTGTTCAGTTTGACTTTTTAATAGAACTGTGCACAGCCCCACCCCACCCCAATTCGACTTGGAGGCAGATTTGGAAGCTCCGATTTGATGTGGGACACCTTGGCACCAGCCCACTTGGATCTATAGCAGGCCATTTTTAAACAGAAGCCATTTTTTATCCATCAGGGGAGAAATTTTTTATAATCCATTTCCTCTGGGTTTTTTCCTAGGCCTTCACATCTCTAGGGGAAATGTCCATATAACTGGGATACCTGGTGAATCCATAGAGGACAAGGGGGAGAGACAGCTGGTGTTTTGAAGTTGGGGTGGACATGGAGGGTGTGTTCTCATTGGGATTTAACCAGGTGACCATATGAAAAGGAGGACAGAGCTCCTGTATCTAACAGTTATATAGAAAAGGGGATTTCAGCAGGTGTCATTTGTATGGAGCATGCAGCACCTGGTGAAATTCCCTCTTCATCACAAGTTAAAGCTGGAGGAGCTATTCTAGAGTGACCAGATACAGAAGAGGGCAGGGCTCCTACAGCTTTAACTGTTGTGATGAAGAGGGAAATTCACCAGGTGCTGCATGCTTACAAATGATACCTGCTGAAATTCCCTTTTCTATTCAACTGTTAAAGATACAGGAGCCCTGTCCTCCTTTCCACATGGTCACCATAACTTAAATTCCTTAAGGCAAGTCATACCAAAACTACCCTATTTTTAAGAGTAGCTCTCACAATGCTTTGATATTATACAGTGGCTTAGAAACGCAAACAATTTTTAAAAATGGACATGATAGTTATGCTAGAAAGAACAAGTGAAGACAAGCCAGTCCAACCTCCCAGCCCCATCATAATCATAAAGTTCATATGAGAAACTTGTCATGTCCACACCAATTCGATTAATTTGGAAGGACAGAACAAGACAAAAATCAATCATTGCTCTTATCCATCATTAAACATCTGAATTATTCTTCACCTAAAAGCCTTGAAGAAAGGCGAGGAGAGATTAAAAAAAGACAAAATTGAGTGGAAATTATCATCACTGTTGGAAGTAGTTCAGTTTTGTGTATGAAAATACATATATAAAAAGAACTTTACAATGACCATTCTGAAAAGAAATTCTAATGAACAACAGGGAAATGGGCTGCAAAAACTGGAATCATATTCTGTCAGCCCGTTTCAAAATGAAATCCTTATCCCAAGAAGAATAGCTGTTGAAATCTAGGTGGATATTTAGCAAGCCGTTTTTCCTCATATCACTCTGTGCTCATGTGCATTCAATAAATTCAGCACTAGAATGTGTCAAATTAAACACACCTGGAGAGAGATAAGCTACTGGAACAGGAAGACTAAGCCAAAGGCTTTCAGACTCAAGCTATAGGGTTGGAACGAATTCTATGTCTGTCTCTTCTGCCAAGACTCTTGTTCATGCATTGGTTATTTCTCGGTTGGACTACTGCAACCTTCTTCTCACTGGCCTTCCTTCTTCTCACATCAGTTCGTTGGTGTTCTGTTCACCACTCTGCTGCTAAGATCATCTTCTTGGCTCGCCGCTCTGACCATGTAACTCCACTTCTGAAATCTCTTCATTGGCTTCCAATTCACTTCAGAATCCAATATAAACTTCTCCTGTTGACCTACAAAGCTTTTCACTATCTAGCTCCTTCCTATCTCTCCTCTCTCATCTCACACTATTGCCCCGCTCGTGCTCTTCGCTCCTCTGATGCCATGTTTCTCGCCTGCCCAAGGGTCTCTACTTCCCTTGCTCGGCTTCGTCCATTTTCTTCTGCTGCCCCTTATGCCTGGAACGCTCTACCAGAACATTTGAGAACTCAGCTAAAAACTTTTCTTTTTCCTAAAGCTTTTAAAACTTGATTTTGTTCTGACTTTATACTGTTAGTTCACCCTACCCAGTGCCTGTTTACCCTACCCTGTGCCTGTTTGCTTTCTCTTCCCCTCCTTATTGTTTTATCCTGGTTTTATTAGAATGTAAGCCTATGCGGCAGGGTCTTGCTATTTACTGTTTTACTCTGTACAGCACCATGTACATTGATGGTGCTATATAAATAATAATAATAATAATAATAATAATAATAATAATAATAATCTATGGGGAAAGAATTTGGGGCTGTTGCAGCAAACCCCCAACAATTTCTCCCTGCATCTTTATCAAGTATAACAATGGTTTAGCACGGGGCTAATTTTCTAACTTGTGAGACCAAAAACAAAAACAACCTACTACGAGCAGGACATCCAGTTTATATTTTTTTATAGGTTTAATAAAAAATTCAATTCTAAAATTTAAAATGTTATAGCTTTAATTTTTTTAAACATATACATATATAAACAGATTTTAAAATGTTTAGGTATAAAATACCAGCTCCAGCCTTGTGAGATGCAATTAAGTGAGGATAACCAAGAAGCTTCCAAACTACCTGATAGTTTCTGACAGTTATCTATATAGCATTTTTATGCACGTTCCATGCTCAGTTTGCCCTGGAATTGCAGCTGCAAGATGTGACCAATGCCAGTCAGTGAGTCTGTGGAGACAGTAAGATTTAAACACTGTTCCACCAGCTAAACAGCATTGAGTGCACTACACACTATCAACCTGCTTTACTTTTTAATTTCCTAATATTTGTCTTAAATTTATATGTGCCTTATCACAGGCTTTTAACAGTCTCTGTTATTTCTCTTCATGTAAAACACTGACTCACTTCACACTGCTTAAGTTGTTCCAATTTCCATCCATTCTTTTTGTCATTTTGCTAAGTTAACATATTCAATCTTTCTCATCTTTTGTGCTAAGTGAAACCTTTCAGCTTCTTAATCATGTTTATTATTCTTTTGCTTCTTTCAATTCATCAGTAAGTTAGATGCATTCAGGAACATCTGAAAACAACTCTCTGTTCCTGAATATTAAAAGAGTTTGTTCCAATAGGGACCATTAAAACTTACATATGGAAAACACATCTTGTTAGCTGTTGTCTTTTGACAGCTCTTGCATAAACAGATTATAAAATCAAAATCTCCAATCACAATTGCTAGTTAAAAAAGGTTTTTAAAAATCTCTCTTGTAAAGATTTGTGTCTTATGCCCTCCTTTTTAAATAAAAATGAGTGGGCCATTTTCGGCATTAAATGTGACACTGGTTGCACAGTTTCAGGTAATGTTGATTGAACGTACAATTCAACAATACTTTACAAAAAATCAATTTGACCAATAATATCATCTCAGATAAATGGTTGCTACTTTCATCCTCCAGAAAATGAATACACCAGAAAAGTTGTATTGTGTCCTGCTTGTGGGCCCCTGATCGACAGCTGGTTGGCCACTGTGTGTACAGAGTGCTGGACTAGATAGACCCATAGCTCTTCTTATGGTATGTTCTCATGGGTGTCTCATGGAGGTCTTTCCAAACCCTACTTGCAGATGACCTTCTGCACACAGGATGTGCTCCACCTCTGAGTTTTGCCCCCTATCCATAGCTTCAGTTATAAGTGTACAAACATACACACTGACTCTCACTAGTGACACAGAAACTGTTTATCTCCTTTACAATTTTTATTTTATTTTTATGAAGCTGGATTGCACCCCAAATTTGGGATGAAAAGGTTTTCTGATTTGTCTTTCCTACTGCAGTCCTTCACACTGTGCAAGTCGTTGCCCCTGAAAAGTTTAAGCACATTCTGGAGAAGTTTCTCATACAGCTCAAAAGACTGCAGGCAGAAGAAAAGATTGAGAAGGCCAGGGTAGGGATAGCTCTTTGGAAACCAGCCTCAAACTACTAATGTATTCTTGCCTACCAATTACACTAGGCAGACAATTATTTATATAGTATAATCCATGTACCAAGCGATTTACAGAGTAATGTAAGCCAAAGGAACAGGCCCCTGCACTAGGGAGGTTATACAGCCCAATTAGTTTGCTTTGGCTTAAGAAAAAGAAAGGAAAGGAAAAGAGAAAAAGCTAGGTTCTGAGCGTAATACATGTAGGAATCCAATAATGAATATTAATATTCAATATCCTTTTACCTGGACCCTCTACATTAAATTTTGCTCTTAGACTGAAAGTACCTAATTGGCACTGTGCTTGTAACCAGAGTCTTAAGAACATAATGCACAATAGGAAACTCTGGCAAAAGCTGACTGTTTACTTCCGACAAGAGAACACCCGCTCATTGTTCCGACAGCTCAAGGACACTCCATTACAGGGACAGCACTTCAAACATAACAACTGTCAGTTCAATTGCATAACTGCAAGTGATGCAGGTTCACATTCTACTTTCCTTGTCTGTTTGGGATTTTAATCATTCCACACCTGTCAGTATTTCAGACACTTTTCATGGAGGGTTCTTTCACGAAATTAGAAAGGAGGTCTTTAATACTTTTACTACTGACTTATCATTAAAGAGGGATTTTTATATAAACAAAATAATTAATAAAATGTTAGGCAGTGGACACCATGGCCTGAAGAGGTCAACGGATTATGTCTATGGCAGCAGGCCCAGTCTGAGCTGGAGGACCACATCGCTTCTGCCCAACCAAAGGAGTAGCAGCTCCTAGCATGAGCTGTTTCTGAGTTTTTACTTCTCTGATATGGAAACAATTCTTCCCTGCCTTCAGCTCTGACTTGAGAAAGATAGAGGAACGTGCCAGTAGGTGACAGCACAATTTTATAACCTACATAACCAGAGGCCCAATTTCAACGTGTATTTTTTGATATGGCAAAGTCATGTCATGCAACTGTGCCACCTCAGATTTCAAATGGGTGCTGCTGCTGCTCATTTCCTAGCACATCCATATGAGAATCATGCTGCATGTTAACATTTCAAAGATAAGGCGTTGGCAGGGGGAGTCATATTTTGAGGACCGAATGCAGAGCTGGAAAGTGGAAATGCTAGTTATATTTTATTATTATTTTATTATTTTTATTATTTATTGCATTTTTATACCGCCCTATAGCCGAAGCTCCCTGGGCGGTTCACAAAAACTAAAACCATTCAAAGTATAAAACAAACAGTATAAAAACATGATATAAAAAACACGTTCAAAAGTGATCAAAAACATACCACACATGATTAAAACATCTTTAAAACATCCTTAAAACATTCGAAGGGTTAACCATGACACCATGAAGTTTTCCTCCAAAGCTATCATAGCCAAAGCAGTATTTGTCCCCATCTGCCTAAAACAAACAAACAATGTGGCTACGCAATGTGGTGCCAATTGGAACACCCTAGTCCTCCCAATTTACCATATTTCTTCGATTGTAAGATGCCATCGATTGTAAGACGCACACTAATTTCAGTACCACCAACAGAAAAAAAAGCTTTGATTCTAAGAAATAATAAACACACCCGCGATTCTAAGACGCACCCCGTTTTTAGAGATGTTTATATGGGAAAAAAGTGTGTCTTAGAATCAAAGAAATATAGTAGATATTTTTTTAAATATCTACCTATGTAAAACACTATGGCAATGTGTGGCACCCTGGAGGTTCTGAGCTAAGAACTTTGTGTTAAACACAGCTACCTGTGCAGGGCAACAGCTGCGAGGGAGTGGAGGGAGAAGTGGCTGGGAGGCGGGAGCACAGAGAGAAGGTTGGGTGGCTCACCATCACATGCGGAGGCCTCAGGGAAGTCCTAATGGTCAGTGGGCAGGCAAGCGGGGTGGGGGTGGGGGGAGAGAAGTGAATGGGTGGGAGGGAGCGGCTAGGAGGGAGTGGGCAAAGTGGCAGGGAGGGGGGGCCCAGAGCAGAGGCTGGGCAACTGGCTCTCTGGCATGCATGGAGGCCTCAGATGAGTCCTGTGTGTCAAGGGGAATGTGAGCGGGGGAGGGGGGAAGTCCAATGGGCTCCCAGTCAGCCTTGTGTCCCAGGTGTTCCGGGCACCCACGGAAAAGCCAGAGAAGTATGATACTGAACAATAACGTACAAGCGCACAGATGCTCTACGTGAGTCAAACAAGTTTTTATTATTTTCTTACTGGCAGACTGGATTGCATTGAAGTAAAGTGGAAGCTTCTAGCTGCTCCCATCTGAATTTCCCATGAATGCCTCTGGGCAAGTTCCTTTGTGAGTAGCCAGGCCCAGGATACTTCTTCAAACATGCCCACGTGCCCAAAAGTTTGCCTACCCCTGCCCTTAAGTATTCTTTATGTTCACTATTATCTTGCATTTGACCATGATCTTGTTTGTATGCTGCTTTGTGAGAGTTTAGCCCTGAAAAACAGCAAAAAATACTTTAAATACATAATAAAGTCACCTATGATACATTTTAATATTTTTCCAATACACTTCCTACAAATTACATAATCCTTACCAGTTTGCTAATCACTTTGTTATAGTGAAACAATTTTGGAATATTTTCCCAACATATCCGCTCCCCAGTCACTGATGATTCTATTGACCTTAATCATTGTGACTTCCAAATTGGGCATTGTAGTTTTCAGTGAAAGCATGTGATCTTGTGTATATTAGATATAAATCACGTCCTTATATGTTTACATTGAAATTCAAGCTACAATCACTAAAATGAACGGGATCTGTACTCACACTTATTATGAAAGATTACAAACACCCGCTCGCCCACACCATTATCAGTTTTCCTCAAGTGTTTTGAAATAGTGGGAAACTCTATCCATTCACCACGGTGGTGATGACTAGATTTTTTTTTTAATCAAAGAATTTTCCATTATTCAGGTCTAGCTATTTCAGCAGCTGTTTCTGTGTTTTTACTTCTCTGATATGGAAACAATTTAACTCAAAACTTATAATACAGAACAAGACTTTTGCTAGCACTTGGACTAACGCTTTAGTGAACTAGGATGGGATAACAGTTATTGCTGCTATTGAGAGGATGTTGGAAACCAAAACAGTTAATTTTCTTTAAGCCAAACCACTGGAAGTAAAAAGACAATGTCTCCTGTACATTCTTTGATATGTATTGGAATCTACACCTGTTCCCAGTAATACCCAAACCTTGCAAATTGTACATGAGACATGTACAGTTTTAATACATGGAGAAGGAGGGAATTAAAGCTGCACCAAATGAAAATAGAATCTATATAATTGGATTAAGAATAACTATCTTCCTTTAAAGAGATTCATTATGTACAAAGGTCATCTATAGAAGCCTTCCTCCAAATGTCCCCTCATTCTGAAGCTGAGAGGGAGGCTAGGGAGAGGGACTTTTTCATTTTGGAACTGACATTTATCTGGTGCCAACTCTGTTTTCATTCAGTCACCAGTTTAAGATGTTTTTGTTCTCCCAGACCTTTGAAATCGTAGCTATTTAATCTCTATTAAATGTTGGTAGTTTTAACACTTGTTTTATTTCTTTGCTGGCTTTAGCTCATCATTTTTGCTGCATTCTATCAAGTTGACCTTGTATTGCATTTTTATAGCGTTGGCTTTTGCATTTGTGTCTGTATTTTATCATGTTGTTCTTTAGATATCTGTTTGCAGTTTATTGTTCTATTTTAAAATAATTGTATGATACCTAGAAAACCTGTTGGTGCAATTAAATTAGCCAACTAATTAATATCTACGTTTTTAACACATGCTGCTGCAAAACAAAGAATACTTTAGCATTAGATCTATGGATTCAGTAACTTTTGCTTGTAGTGCTTTACTGTGATTCAATGATATTCTTTATTGTATATGTTACCTCAGCCTCCCAACTACTATTTTATATGTTACCTCAGTCTTCCAACTTCCTCAACACCCCCACCCCCACCTCCCCACACACTTGGTGGCTTGTACTGTGTTTGGCAGCTTGAAGGTTTCTGCCTTTTGGATTTGGCCTGAGCACCTTGAAGGAAAAGATTGCTCAGAATGAGCATGGTTCCTGAAGCTGTAGGAAAGAACTGCAACCCCCACTTCCAAACCCCCCACAAAACACAATTACAGATGGACAGAAAACAATAGAAAAATAAAAGGTATCTTTCTGGCAAGTACAATTTAGATTTATTAATGTTCTCAAAATTGCAGACCCCAGCAGAACTGCAAATCATGGGTTCAGATGTCATGTTCAGTAGGAGCAGATTGTTGATTGCTGAGCCAATTGTGAGTTGCTGAGTAACAGTGGAAGAGGCGGGAATGCCACAGGAAGCATTTCTGCTCTTTCCTGTTCATGCATGACAACCCATCAATTTTCTGATGGGTTGTCATTACATGAACAGGTTTTTGGCTTGTTTAACCCATGAATAATCCATAGATCTAGATGAGATGTAACAACAACCCAGAATATGGGTTGAATAGGAGTACGGACTTTTGTTGAATCAATAATTGTTGAATCGTGGTTTGACATGTGTGAACCAGTATAGTTGAATTATGGGTTGTTAACCATGAACAACCCAGGAAGAGAATCCATGCCTTGTTTTTGGATTGTGAACTCTGGGTTGTTTGTTGTGCCCGGGTTTGTACATCATGCAACAACCAACAATTGTATAATCAGCCTCTGATCAACCCAAAGTGGCAGTGGTTCAAGTGCAACATGCAACCCAGAAAATCCTGGGTTAATTGACCTAAAATTTGCTGGCATTACGTGAGAATTAGCAGTTTTTAGGCATCACAAGAATGCCAAGCAGAAGAGGTACATGATAGTCTGTGGCAATGTTGACCTGATGAAGGCATATTAGGTATAATTAGAAAAGGAATTCAGATTAAAACTTCACTGACTTTGGATCCCCCGTGCCTTCTCTAGAATAAAAATGAAAAGATGATTTAGCTGCTAGACACACATTTAAAGTAATGTCTCTTTTAGCCTTCAGGTAATCTTAAAGAAAAAGGGGGGGCTGCTCTGTGTTTTTCTCCACTTTCTAAGACTGGGTCTTTTTCAATAGCAGCAGTGAAGGTTGTGAGTTCCATTCCTCAGGAAGCTTGTCAGGCAGCAAGTCAATTGGGATATTTTAGCTTTCAGGCAGGTCATCTGGGAGGGCCACAAAGACACGATGAAAAATATATATTAAACACACAGGCAGTTCCTTTTCTACGTCTCAAAATGCTAGATAATCATCAGAACATAACTTTAGCAGAATGGGAGGAGGGGTGTTAACAAGGTATGAGGAATTACAGGTAAATGCCTCATTATATATCTATAAGATATTATTAACGTAATAATTGTCCCTATAAAATTTACAGTGTAAATGGTGGTCAAGGGATCTATGATTGGCAATTTTCTTTGAGCTGAACTGCTAAGTTAAATAGTTGGATCACAGATATTGACACAATTCCACACTTGCCCGAGACATTTGGGATCTTCTTCAACCTAAGATTCACTTTCCTATCCCCCTTTTATAGTCATCCTCACATGATAAAGACTGAAATCAAAGTAAAGCAAACTAGTCCAATTATTGCAAATATTTTGATTCATTTTAATATATAAAAATTGAAAAAGACTACTACTGTAGTTTTCTTATAGGAGATCTACACCACAAACCTATACAAGTCTACTCAGAAGTAAGCCCCACTGCATTCAAGAGATGTTACTCTCAAGCAAATAACTATAGGACTGCAACCTTAAAGTCTTGCAAAGACATCTCCTTTCAGAGTTTATAGCAATGTGTTTACTCACTGCTCAGGCAAGTAGCCTAGATAGGCAATGTAGGTTGGTGGGGTATGGCTCACCTTCCCTAGTTAGCAAAACTGAAACTTCAGAAGAGTTAAAGTATGTTGAGGGTAAAATTAATGATTCTTCCAGTGGCATGTCCAAAAGCAGACTTACGAGCATGTAGAAGCGATTTAGTAATATACTGCCAAAGGGATGAAAGCTAACAGGCAAAAGGAACAAAAAATAAAATAAAATCTGGTATGAAAAAGGAAACAGAAGCAAAAGAAAGTAATATTATGTGAAAGCTAAGCTAAAATATATATGGCTTAAATTTCTTAGATTTCCATGAGTATAAGAATATTACATGCGGGCAGGGGGCAGAAATCAAACATTCAATTTCCTTCCTTACTCAAGAAACATTAAGGAGTTTACCCATATGTCGTTTCCAAACCAGCTTATTTCCCCCCTTTTAGATTAGAATTCATTTCCTTCATAAGTTTCTCGATACAAAGAGAGTGTTATTTACACACAAAAATCTAGAATGGTTACTGGAGTTGTGTTGTTTTCTTTCAGGATAGTACTTTGAGTTATCGTTTATGACATCAGCACTTATTTTAGACCAATTACTGGAATCAGATCTCTCCAGACAGGATATATTTACAACAGTGTCTATAGTGCTTTACAATAAACTGATGGATGATTCATGCTATTTTTCTTAGTTGAAGTCATCAGAAGTAATCTGGAGCCATAATGACAGCATAATGAGACACAATCCTGCACAATGTGCTGCTTTACACAGGACTAGAGACTCGAAATGCAATTTATTTTGATTGAAAAAAAAAGTTGTCTGATTGCCCAGATCAGAGTACAAATCACAAAGTATTTTACTGCATCATGTAAACAGCTGACTTCATATGAAAAAAAAAGTCATTTATGCTTTAACTTGTTCTGTTATGGGATAGGGTCAGATTTATCATAACACTATTGTTGCTCGCTGGCAATCTAAAATTATTTTTGTCTTATGCTAGATTTCAGTTGGTTCAGAAGGAACCCACCCAAGGGAATATCTCTATTCCAGTGGTAGAGCACATGCTATATATGCAAAAGATCCTGGGTTCAATCCCTACCATCTGCAGGTACAGCTGAAGAAGATCTGTCAAAAATCCTTGAGAGTTGCTACCAGTTAGTGTAGACAACACTGAGTAAGACAGGCCAATGGTCTGACTTGGTGTAAGGCAGCTTCCAATGATCCTAAGGGTCACAATTCATTACTCGAGGATGTAACACAACATGTGAACCCAGCCTCATTTTGATATATTAAAAATGCCACTGTGAATGCCCAATATATGTTTAGATATTCTCTTGCTTATCCCATACATATAAAAAAGAAAAAGATTTCCAACAGACTAACTCCAAATATTTATAAAACACAGCCATCACTGAAGAGCTGTAATTAGGACCAATGTTAAACCTGAATTATCACAAATCTCTTGTGACCAGAGCCTTAAACTCTACTTTTTGCTGTTCTCCTTCAGCAGCAAAATCAATTCTTCAAGAGACTCACACTGCATTATTGATGTGGTTATGGAAAACAATATCCATAATCCCATTAGCTGACCTCTAAAAGAAACGTTAGTAAATATGCAAGATTTAATGACCAAAGGAGGGTGGGGGAAGCCTGCAATGTCCTTCCCTAAAGTTATGCCTAGTTAGACAGCTCAAGGCTTATTCTGACACATGGCCTATTAAAACAGCTGTCAGTCACCTGCTCATGTATTATTCAGGAACTTCACAGGCTTTGTGAGCCAAAACCACTGTTGTCTCTTCTTGTGTGCATTATCTAGTCAACCATGCAAGTCATTCAGCATTCCGTTTACTACACAACGAGAGTTACAAAAACCTTCTCCAGCTCAATAGCTAATCAAGTTTAAGGAATCTGAGGACGTAGCTAACTTTTTTTCTGGAATACTGTACCCACTGTGAGAGAACTTTCTAGTGAGAAGTGTCTAATTGAACGCTTATATACTCATTGGTTCCATCTTCACACACCACACAAATGCCAAATCATACTTCCCCAACTTCTATTAACCTACTCCATCTCACGTTGAGATTGCACATTCTTCATCACTGGGAAGCTGATAAAGACATAGTCATGCGACACAAGAAGCACCCATGTTCTTACAATGTTCTATGTATGAAATGCTTCTAATTCAGAACAAATTTAATGTATATACTAGCTACCTTAGGTTCTTCATTCAAATTCCAGAGCTTTTAGCAACCTGTGTGGTAAATTCTCATAAGAGCACAATCCTATGTTTCTTCCTGGCTGAAAAGTGAGTTATAAATATAGTAAAGAAATGATAGCACAACTTGCACAGAGATGGTGCTAAAAGGTTCCTGCCATGGATGGCATCTGTCCAAGGCTTATTTAAAAATAAAAAGGAGAAATGGAAGGTATTTCATTTTTCAACAACTGAAAACAGAGGCATGCATGCTATAAAACCAAAGTCAATTTTGTTTAGCTTGGCCATATCCCAAACTAAGCTTTTTGGCTAAAAAAGAAAAGAAAAAAGCTATACTATTCCCCCATCTCGCTCCCCCCACGATTAGATATTTTAAAGAACATTTGGCCAGCTAGTTTTATGAGCAGCTCTGCCAAACTAGAGTAAACAAGTCTGAAAAACATTTCCACAAAAAGATTTTTCACATAAACACATACATACACACACAAAGGGGGTGGGGAGAGAATAACACTCACAGAAGACTGAAATATATGTAACCGGGTAAAGCAGGGAGCTGCATACTCACAAGGCAGCTGCTATGTATGTATGCCTTGGAAGAAAATTTCTTTTTCTACTACACAGTGTTCCAGTGAACATGGATTCTATTTCCTAATGAGCCAATCCCAGACTAACACAGACTCTGCAGTATAAAAACAGTAATTTTGTTTGCCAACCCAAAGCCACCTTTTGGCTAACCTTCAGCAAAGACGAACACAACAGTACCGCTAGCAAAGCTTCCTCGGTTTCTGCAGCTCATGTGGTGAGTAGTAATGTACTATACAACTGCAAAAGTATAGGGGTATAAGCCAAGAACAAAAAACGCAAGGCGAGTAGTAAATCAGAATCACAATGTGGTTGTTCTTCTGAACACATTTTTGGGGCGCATCCTACACAAGCTCAAAAGTAATCCCCCCATCCCACAAGCACAATATACAGCTGCAACGTGTAGTTATGCCAGCATTCATGTCACAAAATCTGAAGAAAACAGACAGCTATTTATGTTTTGTGTATCCCAGGTAGATTTGCTAGCAAAAGAAAGCTAGCATCAAAATGTAGTCATATTTGCTGCTTCTCAATTATCACAGAACTCCTGAAAAGCAGCGAACTGAAGAGGCTCAGAATTGCTGCTAGACTGAAATTAGTGTATTCTAACACATTACTACAAAACAAACAGTTCCCACCCTCCCTTAATATCTGATAATTAACCTAAGGACTATGATCTCCAAAGGCCACAGTGGAGAGTTCTAGTTTTCATATCCATTTAGGCAATATGGGCTCCAGAGATACACCAGATGGGTACTGATAATTTCAAGCCTAATTATTAACAAGTTCCATAACAAAATTTCACACCCATACCTGACAAAAAATCCTTGACTGAAGAGAACAAGCAGAACTCGCAATCTCAATTTCTCAATGTTAACTCAATGGATATATTTTCTCTTTCCAATCTATCTCTTAGTAGTTGTAGTGATGCTGATGTACATATTTGTTCCAATGCCTGAATACACTTGATAAGCACGTACCAAATAAAGGTAATAGTCACTTGCTTCAGTGCCTACAACTAATAAAAACTGCTTCTAGGCAACCAAGCTGGGAAGCTTTTGTAAATTTTCCAACTGGATTAACACAGATAAGTGCAGAGAAGCAGGCTAGTAAATAAGAACAGCAATAAGAACAACATGATTTCTGTGGATTTTGTGGGGTGGAAATCTGTAATAGTATGATGAGCTAAAAGGTGAATGTGAAATTGCCATTATGAGCCATAAGCAATGTCATCATAGTGCAACAGAAACATTAAGGTTTATGGATATGTGCCTAACATTGTTTTCAAAAGTCAGCAAGTGTAAAATATTTTCTGAAGGCTTCTGCCTTCAACAGGCAGACTGCAATCCTAAATGCAATCCTAAATGGAGTAAGCCCCTTTCAGCTTGGTTCGAAAGACTTCTAACCAAAACTTCATATTATTTCACTAGCAGTAGCAGAACTGTTGGCATGCAACTTTAGTATCTCCAAAGGGTAGTGTCCAACGCTAACTTTTCTCAGTGGAATGTGTGACTGCTTACGCAAGTTGGGGGTACACCCAAGAGAGCTCGAGCAGTCCCTCCACCTTATATCCCATATTTTGATCATGAACCCTCCAACCTACAGGAGTAACTTTTCATGGGGTTGGGGGGTAGGGGGATGCTTAAGTGAGCAGAGAGAGGGATCAGTGAAAATTGACTGCATCAAGTTGCATGAACACTTCCTGCTAAAGGAAAGCTCCCACTATATACAATCCACAGATCTTACATTCAGTTATACTATTTGTAAGCATAGAATTATACTTTAATTATTTCAATGAAATGGGAACAGCCACATAAGAGAAGATGTAGAATGTTTTTCATAAGGTAATTCCCACTGTTAATCTCTCTGAACTATTTGCTGTTTGAGTTAAAATTAAATCCATATCTATATATCAATATCTTTCTACTTTTGATCTCTTACCCTTCATCAAGAAAATAGAATAATTTTTTGGCATGTATTATTAAGAGCAGGCTCTTTTGTGTACAATAGAAGTTGTATAGCTCTTCATGTGCTGCATGTACTACAGCTGTAAGCTATAAAACAGCTTCAGAATCCTTTTCTAGGATATGAATTTGTCATTATATATCATCTGTCTCTCAGTTAATTAAAACAAACAAACAGCAGTAATGACCAGGTGCATAGTTTTCAGGAAGATTAACTTGTGTCAAATCATTACGATCCCATCATAATAATGCTATATTCCTCTTGCACATTTATACCTCGTAGGTCACACAATGACATTTGGTGTGGTATTTTTGATAATGTACCTGCCCGGACGTTAAGATCATCTACAGGGGCCCTTCTCCGTGAGCCCCTGCCAAAGGAAGTGAGGCAGGTGGCTACTAGGAGGAGGACCTTCTCTGCTGTGGCACCCCGGTTGTGGAAAGAGCTCCCCAGAGAGGTCCGCCTGGCGCCTACACTGTACTGCTTTCGTCGCCAGCTGAAGACCTTTTTATTCTCTCAGTATTTTAACACTTAATTTTAACTTAAATTTAAATTTTACTGTTCTATCTCTGTATTTTAATCTTATGTCAATTTTGTTGCATGGTTTTATCCTGGTTGTGCTTTTTATACTGTATTTTGTAATTGCGCTTTTAACCTGTTGGTTGTTTTATTATGGTTTTAACTTTTGTGAACCGCCCAGAGAGCTTCAGCTATTGGGCGGTATAAAAATGTAATAAATAAATAAATAAATAAGGTGGAGTAAAAAGCAGTATATGGAATGTGTAATGTGCCCCATCAGTTATCAGTGCACTTCAATACCACTATAATGCAGCAGTGTAGATCTAGCCCAGGTCAGAATTAAATTATTTTCTGTGATCTGTAGGCTCAAAATTATTAGCCATAGTCAACCCAGATGAAGGCAACTGAGAGGGGGTGATCAATTTGGAAAGAGATACACAGTTCAGTGTCACCTTATGGCAGGACTAAGGAGCTTGGGTATCAGAGAGAATCCATGAACAGCCATTTTTCTTAAATCCCTACTCTTCACATTCTATTACTCTCCCCAGGGAAACAGAGGGAAATATTTCAGATGCATAGTTTCATAGTTTAGTAGAAGAGCATAGGCTTGCATGCAGAAGATGGACAGGTTGCTTACCTATAACTATTGTTCTTCAGGTGGTCATCTGTGCAGTCACACACATGGGCTCTGCGCCTGTGCGGAGCCTCACTTCGGGAACTTTTGTGAACTGCCCAGAGAGCTTCGACTATTGGGCGGTATAAAAATGCAATAAACAAACAAACAAACAAACAAACTTTCCATAGCTGAGAATTTGGTGGGAACCCTCCCTCTTGAGCCACTACGCATGTCCAGAGGGTTCCCACCTGACCCTCAGTTCTTCTGAGACCACTGCGGCCCCAGAGAAAGAGGATTGAGAAATTATACTTAGAAGTCTATGTCCTGACACCGAAACGGAGATTGTGTGACTGCACAGATGACCACTTGAAGAATTACAGTTACAGTTACTTTTTATATTGTATTGTGTATTATTATTGTGTAAATAATAATAATAATAATAATAATAATAATAATAATTGTGCTTTTAACCTGTTGATTGTCTTACTATGATTTTAATTTTTGTGAACCGCCCAGAGAGCTTCGGCTATTTGGCGGTATAGAAATGTAATAAATAAATAAATAAATAAATAATAATAAATAATAAGCAACCTGTCCTTCTTATCGTGATCTTTGTGCATCACACACAATTACTTAGCTCACTTAATGGAGGTAAGTAGGTGTCCTCAATTAAATACAGTAGACAAGACTGTTCTTCCAAAGGTGGAGTCCGATCTAGCTTAAACATCTAGTCAAACAAATGTCATTGGCTTTAACCAAGTCTCTGCTCAATGGTTACCCCTCTCTCAAAAGCGGATGATGTTGCCACTACCCTTGTGGAATATGCCCTGAGGATGGCAGATCCAATTTTGCCATCTGATATACCAGCGGGATGGATTGGTCTTTGGGATGATACAGGTAAACCTTTTCTACGCCGGCCATAACATATAAACAGGTGATGTGACTGATTTATTTATTTATTTATTTATTTATTTATTTATTTATTTAAGGATTTTTATGCCTCCATTCAGCCAAAAAAGGCTCTCACGGCGGCTTACAAAACGATTCTTTCTGTACAAGTCTTGTAGAAAGCCAGGGCTCTATGAATGTCCAATGTGTGCAAAGTAGCTTCTAGTGGAGTTGATGGAGTCGGGAAAGAAATAGGTAGAACAATATCTTGGATGACGTGGAAACTAGAAACGACAAAGTGCCACCTTATCTTGATGGAACACTACATATAGTTCATTGACACGGAGTGCACACAATTTGTTCGTCCTTCTGTACAGATGTGATTGCCACTAGAAACATGACTTTCCAGGTAAGCAAGTGTAAATCTGTTGTAGCCAGTGGTTTGAACAGCTTTGATGTCAGGGCATGAAGGACCACCGACAAACTCCATGAAGGTAAAGGCTTCTTTGTAGATGGGCGAACGTTCTGTAAACTTCTTTAAAAATGTTCAACAACCAGGTGAGAAAAAATAGCAACACCTTCTAAGAGGTTGTGGAAACTTGAAATAGCCACTATATAAACATGAATCAAAGATAACTTCAGACTCTTGTCAAGTAAAGTTAATAAAAAAAAGACAAGATCGGTTGAACCACAACCTGTCACTGGATCAAATTGCTTTTGTAGAGCAAAGTCTGGGAATGCTTTCCATTTCCTATTGTAAGATGATCAGGTTGCGGGTTTAAATCCTGCTTCTAAAATCTTCCTGATCTTCTGTGTGCACCGTCTGAAAAATCTGTGCTAACTCACTTCAGTCCTCGCTGAGTTGGCTGTACAGTGGTACTATTTTCCCCAAAAGGAAGAGTTGGTACCTGGCCATAGTAGACTGGTAATTAGAGACTTTGAGGCTAAGTGCCACCGACAAATGAATACAATGCTCCATAAGGTCTAGCTGCCAGCGCTCCTTGTCTACTGGAGTAGAGTGTATGTTCTGAGATCGTTCCTGGGCTCTCCACTATTACAGAGTTCAGCTGCAGGTGGGTAAATAAGAATTCTGCGTCCTTCTCTAGAACTCCATACATGTTTTCGAGCCTTTTCACTGTTGGTAGCAATGATGCTGGTGCCTTCCAGGATTGTTTCACTGTTTCAAGCAATGTTGGTAAAAACAGAATTGCCACAGGCATTGTCGCTTCGGTGTACACAACATCAAAGACTGGATTTGCAACTCTTTGAACTGGCTGGTGTGTTTCTATGCCCGGGGATTGTGCCATTCTCTGTATTTGGTTGGAGAAATGACCCAGATCCTCTGACGGCGAGATTGGATCTTGAGACCTGACTACTCCTGGTGAGGAGACTGATGGTGCAATGCATGAGTATGATGTTATCGGAATGGTAGTCATTCATTATTGATCCTGGGGATGCCACCAGCTGAGAGGCCTCTTCCCTGTCCATCTCTTGATGTGGTGAGGTAATTGATGCTGAAACGGCAGCCAGTCTTGATGTTGAGGGGATGCCGTCTGGCCTAAAGGCTGTGTCTGTCACAATGCATTTGTTGATCTTGGTGCCTGCTCCAATTTGGAGGTGGAGCAGTTGGGTGCAGAAAAGTGTGGTCCTGAGGAGGTTGGGGAATCGATGCTGTAGGCAGTGATTGATGTCGTGGGGATGGCAGATAAGCATAACCATAATGATACAGATCATGTGAGCAGAGCCAATCTACCCAATAAAATGATCTTGGTGGCAGAGACCATTCTGAGTCTCGGAGCACAGTGATCGAGGTCGATGTCAATAGTGGTCATGCTCTCCATCCTGGGGGTATGTAGACCACACTGATTCTGGGCAATCAATTTGATTCCATCCCTAGTCTCTGTCATGTAGGGACGGTGATCATGAATCAGGTGATATCTGATGCCAAAGTATTGTGGGCTATGTTCTGCTCCTTGAGGTGGAGGCAAGTCATGGTTTTCACCCTCTGATGCGGACGCAGTAGGGATCACAACAATGGTTGGTCTTCACAGCAGTCTTGCTGTCAGTGCTGATTTGGCCATTAGTGCCGATTATTGCTGTCTCATCAGTATGGGTGAATTGAGCAGCAGTATTTTATGGTTCTTTTCGGGCTGTTCCTCAGAACACCCTGATTTCTTCCTCTTTTTCTTCCTCTGTCCCTCAGTTGATTTTGAAGCTCTAGCCATTTTTGTTAGCTTATTTTGCTAGCAAGGCTAAGGCTGTTAGAGATCTCCCTGGCATCAGAGGTATGTCTCTATCCTCCTGAGACTCAGGACAGGGAAGCCAGTCATTTGAGCAGGGTGGGCTCATGCATCTCTGATGTGGAGGTGCTTAGGCATCATAGTTTTGAGTGTGTTAGTCCCCTCCAATGCCCACTTCCACAGTTCTGCTCAGAGTTTATCTGCACAATGCCTTCTAGTCTGCTTTGAGAAGGCTTGCCAATTCTGGCAGACTTCTACTTTATGCCCCTCTCCTAAACACAGGAGTCAGAGATTATGTCCATCTGACGGGGGCAATTTGCTCCCACAACAGATGCGTTACTTGAAAGGAGACCCTGTGGAGAACTCGAAAGTAGAGATCGGAAAGAGGTCATTTTTCTTTTCTTTTTATACAGAGAAAAGAACAGGCAAGATGAAGAGGAAAAATGGAGAGTGAATGAGAAAAGGAGACTCAGCTATCTTTTAAATACAGTCCAAAGATGAACATGTTCCTGACGATGCAGCCACAATGGCGGCCGAAGAAGAACTGAGGGATCAGGCGGGAATCCTCCAGGCATGCACAGTGCTCAAGGGGAAGGGTTCCCACCAAATCCTGAGTCATGGAAAGTCCCCGAAGTGACGCTCTGCACAGGTCCATGTGAGTGATGCACAGAGACCATGATAATTTTAATTTTTGTGAACCGCCCAGAGAGCTTAGGCTATTGGGAAGTATAAAAATGTAATAAATAAATAAATAAATAAATAAACTTTGATTCAGTCATTCACCTATCCAGTTTAAGGAACTCAGTTAACAGGCATAGGAAACTCTTCCAAGAGAGACCTTGGAGAGCAATCAGCAATCAATACTAAATGTACCAATATGTGACTGTATGTGCTGTAAAGCAGCTTCAAAATATTCAGTTTGTCCAACTAACTAATTTCACACAAGATCAGTAGCCAACAAGGTATTTGGCTACTTGCAGATGCAGACCAACAAGGCTGTCCTTCTGAAGTTTCTAGCTGAGGCTGCTATATTGGTTTTGGCTTTGGAAGAATGACAAGAAGTCAGGTGTGAACTTACACAGAGTCCTATATACTATTTGTACTGTATAGGGACCCGTATAGACCTATATATCAGGGTGGTTTACTAGATTTCTTCTTTGAATATGGCTATAGTGAAGGTCAGTGATTTTTGTTACTAATAGCCAAGTTAGATCATGTACAGTAGCTGTCCCATACATTTTGTGCTTGGACAGCTGATAGGAATGTTCCTATTCTGTTGTGAGAAACTTTCTTTCTCACAGAGAGAAAGCTCTCCCCTTTCTCCTACTTGAAGGGAGCGAGGCATCGTGTGTGTCTTTACCTCAGTCAGACAAGCCCTATAAAATCCTCGGCAGATTGGCCTGTTACCTGTTCTCATGTGAAAGGGTGAAAGTGCACCACCTGCTCAGATAAACAGCTTCTAGAGAACCAGAACAGCTACATCTTTAAACTGAGCAATCTTTTCTTTGCTTTTATTGTCTGCATTCATTTCCCATCAATAAACTATATATTCTTCCACATAAGTGGACATAGGACGTATTGGTACCTTCAAATCTATTTAGTGTGTGTCATGGCTCAGGTTTAAGAAAGTTGCAAATACTAAGGGTTACTTTTTGTGAACCGCCCAGAGAGCTCCGGCTATAGTATAGTATAGAAATGTAATAAATAAATAAATAAATAAACATGCTTATCCAAGTACTAGTTCCAACTTATTGCAAACTTGTAAGAATAAGTCTAAATCAAAGAGCATAAATAATTTCTCTTACCCAAATGGAATACTTTGTCTGCATGAGCCTTCCCCAACACACAAATATTACAAATGCTTTTTGGGCAAGAACACACAACAGTTTTCCATTTCTCATAGTAAGCTCAACCTTGGAAAACATCATCTAGGAGCAGATAAATAGTGCATTCTCTATTCCACTCTTCTCCCCAAATGGAACTTTAACCTGTCACTGCGCCTCAAAACATTTTTCAGTGTTCTTTTCAATATGTTCCTGTGCATGATTACTTTTAATGCCAAACTGTGACAATCCAGAAAAATACTCAATGTTCTACAGTTTCCCAGAGTATTGAGATATTATAGTCAAATTAGCATTTGAAAATAAGATTTACCACCTGCCCTTCTGGCAGAAGGAAAAACACTGGATCAGTGGATCAGGAAAAAATAGGTTGTCATGCACCTTTACGTACAGCCATTATCTTAGTTAATAAATTCAGGTTGTTTTCATAGCCATTCACTGGGCTGAATGGTTATGAAAACAACCTGAATTTTGAAAGCAAAACAGTCTTCAGTAGTAAACAGAAACATGAGTTGCCATATTGTGTGAAAAATGACTTGTTGCCCATTGAATATACTCCTGGTTATTTCCATTTCTATGCAGCTGCATTTGGCACTTGGCTATCCAAACCTCCCAATTTAAAGTATTCATCTTTTTCAGACAGAAGTGCAGCAACAATAAAGGTGAGAGTAAGTTTGTTATTTGTGCCTTGTCCTATTCATTGTGAAGACACATTTGCTTACAAGTAGTTGTTTAAGATGGAACAATATAGCTGTAAAAAGCATTAACTTTTTTCTCCCTACACAAGGCTATCAATTACAAGGCCATTTTCACAAGTGATCCAAGAGACTTTAGTCTAGAATGAGGGGTTTTGTGATTACTGTTGATGTGGGACAGAAAAGTGGGATAATGCCAGCTTTAAAATCAATAGTACATTATAGCAAGTGTAGAGCTTATATGTCAATTTCAGTTACAAGAATGCTATCACAGTAATGATGTTGCTCTACCACAAAGCGCAACATCATTAGTGCTTGCAGTGAAAAACACTGATTTGCCAACGAATTATGCAGTGATACAGCATAATATGAAGGACTTGTACTATACAGCAGCAGTGCAGATGTAGCATTACCCAGATCCAAGGTTAAAAAGTTAAGAGTACCCTATGAGGTTCAGCACTTCTTCCCCTCCTTTCATTTTCCGAAGTACCCATCATTGGCATTATTTGTACTGGTTTTAGTTAATTGCGGCTAGTTATAAACCAGTGTATGCAAACCCCTTCCAATCATGGCTGTAAACTATGATAGTAAAAACATGAGCTGTAGATGCAACACTAACAATAGTTAGCTCTGAAAAATAAGGAAATTCATGCGCAGAAGGAGATAATCACAAATTTGAGGCACTCTGATCTTCTAGCCATGATTATAAGATTGGATAATGCACAGTTAAAATATATGTGCTCTTGCCCTTTTAAAATGTATTTTTCATATTTAAGAGATGTATGCCAAATAATGTAAGAGCATCCCTACTGGATCAGATGAAAGGAACAATTTGAAATAAGTTATTTGACTATATGGGGGCACATTTAGAGTACTGTAACATGTTCTACATGTGATTACCTTTGGAAACTGTCTGCAAACTTCAGCCAAGCCAGTTACAGGGAGAACATAACTCCTTTGTTAGAACAGATTCACTGGCTACCAGTCTTTCTCCAGGCACAATTCAAATGCTGATTATGACTTCTAAAGCCCTATACATGTTGGGACAGGGCTATTTGAAATACCACCTTTTCCCATATGAGCCTACTTGGGTTTTAAGAACTTCTAGGATGGGACTTCTTTTAGGAGGGATGTAAGAGAGGGCCTCCTCAGTGGCTGCTCTAAGGCTGCGGAACTCCCTGCCAAGGGAGGTTAGGTTGGCTACTTCTCTACTGTCCATCTTTCGGCAGACAAAGACTTTTTTTATTCAAGCAGACCTTTGGCATATAAGCTGGTCTGTTGGGCTGGCTATTACTTCCATTCTGTTATTGTTCTTTTTAACTGTGTTTTTAGTGCATTTTATTTTTGTTTTAACCAAGATTTTATTTCCTGTTTTTTTTTACTTCATATGATTGTTAGTTGGTGGAAGAGGCCAGCTATTTTGTTGGTGGAAGAGGCCAGCCAGATGCATATTGAAAGCCTACAGGGAAACAGCTTTTCTCTGTTGTATATCCCCAGCATCTGGCATTTGGAGTTATACAGCCTCTAAAACCTGGGAGGTTCCATTTAGTCTTCATGAATAAATAGTCATGAATAGATATAGACTCCCTCTTTAAAATTCTATCGTGACTAACCATAGGGTACCCGTAGGATAATTACTTTTCTCTCAGCATTCATCATAGAAGGTTTTAAGACTTCCTTTAAGTTTTTGTTCTAGCAAGTTTTAGAATATTGTGTTAGAATTCCTTATCTATGAAACCTCAAAAAAGTGTATTTGTAATTGTGCAGCAATGTATTGGCTCCACCTACTTGGATCAAACTTTTGGGGATGCCTCTGTCCCAAGCAACATTACATCTACATCAGTCCTCAGAACTCTAAACCTCAGAGAGTCAACCTTGTTTTTTTACTGGAACGGATTACTGGAATTGGAATTGTACCAGTAGCCATACGAATTATACCACAATCAGACATCGGAATGAACACTTCTAAATTTCAGTGTTTGGGGAATCAAGTTTTATTACTTAAAAGGAAACACATCTTACGTAACTTGAAATGTTCTTAAGCCAACTTACATGAATACAATAAGTTTTTGTCTAGATTCCGGGAAATAAAAATAAATAAATAAAAATAATTTAAATAAAAGCCTGACATGAACACCTAAAGCTTGCAGAGGTGAAAGGCAATTCACCTTCATGACCACTTGCCCATCAAATACATTTGACTGATAGCAGTCAGGGTAAACAACTTCTGCAATAATTTAATGCATTTGAGACTGAGACAGACTGGGAAAAGCCTATACTACAACTGGGTTCACACAACATGCTAACCCATGAAGGTTTATTTTCCAGAACAACCGATGATGGGCTAGCGTGTTGCCTGTGGGATGTTTTCCCACCCCCACCACAGTAGGTTATTTCCTCCAAATAAGCCACCTTGAGATCCCACAGCCTGCAGTAGTGGTTATTTTATCAAATAAATAAATGGTGGGTTGGCATGTAATCTGTCTTGTAGCATGGGTTATGGAGATCACCTACAGAGTGGCTTGGCAAAAGCAGCTACTTTACTGCAATGCACTCTACCTAGGGCGGCCTTTGAAGATGGTTCGGAAGCTGCAGCTCGTGCAAAATGCTGCGGCTAGATTGATTTCGGGAACCAGAAGGTTCGACCATATAACACCTGCTCTGGTCCGCTTGCACTGGCTGCCTGTATGTTTCCAAGCCCAATTCAAGGTGCTGGTTTTGACCTATAAAGCCTTACACGGCTTGGAACCACAATATCTGACGGAACGCCTCTCCCGACGTGAATATACCCAGTCACTACATTCAACATCTAAGGTCCTCCTCCGGGTGCCTACTCTGAGAGAAGCTCAGAGTGTGGCAACGAGGGACAGGGCCTTTTCAGTGGTGGCCCCCAGACTAACAATCTCCCTGACGAGGCTTGCCTGGCGCCAATGCTGCCATTTTTCCGGTGGCAGGTTAAAACTTTCCTCTTTGCTCAGGCATATGGTGGCACATCTTAATCACCCACATGTTTAGTTTTTTAACGGTTTTTAATGCTTTATGTGTATATGTTCTGTGTTTTAGAATTTTAAATTTTGTATACTCGCTTTTATCTTAATTTTAGAATTTCTGTAAACCGCCCAGAGAGCCCTGGCTATGGGGGCGGTATATAAGTGTAATAAATAAATAAATAAATAAATAAATAAATAAAACTGCTGCTCTGTTCCTCTCATGTGATCTCTATTCCTGCTGCAAGGGAAACTGGGATACTTGCCTGGCTGTGCGGGAGGACTACAGGAGAAGGAGGGGCGAGGGGGTGAAATAAACTACTCTGTGTAGCTTGTTTGCCTGATTATCTGATGGGAGCACTAGATCTTAATGATATAGGGTGGGATACAAATGTTTTAATAAATTAATAAAAACAAATAATAACCTACCCAGCATAGTTTGCCAGTCACCATGAGTTAGCATGATGTGTTAGCCCCAGTCTACATCTATATTCAATTCATACTAAAATAGAAAGCTAGCGAAAGAGATGGTGAGATCCGTTATACGGGGATAAGTGCTGTTCCCTGATCAGAGGGGTGTTAACAAGTCAAACAAGCTAAACAGCTGGGATCCAAAGAGATATATGCTGCAGCAGAACATTACGTTCACATTTCACTGCAGTGGTTTCAACTGTTGAAGAGCCAAGCTGCTTTTTAAACTACAAAGCAGCTTGCCATTTCAGCACCAGGAGCTGCTACAATGTATACGATTTCTCCAAGATGCACATATCCTTCTTGTTGAAAGTCATTCAAGAGAGATGTTCTACTAAGTACACTTATGAGGTCATTTGAACACAAATCTGGAATCGAAAGAGACACTTTAGGCAACTCCATGAGTTTGGCACATAATATTCTTTGCCTTTCAAATCCACATGTCGTATCAAAAAGCTTTTGAAAACTCTATACACCAACCTACCTAATTTAAACCATGGCTTGCCACTGAACATAGAGCAATATTCATTAGCAAGGGATCTTGTCTTATAAAAAGCCTATGTACTTAGAGAAGATTCTGGATGATAACAAGCTAGTAGAATCTATAATTAACACACATTTATTGAGTTTTAGGGAGAGTATGCCATAATTAATTCTGTATTGTATAGTTTTAGGGTCCAATGGTCCCAAGAGTGCATTTTCCAAGTCAATTAGATGCTATTTTACATAGAAATACCAATCGAGACCACTAGAACAAAAAAGGAAAAAGTAATAGAAGCTAGAAAAGATATTTAGCAACATATAGCCCCTGCTATACATTACAAATACTACTTTCAAGTTTGCTGTACCTATACAGGATAAGCAGCCAATTTATTTCCCTTTTCCATGATGCTTAGCCAAGAATGTGAAGAATTTAGAATGAGCTGAACCAGGAAAATGTGTAGGAATGGTGTTATTAGACATTTATAGTTGCTCCACAAATATGCTAGCAGCAGACGTCAGAACCTTTGGACTTTTACAAACATGCACTTAGAGCTAAGAGACAGCACAAGAGCTGAGCAACGTATCTTAGAGTGCGCACAAAAACAGTCTTGTTCAAAGGATAGATGAAATCTCTTGACACCAAGCAAAGAAATAATTTCAACTGACATCTTCCCCTTACGATGAATGTCCTGTCCAATTAGCTTATTCAGATTCCATTTACATATAACTAAGATGCCTTTTAATAATGTGCTGCTTTTTAATAATGTATTAGTTTTATATGTTTTAATTAATTATATGTATTTTATGGTGTTTTGCATTTGTGTTGTACCCCGCCTCGATCCAGACGGAGAGGCGGGTAATATATTATTTTTATTATTATTATTGATATGTATCCAAGATTTTTACAAAGGGAAAGCCAAAAAACGTGCACCTAAAATATCCATACCATAAAATATAGTGACAGGAGTGGAGAACTTCTTTCAGCTGTACGGCCATTTCAAAGAAACATTCAGGAACCGCATTCCAAAGGTGGGTGGAGCCGAAGTCAAGGTAGGTGGGGCTGAAGTTAAGGTAGGTGGGGCCGAAGGCAAGGTGGGTGCGGCCAAAATACCAAACATTCTAGCATATTATAGCTTAAAGCTCTCACTGCCAGTAACTAAACTTTAGGAGAAGCATCTCAACCTTTTAGAATGGGGGTGGGGGTGGGAATGCACAAAAGGCGGAAACCATGAAATGATTGGTGGTAGGAAGAAATGGTGTGGAGCCAGAGAAAGGAGAGCGTGGCCATCTGGAAAACCTTGAATGGCTGGATTGGGACCCCAGGAGGGCCAGATTTGGCTCCTGAGCCTGAGGTCATAGGTCACCCATGTCATAGGTCCTCTCATTGCCCCACTTACTTATTTCAAAAATTAGTGTTGCTGTTGAAAACCTCTTGCTCAAGTCACTTCCCCACTGACTGAATTTGCCACTGCTAACAGTGACATTAACACTAGTGTTTCCAAGAGCAAGGTGTGAATGATAATACCATTTCCTTAAACATCTAGGTATATTCATCAAAGATTTCAGGCATGTGAACACAAGCCCATCGATCATAGTTCATGCACTTGTTGCTGGGAATTATAAAAACATACCTAAGTAACACTGGCAGGATCATGGCAAACAAAATAGTCAGATAAAATATCAAGATACTTTCAGAGTCTAACCTAACTGTTCATTCAGTCTGAGTCCACAAATCAACATATTTAATGTAATTTATACTTGAAGGAATTGATGGGGCACAGCTGAGGCTTGGGGGATCAGTTAGGAATGCGGAGAGATCGACTGTTTTCATGTTACCTGGTGCAATATTGCAAAAATGTTGATTTTTAACAAGCAAAAAACAAGCCAGATTCTACACCCTCTGAAAAGCCATGCTGAATATTACAACATACAGGGAGACTTATTACAACTTAGAACTTATACACTCAACAATCAAATAGTGATATCAACAGATTCGCTTGAAAGATGTATCTGAATGGCCCTTGGTTTTTTTACCAAAATGTGATCCATTTTATTGAGATCACCCACCTTACAAGACACGCTTAAATGGCTTAATGCAGCCTTCCCCAACAGCGTGTCCACCAGATGGGTTGGACTACAGTCCCAATGCTGGCTGGGGATAATAGTAATTGCAGTCTAACACATCTGGAGGGTGCCAGATTGAGCAAGAACAAGAACCACACCACACTGTTTATCATAAAATATGAAGTACATTTATCATGGCTTGGAGGGGAAAAAAGATGTACAATACCTGTATTTCATACCACCCATTACTACAGTTAGTCATTACAAATCAATAATATGTAAATGGATATGACCAACGATGATCAGCAACATTCCTCAAGCCACCAAAAAAAATCCTTCTAACCCATTTCCCTTAGTATAATACTGAATATAATACAGAGGAAAGAAATGGTGGTTCAACGGCTTAATGAGGATGGCAAATTGATAACAGACGACAAACAAAAGGCTGAAGTGCTCAATTCCTACTTTGCCTCGGTCTTCTCCCAAAAGCGGATCTATGACCCCCCTGGAAAAAGTGAAGCAGAAGTTGAGGGGGCAGGATTGCAGTTTGAGATTGATAAACAAATGGTCAAAGAACACCTAATTTCCTTGAATGAGTTCAAATCCCCAGGGCCCGATGAACTGCATCCAAGAGTAATGAAGGAGCTAGCGGAAGAACTCTCAGAACCTTTGTCTATTATCTTTGCAAAATCATGGAAGACGGGTGAGGTGCCGGACGACTGGAGGAGGGCTAACGTTGTCCCTATCTTCAAAAAGGGCAAAAAGGAGGAACCTGGGAACTACAGAGCAGTCAGCCTGACATCCATCCCTGGGAAAATTCTGGAGCAGATTATAAAGAAGTCAATCTGTAAACACCTTGAAATCAATGCAATGATTACTAGAAGCCAACATGGATTTGTCAGGAACAAATCCTGTCAGACTAATTTGATCTCATTTTTTGATAGGATAACCTCCCTTGTGGACTGTGGGAATGCTGTGGATGTCATATATCTTGACTTCAGCAAAGCTTTTGACAAAGTACCACATGACATTCTGATTAACAAACTAGCTAAAAGTGGGCTAGATGGAACAACTATTAGGTGGATCCACAGTTGGCTACAGAATCGGACTCAAAGAGTACTTATCAATGGAACCTTCTCAAACTGGGGAGAGGCAACGAGTGGGGTGCCGCAGGGCTCAGTCCTGGGCCCAGTGCTCTTCAACATTTTTATTAATGATTTGGACGAGGAGGTGCAGGGAACGCTGATCAAATTTGCAGATGACACAAAATTGGGTGGGATAGCTAATACCCTGGAAGACAGAAACAAACTTCAAAGTGATCTTGATAGGCTGGAGTGCTGGGCTGAAAACAACAGAATAAATTTAATAGGGATAAATGCCAAGTTCTACATTTAGGGAATAGAAACCAAATGCACAGTTACAAGATGGGGGACACTTGGCTCAGCAATACTACAAATGAGAAAGATCTTGGAATTGTTGTAGATCACAAGCTGAATATGAGCCAACAGTGCGATATGGCTGCAAGAAAGGCAAATGCTATTTTGGGCTGCATTAATAGAAGTATAGCTTCCAAATCACGTGAGGTACTGGTTCCTCTCTATTCGGCCCTGGTTAGGCCTCATCTAGAGTATTGCGTCCAGTTCTGGGCTCCACAATTCAAGAGGGACGCAGACAAGCTGGAGCGTGTTCAGAAGAGGGCAACGAGGATGATCAGAGGTCTAGAAACAAAGCCCTATGAAGAGAGACTGAAAGAACTGGGCATGTTTAGCCTGGAGAAGAGAAGATTGAGGGGAGACATGATAGCACTCTTCAAATACTTAAAAGGTTGTCACACAGAGGAGGGCCAGGATCTCTTCTCGATTCTCCCAGAGTGCAAGACACGGAATAACGGGCTCAAGTTAAAGGAAGCCAGATTCCGGCTGGACATCAGGAAAAACTTCCTGACTGTTAGAGCAGTGTGACAGTGGAATCAGCTACCTAGGGAGGTTGTGGGCTCTCCCACACTAGAGGCATTCAAGAGGCAGCTGGACAACCATCTGTCAGGGATGCTTTAGGGTGGATTCCTGCATTGAGCAGGGGGTTGGACTCGATGGCCTTGTAGGCCCCTTCCAACTCTGCTATTCTATGATTCTATGATTCTATGAAGTAGACAAGAAAAAGAGGCACATGCTTGGGAATTACTGTATGTGCATGGCGAAAACAAGAGGGGTCTTGAAATCTGGTGAGTTGAAAACTAATTAGCAGCAGCATAACAGAGGAGCTGACCTTCATTGAAGACTTTGCAAAGGATGCCCTGATAAGCTTTGCAAATGTGTGAATATGCTATCTAATTACTTGCTGCCCACAAGGACAATGCTTTTACCCCTTCATTCACCATAAGGTCTGACAAGCACAGAGCAAAACAATTTTCACAAATTCTATTTGCATTTTCCCAGTGACTAGTCTAGAAACTAGTTTCCTTTTGCTTTTATTGGTTAGTTTTAGTGCTGTGCCGAAAATTTCGACCATTCCATTTTTGGCATTTCATGGGGGGACGGGGGGCAAAAACTCAGGCGATCAAGGCTGGGAGAGGAGAGAAATTCAGAGAATTTTCTCCTTGTGGATGGGGACAGAGTTTCCACATAACTTTTTAAATGTAGCCAGTTGTTAAAAGGTTTTCTTTCTTTATTTCTTTCTTTTAAAAAAACCCTGCCATTTTCAGGAGCCCAGGAGTTCTCCCTGAATGCTTATTGGGAAGAGAGTCACATGGTCTCCAATAGACATTCACTAAGAACTGCTGGGCTCCTCCAAATGCCAGGATACAGGTGCATGTGTGTGTGTTTTGATAACTAAAAAACAGGAAGAAGGCCCCTCAGCAACAGGCTATACTTTTAAAAAGATATGTGGAAACCCAGTCCCCTCCCCAAGGAGAAGTTTCTCTGAATAGAGGCAGAAAAAAAACAATGCCTCTTTTGAACGGAGAAAGTTTCTGAAAATAGGGGGCAGGATTTGGCCCAGCACTACTTATTTTCATTAGGGATGGGGAAGAAATTGGTTTGGGTTGCATTTTAATGTGAACTGACCTAATTTGTACTTCCGAAACCACTACACGAACTGAACACAATAAGCCTGGGGTTCCCAACAAAGTGCCTGTGGGCACCAATGAGCCCATGAACACTGTCCTTGGCACCCTCCAGTCTAACTGGCAACCAGGTATGTGGGGGTGATGGGGGCAGGGGTTACATGCACACCCATTTCCTCCTCCCTATTTTTGTCCTACATGCAAACAGGTCAATGCCTACATAGGGCTAGGCTTTTTCCTAATTAGGCAAAATTTATAGCATTTCAAAACTGGGCAGATTTCTCGAAATGTTATTCCTTGAACTTACCTCAAATGGAGAGATAGAATTCATGTTCTAGCCACTCCAATAGTAAGTCTGTGACAAAGACTTTACTAAATACAGACAAATAGAAATACTCCCTGAACTTTAATACTCTCTCCCCAATGCATGTGTGCACATGGTAAAATAGACACAGCTCATAACAAACCATGGTGAAGCAGATAATTTTGCCAAGAAGGCTGAAGCGGGGAACCTCACTTATGTACAATCTTTATCATTTTGACTGCCGCACTACCAACACTACACATTTCGTCATTTGCAATGACTTGTCCAAAAGACAAGCTAAGTAACAGAATGGGATGCAACCTGCTTGCCAAGTGAAACCCCATATAATTCCAACATAGCCATGTTGATTAAAGCAGCCCTGTGCACTGTCACAGCTGTACATATTTTATTTTATTTTATTTATTGCATTTTTATACTGCCCAATAGTCGAAGCTCTCTGGGCAGTTCACAAAAATGTTATAGGTTCATCTTGCTGAAAGAGAAGACTGAAACATCTACTGCATTGTAACTTTGATTTTGGAACAGTCATGCTAGGAGATATGTATTACATTAGAAAGTGGTAAGAACAAGAATGTTACTGTGTTTTGACTGTGCTCCACTGCGTGCCCCCCCCCCACTTGCTAAATCTCTTAATCAGTTCTCCGTATCAATCTCAACATCCAGCAACACCACCATCCGGGGTGGATTTGATTTAAATCAGTTTGATTTAAATCACGATTTAAATCACTACTCAGAAAGGCTTGATTTAATCATGTGACTCCCCCCCTCAAAAAAGTGCACTCTTCCTCTCTATATTTTACACAACTCAGAGTTACCAAAGACTCATTCTTGCTGGTATAATCTTAATATTTACAACCAGATGAAGGTTTCATTTTTAGAATAGCAACTTTTCAGATTAGTTTTACAGTTATATCCAAAAATACTGATTTGGTTATACTATTAGGAACACATCATAGATAGATAATTATGAAATTATTGTGAGGTGAACTATCTCCAGTTTAATAGGTTAATCATTCATATTTGGACAACTTTTTTGCTGTACTTTATTGGAAGGAAAAAAGTACAGAAACCTCTGGAAGAACATGACATTGTGAATGGATTAATGGAATTCATTTACCAAAAAAAATTAAACAGCCTTATGCTACATAATTAAAAACTAATCTTTATTTCATGATGAATAACCTTTGGACTATTTCCTCAAAAAGCGTTTTATCAAAAAAATCTGATTTAAGTAAAAAATAATCCGATTTAAATCAGAAAAATCTGATTTTTTTACTTTTTTAAAAAAGTATTGATTTTTATCCACCCTGCCACCATCCCATTCATTTAGAAGCCTACAGACCTTTAGTCAGCAAGTACTGCTGCTACATTCATTTCTTTAGGTTCCTTTAAGAAGTTCAACCTAATCTTCCTGAGCTATAGATAACCTTTCATTTTCTTTTGAATATAATCCCACCTCGATCCAGAGGGAGAGGCGGGTATCAAATAAATCTATTATTATTATTATTATTATTATTAGATATTAACGGTTCAGGATGGGGTTGGGAGGAGGGGAAACACCCTATAGTTTCATCCCTTTTCTTTCCTGCACTTCAGGAGTCACTGAATGCAAAAGAAAGACATCATCTGCATTACAGTCAATGGAAGTTTTATCATTGACTTCCACCAAAGCCTTACAGCCTATACGAATTCCTTCCTCTTTCATCTCTATGGACATCCTTGATGCCTCAATTCCACACTGCTCTCAGGCTCAAGCACTGAGACAGGTAATCCCTTTTTTGCTCAAACATTGCATTCTAAAAATCTTTTGTTCCCAAAGGGTGAGCCTGTGGCTCCAATATGGTGGATCATCACCCAAGGATTAAAACATTTTAGTCTAGTTTGCTCATTGGCTAAAAGGTTGCCATTTCAGAACCACCCCCACTACTCTCCATGCTCGGATACCAGATGTTACTGTAGGGGTGTCAAACCTCATTCTGCCCAAGAAAGAGCGCTGAATTCAGTTTCGAAGAAGCTGTCATGGCCCACATTCCAGTGGTAGGTGACAAAGATACCAGCATATTTTAGATAAAAGCTCTTACTGGTAGTAACTTAGGGGAGGCATTTCAACTTCTAGAATGGGAGAGTGGGAACTATGCAAAAGCTATTGATGGTTACAGGACCAGGGGTGAAACCAGGGGATGAGGGCATAGCTAACTGGGGAACCCAGAGGACCACGCTGGAACCCCAGGTAGGCAGGCTGGATTTTGTCCATGGCCTTAGGTTCAATACCCCTGCTTTAGTGGTTGCACCTGTAGCTTCCTTTCCATGGTTATGTCATGAGAATTCCACACATTAGAGCTAGTGCAGGCTAGCTCAAGATAGTGCAGGCTTTGCTCATGTAAACAAAGCATCCTCTAGCAAGTTGAGCAGGCTCCTGAGAAGAGAAATAGCTGTAAAACTAAAATGTCTTGCATTACATAGGCACAAAGTAGTAGTATAGCAAAATGCAATTTTGTGTATCTTTAAAATTGAAGGCAATTGATCTTTCTCTTAGTTTTTTGCTTACTTAAGTAAACCAGCATAGAAAAACATGACAGTAACCATGTTGTTACATAATATGCTAGTGAACGTTTTGAATGGGCAAGCCCTTTGTGCGGAGGGGAAAAAAGCATGCTTAGCCGTAAAGTTAACCATATTCTTTTGTTTCCAAATCCAACATCGCTCAGGGTCATTTCCATTTGCTTACAGTTCAGTTTTTATTCAGCCAGCTTTTGTGAGCTTCCCAAAGAAATACAAAACATTTTGCACATAAGTCAATTGTTGTAAGTCGTCTGGTTCTTTCATCTTCCTTTTAAGATGTTAGAATTTTCATTTAAGGTTATAGCTACAGTGTGCTGGCAAAGGTTCAGTTGATAAAAACTCCTGATGTGAAGGGGCCATTTTAACATGCAGTTATTAAGCTAGAAGGAGTTAAAAGGTCCAAGCCTTTGTGATTTTTGTAAGAGCTAGCACATAAAATAGGGAAAACTCATAAAGAGAAGGATTTAGACTTCTAATGAAAGGTTAAAATGAAAAGGAGGGTAGCCAAAGGCATTGTACATTTTTTAAACCCAGCCCTTCTTTGCTCAATAGTTTTGTTTTCAGCCAGACCACCCCTTCTCAAGTTCATAGGATAAAAGAAAATTACACCAAAAACTTATTCATGCACAGGGTGTTTCTGATAAGAGTTTAGTCCAGGAATGTAGCATAGAACTTGAACCCACATTGTATTTGCAAAGTTAAGTGACCTCTCCATACAAAACTGGCAGAACTCTGGCAATCTATTTATGTGAGTGGCTACTACCTAATCCTATAAAGCAGAGGTGCTGAACCTCAGCCCCAAGGGCCAAATTTGGCCCTCTCGGATTCCCCAGAGGGATGTGCCCCCTTCCCCAATCACTGATCATTTGGTGGTTTCCAGGTTTTTATGCAATTTCCCCCCATTCTAAAAGACTGAAATGCCTCTCCTAAGGCTGAGTTACTGGCAGTAAGAGCTTTAAGGTAAAATATGCTGATATTTTGTTTTGGGAGGGGGTATATTTGTGGCCATACCTTTTGCTTTCTGCCGAGATTTAAAAACTATACACTCTAAAGAGTTCTGTCCATGCGCCAATGTTGTGTGCAGGCTAACCATGTGGCTGTCCCATCCTATGGGGTGCGCCTTACACTTCAGTTTGACAAAACACGGTAAAGTGAAGGATTCCAGCAGGGGTATGTGTGTGAAGAGGCGTTCCCTTTTACTACCTGGGGCACATTACTGCCACTGACATTTCAAATCTAGAAGTAGAAACAGCAGCTTCACAAATCGAGGTCACCCCGTATTCCTCCCATCATTCCAGCATACAGAAATGCATAACTGCAATAATGACATCAAATGAAGTTCCTGCACATCCTTAAAAGCAACAGAGCTAAGCATATTCTGTAATGAAGGCCGACTTCAGAAGTCCGCTTGAAGTGAAGGTGCACACTGTTTCTTTGGGATTACTTAAGTAAAGAATGTTCAGCAAAACACAGGGATGGGAAGTGTCACATCTCTTAGTTGAGGCTAAATAAAGGAGATTAAAGGGTTCTCCTCCCCTTTAAAGATTCTCTGGTTCCCTCTGCTGTATAACTGCTGCTTCTGAATATTGATTGCCTGTATTCAAATGTATAAAGCACCAGCTTTGAGCACGGCACTACATAAATAAAGAAACACCCTTGTCCAAGAGGGGCTCACAACTCACGTTTAACCACACATAAGAGTGATTTCATAAATGCACTGGGAAAGGCTCAACAGAAGCTTCCTATACAGAGCAGAACCCAGCTCTCAAGCCTGATTCCCAAAGAAAGACATCATTTTGAAAGGCATTGTATCCTGTAATTCAACAAGGGTCTGTTTTGCAAACATTTTTATTTCAATATTTTGATGTCAGAACTTTCACATCAGAAGTAGAAACAGCAGCTTCACAAACTTGAACTCTTAGATTTTTGCAGTTGTCTAGATTTCAATACACTGGCGGGAGGGAGAGAGAGAAACCATAAACACAAAGCTTAAACCACAAAAGAAGAGAGCAATAACTTCCCTCCACTCTGGCCCTCCAGATTAATAAATTTGGGGAAACGACACGTAAACAAGAGAAAATATTTGTAACATGGGATACCACGGTCATTATAGAATACTAGACATTTGAACCAATCAGTGTGATCTCACTACAGCTACAAATAGCAGCTGCCAGCAGAACCATCCCCAGAAAGGTTATAGAACAGACAAATACACCTCCTACCCCACAGTCCATTTAGAATGGAGGAAAGGTTAAGCTGACCAAGTTAGAAACATATTCCATTGTTCTGAAAAGAAAACAAGAAATGTGTGATGAAACACTTACGATCAAGTCCATTGATGTATCTCATTGTAATTTCACAGTGCCCCCATACTGCACTGACGACAGGATAGAGTTTTTTCCCTTTTAGTCCCCTGAAGGCCACTCCAAGGTACTGTCCATCCACGATGAAGCTAAGCGTCCCTTCATCCATATCCAAAACCACCAGTAAAGAGTCCGGGAGTACAAAAGCCTCATCGGGTTCCAAAAACACAGGATATGTCACTCCAGGCTGATTTTTACAGTTGTGATATAGTTTGTTACGTCCAAGGTCCCAGCCCCACGATTCAGTATTGCTACCAACCAATGATGTATATCCTACAGAATGTAAAGGAGCTTCTGCTGTTGACACTCCAACTACAGCGTGTGTCCCTCGCTGCCTGGTGGGCCAGTGAATCTGCCAGACATGCAGGCCCCTCGTATAGCCAACTTTCCCCCGGATGCAGTCTGTGCTTTGGGCAACCGGATGTCTATGAAAGGTTAGCTTGTCGTCTTCCTTCACAAATATATTTAAGGATCGATCTTCGTTGTTCCAAGCATGTTTGTACTGGACCTCCAAATGGGCCGGGGGCATATCCAGCAGCATATCCAGCCGGGCGGGCTTGCAGAAATCCGGCCCCCTCAGTTCTCGTTTGACGGGTCGGTAAGGGGGCTCCCGCACGTCCACAGACTTTATGCTCCCTGAGATTTTTTGGCCCATTGCTCAGCAGCAGATCGCTTGGCTGCAAGGACTGAAGGGTGGATCTGGGCCCAGTGTTAACTCATGAAAGCACTTTCAAGCTGAGCCAATGACTCGGCGTGTGTCGAGCGGATTTACTTCTCCTTCCTGGAGCCTTTGAGAGCCAATGTTTTCAGAAAACACACTGAAAGAAAGCAGAGAGACACCAGTTAAAAGTAGCCAAGTTGTAGCGCACATATGTATTCTTTTTAAAAAAAAGAGCAAGAGGGAGAGAATTTCTATGATTGGTGCCAAGTTACTTTAAAAAATCAAGAACTTACAATTCTCAGCTCCGTGGCCTTTGTACTACAGTGCTCACTAGCCAGACTGTCTGCTGGATAGATTGAGCCTACTGTGTTCAGAGCACAGACAGCAATTTCCTTCTTTTCATAATAGACACAGACATTCCACACCTTTTGCCCTTCCACCCATATAGCCTAGTCAAAGTTGTCAAGTTGCACAAAGAGTTCCCCTCCATCATTGAGTATGCACAAGACTATATCCATTTTCTTTACATTGCCTTAAAGAAATGGCTTGGGCAACTTCTTACTTTTACCTTCAGCATTCACTTTTCTAAATCTGTATTATTATTATTATTATTATTATTATTATTATTATTATTATTATTATTATTATTATTATACATTTATAAACCACCCCATAGCCGAAGCTTTCTGGGCGGTTTACAAAAGTTAATCCAAGAATGCCCTGTAAGAGAACCCAGAGTAGCCTACCCTGATGATAGAAGAGCTGCAAAATGCAATACTTCTCCCTGCCTCTTGGGCAAAACTCTGTTCATGGTGGTCTTTGGGGAAGGAAGCAGACTAAGTTGAACAACTTATTATTATTATTATTATTTATTTATATAGCACCATCAATGTACATGGTGCTGTACAGATTATACACAGTAAATAGCAAGACCCTGCCGCATAGGCTTACAATCTAATAAAGTTGCAGTAAACAATAAGGAGGGAAAGAGAATGCAAACAGGCACAGGGAACTACCGACAAAGTTATTTACTATACCATATACCACACCTAAAGTCCTAAACGACTTGGGGCCAGGTTACCTGAAGGATCACGTCCTCCCATATATACCTCTCACACATACCTGGTATGCTTTAAGGTAGATTCCTGCATTGAGCAGGGGGTTGGGCTTGATGGCCTTATAGGCCCTTCCAACTCTACTATTCAGCGGTCCTTCTTTGGAGCGCTCAACAAAGAAAGTGGGGTTGGTGGCTACTAAGAAGAATGCCTTTTCTGTTGTGGCACCCAGGTACAGAATGAATTTCCCAGAGATTCTTGCCTGGTGCTTACATTGTGCTCTTTTCGGTGCCAGGAAACACCTTATTTTTCCAGGTATTTTAGCTTTTCAGTTTCTGTTGTTTTAAATGTGTTACTGTATTTTAAATCTTTGTACTGCTGCTTGGTTTTATTTTTCTTTTATACTGTCATTTTAAACTTTTATAGTTTAAAGGTTTAATTTTATAGTTTAATTGCTTTATTTTATAGTTTAAGTGTTATGAACCGCCCAGAGAACTTTGCTTTTGGGCAGTTTAGAAATCTAATAAATAAATAAATAGTTAAACAAACCCATATTTTTCAATGGCGCATTGCATTAAACATGTCACTGGAAAAGAAGCACCTAATATATTGCCTGGCATAAGTTGCGTTATTTGCTCTGCATGTGTTAGTGCAGCTAGGCATGTGTTCTATAAATACACTCACCCATAAGACTGCAAAGTCCACAATTCAGACAAAAGTTTCCAAACTTCAAGTAATGAGCATTTATACAACAGCCGTGAAAAGGAGAATATTTACATGTCCAATCTTAAATAAACAAAGCTCAATTTTGCCAAAACGCAGAATATATGTAAATGACATTGCTTACATCCCAACAACATACGAATACTCCCAACCTATAAGACTGACTTACAAAATGATCATACTTATTTAAGAGAAGGCTGTGGAGATAATTGTATGTTTGCAAATGTTTGGCTAGGTTGTATCTGTTGAACAATATTACGTGTGCAAAGTCCTTATGTCTGAGGTCTTCATAGCACGTTAAGCTCATTAAGAGAGCAATTCTGTGGCCCATAGACAGCATCTGGAAAGCCACAGGATATTCAGCACTTCGACCTCGGAGCCAAGAGTCCGGGCTCCCCCCCCCCCCTTACAGCTAGCATGGAGAGAACCACGCTGGCTGCCTCTTTGACTTCACAAAAGAGACATTGGAGGGAAGGTAAAGGAGGCAGGGAAGGGAATTCTACCTCCTCCCACCACTCCCAATGTTCATACAGAACTATTTTGTGTGTGTAAATACACTTTAGACACCAGCCTTGGCCTTTCCATTTCTCCTTGTTCAACATGTCAAAGTTTATATAGGCTAAGATTGTGGTATGGAAACCTTTGATGTAACTATGCTTTTCCCACAATGTATTCTGGCTACACTTGACAGTGTAGAGCAATTAGCTTTAAGTGGAGAGCTAGCAAGCATCATCTAGATATTAACATACATCTTGAAAGTAGTACTGATATGTAACATAGGAGGCGTACGGTCATCCAATGCACATATTGCATCCTAAATGTACGGTTTACTCACACACACACACACACACACACACACAGAGAGAGAGAGAGAGAGAGAATGAACAATCAGCATCTCAACACTGGTGCTGGAGTACAATATTGCTATTCTCTGTGTCTTCCTGTTGCATCACGTTTTCCTCCTGCCAGACACCATGTATCAGAGCACTTTTTAAAGCCTCCTTAATCACTTAACATGCGCCCACGTTACAGGAACAATGTAGTCAAGGTGAGTAAAGGGATGGTAGAGACAGAAAATGCTTGCATATAGAAATGCCTGCACATGTTAACAGAAAGGAATAGGCAGATGCAGAATGCCTCGTGAGCATTCGTGCTCCCTATAGCTTCTAGAACTGTACGACTAGGTCCCCAGGTTGTAGTTTCTTAAGCCATGCTGACAGAAGATCAACTTCAAAGCCTCCCACTGTCAATATAAGCCTTAAAGTGGGGAGGGGGCAGTTAGCAATGAGATTCCTCGACATTGGTTTCAGTGCACCTGGCCTGCTTGACCTGCACACAAATGCAAGGACAGCAAGATCAGAAGATGCTTTCCGATAATGACATAGGAACAGGAGGGAGAGTGTGCCCGAACTAGCAGTTATCTATCTGGCTGTTCTCAGTCATGGAGGGCAATTCACGGTTCCCCAGATAAGCCAAGGGGTAAGTCAGACTAACAGCATTGCTATCATTCCCTTTCCCTACTCTTCCCAATACAGAATGCAAAAGATTTCTTGATGTGCACCATTGGGGCATATATAAATGCACAGTATTTAAATAACACACATTGCCCCTTCCTTCTGATCTACTTGCAATCAACAGCTGCAGCTAAGATTATGCAAGCTTTTGAAGTTTTCCTATGTTACACACCAAGTTCTTCTGTTTAATGTTGTATGTGTACAAGCAAGAGTTACCTGCAGAAAGAAAGAAAGAAAGAAAGAAAGAAAGAAAGAAAGAAAGAAAGAAAGGCATGACAATTCATTCAGGGCACATCCAAACATCGATTTCTCTGCTAAAACATTTAGTGTTTCTATCAATCGATAACGTGTTTGGGACTTAAAGAAGTTGTGCACCATTGTGCCACCTCTCCCCAAATAAACATTGGGGAGGATAGTGGTAAGGATGCACTAACACTCTGATTAGCTCTTGGTGTAACTGCTGGAGTGGGGCAGTTTGATTTACTCTTTTGAGAACCCTCTTATTAACTCTTACCAGAGGCAGAAATATTTCTGTTTTATGGTTTCCCAAGCATGTCCCACATAGTTGGAAAATGATCAGGTTAAGAGCAATGCATGTATACTGCAGGGAGCAAGCCAAATTCAAGCAGGGTGGGGGAAATGAGTATCAGTTTCACTTTCTAGTGCTTTCAATGAAACTGCCAAAATATTAAAGAATGTTGTTTTCAGCAGTAAGAATGAAATTGGAATCTTACAAAAATTAAGGTGGGTGGGAGATGCTATTTCACCGTTAAAATGCAGCCCGATATATGACAAGATAAACACAGCAGCCTTAGCGCAGTAAAACAATGCTAGTGAAAACATCTGATAAACATTTACACATCTAACGATGATCATTTCTAATCATGGAATAAGAGATGCCATTTGATTAGCAACAAATCATAAATTGAAATGACATCATAATGGATCTATATCATGGATGGACGACTTGGCCTTCCAGATGTTTTTGCCTGTTTGGCCTCTCTCCCATGATTCCTCACCATTAGCTATGCTGGCTAGTGCTGATAGGAGTTGAAGGCCAAAGCATCTGGTGGGCCACAAGTTGCCCACTCCTGATTTACATGGAGTGTTAGATTTTTATTACTGCTGTAGATAAGGGGGGGACTCCCAAAGAAATAACCCCAACACACACCCCTCACTACTACAGTGCTGTAAACTGTTGTGGAGAAAGGGTGAAAACGCTTTTGCACTTACACTCAACCATCCAACGCACACATTACAATTATCAAAACCAAGTTGCTCACCTTGCAAAAAAAAGCCACTGTGCAAAAGGAGCCTTAAAATTGAGCATTTTCCAAAGGCAACAGATATAACACCCCAGGGTTAGTTATTATTGAGCACACGAGCAACAAATTTGTGTCAATTGCCCTGATACTATATATAGCAGCAAGCCAAATTTTCACAGAGTTTCTAAGTTTCTATCTTTCACCAGTGGAAGTTCAAATAGGAAGAGCAGAATTCAGGCAAAGAGTTAAGGGCAGCAGAAAAGAGAATTCAACACACAAGGCAGTTAATTCAGCAGGGAAGCTCTATCGAAGCCATCAGAGCAATGTTAATCTCTGTCGATGCACTTTACTAATCTCAAATGCAGAATTCTGAATCTTAGTAAGGCAACACAGAAAATGCAATTTATTCATTTATTTTAAATCTGGTCAGAAAACACTAAGAATATCAGGTATTGCAGTAAGTTTACTTTATGGGTATTGTTGTTGTTGTTTTTTAAAAAACATAGAACTGAAGTTACGTGGATTCTGGTAGCCTACATTCTGTAACATTCTTGCAATATTCAAAGCTGTCTCAGGGTTGGCCGTAACATTAGGTAGAGGGAGGTGGCCAGCTCAGGTCGCTAATATTGAGTGTCCTGAAATAACAGCAATTTTTTAGTTATTAAATGTGCTTGTGGGATTTTCTGCAACATGTGTCAAAATAACTTGACTGGTCTTGAGTATTATAATTATATCAAGGCGGCCTTATAGTATTTAAAACATATACATTTTAAAATATACCCTATTCCTTCGATTCTAAGACACACTTTTCCCCCCATATAAACATCTCTAAAAATGGGGTGCGTCTTAGAATCGCAGGTGTGTCTTAGGGTTTTTTTTTCCTGTTGATGGTACTGAAATTAGTGTGGGTCTTACAATCGAAGAAATACGGTACAAAAGATACACACACACACTACAATATTAAAACATTAAACATTTAAAATACCCGACAATTTTACAAGTCCTTAACATAGATGGAGGCCCAGATTATTCGCCAAAGGCCTGCCAGAACAAAGATGTTTTTGCCTGCTTCCGAAAGTACACCCAAGGAGGGATGCATTTTCAGCAAGTCTACCTGAACTCTGAGGCATCATAGAATAGTAGAGTTGGAAGTCCATTAAGTCCACATAATATGCACCTAGACTGGGAGAGGGGCATTGCTGCTCTGCCTAAGGCAGCAAAACATCTTGAGCTGCTCTTGCTCAGTATCCATTTGATATCATAGGGCTAGTTACAATATGAAGACCCTATTTGGGAAGAGTGACCATTGCACAAAGTTCACTACCTATCTACATCTATTTTCCTGCACTGGACAGACAGACATCCCCACCCACCATGGGATATAGACAAAAGTAGCAGACAGAAAAAAAGAGTAAAGTAGTTGGAAGTTTCTAAATGCAGTGTCTACCTACAAGTAAACAAACTCTATATTCCTTCACGTTGTAAGTCAGTCAATTACTAGCTGATAAACATTTATTTCAAGTATGTGTACGCACATGGATGAGTTAGTCATCTGTGGCACACCAACAGCCAGCCTAAAAAGGGAGAAAAGAACCATGTCTAGTTTACTAGACCTTCCCTGCTTGATTTCTACTTGGAGTAGTTCAAACTTGCCATCATCAGCATAGGAACAGGTCTGCTGGATCAGACCAAACAGGCAAACCAGATTTTTATTTACTACTATCATTCAACACAGCTTCCAATGTGGTTTACAAAACCAAGGTAAAATACATAAATATAAGCTATAACATCTTATGTTGTATTAACAAACATTAAAATACCTGTCTAGCACTGAAATGTTGGCACTAGGAAGATCTCTCTAGGGAGGGAATTCGTTGAATTAGACACCACAACTGAGTAGGCTGTTATCACAACTGACTTTATCTCGGAGGACAGAGGGACATGCACACGACAGAACAGATCAATGTTGCACCTCACATTATTACAACTTTTTTTGCAACTAAGAATCTAGCGCCTGAATTTGCTTCTCCCCCCACCCCAAATCCCCTTTCCTATTGTGTCATGTTTTTTTAGATTGTAAGCCTGTGGGCAGGGACTGTCTCAAGAAATATTTTTGTAAGCTGCCTTGAGAGCCTTTCTGGCTAAAGGGCGAGATAAAAATGCTAAAATAAACTTTCTGTCCAGTTTTAATGTGAAACCAACATCTGTACAAGTGCTATATCAGAATTAGGAACTTGCAGGGAGTTGTGAAGATGGGGCTGGGGGAGGAAACACAGACATAGCAAACCAGCAAAGTATTTCAGGAACCAACATTAGGATTGAAGACATCTGGAATTTTACTTGTGAGTCCTCAGAAAGAAGGTCATAACCTTGCTTCACAAAGACAAAGACGTTTTCGTTAGAAAGTAAATGCTATAACTTTAAGATATGATTGAATGATCAGACATATGGTAAAGGGCTGGATGGAGCATAATAACAACAACAACAACAACAACAACAACAACAGGAAATTACTAATAAGAGTTTCAGAAGGTATGGCAACATTCTAAAAAAGAATAGACCGAGAGAACATTCATCTCAATCATATGAAATCCCAGACACACAAAATGTTCCTTTGTTATAAAATACGATCAGGCTACAATCCTTCAAACCCACATTTAGGATGCCATTTGGCAGCAGGCTGTGATGCACAAGAAACACATTTAATTGCATTGGTGGTGTTGGGAGGCCTACAGCTTGGTTATTGCTATTGTCGCCACAGGTAATCAGTTCCCAAAATGGAGACCAGATACGTGTTGCATTATCACATATGCAAACAGAAGTGGCTCAGAGTAAACCAAAGCAGAAGGCAGCCCAGAGAAATATGGGATCCTCCCTTTGATAAAATCATTCAGCCTGTTTTCTGAGTGTGGACATTTCTTCTGCCACATTAGCCATCCACATTGAAGTAACCTTGTTAACAGTGTATACTATGTTTTTGATTAGTATTTTATGTATTTTATGATTGCTGTTGTTCCCCGCCTCGATCCAGTCGGAGAGGCAGGTAAGAAATAAATGATGATGATGATGATGATTAACAAGGAGAGGCCACCAGTGAGGGAGGAAGCAGCGGCCAGGCACCTCTCCACTGTGCCTGGGTCCAGCTCCAGCTAAGAGCCCCCTCCCTCCTGCTACCAACTGTCTCTGGAGAGGCCACCAGTGAGGGAGGAAGCAGCAGCCAGGCACCTCTCCACCGTGCCTGGGTCCAGCTCCAGCTAAGAGCCCCCTCCCTCCCGCTACCAACTGTCTCTGGAGAGGCCACCAGTGAGGGAGGAAGCAGCAGCCAGGCACCTCTCCACCGTGCCTGGGTCCAGCTCCAGCTGAGAGCCCCCTCCCTCCTGCTACCAACTGTCTCTGGAGAGGCCACCAGTGAGGGAGGAAGCAGCAGCCAGGCACCTCTCCACCGTGCCTGGGTCCAGCTCCAGCTGAGAGCCCCCTCCCTCCTGCTACCAACTGTCTCTGGAGAGGCCACCAGTGAGGGAGGAAGCAGCAGCCAGGCACCTCTCCACCGTGCCTGGGTCCAGCTCCAGCTAAGAGCCCCCTCCCTCCTGCTACCAACTGTCTCTGGAGAGGCCACCAGTGAGGGAGGAAGCAGCAGCCAGGCACCTCTCCACCGTGCCTGGGTCCAGCTCCAGCTGAGAGCCCCCTCCCTCCTGCTACCAACTGTCTCTGGAGAGGCCACCAGTGAGGGAGGAAGCAGCAGCCAGGCACCTCTCCACCGTGCCTGGGTCCAGCTCCAGCTGAGAGCCCCCTCCCTCCTGCTACCAACTGTCTCTGGAGAGGCCACCAGTGAGGGAGGAAGCAGCAGCCAGGCACCTCTCCACCGTGCCTGGGTCCAGCTCCAGCTGAGAGCCCCCTCCCTCCTGCTACCAACTGTCTCTGGAGAGGCCACCAGTGAGGGAGGAAGCAGCAGCCAGGCACCTCTCCACCGTGCCTGGGTCCAGCTCCAGCTGAGAGCCCCCTCCCTCCTGCTACCAACTGTCTCTGGAGAGGCCACCAGTGAGGGAGGAAGCAGCAGCCAGGCACCTCTCCACTGTGCCTGGGTCCAGCTCCAGCTGAGAGCCCCCTCCCTCCTGCTGTCACCTGTAACTGCTGAACTTTCCAACTAAGATTGTAGTGCCTGAATTTGCTTTCCTTTTCCCCCTCCTCCTCCTCCCTCCCAATCCCCTTTCCTTTTGTGTCATGTCTTTTAGATTGTAAGCCTGTGGGCAGGGACTGTCAAGAAATACCTTTGTAAGCCGCCATGAGAGCCTTTTTTGGCTGAATGGCGGCATAAAAATCCTTAAATAAATAAATAAATAAAAAATCTTGCACCTCTTCAACACTTATACTCAGCCAGTCATATTTTTGCTCTCCAAATACATTATTATTATTATTATTACTAATTTAGATAGCGCCATCAACGTTTATGATGCTGTACAGAACAAAATAAAACAGAATACAAAACACCCTGCCATATGGCTTACATTCTAAAATCACCGTAACAAATCAAACATTTCAGCTTTGATGCAACTAAGGTTTGTCCCAATGTATGCAATTGTTTATTGTTTTCAACTTCTTTTCTCACATTCATAAAACATGCAAGTGGATCACAGGAGGAGTCCTGGCACCCTCCATCATCCATTTTTAAGCTGGTGCAAAAAAATAAAACAAGCAACACCTCAAGGCCAATGAGATAAAAGTGACTAAGGGCTTTTCTACAAAATTGGTCAGGGTTGCAGGACACCTTTTAGCTCAAGAAAGCATTTAAAACGCTAAGTTTGTTTGTTTTTTAACGGCCCCAGAATTGTTGTTTTTAAATGGATACCATTGTTTTATACTGTTTATGGTTTTAAATTTTGTATACTTTTTAATGTTCACTGTTTTTAACTTTTGTAAACCGCCCAGAGAGCTTCGGCTATGGGGCGGTATATAAATGTAATAAATCAATCAAGAGCTAAATTCCATTTTGGAGAATCACCCAGGCCACAATCAAGTGCCTTCTGGGGAACCAAGAGGGCAGGATTAGGGGGCCCAGGGGGCCAGATTTGACCCTTGGGCCTGAGGTTCTGCAGCCCTAACATAGGCTGACCAGCACAACAGAAACTGAACCACCTTTAAGGGCATCACTTTTTCCCCTTATCCCATCAAAGATTTCCCCCATCTCTCACTGTCAAACCTCTGGCAGGAAAAACATAAGAGCCTTTGTGGACCACTCCAAATGTAGAACTCCTTTATTCTAAAAGAAAAGAAAGAAAAAGGAGAGGCTTGATACAATCCAGTGATCTTTCTGAACCACACTAAAACCCTTTTTGTTTTAATGGGAGCTTAGCAATTCTTAACTGGGACTCTGTGTGTGTTGCTTAACTCATTGGCATATTCTACATTAGAAAAGATAATTTCACTTTTCGGAAACAAAAACACAGTTGTACTTGAGCTTCCAGAAAACCATATGGACAAAGCTTTTAAAACACTCCAGGATGAAATTAAAGCAAAAGAAAATTCACCATTTACTTCAGTTATGAAAAATGAATTGTATTACAGGACTCTATAAAAGTCCATATTATGCTTTTGGCTACGTACAGACTTCAATCAAAATACAAATGCAGTGTGCGTAGAAGAAGGATACACATTAATAAAGATCAATGCAATTTCGGAGTCACAAATTAGTGTAAATTTTATTTCATTTTTAAAGAGTATATTTGCCATGGGAGTTTATGTATTTGCAGTAACTAAAACCTTCAGTTCGTTCCTATAACACTGCATAGATATTTCTGAGAAGAGCAGCTAGTACCTATATCCTGAAAAGCAAAGAGAAAAGTCTACCAGAATGCCTTGCAGTCTCCACTAGCAGAGGACCCTGCTATGTGTTTCACCTGTTTAAAGTTTAAACACTTTGCAGCTCAACTTTCAAGTCTCACACAGACACATGAATGTTCCAGCAGGTTTTAACCACTGGTAAAAGCAATGCCCTTAGCAAAAACAAAACAAAGCAAAACAAAAAAGATAGAAGCTAGAGAATAATATACTTTCATTTAAAGAGTGATACTATAACATTGAAGAGAGCTGCCAATTGTATGAGAGAGATTAAGGGATTGCACAGTATTCCCTGGGGAAGGACCTTGCTGGTATAATTTGGAGGAAGTATTACAGTTCAGCCAAGCAATAAAAATGAGGTTGATTAGTTTGCCAATGACAAAAGGCAAGAATACACCCCACTGAGAAGAGGCATTATTTACTTTCAAACTTCTACCATCATCTATTGATGATGTGACAATAGCTTTCACAATGGCTCAAAAATACTTTGGTGGTAGAGGGGGCTGGCAGAGGAGAGATCTCTTTATGCTATGTGGCAACACTGTAGGAGAATTTCAATTATAAGACCATGAATGAAGCCGGAATGAATTCTACACATTAGCCACTGCTGAGGATTTACAGCTTAGTATCCTGTTTCTCAAAAGATTCGTACTCTTGAATTGTTTCCAAAGAGCTCTGAAGTTCTGGAAAAAGTTTCAAAAAGTATATAGAACTTTTATATACACAAATATTAAGGAATATGAAAAGCCAAAGTAGCATCTTGTTGAGGTTTGACAGGCTGTTTACATAACACTTTTTGGAAAAGAACAAACTACATTTCTAAGCCTAATTGAGCTTAGAGATCACAACAATAGATTTGCCCAAAATAGATGCTTACTTGAGAAAACTTAAAGAAAGCCAAAGTAATCTAATACCAGAATAATCTTATGCATACTTACATGAAGAGTAAACCACAATGAATTCAATGGAGCTTACTTCTGAGTAAACAAGCACAGGAAGAGGCTTCAAAAGTTAGAAGTATCACTCAGCTAAATTGAAGGAATCCTTGAAAGTCATTAACAATTTCTTACATCTAGTTATGAATCACCAGGTTATTAATGTTATATATGAAAAACTTAAGCAAGTTAAAAAAAAACCTAAATATTTATTGAGCAGGATCCACAGCCCTTTAAACTGTTTACTACATATTTAATTGTAAAAGTATTTTTAAGTCACTTTGCATCCCAAGGTGACTAACAGTTTAAAACTTTAGAACAATTTTAAACTTACACAATTATTATTATTATTATTATTTATTTATAAAGCACCATCAATGTACATGGTGCTGTACAGAGTAAAACAGTAAATAGCAAGTAAATAACAAAGTAGAGATAATTCAGAAGTATGCACAGTATTCCCCTCAATAAACATATAATCCTAGCTATAAACTGACCTAGAGACCCAAATGAACTTAGAATGTAATTTCCATCATTCTGACAATCTAAATTTGACAACTACATTTGAGTGTTAGCATAGGAACATCTGTTCTATATTTACCTGCCAGTGTGGGTGGGGGGATGATCCCTGCTTTTTTCCACCATAAAACAACAAGAACACAAGCCTACCTGGTGGCTACCAGTTGAAAGTAGAGGTTGATTAGTTCCAGCTGAATCTGGGAGGAAACCAGCTGACCACCGGTGAATATATATAATGGATTCAAGACTACAAACCAGAACACAAGTTCTGAATCTGCTTCTGAGTATGAGTTGTAGTTCAGGAACATAAGTTAGAGTTTATTAAGAATTGGAGTACTTTCTTCCTTTCTTTTAAAGGTTTATACAATAGCTTCAGTCCTAAGTATATTGACCATGAAGTAATTCCATGGGGCTTACTTCCAAATAAGGTTACTTAGGATTATGATGAGTATCTACTAAGTTAGCTCTAAGGGGAAACAAATGTACATTGTGGCAACTTTGGTGCTAAACTAGACAATAATTAACAGCAGATATATGAAAACTAGAATACTCTACCATAAATCTATTATTAACACAAGTTATAGCAGTTAAGACTCTGATAGGGGAGATCCAGGTTTAAATCTCTACCTAGCCTTAAGCTTACTGAACTTGGGCTCATCACTATTTCACAGCCCAATGTACCTTTCCGGATTGTTGTGAAGATAAGGAGGGCAGAGAACAAGTTAGTAAGCTGTTCTGAGCTCTTCCGGGAAATTGTGAGTTAAATATGCTAACATTTTATTTATAAATTCCTAGGTGATATATGTGGTCAAACTTTTCTTGCTTATATGGAACTTCTGTTTATGAACATATTAGGCCTAATGTCTAAAATAAAACATAAGTTCCTGGAAAACTGGTGGACAAAGTTAGATTGATAGTGGAACGTCTGCTCAAAACAAAATAAATAAGATATGAACAATTTAAAATAGCTGCTAGATAAGTCAACCATGCTATACATCAAACTTCCTATTTCATACCTAAGAATTTTGTTGCATTATAAGAATGTGTTTGGTGTGACGTAGATATCCTTTTTAGTCATTTGGAGGGTTGAAACACCTGCCATTGCTAGGGATTTCTATTAGAAAGTGTACTGCCTTAGCATAGGTGTAAGAAAAGATTTAAACAAATACAAAACACAACCAATTAGACAGAGATGCAACTTATTCAATACATCAGCAAAGAATGTTTTACAAAGCTTTTACAAACTCTGCTGGCCACCATTAGGGTGACCATATTTTGGAAACCAAAAAGGAGGACAATATGGCCGCCCTCAAGGAGGCATGCCCACCTCAACATGCCCAGCCCCCAAGGCGGGACCATCTTGACATGACCGGCCCCCAAGGGAGTGTGGTCTTGGTCACATGACAATATGGCCACCCTCAAGAAGGCGTGCCCACCCCAACATGCCCAGCCTTAGAAATTCCTTAGAAACAGAATAAAATCTCTTAGTGCAATTGGATTATCCTAAAGGGCTGTTGTGTCGCTAAAACAGTTTGACTAATGCTCATCATCATCTAGTAACAACTTTCCACAGATAAACATGCACAATTTAGGGAGGATGGCGAGGAGAGGAAAGACCAACCTCAAAGCCCTACTTTCATGCCACATGTGACTATTTATTATTATTTCATTTAGATCCTGCCTTTTTTCCTCCAAGGAACCCGAGGTAGCATACATAATCTTCCGCCTCTCCATTTTATCCTCACAAAAACAACCCTGTAAGGTAGGTTGGGCTGAGAGTCTGTGACTGGCTCAAAGTCATCTAATGAGCTGCATGGCCAAGTGGGGACTAGAACCCAGATCTGGCAAGTCCCAGTCCAACACTCAAACCACTATGCCACACTGGATTAGACAATGGCAGGGCCTGTCCCCATAGAAAATGAATGGAGAACCTCCAGCCCACAGGGTGGATGCAGCCCCTGGGGGTTTCCATTCCTGTGCAAGCTTCTTTTGCTGTTAACTCTGATCACTGATTGGTGATAAGAGCATATTTAAAAGAATTTAAACTTTAAATATCCTGCAAAGAAAGGGATAGTTGCAAAGATTTTGAGCAGTGCCTTTTGCAGGCAAGAGAGCTGCTGCACAGAATTAAGATGTGCATTTTACAGACCAGAGACCTGCTTACTTGTGAGTAGACATGCAGAGACTTTGAATTTAGGATGCTCATTAAAAGTGTTGCAGAGTAATTCAGACATTCAGAAGTCTTGTCCTGCTTGCTTCTGAGTAGGGTTAGACACACAGACGCGCAGGCAGGCAGTGCTGCTTGCACCTGCCCGGCGGCCAGTTAGAGCACGCTCCTTCTGCGCCTGCCCACAGCCCCCTTCCTCCTCCCTCAGCAGCAGGAAAGGAGGCGCCGCACCACCGGCTAGACTTGCGTGCACGAGGAGGAGGAGCAGGAGAAAGAAGGTGGGGCAGCCGTGGCTGTCTCACCTCATTTTCCCCGCAGTCGAGTTCTGCTGCAGTCAAGCTCTGCGCAGCCACCTCTGGCCCGCGTTCCCCTCCTCACTGTGCAGCGGGAAGTTTCCCCGGCCTGAGATTCAGCGGCGGCGCATCTGCTGCAAAAGCAGCAGTGGCTTAGTGTAGATCTGGCCCAGGTGAACAGGCAGAGGAAGCAAGGAGCAAGTACAAGACACTCGGAGGGGAGGGGGAGGGAGACGGAAACAGGTCTTCCAAGGTCCTCCCCCACGCCACTCTGGGTGATTTCTTGGCCTCCATGATCGTGGCGGGGAAGAAAAGGGCTGGAGCGGCATGGGGGAGATCAGAACTCCCAGACATTTTAATTATTACATTTCCCCCCAGATGCTGGATTCCCCCCCCCATTTCCGGACTTGTCCTGGGGAATCTGGACGTATGGTCATGCTAGTCACCATTTCTCTCCCACAAATTCTCTGCACATGCCAAAGAATTTAGGAGAGTGGCAGAGCCTGTCTCTCTTACTAGGCAGGAAAGGAAAGACCCCTCTCCAGCACATTCTATGCTTGGGGGATGGAAGGGGTCTCTCAGTTTGTCCTGGGTAACTTAGAATAGAAAACTGCAAAGAAAACAACTACAAAAAAAATCTATTTAAAAACTTCTACCCCATTTCTCTTTAAAAATTCAAAACAGCTTACACAATTAAACACATTAGAAAAACAAATTCATTAATGAAAACAATACAGGAAGAGCAAGTTTAAAACATCATTAGTAGTTTCCATTTGTACACAAACGTATCTTTATGGCTTGTTTATTATATCCACTTTGAGAGAGATTTTTTATTATATCCACTTTGAGAGGTTTCATCCTTTAAAGGTGACCTACAAATAATTTTAGATAAAATAACTCTTTTTATAGTTAAAGCATGCGGCAAATGCTCCTTTTTGGTTGACAGTGCAATAGTCAATACTTATCAGAAATCTCTAGCCAATGTCATTAGAAATACACAAATTTATTGAAAGAAGACTGAGGGAGCAATCCTATGTCCCCCACCTCTCCCTGACAGTGTCTAGTGGGGGACATAGGATTGTTCAGTTTCTGGGCTCCAAGGTTGGAAAAAGGGCTCTGACCTTGGAGCTCAGAAACCACACTCCACTCCCCATCGTGCCCAGTGTGGTTCTTGCTACATCTCCATGCTTGGATTGTAAAGCTAGCAGCAGGGAGGGGAGGAGACTGGGGATGCAGTCATGACTTTTCTCAAGGCTGCACCAGCTACCTTCCCTCCCCTTCCAAAGTGGTACTGCTAGAAAGGCAAAATGCAGGGCAGCTTGAGAGTGGAGGCAAAGATCACCTCCACCTTTCAGCAGCCCTGCATTGGATACTTCGCAGCCTCTGATTTCCAAGGCTGCCAGCTATCTTCATAAGATTATGCCCTAAGGCTATCCTATACTCACTTATGTGGGTGTAAGCCACATTTTACTTAATGAGGCTTAATTCTGAGGAGACATGCATAGGATTGTGCTATTAGGTTCTAATACTCCCTAACAACCTAAGGGAAAAGAGGCATTGTAACTAACAGAAGTTAAGACATCCCAACTGTGTAAGGTTTTGCAAACCATGTGTGTATTGCTTAATGCAATATGTATATCCAAAAGCTATGAAATTGTCCAAGTGAAGCAGATGCTTTGCTTCAATTTGCAGGCTGGGGGGTGGGATGAGATTCCAAACCGTGAAACTAATAATTCATTTATGTTGCACTATGCTTTGTGGGAGTCCAAAACAAAGGAGATTAGTGCCAGACCCCAGACTGCCCTGTGGCCTTCACAAGTTGGAGGATGCAATACCTCGCATTGGCCCAGACATGCCTTTTTGATTATGACAGACCAGCCTATGATGTGGTAGAATGGGAAAATACTGTAAACAGAGAGCCAAGAAGTCCGGTTTCCTAAATTCCAAGAGCAGGAATGGTGTGACCCACCACACACAAATTGCCTGTCTTCTGCCTACCTGCCTGCTGAATTAGAGTTCAGTCCAGTGTCTTATTCTGAATGAGGTCCCTATTTGAACTGGTTATAAAAGACTATTGCTGCAAATGCAGTGTCATCCTTGGTTTCCTGCCAGGCAGTGTTCTAGAGCCTGTTCACTGGCAGACAATTCTCATTACAGAATGTGTCATCTAAAGAAGAGTGACTCTGTGTGTGTGTGTGTGTGGTCTTTTTACAATATAGAGGTAGAGAATCTTCATCTGGCTCTCTATTCTTAATTATTTAGGTAACCGAGGAGATTTCTTAAAATAGCAATTATATTCTTAACAGGGAATATCAGGGTAGCAAAGGAAAAATCTACCCAGGCAGGCAGTACCAATATCAGCCATCCAGTCCCTAACGGTGCAATTCTATGCTTGTCTCCTCAGAAGGAAGTCATAGTTAAATGGGGCTTACTCCCAGGTAAGAATATATAGAATTGCAACCTAAATCAGTGGGGGTGGGGGGAGAATCCATCCACAACATTGTCTCTAACTGCATGGCATGCTGCCTGCAAGGAAGGGAATGCCTTTCTGCTGATGTTGAGTCATATTTAAGTTTGGCTTGAAAAATGTTGTCTCAGGAAGTGAATTTTAAATATACGGCCACTAAGGGCCATTCTAGACATGACGTCAGTTGTGTTATTACATGACCTTGTGGAAGGATAGTTCAATGCACAACTGTTCTGCTCTTACCCTTGCTTTTGTTTCCTAGTATTCACGCTTAGTAAAGATTCCTGCAATGCAAATTTGGCAGACCAGAAACATACAAAGCCTTTCCTTTGCTGGCATATCATGGATTAGATTGCCATACAAACTCCAAGTAACTGCAGCAATGGTTATGTCTGGACCCCTCCGTTTTGTAGTACGCTTCCCTGATGTTTCTGCACAACAACAACCATTATTATTATTATTATTATTATTATTATTATTATTATTATTTATTGCATTTGTATACCGCCCCATAGCCGAAGTTCTCCGGGCGGTTCACATAAAATAAAATCATGTGACACATGTAATGCTGCTATATATTGGCCAAAGTCACAGATTCATACTTTAAAATAATAACTTCTGCATTTGTTTTTATTCCAGGAATAGAAGCCTGGCATATATATTTAATTTTGTAATAATAATATAGTTATTGGCATCCTCATGTGTATAAAATTTAGCACTTCTTGAACCATGGCATTAACAAAATCCAAATTGCTTGCAAACAAACATTCTATGTGTGTGCTTTAAATGAGAATATCAGAAATGAACAGCATCTTACACCTTCTCCCCACTATGAGTTAAAACCAACATTGCACAAGTGAAAGTTGGCTAGCACAATGGGACTTTCTCCTCCCCCCACCTTACCCCGCAGCCTTCTGCGCTGCCCAAAAATCTGCTCCGCTGCCCAAAAATCTGCTCCGGAAGTTTTTGAGGACATGCAGGTGGGAGACGGCATCACCCTGGATTTGTCAGGGAAATGCCAACATTAGATCCAACCCAATTAGTACAGCATAACCATTCATCATGCTCTTCCAGCCTCAGCCTCTATCTTTACCAGATTTGTGAAGTGTTGGTGAACCGTCCCAAAGCGGCTTTTGTTGTTGTTATGCACACAACCATATTCAAAGTTGTGAAAAGCAAGTCATAATATCCATAGGAATGTGCAGCTGCAAAGGTATAAATTAAATCTAAGTAAGGCAATATTGTATATGGCTGACAATTGCTAAACCACACGGACTGTGCTGTTAGTAGGATGTGCATCAGAGGCACTGTGAGAACTGCAAAATAACTCATTTCCCAATTAGTCAAAAGCTTGGTGATATGATGCAGTATGAGAAGGCATTCTACCAATTCTGCAGATACATGTAACACAGTCCTATGCTCACTTAGTATAATTCTATGCCTGTCTACTCATAAATCCAATGAGACTTTTTTTGGGTAAGAGTGTACAGGATTGGAGCCTTACTTGGGAGTAAACACAGTGAGATTTATTCCTGAGCAAACATGAGTAGGATTACACTGTAAGCCTTAATTTAAATTTTACCTCTTCAGAAAATCACCTAGAGCATTTTTGTCAGTGGGAAAATAGTACATCCCCAGTACTAATTTATTTTTGCAGCCTGTATAGTAATTCTGGGGAGAAGAGTTACCCTTTTGAGTTTTCTAGTTTGCCTGACATTATGCTCTGTACTGAGTGACATCCAGGATGCCATTCCCTGTCCCTCCCATAAGGTTTGTACCAAGAAATGATCGTAACCCACTGGTTCTCTCCATTCTACCACCAGGTTCCCATTACATGCACTATATCTATTTTCTCCTTTAAAATCAAGCACTCTAACTCCCCATATAGGCCTGGAGACTTCTATTCCATTAACATGGAAACAAAGACAGATAATGGTGAATGAAAAACTAAAATAGAAGTACAGACTATTAAGATGCAGCAACCTCAGTGGTAATGCTGGAGCAAGCCCCCAAAACCCGCAGCCATCCAATCTAATCACAAAACAAAACATAAAAGACATTAGGGCACACAACAAGATACAGTGATGTGGGTTTTCTAGGGTGGGGATGAATTGGAAAATTCACTGGGTCATTTGCACAGGAAAAAATTCAGTTTCCATTGACAAATGTTCTGATGCTCTAGAGCAGGGGTGGGCAACTTGGCCACAACACACATGATACCTCACCATTGGGTATGTTAGCTAAAGCTAACGGGAGCTGCTGGCCCAAACATCTGGAGAGCTACAAGTTGCCTATCCCTACTATAGAAAGACCTAATTAAGCAAGTTTTACTTGTGTTTAATAAATAAAGCTAAAAAAAAGTACTCTGTATTAACTTTTTGTCCCAATATCTGAACTGAAATATTTGAGGGGAAACACTAAAGCACATTTCATTGATTTAAATGCTGTATTATATAGACATTTTTATTGAAATACTTATAAAAATGTAAAGCCAATAGCATGTTCCTCCTTTACATTGTGGAAATTTAAGGATGAAAAACAAAAGTACTGAAAACTAATGACACACTAATTAATCTTCACATCTTGGGCATTATGAAAGATAGCTGTAAAAAATATCCCAATTTTGGATTTTACTAGTACTCAGTAAATAAGAACATAGTGCCATGCTGGAGCAGACCAAGGATCCATCTAGTCCAGCACTCTGTTCACACAGTGGCCAACCAGCCATCGGCCAGGGACCAACAAGGCAGGACATGGTGCAACAGCACCCTCTCACCCATGATCCCCAGCAGCTGGTGCATATAGGCTTACTACCTCTGATACTGGAGGTAGCACATAGCTATCATAACTAATAGCCATTGATAGTCTTGTCTTCCAGGAATTTATCCAACCCCCTTTTAAAGCCATTCAAATTGATGGCCATCACATCTTGTGATAGTGAATTCCATAGTTTAACTATGCACTGCGTGAAAAAATTGCTTAAAGAGTAGGAGCATGTAAGTAATGATGTAATTGGCCCTTAATTAAATTTGAAGCTTACTATATTAACAGAACCAAGAATGGGAATGGTAAAGCATTACCAGGGAACTTTCACTGAGAAGTATTTGGTGACTTGTAGGTAAATTGTTCCAGCTGACCCCCCCACCCCCCCAAAAAAAACAGAATAAAAAAAGTGATGCACTGAATTCACAAGTTCATTTGTTTGGGAACCTTTATCTCGCCCTTCTAATATATGCACATTACTCAAGGTGGCTTTCAACAGTTAAGATCACAATTTCACACCCACCCACCCACCCCAAACAGCATCAAGCTAAATGCAGTAGAGGTAAGGATAAAACCTTACCTCATAAAACACCCCCCAAGTTAAAATAGAAGATCCTGTCTGCCAGATCTTCGGCAACAGCAGACTATTATGAATGGATAGGTTTTAGGTAATGTTGGCCTTCTATTTTTATATATTTCATTTTCTTTCAGCCTGCTCTTCTTCCATGGAACTCTTGATGGAATACCAGGTTCTTCTTCCTTCCTATGTTATCCTCACAAAGGCTTTATGAGGTGAATTAGACTGAGAGATGGTAACTGGTTCAAACCCACTGAAGCATGAAGCTCAGCACTGGTGTTAATCGAACGTACCAGCCATTACAGTGCACCCACTCTTAATGTGGTTCGTTTACTTTATTTTGCTTTTGTTAAGCTTTAAGCTCCAAGCCATTAAACACTATTACAGCTTTGTTGACTTGTATGGTTTCTAAGGTTAGAGGAAGGAAATTGAGTTTATGTCAGCCTTCAACCTAAATACATAAAATTACCAACTGTGGATTTAAGATCTGCACCATATAGATTCACAACTATGGGTATACACAGACATCCATTTACCATGTGGTAAGAACTAACTATAGTGATCATGCCACCATGGGGTAAGTTGATCATCTGTGGTGTCTGCCTATGGAGAGAATGTTACCTAACATCTGCAACCCATTATAACATAAGGAAGAAAGAGTGTTCTGATAGATAGATAGATCTCAAACCTATACACTGTCATTTTAATAGCCAGCTCATCTCATCTGCACAAAGCACAGCTAAGTAATTTGTGTAGTTACTCAAGTGCCATGGTAAAACCTCTGACTGATCAATAAGTACAGTACATAAAGACAAGAATTATACATTTTGCTTAAGGTTAGCAGTAGCTTTAGTTATCCTTTTTCTATCTTTGTCCATTTCCTCAAGAAAATAAAAATGTTCCCCCTGCACTTTACAGAATACATGATGTGTTCCCCCTTTGCTTGCTTGTTCACTGTGTAATCTGATTTGAGATTTTATATGGATAAGAGTTATTGAAAATGAAGAGATAGATACAAACAGGGTTGATCTGATTTAAGTCAAATTGATTTAAATCATGATTTAAATTGCTTCTCTGAAGAACTTAATTTTAATGATTTAAATCACAGTTTAAATAACTAGTGAGGAAGATTCTATTTTTAGTAGAAGTACATTATTGTTTAATACATATTCAGAGATATAGAAGGTAGCTACACACTAAACAATAATTCTGAATTACTTTTGCATTAATTTTCATCAAAATTGAGATTATAATTTAGTACTAAAGCAGAATGAACTTGTGAAGTCATTCAGGAGATGAACCAGTTCAAAACTGTTTAAGCCATCATATTTTCATCATGATATGCCATAATTACCACCACCAAACAGGATTTTAAATTGTTCTAACAAGATTGTTGAAGAAGAAAACTAACCAGTAGTATAAACAAACAACATTAACAAAACACGCACATGGAGAGACAGAGAGAATACACTACTTGCAGTGCAGAATAGGGCTGAACAGGTTATCTTTTATCTCCAAAAACTGCTGTTAACACATTCATAGAATGTATAATTAGTATTCATGATGATATCTTTGACCTATGCACTTTTTTTAACTAACTGTTTTAAGTAAATTTCAAAATCTAATTTAAATCTGACAGTTTTGATTTATTCATTTTTAAAATAAATTTTTATCAACCCAGGATACAAAGAGGGTGAAGAAAAGCAAGTGCTGATCACACATCCTGTGGGAGCGGATAGCATAGGATTATTCTACGAAAAGCAAACTGGCAACGAGGAAAGCATACATGCACAAGGCAACTGGATTAGATGTGCAAAATGCAACTGAGAAATCTCACTGTTCATATGTATCCTAAAACAGCACCTACGTAAGTGATGCTGTTGTTCCTTTCACATGAACCAGAGTTGGCACAGAGATGTGTAAAATGTCTCATAAAAATGTACTATTGTAGGGATGTGGAACCTCCAGGCTGTGGAGGTTCTGCATCCATCCTGTGAAGCCTCCTTGCATTCCTCCAGGAGGCAAGGGTTGGCCTCCAAGCACCCCCCCCTCGGGGGTGGGGAAAACCTGCTGTTATCTTCTACTTCAGATCAGAAGTAACTTGAGAGTTGTGGGAGCTGGCCAGGTAGCTTCGTGCAGTGCGCAAACCCCCTGATGGGTATGTTTAATGCATGAAGCCAGGGACTCAGTTTGCACTGCCCCTCTTCCTAGCACCAACCAACCAACCTGACACAGCACTGGGGAAAGTAGAGGCCTTCCCAGAATCAGCCTAATTGACATGGAACTCCATGCCTCTCCCAACATCAAAAAAGACAAAAGGGGTGGAGTGATTATGTCAGTGGGGCAGTGCCACACCCATTGACATTATCCAGCCCATGCGGTGGGGTGTAATTTGGCTCTCCACTCCATTCTAGTTCACCACTCCCTGCTCTACTCTTTGAAATGCCACCAGGCCATCTTCAACTTGGCTCTGATAATCTAGTTGTTTTATACTGACATTCTAATATATATATTTTACAGCCCTTGTACTAATGTTTGTTCCCATTCAATACTATTAATGAGGTAAGATTTGCTTCTTGATTACAAAATCAGACCATGTATCCTCATGGAATAGCAGTGACTGCTGGTTCCATGCTCTGTTGGCCTAAGGCCTAGATTTGCAAGTTCCACTAATATTTGAAGATTCAAATTTAAGCTGAAGGAACTCCAGCAACATGCAAACACACCCTTCAAATGCATAAAAAGAACTTTATCCTGAGAAGCTAAGAGTGGAAACTGGTGGATCTTACCATCATTCAAACTGGGATTTACAGCTTAAGAACACTCTTACTAAAGTGATGTTGCTAACATCCAAAAAGGTTGTAAATAAAGGAGGTCAGAGGAACGGCAGTAGCAGCTGGTAGTAATGCTTTGAAAACCAAAGAGGAAAAGAAAGGTAGTTGTCTAGAAGGAATCTTTTCTTTTGTCTTGTTTTGTTTTTTAAAAAAAGGTACCACCTTGGAAGGAAAAATATTAAGCATGAGCTTAAATATTTTTTTGCTTTCTGGTGCTTTCTTAGCACCAGAAAGCAAAATAAAAAATAAAAAATCCCAAGCACTATTCCAGGGGAAAATCAAGAAAAAGTAGCTTACCAGCACCCTCAGCCCTGTGTGGCTTTGTTCTTTATGCCATTCCAGAAAAAAAATGTGCATCCCAGAAATGTCAAAGTTAATCTCAAGTCAACTTGGACAGGTGGCAAACCTATTTGGGGTGCCAACCGCCACACTGCAGGTCTGGAATGTAAGTGGAATAAATGTACTGTAAAATTCATTGAATGAGCATGGGAACAGACATGCTGCATGAACAGGAAATAAACTTTTGTTCCTCAAAGCATCATAATCCAGCAGATGGAACACCACAAAACAAGACATGAGAGATCGACTGTGACAAACGTTTTCTTCAAAGAGGCTTAGACACTGACCTACACACAGAACTGGGACACGGAGTATCTGGGGAGGAAGAGGAGACCGGAATAGTTGCCTGTTCTGTGGTACATGGAAAATCCATTACACTAAGCTTACATTCTCACAAGAAGTCTAGAGAGTTAATGAGTAGTGCCAAGGATCGGCAGGAGACAGTTTTCACTCAGCATGCATTATACTACATGAGTCTATTTATTTTGAAAGCAGACCACAATCTACATTCAAAAGCTTTCCTCAGAAGTAAAAAAAAATCACCCCCTTATCCATCCAAAAAACTAATTAGCAGTCAATCTGCTCTGTGCAGCACTTCGTGGGTGGGATTCAGACTAAGTTAGTCCCACTTGAATCCCATTGAAAACAATGGCACTTGATTTAGTCGGGATTTACTTGTCCCACTAAAATCAACAGGACTGAAGTGTGTCTAAGGGTGCAATCATAAGCAATCCTGTTTAGACAGAAAATAGTCCTACAACTCCCCAGCCAGCCAGGTGGGAATTGTGGGACTTTTCTGTCTAAACATGAATAGACATTTTCTACACTACAATTACACAAATTATGACTTTCTATGCGTTTATATAGCTTTACAAGGCTGCAAGTTATCTGAAAATTGTTCATCCTAATGTTTCTGCACAATCTCACCAAGATCAATGTTTATAAGGCCATCAAATATATAGTTACCCAAAGTAGGGGAAATGATTAAATAAAGTGATTCATTGAGAGAAATTGCCCTGGGAGACAACATACTTCCACTCGAACCCATTGTTTCCCATAAACAGTTAATGCAGAAAGGTGGTTTTTCATTTCAGTTTTTCATACATACTTTGTTCTTCCTCAGCCGAGTCTGAGAAAGTCAGAGTGCCTCACATGCATTAATAAATTAAGCCCCAATGCCCTTGAGAGAGAAGGAAGTATTATTTTTCCCCTAAGTGCAAGTGATGAAACTGAGCAAAAAGAGGTTGCCCTAGGTCAAACAGGACAGTGGTAGACACAAATGGCTTCTATTCTTCAGCTGTAGATCCTGGAAGCCCTATTTCCCTCAACAATGCCATTATAATCATTGTTAGGAGGAGCAAGGTTTTGCTTCTGTTTTGTTTGTTTTCCCCCCACAATGCATACTCACATAACTTCATTCTGCAGAAGTAAATAAATAAATCACATTTCAGCTACAGGCTGTTTTAATTACAGAGATGGCACTGCTGGACATGCATCATGCCTCGAGATATATTGTCCAAACAAATGTAAACAGCTGGAAGCTTTAAAAAAAAGAAAAAGAAGCTTCCTTCACCCCCTTGCGAAGTCATTTCACAATGCAACCTTATCTTGTTATGAATGGCTTCTGTCACCAAGGGCAGGGTGAAAGAAGGGGAGGCAAGGCTGATTAGCACTAAGGATTGCAGCTCTGTGATCAAATGGGTGATCAAAACCATCGTTCGCGTGGCACATTTCTCACATACAACCCTTAACACAAACTAATAGTCGTCAATATGATGCCACAAGTTTAGCCCCAGAAACTAAATATATTCATCCATCACCACCTTTTCTAAAATGAATGGGATTCGGTGGTTGATTAATTCAGTAGAAGTCTTGTGTGGGAATCTCCACAATTCTGGAGATCAAGTCTTAGGAAACACATAAAAAGAATACATTTCTTTTCTAGCACTTTACTTTTTAGCACATCAAACAAATTCAACCACTAGCCTGCTCCTTGCCAGAAGGGAAATTACTCCTACACCACTTTTCTTAGGGAACAACCGAAGCTATTAAAAGCAGATCCTGCTGAAGCGTCTTCCCTGCACGTTCATTTTAGAAGTTCCTAACCAAATATACTAGCTTCAACTCTTGAATAAACCACTCACTTATGATAAAAGCTGTTCTCGGAATTCCCGTTTCGTGCAGACGAAGGACTGGTAAAGTTCTAAAGTGTTTCTCAGCAATCGGTCTTCGGTCACCGAATCTAGCATTTTTCTGGCTTAAACATTATGGGTAGTGTCCAATCTCTGCCCTACGTAGAGTAGACCCATTGAAATGAATGGGACATTAACTAGTCGTGATTAACGTAAGCCTCATTTATTTCAGTCGGCCTACTCTACTACACAGGACTAACATTGGATACTACCCAATACACCTCTAAAGGGAGAGAGAGAAAGAGAGTTTTCAACCGTTGTTGTTTTGTACTCCGGCTGTGAAAAACAGTCTCGATTAGCGGTCGCGCTTTCAAAAACTTACCATGAAAACAAGGAAGCATCTCTCGCTCGATTCCGTGTACCTTGGGTTACTTTTTTAAACACACACACGTATAAAATAATCCAGAGAGAGAGAGAGAGAGAGAGAGAGAGAGAGAGAAAGGCAAACGAGCCGCTAGTAAGCAAAGAAGCAGCCGCGCAAAATCATCCTGGGACTTCTCACGCCCCGGGAGAGAGGGAAGCGTCCGCTCTCCGGCGCTGGTTTACCCCCAAAGCTGCTCCCGGTGGCTTCCTCCACGCCTTCCGCCCCTCGGGAGCGGCCCGAGCGCCGTGGGAGAACCGCCTCGGTGGGTGCGTGTCGGGCGCTGGGGCCCTGGGCGCCTTAAACCCCGAGGAAAGCCGCCAGTCCCGCTGCGTCCTCCGGGGCTGCCTGGGCTCAGCGGGAACCACGCGCTCGCGGGAGACCAGCGAGAGGCGAGCTGCCTCGACAGGAAACTCCCCGCTGTAAACTCTCTACGGGAGGCGCAGGGGCCTCGGGGCAGCCTGCCCTTCGCAGTCCCGGCTGCCTCGCTGCTGCGCCTTCAAAGGCTCCCGTCGCTTTTGTGCCTGAGCTTTCTGTCCTCTCTCTTTCTCTCTGCTTGCCCAGCCGCCTCCGCCTCGTCCTCCTGCTGCTGCTCCCTCCCCCTTCATGACACAGACAGCCCAGATGGGAAGAGCCTGCAGCTGAAGCCAGTCCAGTGCCCCATCCTGAAAGCTGATCCTGCTGATCTCATCACCGAGGGCTCCTAATCCAATGACCAGGGAATTAAGAACAGATGGCGACGCCCCTTCTCTCTCTCTTTCCTCCCCCCCCCCCCCCACTCTCTCTCTCTCATTCCCGCCACCCCAACATCACGGTTTAGAATACGGGCAGGGGAGGGCGCGCGCGAACGCCCCGCGTCCACCAACAGGCTGCAGAAGGGCAACAGAGCCACAGTCCGCAGTTCCTGGCAGTATCGCAAGAGTTCCCTGGCCGGAGTTTACACAGGCGGCAGCTGCATTATTTAACCCCTTCAGCCTAAGTCGGTGCAACAACGACCCGGCGCTGTTTGGTGGTTTTAGGACGATCCGGAGTGATGGGTGGTGGCGGCGGTTTCAAGATAGGCCGTTACTCACTAAGCGTGATGCCATCCAGTTCTTCCTTCTGAATGGGATGCCTTCCGGGCCTACAGGACACTTTTCTCTCTCTACCTTATGAAAATGTTTGCTCTTGACGAAGATAATGCGGATTTAACAAGTGGTACAGCCATTCTGAATTAATTTGTATTTTTTAAAATTTAATTCCTGCTTGCACTTTTTATACTTTCAAGGGATCCAGATGTATTTCTTTTAAGCTTGTGCTTCCCTTGCAATGAATACCACACTTTATCAGCATCTATAACTTTTCTTTCATCGAGATATGACTTTCCTTTCATTTTTTTTAAGAAGCATGAAACCTCTGCTTTCTGAAGTTAAGATATCCAAGGGGTCTGAACAATTAACTAAGAAAATAAGAGTCCTGCTGGAACAGACCGAAAGCTTATCTAGACCTGCATTCTTTTTCCATTGTCCAGCGGATCACCATGTACAGTTTATGTGCAAGTTTACAAGCATTACAAGGGCTCCTGATAGAGAAGCACAATATGGTTTTGTGTGTGTTTTATGCACACCATTGGTGTCTCCATTGATGAAGACCAGGCCAACTGTCCTGTGTTATGAATGACAGGCAGGTTTTGCTTACAGTCCAACACACACATCCCTTAGGAATAATAGCTTTTCATGTCTGGCTAGCTGCCAACCAATATGAGAAAGTCAAGTGGGGCCATAGCTAGACAGGGCAGTATCCTGGGGATCGCCCCAAGATCGTCCCTGTGCTTTCACATCATGCACAGGGCATCCAAGGAGCAGGGAAGGATGATCCCTCCATTTCCCCGGGATTTTGCCCTACCCTTCTAGCCCGGATTTTACATGATCCTGGGCTGATCCTGAGACCACAGAATATGTGGCCGGGTGTCGCAGGTTGTCCCAGCTCCTCACAGGTTGTCCCAGCTCCTCTTGAGCTCTGTGCCTATGGTAGGTGGGGTGGGGGAGGGTGAGTGTTTGTTTTTTTAATGCTTTTCACACGAGCACTCACGTGCTCCTCATTTAAAAAACAAATTCAAAATGGCGGCCGCGATGTCGCATGCCGTGTGTAGACAAGGGCAACGATCTCATGATCATTAAATCGCAAGATCGTCACCCTACTACCCCCCTCATCTAGCTGAGGCCTGGGTGAATTTGAAGATACCAATAGGGTGGAAGCCTAAGTGTTTCTTCTTTTCCCAATTATCCAAGAGTCTGGGTCAGGAGGCAGGTTTGCTTTGGGCAACAGTGTCCCACCCCATTTAGTATTTACTTTGTCCCACAGAACTCAAGGGGACCTGTGGCGAAATAAAACACACCCTGCCACCAAACGGTGAAATCTGCCGCTCCTTTTACCCTATTAACACTTCACTCCTAGAATAATAATCTAAGGAGTGGGACATCACTGCCAAATCAGATGTATCCACTAATTTAGCTAACCTATTACCTAGCCACAATTTATGCCAAATTTATCAGTATTACTGTTATTTCTAATTTGGGGAAGTGAGTGCTGGGTATTACATGGTTTGGGTCCAGGTTACCTGCGGAATTGCCTTCTCCCGTACAATCCACCCCACACTCTGCCGCCTGCCGGAGGAGTGGAATGGCCTGCCGGAGGAGATTCGTTGGCTTAATACTCTCTCTGAGTTTAAGTCTGCCATAAAGACTAGTCACCAGGTCTATCCAGATGAATTTTAAACCTAGGAATTTTAAGATGTGATTGTTATTTTAATATTGTATTGGTTTCATATGCTCTTTTAACCAGTTTCATGTATTATATTGTATTTAATGTTGTTCCTCGCCTCAATCCAGAGGGAGAGGCAGGTAAGAAATTATGATGATGATGTATTCATGTATGAGGTAGCGTAAATGAAAACCAAATTGGCACATGGATTTAACTCAGTAACATAAAATAAAAGTTTATTATTTGCAAGATGTTGGGCAAAAGGCAGGATACAAATAAATAATAATAATAATAATTACATAGTTATTGCCAATTATCCTAAGCCTGCCTCACTACCCCTCTAAAGCCTCCCTTCCCAACTAAAGCGGTGCTCTTCCGAACTCCAAACCCTTTCTTATCTGTATATATGTTTCCTGCAAAACTATAATATAAGACAACAGATTAACCTAACAAGCAGGTGATTTTGTCACAGGGATCATTAAGAGCTATGCTTCACCAATTGTTCGCATAATATCTTTGCTCTGGGTTCCATTTCTTGGTGTGGCACAAGAATGTGACACAACTTTGAGGACAGTATATTTCATAATGTCCATTACCACAGAGGGCACAGGTTCACTGAATGTATGGAGAAAAAAGTGGGACTGAACCTGCCCACCCCCACCCCTGACATTGGTGCCCCTCAGGACCATAGTCTGTCAGATGTTTGTGTGTTCGGCACAACATCTGAAAGAGGCCCCGGTGTCAGATGTCAGAGGCTGACACAGTCCCCCTCCACAGGTTCAGTGAATGTATGAAATGAATTGTCTATGTAGCGCTTGTATAAAAACATAAGAACTTAAGAAGAGCCATGCTGTACCAGACCAAGGGTTCATCTAGTCCACCACACTGTTTACACTGTAGCCGATCAACTGTCGACCAGGGACCCACAAGCAGGACACGGTGCAATAGCACCCTCCCAACCATGTTCCCCAGCAACTGGTGTATATAGGCTTATTGCCCGTGATACTGTAGGTAGTATCTTATCCAAATTGTTGTTTCAATCCTTCCGTAAGATGGAAACGCAATTTAAAATAAATAAGTCATAATTATTCTGTTAAAGCCTAATCCTTATTTACTTCAGTAGACGCTAATGCAGACCAATACACAATCCAGCCTACTGTTTATCCTAAAATATAATGCAATTATTCAAAGGAATCAGTTATTTATTTAATTTATATCCCACCTTTCACTCAGGGTGGTGGACATAGGGGTCCCAAGCTGTCTCCTATCCAGGCACTGATCAAATCCAAACCTGCTAAGCTTCAGCAAGTTTGCTGCATCACGTACTTTCTTGGCATAGCCCTACAAATTGTCTATGTAGATTATTTGACATGGAGTGCCTGGATAAGTTCATTGGAACCAATGGATTTGGCCTATGTAGTTTTTCTAGTGTGTAGCATGTCATACACTGCAACTAAAATAAGTACTTTGTGTATCTTACTGTGCATATTTATTGATTAAAAGGGAGAAAAGTGCAGATTGAGTTCAATATTTACAAGTGAATACATCAGAAATCTATACTATCCTAGCTATATTTTGATGTGCACAATGAAGGATGAGTGAACTGCTTATAAAAGTGACAATTATTTTTTTAATGAACCTTTGTCAGGAAATATGGCTTAATTTCTACATTAAAGCCCTCTAACATAAAGCAGTAAATAGAAAGCTTTCATTTTGGTCCAAAAATAGCATATCATCATCTTCCAAAAAGAGCAAATACATTCATTGAGGTTTCTCAACAGCACGTTAAAAATAACTACTGTCTGTGCTTTAACCATTATTTTATTATGCAAGATGGTCTATGCTTCACTTAAAGTGGAAAGCTGTTATGACAGCATACATAATATCCTAAAGCTTCCACTGATAACTTGCATAACTCTCCTCAAAAGAGGGTCGATGGTGCTCTTAGTTGCATTGTGTGTTTTCAGCTTATTCAGAACTTGACCTTTCTCAAATACACAGCTTCACTGCCAAAGTGGTTGATTTTGAGAGAGATGTGGAAAGCGTGTGCATGTATGTGTGTGTAGAGAGAGAGAGAAGTGCTTGTATGGTTTGGTAAGTGTGAATGTATTATGGGCTGGGTTTTAAGCACCAGGGAGTAAATAAAAAGTGGTACTGTACTAGGAGTATATTTGATTGAGGCTATATAACCATAGTCAGGTGGAGTCATGACAATATATTGATGCAATAGATACAGAAGACTATACATTACTTTAGTCTTGTCTAGTATCTGTAAGTATATTAATGAGTTATAAGAAACTCAGTTTTTGCTCAGTTGCCAGTTCAGGATATTTACTGGTGCTCTACAGATATAACATGTAAAATATACATTCGCCAAAGGTCAGTGGTACTGTTAAAAAGAAAGAAAGATAATCACAAAGAGGACAAGTGAGTAAATGTCCATCTACTCATCACTGACACCTCCGGCTACAGGGCCATAGAATCATAGTATAGTAGAGTTGAAAGGGTCCTAAAAGGCCATCGAGTCCAACCCCCTGCTCAATGCAGGAATCCACCCTAAAGCATACCTGACAGATGGTTGTCCAGCTGCCTCTTGATATACAGGTGGCCTCAGTCTTATAGTGCCTATTGCCAGCATAGGCTTGTTTGTCAATATGACCCTATCTGGGGACAGTGGACTTCGCCAAGGCTCACATTGGGTCCATGCAGATAGATAATTCTAAAGCTTTGTAAGTAGGACTGTCTTTAAATGCACTCCAGAAACTTCAGCTGGTGCAAAATTCAGCCACCACAATGGTTGTGGGGCTAGGTAGTCACCAACATGTCCAGCCGCCAAGGGGGCATGCTCACCACCATGTCCAGCCCCCAAGGGCGAATTCTCCAACATGCCCAGCCCCCAAAGGGGCATGTCCACCAACATGCCCATCTCCCAAGGGGGCATGCCCACCCAAACATGGCCTTGGTCACATCTGATTTCACAGCACACAAGACAAACCTGTTCTACATAACATCTTAATGTTAAAATCACTGGAATAAAGAACAAGATTCAATGTATCTGAAATAAACTTCACTCATTCCTATTTTTGTAGCTTTTGCTGTACTTTGAAGCTTTTGCTATACTCTGTGTGATACAGTTTCTCCTTCCCTCAAATATCTTTTCTGACTGCAATTCCTTCACTGGATTACCATAGTCTAACCTTTCCTAACATTTAACACGCTTTCCCCATCACCTTTCTCATATCCATACTCACAAATTCAGCATACTGCTATCACTGAACAAATGAAGCACTTGACAAGTACAGAAAAATCTAGTACAACAAACAAGCAAACACGCATTCAGAAAGAGTATAAACTATTACCCTGCAAATATTAGCCATGGAACAAAATGGACTAAACGCTAGCACCTCTTAGCTTGTTTCAACTTCAACCAGACATAACAGTCAAAAACAACCAAGAAAAACACATCTACCTCATCGACATAGCAATACCCAATGACAAAAATGTTGCAGAAAAGGAAGAGGACAAGAGAGAAAAATATACACAACTGGCTAAGGAAGTTAAAGAACTATGGCAACAGGAAAAAGTTACAATTATTCCATTAGTCACATCAGTCACCAGCTTCACATCAATTTTTAATGTTTTTTTTAACAGAAAACCTTCGGAAATTAGGCCTATCAAAATACTTGCATGCCAACATCCAGAAAGCAGTCATACTTAAAACATGTTCAATAGTCAGGAAATTTCAGAATCAGTAAAAGACGGCAAAGCTCATCATGTTCATCTAGAAAAACCACCACGAGCAAGAAAAGAGATAGATGATGATGATAATGGCAACCCTGCTAATTTTTTAAAAGATTTTTAATAAGGATGAACAATTATCAACATTTTTTAAAAAATATATGTCATGCCAATTATTTCAAACAAATTGGAGAGGAAGGTCTATGGGTCAAAATGCATTATTTAATAGGAATATCACCTCCAAATCACCCCCCAACACACAAACAGAAAACTACAGTCCCCCTCCCCCACACACACTGCAAACATGCACATGCATCCATCCACTCATAGTCAAACAACCAGGCATCCCATTAAGACATCATCACACCAATACACCCACACACTGCCAGCACACAAACACACACACTCCGGATCACCCACTCCAAAACACATGCGCACACACATCCATTCACTCAAACAACCAGGCACCCCATGCACCCATACACTCTCTCTCTCATACACACACACCTCAGTCTTACGTCCTACTTGCTTCTTCCCTTGCTTCTTCTTCTACTTGCTTCTTTTCTTGCTTTATCCTCTAGCTTCTCCCTTTGTCCCCCAGCTTCTCCCTTTGTCCTCTTGTTTCTTCTTGCTTCTTCCTTCGATCCCCCTAAGGCCCATCCAAGCCTTCCCCTGGGCCAGCGCGATCACACCAGCCAAAGAGAAGGCCAGATCAGGGCTGGGGGAGGGGGTGGGAGGACGTGTTCCCGGGAGTCCAGAAATACGTCCTCCAGCCCCCTCCCCAGGGCTGATCCAGGCCTTCTCCTTGGCCGGCGCGATCGCTGTGGGCAGGGGCTGGAGGATGTGTTCCTGGAAGTCCAGGAATGCATCCTCCGGGCCTTTTCCCTGGTAAATTGTGGCCCAGCCCTGGTTGCCCTGGAGATCCCCTTTTTCTGGAGGTCTTCAAGGTTTTCCGGGTCATCTGGTCACCCTAAGTTTGATCTTATCACAGCAATTTTGCATCAGTAGCAGTGATTACCTATTTGCATCTAGGCTGTTTAAAGTGCTAGTACAAACTTGTGAAGCATTGAGCAGTCTTGGAACAGTTTATACGAAGGAGTGCCTACACCCATATGAACCTGTCTCAGAAATAACATTGGCCTTAGGGACCTGCTACTAAAGTTGATCATCTGGTCAGGGTTTTTCAGTTGTTGCCCCCACACTTGTGGAATCCCCTTTCCCCAATAATTCCGTTTGGCCTACCTCTCTTGTGGCCTTTAAGCAGTTCATACAACTTTTTTTTATTCGACCAAGCCTTTTGATTTTTCTTGCTGACTCTACTGTATACATTTTTAATCTGATTGTGGTTTTGTTACATTTGTTCAGTTGTTTTGTTTTGGATATTTATATTGTAAGCCACTGTATGGCAGCTTGCTCTAAAGCCCAGGTAGAAAAACACCGCATAAATAAAAAATGTCCATAGTAGATCAGATTAGGGATCTGTCTAATCCAACATTCCATTGTCAAAGTCTATGACCAGATGTCCGTGGAAGCAAACTATTTTCAGTCTTGGTTACAAAGCAAACTGCATCCCACATATAAACCAATACAACTATTTATATTTCCAAACTGTTTGTTTGAAATATCCAAGGTAAAAAGGGAAAAATCTTATTAAGGTCTTTTATATTTTGCTCAGGTCTCATCTTCATCAGTGTTCATAGTCTTTAGGGTTATGTCAGGCTCAGCTAAAGTACATTGATTTCTCTGGGTATCTAGTATGCTAATATAAAACTATTTCTTCATGCAAAATAGTTGGGGAAAGCATCTTTTAAGCCCTTATTTCATCCATGCTCTACACAGCTTAAGAGAAAAGATTACATTTCCAAAACATTGGAAATATAATAGTATTTGAGTTAGGGCAAACCAAGAGGTCCCAGAAAAGTAGATTGGATTCATTCAATACTAATTCAAAGAGCTACATTCTGTAGTAACAATATCCAAAACGATGTCTAGGCTCCCATAGTGCTTTTCTGACAAGCCAAGAAGCATCTTGTAAGATCTGAGAGTCCCCTACCTGAGGCTGAATTGGATGTAAGGGGTGGTGGTGGCAGCCTACCATGCTGGGTTGGTTCTCAGCCTGAGGAGCCTTCAGTCCCTGCCTACACTGGAAGAAGTTTGGGCAATCCCCTTTCTCCCTTCACACCCACCAACCAAATAGCTTGCACTGGTGGCCTCAGATGCCAATCTTAATTCTCAGGTGGGTACATATGAGTGCAGATGGTCCTTCAGACAGCCTGATCTGTAACCATTTAGCCTTTAAGGGTTAACAGTAGTGCCTTGAATTGGGCTCAGAAAGGAATAGGCAGCCAACATAATGGTTTCAGATCAGGCGTAACACGATCCGGACACTTAGTTTCTACAAGCATTCTCGCTGCCGCATTCTGCACCAATTGAAGTTTCTGAACTGTCTTTAAGGACAGCCCAACACATTGCAGTAATCCAGCATGGATATAACCAGTGCAGGTCATTGCGGCGAGATCTGCCTTCTCTAGATAAAGCCATGCATGTTTTGGTAGTGAAACTAATATTAAAACACTCCCATCTAAGCTTCCAGCTTCAGTAGACATCTTTACACTGTGTTAGGAACATAGCAACCTGCCTTTTTCTGAGTCAGAGCCTTGCTGGATGATAAGTAAAAACTAACACTTTAATTAGCATATGGAATAAACCACAGTCCACATCACATCTCCAAAATGTGATTTACTTCATTAAGCACAGACTCCAGTGTCACATAAATACAAACACTAGTAATAATTTCCCACTCTGTCCTCTGCCATTCACAATCGTTGCACCTAAGTCATTAGTAACTAGAAAAGTCTTCCAGTCTCCTTTATTCATATGTATTCAGTATCCTTCCTTCAATGAGCTTAGAGTGGCTTATATATAACTATTTATTTACTTAAAAAGTTTACTGACTGTTGTTCAGTACAAAACTCCCAAGGTAGCATAGTATTTAAAATAATGAAAATACATTCAATAAAACACATTGTGAAAAAACACAATTTTTTTCACACACACAAAATCAATACAAAAAAGCAGAGGCCCCAAAATTAAACTCAGTAAATTCCAGCAGAAGGCATAAAACAAATGAAACCAGCTACAAAACATGCTGTAATGCCAAAGGGCTGTGGGAGAGGGAAAGACCCTCACTGGGTTCTGAAAAGGCATCAAGTTGGACCCAGGTGAGCTTTTGTAGAGAGGGACAATAGTTGTATAGAAAAGGGAATTTCAGCAGGTGTCATTTGTAAACATGAAGCACCTGGTGAAATTCCCTCTTCATCACAACAGTTAAAGTTGCAGGAGCCCTGCCCTCTTTTGTATCTGGTCACGATAGTACAGTTCCTGCAGCTTTAACTGCTGTGATGAAGAGGGAATTTCACTAGGTGCTGCATGCATACAAATAACACTGTTAAAATTCCCTTTTCTATACAACTGTTAAAGATAGAGGAGCCCTGTCTCTGTACGCAACCTGTTCCAAAATGTTTACCTATTCAGCCAGATTACAGGGCCAAGAGAAGCTTCCATTTTTAACAAAGGTTTATAAAAATGAAAGCGTTGCCTACAAATAATGAAAACATTCAATGCAATCTAGTGTAAGTTAGGCACACTAATGCCCCATTGAAATATTTTTAAATTAAGCACGGATTTGTGCACTTTTGTACACTTGGTCATTTCAGTGGCCCTTAGGCACTGTACTGTTCACTGGCTTGCTCTCACAATCTCTTAACCTCTGAATATATGAACTAGCATGCTCTAAGACAGCCTTCTCCAACCCGGTACTTTCCAGATGCTTTGACCTACAACTTCCTTCATCAGCAACCATTGAGCAAAGTGGCTGGAACTGATGAGAAGTGTAGTTCAAAACACCTGGAAAGCACTAGGTCAGGGAAGGTTGTTCTAAGAGAATACTTAGGATTTCTTAGTTGTTCTTGTTTCACAAAATCTTTTGTAAACTAATCTATCCAGGTAGCTCCATTATGTTTCAAAATGTAATATTCAAGCAGATGGAAACAGACCCAAGACTTAATGATTTCTACTCCAGTCCATATTCTGGCAAAAGCAGAACTTCCTGTGTTTTCATTCAAGGAGGACACATTTCTGGAGTAAGATTCCATTTTTCACTTCCTCAATCTTCCAGTTATTCTCCACTTTTCTCTCTCCCTCTCATATCTGCATGTAATTCCTTTCAGTACTTTTTTGTCTGTGGCCCAGATCCAAGATTACTCAGCTTCCCGCAAGTCCTTCCACTGACCTCGGTGGAATTTGGATGCAAACTCAAGAGTTGGGCTGTTTATTTATTTAATTATGAGTCTGCCAAAATATCATGCAAACAAAAGTGCTATTATATCTGAGTTTGATTAACATGGTTTGATTTTTAATTGTCATTTATACTGAGATGGAATAAAATATTAGAGAATGAAGTTTTATGATTAGCAAATCAGTCTTCTCTGGCACTGAATTTGCTTGCTTAAACCAAGTGGGTACACAAAAACTTTGAGCAGCCATGATTGCCGATTTAAAATAGCATTGGGGAATAGATGAACACAAAGAGTTTTGAAGCATGCTTCTTGCAAATATACTCCTAGTAAAACAAACAGTGTGTGTGCGTGTATGTGTGTGTAATAACAAAGCTTGCGGAAAAAAAATGTATTCAATTCCTGTCCTCCTGAATTGTATTTCCCTGAGCAATAGGTATTATGTTATTTTACATGTGTTTCAGCAAAAGGCCCTCAATTGTGTTTAATAAAGTTTTAAACTAGGTGCTTTACTAAGGTTTGCGCCAAAAAAATGGATATTCTGTGCAATGTGTCCATTCGCTTTTAAAATTTGGAAGTGTCCATTTAGTTTAAAAGCCCAGAAAATAGTGTATCATCTATTACCAATTTGAATGTACAAAAGGCCAGTGTGGCTGCAGGCAACCATCTGGGGGTTACGGACACAAAAGACTGCTAGTAAGGGTGCAAATACAAAGGAGCCTTGGGGAGCTGGACGTGTGCACAACACAAAGGCTCCCCATTGTCTTTTGTTGTGCCATGGGGTTCTCCCCCTCTCTTTTAAAAAGAATACAGGAGCATCTCATCAGAGAACTAAATATCAGGGAGGCACTCCTCAGATGGCAGCCAGCAGTTTTAGCTAGGACAGATGGTGAACAAAGGTGAAGAGCAAACAATACACATGAGCCAACTAAGCAAGCCATTCTACCCTTGAATTAAACATTTGTTTCTGAAGATCTGACAACTTATGTCTGAAAGCAAAATGTAGCTTTTGGGTTTACTGAACTGTCACACTGGCAATCCAAGGTGATGATAACTTCTAAAACTGCAATGACTTCCATTATAGCTCCTTATTTCAACATATTTATAGGACTGCGATGACTTCCATTATAGCTCCTTGTTTATTTGAAAACTTATTCAACATATTCCGGATCTACCTATAAACTCAAGCTTTCGAAGACTAGATCCATCCTTTGAGCCCTGCTTTCTCATTCTGCTGCAGAAAACTCAATCACATCAGTAATTAACATGGAACATGTTCTTATTTTATATTTCCTTTTAATGTAAATATGTTTTAATCAATTATATGTATTTTATGGCATTTGCATTTGTGTTGTACCCCACCTCGATCTGGAGGGAGAGGCGGGTAACAAAGAAATTTAGTAGTAGTAGTATATAGGCAATTTGTATTTCAACAGAATTGAAGTATGACATATAGCGAAGGTGGGAGGGAGCCTCTCTCTTAAAGGGTCTAAACAACTGAAATAGTGTGCTGTAGGCCCAGTGAAAGCAAGAAAAATGTCCTAGAAAATTAAAGATCCTCATTGTGTGACCCTCTTAGGAACAAGGCAGGCCTCACCTGTAGGTCAACTTATGAAACACAGTCTGAGAAACATTGAGGTCAAGATAGTACATACAGGGATTCCAGTAAGCTCTTTACAAGGGTAGAAAAAAATCCAGTGAAGAGGAATTGTTGTAGTAGTAAAACAGTTGAGAGTTTGTATACCTTTAAAATAATTGAATGATCTGTTCAGAATTTAAATAGCAGTGAAACAAACAATAAATAATCAAAATGTTTTATTGATACAACAGTTAAAGCTGCAGGAGCCCTGCCCTCTTTTGTATATGGTCACTCCTGCAGCTTTAACTGTTGGGATGAAGACGAAATTTCACCAGGTGCTGCGTGCATACAAATGACACCTACTGAAATTCCCTTTTCTATACAACTGTTAAAGATACAGGAGCCCTGTCCTCCTTTTCATATGGTCACCCTATAATTCTCCAGTTTGGAATTTGAATTCAACACACTCATAATGTGACCTGCATTCCAAACCAGGTGCCATTACACCTGCAGTTTTTATTCAGCTTGGATTGTTCCCTGAATCAAGAAAATACTCTTTCACTCATAGAAATATCATAGGGTGACCATATGAAAAGGAGGACAGGGCTCCTGTATCTTTAACAGTTGCATAGAAAAGGGAATTTCAGCAGATGTTATTTGTATATATGGAGAACCTGGTGAAATTTCCTCTTCATCACAACAGTTAAAGCTGCAGGTGCCCTGCCCTTTTTTAAATCTGGTCACTCTAGTATAGCTCCTGCAGGTTTAACTGTTGTGATGAAGAGGAAATTTCACCAGGTTCTCCATATATACAAATAACATCTGCTGAAATTCCCTTTTCTATGCAACTGTTAAAGATACAGGAGCCCTGTCCTCCTTTTCATATGGTCACCCTAATATCACTCAACTTTCCTTGCTGAGGCTGCAATGACTGCAGTAATTTTGTCAACAGAGAGGAAGGGAGGCATCTTTCCCTTTCCATTTCCCCCTTCTTGGCATCTGGAATATTGCTATGACATGTATAATTCCCCCCCTCCAGGATGCTTGATGTCTATAGTAAGAATGTGAGGCCTCCTGGGAAAATCACATTCAAGTCCCTGGTGGTATTCCAGAAAGGAGAAATAGACTCCCATCCCCAACACCATAGCTGATGTAGCAGCCAGCTAAGGGGCCCTGATATTTCACATAGAGTTTGGGGGTCCACCAGAGTGCTTGGAAGGAGAGATGCTGTTACACAAGCAATGCTACTACTGGGTCAGAATTGGGCTTTTAATTAACCAAGCTGGGTTTTTTTTGGTTTATATGATGATGATTATTGGGGTGGGGAGAAGGAAAAGTTGGTTTGTCCAACCCAATTCTGAATAGGCCAGCCCAATTGCGGTTCACCGGTCACAAATCCCAAAGTTCTGGAAGACATTTGTCTATTGTGGTCAGTACGAAGATTCCACATGGCGGTGAGAAAATTTATATTTTCTTTTTTACCCAGAATGCTCTGGAACTATGTTATGGCAGGGCATTTTATGATAACTCCCTCCCCACAACACAGGCAATTGTGCTAAGAGAAAAAAAGATAGACTGTTGCATCACTTTAGCCACCTATGGTAATCCTCCCCTCCCCCAACCGTTTAGCATACGAAGCTGCCTTATACCAATCCAGATGGCTTATAACTCAATAGCTGCAAGTCTCCAGGGTTTTAGGCGAAAATATTTCCTGCCCTATCTGGACATACCAAGGATTGGACCTGGAACCTTTTTAATGCACTGAGCTATAGCCCTTCTCTACTTCACAATAAGGTCCCCCAAATTTTGCTCCCAACCCGTTTCAAAACAAATGGAGGATGTGAAAGTGCCATATGAAGAACTTTCTGCTCAGCACCCAAAAAAATGCTATGTGTGTCTTTGCCCATAGATATATTCAGAACCTTTGGGGGAAAGTAGTCTATTGTTCAATCCCATCCACTGTAAAAGCAAACTGATGCATGAATATACATTGGCTCCTTATGGATTAGTCCATCTGCCTTCCGAAATAGGAAAAAGAGATAGACCAGGAGCAGCAGCTGCTCACACAAGGGCAAAAGAGACTGAAAGAGGGCAGAGGCCTCACCCAGAAAGCGGGTGAGCTTTGAATCAGAATAATGCAAGAATATGAGGTTATCTCCTGTGGTCAGTACATTGAGAAAAAGCAGAAGGAACAATTGGAATGACAGCATATGCAATAGGGCTCTCTCGAATAAAAAGACACAAAGCATACAGACAGCTGTGCATGTGCTTATTGGCAAGTTAAGTCTGTAGTTCATTGATATCGCTAGAGCAGCTGCCCCCAATTTCACATCCTCCAGATGTGTGAGTCAATCGCTCACACATGCCCAACCTGCTTGGCATGTAGAGTGCAGCAGGTTGCTCAAAAGGGCTAATCAATGCACGTTGATGGCACCAATTTTTAAGATTTGGCACCTTCACTCTTTATGTAATGACGTTTTTCCTCATGAAGTTAGGCTCATTGTCCTTTACAGAAATGTTGTTTGTGTCATTGCACTGAATGGCTTGTGACTTCATTTTAAGAACCAGACCTATTTTTGTAAAAGCTTAGCCTGCTCAGAGCTTCCACTGATTCCAATGAGAGTAAGCACACAGTCTGAACAAACATAATCTGCCGATGCCTTGAGATGAAAAAGTAAAAGAAAAGAAATTGTTAAGGTGGATCTTTCAATACATTTCTCTTTTAATACATTGTTTCCAAGATTTACATACCACTCTATATCTAAAAAGATTCCTGAGTGAGGCCAGAAAAAGAGTCACGATACAGGGTTAAAATGTTTAAAAACCAATCTCAATAAAACTATGGCTGGTCAGTCAGGGAAGGCTTACTTAAATAAAATGTCTTCAGCTGCAAACAATATTGGTGCTTGCCTGACATCGACAGGCAGGGCATCCCACAGAGAGGGAGCCAGTACAGCAATAGGAACACATTGCAAGTAAGATACCATGTCAACTACTTGTAATGTGTTCCTATTGCTGAACTCCAGCTTTGATACCTGTCTTTAAGATGGTCATTAGCACGTGAAGTCATCTTTTGTTGAAAGAATAAGAGATAGTAAGTAGAACCTTTGTTTCCAGCAAGTACTAGAATCCAGGTTCATCCCATGAAGCTGATTGGTGGGAGATCCAAGACAAATAAAAGGCAGTACTTCTTCACTCGTGCATAGTTAAATGGGGGTGGATAAATTCCTGGAGGTAAAAGCTATCAATGGTTACTAGCCCTGATAGTTGTGTGCTATCTCCAGTATTCGAGGCAGTAAGCTTGTGTGCACCAGTTGCTGGGGAACATGGGTGGGAGGGTGCTGTTGCACCGTGTCCTGCTTGTTCATCTTATTATTATTATTATTATTTATTTATATAGCACCATCAATGTACATGGTGCTGTACAGATTACACAGTAAATAGCAAGACCCTGCCGCATAGGCTTACAATCTAATAAAGTTGTAGTAAACAATAAGGAGGGAAAGAGAATGCAAACAGGCACAGGGAAGTGTAAACAGGCACTGGGTAGGGTGAAGCTAAACAGTATAGAGTCAGAACAAACTCAATATTTAAAAGCTATAGGGAACAGAAAAGTTTTTAGCTGAGTTTTAAAAGCTGTGATTGAGTTTGTAGTTCTCAAGTGTTCTGGAAGAGCGTTCCAGGCGTAAGGGGCAGCAGAAGAAAAAGGACGAAGCTGGTTGGCCACTGTGTGAACAGAGTGCTGGACTAGATGGACCCTTGGTCTGATCCAGCATGGAACTTCTTATGTTCTTATCCTGAAGTACCCTCTTTTGTTATATGGAATGAAAGGCCAGCTCAGTCTTTTTCCCATAGCAAATAGCACCATTTCCATTGCCTATGAGCAGTGTCTGGTTCCTCAAAGTTGTGATGTCACTGCCTTTTTCTGAACTGTAAGAGAACCCTCAGGTTTGGCCAGGGCCCCTTCCCCCTCTTCCCATGCCGCTGAAATCATAGAATCATAGAATAGTAGAGTTGGAAGGGGCCTATAAGGCCATTGAATCCAACCCCCTGCTCAATGCAGGAATCACAAGGTGCCTTACCCCCCAGGGGATGCAGTGCTACACTGCTGCTGAAATCAATGAGGCAGGATTTACACTACTGCTTTATAACAGTATTGACAACTGTTGGGGCCCATGATACATTTCATATACCATTTTTAAACTGCTTTCAAAGTGTTATATCCTGTTTGGTGTAGATCTAGCCTGAGTCTCTCTTCCCAGAGGAAAGGCTCCATGCTGAAATCACTTGAAGGAAGGGCTCCTTCCTGCTGAAATCAAGTCCAAGTCAAGTTTTTTGTAATTAGCAACCAGCCATTATACAGTTTCACATAGATATGTTACATTCATTCATCCCCTTTGACTTTGTGTGCAAGAACAGGGCCAGCACAAGAAATTTAGCAGTTCTAAAACACTTGGCAGTAAAACACACTGATACCCATGCACACGCCCCTCACAGCTAATTGGGTATTTGCTGAGCCCAGAACTCACAGTGAACAGCAACGACCTCACAAAGGGGAGGGGTGAACATCATGTGCCCCGTCAGTGGCGACTACAATACAATCCTGCAATAAACAGCTGGTATAGACTCCCCCTTGGTCCACTACATTGGGTGAAGTCCCACACAAGCAGGCATGATTCATAATCTAACTGGATTAAAGTTCCAAAACTTGGCAGTTTGCAAATTATGAGCTTCAATTGCTAGTCTGTAAACATCGGAGTAATATGATAAATGAAGGTTGCTGTGAGGTAATGCCAGAAACCCTGGGGTTCCTTACAATCCTCACTTCAGTTTTACTTAAATGACACAGGAAGGAACTGCACTGCAACACTTCCTGTAGCACAAAGATAAGCTTTAGGGAGAAATCGAAATTCTCCAACAGATTTGTTTCAATGAATGTGATATCAGAGCTAGATTTCCATTATAATAAAAAAGGAAAAGGAAATTGATTTGGTCTGTCTGTCAGCGGCACAGTGCCAAGGCCATGAAACCTAGACGTCTGCAACTTGGCATGCATCCTAAAGGGACCCTAGGGCTGTACACATTGGGTATATTTTATTTTTAAAATGCATTAATTTTAATTCATTTCAATGTGTCTATGCAGTTGAAGCAAGCAGTAACATATTCAGTCATTAGGGGCAGACTTCCCTAATCAGTACATAGCTTTGTAGTAATACAATTTCAACCAGGGAAAATTAGTAGGCTGAGAAGCAGAGTTTTATGGCTTCTCCCTCCCCACTATTATGGGACAGCCCCGTTCAGGGAAGTGAAGTTGATAGACCCTTCCCTCAGAGGGATATAAGGGTATACCATGGCAGGAGTCATACTATGGTTGCAAATGGTCATGGCATCACTCAGATGGAGTGGCCACGATGTATCCAGTTCTGACAGCTGTGTAAGCTTGCTTGAAGTATGCTTTATCAAGCTAAGGGCTATTCCAGCCTGTGTGAAACTGGGCCGGTTCACTAGTCTCTCTGGATGAGTTCAGAGAACACACTAATCAACGGTTGTTTCCCATTCTGTTCCTATTAAAAAAAAAAAACACACCAGTTGATCAGCATATCGTCCGAACTCAGCCATTCTCTCTCTCTCTAAAACACTAAGGTAATGCATGGCACACAGCAATGCATGGCAGGCTGGAGGTTCCAACCTATGAGAAGAACTTTGGACACTGGAGATTCCAAGCTATGAGAAGAACTTTGTCACCACTGGATATATGAACACAGCTGGGAGTGGGGGGAACAGTGGCATTGAAACATATCATTGCTGAAACAGTTCACGCAGAAGCCTCAGGTAAGTCACTGTGGGTTGGTGAACAAGGAGGCAGTTGCTGGGAATGAATGGGAGGAAAGGCTGGGAAGGGGGAGTCCAATGGACTTCTGGTTGGACTCATACCCAGCTTTTCCAGACACCTGCAGAAAAGCTGGAAAAGTATGATACTGAGAAATAAATTACTAGCGCACAGATGGTCTATTCAAGCCAAGCTAGTATATTAGTAATTTGACAGCCTGCAATTTTAACTTTTGTAAACCATCCAGAGAGCTTCAGCTATGGGGCAGTATATATAAATTTAATAAATAAATGAATTTTAGGAGGAAGGCCTGATTTGTTAAAGGTATGGAAAGTTTTGTCATTTTATGTATTTTATATTTACTGTTGTTCCCTGCTTTGATCAAAATGGAGAGGCAGTTAAGAAATAAATTTCTTCTTATTATTATTGTTATTATTAACTTAAACAAAATAAGGATCACACTTTTTGGATGCAATTGACATAAATTACAACACAAAGAGAATGCTTTTTTTCATTCCAGGCTCATCTGTTAGAGAAGATTGTAGAAAAGCTGACAAAGTTTTCTGCAATACTTTGTTGTTTAGTTTGGTTCTGGCTCATTTTATAATTGTACTAAAAGTCCTTTTTGTTAAAGGTGGATTTCATGCCAGGTTAAATGGCAGAAGACTCAAATACTGTGCTCAAAATGGAGGATACACTAGGCAAGCATCTTTTGGGGACCTGGAGAAGCTGAAATTTCATAGATAACCTAGAAAATAATGGAGTCACTTTGTTTTCTGAACTCTTGCAGGAACTGTTAAGATCAGACAGATAGCTGCCTCAAATGTGGATGTGCAAGAACCCTGACCATGATTTGTTTTGCATACATATTGGCTTCATTGGAATTCATGCTCTCTTTATTTTAATTAACCTGCTGCCTTTTTTCTACTCAAGTAGCAGTCAAAGGAAGGCTGTGTCCAGGCTGAATTTTCCCTTATCTGATCACTCCCTAGCTAATAGACACAAAGGATTAGCTAAAACAATATATCTTTGCAGCCAATCTGTTACAGCCAAATCCTAAGGGCATATCTGCACCAGCTGTTGTCCTAGATCATACTAGAACAGCTGGTACAGTCCTCTCTCAGAGTTTTCTAAGTTGGGCTCCAATTCTGGATTTTGTCCCATGATAACCAGAACCTCATTAAAAACGGATGAGAAGTTGCCTGGGAGGTTCATCTCAATATTTGACAAACACAGTGAGGGGCATTATCTTCCTCAGGCTTGCTGTTCAAAAATGTATTTCTTTAAAAGATGTTTATGCCCCTGTTGATATAAAATTTTACAGCAGCATACAAATTAAATATAATATACACAGTATCAATAATAAGGGGAAACAAAGCAAGTTACCAATCAACAATAACAACAGAACACAGCAGCAATATCTGAAGAAAGAAAGAAACTAGCATACAGTACACAGCAACTGATGGCAGCCAAGTCTCAAACATTTTCTTGAAGAGGCAAGATTTTACCAATTTAGTTTCCAAAGCTCACATGTGTAAAAATGCACAAATTCCCTCACAGCACACAAATTCCTCCCAAATGCTCATTTTCATGCTTTAGCCTATGGAAGAAATGTGCATTTTGGCTGTTTTTTTTTTTAAAAATGTGTATTTTTCTACAACCAAATTTGCACAAAATTCTCGAAGGTTAGGAAAAAGCTCTGCAAGTCTGTGAACTCTGCCCGACAGGGGAAAAGCCGCTCCACTGCTGAATCCATAGGTCAGATTCATAAAAATCCAAAGTAATTTGGGTCCATTGCACTTTTCTCCGACATCCCTACCTTTGAGTAGAAATATCTGTGAGTAAACACTCCAATTGTTTTAAGTACCAAACCTAGTGGACCAGCTTGTGAGTAATTGCGCCTTTCAGGCAGAAACACGGTGTCAGTGTTAAGTCACAGGCAACTGTCAGAGAGGAGCCAGGAACTAAGAGTAGTCCCAGGAAGTCAGAAGCCAGGTGCCAGAGCCAAGGACCACACACCACAGCTAGGGAAATCACTGCTGCTAAGGCCAAGTCTCAGCCCAGACAGGAAGCCCTTCATAGTAGGGCTGTGCACCACCTCGGGTCCAAATCTGGATTGGCCACTGATTGGGCCAAAGTGCTCCAGAGTGGATCAGACTGAGACCAAAGCACCTCAGGCTGCTTTGGCCCGATCCGGGGAGATGGTGAGCTCCTGCCCTGGCCTGTCCATGGGACTTACCAGCAGCTGACTGCCCTTGATGAGAGCCACCCTTTTTGAGGAAGATGGCAGCTCTGTCATTTTCTAGATCTAATGTTCAAACTTTGGCGGACGTAATATGATGAAAAACAGGGCTAATTCAAAAGCTCCGAATCTGCCTCCAAAGCAGAATGCCAGGGGTAGGGGTCCCAGCACACAGCCCTTCCTGCACATAGCCCTTTCATACTTCATAGCCCTTCCTGTCTAAGCAGGCCCATTGGATGTCCTGGATGTAACGGGTCAGTCCAGAGCATGACAATACTTCACTGCCCTGTAAGATAGTCCAAACGGCACTGCTAGTGACTTGGAAAAAAAGGCTGCTTCACCCAGAACTAATCTCGGTGGTTTATGGGTACTACCTTGAGTTCTGAGAATGATGGGAATTGTAGCATAGTGCCAAGTATTAGCTTTTAAAGCAGGAAATGGGAAAATGTCATCATTTTCAAGTTAATTGAAGGAATTTCCAAACATGAACTTTTTTTCTTTGAAATTTAACTCTTACAAGATTGAAAAGACCAGGACCTTTTTAAGGCCCTGAATGATGCAGAACTGCCAGTACATTTGAGCCCTTATCGTTCTTTCACTTTTCAGCGTGTACTGTTTATCTATGTTGATCTGGTTTGGGCCTCTCCATGTGTGAGGCCCAAAACAATTGCCCCAGGGACTAGGTAAGATCTTAGATACAGAAAAGAATAAACATTTATTTGAAGACCTTTTGTGGGAGTTGATCTCAGACTGCTTTCTATAAACTGTATATTCCTGTATGTTTAATTATTTGGGGTCTGAGTGTAAACAATATAAGGCTGACACAATATCTGGCTCCTCGTTTTCAGGCTGTTGTTAATTCAAATTAATGACACAGATAAATCAAATAACTGCATTGACAGCAATGTGGCAGTGGTGAAGGCAACATGATAATAGTTATTCCATTGAGAGATTGGATTTTTCTCAGAAAAGAAAATAACACTGGTGAAGAACATACTATCATATTTCAAACAATGATTATGAAAGTCTGGGAGAAAGAAAGAAAAGTTCTGGTACTTGAAATCCCCAATCTCTTTGGTAAATTACCATAAACCACTGGTCTTCAACCGGTGGGTTGTGACCCAAAAGTGGGTCACAAGATTATTTCAGATGGGTCAAAGCTGTTGCCACCATGTTGGGCAACTGTAAAAGTGGGTTCCATGTTGCAGATTGGGAGTCCGAGGTGGGTCTTGGGTCAGGACCAGTTGAAGACCAGTGCCATAAACAGTATTCTGTGGCAAGGAATAGTTAGCAACTTTGAAGTATGGGAGTTGTAGTGTGTGTATGTGTGGAGGGACTCATGCAGCATGGAGTTACCAAAGCGAAAGCTATGGCATGGAATTCTCTGCTTATGTGGACTTACTCTTGGATTTAATAGGCCCTGCCCATGTAGCACAGAGATCCAAACTAAGGTTCTAGGTTGAATGAAGGCTCCATGTGTGGGGGCCTTTGCTAGAATGCTTGCCTTTGATTACCTGGGAAGGATGACCCCAGGAATCATTCCAGTTCCTTGTGCTGTTTGCAGAAATTTGTGTCCTTGATTGCCTAGGAAGGTTGACCCCAGGAATCATTCAGGAGACTGACTTTTGCCCTTGATTGCTTGGGAAGGAAGAACCCAGGAATTCTGAGCCCCTTCCCCTGTATTTTGAGCCAGAGAGATCTCAACCGGGAAACCCATTGTATGAGTCTCTGACATGGTTGTAATTATATGATTTCTGAAGAGTGTAACCCTTAAGTGTTTCCTGCAATGAAGAAATCTCACTGATTTAAGGCTCCTGTGTCAATTTGCCAATGTGTGTGAGCTGGAAGAATCAGATACAGGAATTGGATCAAAACTGGAAGAAGAGGGTCCATAGGAAGGAGCTGTAGCTCAGTCATAGAGAGTGCACGTTTTGCATGTAGAAGGTCCCAAATTCAATCCCCAACCTTTCCAGTTAGGGCTTGAAAAGAATTTTGCCCGCAACTAGGGTTGCACGAATATCAGTCTGGATCCACGAGGGCAGCAGACACACACACACCATGTTCACCCCTCACTGACCCAGTGAGATGCATCCAGGTGCGATTGCAGACCCACACCTGAGCACTTGTGAGTTCCCTGCAAGCAACTCAGGTGTGGGTCCACCCTAGCTTTTGGGATTGTGCCTTCCCCCCCTGCTGCATTAATGCCATTAAGACAGCGGGGAGAGGGGAATGTGCACTTTCTGAAAGCTCTGGAAAGCACACATTTCCCTCCACTGTGTCACTGGTGGCCACTATTAATGCAGTAGGCCAACTCCTACATCTAATGAAAATAATGTTGTCCTTTCAGACACCCAAAATCATCTAACTGAGCTGGCCCCCTTACTCTACCCATTGTTAGGGCCAGCCCTGAGACAGTTTTGTGTCCTTGAGAATATCCCCCGCCCTACATGCAAAGATTAGAAAAATGCTAACCCAACAAAATTCTGTGATTTGTTTAATAAAAATGCATTTTTGATGTACAATGTTATAAATTATTTTCAGAAAAGATTGCAAGGAGATATTACTTGGTGGGGGGTGGGGTTCAGTCTCCACAAGTTAGGGAAGCAGGAATGAAAGAAATTATGATATAATAAGGGAATTAACAGAATTGATACATTTATTGATTAACCTAAAAATATGTAATGACACTCTGTCAAAGATTGATGGCCTTCTGATGGAAATGTGATCTGAATGCAAGACAAATGCAGGACAAAATGGGAGAACTATTTCCAAACTCCTGTATCAAAGAAGAACTGGCGATTATAACTGTGCACTCAGATATTTACTCTAAAGTAATTCCCAATAAGTCTAATGGGGCATACTCCCAGGAAAGTGTGCATAGATTGCAGGCAAAATGTTGCAATCAAGGAAAACATCTCTAGAGTTATATTTCAGTTATAATACACACCTATACGTACTAAAGGATAGCTTCTAGATTCTGAAGATGCCAAACAGATGAAGCCAATCTTGTTCATATATTGTGAGAATGTAAAATTATAACTATTGGATAGCAGTTACTAGACCCTTCCAAAAAATAGAAACCAATAGATTTGCAATTACATCTGAGTGGCTCTTTTAAATGATACAACAGGCTGTGTCAGAAAGAAAAATAGGGACACAGGGCGAAATATGCTATCAGCAGCAAAAATGCTTATTGCTAAACATTGAAAAATAGAAATAAACCCTCTTGGGAGAAAATTGCTTCAAAATGTTTGGCATGTCATATATCTGTGTAAAATTACTAAAATATCACATCTGAGTTTGGCTATATAAAATACCTTTCTAGCATTTATCGAAAGATAAGTTTACTGGAACTGTATAAACATAACAGGGAGATTTGCATGGTATAGAAGGCAGAGCATTGGACTAATAATTGGGGAGACCTAGAAAGAAATCCTAAATCTTAAAGCTGACTGTGGGACTTTGGCCAGTCATCATCTGGCAAAAAGGCCTATCCAGTGGAATTTTAGAATGTTTTAAAGATGTTTTAATGTTTAAAGATGTTTTAATCATGTATGGTATGTTTTTAATCAATTTTAATGTGTATTTGATATCATGTTTTTATACTGTTTGTTTTATACTGTGAATGGTTTTAGTTTTTGTGAACCGCCCAGGGAGCTTCAGCTGTTGGGAGGTATAAAAATGCAATAAATAAATAAACAATCAACTTCAAACCTATTTCAGAGGGTTGTTTTGATGCTAAACAAAGCATGGGAGGAAACCACCTACCTTGGAAGATGGGGAGGATAAAAATGAAATGGTTATAGCATTGTCAGTTTATGAGTGAATTTTATTATACTTCAACAAGGTGCTTGAACTTAAAATAAGCAGGAAATAAGTTCTCTAAATGTTGTCCTGTAATGGGGTCATGTATTTTAAAAATCTAAGGAACAAAGAAGATGAGCAATGCAATGTTTATCAGTTTTCAGTGACCACCAAAGTGTTAGTCCCAGACATATTCCCATGCAATTCAAAACAAAATACTACAAAGTCCATAATTCAATGAAAAGCAGCAAATCTCAGTTAATTTAAAAAGATTAAAAATGAAGCAGAACTTGGAGCCATGCATTAGATGATCGGGGCAGTAAAGTGTAGCCCTTCAGAAGTTGTTGGGCTGCTACTCCCATAACTCCTCACCATTGGCTACTCTAACTAGGCCTGATTGGAGTTGTAGTCCAACATTGGAACAATTTGATTTTAAACATTTTAAATTATTATTATTATTATTATTATTATTATTATTATTATTATCATCCCTTTAATTGTTTACCACTTGAATATTTTACTATATGCAGAGGGATATATAAATCCTGTAAATAAACAATAAATAAGCAGCACCTTTCCCATCTCTGCATTAGACCAAAGCTAATAGATATGGCACATAAAAATGTAAATGGGACTGTTGTCGCTGTGGCTTCTAAAAAATAAAACTGACAGTTCCTGTGCTGGAAGGTTTTTCCTGAATGAATAATGTCTTATTTAACACACAGTCCTGGTTGCGAACTGTTTATGCTCAATGCTCCAGCATTTTAGTGACAATCCACTCAGTCATTTGCTATTGAACTGCAAGAGATGCAGAGGAGTCCAAGACCAGTTTAATAGCTCAAGATTTGGACACAGGGCTTCAAAGATTTCTTTCCCCATTGAATCCATTACTTTGAGCTTCAATTATTCATTCTCTGAGTGGCACTTCCTCCATTTTTTTCCTTTCAAGGCTACTTTTTGGCAATTGTTTGTACACAGATGCTCAAATGAATGTTCAAGGTTATATTTCAAGGCATGGTTCCTGGCATGGTCAAAGCAGGGCTTGTGATGCAGCCAGCTTGCTGAAACTAAGCCAGTCTGGGTTTGGTCAGTACCTGGATCAGGAGTGGGCAACATCTGTGGGTCTGGGAGCCTGCTTCTTGCCTGGAACATGCTGGGGGGTCACACCCCTGCAGTGCTGCTGAATTTATCTCCCTAGATAGAAGGCCACCTGGGTAACCTAGGTGTACTGCCTTGAGTTCCATGATGAAAGAAATATATAGATGTAGTAAATATTGTTGTTGGGTGTTTTTCTTTTTCTTTTTGCCTCTTTAGGTATGATTCTCCACCACCACCCCACCACAGTTAATCCACAAAAAAGTATGCTTGAAAACAATTTATCAGTGGCTAGTATCATGATGGCAATATATTACTTCCAGTATCAGAAGCAGTATGCCTCTCGATACCAGTTGCTAAGCAGTATGAGCAGGAAGGTGCTATTACACTCATGTCTTCCTTGTAGATTTTCCAAAGCCATCTGGTTGGCCTCTGCTGGAACAAAATACTGGACTAGGTAAGACTTTAGTCAGATCCAGCATGGGTCTTCTTATGTTATTACCATGGTCTGGCAGACTCATGCCTCAGTGTTTATTTACGCTTCAGCAAGACAGTGGAGTTGTATAAGATGTTGAGTATAACTCTTATAATAAAGGATGAAGAAGTAATAGATTGTGGCCAAACCACTACGTACTGTTGGATCAAACTTGTGCAAGGACTTCAGATTCAAATTAAAGCATCTATAAAAGGACATACACATAATTCCTGAATTTGATGGCAAATCCATTATGAACATGTTTTCCACTAGCTTCTGTTCTTTATTCCAACAGAGACCTTTTACTTTATAGAAACATTTAAGACCTGGCCCTCGACTAGTCCTTCTATGAATGGAAGAGCTCCTTTCATTTATGGGAGGGATAGTTATCTAGACCTTCTTTACCTGAGTGATTTATTGCATGCCCATCATTGGCCACTCATGCAGAAGCCTACAGGTAAGTAGGTCCTGGCATAAAAGATTTTTTCACTACAGACAGCCACACTGTCTGTACACTACACACTTTTCACTACAGACAGCCCACACTGTGGGCATATGATGTTGGGGGCGGGGCCAAGAATGTGTCCCTGCTTTCCATTAATCATTGCCCCTTCGTAGGAGTAATCAATAAAGAGGATGAGAGAGGAAGCACTACATACAAGATCCTGAAGGATGTTCCAGACATCACAGATAGGAAAAAAGAATATGAGAGAGGCCTATAAGAGAGCAGGAGACATTAACGCAAATTGTTTATGTCTTTATGTGGTGAGGAGGTTTGTCTTAGTAATGAACTGTAGATCCCCATGTCTTTTAAATTTGTCTTAATGAATTTGGTTTATTATTGTTTTATCAAGTTTAATTTATTATTGTAAGCTGCCCTGGGCACCATTTTTCTTGGTAGAAAGATGTGGGTACATATCAAATAAATAAATAACAAAGAAACATATTTACTTGGAAGTTTGGGCCAACCAAGTCACAATGCCAAATTGGCATGTCAAGTATGGATTGCTGAACTTTGGCATGTGGTGAATGGAGTATGCAGAGGCCAAAGTACACTTGTTGCTAAATGTGTGATTCATTTTTAAACATTGCGAAGCAAGTGGGGGACCACCCTGATTAGGTTCGGGAGCATAGTGTATAGGGGCTGGGAGCAGTGAACCTGCCTATCCTGCACTTTGGTCCTGATAAAAACGGCCTCTTACCAAAGCTGCTATTTCGCATGGAAGGAAAGGTGTATCCTCTTGTTCTGAGGAGTTACTCCTGATTTTTATTGGGAGGTGGTGGGAGGGTGGGAAGGGGTCATTCCTGCTAGTTAATGCGTTTTGAAGATTCATGCAACTGAAAATGACATGTTTAGTAGTACATGTGGTTTGTCCCTAAGCTATTTCCAAAAATGTGCTTAGGCAGGTATATAATAAATTAATTCATACAGTAGAATTTGATCTTGCCTATAAAGCCTCATGCAACAAACTGGTTAATTTAAAGTGACCTTCTGCTCATTTTAAATATTTCTCTTTATCTTAAAAAATAGTCTTGTGTGTATTATATATTTGCTTCTATGAATTAAATCAGATGTATTTTTGTAGTGTGCTCCCCCACTCCTTTGGGAGAATTTTGCTTTAATCTTCCCCCACTGTGTGTCCAGGTTTGCTTTCTGCAACCCCCACCCCCAAAACCGCCTTTCAAAAAAATCCTATTCTGAGTACTGATTGAGTACTAGGAGGAGGGCTTTCTCTGCTGTGGCACCCCGGCTGTGGAATGAGCTCCCCAGAGAGGTCCGCCTGGTGCCTGCACTGTACTCCTTTCATCGCCAACTGAAGATCTTTTTATTCTCTCAGTATTTTAACACTTAATTTTAACTTAAATTTAAATTTTACTGTTCTAACTCTGTATTTTAATCTTATACTAATTTTGCTGCGTGGTTTTATCCTGGTTGTGCTTTTTATACTGTATTTTGCATTTGTGTTTTTAACCTGTTGGTTGTTTTATTATGGTTTTAATTTTTGTGAACCGCCCAGAGAGCTTCGGCTATTGGGCAGTATAAAAATCTAATAAATAAATAAATAAATAAATAAATAAATAAATCTGTTCCATCAAACAGAACATGTCGATTCTAGAAAACACACCCACATGGCACTGGCAAATGTTCAGCTTGTCCATTTTGCTATTTGATGTGCATTTGTTAATTAACCAGTTTTACCACCTTGGATTTTGCCTGCAGGGCGCACCTCAAGAGAGAATAACGCCGACAGGTTTGCAAGTCGGTTAGCATGATAGACAATATGGGAAGGTTTGCAATACTTCTTCAGATATTCCAAAGCACATCATGACTAATGTCCAGTAGATGGAAGACCCAGAAAGTTCATTCCAGGTCAACCGTCTAGGCACTTTTGTCTATCAGAACCATTAATACAACACTCACATAATTACCACCCACCAATAGATTAGCCTGAACTACTCATTATGAACAGAGGGAAAGAATAGTTTACAAGAATAGTATCCTGGAGTTATTTCCTGTTGCAAATATCCCATGTTAAACTTAAACAGAAAAAGGCAAACAGTTCTGCTGTTTCCAATTTCCACCAATGACTGCAAAAAAGAAAAAGACAAACTGAAACAAATGTAGCAGAAAATTTCCTGTCACTGAAGACATTCAGGTACCCCGATCTGTCAGTCTTATAAATATGGGTAATTAGTCTTTTAAAGTTTTTAGCTATATTATTTCCTCCATCCTAGAGAAAATTCTGTCCTAAATTTATCATGGATAAGAAAATATAATGTGCCCTAAGCCCTTTGGAATTTTCTCTGCTTGCTCACAAACCTGATCACTGGTGCACCCACAAATACAATTCTTCATCCTGACACGTCCACTTGTCCATAGGTAATGAGATGGGGGAGGACATGGGATCACAAAGAGCAACTATTACACTGTCACAGATCACAAGGTAACAGTGGCTCATACAACGCCAACCAGTTTCAAGCTGTGCAAGTGCTGCTATAGCAGCAGCCCTTTGCAACTTATCCATGGGCTGAGGTTATATTTAGGAATGTACAATAATAATATATAACAATAATATATTTATTTGTTACCCACCTCTCCCTCTGGATCGAGGTGGGGTACAATACAAGAATTTTGGTTGAGTTCATAAATCATCCAAACATATCTCAGTCACAACCCTGAATGAGAATGTGTGTATATTTGTTCCCCCACTCCCAAAAAAGTCTGCACATTCCCAAATTTCTGATCAAATTAAAAATGCATTTGGTGGGGGATAAATGTACATTTTAAAATGTGCAAATATGCATTTTCACACTTTAGCTAATGGAGGAATTGTGTACATTTTTGAAAAATGCAGCCCAAAATGCACTTTCTCCATTTGAAATGTGTACTTCCTCCTTTTGAAGGAATTGAAAAATAGATTGCAAACGAAAACTGGAGTGAGCTGAACCAAGCTTCGAACTAAAGTTTGGAAGATTTTGACAAACTTGAACGTGCCTGGTTCTGTCATCCCTAACTACACTTAGATCAGTAAGTGAATTTTTAAGCATTTAAACTCAAGCACTTAGATTAATCTAGTGTGACTATGACTCAGCCCTGACTGATTCCACCCTTCTCCTGTTAGGCTACTGTCTTGAAATATTGCCATAGACTTCCTGTGCACAGCTAGAGAGAAACGTAAGGGAATGTCATCAGTGCCACTACAAAGACAAATTGGTTTAAGTCTCACACTTTCCTTAAAGGAACAGTACTTGCTATTTGTGCCCAGGTTAAGAACATCCAGTGGCAAAATCTTAGCATATTCACAAAACGGTTTCTCCTATGTTCCTTGTGACAACTGTATTAGTGTACAACCAGCGAAGGTTTGTATAGTAAAAGATATACAAAAGGAAGTTTATATAGTCTTCATTCTGGCAGGGTTTATTGAATCTTATAGCACACTAAAACTCTGATTCGCTCCTTCAATGTGTAAACAAATCAGAAGGGAAAGGAAAGGAACCTCTCGTGCAAGCACTGAGTCATTAATGACTCTTGGAGGGACGCCAGCTTTCACTGACGTTTTCTTGGCAGGCCTTATAGCGGGGTGGTTTGCCGTTGCCTTCCCCAGCCGTGATTACCTTTTCCCCAGCTAACTGGGTACTCATTTTACCGACCTCGGGAGGATGGAAGGCTGAGTCGACCTGAGCCGGCTGCCTGAAACCAGCTTCCACTGGGATCGAACTCAGGCCGTGGGGAGAGTTTCAGCTGCAGAAACTGCTGCTTTACCGCTCTGCGCCACACGAGGCTCATTAAACAAATCAGAAGTTTGTACAAATTCTAGGGATGGATGAATCTGTTTTGGATTATACAACAATTGAAATTTTCAAAGGACAAGTTCATTACATCCCATTTCTGCATCAGTCTGCTAAAAAAATTGATAAAAATTCTGCAGAAAAAATCATATACGTTTTGTGTGCATTTTGTCTAATGTCTACTTTTTGTACAAATTTCTCCCAATGTCTATGTTTTTTTAAAATGCATTTCTTATAATTGTATTCAGATGTGAACAAAACAAAACTCTCCTCTAATAAATTCAGTGGAGTGAGTGGGTGGGACTTCAAGGCAATTGATCATATTGACAGGTCCATAAAAAGACAGAATGTGAGACTGGCGAGTATGAAATAAATTGTTTTAATGCAAGTTTTAGTGTTCAAATTTCAGGAAAAGTACTGCTAAAACTAATGACAATTCCTTACTAAAAACATTTTCTAACTGGCTATCTGTGGGGGTCACATTACAAGCACAAAGTGAAATATGTTTGAATATATCTTTCCCCTTTATAAAATATACATTTGTAATAAGCAGCAAAATAGCACAACTAGATTTGTATGTAAGTGTTCATTTCAGAATTCAGTGGGTTGGAAGACACTTGAACTTCAGCCTCCTTGCTTCCTACATACAGGAGGCACATGATAATCCCACCCCCGAAAAGTATTGCCTGTCACATTTTATTATTCCAATATTGAAAGGCAGATAAGTATCCCACTTAAAAGAGTCAGTGCTTAATCTGTAATCACTTCAAAGACCTTTCTAATGACTTGGCTCAAACTCATCTCCCTTCAGTTTAACTGCAGCTTTGATGTTCTTGGTAATCTTCATCTCACCCTCTGTTCATAAAAATATAATCACACATGACTTAGAAAATGACAAGTCCTGTTGATGTAGAATATGTCAAATAAGTAGTTTCAAACTGACAGTTGAACATATTAAAAGGTTAAAATAGAATATGTAGTTGAATTCTTAGCTGTCAAATGCTAACATCCATGGATAGGACAACATTGCTGGTTACTGTAAACAGAAGCTTTTGCTCAGTAACTACTCCAGGAAATCAGGCAAGATACAGAACTTCAGGTAGCTTCAATGAGAAGGAAAACTTTCAGAGAATGATTCAAATTCAGCCTGATTGGCCAGTTACTCCTAAATTAACTTCCTGAATCAGATCTGGTCATATAGTTACTAGTTGCCCAACCTTGACTTACCTTGCTACCAACTATTGCCTGTATTGCATATTGTCTCCATGGCAACTGGCCCTTGACTGGTAATTCTGTGTTCTTTAAACTGCATCCATCAACTGGGCCTCCTAAACGTAATTGTTAGATCATTATGCAACTATAGGTCTTCCTCATAACTAGATTTTTATATTGGCTGAGTTTGGGTCTTTCAAGCATAATAAATACTGTATGAAAATTCAAAGCATGGGTCAAAAAGCTTTATGCAGGTTGGCTTTAATGTTTCACACATTTCAAAATTAGCAGAATACACAGGATTGGAGGCACCAGTAGTTAACAATTTGTACATATATAATTTATAGTTATTACGATTAGGAAACTGTACAGTGAGAAATAAAAGGAGGTATAAAGGCTTTTTGGCCATGACAAATCAGAATGGTTGCAATATTGTAGTAAAGAGGAATAATAGGACAGCAATTGACAAATAGTGTAACAGGAAAGACTTACTCCACTTGGAGTAGATGTGGTTTATCAAATGCATCCCTGGCACAAGCTCTCCTGCTGCCTGAGGTGACAGAGCACACATGCCACCACTGCATCATGGCCCCATCCCCTCTCCCTTATTGTGTCACACCTCATTGACCCTTGCCACCACCACCACATCACACTTCTCTTCCCCTTCCTGCCACATCATGCTCCAGCTCCTTCCCCTTCCCACCCATCATGCACACCTTCCCTTTCCCACACCACACCTGACCTCCTTATCACCACCACTTTGCACACCCTTCCTCTTCCCCTGCCCTTTAGAACCATGAGCCATGTAGTCCGAGGAAGCAGCCTCTTCAGACTTTTCTGAGAACTTAAATTAACTATCTTCTTTCTGGTAGGGGTTCTCTGTACTGGGATACATACAAGACTTCTTTCAAGACTTTTCCTTCAGTCTCCACTTCTGGTCCAGAAATTGTTGCTGCCTCAGTTCACGTCGTCCCGTTGACACTCTAGTCACAACTCTTTCCTGAGGGTTGCCACAGAAAATTTCCTCTCCTCCCTTGCAGATCTTTCTAAGCTCTTGACTCAAGTGATCTCAGCCTCTGCTTGTGGTCTTCCCTTAGCCTTGACAGCTGTTAAGATTTCTTTAAACTTCTTTCACTCGATGCACTTCTGGAGTCCCTTTTGAGTCTCTTCTGGCTTCTTCTCCCACTGTTTTCTGTCTTGTTCCTCTTAGCTCTGACTGCTGGACCTCTCTATATATACACATTCCAGTGAGGACCTTTCAGCCAATCAGTTCTTTAGTGGATAGCATTCCACCCATCTACCTATTAGACTTTAACAAAGAGCCAATACACAAAGACAGAATGTCCCCTATCTATCCAATCATAACTAACCAGTTTTGATTCCACTCCTATACAGATGAGGCAGATAACAATTTCCTCCACATATACAGATAAGGAAGGAATCTCTCTTCATATACCCAACTTTCTGTTTAGAAAATCCTACGAAATGGTTATTTTGACTGACAGCCTGACCTTTAAACATTGTTATGCTTCTCTGGTCCAAGTCACCAGTAAAAGATACAGCTTTTCTCACTTTACAGTTAACCCCTTCACTTAGCTGTTGTTGTTTCAAAATAAAATTCATGGACACATCTTAACATTTCCCTCAGGTCATAGCAGTTCTTTCGTATACTCTAAAATATTTCTTATTACTGTAAAATTGGATGAAGAAAGAAAATACCGTACAAGTAGAATTCTACTCATGCTTCTCTCATTCCAAGCCATAGTAATTTGTCTTAGTTAAATTAAAACATGGGAATATGCAAATTGTAAGCAAAATTCCCATGACTTCAAAATGGACCGGATCTTGTGTCCAAAGGGTTCGCTAAGGGTATTAAATTAATATGTTTATCAGCACAATCCTATAAAGTTTAAAGAGGCTTACTCTTAGAAAAGTGACTACAGGAGCACAGCATAAATATTTTAAAAGTAATATTTTTATTTCCTATAAAAACTCACTGCAGGGAAAACTGTTGTTTTACAACTACAGAAATTAGAATAGTTTCTCTGAGTAGGAGAGTCATATCTACCTCATGTGGCCACTTACAACTAGGACAATTGGTCTACATGAAGCAAATCTGCCTCCCTAACCAATTAAACAGAGTTGTAATTTTAGTGGCAGATTCTCTATTTATTTCTCAACACCTGCGTATGACCTGTCAAATATGCATTGCAGTTTTAAAACCTGCTTGCTCTTCCAGTTTATCCCCCTGATAATTTGTTCTTCTTGGGGATGAAAGATTTCCACAGTTAAGGAAGGCAATGAAGAGAAAAATAAGTGTGCTCTCTCCTTTTCATACCTGGTCTCAGAACTGAGCCAATTCTTCTGCCTGATAACTCCTGCCTAGTAACATTTTATGCATTCAATTAAACATTTCCATTAGAAAAAAAAAACAGCCCTCCAAATAACAGAACAAATTAAAGAACTATGTAATCTGTTAATTACTCTAAAAAGTTAGCCAAGAGAAACACTAGGAAATGACTATAGAGCTAAGGAATGAGTAGAGTTTATTTGTTTATTACATTTACATCCCCCTTTCCTCCCTAGGAGGTGAAACCAGTCAACATGGTCACACACAGATTGAGAGAGAGACAGAGAGAGAGAGAGAGAGAGTGAGCCAAATTCAGCTAGTGAGCTTTGTGGCTGAATGGAGATTTGAGTCTGGGCCTCCCTTGCCAACCCTGACCACAACTGACATGGAGACCTGTCCCTTTAAAAATTCTGGCACAATGAGAGAAGACATTGTAGTTTCTATGCTTTCCAACCTATTCTTTTGCTCATCCCCCCTTCTTCCACCCTCCCCTGCTAGTAGCAAGCTGGAGTTCACAGTAAGGAAATTAGTATAGTGGGTAAAGGAATGGAAATAGTGGGAGGTACCTCTTCTGTGTCCTCTTCTTCATCTTTAGAAGACCAGTAGTATAAACATGACAGAACACTGCAGGAAGATTTGTGCTCATCACGGCTGGATCACAATGGCAAAGATAGATGGCAAAGCTGGGGGAAAATACCCTCAGGCTTTATCCGATGTGTCTTTGTAGAAGGGCACGGCAAAGATAATGCCCAATGGGCTGTGCTCACCCTATACACTTCCACATGTAGGCAGCCCACAGGAGGAAAAGTCACTTTACTATGGAAGAGCTCTTGAGAATGAGCATCATGTTGCCTTGATTCACTCCGTTAGTTTTATCATCCTGATATTTCTCGGACAGACAGGGAGAGGGGGAGGGAGGGAGGGAGAGAGCTAGTAAGACGTCCATGAAGTGAACATGAGAGAAGCTCCTGTTCAGGGGTGTGGAACATCTCTGAGCCCAATGGCCAAATTCCATTTCAGACACACACTCGGGGGTGGGGTGGGGCTGTAGTCAAGTGTTGGTTGGGTCTTGAAGCAAAAGGGGTGGAGGCAAAAAATACCAGCATATTTTAGTTTAAATTTCTTACTGCCAAGTTAAGCCCTAGGAGAGAACTTCACAAAAGATGGTAAAGCAACAAATGATCAGTGGTCAGGGAAAGGGGTGGGGCCAGGGCAAGGGATCATGGCCATCTGGAGAACCCTAGAGGGGTACCCCAGGAGAGCTGAGTTTGGCCCCTAGGCCTGAGGTTCTACACCCATGCTCTAGTCTATACTAGAGTCCCAAACCCTGCAGGACTTAAAAAGAGGGCCTTTTATGCTGTGGCACCCTAGTTGTGGAATGAGATCCCTAGAATGGCTCACCTAGTGCCTACATTGTGCTCTTTCTGGCACCAGGTGAAGACCTTTCTATTTTCCCAGGCATTTTAGCCCTGTTGCTTTAAATCTACTATTGTATCTTTGCATTGCTGCTGGGTTTTATTCTGGTTGTACTTTTATACTGTAGTTTTAAGCTTTTGTATTTTACGTTGTATTTTATGCTGTATTTTGTGGTTTAAATTTTTGTGAACTGCCTAGAGAGCTTTGGCTATTGGGTGGTATACAAAGGTAATAAATAAATAAATAAATAAATAAATAAATAAATAAATAAATGCAGAGCATCACAATGTAGGGGGCTATTAGTTGGGGAATTTACATTATATACACCTACGGCATGTCCAAGAACACATGTCCCCCAAGTCACAGAAGAGAGAGGGGCAATGCAGAGCTCCATATGTGTCGACAAACCGCATGACCACAACATGATAATACATGTCTCTGGACAGTTTCATTTCAACTACTTCTTGTTCTAAACTTTTGACTTCTTGAAATCACAAGCATGCCACACAATTACCACAGCAAACCTTACACCATCTTTTTGAAGGTGCTACATTCCTGAGTGCAGTGGGATCAATTAAGGATTCAAAAACAACCTACCCCAAGTATAAACAAGTTGGGCAAATTAAGCACCCTGTAGAAGAAAATTTAATAATTCGGAAACAAAAGGGAAGGTTCCTAAGGAATAACATGCTAAGGTGCTTAAGGGAGGGGAGTTGTACTGCTCTATGCTATCACATTATTATTATTATTATTATTATTATTATTATTATTATTATTATTATTTATTTATTTATATAGCACCATCAATGTACATGGTGCTGTACAGAGTAAAACAGTAAATAGCAAGACCCTGCCGCATATGGCTTTTAAGACAAACCTATGAAATGAATGTAGCTCATCATCAGAGAGATTTCACTCTGGGCTCACATTTCTTTATATTTTCAGAATTAGGCCTGAGCCTGAAAGGAAAGGCTTACGGTTCTTGTTGTCGATTGGCACAGACCCTACATGAAAACTAAGAATACTTCAAGTATCTGGTTTTCAACCCTCAATGTGCAAACTGCACCTTTTCTATTGTAGATAAGTGTCCCAAGCAGCTGCTTCCATCCTGCAGGAAGGCAGAGATGTCTGGAGAAATAAAGGAACAGATTTTGCACTTTGAGAAAGGAGCTTCTTGTAAGACTTCTGCTCCTGTGGGAGTTAATGGTTGAAACTAAAAAAAAAAAAAAAGCTTTGATGGGCACCATGTTATCAAGACATTCTAGAATGCAATTTGCAAATGGAACAGGACAATAGACATTGAGTTGGATCCAGGATCTGCCTTCCATTGGTGGAACAGCTCTGCTCACAGAAAGAGCCTCCTCAGTTTTGGGGATCCCCCTTATCCCCCCCCCCATTGCTCACCCCATTCAGCAGAGTCCATCTTTGTAGCATTTTCTGGGGCTGCTGAGGTGAGAAAGTCTACTTCTGCCAACCCAGATGCATGCACCTAACCAATGAAGGCTGGTGGCTCTGATGTCAGTGGAGTGGTGAAATCACTCCAGGTTTCAGTCAGAACCAGTCAGAACTGTAAAGGAGCTATCCAAGGTGTGAAGTATCTTGGCTAGCTCCTTTAGAGTTCTGACTGAAACCCGGAATGGATTCACTGCTCCACTGGCATTGGGACTACTGCATCGGGACTACTGCACCTAACCCTGAATCCAATCCACTCATAGAGTCTCTGGCATATTTCCTTTCTCTTCCTAACGTCACCCATCATGATCCACATCATTTCCAGCAAAGACTGAGGCCAAGGCTAGACCAGGCCTATATCCCAGGATTGTCCTGGGATCATCCCTGTGCTTCCAAATGACACACAGGGGATCCTGGGAGCAGGCAGGAACGACCTCTCCATTTGCCTGGGATAATCCTTAGGTCTAGCTAAGGCCTCCGTAAGTGGAGCTTGCTCAACATGTATTGTTTTCCTTGACTAGAAACTATGTTCCATCTGATTATTCATCCTGAAACTGTAGTTTTCAGATGATTTCAATGTCTTGTGATTTGTGAAAGCAGTTTCACAAAAATCTGAGTTGCTGTTGGCAATACTTGTAGCAATGCACAATCCAACTAGACCTGTCTCTCAGAATACATGTGAGACCATTTTCCAGGCCAGAGTGATTTATAAAGAGCTGTGTTAGACAAGCTAAAATACTCTCTTCTGTCACCAAGCATAGCATCACAAGCTAGTCTCCTTAATGGGAAGAGCTCTGTAAACTATGAGAAAGAGAGTGCACTGGACTTTTAGCAAATTGAAAGATGTTATTATAGTTTTCACAACAGCAGAACTGAGGAAACATATCTGCAGCGTTTTTAAAACCTCACAAAATTGCAAAACAAAAGTGCCTAGCATTGGGGTGGGTGGGTGGAATCACATTCTGCTCTTTGGCATAGGAAAACATGCTTATTCACATGCCAATATGAGGGTAATACCTTTCTGGTTTGGGGCAAAATCCAGGCCCTTTAGATTCTACATGGCCCAGTTCAGATTGATGGATCATACACTGAAAATTTAGGCACAATCCTATGCATGTTTAGACAGAAAAAAAGTCCCACAGTTTCCAACATCCCTCCAGTCAGACATGCTGGGAATTGTAGGAGTTTTTTTAAAAATGTATAAACATGCATAGGATTTCACCCATAGGAGCATAGGAAGCTACGTTATCTCAGTTCTATATAGTCCAGTATTGTTTCTGAAGGAGCTATATAGCCCAGTACCTTGTCAAGGGTCTTGGGAAAGGTCTTTCCTACTATTTAAATTCTTTAGGTGAATCTTCTTCAACCTGATGCCCTCCAGGGCCAGATCTATACCAGGCAGGATATTGCACTATGAAAGCACTATAAAAACAGTATATGGTATGTGTCATGGGCCCCAACAGTTGTCAGTGCACTTCAATGCCACTATAAAGCTGTAGTGTGGGTCTTGCCTTTTATATACCGCTTTCATACTGCTTTCATAGTGCTATATCCTGCTTGGTGTAGATCTGGCCTAGATGTGTTGGACTACAACTCTGAGCATGCTGGCTGGGGGATGCTGGGAGTTGTAGTCCAACATATCTGGAGAGCACCAGGGGCCAGATCCACACCTTGTTTCAAATAATTATGATCCCATCATGGTACCGCTTTACCCCTCTTACACATTTATACCTTGTAGGACACACAGTGACATTTTTTGCAGTATTTTGGATAATGCGGAGTAAAAAACAGGAAATAACACCATGAAAGCATTATATGGAATGTGTAATGTGCTCCAACAGTTATCAGTGTGCTTCAATGCTGCTCTAAAGCAGTACTGTAAATCTAGCTCAGGTCAGACACTGACCTGGGCTAGACACTGCTTTAGATGGAGATGCTAGGCAGAACCCTTGACTTTTCTCAAATAAAAATTGTGCTGTTGTCTTTCTCCCAACCATCTTCCAGTGTTCTTGGTTATCCCAGCTGCACACACACACATACACACTTTCTTTAGCTGACACATTTGACATACTTCCCATAATTACCAGGAACCATTTCATGAAAATAAAATGAGTCACAAGGCTCCAAGTCAATGCAATGAAAACATAACGATCTATGAATTCTATTAAAATACAGAGTCACCTGTGAAAGCTGAACCACAAATGAAGTCACTGATCATTACTCTGCTTACAGAAGTTCAGAAACAGAGAATCTCAGGACCCATTTACATGTTACAGCCAATTTCAGTCATTCCTAATAGCAGCAAAGATGACTTGGTCAGCCACCTTAGACCACCTGAGAACCTTCCTCAGGGCCTTTGGTGGTGATATGCAAAAACAGAGTCTTCATGCAACAATGAAGCTGCCTGAGACGGATTCAGGCATTGCTCTCTCTAGCTCGATATTGTGTTATATTATTATCATCATCATCATCATCTCTATACCACCCCATAGCCAGAGCTCACTGGGTGGTTTACAACAATTCATTAAAAATACTATCTGCTGTATAGATAGTCTACTCTAATTTAGGGGTTTCAGGCAAGAGTCTTTTCCAACATGTCTGGATATGCCAGGGATATAACCTGGGCTATTCTGCATTTAAAGTAAGTAGTTCCACCCAAATGGTTGGTTATTGCACCTGAACATTTTGGCACATGCTAACAGATACAACATAGAGCCCTCTTTAAAAAGACCCAAGGCAACTTACAACAAAAATATTTAAAAGACACAAAATATAAAACAGCTAAAAACAATGTTCATTAAAACACCAAAACATGGTAAGATAACTAAAACTTTGGAAGAAACATATCCAAAAACAATGGATGCATAACAAGGCCATCATATGCCTCCAAATGACTGGGAGTAGAGGGAAGTTTTGACTTTGCAGTGAAAAGTTGTCAATGTTGGTGCCAGACAGACTTCACTGGGGAAAGCATTCCATAATTGGGGCGGGGGCACCACTGAGAAGGCCCTCTCCCTTGCTACCATCCTCTGAATCTCCATCAGAGCTTGATCATGATGTATGGGTAAGTTCATACTGGGAAAGGTGCTCCATCAGGTATTACAGACCTGAGCCATATAAAGTTTTATAGGTCAAAACTACCATCTTGAATTGGGCTCAGACCCACACAGGCAGCGAGTGCAGGAAGGCCAGAACCAGTGTAATACACTCAGACCTTCTGGTTCACATTATCAGTCAGGCTGTTGCATTTCGCACAATCTGCAGTTTCCAAACCAGGGTACACGAGTAGACTGGGAGATACAGCTATATGTCTGCCTCATCCCCCTTACTGTGGGGCACCCCTCTTTCAGGGGGATGGAGTGGAACCTCCCTTAAGGGGCACACCTGACAGGGATCATGCCGAAGGGTGCCAGCAGGCATGAATTCACTCAGATGGGTTGTGCACAGTATGTTCAGCTCTCTGAAAGCTGTGTAGGTTTGCTTCACTGTAAAAAACTATGTGCTATTTATTAGCCTGCTGGATAGATATATATGCCAGCTCCCTCCCCACCTGCTGTAGGGCTGCCCCCCACCTCAGCAGAATGGAATGGAAAGTCCTGTCCCCCAGGGGGCTTTGGGTGCATCATGGCAAGAACTATGCCTAGGGGTGCTAAAAGACCTGCCTTCACTCAGACAGGGCAGGCACTGTGTTCAACCCTGACAGGTGTACATTTGCTTGCAGGCTTCGCTGTACTGTGTGAAGCCAGGTCTGTTTGCTTGCAAATAAATAAGATCAACACATAAACATAGTTTAAGGGGCACATTTCTTCAGGTCGTACATTTTTGAGGCCTGATGAACATCTGTGAATAAATGCTTCGAATTGGAATTACTTCCACTATCCCCATAATGTAAGCCAACAAGCCAGGGAGATTTAGCTCAGCAGCAGAGCACACGTTTTGTCTGCAGAATGTTCCATGTCCAACCCTCGCATCTTCAGTTAAAAGGATCAGCATACAGGTGATGGAAATGCTCTTTCTCTAAAATCCTGGCAAGCTGCTGCCAGTCAACATAGACAATATACAGGATCATAGTATTATCACACTAACAATCAGCAAAGTATAGTTGACCCTTTTGTCTTCACAACCTGAACTGTTTCCAGAAATGTTTGAGAAGAGAACTCAAACTTTCCCCAACACTGACTTTTCCTTTCTGTGAACATGACCTCATCATATCCATCCATATACACACCGCTTTTCCCAACAGCCATCTGAGTGTTCATGCACTCAACCAATGCCAGTATGTCTTCCATTACTCATGCACTAGTCATTTTTAAACATTTCAAGCTATTTAATTACTAGTAAGAGTCTCTTGGGCTTCTCAGGGAAAAATGCACAATGAATTTGGAAAATGCTGCCAACCATGTGATAGATCACCTAGCTTCAGGCCTGCTTCCCACAAAAAGGAGATAAGGTGATTAATTAATTTCTGGAATACACTTTGGTTCAGGACCATGCCCTTCCCTCTCCAATCAAAGGATGGCTGGGAAGTATCCAAGGAAGGAGAGGATCTGAATCCTGGAACAGCCCAGGAGGCATTTACCGAAGTGGCTACCCAGACACCTGCAAAGGAGCTCCAGAAGCTCCAGTGGATGGCATCCCATGTTCCTGGGGGGGAAAAAAGCTTTGCCCCTCCTCTCAGCCATGGTCGACTCTTCCCAGAACTACCTGCAATTCAGGAAGACCCTCCTCCTTCATGCTGCAAGCCCAGGCCCAATAGGAGGCCATTCAGTCTTGCTGGAATGCATGCCTACATAAGCAGCCATAAATTTTCAAGCAGTCTTCTTACAGACACCACGGGTTCAGACACCCTCTCATGACAGGGTTATTTAAAATATCCGTCAGCTCTAATGCCCTGCTAGAGTGGGGTGGGCAACCTGTGGCCTTCCTGATGTTTTGGCCTACAACTTCTTACATCCCTCACCATTGGCTATGCTGGCTAGGGCTGATGGGAGTTGTAGGCTAAAAAAAAATATCTAGAGGGCCAAAAGTTGTCCACGGCTCTGCTAGAGCAACATCACAAGTTTGCTCCTTGTCAGGGAGTCTTGTATCCATCCTGCAGGACTTAAATCCAGCCCCTCAGTGAGCTCTCCATGGTCCTGATTCTTGTCTGCCTGGCCAAGACATCCTGTTAGTTCCAGCATGGAACAGGAGACTGAACCCTCTGAATGGAGGTGTGTGGGGTGTGTGGGTCACAATGTAATATTCCTGTACAGAGTAAAAATAAATTTAAAAATCTAGTGCAACTGGCCATTATCTGGTCTTCTTCCTCACATGCTATTTTAATGTGTTTTAATGCTTTTCTGTGACAGAGCATTTTATTCTTGTGAACCCAAATTTTTCAGTCTAAAATGGTACAAGCCAGACACAGGTTAGTCACCTCATCTGTCAATTGTGAGAACCAGTTCAAAAATTCTGAATTGTTTTCAGGGCTTCAGTCCAGAACAATCACAAACAAACTGATAAATGATGGTGTGTGTGTGTGTGTGTGTGTGTGTGTGTGTGTGTGTGTGTGTGTGTTAAAACTACTTCAAATCCAAATTAAGGTGAGATAATTTATTCTTTGCTTTAAAAACATTTACATGAAACAGACAATCTCTACAAAGCACTCATCCTGAGCACTACCGATGGAGCTCACTGATGGCGATAAGCATCTTAGCATTGCATCTTTACCTTCAGAAAGTAGAGATATTGTGAAAGGTTTTTACAAAGAGGATGGGTTTTATCAAATCTACCAGAGTAGTTTGCAGTTGTTTCATGTTCTTATTGGAGAGGTGAATATTCATTCAGCCAATGCACATTTTTAAAAAAGAGAGGATTAGCATTCTGCTAACTACTCATCATCTTCACAAAATGTGCCTAGCTTCTATGCATTATTTTACAATGCTAAACCTTTTAATGACCAACGTTCTCTGTGTGCCTTCTGTAAAGACATTTCTCTGTGCAGAGGCAGGCAGTATGCAAAGGTCCATTATTCATTTGCATGATAATGAACTAAACGTTGTGCTAGCTGAGAAAGAAGTTAGTTATAAACCAAAGTCAGATTTTGTTGCTTAAAGGATACAAGGTATTCAAAAGGCTGCTCTGCACTTATATCTGGTCCTGCTTTCATTTCAACCTCTGTGTTATTTACACATCTAGGGGGGTTCTGAGTCTGGCAGATTTTTATTGCCCCAATCTTAATGTTATCTTGTTGATCTTTTGCCTGAACTAAAATTAAGTTTTTTAAATGTAGATGTTGGCATGGATCAGCAGTCCACACACACAAAGATGCTGAGGCATCACTTATGGCAGGGGTGAGCCGCCTGCAGCCCCATGCTGCTGAATTCATGCACACACATACCCCCGCCCCCTGCAAAACTGATCTTTGGACTTCCTCCTTTTAGTTGTTGAGGAGATAATTTCAAAACAATAACTAAATGCTACATATTTTAGAACAGGGGTAGATAACCCAGTGTCCTCCAGGTATTTTGGAGTACAACTCCCATAATCCCTGACCATTGGCAAAGCTGGTTGGTGCTGATGGATGTTGTAGTCCAACATATCTGGAGGACACCAAGTTGGGGAAGGTTATTCTCAGTATTTCTTCATTATTATTATTATTATTATTATTATTATTATTATTATTATTATTATTATTCTACATTTCCATACTGCCCAATAGCCAAAGCTCTCTTGGGAAGAATATGAGATTAAAACCTTAAAAATACAAAATAAACCATAATATAAAAACATTTACAAAAACAATTTAAAACACTTAATAACAATTCCAAATAACAAATCTTATCATATATGCTGTCAATTGTTTGGGAGTAGAGAAAAGTCTTAACCTGGCACTGAAAGTATGGCACTGTTGGTACTAGTCGGACTCATGGGCGGGGGGGAAGGAGGTACCATGAAAAAGTCCCCCTCCCTTGTCGCTGTCCTCCAAACTTCCCTCAGAGGAGCCAACATGACTCACAACATGACCAAAAACAATAATCACCAACAGATCATTTTTTTTAAAAAAAAAAAAATACAACCACAGACAACTGGAGGGCCAACTGCTGATCATATCCTGTTTCTTGGTGGGATCTTAGCTCAAGATATAATTATCTTTTAAATGTATGTCAGAATCATTTCTTCCCCCTACTGTTATGCTTTCTCTGGTGACCTTCTCCTCCATCCTCTGGTATACATATTTTTGTGGAGTCCCCAGTAGCTTTGGTGAGCAAACCTATGGGCCTGTTCAGACAGCACGCTAAGCCATAGTTAGGCTGCTCACTCTACACTACAAATGTCTGGTGAGTGTGTTTAAACTGCAGTTATGTAGCCACCAAGGTTAGGAATGGTTCACACGACACGCTAAGCCGTAATGTTTAGCTCCAAATGCTTAACCACTGTGGCTTAGTGTGACGTCTGAACAGGGTCAGTTTCTTTCATTTCCTTTTAATATGAACTCAAACGAAACTGCCTGGATACTGTTTCCTTCAAATCCAATGAATTTGTCATATCAGTGTCCAACATAACACTGGAAGAAACTAGCTAGAGTAAAATGAAAGCCTCTGTACACATATCAATCAGTTTTCAGTGTATGTGGCAGCTTGCAAGTTTGTAGCTGTTCTGAATACAATTTAAAGAATCTTTGTGCAAGAAGTTTGGATAAATGATTCATAGGTGTGATCAAAGTGTTGTACACCTATTGGAATGCAAATCATAGATGAAGGATCTCACTTTAGGGATAGAAGGGATTAATTTTCACTGAAGAGGCTTGGAACATGATAGCGGGAGTCACGATCATGTTTTTATACTGTGTTTTATACTTTGAATGGTTTTAGGTTTTGTGAACCGCCCGGGGAGCTTTGGCTGTTGGGTGATGTAAAAATGTAATAAATAATTTAATTTTTTTAAAAAAATACTGAATTTATTTATTTATTTATTACATTTATATACCGCCCCACAGCTGAAGGTCTCTGGGCGGTTCGCAAAAGTTAAAACAGTAAACATTAAAAAGTATACAAAATTTAAAAACAGAAGCATAAAAACAACAGTATAAAAACAAGAGTATCCATTTAAAAACAACAGTTCTGGGGTCCATTAAAAAACAAACTTAGCGTTGTTAAATGCTGCTAAATGCCTGGGATAGCAGAGGGATTGCCTTGCTCTGCATAGCAGTGGCTAGGAGGTCAACAGACATGTATGCAGTTTTGCAATGCGCTTTGCAGAATGGCAGCAATCACATCCCCATACTTATTTTTAAGTCAGATCTCAATGTGGCACAACGTTTTGCATACATTCATAGTTAGTGACCACAGAATTCTCAGCATAGACATGTACAATACATGCAAATGCAGACACACCATATCTCATGATGGAAAAAGTTGGGAGGCCCAGGGACCATTTTCAGTCCCCAGACCAACTGTGGGCTGCACTCTGCGGGGTGCTGCGCAAAGCTGCAAGGGGTTACAAGAAATACATTGTGTAATGTTATTTATTTATTTATTTCATTTATATACCACCCCATAGCCGAAGTTCTCTGGGCGGTTTACAAAGATTAAAAGACTGGACATTAAAAATCAATATACAAATTTAAAACCATAAAAATATAAAAACAGCTAACATTTTAAACAATTTTTAAACTCTTAGCCATGCCAAGACAGTTAACAACATATTCTGTTAAATGCCTGGGAGCAAAGAAAAGACTTGACTTGGCACCGAAAAGATAAAAATGTTGGCGCCAGACAGCCGTCATTAGGGAGATCGTTCCATAATTGGGGGGCCACCACAGAGAAGGCCCTCTCCCTTGTTGCTGTCCTCCAAGCTTCCCTCAGAGTAGGCACCCGGTGGAGGACCTTAAAAGTTGAGCGTAGTGTACGGGTAGGTTCATGTTGGGAAAGGTGTTCCACCAGGTATTCTGGTCTCAAGCCATGCAAGGCTTTATAGGTTAAAACCAGGAAATGTACAGGCAGCCAATGCAAGCTGGCCAGAACTGGTCTTGTATGTTCGAACCTTCTGGTCCCCGTTACCAATCTGGCCGCTGCATTTTGCACAAGCTGCAGCTTCTGAACCGTCTTCAAAGGCAGCCCCACGTTATTGCACAAACAATAACAAAAAAGATAATGACTCACACTTTTTTCTTATTAAGAGTAAAATCTTATTGTGAGTCCAAGATCACTCTCATGTACGCAGACTGAAGTTGTTGTTCTTCAAGCAAGGTATCATATTGTGAATGCAGCGCAAAAACAACTGACACTGGGGATTCATGCAAAAGAACAGCAAGTAAGTTTTGTGTCTTCTCCACAAATCCCGTTTGTAAATCTGTACTGATTAAATGCTCATTGGAGAAATATTTCTGCAATGTCCCAGACCTGCCAGTAACCTCAACTTTGTTACATGCTATACAGGTAGGCTAGTCATTCATGAATGTCAAGGGATTTATGCATTCATATCTCTTTTCTTCAAGAGCCAGTGGTGGCGCAGGAAATTAAACTGGGAACCCTCTAATCTCATGAAAGCTCTTTCCAAGTCACTGGGGGATGGCACTCATGAATTTTTCATGGCGACTCCATGGTGGAGTTGTCAATCAAAGATCAGCTGAGACCCTTTCCCAAGAAAGCTTGCCACAACGATGCACGTAAGCCGATCAGACAGTTCTCTCCACATCTAGAAAGTGAGTAATGGAAGCAAGCTTGTGCTAGAGAAGGGACAGTGCCGCTTTATAGTGGGTTGTGTTCTGTAATGACTATCTGTGATGAGGGTCATTTTGATTCTCAGTTCTTTTGGGTACCATTTTGTAGAAACTTCAGCATGATACTGCCCTGCCCACCCCAGAGAGAGAGAGAGAGAGAGAGAGAGAGAGAGAATTACTGATGGCACAGATAATTGAAATCCTTACCTGCTTGTCTTGTAATCAAGCTGCCTTTGGAAACAATGTATTCTTTTTATACAGCACAATTCACTCCAAAAGCTGTATCTTCTTCCAGAATGTACCCTTCATTTCACCCATTTTGCACTCCTTAAAGACTGGATTGGGGGGAAAAGATTTTCAATACCTCCCAGGTTTTAAATCACAACAGTACCCATCATTCTTGGTACTGATATGCTTTGTTGTTTATTCGTTCAGTCATTTCTGACTCTTCGTGACTTCATGGACCAGCCCACGCCAGAGCTTTCTGTCGGCCGTTGCCACCCCCAGCTTCCCCAAGGTCAAGTCTGCCACCTCCAGAATATCATCCATCCATCTTGCCCTTGGTCGGCCCCTCTTCCTTTTGCCTTCCACTTTCCCTAGCACCAGCCTCTTCTCCAGGGTATCCTGTCTTCTCATTATGTGGCCAAAGTACTTCAGTTTTGCCTTTAATACCATTCCCTCAAGTGAGCAGTCTGGCTTTATTTCCTAGAGTATGGACTGGTTTGATCTCCAATCTGATATACACATACCTGGGAATAAATCCCATTGAACACAGTAGGACTTAATTTTGACTAATCATGCATAGAATTGTGCTGTAAGTCTTTTTTTAAAAAAATAAAGAAATATTTAACGTGTCTATTGTATGAAAACAGTTTTCAGAACGGAAATTGTAAGTACAGTCTTTGCTGGATTCAGATATCTAAAGTGTGTTAATCTTACAGTTTAACCCCAATGGAGATATTATTGTTAAAGGGTACCTCATTAATGTAAGAAAATCCTTGTTAATGTGTAGCTACTTAACATTTTTAATCAAAATTATCATAGAGTGCTTATTATCATTCATGTAGCAGTTTATTCAAATACTTTATCAACATATCTTGCTTGGTACTTCTGTTTCCATCAGGTTAATATTTTTAAATGTTATTGTCAACATGGTTTATAACCTGATCCCATGAGCTGAAGTTTTGAGCCAGGAGCTCTTTATGTCTCCTGGAACGTGATCTGACTTCAGTGCCGGTTCTATTGCAGCTATTCCTGTATCAGTGGCCCCATCCAGCTCCTGTACAGGTCAGATATGCCACACAAAGGCCTTTTTATGATGGGCCCCAGTATATGGTAGAAGGTAGATCATTGCTGGTCAAGAACTTCAGCAGGAGTACTTTCCCAATTGACTAGGCCCACAAGTACAAGTGCCTACAAACACAGGACTTTGGCTTCTATTTTTACTGTACATTTAGATTGCAATTTAAGCTGCCCAAATTTGAAACATTGAGATAACAACTGTCAATCAGTAAATAACTGATGTTTATTTGGGGACTAGTTTCAGAAAGGCAGGGCATACATATAAAGATTGTGCTTGAAAAGTTTCATAATCCTATGTAAAGGCTTCTGTTGCAATCTTAGCTGAGTTTCTGCCTTTTCCCACTGGTGCTTTCTTCCTGCAGCTTCAGACTTGTCCTTTTGTTCCAGCATCTGCTCTGCAGCTGAACCAAGCCCTTCCTGGCTGCCTCCTTGCCCTACTCAAACAACATGCAGAAATGTCTCCATGCTCCTGGCAGAACCTGACTTCTTGAAAGGCATCTGGATCTACCCACGAGTGTTCCTTTGTCTCAGTTGCCATAGAAATGCTATCCAGGGTTCCCGCTGCTCCTCCTGGACAAATGAAGAGCAATGGCTGATTGAGGCCATAGCTAGATCATCTTTGTTCAGGGTTCTCCCATGATTGCTCCTTTACCATGCCTGGCTCATTGCAGACTCTATACTCCCTAAAAATGAATGAGCTGATGGGGAGTGATCCAAGGCATTATTTAATGCACTAAAATGCTGCTTAAATTGATGAGTCTTGTGCTTTTTTATTTTATGTATGAACTATGGTTAGTTTATGTTGAATGTCAAGAATTCCATTTCTTTTTGTGTTCTAATGATCTGTAAGCTCCCATTTTGAAAAGGTTGGGGGTGCACAGAGTGGGTAAAACACGTGTGTCTGTGTGTGTGTGTGTGTGTGTGATCTTGGGATATGTCTAGCCCAAGGTCAAAAGAAGACCCAATTAATTGGACTGAGTGATTTCAGCAGTATTCCTGTGGGAACTCTTACCTCCATTTAGGGGCCTGAGAAAACTAGTTAGCCATCCTCTGGCTAACAGGAATCATCTTACAGTTGCCAGGGGCTTGAGCATGTACAGTAACTAGGAGTGTAACGGCTATGTATGGTCTTTGTCTTGCTTTAGCCTCTAAGGGTAGGATATTCACTGCTGGCCTTGCATGGGCAACCCAGGGCCACTGATGGTGGTGATTGTCCAGTTAGCCGCAGCAGCAGCACATGGGCACCTTCTATCACTGGCAGCCACAATGAAGAGCTTCTGGGGGCAAGCACTGAAATTAGCGGAAATGCTCATTTCTGGAAGGGACATGACCTGCCCCTTCCAGAAACAAGCATTTCTGCCTATTTCAGTGCTTGCCCCTGGAAGTGCTACATCACAGCTGCCAACAGTAGGGGGCACAGGCAAAGTCACACACCCACACAATGCCACCAATGGCCCTGAGCTGCCCGCAAAAGGCCCTCACTGGATACTACCCCAAGTATCTCCATTTGGGTCATATAGTATTGGAAGATCCATGCTTAGTTACATATAGGCAAGTTTAGGTAGCTTTGTTATTTTTGAATTATTGTTTCCAAACGTTACTCTGGTTCCTGTGTGTCTTTCATTCCCTTCCTACATAGTACCCCTTATAGCTAGTTATCTGTGTGCTTCATTCAAAATTACCTCAGTACTAAATCCAGTGCCTTCCTCTTGTTTAATGCTACTGTTAACAATTTTAGGCCTACGCTTTAGAAATAGTGGGTGCTGATTTAGGACACTATTTCATAAGCCTTAAGGGTGTCTTGTAAGGTCTGAGAGCCCCCTGGCTCAGGCTGGGTTGGATATAAGGGGTGGAGGCAGCAACCTTTGACCTTGACTACACCAGGCAACCCCCTTTCTCCCTTCACAGTGAAGAATAAGGAAGAAAATCAACCACTAAAAGCTTTCACTGTTGAAAATCCTGGATGGTTTTGAAGATTATTTTTTTCCTGTACCAAGGGCACTACATTATGCTCCTGTGCCCTGCAACCCCAAACACACACATACACTCCGGTTTTTGTCACTTGCCAAAAATAGTTCAAAGAAGGAGTGCTCATTTATCACTATATCGCTCACTGGGATAAGTTACCAGCACTAAAATGCATCCTCACAGTAATGGACAGTAACCACTAATTACTCTAAAACGAATGTGACAGAAATATTTCAACTGAAAATACACGGTAAAGGAAAAAAATACGTTGAGTGTACTACATGTGCTGAAATTTCATGGAAGCTCAAAGTCGGACAATTTACCTGTATAATTATGACATCTACCTGCAATTTTCTAATCACTACATCTAGCAAAAATGTTAAATCTTGACTAAACAATCTACGTTAGAAAGCTTAGTGAGACATGGTGATTGTGACACAATGGGCAGTTTTGCATATCACATTAAGCCACCCTGTGAATAAGCCACCAAGAGTTGGTTATTCATACTAACTTGAAAGATGATCAGGCATCTGTAGCTTGCCATGCCTTATTCCCTGCTCCCATCCCTCCTCAGTACTCCTGATCACTTTGACATATATCCCAGGTGCCTTTGCATTATTACTTCTTGCTTCCTTGGTCCCTGCAACATGACCCTTTCGGCAATTTGTTCACTAAGGTTGCCAACTCCTGAGAGAAACTCCCCTTACCCCTATACCAGATCACCAAATGGAATTAATTTTCAGAACCCTTATCAGCACATTGAACACGTTTGCAAACTTTTTGAAGAATTGCACTCCTGCACAAGAGTGCAAGACTGCCTGTCCGATATTTACCACAGGGTACCAATATTCCCTTCTTGTCAATATCCTGGTTCATTTCATCCTACATTTTGACACTTGTCTTGCTAACAAACACCATTTTTAAAAGGCTACTTCCCTTTACATTGAAGCACATGGGCCCCCAAAGAGCCTTCTCTCCTTTAGCTGCCAGCCGCTTTCAGCTTCACCGTCCACCGCATCAGATCACATGCACAAAAAGCAATTTTCTGAGACCTTATGAATGCAGGAACACACTGACCAGTTTCTCTCCCCACCCCACCCCCGAGCACTTGCACAAGTGCCCGCTTGTCCGCTCCTTAGCCAAGCATCCCCCTGTTGTCAATATCCTATACTTTGGCACTTCCCTTGCTAGCAAAACCTTTTTTGTTTGTTTAAGGCTGCTTCACATTACACCCATCACCAAAGCACCTTCTCTCTTGCAGCTGCCAGCCACTCTCAGCAACTCCATCCTGTTACGTGATGTGCTCTCATTAGACACGTGTACAAACTTGCACACGTTCCAATGAGACTTACACCCGCTTATAAGGAATCTTTTGACATTGGCAATAGAGCGTCTCTGGCTAAGTAAGGCGATTCTTACTCAAGAAATTTATCCCACTGAAGGGGATAATGCTACAATGGAACATTTACTGAGGTTGAAACAAATACAAAGGTACAAGCTAGTTTTGGGGAAATTAGCTGAGCAAGTAGAGGCTTAGAAGCAGTTTCAAGACTGAAAAATAGACTTTTTGAGACTTAAGAGCATACACACACAGAGACAACAGGGGAAAAAGTAGAGGGAATCTTTAAAGGCAGTATACCTTTCCTTGGGCTGCAGCCCTTTCCTGTAGACCAGAACTGGGGAGCATTGCAACTCTTGGTCTTAGGTGAAGAGGAAAAGAATACAGCCACGCAAAGCACTCACTCATGGCAGCTTGCTCTCCCAAGCTGGAATCTGTAGTATGCTCTGTGTTTCTAGTTCAAGAGACAGAGAGAGCTAGCCTGCCTCTTCCCTCAAACTTGAGGGTTTTTGTATGATCTTATCTACTTGTACTTGCTAGGGAACAAAAGAGGGTGATTTGGGATGATGGATGTACTTGATGCAGCCTGGAGTTCAGCAACAGGGCTGCATTAGCATGTGTATGACCAGGTATGACTCTTGCCATCCAGCATTCATATTCTGCTTAGTTTTACCCCTACCTTTGTCTCTGGGGAATGCATTTGTCGTTTCAGAGAGTAGCATTGGGTGACAAGTCCTTGGCCTCCTGGCAATTGAGCTATGGAGTGCCGCAGGGCACCATCTTGTCCCCAATGTTATTTAACATCTATATGAAGCCGTTGGAAGCGGCCATTAGGGGATTTGGAGCTAAATGCCATCAATACGCTGATGACACGCAGCTCTATCTCCCTGTGACAACTGAATCAGGTGAGGCTGTGCAAGTCCTGGACCAGTGCCTAGACTCAGTAATGGGCTGGATGAGGGCCAATAAACTGAGACTAAATCCTGGCAAGATGGAAGCCCTGTGGGTGAGTGGTTCCCAAGTCCGGGAGACAGGCTCATTGCCTGTTCTGGATGGGGTTGCACTGCCTCTGAAAGAACAGGTTCGTAGTTTGGAGGTACTCTTAGACCCATTTCTGTCGTTGGAGGCTCAAGTAGCTGCCATGGCTCGGAGTGCCTTTTACCATCTTCGGTAGGTTCACCAACTACGGCCTCTCCTGAACAGGGATAGCTTGACCACGGTGGTACAGGCATTGGTAACCTCAAGATTGGATTACTGCAACACGCTCTATGTGGGGCTGCCCTTGAAGCTGCTCCGGAAGCTGGAGCTAGTGCAGAATGCTGCAGTTCGGCTGTTGTCTGGAGCTGCCCCTTTCCAGCATATAACTCCTCTGCTCAGGGAACTGCACTGGCTGCCTATTCGCTACCGGGCCAGGTTTAAGGTTCTTGTACTTGTGTACAAAGCCCTAAACAACTTGGGACCAGGATACCTGAGAGAGCGCCTTCTCCCTTAACAACCTGCCCGGTCACTGAGGTCATCCGAGGGCCTGCTCCTGGTGGTTCCACCTAGATCCATCCTCCGATTGGAATCCACCAGGGGAAGAGCCTTCAGCGTGGTGGCGCCCCTCCTGTGGAATTCCCTGCCTCTGGAGGTCAGACAGACTCCAACCTTGTACTCCTTTCGGCGCCTCCTGAAAACATCTTTATTCCAAGAAGCCTTTCTTTAACATGCAGCCTTGGATTTCTGTGTTGTTGTTGTTTTGCTTCTTTTTAAATTTTGTTTTAATTGTTTTATTCTGTTTTTATTTTCATTTTACCTTGTACACCGCTCCGAAATTTTTTCAATGAGGAGCGGTATATAAATATTCTAAATAAAATAAATAAAAAAATAAATTTGAAGAAGTCTATCAGGAAATGGTTACTTGACCCAGGCCTTTTGTGAATGCTCTCAGTCTGTAGGTGGGGTTTTGGGTTGTTTCAAAATGGAGTCAGTACTGCTCACAGAAGCTACCTTGTAACAATCCACTGCCCACTTCCTTCTTGTCGCTTCCCTCCACTGGTCTCCATTGCAAGCGATCACGTATACACATGAATTGCAGAGAACTCCACTCTCAGGCTCCTGGCTTCCCATGGCTGGGCCTGATTCTGCAGAATCCCCTTCAGACTCAGAACCAATGTCAGAGGCTAGAACTCCTCCCTGAAACTGAGGCGAAGCCTTCCAAGGGGGGTTATAAGTCAAACATCTGGAGGGCCACAAATTGCCCACTCCTGCTGTACCATTGTGACATCCAAAGCTCCTTGATGCCCCAACATGCCCCAGACAGGCTGCCCAAGTATGCCAGCCCTCGAGCTGCTGTACTCATTAGTCCTGCTCATGTCAATGGGAGGAAGGGATAATTCAAAGGCCAGAAATACAGGGGAGGAATGGAAAATACATCCCACTTTCTGCCTTATCCAGCAAGATCTGGCAGGGTTTAGGAAGTGGCAGCTTCTCTGACACAGAATCTTCCCCACCACACACCTGAGGATTGCTGTAAACATGTTGTTTTATTCCCATCATATCTTCTAAAATCAATCATAACATTTCCATTGACCTTGATTACACCTAGAGGGTCATGAATGCTACTGCATGATGGTAGTTAGAATTCAATACAATATTTAATTGTGAAGCATGATTGTCCCCAAGTTAAAAAAAATTATATATGGTTTATGAGAATTCCCAAACTACTCTTGCAAACTGATTGTAAGAACACAGTCCCAATTTACATTTAAGTTATCTGTATCATTACTTATTGCTAATTCAATTGTCAGCCTGAATGAGTCTTTTATTTATTTATTTATTTCATTTCATTTCATGTCTATACCGCCCAATAGCCGAAGCTCTCTGGGCGGTTCACAGAAAAACAGATTTGTACCTATTTGAGTGTTTTGCAACTCTTGCAAGGATGTTTGAAAGCTCAGAAAGACATCCCTGTTAGATAAAACTGGGATATAAAGATGAAGGCACTTCAGTAAAGATGCTATATTTACATCCACTGGATGCATGGCATATTCTTTCCTTCAGCAGCAGAAGCAGCTCCGCTTTGTCCTTATGACCTCGCTTCTTAGCTAATACAGAAGGCAATGACATTCACACAAATTCCAATTATTGATTGAAAACCACAGAGTTACCCTCCTGCAGCTACAAATGCACACATCATTATTATCTATAGCAGGGAAATATTAGAAGTCAGCAACCAAGGAGCACTACATTAAAAATGACCAGAAATCCTAAATACCAATTCTTAGATTTCTAATGTTATGTTGCAAATATTGGCTTTTGAAAGAAATTATTATTATTATTATTATTATTTATTTATATAGCACCATCGATGTACATGGTGCTGTACAGATAACACAGTAAATAGCAAGACCCTGCCGCATAGGCTTGGAGTTTGTTTGTTCTAAGAAAAAGAGGAAGCAGCTAACAAACTTGGTGAAATTAAAAATAAATAAATTACAAAGCAGTTGCTGATATGGTGAGTCAGACTGACTTTGTTTGTTTCCTTTGGATGTTTTAGCCAATGAAAACTGTAGCCCTCAGCCATACTCCTGCACAGACATTCTGTTTATAACTCATTAGGCACCCTGCAAATTTCAAACAGACAAATGAAGTGTTATTAACAAAACTCCCTGGAAGAAAAGCTCTCCTGTCACCCCGGCGGCATGACTGCTGGACAAAGAAGGAATATCTCCATAATGTTTATCCTTCTGCACAGTTCATTTCACGCTGACCTCGACCCCTCTGTTATGTCAGAGGTTATTCGCTTTTATAGGACCTTTGGTTTCCCTCATTATATGCCCGAGAAGCAAGATGGAAACAACATCAGCAAAAAGTACAGTCCTCACCCCAACTGGTGGAAAAGACAACATATTAATCAAAGCTGCATGCGATATTTGTATCTGCTTTCAACCTTGGAATTGCTTCCCTCTCTCCCTCCCTCCCTCCCTCCTTGCACCTTTTAGCGCAAAAGCTCTATTGTAAATCCACGCTGAACACATGTCAGGAAGTCTTTAGAAAAGAGGCCAACCTGTTTGGTAATACACAGTGCATAAAGTATGGAATTAACTACCGCAATATGCAGTGATGACCACAAATTTGGATAGCTTTAAAAGGGAGGTGGATAAATACCTGGAGAAGAAGGCCATCAAAGGCTACTAGTCCTGATGTCTATGTGCTACTTCCAGTATCAGACACAGTACGTCTATATACACCAGTTGCTGGGGAACATGGGTGGTAGGGTACGATTGCACCCATGTCCTGCTTGTGTATTCCTGGTCAACAGTTGTTTGGCCACTGTGTGAACAGAGTGCTGAACTAGATGGACCTTTGGTCTGATCCAGGATGGATCTTTTTATGCTACAGCTTCTCTTACTATACAGACCTGAGTACAGGAAACAGTTCTGAACATTGGCTTTATCCTCCAGGCGGAAACTGATTTCCTAAGCACTGAAACACAGAAGCCAACCCTTTTGTCTTAGGCTAGATTATTATTATTATTATTATTATTATTATTATTATTTATTATTTATTTATATAGCACCATCAATGTACATGGTGCTGTACAGAGTAAAACAGTAAATAGCAAGACCCTGCCGCATAGGCTTACATTCTAATAAAACCATAATAAAACAATAAGGAGGGGAAGAGAATGCAATCAGGCACAGGGTAGGGTAAACAGGCACTGGGTAGGGTAAAACTAACAGTATAAAGTCAGAACAAAATCAAGTTTTTAAAGCTTTAGGAAAAAGAAAAGTTTTTAGTTGAGCTTTAAAAGCTGCGGTTGAACTTGTAGTTCTCAAATGTTCTGGAAGAGCGTTCCAGGCATAAGGGGCAGCAGAAGAAAATGGACGAAGCCGGGCAAGGGAAGTAGAGACCCTTGGGCAGGCGAGAAGCATGGCATCAGAGGAGTGAAGAGCACGAGCGGGGCAATAGTGTGAGATGAGAGATGAGAGAGGAGAGATAGGAAGGAGCTAGATAGTGAAAAGCTTTGTAGGTCAACAGGAGAAGTTTATATTGGATTCTGAAGTGAATTGGAAGCTAATGAAGAGATTTCAGAAGTGGAGTAACATGGTCAGAGTGGCGAGCCAAGAAGATGATCTTAGCAGCAGAGTGGTGAACAGAAACCAACGGACTGATGTGAGAAGAAGGAAGGCCAGTGAGAAGAAGGTTGCAGTAGTCCAACCGAGAAATAACCAATGCATGAACAAGAGTCTTGGCAGAAGAGACAGACAAAAATGATCGAATCCTGGCAATATTATACAGGAAAAAACGACAGGATTTAGCGACTGCCTCAATATGAGGAATAAAGGAGAGCGAGGAATCAAATATAAAGCCAAGACTACGAGCTTCCTTGACTGGAGTAAGCGTAACATCATTGACAGTAAGAGAGAATGAGAGATGAGGAGGTGGTTTAGGAGGAAAAACAAGCAATTCAGTCTTTGCCATATTAAGTTTCAAACGACGATGAAGCAACCAAGCTGAGATATCTGAAAGACATGCCGAGATACGATCGTGAACATCAGGAGAAAGATCCGGAGATGAAAGATATAATTGTGTATCATCGGCATACAGATGATATTGGAGGCCATGAGATTGAATAAGATTACCCAAGGGCAACATGTATAAAGAAAACAACAACGGGCCAAGCACCGAGCCTTGCGGAACCCCTACTGAAAGGGGAAAAGAAGAAGACAAGCTGCCATTAGCCAACACGCTGAAAGAGCGACCCGCTAGATAGGAGGCAAACCAGTTATAGACAGAGCCACAAAATCCAAGGTCATGAAGGGAATCTAAAAGAAGATCATGATCAACCGTGTCAAAGGCTGCAGTTAGATCAAGGAGAATAAGAACGGAATAATGGCCTTTAGACTTGGCAGTAAGAAGATCATTGGTAATCTTAGTAAGGGCTGTTTCAGTGGAATGCATAGGACGGAATCCAGATTGAAAAGGATCCAGAGCAGAGTTACTAGAAAGGAAATCAAGACAACGAGAGTAGACCACACGCTCCAGGATCTTTGAAACAAACGGCAACAAAGAGACAGGTCGGTAGTTAAACAGAGTTAGCCTATCAAGAGTAGGTTTCTTGAGAATAGGAGAGACTGTAGCATGTTTAAAAGCAGAAGGAAATGAACCAGAGGACAGAGAAAAATTAATAATATGAAGCAAGGAAGGGAGGATAGCATGTTTCTCGCCTGCCCAAGGGCCTCTACTTCCCTTGCTCGGCTCCATCCATTTTCTTCTGCTGCCCCTTACGCCTGGAACGCTCTTCCAGAACATTTGAGAACTACAACTTCAATCGCAGCTTTTAAAGCTCAACTAAAAACTTTTCTTTTTCCTAAAGCTTTTAAAACTTGATGTTGTGCAGACTTTATACTGTTAGTTTTACCCTACCCTGTGCCTGCTTACCCTACCCTGTGCCTGTTTGCATTCTCTTCCCCTCCTTATTGTTTTACTATGATTTTATTAGATTGTAAGCCTATGCGGCAGAGTCTTGCTATTTACTGTTTTACTCTGTACAGCACCATGTACATTGATGGTGCTATATAAATAAATAAATAAATAAATAATAATAATAATAATAATAATACAGGAATAAGATTAAAAGACACGAGAAGGAATCGGATCACAAGAACAAGTGGAAGGCTTCGAAGAGCGCAGTATTATAGACAGTTCATCAGCTCAGACCGAAGGAAATGCAGAGAAATTTGCAGGAGGAACTGACAGATGAGCAGTAGATCTACTGAGCAGTAGATCTACACTACTGCTTTATAGCAGTACTGAAGTGCACTGATAACTGTTGGAGCACTTTCGTAGTGTGATTTCCTGCTTTTTATTCCACATTATCCAAAATACAGCAACAAATGTCACTGTGTGTCCTACAAGGTATAAATGTACATGGGGGATACAGTGTTATCATGATAGGATCATAATGATACGATGTAGATCTTAAGTCACATCAGTTATTGATAACTTCCAAAAAGTTAAATTTCAAAACACATCTTTCTAAATCAATGACAAAGAAGTTTCTTTAAATAAGTGTTTGGATACTTCCTGTCTATTTTCTTGGAGTAATGATAACAGATCCCATCATGCAGCCGGGGCTCATAGGGATGCAGCATCAGCAGTTTTTAATTAGCAGGGATGCTGATGTCATCTGCCACCCTGCTCAGAATTCCCTGTTCCCTCCAAGCTTAGCTGCAATCCTCACCATTGCTGAATTTTCCCTGCAACCATCTATCATTCCCTATTGTATTGAAAATACATTGAGGTGCCTTTGTCTTGAATGGACAATTAAGACCCATTCACTTTACCGAAGACCTGTTCCTGGTGGAGAGGAAAACTGCTAGAACTGGTTTGTTGGCATGGAACAATACAGCAGTGTTATGGAAATTTAGCTAATTTCCTATGATTCCCTTCGTCCATTCTCCCCTCCCCTTCTTCTGTCCAAGATCCTCCATTTCCCCACCCCAAAACACAATCTTTTGGGTGATTTCTAAGTGATTTAGATGAGTAGAGTAGACCCTTTACTCCCAGGTAGAGAGGAAACCCATTTACCTAGTAGAGTAAATCCACTTAATCTCGTGTAAAGGAGGAAAGCTCACTTATAGACAGTAACGAAACCTGGTCGGGCACCATGTTTTGGGGAGAGGGGCTTTGTCCTGGAACAACCTCCTCCTCCTCCTCCTCCTCCTCCTCCTCCTCCTCCTTCTTCTTCTTCTTCCCAAGGTTCGGTGGGAAACCAGAGAGGGATAATGGTTTGGGATTGGCTGAAGTGGGAAACCTTCTCCAGACAATGGAATATGTGGCAGGTATATCCCAGGATGCATTGCTAAGGGAATCATGTGATAATGGAGTATATGCAAGGTCAATGGGGTCTCTCCCCATCTGAGCATGTCAAGAATTCTGGAAGTGACATCAACTGTGACAATTTGGGCTATTAGCCAATTGTATTTGTGTAATATTCTTGCCTTGTATAAAACTCCCAAGTTAACGTCCATTCGGGGCCTCTCTCTCATCATCTGGTCTGGAGGGAGGACCCTTTGCGCAAAAGTATTCCTTGGTACCTGAAATGGAAAATAAACCTTTCTTTGAAAACTGCATCCGGATGCCTTTTTATTGGATTAATTGGTTCGTGTTCCACTATTTTTACTACAGCAGGCTGCATTTTTGGACTCTCCCTGGCTAGGAGGACTATCATAATGAGTACCGGCAATTCACAATTTATCATTACAGCACAGATTATATCTGACTCCGCATCAAACTAATTACTGACCCTCTTTCTTGTCTTCCCACTATATGAATTCTCCCATTCCATCATTTTCACCCTTATTTCATTTCTGAGAAGGGCGATCTTGCATCCCCTTTCAGAAAATAAGAAATGAGACTGTGTGAGAAAAAGACACTCTTAAACAATCCTGTTCAAGGAGAATAAAATCAATCGATAAGAATCCTAAACCCATCTGCACTGCCCCTTTATCCCTCATTCTCCTTATACTTAAGGGGAACAATGCCCTTCCTTCACTGTTCTCAAAAAAGTACCTACATTGATGTTTCGATAAACCCTTAAAGGCAGTCTAAAATCATTTTAAATAAATAACACAGTTATATAGATTTTATTTAAAGTATTTAAATGCTCAGAACTGCCTGGGTTTTTCAGCCATAGTAGCCACATTCAATATAAGATTGAACAGCCATCAGGGAAGTGAAAACCAAGAGCAGTAGCACTATTTTAAGTCCCAGAAATAAACTACTGTATATTGTAGAACTGCATGCTATAATTTATTTACTCAATCAAGTATGGGTGAAAAACCCAGATATCCCTGAGCATTTAATCACCAATTAAAATTCACATACAGAGATAGATGGTGCTGAGATTGAGGTCACATCACCATGCAGCCTGCACAAATGCGGAATCCTATACAAACCTGGCACATTTGGGGAGTATTTTATGGTGAAACTACTGACAGGCTTTGCTCAAATTGAAGACAAAAGCACTCACTTGAAATCAGTGTCAGTGAGTCTTATCCTGAATCTTACACAGAGGTGGTGATATTTGAATTTTAAATGTTTTGATGCCCTGTAGCCTGTTAGCTAAAACAATATGAATACTGTGAGTTTAGATTCTGAAACTGCTGAAAAATGTTATTCAAGATTTTATTTTCTTCTAACAATAGGATAGCCTTTTTTTGGTATAAAGGTGGGATATAAATTAAATAAATTAAATAAATAAATAAATGTATTGAATTGCAAACAATCTTATACTTAAGAGAAACAATGCTCTTCCTTCCCTATCTTCAAAAAAGTATCTACATCGATGTTTCTGATTAATCTTTTTTATTGTTTCCAAACACCAATAAACAAAAAACACTACAGCGCAAAATATAATACATATAAGCAGACGCACACAAAAATCAAACAAAGCAAAAACAAACAAACAACAAACAAACAAACAACACAAAAATAAAATGTTCTTCCAATATTACCCCCAGCAAAAGTATGTAACAATGTTGTTATATTTTCTTATTCTATCACTGTCAAGTCCAAATCTCTAATTTCTCTCTTAACATTTTCTACATTATTGGTTGAATCCACAGATGTACAAGTCATCTTTTTCTTGTCCCTTCATAAAGTTTACAAAAGGTTCCCATTCAGTTATAAAACTTAAAGTTGATTTTTCTCTCATAATTGCCGTGAGTTTCACCGTCTCCACTAGCTCAAACATCTTCAGTAGCCATTCCTCTGTTGTGGGCAATATTTTGCCCTTCCAACTTTGGGCATATAGTAATCTTGCTGCTGTTATCATATATAAGAATATAGTCCCATGGTTCTTTTTCATCTGCTCATCCATAAATCCCAAAAGAAAGTATTCCGGTTTCAGTTGGATATTAATTTTTTGGATTTTTTGGATTACAGAGTTAATTTGCCAGAGAACAATATGACCTGCTGGAATAGTGCACTCGAAGGGAAAGATTACACACCAGAGTCTGCCACACAACATTTTAATCAATGGGTCTCCGGATAAGCAACGGAGCAACCCGTTGTTTTTCCCCATTGTTTAAATTGACAAAATAATGTACTGTGCGTTGCGTGTCCATTGTGTGTTCCCTCCACAAAACACAATAATCAACACAATGGACGGTTGCCCCCCCATTTTAGAGCCACTACAGTATGTGCAATATCTTACTTGCACATACTTTTCTTAAAAACATTTACATCTAATATTTTCCATGCCTCAAACACTGTCCAAAAGTAATATTCATCTAGGGAAAACCAATCTGTTCACATATTTATGCAATGCAAACATATACGTCAGTATTGGATACAACTACAGCTGAAAAGTTATTAATCCTCAGTGCATGATTAACCACCACTTGAATAAACTGCACTTTCAGTATTGGCACTGAGCTTGTCTGAAAAGTTCTTCCATCTTCCCAGTTTCCACTTAGGGCACTCTCATGTTTCCCACATAACCTGTATTCCCCATGAACATTCCCATTTTATTACTCCCTTTCCTCCTTTCACTACCCTACCAGCTCTTTCTCCTTTCTAGAGCAACATGCTGGTATCTGCTCCTTTCCTATTGGAGGTCTTTTTATTTCTTGGTTCCAGGGAAAGACCCCCTTAGGTGACACACAGTTTTCTGCTGTGGTGTGAAGATATAGAGCAAGTATCCCAAAGCAATTGTCTACAAGTATTTCTTACCACTGGGAAATACAGAGATTAATTTGAAATTCATGGCAACACAAATCACTTTTCCCTTAAGGAAAGGGAATTCCTGTTACTTTCCTGTCACTAGTGAGAATGCATTTCAGCATAACTAGAAGCCCCCAGTTCATGTTTTGGCTAGCAAATTTTAACACATCCTTGAAGCCAGACTACCTTATTAGCAAGTTTATGAAAGAATCCCTCTCCTTCTGGTTCACATGACAACAAGGGTGGTTAAAAAACCTTGGTGGCTTCTTAACCACCCCTTTCGTGCTGGCTGCATCCTGGTCTAATTTACAATAATTACCCCTGCTAGGCTTTTTGTGTCATCCAAAATGGATGAGGGTGGCCTGCTGGAATGGTTAACAAACCACCCAGAACACATAGCCTGTTATAGGGTTGTGGAATGGTTTGTTAATCACCCCCAACAAGCTACCCTCACTGGGTTCGGATGACATGAGAGGGCTTGAATCAGTAATCCAACACTTCCATGGCTTAAATAATTCCCTAATTTCACACACTTATCATTCATCCAAATACGTTTCAAGGTCACCCGTTAAAACCTAATGGTCTTAAAAAAGAGCCCTTTCCTAGAGCCATTTCATTAGTAGCAGCAAATGAAAATTACAACAATAGATAAATTCCAACTCGTTCTGAACTTTTATTAAGGCTGAAATGTCTGTTTTACTAGTTATAGACACACATATACCAATAATGGTCTTGTGGACTCATTATTTTGTCAATGCAAATTCTGTTTTCAAAGGGAAGTCATCTTTAAGATAATTGTTTTAAAGGCACACTAAAGTTTCCAACCACTCTGAGGTTGCTCTTTTTAAAAAGATGTTGCAATAGCATCTATGAATAGCTAGCTATTTATAAAATCTTGCATACTTTATCTAAAAATATCAAACACTACTTTTCTGTTTGGACTGACTAAAAAGCACAGGCTATCATAACAGGCCAGATTTAACAATAACTGCAGGGTGAATAAAGTAAAGAAAACAAAGTCTTCATTTTTCCATCACTTGATCCAGGATAAAAATAGAACATGGTGAAATTAAATTAGGCCATGCTCCTTCGTCTGGTCTTAACTTTTAATAATTTCCCCCAATGGTTCTAAATAAGACAGGAAGCCAATATTTTTGTCCTTCCCTCTAGGCCTTTAACAATGGCTTAATTTAGTCTAATTTTGATTTTAAGGCTTTCCTCAGAATTAATATTAAAAAAATCAACAGGAGGTCTAGAATTTTTAAGATCATTCTGAGAATTCTATATATAGAAATGGCTACTGATTAATTGGAAGTCATTATGGAGTTCTATGGGCAGCAACACTTAATGGAGACAACATGAAAAGAGATGTCTTGGGCTTTGGAAATGTGTAAACCTACCATCTTGTTTTTGTCAGGGCTGCTTCAGACAGTGTTCAGGTTCAGACACAACATTAAAATATGGTTTGTTTAGATTAACTTTGGCTTGGGCAGGATCTACACTACTGCTTATAATGGTTTATAATGTTTATGACAACTGTTCAGGCAAAGGACACATTACATATACAGTTTTCATACCGTTTTAAAAGTGTTATATTCTGCTTGGTGTAGATTGGCCACTTGTTGTACATTCAAATAAGCGCCAGTCAAATAACCATGGTTTGTTTGGGGCCAGGAAAATACAATGTAAAACTATGGTTTGAAGTTGGGTTGTAAAACACAGCTTGCTTTAAGTGTGCCTTGTTGTTATGTCTGAACTTGGTATATGATACCCATGATTTAAGACAGGATTTGAATAGAGAATTGGAGTGTCCTATTTTGCCTAATCAATAGATTGTTGCCCTAGCCTCTGTATTTGAAGCTTCTATATCATATGGCAATAGAATCATAGAATAGTAGAGTTGGAAGGGGCCTACAAGGCCTATAAGGTGCAGGAATCCACCTTAAAGCATAGTTGACAGATGGTTGTCCAGCTGCCTCCTGAATGACTCTAGTGTGGGAGAGCCCATAACCTCTCTAGGTAATTGGTTCCATTGTCATACTGCTCTTACAGTCAGGAAGTTTTTCCTGATGTCCAGCCAGAATCTGGCTTCCAGTAATTTGAGCCAATTATTCTGTGTCCTGCACTCTGTGATGATCATGAAGAGATCCTGGCCCTCTTCTGTGTGACAACCTTTCAAGTACTTTAGTGCTATCATGTCCCCCCTCAGCCTTCTCTTCTTTTTCTAGTATAATCTCTTTTAGCATTTCTTATGCAATGGATATGTAAGTGTTCTCTTTTGCAATCTGACTCAGAATATTTATTGGTTTAATAGCTTTTTCTTTACAATACATAAGTTGGAAAGAGAGCCACATTTTGGTCTTTCAAAAGAAGAAACTTAAAGCAAACGAGTGAATGACCTAGTTGAAACATAATGGGAAGCCATAGTGAACCGCTAAGTGAGCAAGCCTATGCAATCTTTGGCATCACATACTGACCGGACCTCCCGTCTCTCCTTAATGCAACAGTGGAGATCAGAAGAATCACTTCTGATTATAAGCTAACCAAAGTTCCCCTTAACATCTGAACTCATGGATCTGTGGTTTGTTAAAACTATGGTTTGAGAACAAGCTAGAATCTGAGACAACAGACTTGTTCCTACTAACTAGAATTTGAACAAACCACTTCCACAAGATCAGAGTTCAGAAGGAACTGCAGTGTATTTAAAATTGCAAGTGAAAGATTTTGAATTCCTCTAAGATGCAGAAAAAAAGGGGAGGGAAGGAGAGCATATGAGTGAAAGCCTCAAGCATTTTGTTTGAACTGGGCCAATATCTTTATTTGGGTTAATTAGTGGTTAAAATTCTGGCAGTAATCTTTTGAATCAGGAGGACTCTTCTTAGATTGGAAATCATGAGGAAAAAACAGCATTTCTTTGCTAATTCTGGTGTTTACCCAACTGATGTGAAGTCATCAGTTGAAGCAGACTGACTAAGGTAGTTTGATATTTTTGTTGTTGTTAATAGTTTATCTTTGATTTTTCAGCTATTTAAAACAGAATTTACTACAATTTCCAATTTCTTCAAAGAGAAAGAAGTACGCATAATGGGTAGGCTCTCTTAAACAGGCCCTGTTGAATTGAATGGGCAGGTTATCACCAAGCCATATTTTTTTTTCTGTTGAAATTAACCATGATTGGAAACAAAGTCAGCATGCTCTTCCATGGCTCCTATTCATTCACAGGAAGATTTACCAATAGTCTGGGCCCCATGACTATGGATTTATTTACGGGAAAGTGGACTGTTCTTAGCTGTATAAATACCTGTGAACACATAGCCTTCTAACAAAATGTTATACAAACATCAAGCCCTGCATATTAGCATAATCCTAGAAGTGATCCCCCAGTAGTTAAAATGGCATATGCACAGCCCGTTACTAAGAAAATCTTTAACAACTAATTCAGAGAAGCTATTTATGGCACCTCTGCATTCATCTTTTAAAGGACAATGTAAAGGCATATGAAGGAGCTTGTGCAATTTGTCAAAGGCAACAGAGAATAGGAAACAGACAGCAAACTAATTTGGGATGCTCATTTCAACCTTTTCTGATTCTCCCTACTAGAATATTGCTGGTGAGCAAAGTCCACTAAAGTTTCCTTTGCCACCTAGCCCCCCACCCCCACCCCACTCTGGCTATGTTTTATATAAAACTGTCATGTCACTAATCAGTCTTTGGATGCCACACAATCCTAACAGAGTCTGTGATGTTAAGCCATTTCATCAAAATGATATTGTAGTATTTCTTCTCTTTACCTTAGAGGCAATGAAGTGCATCTCTAAGGGAAAACATCTGTTTTGCCTACAGAATGCCCCAGATTCAATACCAAGTATCTTCAGCTAAAAGGATCTCAGTTGTATGGCTAGGAAGAACTTGACCTGACACCTTGGAAAGCTGCTCCCACCAAATATAGATAATACTAGGCTAGATGGGCCAATGATCTGGTAAGAAGTAGAGATGCCTGAACTCCCCTGCTCTGGTTCATGTTGGACTGTTTGGAAATGAGACAAGATATTTCCCCCCAAAATCAGGAAATAGCTTGGGTCATTTCCAAAACAATCTAAATTCACAATTTTCCCCAGGTGCAGCCTTTGAATGCAGCTCCTATGCAAACCTAGCCTCGTTTCCTGCTAGACTATAGAGCAATTTCATACCCAGCAAAATTTGAGGCTGTGCCAGGCAGCTGGTTCACTGTCTGGTCTGGTGTAAACTGTCAACAGTACACAGCTTTCCCCTTAAAGCACTAGCACTAACAAAGCAGTACAACGTAATTTTCCAATAACAGAAGAAGAGTAGTGAGGAACAAGGAAGTAAGAGCAGCACACTGTTGACACCAGTAGGCCCCATGCTGATAGGCTGTTCTAGCAGTGTGTGTATTTTGGCTAGAAGTTTATTAATTTCTAAAATGAGTGGACACATCTATATGTTCCCCAGCTACCAGTTTCACTTCAAACAGTCATTTTGCTAGTTTTGGTGAAACCATTATTTGTTTGGATTGCAATGTCCATTTCATAAAGGCTCAATCATATCTATTCAGTGACCAATAACATGAAAAAGAATACTACAAAGTTAATGAGTGTGTAAGTTATTCTCCTAATGCTTTCCTCTTTCAAAATAAGTTTTATAATCAAGATATTAAAAATGAAGTTGCAGGAAGATCACTCAAAAGGCAATTTGCATACAAACACTTTGATTAACTAATATGGAGGAACACAAATTGTGTTTGCCACTAATTAGCCTTGCTAGATTGGGAACCAGACATAAAATGAATTCCTCTGCAAACATATCTCTACAATGAAGTATAATGCATACATGCTTTATTCTCATTTCTTTGGAACTACAGTATCCAAGACATACCAAAGTGAACAAACAATTCAAATCACACAGTATAAGAATAATATCCACTAACTTGATGAACTGTCTTTTCTAATACTGAAAGATTGTTTCAAATTATTATCATTTGATTATGGTCTTCTCTAAATGAGTGATTTATAGCATGCTTGTGACTGGCCACTCATGGAAGTTTGTAGGTCAATTTGAGGATGTTGTGAACCTCCTGCACATCTCACGCTCCTTCCCCCAGTTATTCTGGTTAAAAGAAAAAATTGGATATCCCGATTCTTCTGAAATATCTCAGGATTTCCTACCATCTGCAGAAGTTGTGCTACAAAACACCCACTAGAGGGCATTGTCCCATTTAATACTATGAGGAGGGGAAGTTTTCAATTAAAGAGCATGTGGTTGAACTGGCAGCCAGTATAGATCTCATACGACAAGAGCACGGCCATTACAGCTTGATTCACAGAATCCCAGCTAGTCATCCCATAAGACCCTACTATGACAATGCAAATAATGTGTAACATACAATGCATGCACAGACACATGGTCTCCACATTAGGTACATAGCTGAAATTGGCCTCATTTTGTCTTCATGTTTTTCCTGCACTTTCTCAGAAAAAAGAGCAAACTAGCTTCTTTCAGTCTCATCTAAGCAGACAGATCTCCACTTTATAAGGGGGGAGGCAGTTTGTAGAAGCATTTAAAAAAAACTTGATTAACTATGGTAGAAAAAATTCTTCTGATGATGATGATGATGAGTATTATATGGTAGAGGCTGACTTTAAGGGTAAAACCCTTACAAGGTGGCTTCCAGTAGTCAATAAAACATCAATAACACAGATTTCAAAACAGAAATAATAAATAATAAAACCAGGTGGGAATCTACACTGGTGTTATTCTAACATTTTGAATGGGTTACTGTGACGCATAGTGTCACGTGACCCTGGGTCTCCCACATTGTAAATGAGTCGTACTTACAGGTTCTGTTTCTTAGTTCCAGCGTGGCTGCAGATTCATGTGCCTCCTTATACCGGTAATTCTCCTCTCGTAACCCAGAGCTGCTGAGTTTGCTCCACCCACTTCCTGTTCTCCTTCCTTCACCCCGTTTGCTATCTTATCTGCTACAGCAGATAAATCACACCAGCCTTATACTGTGCAATCACTGACAATTGTATGCAAAGGACTCAGAAGTTTTCCACCTTAGAATCTGCTTTTATTGTGAAGTACTCCCATGCATCCTGCCTTAAAATTTGAATCAAATTGGGTCATCGGTTGATTTTTTATGATTTTTTAAAAAACCATTTCCCCCCTCTTTGCAAAGGAGCTGTAGCTCCCTGCAGGAAAATTAACAAGGGTCCAAAGTCCAAAACTCATGACCAGACCCGACCCAGCTTAGCTTCAGCAAAGTGGCTGGCTCCTGTGCATTCAGGCAATTCCCTGGGACTTGTGTTAAGATGTTTTGGGAGGGAGGGAGTTTGTGTGTGCTTATGACTTGCCCTGCACTGCTGGCTAGGAATGAGGCAGGCAGTGGGCGGAGCAAACCCAGCAACAAAAGGATTTAACAATGTGCCCTGCAGTAACGTTGCAGCTACAGAGAACCGATACAGAGAACCACGTTAGAAAGGGACACTAGCAACGTTATAAGACTAGTGTAGATCCGGCCCAGGCAGATAAAACTAAAAAGTTCATTAACAATTATAGCTAAAATCATTTCCACTTAGCTGTCCAGTAAAACAGGGGAAAAAGCCACAGAGAACATGTCCATTTCAAGGCTAGTGTGAGGAACGGTGAGTTTTCTGAGGATGAGGACTCTGGGGATGAGCAGCCACAGGCGGGACCCAGTACCAGCTTGGCTGATCAACAGCCAGCAGAGGCCTCATCCAGTGCAAACTTAGAAGAGGAGCAAACAGACTTGTTACACGTGCCCTCGTTCAAACAGCAAAGGGCAGAGAAGGAGGCTTTACGCCGATCCAAGCGGATTGCTAATAAATGCCAGCTGAACAAGGAACAGCTGTGAGGCTGAGCTGGTGTATTTAGGTAGCAGTGCACAGGCCAGCAAATTGTCAGAGCTTATCTGGTTTGCCTGGGAGAAGCTCTGGACCGTGTACCCTTGACCGTGCCATGTTCCTGTTGGATCGTTTTGGACTCTGGACTTCTTGGACCCCGTGACTCTCTCCTGCCCTTTGAAACTTGGACTGGCTTATGGACTCTGGTGACTTGCTCTCTCGTGCCTTTTGAACCCTGGACTGTTATATGGAATTGGCTTGGAACTTTATGTGAGCACTAAAGACTGTTCTATTTGGTGTTTAACTTGTGTGAATACACATTATTGTTTATCGTTTAGTGCTGTGTTGTCTGATTCTTGGCGGGCTTACCAGTCTGGGCACTCTGCCCAAAGAGATAAGCGAAAGTGGCTGGCTACAGACTGGCTTCTCCAGGACAGCTGTCCTAAAGGTCTCCAATAATGTGACCTGAACCTACACCCCACCACACACAAGAGGTAGTGTAGGCCACAGAAACGGGGCCACTGCTGAAATAGTCCTCTGTCTTGTGCTTGCCAACTGAATTCTTCACAGGTTTGGGTATGTGAAGATGACCTCTTAACGTGGGCAGGCTCATATGGATCCTTCAAGTAATTTGGTCCTACACCATTTAACATTTAAAACCAATACTTTAATATTGGGCCTCGAAATGCAGCTGATGCAGTATAAATTGCAGGGTCCAACCACATGGACGCTGATTCTCTCTCTCTCTCTCTCTGGCTAGATCTACACTACTGTTTTATAGCTGTACTGAAGTGCACTGATAACTGTTGGGACACAATCCATATTCCATACACTATTTTAATAGTGTTATGAAATAGCATGTTTTCGCTCGCTGCCCCCTATGCCTGGAATTCTGTTCCAGTGCATTTGCGAACTGTGCCGTTGATCACAGTTTTTAAAACTTATTTGAAAACATTTCTTTTCTCAAAAGCTTATAATCTGTAGTGTGACAATACTAGTTTTTATTATTTGTTTTACTGTCCCCCATGCTGTTTGGCCTTTCCCCTCCCTTTTTGTTTGTTACTGTAATTTTAGAATGTAAGCCATATGGCAGGGTGTTTTGTATTTTGTTTTATTTTGTTCTGTAAAGCACCATGAAAACTTGATGGCGCTATATAAATAAATATTTTTTTTTATTATTATTATTATTATTATTATTATTATTATTATTATTTTGTTTTTTATTCCACATTCAGAATGATATGACACCAGTTGTAGATGTGGCCTCAGTTTTCACACTTGTAGCAAATCTATCCTTCTCCAAATACAGCTGTATATCTGCAATCTCAAACTTCAAACTTTTCACTTGACAGTTTTCAAATCTTGCTATTGTGTCTTTCAGTCAGCCAACTGAAGCTTCTTCCAGAATGAGATCATCTCATTTTGCAATGTCTTCACCAAGTAGAGGAATATAAAACAAGCACACATTTTCTGTTTAAGGCTCGGGGGGGGGGGGGAGTACATTTACGAGAAACACAAATCGATCCCGTGTGAAACAAAGAATGTTGAAGAGAACATGAGGCCCTTCACAAAACTTATTAAGTAAGTGAAGCCAGGCTCACTAGAATCCATGGCACTGACTTTGTGCAAAAGGTCATTACACTCGTGTACCAACCTGAACAGCTTAAGCTCAAGAACAACCAGAGTGAAAAGGGACACTGGGGGAGTCTACACCAGCCATTCATTGCAGGATTGTAGCATAGTAATCACTACTGGGCCACATGACATTCACCTGCTCCCACAGTGATCGTGGCTCCACCTCTCAGTTTTACTGGAATATCCCTGAATGTTGTTGTCACAGTTTTTCCAGCTCTCTTGCTTCCATTGCGAAGAACATTTGCAGTGTGCCCCCATTTGCGAGATTGTTGCTATTCGCTGTGAGTTCCAGGCTCAGCAAACAACCAATCAGCTGTGAGGGGCATATGCATGGGTATTGGCATATTTTACTGCAGAGTTTGTTTTTTTTAAAAAACATCTCTGCGCAGGAGCGCATATTCATCATAGTTCCTAAACCCCATTTGTTGCTGTGTATCTGCGCTGGTGCACATCCCTCATTTGTAATTTTTTTAAAAAACCTGTGCCCCATAGCTATCACCCTAGCTCCACCTACTTCTACTGATACACATGCATAACCGCCATAATGGAGCACACCTGCTCCCGCAACGGCACTCCTGTCATTGTGAGAAACTTCACTTGTGTGTGCCCTGTGAGTGCCAATCGCGGAAGCGTGAAAAGTCACAATCACTCCTCCGTTGCAAAAGGGCTGTAGGTGTAGATTAGGCCACTATCCCTCTGGAATGACAACAGGGAGCTATAATACACACATGTTTATGATATACTTTTTACAGATATATCATTGTGCATAGCATATTTGTGTATATTTTTATAGATGAGAAAAGAAATCATCAAGAAATCTATCTGCCAAAGGATATCTACAAAGGATACCTATATGCCATTTATAACAGGATTTGGAGGACCTGAATACAGGCACTTTCACATCACAGCACTTGGAGGTGAGCACCTTTTCACACTATGGAAGTGCCATAAAGAAAGATTCTCAGTACAGAAATATCAATTTGAAATGCTCCATGAGGGTAAACACTGTTGTGAAGGAAGCATTCACGAATTTAAGGACATGGACATTCATGTAATTGATGCTGCATTTGCTCTGCGCAAAGAGATGTTAAGTGTCAACAGATGCCCTCTTCCAGTCATTGAAGCATATTCTTGACGGAAAGACTGATGCTCCAGATGGACTGAAATCTTTCTTTATATACCTCATTGGAGGGCTGAATTCAAGGGAAGGAAAGAATGAGGTAATCAAAAGTAAGGTTAAATCATTCTCTCATGAAAGACTGAAGCCTGCAAAGAATCCCTCAGCTCAAGGTGGCCATAAAAAGCCTGACTAGAAGTACAAAGGTCACTGATGTTCTAAACAGACTACGTCATTGAGTTAGCTACAACACAGTTGAAGAATGGAACATAATTGACATGTTTATCAGCAAGTGAAATGTGAAGAATATATTGTAGGATACTGTAAGCTGGGGGGAGTGGGCATGTGGTCTTCCAGAAGTTTTGGCCTACAACTGCCATCATCCCTCACCAAAACTGTTCTAGGCCAAAACACCTGGAGTTATAGGCCAAAATATCTGGAGAACCACAAGTTGCCCACCCCTGACATAAGCAATAGTGGTGTTCATACAACCCCTCTTTTGTGTTCAGTGAATGTGCAGGGGGAGCAGGACCACTCAACAAATGCTAACACCACGCAAATGACACTGACACATGTGCTTGACCATGTCTCTGGCAACTATTGTGATTAGCATTAATGTGAAAGGGGCTTTATGTATGTACAGCTGAAGCATGTATGGCTCTGATTGGTACACTCTTAGGGCCAATTTCACACTAATGCTGAATATAACATTGTTGGAAGCATGGTTAGCAAGTGTGATACCACTCTCCACTCAGATGATAACTAGATAAATGATCACCTCTATCTTACATTAAGATGATACAAGTTGCTAAAGTTAACAGTGGAAAAGGAACTGAACTACAAAAGAGGTAGTATGCACTTGGTCTTAGCCAACCAGACACAGAGGCTTCCTGAAAGACACAAAGGGTGTTAGCCATATCTTTAATTCTCCTGGATGATTTGAGAAGAGGTTCAGTTCACCCAAATTATGCAACACTCAAGACTTGTGATGTGTTATGTGAATTATGTCACCGGTACTTCAGTTTAAAGCAGGGATGCAAAACCTCTCTCCTGCAGGCTTAATCGGGGCCAAAGATCCTCCTTGGATTACTCCAGGGGGTGAGGCTTGGCCTAGCATTCCCATTTCCTGGATGAATCCCTGCTGTTATCTCCAAACTCAGATTGGAAATAACAGTAGGGGTGCAGACAGTGGGGGACTCAGCCAGTGCTGGGAGGAGCGGCTGCTCTTCTCAGCACTGGCTGAGTGGCTTTGTGCATGAAGCCGGGGTCTTGGCCAGCAGTGAAAGGAACAATTGCTCTTCTTAGTGCTGGCTGAGTCCCTTTCTCCATATTGAGAGAGGCATGGAACACTGTGCCTCTCTCAGCCTAGAGAAATGCAACATGGATGGAGGAGGAGGTCTGTGGTTGTGGCCATGCCCACTGAGGTCATCCAGCCTACAGAGGGGCTAATGGGGGTGTCAGTTTGGCCCTCCAACCCATTCTGATTCTGCACCCCTGATTTAAAGGAACAGTGAAGTGGGTGGGACATAGTCCAAAAACATTCAGTGACCAAGTACTTCAGTAGAAGCTCTAGAGCCTATTTCAGATCAATTTCTGTCCAAAATCTCTGGCTGTAGCTGCATGGAGCATCAGTCAGATGCTGATTGATCAGATCAACATAATAGTTACCTATGAAGTTGCAGTTGTAAAACTAGCACACTTTAATTGTCTAGCTTGGATGATTTCACATCCAAATAGCCTTTCCAGAGTTTTAGGAAAGCACTTTCTTTCCTTTACAACTGTTATAGGTTGACGTGGACTTTTTCTGTAGCATTCACATTCTATAGTAGTTATCTTCAAGCACCCATAATTCCAAGTAAAAGCTTTGCTTCGGAGTAACTATAATACTCTGTAAAATAAGCTCCAATGGTTTGGAAATGACTGCAGGTGTCACTCGTATTCAAAAGTGATATTCTGGTGAGGAGCAAAGACGAAGTGTGCTACTCTGTGTATTTACCTCATGGAAGGAGTTCCCTCAGGCACTCTTTTTTCTTCATGCCTCCATGGCTGGGAGCCTGATTAGTGGCCGAAGGCGAGGTTATGCTGATGGCTATTTATTCTTACCAAATCTATTATGCGCCTGGAGGAAACTTCAGGCATAGCACACCTTAAGCATTCCCATTCGTGGCTTGTTCATGCCTGCCAACATTTGACAGGCAAAAAAGAAAGAAAGGGATAAACACACTTTTTGACCAAGGAGATCTTTTGAGTAGCCAAAGAGAAGTGGTGTCAATTAGTGACACTGCTTTCTAAAGGAGCGGATGTAACTCAACGATAAAGCATGTGCTTTGTATGCAGAAGCTCCCAGACTTAATCTCTGGCACTCCCAGGTAAGGTTGGGAAAGAACTTCGTCTGAAATTCTGGAGAGCCACAGTCAGTCAGTGTAGACAGCACTGAGCTACATGACTTGGAATAAGGTGGCTTCCTATGTTCCTAAAGAATTTGGAAAATCTTCACTCCAACAAAGTGTATTTCCCTAACTCCTGTATACGGGGAGGGAGGGAGAGAAGGAGGTTGAAAAGCAACAACCCAGGGATTGAAAAAAAACAAAGCATGGTGTATTCGATAGTCTGTCAGACAAATCCTGGGTAGGGCAACTAATTTAACTAAACCATTGGTTAGCAATATGTGAGAACCAGGCCAACATGACCTCCAAGGTAGCCTCCACTGATACTTTGAAGTTTGAGAATGCCCTCCTGTGTAAAGTAAAATTTCTTCAAGTAAATGTGTATATCATGAATATTGTTGTCAGACCCAGCTCCCTCAAAACACCATCAAGGCCACATGTGTTAAAGAAAAAAACTCAGTGAACTCCTTACAGCAGACCACAAACAAAGCACTCCACAAGAGTCCATGGATTAGAAACCCAATTTTTTATAAACTGAGATAGACCAAACAGAATCTTAAAGTTCAGCAGTATATTGCAAGACAGGGTCCAAAGGCATGGAATTCAAGGCAGGCATTAGTTCAGGGTTCAGAAGTCATCCAAAGCAAAGGAATGTCCAGTACCATTCTACCCCAAACCCTCTTTTGCCTCTGTGCCTGCTTTTATGTAGAGACAGGGCGACTTGAGTTCCTCAATGTCAATCTAATACGATCGGAAAACACAGCCTGTAGTCAAGATCTCCATCTAACTGGGTATCAAGTTATTGTTGTTCCCCGCCTCGATCAAAATGGAGAGGCGGGCAAGAAATAAAATTATTATTATATTATTATTGTTGTTGTTGTTGTCGATGCTTCCTAATAGACAGCCTTGAGCATGCCTTTTCCTTGGCCTTTTCTACCTCTTGGGCACTTATCAAAGAATGTTCCCAAGGCTTGGGAGCTTTTTCCCAAGCTAGCTCTGGTTGTAGTTGAGAAAGAATAGTGGCCTGCCGCTGGCTGCATTCTTCTGAGAAACCAAGCAGAGACAAATTCCCAGCAACCTGACATTCATACCTTAGGTAAGACCTAAATTAGATTCTCCTGTCTCTGATCCAGATTCTTCACCAGGGGAAGACCTAATGATCGTATCATTCATAGTAACTGTAACCAGTTTAGAATTTTCCTTTAACTTGCTTGGTTCCATCCTCACCCCCTTCGTTCTGAACTAAAGTAAACATGTTTTTCAGTGTACGTTTACTGAAATTCCCCAGTAGCATTTTCACTGCCAATTGTTCCATATTCAGTGTACATTGCTTGGATTATAAAACCCTGAAACTAGGAATTAATAATGGAACTGCTGGCACAAACTGAACTACCCACCACAAACAATGCTTCAATTGCTTTGTTTCATAGGTAATAAAAAACAAAAACAAGCTTGCTGACTTTGACAATGCATAGTCATGCAAATAGGAATTGGCAAGGCCTATTATTTCATGGTCTCACTCACTACTCAAAATCCATAGACTGCCAAAAATGTGATTTGTTTGCCCTCTCACATATACTGCAAGTCTTTCATTTTTGGCTATCAAGTAGCTGTTTTGACTTCTTTACACAAAGAATATTAGCTTCATGTGATAATACCACAGTCCAGGATACTGAGACATCCAGATCATAGACAAAGCAGTCATGTGCATTCTAAATATGACACAAATTGGACTAAGTAATGCTAGCAGAAGTACTAAGAAATTCCAGTGAGCTGCTGTTTGCTTCATGGAAGCGCTTCAGGCTGCAATCCTACACATACTTTCCTAGGAGTAAGTCCCACAGACCTCAATGGGTTTTACCTCCAAGTAGTCATTCATAGGATTGAACGGTACAAAGGATAATGGTCATATAAATGCAGGAAATGTTACCTCCAAATGAAAAATTCCATAGATGCTGTGGGAAAGATCCTGCTAGATACTGGATTCCTTTACAGCTACTACTCATGGATCTTTTCTACAAAGTCTTTTGGATATTTCATTGTAACGTATTTTTTTTATAAGTAATTATCTACAAGAAATATTGAAAACCACTTTCATGGTTTCCAATTGTTGTAAACTGCCCAGAGTGCTTCAACTATTGGGCAGTAAAGAAATAAAATAAATAATAACTAAAACATTACATTGGAGCTGGACCTCAATGAAAGAAAAGCATGGGTACAACAAAGGAATATCAAAGTGCTTTAAATAGTTCCACAGTCTATTGCTTGATAACAAGAACATATAGCCAATTCACATGACCATGCCCCCCGCCTCCCCCCAGATTCTGTCAGAGTCATCAGTGAATTCACACATGTTGTGAATGGTTTAACATGTATCTGGTTTATTATGCACTAATTCCTTCAGAGGAAATGCCAGGGTTCTGCAGTGGCTAGAGTATGGTCTTTGGATCTATAGGTGGGTAGATGTGCATTGATCACCTGGAATGTGAGACAGAAAGAAAAAGGGGTATCAGAAAGGCGGACACAAAAGTCCATTGAGGGAAGGGAGCACAAAGCTCTATGTAGCAAAGGGCATGGGACTTACTTCTTCACGTGCTCCAGGTTAAGAACTTTAGCAAAAAAAATGGATGTCTGAGGAACTTCTCCATAGACTTGTCCAAAATGTTCTGTGATGGATTTCACTGACACTGGTCAATAGAAACTTTCAGTTGCTTACTGTATGGTTTGTTTGATCACACTCCAGATAGGGAAAAGAACACGTTAATATTTATGATACCAAAACTGACTGCTGTCAAAACCAGTTTTTACTTAATCTTCTGTCGAACAGCCTCCACCATTAAACATTTACTTCAAAAAGCCAACTAATAGGAAACAGAGATGTCATTTAGCTCCAATCAATGCAATAAATCAGAGGAAAATGAAATTCTAACCAAGTATCTCTGCTTCTTCTTTATGTTTGATATCTGAGATTCTACTTCAATATATAATTTCTTCCTGACTCAGAGATATCATATGGAGATATGACAGGCTGGTACTAAAAAGGCATGTAACTTCATTTCCATTATATCTCATTGAAGTCAAATCAATTGCCAATGTTTCAAGTTAATTATTTTAAAATAAGTTTTTTGGGGGTGGTTTTCAGCTTCTCCTCCACATTAAGCTGTCATCTAGTGATGAATTATCAATCTCAATCGACAGTGCACTACTTAAAAGCTTTATGTTGTAGAACTGGGGGACGGGATCCTCAACAGTATACTTTTGTAATATTTCTTACATTTCCATGGTCAAAAACATGTTATAATGCCTTTCAATGAAACTGCTATATTTATTTCTTCTTTTCATATTCTGTCATGCTGTCATTCATAAAATTCTATAAATTCTGCAGGTTTTATTATTTCAGGGAAAAGGTTCAGATATGAAACCAATATTAATTTTGTAAATCTGTAGAAAATGTAAACAATGAGGGAACTTTTGTTACATTTTTTAAAAAGATGTATCCTTCAATAATATTATGTCCTATTAATTACAGGTATCTTTGAGAAGAAGTGGATAGGGAGAACAGAGGATTTTCAAATTCACTGAATGAATAGTCAATCACAGAGAAAGATTTTGCAACAATCTTAGTTGAACATTTCCTCAGATGAGGTTAGTAAGAATGTACTCAATCCAAAGGCCTACAGAGTTCCAGTGTGCCCTTGGGAGGGCTAACAGTGACAGAGTTTTACCAACCAAAGGTCCCAGGTTCTGGCAGGTACCCTGCAGAGCCACTGCCAGTCAGTGTCAGAAATACTGGGTTAGATGGACCAATGGACTTACTCCATCACTATGTACAGTATCCAAGATTTGCTGGGGAAGGGGGCATAATGCAGTATTGTATACGTTTGGTGTAGTCTGCAACTATATATACTGTGTGGAAGATTCATAGTTTTGGCCTTTGCATTCTGAAGGTCCTGGATTCAATCTTCAGCATCTCCACCCTTGAGTGCTCAATATTGGGCTAAGCTAGTTCCAAACTGTGTTCAGTTGTGATGGTGCAGTCACACATTACATGGTGGAGGCCATAACCATGCATTTTGTGCAACCAGAATCTTATAGAGACATGCACAATATGGGCATTTCTACTCCAGCCATTAAAACTGGGCTGGTCTTGTGTGGGTCCCTGTTTGTCCATATGATGCAGAGAGAATCTTGGGGACATGTGAGGATGGCCACAGGCTTTCCAAGGGATATTGGGAACTGTGGAAAACCCAATGTTTTCTGCAGTCCTGTGAGCATCACATGCACTGCAGACAGTGTGGCTGCAGCTCCCACCTGTTCTTTTCCTCCTCGTGAGTAGCGGAGCTCTGAAAATGGGCACGGAGCTGTATGGTGAGGCTCCATGCCCTTGGGGTTGGGGGGGAGTGGGTTTAAGGGTTGTTGCTTTTTACTTACTTTTTGGTGGAACGCAATTTTGCTCCGTCTCCCTTATTTCTTTGTTTTAAAAATGGTGGCCGCAACGTCTCTCTTCGCTTCCAGGACATCGTGCTGCTGTTTGGATGCAGGTAAGTCCACGATCCTTCCCCCTCCCTCCCTCCCTCTACACCCTTAGGTGTACACATGCCCTCAATTTACATAATTGTGTATAGATAATGGAACTTAATATGATGCACTAATTTCAGTTTTTACCTTTCTTATTCTCAGGGGTCCAAATTGACTTCTAATCACATTAAAATGTAGTATAGCATTAAAAAAATCTCATCACTCAGCAAACTTTCCCATTCTCTAGGCTTTTGTTGGCATAGTCTATAATCCACATTTTGTGCAAAAACACATGAATTACAATGCCAAATTTCCAACGCTTCATGCATTTTTCAAATCCTCTTTTAGCACTTGACTAGTTGGCATGACTAATTATGGCACATCCATCTTCTGCAAGTATGAATTCTCTTCTATTCCTTTAATTTTTAAAAAGTTCCATTTATAGCTTTCCAAATTAGAGGACAACTGAGGGCACCACCACCATCTGTTCTGGACAATGAAATATTCATTACCATCCAATCCAAGAAGAGGTATCTAAAAGCCACACATTCAGGAGTAACTAAGGGCCTTGCTAGCCGGCCTGGAGGCGGGGCAAAGGCACGCTGACGTTAGAGCGCGCCGCCCCGGCTTCCAGACGCGGGACGTGAAGGGACATCGGGATCCCTGCAGCGTCCGCCATTTTTTTTTTTTAAGTTTAAAGGGGCCACGTGTGGCCTGAAGACTCTGGACCAGGTAAGTCCGTTTTTTTAAAAAACGAAGCCCCCCTCCCTGTTCCTGGCCTTGCCTGGGAGGCGGTGCCTGGCGCTTGCCCGGGCGATGCCAGCCCCCCAAGCCAGGCCTTGCCGTGGCGGCGGCGCTTGCGTGCTTGCTCGGGCGGCGGCGCCCAGCGCTTGCCCGGGCGATGCCGCCCCCCCATGCCAGGCCTTGCCCTGGCAGTGCCACTTGCCTGCTTTTTTGGGCGGCGGCGCCCGGCGCTTGCCCATGCGATGCCGCCCCCCATGCCAGGCCTTGCTGTGGTGGCGCCGCTTGCCCGGGCGGTGGTGCCCAGTGCTTGCTCTCTCACCCGCACTCCCCCCTTGCCATCCCCGATGCCTGCTCTCCCCCCCTCCTGCCTGGTCCGGCCTTCCCCCTGCCCCTCTCTTCCCCCCCCGGATCCCCCCCCCCGGCCAATGGGCACTGCGCTCGTATGAGCGCTGTGCCCAGTCCGTGGCTTTTCCCGGCTACTCATGAGTAAGCGAGTAGCCACAAAAAGCCACGGACCTCGCTAGACGTTCCGCAGCCCCGGCTTCAGGTCGGGCTGCGGAAAAGGCGCACCATAAGCAAATTCACTTATGGCGCGTTAAGGGAGGTCTCAGCACGGCCTGGGCCTGGATTCCCCTGTGCGTCATCTGGACGCACAGCAGGGAAACTGGGCCTCACAGCGCGCTAACGCCTCGTCTAGCAAGGCCCTAAGATAATCCTGCACTAGTGCTAAGAAGGCTGATCTTGTCTTGGAGGCAAATCCAAAAGATTCTTTAAGAACTGAGCCTCCATTGTATCTCCTTTGCAATCCAAATTAGAACCATATCATCGTATGTAACAGACTACCAGATAGAACAAGTCAGATAAAATATGCGGCCATTTAGCTTTTGACTTCATCTCAATAGATTTAGGAACATGGTTTCGAATGTATTGCAGGGAAAGTCTAATAAAGCACTGCATGTCTGTAGCATAGTTTATTTTGTTCACTCACCTGGAGCCAGGAATAGCAATTTATTGTTGGCAATTGGAAATACTACACGGCAACTCCTTCTTGAACTCAACTATACTAAAAGACATCCCTAAATGGCTTAGGACCCAGATTCCTTAAGGACTACATTCTCCCAAAGGAGCCTGCTCATCTATTAACATCTGCCTCTGAGACCATTCTCAAAGTTTCCTCTGCCTTTGGAAGTGAGGCAGATGTTGACCATAGAATGCGTTTTCCCTGTGGTGGCATCTAATAACTAGAACTCCCTCTTCAAAGAGGTTTGCCTGGTGCCAAGTCTATTGTCTTTTTGGCACTGGGCAAAAAAGCCCTTTTTATTTCCTCAGACCTTTTAGATCTTGCTGGTTTTAATGCTGTTTGTCTTGGTTTTGCTGTTGTTGTGCTTTAGCTGGCATCATTGTTCTTGTTATTCATGGACTGGTTAAAACTGTTTTGAATTACTGTCCTGGGTACAGCTTAACACACTAACTAAGGTTCAACAAACAACCACACTCAACCATTAAGTGTGGTTAGCTTGTTGTGTGAATCCAGCCATTGGCACAGGGGTTCAATTGGGGGGGGGGGAGCCTCACTGGCATCCATGTAAACGTTAAAAAAAAACCTATATGGTGGGCTGGAATTTGAGAAGCAAATGGCTTGTAGGGAGAAGGGTTAATCCTACCTGCATGCTGTGCAGGTAGGTGCACAGACACCTACTCTAGAGTAATGGAGCAAGATAAGGCTCAGCTGCATCACAAATGCAAATACTTGATTGGTGGAAGATCCAGGACAGATAAAAGGAAGTACTTCAGCCAGCACACAGTTAAATTATGGAATTTGCTACGAGATGTAGTGGCAGATGGCCACCAATTTGAATGGCTTTATAAGGGGGTTAGAACAATTCTGGAGGAGAAGGCTATCAATGGTTACTAGTTCTGATAGCACAGGCAGTAAGTCTATGTACACAAGTTGCTGGGAACATGGGTGGGAGGGTGGTGTTGCACTTGTGTCCTGCTTGTGGGTCCCTGATTGACAGCAGGTTGGCCACTGTGGGAACAGAATGCTGGACTGGATGGACTCTTGGGCTATAGCTAGATGGGGCGAAATCCCTGGGCGATCCCTGGGATCGTCCCTGTGCATTCACATGACACACAGGGAATCCTGAGATCAGGGAGGGATGATCCCTCCTTTGCCCTGGGATCTCGCCCTACCCTTTGAGCCTGGTTTTTCCACGGTCTCGAGACTGCGGAATGTGTCGCCGCGCATTGCGGTTTGTTCCGGTTCCTCGCAAGGAGCTGGGGCTGGCGCATGGGGCGCAGAGTTCTTCAGGAGCACTGCGCCCACCGGGGATGGGGTGGGGGGAGCAGGGACAATATATTTTTTAAAAACCTTACCTTTTCCGCACGAGTGCTTGTGCGCATCTTCTCCTTTAAGAAAACAAAAAAATGGTGGGCGCAACGCCTCTCGCTCTGAGGTTGTCGCCCATCGCGTGTGATCAGAGGGGGAGATATCATGATAAAAATATTGTGAGATTTTAACCTGTCCGGCCCGCAAGAGCCCTTGGTCTGATCCAGTACGGCTCTTCTCGTGTTCTTGTTTATTTAATATAACATATAGTTTAACCTTGAGCTACTAACTCAGGCAAACATCAGTTCTACCAAAATTTGAGCAGTACTGGTGTGTTTGGAGTTACAACATGCTTTCTAATATTCTTTGACTTTCCCCCCAAGGTATCTGACATTGTTTCCTAACAGAAACTTCACATGATTTTTCCCAATTAAAAATGAAATAATTCAGACATGTGTGTGAATTTATTATAACCAGAATTATCATGGTGAGGCTCGCCATGCATTATTTAAGCCACAGTGAGCCACAGTGCATGCGACGCATGATTTGAATATGCAAACCCAGGACACACACACACACACACAATGGCTGGGTTTGGATGACATGGCAGTCCCCTAATTGGAGGTTTCATATTCAAAATAGTGGCGGGCATGTGCTGCAGTTCATCAGGAGTTAATTAAGCCACGTTGGAGTGTCATGTCATGCAAACTGTCCAAGTAAGTTTAGGAGGTATTATTTCCATACCATCCACATACTTTTTACATTCTTTTTTGCGCTAGCTTACACTATATACACAGTTTGAGTTGCTTGTTCATGGATACGCCCCAGTCCAACAAAGGAGATACCTGAAATCAGGCTTCTACACATCTAAGTATTTGATATCCCAATCCACATTTTGAGGCCCTTTGAAGCCCCACATAATTGGTTGGATGCAATTTTTGATGCACATAGCAAATATGTGCACCCCCAATCAGTGACAAAAGTTTTCATGTGTATTAGAGCTAGATTAGGGCATGGACCGGGATAGTTCATTGCTTCTATATTCCAAAACTTTATTATCATTCACACCCTATTTGGGGACAAAAGTTACTGTGCTGCATCATTTTGAGGGCATTTTGTAACATCAAACCATAAAAGGAAGTATCCTTATGTAGTAAGCTTGTAATGTTTTAAGTTTTCCCTCTCTTCATTTCTTCTCCATTTGGCAGCAGGGTATAGCTCTACATGGTTTGTACTAATTTTTAAAAATGAAGAGCAATCCTCTGGAAAATACAAATTTCTGCTTAGCAGAGGTCCATTGCATTCTATTTCACAACATAAATGGGATGTATAAATTGTCATTGGTAATGCTAGATACCAAGTATTTAAATGTTTTTCAGGAAATATGTTTCAAAAAGTTATTTGGCTTAAGGCCATGTCACTAAACTGCCTAACCTCATTTAGAACAAATCTAATTGACTCTTTTAACACATTGAATAGCACTGGAAAATAATATCTGGAAAAATAATTTAGATGCAATCCTACACATGTTTAGATAGAAAAAGTCCTATGACTCCTAGCACACCCTAACAAGTCATGCTCACAGGGCATGCTGGGAGTTGTAGGACATTTCCTATCTAAACATGCATAGGATTGCACCCTTACAACTGTTGTAGCCCATATGCTTAATATACTTTTATTTATTTATTTGGACTGACAGGTTGGGATGTATTTCTTCTTACCATTGCTACAATATATGAAATGGGAAACCTCACAGTCCTGATAAGAGATGAATTAATAGATAAGGCTATTTGTGGATGAAGCTTATCTGAAGGAGGAAGGATGTGTTTTAACAAAGGAAGTGGTGGGTAATATTTTCACTCCAATACCTAAGAGAACCTACCAATCCTATATACAGCTATTGGAGCTTCATTGATCATTGATGCAGAGGTCCCCAGCCTTTTTTGAAACCATGGACATATTTCAGAATGTGGGAATGTTGTGGGCACCACCACAAAATGGAATGCCATGGCGGGCATTCTAGTCACAAAAGACAAGTAACTTGTCCAGGAAACTGAATACAAGGCAGAGGTTGAAGCTGAACTGCTAAATGCTAAACCACATAATTGAACCCATAATACACAACAAAATACCCGTTTTCCAGAAGGAAAACTAATGATGCTAGTAGATACATCCAGGTAGCAATGCCTTGCACTTAAACAACAGACAACACACTCTACAGAACACACATACACAAAAGCCCAGGCAACCCCCTCCCCAAATTCCTACAAGCAACCCCAAGCAAAACACACACATATAAACACACACATACAAAGAAACAAGGCAACCAGCTCCAAAACACAAAAAGCCAAAAACAAAACAAAACCCAACACACACACAAGGCAGGCTACATCATACCAAAAAAGCCAAGCAACAAACAGACACCCCAAATAACACCAGGCAACAACAGCCCATGCAAACAACAGCAGCAGCAGCAACAACTCTCTCTCTCTCTCACGCACACAAAGACCAAGACCACCCTTCCTCAAAACACAGACAAAAAACCATGAACCCTGTCCAGTCTATACATTCTATATATCCTGTTGTGGCTGCAGTTGCGTCCCACCAACTCACAGTCACACTGTGCTATTCCCCATGAAACTGTGCTTTTTTGATGTGCTGTTTTATCTTAAACAGGATGCTTGCACCAGCCATTAGTAAGGAAGATCTATCTATCTATCTATCTATCTATCTATCTATCTATCTATTTATCTATCTATCCATCTATCCATCCATACACCTGTCTATATATCTCAAAATATTAGGCTGATGAAATAATGCTGACATTTGTGCATTAAGCAGATACTTTCATTTGCAGATTTCTCTTCCTTTTGATTTCTCTTGCATGACGAGTGACCGAATTATGCCCACAACACACATCTACTATTTGCAGCCTCTTTACATGCAGAGTACACTCTCACTAGATAACTCTGCATTTCAATTGTAGAAGCTGTCAGCTCTGCAAAACTGACAAATGCAGGCTGAAAAGACAACAAGCCGAAATAAAAGCACTGAACCATGTCAGCCAGAAGAGATGAAAAGGCTGAAGTTTCAAACTGATTTACTTAATAAACCCAAACACCGATTTAAGCCATGAACCTGAAGAAACTTAATAAACATTGTATGGCGGCCATAGGCAATAACTTGTGCAGGTTGGAATAAAAATATGAAGGGCTTTCTGGAAAACCATTATTGCATAACTGGGAGTTGAGCAATCAAGATCTTGAAAAAAGTAAACTAAATTAAAGAGTTGGTCATCCCCAGAAGAACTTGCAGAATCCTTCCCTGCTTCCTGCTCACTCTGGCCTGGTAGTGACCTCATAGTAGTTTTGCACTCTGAGAATGTTCCTAGATCTCGCACTGCTTCTAGATTCCCAAGGGGGCAGTGGTGAACAAGAGTACCTGTGCTCAACTTCAGTAGTTCCACCAATTTCTGAAGAAGCCGAATTTGCCCATAGAAACAAATGGGGGTTCTGTACGCACAATACCAAGGAGTACAAATTCTCCGCCATGAAGCTACACAGGCCAACACAATACAGACCACAACTGTGCCAGCATTCCAAAAAAAGAAAGTAATGTTATGAAGAGTGATTTTTTTTCTATGCTTCACCTCCTGACCCTTGACCCTGTTTTGCTTGTGGGATTAACTTGGCAGAGTAGATGAGCTTATTACACCCCATACGTTTGGGAAGCATTAGTCACCATGACCAGTATATACATTTCTTCTGTATAACTTTGGGGGATTTTGCTGCTAGTTGTAACAATGTGAAAGAACTGCTGGGCTGTACTTCCTGGAAGGAACCAGGAAGTGGTTGAGGGCAACATTCATGGCTTGTGGCCTGAAGAGAGAGAAACCACAGCATGAGAGAGCTCTGGGAAAAGGGCTTTATTTAAATAAAATTTAGGTTTGTTTGGAAGGCAAAGAACATTTGAGTCTGTAGAGTGAAGTCCACCAGCTTTGAAATACTAGTGGTGTTGGATGTATCAGACACAGAACCTTCAACTTAACTCTTGACAAGGCCTATAGGGAAATGAGCTTTCCAAATAATTTCCTATGATTTTGATATAAAGTGTAGTTTCACACACACCTTTAGGGGAGGGGGAAACTATTGGGATTTTCACTACTTCAGTGCATGTTCATCAGCTTGGATTCCTTTGACATTTTGTGTTTTAAAAATTTCAGGAACTCTGCCCCTTGAAAAATATTCAACCATGGCCATTCAGATATAACCGTTTGCAGCAGTATAAAACCGTTTGCAACAGAGGAGTGAGAGCAACATATGAAATGATTGGTTAATCACCAGTGCTGAAGAGGCAATTACTAGACCTGAAAGCATTTGTACCGGTCCATCAATCTGCTGCCAGCTGTGATGAACTGTATGGAAGTTAAGACCACCACATTCTTCTTCCTAAACAATATACCCACAGACAATCCACTACAACTCTGATTTTGAAGACTTCATGACCTGGATTGTTCAAGTTAAGAGATGAAGAAATGACATCTCCTGAAAGCAGCCTTGTGAGTATTTAGGGAGGTTGCAATGACCTCGCTGATTTTTTCATCCTCCCAGCTCAGGCAGCAGCTGCTAAAAGCACACTGAAAATGGAAGGATGGGCAAGTTCTTGCTTTGACAAAGCTCTGATTATTTACATCTTTGGGGAGAAAGGTGAATAATATCATTTTATTTCTTTTTTAGGATAATTATTTCCATTTTATATACAAAAATATACCAGCTACAAACAAACAAATAATGATAAAAGCATCCATGTCCACAATTACAGTTCCTCTGAGATGGGAATGAAAAATAGATGAGTGTGTTGAGATATTTTATTTATATTCTTGATTTAGGTCAGGAAGATAGGCGTGCCCCCCATTTTTCTTTTCTATTCTGAGCTTGTTACAAGTGCCATTTAGAAAGCAATCCTATGGTCTCTGGGAGAGGGTCCCAGGAATCATAGGGTTGCTTGGAATCCCCTTCTGAGGTTGGAGATCTGCCCCCTTCCTCTCATTTTGCATTTTAGATTCTGCACCAACTGCCTGCTGAGGTCAGAAAAGCTATCTCAGAGGAGAGGGAGGGGGCATTCTGGTGGTGGAGAGGAGACTGGAGAGGCCAGGATATGGGGCATCCTGAGACCTCTCCAGACTCCTACCCTCCACCTCGAGAGCACCTTCACAGGACAGGCTCAGAAGCCTTTCTAACAAAAATCACTAAAGATGGAGGACAGATCACCTCCACCTCTCCTCTGCCACACACACACCCCGGGCCGGTATTTCTAAGACAGTGTAATTCTAAACATTAGTACTAGCATTGTTTCTGTTGTTAACAGCCTCATAATACAGTCTGTGTGACATAATCATTGCATAGATACAACAGTCAACATACTGCATTTTAAGGACTTATTTTCTGTTGTGCTGGGTCTTCAGCTCTGGCCACTAGGATAAAAGAAAAACACCGGGAAAAGTTACACAAAAAAAGTTGGGTTTTTGACAGTTGGAAGAGGCAATGAGAATGAAAGTTTTTTGTTTGTTTAATTAAGCCCTGAAAGCGCCCAGGAGGCTAAAAAACTTAATAAATAAAAATATTAAAACCAATCCTTAAAACACAAATAAAATCACAACAATTGCAAAAACAGCAACCACCAGCAGAAATATATAACTACCATCAACTTTCTTTGCTTCGAAAGCCTACAAAAATAGGTCCGTTTTTAACAGATACCTAAATGCAATCAGTGTGGATCCCAGTCAAATCTCTACAGGCAGCGAGTTCTACAAGCAGGGAGTCACTGCTGAAAAGGTCCTGCTTTGCATGTTAGACCCACAAGCTATGCTCTACAGGGGAACCACTGATCTTAAAATATGGGTCAGTTGGTACTGGGGGAGGTGATCCTGCAAGTACTGGGATCCTGAGCCATGCAGGGCTTTGTACACTAGTACCAACACCTTGAATAAGGCCTGTTAACTCAATGGCAGCCAGTACACAGTGAGTGTAATATGGTTCCACCTTTCTCTCTGTCCCAGACAACACCCAGGTAGCAGCATTCTGCATCAGCCACAACTTCCGGACTGCCTTCAAGGGAAGCCCCACATAGAGCACATCGTAACAATGGAATCTAAGTTACTTGTTACTTCTCACAGATCTTTCGCCATTATTCACTTTCCCTTCAATATCCCCAGCACCCTTCCTGCTACTTATGTACTAACATTGACGAACCATCTGAAAAGTATTCCTCTGGCTCAAAGGCTAATCTTGGGGCTGTAGCAGCACAAAACAAGATCAGACAATAAGCTAGGGCCCATGGATGTTTGGAAGGCACACTAACTCGAGGACTGGAGCCATTATAACCTCTAATTTACCATTCCCTGTTGCTCAGGAAACCAGGGTCATTGTTTCTAGGCTGCAGAGCCCTCTGCTTGAAAGACCGTGCTACTCATGTCACTTTTATTCTATCACAATCCCTAATCCACACTCCCTGCTGCTTATCTAGTGTTTGGGAAACCAGCAAGGAAGGTCCATTAAGGACTGAAAAAATGAGTGAATGAAGCACTCTCAGCAGGGGCTGTGTTTTGCCCAAGGGAGCCCAGTGCAGGGTGGTCAGGTGTCTTCCTTTACAGAGGACAGCTTTCTATTTGAAGTTGTTCTCTGTTTGATGGGATGTCCAATCCATGTCTGGTTTAAAGCCCCCCCCCAAAAAAAACCCATAAGGGAGAGCATCAAGGGCCTTGAATGTGCCCATCAACAGGTAGCACCTGCACAGCAAGCTGAGTAGACACACAGGTCAACTAGTCATTCCTCCCCAATATGGTGAGATATATTGTAATTGTAGTAATTATATCAGTTGCATCTGAACATATAAATAAGCATACGCAAATGTTATGCAAACTGAACATATAAATAAGCGTATGCAAATGTTATACAAACCCTCTTCTGTCTCCCTTTTAATGATGCAGATCCTCTTTTTTGGGTGATGTGTTAGTGGCCACCCTAGATTCCCACCTGGCAGGGCCCAAGAACATGGCCTGGCCCTGGATAATCTGGAAACCAGCCATCACCATGAATCAACCACTTTATTGACCACTTCCTGGTTGAGTCCTCGGGCTCAGTTGAAGCAGCCACGGGACCGCAGAGGGACTCAGGTAAGACCCCCTCCCCCTTGGTCCCTTACCTGGCTCTGCCGCCATCGCCGTCGCGGGCAGCGGCAGGGCCAAGTAAACCCCCCTCCCTCCTCTCCCTTACCTGCATCCGTCCGCGGTCCCACGGCTGCTTCAACTGAGCCCGAGGACTCAACCAGGAAGACTAGGCCGCAGTTGCAGAATGATATTTAATAGGGATAAATGCCAAGTTCTACATTTAGGAAATAGAAACCAAAGGCACAGTTACAAGATGGGGGATACTTGGCTCAACAATACTACAAACCAGAAGGATCTTGGAATTGTTGTAGATCGCAAGCTGAATATGAGCCAACAGTGCAATATGGCTGCAAGAAAGGCAAATGCTATTTGGGGCTGCATTAATAGAAGTACAGCTTCCAAATCACATGAGGTACTGGTTCCTCTCTATTCGGCCCTGATTAGGCCTCATCTAGAGTATTGCGTCCAGTTCTGGGCTCCGCAATTCAAGAAGGATGCAGACAAGCTGGAGCGTGTTCAGAGGAGGGCAACCAGGATGATCAGGGGTCTGGAAACAAAGCCCTATGAAGGGAGACTGAAAGAACTGGGCATGTTTAGCCTGGAGAAGAGAAGATTGAGGGGAGACATGATAGCACTCTTCAAATACTTAAAAGGTTGTCACACAGAGGAGGGCCAGGATCTCTTCTCGATCCTCCCAGAGTGCAGGACACGGAATAACGGGCTCTAGTTAAAGGAAGCCAGATTCCAGCTGGACATCAGGAAAAACTTCCTGACTGTTAGAGCAGTACGACAATGGAATCAGTTGCCTGGTGAGGTTGTGGCCTCTCCAACACTAAAGGCCTTCAAGAGGCAGCTGGACAACCATCTGTCAGGGATGCTTTAGGGTGGATTCCTGCATTGAGCAGGGGGTTGGACTCGATGGCCTTGTAGGCCCCTTCCAACTCTGCTATTCTATGATTCTAAGACAGGAATGTTAAAAGCACTACTTAACAGGATGGACCTTCTGCCTAAAGTAGCAATAACACTGCAAAGTGAATTTGCCAGAAGTGAATTTCACCGTCACAGGAAAAAGTTCTTTCTCTGGTAGGCACCCATCTAACTTCTAAAGGAGGGGCTATACAGAGGAAGGCCACATTTGAAGATCTTAACTGATGGGCAGGTTTGCATAGGAGAAGGTGATTCTTCAAATTCTCTAGCCCCCAAACATGTAGGGTTTATAGATCATTTCCAGCAGGTTGAATTGCACTCACGCTAAAAAGAAAGATTTATAATAATTTAATATAGCAGATTTACTAAACACTGCTGTCCTATTTCAAACTATTTTTGTATGTGAGTTAGTGTGTGCCATCTTGAACCTTTAAAAGATTGATTAACGTTTATTTACTTCCTTTTTAAAATCTTTCTCTGCATTCTATTTTACTGCTGTGTTCATCTTGCGAAAAGTGTGTTACATTCATGGCTGCACTAATTCAGGATTGATTCACAGAATAGTTACTTTTGTTGACTCCAGTTACAGAAAAGGGATTTGTCACTTTCTCAGAACTGAAACCTTACATGACAGATCACACAACATCTCCTTGGCAGACCACTACAGCTTTCCCCAACCTTATAAGCTCCAGATGCCCATTGGCAATACTGCCTGAGGCTGTCAGGAGTTGAAGTCCAAAACATCTGAAAGGGACCAGGTTGGAGAAGACTGCTATGATATCTGAAGGGAAAAGACACACCTGTAATCATGCAGTAGCACGCTTCGAGAGTTGCAGCCAACTGTAGCTCCCCACATGTATTGCTCAAGTGTTCACAAACATGCTCTTTTCTTCCCACCTTACTATGGTCACTCTGTGGACACATTAACAACTCAGCATCTGTAGAAAGTGTAAGCAGGCATTGCTGGCAGTCAGCAGACGCAAATATGTTTAGTACCTGATCTCAGGTCACAGCTGAAAAGTCTAAAAGAAAGATCTAATTTGAAATGTGAAATTAGTTCAGTGCAAGTCTAACAGCGAACAGTTACATTTTATTATGTTGGGTACCGTGCAATGGCTTCCTGATGCAGAACTAATCCAATAACTAATGAGTTGAACAGATGTTTCGGCCTTTCAGGACAGGTGTAATCTTATGAACCATTTTGCCCTTCCCTTTCCCAGGAGAAAAGGATGACTGGGCCTATGGCCAGAAATCTATATTGTTTCCTCCAGATGCATTTTGTGCCACTTTACATCTTGGTTTTTTCCTTTATCATTAGCAGTGGGATGGGAGTTCATTTTCAGCAGGAAGTAATTCCAGATTAATTTATTTAGGATTATGTGTAGGGAATGGAGATTAATATATGCGGTTCAGCCTCTCCATAAATAGTTCTGTCACAGCCACAACTTTCAGCTGAACAAACATTTTGCAAAAGGGGAGTATTTATGGAATATCTGTGAGGAGGGGGGGGAAGATTACTTCTTAGAGTAATTCAGATGCATTACATTATTATTAGGTACAGAAAAGAGTGCATTCATCATTCATTTACCCATATGACAACCACCTGTCCACTGAAAGTGGTAGCTTGAAACTGAAGTGCATAATAATTTGCCTTTAAAACATTAACTATTTTCCTCAGGGGTGGAACTTTTTTTGACTCAAGGGTTGAATTGATTCTGGGCAAGCAGTCAGGGGCCACATGCCAGCAGTGGGTGTGGATACACCTGAAATGGACAGGGCCACCCCACTGCTAGCATGTGTCCCAATGTGATTACCCAGACCCATTCATTCACTTTCACGCAATCACACACTCACTCAGATCCACATATACATATATCAACCGTCCTCCACTGCAATGAAACTTTAAAAAAGTTCCCACTGACACTTATCTAGGCTTTTTAAAAGCCTCATTGCATCAGCAGAGGGGTGCTTTTTTGGGGGTAGGGGGAGTGGGTCACAGCATTGTGGAGGGGGGATTAGACCTACTCTCCCATGCACTGAACTCCCTCCCCAAAATACCCCCTTTAGAATATACTGAAAGAATTGGACTCCCAAATTCTGCATATTTTAAAGGAAGAGCAATGATGTTTGCACACATGCATATTCTGCAACCAATGTGATACATGTGTATTTTGTACTTGTTTTTGTACATCTTAGTTGAAAATGTAAAGTATCTGAGACGGATAATAATTCTGTTGTTTTCCCTCTTTTGGGGACTTGAAGGTTTATAATGCTGCATACGATTAAATACAAGTGTCTGGTGTAAGTGTGTATTCCCACTCCCAGATTGTATTGCTCTACAGTTAGCTTTTATAGACTGTATAATGCTAGTTTCAAAGTATCCCCAGTTATTTTAACAAGGGAGGTGAAAATGTTGTTTGGGAAATAGATTGCTTAAAACTCTGAAGTCTGAAGCAGTGAATCTGTCAGCAAGTCTCCCCCAGGATAAATCAAGAGAGTTTATCATCCACAGTTTAAAATAAATACAATTTTATCTGTTCAAACCAGATAAAAAACAGGATTCACCCCCCCGCCCCGCAACCCCCAAATTTTATATATATTTTCCAGTCCTCCCTGGATATTTACACTTGACTGACAAAGTTTATTCTCATTTTTTACTAAGGAGGAGAAACAGTATGGATTGAGGCAATAAATAAATAAAATTACAGTCTGATGCTATAGCACTGCTCCAAATGCAGCTGTGTAAACAGTGGCCTGAGTTGTTATGCTTTGGGGAAGGATTGAGTTCAGTAGTTAGAGCAGATCTTTGCATGCAGAAGTTCTCTGGTTCAACCCTCAACATCTCCAGGTAGGGCTGGAAAAGATTACTGTCTGAAATGCTAGAGTGCTCCCACCAACCAGTGTAGAGAATATTGAGCCAGATGGACAAATGACCTGACTTGGTATACAGCCGTTTCTTATGACTAATGTGCCATCCTGTGCTGGGCAAAAGATGCCAAACTGTTTTGTATGCTTTCCAGTCGCTTTCTGCTCTACCTACCCACCCCTGTTTTTGGCAAACAAGATATTGTACTTATGTCAGGGATGTACAGCTTGTGTAAAAACTGTTCCACCTGTTTTCCAGTTTGTCAGGTGGCTTTCATGCTGTCATCTGCCCATTGACAGAATCAGATTTGTTTTTCATTTCCAAATTTGCGGATGTGCAAATTTCTGCAAATGTGAATTTTTCTATAATAAAATTTGCATAAAATCCCCAAAGGTTAGAAAAACAACCCGCAAATCTGCAGAATCTGCCCGAAAGGGGGAAAGCTAGTTCACTGCAGAATCCGCAGGTTGGATTCGTAAAAATCGGAACTCATTTGGTTCCATTTCCAACATCCCTAACTTACGTACTGAGCTCAAGGTCATTAAGCCCAGCTTAACCTGTACCATACCCAACACTTAGTCTGGATCCAAACTAAGTTAATCACATTTTAGTTCTCTTCAAATCAATGGAGGAGGTTAGCAGTGGCCTACTTAAGCCTCATTGATTTCAGTGGGACAAAAACATGCCTGGTTGCTGGCTGCAAAAGCACAGCCTGTATTCAATCCTATGGATCTAACCTAGGATAGATCTATCTATGTGTCTACCTGATTTTGATCCCATTCTCCTTCTGGAGAGCTCCGGGTGGTATTCTTTGTTCCTTTCCCCTTTATCGTTACAAGAATCCTCTGAATTAGGTTAGACTGAGAGACAGCTGGCCCTGTAAACTTTTTTGGCTGGCCACTGGATTATTTTCAGGGCAAGAGGCAACTGCTAGTGCTGTCTCTTCAAACAATGGGTGACTCCCAAAATGATTGTGCAAGATGTTAAATACAGTAGAAGAGGAATGGTTTGTGCACCCTCCCCGGTTGTGGAATAAGTGAATTAGCCTATGATATCATGTCTAGCCAGGACTCTGGCATTGTGCATTAACACCATGCTGAACAGTGTCATCAAACAGTATACTTCTATTCATTTTCATTGGCTACTCTCCAGATTTACATCAGCTCAGTGAGATCACATGTATCAATTAGACAGCATTTGTGTTTAAGGTGTGCCAGATTGTCAATCCAGTGCCAGCCAAAGAGTAACGTCAGCCTGGATTCTTTTATGAAGGATCATGTCATCACAACTAATGCCTCTCACTCCACAATTTCTGGAAGGGAGGACTGAATCTATTATTTTGCTTGAAAATGCAAGTTTAAAGACATAATTTCAAATTATTTATGTTTTGCTAAAGATGTATGAGTTGTTGATATATTTAAATTAAGCTTCACAATTTAGGCTCTCAGAAAGCAGTGGTGTTTTATATTTGTGATATAGGTTTTGATTATGTTTACAAACTGACCTATATTTTACTAACTTGACATAATTTACAGTAATTAAAAATGCATTACGGTAATTAAAAAAGCATTAAAATGCATAGTTTTATTCCACCATCCAATACAATATTATCAAGGCTCCTAACAAAGACATGCTAAACAATGTACTACAATAATTAAATAAAACAGTATTATTAAAATAGTAACAGATTCTTCAGAAGGAGATAAAAATGCAATGTAAACACCATTAAATGTCTTGGGAAGATTAAAACATTTTTACTTAGAGGCTAAAAGGCCCTATTTGGCACCAGGAGTTCAGGTGAGAGGCGAGAATTCTTGAGATGTAGTGCTAGCACTAAAAATGCTCTATCCCTGGTTTCTATTCACCTCACTCTAGAATAGCCAGTCCTTCAAATATTGTGGTCCTTTAGACCAGTGGTTCCCAAACTTTTTCAGGTCACCGCCCCCTTGGTTCCACAAACTCATGCCCAGTGCCCCCCTACCCTACCCTATAAAAATCATTATTCAGAATTGCGGTTTTCGACGACCCACTAAGGAAGATAATAACAATAAAACTCAAAACAGTAACAATTGATTGAATATTTATTCAAAATATAATTACATTTTTTAGTTTATTTATTCAATTGAACATAATTGATGAACTTTATCCAGTGATATCATCTTTTCAAAGTCTGACAGTCATTTAGCAAGGATATTAGATACCACATTTAGTAACTAGGGTAGACTACCTCACTATTCTGTAAATTCTTAATGTGATGGATGGGCTTGATGAAGTGATACCAGTTTCCCAATGTCTGGTTTGAAGTCACTTAACATGAGTCTTACATCACCTCGTTTAGTAATCTGGAGTCGATTTCTTTGCTTGGAAAGAAGTAGGCAGACCACACTAAAACCACGTTCCACCAAATATGATGTTGGAAATGCAACCAGGAGCTTCTGAACCACTCTCCATAGTGCAGGATAGCGATCAGAAATGTCCTTCTGTAACCAAAACTCCTGGTACGATTTCTTAAACTTTGGCTTCAGCTCAATGTCATTTTGTAGCTCAATTAGTTCTTCCTCCACTACTCCAACTTCCTCAATATCTGAAAATGGATTTATCACCCAGTCTGGAATTTCCATCATAAGAAGATCCTTGAATCGTTCAGACATATCTTCATGCAGCATATTTAAATGGTCACAATAAACTTGCAGATCATCATCTTGTATCCCGCCTTTCTGTTCTAGCTCAGACAAGCTTGGAAATTGGTATAGCTCACGACGGCGTATATTGCGCTTGAATAGAGTTAACTTTGCAATAAACGTAGATACGGCGGATTTGGCCTTAATAAGATTGGTGTCATTTCCTTGCAACTGCAAATTCATTGCACTGAATTTTGCAAATAGTTCAGACAAAAAAGCAATGTCATGCCTGATTTCTTTGAGGTCATTACTGAGCAAAGCATTCGTGCCTTCAAAAAACTCCACAACAGTGTCAAAAAGGTTGTAAAAGCGTTTCAAACAGTTTCCTTTTGATAGCCAACGAACTTCAGTATGAAGCACCAAACGTTCAAAGTCTTCATCATTCTCAGCACAGAGCACCCGGAATAGTCGATCATTGAGAGCATGGGCTTTAATTTTATTCACTGCAGTAATGACAGTGTGTAATGAATTGTGTAGGCGACCACTGAGGTTTTTTGCAACCAGATGTTGGCGATGAATGACACAGTGAATAGTAAAGATATTTGGCACTGATTTTTTCAAGTAAGCAACACACCCACGGTAGCAACCAGTCATTGATGGTGCTCCACCAGTTGCACAAGCAAGTATGTTATTAAGTGGAATTTCCTTTTCATTGAAGAACTCCTCAACCACACGAAATATTGACTCCCCTTTAGTATCGGTTTTTAGTTGCCTTGCAAATAACAACTCTTGAGCCAAACTCCCGTCTTTTATAAAACACACATAAGCAAGAAGCAAAGATTCATTGCCTGGTAAAGTTGACTCATCCAGCTGTAATGCAAATTCTGTTGTCCTTAGTGTGTTGCACAGTGTATCTTCCACATTCTCAGCCATTTCATCGATGTGTCTTTGCAATGAATTGTTGCTGAGAGGAATCGTTTTAATTATATCATGTGGTGACTTATGCAAAACAGTACTCAGAACCTCACTAACTGCTGGTAGGATGAGTTCTTCACCAATTGTATGTGGCTTTCCTGACTTAGCACTCAACAATGAGATGTTGTATGATGCACGCAAACCATCAGTTTGTTGTTGTGAAGCATTGTGAATCATGTTTAACAGTGTTGGCTGCTATTAAAATTTCTCACGAAGTGATTGAAAAAAAGTTAAGTTCTTATCTGCCTTGCCAGGATGTGCCTTCTTTAAATGTTCTTGCAGTCTGGAAGGCTTCATTGCCTCATTAGAAAATACCTTTTCACATAACAGGCACGTTGGCAGCTGCTGGTTTGTTGGTGCTGGTATAAATCCATACTTAAGATATCCCAGGCTATATTGTCTACATTTCTTTTTTGATTTTCCTGCTTCTGTCATTTTTATTCTAATCTAAAACAAAGAATTTAATCATTAAATATTATTGGAATAATGTCAAAATAAGTGCATATGCTTAATTAAAATCACCAAAGTGTGAATTTAAATCACCAAAGAGCTGAATTTCCTGCTCTTTCCTGCTCGGTCCCTGGGTTTTAGGTAGGGTGACCATATTTTGGAAACCAAAAAGGAGGACAACATAGCTGCCCCCAAGGAGGCACCCCCACCAACATGTCCAGCCCCCAAAGCTCACCAACGTGCCCACACAAACATAGCCTTGGTCACATGCCTGATTACATAGCACACAATTAAGACAAACCTGTTCTACATAACATCTTAATGCCCATACTGAATTATCCATACAAATCCAATATACTCCAGAAAGCTTGGGCCAGCTTAATTGTTTGAGAGGTGGCATCCCAAAAATGGAACACCTACTCTGAAAGCACTACAGCTCCCAGGGGGATTAGAATACAGAATGCTGCAGACCTATCTATAATGTCATCGGGCAGCATTTGAATTCACTTTCAAGATCAGCTTTGCAGCCTTAAGAGCTATATTTATTTTATTTATAGTTTGTTTGTTTATTGTACTGATGCCTCATCTTTATCCCAGGGAGCTCAAGGCAATAGCTTTGAGGTTAACTGAAATGGGACGGAGGAGAACCACAACAACCCTGTGATGTAGGTTAGGCTGAGACATAGTCACTGCCCCAATGAGCTTTATGGCTGAGATGGAGGTTTGAACCTGGGTTCCTCCAGTCCTAGTTTGATACTCTAACCTAGACTCCACACTGTTTCTGTCTTTTGAGATGCTGCAAGCTAATTTCTGTGCTTGTGTGATGCAGTCACCAAATACACTTGACCCTTTTATTAAGAGCCATTTCCCCTGTTTTAAGTCCGTTATAGTAGGACATCTGCTGTATCTGGTATTTACACCTCAAACTGCTCCTAGAAAAGTTGTAGTGTGAGATATGCTATCACAACAGCAAATAGGTGGTTTAGAACAGAGAGTACAAAATTAAAGAAGACAGTAGTTGATAAGTTAATGACAACCCATGAGTGCTGAGGGGACACAACTACAATGAGGTGCAATATACTGAATAATATTAACAACCGGGGTGGTTGAAATCTCAATAAATGGCGTTTTTTGTTTGTTTTTAATTTGCCATAAAATTCTTTCTACAGAATAACAAAATGTCACAATGTTTTTTGAACTAACATAAATTTCTTTCAATAGGCTTCTTTAACATAAATTTCTTTCAATAGGCTTTTTTAACATAAAGAAGCCTATTGAAAAATACCTATGCCTATTGAAAGTATGTTAGTGTATTGAAAGAAAATTATGTTTAAAAAGTCTAAGCTTATCGAAAGAAATCTATGTTAAAAATCCTCTTGAAAGAAATCTATGTTAAAGAAGCCTATTGAAAAATATTTAGCCTATTGAAAGAAGTGCATGTTAGCCTACTGAAAGAAAATTAGGTTTAAAAAAAAGTTTAAAAGCTTATTGAAAGAAATCTATGTAAAAAAGCCTATGGAAAGAACTTTATGTTAAAAAAAGGCCAATGGAAAGAACTTTATGTTAAAAAAAAAGCCTAGAAAGAACATTTGTTTTTTTAAAAAAAGCCTTCTGAAAGAACATTTCTGTTTAAAAAGCCTATTGAAATAAATTTCTGTCAGTTCAAAAAACATTGTGACATTTTGTTATTCCGTGGAAAGAATTTTATGGCAAATTAAGAAACAAAAAGACAAAAAAAAAAGAGATTTCTCTCTCTCTCTCTCACACACACACACACACTGTTGTTAATATTATTCAGTATATTGTACCTCATTGTAGTTGTGTGCCCTCGGCACCCATTGGTTGTCATTAGAACAGAGGGTAAACACTAATGTAAGTCTTAGAGTAGACCCATTTAAGTGACGGGGATTTTTGACGGGGATTTAAGTTAATCCTGACTAATTTAAGTCACAAGAATTTCTTATCACTCACATTAAAAGCTCTTCCAATGCAAACCTCCTCCTGCAGCAGCTTCAAAGCAGCCTCGCTTGCTGCAGCCCCCACCACCTCTCTGAAGCAACTTCCCAGCCACCGCCTCTTTGAAGCTGCCCTTTTTGAAGGTGCCTTCTCCTCTGTGACGCACGTGGCATAGGCTGGTCTGGCACAAAAGCGCTCCCCCACCGCCTATCTCATAGACTCAAATCGCGCGAGACTTCATATTTCCTGGGGAAAACAAGCTTGAGCGAGGAACTAGGCTTCTGAGCAGGAAAAGCTGCAGGGGGAGTCCATTTCCCGGTAAGATTTAGAGACTTCAACGGCTCAGGCCTCAAGCCAGAAGCAGGCCGTGGCCTGTTTCCACCTTGAGGCCTGGGCCTCAGTTGAAGCTGTCGTCCAGACTGCAACGGACGCAGGTAAGCCCCCCTTCCCTGCCTCCGCCGCTGTCGCCGCATGGACTGTGGCAGCGGCACCAGGTAAGCCCCCCCCCTTACCTGCGTCCGGAGCTTCGGAATGGTCCAAATGGCTTTGAACCGTTCTGAACCACTTCGCGCCGATCTGGACCTCCCCTTATCCGCTTTGGAACCGGGCTTTAGAGGTCCGGATTGGCCCGCTCCACTTTGGATTCAGGGATCTGAAACAGAGCGGAGCACAGCCCTAGTTTAAAGTGATGATTTTAGCATTTAATGCACTTAACAGTCTAAAGCAGTGGTTCCCAAAGTGGGGGCGGTGGGATTGCATAGGGGGCGTTGAGAGGAAAAGGGATGGCAGGGGGGCGCTGGCAGGGGGCACTGGCAGGCAAAGGGGCAGCAGGGGGGCGCTCGAGGTGGTCTCTCCAGAAGGTACTAAAATAGAGTAACTCAATCAAGTTTCATTTGACTCAGCCTTAACCTATCCTTGCTGCAACTGAAAATGATTTTATGCATGAGAGCTAGTGCTAGGTTGAAAATTTGAAATCTTCCATTTCCAGCATTTCATGGGGGCTGGGAACAAAATGAAAACTCTGGCAAAAGGGGCTGGGATAGATGAGAATTTTGAATAACTTTCTCCTTGGGGAGGAAGACAGGACTAAGTGTAGGTGGTGGCTGAAGGGTTTTCTTTCTCTCTATATATTTTCAAACACACCCTCCACTTGCAGGAGCCCAGGACTCCGGCAGCTCCCAGGAGGCCATGTGACCTCACCCTCTCTTATAGGCATTCAGTAGGGCTCATGGGTTGCTGAATCTGCTTTACAAAGCAAGAGCAAATGGGGCTTTTAAAGCTTTAGAAAAAAATCTGTTCTTCCATGCAGCAACACAGAGCAAGCAAGATAAGCTCCAAAAGTCCTATGTGTTCTTGTTTGCAACAGTCTGAGACTCTTTGCTAAGAAGTTTCTGCAACCCGGGAGTTCTTCCTGAATGCCTCTAAAAGAGGGTGACAAGCTCTTATACTCGTGGAGAGGATGTCCCCTTGATGGTGGAGCTCCTCTCTGTTAATGGAGGGTCTTGTTCACCCAATCCAAACCCCAACCAGCCAACAAATCTAGGGGTTTGAATTGCTGTTCAAGGCTGACCAAAAAATGTGACCACCATAGCTTCTATGAATGAGCTCTATGATGGAATAATTTAACATTCTGATCAACATTCCATTCAGAATACAGCACATTTGGCATTTTTAAATGCCACAATGCATTTAGAAACAGTAAACATTCGTAAGCAGAGAATATATTGTTGACTCAGATAATGGAAGGTTTTTTGGGTTTTTTTTCTGAAAGCTAAGTAATCACAGCTATGCATAAGTATCAAGTTACGGGAGCACTCGAGCTATACACTCTTTAAGGATCTGTATATTGGTGGTAACAACAACAACAACAACGCATATATTATTAAAATAGTGATCCTAAGGGCTATGATGTTCATTGGTAACAAATTACTTTAATTGTAAGAATTAAAGTTAATGTTTTAACTCTTGTTGATGTTGCCTCAATATTCATCAATATACCCTACCAAAATATAGGCTGCCAAGCTTATGCTCAGCTACCAGATGTGTCCGTAGGATAAGGGTTCCTCACCTAGGCTGACATCCATTCCAACTGCTGTGGCTCCTCACTGTGCCCTTTTTCAACAGCAACAATGGGAGAGAGATAGTGTGGTATAGTGGCTAGAGTGTTGGACTGGGAGTCAGGAGATCCAGGTTCTAGTCCCCACTCAGCCATGGAAGCTCACTGGGTGACTTTGGGCCAGTCACAGACTCTCAGCCCAACCTGCCTCACAGGGTTGTTGTTGTGAGGATAAAATGGAGAGGAAGAAGATTGTGTACACTGGCTTAGATTCCTTGAAGGATAAAAGGTGGGATCTAACTGTAATAAATAAATGAAAAATTTCAGGATATGGTGTGTGGGTACACAGATAGTATTCAGATTCCTCTCCTCAGTCCACTAAGTGTTCTGAATTCTAGGGATGGACAAATCTGTCACATTTGATTCTACTCATTCTCTAACTTTTCCTACATTAAGTTTGTTTCATCCTATTTCAGCATCAGTCTACAAATTACTTTTTAAAAGCACGCGTGACAAGTCATATGTAAAAAATTGTACGCATTTTTGTGTGCCTTTATCTAACTGTATGCATTTTTGTACTCTATTTCTCAAATATGCACAAGTTTCTAAATTCATGCGTTTTTGCAAGTAATTTCCCCTAATATAACGCAGGTTTGTGCACACTTTCCCATAATATATGCATTTTTGTGCACTCTTCTCCCTATTGTGAAAATCTTTGTGCACATTCTTTCTCTATTGCATGTATTTGGAGGTGCATTTTTTAAATTTCCAAACTGCATCATAAAATTCAGGGAAGTGTCGATATTGTCCACATGACTGAATAGGTTCAACAAATATGAATTAATTTCCCACTCATTTCTCACCCATCCCTACTGGATACTGCTACTGCTCCAGGTTTGATCAGATACTACTAATGGCTTCTTACATGCTTTAAAATATGTTTTTAGATATTTCTACTGGGTTTTTTTTAAAAAAAATTGTAAGTCATCTTGAGCACTATTTTAGAAGAAAAGCAGTATACACATTTCCTAAATAAATGATAGGGTGATCATGGGTAGTTGCCCATGATCACCCTATCATTTATTTACAGAACTGGTACATTTTTATACAGAACTGGTATATTTTAACTTATTTATTTATTTGTAACATTTCTATACCGCTGATTATAATAGAATCTCTTAGTGATTCACAACATTGGCTTACCATGTTAAAACACAATATTAAAACATACCACAAAAACAAAGTATTAAAACATTTCTAACAACAATAAATGAGCAGTAACCTGGGACAGTAAAATGGAGAGGCATAGTTAATTTATTTAAGGCCCAGGGAAGGCCTGGGTGAACAAGCATGCCTACAGGAGGTGTTTGAATTATGCTACATCTTCTGCCTCCTGAACTACACAAGGGAGGGGTTTTCAAACAGTGGGGGCCGCTATAGAATATATGTTCTCCATCCAGCACAGAGTTCCTGATGACAATTTCTGGAGGTGGGTTAAATCTGGGGGGATTAAGCTGGAGTCATAGCTAGCATTTGAGCTGGAGCCTATGTACAGCAGGTAGAAGGTACTTCATTGTTGACCATGTATGACCAGAAGGCCAGACTGCCAGTATTTATCCTCTTCTCACACTTCAATCCATAGATTGGTCTTTGATAACTCCTCATTCTTTTCTGTCCTTCTGCAAGGTCTTTTGGGGTCAGCATACATACCACCAATGCCCCATTATTTATCCCAACATGATTTCACAACATTAAATCAGTTTCTAATTTCTGTGCCATTTCAAAACTCATCACCGATGATACATCTATTTTAAGGCAGTTGTTTGCATTCAGCAATCTTAGCGCTGCACTTCAAGGGCTTCTTCAAATACAATCTACAGTTTGCTTCGACTGCTAAAGCTGCAACAATTTTACAACAGTGTATTAGATGAGATTATTTCGACAAGGAAAGCAGCTGTTTCCTCAGGAAATCTTTCTAATTCAAAGTTATGACAAACTTGATTGCAAATAAGTCACAGCAGTTTTAATGTAGAATCCGTCTGTGACAGAACATATGCACAAATAAGATTTTATAAACAACCCTCTAGTATTTACAGCTAAGGACAGTTTTATGGCTATTTATTAAACTAGGTCTAGTGAAGATATATCCAAAGGCAACTTTGCAGCAAACTGCATCTACAAATCTTCTGCCAAATCTTCCCAAAGTCCCAGAAATTAACACCTATTCTGGGTAGGTCAAAGTCTATGTAAAATCTAAACTCCCAAATATTTATTCTTTTACCCAGGCTTATTTTTAGGACCATTTAGTGTTGCAATAGAGCTGAACAGATTCATTTACACAGAAACCCACTGCAAATTGCAAATGTCATATCAAGAATTTATAAGGAACAAAACTAAATCAAGTGTTTGACTGCATGATCCTGATCCACAAATTCTGAACTGTCAGTCTGTCCATTGGGCCAATAACTTGTTAAATAGAAACAATCTGTAGAAATGGATTAAGCTATACTCCAGAGAGGGAAGTGATCAAGGTAAGATGCAAAACTCAGGAGTTTGGATCCAGAGTTCCAGGGGAGTAACTCTGCACACAGGATGTTCCCACTGGAGAAAGGGCAGGAAAATAATTTTCACTAATTCCTCCCACTGTGCTCCTCCTAAATCTGTTGCAGAGTGTTAGGACATTCCAGAACAGAGGGTAGAGGTTTCAGGGGAAGGAGGAAGTGGTGTAAATCACCTCCCTCTACCTACAGCAGAAGACTGGATTGCAATCTCTTCCACAAACAGGAACAGCCATTCTTTTTTCCCCACTTAAAAACAAACACCTCCACTTCAAGTGGTGGTAAGGCTGCTCAGAAAGCCTGGAGGCTGTCTATACATTCTGGAAGCCACAAGGTGCCTCCATGGTGGCACTGCATCCATTATATGATGCAGCAGCCAAGTTGAAGCCATCCCGGGGCTTTCCAGAGAAGCTCCGCAATTTAAAAGTTGGGGACTTACCCCAACATTTCAGGATGGAGCGAGGTGAACAAGGCCCTTCCACTATCTAACCTTATTCCATCCTTGATTGAGGAGGCATGGCTGGGTGGATGGGAACCTCTGACTGGTCACCATGCACCCAGGGAGAGGGCAGAGGGTGGGCCCTGCTGCCAGAAACCCAGAGCTTTTGCTGTGTAGCAGGATTAGCCGCCGCCATCCTGAGCAAAAGTGTGGGGTTTTCCTTATTGCAGTGGCAACCCACTGCCATATAGGCAGCTCCCTGGTTCTGTCCTTTCTTCCTTTTCAACAGAATGCCCCAATGGTGTTCTAAACAGTTTTAGAAAAGCACCTCCCCACCTGGGGAGGCTGGGGAATTGGGGATGCACTTTCAGCCTAGTTCTAAAATGTTGGCAGAAGGAGGGCTGGACCACACACTAGGCAAACAGGGCAGTGGTCCTTCGAAATGCACCAATCAATTGCATCTATGGTAAAGTTCAATACAGACCTAAGGTGAAAGACATAGATAAACTGAGCCAATGATGTTAAGCCACTGATAAAACGCCAGACATACCAAATAACAGTTTACACCAACATTCCTTCCCCATTTTGCAGTGGTGTCTACAATGAGCCAAACATTATTATTTTTTACGAACTTCTTCTCTTCTATAAACCTTCCTACAGAGCTTGAATCAGTCTTGCTGATACCAGCAATTCCAGCTCAATCATCCAACACACGAGTTTAAAAATTAATGAACACACTACTCTTTATCTAGGTCACAAAGACAAAAGGCAATTCACCCTTTCAACAATTGCAAAGCTGTTGATGCAGAATGAGCACCCCCATGTTTTGTACCACCTAGTATATTACTATTTTTGTTATTAATTTATAATGCACATGAGCAAAAATGCCTGTGCAGGGATGGAGGAGCCACTGATCAGAGCAGCCAACAGTAATCAGAAACAACAGGAAAGAAAGAAGCCAGAAATTGGACCAGCTGAGCAGCCAAAGTGTCTTGAATGTAGTCAATATAAAGATCACCTGCCAGGTAAACTCTGGAGGAGTTATCTCAAGGATAGTGGAGGCTGATGGTGCTGATGTCAGTGGGGCAGTGAATCCACTTCAGGTTTTATTCAGAACCAGTCAGAACTCTAAAGGAGCTGAGATGTGGATACAGCTTCCGCACCTTGGATCCCTCCTTTGGAGTTCTGTCTGGTTCTGACTGAAACCTGGAGTGGATTCATCACCCCACTGATGTTGGATCCACCAGCTACCCCTGTTGAAGGGGTAAAGACAATAACAACTGGAGCCCAGAAGCTTCCATATATCTGAGGAGACTCAAGTATCTTGGGGGCAGGGGACATTTTGCTTAATTTAGAAAGTATATACATATTTTTCCATGGAGACATACAGGGTTTTCTTTATGTTCAAGCAGCTTGATTCTCATTTTCAACTTTGTGCAGTGCTTGGTTATAAATATGGTATTCAAATACATCCATACCTCTTGTTGAAGGAAAAGAATGTGTTCTGAATCTGCAGGGTGTCCTTTAAACAACTTGTAAACAGTGGCCCAATCCTTGCTTGGTCACTGCTTATTTGAAGGGGATATGTGCCAAGTTTTGCACAAGCACTCCTTTCTCACTAGAGTAAAAAGGAAGTAAAGTGAGAATTGGCCCTTTATCTCCACAGAATTCAGCAAGTAGAATGGATTTATTGGCAGGAAGGCTAGTTTTACACACTGCAAAATGCCGTTTGCAACTGTCACCTCTTTGCCTTAATGACCGCAATTTTTAAGAACGTCCAGAAAGCCCTAGAGGCAGCAAATCAATAATGTTAAGAAAACATCTTGACTTCTGAGGCTAGAAGTTATATCAAGTATAGGAAAAGAAAGAAAAGGTACTTTGACTCAGGGCAGGAAAAGATAAGATTTCCCAGAGGTTTTTAAGTCTCTCAGATGCTTTGACATAATATTTCAGTAAAGTGGAAAAATCAACAAAACACCCGGCTGAAAATGTGGCTTTAGAATCAATGGCTCCTTCTTCACATTCCACAGATAGCTAGCATGAAGTCAATTTTCCATTCAGTTCCCAACCACATGTAGGCTATGGCTACTAAAAGACTTCTGAGATACCTTTTCTAGATAGGAGACCAGTGCATACATTTCAGCTGTGCAGGCATATATTGGATGCACAATGGACTCCTTCTATATTCCTGTATGGCAAACGGTGTCGACCACCATGCACTACAGAGACATAGTTGGTTCTTGCCACAAGAACCATACTAGATATGACATTCAATGCATGAATGCAATTAACATACACATTTTCTTAATATAAAGAGCAGCTGTGAGGGGTGGCATCAGGGCAGCTGGACAAGGGAGGGGAACACAGGAAGCTACCTTATACTGAGTCAGACCATTGGTACAACACTAACTAGCAGTGGCTTTCCAAGGTTTCAGGCCAGATTCTTTCAAAGTCCTACCTGAAGATGCCAAGGATTGAACGTGGGGCCTTCAGCATGCAAAGTATGTGCTCAACCATTGAGCTATGGCCCCTTTCATGGTTGTGTAACCCCGTTTTGGTCCCAATGAAAATGTCCCTCTTGAAGCTGTTACGTGCATCAAGAGGAATCAAGCAATGTTACCCTGCTGCAGTATGCAAAGCTTCTGAATGCTAGATACTTATTATTATTATTATTATTATTATTATTATTATTTATTTATATAGCACCATCAGTGTACATGGTGCTGTACAGAGTAAAACAGTAAATAGCAAGACCCTGCCGCATAGGCTTACAATCTAATAAAATCATAGTAAAACAATAAGGAGGGGAAGAGAATGCAAACAGGTACAGGGTAGGGTAAGCAGGCACAGGGTAGGGTAAAACTAACAGTAGAAAGTAACAGTAGAAGTCTGCACAACATCAAGTTTTAAAAGCTTTAGGAAAAAGAAAAGTTTTTAGTTGAGCTTTAAAAGCTGCGGTTGAACTTGTAGTTCTCAAATGTTCTGGAAGAGCGTTCCAGGCGTTCCAGATATTACAAATATCTTCCTGACCTTCAAGTTGCCAATCTAGTTAAGCAACTTCCAAAGTTATCCTTAAATTGGCCAATCTAGAGCCTTGGTTGGTCCAATCCTGAAATGTCCTGACATCAAGGGAGATCAGCAGGTTAAAGCACTCCTTAAGGCTTCCGTTTGTTCTCTGTATCTCTTACTATCTTTCAGAGGTATGGTTTTTGTAATGCTTAGTCATCTGGCGTTAATTCATTCAGGAATCCAAAACAAGTTTTTCTTTCACTCCTCAGAATCAAGCTATTGATTCCATTATTCTATCCTCCCCATCCTGAGTCTGCCCAAAGTTGGTGTCTTTTTGTGCTTCAAGTTAAGAGCCTAAGCTTAGGTTTGGGCACCCAACTCACTTTTGGATGGTTGGACCAAGCATGGTGAGGAAATCCATCATGCAGATCCCAGATCCACCCAGAGTTCACTTGGTTCACCTACCATTCCTCATGATCCTTCCGAGTGCTCTCCCTTTCCTCTGGTACCAACCCACATTCATCGGATCAGACTTCTTCTCTTGCTTGTACAATCTCACTGACCAGATAGATCCAGTGCCTATAAACAGAGAGTACCCATTGCAAAGTACCCATTGCACCTATTGCAGACACCTTGTTTTCTGTTTTTCTTTTTGGCGCAGCCAAATCCCACTCTGAGCTCAAAAGATATGCTTGGGATACTTGAGATCCTCCTGCACTGAGTATTCAACTGTCGTCTTGTAGCTACTGAGCTTTTCTGGGCTTCTCAGAATCTTATGAGAATCTCACAGCGGGAAAGAAAGCTGTGCCACTGTTATGAGTTTCCAACTCAGTGGTTTGCTCCTCCAATGGACAAACTGGGAGTGTAGGGCATTGTGGTTAGTCTTGCATGAGGGAAGTCTTGCACCAGAGTTCTTTATTCCAAATTCTGTTTTTGAACTGTATTCCAAAACTTTTTGCTGAGCTTCAGTGTCCCCCAATAATGGTTAAGCCAGCCATTTGGTCTCTCCATCATCATGTATGACCAAGGATCTAACCATCTTGTTGTAAACCCCCCAGAGAGCTTCGGCTGTGGGGTGGTATATAAATGTAATTAATTAAATAAATAAATAAATAAATCTTAGCTTGGCCTGGCCTAGGTGGGACTGAAGACCACAATGTGTTGTGGTCTGAGGTGATTACCTCATTGATATGCACTAACCAGGAATTCTTCTCTTCTGTAAAACATTTTGGCAAAATAAAACAATTGGTGTTTTTTTTACTTCTGTCAGTGAGTTAATTTCCCTATTTTGTCAAAGAACAGTGTAAAGTCTACCAAGTGTGCACAACACCTCTGCAAAAGATCCCTCCATTTCTCGGTTTTTTGCAGATACATCTTCTCTATGATTTACATCTCATCCAGTCTGTCTCTGATTAACTTACCTAACTACTTAATAACAATGGTTGGCCAGCCAAAATCATTAAGAAGAAGTTAATATGACCAACTTCATCGTTAGTTTATAGCCATGCTACTGGTTGATATTCTCAGTTATGCTTCTCTACATTACTTTCCATTCAAAATCTACCATATAAACACAAGTGTGACTGAACAGAAATGTTTCCATTGCACACCCTCCACACTCCCTTTCTCAGAACGAAATTTCATGCTCGACTGCTTTCCGATTCGCCCTGGTCCTTGATTGCCCATGACAATCTGTGACACCCATTATTTTGACTGTCCACAGATGGCAACATAAACAATATATAGCAGATCATTCTATGTTATAGTTCCATTCTGTGAGGAAAGAAAGAGAATGAAAGTCTTCCCTCACTAACTGCCTTGAGACTGTGGTTGGTTTAAAAATCATTTATTATTCACTGAGTTTCTAAAGTAGCAGATGTTACTAAATAGCAGCTTAATTAAGGAAATTTAGGTATTTGCAGAGCTGAGCACAAAAGACAACTTTCGATATTATCAAACAGTTGCAGTTCCTATTTCAAAGCAGGTGAATTAAAATACTGAACAAAGCATGAATCCACCATCTAGAGCTTTTCAAGGCATGTGAAGAGTTGGTCTCCCCACCACCACTCAATACTCGTGGACTTCTGCCAGCTGTTACTAAAACATGGCTGCTATGTGAAGCAATAAGGATCAGCTCTTCCTTATGAACTGGGTTTTGGAAGAAAATCTCTCTACTCGACATGAATATGACCACTGCATATTCAGGCCAATGGTTGTCAGTCCAAAGATGCAGTTGATTTATCTTTGTGTTTTCTATATACAGGATGCTAACAGCAAGACACGACATGAAACAATAAAAGACTACATAGTAAACACTAAAAATTACAGAGATCCTCATGATTTCATTTTCAGACATTCCTACCGCATTCTTCAGCATCTTTGCCTTCATCTTAATGGATCATGGACAAGTCTCCTTCAGTCTAATTTTGGCTCCAAAGGTCACATGCAGTGCTGGCAGTGGTGGGTGGATGGGTCTGAGGCCATGCATATGTGTACACATACAGTACATGCACACAAATGCAGATAGACATATCTGCATGCACACTTCCCCCCTCACCCCGATACATATTTCCCATTTTCTGCTGTTGGTTGCTTAGCTGAGCAGGAAGAAAAGTAGGTAGGGCACACCAGGGCTCCATGGGCCACACAGAGATTGGTCAAGGAGTGCAACCTCATGCCATAGGTTGCCCATATATGGTCTAAGGCAATGATATGTGCATAAAAGTGGTATGATGCCTGGGGGACTACATACAATGAAATCTGCAGCAGCAACTTATCCCAGGGTGACCTCCAGCCATGACTATCTAAGGACCAAACCTGAGATAATCATTAACATATACAACTGAACATTTAAGTTATGATGCTATCTTCTGAAAACTTAATTACATAACTCTGAGTCATCTTTCCCACAGCAAATCATATGCAGTGAGTGAATGCATATGAAGTTAGTCCCACTGATTTCAGGAAGCTTATGCCATGACCCAGGGTTCCGATTCCCCCTACTCAGGAGAAAAAGTCTCTGATATAGACTGCACAGATCCAAAGGAGTATGGAAGCACCCATCAATGTCCCTCTCACCTCAGGGCCCACAACTCCAGAAGAGATCCCCCCCCCGCTTCCAGAGGAAGTTGTGTTGCCATCCTCAGATTCCAAGGACTATTTTGCAACTGGCACATCCAGTAGCCTCCATGCCATCACAGTCAAATGTTTCAAAAGCATTTAAGGCAGCGTTTGGGAGGAGCTAGCAACCTCTAAGAAGCCCAAGTCCTAGTTAAGAGACTAGGTCTGTTGATTGTTGGAGCAACATACAAGCTGACCTTGTCTGTCTTCCAGCCCAGGCCTACTTGGGAGTTTCCATTCCTTGACTTCTCTAACTGGTATCTAAACTTGGCTTTATCTGACCTTGTTTCTGGACTCTTGCTTCCCCTATAGGCAACCGGACCTACAGATTTGAATCATACAGCTTATTAGGAAAACTGTCCTGGGAAAATGAGATGGCATCTTCATGAATATGGCACCTACGTTTAGGATCATATTCATCATGCCCACTGTGTGGAACTTCTGGGCTTAAATCCCTTCTTCGCTTCTATTTTCTGCCATAATTTATATGCACACAGTGTCTTCACATCTGCGATCATTACTTCATAATCTTCTTCTTGAGCAAAGAGATATGAGCACATCAGCTTCATTAGCACTAAACGGCTGTGACAGAATGCTTAGAAAACTTGTATCTATAAATGTCTTCCTTTCCCCTCAGTGCCCCATATGTAGGAGTCTGATCTGCCATTACCACATCTGCACATCCAAACTGTGAAAATCGAAATCAAAACAAGCTCAAGCAATTGCTTCCTGGAATGACTGTTACCTGGCAAGCTAGTTTTCTTCTGTGCTGGGCAACTCCGTGGTGCTGTCAAGGGAAGATGCTGGAAGCCACAATCATGGCTCCACTCGGCAGAACAAAGGGGAACGCTCCCAAATGCAGCAGAATTGGCATCCCATATTTTGAAGTAAATAGGGATGTGTGTTGCTGGGAAATCAGTTTCTCTCTTTGCTCAACGGAGCTTTATTTTTTAAAATTTATTTTGGCATTTTTATCCCGCCCTTTAGCCAAAAAGGCTCTCAAGGCGGCTTACAAAAATATTACTTAAGACAGTCCCTGCCCACAGGCTTACAGTCTAAAAAACATGACGCAAAAGGAAAGGGGATTGGGAGGGAGGAGGGGGGTTTGCCTTTGCAGGCTGAGCCATAGATTTTTCCTGAACTCTGGAAACACTTTGCATATTGTTTTGTGGCAAGCGATAATTTGCACAAATGGAGAGTTGCACAAATTGCAACTCTAATTTCCGTAACTTGTGTGAATTGCAGCTGCAATTTGCACAAATTTCAGTCACAATTTCTGCAAATTACACAAATGTGTGCAAAATTCTGCCGTAATTTGCATGAATTTAAAAATATTTAAAAATCTGTGATCTGTCTCGACTCGATGATGATTTAGTTGCGCTCTGCAGTGGAAAGCAGACTGAAGTCTGTAGGGCCAAATTAAGGAAAGGCCGTCGAACTTCATCCCCCAAACAGATTGCTCCAACAACTTATAAGTAAGTGAACCAATACATTTACTTACTGGGATGCTAAGGTCCTCATCTGAGGCCTTTCTCTAGCTGCTTCTGCAGTAACTACAAAAGAGAGAACCTTTTCAGTGATGGCACCTCACCTGCAGAATACCATGTCCAGAGGGGCTCACCTGGCACCAACACTATGGTCCTTTTGGTGCCAGTGAAGGCTTTTTTTTCACCCAGGCATTTTAAAAACTATTTTTATTGCTTTTAATCTTTACATTAATTTACCCCTATTGCTGGTTTTATTTTTGGTTTCATCATGTTCTGCTGCTGGTTTTATCCTGTTTGTATTTGGCACATTTTATTATAATTGTTTTATTGTTACTTTGGGTTTAATCCAATGTTAGCCCTTTTCTGAGTAGACCCATTGAAATGAATGGGAGTTAGGTTAGCCATGACTAGTTTAAGTCCCATTAATTTCAATGGGTATACTCTAAGTAGGATTAACATTGTATTCAACCTTTGTATTTTATGTTTTTAATCTGTATACTGCCCAGAGAACCTCAGTTATTGGGTGATATAAAAATAAAAAGAATCAATACAATTCATATTACCATCTAAAGGGAGAGGGAAATAAGACCATTATGCACAGGATTAAAAATTACCTAACTGCATAACTGACTTAACAGCCCACTTCACACATCCTCAATATTGCCTTTAGGGATGGCAGATCTTTATGGTACATGTTCATTGCTATTTCTAGTTTTTCTCCTCTATTTATATAAGGGATGGTTCTTACAATGTATTTTTGAGCTTATACAAATGACCATGCCATCAGATTTAAGCAAGAAATCATTTGTGTGAAACAATCTCCATATGAAAAAATAAATATATTAACAGAACTTCTCATGAAAGGGAGATTTTAAAGACACCTCCTTACTCACTGATAAAAACTAGCCCACTTCAAAGCTAAACATTGGCTAGCATTTATTTATTTATTTATTGCATTTATATCCCGCCTTTTTTCCTCCAAGGAACCCAAGGCGGCATACATAATCCTCCTCCTTTCCATGTTATCTTCACAACAACCCTGTGAGATAGGTTGGGCTGAGAGTCTGTGACTGGCCCAAAGTCACCCAGTGGGTTTCCATGACTGAGTGGGGACTAGAACCCAGATCTCCTGACTCCCAGTCCAACACCTTAGCCATTACACCACATTTATTTACAAAGTGTGTGCTCTTCTTTTGGTCCAAAGAGGATTCCAAAGAGGCATGCAATAACCCTAAAATAAAATTCAAGTGAGAAAATAACAGTCAGTAAACATTTCACCAGCACAAAAGCAAACGTTGATCACAATCAGCCACAGAGCCAAACCTCTGTAGAGACTATTATATAGATCTCAGCATGTGCAGGAATTTGCTTAGCTTTGCTATAAGCAATCAGAACCGGCATTAATGGCATTCCCAAATATTTTCCCTTCTCCTCTTGTAGCAAGCTGCTATGTGTTCTCTTGCCATGTGGAAACCCCTATTTATTAAAAAGGAAGTTTGTGAAATATGCCTGTATGCATATAGCAAGCAAACACTACCATCAAGCAGCACAAATAGTCCCTTTTGTTTAATTCTTGTACATTGCAATACTAGTATCATTAATAATATTTGGACGGGCTTGCAGGCATCTGAGCCAAGTCTCACAATGAGAAAATAAACATGGCAAATTGGGAACTGAAATGCAACTGAAGATGGATGACAACTGAAACTCTTTGGGTGAAATGAAAATATGCTTGTTAGGATACAGTATTTGCCTGAAAGAGGCAAACCACATGTTCAGAGCAATATTCCTTCCAGAAATGTGTTGAATCAGCTATAGAAAGGGTGAAAAAATGCAAGTTAATACTTTCTATGTTGTTCTCAACTACATATTTCCTTGATCACATGGGTGGGGATGGAAATTCTGTGTGGTTCTAAAATGTTGGGAACAACAGCCACTATGGTTCATACTAAGCAGAGCTTTGATTTATTGACCTAAGGGCACAATCTTTTGCATGTTTAGACAGAAAAAGCCCTACAATTCTCAGCATGCTCCAGCCAGCCATGCTGGCTAGGGAATGATGGGAGTTGTAGGACTTTTCTGTCCAAACATGCATAGAAATTTGCCCTAAGACAGAAAATGGAAGATACGCAACACTCTATATATAGTTATTCAGAAGTCGGTCCCACAGTATTCAATAGAACGTACTCCTAAGTAAATGTGCTTAGGACTGCAGTCTTAAATACGTGTTGTTCAGGGGATGCACATGACTACAGCTAGGCATAAGGCACATATGTAGCAATAAATCAAAGTTTTGCTAAGGCCCAGTTTGAATCAATAAGTTCTTATTCTAAAGAATATACATTAAAGGCATCCTAGATCAGCATTTTGTTTTCTCTGCTTTGCCAGCATCTTGTCACCTTTCCTTGTTATGAAAGTTTTAAAATTGTCCACAGTTGGATAACTGGGCTCACCGGGGATGAAGCAATTAATCAGAAAAGCATACTTCCCTTCAAGTGGAACCCTCTGCCTGCCTCCTTCCCCTTCCCTCTGTCTCACTGAAACACCCAGTGGCAGCTCAAACACCCAGGGGCAAAGCATATTTCTAGGTGGGAGAGATGTGTCCCGTATGTTAAGATATCTGAAAGGAAAATAGTTGTATATTTCACATTAAAGCTTCCATCCTAAACATATGAAATAAATGGGGGAAAGGTTACTTTAGGCTTTCACCACAGAAGGGGGAATTAATTTCAGCTTTGAAAAATATTAATTTGTGGTTAGAATTTTCTTTCTTTCTTTTACTGTTATATATAAATAATAATTTAATTCTCTCTTCTGCATGTCAGATGTTTCCTCTTTCTCCTGGATTGTCACTGGTTGGGGCTGGCATCTTGAGGAATATGTCAGTAGCTGACAAATGCGTAGCCTTTGATGGCTCAAGAACTACATCTGAACTGTAGAAAGGCTACAGAGATGATAATACATGAATGCACTTGTACATGTGTAAAGTGTCTTTCCTTCAAGTAATGACAGGAGTCTAGCAATGGGGGAGGTGAGTGGGGACAGCAAGCTCCTTGTTTGGGGAGGCACTTGCCACCCACACCCAGCCTCCTCTCCTGCCAATCCTATAAACCACCACTACACACACACACACACACACACACACACACACACACACACACTTGTCCCTTAATATTTATAACAATGCATTGGTAACCTCAAGATTGACTATTGTAATGCTCTTTATGTGGGGCTGTCCTTGAGATTACATTTTACAATCTTTTCCTGACCCTATTATTTCAGAACTCAGACCAATCAATCACCAAGCAAGTGGCCAAGTTTTTGAACTTGGCCATTTCTTTTAGATCCTCTATGATTACTTGTCTTTTTAACAGCTAACTGTTTGCTCAGTCTTTTTGATTGTAACTTTTGTTGGAATGGTCTCTTGACTGCAATAAATTGTTGCTGTTGATGATGATGATGATGATTACGATTACTTTGGGAGGAACAGTTAGTGCAGAATGCATTGGCTACATTGCTCAGTGCAGCTTCTTATATATGACTCCTGTGCTGAATGTACCACACTGGCTACCAAGAAGCTACCAAGGCATGTTTAAGGTGTTATTGCTGGTTTAGAGCGCAGGACCAGGTTATTTGAAAGACTGCCTGCTCCCATATAGGCTGCCTAAGTCTTTGTGTTCTGACGGGAAGGCCTACTGATGTTGACTTGATCATGGTGCAGAGGTCGGCCATCTCTACTGTGGCACCTACCACATGGAATGATCTAGGTGTGGAGTGTTTCTGCCAAGAACTAAAGATATTTGTTTGCCAAGGCATTTTCCTGACTAATAGCATTGCCAGCTACCCCCTGTTATTTTAATGAGATTTTTATTGTTTTATTGATAGTTTTCTTTGCATTTTGCTGTGAATTGATTTGGGAGATGTTTGGGGTTGTTGTTGTTTTAATAAAAAACAGTATATAAATTTTCTGAAATAAAAATAAAAAATAAAAACTGTAGTGAATGGGCATCAGACAGGCTGCAGAGGGGAGAAATGGTCTTGTCACTCCTCTTGGCCCTCTTTACACACAGTTACTTAAGCTTCAGAAAGAAGATGGACTTTAGCTAGTCCATAGTTGCAATGCATATGAAGAAATGACAATCCAACAATAGCAAGATCTTCTAGCCATACAACTCTTTTACCTGGAGGATTAAACTCATACATGCCAGCAGATACCACAGTAAGTGCAGAGTAAGTAACGATGGACACATATTGATTGAATAAGTAGCACAGACCATGTCACATGGAAGACAAGAAATTGAACTTTTATTATTATATTAGCTGGAAATGTGCAGTTACTTTTGTAATGAGGCAGAAGGGAGCTTATTATAAAATAAAAATCTTATTTTAATGCATCTTGATATTTTTATATATCACCACTCAAAGAAACAACAGGTAAAAGGTAATTCAACTTATATGCTATTACTTTAATTAAAATTACAGATTCAAAGAATGGATATGGAGCCAAAATTCTAGTGGTCTACCATCCTGCACTGCAAAATCTGTACTGTACTAATTTTACTGACAAATGCATCAATATTATCCCATTTACAGTGAAAATACTAAAAAAAATCTTCCTCTAAATCTCCACATCCTGGCTATGGAACAAAGAAGTTCATTCAGCATTGCCCTCAGATTCCTAGTCAAACTAACTAGCTGGTATATATTTGCAGGAGTAAAACATTAGGGAACAAGGTTAAATCTAATATACCAAGACTGGTTGCAAAGTGCAGAAGCACTGAACATACTGTTATGAAGAACTGATTAGAAAGTTTTATACCTGTTATGCCCATTCCCATCTTATTCTCTACAATGTGTCATTCATATATATATATATATATATATATATATATATATATATATATATATCACACTGTACTATTAGACTGGGATCCAATTATTTTGCTACAGTAGTGGGCATGATTGCTCCTGTGTTGCTGGCATTTTAGAATGCAGAAGCCACTTTTGAAATGCCATTATTCAGCAAGGGTGAAATCATGTTGGAATAACGACATTGGTGCCCAATGATGGATTGGTGGAGTTGTGTACTCTTATGACCCAGACTAAAAGCAGTGACTCAGACACCATTTGGAAGATAGATCAGTGGAGTAGGAAGGCCAGCAGCACAACCCACAGATGCATTGAATCTGTAACTTGACACTGACCCTGAGTCCAGCAACCCGGGACCTTGCAGACCTAAGTCACTTGAACTCAAGATCCTTCACCCAGGACACACAAAGACTGGAGCCCCTAAGCCTACTCCACCAAGTCACCAATATCATTAGGCCCACAACACCTGATGTTTCACAAGCTTGTTTACCACTGCAGGCAGGGTGATAGCAAATAATAATGGAGGAGTGTAAAGCTCTCGATGATGCTCTCGATGACACTGATATGTCTTTAAAGGTCTTTATTTTCCAGCATGTGAGGGGGACCTGAGAGTGGTAGTCAGGCTGAGAGACTATAGAAGGGCTCTGTTAGCACTCAGAACTCATTGGGCAATTGGTCCCTCCTCTGAGACCTGTCTCTGACTTTCCAAGTCTGGTTCTGGACTTTCCATATAGTACCTACATGTCCATCACAGGGTTGTCTGTCTGCTACAGACCACTGCCTGACTTGATTCCTCCAGACTTTCTGGGTCCATCCTCACCAGGACTGAAAACACATACACAACAATCCCCCACCTTGGGCTAAAAATCTCGCTTATCACTTCTAGTACTATGTAACTTGATGCATCCAGGATTTCTTTTTCTTCAAGACCAGAAGGTCATTCAGCCTGATTTTTTTGGTTAATGAAATGGTGAGAAGCAGCTCTTCAGCATAATTATAGGTGCTGCCTTGAGAAGTTTAAGCTCATTGAAATCTCATTGAAATCAACTTCAAGCACAACACTGATTTCAGGGGGACTTTACTGTACTTAACCTTGTTTGAATAAAATTGCTAGTCTTTAAGGTGTCCTAGGATTCTGTTGAGTTCCCCCCCCCCTCTGAACTGACACTAGAGTTTGGAGGAAGGTGGCACAAGATGGAAGCTCACCTGGATAAAATGACTTCACTTTGTGCTATAGAAGCCTGAACCGTAATTGTAGGATGGAGGGGGGGGGGGGCGGGAAACCATGCAATTCTTACAACAGGATATATTTCATATAAAGAATTAGATAATGATGCATGAGTATATAAGGGAGAGAAGTCAATAAAAGTCAGTCAACAAGTTATTTGCTTCAGGTCTGAAACCCTCTCTCTTATAATTCCATGTTTCAGTGCCCGAAGTTATTGTTATTTCATTGGGATTAGCAAAAAAAAAAAACCTATTAATTTTATGAACAAGAAATCAGTTTACAACATTAGAACCAAAGAATTATGTTGTGGTACAGTTTAAAGAAGAGTAAACACATTTATAGGCCACTGAAAAATAACTGGATTTAAACCACCCAACATTTCGTGTATTGTGTTCTGAGCTATTTTCATGACAATTTGTCCAAAAAAAGAGCAGCCAATAAGTCAAGGTATTGTTTCCTCCTGGCCACCATTCCTTCCAAAGGCTACTGCATGTTAGTATGGATCACAGACTGTTTGCAAAAATGCACCATAGTGATTCTCCCTATAAATTTTAACATAGGTCCTTTTAGGAAAACTCCCAACATCTTTCCCTCAACTACCACACATCCAATCATGTCACATCATAAAAAGAAATGAATATTAATCAGCCTCAGCAATGAGGCTGCAAAGTCAGCAGTAAAACTACTTTTATGCCACACTATGCAGTCAAATATTATTGTCTGTGTAGGAAACCTTATGCATATTTCATGCGGCAGAGCCTCCAAAACTGAAGAGCTTATTTTCATTAAGCTCTTGATTTGACACCTGTCTCTTAAGAAGGGCCATGAATTTTATCTGAGGTGATCACAAGCTTGACTAATACTAGTATAAATAAATTTATTGCAGTTATCAAAGTCTGTAGGAAGTAGCCTTCCTGAATATCTAAAGTGATTCCTCACGTGCCCTTGCAATGGGACTTTCCCTTTAAACATACAAACTGAATAACAAAGGATGGAACTAGACATTACAAATTATGTGAATGCTGCCAAAATCAGAAGTCCTGCATCATTTATTTATTTATTTATTTATTACATTTTTATACCGCCCAATAGCCGAAGCTCTCTGGGCGGTTCACAAAAATTAAAACCACAATAAAACAACCAACAGGTTAAAAGCGCAATTACAAAATACAGTATAAAAAGCACAACCAGGATAAAACCACGTAGCAGAAATTGATATAAGATTAAAATACAAAGTTAGAACAATAAAATTTAAATTTAAGTTAAAATTAAGTGTTAAAATACTGAGAGAATAAAAAGGTCTTCAGCTGGGGACGAAAGCAGTACAGTGTAGGCACCAGGCAGACCTCTCTGGGGAGCTCATTCCACAACTGGGGTGCCACAGCGGAGAAAGCACATTCTCTTCCCTGTGACAGTCTCATAATCCAAAGCATATGACATCTCCGTGTTCCATGTTCTTCACCCACTAGCAACAACCAATGATGTAGAGTTTGAGTGGGTAAACTCAGGATGTGGTGAAGTCATCTTGGATTGGGAGGCATTTTGGAGGAGATAGGAAAAGACTGTTTTCAGCAGTAGCCACATCATTCCTGTAAATGTGTAGTTTTTTCCTGTGAGATGATGCGTATGACCTCTGGTTTGATCCTTTTTTGAAGCCTTGCAACAACTAAAGCAGCATCCCTCAACTTGGAAAATATGCAGCACAAAAGCCCCTGACCTATACTAAAAAAAATTAAAGCACGGAGTTGCACTAGCACTGCATCTATGACAACCTTTATGTCATGACCCTGAGCCTAAGCAGCAGCCAAGACTCTGACTCCATGATTCACAGAGGAAGAGCAACCAGGAATGTCAGCAGTGCAAACCAGGCCCTGACACCAAGCCTGAACTGTAGCCTGTCAGCAAGATGCTCCTTGAGCCAGAGACCCCCAAATTGGGACATACAGACAAAGACAACATCCCCTAAGCCAAATTCCCCTGGGGAACAGCCCTCTTTTTACACTAGGCCCCCCACCTTCCCACTGCCTTCTGAACAGCACAGACAATGCACAAGATGGGAGCTAACTTAGAGGTGTCAGCAAACCTGACGCCAGGCCAGAGGACTCCCTTTCAAAGGCTCTCCATTCTTCAGGAAGGAGGCTGACTCTGGGGTTTGCAATCTTGTCCAGGAAAGGTAAAATGTCTCAGATGAATTCCCAAACTTAGCCCTGTTTGCGTCTTATTCCCTCACATGATTAACATCGTATTAGAGGAGAGGCGATCAGGGCAGAGGGGTCCTGCTTTCCCCTCATGCCATGTTAGGCCAGATCTACACAGAGCAGATATAACACTATGAAAGTGGTTTGAAAGCAGTATATGGAACGTGTCATGGCCCCAAACAGTTGTTAATGCATTTCAATACCATATAAAGAAGTAGTAGTCTTGTAAGGGAATAACGCCTGAATAGGGCTGTAGACAGAGCAAGCTGAATGCTCGGAGCTATCCAAGGTCCTGCATGTCCAGCCTGGCTCTACTTTACTCACTCATGAAGCCATCCTCAGGCATCCACGTGTCTCATGGGGTCCTGTGTGTGATCAGGTCTTGAGCAAACAGCCCTGCTCTGCCTCATTTCTGTCCCAATCAAATCCTCCAAGGCTTGGAGCACTCCAAATCTAGACTCAGGTACCAGAACAAAAATGCCAACAGGACTGCCACCTTTCTTCTGACAGTGCTCCTTTGCCTATAAAACAGAAATACAACAGGTATATTCCTCTCCCACCACAGCTACATCAGTATGCTGAAAATGCTATGCAAGAGTGGGTGAGGATAAACATAGCAAAGCTGTTACAATGCTAGGGACATTAAGAATGCTAATAACAATAAAGTTAATAAACAGGCAGAATGTAGTTGGACATAGAACAGAGCTATATATCTCTAGCCATAAATTTACTAGATATCTTTTGGCCATTTCCTCTCTTTGGAGGAAGCACAAAATGTGCTGCCTTTCCAGTACTCTGCACTATACTTTTCGACATCACTGCATGAAGTCACCTGGTGTGATTTCAGGGAACCTACAGTTGTCCCTTCTGGCTTTTCTGTTTGGGAGCATGTGCCATTGTGTTCCATTACCTGAAAGCATGATGAGCTCTAGAATAGGAAAGGCCAGTGAGGGGGTGTGCTGGGGTGCCTTGGACACACAGCTGCCAAATAAATCTCAGTCTTCCTCCCAACTTTGGAACTGGGAAGGTGGCAGCTATTGCTGGGCAACTGCCCATATCATCACTGCACATCTCTGCAGCTTCAAACGTGGCCAATTATTATTATTATTTATTTATATAGCACCATCAATGTACATGGTGCTGTACAGATCACACTCACCAGAAGGCAGAGGGACAATCGCCAGGACAAGTGGATTTGTTGAAGTTTGCCACTGAGTTACGTCTTTGCTTTTCATTACGTAACGTCTCTTAGTGTAACCATAGATTTTTAATTAGGCATTTTCAAGTGAATAGAGATGAATGTCTTGCTTCTTTTAAATTGTGTTTTAACTGTTTTATTCTGTTTTTATTTTCATTTTATCTTGTACACCACTCTGAAATTTTTCATTGGGGAGTGGTATATAAAAATTCTAAATAAATAAATAAAATAAATATAAGTCCAAGTTTCCACCAAGTGGAGCTCTAGACTCCATACATCTATGTCCTGCTACAACTCTAAGTATATGTAAGAGATCACCGGATGCCTTATATGATTTTCATTGGATAGGAATTATTCTGTGATCAAGTTAGAATGGTAATTTGTAGAGGTGTGCACGGACCCCCCGCTCTGCTTCTCTTCCAGATCCGCGATTTGCAGATCGGGCCACTTCGCTCCACCCCCGCTCCGCCTATGTCCGCTCTGCTCCGCTGCAGAGCTCCGGATCCGGATTGGAGCTCCGTTTTTTCCTCCCATAGGCTTGAATAAAGCTAAAAAAGTATACAACTTTTTTTCTGTTAAAGTTAGAAACCTCAAGTTTGGCACCATGACACCTCATGGAGGTATACACATGCACGCCAAGACTCAAGGCAATCCCATCATCCCCTGATTTTTGGGGAATTTATGAAAATCGGGCACCCCATTCGATAGCTCCGTCAATTTGCGCGTTAGAAACCTCAAACTTGCCACCATGATAGCTTTTCCAGGGATACACATGCACACCAAGACTCAAGGTAGTCCCATCATCCCCTGATTTTTGAAGAATTTATGAAAATCGGGCACCCCATTCACACCCCTTTCGATAGCTCCGTCAATTTGCATGTTAAAAATCTCAAACTCACCACCATGATAGCTTATCCAGGGATACACATGCACGCCAAGACTCAAGGCAGTCCCATCATCCCCTAATTTTGGGGGAATTTATGAAAATCGGGCACCCCATTTACAGACGTGGACTGTTCTCTGACATTTGGACAGATAAAAAAAAAGGGAAGTGGGCACACTCACAGATACCATCTAGACCCACAATCATGCCAAGGTACAAGGCAATCCCATCATCCCCTGTTTTTTGGCGGAGCTTAAACCTGCAGACAGCTCAATGGGGCCATTTCAAAGGAAATCCCAAGATGAGTCAAAGCCAGACACAAACCATCCCTGCGAGGCGGGCAGGGGAGGAGGGAGGGAAGGCAGGCAGGCAGCAGACATTTCTGGGGGCATAAGGAAGTGAGCCAAGGATAAGCCAGTAATGCATATAAAATGGAATAAATAAATAAACGGACAAAGGAGGGGTGGAATTAAAAGCAGCAGTGTTGCTGAATAAACAACAAGAAGAACGTTTTTAAAAAGGCTATATCTGGCTATACCAATAGTGGGGTGTGTGTGGACGTGCCCAAAGGGGGAATAGTCTGCCAATTTGACTGGTCCTGTCTAGGTACCAGTCTTTTAAGAAGCAAACGCTCACTTCAACTCATGATAGGCATTGCTCCACTGGGTTACTCTTTGGAGGGCTCTGATGGCCCTCCAAGTACAGGAGAGTGAGGGCACGTCCACATGCCCTAGGGGAGCTCATCCCCTTGCACCACATCTATTCAGTTGTTCCCCAAAGTTAGGGTGGGTAGCAGTGCTGTGTTTTTTCTATCTCTTATTATTGGCTTAGTATATGATTTCAGGTTGTGTTTGTGCATTTGGTGGGGCTACTGTTTTAAAAAACACTGGGAAAAGTCCATTCAGACTAAGAAAGAGAAGTTCCCAGAATCCCAAGTTACCCGTTTTGCCTATCCCCTCCTCCAACTTTGGGATCATGTGATCATGCCCCTCAGCCCTTCGAAAAAGGTATTTTCCTGCTGTTTTACCCGATTTTCCCAAAAATTCTAGCAAGCGAACCGCAGCACGCAGAGAGCTGAGAGTAGGCTCAAAATGACCCCCAGCCACGACTCTCTAAGCACAAGAAGTTTCAGAAAGATAGCTTAAAAAAAACACAGTTATCCCCTATTCTTTTCCGCAATGCAATCCAATGGGCGAAATTTTTCAAAATGGCGATCGGATCGGTCCGTGAAAAGAGAAGCCCTCCACGTATGGCCGCTTCCCTTCGCCATGCTTCTACGGGTCCCGCTGAGCAGGCCAATTCGCTTCTGATTCTCCGCTTCTAATCGGAGCGGAGCACATCCCTAGATTTGGACAGCATTGCTATATCAGGGATGACAAGGAAGAGACAAGTTAAATGATCAGGTCAAAGCGCTGATGAGAAAAATCCTCATTAATTCAATTTCATTGCCACTCTCTAATCAGCAGAGCAGTTGTCTTAGAAGTGCAATTTGTACCAAGCTTAAATAACCTTCCTTGTGCTAAAGATTCAAGAAACACTGTCAATGGCGTTTTGTTTTCGCAGCACATACCACAACCAAAATGTAAGAAATAAAGCCCAGAAAATCTGAGTAAGGATCACAGGTTGCAGGATTAACTGACTTCTGGAAAAATTAGCTCTACTAGCTGAAAATCAGGGATGCATGTCTACAAATGATTCTGCTCCCTTTCCCACACCAACCTCTGATATGTAATAGTAACAGGTTGATACAGATAAATGGACGCTGTAACTGGGTATGCTATCATTCTTCCGCAACCATTTCTCGCCATCATTTCATATGTCCAGAATCCATTTGCTAGCAGTCAGCCATGCTTACTTGAAATCAAATAGATTATTTCTGAGTAAGGAAAGTCCCAGAAAATCTCAGAGGGTCAAGAAAGGCTCCACCCTTTGCCACACCACTTTTTGCTACAACCAATCCATCTGGCAGCTTTCCTGTCTCTCTGCCACCCTTCATATTGTTGCAGCTGCCATGATCTCAAACCCTTCTAGAGCTTTTCACATGGGGCTAGATGGCTGCTTTCCTTCCACTTGGACAGCATCAGTCTCATAATGGCATGACGCTAGGGCAGGGGTGGGCAACATGTGGCCCATGGGCTACATGTACCCCTGGCATTTCCTGCCCCTCGAGCTGCTGAAATTTGGGCAGAAAGACCTTATTTTCACTGCTTTAGAGCAGTGGTACGCAGCTTGGTGCCCCCAGATGTTTTGGACTGCAACTCCCATCAGCCTCAGCCAGTATCTTAGTGGTAAGGGATTATATTTTTATTTATTTATTTATCATACTTATTATAGGAAATGTAGTCCAAAATATCTGGAGAGCACCAGGTTGCCTAACCCTGCTATAGGACAAACCAATGGTCATTCCAATCATCTGTCTCCAGTTCCAATATTTTATGTCCTTCAACCCCATCAAGCGGCAGAGGACACAACATCTGTGGTCGAATTACAGAGAGCGGCTGCAGTGGAAAGAAGTGGAAAAGACCCATCCAGTCCACAAGGAAATCCTCCACTAAGACAATTCTAGGTTCAAGTAGTAAAGTTGGGAGAAAGGCTGTGACTGGGTTCACACAACATGCTCCCCCCCACACACACTATGGGTTTTTGTTGAACCATGGATTATCATGTTGTCAGAATGCAGCATTGTTTCCATAAGTTGCTAGTTAACCATGCAGTGTGGCTTTTTAACCACCCTGAACAACCCAACAATAAGCCATGGGTTCTCAAGATGGTTTGCTTGAGAAATCTAAACCATACTAATGGTTAACAAGTCACCCTGCAGAAAATGTGCTGCGTTCAGACAACACAATAGCCCATGGTGGGTTAGCATGTTGAGCGAACCCAGCCAGTATAGCCTTATAGTGCATTGCCTCTCTTCCCTTCTCCTCCACAGCAGAAGCCAGTCCATTCCTGTCACCATGAAGCAAACAGCCCAACACACACATACTTATGTACCACAGCGCAAAACACTATTTAGTATAGTTATTTCACATAACAATTAGCTTGCAAGAAACAAAAAGTATTGGATGGAAATATAAATGTCAAGTTAGAGAAATAGGTTTCCCTTTGTTTCAAACATGAAAGTACGCAGATGCACCTAATAAAACCCCCTTGGGTTTAATAAAGAATTGCCTTTGGCATATGTAGAAGATTCTTTTGGCACCTGAACCCCTACTGGTTTTTTTTTTCTAGACAATAAAGTGGACTTTTTCCCTGGTAGTCTATGACCAGACGTTCCTTAGTAGGAATTACAAGTCTGCTTTATAAATAGAAAACAAAAGACTCACAGCAGGAAATTATGCCTTTGGGTGAAAGATCTCTATAATGCACATCAGAAACATGCAATTAATACTAAAGAGAGTCAAGCAGAGTACACCAGAACAGGTGTTTAGATTACTTGAGACAAATGCCTACTGTAAAATTACTTCTGTTCTCAATCTGAGTATAATAGTCAGTCCAGGCAATAATGGCTTGAGGACAAGAAATAAAAAAAATGAAAATGAACATACAAGTTTTCCAGCCTCATTCCCTCTATAGCTTAGGGAATGCCTTAACCAAGTATACAATTTGGTTTTTGGATGTTTGCTCTCACTAGACTTGAATAAAGCCAAATCACTGTTGTCAGTGTAATTACTCTGGACCTAGTAATATGCAAGTAATTACAGAGCATGCATTGGATTGGAATGCGGACAACCTTGAAACCAGATCTTCTAGCATGCATTTGTTGAAAACAACTGTAAATTCAGGATGCAAATATATATGCCCATTACTATGAGATAATGAACTACTATTATAACGGAACTGCCTGAACTAGAGTTTCTATTGTACACTTACTGATACTAATCAAGTGGTTGAAAGAGAATAGAGGTCTCTTTGGTTGTTGCAATCCATATGTAGGGCTAAATTCATGGAGCAGGGAGCAGGACCATATCCCTCTGCCCCTAATATCAAGCTGTCCCATCTCCTGGACATCTGTGCACTGTGTGTATACTGCGGAGCCTGAATAGCACATGAATCCTGATCATGCAGAAGCCTTAATGCATATAGCACTAAGCTTTATCAGTTTAGGCTGATGTACCAACTGTAATCTTATCTGGACAGAGATATCCTGGAGACAATTATCCACACTCTGGGACTACATGGGACTACCTTTGAAGTCAGCTTGGAAATTCCAGTTAGTTCAAAACAGAGTTGCTAGGCTACTAACTCGGACTGGTCAATATGATCATGTGATGCCAGCTGCATTGCTTCCAGTCCATTTCCTGGTCCAATTTAAAATGTTGGCATTGACCTTTAAAACACAGTGTTTTGTTTGTTTGTTTGTTTGTTTTATGTTTTGCTTCTCCTTTGGTGCCTTAGTACTCAACATAAAACTCCCAAAACTGTTTACGAAGAAAGATGAAAGAACAATGTGGTATGGAAGAAACCTGTGGTGACATAGCTCTTTCAGAATCAGTGTACTGGCTCCTTCATTGAGTCCATCCACAGTGCAAATTATTTCAAGATCCATACACTGGTAACCTCAAGACTGGATAACTACAATGCACTCTGTGGGACTTCTCGTGGAAACTACAGCTGCAAACTATAGCTCATGCAGAATATGGTGGTGAGGCTGCTGAGTGGAAATGTTCAGAGAATTGCACTGGCTGCCAATATGTTGCAAGTTCAAGATGGTATTACGGATATACAAGACCCTACACAACTTGGGACCAGGTGCCCTGATGGATTGCCTTCTCCTATGTCAACTATGTCATCGAGATCGACAGATCATGGCCTTCTCGTTGTTCCTTCACCAGCACAGGTACACATGATGGCTACCTTCCTTTGGTATTCTCTCTCCCCTGCAATGCAACTTAATGCTGTTTCAGGCATGGTTTGGATTTTAATACTTCATTAGGTAGTTTTTATGTTTTTATTGTTGGCTCTATTTATATTTTGGCTTGCATTTTTAATTATTTAAATGAATTCTGTACACTGCCCTGTGATTTCGTAATGAAGGGCGGTATATAAATATTTTAAATAAAGATGAACAGGCATGCCATCTGTCTTAAGAGGAATTTGATCCATCAAGAATCCCTAGTGCAGCTGTATCTTCAAATCTGAGCTCTTTTCAGAGGTTCCTTGTTTACACAGGGCAAAAAAGAGGCAACATAAAGAAATTTAATTCATAAAATCTATATCAGAATGAGAAAAGCCCGCTACTATGTTGTCTGAGAAGTGCAATAGAGTTCATAACTCCATATACCAGTTACAGGCAAAAGAAACTGTCAGAATCTATAGTCTGTAACTATGCCTATAGAAATTCAGCTACTAGAGCTAAATTCTCCTCTGTGTCCAGATGAAGCAGGAGCATGAAAATCCAATCTGTGTTACTGAGTATATTTGGCATCTGGATTACTAGAGGACATGAGTAACAGAGGTTTCTTTCGTGCTCCAATAGTTGGAACAGGCACCAAAAATCATGCCTGAAACCCACTCACAGGAATTTAAATAGTAGTACCATCCAAGGTCTTGCACTTTCCAAAGAATTTAAACACAGATGGACTAGTGACATTTTGAACTTCTAAAGCTTAAAACAAATGTATTAGCATTATAACTGAAAGCATATAACCACCTGCTCTAATTCTGAGTGGCTGCAATATTGGTTTCTCCTGCATGCAGTTAAGGAGATATTGGCTACTAAATCTTCATTGAATATGAAGCACTGTGCCCTTGTACAAGCCCCATTTATTACAAAAACTAACTAAGGAGAAGTGACAGCCACAGTCAATATGTTAGGTTGGATCAAGACCTGTAATTATGCTATAGTCCCATGGAAGATTAGCCATGCCTAACTTAGGTCTTATTGATTTCCAAGGGGCCAAAGTGTGATGAAAATAGTCTGGATCCAACCCATCATAAGTCAGTGCTAAAAAAAAGTGGGGTAGGGTAAATCCCTCTCTTCAGGATGCCAATAACCCTCCAAGTGAAGGGATCACACAGAAGTTCAATTCATATATTTATCACACTCAAAACATTGCATTAATGGGACCTCTGTGTAATTGGCTGGATATAGTTTGTATTTCAGCTCAAGTCATTACTGAGTTGAGATTTTAACCTGAGTTTGAGATTTTAACCTGAGTTTGAGATTTCCAAAATTCACATTTTCTACTGGAAGTACTAGAACACAAATGGTTCTCATTTCTTTGTACAATGAAAATTTTTTTACTAAACTGAAAAATAACTACAATTTCTTAAAAGTGAACTTGGATTCCTCTTTACTTGCTTACTCAATCAATCAGCTAATTTATTTATTGTTCCAGAACTTCTGCAATAACGACTCAATGGGTGGCTCACAGTGAGTTTCTCCAAATTATCATGTACTTTTTTGAGAACCATGTTCACAGTCATGGCTCTCATCTCACCAGATGCACTGCACATTCATCCTAATTTTTCTTCACAAGGGTGACCATGTAGTCTCACACCAAGAGAGAAGTCAAAATGCACCAGCCCGAACTTGCCCTTGGATAATGCAATCCAACAAAACTGTCTACATGAACATGGCAAAAATTACACTCCCACCCATTTGCATTTGGGTACTGACAAGGGTAAGTTTGTTTTCCTCCAGGCTTTTAGGAGATAGTGGGGAAATAGATCAGTTTCCCAGCTGCCATATTCATTCGTGCTGTATTGGTAATGTGTCTATTTATTAATTCCAAGGAAACAAAGTAAGAGACGAGGGGGGAAACCAGCTAGGCCACTTGGCTTTGTGGGGGGTCCTGTTTCTTTGGGTCTTAGCATTAAACAAAAACATAATTATTTTTAATTACACAATTCTGATAAAGAGAAGGCAATCCCATGCAGTAGAGAATCTGAAAATATTGGCCTGTCTAAATGTTGTCTTTGCCTAATGTTGTGGCTCCAAATCTGTGCTGCATTGGGTATATAACACAGCCGCTGATTTGGAGCCACCCCAGGGCAAAGAGCCAAAGATGTGCAGCAGAAAAGTCAGGGACTTCTTCCTGCTCGAGCGAGGTCAATGCAGCTCTTCCACCGTCTGTCCTCGCTCCGGCATTGTGCCAGGGCATTCCCGGGTTGACGGCAGCCTCCCATTGGTCATCAAAAGCTCCGGGAGGCAGAGGGGGTGGGCCCGGCAAGCCTAATGCTCACTCTGTCTCCCCCAGTGGGGATTATTCACCGCGGGGTTTGGCGGCGGATCGGCGCCAATCAGCATCATGCAGGCAACCACCAAGTTCCTAGCTAAGTGTACTTCTGGTACAATAGCTAAAACTTTTGAATTGCTTTATTTAACAATTGAGAAAGAGAAATAAACGTTTTAGGGCCATAATCAGAAACTGGGATGGATCCAATCTGCATAACTATTGTAATAAAAAAAAAAGTGGGGGAGAGGAGACACAATGCATTTGTTTAAATCCAGTTGACCAAATCAATACCTGCTCCAATTCTACTTCATATGTATCAGTCTTTCGAAGGAAAAATACACAGCCCAGGCAAGCCAGTATTTACTGTTAAGTTGACAACCTCATTAACTTTGTAAGTTTTAGTTCCATTTACTTGTTGTTTCTGGAGTCTTACAATAAAAAGAGAAACACACTTTCTTATGCCAAAAATGTCCTGGTAAATCATCATTGTTTATGTCCACATTGTAATGAGAGATAGTATTTACCAGAGTAAGAAATTTCAAAAATAACTAATCCCACAAATACTGTATTGATTTCTCATCATTTTATATTGTTTTTTATATTATGGTTTTATACTGTTGTTTTATACTTTGAATGTTTTTAATTTTTGTGAACCGCCCAAAGAGCTCCAGCTTTTGGGTGGTATAGAAATGTAATAAATAAATAAATAAATCAAGTGATTTAATACAAAAACAATGGAACAAAATCAGTTCAGCTCAAGCAGCCTCATTGGCTTGACAAGGACCGTGTATACAACAGGGATGCAGAATTAGTCTAATGTGGGGAATGAACTGCCCCCCACCAAGACTTCCATAGGCCAGATGATGCCCAGTGGCCATGGCTGCACCCACTGACATCATCATCATCATCATCATCATCATCATCATCATCATATTATTTCTTGCATTTGTATACCGCCACATAGCCGAAGTTCCCTAGGCAGTTCATAAAAGATAAAAACACTTAAAAACAATATACAAAAATTAAAAACCACAAAAACATGCAAAATGCACATACATTTAAAACCAATACAACAACTTTACAAACAATGAGCCAAAAAACAGAACCAGGCTCATTACATATTGCTAAATGGCTGGGAGAAAAGAAAAGTCTTGACCTGGCACCGAAAATATGACAATGTCGGGGCCAGGCGGGCCTTGTCAGGGAGATTGTTCCACAGTTGGGGAGCCACCACAGATACAACCTTTGTTTATTCTTTCCTGACAATAAAAAAAAGTTTAAAAAATGGGGCAGTGTAATGTAGTTGGACATAGAACAGGGCTATATATCTCTAGCCATAAATTTACTAGATATCTTTTGGGCATTTCCTCTCTTTCAGTCTAACCTATCTTATATAGTTGTCAGGATAAAACACAGTTGGGAACCTATGTACTCTCTTTTGAGCTCCTTGAAGCAAAGTCAGGTTTCAAATATAATAAATAAATAAATAAATAGGCTCTTCTAACCAAATTGTTACACAAGAAGGCCCAAACTGTTAACTGGAGACCAGTTCACATAGTCATTTTTAAACATATGGTTATGTTCTGAAACCGCCATTGATATGTGGCAAATTTGACATCCTGCAGCAGTTACAAATAATGTGACACATATCTAGAATAAGGTTTTAGAGACCACAAGCTCCATGGCCCAGTTCAAACATCACAATAACAAGTCATAGTTTGCTGTAATCCTGTGATGAGAATGCACTGTGGCAAGTTTCAATTTTGAACACTTTGTCCCTCCTTTTCTCTCCTCCACGTGCAAGACGAGGATGTTTAAATCTTCTGATTACAATTTTAAATAAACCCCAGTTTCCTGCTACAAATGAATATGGGAAATTGTGGCTTGTTCTAGAACATAACCACAAACCACAGATCTGAAACTACGGTTTAATCCTGGCTAGTAGAACTACACTTTCCCATATTCAGATATAACAAGAAACTACAGATTGTTCAAAATTTGAACCAGAAACTTTAAACTTCTCCCCCTTATCTACAAATAAGAAAAAGGAGGTTTTGAGGACGCTCCTGTTTGTCTTCATAATGCTAAACCATGGTTTAGTGGTCTCCCGAACCACGTGGGAACATTTCGGGGGGGGGGAATAACAACACATTTTCCACCCCCAAATCTCCCAGTATAGTGAATTTGCAATGAATTCATTACTTTTTTCAAAAAAAAAAAAGTAACCCAGAATTTCACAAATGAATCCTTAAACTGAATTCTGGCTGCAATCCTAAACACATTACTAATTAATATGTTCAACTGAACAGATTTAAGATTACTGCAGTCAATCAGTTCATATGAGGGCAAACCTTTATGACATGGCTCAGGTGAGATGCAGGTCTTTTTTAATAGATTCACTATTTAAAACTACTATTATGCTTGAAATTACAGCAGTTTACCAACTGAACATAACTTAAATAGTATACAATAATGTAAGAACAGCCTGATTGCAAGCCTGTTTACTCAGAAGCACATAAATACAATGAAATTCAGTGATAAACATGAAAATGATTGCAGGCTCAAAAGGTCCACTCATTCATTCTGTCTTTGACAGCTGGCAGCAGAAAATACTATAGAGTGACTGTACAACATTATATTCTACCTGCATTCATCATCTATTCCAATCTTCTCGTAGTCAGGCAGTGCAGTCACAAGCATGTTTACATGGAAGCAAGAACTCCCAGTGTTCAATGGGGCTTATCCTCTTGCTTATACTAGAGCTGTGCAAACTTTGGGCCTCAGATTTGAAAATTTGAATCATGACAGCCATTTCTTGACAGATCTGCCATTTTATGATGGAACTGCCATTTTAATGAAGAGCCCGAGGCCTCCGTAAAGAAGAAACAGCCTACAACTCCGAGCATGCAATGCCTGGGAGAGCTGAACCTACCGGAGTCCAGGGACAGTGGGCACTAGTTTCTTCCCTGCCACCGCCACCGTGATCACCCACTCCCTGATGCGATAGAGGATACTCCAGTCCCTGGATGGTTCCTCGTGTGTTCCACAGGCACCCCGCAACCACTTGCTTCCCCCGAGAGCCAAAGCAGGTGGCTGCAGGGCACCTGTGAAACACACAAGGACCCGTCCGGGGACTGGAGTATCCTGGACTGCATCAGGGAGTGGGCAATCATGGCAGCAGGCAACTGGCTGCAGCGGTAAGCGAGTGATCGCACTTGCAAGTTGGTGATCGCGGTGGCAGGGAGGACACAACTACCCACTGTCTCTGGGCTCTGATGGGTTCAGCCTTCCCAGGCAGTGCATGCTGGGAGTTGCAGGCTGTTCCTTCTTTACAGAGGCCTAGGGCTCTGTATTAAAATGGTGGTTCTGTCATAAAATGGCAGATCCATCATGAAATGGCCAGCATGATTTGAATTTTTGAACCTGAGGCCCGAAATTTGCACAGCCCTAGTATTTACCATTGCAGCTTAAGAGTTAAGAATATCCTATGCACAAAAAGAGATGCATTTTGGTACATAAGCCATAGATCTTATCACTATCCTCCATAAATTTCTCTAGCTCTTTTATTTATAGACGCCTGTATACTACAGTACAGGAATATAAAAACACAGTTCTTTGGTTACCTTGGGAAATGAAACATTTAATCTCACTGATTGATTAATAATCCAACATTTAATTTCATAAAAGGATAACTCTCTTGTAGACATTATCTTTCAAATGGGAAATCTTTCAAATAAGCATCATTTCATAGTTTCTCAAACACTGTCTCCATGTCTGAATTTACCATGGGTACTGAAGATAAGCTGTGCAACATCCAACTTCACTTGTTGTGATAGGAAAGGATTTTTTGTTCTATTAACTTAGGTTTTTACTTTACATTGTTTTGTAAAAGTTAATTATAAATGGAAATTAATTAACATTTAAAGCCCTAAACGGCTTGGGGCCAGGTTATCTGAAGGAACGCCTCCTCCCATATGTACCTGAGGTCATCCTCAGGGGTCCTTCTCTGTGAGCCCCTGCCAAAGGAAGTGAGGCAGGTGGCTACCAGGAGGAGGGCCTTCTCTGCTGTGGCACCCCGGCTGTGGAATGAGCTCCTTAAGGAGGTTCGCTTGGCACCTACATTATATGCTTTTAGACGCCAGGTGAAGACCTTTTTATTCTCCCAACATTTTAACAATCTATAAATACATTTTAACATGGTGTTTTAAATTTGTAATTTTGCATTGCTGCTGTTTTTATCTGGTTGAGCTTTTATATTGTATTTTACATTATGGTTTTATACTGTTGTTTTATACTTTGAATGGTTTTAATTTTTGTGAACCGCCCAGAGAGCTCCGGCTATTGGGCGGTATAGAAATGTAATAAATAAATAAATAAATAAATAAATAAAAATGTAATCATAAAAAGAAAGGCTCTCATGGCATAATTACATATTTATTATTTAAAGTACTTATAGGCCATCTTTTTGGGGAGGGGTGGGCAACTTCAGGAAGTCTGGAGACCATTTTCACCCCGTGGAAGCCCCCAGCTATACTCTCTCACACTCTCTCTGTCTCTGTCTCTCTCTCTCTCACACATACACACACACACCCTGTAGGTGCCAAAGATGGGACAAAAATAATAAGAAAATTAAAATTAAAAATGGCATCCAGAGTTACTATGAGGCACCCAAAGGGTTAAAATTGGATTATTTGCAAGCTAATTTGACCCTTTGGGGACTCTGTACCTGCCACAGGGTCCCAAGAGGGTCAAAATTAGGTTGCAAATAAACTAATTTTGGCTTTGGAGGCCCATTGTAGCAGCTGCTGACACCATTTTGTTGGTATTTTTTTTTTTAAAAAAAAAGCTTTTCTTTTTTGGGTGGCAGGGAAAGTAAGGGGGGCTTCAGGGGTTGCATGCTGCCCACTCGTTTTTAAGGCATAGTCCCCACAAGGTGGCATACAACAATGAGAAGACATAAAATCAAAATACATTGGAAATGTCAAACCATAAGAACACATATTGCAAGGAAGGACAGTGCCTCACTCTGAGGAAAGTTCTCAAAGCGTTGGCAGGGGCGATGGCTCTCTATGGCAGGCAGGCAGGCAGACGTCGCTCTGTCACTGGCCTGGGAAACAGCTAGTCACAGTAGCAGCCCTTTTGGGGCTGGGGGCACAATTTGCCCTGTCTCCCGATTGACCACTTGAGCAACCTGGCTCACTGTAGCTCTTGGATAACAGCTCTTGCAGGGCTCCATGGCTGATCTTAACAAAAGATCAGGAAAACTCAAGTGAAAACTGTCCCTTATATAATTTGGCTCCAAACTGTTTAGGGGTTGTTTATTTAGGGCTTATTACTTGTGATGGGAAATTTGCAAGTGTAGCTCTCATGCCAATACTGACCTGTGAATATACCTTTCACCAAATTCCTGTAGGCTCTCTTACTGGAGAACATAACCAGCACCCTAGATTATGCCACCCAAGAAAGGGGTCAGCAGACAGTCAGATGGTGAGGAAGGAATGATGCATGACGAGCAGAAGAAATAAGGATTATAGGAAATATGTCAGGTGAATTTTAGAAACCACCATGATGTGTTCTGGAGATTCACAATCAAATATTTGGGGATTCAATGGTATTGAAGCATATCTGTTTAAATGAAGACAACTATATCATTTGAGTGATTAAAACTGTGGTATCTCTCAGGCAGGATCTACACTAGTGCTTTAAAGCGCTTTATTACAGTTTTGTCAACTGTTGGGGCCCAGGACACACTCCGTATACAGTTGTTAAAACTGTTATAAAGCACTTTAAAGCAGTAGTGTAGATCCGGCTTCAGCTGCTGTGTGATGGTTCACAAACAGGTAGACCTATATCTAACCCAGGCTTAGATTTAAACCAGTTTACACTTGAAAAGAAAGACCCATTGAAATAAACTAGGATTTATTTGCCAATAAATGTTTTTATGATGTGGGTTATACTTTCATTGACTCTGATAACTGACATCCCAATCTTGGAAAAATATGTCTATATTTCTTTCTTTCATAAAATCTTGTTGTATAGAGTTAAAAATACAGGCAACAAAAAAGCACACAGATGGCAATGAAAACTCCTCAAAGAAATAAAAACAATGAAGTTGTGTGACACCTTAATGTCTGAAATGGACTACAGTCCACAAAAACTTATCCCATAATAAATTTGTTCACCTTTAAGATACCACAAGACTCTTTCTTGTTTTTGCTACAGTAGACTAACACGGCTGCCGTACTGAAATATATATAAAGAAACTATAATCCTTAGTATATCATGGATATGCTTGTGGGACAACTAAGGTGAAACAACCTAAGGGAAGGCTAACTATCTAATAGAATATAAAACATGTATTATATAATATAATCAGAAAAAGTATAGGTACCTCTAGTTAATTGAAATTTGGTCAGAAGAGCTTCCATACAGGGGCCAGATTTAAACCAAGCAGGATAAAACACTTTGAAAACATTTTCAAAACTGTATATGGAGTAGGGTGACCATATGAAAAGGAGGACAGGGCTCTGGTATCTTTAACAGTAATGTAGAAAAGGGAATTTCAACAGGTGTCAATTGAAGTGGGTGAACTTCCCTCTTCATCACAACAGTTAAAGCTACACCAGCTATAGTAGAGTGACCAGATACAAAAGAGGGCAGAGCTTCTGCAGCTTTAACTGTTGTGATGAAGAGGGAATTTCACCCTCTTCAATTGACACCTGCTGAAATTCCCTTTTCTACATTACTGTTAAAGGTACAGGAGCCCTGTCCTCCTTTTCATATGGTCACCCTAATATGGAGTGTGTCATGGGCCCAAACAATTGTCAAAAATGTTATAAACCATTTTAAAGCAGTACAATAGATCCTGCCAGGAAACATGATAGCACTCTTCAAATACTTGAAAGGTTGTCACACAGAGGAGGGCCAGGATCTCTTCTCAATCATCTCAGAGTGCAGGACATGGAATAAGTTACAGGAAGCCCAATTCCGGCTGGACATCAGGACTGTTAGAGCACTACGACAATGGAACCAATTACCTAGGGAGGTTGTGGGCTCTCCCACACTAGAGGCATTCAAGAGGCAGCTGGACAACCACCTGTCAGATATGCTTTAAGATGGACTCCTGCATTGAGCAGGAGGTTGGATTCCATGGCCTTATAGGCCCCTTCCAATTCTAATATTCTATGATTCTATGAAATAAATTGAAACTGTGTCTATATTTCTGCCTGCAGTGCCAAAGTAGTGATTCTGTAGAATGTCATGATTCATGTCAATATGCAACGGAATTGCTGTTGGCACACACCATCCCTAAGCAGTTCAGTCAACAGGTAAACTTTAAGAGTGGGTCACACATATAGTCCGCTCACATCTAACTACAGGAATCAACTGCCCAGTACGTATTCCTCTCATATGGTCAATGTAGGGCTACTCTTCTTTTTTATGTTTACATTCATAAAGAAGCATATAGAAATACAATATTGCATCCAAATGTAATATATTAGTACTGCCTTTATGATATTATTTACAGTGAAGCGATCTTCACTTACACTAATAAAAAGTGTATGCCAATGGTTCCAATGTCAGCAACAGAAAAGGGGTGGGGGACTTCTTTATATCTTTCCATCCAATCAAATCCTTGCTAATAAGCAAAACCCAATCATCCATCGATCATATAAAAGCTTAAGACATCAGTCTGTGTGTCCTTCGAAAACTACAGGAAAACTTCTCCTTCTAGGGATTTCTCATATAGCTTCAGGGATTGTAGACAGAGGTGCTTCTGAGTCAGATCAAGGAAGACTTAACCTGTATGGATGGAGTTACACTCCCCTTGAAGACTCAAGCTTGTAGTTGGGGTGTGCTTCTGGCAGTTGGCCCTGAACTTGGATACCCAGGTTTCAAGAGGGCATTTGCACAGCTGAAGCTAGTATGCTAACAGTACCCTTTCCTAGAGATGCCTGCTCTGGCCATAGTCACGCATGCCTTAGTTGCAACCCTTTTGGACTACCACAACACACTTTATGTGGGCTGCCTTCAAACACTGTTGGAAACTTCAGCTAGTCCAGAATGCTGCATCCAGATTTTGACTAGGGGCACTCAGGGGTAGCTTGTTACAATAGCTTCAATGGCTACCCATCTACTTCCAGCTACACTTCAAGGTCCTGGTTATGACCTATAAAGCCCTATATGACTTGGGGACAGGATACCTGAAATATGCATTCTCTCCTATGAGCCAGGGGAGGTTGAAGATCTTCGGGGGAGCTCTTCTATCAGTCCCGCCACCATCAGAAGCACGTTTGGTGGGGATGCAAGACAGGGCCTTCGCATCCCAGGCTTTAGAACTCCCAAGTGTGGTTAGCCTCCTCTCTGTTGGCCTTCTGCCAGCAGGCAAAGAGATGTTTTTTATTCAGGCAGGACTCTGGCTGCTGCTGAAGGAGAGGCGGGTGTTAATTGGTTGGTTGCTGATTTTTTTTCTTTTTTAGTTTTTAATTCATTTATTAAATTCATTAAATAAATTATTCCTTATTTGTTATGTTTTAATTAAAGTGTTGGTTTTAATCTGTATTTCATTATTGTTAGCCACCTTAAGCAGCATTTTAAGCAGAAAGATGGGATATAAATAAAACAAATAAGAACAACTTGCTTTTTCTGTTGAGAAAAAGGATGAAAGAAGCAGTAGCTAAGCACAGGGGCCGGGTTAGAAATTATAATTGAGGCAGGGCAACTGCAGAATAAAGCATCATGTAGGCTAGAGGCATCTCTACATTAAGAGAAATTGAGTTGGTTACCTGTGGCTTTTTGTGGTTCCTGGTTCTTTGGCGCAATTGTTATGGGCTGCACTAAAAGGGAGAAGATGAGCAACAAGGGGTTTGAATTGAATACTTCCCCTCAGTTCAGTTCCATTGAGTTCTATTGGGACAGTGCCATCTAGAGGCGGAAGTTCCTGTTGCTTACTGGCTATTAAAAAGTGGTTCTTTTTATCCCAGAATTTCTAGAGGATTGCACAAGAAACATTCTGGTTGTTGTGACATCATGAAATTGACCTGAAAATTTCTGTGAGTGGCCAATCACAAACGAGCCCTAGATCTACACTAGGCTTTTTATCGGTATTGAAGTGCACTGATAAGTGTCGGGACACATCACACATTCTGTGTGCCGCTTTTCTAGTGCTATTTCCTGCTTACAAAATACCGCAACAGATAACATAGTGTGTGGTACCAGGTATAACTGTGCAAGAGGGAGATAGGGTTACCATGATGGTATCCTATCCATATTTGGTGTAGAAACAACCCCACCCAAATTTGTCTTTTGCTTTAAAGACATCCAAACATGCCTGAGAGTTTGATTCTCTCTCTTGGCACCAGCAAGAGCACTTCATCCACAAAGGGCTTTGTTGATCAATCCGAAGCAAAACACGCATATAGGATGTTTGCGGCTGGCTTTTTAACGCAAGACACCTTGTCAACGCTTGATCCTGTGCAACACGTAGCAAAGGCGTGCCAGAGACGGACAGCGTTACCATCAACTCGAGATCTGTGCGACACTGCGGGGGTGGGGGAGCGAAGCAGCCTTCCCAAACAACCTGGCGTTCCACCTTGAATTAAAGGGCCAAGCGGGAGGTCGCCCGTCATCGCTGCCTCCAAACTTTCAAGGACAAGCGGCCGTGCCCTACGACGGGCCAGGTTTAAGCTTTGGGTCAGGACAGGGAGGAGAAGGGAGGGGTTGGCCTGCAGCTGTGCCCCCTTGCCATGCCCTCGTCCCCGCCCCACCTCCCGAGGAGTCCCCCATGCCCATTTCCAGGGAAAGGCAGCAGCTCCAGCCGCAACAGATCAAAGCGAGATCTTCCCGAGACATACAAAACTAGGAGAGGGGGAGCCAGGGGCAGAGAGAGCGAGAGAGAGCGCGAGGGAGACGTACGAGCAGAGAGAGAGAGAGAGAGAGAGAGAAAAGGGAAGCGTCACTCACCGCGCGATCCTCCGCCCCAAATGCCGCTGGAGCGGCGCCCTCGTGGCCAGCCGAGCGCCCAGGAGCTCCGCGGTCAACTTCATCTGCCGCCCTTCGCGAGTGCTTCGGTTGCTGTCGGCGCTTCTTCGCAGGCAGCCCCGGTCTTTCCCACCCCCCGCCGCCGCCGCCGCGTCCCACCCTCCCCGCGCTCGTTTGCTCGCTACTAGATCCCGGTCGCAAAGCGGCCAGGGAGGGAGGAAGGGGTGCAGGACCAGGGAGGCGCTCGCCTTGCCCGGCGGCTCCCCTGCTCCACCCAGCTCGGATCGCCACCCACCCACTCGCCGCCGGAGAATCAAGAGGCGCTGTTCGGCACCACGAAGCGTTCCCACTGGGTCCTAGCGCTAGTGACGCTCCGCTAGAAATGATATGAAGAAGAGCACACACACGGCCCATAAAGAGCACCACACTGGCATACCTACTTCCCATTGGATTTATTTGGATGTGGAGCCGTCTCGGAAACTCAGGTTCGGCTACAATAGAGCAGAACCCATATAGGTGCCGTTGATCTTTCTACCGGTGGAAGCTGGTGGCTCCGATTCCAGTGGAGCTGTAAATCCATTCTGGGTTTGAGTCAGACCCAGCCAGAACTCTAGAGGAGCTATCCGAGGGGCTGAACCTACTTGGGGGTGGGGTTAGGGGTCAGTCCCTTGGTTAACTATAGTTATGATTAAAGCCCAGAAAGATTCACAGCCCCACCGAAATAAGAGCCACCAGCCTCCACTGCTCTCAAACCTCAGAGTTGTTGTGAACCTAGGATGATCCCCACGCACATCACCACCCTGAGCTCAAAGGGTAAAAAAAATGATGTAATGTATGTGATAAAAGATCTGTGCAGATATTCAAAAGGAATTGTGTACATGAAACGGCAGTATCCCATCCACAGGAGCCCTTTCGAGACAGTACAATAAACATCCTACTTTGGGGGCGGGGAGGGGCAGAGCCAGCTTCTGGCACCATCATTCACTCCAGAGGTGGTCAGAAGGTAGATCTTCACATGTTTTAGACTTCATCTCCCAGCATCCTTGGCATCTGGACATCTGTTTTCTGCTCATCATTGATCCACACACATTCAGTGCAAACATGTTTAAAGGGGTGGAGATGCCTAGACACATATGCACCCCAACACACATTGGGCTAGTTCCTTCCAATCAACATTAGTCACACATTAGTCTGAGATCAATGGGAGAAGTCAATAATGAAATAATTTGAGTCCCATTGATTTAAAGGGGACCAAAGTATAAACTCCTACCACACAATCTTGGGCCTTCAGTTTTGTGGGAGACACATAATGTACATGAAAGGAGGTTACCTGTGTTGGGATGTATGTGTCTAGGCTTTTGTACAGGTAGGGATATTTTATTACCAAGATGCTTTGATAATAAAATACCTTACTAAAATTTAGCTGAAAGTAACTCACTAGTTGAACTAATCCAACTCAGGTTTACATATATATTTCTGAAAGTTCGCCAGGCTTTCCCATTCCCACCTTTCTCTTACATATACCCACAGTTTGAATCCACTGCCTCAGTCCCATTACTATAAACTTAGGAATCGATTAGGCTGCAATCCTATACATGATTACCTGGCAGTAAGCACCATTGAACTCAATAGGACTTACTTCTGAGTAAGGATTGCACTGTAAGGGCATTTTCACACAGGACACTTACAGCTTAATCCTGGGTGACCTTTGGGCAGTCCACACCTCTCAGTCTAACCTACCTCACAGGATCACCATGAGGAGAGCCATGCATGCAACAAGAGAACTTTGAAGAAGTGGAGAGCAAATAATAAAATGTTTTAAAACCATGAGTCACCACAGAACCTGGAGACACACTTCCCCACCATGGTAAGATAAGAAGCCTCAGAGCATGTGGAAGGAGTTATTACTCCATCTTCATCCCATGCCAGCATGGGCTCCTCCCGAGTGGTCCAGAACAACTCACATTACATCAGCAGTGCAGGAAGCCACAACATTACAGCAGCTCCTATGCTACTGAGCTAACAGAACTGTCGAGTTACATAGAATGTCCACATTGCACAAATGCAAAGATTTTCAAAGATATCACACAATCCTAACCATGTAGCAGGGTGTTGTGGGGGAGTAATTATTTCAACCAGTTGCATACAAGACAAGACAAGATTCATGCTGAATCAGATCAAAAGCTTATCTGGTCCAGGATTCTGTTCACACAGTGGTTAACCAGCTGCCTGTGGGACACCCACCAATAGGACATGAGTGTTCCTGCTCATGTTCCCAATAACTGGTATACAGAGGCATACTGCCTCCAATATATAACTTGGAAGTAATATATTGCCATCCTAATATATAGTGCCCTTGAGCACCAGTTTGGGGTGGAAAGGTGGCATATAAATTTAATAAATAATTAATTACATCAATCAATCAAGTAGTAGCCATTGATAGCCTTATCCTCCATGACTTGGACTAATTCCCTTTTAAACCCATCCAAGACGTAGTCATCACTACATCTGATGGAAGAGAATGCCATAGTTTAACTACAAGCTGTGTGAAGTCCTGTGTCTGCGCAACCCCCTTTAACCTGTCAAGCATCCTCTCTGCCCCCTTGTGCTCTATTCTTAATATGGGATGGAATCATGCCTGTCATGAATCTAATCTCACCCATATATGTTTTACTTCTAAAGGGTGATTCAGGCCTCATGTATGGAGAAACTGACTGAGTTTTATTTCACTCAATACTGGGATAAAAGAAATCACACTGGTGGATCATCTCCTTAAATCACAGGTTTTGAAGGTAGAAGAACTCACTTCAGGCTAGCAGTCGGCAGTATGAATCTCCACCATTTAGGTAAGCCAAGTGGAAAGAGATGACAGCTATTCCCCACTGCCCATAGTTCAATCAGTGATTATTCTTTAGAAGCACCTCTGTCTGGTTATATTATGAGGTGCTGAAAATCAGAATAAATGATCTTAAAAGACACTGCTATTTCAACCATTTCATCGTGAATCCATCCAAGAGCAGGCCTTTAAACTTGTCCACATTGTCATAAATCTTGCTCCTCCCAATCCCATTAGATGGGATAGGGAAATGGCACCCCTGAGTAAGTGGACTTCAAGCACCTGATGGGTTTTCATCTGCAGAACTGTTGGCACTTTATCAGCATACAGACTTGAGTGTTCACGGTAAGTGCTTCCAGAGGGATAGCTGTGTTAGTGTCTTACAGAAAATGCATTAAATAAATAAAAGTTTTAGCATACTCAGAAATTTATTATGGCATAAACTTTCATGCACTAGAGTCTACTTCATCCAATGAATTTTACACCTCTGGCAAGGATGTATGTGTATGTTGCTCTCTCACTCTCTGTATGTGGATAAGTGTGTGTGTGTGTGTGTGTGTGTGTGTGTGTGTGAGAGAGAGAGAGAGAGAGAGAGAGAGAACACAAATTCACACATACTGAGGAAAAATGTAAACAGTGTAGCCAAATGGCAACAGAATGCAGAAACACAGTCTATCACATTTCCATTACAGCATAAATGTATGCAAACTAAGTCGTGTGACCATTCAAAAGGGTAATTGGTGATAATGTGGCAAGCAGGCAAAGTTTTGAAGTCGAGTGCAAGCTGACTATTTGTTAAGGCAAAATTGTTCCGAGGCATTAGTAATGTTCCTTTAATGCTTGAGACCCCCTGATCTACAACAAAACAATTAGAAAGAAAAAGCCTTCCACCTTTGGAAAGTAGGAGGACACATGCCTGTTTGATGCCATTGACCTGCTGTGATTCATGATGGATCAGACTTTGCACATGTAATTGATCAAGTCATAGTATTTCCTGTCCTGAACCTCACCCTTTAGGAGGAAAACCTCTGTCTGTGAAGGGAAAAAGGAAGTGTCCCCCATGCTCCTTGCAATAATTTAATGGCTACTGATTGAAAATTTCCACTGCTTGTGATGTGTCACACAGTATTCTAGGGGCAATGTCTGAGATGGTAGGTTGCAAGTAAAATGTGAACAGCACTTGCAGTTTATCACAAGAGAAAAACATTGACCACTGCACACCTGGAAAACCCAAGCACAAGATTCATAATAATGGGATATGCCCTCTGCCTTTCATTATACTGGATCATGTATCTCCAAAAAGATGGATTTCTATAATGTACCTTTTAAGATGCTGTTAGCGTGTGTGCTATATTATTTCTATATTATGTACTAGTTAAAGAACCATGAAATTGAATGAGGGTGGGATCTAACTCTTCTTCCTCTCATTACCCTTGCCCTGTCGCAATAATACTCCCCAACTTTCTTCCCACTCCTCGGTTTTTCTGCCTGAAAGACATATTGCCATCTCCCCAAATGTGTTTCTGATATTCACCCTCCCAACTGAACAGCTGGCTTTAGCAGTGTGTCTGCTAAACACACACACAGGGGGGGCATATTGCCTTCCTCCGATACTCCTTCAAGAAGGCAGGTCATGGGTTTTGAGGGAACATGCATTTTCAGCACTACGCACACCCCTCTCTACAAGGAAGAGGGACTCAATGTATTTCCAGAACAAAGGTCTGAATTCCTTACATTCTGTCTGAAGTTCCTTTCCAACAAAGGACAACAGACCTGTTCAAGATCATTGTGTACTCAATCAAAAGCACTTATCCTGACTCTTTTTATGTGCACTGCAATATAAAATCATAAAAGTTGCTGTGTGCATTGTGTGCCCTGTGCATTAGGCAGATGTTACAGTACTGGGGTAAAATGCTTGTATAGATTAGCTCCAGAATACATTGGGTTGGCCCTCTGTTGGGGCTTACTTTTAATCCTTGTTCACCTGTCTCCATATGAGCCTAATCACGTGGTTATTTTCAGAGTCTCTCCTTCAGGTGTGTGTGTGTCATCGTCCCCCACCCCCATCACAGGTGATTAGGAAAAACACATTCTCAGTGGTAGTGCCCCAGTTTTGGAATTCTCTCACTGTGAAGGTTCGCCTGGCAATTACTTTGCTTCTCTTTTATCTGCTGTTTTAGATTTTATTTTTTGTTATTTTTATTGCACGTATTTTGGGGTTTTTTCTTTATTATATTTCCCTTTTTATTATAAGCTACCCTGGGATATATTCCTGAAGGGGGGGGGGAAACCCAGCAAATAATGTATCAGTGCATCTTGTTCTTATTACAAAATAGCTGAAATTTAGGAACATTTGCTAGATAGACACACACACACACACACACATACACATTTTGTGAGTCTCTAGCCATGAACATCATTAGAAAGGCCAAAGCCTACAGATATTTGTGCTGGGCTCTCTACAGATATTCCTTCAAATGTACAAAGATCAATATGGACCCTACTGCAATAAGACTGATTTCACACAGGCACATATGTTCATTTTATATGGAAAGGTCTTAAATCTCCAGCGATTCAGACACAGGAGTTAAAAACTTTTTTAAAAAATGGCAACTCTGTAATGTACATGTATGCACAGTAACTTTTTAAAAAGGCAGCATCAAAGTCTTCCCAAAGGGAAAACTAAAAGCAGTGATTTACCAGTGACAAGTTCCATAAAATAGAGTCTGTCCCTGATAAATAGGAACAGTTGGATCACATACATGCTTAGTGACATCCATACTGACTGAAACTATAATTTAAAGTGGCTCCCTTGGAAATACTCTGGTTTAACTGATTTGTGAACCAGACTGTTTGTTTTACAATAAGCTCTGTTAATTTCTTTAAACACTGCAAATCATACTCCCTCTCATTACTAGGGTGAAAAGAAATGTTTTTTACAATAAAAAATTATAATAAAAGCATTTCATATGTTTGGCCTTTAATTAACCTCTAACTGGCAAGATATCAGAGAATGAGAAATATCCACCATAAAGTCCTAGGAAATATCAAAGAATCAGCTAAGGCACAAGCAATTTTTAGAACTAGTTTTTAAATGAACCTGGTTCTCATTTGATTTCCACAAAATGTTAATGATGATGCATTTACTTTGCTAACTTCAAACTACAGTGTGGAATTGTGCAAAGCTTTAAAAGCTGAACAGGATAATGCACAGTAGTATAAATCTAATCAAAGATCTAGTTTTACTTTAAGACGTATGAAATTTCTGTATACTGAAAATATGGGCCTGCTTTGTTAAAGAACAACTAAACATGAGCATGTGTGTGTGTTAAAATCCTATTGAGCTAAATGGGATTTTTAAAAAGCCAGTTCTTAAATCTCTCTCTCTCTCTCCCTCTCTCTCTGTGTGTGTATAGGATGTTTTTTGTGACATGAAACTATGATTTATCCCCAATATGACCTAGTTTCAAAATGTTAATAAACCTGGTCTAAAAACAGGCACTCATTTTCTTCATGAGCCTAAGTTATGATGTGCAATAAATCTAATATGGCACACTCATGGACTGTCTAGTAATAGATCTGAAACCAGGAAATTACATTTCCTCTAGTAAAACACAGTTTTATAGGGTATTGCCCATTATATTGTTGTAGCCCAGGAATCAGACCCTGAAATACTCACTTAAGAAGTAGGATATATGAAGACATATGGTCTACTTTACCAACTATGCTAGCTAGGTTATATAGCAAACACTAATTATATAACATTAGCAAAATGGATGCTGGCCTTTCTCTTCAGGACACTAGTGGGTACCACCCACAAACTGTTCATACATCTCAGCGTTAAGACTGAGAATGATGACAGTTCTATTGTATGTCTTTCAGCCTATGATCTATATGTATGCCGAGTTCAGTGAAATCCACCCTGCAGATAACATGTTTCACATTTGCTTTCCAACACCTCTAGATAATGATCAAGATACATTAAGAAATAATCAGTCTTTCATATACCACAGAGCGTTAAAATTGCTAACTTGTGTGTTTCAGATGTATTTTCCTGGCAAAGCTGAAAACATTTAAGGATGACATCATTTTAAAATAATGTAAAAATAATGTAAAATTCAAGTATTTTTACATTATTTGAATCCAGTTCAATTACATTATTTGGATCCATTCCCACCTGGGTTTAGGCCTAGTTTTGGAACAGAAGCAGCCTTGGTTGCCCTAGTGGATATTTTACACTGGGGATTGGACACAAAGAGAGCAACCCTTTTAGTTTTCCTGGACTTCTCAGCAAATTTGATGCCATTGACTTGGATTGCCTGCCCGGGTTGGGGTTAGGAGGCATGTGTTATGGTGGGTTTGATACTATCTGGCCGGTGAATTTCAGAAGGTGGTGCTGGGGGAACTTCAGCTCTGGTCCATGGCTTTTGGCCTGTCGGGTACCCATCTTGTCCTTCGTGGAATTTAACATCTTTATAAGAACACATTAGTATAAGGCTTATTATCTGACCCCTCCCTTTCCCAGGAACAAAATGTAGAATACGTAATTCTGGTCTGATCCAGCAGAATTCATGATTACCCTAATGTATTTTCCAATGTATTTTCTTTGTACTGTGTAGTACTCCTCACTGGTCTGAAACTAGAGTGACCAAAATACGTTATCGCTCAGAACAGGTAGGGTCTTTCTCATATTCTGATAGGAATTTGGACAGAGATTTATGGGGTTTATCAAAGGGAAATCTATGTGCTAGGCTTCTTCAGGGAAATATTTTGTTTTGTAAAGGAAATGAGAAATCAGTATTGCTGCAATCATGTAGATACTTCCGAGTTTCATTGAATTCTATACGAATCATTATTTGAACAACAACAAAACCAGAAACAAACTCTGACTCTAAATTTGCTAAAAGCCAATACATTACTAAGCCTTTGCCCCATATTAGGTAAAATAATTGATTTCAAATGTGAACAGATTAGTCTTTTAGCTGTCATGGGTGGATAAAACACATACAATAAGATCACTCATTATAATCCACTGCTAAGAAGACAAGACTCACAAATATGAAGACTTCAGCAGAGGGCTAGACCATATGTCAGAATATATCCTTCCTTATTCAAGAGCTTTTGAATACAAATATAGACCAAATTAACAGCAATACAAATATCAGGTCTTGTACATTTCTTACAGTGTGTTCCTACATGGGGTCATTTTTGTGCTTGTCAGGATGCAAATGTTTAAACTATATTAAAAGGCCTCCAAGATGGTTCAGAATATTAAAGTGTGAATTATAAGTTTGGTTTCCTACTTTTGCAGTTGCTTAGTTTTAATATAGAGATGAAGGATCCTTCTCTTTGAAGTCTTCCACTGTTTGCTACACTGCCAATTTAGATTGTAATGAGATAGGTTCAACTTGAGTTGTCAGAGAAGATCATTAAATTATTTCCTGATGTCTTTAATGAAATGTTTAATGAATATGCAAATATCAGACAAGAAGATTAAACTATGTTTCTATATTCCCTGTGAATATAGAATAAATTATTGAACAGAGAAGGTGAAGCCAGCCACCTACAAATTTATAGAGCAAAGAAATGCATCTCTCTTGATCTCTTGTCATATCAGAGTTCCAAAATTGCATCTGTGTTGACAGACTGTGATTTTTTTTTTTTAAAAAAAAGGTTCATCTTCTCTTGAACAAAGGATCACCATGTACAAATCTGCCCAAGTATTATATAGGTGCTGCCCCCTCTCTCTATATAATCTCCAATAAAGATTATCCAATCCAAACGCCCTAAACTGATTGTACCATTGCTGAGTTTCCTTTTAATTTTGTAGCTGAAACACTGCAACTTCTTGCTGTATGTTCAGTGGATTGTTCAACCAATGATTCTAAGAGTCTTTCAATGTTCTGAGAGCCTTTAAATATTTGAAACTAGTGAGGATATTCTCCTATTAAACATACCTATGTTATTCTGCTTTTTTGCATTGGATTAGTTTCTATTACCTTATCAAACTTGTAGCTGTCATTTAAATCTTGTTAAGATGGTTCTCAAAATTGATTAGATATCTCTATGGAAGAAAATTCCCAAGGAGCTGTTAGTCACATTATGACTTCCTTCCATTGATAAAGACAATTAAGCAACACAAAGCACAATCTGGAGGCAGAACCATAAACAGATTAAACCATCATGTTAGTTTTGTGATCAGTCATGCTCTACACAAGTATGAAATAGTACGTAAAAACATCATGGTTGATAGAAGAAGGAAGGTTCACATAGGATATGGCAAACATTTCTGTTGCTTATTGAGTATTAACTAATTTTGTTATTTTATACAATACTACTAATTTACAGTACTAGTATTATAAGAATACAGCAGTGTAAGGCTTATTACTCAAGAGCTACCAGACTGATTTTGCTCATTTTTGTTTTAAACTGAAGCTTGAGCAGTGTAGACATAAAGAAAATTTGGAAGTTTGGAAAAGTTGAAAACTCAAGCTTTAATAGCAGTTAATTCCCTCTGTGCCAAACAGGCAGGGCAGCCCTTCCACCAGTGGGATGATGGACAGCCTTGCTTGGCCAATCATTTTTGTGATTGAGAGCTTGTGTGCTCTTTTCTGATAACACACACACACACACACACACACACACACACACACAATGGCGGGCGTGACATCCTCTTCCTCCCGGGATGTCATGCGCCGCATGTAGACTGAGGGGGAGGATCTCGCGATCATCATATCATGAGATCATCCCCCTCCACCCCCTCGTCTAGCCATACTCTCAGTCTGTAGTTTTGTGAAAGCATTTTGAACACACATTTGCAACATTCCAAAATAATAATAATAATAATAATAATAATAATAATAATAATGTTTCCAGGGGAAAGAATGTGTGTTCAGAAACTCCCTTGACAGTTAGAATGTATGTATGTATGTATTTACCGTAAATGTGAACACATATTAAAATTGTCTCAGAATGCATATTAGGTCTGAGAATATAATAGAAATGAAACTAAGATCAGATGGAACTCTGCTTGTCCCATTATATTCCTAGGATATTGTGGATGTTGTGAGCTATGCTGATATTAATACAATCTATTATTTTATAAATTTTATTCTTCCAGAAAAGAGCACCTCAATTCTGCTTGTCCATTTTCTCAGAAATAATAATTATGTAAGGAAGCAGAGGAATATATAATGTTTGAGAGGTCCTTGTGCTTTAAATAAAACTTGGTTTGCAATGAAGAAAGGAGCAGTCATATTTGAAGCAGCCATAAGATATATCTTTTAAATAAAGAACTGTAAAAAAAATCAGAGCTGATTATAGGGCAGCTATACTGTCCTGACAACAATGTAATCTATTTATGATCTCCTAAAAGGACAAATTAAGCTTTGAAACAAATTTCAGCATGGATTATCAGAACAGAAACTAAATTCTCACTGGAAATGATTGCAGATTAGATCATATTAAAGCAAAGAGAACATCTGAGAGTTCTGCCTTATGCATTTTTGCATTTTAAAATTATTTTTACTCATAATGGGGACTTAATGTAGCTGTAGAAAAATCCACATTAATAATAGATTGGCAATAATTAGAATCTGTATCATACTGTGCCATTTTCTGTGGACCTTTTGAAATGCTCAAACCCCTAATTTATATAAAATACTGACTCTAAAAGCAAAGAACATATGCAACTATTTCCTTCCAAAGGCAGTGTGTTAAGGAAGAAAATGTAATTTGAATGCCACTGACCATTAACCATGTTTTTTAAACCCTGAAGAATTGAAATTGTTATACTAAGCCTTCACTTCTCCAAATGATCAAAAGTACAGAGGGAACACTACAACAGGGATTAGTTTCCTTTGAATAAGAATCCAATGGAGGCTTAAGATGTGTTTGTAGTATCATAACGGTGGAAACAAATAGATCCCTACAGAAGACAGCAAAACTACTGACCCTCCTCCACTGATAGTTAAAAACTCCCAAGTCTTTCTCTGTCCAAATTTTAAAATGCCTCTCTCTCTCTCTCTCTCTCTCTCTCTCTCTCTCTCTCCTCCCCCCAACTTTGATAGAGACCACATTCCAAAAGTGGTGGAAATGATTTTCAGCCTTCATGGATCATAGTGGGAAAACCAAAGACTCATTCCTGATAATCAAGACCGTTAAGTACATAGAATCATGGAATAGAATCATAGAGTTGGAAGGGTCATGGGATCCAATTTCCTGCTCAGTCCAGGAATTCAGTTTAAAGCATCCCTGTCAGACAGCTGTCCAGTCTCTGCTTGAATACCTCCAGCCATGGAGAGCTGACCACCTCCCTAGGCAGTTGCTTCTTCCATTATCTGAGTACTCTTTTAGGAGGTTTTTCCTGATGTTCAACAAAAATCTACTTTCTTGTAACTTAAACCCATTTTCCTATAATCTTGAATTTTAGAGAACAGGTTGCAGCCCTCTTCTATGTGACAACCTTTTAGATATTTGAAAAGTGCTATCACATCTCCACTCAAGGCTTCTTTCCTCAAGGCTAAACATACCCAGCTTTTTTAAATTTTTCCTCATAAAACTTAGGCCTCAGCTAGACCTATGGGTCTAGCATGACAGAGGGGTGAGGATCTCGCGATGTTGTTATTGCAAGATCTCCCCCTCTGTTTAGATATTTATTTATTTATTTATTTTATTTATTTATTACATTTTTATACCGCCCAATAGCCGAAGCTCTCTGGCGTGCGATGACCTTGGAGGAACCGGACGTCGCACCTGCTGTTTTGTTTGTTTGTTTTCTTAAAGGAGAAGAGTGCAGGAGTGCTCGTATGCAAATTGTAAGTTTTTTAAAATTTAAAACAATTTTTCCTGCTCCCCCCCCCCCCCCCGGTGTGGTTCCCAGCTCCTTGCAAGTGACTGCAAAGAAACGGTACAAACTGTGACGCCCACCCACACATTCTATGGGCTTGGGATCATCCCAAGACCACGGAAAAAGCAGGCTACATCTATAGTGCCATATCCCAGGGAAAGGGAGAGATCATCACTCCCTGCTCCCAGGATCCCCTGTACATCATGTGGACACACAGGGACGATCCCAGGACGATCCCCAGGATATCACCCCATCTAGCTATGGCCCTAGTTTCTAGTCTTCTGATCATCTAGGTTGCCCTTCTCTGAACTCATTCCCATTTATCTGAATCCTCCTTAGTGGTGTCCAGAACTGGACCTAGTGTTCAAGGTAAGGTCTGACCAATACACATAGAGTAGAATTTTTACTTCTTGTGATTTTGAAACTATAATGAGTCAATCTAAAATTGCAATCGCCTTTTTTGCAGCCACATCACACTACCGACTCCTATTCATTTTGTGATTGACTACAACTCCAAGATTCTTTTCACAGGTACTGTTGCCAAGCCAGGTATCTTCCATCTTATACCTGTGCAGTGATGTGTGGTGGAATCACCAGAAAATTAGGGTGCTAATTTGACATAAGTCTGAGAAGAAGGTAGAAGATTATGGTCGCTTTCCATGGCACTAAAACAAAACAAAACAAAATTGTCCCTTGGTTTCCTACTACACACATCTCACAATATCTTGGAGTGAGTTACATACACTGAATATTAGCATATAGCTCCAGAATCATTTGCAGGACAGATGGTGAAGTTTGCATAGCATTTTTCTTTTTCATGGTAAACTTAACTGCCCACTCACCACCTGATCTCCAACTCATTTCAAATTTACTGATTAAACACTGCTATAAGGAGCCACCAAAAGAGATGGAAGGATATTTTTAATGAGATCACTCTCTCTTGATGAGAGTGGAAGAGGTTTTCTGAGCTCCACTAGAGCTTGTTTCAAGCAGAAGGCTCGTGCTAGTTCCAAGGGCCATCAGTCTACCATGAGAAGCTTTTACTTGGAGAGTTTATTTTGAATCTCCTGAACCTTCTGGGCCGCCTCCCTAGCCTAGCACCAGCCATTAGCATTTCTCCAGACTTGAAGAGTGTAACTGATTTAATGCAGCATTTAAGAGTACACATTGTGGTTTAAAACTGAGCCATGAATTCTCTAGGTCATGCATTCTCTAGGCAAGCCACTATCTCTAGCCTGTGGTACATAAAAGCAAAATTATTATTAAGTTAAATGGAAATGCTTCCCACACAAACTGCCTTCCACAGTTACTGGCACAAAAGAGCCTTGGAGGAAAGCCAGATACTTAACAATACCTTTCCCACCACTAAACTTCAAGGTATACTACTGCCTTTATCAAATTGAAGAATAAATTGAAAATGTGCTCTGATATATTCAGAAATGGTGGGGAATGCCCCTTCCTTGAAAAAGTTGCCAAAGCCTGATTCAGACACTAGGGAAAACCAAGCTGTTTAGAATGGCTTTATATGACCATGTTTAGGCTGTTTAATATATGTTTTATTTCTCGAATATTTTATTTTGTGTCTTATTTTTTTATTATAAAGAACACCTTTTCTCTAAGTTGCTCAGGGTGGGATCATATGGTAGAAATGCAATAATTAAATAAATGGTTCTTCACCATTTTATCCTTTCAAGAACCTCATGTGAGGTAATAGGTTAGGCTGAGAGGTAGCAACTGGCCCGAGATCATTCAACAAACCTCATGGCTGAGGGAGGACTTAAAAATGGGTCTTGACAGTCCTAGTCTGAGACTTTAATATGTACACCACATGGTCTCCTATCTTGTAACCTTTAAAATTGTGTCCAGTGGCCAGCTCTAGACTGTGAATGCTTCCCATCTAACCCGTGGACTCCTTCCATAGGCCTTTCCCTTTCCCACCTCCTTTATTCAGAGTCCATTTCTGTGGCTTACTCCTGAACATGCATAAAACAGAGTTGTGCTCATATGTTGCACTTCATGAATAGACATGTACAGAACTGATTTGTGCTTTGCAGGCTTGGAGGCAAAATGCCCACATTTGTACAAATTACATCTAGTCCCACCCACTTTGCTATACACACACACCCATTCATCTTTGGCCATGCACCCTGTGTCCTTATCCCCTGCCCCAACCCCTGCTGTAATGCAGCCCCAAGACCCTTTCCAAATTGGACTGTCTCCAGGGCATTCAACACCCCTGTTTATAACAGCTTTAGAAAGGAGATTGGCTAAATGTCAAATATAAACATTGAATTGCCGAATTTCAAGCATCAGGCCAGGTGTCAAAACCCAGGACCCCCCAAGAAGCTGCCAGGGCTCTAGTGGTCCAGCAGGACCCACTTATACGTCTGCCCTGGGAACTCTATGCTGGGCAGTAGACAAGCTGCCATTTAAAGTTTCTCACTGTCCCCCAGAGCTAAGTTAGAAACTCCAGAGCACTGTGGGATTTTTTTTTAAAAAAATTGCTGGCTTATATGTATCTACCAGGTAAACCCATGGCCACAGGGCCCATCAACATATGATGCATGGTGGGGACACGTTGTTGAGGGCCTCCTTGTTGAAGCAGCCAGGAGGCTATCAGATGCACCTATGTTCCCAATGAGATGCTATATAAGCAAATGGGAGCAATACTCAGCGATTTGTGTATACTTAATGATAACCAAAGACAGTTGGAGTTTGTTCTAACAAAACACGCTACTTTTAATTTTAAAATTGGATTCAGGATTATTATTTTTCTCCTTCTTTTCCTTCCCTTTTTTCTTTTGGAAATAAATAAGAAAATGGTGTGGAAATTTCTCTGCTTCGCTTTCTTAAAAGCTAAATTAGAACACACACATCATTCTGACAGGCAAAGGAATGCAATTTAATGATGGCTCCTTGGAGAGAGATTGGTTAATGAGGAAGTGAGCACCGTTTCTTCTATGCTACCTTACTCTGTGATATACTATAATTTTAGATCTCCCTCATTGGTAATTTGGAGGAAGGGTGGGATAAAAATGACATATGTAAAATAAAATACATAATTAATTGTTGATGCTCAGATGGTAATTTAACTTTCTTGTGTCATAACAATTCCTGATCATGTGGTGAAAATTATCACCTTTAGGTAGCTATAACTTCTTTGAATTCACTCATGTTGTTGTTATTCTTATGTGAGTGTATTGGAGAATAGAACTCAGAATGCTGGCAATTATTCATTACACGAAAATGTGAGTGATCCTGGCATTTTTCCTCCCCCCTCCCCACCCTATTTATTTGTCCTCTGATTTCAAATGTATTTATACTTTCTTATTTTTCTACTTGGGGTTAAAACTCCAAAATGCATTTTAGGTATCTAGAACAATGATTTATTTATTTGCCATATAACAAAATAAATACCATTTCATTTTCAGCATTCTAATTTAATCTCTTTAGCACACCTGTGAGAAAGTTGAAGATTGCTTATTTTATATGGTGATAAAGATAATTGAGAAAAATGAGGCTGTGTGCCTTGCTGAAACCATATATTCACCATGTGTCTTGCTCAAGCCATATATTCACTGTGAGAGGTGCATTAGGAACATAGAAGGGAACTAACAAGATGAAATCATGAAAAAAGAAGATTTATGGTAGGAGGAACATCCCTTTATAGTCCCAGGTGGAGGAGAGGAGGCTCCCATAGGAATCCATAAATCTGCACAGCAATATAGATCACTCATAAGATCCAAGGACAACCTGAGCTCTGTGTCTGCAAGAAAGAGTGGGGAAGAAATTTTCCAAATAATAAAACCTTTCACAAATTCCCAACAGAAGGTAACTACCCTTAGGAAGGGCCGAGGGCTCCGACCTTAGAGACTTCCATCATTTAGATGTCTAGTTCATAAGATTACTCTCTTAAAGCACATTCTGATGCCATGTATTCTATTGAGTAGATATTGACCCAGAATTCAGTGGTGCTTACTCCCGGGAAAGTAGGTATAGGATTGCAGCCATTAAGCACAATATTTTTGACCCAGAGCCCCTGCACCTGTCAATGAGCATCTCTACATTAAGGGAGAATTGTATTGCTTACCTGGGGCTTTGTGTTTCCTGATCCTTTGTGTGATTGTTATGGTCTGCATTACACAGGTGAAGAGGGGTGAACACATGGTTTCAATTGAATATTTCCCCTCTAAGCATGCTCTATTGATTTTCATTCAGATAGCGCCATCCAGTGGCTGAAGATCTCACTTTTTTGCATATTACCACATTAACAGTGGTTCTTTTAATAGTGGGATTCCCAAGGAATACAGATGGAGATGTCCTGGTCATTGATGACAATGTGTAACGGTTCCGCAAACTTCCACGAAAGGCATGCAATGAATTGCTTATTTAGAGGAGTCCAATATAAGATTAGCTTTTGAGATTGGAGGTTTTTTTAATCAAAACTGAGTCCCAGCACCACTTATTTGCGAAATTAATGTCTGCTCACCTCCATGGCTTCTCTCTTCTATCTGAGTCCATTTACGTTTATGAAGATTTTCAGTATGCCACAGAGAGAGAGAGAGAGAGAGAGAGAGAGAGAGAGAGAGAGAGATACAAAAGAGAAACCTATAATTATTATGGATGAAAAATTATACTGCCATTATTCCTTTCTGTTCCAATATGGAAATGAAAAAAAGATGTTGAACTGTGAGTGTGTAATGGGTTCCCCTACCACCAACAACCTTACCCAGGCAGAAGGGAAAGCATAATTTGTCTTAATGGCTATTTTATTTGAAAGCTTTTAATTTTTTCAAATGGCTAAATTAAACTTAACTGAAAGCAAGGCTCATGGAAAGCGCCAAACCTAATGCTATGGATTATGCTGACTAGAGTTCCCCCCACCCCACAGAAGAAGAACACCATCAGCCCTGTGATTGTCAGTAAATGCAGCTTTCCTGTTAAGAGCTGATTGCTTTTCTTTCATCTTACATTTGCATTTGTGCTAGCAGGAATGCGAAGAGACAACCTGGATGTCTCCTGGATGACTGTGAATCATCAGCATGGGAAGGAATGATTTCAACCACATTTTACACTTCTGTCACATGACCATTCCTGCAAAATTGATTTTTTTCAGGAGTCAAACTTAATGTCAGCCAGGTACCACAAGGTTCAAGACCCGGAACCCTGCGGATCAGCCACTGGCTCCCTCTGTTCCATAGGGCTGGTCCAAGCCATTTCGCTGCCTGACATGAAGAACAAGATGCTGCTCCCTCCCATTATGGTAAATGAACCTTACTTCAATACTGGGGATGGAAAGCAAAGATGCACCTGAAGGCAACAGGATGGCTTAGGGGGTGTAGGGCAGGCTGTGGGCACAGCTCTCTCCTCCAACACTTTCCTGCTGCCATCCAGCACCTGAGATGCTTTTCTCACTCTGCTTAATGGTAGGGCTGGCCCAGCTGCTCCTTCGGAGCTACTGGTTGGAGAAGGAAATTTCAGGCTATTTCCATCAGGAGTCTGGCCTAGCAACCCATCATTCTCCTAGCTGGGGAAGTCAGGTGAAGTTAATAGGCCAGTCTGGTAACACTGAGGGTTATAAAGATGTAGAGATCTGGCTTTATTCCTTCTGTGCCAGCAGATGAGCTAACTGGTTAATCAGACCTCAGCCTGCCTGCTTGCTTCTGACTTACTGTCTGCTTTTGAGCTACTGAAAACAGCACAACAGGAATGGAGCAAGTCATAAAAGGAGAAAGCCTAAAAAAAAAACACCTTCCTCCAAAGGGTGACCCATTTCAGGGTGGCTCCACAGCTGTACGAATCTGGGCATGATCTACACTACTGCTTTGTAATAGTATTGAAGGGCACTGACAACTGTTGGGGCCCATGACACATTCCATAGACTGTTTTCAAACCACTTTTAAAGTGTTATATCCTGCTTGGTGTAGATCTGGCTCTGGATTGGGCTCAAAATGAACTCACCTTCTGCCCCTCTGCTCCCCTCCCAGTTTTATTGCCTTCGCAACCAAAATAACCCTTGAGCAGAAAGAAGCTTGCTCACTCATTCACAGTGAGACTGGCTCTGGCCTGCAAGTAGGGGAGCTAGCAGGGCCTCCTGCTTTGCAAGAGCTGGGCCATAAGGAAAGCTGAGCGAAGGAAGATAGATGCTTTTGAACTGTGGTGTTGGAGGAAAATTCTGAGAGTGCCTTGGACTGCAAGAAGATCAAACCAGTCCATACTCCAGGAAATAAAGCCAGACTGCTCACTTGAGGGAATGGTATGAAAGGCAAAACTGAAGTACTTTGGCCACATAATGAGAAGACAGGATACCCTGGAGAAGAGGCTGATGCTAGGGAAAGTGGAAGGCAAAAGGAAGAGGGGCCGACCAAGGGCAAGATGGATGGATGATATTCTGGAGGTGACAGACTTGACCTTGGGGGAGCTGGGGGTGGAAACGGCTGACAGAAAGCTCTGGCGTGGGCTGGTCCATGAAGTCATGAAGAGTCGGAAACGACTGAACGAATAAACAACAAAAAGGAGTGCTTGCAAGCCCACCCCATCTCTAATAAGAGATTACCCGCCCCATCTCTGTTTTATTTATTTATTTATTTATTTATTGCATTTTTATACCGCCCAATAGCCAAAGCTTTCTGGGCAGTTTGCAAAAATTAAAACCATAGAAACCATTCAAAATATAAAACAAACAGTATAAAAGCACAATATCAAAAGGACTTCGCCTGGCATCTAAAAGAATATAGTGTAGATACCAAGCGAGCTTCTTTAGGCATTCCAAATCTGGGGTGCCACGGAACAGAAGGCCCTCCTCCTGGTAGCCACCTGCCTCACTTCCTTTGGCAGGAGCTCATGGAGAAGGACCCCTGAGGATGACCTTAGGGTCTGTTTATTCTGCTGGGACATTTTGAGTCTTTTCAGTTTCAACAGTCACAACTTTTCCGGTGTTGGAGATGAGGAAAAGCTTGGCCTATCACATTGGCAGGAGTAGTTGAAGACACGTTGCTGCCTGTGATGAAGGTTAGGCCACATACGGAGGTTGACTGGACCAGCAGTTGAACCTTAGTCCACCCCTGTCAATGGGATAGTGTCCATCCCTGAAGCACCAGGCTAGATTAGGAGGCTCAGGACAGACTGTGGCATAAACTGCTATGTCTGCCAACTGAGGAGAATAGCAACCTCATGCTGTCTAATGTTAGGACCAGTGGATGCAAGTGGCTCCAATGTTTGTGGGGTGGTGAATACTCTGGATTTCAGACAAGTGTAAAAGGCACAGAACAAAGGGGGGGTATGAACACATAGGTTGTATTTGCTAAAGATCACAGCCAGGTCAGTCATAACCCCAAATCTGGAGAAACAGAAGCGCAGGTGACAAGCTTCTGCTTTCTCTGCTTCTAGCAAGAATGAGGAGACCAGCCAGTCCTTCCCTATGATGCAATTTCTCCACTCCAGAGGTCCTCTGGAACTAATGGAGTTTACAACAGATAAGATCCACAGTGGGTGGTTCTTTATTTTATTCATCATTTTATTTATTTTCAGGATTTATATCCCATTATCCCTGCAGGATTACATTTAATCATTAAAAAAAAAAAAAACCTAAGTTAGTGGCCATCACAACTTAAGGTTATTTCACAGTTCTTCAGAACCCGTAGGAGAAAAAAATCATAGACCTTCAGTGGTTTCTCAGTTGCACTCGGAGACTTAAATGACGCAGTGCAAAGCTGCCAGATCAAATATATTTCTATTACTCTTTTCTCCCAATGTAAATAGCAAGCTCTAACTTTATGCTGTGTGCATCAGCAATAAGCTATTGAAGGAAATGACCTAAACCCAATAAATTCTTATATGAATATAACAGTGTGTGAAGAGTTTGCTTGAACTTTAAAAGCAAATTGTTTTGAGTAATGTAAACTAGTAAAACTACTTTACTCAACATTTGCAACATACAGTGATGTAACCTGGGCATGGACAGACTTCAAGATTGTGGGATCTACTTTGTTTTTTTTACTAGTAAACCCCCAAGGTTCACTAGAACCCTGAGAAGCAAAGGGCAAAATTCTGACTCTGAAGGGTAGACGTATCCTTAGAATTAAGGAACAAGGCATGTTGAAGCACATACTCATCCCAGGAACATGTTTTCAGTACCAGAACTGAGCTCACAATGATTTCACACAAGAATCAACTCCTATGGGCTGACTACATGCAAGGATTGGGTGTTTGGTAGGGACCCAGGAGAAGGTCTTATCTGTACTTATTATTATTATTATTATTATTATTAATTAATTAATTAATTAATTAATTAATTTATATAGCACCATCAATGTACATGGTGCTGTACAGAGTAAAACAGTAAATAGCAAGACCCTGCCGCATAGGCTTACATTCTAATAAAATCATAATAAAACAATAAGGAGGGGAAGAGAATGCACCAAACAGGCACAGGGCAGGGTAAAACTAGCAGTATAAAGTCAGAACAAAATCAAGTTTTAAAAGCTTTAGGAAAAAGAAAAGTTTTTAGCTGAGCTTTAAAAGCTGTGATTGAACTTATAGTTCTCAAATGTTCTGGAAGAGCGTTCCAGGCGTAATAGGCAGCAGAAGAAAATGGACAAAGCCGAGCAAGGGAAGTAGAGACCCTTGGGCAGGTGAGAAACATGGCATCAGAGGAGCGAAGAGCACGAACGGGGCAATATGCGCTGCCTAGGGAGACCCATCATGATCCCTCTGTGATGGCCTTTTTTTTTTTTAGAAAGGCAGTTGGTCTGTAGAAAGTTGCTTCCACTCTTTCTGGAATTTTTTATTGACCCCTCCCCACCCACCCCGTATCTCTTAGATTCAAAAACTGTTCTTTTGGAAATTATCTTAAGCTTCTGATAGGTTTGGATTGATTTCTTATGATATATCTAAGATTAAGCTGCTTGGTTTTGGATTTTAGCTACCATTTTAGCTCTTTTAGATTGGGACTTACTCCTGGGAGTACAATGACTTCAATGGGGCTTACTCCTATGTGAGTGGATATAAGATCGGTTTATACTGATGTGGGCCACCTTGGATATTTTATAGAATGGAAGGGTCAATATTCTTGAACTACATAAAATTAGCAAATATTTCCAAAGCAGTAGCAGAGTATATTGAACTGATGGATGTTGCCGTCTACACTGTCAGAACCTTTGAATCAATCATCATGGATTTTTGCAACTGGACATAACAATGAACTCCACACAGGAGAAATCCTCCCTGAAATAGGGTGGCTGGGCAGCTGGCCACTAAAGGATTAATACCCACCAGCAAGCTACTACAAGAGCTGGCCAAAATACAGCTGTTAATTAATGTTATCATTAATACATGGGAGGCCTGTTTTAAAGCCCAGTTCAATCTGAAAATTCCTCACTGCCTTTCCTGCATTTGGCATGAGACCTTATAAGACTAACAACTAACATGTGCTATTTCTGGACACGTTTAATATTTCTTAAATAGAAAATTATATCTCAGTGAAAAAGGTGGTGAGAATTAATATGCTGTATAAATGTTCTATTTAATGACACAAAAATATTTTTCTGAAGTACAAACTAAATTTTATTTATTTATTTATTACATTTTTATACCGCCCAATAGCCGAAGCTCTCTGTAACTGTAACTGTTAATTGTAACTGTTAATTGTATAATAGAATTACTTAACTACTGATTTATACAACCTTCGATATACAGCAACTGCTAGTGTTCATTTGAAAAGTATTCAGAAAATTAGGAACCAGAGATTTCAACGAATCCAATAAAAGGATACTAAGTAATGTTTACAAAATTAATACTTTAGTACAAACATTACAAAGAACTAATAAAAAAAATCCCTTTTCTAAGAATATAAGAAGAGCCATGCTGGATTAGACCGAAGGCCTATCTAATCCCACATTCTGTTCCTGCAGTATAGACCAAACAGATGTCTAAACTAGGAAGCTCACAAGACATAGGGCATGAGTGCAATAGCATCATCCTTTTTGTATACCCCAGGGAACTTCCTTTAAGTTGGATGTGTCCTGCATTGACTGTAGCAGACTCTGAGTGCAGGGCTAACCAAGGGCTGTCTAGATGATGGGGTTGGAGGGCGGCGATCTCGCAATTTTATGATCATGAGATCGTCGCCCTCGTCTACATGCGGCATGCAATGTTGTGGCTGCCATTTTGGATTTTTTAAAAAAAAACAAGAGAAAGGAGAGCACGAGTGCTCGAATGAAAGGAAAGTTTTTTAAAAAAACAACAACTCACCCTCCCCCCACCCACGATGCCCGGGTCCCAGCTCCTTACAGTTACTCGCAAGGAGCTGGGACAACCTGCAACACCCGGCCACACGTCCCATGGTCTCGGGAGACCGTGGAAAAAGCAGGGGGAAAGGGTAGGGCGATATCCTGGGCCAAGGGAGGGATCATCCCTCCCTGCTCCCGGGATGCCCTATACATCATGTGGATGCACAGGGATGATCCCGGGGCAATCACCAGGATATCGCCTGGTCTAGCCATGGCCCAAGAAGCAAAGCAATGAAGCCAGAAATTGTTGAAGCACACAGATTTCAGTCCAATGGTGTTCCAGCTAGGCAGGAGTGGTCAAGATAGCAAGCAAGGGCCAAAGCTCAGGCAAGCAGTCAGAGCAGTGGGGTCAAGCTAAGGCAAGAGCGATTGAGATAGCAGGCAGAGGTCAATACAAATACCCCGCACACTGGCTAGGCACACGCTGAAGGCTTTTAACACTGGTCAGAGCCCTACTCATGAGGAGTTACTTTTGCCTGAGAAGTCTTTCCTTGCAAGTGAACACTCGTTCTCACGGAAGTCCTACTGGTCTGTCACTTGAGGTGATGAGGCTCCTGGGGGCCTTGGATTGCTCAGCCTGTACCTCAAAGGCAGAGTCCCCTCCCCATGACAGGGAGGGACCTGTGCCCATCTCCCCTGAGGGCCCAGGATTGTCCTGATCTGGTGACCATGACTGCTCTGGGGTACCCTCAGTTTCTAGGAGTTGTAGTTTTTCCTCTGAGGAGGGTTCCTCCACTGGGGGCATTAAAGGATATTGTATTGATTAGTAGGCCTTGATAACCTTATCCTCCATTAGTTGTAAAGCTGTCCAATTCGGTGGCCACCTTGCATGGAGAAAAACTTCCTTTTATCTGTTCTGAATCTTCCATCTTTTAGCATCACTGGATGACCCCAGGATCTACTAATGGGATCTAATGGGAGTGGTTCTTTCCCCCCACTCCACCCACTCCTGAACATACTGCTGGTGTCTCAGGTAACCAACCTGCTTTGATTTAGAAAGGGTGACCATAAGGAAAGGAGGACAGGGCTCCTGTATCTTTAACAGTTGCATAGAAAATAGAATTTCAGCAGGTGTCATTTGTATGCCTGCAGCACCTGGTGAAATTCCCTCTTCATCACAACAGTTAAAACTACAGGAACCCTGCCCTCTTTTGTATCAGGTCATGCCAGGCAGGGCTTCTGCAGATTTAAGTGTTGTGATGGAATTTCACCAGCCATACAAATGACACCTGCTGAAATTCCCTTTTCTATGTAACTGTTAGATACAGGAGCCCTGTCCTCCTTTCCTTATGGTCACCCTAGATTTACATTCTTCTTATAACTTCTGTTAATTCCAGGTACCTGGTGTTTTGTACACATTCCAGTGTGCATTGTTAGAATATACAAGAAGAAAAAGAAGCAGTCCCCTGGAAGACCTTCACTCCTTTCACCATTCTGCCCTCTGCTTGCTTCGTATGATCCTAGATTGTGTTCTTCTGCTGCATGAGCTAATTTTTAAAAGGATCCTTGGGGACTGAGGGAACTGCTTCAGTGAAAAGATTCCATTAGATGACCTTGAGTTTCTCTCCAACCCTCCAATTCTATTATTCCATCACCTGGCATTTACGCAAACATCCCTGTTAGCAAATGCACTTGCCAAGGAAGTTATTTGCAGTTTGATTCTGTCTCCTGTTTCAGTTGCAAAGCTACAAGCAGAGCCTAAAGCAGAGCCTTGTGCCACTACAGCTAAAGCAACATGCCACTGCAAGACTGGTGGGCCAACTCCAGAAAGAAGACAACTTGGATTGTAGACAGCCCCAGCGCAAGCTCTCTTACTATCTAAAGCAGGAGAACATATGCCACCACTCCCTTCCTCCACCTTCTGCCACTGCATCCCATACTCCCACCTGGTTTCCCCATCCTGTGCCCCCTTACTTTTGCCAGTGCCACTGCACCAAATCTATGGAGAGTTGCACAACTGGAAGAAACAGCTTTCCTTGTCTCATGACAGCCGTGCAAACTCTCACAAGCTCTTGCATGACTCAACCACGTGACTGGGTCTCATGGGAGCTCATCCGGGTCTCGCAGAACCTGTCTGAGCTCTTGAGAGGCCAAGTCTTGCAAAAGACACACAGCTGTTTCTTCTGTCCACAGTGCTCTTAAAGGAGCCTTGCCATCCACTCTGTCACTGTGGCAAATGCCACAGCAGTAGAGTGGCTGATGGAGCACTACAGGACACCTGCTGGAGGCTGGGGCAGGGGAGCAGCAAATTTGCTGCTCCTCTGATTCTGCCACCTGATACATCCACCTCACCCTGCTTCATGGGAGGGCCAGCCCTGATTGTAGACTTCTGATGTAGTGATTATGATGGATCAATTCCTTAAACATAGCCAAGATTTCAGAAGATGTTAGCTCCCTTCATATGTGAAGGGAGCATTTATAATAGGGAAATGAATGGATTCAATGAATTAGTGTGTTTGATGCAGCAGGTGAAGCCAACTGTTCAAGCCTGCTCATCATAACTGGGTGATGCTCCTTTCTCATGAAGGGTGCACCTGATTGCAGCCTAATCCATTTGCCATCTCCTCCTGAATGAATAAGGTAGAGGATGTTGGGGGAAGAAGAAACAGGAAGTACCTTAGGGGTGGTTTCAGATGGAAGGGCCCTGGCATTCATAATTCAAGATGTTGTGTAGGCATTCTTCCTTTTCTTCCTTAACAAATTTCAGAAGTAGCACTGGGAAAACCCTGGAAGCTTACGAATGGTAGACAGTGATGACTGGAACGCACTCTTCCCATAAAATTCTGTGAAGTTGGCAGGGTGATGGTGGAAAAAAAGCCTCACCTGGAACCATGCTAGGTGTGGTTTTGGAGAAAAGAACATTGTTTAGTGTTTTATCAGCCATTTAAATCTTCAAGGTTTGGTGTTTGTCATTTCTGAGGATCTCAATGCACAGACACAACATAAAAGCAGAAAGGAAGTTCTCGTTTCATTTATAATTTCCACAATGACTGTGTGGTATGTATAGACAGAGCTATACAAAATATAATAGCCATATTAATCCAAAGAGAGAATTAGTGTCAAATCTACTGAGTTTGCTGACTACAAGAAAACTTGAGATGAGTTTAATTATTGTAATAACTAAAGGAGAGAGAAATGTAAGAATTTGATCTCCAAGCCAACTATGTATAAAATATGAACATATGAAAAGTTAGAATTTTTTTCTGTACGACAGGTAGACAATATTGTGCTTTTAAGTGAATTGATAGTTTTTCTAAGTTTTTATTCATACGTAGGAAGCTGTGTTAGACCAAATCTTGTTCTTTGTCCACCTGCCTACCATCATCTATTATGACCAGTAGTACCTTTCTAGGGTCTCACTTTTACCTCCCCATTTGTATTTCTATCCCACATTTCCTAGGAAGCTGCTCACCTGGCCTAAAGTTATAACACCTAGAGCCTTCCTTTCAGATCGTCTATTTGCCATGCATCTGTTTGTCCAATCCTTCCTTTTTCCATTAAGCCTTCAAATTCTTGCTCTTCCCTAAGCCAAATGTAGCTAGCTGTACTTGCTCACATTTATCTCACGTTACCTTTGCCGAGGCATTTCAACTTTTCCAGAGCCAGGACCCGCTTTTAAACCCATCCTGCAGCATGGAATCCACTTTGCTTTTCAAAATATCCATCTTTCACCTTCTCATTCTCTCTTTCTCATACTTTCTCTGGTTGTTTTTATTTCTTCTTTCTCCCTCTGACTATCTTTTCACTGTGTTTGTGCTCTTGCTCTGTTTGGTCATTGTTTCTCTGTGGGTCTGTTTTTCTCTTATTATTTTTCTCTTCTTTCTCCTGCTATATTTCTCTTCCTCTATTCATGTTTCTTTTCATCTTTTCCCTGTCTCCCTTCCTTTCTCCCTCTTTTTCTTATCTCTTTCTCTCTCTCTGTTCACTTTTTTCTTTATGTATTTTTGACGTTCTGTCAATCTTTCTTGTACACCCTAGGGTGTTTCTTTGTTTCTTTCTGACTTTCTCTGTCAATCTTTCTTCCCTGGCAGTGGATTACAACCCTCATATTAGCCATAAAAGGTATTGATTAGAAGGTTTTAAAAAATTCACATGCCACCAAAACCTCTACCTTGAGTGCATAGTAGCTGCAGGTCGAAGGGACATCTAACCCATGCTAAATATGGCAACAGTGCTTTTAGTCACTAGATAAAACTCCTCCTCCACCACCACCACCATCATCATCATCATCATCATCATCATCATCATCATCATCATCCTTTCTTGCCTGACGCAGTTTCAGTTTCAGTATGGGAAGTCACTGCTTTTTCCGCTGCATTTGCTTTCCTGCAAAGCTACAGACTGAAAAAGTTGTGGATTTATCCCAACTTTTTCAACTGGAGCGACATCAGTATGGCACTTCTTCCATCTCCAAGGACAATCCAGGATCAATCCAGAGGTGGTGCCTGGTGGAAGGCAATCGGTGATTGTTCTTCTTCCACCAGAAAGAGGGTGAGGGTGGCTCTGGTACCCAGATTACCTGATGTCACCCTGGGAGAGGGACAGCGCAGGGGTTCAGAGGGAGGCGGTGCCAATCCAGTGCTGGTACTGGCATCTAGAGAACCAAAAGGCAAATTCTGAAGTCCAACCTCTTCCACTGCACCAAAAAATACTTCTGAAGCTCAAAGGAGTTTCAAAGGATTTAGGAGAGCTCCTGTACACAGAAAAAAACAAACCAAAAATCCCAGGGATCATGCGGCTGTAGTAGTTCCTGGGATTGCAATACCTTGTTTCATACTGCCATTTTAAATCTGAACTATACTGAAAATATTTTCCTTTTCTGTGCTGCCGTGTTCAAATCATGACAGACTTGTGACCAACTTCATTCAAAGCTTATCTCCCTTACCTTAAATGCAGGATAAACCCTTCTGAATGTTTCCCTGTAGTAGGATTGATCAACAATTCAGCTCTCACTAGACTGTCTTGCTTATCTTAATTCTCTACAGCATTACCCAGAGAACCTCAATGAAGAAATCATACTGTGGCATTTTAGATAGATCTGAGCAGAAACAACATTTGTGATAGATTTAAGAGCTAGGGGAAAAATAACACAATCCTATATATGGACTTCAATCTTTCCACTAATATTAGAGAGTAACTGAGCTGCCTTCAATCAGAACATTCTTTATGATTATACAACAAGCTTCTATCATGAAGGTGCATTCACAAGACAGTGATTCAAACCCTTTTCATTGAATGCTGCTAAAATGCAGCCTAGCCCACAAGTGTAAACAGAAGCATCAATCAATAGGAAAGCACCGAGAGAACAGCAATGAGAAATTTCTATGCAAGCTCACATGACAAATGCCTGCCTTTCAAAGAAATCACATCAGTTGTGCCTGTGGTATGATAATGGCTATAGTTTAAAACTATGTTGATAAAAATGATGGCTCAATTGCACTGGCAAAGGGAGTAGCTTGTAGTAGGCTCCCTTCACAGCTCCTGTTCCGGTTTTTCTTCGTGGACTCTCCGTATCACACATATGAGCTTGTGCCTGCACAGAAACATGTTTGGGAACTTTTTAAGCTGAGATTTTAGGTAGGAAGCCTGTCTGCCACCCTACTGCGCATGCTCAAGGGCCACAGCTAATGCATCTTCCCTATTTTGTGGTGCAACTGGGTTGGTCCTGAGTGCTGAAGATGAGGAGCCACAGTCCAGGGAGACCCCCCCCCCAACCCCCACAAATGGTCACCCAGACAGTGATGGGGAAAGTGGTAAAAAGGCACAGCACCAGCACAGGCTGGTGCTGAATGGAGATGCATAAGAGCATTGTTTTTGCTTGCAAAACATGTGAGCATGCTGTGTTTGAAGCCCCCAACACAAATGCAAACGCATGTCCACTGAAAATGTTTGCAAATTGCTGGATATGTGCTCACGTTCGCTTTCCAAAACTTTTCCAGTTCGCTTTTGTCCAAATTTGTGCAAATTTCTCCTATAGATTTAATCAGCCCCAGTTTATTCTACAGAAGAAAGGTGTGCAAGTTGGGGAAATTTGCACAAATCTCCCATTTGATCACTGCTTGATTTGCGTAATTCTCCTGTTCACACCAATCAAGCAGAAATCACAATTGTGAATAGAAACTGGGCACGGGATGAGCACAGAGACAATGTTCAAAGAATCTAAGCTGTTTTGAACATTGCTGATTTGCCCATTCCTGCTGATGAAGATGCTCACCACAGCATCCTTGCTTCTTAAATTTAAAAACATTTTATAGTTGGGACTGCTGACCAGACAAGCACATGGTTACAAATGTTCATGTTATTATTTTTACTTTTAAAATATATTTTCCTTTGCCCCCCCCCAAAATGGTGCTTTTCCTCAAAGAAATGTGTATTTCACAACTGAAGTAATGCAAATGGCTGTCTAAGGTTTCCCCGTAACACCAGTGGCCCCATTCAGAAGACACCTTAAACCACAGCTTTAACTACGGTGAATAAAGCAAAAAGCCTGATCCACCATGGTTAAAGCCATGGTTTAAGGTGTCTTCTGAACATGGGCCTATGTCCGAGATACAAAATTTCCAAGATGCACCACTGTTCAGTTTCTTTTCGACTACCGCCATAGCAGCAGATAGACCTCCTCTATCTTATCATTCTAACAGACAATGTCAGTGCTTCTTTATTTTATTTTTCTTCTCCTTTTTTAAAAAAACTTTTCTCTTGTTGTATACTTTTCCTTTACATTAACATGTTTGTTTTCCCTTGCACTTTGCAACCAGAGTTCCCAGTCATGTGAAGGTTTTTTCAAGTGAACCCAAGCAGAAGCCTTCTGCAGACTTTTCTGATCAACACGGAGAAATGGATCTCAAAGTTTCACTAAACAACAAAGTAGATCCCACAAGGTTGAAGTCTGCCCACCCTTATCTAAATGTTTATTTCATACTTGAACTTTGAAGCAAGACATGGATCAATTAAAATGTAACACAAATATAAAAACCAACACTTTCTGGAATGCTTGTTCTTGTTACAAAATACCTCTATTCTGCCTTTTTCTTTTGCACATATAGCACTTGGATACAGGAACCAGTGTGGGTATCCTTGGTAAGACAGCTCCTTGGTGGACAACAAAAAAGGGATCTGGGACACATTGGTGTCTATAGGGACTAGGTTGCCTACCTCTGCTTACAGAATCTTTAATTGCCACATCTAATAACACACAAATAATAAAACCCAATAGGTTCTGTAAAATCTATAACAAATGTGTTTTGACATAAAGGCTTTCGTCAGTGCCTTCTTAACATCAAACCAAATCTGGGAGTGGGGATTAATGAACAGTTTGGAGTCAACACTACCAAGCTGAAAAACAAGAATGTATTCAGAACAACTGCAACATACACCCACCCAAATACTTTGGATCTAATATGTATTTAAGTTAAGAAAAATTAAACAATGCTCTTCAGATGTCTTTTGTAAACAACTCTCCTAAATAACTTGATTTTCAGAGATCACTGGTTTGAATTATACCCATGATTTCTTAATTTCCAAACTATAAAATCACTTCTAAATGTACCAATTCCTCATTCCTCATTATGGTAGTCAAATAAAACTTTTCAAAATGAAATACTATAGCCTACATTATCCATAAAGTCTCTTTTCTCCTCCACTCTCATATATTGAACCCAAACCATTCTGGATTATGGTATACTAGTCCGTATATGTCCATTCTGAATTCTGACATCTATATAATTGCTCTCAAGTAATGGATTTGAGGATCAGGTTTTTACACAAGTACACTCACACTTACAGTACAGGAGACAGAGTGTCAAGACTGGATATTGCCTGGAAATAGTCAGTGGAAACTTTTCTCTTAATGAAAATAATACACTTGCAGGAGGAATTCTGGTAAAGAGCACAGTGGGGAGGAAATAGTTAAATTGCCCACTCCCTGCCTGCTATGATCCTAATAATTAATTATTAGTGCCCCATAGTGGCTCCTATTTTCATTTTTTTAATGTACACATTAAACTAGTATTTTAGAAGTGAATGGCGTAAAACTGTATTCTGCAGTGTAAGAATCTGAACCAGTTTTTTTTTTTTTTAAAGAGGCATGAATGAAAGGAGCAATTCTTCAAGGTGACTTTGGAAAAAAGTTGGAAATCATCAAATTGCTATGCATAGGGAACTTTTATTATAATTCCATTTGATTACCCTGTGGCTGAGAGACTGTGCATAGGCTATTGGGAAAGAAGAAGTGAGTGATAGGAAAATAATGATAGGGGAACATGCAATCACTTGGGAAATAAACCTTCTTCCAAAGCAATCACATACTTGTGGCAGCGCCGTGTGCCAAGGGTCATCCCCTTCCCTTTTAACTGCAATCACAGGTATAACATAGAAGTCGAGCTTCCCAGCACCTTGAGATATGTGTCTCTTCAGAGCTTTTGTCAGAACAGAGGGGCACTTTCACTTCCATCTCCCCTAAAGCAGACAAAACTTCAGCAAAGAAGTACATTTTCTGAGTCAGCATCTGATTTTTAAGTTCAAATTCCTTTGCGCTATCGACATGTTTCAGCAAACCCTCGCTTTGCGTATTCTATTGCTACAGATGTTCAAGTTGGCCAAGGAACCCACTTCCCTAATCATTGCTCCTTCAGGAATTAATTTGAGGTGTTATGGCTGAAGGCCTAGCCATATCTGTTGTCAGGCAAATTGCATGCCAGTGGTCCAGGATGATCAGGGGGATGTCTCTTTATAGGAATTTAAAGATTTCCTGATCTTGCTTGCATAGAGAATCCATCAGAGCCTGGGAAAGATCTTACCATATCTCTCTCTCTCTCTCTCTCTCTCTCTCTCTCTCTCTCTCTCTCTCTCTCTCTCTCTCTCTCTCTCTCTGTGTGTGTGTGTGTGTGTGTGTCTGTCTCTCTCTCTCACTCACACTCTCACTCACTCACTCACTCTCTCTCTCTCTCTCTCTCTCTCTCTCTCTCTCTCTCTCTCTCTCTCTCTCTCTCTCTCTCTCTCTCACACACACACACACACACACACAAGGTGGGGGATGATCTATATACACCAGTTGCTGGGGAACACAGGCGGGAGGTGCTGTTGCACCATGTCCTGCTTATAGGTCCCTGGTCAACAGCTGTTTGGCCACTGTGTGAACAGAGTGCTGGACAAGATGGGCCCTTGGTCTGGTCCAGCATGGCACTTATGTCCTGATGTACAGTGTCTGAATGGAGAAAGTGTAATTTAGGACAGAGAGAGACATGGGCCCAATTCTCACATTTTGGCTTTCTAGGGCAGGAATCCCCAGCCTTTTTGGACCCATGGGGACATTTGAGAATTTGAGATACTGCTGTGGGCGTCTTACTCAGCAAAAAACCTTTTGCTTTGTGTCAATTGTACACCACAACATCTCTTTATTAATGGTTTGTCTAATTCAGCTAATTGCTAGCTGTACAGTCCAGCCAATGCTTCTTTTAAACGTACGATTTGGCAATGTCCAGTGGTTACTTCTTTTTGCAGGGAAGTAATTACACAGAAAAGGTTTGTTCTGGAACTATCTATAATATACACTGAAGTACATGCTCTTTTAAAGTATTTACCTGCTTCATGGAAATTAATGAATTGTCAGCATAAACAGATTCTCTGTGCCCTTTTGATAGCTGAAAGACTGATATTACAATATTGGAAGGATAAAGACTCATCTCCTATAATGCAATAGATTGACAGCATTGCAATAGACGCCACCTTCAAATGGATACTTACTTGGATATTTGATCCACTTTTGTTGAAGACCGTGCCTAATTGCTAGAGAACGGTATGCATTTCATGGGGGAGAGGTGTTTTCAGGTCCCTATGAGCAACACATTGGGGACCCATTTACAGGCACCATTGGAAGGGTCCACAAACACTATATTGGGGACCCCTGAGCTGGGTAGCCAGGAATGAGAAAAGGCCAGCGAGCATGCTGGCTTCAACCCACTCTTGCTGAGCTAAACAACCCAGAAGTGTCCCTGGGTTGTTCAGCTCAGTGGAAAGGTAGCCAGGCGTCAGTACATACACTCGCTCCCATTTCATTCTCAACAATGTGATGTGTGAACCAGGTCACAGAAAACTGAACTGTGAGCTGAAGAACCTTGTGGTGTGCAGGGCATCTCTCTCTGGGAATCTGATGTGGGGCAGTGGTTTTACTGTTTGTTAGGAGTGTGTATGCGGCTTATTTCCATGTTCTATTTGCACCAGATACAAAAGAGGGCAGGGCTCCTGCAGCTTTAATTGTTGTGATGAAGAGGGAATTTCACCAGGTGCTGCATTCATACAAACGGCACCTGCTGAAATTCCCTTTTCTATGCAACTGTTAAAGATATAAGAGCCTTGTCTTCCTTTTCATATGGTCACCCTATGCTTTGTCATATTGACCATATTGATGCTTTGTTATTTTATATTTAAAAGTATTTGTTCCTTGCCTCTTGGTCAGAGGAATTCACCAGACCAGGCCAAATGGTCTGGTGAATATTTATTTAGAATATTCTAATTTAGAATATTTATTTATTTATTTATTTATTTATTTATTTATTACATTTCTATACCTATGCATGTCATTTCTAATCCTATGCATGTTTAGACAGGAAAAAGCCTTACAACTCCCAGCATCCCCTAGCCAGCATGGATGTCTTCCTCTCTAAACACACATAGGATTGCACCCTTAATATTGGCTCCTGCTTGCACAGCTCCAGCTACACAACATTTGTCTGTGTTGACTATATAGACAACTACTATCTAAACCCTCTGACTATGCATCTCCTGCCATCTGGCATAATGAAAGTTCAGTAAAACATATAGTCACATTTTAAAATGTAGCTGAAGCAAGACAAGGACTCCATCTACGTAGCTGAAGCAAGACAAGGACTCCATCTTGGCAATGTACAGTTTTTGTGGCCTCTGTGCATGCAGTCTTCCTAAAGCAAAAAGTTAATGTGTCAATATATCAAAAACATTTGAATATGCCAAAACCCCAATGTATTTTCATAGGGTCAAACTGGAACACATGGGAAATATGGATTAGTAGGTGGTCAAGATGACCAAAGTTTAAATATTGGAAATGTGAATACTATATTACATTTAGAGAAATTTGGTCTTATTCCATGACACCAGTCAAAAATATCCACTGATACTCACTGACAAGTATGTAACTTGTCTCTTTAAATTCCAGCTTTTAATTTCCCAGACACAGCAGTGCTTTTATATCTGTTAAACCATATGCTGACATGCTTACCTGCTACTGAGTATCTAACCAAGAAGTGTCTGGAATACAAAGCAAGGTATTTAGAATGCAGTTGTCCTGAAATTGCAACCTGGAGATATGGAGTCAGATTACAGTCCTCTCTCATGATGCTATAAAGCCCCCATATGTTCCAATGATATTGCCAAAATGTCAATGAAGATGTACTGGGTGAAAATACTCAGAATCTGTTCTCAGATAGAACAATAACTATAATTAACATGTTGGCATCACACCTTTTTGCATATTCATGGTGAGCTATTGATTTCAATTCACATGAATCTTTCATTGTATAAAATAGCTAACAGGGGAGTATGCAAGGTGACAATTACCCAAAAACAAATGATGGATCTAGCTAGGAAAGAGAGATGGTTCCTTTCTATGCATTGAGAGCCAGTGTGGTGTAGTGGTTAGAGTGTTGGACTGGGAGTCGGGAGATCCGGGTTCTACAACCCACTCGGCCATCGAAGCTTACTGGGTGACTTTGGGACAGTCACAGACTCTCAACCCAACCTACCTCACAGGGTTGTTCTTGTGAGGATAAAATGGAGAGGAAGAGGATTATGTATGCCACCTTGGGTTCGTTGGTGGAAAAAAAGTCGGATATAAATGCAATAAATAAATACTAAATAAAATTGTTATTGTTAGAATACATCTGGGTGACACTGCATTCTGATTTTCCCCATTTCTTCAATTGGCACTCACGGGGCACATGCAACAGATGTTTACCGCAATGATAGGAGTGCCATTGTTGGAGCATGTGTGCCCCATTTTGGCACTTCTGCGTGTATATCGGTAGAAGTGGATGGGTCTACGGAGATGGGTATGGAACAAAGTGGTTGTTTTTTAATGACTTTTGAGGGATGCACATGAGCGCAAACATGTAGCAGCACATGGGGGGATATGAACTCTGCTGAATATATGCTCTTGCACAGAGATATGTTTGTTCTAAAAAAAGAAGCAGCACACTCGGTAGTGTCCAATCCCATCCAAAACATGTGGCAAAAATGACAGACTGGTCCATTCCTGCACACCTCCAATACCCATGCACACGCCCTTCACAGCTAATTGGCTGCTCGCTTAGCCCAGAATTTGGGGCAAACAGCAATGACCTCACAAAGAGGAGGGCACACTGCAAACATTCTTTGGAATGGATGGGAGAGAGGCAGAAAAACCGTGACAAAAGCAGTCAGGGATATTCCATTACAACTGAGAGGTCCAGCCCAGATCACCACGAGAGCAGTGAATGTCATGTGGCCCAATAGTGATGACTGTGATACAGTCCTGCAATAAATGGCTGGTGTAGACTCCCCCTCAGTGTTCTGGGGGTGGGGAAATGTCACAAAAATATAGGGGAGTTTCATAGAATTAAAGACTGGAAGACTTGAACCTTCTCCATTTCAGGAGCTTGGCAAAACTGAAAACTAATCCATCAGGCCCTCTCCCTCTTCCTCCCAGCTCCTTTCCATGCCTCTAACTACAACTCACAGCACACAACTCACCCACTATATCACAGGGGGCCAGAGGCCAATTCATCCAATATAAAGATGATTTTAAAGACTATCTTTATAGTATCGTTGGCTAAACAAAATAATAATAATCACTCTAACAATGAAGAGAATGCTCGAATGTGTCTTGACTGATGGTGAGATTTCATTCTGGACACAGAAAGGTCCCTCAGAGTATCAAGACTTGAATGGGTCATTTGAGAAATCCAACTAGTTATTCAGAAACTTCTAGAGAAAAATAAGTATGCTGTATATATTCCGTATGATGGACATTCACTGAATCGCGTTGGTTGTGCTGCAGTTGATTGCCGCCTAGATGCAGTTTTTGTTTTTATTTTTTGCTGTTGTGTAATATACACTTTCTTCTCAGCATCTACTAAAAGCTGGATGATACTCATAGTTTATCATCTGATGACATCAACCAGGAGTTTCATCTTTTAAAATCATGAAAGAAAATGTTTAAATTTGGTGTGCAAAGAGAAGTGATGTTGTAAGTTACTTTGCTGCTTCCATTTACAAAGTGCTAATCTGTGTAATGTTCTTGTGTTGCTGTACGTTAAAAGTCTTCAATTTCATATATGCTAAATAAGATATCAGAAGGTATTTTCATTTAAAGGTATACAGTAATGCACATAGGATTTCTGCAAGTCTGTATATGTTTTGTTTAAAATACCAGTTTAAATATTTCATTAAAAGCTACATTGCTACTTCCATTAACTAAGTTCTGATCTCTGCGATTGCTTTTGTGTTTCTATAATTAAAAGACTTTAGTTTTATATATGGCAATTAAAAAATCATAAGGTATTTGATAATACAAATGAAGCTTGTTGCAAGAAGTATGTTTTATTTAGTTGTTTCTCAGCGCATCGTTGCCTATGCATATATGCAAAGATAGTGGCTTGCTTTCCTATTATAATGCAATGCACAGTTTCTCTTCATTTTTATGGTATGGAACCTCTAAATCTTGACTTGGCATAGGGTCTCAGCATCCTGCCCTAGGCTGGCCCTACCCTCAGCAGAATGAAGCAGGCATCTCAGGCAGCAGACGGTGGGAATTGGGGTGGCAAGTGTTGTTGACGGAAAAAGCTGTGTTTGTCACAGAGCCTGCCCTTCATGCACTACGCTAGCCTGCCACCCTCAGGTGTGGTAGAGGTAGGCAGTGGTGAAGTTACATTCAACTGCCAGTCTAATATGTGGGGTGCCATATTGTCCTTTGCTGTGGGCAGTAAAAAGTTCTTGAATTGCAGGATTGTTTCGAGGTATTTTGGTGCTTTGGGTAGGTCCAATTTTGGCACCCACACTATCAATCTTAGTTCCTGAAATTCCTCCTACTCACAAGTAAATATGTGTAGGATTGCAGCCAAAATATATTTACTGGAAAGGAAGTACAGGATCCAATGATGCCCTTACATAGGTGGCCAGATCTACCTGGCCCAGTGCAAATCTGGCCACCTCCTATGAATGGCGGTTGTGATGAGCTTCTATATCAAGCTTGCTCACCTGAAAGTGTCCGGAATATTAAACGTCTACATGGACCGAAATCCTACTGATTTCTATCATTGCAATCATACTGATGCTAACTCAAATGTAAGTTGCATTGGGTTCAATTGCAGTAATTCATGGCAATTGTGTATGGGATTGCAGCCTAATAGTGTAATCTAAGGCATACTTTCTTAGAAGTATACTCAACTGATTTCAGTGAGACTTCCAAGTAAACATGCTTAGAATTGTGCTGCCTGGCTGAACTCCATAAGAACACTTAACACAGGGGTAAGCCCCATTTAACTCAGTAGAAATTACTTCTGCATAATATCAGGTTGCACCTACCATTTCTCTCCCCCCCCCCCCCCCCCGCCACTAAAAAATGCCATTTCTATTAGTGTGACTCATAGTAACTTAGTTAACTAGTTAGTTACATTTCAATACCACCAAATAACTGAAGCTCTCTGGACGATTCACAAAACAAAATGAAATTAAAATACTATTAATTAAATCAATCATTTGCTAGATATTTGTTTTAATGAAAAATATATTTACAGAGTTCATCATACAAATGAAAACTGAAATATTCCTCAGACATCTGTGGGTGTGATTCTGAAAAAAAAAGAAAAGAAAAGTAAGTATCTTCTCTACCATTTTGCATCCAGATGTTGAATGTAGCAAACTCATGGTGAAAAGAAAACCAGAAAAGAACCTTTCAGCAGAAACCTGAGACAAGGTTTTAGGAGACCTTACTCATGCATAATTTCACCCAGTGGTGTCGTGGTAAATTTCAAAGTGCAGGAGCTCAGTATGATAGCCCACAAGGCCCTACCTCCAAGGAGACTCAAAAATGCAAGCACTGTTTTTATCCACCACATATTAAATATTAACCATTAATATGAAATATTAAACATTTACATTGGTTTATTCTGGTACAAACCTTAAAATGTAGGAAAATGTGAGATTTTTGCCAGTAATGTGCATATTTAGTTTTCTTTCTTCTTCTTCTTTTTTTAAAAAAGATGTAATTAATAGCAGAGAACAAGTTACCAGTTGTTGTTTTTTAAAAAGGAGTCCTGTGGCACCAGAAATGCAAACAATTTTGCAAAGAAGTGTTACCATTTAAACTGCTTGCATGATATAGAAGCCTATCAAGAAAAAGGAAGGACGTTTCTATCTTCTGTTTGATTCTTTCCCTCATTCTCTGACTGCTTCTATCTGCATACCTTATGGATTTGAGCTAATCCATCACAAACAATAATACAACCTGAAAGCCTCATTATCGCGGTATTCACTTGATAGAACAAGGAGAGTCTATCAATTACTCTGGTGCTCCAGCAAATGATGTCATCACTCCTGCTCTGAAAAAAATCCTGGGGCACTGTTTCTACATTCCTGCTCTACTACACCACTGATTTTACCACCATTGTTAGCTTCTTTGTAAGATTTTCATTTGTGTCTATCCAACACATCCTATCAAAAAGAAAAAAAAATCCTCATAACTAGATTTTTGTAAATATTTGAATGTAAATGTGTTTTGAACTTCTCTAACACTTAGTTCAAGAATGTATTTGAGTGCATTATTTTTTCTAACCTGGCCCATCCTTTCCACACTACATTATTTTATATCACCACAACAACAAAATACAGATTTCAGTTTGTTAGTAACCGTATTGTTCGCCAGTTTCAGTGCTGGTAAGAGGGTGCTTCTATTATCAAAGACCATTTGTTAGTAAACCAGTAATGGTATAACCCTATAAGTAGCAGCTTCATAAGATGGAACCTTCCAAACTCAAAGGCTTCCATGAATTCAGTGCCCTTCTGGCTGCTGCTAACATGGCAGGAGGTGCAACAGAGGCAATTTCCATTTCTCTGTGTTCCTTTTGTTACAATTTTCTTCTAGATAGGCCTCTGAGCTCATCTAAAGGAGGCGCTTAGCTGGAGCAGGGTGGGAGCTGAAAAGGCCATATGATTTTATTTATTTATTTAGTAATTTGGCCTCTTCCCTCCCCACCCACCCAAAAGCTCCCCTACAGATCTCTCTGAGACCCTCTAAGGCCACACTTGTGACCTTGAAAATCAGCAGGCATGGTTCTTTCCATAGTGGCTGTAAGAGGGTGACAGTGGGATGAGGAATGACCAGATATAGAGACCACAGTCGAAGGTCTTAGTAGTATATACAACCTCGGGAGATTCCAAAGAATCCTGTGATGCTCTTCCAGGACCTTAGGATTGTTCTACAAGTCCTAATAGCAGACAAGGTTGTGCTCCATTGGACATGAAAAAGAGTATTTGTCAGATTTTTTGATAGATGGAGTTCTTTATATTGTAACAGGGAGTAAATGGCTCCACAGGTGTCTGTGAATAATTATGCCACTCCACCTGCACAACTGCAATCCTGTTTGATGTAAGTGTGAAATGGAGTAGAACATGGTGAAAGAGCTTTACACTTTATATCAAATGGACCAGGACAGGGATGAGGAGCATAGAGAGATCAAGTACCAGATTGACTACAAGCACCATTCCTGCATTGACTACAGCAGACTCTGTGTGCAGGGCTAACCAAGAAGCAAGGCAATGAATGTTCAAGCTCACAGGTTTCACTCAAGGCAGGAGTGGTCAAGATAGCAAGCAAAGAAAGTCAAAGCACAGGCAATCAGTCAGATAAGTGGGTTCAGGCCAAGGCAGGAGAGGTCAAAGTAGCAGGCAGAGATCAATACACAGTTAGGCAGTCATACACATTACACAGTCACGAAGCAGAGTCAAGAAGGAGTCCAAAAGTCAATAGATGAGCATCAATCACAGGGCAAGGTCTGGGAGGCAAGACAGAAGCTGGGGGGGGGGGGAAACCCAGCATTATTTCCAACACTAGTTAGGCAGACACTGAAAGCTTTTAACCACAAAGCCTGTTGCCCCACCCATGGCTCAGCTACAGAGCTCTACTCATTAAGAGTCGCTTTTGCCTGAGGTGTCCTTCCTTACAAGCGAGTGTAGAGTTCTCATGGGAGTTCTACTGGCCTGGTGCTTCAGCTGACAGTGGTCCTGGGGGCCAGGGTTTATTAGCTAGGGTGACCATATGAAAAGGAGGACAGCAGAGCTCCTGTATCTTTAACAGTTGTATTGAAAAGGAACTTTCAGCAGGTGTCATTTGTATATATGGAGAACATGGTCCCAGTATCCTCCTGACCTGGTGGCAGTGACTGATCTGGGGTGTGTTTGGTTTCTGAGAGTTCCAGCTCTTCCTCTGTGGATGATTCCTCCAGTAGGGGGATGACACCAGCAATGAGACTGGCTGACGGGACTTTTTTTCCATTATGGATAAACTAAGGATGGTAAAAGTGCATGTGTATTATGCAGGCAAGTTGGGACTTTTTAGGTGACCATATGGAAAGGAGGACAGGGTTCCTGTGTCTTTTACAGTTGTATAGAAAAGAGAATTTCAGTAGGTGGCCTTTGTATGCATGTAGCACCTGGTGAAATTCCCTCTGCATCACAACAGTTAAAGCTGCAGGAGCCCTGCCCTCTTTTGTATCAGGTCAATGAATACAAACACAGCTGATGCAGCTGGCATTGAAACATTTCAGTGCTGAACCAATGAAGAGGGTTCAGGTAAGTCTAGTGGGTTGGCAGGCGAGCAGGAGAGGGCAGCAGCTGGGAGTGAGTGGAATGAGTGGTTTGGAGGAAGTGGGGAAGCATCTGGAAGAGAGCGAGGGGAGTGGCTGGGCAGGGGAGCACAGAGAGGAGGCCTGGCAGCTCATCGGCATGCGCAGAGGCCTCAGGTAAGTACTGTGGGTCGGCAGGAGGGTGAATGGGGGGTTGACTGGGAAGGGCGAGTCCAATGGACTCCTGGTTGGCCTACACCTGGCTTTTTAGGGGACCCATGGAAAAGCTGGGAAAGTATGATAATGTACTAGGGCGCAGATGCTAGTTATATTTGATTTTAATAGCTTTTTGTGCTTTCCTTCAGGAAGAGTGAAAAGCACCCTATATTTCCACAGGAAGCAACAGCTTAGTCTGGATGCTATATGCAGTGTAATTTTCCTGATATCGCGGCCAATTTGGTGCTGTCACCTGTCACTATCTGAAAGGGCTTATCACATACACCTGCTGATAAGTTGAGCGCTGTTGATGGAAGAGTAACAGCATGACCACAATCTGGAGCTTCTAAGATAAGCAGACAAGTGTGCTTATCATGTTATTGTAGATCACCTGTCAGTTTCACAATAAGGAGAACAAAGGGCCAGCTCTATAAAATGCAGGATGGGCATGTGTAGGACATCCTTACTTATTATCTGAATCTTGGTTTGCTTTTTCATTGGAAATTATGTTTAAAGGTCTCATTCCCCGTCACCCAGCCCACGAGGAGGGTTTCTGTTCCTTTAATATCTGCATGCCAGACAGAAATTCAAATGAATATTCAAATGAATGGGGAAAGCTTCACCATTTGAATTTCTTTCAACAGTGACAAGGAATTCTCCATAGAAGTATACGACCAAGGAGTTTGAAGTGAATAATGAAATGACCTACTGGGCTGCTGGCAAAATGAGGTTAGGGGAGAAGGGATGAGGCACAAAGTTACTGAACAAACCTTATAATGTATCAGGGTCTATTAGAATCTAGTAACAGAACCATTAAAATGTTAGAAGCAAATATGAGTGACCATAAGAAGGAATTAGCATCCATGTTAAGATACAGGCCAATATACTGATATTGTTTGGGGCATTTTTCTAATTCCATAACACTTCAGTATAATCCAGGACTATCAACCAAGTGATAATGAATTATTATTAACTACATCACTCTTCCCCTAACCTGGTGATCTCTAGATGCATTGGAATCCATCTTCCATGGCCATGCTGGCTGGGAATGATGGAATTTGTAGTCCAACACGTCTTGAAGGCACCTGGTTGGGAACAGTCTAGACCAACTTTTTACATCTCTCAACTAATTCGTTGATTTATGCATAATGAGTAGAGGTGCTTTACTTCTAAAAAGAAAGAAGTGGTAATGTGTATTGTGTAGTCATTAAAGCAGGGATGGGCAACTTGCAGCTCTACAGATGTTCCAGTCTACAACTTCCATCAGCCTTAGCTTGTATAGCCAATGGTGGATGATGGGAATTGTAGGCCAAATTATCTGGAAGCCACAGATTGCCCACCTGAGGTTCAAAGTGTCATATTAGGATGGAAGAGAAACACATTTAAATTCCCACTCAGCTGTGAAGCTCACTGGGTGATGTTGGGCCAGCCACTCTCTCTCAGCTTGACTTATCTTACAGGGTTAATATGAGGATAAAAGTAAGGTAAAATAATCATATATACCACCCTTAGCTCCTTGAAGGAAGAGTGGGATAAAAAATTAATAAGTAGAGTTGGGCAGGATCCACACTACTGCTTTAAAATGGTTTATAACAGTAGTGACAACCGTTGGGGCCCAGGACACACTTAGGCCATTGCTAGATGAGGGTTTAGCCTGGTGCGAGGCCCAGGCTCCCTGCTGTGTGTGCAGATGACGCACAGGGGATCCCAGGGTCAGAATAAACCCTCCCTTGACCCAGGATAACTGGATCCACTTATGGCCCAGTTTTTCCGCAGCCCCGGTCTGAGCCCGGGGCTGAGGAAGGTCTAGTTAGTTCCGTGGCTTTTCCCGGCTGCTCGCTTACTCACAAGTAGCTGGGAGAAGCCGTGCACTGAGCGCTGTGCCCTCGGGCTGGGGGGGAGATCACAGACGGGGGGGCGGAGGGGGCATCGGACATGGTGAGTGGGCGAGAGAGGTGAGCTTGGGGTGGACATGGCAAGCGGGGGATTGGACATAGCAAGCAGGGGGGTGGACATAGCGAGCGAGGAGGCGAGCGAGGAGGCGAGCGAGCAAGGTGGCGAGCTATTACAATTTCATTGTAATAGCAACAATAACAATAATAATAATACCCTGTGTCCTCTTGGTTGAAAAACATTGTGCTTGAAATTATCAAAACAAATCAAATCGAATCACTTTGTTGTTCTTCATTTGTGTGAAAGGGATGGTACATCAGAAGTTCAAGGAAAAGGCTAAAAAATAATAAGTTGTATAATATCAAAAAACAACACCAGCTATCGTTTTCTCTTTCAATTGCCACAAATAGATCTGTGATTTTAATTCTAATGCTGTATTTTCAGTTTTGAGAATTCAGTTTAGCCATGAGTTTTAAGGCAAAAATCAAATAAATTGACATTTAGGTTTGGGATAAATTGTATTTTTATGTATCTGGGGTATATTTTGTCCACTTTGTTCTTGCATAAGTAGTCATGACGCAGAACCAATTTACGTCTATCAAACAATAATTGTACTTACATCTAAAGAGAAAACATCACTTGTGTAAATGAAGGAATTATATTGTCATATGGATTCCCCCACCCTTTGCCTTCATGATATAAAATCACATGCCTCCCAACCCCAAGTCTATCCAAGCCCCCATCTTCACAAGTATGGTAGGAGTGCACATCGTTGTTATTCTCTTCAGTATGCTGAAATCGGCTCTGCTCCATCAGTGTTATATGGTGGAGCCAGCTGTCCCTAAAACCTGGCTTTTCAGTGCTGGAAAACACATACTTTCAAGTGAAAGGGGAGTAAAATCAAACCAATGTCATCAAGCAGAGAGGCTTGTTCCCAGTCTCCTCCTGCCACTACAGTTTTATGAATGGGAATGAGGGGTAACTAGCCCACAGTAATGGCTCCCCATAAGAGCACCCTACTGGCACATATAAGCCCCACTCTAAAAGGTATTGCACTATCCCTAACACTACATCAGAGAAGTGAATTAACACAGCTCCCAACATTGGAGCTGCACAGCTTCAGAGGTCACATCACAGAAGCGAATCAGCGCAGCTCCCTGTTCACAACCCTAGAGCTATGCAGCTCCAGAGCTAACACTACATCAGAGAACTGCATTAACCCAGCAGTAAGGAAGCGCATACATGTCTCTCAATAGGAATGTGAAGGGAAAAAGTGAATGGGGGAAGGGGCAGCCCACATCACAACCAGGTCACAGGCATGCCCAGGATTGAATGCGGAAGCACAGGGGTACGCTGCAGAGCAAGCACCGAGAGCCGCTTTAACTAAAAAGAACGGAATAAAAGGACTCTCTGATACTGTGACTTTTCCAGGTGGAACTGGCTAGTTGGGAGTGTGCTGGCCACGACATCATGTGCCACATACGACCTCACAATGCACCCAAGCCACAGGGGAAAAAAACCCTGTGAAAATAGTACTAAATCAGTGTGCATCTAAACTATACGTGGCAGGTTTGGTCTTGCCTGGCTTAATGTGGCCATCAGGCTAATTTCAAAAGCCCTCAGCATTCAATCAGTTCAGACCTCTGGCAAGAGTGACCTCTACCTTCCCATGCAACCCACTCCATGGGAAGAAAGGAGGAGAGAAAAGGGATGATGCTGGTCCTACCAACTGCTGGCTTCAGCTCTGCCCACTGCCGGCTTGCAGCCCGTGACAGGTTAGCCATGAGGGAATGTGGCCCTTGACAGAAAAAAGGCTGCCTACCCTTGTTGTCGTGGATGCCTGTTGCCCATGTGGTAATTCTGGCACGCAGAATGAAACAGAACTATAAATAGAGTTGCTGTTCTTAGATCGGTACAATTTTCTAAGATACAATATGCTTAATGAGGAGGAAAATATGTTAATAAAGTGTCACATAAGGTTTCAGTATATAAATTGTTGCTAAGAATTGATGGGATTGTATGGCAAAGCAGCCCCCACCTCCCCACATCCATTTTTATTATGAACGCTGCCTACGCAGCAGTGGGAGAATATCTCATAAAGTACTTTATAGTGTGAAAAGGACAGTAAAGAAAATCCAGACATTTGATTCAAATCTCCAGGGGCCCTTTGTAAATGAAACCACAATACAGTAAGGCAGATCATAGTATTCACTATGAGGTCCTTGTAACAGAGGAGCTTTCCCTACCTTCTGAATCATTGGATGTGTATACTCTTCAGCCAACTAGCATTTTTCAATAAATATAATCAATAAAATGCTATTGTTTCTGTAAGTATAATTGTAAGCATAAATTTTAGGGAAAGAACGCTGCTCCAAAAGGTGCAAAAGATCTAACACGCCTGATTTCAGGATGCTTTTATAGGGTTCATTTTTATTGTGTTTATTACGGTTTCAATCAGCTTTTATTATTCAGGAGCTTATTAGGAAGCACAAAATAGGCTTGGCAGTAAACTTAATAAGGTGGTTTTAAGACTGAAATAAACAAATATCGAATGTAATTTGAAAACAGTGACATACCTAACTTTTCTCTTCCATATATTCCATGACATAAGAATAGCTCTGTTGAATTAGACGAAGCTTTGATTTAGTCTGTCCAAAGCCAGCGCTGGCTTTCATGGGTCTTTGGACAAGGTGCCTGTGTTGAGTCTCTTCCCTAAGATTTCCAGGGATGCGGACAGACAATGACAGGCAGCAGCTAGGTCAGCTCAGGTCTTTTAGGGCCTTTGGGAATGACACCCTCAAGTGAGTTTAACTCCTCAACACAATTTTCTTCAGGTGCTATTGATCCTCGTCCTTTTTCTCATCATTGCTACCACTTGTTTCTTTGAAAGGCACAGAGCCTGTGGGCAAGTAAGTTGTGGCATCTAGTGCTCCTTTTTCACACCATGACCATCAGTCTCTGGGCCAGAACAAGAGGTGGGGAGACAAGCAGGTTGCAATGGTGAAGAGGAGGAACAATTCCAAGGGGCTCTGGTAAGCAGGTGCCCAACAATGCCTACCCTTGACACCAGCCCTGAACAGCAGCACTGAGAGGACCACAATTCCACCTTCTACCATCATCATCAGGGCCCAGAAGCATTGGGGATAAAGATATGCTGCCACCTGGCCCAGCATATCCCTTTGCAGTGCTGGGCCAAGCAATCACAGCCACCGCTATCTTTCTTGTCCCCAGTGCTTCTGAACCCCGACATGCACATTAGGGATGGGCCCCAGAAGCATGGAGTATATGGAAGATAGTGGCTGCAGCCACCTGACCCAAATAATGCATAGAAAAGTACTCAGCCCTTAACAAGGATGCTTTTTGGTGGGGGGCGGGGGTTTAAAGGGGAAACTGTTGTCTGCTGTGGGCCCTGGCATTTGCCCCAGCACGCCAGGTGCCTATGCCAGACCTATGTCTAGCATCATAATAGCTGTGTCCTCTTTCCTTATGTGGATGCTTCTCGCCTGCCCAAGGACCTCCACTTCCCTTACTCGGCTTCGTCCTTTTTCTTCTGCTGCCCCTTACGCCTGGAACGCTCTTCCAGAACACTTGAGAACTACCAACTCAATCACAGCTTTTAAAACTCAGCTAAAAACTTTTCTTTTACCTATAGCTTTTAAATATTGAGTTTGTTCTGACTCTATACTGTTAGCTTCACCCTACCCGGTGCCTGTTTACACTTCCCTGTGCCTGTTTGCATTCTCTTTCCCTCCTTATTGTTTACTGCAACATTATTAGATTGTAAGCCTATGCGGCAGGGTCTTGCTATTTACTGTGCATCTGTACAGCACCATGTGCATTGATGGTGCTATATAAATAAATAATAATAATAATAATTTTCAAACAGCAGGCTTACAACTGATTTTGCTTGCCTTCCTTTACAGTCCCAATTTGTTAGATTATCAGCTGGTCATCTTTGGATAGGAGCATTTGTACCTTGAATTTTCTAAAGCCAATAATTCCTAATATTCAACTTTGCCACTGAGGATTTAACATTTGTGCTGCTTGCAATCAATCCTCCTCTTGTAATGAGCTGGGTGTGGCCCTCCCAGTTCCTTTTGGCTCACAGATTTCTTGCAGTTTGTCCTGGGCGAACAATCTGTTGCAGAGCTGAGAAAGTCATTCAGCCCACACATGGCAGAGTTGCATTTTGTAAATCTTTTACTGCAGCACCAGACAGCAAGCAGCAGTACATAGCTTGATGTCAAGAAGGAGAAGCAGCAGCAGCAGCCAGGGCCGGTGCCAGACTATTTTGCGCCCTAGGCAAGGTGAGCTACTTTCACGCCCCCCCCCCAACCCCCCAAAAATGCCAACTTTGATTTTTAAGAACATGTTTCCTGGAAAAAATAAGAAACACAAAACTTGAAACTGCTAAATTTATTTTAAAGTGCCCAGTGCCCCTCTTAGCTTGGCGCTCTAGGCGGTCGCCTGAGTGGCCTCTATGGTAGCACTGGCCCTGGCAGCAGCAGCAAGAACAGGAATTTAGAGGGGAAGGTGTTCCCATCTGAGAGACAGAGAAACAACAGCAACAACTCTAACCAACTAACAAGTTAGGTTATACAGTATTTCCACCTATACAGTTGCAGCAGACCAATTACATCCTTAACAATATGTTATAGCTCTCCAACATTTTCTAGGATTGCCAGCCAGTGGCTACCTGGAAAATCACAAGCAGGGCATTAAGGCAACAGGCCCACAATACTGCTGTCTTGCCCAGAGGAACACTGTGAGAGTTTTCACTTCATGGCTAATCATCATGACTAATAGCCACTGAGAGACACCTCTCTCCTGCTTCCCTTTTAAAGCTCCCTAAAGTAGCAGTCATCATCATTTCTTGTAAGTGATTTCCATTAAATAATTATTTAATTAAGAATTGTGTGAAGAAGACCTTTCTTTAGTCTGTTTCAAATCTGCTCCAATCACTTTCTTGGGGACCTTAATTGTAATGTTATGGGAGAGACATAAGTACTCTCTATACTCACCATGGGTTGGATCCAGATCTAGATGTGCAACTGAGCTGTAGAAGCAGTTTTTCTGCTCTCCTCCTCCCCACTACAGCTCCTCAGTGTCCCAAGAATGTTACATAGAGGATTTGGGGACCCTGCTAAATGGAGTGAACTGAGGTGTAGGGGCAGGATCTCCAAAAATCAGGCAAAGCCCTTCCATTCACAGAGGGCAGATGCAACCCAACTGGGCTATTCACATGTAATAGCAGCAAATTGTGGGTTCTTTAACCCACAGTTTGCCACAGTGCATGCTGGATGTATTTCACATTCTTTTGAATATTTAACTCCCCAATCAGGTCTGGCACTTAGAGGTGGCTTAATGACCTGGATCAGACCATGTGAACCAGGTCATTAGGTTAATCATGTTAACCTAATTACTAAATTGTAAGTTAACTGTAGGTCATTTAACACACGATTAACTCATAGTGTCCAGGATCGAACACAACGTAGCAACCTGAGGTAGGCCCAGTCAGGAGATGAATATTCAAAATGGTAATGGAATGAACCTGGTATGCATATGGCAAATTGTGGGTTAATTAACCCATGATTTACCACTGTGTATGGGAACGTGTGGGGTGGTACTGAAGCCTGCTTACACAGGTTGGCTTCTGTAGCTTAAATCGGGGTGGGTAAAGAGTAGATATCCAGATATTTTAAACTTCAACTCTGAGCATTCCTGACTGCCCATGCTGACATGAGGTTCTAGAAACTGAAGTCCCAAACTTTTGGAGATCTACCTTCTGCCCACCCCTGGCTTAGATGGAATAGAGGCATTTGAAGGGATTTCTTCTAGGTGGAAAGACATAAGCCTATCCAATTCAGGTTATTAAGCTCACCTTCCTCTGATAATAATACATTTCCTCACTGAGTAAGTGAAGTGGAGAGAATGAACAGACAGACTTACATAATGTGGAACATTATATTGTAGGTTTCATATGCCTGCAGCTGGCTGGGTGGCTCTAATATAATCTGCACGCACTACTGTTATAATAATCATGGTGGTGAATCATGGGATCATTTATAGTCCGTTTCTGCATATCATTTTCCCCCTCCTCTTTTCCCCCTAAAACTGTTCTCATTTGGGTCAAAGCTTTCCCTGACAGAGATGCCACATTAGCATGTAATAGTTCTTCCATTCCTCCAGCTTTCATGGCTATTATAGCAATTTAGTAGCATCTGCAGAAGAAGACGATGGGAACAATACCTTAATCTTCCGATCAAAATAGTAGTCAATTATCTGGAATATCCAGTTGATTTGTACAAATCTTCTTTTGCTTATATATGGTAGACAGTATATAGTTTAACAGTACTGCTAACATAAATTATCTTGTCCGAATGTAAGCAACCTCTAGCATAATAGCAATAGCATTATAGCAATATCAGGAAACCTGTTGTGCCAGCAAATGTTACTGGTGTTGCACTAAAGGTCACTTACATTTATGTCAGTGCTAGTTCAAATAGTTCAAATTGCCCCCTTGTTTCTAAAATTAGGAACTAAAGTTGTGATCATAGTGGCTTATTAAAGTGCTTTAATTGGGAACACAATTCTAAAGATCTGTTGTTCCCAGTCTTGTAGAACTCTATGCTCAGAGGGTTCCAGGCAGCCTCTTCCCTCCTAAGTTTCAAAAATGAGTAAAAATGTTTTTGTTCCAATGAGCTTATGAAAATTAGCTGGGTGATTTTATTCTTCCCCTTATCTGGATTTTTTTGCTGTGTTCTTTCTAGTTTGTTGTTGTTATTGTTGTTTGGTTTATATAGGTTGTATTTTTAATGCATGTTTAATAGAACAATCCTGTGCATGTTTACTCGGAAATAATTGCCCTTGTGTCCAGTTCAGCTTTTAACTTTTGAATTTTTTTTTAAAAAAACTATATCAATATTCTAAATAAATAGATGTTGTTGTTGATGATGATGATGATAAGTATTGCCCTGTATATTAAATGCCCTGTACTGACATTCTTACAATGACCCTGTTTAGATAATAAACTAAACCATGATGATTAAACTTTCTGAGCTAAACATTATGGCTCCCATCGCTTTTAAAGCTAAAGAGATGAAACTTGGCACCATGATAGCTCTTAAGTAGGTCTTTGGGCATGCCAAGATTGAATGAGATCCCTTCATTGGTTGATTTTTTACAATTTAATTTTTTTTCCTCCTCAAACCATTCACCCACATAAACACACACCTACACCCCTCTGTTTCTATTAATCCACCCCTGTGCATTTATGGAGGATAACTCCCTCCATAAATGCACAAGGGTGGATTAAAGCAAAATCAGAGGTGTGTGTGTGTGTGTGTGTTTATGCAAGTAAATGGTTTGAGGGGAGTTATTCATTAAAAAATCAAGCAATGAAGGATCTTGTTCAACCTTGGCATGCCTAAAGCCCTACTTAAGAGCTATCATGGTGCCAAGTTTCTTCTCTTTATCTTTAAAAGTAAGGGAGCTGTAAGCGTTTTGTTTACATCCATCACATTAACTGATGGGTCTGGGATTTTTCTGTGGTTATCTACAAAGTTGGTGATTGTTTCATTGGGGCTTTGGCTAGGAAGAATGGGTGCAGTGTTCCTTGTTGTTAAGTGTTATTAATTGGGATTGGGAGAGGGGGGATAAAATAACTGGGGTGTGGAGCATGAAAATGGAAGATGCACTGAGATTGTTAAACACCAAAGAAGGGGCGGGGGGAAGCCTTCATGATGCTTTTCCAACAAGGCATGGGGGAAAGAATATGTGAAAGATGGGAAGCTGTGAGGAGGACTCCATGCCTGGCTTAAAGTCCTCCTTGCTCCCCCTCCCCCCCAGTGCTTCCCAAACACTTTGGGGACTTCTGAAACATAAAAAAGCCCTGCTTGTGACTCCCCAAACTTTAACCATTGTGATCAGTCCGATGTTGGGATCGCTCTGTATAAGTAAATAAATTGGGTCCTGAGTGGAACCACCCATGTCCATCACCCAACAAGAACCAATGAACTGGAGGAGGAAGGAGAAGGGGCTGGGTGGGGCGAGCACAATAGTGGGAGAGTAAACAAGTGAAAAGAGAGTCCCGGGGTATAGAGATGATCGTGAAAGGGACCAGTGCTTGCCACGTTAACGAAACGAAGGTCAAAATTGTGGGTGCATACCAGGAAAAAAATTAGTGTGATGGAGCTCTAAGTGATGTTATGAGAATGATTCTGCTAGTGGAAAGGGTTCTTAGCACACTAGCAATGACCTACTCAACCTGTAGTGGTATGAAGAGCATGACAACTTGTATTTCCAGCATGACATATTAGGTCACCACAGTATGATGACTGGGGCACATTAGCCAAGCTGTGAGATCCAAAGGGAACATCAAGTTTAGTACTAACCATGTAGCTACAGGCAGAGTGCCAATGGCAGTAAAACACAGCAGTTCCTGTTTACCTAAGTATGCAACTAACATTTTCCCCTTCTGTCTAGACTGAGAGTGTTTTCTGCTGACACTCAAAGTTAGAAAATGAGAAGGCTATTACTAGAAAGTTGGATTGAAATCAGTGGTGCATTCAAGAATTTTTAAAACCATGTGCTCAATAGGAATTCTAGCGATAATAAGAAGATGAAAATAGGCTCATAAAACATGTCTACAGAAATAAGAACACATAATAATGAGGTACTTAAAAATGTAAATGAATCACATTGGGTTTCACAGGATTCCCCAATCCTCCAAAAAGAATAATGAAACTGAACTTTGATAATAAAGGAAAGTTACCTATAAACTAACTCATTTTATTTTATAAAATAACTGCTATGCCTCAGTAATTATTTGTCCCATTGGTACATATCCGTTAATGATTTCAGCTTTAGAGAAAAAGGGAAAAAAGAATATGCAAGACAATTATTTTGGCCACTTAGATGTTTCATTGCTGACAGATGCTTTCCGAACTGCTGTTCCTATTTTTCTTCCCTAATGCTAGCAACGCTTTCTCACACAAAGACGATGTGAGAGAGCTTAAATAATTTGGATATTTAAACAACAATACCTTCAAATGCTTTGTAGAAAACTGTAAGGATGTCTGCTCAAGGGGGGAGGTATTTGACACAGGGGCACTTCTGTCAAGCAAGTTCTTCTCCCCACAAACGACCACCAATGAAATACTGTCCAATCTAGATGTGACATTAAATGTGTCCTTGCCTTTAATGTGGACATTTAAAATGGCTGCTCTGAATACCTGTTTGCACTGGTGCAGAATTCAACTTCAGTTGAATTAGTCTTTACATACAGCACTATCCTAAGCATGTTTACTCACAACTCAGCCTTACTGGTTTAAATTAGACTTAATCTCTTGTAAAGCATGCTGACAGTGGTTCACCAGAAGCAACATCATAAATACTTATCATAAATTCACCATGAGCAACATCATCAGTTGCGGGCGAAAGGAGGGTGGGGGACAACAAGACAAAACAAGTATGAATTGTATCAAATTCAGGTCACATTTATTGGAAATCTGCAAAAGGAAAGCAGGCGGGCCCTAATCTATGCCAGCAGCTAGCTAGGCGTTGCATTGAGCAAAACATAGGTTTGCTGGATGGCATCAGTGAGTTTGCCACCCCCAGGACTACCCCTTTTGGGGAGGGGAAGCCTTCCCATGTCACCTCCCTTGGGCTGCAAAAACACAGGGTGAGGTGAGGTGAGTTGGCCTCACAGGTAACCCTTATACCCCCACTGGGGCCAAAAACTCTCGGTAGAAGACCTCAGGCATTACCTGTCACCAAAACAGTGCCTCAAAATGATCACCATCCCTGTTTCCTGTAACTGTGCCCACTCCTACCAGCCAGAGCAAAATGTGACAAAGTTAGCCTGAAAGGAAATATAATACATTTCCTAAAGACACTTTCTCCCCACTTACAGTGTGAAGTAGGCAGAAAGACACATAGCCCTGGCCAATGAGGCTATGAGTAAAAAAAATCTACTCCCCCACCCCCATAGGATGACCAGATGAACACACACTGCATAAAGGAGGGAGACACAAAGGAAAAGAGGCTCTGTGTGTGTGTGTGTTGCTGCCCCACGCATGGCTGGTGGTATTATCCAATCCCCTCCAGTGGGGATTGTGCACATCCTGCTGTCTCCCCCGCCCCCAAAACAGCCTCTCCATAGCCAGACAAGCTGGATGCTGGGGGAAGGGCATTTTTTTATTATTATTATTATTATTATTATTATTATTATTATTATTATTATTATTATTATAATATTTATTGTATCCCGCCTTTTGCCCAATGCTGGTCCCACTAAAAGGAACATTCTGCTTCAGCATTGTAAGTTCTATTTGCCTTAGCTAGTGCTCCCTCGGCCAAACTAAATGTTTGTCTAATCACGCATTGTGGAGCTATGAGCTGGTTGTTGTGGGGTCTTTGTTCTATTTTTTAAAAACACCCCCAGTACTTGGAGGTCAGCAGTTCTTCCTGAATACCTATTGGAAACCATGTGATCTTGTCCTCCCCAATAGGCAATCAGGAATAATTTCTGGGCTCCTACAAGTGTCAGGGGTGGGTTTTTTTAAAAATAATAATAATAATAATAATAATAATAATAATAATAATAATAATAATAATATTCTCTGAAATTCTCACCTGTCCCAGCCTCTTTCACCAGAGTTTTTGTTTTAACTCCCCCACCCCAAGAAATGCCGAAAATGGAAGAATTGAAATATTCAGCACAGCAGTAGTTTAAGCAGCCCACAGTTCGCAACCTAACAGCAAACCAAGGGTCCTCTTTGTGGATTGTTTGTGCTTAGCAGGCAATAATTAATCCATAGTTCCTGGTTTGTACATAACAACAATCTATGAATCAATAAGCCATGGATAATTAAACCATGGTTTGTCATTATATGCTAACCAGATCTATGGCTTTATATATTTTTTACCAAACCTTCTCCAATCATAGCCATTTCTTTGTATGAGGATTTAAAACTTTGACCTGGTTTGCACATAATGACAAACCATAGTATGAGGTGTTGAATCACTGCTTATCATTATGTGTGAGCCCAGCACTATGGGTTAATTGTGATTTGAGAGAGCTCCGGCTATTGGGCGGTATAGAAATGTAATAAATAAATAAATAAATAAATAAATAAATAAATAAATAAATAAAGAACACATGAATTGCTGTGGGTTTTTGAACTGTGGGTTGTTGAAACCATGGGTTCTCATTGCATGGGTTGTTCATCGGTTGTTTCACAAGGATTCAGAGTTGATTGGCAAGAGTGGCAAAACAGGCAAATAGTGAAGGTGTTCATCCTGCCTCTTCCCTCCTGCAGCTCAGCATTTTCCAGGAAAGACTACTCAGACAGGAGGGTGTCTGGTTGAAAGGGGATTGCCCAGTGCCTTTAAGCACAGTCGAGTTGAGTGGGTCCTTCCAGAACCAATCATGAATGTGGCAGTTTGGAATGTTCTAGTATTTGCAAGTGAAAGGTTTCAAGCTTCCATTTAAAAAAAGTGGGCAATGGTGGTGGTGGGGGGAGGGTTTCATCAGGACACTAAAAGAATTCCTGGGAGCAGCTGAAGATTATTAAATGCCTTGAACTCAGAGTGGACCAATGGCATAGAGGCTGCTAATGTAATGAAGTCTTGCCAGCAGTTGCCCACACTTCAGTGTCAGAAAGGCTCCCAGGATATGGTCTGAGATTGGGAAAGGGAGGCAGAACAAAACAAACCACAAATTGGGAAGGTGTGATGTTGCTCAATCATCTGGCAGGCAAATCCGGGTAAGGCAACAATTCATGGGTGAATTAAACATGGGTTGGTGTTATGTGCAAACTGATCTTGCAACTCTTGAATAAAATGGTCCATCTGCTCTGTAAAAATGTGTGTACATTTCTGTAGATATTCAAATGCAGTCCACTATAATGTTGCCTTCCAGTGAGTGGCAAAGTAGACAGCCATTTATATGGGGATGACCAAAAAGCACCTGAGATGTCAGACCACAGCTTTCCAGGAACAAAATAGCTCCAATTCACTTCCTCGGAAGTAATTTTGCCTTCTCCCCACAAAAAATTATGGACAAAACCTTTAATACCCAAATAAATAAATAAAGAAATAAATAAATAATCAAAACAATCCATTTCAAAGTGGCTGAAATAGTTGCAAATTGGTCCATGCCCTAGAGCATTAATTTGCTCTATTTGGGATGTCAGACCGTCAGGCTAAAAAGCAAACCAAAGTATAGCTGAACTGTCCTTAAAGCAAGACTTATTAGAAGGAACAAGAAAAATATTCACCAAAAAAATAATATTTTCCATGCAACTGTAATAAAGAGAGAATGCCCTGATGTTGATGATTAGATGCAATATTTTGTACACTTTGATATCAGTCTTTATTTACATAGGAAATTTCCATATAAAACCTTCATGAGGTTCTGGTATGAAGGCTGGGAAAGGTAAATCATATTGGAAAGCATTACTGCTACAGTGGATTCTCCAGACAGCGATTTACTCCTTAGATTGTATCCGAGAAAGCATGAATGGAATTTAGCTCATGTAATGGGGCTTCCCCTGCCCTGAATTTCTTCTGAAAGTTGAGGGAACGTCCAGAATAGCATGGAATGGTGTACAGGAGCTGTAGTAGGAAAGAGAAATTGACAGAATTCAGCACGAGAGTTTCCTTGCATGAGTATAAGTAAGGCATTTTTGGATCCAATGTCCTTATACAGTGTCCTTATAAATTCTGGATTGGTTTTCTCATGTACTGAAATGTTTCTGTGATTGCTACATACCTTATATTTTTTGAACAGGGTTGCATTTTACTTTTACAGTATGTTTCCTTTCTCTTGAGGGCAATTAAAACTTCCCTTCTTCAGCCACTCAAGTCCTTCCTGAAGTAATTTTGGAGCAGCAAACACTGAAGAAATGGTAATTTTGCATATCCTGTTAGGCACACAGATCATCCAAATTCTCTGTGTGTCACTCATAGCATTACTGGTAAATGCAATGCCAGGAAGTAGCCTTGGGCTGGGTTTAAAGACAATGGATGTGCTCCTCGGTGTGTTTTAGGGGAATTTTTAAAAGCTAAGAATTGTTGTAACCCATTGAGCAGGCTGACAATGTAGTGATAATTTGATACATTTTGCTTCCATACCCATTCCCCTTACCGTACTGAAAACAGAATTCAGTAGGTGCCATTCCAACCTGTTTTCCTGCCACTGCTGTTTTAAAGTAAAGATGCTGGTTTGTAGTAAAGATAAAGATACAGAAAACAAGTTCCAGGAGATGCCCCCTGCTTTGCTAGTTAACAAGAACTGAGCAACAGCAGAAGACTTCAAAGTGGATGCCACCTTCTGTAAACATCTCTCCTTACTGGCAAACTGACCCCATCTTAATTCAGAATTTTCTCACCAAGTTACAAATTCAGTGTTAAAAATTCAGACAAATGTTATCCATGCTTATGAGATTTTGAAGTATCTTTGAATGTTTTCATATAACTAAAATACATACTTAATACTATCCTATGTACATCTCCTTTGTACAGACACATCCTTCTCTGATTGGCTGTTATCATATGTGCCCTGTTTATAACAGAGGTAGACAACATCAAGCCCCACAGGTGGAGAACTATTCAAACCTTAGTTTCAAAGCCAAGCTTTTACATTGATTGGTTCTGTTGCCAACTTAAGCCGGGGTGGACCACTTGGGGGCCCTCCAGATGTTGTTGGACTGCAACTTTCAACTTCCCTAGCCAGCATAGCCAATGGAGAGGGCTGCTAGGAGTTGCAGTTCAACAACATCTGGAGGGCCACAAGCCCTCACTAAAATAAAATCATCCCATGCTTGTGTATTGCAAATGGAACATTTCCATTTCTTTCAGTAATTAAAAGATTACCACAACCAACATCTGAGCATGTGGCAAAGATGGTGGAGTTTCAGTGCCTAGTCATGCCAATCATGGAGACTATGAAGGCACAACCCCCACCCCACCCCATACTCCATCTCAGTTCGAATAATGAAAATATTAAGGTTTCGTGGATCAAAGCAAGGGCTCTTTATATATTGATAGGTATGAACATATATATAATATGTTATGTGATGCCACATAGTAGTAAAAAGACAAAAGTGTTTCTTTTAGAATAGTTGGAACTGAGCATGCTCCAGGCCTATGCTTTTGGGTGTGGTTACAAGATAGATGCCGAGCAGAACTGTACGAAGGAATAAACCAGTTATTCTTTCATCTTACTGGTGTAGGCTACCTATGTTATTACTGGCAATGAAGGCAAACAGGATACATCAGGTAAGAACAAACCATTATTTAATTAACCGTGGTTTGTTTAACCATGGCATCACCGTGGATTGCTCTGTTCATCCACTGAGCTGAACGCTTGCCTGACCATCTGTTTCCCAAACTGAATGCATAATCTACTGTAATACCATGAAGAAGAAACAAGTAAACAAAAGTTAAGAATAATATGAGCTTTTACATCAACCAGACTGATCGATGACACAGAACCAGTGGAATCAGCATGTAAGAAAAGAGTTACTCTGGCAAGTTAGAACCAAACCTAGAATCTGCTTACATTGAAAATGGATAATGTGTTTATAACTTAATTTCATTGTGCTGCCTGTTTAGCAAACACAAAAACAAAGAAGCTCCATTTTATTTTTTTTAAAGGCAAGCTTTTGAAGACGTGTGCATGTCATTCATAGCAGCCAGGAAATTTGATGAGATGTACAGCAGAGACAATCAAAGTTAATTGCTGTGGGTGCATAAAAGCCTAGCCATCTGCGCTATTTGATAAATATCAGATAAAGTAGTTGGCTGATTATTCAGATTGTTTTCAAATAATTCCTTCCATCTCTACAAACAATACCCAAGGAGATGCCATCATTATTGCTATGCAGATTTTGAATGGCACACCAACCATAATTTTTGTTATATACTTATAAAGAGGCTTCTTCTGTCAACTCAAACTCAAAAAGAAGCTGAACTTAAAAATAAATAGAGCCATAATGACTTCTATTTGGCTTATTGAAACAAGACTTGCGAGGAATTCCTAGTGTTTTAAAATGCTGCCTTGTAGATAAACAACTCTGTAATTTCAAAATATAACATTTCAGCTTCTGCCCTCATCAGTAGCTGTGATATTAAATGTCAGCAGACCCACCAGTTCAGCCAGTACACTGTATATGTATATTACACACACACATGTACGTACGTGTGTGTATGTGCATGTGTGTGTGTGTGTGTGTGTGTGAGAGAGAGAGAGAGAGAGAGAGAGAGATGGGAACAAATATTTTCAGTTCTCAGAATAATGTTTTGAATGTAAGAGATAATGCAACCAGAGTTAAGCATTTTTAATCACTTTGCTATCAACTGAACTTTTAAGCACTATCTTAAAACTTTTCCTCAGCCAGCTATGCTGGGAAAAGCTGTAAGTTGTAGAACTGTTTTCTGTCTAAATGTGCATAGGATTGTGCCCTAAATATCTCAATCCAGCTACCAGGCCACTGTATTGCAAGAGCTAATATCCAGGTCCCAAGAGCCAATGATTAACCTGAAGGACTTGACTCAGAAGAATCCACATGAAAGAACTCCATTGGACAGCTTTGCACTAACATACTGGTGACAGAGAAATAGCTCCATTTTGCTACCATCACTGTAATGGAGCCATGTTGACTTGTTTTCCTCAACTTGTGTAACCTGGCTGACCTTATGATCCAGCTCTTTCTAATGGAGTAGTGGGGTTGGTAGAAGTCAATGACAGCATCCTTATCCATGAGGTTCTAAGAGCACTCTGATAACCTTGAGGAACAATTAAGGGCACAATCCTAGGCATGTTTAGACAGGACAAAAAAGTCTTACAAGTCATGAAGTTGCTTCAAGAAGATTACAGACACACAAAATGCTCAAACGTGTTGTATTTTATGAAAAATAACAACAACAACAACAACAACTTGCAATTAAAAGATTTATAAATACAGTACTATTACTATCAATATAGCAAATTGTAAAATTTTGATTGAGTACCCCTCCAAACAGATACATAGTTTATCCACCCAAAATTCCACAAAGAGGGATACCCAATACCATAGAAGCCCAGAGTAAGCCCTAAGCCAGCACATAGATCTTCTTCTTCCCCAGGACACTGTGTGAGTTCTCTTCTGGTAGACATTCACATGCAGCACAGGCTCTCAATCAAATTAGGAATAATCCCAGTCAATAAACCACAGGCCCTCTCAGTTCTGATGCTGCTGGCTGGGCTGAGTGAGAAATTTGCCATTAAAGCTGATGATATGAAGGAAAACTCTGGGTAGTAGATAATGATCTATTTGGCATATCAGCAAACTGGCTTTCATTTCAAACTGCTAAATCTGCAATTGATCACTGCTTCCTTTTATACCATCTTATACAAAAGTCTACAGCAAACAGTACTCAAACTTTGTCTGTAGCCTTTAATCTTAGGTCTTGGGTCCGCATTCAATATTATACCAAGGGAGCATCTTTGGGGAAAAGTTGAGTTGCAAATCGATAAATGTTCTTATACTGCTTACAGGCTCCTTATACTAACACCGTATTTAAAGTTAGGTTTGGTGCTCATGGGGAACTTTACAATTCTATCAGAATCATAATGGGTTTTTGCTAAGGATAGATCCTGCCACTGATGCTTTTCAACTTCTATCAGTCTTTGGCACCTAACACAATGGAAGCAGTAAATATCCGAATGTTGCCTGGTATTGATAATGGACTGAATCCCATTATCGAATGCCTGACATTCTAAGGGACTACCTGCCTTATTATGTTCAGTTATTAAGATTTGTAGGAGAGGTCCTCCTTGAGGGTACCATTGTTCTGTTAAATTATTTTCATTGTGCTATTGTGTTGATGTTTTTAACACTGATCCAGTCAAATGTTAGGCATCCTCAGCGGCTCTTTGCGTCCTTCAATTCTTTTCTGAGGCCTAATCCACCATCTCTCCCCGCCTCTCTGTCTGCTAATAACTTTGCCTCTTTTTTCAATGCTAAAATCCAAACTATTCGCTCCGATCTGGCCAGCTCTGCTCCTCTTCCAGGAACAGTTCCTATTCCTCATCTGCCAGTTCCTCCTGCAAATTTCTCTGCGTTTCCTTCGGTCTCAGCTGATGAACTGTCTACAATACTGCGCTCTTCGAAGCCTTCCACTTGTTCTCGTGATCCGATTCCTTCTCGCGTCTTTATAAAACTTATTCCCGCTCTCCTTCCTTCCTTGCTTCATATTATTAATTTTTCTCTGTCCTCTGGTTCATTTCCTTCTGCTTTTAAACATGCTACAGTCTCTCCCATTCTCAAGAAACCTACTCTTGATAGGCTATCTCTGTCTAACTACCGACCTGTCTCTTTGTTGCCCTTTGTTTCAAAGATCCTGGAGCGTGTGGTCTACTCTTGTTGTCTTGACCTTCTTTCTAGTAACTCTGCTCTGGATCCTTTTCAATCTGGATTCCGTCCTTTGCATTCCACTGAAGCAGCCCTTACTAAGATCACCAATGATCTTCTTACTGCCAAGTCTAAAGGCCTTTATTCTGTTCTTATTCTCCTTGATCTAACCGCAGCCTTTGACATGCCCTTCATGACCTTGGACTTTGCGGCTCTGTCTATAACTGGTTTGCCTCCTATCTAGCGGGTCGCTCCTTCAGCGTGTTGGCTAATGGCAACTCATCTTCCTCTTTTCCACTTTCAGTAGGGGTTCCGCAAGGCTCGGTGCTTGGTCCGTTGTTGTTTTCTTTATACATGTTGCCCTTGGGTAAGCTTATCCAATCTCATGGCCTCCAATACCATCTGTATGCCGATGATACACAATTATATCTTTCATCTCCGGAACTTTCTCCTGATGTTCACGATCGTATCTCGGCATGTCTTTCAGATATCTCAGCCTGGCTGCTTCATCGTCGTTTGAAACTTAATATGGCAAAGACTGAATTGCTTGTTTTTCCTCCTAAACCTTCTCCTCATCTCTCATTCTCTCTTACTGTCAATGATGTTACGCTTACTCCGGTCAATGAAGCTCGTAGTCTTGGCTTTATATTTGATTCCTCGCTCTCCTTTATTCCTCATATTGAGGCAGTAGCTAAATCCTGTCGCTTTTTCCTGTATAATATTGCCAGGATTCAATCATTTCTGTCTGTCTCTTCTGCCAAGACGCTTGTTCATGCACTGGTTATTTCTTGGTTGGACTACTGCAACCTTCTTCTCTCTGGCCTTCCTTCTTCTCACATCAGTCCGTTGGTTTCTGTCCACCACGCTGCCGCTAAGATCATCTTCTTGGCTCGCCGCTCTGATCATGTTACTCCTCTTCTGAAATCTCTTCATTGGCTTCCTATTCACTTCAGAATCCAATATAAACTTCTCCTGTTGACCTTCAAAGCTTTTCACTATCTAGCTCCGCCCTATCTCTCCTCTCTCATCTCACACTATTGCCCCACTCGTGCTCTTCGCTCCTCTGGTGCCATGTTTCTCGCCTGCCCAAGGGTCTCTACTTCCCTTGCTCAGCTTCACCCATTCTCTTCTGCTGCCCCTTACACCTGGAACGCTCTCCCAGAACATTTGAGATCTACAAGTTCAATCACAGCTTTTAAAGCTCAGCTAAAAACTTTTCTTTTTCCTAAAGCTTTTAAAACTTGATGTTGCTCAGACTTTAGACTGTTAGTTATACTGTTACTTTTTCCCTACCCTGTTCCTGTTTACCCTACCCAGTGCCTGTTTGCATTCTCTTCCCCTCCTTATTGCTTTACTATGACTTTATTAGAATGTAAGCCTATGCGGCAGGGTCTTGCTATTTACTGTTTTACTCTGTACAGCACCATGTACATTGATGGTGCTATATAAATAAATAATAATAATAATAATAATAATAATAATAATAATAATAATAATGGGTTTATTAGCTAGGGTGACCATATGAAAAGGAGGACAGCAGAGCTCCTGTATCTATAACAGTTGTATTGAAAAGGAACTTTCAGCAGGTGTCATTTGTATATATGGAGAACATGGTGAAATTTCCTCTTTATCACAACAGTTAAAGCTGCAGGTGCCCTGCCCTCTTTTAAATCTGGTCACTCTAGTATAGCTCCTGCACCTTTAACTGTGGTGATGAAGAGGGAATTTCACCAGGTACTCCATATATACAAATAACACCTGCTCAAATTCCCTTTTCTATGCAACTGTTAAAGATACAGGAGCCCTGTCCTCCTTTTCATATGGTTACCCTATATTAGCTATGTTTTGAAAAATGGCTTTATTGTTTTACTTTAGATCTGGGGTGCCCTCAGAAAGATGAGAAATGATTTTAGTGAACAATGAGTGTATTTTACTTTAGACAGTCTTACTGCCTAAACTGGCAATACTTCATTTATTCTTTCTTCTATTGAATGAGTGACCTGACACATCCATGAAGCAGCAACAAAAGAAAATGTAGCTATGTGAATAGCATGAAATGTAGTCTTTTGCCTCTGGTTTCCAAAGATCCACATACTTATTCTTCTGAGAAAGATTTAGAAAAGGTTAAAAATGTGGTATTATATAAAAGGCCATTTCCTTTTATATAAAATAGATATACTTTTCCAATGAGAGATATTTTTGTGCTTGAACAAATTCACAATTTTGCCAGAGGTAGAATTTCTATCATTCACCGTATGAAGAGTATAGCAGTAAAAAAGAAAAAGAAAAAATTGTGCACTGATTAAAAACAAACAAACTTCCTCATGAAGGGGAGAGAATCCTGTCCTTTCTTCACTTAATTTTGTTCTCAATGCAAGGAGTTTTTAATCATCACAGGAAAGACTGTCTGTGTCCAAAGCTAAACATACCATACAACAACAATATTTTAACCTTTCTAGTTCTCCTTGGTTATATGAGTATTTTATTTTGATTTATTTCTTTTGCTCAAGCCAAGCACAGCATTTCTTTTCAAGTAAAAGTGTAAAATACATCAGGTGATCGTTTTACAACAAGTTAATTTCCAGAAGCAAAAACAAACAAACACAGAGATCTGTTTGGATGCAGAGCAGACAAATTAGCAGGCATTGCCCTCCTCCAGAAATCAATGTCAAAGCTCCTATTGATTTAATGGAGGAGAAATGCAGTAAAAATGTAGCACTTTTGAGTACTTCTGGATCCAGAATAATCTTGAGGACACTGATTGGAACTAGACAGGACGGATTGAAATCAGTCTGGATTGGCTTTTGGCATACTTCACTGAGGCCTCCAAAAGCTTGTAGCAGTAAAATAATAACAATAAAATTTTTTTCCAGATTTCAGCCTGTACCATTTGCATGAATCTAGCTGGCAATCAGTGTAGGCTGACCGAAAGCTGCAGACATAGGCTTAAAAACAATAACAGCAGTTATCAGTCATAAAATTTCTGGGAAGCCTTGGGCAATCCGCTTTCTCTTGGCATCAATTTCTGTTTGTAAAATAGGTCTGAAATCGTGTCCTGCTTGAGCTTGTTATCCAACGCAAATGCAGCAGAGAGAGGCAAAGAGGACAATCCTATGGCCCCTAGACTGCATCGGGGAGATCATAGCATAGTTTGGTTTTCTGGATCTGAGGTCAAAGTCCAACCTCAGAGCCAGATGTCGGAGCTCCTCTTCCCCTCACAGCTAGCATGGAGAGAACAACTCCGGTGACTACAGAGACAGGTAAAGGGAATATTCCCATGGACAGGGAGGGGAGGGGAAGGGGGGCACCAGCCTCAGTTTTCAATTTTCAGATTTTTCAGAAAAATCTGAAAAAAATTCTTTTCAGATACAGAAAAAGCCTGTATCTGAAATGCAGAGCGGGAGGGGCATAGAGGCAAAGATCGCCTCTGATGCTCCTCCTGCTCTACTTTAGATGGCCTTAAGCCTCTGTCTTTGGAGGTTTATGGCCAGTGGAGGCGGGTGGCTCTGATATCAGTGGGGTGGTGAACCTGCTCTGGGTTTCAGTCAGAACTCTAAAGGAGCTCTTCAGTGTGCAGCATCTTGGATTATTTATTTATTATTTCATTTATAGCCAGCCTTTTTTCCTCCAAGGAACCCAAGAGGGTGAACATAATCCTCCTCCTCCTCTCCATTTTATCCTCACAACAACAACCTTATGAGGTAGGTTAGGCTGAGAGTTTGTGACTGGCCCATAGTCACCCAGTGAGCTTCCATGGCTGAGTAGGGATAAGAACCCAAATCTCCTAATTCCCATTCCAACTCTCTAGGCGCTATATACACTGGGTCTCGTTTAGAGTTCTGACCGGAACCTGGAGCAGATTCGTCACCCAGGATAGCTCCTTTAGGGATCTGACTGGTTCTAATTGAAACCCGGATCAGATTCACCACCCCACTGACATCAGAGCCACCAGCCTCCACTGCTTATGCCCATTCCCATAGGATTACACCCTAACCTGTGGCCCAGCAGCAGACAGGCAAGAACTGAAGTCGTCTGGAGGAAGCCCATCTGCGAACAGCCCTCATGGCTTCCTGCTTCTCAGGAGTCCTGTTCTCTGGCTCTGTCATTTTGTGTGGATGGTATTGGTTGCTGGTTGGGTGCTTGTAATGGGGAATGATAGCTTCACTTGCACAGACATCAAGTGAACAGATTCCATTTAGTGAACAGAGAAATCTGAGACCTCGCTCCATCACTCTGCCACTGTCAACCATCCAGCTCCAACGTGGTAGTGGAACTGGAACTAGCCACAGCATAGGATAGCATACCATATGCCAATTGCTTACATTGTGGCCCTTAACACCTATAATTTCCCAGCATTTTGGAGCTTGTGTGAACATGGAAAGCCCTTAACAAAGGGTGACCATATGGAAAGGAGGACAGGGCTCCTGTATCTTTAACATTTCAGAAGAGGGAATTTCAGCAGGTGTTATTTGTATGCATGCAGCATCTGGTGAAATTCCCTCTTTATCACAACAGTTAAAGCTGCAGGAGCTATACTAGCGTGACCATAGGGCTCCTGCAGTTTTAACTGTTCTGATGAAAAGGCAATGTCATCAGGTGCTGCATGTGTACAAACGACACCTACTGAAATTCCACTTTCTATTCAACTGTTAAAGTTACAGAAGCCCTGTCCATCTTTTCATATGGTCACCCTACTTAACAAAATCTGTTAAACAAAAAAGTTTTTTGTTAATTGAATACAGGTATCCAGTATGGTTAGAAAAGGGGTTATTTGCAGGCATTTCTTCCAGCCATGACGTTGTACTTTAATTGTTTATATTTCCAACGAAAGAACTGCTGAAAGGCCATCGGATTACAAGCTCTTTCACACACTCAAAAGTTGTTACTAACATTTCGGGTTGGAAACAGCTCTAGGCTAAGAACTGAACCATTGAAATACGCTAGCTTGAAAAATGTGTTTTTTCTCCCATTTGCTTCCCTCAAAAAACAAAAATATATTAGTGCTGTGCCAAACATTTCTCCCACATTTTTTTTTTACCATTCTCATTCAATTTCTTAGAAAAGAAATTGCTTTTGAAAAGGAATTCAGAGGAGAAGAAAATGTTGGAGAAATTCTCAAGGCTAGGGCTCAGGTTTCTTGTGCTTACCTTACTAAGGAGGTGGCTGGGAGGTGTGCATGGATGTCCTATCTTTCATTATACAGTCACCTCTCCGGCAGCCTGTAACATCGGCAGTTCTCACATGTCAAATGCAACCAGTCATGAGGTAATGACTGAACCGCCCAGAGAGCTTCGGCTATTGGGCGGTATAGAAATGTAATAAATAAATAAATAAATAAAAATAATTCGCCCCCACAGGGCTTTTTCAGGAAGCCCAGGAGGCTGTAGAGGAATGGAGAGGTGTGTAGTAGAAAGATTGCCTCACAGTGATTAGGTATACCCAAACACACCACAAAAAATCAAATATAAAATGCCCTGAAAATGAGGCAGAACAATGGAAGAATCTTTCATGGCAGAAGAAAACTTTCAGGAAATTGGAGGACAGATTTTGGCACAACAATAGCTCCTCCTGTTCCCTGGAGTTAGATGCAACACTGTGCTCCTCACACCTGCATTAGGTGGATACAAAATGTTCAACCTGAGAGCTTTATCACACCAGCATTATACTGTGCAATCACTGCGAATTGCGTGCAAAGGACTCTGAAGTTTTCCAGCTTATAATCTGCTTTTATTGTGAGGACTCCCTTGCATCCTGCTTTAATTGTGCTAAGATGTGTAATATTTTGGTGCGGGAAAAGCCTGGTTCTTCCGGGCATGCGAAAGCACATCACTCAAACTACAGCATGTACTTTCTTCCCTCATTTTGAATCAGGTGTTCTGTGGGTGTGTTTTCAAGGGGCAGAACTGCTGATGAAAGAAAGGGGTGTGTCTTGTCTCCAGCTGGTGTTTTTAATTGCCAATTCAAATCCTTCCTCTTCCTGTTTCCTCCATCTTAACTCGTCCATTTTCACTTTAAAAGAAATGTGGGAAATGCACCTCCTTGCCAGCAGCACCCTCATTTTTAAAGATAAAGAGATACAAATTGGTACAGTAGTAGGTATTAAGGAGAGCTTTCAGCATGCCGAATTTGAACCAGATTGGGTCATCCATTGATTTTTTATGATTTTTATATTTCCTCCCTTAAATCCGTTGGATCTTATAATCTGTTAGTGAGGAGGAATTTAGGATTGCATTTCCATGCCTTTGAACATCCGAAACTGTGCATCTTCAATAGGATTTACTTTACTCAAAAGAAAATCCCATTGATTTCAACTGCTAAAGTGACCTGCTGCCCCTTGGTCTGTGCTTGGAGGGAGGGAGGGAGGGAGGGAAGGGGGCTGGAAAGATTTCCCCTCTTTCTGCGCCCTTTTCCTAAGGAGGAGCCACAGAGGGAGCGAGCCTCCAAGCAGGGTGAGGAGATTTACTTTACTCAAAAGTAAATCCCATTGATTTCAACTGCTAACATGACCTGCTGCCCCTTGGTCTGTGCTTGGAGGGGAGAGAAAGGGAGAGAAGGGGGGCTGGAAGGATTTCCCCTCTTTCTGTGCCCTTTTCCTAAGCACAGACCAAGGGGCAGCATGTCATGTTAGCAGTTGAAATCAATGGGATTTGCAGCAGCAACCCTCACCCACATATGTACAAATCAAGTAGACTGGACAGCAAGGGAGGAAAGGAAGAAGGGGGAAAGACTCTTTAGCTCTCTGTGTGTTTTTAACCATTTTCCACTGCAAAGGAACTCTTCTGCACCATAGGTCCTGTGCTTTTCCAAGGCTGGTCAGTTTCACTCAAATGTCTTGTCAGTTTCAAGAGAAGTCCTTTGGCTGCTTCTGAATGAATCAGTGTGTGTGTCTGTGTGTCCCCTTTCCTTTGAGCATGTGAAGCTGAGTGGGGGATGGCAGGAGACACAAATAGGGGAAAGCAGAGATGGAAACGTTCTCTGGGGGGGGGGGATCCTGCATCTCCCCACCTTTTTCTTTTCTTTCTTTTTAACAATGGGGGGGGTCCAGTTTTTATTGGGAACCCCCCACATGGGAAAGGATGGCTTAATCCTCTCACTAACTGTGATTTCCCTCTCAATTTCTCTGTCATTGGAGGTCCTGGCACTGGCATTTGAAGAATGGCCACTTCCTACCTTGCTTCGCTCCCCCATCCCAGCCACCCACCCCATTTTTTTTCCTTTTAAAAGTTGCAAAAATTAAGACTGCAATCCGAGGGGCTCTAATTTGGAAATGCATTCCATTGAACTCAATGGGATTTATTTACTGAGTAAGCATGCAAAAGCAGTCTTATGTAACATTCTACAAGAGAAGCAAATCCCAATCCCTGTTGTCAGAGGGGGAGATGTCCCCACTTCAAACAACCAATAAACGGTAGGAGGAGGTACAAAGAAGATCTGGGGGTGGGGATAACATGTGTGAGTGAACCTCAATGGATCTACAAAGCGCTACAGCAGAGGTGTAAATTTACAAGTTTTCATATGCTATATAAGCACTATATAAGCGAAATGAGATAATTCGAAGGTAAACCAGAACAAAAGTGTATGTGGGATGAGGCTTTGAGTCTTGCAGTCTTGGTGTGTGGGCCAGAATCTTGCTTGATTCACAGAACTTTTTAATCTCTTTTTCTTTCATATGTTTCTTTCATAATACCAAACCATGATTTAGTATACCAGAGTGCAGCAAACATGAAGCAAACTGAGTAGATTTTATGAGCTTTAGAAATTAGCACCAGCAACAATAAGAATAACATATAATATACAACCAATAATAATAAAAGGGCAGAGTTCAGTTTCTATACTTTAAGTCAATAATAGCAACTTCACTTACTGCAGGTTTCTACACAGTTGCACATTGGAAAGCATTCAACCAACCCACACATTTGGCCAAGTGCAGACACATGCCTTAAGCAGGGGATGGGGAGTGGGGGTTAGGAAGCAGAGAGAGAGGAAGGAAGGAAGGAAGGAAGGAAGGAAGGAAGGAAGGAAGGAAGGAAGGGAAGGAAGGAAGGAAGGAAGGCAGCCAAGAAGGCAGGCAGGCAGGCAGGCAGGAAATAAGAGAGAGAGAGAGAGAGAGGAAAGGAAAGGAAAGGAAAGGAAAGGAAAGGAAAGGAAAGGAAAGGAAAGGAAAGGAAAGGAAAGGAAGGAAGGACACAGAGAAGAAGAGCCAGAGAAAGAAATGGGGGAGAAGAGGAGCCAGAGAGAGTTGGGGGGAGCCAGAATGGGTAGCACACCCATAGGTGCACATGCATGCATGCATACCCACACATACAGATCATAAGGGGGCACTCCTAACATTGTTGTGAGTCCCCCAGGCCAGCCCGTCACAGCAGTCAGTTGGCCATGGAGCCCAGGGAACTTTTTCAAAATGCCAAAAGTGCTCATGGGCCCAAAAAGATTGGAGATCCCTGCTCAAATCAGTGGGCAATAATATGCAATTGATGTATATGATAACAACTTCATGTAGAAGCCTACATAGCGAATGATGGTGTACAGGGCTCAATCATTGGCTTGAATATATCTGGATGTATATCCATCTTTCTCTTTTATCTCTGAAGTGCATGTGCAGCCTGTACCGAGTACCCTAGAATGGGGATTCACATAAGCAGAGCCATGCTGGATCAGACCAAGGATCTATCTAGTCCAGCACTCTGTTCTCACAGTGGCCAACCAGCTGTCAACCAGGAACCCACAAGAAGTGGTGGGCAACCTTTCACGTTAGGAGTGGGCAAGCTGCAGCCCTAGATCTAATTTTATGTATGCTTTGGCCTCATTTCAAAAGCTGCATGCATGCAATCGGTTCAGACCTCTGGCCAGAGAAGACTGTCTCTTCCCTAGCAGCCCACTGGGCAAAAAGACAAGAAAAAGAGAGAGAGAGAGAGAGAGAGAGAGAGAGAGAGAGAGAGAGAGAAGAGGTAGTCTGCCTACTTTAGGCTTTAGCTCTGACTTTGGCCTCAGCCACCACGACATGCTGACCCCGAAGAACTATGTCCCTCAACAGAAAAAAGGCTGCCCACCCGTGCTTTACATAGTTTTCCTGCAGCACCTGATCTGACATAATCACAGGGGGAAATCATATTCTGTATGCCCCGAATATATGAGCTCGTCCATTGAATCATTATTTTCCTTTCTCAAGTTAAAAGTTCAATATTTTTACACATGTTCAATATTTTTGTTATTGCCAAAAATGGCACTTAAAGTTTTAATCCACTGCCTGGAAGACATTCAAGATTTTTGACCACCCTTACAGCATAACTAGATGCCTGTCATCTTTCGGCCTACCTAACCTCCTTGGTAATCATAATAGATCATTTTTTTGTTGTGAGTAATTTAAGCCATATTCCCAAGCCTTCAAGCATATCTAGTGTCTATCTGACTGGAAATCCCCTAAGCAAGTTGTGAGTCATTCGATCACTGAAAGGGCTTGGAAGCATTTCTACTAGGAAATAAATCCCTTACAACATTTTATTATTACACAGTTTTTTTACAGGCCTGGAAGAGGGAGACCTCAGGGAATGGTTGAATTTGTGGTTTATGCCAATACCTGTGAAAACAGCTGAGTAAAATTGTCATGAAAATTTACCTCCACGGGAACAAAACCCATGCAACTGCCCTTACTAGACGCTGAATGTTTATATATATATATATATATATATATATATATATATACATACATACATATATATCTTGAACATCCATCAAAGAAATTCCCTTCAGGAAAGTAGACTAATGCAAAGCTGTGTTTAGCTAAGAATCATATAGCTTGTAAATTGGACAAGAAGTGGAAAAAATAAGCCAGGTTCCAAAATAGAAAGTGAGTCCCATGGATCTACAATTCCCTGTAAAAGATTTTATAGGATAAGTTGTAGAAAAGAGGCTGAGGCAGTTGGCCAACAATATTAAGGAATCTATTGAAGTCACAAATGCACTACTTCTCCATGAAAATTGAACCCTGAGTGTAATCCCCTGATTGCAATTGTAAAGTAAGATACTTTGCAAGATGCAAACAGGTTGTAGGAAGGATGAACGTGGGATAATAGGCCTTCCTTACTGTCTTATAGATACTGTAGTGGACCTGTGGTTCCTAGAAATGTAATTAGATCTAAACAATACGCCAAAATTAATACAAATTTATAAAATAAAATTAAGTACAGAATTCAGCTAATAAAATTCATCATATAACAATGATTCCAGAATAAAGAAATACTTCCAGCTATGAAATAAATACAGTTTCAACAAACAGTAACACTTATACCACAGGGAGTCTGCTGCCATTCTGCCTCTTCTCCCACCACACCTCTGGAGGTGTCCCTTCAAAAATCCCTCCTTCAGCTTCAGTCAGTCTAGACACACAGCCCAGCCTTCTGGTTCTTTCAGATGCTTCTCCTTTTACCAGTAACTGCTTCTCTCTATGTCAAATCTTTTACTCTCAGTCTTCTGCTGTCCCAGGTGTTTGTTCTCAGCTTCTTTCACAGATTTCTTCTTTGTCTCATGAAGATTTTTTGTGGCTTCCCTCTCTATCAGCCATGACTCACTCACTTCAGCTCTTCATTCTCTTCCCCTCCCTCCACATCAACTGTCTGTCTTCTTTTTCTGTTACCTGAGAAACCTGTTCCCTTTCCCCCATTCCCTGCTATATCTATCTGATCATTTCAGCTCCTTCTACAATAACATAGAATATGACCTATATCAAGTCAGACCATTGATCCATCAAGTTCAGTATTTTCCTTGACTGGGGTTTCAACTTAAACCTGCATACAAACCTTTGTTCTACTATCACTCAGACACATCCCTGCTCCTCTGTTCAGCCCTGTGTTCATTGCTGTTTCTTCTCATCTCTTCTCTACTTTGACACATCTCTTTTTTCTTAGTTCAAACATCTACTTTCCCCTCTGTTTCAGCTCTCAAAACTTCCTCTAAACCTTACTACTCAAGAGATGGGTCCTGTGTGTGGATCCAGTGTCTATCTCAATTTTAAAGCAGCTTTGAGGGTGCCTTATTATTATTATTATTATTATTATTATTATTATTATTATTATAACAGTGGCAATGGGAGACAGTGCATTAAAACATTTTCCATTACCTAGATTTTCTGATGTATTTCTTCCCCTGCTTTTGGGGGGGGGGGTATAACTATCCGAATTGTAAAAGCTCAGGAGGTCCAATCATGGTTTTTCCCTACCACATCTGATTTTCACCCTCCAAAAAGGATCAACAAAGTAGTATGAATTTTAAGAACACTACCAGTGTTGTCATCCAGCCATACTGGAGCAGACCAAAGTCCATCTAGTCCAGCACCCTGTACACACAGTGACCAACTATTTGCCATGGGAGAGGGCCTTTTCAGTGGTGCCCCTCAATTATGGAATGATCTCACCGACGAGGCTCCCCTGGCGCCAACATAGTTATCTTTTTGGTGCCAGGTTAAGACCTTTCACTTCTCCCAGGCATTTAACAACATATGCTGAATTGTTGGTTTTTTAAAAAATGGACCCCAAATAGCTGTTTTTATAAAGATACTGTTGTTTTTATGCTTTTTATGTTTTTAAACTTTGTATATTTGTTTTTAATGTTTACTGCAGAGCACTAAAGCAGCAGTTTCTGCAGCTGAAACTCTCCCCACGGAGTTCGATCCCAGCGGAAGCTGGTTTCAGGCAGCCGGCTCGGGTCGACTCAGCCTTCCATCCTCCCGAGGTCGGTAAAATGAGTACCCAGCTAGCAGGGGGAAAGGTAATAACAGCCGTAAGGCCTGCCAAGAAAATGTCAGCGAAAGCTAGTGTCCCTCCGAGAGTCAGTAATGACTCAGTGCTTGCACGAGAGGTTCCTTTCCTTCTAAACTGCCCAGAGAGCTTCAGCTATGGGGTGGTATATAAATGCAACAAATACATAAATAAACAAACAAACCCAAAAGCAGGACATAAGTGGAACAGTAATCTGCCACCCATGTTCCCCAGCAACTGGTGTGCATCAACACACTGCTTCTCATATTTGAGGTAACATATAGCCATCAGGACTAGTAGCCACTGATAGCCTTATCCTCCATGATGAATACATATATTGGATACATATAGTATATTCACTAGATCTATGCAAGCATTATAAATTTGAAAGCATTGAGACCCCCCAGCCCTTTCACCCTCAACCTGCCCATGTTGACAGGGAAGTAGGGTAGCCACATGTCCTCTTTTAGACAGGACCATCCTCTATTTGAAGGACTGTCCTATACAAGTCCAGTTTAAAAATAAAGAACCACCAGAAGGTTGAAAGCTGTTAGCAGCAGGACAGAAGACTGAACAAGCAGGCATGCAGATCACCTCGTCACATCCTTCCCCACTATGAAACTGTATTTCCATTTAAATTATCATAATTATCTCTACATTTGCATGAATAGGTGTAAATTAGCATATGCAATTTTTATTCAAATCAGGTGCCTTTCCCCCCCCTCTTTTTGGTGATGCATAAGAAGCCACCCTACATGAGAAGTCTGAAGGGAGACTGTAACTACATACAGCTGAATATAATTATACTTCTCCATGTGATCAGGAGCCCTTTTGCTCTTATCCTTTTGTATTTGATGACTATATGTGACATTTAAACCTTGTTGGCGATTCTGCCTTCTGCACCTAAATCGGTTTGCCCCCTCCCAGTGAGACCTGAAATGGCATCCTTGCTAGCCCCATGTTCCATTTAGAAAAAGCGAGGAAGACCCTGTGATCTGTTGCTACAATTGGACAGTGTCACACAGAAGAGGGTGGCACCACAAATCCAGTTCACAAAGAAAGACCCCTTCTCAGAGCCTGTTAGTAATTCATTCTAGAGGAAGCAAAGAAGGACCCTTAAAATATTACCACAGGGCAGACAGTCTATCAAAATGCATTGAGAGCTGCATTGTGTTCAACAAAAATGTTGCCTGCACCTTCTGGAATATAATGTTTTGTATGTTGCAGTTGAACAACTCGGCCTAGGTTGAACTCACTCCCAAGTGAGTTCATGCAACACGCTAACCCACCATGGTTTATTGTGTTGTCTGAACGCAGTGTGTTTTCCACAGGGTGGGTTATCATGTTGTCTGAATGCAGAATATTTTCTGCAGTGTGGCTTTTCTCTCTTGAACAAACCATCTTGAGAACCCATGGCTTGCAGCTGGGTTATTCAGGGTGGTTAACAAGCCACACTGCATGGTTAACAAGCAAGACTGTGGAAAAAATGCTGCGTTCAGACAACACGATAACTCACCCTGCAAAAAAACAAAAAGAAAAAAAGAGCTGCATTCGGACAACACAATAACCCATGGTTCAACAACAACCCACACTGGGTGGGTTAGCATGTTGTGTGAACCCAGCCTGAAAAAGCTGGAATAAGGGCCTTGTTCACCACACTCCTCAAAGCAGTCTGCTCCTACAAAGTGCCCCTCAAGATTTTTTAAAGGGGACTTTAAAAAAAATCCCTCATCTGTTCTCCTTGGCTTTTAATTGAACACTTATTTGCTGCTGATGGATGCTTGACATTGAATTTTATTGAATCTGGTTTTATTTAACATGGTTCATATTTAGTATGATTAATATATATTTGTGTTGTTTTTATGTTGTAAGCTATGTTGGGAAGACTATGTCTTCAGTGGTAGCTAAGAAATTGATTAAATAAATAATATACATATTCTTCCAATTTTTCCAGCTAGAGTTCTGACTGGTTCCAATTGAAATCCAGAGCAGATCCACCGCCCCACTGATGGGAGCCACCAGCCTCCATTGCTTTTATTCATCTCATGCAGTAAAAAGATGAAGCAGTAATTGAGAGTGAATCCATGGCTCCAAGTCTCCCAAGTCTATGCTCACTTTCTTAATGACTGTTCTTAGTGACGCTTCATATGATTACCCTGAGTTTTAGGATGGTGGGATAGAGGATGTGGCATTTATTTTATTTGCAATTTTATTTGCTAATTATTTGCAATTCACATATTAAATATTAATATTTGACCATTTCAGTGACACTGTTTATGTTTATGAAGTTTTGAATTTTTAATATGTCTCTTAATTGAATTGTGTAATTAAATTATTGATATGTTCTTTTATGAACTTTTTAATTGTAGATATGTATGTTAGCTGGGACTAAGAGTTTGGAATATGCAGTTAAAAAAACTTCATAATCTTGCTAAAATGGATAGATGACCCGGAATCAATGCAAGTGATATCCACCAACGGCAAAGTGTCAGCGTCTCCCACAGCATATTGGCAAATTTTACACACACACACACACACACACACACACACACACACACACACACCGCTGTCAGTTGAACAAAGTTCCACCAGGGATTAATCTGATTTGATTACACAGCTTGCAAAACAAGCGAAGCACTACATGCCTCACTATTAAAACCTCATTAAAAGGCATGTATAAGTTCAGGCACTCTACTTGGAAGGGGAAGTGGACAAGCTGCAGCATCCTCTGCAAATTAAGAGGCAGGGAGCCCATCACTGATCTACATAGAATGCAGGAAGTGATAACATTGGTCCACCCTCCTTTCTACTGTGGTCAACCAGGTGCTTCTGGGAAGCCCACAAAGTTGAGGACAATAGGCAAAGCCAGCTCCAGGTTTAGAGGACCCCTTGAGCAAAATGGGTCCCCTCACTCAGCCGGTCAATTCCCTCACTGTCACTGTCACCAGTTGCTCCTCCTCTTCCTCATATTTTCTACTTGCCTGAGAGAGCCAGTGAGCAACCAGACAGTAGCAGCTACCATTGGTCCTTCTCACCACTGTGGTTTGCTTGAAAGATAGCTAAGATATTGATTAAACAAATCAATAAAATAAAAGTTTTCCATCTCAGTTCCTCAAAGATTTTACTGGTCTTCTGGAGGGAAAGCTTAGTTTGGTCAATCATAACTGCTGACATCAAAAGCTGTAGATTTCACAAACCTTCCTTCTTGTTCCCTCATGATTAATTGCAGAGGAAGGGCTTTTGTCCTAAACACCAGGAACAGCCCTGAAGCCTCTTTGCAGAGGGCAGCCTATGTTTTCACAGGTAAGGGGAATGTCCTTCTGCAAATTCCATCTCGCGGCAGTGAATTCCGTAAGTTACAGTGTGTGAAATACTTCAATCTCTCTTTAATCTACTGCCAATCAGTATATATTTTCTTTAAACACACACACACACACACACACACACACACACACACACACACACACAAGTTAAGAGCTGACTATTTTTCCCTACTTTGTTTCTGAATAAATATAGTCAATTGGAAACAAGAGTTAGTTTTAGTCAAAACAAATTCAGAGTACAAAGGAGCTGAATGTTCAAACGGAATGTTCTTCCATTTCTTATACACCGCCTTGGAAACCCCTGGAGCAGTTATACGGATGAGTACAATCCACAATTCCATTTATGTTAGGAAAGTGAGCAATGGCATGGAACCTTCCATTTGTGACTGCCAGATGCTGGGGCACTGTAGGGAACTCTACAAACTCTACATGTCCCATCATTGAATCAATGAATGAATTAAATGAGCAACTGCCGAGGACTCTGGAAGTTTTAGCCCCTTTCCAGTAACTCTTTAGAATGAACCAGCTGCAAGTACACTTAGCCCAACTAGAATTCTGTGCAGAGGAGGTATGCTCCTTAGTCCTTGTGCATCGGATCTTAGCTGCCCCTCTAGTATATACAGCACATGCTACTTTCATGCATGGTCAAATCTATAAAGCTCTATACACTGCTCACCAGATATGCTAAGATGTGTCATTCTCCTACATGTGCTGTCTCCTTAACTGTATTATAGAGTACAGGTGTTGTATTATAGTCCATAATACAGTTAAGAAAAGGAGTGACATGCTGAATTTAACTGATTATCTGTGATTGTTCTGCCTTGCCAGATTTCCAAGCCTGGAAGCCAAATAGGTAGCTGTAGGGTGGAAGCAAACAGCCTCCATGAGGTATAAGCATAGGACTGAGCAGGGCAAGTAATGTCTGCTAGGGCTGTGCACAGACCCCCCCCCCCCCGATCCGCTCCGGATCCCAATCTGCAACTTTGAGATTGGGTCTGCTCCGTGTCGATCTACCTATGGTCCACTCCGCTCTGGATCCAAATTGGAGCTCCGTGTTTCCCCCCATAGACTTGCATTGAAATTCAAAAGTCTATAACTTTTTTTTCTGTTCATGATAGAAACCCCCAAATCAGCACCATGAGAGCTTATTCATGTATCCACCTTCATGCCCAGTTTGAAGCAAATCCAAGCCCCCACTGATGTTTGGGGAATTTTTGAATATCCTACACCCCATTTTCAGAAATGGGATTTACCCTGACATTTATACAGATACAAACTTGCAAATGGGCACCCTCACAGATGCCACCTAGATCCACATTCATGGCAAGTTTCAAGCAAATCCGAGCATGCCCTGATTTTTGGCATTTTTTTTCTCGTTTTAAGCATCACCCCCTAACCCCCACTCACATACCTTTCGAGAACTCTTATCAGTTTTCACATTAGATAAACCTCAAAATCGCCATCCTGAGAGCTTATCCATATATCCACATTCTTGCCCAGTTTGAAGCAAATCCGAGCCTCCAGTGGTTTTGGGGGAAATTTTGAAAATCCCCCACCCCATTTTCAAAAATGCATTAGAAAGCAAAGGACAGTACTTGCCCATAGGGAAAACAAACTTGCCCCTAGGAAACCATTGCAAACCGCTTGCCCATTGTAATCTATAGGACAACATCTCCGTCATTTTTCTACATACAGATGTATTTATTATTTGGGGAAATGGGAAAAGTATGTATTGTGCTTTTCCCATACTTTATTTGAATGCTCAAACTTTATTTGCTTTTTGCACTTAACAAGCAGTGCACAGCAAACCCAGTGACAGCCCCAACACACACACACACACACACACACACACACACACACACACACACACACACACACAGAGGATAGATTGGGAAGGGAAGGGGTTGTGGGTGGGAGACAACAAACACTCCAAATGAAGAATTATAAATTTATATAAAGCAATAAGTCAAAACAGAACAAAGGAAAGCGAAGCAAAAAGTCAGAAACAAACAAACACACACACACACCAAGCAAATATAGCTTCAACTAACCCTCCAGAGAAAGGAAACTGTCTCTGGCTCCCTCTGGCTTAGTCCCACCCCTCTCCAGCATTGAGATTGGAGGTGAATCTGTCAATCAAGGGAGAAAATAAGACTTTCCCTTCTCCCACTTTTAGCCATTCTAAAGAAATGAATAGCAAGCAAACCCCACAACGAAAAATTCTGAAAATTGACACAAATGACCCCCAATCATCACTCTCTAAGCACAGTAAGTTGTTTTTTAAGTAGCATAAAAAATGAAGTTATAGGCGTGTTTTTGTCCAATGAAATCCTATGGGGAAAAATCCAAGATGGTGGACAGAGCTCCGAAAAGATGCGGAGCTCCACGTAACAGTCGATCTGCTCCATGATGCTCTGCTGCCCCCCCGATCCGCTCTGACTTAAACAGAGGCAAAGCACCCTGATCCGCTGCTGCTTCTTCGACCCGAAACGGAGCGGAGCACAGCCCTAATGTCTGCTACTCATAGTGCTGCCTTGTCATTCATTGATATATGAAAAAATTCTCTAGAAGTTGCAGTGGGCATCATAATCAATTGCGCAACCTGGTAACACATCTGCCAGTATATTTACTCCAGTTTGTGCTTAACACCAAAATCTATGTTCTCATAGTGCAACAACTGGACTGTGCTAGTCTCATTGCACCATTCAACAGACAGAGGCAAACCAACTGGAGTAATGAGGACCTGACTCTACTGAACATGTGCTTATGTCCAATGTATAAAAAATGAACTGTTTACAGTCTCTCTATGGTGCTTCTTTAATCATCACAATAGTGATGTTGTCAACACATTAACAGCTAAGAACATAAGAAGTGACATGCTGGATCAGACAAAGGGTCCATCTTAGCCATGTGCTCCGCTCCGCTTAGAATCAGAGAATCAGAAGCAAAATGGCCTGCTCCGCCTTGCCCAGAGGCGGAGTAAAAGCAAACCGCGGACCCTTAGAAGCATGGCGAAGAGAAGCGGCGATAGGCAGAGCGCTTCTCTTTTCGCGGAGCACTATGCCCGCCATTTTGGATAATTTCGCCCATAGGATTGTATTGTGGAAAAGATTAGGGGATAACTGTGTTGTTTTTAAAGCTATCTTTCTGAAATTTCGTGTGCTTAGAGAGTCGTGGCTGGGGGTCATTTTGAGCCTGCTCTCAGCACTCTGCGTGGTGCGGTTCGCTTGCTATAATTTTCTAAAAAATAGGGTAAAAAAAGCGGGGGAGGTACCTTTTTGAAGTGCTGAGAGGCAGATTCAACTTCCAGTCATGATCACCTGATGAAACATCCTCCAATCCCAAAGTTGGAGGAGGGGATAGGCAAAACGGGATACTTAGTAACTTGGGATACTGGGAAACCTCTCTTTCTTAGTCTGAACGGACTTTTCCCAGTGTTTTTTAAAACAGTAGCCCCACCAAATGCACAAACACAACCTGAAATCATATACTAAGCAAATAAATAACAGATAGGAAACACAGCACTGTTACCCACCCTAACTTTGGTGAACAATTGAATAAATGTGGTGCAAGGGGATGAGGTCCCCTAGGGCATGTGGACGTGCCCAGTGCACACACACTCTCCTGCCCTTGGAGGGTCATCAGAGTCCTCCAAAGAGTAACCAGTGGAGACTAAAGCCTATCATGAGTTGAAGTGACAGGTAGCTTCTTAAACACTGGTACTTACTTAGGGCCAGTCAAAAATTGGCATATCCCCCTCCCCCTGGGCACGTCCACTTCCCTCTTACTGGTAAAAGACAGACATAGCCTTTTAAAAAAAAATCTTGTTGTTGTTTATTCAGCAACACTGCTGCTTTTAATTCCACCCCTCCTTTGTTTGTTTATTTATTTATTCCATTTTATATTTACACCCCATAGCCCAAGCTCTCCTGGCTTTTCCTCTTCAGTGAAGTCAGGCAGGCTTTCATTGTGGTTCAACTCATTGTTGTTGTTGTTGTTGTTGTTGTTGTTGCTATTAATATTAATTAGTACTGCTATTATTGTTACTATTGTTGTTGTTGTTGTTTAATAGTGGCTGTGATCACAGTGCAGTCAATCAACCCTGAAGCAAGGATCACAAAGCTTTACTCTTATCTTCCTAGGCTCCTAGTTATGGGATGCAAAAGAAAAGGCATCTCTCTGTGCTGCTCCCACCTCACAGGGATGGTTTGCATTACTGGCTTTGAAACAATCCTTTGCTCACTTCTTTGTGCCCCCAGAAATGTCTGCTGCCTGCCTGCCTGCCTGCCTTCCCCCCGGGTGCTGCTGTGGTGGGGCATCTGCTGGGACTGACTCCCCCATACTAGATCTATGGCATATCTCTGCCTGGCTCTCTGCCCGCCTGTCCTCCTCTGTGACCGCGTTGCAGGGATCATTTGTGTGTGTCTTGCTTTGTCTCAGGGGACAAGTCCTTCCTGCGCTCACTTAGACTTTTTGAAGTTCTAAATCAATTTTTCAAGTGTGGAAAAAGATTCACATTTAGGGTTATCTACTCCCCAATTCATGGCATGTTGGAATTTCCTTTGAAATGGCCCCATTGAGCTGTCTGCAGCTTTAAATTGGCTTGAGTCTTGGCATGCATGTGTATACGTGCAAGAGGTGTCATGGTGCCGAATTTGAGGTTTCTAACGTGAAAATTGACAGAGATATCGAAAGGGGTGTGAATTGGGGTTAGGGGTGCTGCATTAGAGGTTAAAGCCCCCCCAAAAAATCAGGGGATGATGGAATTTGCTTGAAACTTGCCAGGCATGTGGATGTACCTGCTTCCAAGTTTTTATCTGTCAAAATGTCAGAGAAAAGCCCATGTCTGAAAATGGGGTGTCCGATTTTCAAAAATTCCCCAAAAATCAGGGGAGGCTTGGATTGGCTTGAGTCTTGGCATGCATGTGTATACGTGCAAGAGGTGTCATGGTGCCGAATTTGAGGTTTCTAATGTTAACAGAAAAAAAAGTTGTAGGCTTTTTTGGATTTCAATGCAAGCCTATGGGAGGAAAAAGCGGAGCTCCGATCCGGATCCGGAGCTTCGCAGCGAACCGGAGCGGACTATAGGCAGATCGGAGTGGAGCAGACCCGATCCAGAAGTTGCGGATCTGGAAGAGAAGTGGATTGGGGGGTTCGTGCACACCCCTAGTCCATCTAGTCCAGCATTCTGTTTACACAATGGCCAACAAGCTGTTGACCCACAAGCAGGACACAAGTGCAACAGTACCCTCCTGCCCATGTTCCCCAGCAACTGGTGTATATAGGCTTACTGCCTCTGATACTGGAGGTAGCACATAACCATCATGGCTAGTAGCCATTGATAGCCTTCTCAAGGAATGTATATAACCCCCTTTTAAAGTCATCCAAATTGGTGGCCATCACTCCATCTTGTGGTAGTGAATTCCGTAATTTAATTATTCACTATGTGAAGAAGTACTTCATTTTATTCCATAGATTTGTATGAAGGCAGTATGATACTAGCAGTTTTATTCTCAATTCCTTTTCTTAGAATGCCTAACATGAAGTTTGCCTTTACAGTGGCTGCACACTGGGTTGAAGACACATCAGAACATAGCAGGCAAGATTTGCACAACCAGTAGTGGAATACCATCCATGTGGATATTTGTTTTATTAACAAATCTCAGGATCCAAGCCATGAAATGTAGGTAGAAGACAAATATACAGCAAAGAAGTTTATGGAGGAGATATTCATGGTCATCATTCAGATCAAATAATTTATAGACTATGAAGTCTTCTCTTGTGTGCTGTGAAAACTTTATTCCAAAAGCCAAACTAAGTCTGAATTTATTTTGCTCTCTGAAATGCTTAAACAGTCATACTACTATTGCCTTGAACGTTAGAAAAACATGCAAGCATAAGAGGTTTGAATAAACACATTTTATTTTATTTTGAAGTTTTTGAGCAGTCCAAACAAAATGTTGTCAATATAATATAAATACAAAAAAAGTATTTAAAGCACATCATTGACAGCCAACTACATGGTATGCAAGAACTACAGCAAACCTCACAAGAGCAGTAGAATTCTGGACTTAGTGAATAACAAGAATGACTCCTAGGGCAAAGTATGTTCACATATACAGGGTATGCAGAAATAAAACTGAAACTGTACATAACTTCTGGTCTTTGTATTAACAGATATGTATTTGTGTTTTAAAGTAGTGCATTCATATAGGCACACATCAGTGTTCTGCTTGTTTCCAGAATTTAAAAAGAAACACGATAAAAAGGAAAGAGTCTCAGATGCAGGAGTGAGACCTGAAGATATCTGGAAGAACAATTTTAAAAAACAAAAAACCCACACAATAGAAACAGAAACAAATGACATCTTAGATTCAAGGAAATGCATGGAGAACATCATACTTCAATACTGGGCTGGGATCCAGAGACACATATAGCTAACTTCCACATGCCCAAGCAGGTTCTGATTTGGTGTTTCTCAGAAACAGGTCCCTATAGCACACTTTCGCACTAGAAGAATCCCAAAAGCAGCATGCAATGGGTCATGGCAGCCTGCTTGTCAAGGGGAGAGGATCAAATATACCATTGGGTATGTCTAATTTAGTTCTCTGGATCCCAGCCTCAGATTACAATCCCAGAGACTTACTTGTAAGAAAATCTCTGGATAACAAAAAGGCCTGGTTTGCATGTAATGACAATCCAGAGTAAGGGTTGACATTCAATCATGTGTTGTTACATGCAACTCCTACACTATGGTTTAATGGTGGGTTGTTAACCATGAACAACCCAGAAAGAGAATCCAAGGTTTGTTGTTGGGTTATGAACCCTGGGTTGTGGTTAACCTATAATTCAACCATAGTGCAGGGCTTGCACGTAGTGACAGAACAACCACCCACACTCAATCCATACTCTGGGTTGTCATTACATGCGAACCAGGCCAATAGGATTTACCCCAAATAATATTTTATATTGGTGTCCTAACATGGCAAAACAGTGTTAGGTGTTCATTGTTTAAAACTGAAAAGTCTTAGTCAAATCACTTGTGTGTACCTAAGATCAAAGCTTGCTTATAAAAATTCAAGAAGAAATCACAGTTTACCTTGAAGTAGAACTTTCAGTTACATATGTGCAATATGTATTCTTTGTTTTAATGGTATTTGTATGTGGAATTTTAAATACAGGAACTAAAATAGAAAATACAGAGCTGAGTGTTAAAGGGAATTTACTATGGCTTGTTCCCATGATGTATACGGCACTAAACCCAATGTTAAGTGCAAAACACTTAAGGAAACAGATTGACACACCAGATATCACTTTTAAAGATAATCTTTTCTACTTTGGCATGCACTATAGTGCCACCTTCTGGACAAGCTTACTGTATACATACTATTACTTAAAACTTAGTCATTGTTTCAAGGAGAATAGAGCAAGGTAACAGTTATAGTGTGCAAATGGGGTGTATATGAAGTAGTTCTCAACTACTGAATTGATAAGGAGTTGTGGTTTAAATCCACTGTATCATAAAGATACATTTTGCGTAGGAATATAGCCATATCACAATTTAGGAACTAATTCTCCTTGCATTACATTAAAGCTTCTCCCCACTTTCCATCATTGAGAAAATATTTCAATAATTTCCATGTCTTCATATACAAGGAAAGCTCAGTCTCTTTGGGAAACAGTTCTGAGGTATCCAAAAGTCTTTTTAAAAATACATAAATGGTTAAATAATTAACACCTATTTTTTTATCTCATGAGAACCTAAAAACCAGATGTGAAGATTGAAAAGCCCCAGTAAAATATTAATAAGGGAAAGCTATTCACCTATCTCCAGCTGTTAAAGATAGAAATATACCAGATTGCATAATCTGATCCAGGAAGAACCATCATACTCTTTATTCATAGGGGCAGGGAGAAGGGAAAAGATATTTGCTGGCAGAATAGCCACATCCTTTTCACTGCAAGCAGGGCAGGGGGTGAGGGGCAGTTTTTTCTTCATCCCTCCCACTGTAGTCAATGGAGGGAATTATGGGAGATGCCATAGAACCCACTGTTTCGTGGGCACGTCTGGGGGACAAGGTCCTGGATGGTCAGGATGGCAGCTAAACCAAAAGCCATCAACCTCTCTTACTTCCTTTAGGAGAGTAGGTTTCCTATGGACTCTTATTTAACTTCTATAAGGATCAAAGCATAAGTGAAACATAATGGTGATAGCAGAAAGGTTCGGGACAAATTGCTCACTTCATCACACACCCCTCTCCTAGCTTGGTAAAACAATGCCCCACATTTAACCCATGTACACCTAACTAAAATAAAGCTCCCAGTAATAGTACAACATCTCCATTAAGCCCATGCCACATATTGAGCATTTCATTTACTTTGGAACTGAACAAAAAGTGTGGATTCATGGTTTTGTATGAATGCTTAAAATTGCAAAGTCTCTATGCAGAGAGATACCCATAGAAACAATTTTTGGAAGTGAAGAACGTGATAGACTTAGGAGCTATCACAATTTCAATAAACTAGATTTTAAGATAGTCTAAAAATAAGTCTAGAGTCTAATCCCTTTGGACAATTTACTTCTATTGGAGTCCAACCACATTGATTTCAGAGCATTTTGCACAATGAAAAAAAAAAGGCTTGGTTGAGTGTAGAAGTAGAAAAAATAATAGAAACTCTGCTTCATACAAAATACTACATTACACAATTTGGCCTTTATATTATCCTGTAAGACAGTTGGGAGTTTCTTACACATTGGCATAGTTCACACATGACAATGGAGGTTTTTTAAAATAAAAAAAAATCTGGGTTGCTGTAAGCCAGCATACTAGTTTACACTGCTTGTTCGCTATTTGGTTCCTCCTGCCAGAGGGAATGGCTAAACCAGCCAAGGATGCTCCATCCCTGGATTGTTAGTATGTTTGAATCTGAAACTCTGGTTTGCTGGGTTCCAACTCTGGGTTGTTTAGCCCCTCCCACTGGCAGTAGGAGCTATTGAGCAGCATGAACTAGCATGCGGTCACATTCACAACACAGGGTTTAAGCCCTACATGCAAATTGCCATTATTACCAGCAGTAAAATATTTGCTACAAATATGTAGAAGTAGGAAGGAGCTAACGCAACACACAGGTTGTTGGGGAATACTTTGTTTAAATAGGTTTTCATATTCATCCTTGAACCAATGTGACTATATCTGCCAAGTTACAGCAATATGCACGTACTGGCTATAATGAGATCACTTATAACATTAAGGAAAGTAAGTCATATTGTCTGCTCCCTACTGAAAATATCTGGCAGATGGTCATTGTGCGTCAAAAGTGGCCTTAAATAGTACTAAACACTATCATCCTTGTAAAGGTTGCAAGTCTATAGTTGAGATTTCTGCCACAGAATAGAGTATAATATACACAGGACCAGGAAGAAACAGTTTTTGTAACTGCATACACATCAGATGTTCCAGCATTATTTCCAAATAGTCTCGTAAATCTAGTTTCTGCACAGCTCACAGGGGAATCAAATCATATGGTTTTTTTAAAGACCTTTGCATGAACTGAAAGCGATTTCCAATGCTATGGCAACAAAATATAGGGTGCATGCTTGAATGAAGCACTAAATCCTACTAGTGTAGGGGTGCAGGATTTAAGCACAACTGACATCAATAGGCTTTGGGCTGCAATCCTATACACAGTAACCTGGGAGTAAGCCCACTGAACTCAGTGTGGCTTACTTCTAAGTATATATAAGAGTGCACCATTAAAAGTACTTAACTATGACAGAGTTCTAAAAGACTAGAAGGAGCAGTTACAAGCCAATAATAAAGTCATAAAAGTACAAGAAAGCCACATTTTTAGGATAAAGTCATACCACTAAATGCATATTAATAAATTCACAACCTTTTCCCCTGGAGTCATTACTTGTTATACTAGTAAAGTAACATTTGATTAGAAAGCTACAGCCAAGTTAGGATGGAAGTTTGTTTAAAGCAGCTACTATACTGTAGTCACAGGACAGATGTTAAGGTAAATGCATGATTTTATGTATTTGTTGTTAGGACACTAAAATAGAATATTTGTAATACTTTGAATAAGTAGCTTCGTTTTTAAAAAATGACAATGTAGCTTGTATGAGAAAGCAAACATCTGCTCTTAAAATATAAGAGAGCATGCTGTATAAGAAATTTTAAAATAGGCTTCAAAGTCAAACATTCTGGAAAATGTAGGAAGTTCCACTTACACAGTCTTCCGCAAAATGCTTCAGGATGAAGCAAGGAATAAAATAAAAGGGGATGCTGAAAACCCAACGTATTCTAGTATCCTCTCTCTTATCTGGTTAATACCAAATGACAAAATTAGCACTTGATTTTCACATGGCAAAAATGCACCCTGCACGTTCTTCAAATCTAGTAGAGTTTTGCTACTCTAGTTAATGCAGGTTTGAGTTTAGTTCAGGAACAAGCCACAGATATTAAATGAAGCTTGTTCAAAGCTAACATCATGCTGAGTGACTGAGCACTTGGTATCTTGCCTTCTGTTTGCCGATCCTTCCAAAACACCAAGCCCATTCAGTTTTCCTTGCTAGTAGGTAGGATTGCCTTACCCAACAAGGCCATGATCCTTAACACAGTTAGGGTGTTTAACCCGAATGGGATTTATGGGCACAAATTGTACATGGCCCAAGAGAAGAGAATTCCATTTCAGGTGGATCTTCTTAAGGTTCTTCTCTATTTCTGTGGTAGAAAATCATTAAGAGCAGGTAAAATAAGATGCCCCTGCAGTACTGATATCAGGGTCTGAGATTAAAGCAATCAGAACTCCATACAGTTTTCCCCCATCTGCCCTCCCCATCTCTACAAATAAAGGCCACCTTTGCTGTAGTGAAAAACCCAGGTTTCCCTGTCAGACCCCTTGAGGTAGTAAACTGGGAAGCTTAATGTGAATCTTCATCTTTCACTTTATTTTAAACTGCAAAATGGAGTTTCAGGCATGAGTGATTATGGATCTGCTTTAAACGGACTCAGGCACACCCTTCCAACTGGTTACTGTGAAGTAACAGAAAATGAATTTGAAAGCAGTAATGAACAAGAGTTGAAAAGAGATGCATGCTTTGCAGCAAGAACACATGTTATGACCTCTCCTTGCTCACAACCAAGTCCCTGATGCTCACTGCATAGCATTAGAAAAGTTGACAAAACAGGAGAAAATTGCAATTGAAATAAAGAGGCATTTAAAGGCAATCCCTTAGGAGCAGCTTCAGATTATCACATTGCAAAAGATGCCGAATGAGAAGGCAGCACGAGTGAGCATGATTGCCTATCATCTGTCTTCCATTTTGTCCACAGCTGCATATTCTTGGTAGATTTTTCCTCCTGCCTTCCACAACAGAGTTCATGGTCCACTGCAAGCGTTTGGTCTTCCAACTTCCTAAAGATAGTGGGTAGTATTGCTATCCGTTGAGTAAGTAGACTACCACTTCATACGTCGACATCATTATAGCTGTGTTTGGTATCTGTCTAATCAAGTGTGTTGTTAGGCCGCGATACAGAGAACCATAGCCTTCTTCTCGTACAAGCAAAGATAACGTCTGGAAAAAAGACCTGTACTTTGTTCCTTCTTCTCGTAGCCTTGTTCGTACAACCTCTGCATAAACAAAGGGAATTATTATTATTATTATTATTACTTTCTAAATGCAAATAATGTGAATTGTAGGAATTAAAGAAATGGAAAAATTACACAGATACATTCACAATTTCTTGGTAGAATTAGGGCACTTGCTTACTTCTAAAATGTATTATTTGTAGGCATTATGAGCCACATTTTCAAACAGGAATGGTTCGCAAAACGTAAAAGGCATCCTTGTTTCTATGTATTAAGTATGATATCTGTTTAGATGTTGTTGGAAAAATAAAATTATTACTGTAAAAACACACAACGTAAAAGGCAATAAAGCAGCATTAAAATGACTGAAAAAAGAAAAACAGAAAATATTAAAACCTAAAGACAATTCTCAAAGCCAAAATCAGATGAAATAAAACAAAAGCTGTTTAATAACACTGTACATTTCAAGCAGAAGAAGCAACTTTAAGAACAGTGAACTGTTTGCCATCCTCCAAAATAACAGTAAGACAGAATCAGGCAGTTCTTCCCAAGAAGTGTTTTCTATTGCGTGGGTGTCATGTCTCAACAAGTACGACCCCTTCATTCTCATCCACTGTACTTGCATGAAGGATAAGATGTGAAGGCAGAGTCTCTGCTTCTCATCTAAGAGACTGAGGAGGGGTTAGAGAGGTACAATTTCTGGAAATATGTAATACTTATTTCTTTTGGCGCTTTTTACTAAACCTGGCCTGGTTTTCACCTAACGAGAAGCCACTGTGGGTGAATCTTATTGCCGGGGTGGCCACCAATTTGAATAGTCGAGCCACAGTGGGAGCACGCTGTAGCTTGGTGTTACACGCAAAACCTGCAAGGGTGGGTGGGTGGGGTGGTTGAGAAGCCACCTAGAAACCATGGGCTGTTTTATGGTTGCAGGTGGTTTGCTAATCATCCCAACAGCTCACTCTCACCAAGTGCACGTAACAACGAACTACGGCACACCCCCACCATGACTTGAATATTCAAAATGGTGGCTGCTGCCACAACGAAAACCCCCGTATGGAATATTCACCCCCGGTGGCTGCTGCTTCTGTGTGAACTGGGTCATTAAGTCACTTTGTTACTTTAGGAACACAACTCGTATTATGTAACACTTGGTTATGCTATTTGGCAAATTAAATTTAAAAGTATAATTTATTCAGGTAATTACAACTTTACTAATTGAATTTACTTTTAAAAGTTTAATTTTAATGATAACTTTATGAGCAAGCGAAGTTATACATAAAAGGTTCATATTTTACGTGTTACCAGAGGGAACTTCAGCAAGTAGTTCCTGAAACATCTGAATCATCCTAGAAGCTGGAAGCAGGAAGAGATGCAGGCAGAGGAAGACTTGGTATACAGCATCTCTTCCTATTTGTGAGGAATTATTTCGGATGGAGTTTAGGAAAATCTGGTCTGAAGGAAATCAAAGAGTTTATTTAGCTGTAGAAGGCTCTCTTACCTATTAGGAATGGTAACCAAGGATATTTAATTTGAGACCCTTAAAGCAATCTCAACCTATTATCTGAAGAATGGCATTTTATTCCCTTTTGTAAATAATTCCCCTTAATAAATATCTTAATTTTTATTCATTTTGCATTTGTCTCTATTGGTGGCATCAATCCCATGTGTATGCCAAGAAATTAGGCTACTGAATTTCTTTTAGATGGTGAGTATTGGTGCTATTAGGCAACCATTTTACTGCTAAGTCTGCATTCTGTAACAGTGAGTGTAATTGGCAACTGTTAAAAAAGAATGGCAGTGAGTTCCATAGACAAAAGTTCTTTTAAGAAACACAGGTGGGATAACCCACATATTGTTCTGTCACACATGGAGGGATTGGCAAGATAACTTACAATGTTTCTCTCACATGTGTCTTTTAGAATTACATTTGTTGATTGCTACAGCATCGAAGCACAACAAGTTCTGACACTTATGAGCTCCATCAGACGAGCGTTTTATTGCATGCTCGTTACTGGGCACTCACAGATTTTCGTGAGTCCCTCTCATGACATCGTCTGCCTCCTGCACACCTCCCGCCCCTTCTAGCCTTCTTTGCACCACAAAAAACATCCCAGTAAGTCTGACTTATTTTTAAAGAAGGAAGTTGCTGTTATCTCCTGCTGTGTGCAGGAGAAGCAGCACGATCAAACTGGCCCACTGAATAAACCACATGCACGTTGTTTACTTCCTCTTTCAAAAGAGGAAGTAATGAGGAACAAATGTGCCAGCGGAGAAGTGACAGTAAGCAAATGTGATTTTCCTCTGTGTGATGACGCTCTATAGAAGAAAACACAAATAGTCAAGATTCCACATTTTGTTCACACAATGATACAGTGACTCTAGTCACATGTTGGGAAACCAAGCATAATGTGGAGCCTGCCTAAATATCTATCAGTAAAAGATACAGTTGACAAATAATTTTATTAAGGAATGGTAGAAGTAACTATCCTGGGAATTTTACAGAGAAAATTTAAAAAGCAAAAGTATTTTCTCCCACGGCTTCAAACATTTCCAGAAATTTTACATCTCTAGTCTTACATAAAATTCTTCTGGTTATGGAGTTTTTAGAAATCATTGTGGAGGAGCAAAGGCTGGGTACCAATACATGAACCCCTTGTCGAAAACATTTTCCACCTTGGTAAAAGAAAATATTTCATAATCCAAAATAGTTCAATTTTCTAATTTCTTTCTTCACCCACCCACCCCCTACACACACACACACACACAAGATGCTTGGGGAAAAAACACCCAGAACTACTCTTTCTCCACCAAATTTTTCCAGGCCCAAGACTTCAAATTTTTAGGAGGGATATATGGAATCTGGCATATTGTATACCGTTCCTAAGATAAACCTGAGTCCAGACCATTCAGGGCTTTAACAGTCCAAAGCAATAATGCATGGACGCAAGCAGCCAGCCACTGTAGTTGATACAGGATCAGAGCTATATGGCCTCGATGACTCAGGCCGGTTAAGAGGTGGACTGTTGTAAGTGCACCTGCCACAGCTTTCAAGCCATCTTCTTAGGCTGTCTTGTATACCTAGTAAATTTTGTGTATTTTATTATATTTTAAAGCAATAGTAACTTGCCTCGAGAGTGTTGGTCAGGAGATAGGGTACAGATATTCAAAACGTACAAATGAAGCCAAAAAGGCAGATTACAAAAGCATAAATGACCCAAAACAAATCCTGAGAGGAAGGAGTAGAGCTCTTCACCATACTGCCATCTATTAAGAAGCAAGCCAGAGTTAAAGATCACTACCAGGTTGAGAACTCAGTCCAGAAGAGGCAAATCCAGATCTCTGCATCACTAGGTTGGCCTAATATCAATACTCTTCTCTGCTGACTGAATTACAGTGTTTGGTCCCTAAATACCATAAATTAATGAGGAATTGGAATAGAAAAATGTTTATATTTTAAGCTAAACACCACCAATACATCATGACTGGGTTCAAATGACACAATAACCCCCAAGGTGTGAAATAAATGACTGTGGATTATTTAACCCATTGTGGGTTGTCATGTTTTATATCAGGGAATTTTTTTAACCCACAATGGGTTATTTCAAGGAAATAACTCACTCTGACAACCCATGGTCTGCAGTAAAGGTTATTTAACCCATTGTGGGTTATTTTCTCATCTGTCTGGCACCATGAATTAATTTGCTCATCTATAGACACGCAGCAAGATGGGATCGTATAGCTGGCACTGCTCTAGACACCCATGAAGGTTTGCAGGATCGGAACCACACTTCATAGACAGCCTCCCCTAGTGGGGAGGCACCCGATCCACCTTCAAAGTCCTGCACAATTTCACCCAGGGGAGGAAAAATCCCAGGTGTACCAAATAGGGAGTGGCACAAATGAACCTTTGGAAAATAAGCAAAAGTAAAGAAAACAGCCAAAAATGCACCTTTCCCCATAGCCTAAAGTGCACAATTGCACAGGTATGAATTTATGCAATAGCCATCATGGGGTATTGTGATGTCTGAACCATGTTTTATTTGCTGCAGATGAAAAAAGGTACGCACTGTAGTTGTAAGAAGATTTGCTTCATGACCTATATAAACAAGATGCCCTTACCATGTGGATAGGCTATAGATGTGGCACAGGTTTTGGAAGTGGCTGCAGCCATCATCATGCCAACAAAGTCAGATGCTTCTTTGACAGATTCATCTTCCTCATCCATAGCAGATGCAGATTTATATTCCAATAGTCTTCGCTTAATACTCTCATAAATAACAAAGTGAATAACAGTCTCCGATATGCCTGCGTAGGATGCAGACATTCCTCGGTAAAAACCTTTAATTCCATCTGACTGATAGACTTTGCGTACACATTCAAAAGCACTCATCCGCTTTTCCCCACGATTCCTAAACAAAAGGGGAAAAACATTCAACACCCTGAACAAGTTTATAACATTTCGCCAGATGCAAACACAATAATACCCCATTAGTCAAAGTTTCCAAGAGCTCAAACTTAGAAATAGGTTTCAGGAGCCTACTTGCAAGCTACTGATATACACAGACATCACATGGACTTTCATATGAATACCACCCACAGAAACGTTTAAATTAGCCCGACTCTACTGAAAGTGGTAGCTAATTTTTTGCATTTATAAGCCCCAATAGCTCCCAAGGTGCAGGATTGCTGTTTTTAATTCAACTTAGTTGAATTATGCTCAGCCCGCCTTTCCCAAACTGCAGGTGAACAACATAAAAATTCCTATAAAGTCAGCAGCTATTCTAGTCCAATTTCTTATTGGAGAATTCTGTTTCTCTCTAGAACAAGATGGAATGGATGAAAGAAAATGACAGAACACATGAAGTTTTCTTTACTGGTCTGTATGATCAAAATAAACCACATTGGCTTGTTTTCATAATCTATAATTACTGTCCTGGTGTAACCTGTTGTGTTGACTGAACTTGTGTGGCCTGGCTTGTTTGAGGGGCTGGCGGAGATTGCCAACAACCCTACAACATCCCAGGTCCTACTTTAGTAGTACTATTTAAACCTCTCTCTGATTATGAAATCAGAGACACTTCAAAAGGAAGGCACAGAAGTCTCATTAACCATACATATTGCACAAAACTGTTTTAATTTAAAATCCCTCCATGAAACTCAATACAGTCATTTGTTTGCATTAACAAATCATAAAATCTGTTCAAAATCTGTTACTCTTGAGATCAATGAGTGTGCAAACTTGAGAAGTGCTGAGAAGAAGCAGGAATGCATTCTGTATAAGATCAGTCCATGGCAATTCTATTTTTAGCCAGAAATTAAAAAATAAACACACTCCTATAAATGCCAGTTCATTTACATTTCCTAATTAAGGTGGTTGTTGTTTTACCTTGCATCAAGTTGTAATCGTGTCTTTATAAGCCAAATTGGATTGGTTGCTGTAATTGCAGTAAAACCTAAATAAATGTTTTAAAAGACAGATTAGTTTTGCTAACATCATGACAAACAGTTTGTTATAAGCTAAAATATGCACTATACAAAAAGATACAAGTTGACGTGAACTGACTTGAACTATGCTACTTATTAAAACCAGAAGTAGACCTTTACTGATATTATTACTTTTACAAGTCCATAAAGCCAATGATGTTTTGCATGATTATTTTTAAAAAACAAAATCCCTATTCTTAGTTGTTAGTTATAAGTATGTGTAACACTCAATTTGTATCAACCTGTTTTGTATTTTTATGAATTGTTGTAAGCCACCCAGAGAGCTTCAGCCATGGGTCGGTACAGAAATGAAATAAATAGTACTAATTATCTATTTATACAAATTCCATTTTGACACCTTTCCAACTGCAAGACTGAGACTAGGCCAACTGAATTTAAATGCATTCCAAATAAGAGCAATTGCAAATGAAGCTAAAGTATGTCAGAAGAGCGTAAAACATTTTCTGTGAATTTAATTTATGTATCGGAAATACAAAAGCAGAGCATAAAAGAACATTAACTGAATAACTATTTAATGTTCTACTGTTAAGACACATGTTACTGTACATAAACACTTCCATATTGAATTATACAGTATAATTAAGTAGGATGCTCTTTTAATTATGCCAGTGATTTCTACTTAACATTCAAAAGCAAAGATTGTCGGGCCCCAGTAATGGTTGTACAAATGTAGAAAAATCAGTTGTTAAATTAATACTACTGCATATATACTACGGACTACTAAGCGGTCAGATAGCAACTATTCAAAGTCTCAATAGGGTTAAGAGCCAATAATGCAATTGCTCTACCACTTGTGGATAAGCTAACAATCTTTCTTCCCCACTGCACAACCGCAAAGAATAGAAGAGCAGTATGGGAGGACAGCTTTCAATAGCTGTTTAGTTGTAAGGCTGATGTATAGTACAATATTTATCAGATGATTCATCTCCAAACGAGAGCTATGGAATTTTGTAGGCCCAGACACCAAGTTTATTACTATTTATCCTATTGAAATGATGTGAAAATCACCCCTCTTTCACTATACAAATACTGCTCTCTTCCTGAAGAATACGGAAACAGGGATTTTAAGGTGAGCATTCAAGAACTTGTTTAGTGCATCTCTCATGCACATTCCAGCTACACAAAACAAAAGAATGGAGAAGCTTGCTTGTGAGCAACACAGAAACAGTTTGCATATTAGTGTCCTCTGAACCATCACTACTGGCATTCCTGTGGAAAAGCGTATACTTAAATTACTCACAGCACAACCCTATACATATCTGCTCAGAAATAAGTCTCATTGACTTCAATGGAGATTACTCCCAGGTAAGTGTGTATAGGATTGCAGCCTGAAAAACTAAAAAAAAGCAGAAGCGCCAAAGGATCTTAACTGTTTTAAGATTTAATTAATGTTAACACTTTAAACTTAAGGTTTTATTTCATGGTTTTAATTAAGAAGCCTCTAATTATTTGCAATATTAAAACTGCTGCACCAAAGTGTTTCAAGTTAATGATCCTATCTGTACTCTACGATCAACATCTAAGGATCTCCTCCAAGGGAGATTCAGAGGATGGCAGCAAGGGCCTTCTCAGTTGTGATCCCCCAACTGTGGAACGTTTTTCCCAGTAAGGTCTGCCTGGCACAAATACTGCCATCTTTTCAGCACCAGGTTAAGACTTTCCTCTACTCCTGGGCATTTGACAGCATGAGATGGGGCTTTTAGAATGTTGTTGTTGTTGTGTTTTAAATCAGGTCCTAGTAGTTGCTTTGTGAATTGTTTTTAACTTGTTTTACATTTTTGAAAGTTAAAGGTTTTTTGTTATATTTTATCATGCTGTGAATAGCCCAGAAAGCTTTTTGGCAACTGGGAATTCTAGCAATGTAAGAAAAAGAAAAAACAGCAAGATGACTTTTCACCTGGACAGACTGCAGGACACAAAAGTAGCTGCATCCCAGTAGACCTAGACTGATCACTAACGAAGTGATTTTATGAAGAATTAACCTAATGGCTCTCCTGCTAGTGAAGTTTTCAAGCTGTTGCGGTGGAATCCTATACAAGTCTATTCAGAAGCAAGCCCCACTGTATTTAACAGGACTCACTCCCAGATAAGTGTGTATAGGATTGCAACCTTAATGTATTTTTTAATTTGCAAGCCTTAATTGGTGATCTGAGGCTGAAACTCTATACACGTATACTTTCAGATAAGTCCTAGTACACATGTAATAAGCCTGGCTTCCTGTTTATGAACAGCATGCTCATGCATGCTGCCCGAGTGCTCCCGCTGCAAGCAACAGCAGCTAAGCAAACCATGGACCTTTTGTTTGTGGTTTGCTTGCTGTTACATGCGAACTAAGGATTCTGTCTTGTCTCTCCCTCATCAAGCCAGTCATAAGCCAACAACAAACCATAGGAGGCCGACAGACCAGAGTTACCGGTTTATATGCAAGGAGAAACAAACCAGAGGGAAGGTCATGGTTTACTTAGCCACTCCTGCTACAACTGGACAGCATGCAAGAACATACTGCTCACAAACAATAAACTAGACTTCCTCTACAATCCTGGCTTATCATTACGTGTGAACATAGCTACTGAGATTCACTACTGAGTAGGCATGGATGGGGTTGAAGTGCAAGTCTATGTCAGACAACTATTTATTTAAACATTTGACTGAAGTACTTATGATGTTTTTTGCAGCGAAACAGTAACTAAAATAAAACAGCTAAGATCCCAGGTATATATCTGAGTTGATTTTGTTTGCAAGGTATAATGCAATTGATGAATTAATGTAATGCCAAAGAATATTGAAAAAGAAAATGACTGTGACAACAAATACAGGTAACTGCAGTATTAAGTGCAGTTTTGAAATATTTTTTCCTACATAAACAAACATAGAAACCCTACGTATTGTCAACAAAAGATCTAATTTCATCAACATGGCTAAATACACAGCAGTGATCACTAAAAGGCTTTCCGTATTTCCCCAAACTGCACTGGAAGGAATAGCTCAGTGACGTTTTAGAACAATGTATACAATTGGAATTCAGATATAAAGATTCCCCTTACGTTGTTTGTTTAAGAGTGGTTACAAACCCAAGGTGTGGTTCTTACGCTAGAGGCTGCAAGAGACGCTCAGTTCAGTACTCACGAGGTTTAAGTTAGTCCATATTTCTGCAGGAAGTGACCTGCGGATGGGGAGCATGAGATGACACGATCTCACTCTTTCACGGGAGAAATGTACAGTAAATGCCTAAAATAGACACAGGCTTTTCTGTATCATAACAACAAGCAGTGACCTCATCAGACACATGTGACAAAACTGAATCCCAATGGAAGGATTTCTGAATTAGTAAAAGGTGAGATCTAAGTTTTAAAAGTTTAGAACAATAAAAAAGGGAAAAAATAGTACAGGCCACAGGTATTTAAAAAAGGGCTTTGCAAAATGCATTGAGTACTGAAATTTCTGCCATCTGCAGCAGTTTAACCATTTTACAACATGTAAAATACTTACCTATACTTGTTAAAGAAGCCCAAAGTGTTGGGCTGGTATGTTTCTTTAAAATAAAAAAGTAAAAATGCTAACCTTGTCACACTGGGCAGAAAACCAAAACGTAATATCATGTTGAATCAAATTTAATTTAAAACTTGAGTTTCTCCCTGAATTGAATATCCTGTGTCTGTGGTGCATCTAGCTACAATCAAGTTATGTTGGAGAATTTTTAGAAGCATAAAGCAAGGAAAAGAGGAAGACAGACAAAATAAGAACCAATCATACAATTCAACTATGCCATTATCTCCCCATCCCCTTTGTTCAAAATGGGTTGGTGAGGAATATAACGGAATGCATAACTAAGCATAACTTGACCGAATTTCTATACAACTGTTAACTCTATCAAGGAATATGTTGGTGCTCTACAAAATATGCATCAAGCCAATTACTAGATGGAAAGGCCACAGGGCTACACAGAGCATTCATGGTAAAGAATAATCTTTTTATTCTTCACATTGCAGTTGATCTAAGATGTCCCCTCAACATACAACAGTTTCTAACTGGATATGGTGTCCAACACCATATAGGAAAGTGTGATTGCTCTTTAACCTAAGCCAGTGTTATTTTTATAGATGTGAAGCTCTGAAGGCTACAAAGCCCTGCTCCATCACAACAGCCGTCTCAAAGCAGTAGGTAGATCTACACTCAGGTTGCATATTCCACTAAACTGAATAGGGCAATTCTGTATGCACACTGGAGTGCATATAGAACTTGATGGAATCAGTTATTGACCAGGTTTAGACAATCAGCAGGGAAAACAACACAGTGTCAGGTTCCCCCACCCCCCACTGTTCACAGGACCAGGATTATCCTAATTCCCCATGCTGTATAGCAGGTTGCAATGTTGTCTGAACCCAGTGCACTCATAGTGAATTTTTACCCACTCTACATCCCATGGCTTGCAGTAGTGGTTGTAGGGTGGGTGAAAAGACACTATGCCCACGCTGAGCACCATGCTTGATGACACAGTAACCCATGACGCAGTGCAGGTAATTAGGGTAATCCTGGCTGAGCAACTGGCGGGGGGAAAGTAACAATGCTGTGTTGTTTCCCTCGCTGATCATCTGGACAACCCTATTGTGTAAAGGAAGTATGTGAACCTTTTTTTTAAGGAGAGTTCAGTTGATACCTGTCAGTCAAGTATATTTTGCAGAGAATTAGGCCCAAAGCCTTTCTTAATAGTTACTGTTGAGGACTTTAGGCTTCAGTTGATTTTTTCTAATTACTTGTGAAGCTTAGAATAAGGTATCTTATTGACTCAGAACTTTGGATCTTGCCCTGAAACCGGTATCCAGGTCAAGAGCCAGTCTCTGAGTCCCATGCACAGATGGCAGGACACAAAGCCCCCATGTGCACAAAAGTATTTTAGTGGTTGGATATGCAGTGCTCCTGGCACCTACATCCAGCATGTGTAAGTCTCCTCCTGGCAGCATCACAGTAGTGCTGGTCAAAGTTAAGACTAAATTAGAGATGGAACTGGCATAACTCATATGGAAAGTGTGTTGCAGTTCTTTCTAGGAGTGACTAGGCCACATACTAGGATCATAGGAGGAGCTGAAATAACTGTATTAGAATTGAATGGCAACTGGTCTATTGAAACCTCTCCCAAATCCCAGAGGGTAGGGACAGTCAATGACATCCAGAAAGGGCTGTGAAAATTGTCTGGCAATATATATATTTCAAGTATCGGGCCATATTCCCTTTTCAAGGCTACAAAGATGGACCAAGTATAGTATGCATATGCAAGCAAGGCTGTGTTTTTTAAAACTATTTAAAGTTCTTTTAATAGTACATAAAAACTGAGCACAGCAATCTTCACACACCCCTACAATTACTGGAGTAACTAACACAACAGGCTGACATGAAATTTTAAGTTAGAATTCATAAAACATAAAAGAGTTTAAGAAACTAAATGTTTTGAGAAGCTAACTCAGAAATATTTTCATAGTTTTCTTCCTAAGAGTTCACTGTATTTTTAATTGTTCAAGTTGCTTTGGGTTGTAAGCCAAAACAGTCCCAGAATTGTTAATAGCTTAATTTAGTGCATTCAATGAAAGTCTTAAGAAGCAATTACAAAAATGACAAGGTTAGCATTTTTCTCACAAGCTATGTTAACGGCCTCTTATATTAGTCATATGGCTGCACAGCCAGATCAGTATTTTATGCATATTTAAGCAGTTTTAAAAATGAGTCTATGGGATTTCTAGCATCCTAAAGCTATGCTAGTTCAAGGAAAAAATAGCTACCTTCAGAGCCAATCTGCATGGGACATTCTTTTTCACCAACCATGTGGTTTAGGTGCATAACTGCAAAGCTGAACGTTAATGCCCGCCAGTAATGCACGAGCACCTGAGCAGGATAATTTCAAGTAAGAATAAAGCCATAGAAGTGCAAAAGAGGTAGGTTCCCATTTTAAAAGTAGAATAAAATATGTACATGTCTCATGTGACAACCAGGAAAATCAAAGTGGCTAAATAGCCTCAAAATTTAAGTGTTGTTTTTTTAAAAAAAACAACCCATGGGGTTTAAATAACAAGAATACAAATCACAATATAGGAAGAATTGCTGGACAGGCAAACCAAGCCTGGCATGTAGTTATGAAGTTTGCTAAGAAAGCAAGTGTGTGTTTTTTACTTTTTATTTAATTGGCCCAAGATGCAGGACTACACAAAGATGATCTATTATGAAAAAACAAGTAAGCAACCTTTAAACTAATTCTGAAAATCCATTATTGTGCAATATGAACTGCATCAGCTATAAAAAAATAATCTTAAATTTGAAAAGGTTACTAATCCATTTTCATATCTTCTGCTCTGCTCTTTGTCAAGAGAAATAATATTTCTTTAAGCTTCTGAGGGGAAAAAAACACAGGTAACAGAATAGCCTTTTACATCAACAACTCTCTGAAACAATCGATTGATCGAGGTGCAGTTTTAAAATGATTCCCATCACATGGCCACATCCCCCCCCCCATGAATTTCTTTAGTGGAGCCACTTTAAATTAAAATTAGAGCCATAATTCTAAGCGTGACAGACAATTATAAGCTGCAGGACAGAGTTGCTTCTTGGTTCATTTGTCAAATTTATTTATTTTTAATTACAAAAATAAAACAGAACTTTTGTGTTATATTGCCCATTTGTAGGGGGAAAAGGCTGGTTGAGTTATTTGGTCATTTTCGCTTTCTTTTTTTCAGAATGGTTTTGATACTGATTTTGGCTAGCCTTAAAGTGTCTAAATGGGGGCATATAATGTTTAGCCAAGATTTACAGTGGAAATTATAACGCCACCAGGAAGCATCAGTGTATCAAGCACTCTCCTGCCCCTGCTTAACCAACTTCTTTTTGGTTGATAAACAGAGATTACAAAAAAGAGCTCTGTTTAAACCAGCAAGAGAATCTGCTAAAATAATAACAAACCACAGGTCTGTTACATATCTACTTAGAAGCAAGTCTTATTGACTGGATTCAGACAACACAACAACCCATACTCAAGGATTGAGGGTCAATTGTCATTAGACTGTGGGTTGTTATCATGTTGTTTAAAATCAGCCGCAATAACAAATCGGGGTTTGTTAACCACGAACATCCCATGAAGAAATGGATTGTGAACTGTGAGTTTTTCGTGGCTAACAAAAAACAATGTTTTGTTGTCATGGCTGGGTTCAGATTACACTATAATGCACATTTCAACAAAAACTTCAATGAAAACCCATACTCAACCCTGAAGTTTAGGTTATCTTGTTGTCTTAACCTAGCAACTGAGTTCAACAGGGCATTCTGTTGAATGTACTCCATGTAAATGAGTACAGGATTGCAGCCATAGACTGTAAACCAAGGCTGGGGGATGTGTGTCCCTCCAGTTGTTGCTGGACTCCAACTCCCATAAGCCCCAGCCACCATGGCCCACTGTCAAGAATGATGGGAGTTGTAGTTCAACATGGTAGAGGGCCATAGGTTCATTACCCCAAGCCAACAAACTTGGATCAGCTAATACCACAGCAAATTTTAAATCCTTCCAGCATGAAATGTATGGACAGAAGATGACTACCAAAACCTGCTGGCGTATTTCAGAGAAGCCAAAGCAGGTGACTTAACACAGGAGTTTGCAAATTAAGATAAGGGGGCAAGGGGAAAAATCAGTGTCTACTTCACCATTTCACATAAAGTCTGCTTAGCAAACTAGAAATTAAGACTACATGGCTTATCCTGAATTAAGGGCAAAACAGATAAAAGCAAGAATGTTCATACACTCTGCTCTCTCACACAGACCTCCATAAACACTTGTTCTGTGCATTCATGCTCAGACAGAAGACTTTCATACATAGCATATCAGTCCAAGGGATTGTCTGCTCAGCCATCTCGTCATTGTACTCTGAATCAGCCATTTCCCTTATTTCTGCAGTTTTCCATTAACCATTTACAGGCTGTTCAGGTAATTAGAACAGAAAGTTACAGAGCCTTACCTGCCACTCCAGCTGAGGTCATGTGTACTTGGGTAGAATCTGGCTCAAAAATATTATTCAGCATTTCCTTGCAATTGGAGTAAGCAGCAAAATATATTGCCCTAAAAACAAACAGTTAAATACAATTAACTAGGACATAGCTCCCTTTTGATTTACATAGCTGCCTATAATAGTCATACTTCAGTGTAGAACAACACTCTAAGAAGATAGTGCCTAATAATGAACTAAGCATGTTTAGTTTTAAATCTTTAAAGCAGATGAACTCTACTAAGTAAAAAAATCTTAATATCAATAATTTTGCCACAAGGGGGCAGGAGAGAATTTACTACAACATTTTTATATTGAAATGATATTATCATAGTAACCACTTCTTTCTATCCTATTTAACTTAAAACAGTCCTTCAAAAATTTTAATGAATAGTAATTAACAACAAACCAAGAGTTAATTTTGCAATGGTGTAGAATTTAATTAGATATATATTAGCTTTTGATTGGTAGTTAAGTTTGTATGTTTTAACAAAACAACCACCACACAATCAGCAGAGGTTATGATATGAACAGCATCTAAGTCTTCATGAAACAGAACATTAAGTTAATGTCATTAGCTCTACACAAACATGTGGCCTTTCACAAGGATGTGATAAAGTGGTTGTTTTACGTGATGTAATTAGCAAAATGGAATTCAAAATCACTGCTGTATGCTACACATGTTATGAAACAAGCTTCCTTACAGCTTATTCAAACAGAGAGATGCTGTTAAAGCTACTTAGCAAATGTTGAAATGAAACACAAAAGTATTTGTCCATGTTTGATGACTGGAAAAAAGCATGATATATTTATTCATAGGCCTGAGAACACATAAGCAAACGGACAAGTCTAGCATGAAAATTGGGGGAAAGTCCACAGTCACATTGTACTGGCAGAAGGAGAAAGGGAGAGAAACAGGATAAATTACTTATTTCAGGCTAACAGATGAGACCCAAAACTAACATCATGACTCATCCCCACCTTTTTCTGGTTTGTTGAGCTATCCAAGTTTTGTTTTATTCAACCTATTCCTTAGAATCTCATGCCATTCCATCTTACTTATGTAACATACCTTACTTCTGTCTGTTTTCTTTACAATGCAATGTAAACCTGATTCTATAGGCTAATCTCTTATACAGAAATTTAATTTGAAGGAATCTGTCTTACTCTGGAGAAGGAAGTGAGGAAGAACAGAGAATAGTTTGTTTTCAAATCCCTTCCAACTCTACTTGAATTACATAGTATTAGTATCTGACACCTTTCCGACCATAAGATGTCCTTTAATCCAAATATCAGAAAAATATTGTGCTTAGTGTACTGTGCAAATATTATTTTGAAATGGAAAAGGGCTAGGGAAAAGAAAAAAAATAGTATTGTTCCAGTTGAAGGCTCTAAAGGATTGCAATATTAGCCCTCTGTTACTAACAGTGCATTTATTTATCACTAAATGAATAAATCTAAATTTTGTTTTACAGAACACAAAGAATAGTCATTTGCTGCTTACCAAACATATACAAGATAGCACAAAAAGCAAGTAACATGTTGCAGAATTATGAGAACTTTGAATGAAGTAATGTTTTTACAATGTTTTAATCATGTATGCTATGTTTTTAATCAGTTTTTAATGTGTTTTTATTGCTGTTGTTCCCCACCTCAATCTGGGTGGAGAGGCGGGTAAGAAATAAATTATTAATTATTATTATTATATCCATAACGGCAAAGAGATAGTACTGAAATAGCATGGTGTTACACACAATGCTGAAAAATAACTAGAAGGAAAATAGTATGTCTGAATCAACCCTTAGAGTCTAAAAGGGTTCCCAAAGGACAAGTGGGTAAGTTAGAAGTTGGATCTGCCAGGATGAATCTTGTCTCTTATTTTGTACAAAAGGTGGCTGGTGTTAATTCAAGAGCATAACAGATTATAGCATGCCCTGGTGTGCATCCAGAACTGGGCACGCAGCCAAGTGACTCATCCACAAAACAGCTGTTTCTTGGCATGTTTCCACTTTTGCCATCTCATGCTTCTTTTTCATAGTTCATAACACACATTAATTGTCCTCTAAAGAAATAAAGAAATAAATCTGTTGTCTACACCAAAGTCCACCCTTCAATTCTGCTCTAGACTTATTATTAATAGTCTGTGAACTATTATTAATAGTATGATACATCTATAGGGCTGGTTATTGCCCTTTGTTAAATGACACCAATTTCAGGCCAGTTTTCCTGGATGTATTTCTGGACAGTTTCAATTCTAAAACTGAAAAGAATCCATGAATATAGTACCTGTCCCATCACCGGCAGATCTACTACTTTCCATGGCATGGCCTTCCTACTGTAATGCTCTTTTGCCTGATAATATGGCACAACAGACTCACAATAGGCCCGTTTCAGAATGAACCAAATTAATATAACTACTGAATAAAAAGTATACTGAGAGAGGGTGGGGTTCTCCTCAGGTTTAAGTGGTATGTATACTGTTACACAATTCCTGCAAAAAGGCAACTCTTTATGTTCAGTTACAACTATGTTTGACTGGTGCTCATAAAGACAAAGAAGTTACTTGGGTAAAAAAACAACCATGTCCAGTGATTTCAAAGAAGAAAAAGTATGAAGTACTTCAATTATTAGATAAAACAATTCCTTTGCATAACTCTGCACATGCCCTAAACCTAATAAACTAAGGAGATTTTTTCCCCATTTTACCTGGATGGAGCCACGCCTACTAAGTTAGGACCTAGTCCCCGGAAGAGTGAACGAGGGCCTTCCTTTTGTAAGATCATCCTGTAAAAGATGCATATACATAGTAAGACATATTTCAGTAATGAAGTTTAGGTCTACAATCAAACAATGGCCAGAAAGGATCCAGTAAGCCATCAAGTTCAATCCATCAATGCTCACTGACTCGATATGCATGTAATTAATTAAGCCTTGATTTGCCACAGTGTGGGCCAGGTGTAAGCCATTACCACTTTGAATAATCAACCTCCAATCCTGGACACCATGGGTTATTCATGGGTTAAACAACCCACAGTTAATCTATGGTTAGTTCTAAGGTTAACCGTGGATTGTTTAACTCATGAATAACCCACAGTGCCCAGAAAGCAGCAGCAACATGCACTGGACCCATGCCGGGGCAAACTGTAATTAATTAACCCACAATTTACAACCATTAAATGCAAATTGGGTCAATGAGCATTCTATGCATTGAACTTGATGGCTTGCTGTATCCTTTCCAGTGTCTTTTAAAGTCCACAAAAAAATTCAGTGATAAGTGACTTGGTTGTTTCTTGTCAAGTTAACTATCAAAAGTTAAAATTATGTTAGTGTTCTGTCTGTTCAACGAAACTAATTTTATCCTAGTTTTACACTGACGTGGTTTGCATTACAGAATGCTAAGGAAAATTAGTTGTGAACAGGAAGAATCAGGCAAAGCATGATTAAAAGAGGGAGCAGCAATCTTTCCCCCTTTACTTTGATAGAAGAGCCTTCACTGACATGTCTATTTTTTGCTTTTGATACTCTTCACATGTGAACTCAAGAGTCACTGAGGTATTTATACTACACATAACCAACCATTAGCAGTATTGCTGCCGAGCAGGGGGTTGGAGGCCCCGTGTGCCTTTTGCAATGGTAGAATTTACATGCTTTAAATTACTCTACTAAAATTACAGCATGTAATGTAAACCTGTAGATGCCACATCAGAAAGTGTTTTTAAATGAGAACCATATTTCATGGACAGGAAGTCAGTACAGAATCTGTTTAGGGCTAAATTAGCAGAGTCAAGGAATATATTGGTGGTGCAGAAATTGGCATATAACAATGAGAAGGTGTTTTGTGGAACCGCTGAAATGCTATACTCCTAGGACGACCACCTTCGGAGCCAGCTTAGGTACCTTTAGGTTCCAAAACAAACTTGTTATCTTATCAACATGTTACAATACACACACCACTATTCTTATCAATTCGATAAAAGTACCCAATAATGTCAGAATTTCTTTGAAGTTTCCCTTGTTCAAATAGAAATACAGGTGAATGACATGAAGGTTGAGCAATCTGCAAACAGTATCGTAAGAGGCTCGCTCTTGGAAATGTTTAAACTGAGTGCATATATTCAATCCAAGACACCAGTTTAAAACCTCAGTATTTATTCTTGGACAACAATAAAACTCTTGTCAAGTTTTAAAATGTGGTGTCTTAAAACATTTGCTCATAAAGTGCTCCACCTGACTCTTACGGAGTATAATGAAAATTCAGAGCCCTTAAGTATGTTGCACAGTTGCATTCCTGAATGATAATGCATCTCAAATTCATTCTCTGGAGGGTTAAAGATTTTGCAATCTTAATACTTCACTGTACAATACCAACAACAGTAGGGCACATCATACATAATATATACTTTAGTTAATTCCATTTGCTATGTTCAAAGCTATTTCCTAACCATACAAAAAGGTTTTCATTCAGCTTACAGTTACCAAATATAGGATCATCATAAGTTCCCTGTGGAGTGTGGGAGTTGATTTTACGAAAAGGAAGAACACATGGAACACAGAAGCCTCACAGTACTTCAGCTGCTTTTTTCAAACAGTTTCTCTGTCCCATGAGTACAAAGAATTGTCAAAGCAAGAGCAAGTGTGAAATGCTCAGGAATAAACTGGGAAGTAGTAAAAGCATGTATGATTCTGAATCGTTTAGATAATAGCAAAAGCCACCACATGCCCTCCAGAAGCAGAAGAACCACCAGAACACAGGAGAAGAGACTAAACACCATCACCTTTGTCTCTGTTATGAGAACGGCACCAGCATGAGAAAGTGCAATATGGCAAGTTCTGCCTCGGGGAAATTGAAGATATCTGGTTTCTAGAGTGGCTGGGTATATATCTGCAGCCACCACAGGCCCTCCAGAAACAGCAGAAACATCCAGAGCACAGGAGAAGAGACTAAACACCACCACCCTTGTCTCTTCTGGAGCCTTGAGAACAGCACCAGCGTGAGAGAGTGGAGCATGGGAGAGATCAGCTGCTGCAGGCTGAAAGAAATTGGGTTACTGTTTTCTAAATTTTGTATTCCTGGGGCAGCTGTTTGCAGTTTGTAGCATTTATTAAAGCCTTAAAGTATAGGAAAGTTTAGCTTATTGGCTCTGGTATGCACATTACTGGTAAAATAATAGATACTGTGTTGTAACGTTTCATTTTACCTATTTGTGATTAATGTGAAATGTTATGTTAGTATTAGTGAAATAAGTTGTTTATTATTGTAATGATGAACGATTGTAATAGATGTATTGGCATGATTTCTTATTTTGGATTGCTGTTTGGCTGGGCACCTTTTGTGGAAAACCAGCATAAAAATTAAGTGATAATGATGAAAAGCAAACAAAACTAGAGCTGGGGAAGATCATCCCCAGTCACATGCACTTTTGAAGCATTTGGAGATCCTTAGAAACACAGCACAACTGCGCAGACCGTTTATTGCCCCATTGCCAACTAGTAGGACGGCTTGCTGGCAGTCTGTCATGCTTACTACATGAACGATGTTGCCTGCAATTGCATACATTTGCAGACCTCTGAATTCAATGCAGTGTAAGGTAGATCGACATTACTCCTATGAGGGTCACATGTCAGCTTAAAGTGGAGAGCAGAGGTGGGCATGCACACTAGCCCCACTCCTAATGTCCCCATCTGCTATGTCCCTGACCTTCCTCAGTTGAGGGGAAGGTCTGAAGGCTTCTTCTCATGTTCATATTAATCTGAGTAGAAGCCTCTATGTGGTCAAGAATCACGGTAAAGCAGAATTCCCCACATGGAAGCCAGATCAGACATCTCTAAGAATGGACACAGTTGCTGCACTAGCCTGCACAAATGCACTCCTGCCCATTGCCAAAAACCTGGACATCTAGGTTCAAGGCCAAGTCCAAGAGCCTGAGTCTTCAGAAAGATTGTAACCCCATATGGCACACTATTCCCTGACCTGCCTTTCTGGAGCACCTCTATCTTGTCTGGATTAAGCTTCAATTTGTTTGTCCTCATCCAGTCCACTGCAGACACCAGACACTGAGTTGGAACTAGAACAGCTTCCTTGGACTTGGGATGGAGAGATAGAGTTCAGAGTCATCAGCATCAAACCCCCAAACCCCAAACACTCTCTGTCAGTGGCCTCATGCATATATTAAATAACACTGGTGATAAGATGGAAACCTGCAAGACACCATAGACCAATGGCTGCAGCATCCAACAGGATTCCCCCAGCACCACCTCCTGAAAGTGCTCCTCTAAGAATGACTGGAGCAACGATATAACATGCCTCCCAGTCCCATCAGAGACACAACCCAGAAGTATACCATGGCCGATGATATCAAAAGACAGATCCAACAGGGACACACTTCATGGCCAGTTCCCAGAGAAGATTGTCCACCAAGGCAAAAAAGCACTCTGTTGCTTAAACAGGCCTGGTCAGATTAAAATGGATTTAGATAATCTGCCTCATCCAGCAATCTGTGGAGCTGAGAAACCATATGCTTCAGTACCTTGCCCAAGAATGGAATATTGGAGACCTGTCAGAAATTATCCAGTACAATTTGTGGTATTTTTATTAAAGCAAAGATCTTATCAGCACCAGATCTGATAAGGCCAGATGGACTCACACCTTACCATAAAAAGGTGTTCAACACTATGCTAAATTTAGGGACTTAAAAGATGAGGAGGCTGAGGGTAGGGCTTACATACGTACCCACCTCTCTTCCCCAATTTTTGCTATCATGTGAGCAGGTTGAACACCTGCATAGAGCAATTATCATTCCATATTTTAGATGTGTGTGTGGGTGGTGGAAATTGGTTAGCTGCGATTAAGAATAATGGATTGCTTATAGCACAGTGAATTCATGACTTTCTGAGGTCATGTATGTAGAGGGCTTCAGGAGAGGAAAACTTCCAATTATATGAGCAAAAGTCCACTCACGTAATATTGGATTTATTATTATTATTATTATTATTATTTATTTATATAGCACCATTAATGTACATGGTGCTGTACAGATTTAGCTCAATGCTTGCAGAACCTTACTTTGCAGACCAAAGGAGTAACATAAAGACAAGAAGGACAAACTAGAGCTACTGAAACACATCTTAAGAATATTAATTTTCCTTCTAGAATTTGCTCTTTCAAAGGATATAAAGTGTACCTCTGAAAGATATAGAGCAAAATGGTATTTATTTTTTTAGACAACTTAAAAGAGTCGAGGCGGTGGGGAAAATAAGTACTCACTTCAAACAATGGAGAGGCCCTGGGGAAACTCTAGTTACACGATTAACACTGGCACCATTTACAGTATTCAGATGAACTTCAGAGATGTAGAGTGTAACTGAGGAAGACTGCAACCGCGTTTTTACAACTTCTAGTGGACATGTCAGAATTGCACCAACAGTGCCCCCACATCTGCAAAGAAAAACAAGGTGTGTAAGTCATCAAGGAATTAAACATGTCTATATTGAAATAACTAAATGTAACGTAAGAATAATTCAGGAGTTATGGTAAGATTCCTGGCCAATGCTTTCCTTCCAACTGAGATCAATTGTATCAGTTCCCCAATTACCTCTCTGTAAGATCTCTGCTATCCATAAATTACATTGCACGCAATACCAAAACTAGGATGGCAATGTAGTCACATGTTGCACTACTTTTTTCTGTATATATAGACAACATTTAATGTAGATAACCTCTGGTTTTAAGTATTTGACATTAGGACTTTTACACTGTCATTCTACCTAAATTGCATCCCCCACAAATCATATTGAAAATGTTCTACTGACAGCAACTTTCATAAGTGCTCGTATTTAAATCTCTGTCCTTAGTATCTTCATCTTTTCAATATGAATAAATAGCTACAAAACACCCAATATTAATTATCAGACCTAACTGAAGTTGAAGCTCATTATGTTGTACCACATTTCTTTTAGCCTTGGGAGGTGACAAATAAGTAAAATATTCCTAAATATATCCAGTTATGAATCAAAAGGACTTCACTGAAAATACTGTGAAAACATCTTGAAACAGATGGCATATTTCTTTCTGCAATGCTTAATTTCTTGGACTAGTTGAGGCAGGTATTCTAATAAATTGCTTTAACATGTCATATATTCAAATACATGCTACTTCTGTTTGAAATTAAAAATACAAAGTAAATATGGTGGGCATCTTCAAATACAGCACCAAAAAATAAGACGTAAACATCTAACTCAAGGCACAGACTACATTATTCTTACTTTTTTCCAGAACCTCTAATTAACCTTAAGGCATTTGATGCTGAATGGCTCAGTAGAATGGCAACTACAGGCCTCCACATTTTTGCTCAATGTGAAAGTCATGGTGAGGGTTCTACCTTCCTCTGGCAAGTGACTACGTTTCCTTTCAAATCTGAAGCTACAAAGATGGGATCATCCAAGCAGTTATGCAATGATCCCTTTCTCAGCTTCAAGCTTGGGTGGAAAGTTGGGAGTTTATTTTATTTATTCATTTCATTTCTATACCACCCAATAGCCGAAACTCTCTGGGTGGTTCATAAAAATTTGACAAATGTGTGACCAAGGCACCTGGAGCTCCTGCCCCCATTTCCTACTGCTTGACCACTACTCAGTGGAGGCAATGCAATGATCTCCACCAAACAGTGATCAAAGTCAACATGGTCCTCACCATTCTTTCCTGCAGGGAAGGTAGTGATTCCACAGTACAACCACCAATGCTGGCATGCTCCCCATGACTCTTTCCTGAAAGATAGTTGACAAGAGTTGCCTTGGCTGGTAGCTGGCAAAGACACAGAAATTGTGGATTCCTAAGCCAATTACAAAACATAATGAGCTAAACATTCTTTGCTGCTGAAATGTTTTCAAACTAGAGTCTGTTTCCTCATGAAACCTAGTGGATATAAGATTTTAAAGACAGACAACTCTTTGGTTTGTCAGCAACAGCCTAGAACAACCAAGCTTTTGTCATGATTTCTACTTCTAAATAACCAACTGTAGTTAAATGGGGAATAAGGACATCAACCAGATCTCATCTAGATCAAATTTAATGGCAGCCACCATGAAGTATCCCTTTGCCAACCTGAGTATCTCTCCAGTGTTTCTACCTATACAAAATTTGCATGAAGTAAACTTTGAAGTTTTTAAATAGAAACGTGTGTTTCCAATTTCAGTAGCTTGATTTCTGCTTCCAATGAATAGTATAAAGAATGAATCGTTTCCACATTGTGCACCATTTATATAATTATTTTACTAGCACAGTGAAGTAAATGCTTTTATTAATATCAATTTGTACATCCTATCTGGTAGAACATTTTCAGAATTCAAAGAGAATTCTGTCAAGAACCTAATCTTTCTCTACCCACTTTCTTTTAAATTCACATCGAAAGAATCCCCATTTTAATACAATAAATTTCACAGAATTATAGATACACACACACACACACACGTATATAGGCTACCTGCTTAAGATGGTAAGACTTACTTTATACTGTGTATTTACCAAACTGAGAGTCCAGAAGCTATTCAAAATACCATGAGAATTTATGCTTAGAAAGTCTGACCGGACAATACTGGGTTTGATGGACAGATTGGCCTGATATAAAGGCAGCTTCCTATGCTCTATTCAGTAGCAGTACTGTACCACCAGTACAGTTGAATGTATCAGAGGTACAACTTCAGATATGGAATCAGATTGATTTGGTACAAAACCATACATATTTACTGCCTATGGCCAGCATGCAATCTGTACTTCAGGTTGTAGTTCTGGTTATTCAAACTTATTTCATGTGTAGTCCCAAAATAAAATTCAGTCCAAGCCTGCACTCAAAAACCAAAAGTGCCCTGTTAAATTTATCAACAGAACGCTTAAAGAAAACAAGAAATGTTATTTTAATACAAACTGGACGGCCTGCCAGATGCATACAATTGGACCAATGTGCTTTTTTAAAAGGAAGGTGCAGGATGTTATGTTCAAGACGCTTACTATATAGCTTGCTCATTTACCAAGCCTGTTACCAGAAATACAGTAAAAGAAACAGCTAATGTATTTATCTTTATCATTCTGAAATGTCATAGATACAAAACCAGTAACTTCAATGCGAAAACAAATATTCAATACATATCTTTACAAATGCTTTTATCATAAGTCGCATTATTTTACCATGTAGTCTTAATTTACGAAGTTTTATTGCACAGAAGAGTAATCCTATTTCTGTTGCATTAGCAAAGCAACCTTTTCAAGTCAAGTCTGAACTAGTTCGCTCAATGACCACTACAATAAATTGAACTTCAAGTATCACGAGATGAAGGAAAACAAACTCGTAATTTATTCTTCTCAATCTTTTAGAACTATTAATTCGTGATGAAGTGTAAGTCTTCTAACAGATCATTTGAGAGGTAACCGAACTGTTTATCAATGAGAAGGTCCAAGAAACAAGCTTAACGTTCAGTTTCCAAAGTTGGCAGTTAAATATCCAAAAGAAAATGCATTAAGTCAGGCATATCTAAAAAAGAGTCTCCAGTGGATGAGTTAACATATCATGGCAGCAAATCATAGATTAAACCATTGGGTTGACCACTGTTTACAGTATGAGGAAGCAGCTGGTTGGCAGCGCACGTTCCCGCAAATCATGGATTACATAACCGACAATTGGTCGCCGTGATGTGCGAACCGCGTAACTGGCTACACGTCTTGTTTCGGATTCTCTTCTAAATTCGAGTTTCAGCAGACTGATGTGCAGTTTGCTTGTTCATTTTCTTATTTATCCTCTTAATATACCAACAATACTCCTTTATTGTGCTATTTTGAACGCAGAAAAATGAGATGGCTTTAGATGTTACACACAGCCCCTTTCACTTCCACTTTTTATTTTCTAAATAGATATGCACAAAGTACTCTACTTTCCCCTTCCCAAATTCTGTGTTAACATCCAGACACTCTGAGCTACACGAGCCTATTTATAGACAGATGTCTATAAATAGTACTATATGGCTTTGCAAGACCTTTGTTTAATGCAGCAATTTCAAATATTGCATGACTTCTCCCAGCAAGATTTTCATATCCACAATTATGGAAATAGACCTCTCTCACGTGTATGACTACTCAATACATGCATCCTCGCCAAGAACAAATAAAATAGATCAATTACTAAGGCTCCATTTCTATGCACACTTGCTTGAACCTAACTCAGTGGAATCTACTTTCAATTTGTGCTTGTAGGACAACTAAAGTCAGCTGTCTAAATTCCACTCAAAGAACTACTAAGCCAGCCAAAGCTGTGAGGGAAGCATCCATTCATCAGTACTCTACATATAATCATAAAAAGAATTGTCTTGCTGGATCAGACTATACCTACAGACTATTTGTTAGAGTAGCCAGTGAGAAGACACTAGAACCCAAATTATTTAGGGCATGGAGATGGACAACCTGTTGTCCCAAAGCATCTCATAAAGTTAGTTATAAACATGGAGGTTCTATTACTTTTATTTATTTATTTATTACATTTTTATACTGCCCAATAGCTGAAGCTCTCTGGGCTGTTCACAAAAATTACTGAAGCTATACAATACTTATTCCTTCTCTAGGAATTTGTCAAACCTTTTAAAAATGCTATGTTGTTGAACTGTGCTGATGTGGTATTTAGGGAGGTAGCAGATGTACAGGGAGAAAGTGTACAAGAACGAGCAGAAGAGTCAATACTAAAGTGTTTGTTGATACTTGGACAGGAGCTGAGGTTCAAAAGTGTGTTTATTAAAAAGAAAAAAGAGAGAGGGAAAAACATTCACGGCATTAGCTACTATTTCTGTTTTACGTAGGCAAGCCATTTCCAGACCAAACTGTACGTTTCTGAGAAATTAGCAATGACCCTTAAAATAAACTGAGCCAACACCAATAATAAGCAACACTTCATGTCTAGCTTTCAAAAAAACTCTCCCAGGTTTTTCTGTCTCAAACGGAATTCGAAGAGTGTCACTCCTTGATGTCATGCCCTAACAAGACTTACATTGTTCCAGTTATAATAATCATGGCATGTACTGAAATGTTAAAAGATAGATGTAATGTAGGTCTGTAATGTTTAACCAACGAATTAGTTAGTTTAAGGGGCAATCCTATTGATTGCTTCCTTGATGGTCAGAAAACCCAAACTCTTGAGAATTCCCATCATCCAATGCAGGGAATGAAGAGCAGCAGAGGCAATCTTTGCCTCTTTGACCCATTGCCCTGCATTTTTTCACTAGACGGACAGTGCTTCCAAATTGGAGGGAAGGAGGCTGGAAGAGACTAAGGATAACTCGTATCCCGGCCACTCTAGTCCCCTCCCCCTGAAATGCCCCCATTTCCCCTCTCTAAAGTTGCTTTTCTGACCTCAAAAAGCAGCCAGTGCAGTTCTTTCCATGCCAGCTGTGAGGGGACGGGAGGGGGGGCAGATCTCCGACTACCTCTTCCAAGATTGGAGCACTGTCTGAGACCTTGGAAGGGAAAATCCTAACAATCCAGTGAGCTCTCAGATGATGACTAGTGAACATAGGATTCCTCCCACCACTGATTAAGAATACATAATTGACTCAAAGGCATTACTAATTAATTGGATAGCAGATTTAATATATCATATTTTTTAAAGATGAGTACATGTAAAACTGCAAATAACACCACCATCTTAATACTCTTACACATAGAAGCAACATCTTCTATGAGACAACACATATTCTTACTTTGTAACTACTACATCCAAATTAATACCAATAAATTGACAACTATTTCCTTAATTGGATGACAGTTTTATGTGTACCATATACCCTGTTCAAATCGGTCAATAACATAGTCATAGTTGGAATATTCATGTGGTTTTCTGGAACTATAAGCTTTGGGATTTGGTACATATGTATCTGAGTTAGTGTCTGGTCCTTTTGATGATGTCGCATACGCCTGAGGTTCACTTCAAGTGTACCTGTAACTCAGCATTTTGTGTTGCAGCACCTTACCTCTGGAATGCACTCCCTGTAAACATTAGGCAGGCGTCTTCTGTTTTGATCTTAGACGTCTGCTTATGACTCATCTCTTTCCCTGAAGTGTGACCCAGCCAGTATAGTTATAGCTTTATTGCCAACCAGTGATTACTTCATTGTATTTTATTGTTATATTTGTATAGTTATATAACTATACAATTATTGTTAACTGCTTGTTATTGTTAACTGCTTTGATATTTTACTGGAAAGCAATATGTAAAGTTGTGCAATAAAGAAATATCAAATATTCATGTTTTTTGGTTGCAGATTTGCAGGGATACAGAGAGGAATCACTTTTCAATGACATCCATGAAGGACTGCGTTTTACAGGATACATAAGACAATATTCTCACCAGGGCCCCCTGTAGTCACATATGATTCATGGACAGCTTTCCACAGTGCATTTATACTAGGACTGGGCAACTTGTGCCCCTCCAGATGTTTGGCCTACAACTGCCATGATCTCTCATCACTGGCTATACTGACTGATGGGAGTTGCAGGCCAAAACATCTGGAGGGCCATAAGTTGCCCACCTGATTTATACTGTGTTGTTACAATCGTGAAACAACTGGGTGCCAGGCTCACAAAATTGTTTTGGTGTGAAATGCTAGCACTCAGTTCTATTTAGTAGACCATATGAGAAGGCTGTGAGTAATTTACAATGCAGCTACTGAAAGCTTTTTACAGCCAGGTGACAGTTAAACCTTAGAAGTCTATAGTAACCCAGAAGTTTAGTGAAGCATGCAAGTAAATGATTAGCTATAGAAGCTGCTAAAAGCCCAGGAGAACGCTGTCATTGCAATCAGCAACTTAGGAGAAAGGCTATATAGCTGCCAAAGCCCATATTTTTACAACACAACTCTTATCATTTACAAAAATAATTTCCCCCCACCCTTAACTTCCCATTCCTAGTCAGAGATCAAATCTGAAACCATTTCCACAGTCCTGCCTCAGTCTACATCTGCTCTACTACTGACTGTAGTAGAAATATCTTCCAGAAAAGACTGTTAGGAATGATAACCTAATTCTTCAGATGCTACAGTTTGACTTCAGAAGAATGCACAATGCACCTGCAGAAAGGGGATTATATGGAACAAGGGACAGCAACTAACAGTGCACATATAAAGAGGGCAAAGCAACATAATCACGTATAACTTTGCCAGTAATATCAATATAATAAAAACAGAAGTATTGTAATTTTGAACAATGCCATTCTTATTAATATTTTGTAGTATAACCCTGAATAAATGAGGTAACTCAAAACCAAAGCAGCAAGCCTGCCAGTAATAAGAGCCGCTATAGTTTAGTGGATAAACGACTAGGACCAGGGAAACACAGGTCCAAATCTACACTCAGACATAAAACTAACTGGGTGGTCTTAGGTCAGTCACCAACTCTCAGCCTAATCTACTCAGGGTTGTTGTGATAATAAAATGTGTATGAAGTATGTATGCCACTTTGGAAGAAAAGTGGTTCATCCATGTAATCAAGAAACAAATGTTAAGAGATGCTAAGCACTAGCAAACTGCAAGTTTAAGGGATTTCTGGAAAGTTTCTATTGATAAGATTTCTAGGGCCTGCTTGAGAAGAAGTCCATCCTTTCCCACACATCCCCTACCATTGCTGCTGCTGAAAGGGTATGGGGCAAAGAAAAAACAGAGGGAGCCTCCAAGCCTGATCAGGAAAATGGAAAGACATTGTGGAGCTGGAAAAGGTACAGAAAAGAGCAACTAAAATGATCAAGGGGCTGGAGCATCTCCCCTATGAGGGAAGGTTACAACTGCTTGGAAAAATAGTGAATAAGGGAAGATATGATAAAGGCGTACAAAATTATGTATGGTGTGGAAAATATGGAAGAGGAGAATTTTTCTCATTCTCTCAAAATATTAGAACCCAGGGTCATCCCATTAAACCCATTAGTAGGAGATTCAAGACAGATAAATGATGTACTTCCGCACAGCGCATTCACTACCACAAGATAGAACGATGGCCACCAATTTGGATGGCTCTAAAAGGGGGTTATATACATTCCTTGAGAAGGCTATCAATGGCTACTAGCCATGATGGTTATGTGCTACCTCCAGTATCAGAGGCAGTAAGCCTGTATACACCAGTTGCTGGGGATCATGGGCAGGAGGATGCTGTTGCACCTGTGTCCTGTTTGTGGGTCAACAGCTGGTTGGCCACTGTGTAAACAGAATCCTGGACTAACAGCATCCCAAACATCAAGCCTATGCATGTCTACACAGGAGTAAGCAGGACAATCTTCTGCAGGATAAAAGCTCAGAAGGATGCAGGAATGAATCACTCATCAGCTTCATCCCTTGTCCTGCAGTGGAGAACTTTTATCTCCAATCACCAGCTGGTCAGAGATTAAGTCCCATCCCCTGCACAAAAGCATTTGGAATGAGCCCGATATTTCAAAGAACAACCTGAAAAAAAATCCAACAGCTTTTCAAAAGAATTCTCTGAAAAACATTGGAAAAACCAAGATCACCCAACACTGATTTGTACTGTGGCTTCATATCCCTAATCATGAGGGAAGGAGAAAGAATACGGTTTAGATGACAAGAAAGTAGTAGAGCAGGAATGGGAAACAAGTGGCCTTCCTAATGTTGCTGAACTGCAACTCCATCATCCCTCACAATTGGCTATGCTGGCTAGGGCTGGTGGGAGTAGAAGCCCAACAATCACTTGAGGGCCACATGACCCCATCCCTGTAGTAGAAGCTCTCTGGAAGGGGTCTCACAGCATTCATAGATTTGTAAAACTATTACGGTCTTGTAAAACTATTATGGTCATGGTTCATAAGAATTCATCAGGAATCCAGTCATCAAAATTGTTGATTTAATTGTTTTCTCATGTTCTCCATATTCTAAGCTCAAAATTAATAGGGACAACTGTTCCAACATATTTTATAGAGGAGCCTCCATTTAAGTTTTAGAGGCGTGTTTTTTTAAAAAGTATCTGCTTCTGCAGAGAAGCTAATAAGAAATGCTTCAGTGAATCAATCCTATAAAACAGATGGGGAGCCTCTTTCAACCAGATTCCATTTTGAAGAAATTCACAGGGGCTACATTCTAAGGGTTGGCAGGTCTACATGTAAAAGTAAGTGAGGCTGAAAAAAAATCCAACCCTCCACCTTCATTTCACTGATAGCAATTTATAGTAGGAGCATGTCTACTTAGAAACTTGAGCAGCAGGACCAGCCTCTGCATATCTATTCAGAAGTAAGTAGACCCAAATCACTCACTAGCACTTTCAAATAGCATCCCAAACATCAAGCCTACTATGCATGTCTACACAGAAGTAAGCAGGACAATCTTCTGCAGGATAAAAGTTCAGAAGGTTGCAGGACTGAATCGCTCATCAGCTTCATGCCCTGCAGTAGAGAACTTTTATCTCCAATCACCAGCTGGTCAGAGATAAGTCCCATCCCCTGCTAATTACTGAAAAAGAGATACATTTTCAATGTTAAGCAGGGGAATGTACTTACCTCTGATCAGCTGCTAAATGGAAATAAGAGGTTTTCCCTCAGTGGCAAAGGGGCAGGGGCAGGAATGGGATCCCTGGGGGGGGGGGCACCCCATACCTGCTTTCAAGGGGCAACAGCTTTCTAAATTGTGATTGTTTCACTATTCTTTCACATAACATGGTTTTCATATATACTAAGAGGGAATTTATAAATTATCCAACGAACTTATTTTCAAGTAAATACACTCCAGATAATAGTTGGATTTTTGCTGGACCTCAGAGATAGATAGATGGTTCTTTCTACTAGGTCAGGTCAGAGATGAGAAATGCTAGAAAGATAACATTTCATTTTGTTGCTGCTATACTAGTAACTCTTCCCTCTCAAATGCACATATTTTGAGTCACTGTAAAAGAAAGGGTAGTGGTCAATACAAGTGAAACAGTGCTTTCTATATTCTGCAACCAAAATAAAAAGGGTGGAAATAACGCTCCCACTATAGGAGCAAAGCCAAAGAGCATTCCCTAGCAGCTAGGTAACAGAAATAGTTGGGATTGATGACCCCAAGTTACTTTCACCCTGCTCTGCATGTGACCACACACACACACACACACACACACACACACATTTTTCAGCTTTGCTGACCGAGGGATTAGGGACAAGCCTTTAGCTACCACTTTGAAAACAAGCAAAGCAAGCTCTGTAACTTACCTTCTGCCCAATATGAACTTTGACCAACTTCATGGGACCTTGAAGCAGACAACGGAGATTCTAGCCTAGGGCACTTTCCCTCAAGCCACAGAGGAAAATTACTAGCTTCAGAGGCAAATCACGTGCTTCTGATCCCCAATTGGCCCTGGTCTGTCTTCAGACACAAGCAAAATTCTACAGAAGTAAGAGTGCAGGGAAGCTGGGGCGTACTCATGGAGATGACAGATCAGAAATGTAAGACATGGTGCTAAGATTTCGTGCTTAAAGTAGGAGTAGGTTAAAAAAAAGTCTAGAAAGAGCATTTGTTTAATTGGGAAAGAATCAACGCATTCTATTGGCCAATGTCATTTTTTAAAAGTGCATCAGTTTTTATTGTGGCCTGGCAGAAAATTAATCCTTTAACAATCTTGGTTTCAACGCTTGCAAACATCCTGTCCTCTTAGAAGAATGGCATGGACTACTAAGGTGTTGCTCAAAAAGTTGAGATTAAGATCCCCTCTTGCCGCAAATAGCTATCTCAGAGAACTCCTTCCACTTATCACATTCACTTGAGATTATTATCTTTTGAGCATTTGCTCCCAAACTCTTTTTTCTACATAAAAAATTACTTAAGATTCATTCAGGAAACTCTGCACAATCTTATACCCGCTTATCTGGGAGTAAACCCTACTGAACTTGGTGAGACTTAAATCTGAAGTAGGCATTGTTCAGTTGTGCACAATAAACAGAACACTATTATATGCCAAATAATGCCAAATTAATTGGATCCGTAAAAGAAACTAAATTGTTCATGGGCCTTATTCTCACATACAAATATGATTTCTGTTGAACAGTACAATCCCTTACATGTGTACTCAATAATAAACCGGGTTGAGTTCAATGGTTTGCATAAGATTGCAGCCCAAATCTCTCCAGCACATGACCCATTCAGTACTTATACAAGATCTGTACTAGACAACACTATTACAATTTGCTTCTAAATGGTCTTGAAACCATTCCAAAAGGAAGACCATAGTGTCAAACAGGAGTGTGGCAGAATGTGTGCACGTTAGATCCTTTCTGTCTCCCCCTGAAAGAAAAAAGGAAGGAAGGAAAGCTATGACCACCACTGCTATACTGGTGATATCTTTCCCATTCTTACTTTCAAAAGAATGGGAAAGATAGCTCCAGAGGCCGAGCACCTCTCTGTTTGGAAGCAAAACAGAGCAAACCAAAAATAAGACAGTGGCTTCTATACTCAGGGAACTCTGTAAATACACAGGAGTATAACGTTTGTAAATTAAAATACATTGGAAAAAAATTAAAGAACGTAAAACATAGCCTGCCAATGTTGAGGTAACAGTTTAGGGGGAGGGGGGAAATTGGCCAGCTCAAACCCCAAATGCCTGGGATGGCGGATTAAGGTTAAAACTTCCTTTCGCATACACGGATATATTTCGGAGGTGCGGTGTAACACGTCCCACTTATCAATATTTACTGGAGATGTGCAGCTAGTTGATGGGCCTCAAGAGATAAAGTTTCTCTAAATGCTTCATGATCAACTCAAACACGCTGTAACAATTCTCTCCCATTTTAAACACCACCCCAACTCAGCCCCATCTCTCCCTTTCTATATTTTTAAAAGGAACTCTTACATTATACCCATCATGCACACAACCACCAACTCAGCAAGATCTACAAGTTTCTGAATCCCACAGATTAGTATATAGGAGTTTCGTATATACAGGCGTGCAACAATTTGTTAAGGCAGAAAGAAAGGCGGGGTGAAAGAAGGGAGGTGAGAGAGAGAAAGGGAGAAAAACACTAAAAATGTTCACCTACCCTCCAGCAAACAGATGCACACACGTGTCTTTTTGGTTCATCGTCTCTCATTCTTGTCCCCCGCAAAGAGTTAAGGAAGAAGGGGGCACCACGGCTTTCTCACTCTGCTCTGCACTTCTTGCTAGCCTGAGCGGCGATAAGCGGGCAGGACCAGAGCTGCCATTTGCCTCCTGTTTCAAAGAACACAATCCCAGAGGGCCCAGAGCTGGCCTGCGATACCCAAGAGGGCCCCCAAGACAGAAGCCCACCGCCGCGCGTATCGGCAGCACGAAGCTCGACTTCTCCTCGCCCAGAGGATGCAGCAGAGCCGGGGGCGGCCGGGCCCTTTCGCTTCTAAATACTAAACGAGGCCCACTATAAACAGACGCCGCCATTGGCTCGCGAGGGGCTGTGACGTCAGCAGCCGCAGCTTAGCAGGCTTTGCGCACGTGATCGGGAGCGCTGAAGCGAAGCGGGCGCATCAATGGAGCTCAGGCGGAGACCCGGGAACAGCTGCCGCTGCCGCCTAGAGGTGGCGGCGGGCTATGCCACCCCTCCTCCCCCCCCCCCCGCCATACCCTGCGCTACGTTGCATCTCACCTGGGAAGGGGACGCTCTTGGAGCCATGCCCGCTGACTTGGGCGTAAGCCCCACTGATTACTGCGGGATTTACTCCCAAGTAAAGGTACCGAAGGTTAAGTGGCACCTGTGTTGGCAGCAGGGAACGCGGCTCCTGAGCGGAACAGCGTCGTCTGCTGCCGGATTAGGCCGTTATCTTATCTCTCCACCTTTGGCTCTTGCGGGCGAGGGCAGATTCGGCATGCCGCAGGCTTGCAACGCGGCCACCTGTCTCCGCGGCTCGGAGCAGGGAAAAGGGAAAGCGAGTTGCCTGGTTGGAAGATTGGAGAGCATTCCCCGGAAAGATCCAATCCCCCGACCTGGGCTCCCTTCCCTCTGACGGAAGGGGTTCCTCTCGCTATCCGTCCGCACACAGGGGAAGTTTCTCGGGGCACAACTTTTAGACAGGAAAAAGTCCTACAATTCCCACAGTTCCCCAGCCAGGAATTCTGGGAATCGCAAAGCTTTCCCACCCTAAACATGCATAGGATCGTGCCCTTAATAGCATGTAAGTTGCAGACGGAAAAACGGGAGAATCGCTCCAAGTTAAGAGGAGACATTGGCTGAGTTCAGACGACACGCTAATCAACGGTTATTTTCCATTTTGTTCCTATTATACCCCCCCCCACACCCGTTGATTAGCGTGTCGTCAAAACCCAGCCATTATGAACTTAAAAGTTGACCCAGGTCAATTCCAGAGTCAAGTTACAGTTGATTATGTATGAAAGAAAGTACTTTGCATATGACCAGAGGCACAGGTTTTAAAAGCTCGGACTAAAGCCAAGGGCGTTTAGGTTCAAATTAGCATCAGGCTATCTGGTGTTTATAGGGGAATAACTTGGCAGGACAGGTGCAGGGGTAGTTTGATTAACACCAGCAATGTGCTACCCTGCTTTAAATAAAATTTACAGCTTGATTACCTCCCTCAAGAATTAGAAATAAAAACACGATGGAAACAGATTTGAAGGACAGAGAAAGGGGGAAATAATGTATCAGTCCCCCCCCCCACATCCCGTGTATTTGGAATTAACCTAGATCAGGGGTGGGAAACCTCTTCAGCCAAAGGCCACCTTTCATTTCAAAGAAAGGGGGCCTCATAACAGCCCTTGGTTGGGCCAGAGGGAACCCCCCCAAATAGCTGCACATTTTAGCTTAAAGCTCTTACTGTCAGTAACTAAGCTTTAAGAGAGACATTTCAACCCTTTAGGATGGGGGAAAAATACACAGAAGCCAGGAATCCATCAAAGGACCGGCAGTTTTGATTTTGTTCTGACTTTATACTGTTAGTTTTACCCTACCCATTGCCTGTTTACCCTACCCTGTGCCTGTTTGCTTTCTCTTCCCCTCCTTATTGTTTTATTATGGTTTTATTAGAATGTAAGCCTATGCAGCAGGGTCTTGCTATTTACTGTTTTACTCTGTACAGCACGATGTACATTGATGGTGCTATATAAATAAATAATAATAAATAAAAATAAATAAATAACTTTGGGAAAGGGGATGGGGATGGGGCTTTGTGGGAGGGCCAGACTGAGGAAACACACACCCCAGGCTAGATTTGGCCCCAGCTTCTGAGGTTCTCCAGCTCTTCTATTTCTGCACCCACCAGTCAGACCACACTCCTATTTGAGGACTACCAGGGCAGGAGGAAAAGAATGCTATATTTATTTTTAAGAACACCTCCTTTCCTCCTTGTCTAAGCTTTTAACCCCCCATGGTGCTCAGCTGCCTCATATTGCAACCACTCCCTGTCAGTTTGGCCTGAGGGCCTTTCCAGATGGATCACTTTTCAGGCAATAGCTCTGTGGTTCCTGTTAGTCCACAATGTATTAATTCTTCTTTAAGCTTTTCTTCTGTGGTAAGGAAGTCTTTACTACAAAATAATGGTTACTGGGACTGAAAAACATTGTCATCCCCAGCTGCCAACAGGGGTGACTACCACTGTATAATAGGGAATGTGTGTTTGTATAAGCCTACTGGATCAAGTCTGAGGGTCCATCTAGTCCAGCAACCTGTTTCCATAGGCAGGCAGGCAGAAGCCTTCATGCTCTGCTAACAGCCCTTCCCTGATTATATCCTCAGTATCTGGTATTCAGAGGTACACTGCCTCTGAGCATGGAAGCTCGATTTAGCTATCATGGTTACTAGTAATTACAACCATTTTGTCTAACCATTTTAAAGCTATTTTGGCCATCACCACATCCTGTGCCAGTGAATGCCAAGTGTTAATTATGCATTGTGTAAAAACAGCTCTTTCAGTCTGTTCTGAACCTAATGCCAATCAATTCATTCAATTGTAGTATTATGAGAAAGGGAGGGGGGAAATCTCTATTCACTATTGAATACCATTCACTTTTATAAAACTCATGTCCCACCTGAGGCCACAATCCTATAGGTGGTTACCTAGGAAAAAACCGGATTGAACTCAATGGATTACAGCATAAAATTTAAACTTTTCTAGTAGGGAAAATACTCCCAACGTTTACCATCTTGATTTCTCTTTCTGTTTATTTCTTAGTGCTATCACAGTCATTTATCGGATTGTGTATGTGATATCACCAGCGGCAAACACCCTAACCTCTCCTTACACACCTGTGGTATTTTTGGAATACCTTAAATGTATTCTGTTGTTGCTTAAAAAAAACCCTGAATACTATCTCACTGCAACATTCAAATGAGTGGGTGATCATGCAATTCTTAAAAACAAAAGAAAACTCAATGCAGTGTGCCAAATCCCAATGAATCAATAGACATAGACATTCCTAACATACCTGGATTGAGCTGCAATGGCAAACAGTAGAAAAGCTGTCGTCTACTTCCTTGCAGCAATAAACCCTCATTTTGTAACCTGCCTCTGTTGCTTTTTTTAGGAGTTTGAATTGTTTTTCTCTGCTATAGTAGATTTTCAATGGTGCTTGTTTATATTGTATTCTTAGCAGGATACTGGGAAAGTTTTCTCATCATTGGAAAGGCTCTTAGGAAATATTAGATCACACTCTGTTATAGATTAATTTATACACAAATGCATCAACCCTTGATTCTGTATTTACTATTACAAAAAGATTATGATTGCTACTTTCCACAAAGAAAGGTTAGAAAGCTTCGTCTCAGAGTTCACCACCTCCACTTTATGTACAAAAGCTCATTCAAATACATGAAAGAGGCGCTAACACGAGGCAAGCAACCATGATAATGTTGAAAAGCTTGAAACACGGCTTGAAAAGCTCATCCTCGAAGATTAACTGTTTAAATTACCCATGCAAAAAACCTTTGGTCCCTGCCATTGATTAACTCAACCCTTTATCTTATCCAATTCAACACAAGTTAATTTGGTACTCTAATAGAAGTTCTTCAAGTCAGACATATTTACATGTTTAACTCAACTGGAAGTCTCAGAGTCTGGCTTGACCAAGAGCGATATCTTCTCATAAAGATACAATTTCACTTTTATATCCAATGAAGAGCTGGTGTGATGTGGTGGCTAGAGTATTGGATTGTGAATCCAGAGATCCGGGTTCTAGTCCCCACTCTGCTCTGGAAGCTCACTGGGTAACTTTGGGCCAGTCACAGACTCTAAGCCCAACCTACCCCACAGGATTGTTGTGAGGATAAAATGGAGAGGTGGAGGATTATGTACACCGCATTGGGTTCCTTGGAGGAAAAAAACACCAGATATGAATGTAATAAATAAATGTGTTGCGAATAATAACCCGAGGGGGTGGATCCAATGCTGGTGATCTGGGAATGGAATGGATTTCCTCTGCTCCCTGTAGCTCTTCCCACCAGCAGTTGAAGCATGAGGGAGAGGGGCACAGCAGGGAGAAAGGATGGGGGAAATCCTGTTGTGCCAGCAGTCCCTGTTGCATCATTGGACTTCCACTCACAGTGGAGTTGGATGCCCAGTTACATGGGAATAAATCCAATTGAATTCAGAGTGATTTATTCCTGAATAACTAGGCATGGGATCTGGATGTGGAAATGTGTCCTTAGAATAGGCCAGGCTATACATCTGTACTGTGTACATTAGGCTCTAAGCCAGTCATCCACAACCTAATGCCCTCCAAATGTTTGGAGCTACAATTCCCAGGATTCCTAACCATTGGCCATGCTGGCTAAGGCTGATGGGAGTTGGAGTGAAAACATCTGGGGGACATTGGGTTGGGGAAGGTTGCTCTAACCAATCAATTGAGAATTTACACACACGCACACACGCCACAACCAGCTGGATCAAGTACAGATGGGAATTAACGCTATGTCTATATAAAAGTTGGAACCAGTAGATTATTTTTAGTCTGAAAATCACCCAAAATTATCTTCTAACCATGTCTGAAAAAAATCCTTTTGGGGTGTTTTTCTTCTTACCCCAAATAGGAGTTTGTGTAAAAGGCCCTATTTATACCCTACTCTTCAGAGCACCTGACTGCAAGATATATTTAGAGGTTTCTTAATGAAAACCACAAAACCAGTGTTTGCCTCATTTCCTCCAAATCCAACATGCTACACTGAAGAAGAGGCCACTGTCTTTCCAATTAAGGAGGAGAGGGGGAAGTACAGAAACGCAAGAAAAGGGCTTCGCCGCAAAAGTGGACACAAGCCAGATCCTCCGGAAGCCTCTGGAGCAAGAAGCCCCTTAGCTGTGATCCGCTGCAAGCCCCCACCCACATTCTGCTTCGTAGCAGTCAAATGCACACACCCTTTCCAGCGCGATCCTAAGCAGATTTACTCGGAAGTCGGTCCTACCGACTTCAGCCGGGCTTACTCCCAAGCATGTACAGGTCTACAACCTTCAACACATACCAGCCGACCCACCCAGCAGCAGCTAAAAACTGCTAAAAACTGGGGAGCCATTTCCGCGGGAGCTGCAGCAATTAATACAGGAGCAGAAGGGAGGCATTTTCTGGACTGTCGCTTTTGAGAATCGCGGTCCTGCTGCAACGGAGGCAAGTCCGTTGTCTCTTCAGAAGTTATCTATCTTTAATCCCGGGCAGGCCTTGTTAAACCAGGCAGACCCCTCTCCCTTTCTCCTAAACACTCCACAGGCGCGCCTCGTGTTGCCAAAGTCTGGGGGTCGCATTCACACGTTTCTAACGCACCATCAAGGAAGGGGGCAAAGAGTGAGCGCTCGATTTGCACCTACCCTCCAGCAAACAGATGCACCAAGGTGTCTCTCTGGCTCATTCTCTCTCATTCTTGTCCCCAGCAGACGGGAGGGAGAGAGGAGGGGACAGGAGATGGTGTAGGGCACTTCCTTTCTCCGCCGTTGCTTAATGGCGTAGCAGAGCCTGGAGAGGCTCCGTGATCGCCACCTCCTGGGCAAGGAACTATTTGCAACGCTAGCATCTGGAAAGGATCAAGTGCCGTAGAGCAGAGGTAAGCTGAAAGTAGAGCCCCGAATACTTTGGACTTCAACTCCCAGAATTCCCGGGCATTGGCTATGATGGCAGGGGCTTCTGGGAGTTGTAGTCAAAAAGTCTGCCGGTCTAGTTCCTACCGTAGAGCAATCCTATACATGTTTAAACAGATGCACGTCTCACCTGCGTTCTGTGGGATTTATTCCCGGGAAAATGTCCATAGGAAGGATAGCAACCTTCGACCTAGAGGGAGGACAGGGGCAGCTACACAAGAAATCGACCCTATTTCTACCCGTCTTCGGGGCAAAATCTGGGAAGAGCGCGAACCTTTATAATAAAATCTTGCCTCCCTCCTAATGCGTGATCCGTTGTCTCGTCTACAAAAATATGCACTGCAAAATCCCGACTCGCATTCGGAACTCGTTGTAGGGCAATACGAAGCAGTCCTGTCCCTCACGACCTTGAATAGGGTCACTTCAATGACTTGATCAAACTCCTCAGAGATTCCAAACACCCAGCCCAACCATGTGTATATATACTTGTAAGGCAGTATCTTGCATCTGATGAACTGGACTCCAATGAAAGAAAAACTTTATGCCATCATGAATTTATTAGACTTTCAGGCACCACAAGATTCTTTCTTGTTTTCTTCCTAAAGGAACCTGAATAAATTGACCCAAAGCCATATACTTTAATTTTTTATTGATTTATTTTCTGTACTTTTCAACCATCCAACCTAAGTTCTCTTAAATTTAATAGGGATAAATGCCAAGCACTAGGAAATGCCAAGCTCCTAGGAAAAAGAAATACATAAAAGTGTATACTACAAACATTTAAATAAAGCCAATATAAAACCAGTAGCAGAGAATAAAACCGTTAGAGCATCATAAAATCAAATTAAAACCATCAGCAGAAGAGTACTAAAAGCAGAAGAGTACTAAAATCATGAAAGACAGGTGAGGTGCCGGACGACTGGAGGAGGGCTAATGTTGTCCCTATCTACAAAAAGGGCAAAAAGGAGCAACCTGGGAACTATAGACCAGTTAGTCTGACATCCATCCCTGAGAAATTTTTGGAGCAAATTATAAAGAAGTTGATCTATAAGCACCTTGAAAACAATGCAGTGATTGCTAGAAGCCAGCATGGATTTGTTAAGAACAAATCCTGCCAGACTAATCTGATCTCATTCTTTGATCAGGTAACGTCCCTTGTGGACTGTGGGAATGCTGTGGACATAATATATCTTGACTTCAGCAAAGCTTTTGATGAAGTACCACATGACATTCTGATCAGCAAACTAGCTAAAAGTGGGCTAGATGGAACAACTATTAGGTGGACCCACAGTTGGCTACAGAATTGGACTCAAAGAGTCCAATGGTACCTTCTCAAACTGGGGGGAGGTAACTAGCAGGGTAACATAGGACCCAGTCCTGGACTCAGTGCTCTTCAACATTTTTATTAAAGACTTGGATGATGAGGTGCAGGGAATGCTTACCAAATTTGCATATGACACAAAATTGGGTGGGATAGCAAATACCCTGGAAGACAGAAACAAACTTCAAAGTGATCTTGATAGGCTGGAGTGCTGGGCTGAAAACAACAGAATGAAATTTAATAGGGATAAATGCCAAGCACTACACCTAGGAAAAAGAAACCAAATGCAGTTACAAGATGGGGGATACTTGGCTCAGCAATACTACAAGCAAGAAGGGTCTTGGAATTGTAGATCATAAGCTAAATATGAGCCAACAGTGCAACGTGGCTGCAAAAAAAGCAAATACTATTTTGGGATGCATTAATAGAAGTATAGCTTCTAAATAGCTTTGTCAGTGTCATGTGGTACTACTAGTTCCCCTCTATTCAGCACTGGTTAGGCCTCATCTTGAGTATTGCATCCAGTTTTGGGCACCACACTTCAAGAAGGATGCAGACAAATTGGAGGGGATTCAGAGAAGGGCAATGAGGATGATCAGGGGTCTGGAAACAAAGCCCTATGAGGAGACACTGAAAGAACTGGGCATGTTTAGCCTGGAGAAGAGAAGATTGAGGGGAGACATGATAGCACTCTTCAAATACTTGAAAGGTTGTCACACAGAGGACAGCCAGGATCTTCTCTCAATCATCCCAGAGTGCAGGACACGGACTAATGGGCTCAAGTTACAGGAAGCCAGATTCTGGCTGGACACAGGAAAAACTTCCTCACTGTTAGAGCAGTACGACAATAGAACCAGTTACCTAGGGAGGTTGTGGGCTCTCTCACACTAGAGGCATTGAAGATGCAGCTGGACAGCTATCTGTCTGGAATGCTTTGAGGTGGATTCCTGCATTGAGCAGGGGGTTGGACTCGATGGCCTTATAGGCCCCTTCCAACTCTACTATTCTATGATTCTATGAAAATAATTATTAAAATGCCTGGGAATCCAATGTTAGTCTAATTTAGGTCCCATGCATTTCAATGGGTCTGCTCTAAGTAGGGCTAGCATTGGATACAACTCTTTCCTCCTAGGTGTCCTGTTTTTCAGATGTCACCCTAAAGCTGCATCTAATAACACCCTTTCTATCTGCTGCTTCTCTGAGCAGTTCAGCTTTCGCAGGCTGGGAGGCAATACAGCGCAGCTTCTGTTTCTGTTCAAACCAAGAAGTCCACATTACAAAGCAAGATTTTCTGCTCTTCTCTCGAGTCTCCCTCCCCTTCCTTTAAGCCACAGGCAGCTCCATGCTTGCTACGCTGCAACAGCAGCTGTAGAGCAGACAGGCAGCTCCGGGGGGCTTTTGCTGTTATAAATGTTAACTGTCATCCACGATATTATTGCTGTTTTTCTAAGGCCCTGTGGGCAAAGTGATATCACCGCCCCAACTCCGATCAGGCCTTTTCTCACATGGGCTGACTACAATCAAAGAGCACGTCAGTGAAGCGAAATCTTGAGATGGTGTGGCACAGATGGCCAGGGAGTAATTGGGCATTGGTGATAGAGTTACCAGGCCATACTAAAGGAGATATAGGGAGTTCCATGATTGGACCCTGTAGTACAGCTAGGTAATTTTAGATCCTGGACTAAATGGTCTGATGCCCAGTGGGGGCTGGTAGCTCCGATTTCAGTGGGGCTGTGAATCTGCTGAGTCAGAACCAGTCAGAACTCTAAAGAACCTATTTTGGGGATTGGGTTCAGCACCATGGATAGATCCTTTGGAGTTCTGACTGACACCCAGAGCAGATTCACAGCCCCACTGACATCGGAACCACCAGCCTCCACTGCTTATGCCTCACCCCCACCCCACCCTTTAGATGGTCATGTGTATTACCAGTGTGAATCATACAGGTAACATTTCTCTTCCCTGCCCCCTCCAAACGCCACAACATGCTTTAAAGCTGCTTTTGCTTTCTGAATGTTAGAACCACAGCAAAAATGTTTGCCAGCTCTGATTTAAAACAATAACAGCTCAGAGCATGTGCAGTTCAGCATTTGAAACTCACTTAAATCAAAGCACCATATAATTACAGGAATAAATGGAGTTACCGTCTGTTGCCCTGATACCCTCGTCACTTGCTGCTCTCTGGATGGTCATTTGGGATTCCCCTTCATTGCAGGGCTTTTGACTTTGGCCCCATGGTCCAGCCCTAGCTGCACCACTGATTTGATCTACCAAAGGGTTTAGTTCAAATAATTGAAGAGGGAGAGGTCAAAACAGACCAGTGAAGTGGCACTAGAGAATGGGATGTATAGCCCTTTACTCAGCACTGGTTTTCTGGATGCTATGCATGTTTACACAGAAAAAAGTCCTACAACTCCCAGCATTCCCCAGCCAGCCATGCACAGGATTTGCATTGGATACATACATACATAGGATTGCACACTAAATCTCTCCCAGCTGCTATGTGCCCCATACCTATATATGCAGATAGCAGCAGTTGGAAACATTAGGGAGGAGAGAATTAAGCAGCCCCACCCCAGTGCCATTTATTTCATCCAGCTCTACAAGTCACAAGTTTCAGAGTTGTCTAGTTTGGCCCAGAAGATAATCTTGCATAGGTCAGCCCTTTTCTGTTAACTTTCAGTGTGAAAATGCCACTATACTGGCATTTATACAAGCAAAATTTGTGCAGAGCAGTTATCAGGGCAGGGACTTAAGATGTTTACTTCTCCTCCTCCAATGGCACTTTGATCATTATGCTTTTCTTTTCTTTTCTTTTTTAACAGGAAAAGCATATCCTATATCTTGCAACATGTAAAGCTGTCTTAATCTTCCGTGCTGCAGTGCATAGGACAGGGACTTCCTCAATAAGAGCTGCACTGGGTCAGAGCCAAAGACCTCCTTAGTCCAGCATTCTGCTTGCACTGTGGCCAACCAGCTGCCCATGGGATATGCGTGCAACATCACCCTCCTGCTTATGTTCCCCAGCAACTGGCAGTCAGGGGTATACTCAAGTAATGTACAGTTAGCTATCATGACTAGTAGCCATCGGCAGCCGTATCTTCCAAAATCTTCTTCTCCGTTTTAACCCCCCAAAATATATTAAGGAGGAACAGATGGAGCAGTTGCATGTTATCTTTTGACCGGTAGCACTAGGAACTCTCCGTCTGGAAGCATCCCTAGCAAGTATAACTGTATGCTGACGATACACCATCTAAAAATTAGGAAATAAATGAACAAATTACCTCTTTCATCAGCTTTAGGTAATGCGGAAGAGACAATGCAAATTTGGCTTGCTATAAGGTGGTGGTATTTTTTTCTTCTGTAGGGTTCATATATTTTGGACTATAATATGGGTGGACTGGTAGAAACCAGAAATGTGAACGTGAAATAGGTGGAATGTTCTTCCCATGTTTCATTACGATAATGACTTCCAATAACTAAACTTCTAAAAAAAATTCTGCCTTTTTTTTTTTTAAAAAAAACTGCTTTTTTCTGCCTTGATAGATGCTTTATCTTTTCACGTCTATATTTCTTGCCAGAGCAGAAGGGAGGGCTCTGTGGCAGAGGAACTGCTAGTTCCTAGGTTCTCCTGGATTTGGACCAGCCAGGGCAAGAGATACCGGGGGGGGGGGGTATTTATTTTTTACCTTTTTCTTCTTTCTGTTTTGTTCACTGCCTTTTCCTTTTTATTTCCATCCAATTTGTTCTAATGGGAAGAGAATTACACCAGCTTCGTGTATCCAAAGAAGAAGATGTCTTTGAAGCCTCCCCTGGCATGACAGTGGAACACCCCATTCCTTCTTCTAGCACTATCAGAGCAACCATGGTAGCAGAAAGTTCCACTGTCATCCATTCTCTGCAGGTGAGCCTCCCTCTCCACTCGTGGAGGGGAACATAAGACCATAAGGAGAGCCATGCTGGATCAGACCAAGGGTCCATCTAGTCCAGCACTCTGTTCACACAGTGGCCAACCAGCTGTTGACCAGAGACCCACAAACAGGACATGGTGCAATAGCATGCTCCCACCTGTGTTCCCCAGCAACTGGTGTATACAGGCTTACTGCTTCTGATACTAGAGGTACCACATAGCCATCAGGACTATTAGCTCTTGATAGCCTTCTCCTCCAGGAATTTATCCAACCCCCTTTTAAAGCCATCCAAATTGCTGGCCACCACCACATCTTGTGGTAGTGATGAATTCCAAAGTTTAACTATGCACTGCATGAAGAAGTACTTCCTTTTATCTGTCCTGAATCTTCCCCAATCAGCTTCATGGGATGATCCCAGGTTCTAGTATTATAGGATAGGGAAGATGTACAGTATTTTGTGTCTACTGGAATGCCCTCCCAGAGACAATATAATTGCACCCTCAACTGCTTTTTAAAAAATTGTCTCTTCTCCCATGTCTCTTCTTTTTGCATCAATTTTCTATTGATCTAAAAAGGTTCAGATTCAGGGAAAGTACACACCTCTTCCATCAGGCAAACATTTCTGCAGTTTTCACATTCTTCCCTAGAGATCATTATTTCTTTTCAACTTCAGCCTGTGAATTTCCCTTTGTTCCTTCAGGGCTAATAGGATCAGGCCCTGATTGCCACCATATGGAATATTCTTACCCAGCCTTTATTGGGTAAATAAGCTATAAGGTTAATTAATATTCATGTATCATGAATATTCCTTTTATTATTACAACAATAATAATAATAATAATAATAATAATAATAATAATAATAATAACAACAATTGCTTTTTCTTTTTTAAAAAATATGCTAGATATTCTTGGAGGCACCAGTCCATACTCCAGGAAATAAAGCCAGACTGCTCACTTGAGGGAATGGTATTAAAGGCAAAACTGAAGTACTTTGGCCACATAATGAGAAGACAGGATACCCTGGAGAAGAGGCTGATGCTAGGGAAAGTGGAAGGCAAAAGGAAGAGGGGCCGACCGAGGGCAAGATGGATGGATGATATTCTGGAGGGGGCAGACTTGACCTTTGGGGAGCTAGGGGTGGCGACAGCCGACAGAAAGCTCTGGCGTGGGCTGGTCCATGAAGTCACAAAGAGTCGGAAGCGACTGAACGAATAAACAACAACAAAATGTTTATCTATAGCAGATTATCCTGCTGCTTTTTCCTGTAAATTAGGGCTTTGAGTAGGAAAACTCTGCCTAAATTACCAGTGAAATTAAATTATGATGCCACCATCCATAGCCTGCTGAGGCTGTTGTTGGTTATTTTCTATAACTCCTGTACAGGTCTGTACAAGTCATGTTCCACCAAGCCTGACACAGTGCACTAGACCTGGCCCACAAACAGCTTGATAAACCTTTTGTTTTTTCTGCCTGCCTTGGACTGCAGAAATAAGAACATAGGAAGCTATGCACTCCTACTAGGTCAGACCACACTATTTTTTACTCTAATGGGCAGTGCTTGCCAGGTCTCAGGCCAAAAGAGGTCTTTCCCACCATGTATTAACTAATCTGATACCAGGGACCTTCTGCATGCAAAGCAGAAGTTCTCTTCCATGGGTGGTGTGCTGAGTTCACCCTAGTAAGCCACAAGCTATGTATGTTGGGTCCAGAGCAAGAGGTGCAGCAAGCACAGGAATGACTCCTTAGCTTAGCAGAGAATGAAGCTGGGTGTGTAGAATCCTCTCAAGTGCTATGCACTGAGATTTTCTGCTGCCTGTCAGCAGCAGTAATTACTTAGGAAGATCACCCTTTCTCTATTTTAAGGGTGGGAGGCAATGGGGCCTAGGAAGGTTTTTCCTGGACCTCAGAAAGAATGTGAGGAGAAGCAGCAAAATAATCCAGACTTTCTGCCCATTCAGGCACAAACCATGGACATCCAAGAATGGAAGACCAAAACACAACTGTCTTTGAGGATACATTGGGGATCTTTTTTTTTTTTTTAAAAAAAAGATTTTTTTGAGGAGGTACATGCATTTTAAATGTGCAAAACTCTTTGGCAAGAGTTCAGATACTTAGGAGTCAATTTTAGGTAGAAAAATAGTCAGGCTCTTTTTCCCACTACCTCTCTCATTTCATTCCTAGTTGCTTTTCAGGGCTTTGCTAGACCTACCTTAAAATCCGGTGGTGAGAAAGGGCCAGCCCATGCTAGAAGTAGCGTGGGCTGTCACTCCTTTCCACACGTCATACGCGATGGGGTAAAGGAAAGCCCCGTCGCGTCCTCCATTTTGTTCGAGCCTTAAAGGGCTGGTTGTGTAGGAGCGCACCAGCGGCTAAGGTAGGGTTTTTTTAAATTAAAAAAGGGGTTCCCCACCCCCTGCCCCCAATTCCCCCCCTGGCCGCGATCCCCCCCATGATCTCCGGTTCCCCCCCCGCGATATCTGATTCCCACCCCCACGATCTCCGATTTCCCCCCATCCCCCATGGCTCCTATTCCCCCCCGATCTCCCCCCCCTGCCCTGATGGCCGCAGCACTCCTGTGCAGCACTGCACACTGTCTGCCGCTTTTCCTGGCTACTCATGAGTAATTGCAGTAGCCGTGAAAAGCGGCGGACCGGTCTACATGCCCGCGGTCTCAGGCTCAGCCTGAGACTGCGGGAAATACAAGCGGTGCCAGTTAACCTGGAGCCAGAGAAGTTTGACCCCTGCCTGAGCCTGGGATCCCCTGTGCATCATCTGGATGCACAGGGACGAGCCCGGGCCTCACACCGGGCTAAACCCTGGTCTAGCAACAGCCTCAGTAAATAGATAAAATAAAAAGTTGGAGCATTGTTACATGCAGCTCCTTAGTTTCCTTCAGAATAGGGTTGCCATATTCCCATATTCTGAATCCACAAAACCAGGACAATTTTGGGGGGGTTGCCTAGGATTTTTTTTAAAAACTGAGCAATATATAAAGGTCTAGGGAAAGCCCAATTTTTCAATTAAAACATCAACAACTGTAAAACCAGACATCATAAATTAACTGCAATTTACTTCCAAGTAACAGATTTGGGGCTTGCAACCCAAATCCAAGGTGGTGGATTTTTGAAGGGCGATTTTTGGGGGAGTGACTTTTCTTTCCTTTTTCTCCTCTCTCCTTTCCTCTCCTTCACCCCTCGTCCCCCACTCGCTCCCTCCCTCCTGTCCCCCACAAATAACATAGCAGCTCCGCCCCATGCTTACACTAAAGGTCTGACCACAACCAGCCAAGCTCATCAAACTACTTTGCATTGCATGGGACTCAGATGGCCTGAGAAGAGCACATGTGCCTTTCCTTGCTGTTGTTCCTCTTCTACGCATCTGCAGGCGCAATAAGGTGAATCACGGTGAGTGACTCAGATGAGCCTGTGGAGGAGCGGTGATGCTCTGGAAAAGGCGCCAGATTGATGCGTCTTTTTCTCTGCTGCTGCTGCTCCACTGAGGAGGCTCAAGGCACCATTTTGGAGGTCAGAATTTCTCCGACCAGCTGGACCAGGAATCCGGGATTCTTGCCCAGCCGGTTGGGACATTTCAGAATCTCCTGGAAATCAGGATATTCCTGGTTTTCCGGGACATATGGCAACCCTACTTCAGAAGAGGATCCTTTAAGATCCCTAGTTAAAACAACAGCAACAACACAATCCATTGTCTTTGCTTAGAAGAACATTAAAGGATATTTGGATATTATGTTTCATTTTTCCATGTGAACCCAAGCAGCAGCCAATTACAGGATTTTAAAAAGTCTGATAGTCTGCATTGCATGTGCCTCAAATATGTCTTTAATTGGGTTTCAACTGTCTCAAGCTCAGCTAGTGTGAACAAAGCCAAACACTGTATAATATAATATAATATAATATAATATCATGTGATACTCATTCTGTTTCCCATGAACTGTATTTCCACTAAATTAGAGGAAGGGAACTGATCTGTGCATACTGTTCCATTTTATTTTAGACTAGAATGCAGCAGAAATTCAGAAACCTACTTAAATAGTCAATCGTACATGAAAACTGAATAATTCACTTTTAAAGGCTTTGAATCCAGACTGTAGTGTCCTGAGGATTTCACCTTTGGTTTATAAGAGTTCAGGTCATTTTACTGGCAGGCAACATGTCACTGGGACAACATTGGAGTATACAATCTTCAGTTGTCTTCAAGGTTATGTCTTTCTAACATGTGACTCTTAGCCATATGTTACTTGCTTAAGTATGTTACATGCATTTGCAAATGGGAGGGAAAGAAAATGGTAGATGCTAATAACTGGGCTTTAAGAGCCCACGACATTAGCTTTCTTCCTGCATTAGATGTGCAAAGGGATGCTCGTGCAGTCAAGGAGGAGTGTCGATTGAATTTGTATTCATATGGATGGGTCTGAAACTCAGGCCATAGCTAGATGGGGCTTTATCCCGGGGTGAACCCCGAGATCGTCCCTGTGTGTCCACATGACGTACAGGGTATCTCGGGATCAGGGAGGGATGATCCCTCCCTTGCCACGGAATCTCACCCTTGCCTTTGGCCCTGGTTTTTCCATGGTCCCGGGCTGAGCCTGAGACCGCGGAACATGTGGGCAGGTGTCGCAGGTTGACCCGGCCCTGCGCAATTCCTCGTGCAGAGCTGGCAGCTGCACATGGGGGGTAGAGTGGGGGGGAGCAGGGAAAGTAATTTAATTTTTTTAAAAAACGTAGCTTTTGTGCACGAGCGTTCGTGCGCTGCCGGTCCTTTAAAAGTTAAAAAAATGGTGAGCGCAACGCCTCACCTTCTGAGGTCATCATGCGTCACGTGTAAACAGAGGAGGGATCTCACGTTAAACACAACAGGAGATCTTCCCGCCTCTGTCATGGGATAACAGGTAGTCTAGCTAAGGCCTCAGTCTGGTGGTGCTGATTCTTACAGTTGGGTTTACCTTTTATAAACAGCTTTTATCATGCAATCACCTCTTAAATTACTCACATGGATTTCCCTCTCACTGAGTCTAAAGTTGGCAGATCAGTATTTGAAGAAGGATGAAATGTGTCATGTATCATATGTGAAGCTATGAAATACTGGAATGGACCCCATCCCAATTAAAATCTTTTTTTTTCCTTTTGGCGTTTATACCCCACCTTTTTTTCTTCTTCATGGAACCCAAGGCAGCATATACAATCCTCCTCCTTTCCATTTTATCTTCACAACAACAGCCCTGTGATGTAGGTTGGGCTGAAAATCTGTGACTGGCCCCAAGTCACCCAGTGAACTTCCATGGCCTAATGGGAATGAGAACCCAGAACTCCTGAGTCTCAGTTCAACACACTAACAACTACTAAAGGACTGCACTTCAGAAAATGGACTTCTGAGAGCACTTACCCTCACAAGTGATTCTTTGTTCGTCTTCCGTTTCTCAACATAACACAATTGCTATAGTAAGGGAAAACTAGAAACTCATGTGGAACATGTGAATGAAATGATAAACCCTTAATTAGTTCCAATAAAATTAAATTTTATCTTTTAGTACATTTATAATCTTTCAGTGCTTATGTTTTTACTTGTGCCACCATCTAGTACACAAGTCAAAAGTCCCCCAATAGGAGTAATTTCTTTTATTGGGATAAGTTTTTCCTGGTCATGTGTATTTTGAGTGCTGGACAGAGAGGATCTTTGCAATTATGACTGTCATGAAGTTTTTAATTATAGTAGCAATAAGAGAGCACATGTTTCTCCATGAGCGGAAGTAACCAAGTAATCAAAGCACATGTGCACTTGATATATAAAACGGTTCCGCTGCCAGATTGACAAAATGGTTCTTTGTCTTCACAGAATACCAAAAATTTCAGATGAGAAAATGCAGGCATTCATGCTAGGATATGTGGTAGATATGGATGCAACTATTGAGTTCTTAAAGCCATTTTAAAAGAAGTTCTTTATTCAAGCATTGTATATTTCTACTTAATTATCAACTTTAAAGCCGAGTCAGACCTCACTGTAAATAAAAGATTAGAATTATCCCCTGCAGTCAGGATCAGCCAGATGTGGACCAAAGCAGATGTGGTGAAGATGACCCTGCTCCACCACCCCCACCCCCGATGGCTCTGGACTCCCCCTGTCCTGGCTCCTTTCCTCTGATGACCCCTGCTACTTGTGGGGAGGAGGGAAGAAGTCGGGACAGGCGGCCACAAACACATGCAGCTAAATATATACTTTAGCATATGTAAATTTTATGTCAACTGGTGCCCCCTATGGTCCTCTTTTTTTGCTGCTGTATTCCCTCTTTTGGGGTGATTTGTAAATGGCCCTCCTGGTGCTTTGTGAGCCCTTTATACTGGATCACATCATCTGCTTCTGGACCCTCTTCTGTCTGTCTGTCTGTCTGTTCAGAGCCTGACCATCTATCTGCTTGTCTTTGACTCCATTACCTGTCTCTGGCTCTTCAGGCTCATGCCTGCCCTGGACTATGCCATTTGTCTGACCCAGCTGACAATTTCAATGCCACTAATGCTAGGGTGACCATATGAAAAGGAGGACAGGGCTCCTGTATCTTTAACAGTTGTATTGAAAAGGGAGTTTCCGCAGGTGTCATTTGTATATATGGAGAACCTGGTGAAATTCCCTCTTCATCACAACTGTTGAAGGTGCAGGAGCTATACTAGAGTGACCAGATACAAAAGAGGGCACCTGCAGCTTTAACTGTTGTGATGAAGAGGAAATTTCACCAGGTTCTCCATATATATAAATGACACCTGCTGAAATTCCCTTTTCAATACAACTGTTAAAGATACAGGAGCCCTGTCCTCCTTTTCATACGGTCACCCTAACTAATGCAGATGGTGATATTATAGCTGTTAGGTCAGCAGAGATCAGGTGAACCAATAGGGTTCCATCTGGCCCTATGAGTCTTCTGATCCTGAGCTGGCTCCTCAATTGGAACAACAGCTTTGATGAAGAGGAAACTGCTTTCAAGCTACCCTGTGCTAGTTTACTTGCCTACCAGCTTGATTGCCTCTTTGCATCACATCCTGTCTGTTCTTGCTCCAGAATGACAGCCTGAGTGTTGAGATAATTGTATTTATTTATTGCATTTTTGCCGCGTTTCTCAAAACCTCCTGCCTTCTTGGGAGACAATAATGAGGCCTGCTAAATAATCCACAGAGCATTATTTAAGCAATAGACATCTCTTCCCACCTGAAGAGAGTCTAATCTCTTGGAACTTTCCCCTAGTCAAAACTATGCAAACTAAGTGAGACAATTGTCCTTTCAAGAAGAATGGAAAGCCTTTTCCCAAGACGCGTTAACTTCAGAGAGACTAGTTCTGAAGCAGCTTCTGACTCCATGCAAGCTGGGCCGACTTTCTCTTGCCTTCCTTTTGCTCCACCCATTTTAGTCTGTGGTGTACTCTAGGATCGGCTAACCTGTCCATGCTCTCTCCTTTGGAAGAATGTTGGCTGTGTGTTATTTGCCCTTGACCAGATAAGCTCTGGAGAGAGTTCACCTGTGAGAGCGTTCTCCCCCACTGGTACAAGCTGGCCTGTTTCTGGCGCCGACTCCTGTATTTCAGAGTCTGATTCTGATTGATCACCTGAAACACCTTCTTCCAACCCAGGGGGAGCAGGGCTAGACATGACAATTTTTATACTACCCAATAGCCGAAGCTCTCTGGGAGGTTTACAATCTCTGGGCGGAACTGCCTATCCCCTCAGTTCTCTCCTGTAATGCCCCATATAGTAAGACTGAAGGCTGCATGCCCTGTGCAGTTGAACCTGTCAAATGTGTTGATGGGCATGGAGTCACCGAAGGCTAAAGCTGTGTGTGTGTTTGTGTGTCCTGGCAGGGGACTTTGCTCTCTCCCTGTCTCAAGGCATCCATGTGTCATTATTGTCCTGTCTAGCTTGATCTGAAGCAGTTGCACTTACCAGAAAGAAAAGTCAGAGTCAAATCCAATGAATCAGAGTCAAGTCCAGGTAACCAGGAGGACAAGTGTCTGTCATGATGGTGGTGGGTATGGGCTAGAACTTACTCAAGAAGAACAGGTGTCTCAGCAACATGCAGAGGCCTTCTGAAGACTCACAGATCTGAACCTGCAGTTCACTCTGTCTACTCTGAGGCGTCAACTTCTTAAAGGGCCATTGTCCAATTCTGCAGCTGGTATAGTGTGGAGGTGCAATTGGAGGGGTTCCTTCTATGTCTGAGGAGTCTAGTAAGGCTATGTCATGTGGATTGGAAGGTTCTAGAGTAATAGATGATGGGTTATTAGATAAAGCCTACTGCCCCTCTTCCTCTGGGTCAGAAGGGGGATCAAGGCAAATATAGTCCATTGATTCTATCAAAACACATTGGCTAATATATGGTTTAGTTTCTACACTCTCTGAAGCACCATGGAAGACATGAGATGGGAAAATTACAGTTTATCAAGCAATTTATACATAAGCCTTTGGGGGTGGGGAAGAAATATGAAGAACTATGAAGAATCTGAAGAAATATGGTTGTTTGTACATAGGAGACAATGGCATCCGTTAACTCTGAGAGTAGTTTATAGTTGTGCACAAATTACTATTGCACGTATTGATTTTGTGTGTGTTATAAAACATTTTTATAGTAACTATTAAAATAATTTATTGAATAGTTTTATGGGGAAAGCCAACCTATAACAAGAGCAGGCTTTGTGTATGAGACCAAGGATTCTACTGCATGCATGTGCATAGAAACTCTACTCGAAGAGATTCTTGAAGTGTATGATAGGTATCCACAAATGTGGATAGGGCAACATTTTCCTCCTTCTCACATAATACTAGAACCCAGGGTCAATCCATTAAGCTGATTTTTGGGAGATTCAGGACAAATAAAAGGAAGTACTTCTTCACACAGTGCATAGTTAAACTATGGAATTAACTATCACAAGATGTAGTGATGGCCACCAATTTGGATGGCTTTAAAAGGGGGTTGAATAAATTCCTGGAAGAGAAGGCTATCTCCAGTATCTGAGTCAGTAAGCCTATATGCACCAATTGCTGGGGAGCATGGGTGGGAGGGTGCTGTTGCACTGTGTCCTGCTTTGTTGGTCCCTGGATGACAGCTGGTGAACAGAGTGCTGGACTAGATGGACCCTCAATCTGGTCCAGCATGGCTGTTCTTATGTTCTCAAGATTGCAAAGATGCAAACATCTATGTGCCCATCCATTCCAGTTTATAGGTGTTCTCTGAGCTAGGAGGCAAACCCACCAGCCATTTTAATACAATCTTGGAGCTGTTTGGTTGTGTTCATGTGCTGTGGTTGTGTTCAGTTGATCTGAAGCAGTTGAATTTGCCAGAAAGAAAAGGCACAGTGAATTTCATGTGTGCTTTATTTGCACATGGCAATCCAAATTTAGATATAATAATAACCTTGTACTTATAGTGGTATGCTGGATCTGGATTAAAATTTCACATATTTAGAAAGGAGGATATTTGATTGGTTATCTAGTACCTTTGGAGTTCATATTTCAGATCTAATTTTATGGCCTCATCCACATTTCTTTTTCAGGCAAGACTCCCAGTGAAAGAACAAACACTGTCTCTTCTACAGTTCACAGACATCAGAGCTATTGTATCTGGTTACCATAGAGCAGGAGTGGACCAGCTTCAAGCCCTAACTATCAGATCACCAGAATCCTGTCCAGTGGAGAAACACCAGTTGCTGGGAAACACAAACAAGAGTGTACTATTGCACTCCTGCTCTGCATGTGGAAAGCTAGTTGGCCACTGTGTCAACAGAACGCTGGAACAGATATGCCTCTGGTTTGATTCAGCATGGCTTTTCCTATTTTCTTATGCAGAAATATAAATTCAGAATGTTACCTTTTTAGCAGCTCTCACTCAGCCTAATTTCAAAAACCCTTACAATCAAGTCAAACTCTCAACAAGAGTGTTTGACCCCCTCAGCAATCTGACCCTCCCATGGTAGTTCTCTGAGCAGAGAGGATGCGGGGGGGGGGGGGAGGGAGAGAGAGAGAGAAGTTGTTTTGTGTGTGTGACAGAAACAGAGAGAAAGAGACCAGATCTACACCTAGCAGGATATAGCACTATGAAAGTGGTATGAAAGCCGTATATGGACGCATGATCTACACTACTGCTTTATAATGGTATTGAAGTGCACTGACAACTGTTGTGGCCCATATACCGCTTTCATACCAATTTCATAGTGTTATATCATGCTTGGTGTGGTTGTGTCATGGGCCTCAACAGTTGTCAGTGCACTTCAATACCAGTATAAAGCAGTAGTGTAGATCCTGCCAGAGAGAGAGAGGGATGTGGACCCACCCACTTTTGGCTAAGGCCTGCCCCCCTCCTGGGTTCAGCTCCAGACATTGCTGGTAGCATGTAGGTCTCTACATATTACTCTTGAGGGAAGGTGTCCCTTGATGGAGAAAAAGTTCCACACACCTGCAGAATGGACAGGCAGTTGTTCTGATGGCTTCCCAGAAAAAGTGGGTTGAGAAGAGATTTACAGGGTAGTATCCAATTTTAGTCCTAGGTAAAGTAGACCTATTGAAATGCATGATGCTAATGTAATCACAACTAACTTACATTTCATTGTTTTTTTGATTGGATACTACCCACAGACAGTATACAGGCATAATCAACTGGTCAAAGATAGATTATGCTTCTGAAAAATAGTCACACGTGTTCTAAAACACGTAAGTTGTTGGGAGATGCCCTCCATTTTTCCTAAATGGTGTTCTGACAGGTAGCAGTGGATCAAATCTGCTATTCAGAATGCAGTAGTTGATTATAGTTGTGTTGCTTTCAATGCATCCTTAGAATTCTTTTAATTCCATTGAAAGTCAAATATGCAAGGTAAAACCCTCCACCTTGTCTCCGAGATGAATTATGTTTGCTTACAATCTGGTTTTAAATGGAGCTGTGCTGACAGGGATTAGTGTTTATATAAAGCAAGGAATGATCTCTCTGTGTGTAAGTGTGTGTTTAATAATCCCACAGTTCATCAATTCTAATGTTAGCAACAAACGTTACATAACTCCTGCTATGTGAGACAGAAAGAAATCTGGTTCTGAGATTTTTAGACATCATGGCTGCTTAAGAGAACTCGTGTCATATGTTGGCTCAATATTTTTATATCTCATTTGAATAAGATAACATTGCTGTTTGGAAATATACTGGACTGTAAGATTGCATACAAAAGGACAGCATTATGTCTGGATGCATAGAGGAAAATCACCATTCAAATTTAGTATTGATATAATTAATAAACCCCTTTCTATTGCACAAGGGACCACACATATGAACAGTAATACTTGAGTGTGTGTGAGCCTGTGCACACACACACACACACACACACACACACACACACACACACACACACACACACACCCCAGTGGTATTTTCCAGGGTCAGTTCTTATTTCCCTGTCCCTAAATCACTGTGCCTATTTTGCCATATGAAGAAATTGGTGGGATACTTTAAAAACATTGTTCTAGTATGTGTCCTTACCTTCCATCTCTACCATTTCTGCCTCCCCACATAGTTAATGTTACTGAATGTATTTGAGTTTTGACATATTACGCTCTCTTCTGAGTGAACAGTACTGACTTCATGTTGAGATATAAGCAACACAGCTTCATCCCCAGCTTCAGCAAAGGTGGAAGAAAGGCAGGGGAACAGGGTTGAGAGTGACTGAGTAAGACTAGGGCCCTGTTCACATATACGAGGAGGGGGAATAGTTACAGTAATTAGGAAGAGGGGAAGGCTAATGCAACCAGTGCAAACAATCCTGCCATATGACTGGGAACCATGCAGTGCCACATGGTTCTGCTACCCACTTCCCCTCCGTAGTTACCACACATACCTCCAAAATGGGCTCCCGGCAAGAAAAGTAAAAAAATAATAATGGCCACAGTCACAGAGAAAGTCTGCAGTGGCAAGAGTGTTGTCAGAAGTGGCAGTCGCTCTTGCCAAATGACTCTTTGGTTGCTGCCATTTCCCCCCTGGAGCAATCTAACCATGGAGTTTCCATTGCATATCACGGGAACCACCATGGAAGCCCACTAACCCCACTGCAGCAGGTGGGTAGTGGTTGGGGTTGCCTTAGTCGTGCGTGTGTGTGTAACAGGAGAGGTCCGCCTGGCGCCTACACTGTACTCCTTTCATCGCCAGCTGAAGACCTTTTTATTCACTCAGTATTTTAACACTTAATTTTAACTTAAATTTAAATTATACTGTTTTAACTCTGTATTTTAACCTTATATCAATTTTGCTGCATGGTTTTATCCTGGTTGTGCTTTTTATATTGTATTTTGTATTTGTGTTTTTAACTTGTTGGTTGTTTTATGATGGTTTTAATTTTTGTGAACCGCCCAGAGAGCTTCGGCTATTGGGCGGTATAAAAATGTAATAAATAAATAAATAAATAAATAAACAAACACCTGCCACACAACATGCTAAGCCACCATGGATCACACTTTTGAGCTATCCACGGTGACTTAGCATAGCATCCAAACAGAACTACACCAAGCAGAACATATGAAAATGGTATATGACAACTGGGCCTGAACAGTTGTCATAACCCTTATAAACCATTATAAGCAGTAGTGCAGATCCTGCCCCAACAATTCAGTTTGTAATGGACTTCCTAAAATGCATGCCTCAAAGGCAAAGGTGGGAGTAAAGGCTGAGCAAAACACTAAGGTGCTGGATAGCAAGAGTGATGATATTTGGAATGGTACCTGCAATTTCACTCCAACCTTGAACACATGTCCTTAAGGTCATTCAGCTTTAACAGAACAGAGACAGTAAGAAGCGGCTTTTGTTTCCAGCAAGTACAGCCACCATCCTTAAGCACCCTCTTTTGTTATACGAGATGAAAGGTCAGCTCAGTCTTTCTCCCATAGCAAGTAGCACCATTTCCAATGCCTATGAGCAGTGTCTGGTCCCTCAAAGTTGTTAGTCACAGCTTTTCTTTGAACTGTTTAAGAAGCCTCAGGTTTGGGCAGTCAGAGTCCCCCCCCCCCCCATCCCCCTCTTGTCATCAGGGCCGGTGCTACCGTAGAGGCCACTCAGGTGGCCACCTAGAGCACCAAGCAAAGAGGGGTGCCAGGCACAGCGCAGCACTCACGCGTGTTGGCTGTGAGCCGGGCTGGGCCTGGGCGGGCGAGATGGCGCCCCGCGCCCGCCTAGCTGAAGCAAAGCTAGGGACGCTGGGGTGGCTCCATGTTCGGACTTCCGGAATGCGCCCGGAAAAGAGAGAGAGAGAGAGAGAGAGAGAGAGAGAGAGAGAATGTATGGGTGAATGGGGTGCATGGGGTCTTTGCGTGAATGCATGTGTTCATGCGTGTGTTTGTTTGAAGTGAGTGATGCTGAGTATGTGTGCGCACGTGCGTGTGAGTTGGGGGGATGATTTGGAGGTGATATTCCTATTAAATAAAGCATTTTAGACTCATAGACGTTCCTTTCCAATTTGTTTGCTATAATTGGCATGGCGTATTTCTTGCACTTTAAAATAAATTTAGCAGTTTCAAGTTTTATGCTTCTTATTTTTTCCAGGAAACATATGTTCTTAAAAATCAAAGTTGGCATTTTGGTGTGTGTGTGTGTGTGTGTGTGTGTGTGTGTGTGTGTGTGTGTAGCTCACCTTGCCTAGGGCGCAAAATAGTCTGGCACCAGCCCTGCTTATCATGGTGGCAGGATCTATACACTCCTGCTTTAAAACATTTTATAACGGTAATGACAACTGGTGGGGCCCAGAACACACTCCAGATACAGTTATCAAACTGTTTTCAAAGAGTCATATCCTGCTTGGTGTAGATCTGACTGGCGATATGCTGCTGAATTCATACTATGATCATCATATATAGTAGGGGGTCACCCAAAGATCTATTGACAAATCTCTGGATGATTTGCAGCAGATCAGCAAGGATTTCTGACTCCTAATTATCTAACAAGTGCTGCAACAAAACCACACACACACACACACACACACACACACACACGAGTTTGTACTGCTGAACTGAAACCAGGACTAGGAGAAAAGACTGTGAGCTGCAAACATATAATCACATCACCCAAACCAATGTGCTATCATAACTACTGTCCTTCATCTAATTACATGTTATAAAAATAATAACAAACCACATCATTATCACATCTAATATAGAAGCGGTTAGTATAAATAGTATATATATCACTAACGTTATTTAGATGGTACAAATAGAATATATAAAACTGAATATCATAAATAGCATTAATAGCCAAATGCAAGTAGTATGTAAAAATAGCATTCAAAACTTAATCTTACGTTTCATACATTGGCATATAATAGACAGATTAAACAGCTAAAATTATATAATGTGAATTATATATAAATAACATAAATAGTTCATAAATAAATAACTATCTACATACCATGAATAAGACACCTAGCAAATAACCATTACATGAATATCATAATTATCTCAGAAATCAGGTCTCATGTGTTCTTTAATAAGCACAGCCAGATCCATTCTGAGATGAAACATTCTGTTAAATATTCCTGAATTGGGTGATGTGATTTATAAAATTCCTCTTGCAACAGACAGTGGCCTTAGCTAGACCAGGCTATATCCTGGGGCGAACCCCGGGATCATCCCTGTGCATCCACATGTCGCACAGGGGAACCCGGGATCAGGGAGGGATCATCCCTCCCTTGCCCCGGGATACAGCCCTACACTTTGGGCTCGCTTGTGGCCCGTTTCCATGGGTTTACCCGGCTCCGCACAATTACTCGCACAGAGCTGGGAGCTGCACCCATCGGGGTTAGGGGTGGGGGGTGGGGAAATGATTTTTTTTAAAAAAACTTACCTTTGCACACGACCGTTTGCGCACTGCTCTTCCTTTAAGAAAATTAAAAAATGGCGGGTGCGACACCTCTCTTCCTGAGCTTGTCACGCCTTATGTGTAAATGAGGGCGAGATCTCACATTAATCGCAACACGAGGTCTCCCCTCCTCTCCCCCAGACTTTCAGGTAGGTCTAGTTAAGGCCAGTGTAGGAGAGGTTATTCTAGAATAAATTAATACAGTATGCAGCAGATATAAAAGAGCTTTCAGCAAAGTTTAATAGTGAAAGGAACATGCTATTCAAGGAAAGGGATGTTGTAAGAATGCAAGAGTGTTTCTAATTTCAACTGGGAGGTGAAACAGCCTCAATGAAAGTTCCTTTTAAAACCTCACCTACAAACATGCACAGACATTTAAAGATCAGCAGATAATAGGGCCATTGGTGGAGTGAAATTGCTGTTTGGAGGGCATTCTATATAAGTAGATCTCTCCTTAATGCAGGTCTACACAATTTAAGGCATACCAAGCCAAACACAGCAACCCACCAGTCTGTGTCGTAGCCACATAGGGCTCCAATAAACACCAATTTTTTGCTGTCTGCAGAATAGAACAGAAGCATGAGGTTAATCATAACCTAGCTGAACATTAGATATTCACAAGTGTTATGATATGCAATGTTATTTTAATGGCAAAACTCCTGAAACAGCTATGATGTGTGCTGGGGGGAATTTCCAGCTTGCTGGTGTGCCCTATTGTCTATGCTCGTTATGTGCAAGGTGGAGAGGGCAGGATCTACACTACTGCTTATAACAGTTTATAAGGGTTACGACAACTGTTCAGGCCCAGGACACATTACATATACCGTTTTCATACTGTTTTAAAAGTGTTGTATCCTGCTTGGTGTAGATCAGCTCGAGGTCTCCATGGCATTTGAAGCAGGCGCCAGATGAGTCAATCAACAAACAGCTTGTGCAAGCATTACTTGCTTAAGTCACATGAAGGGTTAAAAACCTGGAGCTTGTATGAGCATTCTGTAACCAATGAGATGCAAGTATTCTAGCAGAGCTAACCAATAGAAAAGTAAATGTATTTTTGAATTTGGAAACTATATAAGCGTGATGCATGCTGAGGCATGTGTGCTTGCTTTGTGAATGATCGCCAAGCACCCCTTTCTGTGCAGACTGAGAAAATAAAATTAAGTTGGATCCTCCACCCCAGTGTGCTTTATTGGACCTAGCGCACTGGGCAATGGGCCCTCCTGTCCTTTTGGAGGACAACAACTATGATATATGCAGAGGCATCAATGGGAGAAAGCTTCCCATGCTGACTTTCTTCTGGTTATACATGTTAAAGGAACCAGTGCCCTACCAGAAATTTTTATTTGTATGTATGTATTTATTTATTTATTTATTGCATTTGTATACCGCCCCATAGCCGAAGCTCTCTGGGCGGTTTGTATAAAGTTTTCAACCCTATCTAGGATAATATTTGACAGGAATTTTAATACCTGAAAAGGATAGGTCAAGTGCTATTCTAAAAAAGGACCAATCCTTGTTGTTTTTTGTTGCAGCTGAAAGAGGGTGGGTATAAAGTATATTCAAGAGGCCTTTGCTTCTCCCATATAATGTACCAATGTTTTGAGAGCTCTTCCAGCAACAAAGCATGGAGCATTTGTAGGTATGTATTGTGTAATATACTGAGTGTTGGACTTGGGCAAATACAAGTTCACACCATTTCATCTATTAAATTAAATAGGGCTGCAATCCTGTTCATACTTACTAGGGAGTCAGTCCCTTTGAACTCAGTGGAGCTTCTTTTTGAGTAGACATCTATAGAATTATTATTATTATTATTATTATTATTATTATTATTATTATTATTATTTTATTTATTTATATAGCACCATCAATGTACATGGTGCTGTACAGAGTAAAACAATAAATAGCAGGACCCTGCGCACTGTAGGTGACCTACAATTTATGCAAATCACCATCTCTTGACTTAACCTATCTCTAGGGTTGTGCTTCGCCTCAGTCCTGAAGCCTGACTCTGAGTTGAGAGGGGAGGGGAGTGCGATTTGGTCTGCCTCAGCCCTAATCAGCTTTGGGACAAGATTGGGCCACCTCAGCCCAAAGCAGCTGAACAGCCTCTGGCTGATTTGGCCTAATAACCAGCTGCTGCTCCCCACCTGCTCACTTACCCAAGGCCTCTGCACACTGGTGAGCCACCCAGCTTCTTCTCAGGCCACTGTAGATCTAGTGTTGAAGACTACCGTGTTTGGAAATGACCATTTTCAATACTAGATCTATAGCAACCTGAGAAGAGGCCGGTTGGCTCACAGGCACACAGAGGCTGCAGGTAAGTCCTGTTCACCCCATCCCTCATGTGGAGACGCTCACTAGCTACAACCATGTGCTTTCAGGATAGCAGATTCATGTGGTCCTGTATGGCAGGGGTATTGAACCTCTTTCAGCCAGGGGGCTAACATTTCATTTCAGAGAAGCACAGAGTGGCCGCATTCCATTGGTGGGCAGGGCAAAAGGGGCACGCCAAAAATGCCAGCGTATTTTAGCTTAAAGGTCTTACTGCCAGTAATGAAGCCTTAGCTGAGGCATTTCAAGTTTCTGGAACGCGTGGGGGAGGGACTGCACAAAAGCCGGGAAACCACCAATGGATCAGTGGTGGAGAGAAAGGGAGGGAGGCCAGGAGAAGGGGGGGCTGAGCCACCTGGGAAAACCTGGAGGGCTGGGTTGGGACCCCAGGCAGGCCAAATTTAGTCCTTGCTATATGCGGTGCAATCTTACTGATTGCACCATCAGAGATCAGAAACCCTAGAACTCGGAGGCATCCGATCATTCAAATGCAGGGTGGGAGGAGTGACGGATTTCCCGCCAGGCAGATTTTGCTATTTCAGCTCTTTAGCCCTTCTAGCGAGAGTGATTTGGAAGGGGAGGGAAGGAGGGTGGAGGAGGCTCAAGATAACTTATATCCTGGTCTCCCTGGTCTTCTCTCCTCCCTGGCCACCAGAATGCCCCCTTTCCTCTTCAGAGGACAGCCAGCTTGGTTCTCTCTGTGCCAGCTGTGAAGGGTCAAGGTTGGAGGGTCAGATCTCCTACACCCCCTTCTGAGGTCAGAGCACTGTCTCTTATCTTAGCAAAAGGAACCTGAAGAATCCTATGGTCTGTGGGACACTCACCCAGGGGTATAAGGATTGCTCTAGAATAACAGTTATGTATGATAAGGGATGGGAAGCCATAAAATGTTCTTAGCAAGATGGGTGGAACCAGTTATCCCTGCCCCTGCTCCTTAGGCATAGCAGGGTACTTCGCTGGCAGGAAAGCTGGTGCTTTCTCAGTTTTATATAAGGGTTATGATCACGGTGGATCTAAGTCTCATTTAAAATTAGACACTGCCCCCTCGCCTGAGGCTCCAAGATACATACAACCATGTAAGAACACATAATGATCCTTGTGATAATAATTATTATTATTATATTTATTTGTATCCCACCTTTTGCCCAATGCTGGGCCTCAAGGCGGCCTTACAAAGTTTAAAATATACATGAGGGGGGGGGGAGGGAAACAAAACCATAAACAATTAAAAAATACACAACAAAATTATAAAACATTAACATAGATGGAGGGCTGGATTATTCTCCAAAGGCCTGCTTGAACAAAAAAGTTTTAGCCTGCTTCCGAAAGCCCATCAAGGAGGGAGCCAGCCTAGCTTCCCCAGGAAGAGAGTTCCAGAGCACCGGAGCAGCCAATGAGAAGGCCCTCTGCCATGTTCCCACCAAGCGTGCCTGTGAAGAAGGTGGGACTAAAAGAAGGGCCTCTCCAGAAGATAAACACCATTCTACCTATCAGACTCCATTTATGGAGTCACATATGTATGTGGGTATCCTCCACGAGTAGGTTGACCATGTGGAAAGGAGGACAGGTCTCCCGTATCTTTAACAGTTGCATAGAAAAGGCAATTTCAGCAGGTGTCATTCGTATATATGGGGAACCTGGTGAAATTCCTTCTTCATCACAACAGTTAAAGCTGCAGGAGCTATACTAGAGTGACCAGATACAAAAGATGGCAGGACTCCTGCAGCTTTAACTGTTGTGATGAAGAGGGAATTTCACCATATATATAAATGACACCTGCTGAAATTCCCTTTTCAATAAAACTGTTAAGATACAGGAGCCCTGTCCTTCTTCTCATAGGGTCACCCTATCCATGAGGCCTAAAACCTAACCAAAACTTGTATAGGGATTCAAGATATTCCATCTAAATGGGGAATAAAGTATTTTCAACATATGGCAGCATTCACAGTATGTCTGGTTTTAAATGGTCTAATACATGCAGAGTATGAAATGATGAAAAAAGACATGTGCAGCATAGCTAGCACTGCGTAAAAAATTGATGTGCAGTTAAATCCTCACCTAGTCTTCTTTAAACTTGATAAATATTGCACCCATAATATGCAGTTCTTTATTTTATTTTATTCACCTTCTTGCTTTGACCTGAACTTGAGAAAAATCTTATTGACTATTTAGTCCAGTATCTTCTTGTTTGAAGTCTTGCAGGTAAAATGGGCAGTTTTCAACCATTGTTCATTAGATATGGCTCTTGCTTAGACCGTATTCAAAGCCATTCTTGGCTCTTAACAGAAATGTGGCTTGAAGTCTAAAGGGGGCTGGCTATATGTGCTTAAAGCTCTGTGGTGGCTGCAGATCTGCACTGTGTCAGTTCTATAACGCAGCTGCAGCTTTGCAGCCACAGTGGGGCTTTCTTGCGAAGCTGCGCATTGAAAAAGTCAGGGACTTTACCTGACTTTTTCAATGAGAGTGACATCAGTATGGCTCTTCCACTGTCTGATGTCACTCCAGGGCCAATCCAGGGCCAATCTGTGGGTGGTTCCTGGTGGAAGGCGACTAGCGATTAGTCTTCTACCAGGAAGAGTGTGGGGAGGGGGGGCTTTGGTATCCGGATGGCCGGTGGAAACCCTGCACTCCTTCCTCAGCATCAGGATTACCCAATGCCACCTGGGAGAAGAAAATTGCCAGGTTTTGGAGAGAGGCAGGGCCAACCTGGAGCCATGAAAACAGCCCCAAGGGCTTCAGCTTTAATGCTACCCTTCTACCTTAACCCACAATACCTTTTGCATAATTGTAGCTTATTTGTAGTACATCTTGTGATCCAACCCATGTCTCGGTCAAGACTTCATTAAACAGAAGTTGTTTTGTTCAGTAATACAAAGGCATACATTGGTAGAGATATAATAGTAGCACAGTTTTGGATTTCTCCTCTGGCTCAATTCCTGGTGGAGGGAGAGACAGCAAATGCTCTTCCTTCTCCCTGGGCACATGATGAAATGAGAGAAAGAAGTGTTCATCACATAGACATTATACACAAATACACACACAGGCTGGGTTCACACATCATGTGCTAACCCATAGTGGGTGGCAAGCTATGCTCGGTACAGACAATCTGCTGTGCTCCCATCAGACAATCAGACAAATAAGCTACACAGAATAGTTTATTTCACCCTCCCCCTCCTTCTCCCACCCAGCCAGGCAGGTATTCCAGCTTCCTTTGCAGTGGGAACAAAGATTACTTGAGAGGAGCAGAGCGGTAGCAGCAATTTTGGCTGCTCTTGCTGAGCAGCTCTGTAGGCGATCCCTGTAACCCAGGCTGCGCAACAGACAACACGTTAACCCACCATAGGTAAAATAACCCTATTGCAGACTGTGGCTTATTTGAGGGAAATGAGCCACAGGGAAGGGGGAGAGGACATCCCACAGACAACACACTAAACCATTATGGGCTAGCGTGTTGTGTGAACCCAGTAACAGAGTCAGATTTGTTATGCAAAGTTGTTCTATGTTAGGAGTGAGGATATTAATCCCCCCTGGCTGAATAGTGCTAACATAGGGTTCATGTGGCCATTTCAGGGCCAAGACATTATTACTTTAAATGTGTGCCTACCAGTTACGCCTTTCCTCCTCTCCCATTTTTGCTCTAGTATAGACGCAGGACTCGCAAACTAGATTGGGACCCTAGCGTGGAGGGGGGAGCTTTTAAGATCCGGGCCAACTGCACCTGCTCTAGAGTAAAAATGATGGGATGGGGAAGTCATCCTTGCAAGACAGATATTTAAATTAATACTTGTTTTGGCCCTAGGGTGACCATATGAAAAGGAGGACAGGGCTCCTGTATCTTTAACAGTTGCATAGAAAAGGGAATTTCAGCAGGTGTCATTTGTATATCTGGGGAACCTGGGGAAATTCCCTCTTCATCACAACAGTTAAAGGTGCAGGAGCTATACTAGAGTGACCAGATTTAAAAGAGGGCAGGGCACCTGTAGCTTTAACTGTTGTGATGAAGAGGAAACTTCACCAGGTTCTAGGCATGTGCTCCACTCCTATTAGAAGCGCAGAAGCAGGAGCGAATTGGCCTGCTCCGCCTTGCCCAGAGGCGGAGTAGAAGTGGACCGTGGACCCCTAGAAGCAAGGCGAAGAGAAGCGACCATTGGTGGAGCGCTTCTCTTTCCGCAGAGCGCTCTGATCGCCATCTTCAAACATTTCGCCCATAGATAACTGGGTTGTTTTTGAAGCTATCGTTCTGAAAATTCTTGTGCTTAGACAGTCATGGATGGGGGTCATTTTGAGACTACTCTCACCTCTCTGCGTCGTGCGGGTCACGTGCTATATTTTTTTAAAAATCAGGTCAACAAACGGACAGCGCGGGTCAAACGGCGGTTTTCGCCCATAGGATTGCATTGCGGAAAAGAATCGGGGATAACTGGGTTGTTTTTTAAGCTATCGTTCTGAAAATTCTTGTGCTTAGACAGTCGTGGATGGGGGTCATTTTGAGACTACTCTCAACTTTCTGTGTCCTTTGGTTCGCGTGCTAGAATTTTTAAAAAATCGGGTCAACAAACAGGGACAGCGCGGTAAACCGGCGGTTTGGGTTTTTTTTGTTTTTTTTGTTTTGAAGCGATGACAGGCACATTCAACTCCCAATCCTGATGAGAATTGATCACCTCATGAAGCATCCTCCAATCCCAGCGTTGGAGGGGGGGGACTAAGGCAGAGGCACCCTCAGAGCTTTCTGCTTTGTGTCTCTTTGTGGGTTGGCGTTCGTGGAGAGAGGAGTTAGTTATAGGTGCTGCTGCTGTGTTTGGACTTTGGAGATAGATTAGGATTTAGCTTGGCGCGCGTGTGTGTGTTTGTTTGCTTCTTTCTGACTTTTAGCTTAGTTTGCTCTGTGTTTTTCCCTTACTTTGATTTAATATAAACTTTATTTTTAAACTTTGGAGTGTGTGTTTGTTTGTTTAGTTGGTTGTCCCCCCCTCCCCTCTCTTAAAGTCTGACTGTGTTTCATCTTCCTTCCTTCTATATACCAAAAAATACCAAAAAAAATTATTCTCTATTTCTTCTCTCTGTTACTTGGACTCTGTGTGTGACTGTGTGATTGTGTGAGCGTGCTGTGTGTGCAGTGCACTGTTTGTGAAGTGCAACAGCCACTGATTGAGCATTTCAAATCCTGTTTGGGCAAAGCATACACACACTTCTTGTCCAATTTCCCTACATACAGTAGGATTAGACACATGGATTAGCTTTCATGGTGCCAAGTTTGAGGTTTCTAACATGTAAAATAACAGAGCTATGGAAAGGGGTGTGAATGGGGTGCCCGATTTTCATAAATTCCCCAAAAATTGGGATGATGGGATTGCCTTGAAACTTGGCGTCCATGTGGACATGTGGATAAGCTATCATGGTGCCAAGTTTGAGGTTTCTAACATGCAAATTGACGTAGTTGTAGAATGGGACAATTTGGGGTGAGTTAAGCCGCGCCAAAAATCAGGGGATGATGGGATTGCCTTGAGTCTGGGCGTCCATGTGGACACATGGATAAGCTATCATGGTGCCGAGTTTGAGGTTTCTAAAATGCAAATTGACGGAGCTATCCCAAGGGGTCTGAATGGGGTGCCCGATTTTCAAAAATTCCCCCAAAATCAGGGGATGATGGGATTGCCTTGAAACTTGGCATCCATGTGGACACGTGGATAAGCTATCATGGTGCCGAGTTTGAGGTTTCTAACGTGCAAATTGACGGAGCTATCAAAAGGGGTGTGAATTAGGGTTATGGGTGGTGTGTTAGAGGTTAGAGCCGCGCCAAAAATCAGGGGATGATGGGACTGCCTTGAGTCTGGGTGTGCGTGTGTGTCCCTGGATCAGCTCTCATGGTGGCAAGTTTGAGATTTTTAGCGTGCAAATTGATGGAGCTATGGAAAGGGGTGTGAATGGGGGGCCCGATTTTCAAAAATCCGAGCTCCGAGCGGAGCGGACATGGGCGGAGCGGGGGCGGGGCGAAGTGGCCTGATCTGAAAATTGTGGATCTGGAAGTGAAGCGGAGCGGGGGGTCCGTGCACACCCCTACCAGGTTCCCCATATATACAAATGACATCTGCTGAAATTTCCTTTTCAATACAATTGTTACAGATACAGGAGCCCTGTCCTCCTTTCCATATGGTCACCCTACCTGAGCAAGATGTAAAACAGCAATTTCTTCTGCCTTCTGGATGGCACTGGCATGGGATTGTGAGGGGGGAAAGTTTGGTGGAGAAAGGTGTCATTTGAGTTCTAGCTGTTTGGGCCTGTGCACAAATAATTTTAGTAAAGCTGTTTGTTTTTATCTGGAGGAGAAAACCAAACAGATACTCTGAAGTTTATTTCAGTGTTTTGTTGAAAGGGTTGCTCCAGCAGGAATGATACAGCACTGATGCTTTTGTTTTAGTGGACACGAAGTTGAAGTTGAAGTTGTCCGGAAGGAACTTTCAATAGGAATCACTTGACTAATTTTGTTGAAAAGGTGATCAGCTAGTTATGCTACAGAAGTCTGCCCCCTGGTGGTTAAGAAACATCAGCACACAGCAAAAACATTTAACATTCTTTAAAATACTTTAAGGGAGGAATCCAACACATGCTTAGACAGAGGGAAAAAACTCCCAGGATGCCTCAGATAACACAGCTAGTTGGGGCACGTTGGTAGGTGTAGGATTCTCTCTCTCTCTCTCTCTCTCCATGCATAGGGTTTTGTCCCAAAGTCCTTTAAAACATTTCAGATGATTTGGAGAGCAAAATACAAAAGGGGAGATTATTTGTTTCTTTGAGTTATGATGATGAATATCTCCCTCTGTGAGATATATATATATCACACACACACACACACACACAAAGCGAAAACAGAAAAATACCATGGTTCCACTGGAAAAACTTTCATTTTTCTTCTTTCTTGCTACGTCACTTCTCCTGTATGTAACCTGTGCAATATCTTTGAAGTAATTTTATATGTGGAAGTACAACCAATGTTGGATCTGGGATCCTCAACTACACTAAATGAATGGAAGGATGTTTATATGCCTTTCTGAAGGTAGTATAAAGAAATTCTGTCCCATTAACTTCAATGAGAAGGGGGAAAGGGTGGTTTAAAAAAGCCACCCCATGCGGATGACTAACTTACTCCCATCACCAGGGCACAGTATAGAATATGGTGCAACTCAACACCCAATCATAGCACATCTGTGTAAAATATTATTGGGACAAATATCTAGCAGCAACCCCCACCCCATTTTTAGGTGCAGCCCCCCCCAATCTGGACTGGATCCACAGCAGGGAAGAAAGGATAAAAGCCCCCTTACCCTCCACATTAGGATCCTGATCCTGATATTATGCTTGCCCTAGAATAAAAATGAAAAAAGTGTAGCTACTGGATATGGATTTAAAGTAATATCCATTTTGGCCCTCAAGGAAGTTCTTGGAAGGGAGGTTTCCCATCCCCCCTTCTTCATGCAGTCATCTGCCACTCCCCCCAAAAGCTGGGGAGGAGCTCCTGAACTAGAAGGGGACTGCTGGGGAGAGGAGAAGATGGAAAACTTTCCATCCATTTTTTAAAGGTGCAATCCTATACCCATTTACGCAAGAATAAGCTTCATTGGATGCAATGGGACTTGGTTCTGGGTAGTTATGCCTAGGATTACACTGTAAGTTATCTTACTTTAGGATCTGATTTGGGTCAGTTCCCCCCTTCTCCTGCATGCAGCTCTGGGTCCTGTCTGGTGGTAAACATGCTAACCCACCGCAAACCACTTTTTCAATTATCTCTAGTGCTTGTCCAGAATAGGCCTCCATCTATAGGACAACGGGATTGCTCCTCATTGAATATAAACCCGAATATTCGTAGATTCAAATCTATGCAAAGAGCATCACACTGCAGCAGCAACAGCGATTTATCTCCTGATTTTTATTTGTAGTGCAGTTATTAATGCACACATGCACACATACGATGCTATGGAGTAGAGATGAGCAAAGCTATAAATTTTATATATGGAGCTCTGCAGATTCATAGAAGAGGAAAACCGAGGGCAGAAAGGAACAAGGCAGCAGAGGGATGCTAGAGGGGGACTGAACACGTCTCTTCTCTCTCACTGCCCGTTCCCCCTTCATAGTTTTAATTTCAAAAGCTGTATCTGCCCATTCCCCATATAGAACTAAAACAGAGTGAGGAAAGGAACGAGGGACCATCAACATGAAAATGGTGGCAAGGAATGAGGCAGCCAGAGGACACATAGGAGGGAAGGAGCGAAATCGGCCAATCACTTTGTCCTGCCCTCAAAGTTATGCCCACATGTCAAAATGTGATTTAACTCCTCCAAGGACACATAACTCTAAAGCAGTGCAAACTCGGACATTGATCCAAAAGTCCCGGTAAATCATAACTATGAATATGCGCATTATCGTGCTAAAAACCTGGCACTGCAGTGAATGGGCGGCTGCATCATGTGTCCTGAAACACGAATCTGTGCATTAAGTCAGGGTAAAGAAGCCGTATAGACAAACCCCAGATTTTCTGTGATCTTACATTATATGAGAAAGTATGTTATGAGTATTAATAGTTTCTTCATAATACTGGTACAGTCAGTGGGATGTTATTTTGGCAGAGATATCCCTGATGGATTCCCTGCTATTTTTAATTTTATTTAACTGCTGAAATGTTAATGGTATTGAGTTATAGTTATTTGCAGCCCTTCTCTTCCCTAGTCTAGACTGGATGAGAGTGCTTCATAGAAGCCACACTACAACAGAAGGGCTTCAGTTTTAAGACAAAATAGGCCACTCTCAATGTGTAAATAACACATAATAAATCCCCGTACAGTTTTCCAGCTAATCAGAACTTATGTTTGAAATATGCTTCTCTTCAGTTGTTTCATTCATTAGTTAGAGGTGCTTATTGCAAGACTCTGATTTGTTTGGCCATTTTTAATGTGGATTTTATTATTAAATCTTGCAGGATCAGATTCATATTTGGAGTTGAGGTCTGGAGGTACTTGAATCAGAATCATTCTGTTTGCAATGAATGTAATTCTTTATCAGATCATCTCTGATTTTCATCAAAGGGAACTTTGACGAAATCTATGCATGTTTAGACAGGGGGGAAAAACCCTCTTCCAGCATTCCCCAGCTAGCATGGCTGATTGGGGAATGCTGGAAGTTGTAGGACACTTTTCTGCCTGAACATGTGCTCTAAGTCATGTTCTGAGAGCTGATCATATTGCCAATTGCAGCAGAACAGGATAACAGCACAAGGGGTCCCATACTGTATTGAAATACTGTGTTTCCTGCGTTGAGCAGGGGGTTGGACTTGATGGCCTTATAGGCCCCTTCCAACTCGACTATTCTATGATTTTATTATTCTATAAAATGGCACCTCCACCCATTCCCTAAACTCATTGCCATTCTGATGCTTTGCCCTTTGGACAACTTACCAGGAAAAGAAGGGCAGAAGAGAGAAGAAAGAGCCCCTTGGCAGACTGGCTCAGTTCCACCTGATCACTGCCTTTCAAATAGAATGGAAGGAAACCACAGATACTGCTGTAGTTCAGGCGTATTCATTTATATGTTTCCTTGGTGATGCAGCAATCACTCAACCTCACTCTTCTGCTTGGTTGGGGCTCTGTGTGCTACCGTATGCAAGAGGTGCTGACATGCACAAGCATGAATTGCATAGCGACCAATTTGTAAGGTTATTCCCACAGCTGCAGCACACCTCTTCCTGACATTACTGGCACGTGGTGTAAACCTAAGATCTGGCCAACCCACGTGATTGAGGCTCACATATCTTACCACTACAGTATGGAACACTGACCATGCAGAAAAGCTTTACAGTGGTTACCATAATCCAAAAACAATTGGTATTGGAGCTAGAATAGCAACTAACAACATATCCAATATATAGTTTGGTAAAGGAACCAATGGACTCTTCTAAAGGCAGAAACTGCCAGGGAAGGAGGGACTCTTGGGCAGTGAGCGGTACTAAGGCAGTACTTGAGAGAGTCTTGAAATTTACCTAGTAATGCGCTAGAAAAGTAGGTTGGCCTAGACTTCTTGTCAACAAAGACAGCCAGTGCGACAAGCTGAGGCAATTACTATACAGGATGCGGGCACCAGCTTTTCATGCAGGAGAATCAGAGGTCAAAAAAATGATGATGTGAGAGAAGTTTCGCATGTCTCTTACTGGGAGACAAATTAAGGTTGTCTGCTCAGGTCAACTGTGGCTTGCTCCTTTAGCTTTAGAAGCCACTTGATCATCAAAGGGGCAATAGTAGGCCAGGCTCTTTTTTTCTGTTCAGGTGGCAACATCAAAGGGAAACGGCTATGTCAGACAGTCCCAATCCTGGAAACCTCCAAGCATGACTCAGACATTGCAGAGCCAGAAGGTCCCTTGACACAGGTGAGGACCCCAACTCCAGTATTAGTCTAGTCACCTGCAGCATCTCTGATGAGACCATGCTGGGCCCATCTGCAGCGGAGCACCTTTAAAAGACATCCTCTATTCCCCTCCAGAGAATGTCTTGCCTGTAGAGTCAAAGGGCACATCACCTCCCATCTGTAGAGAGCACTGCCACCAGAATGAACAGGCATAGGAAGCCGCTCAGAGGTGAAGTGCACATCTTAACACTCAAAGGAAAGAATTCCTCATGAGTAAGAGGCTCCTCAAAAGTAGGGAGGCAGGATTGACTACTTGTGGCTAGACCTGGGCAGGATCTACACTACTGCTTTTAAATGGTTTATAACAGTAGTGACAACTAGGGATGTGCTCTGCTTCTAATCGGACCGGAGAAGCAGTAGCGGAGCGGGGGGCTTTGCCTGCCCTTAAGGCGGAGGCGAAGAGGATTGGGGGGCCGGCGGAGTGTGGCGAAGAGGATCGAGGTGAAGGCGGATCCTTCGCCTCGATCCGGAGCTCCGCCAGAAAGGTAAGTGGGGTTTACCGGGCCCTGCCGCTGTCGCTGTCGCCCATGCGGCGACGGCAGCAGGGCCCGGTAACGCCCCCCGCCCTCCTCTCCCTTACCTGCCTCCGTCCGTGGTCCGTCAGCGTCTCCAATTGAGCCCGTGGTTCCAGCAGGAAGTCTGGGCCGCAAGTGCGGCCCAGACTTCCTGGTGGAACCACGGGCTCAATTGAAGATGGTGACGGACCGCGGACGGAGGCAGGTAAGGCCCCCTCCCCCTTGGTCCCTTACCGGGCTGTGCCGCCATCGACACATGGGCGGCGATGGCAGCAGGGCCCGGTAACCCCCCTGCCCTCCTCTCCCTTACCTGCCTCCATCCGCGGTCCGTCAGCGTCTCCAATTGAGCCCGTGGTTCCAGCAGGAAGTCTGGGCTGCACTTGTGGCCCAGACTTCCTGGTGGAACCACGGGCTCAATTGAAGACGGCGACGGACCACGGACGGAGGCAGGTAAGGCCCCCCTCCTCCTTACCGGGCTCTGCCGCCGTCGCCGCATGGGCGGTGATGGCGGCAGGGCCCGGTAACCCCCCCTATGGGGGGGGACCGGAGCTCCGATCCAGAGCTCCGAGCGGAGCGGAGTGGGCACAGGCGGAGTGGGGGCGGGGCGGAGCGGGCCGATCCGAAAATGGCGGATCTTAAAGTGAAGCGGAGTGGGGGGTCCGTGCACATCCCTAGTGACAACTGTTGGGGCCCAGGACACACTCCATATGCAGTTTTCAAACCGTTTTCAAAGTGTCATATCCTGCTTGGTGTAGATCTGACACTGGTTTTGGGCTAGGAGGCCGGAATGCTGCTTGCCAGAACAACACTTTTTTGCCAGCTCCTAGAACCTTCCATCCTAACTTTCCTGACCCTGCTTCTTCTCCTGCTATCAGGGCCATTCTACCATTAGGCCAGCTAAGCAGCCACCTAGGGTGCAGACCTCAGAGGGGTCCTTTAAGGATCACAGTTTTATACAAATTAGCTGTTAGAAGAAGAAGAAGAAGAAGAAGAAGAAGAAGAAGAAGAAGAAGAAGAAGAAGAAGAAGAAGAAGAAGAAAAGGAAAATATAATAGTTCAGAAACTCTTCTTGAACAGCTGAATTGAAGTTGACAATTTTTTTGGTGGGGGTGCAAGTAGCTCGCCTTGCCTAGGGTGCAAAATAGTCTGGCACCGGCCCTGCCTGTTATGACCCTGTTCCTTGGATTGTGCTTGTACTGGACTGCTTGCCTCTGCTTGCCTTTGACAAAGGGCCTTGCTAGACCTACCTTAAAATCCGGGTGTGTTGAGGGGCCAGCCCGTGCTAGAAGTAGTGCGGGCTGTCACCCCTATCCACACATCCGACATGACGGGATAAAAGAAAGCCCCGTCATGTCGGCCATTTTGTTTCATGTGTTAAAGGGGCCGGGTGCGCAGGAGCGCACCAGTGACTAAGGTAGATTTTTTAAAATTAAAAACAGGATTCCCTGCCCCCTGCCCCCGATTTCCTCACCCTGGCTGCAATTCCCCTCCCGCGATCTCCGATCCCCCCTGTCCCCCGTGATCTCCGATCCCCCCCATCCCCCCTAGCTCCATTTCCTCCCCCATCTCCCCACCCTGCCCTGATGTCCGCAGTGCTCCTGTGGAGCACTGTGCGCCGTCCGCTGCTTTTCCCAGCTACTCACGAGTAAATGCGGTATCCGGGAAAAGCGGCGGAATGGGCCACAACTGGTGTCGGTTATCCCGGGCCAAGGGAGGGTTACCCCTGCCTGATCCCGGGATCACCTGTGCATAATCTGGACACACAGGGGCCGACCCAGGCCTCGCACTGGGCTAAACCCTGGTCTAGCAATGGCCTGTGTGTCAAATCCTACTTTTGAACTGCCCGTCTTCTTGACCAGTACCTGTGTGTCTGATTTCTGCCTGTCTTTTGACCTTCATGCATAATTTGCCCTATAAATTACTTCAGAACTGAGCTTGAGCAAGCCATAGCAGAATGGGAACTGGCTTCCTTTTCTGGAGACTTGATAGTAAAAGAGCACTTGGCTGGAATGCCAGTCATCTGAAAATTCTTTGTCTCACACATGTGCATGTGCAGGCATACTCCCCCTGTGAAAGAATGCCAGGAGAATGATGCACATCAGTGGTCATTTTAAGGAACAGTATTAGATTCTTCCATAACAAAGATCTCAAGTATCCTTAATTTTATCAGCACGAAGATGGATTTTTCTAAACTTTCCACAGAGATTCAAGATGTTATAAGCATGTGGGCATCCTTATTGGCTTTCTCAAGTTTTCTACAAGGAAAAAGGACTTCTGTCAGTACTGCTCTTTGCTGCCAGAGGGAGCTTGTGTTCTTTTGGTAAACATAAAACTTCAGGCTCGTGTGTGTATCTAATCTGTTCGTGTTTCCACTTTGGAAACACAGTTTGAGCAATGGGAAAAGAAGAATGGAAACCGTTACTTGGTGATATGCCAAAACCAACAACTGTCACTCACTTTTCATTAGGACTGACCTTTGTTGAAGGAATGAGTGAGCTCTCCCTTTAAATTTTCCCAGGATTGTTTGGAACTGGTCTTCAGCTGGCAGAAGCTTCGACTATTGGGCGGTATAAAAATGCAATAAATAAATAAATAAAGAAGTCGTGCTTCATTACTCAGACCCAAAGGGGGTTCCTCCACTCTGTGGTTTGTTTGTTTTTTAAGAGAAGATTAAAAGAGAGACAGAGGGAGAAAGAGAGGAGGATAAATGAAATGAAAGAATAGCAAAGTGGGGAGAGATAAGAACAATAGGCATATATGGTAAAAACAACAACACAGAAGTGGTTCTCTTAGAATGAAGGGTAGGTCTTGGCATCAGAAAAAAACAAAAAACACCACATAACCTGAGGACTGTTGCAATCTTGAGTTTTTCTGTCTTTTGACAGTTTTTTTTTTAAAAAAAATGTATATATATAGGGGACACTCATTACATTGGCCCCATTCACATGCATGAGGAGGGGTAGTGGTTAGGGTAACGACAGAGAAGGTAGGGGTAGCACAACTACTGCAAGTGGCTCCCCACTTGACCACAGAACCACATGGTGCCACGTGGTTTGGCTACCCACCCACCCTCCATAGTTAGCTGACATAGCTCCATGCGGTTTAAACACGCATCCTGGCCTCTTCCGTAACGCAAACAGGCTCCCAAGGGCCTCTCCACTGAAAACAAAAGGGTAGGGGAAATGGCAACATGACTGTAGAGAATGTCTGCAGCAGCAAAAGGATAGCCAGAAGACTCTATGGGCATTGAAAGTGCTTACGTGAACAATTTGGCTTATCAGGTTTAGACTTTAAACCTAGATCTCCCATCAATAGATATTTTGAGTGTTGACCATCAGGTCTCTGAGACTTTCTTTATACACTACTGAGAGAATGTTGTTGGACTGCAAGCTTCATTGGCCCAGCCCATTTTTTCTCATTGCTTCATCTGAGATGGCCACCTGTTCCCATCTCTACTTTAACTAGATATGCCAGTCATTGAACTAGGGACAGGCTGCATGCAAAGGACATGTGCTACCATTGAACTATGGCTGCTCCCCAGTTGCTTTCTTTGACTAGTATTTGTCTGTTGTTGTTTTTACTTGATTTGGCACTCTTGTGACAGATGCATCTATCATTATATCTCCATTCAAAGCCAATCACAAATATTTTGGCTCCTTAAATGCTGAAATCCTCTACACACATGTTTGGGAGTAAGCCCGGGGCTTACTAGCTGAATAAAGGTGCAGAGGATCGGGTGGTGTCTTAGCAGATGGGTGTCATGCTTTATTATTAATAGAATGGACGGATCATTCATTACTTTCAGAAGAATGTGTATCTTATGTTTCCAGTTCTGCCCTAATCCTTTGAATGTAAGCAAGCACGAGATCAATCAATGCAATGAACAGCATGTACCCGAACATGTTTTGCAACTGTTTGTCACAAGGGGATAACCTTGTTTCTAATCTCTGTAGAAAACGCAATAAACCTTACTTCATAACTGCTGCTGTAGTTGACAGGTGGCAATTCTCACCGAAGCAGCAGACTTTGCAAATCATAGATTTCTGCATATTTTCTTTGATATGTTATATAAGCAGAATATTTCTTTCATGCAGGCATGAGTGGTGGAGAGACAGAAATCAGAATTCCTTGTGACAGTTTCCTCTCCAGCAATTGATTTCATTCTCCAGTTGAATGAGTTCTGGAATGAGTTAAGATACTTTTGTTTTTTAGATCTTGTTTAGACCGAAGAGTGGTTAGATATGAGCTACTTATGGACATTTTTCACCTGTCCTTCCTCCACAAACTTGGGCTGGGGCTTACAGGGCCACACAGGTCTCTAACAGCTGATGAGCAGAAGGGTAAGACAGACAGTGTTACAAAATCATGCCCTTGGGTGTGGAGTGGCCCTTCTCATTCTTTGAATGGCTACCTGGGCAAGGGATCGAGCAAAGAATATAACTTGATGAGTGGTCAAACATGCCAACAGTTTCACCACTGGTGATATGGCCATCATTACAATGTGAGGAGAAGTATGCACATGTGTTGGAGTTGCAGCTTGTATATTCCAAAGATACTTGAAGCAGGTGACTGCCTTCCCCCCATGGGATCCCACTTAGCAGGGGCTGGTTCACCCAGTATTAGGGCCGTGTTTGTCCTGCACTGCAACAGTGTCTCCAAGTGCACCATTTTACTCTTCCCCTATAGGAGTGAACATGGGACAAGGTAATATGGTATACCCAGAGGCACAATTGTACGGGGGAGAAACCTACCTGCTGTCCCAATGACCCTATTTTTTTTGGCATTCCCCCTCCCTATTTTCCAAGCTGGGTGGGAGGGGGAATGAAATGGAGTATCTTTACAGGAAGAAGGAGGGAGAGACATATAGGGGTTCATCACATGAGGCTCAAATCCCACATCTTTTCTGAATGGCTCCTCCCTTGGAAGTGAGCCTGATGTCAATGAGAGAGAGGGGGCTTCTTTGTCTGTGTGGCATCTCACCAGATCAGCCTCCCTGGGCAGAGCATCCTGTAACACAGGGATGTTTATTCATCCAAACTTTTTAAAGGCTGCAATCCTATACCCACTTTCCTGGGAGGAAGTCAATTGAACTGAATGGGCTCAAATTTTAAACAGGCATGGATGGGATTGCACAATAAGAATTAGCTGTGAGCTTGTATCTTTGTGTTGTATGCTTTTATTGGGGCTGTGTTTTTAATTGTTGTATTATTGTGAACTATCTTGGAATCAATTTTTGATGGACAGTATATAAATATTTTAAATACATAAAATAAATGATTGAATTAATAAATAGAGCCCTGCTTCGGTTTTAGCTTCCTAGGCATGCTAGATTGTCACACAATTTTAAGAACTCACCATATGAAGGCAGGAGTTGTTATCCCCTGGATCTCTCCTGTGCTTAGGGTTTACTAGATGTCCTTCCCAGAAGCTGTTTAGTCTACCCCTTCCACCAAGTAGCTCTTCTCCATTATCCTGTCTGGTTTCTGACTGCTTCTTGCCTTCCAGGGCCTAATAACAAAGAGTCAGATCTGACTTGTAATTGCTGCTTGGCTATGTTTCTAGTTTTCCCATGTGTATTGTGACCTGCTGGCCCTGGGGATCATTAAATTTTACCCAAAGCTCTTACTGTAAAACTGTTGAATAATGCCCTTGGATGATGAGCACTATTGTGCGCTATTTCCTTGTGAAATGAATCAGCGTTAGCAGGTACATCCCACCCACCCCACGCTCCCTCTGCTTATTGATCTACACCCTGAATATATATCAGCCTCCTTGTATCTCGAGCAAAACATATTTTTTAGTAATTCTCACTTAATACAAATTGCCCAATCACTTCGTAAATTGGGCAGTATTCCAATAAAGGCTTATAGTTAACATTCTTCTTCAGAAATAAATTGACATGCCTTATGCTTTTAAAATAGTCCTGATCTTAATCACATTTGCACTCATAGAGCTCCATCGGATGAGTGTTTTATTGCACACTTGTTACTGGGCACTCACGGATTTTCACGGGTCCTTCTCACGATGTTATCTGCCTCCCATGGCCCCTTCTAGCCTTCTTCATGCCACAAAAAAACCACCCCAGTAAGTCTGACCTATTTTTAAATACGGAAATTGCCACTATCTCTTGATGTGTGCAGGAGAAGCAGCACAATCAAAAAGGGCCACCGAATGGGCCACATGCAAATGGTTTCAAAAGAGGAAGCAATGAGGGACAAACACGCTGGCAGAGAAGCAATAGTAAGCAAACACGACTTTCTCCTGTGTGATGATGCTCATGGAAGACTGGAGAACACTTCAGCTTCAATGCCAGAGTTTTTCCTGCAGGCATTTAGGCTACAATCCTATACTCACTTTTCTGGGAGTAAGCCCCATTGAACTCAATGGGACTTATTTCTAAGCAGACATGCATAGGATTGCAGTGTTAAGGCATTGTGGGATGGAGGCAATTTAGTGTCATGTCCTTCCTCAATTTTTATTTTTATTTTTAAAAAATCAATCTGTCCAGTCAGAGAGGCCATAAGATTCTGTGGATCCTGGCTTGTTCTCTCCTCTCCATTGGTCACCAACCAAAGTACCCTCTTTTTTACTTTTACAAATGCACAGTTCTTTGCACAATGGCTGCAAAGGGAAAGTGAGTGGGGGAAGGCTTAGGAGGAAGAGTTTCCTTCCAGAGGTTGTAGGGGTGTCTACAGCCTTTGGAGGTGGGGTGGGGGGATCCCAAATATCCCAAGGTCCCTGGGATGCCCTTTCAAGGGCCATAGGACTGCTCTTCCATCTCCTATATGCCTACAAAAAATGTCCCTTCTTTCCTAAATACTTGAAGGCAGCTTGTGCAATCTCAAACTTGGTGCTGGCCCAGCAGCATAATCAAATCAAGCACTTGTTTAGTGTGGTGAGCCATATTTTTAAGGTCACCGATGTGCAATCCAGTTAGCATTCTCTGAGATCCTTTGTAACATTGCAGCATAGGGCCTGGTTTACTGTAACTCCACAGAACACGTTTTCACAGCATTATAGCCATCAGCACAGGGAATACACAAGAAAATACATTTTTGCCCAACTTTAGAATCCGAATGTTGGCTGTGCCGAAACTCCGGCGATTCTCTTCTGTGATGTGCCACAAAATGAAGAGAAACAATCGCAGTATGAATATGTTGTTGTTCTTGTATGTCAGGGTATGGATGCTTATGAAAATATTTCCAATAGCCCCTGCTGGATCAGACCAAAATTCTAGTTTAGTTTACAAGCAGAGTATGCAGGATTGTATTTTCTAAGATGTTCCTTTCTAAATAGTTCTTTCTTCTCTATAGGAGCAACCTGCTTGTCAACTCAGAAGCTTGTATCTCCTGTCTTGTGTCCACACTGTAAATCAGGGATGTGCAGAAGGTAGAGCATTATGACAGCCCTCTTCATGAGGACCCTATCACCACTCACCCAAGGAGATTCTAATGGGCTCCATCTGATGAGTGTTTTATCGCACGCTTGTTACTGGGCACTCGTGGATTTTTCGCAGGTCCCTCCTTCTCTGCTGTGGCACCTCGGCTGTGGAATGAGCTCCCTAAGGAGGTTCGCTTGGCACCTACATTATATGCTTTTAGATGCCAGGTGAAGACCTTTTTATTCTCCCAGCATTTTAACAGTCTATAAATAAATTTTAACTTGGTGTTTTAAATCTGTAATTTTTCATTGCTGCTGTTTTTATCTGGTTGAGCTTTTATATTGTATTTTATATTATGGTTTTATACTGTTGTTTTACACTTTGAATGTTTTTAATTTTTGTGAACCGCCCAGAGAGCTCTGGCTATTGGGCGGTATAGAAATGTAATAAATAAATAAATAAATGATATCCGCCCCTTCTTGCCTTCCTTGTGCCACAAGAAAAAACACAGAATGTCCGAAATATTTTTTAAACAGGAAGTTGCTGCTTTCTCCTGCTGTGTGCAGGAGAAGCAGCGTGATTAGAACTACTGACTGAATGGGCCTCGTGCGCGTTGTTTACTTCCTGTTTTGAAACAGGAAGTAACTGAGCAATGAAACCAGGAGCGGAGAAGTGATGGTAGGGAGCGTGTTTTCCCAAGTGTGATGGAGCCCATAGTCACCATACCCTAGGATACTTTTTTTTTTACATTTTGCTTTTCTATTATTTATATTCAAAGAGCTTGTTAAAGACTTCACCATAAAATGGAGATAGCCAAAAACAGCAGTAATGCTTACAAGACATTATGGCACTCCTATGCATAAGTTACCTGGGAGTAAATTTGATTGAACACAGTGGTGCAGCTTACTTCTGACTGCATAGGTTCAACTTCTAACACATGATGAGACAGAAGATCTTACACCAATGGGAATACAACATTTAGCTCTTAATTAGAAATGCAAACAATCTTCGCAAGAAGTGTTACCATTTAAACTGCTAGTGTGAAGTATTATCTTGTTCATTTGCTAGAGAATAATTACCTTGACACTTGCTCTTGCTCTGAAAAAAGCCCTGGAACTTTGCAACCTTTTGTTTCCCTTTCATTGAACCACTGATTCCAAATATCAAAAATACGCAGGATTTTCCCTAGGGCACTTTGTGCTAAATCTAGTGTCTGTGGACATGGAGATTCCATTTAGGTACATGACAATTGACTCTGATAGGCCTGTCTGCATCATAAAATTGTTTGGGGTGCAATTCTATGCATATTCAGACAGAAAAAAATTGTACAACTCCCAATATTTTGAATATGCAACTACCAATTGGGACATTTGGGGTGTAGGGGGTGTGCCGTATCATGCAAACCCAGCCACCGTAGGTTATTTGAGGGTTAAAGAACTCTCCCACAACCAACAACCCTAGGTTTGTTGTAGGTTTATGCGAGGGTTGATAACTTCTCAAATAATCCATGGCGGCACAACAAGTTGCTGGATCACCCTGATCAGGGATTGCACATTCAAAATGTCTCCTGGAATATACCATGGCTCAGGGCTTATATAACACCCAATGAGCCCAGTATTTCATGCGAACCAGGCCAATACATGAAAATGAATTCATAACCAACATAAGATTCTTTTTTTAAAAGCAATGGTAACTTATGATGGCTCTATGGGAAGGAGGGGGGTGGAAAATGTCCACCATCTACGCCAGGCTTTCCCAACATGGCACATGTGTTGGACTACAGCTCCTATCACCCCCAAATAGCATGGCATGGGATTCTGGGAGTTGTAGTCTGATATATCTAGAGAACACCAGGTTGAGAAAGGCTGATCTAGGCCTTGGGCATTGGTGTTGCAAAATGCTACTAAGCATGGGTTTGGGAAGGTTCCATGGTGAAGATAGAGAAGAATGACACACACACCCTTCAATGTGTGTTACCTACCAAACAGTGCCACATACCACCAGATATTTTAGTCCTTGGAAGTGGGGCATTTCCTTACTAACTGGCTCTTCCTGGTGGCAAGTGATGGGCTGAAGGTTGGGAGACATGTTGATAGGAAATGTCCACCAGCCCCAGCCATAATGTCCAATGATCAGGAATGCTGGGAGTTGCAATCCAAAACACCTGGAAGGCACCAGGTTAGGGAAGGTTAACTGTGATGCTGCTTCTGAGGCTGTTTCAACTGCTCATCGCAATACCTTTGTGGGCATATGCTACTGAGTCTTCCATTTCTTTTCGCCTACAAATGTTGTCCTTTAAAAACATGATTGTTCTGCTTAAAATTCATTTTGTATATATTTATTGATAATAAGAGAAGAAGAACACAGCAAAAGATGAAAGGTAGCAAAATACTGACTTTTGTTCTGTAGAACTTTTATTAAGTTGGGGCATGGATTGCTCCTGAATTGTAGAATATAATTTTTCAGAAATGCTCACATCTACGAATAAGACATTTTTCCTTACAACCTGTATTTGTTCTTCTACTGCTTTGAAGATAGGTGAATCTCTGTGCTGGAATGTCCTTGAATAATCCTGCCCTATATATTTAGAAGTTTTCCGTTCCTACAGGAGAGCTCCTTGATTATATCTCAACTTTGCTTGCCTGCTGACATTGAACTATTTTACTGAGTAGTAGCTACTTTTGAATGTGGAACTTCTCCTGCAGTCTTGAACCCCTTAGAGAAAATTGTGCAGGGTTCTGAGTCACTAGCATGAGTTATCTTTTATTCATTACGATGCTAAATGTTATTGAAATATATGCTTAATTATCCCCTGCTGAAAACAGTGGTGTTCATGAACAAGTGTTTTGCATTTTGTGATGTCCTGCTGTTGGCATAGTTAATAATGCATGTAATAAAAAAATCAGAAACCATCACTGCAGAAATAATAGAACTTATTAACATGATTCAATTTAGGGAAATTGTTACTTCTGGTTTTCAGGGGCTATGAACAGTTGTCCCTGAATAATTCAGGTAGTTAGACATTATATGGAACTTGTAGAGCTGAAATGTTACCTGCATGTTTGATAAAAAGCAACCAATGTTCTGTATACTTCAATGCTGTATTTTCAAGTATCATGTTTTTGGCAAAGTGCTCAAAGGCTCGGCCACCTCGATACTTCTATCCACCAATATAGGAAAATATGTTTGTCATGGGATGGGCGCCTTGTGCGTCATCAAAAAATAAGAAATACATCATCAGAAACGAGAGCCCAGTGCTCATTTATATGCAACAATGCACATTTAGAAACAATGCCTATAATTTAAATAAATAGAAATACAATGCATCTCACCATAATGAGCTATCTGAAGGAATGTCTCTCCCTCATATCAGCCTCCCCACTCCTAGTTTTAAGATTATCAAGGGAGTCTCTCAGGTACATTAGGTGACCACCAGGGAGAGAACGTTCTCTGTTGTGGCACCCTGGTGATGGAATACCTTCTTCCCCATGGATGTGTGGCAGGGGCCAACATTGCAATCTTTTTGGTGCCAGCTCCAATCATTTGTTTCTCCAAGCATTTTAACTGGTTGCTACGATCTTCCTGTTTATTGTAGGCCCTTTCTTGGTTTTCTTGTGATGTTTGATGGTTTTATGATGAGTCTAATCATATTCATCTACACTGTCCTCATATCCACAAGGATTTACAAATATCTTTAATGAATAAAATAAAGAAATAGTGGGGAAGACTGTGACCAGGGGGGGATCTACACTATTGCTTTTAAAGCGCTTTAAAGCACTTTGAAAAGTTTTGAAAACTGTATATGCAGTGTGTCCTGGGCCCCAACAGTTGTCAAAACTGTTATAAAGCGCTTTAAAGCACTTTAAAGCAGTAGTGTAGATTCCCCCCCAGGTGGCTTGTGTGCATCACTCCTTCTGCTATCCAGGTTCTGTTGATGAATAGCTTCAAGGACCAGCTCTTCCACCTGATGGGTCTTTAAAGTGGACTTGGACCAGATCACTTTTCAAATAGAGAACTGTTCTCTGACAGCCATTCAAATATCTCTGCAAAATAGGGCAAATGGCCACCATAATTTGCCACATGTTTCCTCCAGTAGGCAGAAATTGAGCAAGTGAAACTTTCTTCACCACTGCATCTACATGCTTTGAAGAGGCACATTTGTTAAATTTTGGGGTGGGGGTGAGAAAGAAGCATGGCCATGGGTGGATGGCACATGAGACAGCAAGCTGAAGCTAAGTAGATCTGGACTACCCCCTGTGTACATCCACTAGATATTAGGCATGTGCTCCGCTCCGATTAGAAGCGCAGAAGCAGGAGCGAATTGGCCTGCTCCGCCTTGCCCAGAGGCGGAGTAGAAGCGGACCGGGGACCCCTAGAAGCAAGGCGAAGAGAAGCTCCCATTTTCGGAGCACTCCGGTTTCCGCGGTCCGATCCGATCGCCATCTTGAAACATTTCGCCCATAGGATTGCATTGCGGAAAAGAAAGGGGGATAACTGTGTTGTTTTTGAAGCTATCGTTCTGAAAATTCTTGTGCTTGGAGAGTCATGGATGGGGGTCATTTTGAGACTACTCTCACCTCTCTGCTTGCTGCAGTTCGTGTGCTAGAATTTTTTAAAAAAACTGGCGGGAAAAATACCTTTTCCGAAGGGCTGAGGGGCAGAGTCAACTCCCGGTCATGATCACATGATCCCAAAGTTGGAGGAGGGGATAGGCAAAACGGGAAACTTGGGATTCTGGGAACTTCTCTTTCTTAGTCTGAACGGACTTTTCCCAGTATTTTTTAAAACAGTAGCCCCACCAAATGCACAAACACAACCTGAAATCATATACTAAGCCAATAATAAGAGATAGAAACACAGCACTGCTACCCACCCTAACTTTGGGGAACAACTGAATAGATGTGGTGCAAGGGGATGAGCTCCCCTAGGGCATCCCATGTGGACGTGCCCTCACTCTCTCCTGTACTTGGAGGGCAATCAGAGCCCTCCAAAGAGAGTAACCCGGTGGAGCAATGCCTATCATGAGTTGAAGTGAGAGTTCTACTCCTCAGAGCTCTCGTGGTGAAGCAATGGCTTTCATGAGTTGAACTGGCAGCTGCTTCCCCCTCCCCTGGGCACGTCCCCCTATTGCTGGTAAAAGACAGATATAGCCTTTTAAAAAAAGTTCTTGTTGTTTATTCAGCAACACTGCTGCTTTTAATTCCACCCCTCCTTTGTTTGTTTATTTATTTATTTATTCCATTTTATATGCATTACTGGCTTATCCTTGGCTCACTTCCTCATGCCCCCAGAAATGTCTGCTGCCTGCCTGCCTGCCTTCCCTCTCTCCTCCCCTGCCCACCTCACAGGGATGTTGTGTGTGTCTGGCTTTGACTCAGGGGAGAAGTCCTTCCTGCGCTCACTTGGAGTTTTGGAAGTTCCAAATCCATTTTTCAAGTGTGGAAGAAGATTCATACTCCCCAATTCATGGCATGTTGGGATTTCCTTTGAAATGGCCCCATTGAGATGTCTGAAGGTTTAAGCCCCGCCAAAAAACAGGGGATGATGGGACTGCCTTGAGTCTGGGCATGCGTGTGTATCCCTGGATAAGCTATCATGGTGGTGAGTTTGAAGTTTTTAACATGCAAATTGACGGAGCTATCGAAAGGGATGTGAATGGGGTGTTGGATTTTCATAAATTCCCCAAAAATCAGGGGATGATGGGACTGCCTTGAGTCTGGGCGTGCGTGTGTGTCCCTGGATAAGCTATCATGGTGGTGAGTTTGAGGTTTTAACGTGCAAATTGATGGCGCTATCGAAAGGGGTGTGAATGGGGTGCCCGATTTTCATAAATTCCCCAAAATTCAGGGGATGATGGGATTGCCTTGAGTCTTGGCGTGCGTGTGTATACCTCCATGAGGTGTCATGGTGCCAAACATGAGGTTTCTAACTTTCACAGAAAAAAAGTTGTATACTTTTTAAGCTTAATGCAAGCCTATGAAGGGGGGAAAAACGGAGCTCCGATCCGGATCCGAAGCTCCACAGTGGAGCGGAGCGGGCATGGGCGGAGTGGGGGCGGAGCGAAGCGGCCCGATCCGTAAATTGTGGATCTGGAAGTGAAGCGGAGCGGGGGGTCCGTGCACACCCCTACTAGATATCATGATGGATGAAAGGCAGGACAGAAATGCGATAAAGAATGAATGAATGAACAAGCCATGGAGAACCTCCAGCAGGACATCCTACAAGCACAGAGAACCTCTAGCCTGCTCCCTGAATACAGCCTCTGGGAGTCCATCATCCGATCAGCCAACTTTCTTCCCCAGGCCCTGCTCTGTTCTCCTAACTGAGTGCTGGAGCAGAGAGGGCTTATCTCCAACCTGCAGTAGATGGAGATATGCCTTTCCCCCTTCTCACCACTGTGGCTAGGGAAAGAGCTTATCTCCTGCAGATTGGAGATAAGCCCTTTCTCCTGCTCTATGCTGAGACAGGAAACTTTTCTTAGTGATGTTCAGAGAAAATGCCTCCTCCCCACACCAATAGTTGATCTGTCTAGATCAAGTAAGAATGTGGTACTGGGAAGGGTGTACACACACACACACACACACACACACACACACACACACATACACACACACACACACACACACACACACACACACACACATATATATATATATATATATATATATATAGTAACCAAAAAGAATAAGAAAAATTGATTAATACAATTTTAGGGGGGAATAATACAAGATGGAGATGGAGATGAAGAAGAAATAAAAAACAGAAAAAGGAAAAAAGGAAAGAGAAAGAAGTGGTTTTTTTAGAAATAACTAAATAACCAAATATACTAATTAAGTATATACTAATATACTTCATTTGCTATTACAATGTCCACATGCTCAAAGCTGAAGTGGCCGGGTTTGTGTATTATATGTATGAGTAGGCTGTGTGTGAATAATGGACAGTAATGGTACTTTTCTTTTTCCTAAAGCTTTCAAAACTTGATGTTGTGCAGACCTTATACTGTTAGTTTTACCCTACCCTGTGCCTGCTTACCCTACCCTGTGCCTGTTTGCCTTCTCTTCCCCTCCTTATTGTTTTACTATGATTTTATTAGATTGTAAACCTATGCGGCAGAGTCTTGCTATTTACTGTTTTACTCTGTACAGCACCATGTACATTGATGGTGCTATATAAATAAATAAATAAATAAATAATAATAATAATAATAATAATAATAATAATAATAAAGTGTAGTGGACACATGCCAGCAGTGGTGATGTCCACTTTGGGCAGTGAGCCTGCCAACTGCCCCCAACATCCTGTCCCTTTCCAAAGCAGGTTCAGCCCTGAGGCTGAAAACTGTTCCTGAGCCCTGCCTTTCAGGGAACATTATCCTGTTAAAGCACAGAGTCCTGGTTTTGCTACTGGCTTATATCTATAACCCAGGGGTTATGATACTTGTGGCCTTAGGGCTATGTGCCACCCTTGGCTTAACTTCAAACGACCTCTGCAGGTGATTGGTTCAGACCTCTGGCAAGAGTGAACTGTCCTGCTGGGTGGAGAAGAAGTGAGTGGGTGGAGAAGAAAGAGAAAGAAAGAAAGGGAGTGGCAGAAACAGAAAGGAAAAGGGTGGCCCAACTGGCTTCAACTCAGCCAATCCCTGACATGTGGGCGCTGACAGATTACTTACCCGCTCACCCACCTGGTATAATGAAGTACTTTTTTACAAACAGCTATGGGCGAACATAGGCCTCCATACAGCACTTGAACACTGATTCACACATGCAGCCAGGTATGCGCTTGCATTCATCCTCCAGCGTTCTTTCAGCAGCTAGTTCCACCTGCCCTGCTTTGCAGCTCTGAGGTAATTTTCTTTCCACCTACTTTCAAGCACTAATAATTGCCAAGCTCCCACTGAGTTCTTTCAATGGATAGAGTTAATTTCTCATTTCACAACCTACCATTGCAATCAGGTTCCCACCATTCAATGATATCCTCAATTCTCCTGGACAGTATGCTATGGTTGCCATCTGTATCCTACTGTACTACAAATGATTAGAGCACAGGAATCCAATGAATAGTGATTCTAGAGCAACATCAAAAGTTGCGAAGAAAAGCTATAAGGAATGTAAAGGGGCAGCACTCTAGCCTGGAACCATGCACTATGGTACCATTGGAGGGTCTCAAATTATGCCTTTTGCCTTCTCCAGTGGGATGTCAAACCTTGTCCTAATCCAACAGAAGCTATAGTCTGTGACACTGATTCTGTAGAAGATGCTGTAGAGCCAGGTCCAACCATGGGAAGCCATGAACTTAAGAATTCAGTTCTACCAGGCCTCTAATTTGGTTACGAGTGGGGGGCGGGGTGAGAATCAGGACACTGATACAGCCTATCTTCCACAGATGGGAGACCTGACCTTGATGGAGACCCCTGCTTCTCAACCAGAGAACTCTTCCATGGGAATGGGACACCAGGAGGAGGACTGTACCCCTGTCTCAATCCAGAGGGAGGGGTGGGTAACAAATTATTATTATTATTATTATTATTATTATTATTATTATTATTATTATTCAGGAGAAAGGGCTTCTGGGGTGTGTCCTAAGATATGTTGTCAACAAAAGAGGGAGGAACAGAGGTGTCCGGTGAGGCTCAGCACACATTTGTGAGCTAGGCTTCCTTGCCAGGATTGAATGTCCAATAGTGATCTTTAGCAGCCACTGCCCTGTATTTAAACAAGAGCAACAGGCAGTAGAGTTTTCTGGAAGCAACATCTTGCTTCTTCGAGGAAACTATAAACTCGTTTGTACTTATTTTGTTCGGTTCTTTTGTTGAGATACCCATAAACTATTCCTCGTCAAGGAACTACATCATAATCTGTTCTCTTCTGATCTTTATTGAGACTATAAAGGCTTAAAGCTTACTACTGGAATTGCTGCAATAAAAGCTTTACTGAAACTTGGACCTCAGTATCAGGAAGTCAGGTCTTGACATATTTTAGGGCATACAACAGATGTGGGGTGGTGGTAGATTTCAAACTGCTCAGTTGAAAAATCTGAGCTACTGTTTCTTGCAGGTTTAGAGTTTGACAGAGCATTAATAGCCTGCAGCGTCTTTTACAATCTTTGACTGGTTCACCAAGGGCCTTGCTAGACCCAGCCAGATAAGCCGGCAGGGAGGCGGGGAGACAGCACGCTAACTTTAGCGCGCGCCGCCCCGCCTCCTAGACAGCCGACACACGGACTACGGAAGCCCTGCAGCGTCGGCCATTTTTTTTTTCTGTTAAAGGGGCCACGTGCATCCCGAAGACTCCGGAGAAGGTAAGTGGGTTTTTTTCCCTAAAATTATCCGTCCCTCACCCCCATCCCATCCCCGGTTGTCTGTCCCTCGGCCCCATCCCCGGTTGTTTGTCCTTCGGCCCCATCCCATCCTCGGTTGTCTGTCCCTCCCCCATCCCATCCCCGATGTCCGGCTTTCCCCCCCCTCTCCTGCCGGTCCGGCCTTCCCCCCTATCTCCACCCCCGGGATACCCCCGGCCCGATGGGCACAGCGCTGAGCACTGTGCCCAGTCCGTGGCTTTTCCCGGCTACTCGCAGCGAGTAGCCGCAAAAAGCCACGGACCTTGCTAGACGTTCCGCAGCCCCAGCCTCAGGCCGGGGCTGCGGAAAAGGCACACCATAAGCGACTTTGCTTATGGCGCGTTAGGGGAAGCTTCAGCGCAGCCTGGGCCCGGATTCCCCTGTGCGTCATGTGAACGCACAGCAGGGAAACCGGGCCTCAAAGCGCGCTAAGGCCTCGTCTAGCAAGGCCCCAAGTACTACCAGTATTGATGGGAACACCAAATGGTAGCCCCAAGACTAGTAGTCTTCTTGGAGAGGGATAACCTATGCCACAGTGATCAATGCCCTAATGATATCCAGTCTGGATTACTGCAATGCAGTGTATGTGGGGCTGCCCTTGAAGACAGTTCAGAAATTGCAGCTTTCAAAATGTGTCAAATTGCTAAGTACTTAAAGAGCTGGTCTTGGCTTTTTAACCCAAAATGGGATGAATCAACCTGTAAAGGACAACCTTCTCCTAGATGACCTGCCCACTTGTTAAAGAGTTCTTTTCTGTGCCATTGCCATTGGATGTCAATTTTCTTTGATAGTGCCTAAACTGTGGAACTCTCCCCTGAGCATGTTTGCCGAGCACCCTGGCAAAATCTATCCTGTTCTCAGTAGCTTTTAATGACATGCAGTTTTGTTTGGGGGGTTTGTTTCATTCTCCTTAAATTAGCATGGATTTTTGCTATTGCTTTAATTTTTGATTTATCTGCTGCTTTTAGTGTTGTTGTTTTTAAAATGCAGTTTTTATTGTCTGCTTTTGTATTTACAGTAGGGAGAGCAATCATATGCCCCCTAGACAGTGTATAGGGTATTCTAGGATACTTCAGATTCCTGGATCTGTGGTCGGGTTAATGTTCTGACCTCAGACCCAGGAGTCCAAGCTCCCCTTCCCCACCACCTCATAGCCAGTGCAGAGGGAACCAGGCTGGCTTCCCCCTCTGCGATGGCAAAGGTGACTTGGGGGGGGGGAAGGGTGCATGCCAGGGGAGGACACTGGGGAGGCCACATTACACCATATCTAGAGGCCTCCCTGGTCTTTTCCCCTCCCCTCCCATGACACCTCAGTTAGATGGGGGAAAATGCACAGCGCATGGAGGTGAGCGCGGAGCTGCTGCTCATGTTCTGCAATGAATGGCCACAAACCTCCAACTTCAGAGGGTTATGACCATCCCAATGGGATTGAGCTCTAAATGTTACAATGTGGAACGTTCCAATGTTCCAGCCAACCAGGATTCCTTTTAAGATTTCCATTCCCCCTCTCGTCTGGTTTTCCATTTCTCCACCCCAACAGACACTCAGAATTTTGTGGCTGTTGGAATGGCTATTGGAAGAAATAAATGTGCCCATTTCAACTGGAGAAAGCAGATAAGATGACTGGAATGCTAGCTGCAACAGCACAGGAGGAAAAATAAAATACAAACTCTGGGTTTTATTGAAAGTTGTGGCAGCCTCAGTAGGCTTCATACATGTTATCTTATGGAGGAAACAAAAGAACAAAGAGCAATATTATAGGAAAGCATAGCCTTAGAGAGATTTATGTCCGAAATCAACAGAATGAAGGGCTTTTGATGGCATCTAAATATTTACTTACCAGAGTTAGGGAATTTCATGAGTACAATAGCCTTAATTTACACAAGGTTTTTATTATGCCCCCTTCCCCCCAAAGAATATAACTAATGATCCAAGGCTTGTCGCAAAAAAAGAGGAAGCATTCAGAGCACAGTTATTCTACATGGTATCATTAGATGAGTTGTTATATTGAAAGGAAGACAAAAGACATTGAATGTGTCTTTTTGATTCCTCCTTTGAAGTAAAGGCATAATCAAATGCAACAATTAAGGAATATACTTCACAAGAGGGATTTAAAAATTCACTTGGTGTTTGAAGTTTCCCTATGCTTACTTTTTCGCTTTTTTTTTTTAAAAAAAATTAAACCAGAAATTAAAGAACGTTTCCCCATTTCCCCAGTATTACTGTTCTCCATCTGCTCATAAATAACCTAGCCCCAGAACTCTGCAAGAGACAATTGTTCCATGGTTCTATATTTTTTCTCGTTATTCTTAGACTAGCACTGCCTGATACAAAAGGAAGTGTTGAAAATACTGGAGAAAACAAAGGTTTGACACTAAGCACACTTTTGTGTGGCTTTCAGAGTGAAACCTTTTCAAAGGCATGAGAATGTTTCATAGATCCCATCTGGAAGGCTATTAAGATGGGGCTAACCCTCCTAAACAAATGCACCTCTGTGGTCTCTGCATTTTGATTTCTTAAAAAAAAATCAGAATAGACTGCCTTCAGACAAGAAAATGCCTAAACATACAAACTAATCGGAGAATTATTATTATTTTTTTAAAAAAAGCTCATTTTAAGTCCTAGGTCACTTCCCCCTCTTTATGATGTTAAATAATGGATACTTTTATGTCTGCATGATGTTGACTCTGGTGTCTCACAACAGCATATAAACTGGTGTGGCATATGGACTACCACTTTAATAGAGGTTTTGTGTGCCAACTTCAACAGTTTGGGTCTTTTGTAATAATGAAGAGAGGGGTCAAGAAATTTAATTGAAAAATTCTCCAGCCTAGGTTTTAATACTGAAAGTTTCCCAAGGATGTAATGTAAATCTTGCTATGGCTGCTCTTCTAATAGTTTACGCCACTGGCATCTGATCAAGTCTGGCAAACAAGGAGGTTAAAACAGCCCATGGGGATCCACTTCACTTTAAACAAAGGGCTCCTCTAAATGAATGATTTATTGCATGCTCGTGATTGGCCACTTATGGAGGTTTTGGGGTTGTTTTCAGGATGTTGTCAACAACCAGGACATCTCCGCCTGGAATCCTCCAGAAACCCCGAGATAAAAAGAAATACTTTTAAAGTGGTATTAGCTGGGAAACAGCAGGATCTTCTGCCATTAGATGGCACTGTCTCAATAGAACTCAATTGAACTGAATGGAGGGGAAGTATTCAATTGTGCCAAAGAACCAGGAAGAACAAAAGCCCTGGGTAAACAATGTGATTTTAATGTAGAGATGCTTAGAAACTCTGGGAATTCTAGAGATATCCTGGTTTTGGTTTTGTACCATTTGAACTTTTCTTTTAGGCATCAGAAAACAATTCCTCAAATATATATAAAATGCTGTGGTAACATTCAGTCACTAGTATGTTCATGGCCATGTTTTTTCTACTTTCCTTCAACAAAATATTATTTGTATAATTGAGATTGTTTATATCATTTTTTTAAAAAAATTACACTTCTTCACTGTTGCGAAGGATGACATTTTATGAAAACATATCAATATAATACATTTTTAATGCTTCAGGTTGACAGAAAGGGAACTGATGTCACAATCCTATACATGCTTACCTGGGAATAAGTCTCATTGAATTCATTGGAACTAACTTTTGAGTAGATGTGTATAGGATTGCACTGTATGTTTCACAGTCTTTTGTAGTACAGGATAAGAAATGTCTTTAATTTTACTTTTTATTTATTTATTTATTTTTTACTAATGTACTGTTTGATCTTGCCACTTAAAGTATAATTTATGTCCTATGTTTATGCCAGTGGTGCATCCTCAGGCAAAATTCATAAAGACAGCTTGTCTACAGGATGTGTAATCATCTTCAACTCATAACTCTCCCATGTTTACCCACTGCTGCTTCCATCTTTTCTCTTACCTCAGAAAATTGGTTAAGGAGAAAAGGATGGAATACTTACATAATGGATGGAATATTGACACTCAATGGCCTTATAGGGTTGGCCCCTTCCAACTCTACTATTCTATGACAATGCCTTCTGATTAGTAGCACTAGGAGTTCTCTGGAAGAATTCTGCTTTATTCGTTATAGAAGCCCTTTTCAGGCATTTCCCTGAACAAATGTGGGCTTAAAGTGGATAGAAGATCGGGCTGTGGATGCTTAGCCCTGCTCCTACATCTTTGGGCCCGCTGACCCACCCACCTTAGTTCAGACCTTGCTCTGTTGAATAAGCAAGGTCAGAAAAGGAGCTCTACTCACATTGAGTAGAACTGTCTGCCTAGTCATAGAACCTACCTCATCAGCATCCCCAATCATACAAAGAGTACTACTTGCATTCAAGTGAACCCAAGTAGAACTCCCTTTCAGACTTTGCCAGTTCAGCATGGCATGGTCTGAACTGAGGTAGGTGAGGCCAGGACACTGGGAGTTGTAGGAGGTGGGGCCAATGTGCACGCCCCGATGCTCTATCCACTTTAAGCCCTTGCATATTGTAAAAGGGGGTGATGGGAGCTAATATAATATGAATGAGAGAGAGAGAGAGAGAGAGAGAGAGAGAGAGAAGATCCTCATGCAATAATGAACATATATCTCTTTGAAGAAAACACCATCCTTATTGTCCAACCTAAGATAGAAATTAAAGCAAGGCCAGATCTACACGTCGTAGCGAAGGTGCTTCCGTGCGCCTTTTTTAAAGACATAACTTAAAAGAAGCGCCTCTTTCTTTACTGTGTGTACTGTCAGCTAGGCAGCGCCGCCTGCGGAAGAATCTCTACCCCATTCAAAGACGCTGCTCTGCTCTGGCCGCTTCCCCCTCGCGTGTTCTTCCATTCGAATAATCCCTCCTCCCACCCGGCGGCTCTTCTGGTGCGTCCCGGCGGCGGCGGCTCCTCCTGCAAAACACTTTTCTCCCTCGGTGTGTTTGTATTTGTGTTTGCATGCGCACGGCGGATGAGTTCAGCTCCTGCCTCTCGCTCTCCCCCGCGGTGACATCTCCCTGGGACTCTCTTCGGTGTGTGCTCGCACACGTGCACGCAAACGCAAATACAAACACACGGAGGGAGAAAAGTGTTTTGCAGGAGAAGCCGCCGCCGGCGGGATGTGCCAGAAGAGCCGCTGGGTGGGAGGGGGGATTATTTGAATGGAAGAACACGCGAGGGGGAAGCGGCCAGAGCAGAGCAGCGTCTTTGAATGGGGTAGAGATTCTTCCGCAGGCGGCGCTGCCTAGCTCACAGTACACACAGTAAAGAAAGAGGCACTTCTTTTAGGTTACGCATGGAAGCGCCTTCGCTACGACATTTAGATCTGGCCCAAGTTCGTATGCATTTCATTTCATCCTATTGCATTTCATTTTGCTCTATTGCAACACCAAAGTCACGACTTCAGAAGAGGATGGGGAGGGAGGAAAAAGGTCAAGGAAAGGAGAGCCATGGATATGGTTGATTCACAAGCCTCTCAGCTCCTATCCCTAACCCTCCTCATTTCTTCTTTCTGGGTATCTGGGCATGCTTTACAATGACTGGCTGGGTTGTATCAGCCATCATTTTTATTTTCTAAGAATGGCCGTAGTGGAGACCAGAGGCATTCTTGGAAATAAAGAGGGTACTGGAGGCTGGTACACTGTTTTGCAGCATGCCAACCATCCAGGTTTGTTTTTCAATTGCTTCTTTTTAAACCTAAAAATATCAGAAGGGACAGGGAGTCTGGCGGATACCAAGGGAGACGTCCCTGGTACCCCCAGGCACTATGTTGGAGACTCCAGCACTAGAAAGTAGCAGAGCCCTGAGAATAAGGGAAGTTGTTGACCCAGATGAGGGAGAAAGAAGATTGAAACATTTCCATTATTCAGGGGATGTTGGTGTAAATCACCTGGTAAATCATTTCCCCTACATTGTTCCAATTCTTGCCTTTTGAGAATGCCTTGTTAACATGGTATTAATGCAAGCTGTCAGAGCAGCCTTCCCTCTCCCCCTCCCCCCAAGTTTCTAGGAGTTAAATCAGTACCAGCTGGATTCATCTTGGCTCCAGTACACAGGCTAGTAAACATACATGATGATTAAGAAGTCATGTAGTACATGGCCTGCTATTTCACATGCTGGTGAAACTCATTTAGATAATTAATTTTGACAGTTACTATTTTTCTAGCAGAACTTTAACCTGAAGAACCAACACTGTCTTGGTTTTTAAATCAGCAAAGGACTAGTTTTTACAGGGTAATTGCATACAGCAGATGGAACACTCTGTAACAATAGAGAAGGGTGAGAGGAGAGAAAGAGGTAATTTGGACAGTGATTCTCAGTATGAAAAGATGAGTGTTATAGGTCTGCCCCGGCTTTCATCTGAGAAAGGTTAGAGGATATAAAACAGCTAGGGACACCATTTTTGACATGGCGAGAGCTCCTCACAAACAGTAGAATAGGGAAAAGCCTAGAATTACCACCATGTATTTAATGTGACATGTGGTGTAATAATAATAGTGGGGTGAAAGTAGATTTCTCATGCTGGAATGCTTCAGACAAATGATTCATCGCATGGATCTAGCATCTAGGCAGTGTTATTTGGAATGACCACCATGCAGTGGCCAGTGGCAGCACCAGGAGGCGGCAGAAGGGTTCAAGTGCCCCCCCCCAACAAGGAGCTGGCCACCCCAGTTGCTGGACTCCTGTTATAAGGGCTTGTGTTCTGGGACACCCAAGAAGACAGTGGCAGTGGCAGAGGTTGATGGGCTTCGAGGCCTCGTTGTCATGGAGATTAATTGTGGCTTGTTTTATAAAGAGGCGGGGCAGGGTGGGAAGGTTAGGAGGAACGAGTGAGGAAGAGGAGAGTGAGCACGTGCCAGGCAGGCCAGGCTGAGGCTTCCCAAACAATGAGCAGCCTCCGCGAGTGGACGCTGCCCACACCTTTCTTGCTCGCTCCTTTCGACATCCCTGCTGGAGCGAAAGCCAACTAAAGAGAAAATAAAGTAAGCCAGAAAAGGAAAGAAAGGACCAGGAGGGACCAGGTCGCTGCCTCTGCTTTCCCTGCGGCCACCAACTGCGGCCCATTTAAATTAAGTGTGTTTTAAAAGATTCTCCTGTCAACCTGCGTTTGCCTTTTTGTGAATTGAATCTGGTGGGTAGAATATTTCTGTGCTGGTTGCAAAAAGCTTTTTGAAGTTTTTAATGTTCAGCACACACACACACACACACACGCACGCACACGTGGCCTTTTAGTATCAGTCTCTTTTGCCCAGTGCATAATAGTCCTGCCAAAGTTGTACTCTTTGCTGTTTAACCTTTGCCTATCTGGCTAGCTCAGTCTGAGCAAGGGCCTTGCTAACTTGTCAACTGCCAGCTTCAGAAGAGGGCAACCTCAGGGCTTCTGAGGTTATGGCATTGAGAGCCAGTATGGCCTAGTGGTCAGAGTGTTGGTCAGTGACTCAGGAGACCTGGGTTCAAGTCCCCACTCAGTCATGAAGCTGACTGGGTGACTTTGGGGCAGTTGGTGATACTCAGCCTTATCTACCTCACAGGGTTGTTGTGAGAATAAAAATGGAGAGGATGATGATTATAAAACCTTGCCTTGGGATCTTGGCAGGGAAAAAGGCGGGATATAAATATAATAAATAAAGCTTCATCTGTGGTTGAGGTGGGCTCATTGCAGTCAACTCCTTGCAGTCCTGGCATGTGAGCCTGTTTGTGACATCACAGTAGTGGCTCAGCCCATGGCTGGGGAGGATGTGCTCACTTGGTGGCAGTTTCAGAAGAGGGCAGCCTCAGGGTCTTACAGGTCTCACGCAAGCAGCAATAGCCACAAGTCGCCTGGGTGCACCTGCCTCTGTCATCGCCATGAGAGAGACATGAGCTGAAGAAAGGCGGGGGTGAAAGGAGAGAGAGAGAGAGAGAGAGAGAGAGAGAGAGAGAGAGAGAGAAAGAGAAAGAAAGAAAGAAAGAAAGAAAGAAAGAAAGAAAGAAAGAAAGAAAGAAAGAAAGAAAGGGGAGACTTGGACAAACATATCACCCAAGATGAGGGATAGGGTGTACTACTCCTAGAAAAAGTGGGTTTATTTTTAATTATTTATTGGAAAACTTGGTTTATTTGTTTATGGAAAGCTGTTCATTTCAACGGCTTAGGATCAGTCTAACATAAGGAGCATCTTCTCCCATATGTTTCCATCTGACTCTTAGGATCATCTTTGGGGGCTCTTTTCTGGGTGATGCCACATTCAAGGGTGGGATGGATAACTCTGCTTATCAGGCCAGTGGAGGCTGATGGCTCTGATATCGGTGGGGGCTGTGAATCCATTCCAGGAGTCAGTCAGAACTTTGAAGGAGCTATCCAAGATGCTGGTCTAAATTGTGGGTAGGGTTCAGCCCCTTGGAGAGCTCATTAAGAATTCTGCTTGATTTTGACTGGAAACCCAAAATGGATTCACAACCCCATCAAAATCGGAGCCACCAGCCTCCATTGCTTTTCTCCCCTGGCTTCAAACTGCTTGGACTGTAAAGCTATGTGTTGGTTAGGAAAATCTGCCATCTAGTAGCTGAAGATGCCCAACCGGTAGGACACAATGAAATTAATGAAAATGAATTGATGCATTTTCATACTGCTTCATTATTACAAGCAGGACTGGCATCTCTTTATCTCACTAAAGAGAGAATGCTTTACTTTTCATACCTACAGAGGGAATGTTTTTAAAATATTGCCATATATGGTCTTTATGATCAGCAGCCATGACAGTTTGAGGTGACAACAAAATAGTCCGATTGAGGGAGCAAGCCTATAGGTGAGGATAGAACTGCAGCCTTAATAAGAGAATACAGGCAGAGGCACACAGGACATTTTTTGTCCTTTTTCCTTTCCAGTGTTTCTGGAAACTTGATTCCTGGAGACCCTTGACTGACCCTATCCAGGCCAGCATGAGCATGGCAGCTGAATCCCAGAACTCGCCTATGGGATGTCCATCTCAACTCTTCATGGAAGGGAAGCAACGCCGTGCATCTCCCTCTGAGAAAGGCCGGGGACAGTGATTCTCAAACTCATCCCCAGGCTTGTCTTCAGGTTCCTTGCTTTACACATCTGTCAAGAGATTTCCTGCAATTCCAATACACCTCCCCCCACAGAAGATGGTGGGACAAAGCTGAAGGATCCTAGGATTTCTTCCCTTTCAAGGAGGATTCCTCGAAGCCAGGGCCAATGACAGGGACCCAGAAGCCAGGGCCAATGACAAAAGCCATGCAAACATCATGGGAGCTCGTGAAGAGCACACCAGACAAGGAGACTGCCACCTGCCCATCTTCCCCTCTGCCTCTGATGTCATGCTCTCCCCATCTATGCAGACCACTTTTCCTGGGCCTCCTGCTGAGCCAGGACAGCTTGTTCCAGCCCAGACGGAAGGGGTGAGGGCTCTCAAAGCTGAGGACCAGGTTTTATTGGCTCCAAACCAGGCTGCGTGAGCTCAAGTGGGCCAACATCGAGCTGAAAAACTGAACATTCAAAACCAATGGAAGTTTCAAATGTTGCCCCTGACCCATCTTGGGGAAGATGTCATGTTAGTTCCCCAGAGAAGGTTGGTGGATGTCCAGGCAACTCACTATTTTCTGAGCCAGAGCCCTCTCTTCAGTAGCTATATGGCCTTCCTTGCTGAGATGATACTGGTATTTGAGGGATCCTCGGAAGGAGGAAACAGAGAATTCTGCATCTGCTGTTTTCACCAAGGGATGGGTTCCACCTTAGAGTATGCCAGGGCTTTCTGGCTCTGCCTCTAAGATTGGAATGAGGCTGCCCTCCTTGATCAATTACAGGTGGGTCTGGTAGGTCCTCTTTAAGACGAATTAGCTCAGCTGGACATACCTACAAAGTTGCCAGACCTGATTAATTGATGTCTCCAGAAAAGGTTTGCCCCCACTGGGTGGTTCTCTGGACTATAGTACTGAAGTGACAAGTGTCTGTATCACCCGAGATATTGGTTACGAGAGCCTAAACCCATGCAGCTTCGTGGGGCACAGGCTCATCTCTCAGCCCAGGAGACGGGCCACCAGCAGCAGCTCCACTTGAGTTTGCATCGTGGCCAATTGGGACAGTCTGCTGCAGTGTGTCCAGGGAAAATCTTGGCTAACTGGATGATGGGAAAATTCATGGGATCCACTATGATGTGCCCCACAGCAGTTTGCCCTACATCACAGAGGCACCAACCCGCCAACAAAAGCCCCATCTTTGCTAACCAGTCAGTTTGCCTCTCCAGCAAGGATGTATTTTGCTGTTCCGAAAGCCCCTCCTGTCCTCCTTGAAGCCACTGATGGATGCCCATTGACACCTGGCCCCATCTATCATGGAACTCAGGATATAGGGAAATCCAGAACCAGGGGCAATGGCTGTCCTTTAATGAGATCACCTCATGCCAATTCCCCATTGTATTGGGGGCTGCCTGGATTGCTCAACACAATCCTTTTATCCATTAGTGTGTGGTCAGTCCATCAGATTCAGTTCAGCCTACTGTTGAAATACCTGCTTCCAGGGTCATGTAATCCAGTCAGCAGCAACTGTCTTCCCTGAATTAGAACCACAACTTCCCAACAAGTAAGCTCACCATTAAGACATATTCAGACTGGAGAAAGCCTGCCCCTCATCACCCCTCTGTCTGCCCCATTGACCTTGTCCCAGGACTTTGCATCCCTGTGGGCCAGCTGCATTTCCTATCAGAGCAACTTGAACTGGCAATCCTTGTGGAATTGGGCTAAAAATCTAAAGCATGGTTTCCTTTGATCTTCCACCTCACTTGCCATGGTACCTGTTTCATTCATCAAGAGACAAGTGGGGAATTACAACTGTGCAAAAACTACTGAACTTTTGAAAAGGTTGCGGTCTAGAAGAGCATTCATGGGAGCCTCCATCATGTCCATATCAACTAATCTAGAAATTTGCAGATGACACAAAATTGGATGGGATAGCTAATATTGGCATGAGGTTTTGTGAACCGCCCAGAGAGCTTCGGCTATTGGGCGGTATAAAAATGTAATAAATAAATAAATACCCTGGAAGACAGAAACAAACTTCAAAGTGATCTTGATAGGCTGGAGAGATGGGCTGAAAACAGAATAAAATTGAATAGGGATAAATGCCAAGATCTACACCTAGGAAAAAGAAACCAAACACACAGTTACAAGATGGGAGATACTTGGCTCAGCAATACTACAAGTGAGAAGGATCTTGGAATTGTTGTAGATCACAAGCTGAATGTGATGTGATCTACAACAGTGTGATGTGGCTGCAAAAAAAAGCAAATGGTATTTCGGAGTGCATTAATAGAAGTATAGCTTCCAAATCAAGTGAGTTATTGGTTCCCTTCTATTCGGCACTGGTTAGGCCTCATCTCGAGTACTGCATCCAGTTCTGTGAACCACATTTCAAGAAGGATGCAGACAAACTGGAGCGTGTTCAGAGGAGGGCAGCAAGGATGATCAGGATCTGGAAACAAAGCCCTATGAGGAGAGACTGAAAGAACTGGGCATGTTTAGCCTGGAGAAGAGAAGATTGAGGGGAGACAGGATAGCACTCTTTAAATACTTGAAAGGTTGTCACACAGAGGACAGCCAGGAACTCCTCTCAATCATTCCAGAGTGCAGGACATGGAATAATTGGCTCAAGTTAAAGGAAGCCAGATTCTGGCTGGACATCAGGAAACACTTCCTGACTGTTAGAGCAGTACAACAATGGAACCAATTACCTAGGCAGGTTGTGGGCTCTCCCACAGCTGGATGGCCATCTGTCAGGGATGCTTTAAGGTGGATTCCTGCATTGAGCAGGGGGTTGGTCTCGATGGCGTTATCAGCCCATTGCAATTCTACTATTCTATGACTCTATAAAATTTCACAAATGACTTCAGTCAAAGCCTGGACCAAAACAGGTGAGATGAGGTGTGCCTAGAGTTGGGGAAGTCATCTTGTCCCCTAGATCTGAGGCTCCAGAGGACCCTGCAAATGACTTGGACACTTAATATCACCTCGGCGGGCATCCTTAACACCCCCTTCTATACCTCCATTCCCCCCCCCCCGTTCCTCAACCACCAAGAGCACGGGACTATGGAACCTTGAAGAACTCCAGTTAGTAAGCAACAAGGGGAGAGCCACTGAAAGACCAGGCACAGCCAGCTCTCTTAAGGCCTATGTGGATTGCAGACATTTGACTGAATAACAGCTCCTTATGGGAGAAACCATGGGTCAGCTCTTCATGCACTGTGCTCTCCAAGGTCCTGCCCTGCCTCCAGCCTTCCCTGATGTGGATACGATGTGTACACAGCTTCTCCTGGTTCAGACACCAAGAGCTCCATTACACTGGGGGTTAACACACTCCCTACCTTTGTGTTTTCATTCCTCAGTTACTTCCTCTTTTGAAAAGTACACAATGAGCACGAGGCCCATTGAGTCCGCTGTTCTAATGCCGCTGCTTCTCCTGAACACAGCAATTCCGAGTTTTTTAAAAAATCAGACTTAAAGGGGTTTTTTTGTCACGCAAGGAAGGCCAGAAGGGAAGGAAGGCGCACGGGAGACAGACGACGTCATGTGAGGGATCTGAACAAACTCTGTGAGTGCCCAATAATGGGCGTGCAATAAATGCTCATCAGATGGCGCTTCAAGTGAGGAAACCCATCCCTAGAGCTTCAGGGGAGGAAGCATTCACAGTGGGAAAGCAGCAACTGGGATGGCTCAGACTGCCTGGGCATCTCTTCTTGGACTGGAAGGAGGTATATTGTCCAGAAAGGCAGCTGTGCAAGTGAGAGGCAAGCTGAAACTGAAGAGGCCTCAGAGGCTCTGCCAACCATCTCAATGTGTCAGTTTACTACAGTCCTTCACCAGAAGAACTAGGGCTGTGCACCGTTTCAGATCCGAACCCTGAATCCGAAACGGATAGGGGTGTTTCGGACCATTCCAAAATTATTATTATTATTATTTATTTATATAGCACCATCGATGTACATGGTGCTGTACAGATAACACAGTAAATAGCAAGACCCTGCCGCGTAGGCTTACAATCTAATAAAGTTGTAGTAAACAATAAGGAGGGAAAGAGAATGCAAACAGGCACAGGGAAGTGTAAACAGGCACCGGGAAGGGTGAAGCTAACAGTATAGAGTCAGAACAAACTCAAAGTTTAAAAGCTATAGGGAAAAGAAAAGTTTTTAGCTGTGTTTTAAAAGCTGTGATTGAGTTGGTAGTTCTCAGGTGTTCTGGAAGAGCATTCCAGGCATGAGGGGCAGCAGAGGAAAATGGGCGAAGCCGAGCAAGGGAAGTAGAGACCCTTGGGCAGGCAAGAAGCATGGCATCAGAGGAGCGAAGAGCACGAGCGGGGCAATAGTGTGAGATGAGAGAGGAGAGATAGGCAGGAGCTAGACCGTGAAAAGCTTTGAAGGTCAACAGGAGAAGTTTATATTGGATTCTGGAATGAATTGGGAGCCAATGAAGAGATTTCAGAAGCGGAGTGACATGGTCAGAGCGGCGGGCCAGGAAGATGATCTTAGCGGCAGAGTGGTGGACAGAGACCAGCGGACTGATGTGAGATGAGGGGAGGCCAGAGAGGAGGAGGTTGCAGTAGTCCAACCGAGAGATAACCAGTGCGTGAACGAGAGTCTTGGCAGAAGAGACAGACAAAAATGGTCGAATCCTGGCAATATTATACAGGAAGAAACGACAAGATTTAGCTACTGCCTCGATATGAGGAATAAAGGAGAGCGAGGAATCAAATATAAAGCCAAGGCTACGAGTTTCCTTGACCGGAGTAAGCGTGACATCGTTGACAGTAAGAGAGAATGAGAGATGAGGAGAAGGTTTAGGAGGAAAAACAAGCAGTTCAGTTTTTGCCATATTGAGTTTCAAACGGCGATGAAGCAGCCAGGCTGAGATATCTGAAAGACATGCTGAGATACGATCGTGGACATCAGGAGAAAGTTCCGGAGATGAGAGGTATAGTTGTGTGTCATCGGCATACAGGTGATATTGGAGGCCATGAGATTGAATAAGTTTACCCAAGGGCAGCATGTATAGAGAAAACAGCAGCGGGCCAAGCACCGAGCCTTGCGGAACCCCTACTGAAAGGGGAAAGGAGGAGGACGAGCTGCCGTTAGCCGACACGCTGAAGGAGCGACCCTCTAGATAGGAGGCGAACCAGTTATAGACAGAGCCACAGAGTCCAAGGTCATGGAGGGAATCTAAGAGAAGATCGTGATCAACCGTGTCAAAGGCTGCAGTTAGATCAAGGAGAATAAGGACGGAATAATGGCCCTTAGACTTGGCAGTGAGAAGATCATTGGTGATCTTGGTAAGGGCTGTTTCAGTGGAATGCAAAGGACGGAATCCAGATTGAAAGGGATCCAGAGCAGAGTTACTAGAGAGAAAGTCAAGACAGCGAGAGTAGACCACACGTTCCAGAATCTTTGAGACAAGGGGCAACAGAGAGACAGGTCGGTAGTTAGACAGAGAAAGTCGATCAAGAGTGGGTTTTTTGAGAATGGGAGAGACGGTAACATGTTTAAAAGCAGAGGGAAATGAGCCAGAGGACAGAGAAGAATTAATGATGTGAAGCAAGGACGGGAGGATAGCGGGGATAAGATTAATAAAGACGCGAGAGGGAATTGGATCACGGGAACAAGTGGAAGGCTTCGACGAGCGCAGTATTTTAGACAGTTCATCAGCTGAGACTGAGGGGAACGCCGAGAGAGTTGCAGGAGGAACTGACAGGTGAGGCACAGGAGCTGGGAGCGGAGCAGAGCTGGCCAGATCGGAGCGAATAGTTTGGATTTTAGCATTGAAGAAAGAGGCAAAGTCATTGGCAGACAGAGAGGCGGGGAGAGATGGTGGATTAGGTTTCAGGAGAGAATTGAAGGACTTGAAGAGCCGCTGAGGGTGTCTAGCATTTGACTGGATCAGCGTTGAGTAGTGCTGCTGTTTGGCCAGTGAAATGGCAGAAGAGAAAGAGGAGAGAATAAATTTGTAGTGGACAAAGTCCGCCAAGTCCCTGGTCTTACGCCACAGGCGTTCGGCTGCCCGGGAGCAAGAGCGAAGGTAGCGGAGGAAAGAGGTGAGCCACGGTTGGGGTTGAGAGGGGCGAACTATCCGAGTTGTAGATGGAGCAAGATTATCAAGAGTTGAAGACAATGTGGAGTTAAAGGAGGAGACGGCTGAGTCCAAGGAGACGGCTGTGAAGACAGAAGGAAGAGAGGAGGCTAGAGACTGAGAGAAAGCCTCATAGTTGATAGAATGCAGGTCACGACAAGGGCGTGAAGCGGGACGTGAAGGAGGGGGATTGTGAGTAATATTGAAAGAGACTAGATGATGATCTGACAGAGGAAAGTCAACAATAGAAAAGTCCAGGACAGAGCAGTTCCGAGTGAGGACAAGATCCAGACAGTGTCCAAGGGAATGTGTGGGTGCTTTAGAGCAGAGCTTGAGATCGTAAGAGGAAGATAAGGAGCGAAATCGTAGAGCTGCAGCATCGTGAGGGTCATCCACATGGATATTGAAGTCACCCAAGATCAGAGTAGGAGAGTTGTCAGAGAGGAGAAAGGACAGCCATGAGTCCAGATCAGCGAGAAATTTAGAGGATGAGCCAGGGGGGCGGTAGAGAACTGCAACCAAAATGGATCCAAAATGGCACAGCAGAGCTCCCAAACGATCCGAAGCGGTTTGGAGCAATCCGAAATGCTTCAGAAGTATTCGGAGATTAAGATGCATTTTTAGCTCAAACCGCTTTTCCCCCCCTGTAGGGTTTCATTGGATTTTAAAGACATCTATAACTTCATTATTTTTAAAGATACTAACCTCAAAGTTGGTCAGGTTACAGATGGCATCATATACGTCCTGTGTATATAATTTTCATTTATATCTGTTCAGCAGTTTTCTTGGCATAATTCTTTTAAAAAGGCTAAAAAAAGGGAGGGATGAGGAGTTTGCAGTGTGATTGACAGCTTCATCTCCCAATCATCCTGAACACTCCACCACTGTATTCCCCAATCCTGCTCATATTTTTCCAGCAGCCTCCAATCGTAATGTTGGAGGAGGGCTTAATAAAGGGCAGATCATGAGATCTTTTCCTCATCCCCTCTTTGTGGGTTTAGGAGTTGTGGTAGAAAAACTGGTTCTATTAAAAAAGTTTGATCCTTTCTCTCACTGTGTGTGTGTGTTCAATTGTTATCCTGTTCTTTAAAAAAACCAAAAAAAAAAAATTATCCTCTTTCATCTTCTCCATCATCCTCTTTCTCTCTCTCTCTCTCTCTCTCTCTCTCTCTCTCTCTCTCTCTCTCTCTCTGTGTGTGTGTGTGTGTGTGTGTATGTGTTGTGTTGAGTTGAGTTGAGTTGAGTTGAGTTGAGTTGGGCTGCCTGTGTATTATAAAGCAGGCTGTTTACATAAGCATACAAGACGCAAGTGTGAGGGCAAAGGACAACACAATTACATTAAAGAAATTGTGACAGGCAGGCACACATCCCTTTCATGCCACCCCTCCTCCTTAGTTTGGCAGGCTTTTTTTTCTTTCATTGAGTCTGGCAGGCAGGCTCTTTATGTTGTTGTTGTCGTCGTCGTTATTATTATTATTATTATTTCTGTTCTTATTGTAATTAATAAGAATATTTTCATCATTATCATTCATATTATTATTTAATACTGGCTGTGCTTACACAGTTCAGTAACTCAACTCTGAAATAAGAAACCCAAAGGATTTCTCTTTTTAGCCCCCTATATGAAGGGGATCTTGCAATTTCTCTTTCCTATTACAGACAGGTAGGCTCTCCATTTAAGTATTGCTGTTGTAGTTATCATTATCATCATTATCATCATTATTATTGTCATAATGTGGCATGGGCAGCGTACAGTGCAATCAGAGGGACTCTGAAGGGATCCCATGAAGGGGGTGCCGAAGCACGGCTCCCTCTCTAAGTTTCACTGGCCCCTGTGCCACTTCGCAGGGCTGGTTTGCACGTGTCTTCCCTTGAATGCATTTTTGTAAAGGAGGAATGGTAAAACTTTTTTAAAAATCACTAAAAATCAACAGATGAATCTATGTGCTTCAAAATTGCCAAGCATCAAGCCCTACATAGGTTCTATCACGTTGCAAAGCTGCAAGTGTGTATCTTGAAAAATGACAGTGTATTTTTTAAAAAATATTTTAAAACCTCAAACTTTAAAAAAAATCCTAAAAATCAGCAGATGAAACCATGTGCTTCAAAATTGCCATGCCTAAGGATATATTTAGACTCTATCAAGTTGCCAAGATATGTGTATTTACCTTTAAAAGTGATAAATGCATTTTTGTAAATGGGATGGTTTGAGGGTAAAATCTTAAAAATAATCCTAAAAATGAGCAGATGTGCTTCAAAATTGCCATGCATCAAGCCCTGCTTAGGTTCTATCACAATGCAATGTTGTATGTGTTTTTCTTGAAAAACGAGAAAGTTATAGCACTTTGAAATGACTGGAACTCACATTTTTTAAAATTCATTGCAATAAAAACGATGTACAGATCTGTTTAAAACTGGACATGCATAAGCATCCCCCAAAGTATCTGTAAGCTCACCAATTTTCATTGTTCTATCATTAAAAATGAAAAAGTTATAGGTGATTTTTCAGACAATGCATGTCAATGGAAAAAATGGCGTCTGAATAGCGTTTCAGAGGTCCAAATTCTTCTTTGGATTCAGATCCAAAACGAAATGGGGTGGTCCCAAAGCAACCCGAAATTAAATGGGCCTGTTTCGGACCTTCCGAAACAGGCTCCAAAACAAAACGTGGGTCCGTGCACAGCCCTAATAAGAACAGCTCCTTATGGGAGAAATCTCTAGCCACAAATTCATCCACAGTGCTCTCCAAAGGCCTATCCCTGCCTCCAGCCTTACCTCCAGCCTTCTCCAATATGGATCCTGTCTTGCTTGGAGTCATCCAGAACGGACAGTGAATGCTGTGTGTGCAACGCTTCCCCTGGGCCTGACACTGAGTGAGGACATCTATTCCTAGAGCTTCAGGGGAGGAAGCATTTGCAGCCAATGCCCCTCCATTCATCCAGTTCAAGGGAAGATCTCCATCCTCCTCCCTCGTCTCTGTCTCCATGTGGCACCAGGAAAGGTGCTTGGACTTGGCATTGGGTGAGCCAGCAATGGCAGACAGAGTGAAGAGGTCAAGGGACTCTTGGAAAGGCTTCCTCACAACAAACTCTTAAGCCCTCCCCCTTATTCAAAGGGGGGTTTAGCCCCGCATTTGGCAGAAGCCCCACCCCATCCCCGGACGTCCCAGATTGAGGCATTACCTGATGGGGGTCATGTGACTCCTCTATGAATTTCTCCATTAAGCCCCTGCCATACATGTGGGGCACTAGAAGCAGTTAGATACAGGGGTTAGGGATGTCCACCGTTGAGAAATCTGGCCCATTTGGGCTTGCTGGACTTCTGCGGCACGCCTGACTCCAGTTTGCTTTTGCGACCTGAGTCATGCGGGTTTACAGCTTTTGGGGGGGTTGGCTTCATTTGTGCAAATAGGGATTTTCATACATTTCACCTGTAAATTATGCAGATTTGCATAATTTGCAGCCAAATTTGGGCAAAAAAAATTTTTAATAGAGAATTCTGCCAGCTGGCTCAACTTATTGCACACTGAGTGGGGCAGTTGGTAGAAGACACAATGGAGTCCATGGGGCTGAGCTAACAAAAGCTTCTGAAGCTCTACCCCCAACATGGATTCCCCCAGCATCCCTAACTGGGATTCAGGCTTAGGCAGGAGGGGTTGACATAGCAGTCAGGGAACAAAACACAGTCACACTCGCATTACACAGCCCGGCAGCAGAGTCATAGAGGAGTCCAGGGCAAAGTCCAGGAGGCAAGGTAGCAGACGTGGGATCATTTCCAACCTCATCCCAAGAATTTCCAGTTTCAAAAGTCCTGGCCTGGATGAAGGGTTTACCTGATCGGATCGTGTGACCCCTCTATAAACTGCTAACGCTATGTTGGCTGAAGAGGATGAGGTGGCATGATGAGTTTGTAGACAGGTCACATGACCTTATCAGATGATCCCTCCCTCCAGGGTAGGACATTTGGGCATGTAGTTGAAAATGGCCCCTATGGGGTCACTTCCAGTTCCCCACATGTACAGCAGGGGTCTCCACCCCCATCCTATTGGTCTATGAAGGTATGACGACTTCATCCAGGAGTCACATGACCCCCATCCAGTGATCCCTCCTTCCAGGGCAGGACTCCAGAAGTGGGACTTCCAGGAATGGGATCAGACTTCAATCAGGGGCGGAGTTAACCACTTCTCCCATTAAAATAAGGCACAGAGCTTCCAGTTTGTTGTGACGCAGTGTTTTCACTCCTTTGGCACATGTTGTGCCCAGGACTTGTGTGGGGTTACTCTCTCTGCCCCAATGCAGGCTCAATGAGCCACAGAGATGGTGTCTTGAAGAGGTACCTTATGGGCACTGTAGACCTGCACCAGTACCCAAGACCCAGTGGAGGGTGGCACCACTGGCATGCAGACTCCCATCTTGCCCTGAGAGGAGAAGAAACAGAATCAGCTTCTCTAAGACAAAGAGTTGTTCCTCTTTTTTGTTTATGATTGCATAATTTTATTGATTTCAGTGCTTTAAAAATGTCATGTAAACTGCTTTGTGAGGTCAGTCTATAAAGCAATATATAAAAACCTTTAATAAATCAATATCCAGTTGCTCATTGTATGAACGAATTCATGCCTTTTTTGTCTCTCAGGTTGAGAGTTTCTGGAAGGCCACTGTATCTGCAATAAGTCCAATTACAGTTTTTTCTCCCCAATGTAATCCCACATTTCCTAACTGCAGCCCTGTGGGGTGTTGGAAATCATGGCATCTTGGTTCATACAGTAGTGAAGTGGGTGAGGCAGGAACTTGCTGACCCCAAACCAGTCTGAAAATTCCTTGTAGTCGAGGGGACCGTAAATAGAAGCCTGTCCTCTGAAAAACCTTGACGTAGAGGACTATCTTCGGAAAAATAAGACACCAGGAGGGCTTCCACACACAGTGTTCGGGGTGCCCCGAAAGCGTTTCAGGGCGCCCCTAAACTCCTAGTGTAGCTACCTGGTCAGAAGAGACGGAGGAAGAGGCGGCGGCAGCTGCGAAAAGTTCCCAGGGCTCGGCGGCTTCCTTGCCGCCGAGCCCAACTCCCCGCCGGCCTCCTGCTGCCGGTGAAAGAGCCACCCGGGTTGGAGAGCTCAGTGGAAGAAGGTGGGCTTTTCTGCCGAGCTCTCCAACCTGGGTGGCTCTTTCGCCGGCAGCAGGAGGCCGGCGGGGAGTTGGGCTCGGCGGCAAGGAAGCCGCCGAGCCCTGGGAACTTTTCGCCGCCGCTGCGCTGCCTCTTCCTCCGTCTCTTCTGACCAGGTAGCTACACTAGGAGTTACGGGGCACCCTGAAGCGCTTTCGGGGCGCCCCGAAGACTGTGTGTGGAAGCCCTCCATGCCTCCCTATCCCTAGGCTCTGCAATGTACCAATGTGACCACAGATGTCTCTCTCTCTCTCTCTATGTCCACCAGGATCCCTGATTTTTATTTTATTTCCTAAGATTTTCTAAAATTAAAATGATGTGTGTATTGTAAACTGAGAGGCTTAATGTGCCACCCTCCAGTGCTATCTTTATTTCGGTTCAAAAGAATGGTTTTGGAGCTTGGACCCCAGCTCTGCCTTGGACTTTCGTTCTTGGTTAAGTGACTTTTGTTTTAGCTCCACCAGTTTGCTTTCTGGTTACTGAGTGTTTTGTGACTGGCCAGCCCCCACCATAGTAGCTGTGTTGAGTTGGGTTCTGGTTCTGCCAGGTCCATGTTATCTATCAGGTTCTTTTGGTTAGCAAGATGAAACAAGCCACTTGGGCAAACAGATGATCGTTTATTGATAGAAAATGGATACAGAATATATACAAGCAAAGAAAGTTCACATCTCCTTCCAGCTAAGCAAGCTTTCATATGACACACATTGTGTCATATTTTATCATTTTGTAAGCAGTCTTGAAAGCTCCATAGAAGGCTGCTTTATAAATCTTCAAAATAAAGAAAAGTAAATAAAATACTGGGAAATGGTTTTACAAAAGTGCTAATTGATAATAAATGGAAAGTTAATGCCTGACAAAACAATTAAGGAAGCAATACTTGCTTATGTTTTCAAGCTTTTGAAGATAACACAAAAATAAAATGTGAATTGTGTGTGTGTGGATAGGGAGAAGAGCTGAATAAAAGACTTGAAATATATATTAAAAAGGTCATCTTTAAAGCTGACAAAAATAACCGCCCGGTTTCCTGGAGCAGTGTCTGCTCACTTTAATGAATGTCAATGAAGCATTGGCAAATAGCTCCATTTTCCTCACACTGGGGCAGCTGCTCACACAACATGTAGTAATGTTTGGTGCTAGGATACAGATCTAAATTTAATCCTTCCCCAGGACAGAAGTGGAGGGGGAGATTGCAAATTAACTTGAAGGTGTTTGACAGCCCTGTGAACTCGTGAATAACACATATGGGATGGTAGGTAAACAGCTTTTGACTCTCCACTAGTTTATTATGCTGGGGGGCTGCAGACTCTGTGCAAGCTGAAGTATTCCCATGTGTGTTTCAGTGCAGAAGGAAAAGAAACCCTTCTGTGGATCTCGGCAGACAAGCCAGTTGCTCCGTAGGCTAATATGCACCCAAATCCCACATCAATTAAATGGAACTTTACAGAAGCCAATTTAATGCATTGACACAGAGATAATTTCCAGTTTAATCATTGCATTAGGTGATGCTGCAGCATTCCCTGTGGAGCCTGTCTCTTGAAACAGCTGGGAAGGGAAGGCTGGGCTTATGGAGAAGCGTGTTTCATGGATGTTTCCTTACTTCCTCAAATGCATCTTTGGTCATCTTTCCAGAGACACTTATTTCTCATGAGGGGAGCTGGCGGTTTCCAAAGTCAAAAAAAGAGACAGCTGCACTGGTTGTGTTCCCAGATCTTTTGTTAGGAAAATATACCCTTAAGGGCTTTTCAGGAGTTCCCTTTCTTTCTTCTTTGGATGAAGAAAGGGAAAGTGAATCTTCCTGAAAAGACTTTAAGAGGTTTTCCTATGCTAAAGACCTGTGTCAAAATGTGTTGAAATGTAACCAGTGCATCTCTCTCTCTCCCCCCTCCCTCTCCCTCCCCCCACCCCAGTTCCCAGCCTTATAGCTGATTTTTTCTGATCCCTATTGGTATTGGAACTGGTGGTTTCACCTCCATATCATTCAGTCAATGATGACATGATGCTTTGACAAATGGAATTATACAAGATACATGCCAGTATATTATATGTTAATCATCACCCTTGGATGGGGAGAATTTCAAAGCACTTTCACACAGGGGAGGGGACAGGGTTCCATCTACCTTTTGAGTGTAAGATATGACAAAGGAGTGTGTGTGTGTGTGTGCGTGTGTGTGTGCACGCGCGTGTGCATGCATACATGTGCATCTTCTTTCTTTTCTTTTCTCTTCAGCACTGATGGGCTGAAAGCCTCTATGCTAGGGTGACCATATGAAAAGGAGGACAGGGCTCCTGTATCTTTAACAGCTGTATTGAAAAGGGAATTTCTGCAGATGTCATTTGTACATATGGAGAACCTGGTGAAATTCCCTCTTCATCACAACAGTTAAAGTGCAGGAGCTATACTAGAGTGACCAGATTTAAAAGAGGACAGGGCACCTGCAGCTTTAACTTTTGTGATGAAGAGGAAATTTCACCAGGTTCTCCATATGTACAAATGACATCTGCAGAAATTCCCTTTTCAATACAATTGTTAAAGATACAGGAGCCCTGTCCTCCTTTTCATATGGTCACCCTAGCATAGAGGCTTTCAGCCCGTCAGTGCTTCCTGGAATGCCCAAGAGACCACATGATGAGCGCCATCAGATGAGCGCCATCAGATTACCATTTATCACACACTTGTTACTGGCTACTCATGGTGGGTCATTTTGATGTTGCCATCTATTTCCCATGCATCTCCTGATCCTTCTGGTATGCTTTCTGTCAAAAAATAGACCCTGGTAAATCTGGGTTTTTGGGGAAGCGAAATATGCCGCCATTTCCTGCTATGTGCAGGAGAAGCAGCGAGGAGGAAAAAACCACCCATTGAATGGGCCACATGGTCTTTGTTTACTTCCTCTTTCTTCAGAGTCTGAAGAAAGAGGAAGCTGCTCATCACCGAAGCATGATTCAAAGTGACTGGAGGGAAATGTGATGTCCCCCTGTCTGAAGAAGCTCAATATCATGTGGTCTCCTGAGCATTCAGGAACTGCTGCTGAGCTGAAAGCTTCTGTGCTAAGAACCTTGTACTGCTGCAAGGCAGCAAGAATGGGACTTTTAGAGTTTTAGGAAAGTTTTTTTGTTTAAGCCAGCCCTTTTTAAGGAAAAAAGAAGAAGCTAAAATTCAATTTTCAAAATTCTGTGAATTCCAAAGTGTAACACTCCATAAGTCTAAAATATTGCCCCCTCCATATACTAGCTACAAGATAAACAACCTCCTCCACCCTGCTCCCCACACATATAGACACAACTCTGTAGCAGTTATAGCAATTGAAATGCTTTTACACACAAAACATGGCTGATAATCATTCAAGGCAATGACTTCCAAGTCTTCATCAATAAGAAAAAGTTTCTGTTTGATCCAAAAGCAAAGAAACTGCTGGCTCTGAAGATTGGTCCCCCTCCGCAAAAAAAAGCGTTAGTACCATGGAATTTGGGAAATCATCAGTCCTCCAGGATTTAACAGCTATCCTTAACAGATAAAGAAGCATGGCCTTCAGTGTGTGTACCTGTTAAAGTAGAAGAGCAAAGTGACAAGGTAATTTGGAGCTATGATGACAGCAGGCCAAGGTGAGTCACAGAGATGTACATACACCATCATTATTCAGGCAAGAGACAGCTGAGGGCTGCATATATTTTACAACTCAACTCGATATACATATCCAGGCCAAGTGAAGTCAGTGCAGTTACATTTGGACCAACTGGCCCTAGTGTCAACTTTACAACTGCTTCTCCAGGCAAATGAAACAACAACACTAAAACTATTTGGGATTAAAACAGCAGTATGCAGAGAAACTGTAGCAGAACTAAACTGCAAGAGAGTCATCAATAGCAAATGTGCATTTATTCATTTATGCATATTTTTAATCCTACTCTATCAGGCAAAAATACTTTAAAGTAACTAACAACATTTAGAATTCTCTCTCTCTCTCTCTCTGGGGCTTAAGGGGCATCTCCCCATCCCCCCCCCCACCTGCAACAGCCCTTCTGTGGTCAGGCAAGCTGAACGTGGAGCAGGGCATCAGTATCTACAGTGTTTAACAAATAAATGACTAAAAATGATGTCCTTTATGACTGAGTATTCAATAAATTATCGCCTTTAAAAAATAATAACCCATGGGTGCCATAATGGGTTGCAGATGCCTATGCCTAAATGCTGTACATCTATATAATACATCTGTCTTGGGACACTAAAGCTCCAGGTTATTTATTTATTTGTGCTATTTGTGTATCATCCTTCATAAAATCTTCTCCTGGAGCAGTGTGCAGTACAACATAATTAAAAGATAATAGTAATGACAATAAACAAAAATGCAATAAAACATGTCATCTCCCAGCTGCCTTAAATTCCCTCAGAGTCAGCTCAGCCCTCTCTTCCACCAGAAAACCTAAGCTATGAACTATCTGTTGGTCTTGATTTCAGATCAGAGACTCCACTTATCGTAGGGACCCTCAGACAGTTCCACAAATCTTCCCCATTTTTTGACTCCCAAAGGCTCTCACCATTCCTTCTCTCCTTCCAGATACTGAGAGTCTTCTCCCTGTACTCCTCTGTGCTGTGTCCTTCTTCCTCTTCTACTACTGCTGCTGTCTTTTGTGGTGACTACAAAGCCAAAGATGCACTGTGTGCCTTCCAACCCTAACTCAGTTCTGATCTAGCCTTACTTACTTCTAGTCACTGGTAGCAGGGAGTTGGAGGTATGTACTGCTTCCTCAGATTTCTCACAATATACAATAAAATATCAGAAGGGGCAAGCATACTGGTGGTAGGCTGTATCCCTCCAATTATTTCATCTACACCAACCTCAGGCTCCCTCAACTGGAAATTAGTGCTGACCAAACAGTTCCAACAACAGGGCTAGGTTAGAGCAGATATGATCCATATCTGCTCAAACTGAGAGTGTTCAGCAAACTTGTGAAGGAGTTCCTGTAATAAAGTTTGTAGACTAGAGTAGAGTAAGCCCATAACCATTTGAAAAAATGCCCTTGGATAATGTAATAGGATTGAGAAGGATTGTTTCTTTGCCACTAAGTATTTATTTTCTTATTTTATTTGTTTGTTTATTTAAAGTATTTTTTATCCCACTACTCCGATAAAAGACTTCCTGAGTCAAAGATGCATTCCCTCAGGCTTTTCTTACACACTGTGGTAAGGAAAGTACTGAAAGGATGAATAAAAGAAGTTTTTGTTACATAGACAAGATGGTGTCAGCCTGTTTGTGAGCAGGTCTGGCTCTACCATGAAGCAACCTGATAGGGGCGCATCAGGCGGCAGGATATTAGAAAAGTGGCAAGACGGCAGGCTGTGCCCGCAAGTGCGCTCACTGTTTCTTGGCTATGTGCAGGTGGCTGGTGGGACCAAGAAGTGTCCGCTCACTTGCATGCCTCCAAGCTGGCTCCTGCCCACCTGGGCTGCATGGACAGTCCACTGGGTGGAAGGCATGCAAGCAAGACATGGATGCTCACTCACTCACATGCCTCCCACTCACTGGCTGCACTCACCTTCTTGGTCCCCCTGCTTCTTGTTCTGGCTGGTTGCCTGCATGGCTAGCCAGCCGGCTGGCCATACAGGTCACCAGTGGGACCAAGAAATGTCTGGCTGCTCGCTTGCTTCCGCAAGTCTCATGAGACTTCTGGGACAAGGCCGGCTGAAGTCTCACAAGACTCTTGCACGTTGTCCTAGAAGTCTTGTGACACTTGAGAGTTCTGGGAGAGGCATGGGATGCATACATGTTGGGTGAGAGGGTAGGTGGCTGGTGTGCTTGCTTGCTTGCTTCAGGTGGCAACCTTCCTTGGGCCTGGTCTGTTGTGAGACACCAGAGATAGAACACTTCCGAAGTGGCTTACATAATACAACACCATCCTTCACCACAGGTTTATAATCTAAAAAGACATGGCAGACAAAGAACTGTCATGCCACTAATTGAGGAGTCCTCCTCTGAGGAAGAGCTAGAGCACGACAGGCCAGGGGCTACCATCAGACCCACAGGAGCTTGAGACCTCAGGGGAGGTTGATACAGAGCCATCCCTGTCAGGAGAAAGGGACTCTACCTCTGAGGCAGAGGCTGAGCAATGCTCTCAATTGCCTCAAATGACAGGCTAGTAGGGCTCCTGTGTGAAGGAGTGCTCGCCTCCAAAAAAGGTCTCTTTAGGAGAAAGTCACTCCTCAGGAGTAAGGCTCTGCAAAGGGAGGCTTGATTACAGCAGCTGAGCTCTGGGTGGGGTCCAGCAGGCTTTGGGCTTAAAAGCCTTACTAGAAATGAGCAAGCATCAGAACAACCAGGGGGCTGTCTTGATTACGGTGCATTGGCACTGACAGCCCCCCCCCAACTCCTGGTTTTCCTCTTGAGGGGTTGTGCCATGTTATCCCCATGCCAAGGAGGGAGTGCAGGGTTTATATGGATCATGGGGGATGGGGGTGCAGAACTGCCCATCCTTCCCTGGCATTTCCCCCTTGACCTCATGGGGGTTGAAACCAAGAGATGGGAGAACTCCCCCCCTTCCCAGCAAAAAGGAGACTCTTCTCCCCACCCGAAGGCAGCACAGAGGCGTTTCAGCGGCCCTTTGGTTCATTGGCCTGCCCCCTCATTCTTGCCTGGGCAGACAGCAACCAGTTAGGGGTCACCATCTGCTCAGCAACGCCTCCACCATGACCCCGGAGGAAGGATAGCAGAGAAGGAGCCCACCTCCTTTCAGAGTCCAGGAGCAGCCACTAAGAAGACCCTCTATTGTGTCTCCACCAAACATGACTCTGCTGGCAGCAAGACTAAGAAGAGTCTCTCCAGAAGAACTTAAAACCTAGGCAGGCTCATATGGGAGAATGCGGTCTTTCAGGATATATATATATATATATATATATATATATATATATGCCTCTTATTTGTGTTTGGTCATATTCCTATGAAGTTGTCCCAATTCCCAGCTTGTGCTTGTAAAGAAAGGAGGAGAAACTTCTGTGCATGTTCTAGCAAAACGCTTAAATAAGTTTAAATATCAATCAGCTCCAGAATACAGTGTTTTGCTAAGAAGCCACTGCAGCTGAAACAGTATGAGTCTTTAAAATGCAGATGCTGATAGACCACACTGAATTAACACACTGGCTGAAAAAGATTGGATGAGCAACCTGTCTCTGTATCTAGCTGTCACTGATACAAATGAAAACCTGTGGCTTGTAGGGGTGCAGATAAATTTTAGACAGGCAATTAAGAGGCGTGCATAGCTATGGGTCTCTCTCCTCTCCAGGACTTTCTTTCTTATCTCCAAGAAGCTCATAGGTCATGTATATTTTGGGAGAACAAACACTTCTCCCAGTGATTTATAGATCAAAGAAGGAAACTGCCATTTTTGAGTCCCAACCCATACTAAAAATAGAAACATTATCTTGTAAGGTATGGGAAAAAATTGAGGCTTCTGTAACTAGTTCAGAGAGTGAGTAAAATCTACAAGGTGACAGCACTGAATCTCTGTATGCAGGAATCTTTCCAAAGTATCCAGAAACTCCCCAGAGTTTTTGCTAATGATTGGATAATTTATCTTTCATTTACTTATGTAATTCCCAGCTCTTGTCCTGGATAAGTATCTTCTTGATTTAAAATTCAGAATTGGGGTTGTTTATTTATTGTTTTTTTATTCAACCCAATAGCCGAAGCTCTCTGGGCAACTGACAACAATTAAAACCACAAATGCATCATATAATACAATATAAAATGTAAGAGCTTAAAACCACAATGTATAAGTAAAAACTACAATAAAACCTAGCAGCAATGCAGAGTTTTAAAATACAATAATAGATTTAAAACAACAGAGCAAAAAGACTAAAATGCATGGGAAAATGGAAAGGACTTCACCTGGCACTGGAAAGAGCACAATGTAGACCCCAGGTGAGGCTTTCTGGGAAGCTCATTCCACAACTCGGGTGCCATAGCAGAAAAGCCCCTCTTCCTGGTAGCTACCTGCTCATTTTCTTTGACAGGGCTCCTGGAGAAGGACAACTGAAGATGATCTTATGGTCTGGGCAGGTACATATGGGAGAAAGCGATCCATCAGCTATGCTCACCCTAAGCTGTTTACAGCTTTGAATGTTAATGCCAGCACTTTGAATTGGGCCTGGAAATGGACTGACAGCCAGTGCAGACAGAAAAGTATTGGCATGATACGATCATGATGGCCAGTCCTCATAACAGTCTTGCAGCCCTGTTTTGGGCCACTGAAGTTCATGATACTTTGTGTTGATGACTCTGAGAGGGGCAGTCTAACTGCAAGGCTAACATGCTGCTTTGCAGCTAGGTCTAGATGTTGACTTGGAACCATGGTTTGAGCTGACCATAGATAAGAACTACATAATAATTTGTGGGGTGTGGGATAGGGATGCTGCCAATGGGGAATTTCCTCCCAATGTAAATTGCACCTTAAGAGATTTTCCTCAGGATCTCATGTGAAGAAGAAAGACTTAAACAGCCATCATCTATTTCCCTATTTTATTTATTTAGTCATGAACAGGGGGGATTCCACACGTCGTACTGAGGCCGCTTCCATGCGGCCCCAGTGCGACCCCAAAGCGATCGTGTAACTTGCCTGGCAAAGAGACGAGGAAGAGGCGTCCTTGCCGCCGCCGCCGCCACCCACCTACCTCCTCGCCAGCCGGGACGGAGAGCTTGGCGGAAGAAGGCGGGGTGGAGAGCGAAGCTCTCTGAGCCGGCCAGCGAGGAGGTAGATGGGTGGCGGCGGCGGCAAGGACGCCTCTTCCTCGTCTCTTCGCCAGGCAAGTTACACGATCGCTTTGGGGTCGCACTGGGGCCGCATGGAAGCGGCCTCAGTACGACGTGTGGAATCCCCCCAGGAGGGTGAACAGTAGCTTCACCTTGCTGCAATCCCCTTGAAACTAAATGGGAAGAGGAGGCTTTCAGGCTGCATAAAGACAATTTACTTAGATGCAGATTTTCTGAAGTCACATGGAAGCAATAACAATAGAACATAGAATGGGAGGTGATGGTCTGAATAGCATTCAAATATTAAGACACCTGCGTTTGAATCAGCCATGTGTAATTATTAGTCTCTTGACTCATCACCAGCATACAGAGCAGGCAGGCAGCTTTCAAAACAAGATAAGGGAAGCAACCGAGTCATTTCTTTCTGCTTTTATTAAATGGAATGTAGTAAGTAGAGCCACATAAATCCTCTAATATTAAATAGTGAATAGCGATGCTTTATTAAGAATCACCACTCAAGCCAGAGGAAACACAGAGGGAATAATACCGTCTCACTTCTTCCCAATGAATGGTAAGTATGGTTTTGTGAGTACAGAGGAAGACGGGAAATTCAATCAAAACACCAGATTCTACTTTCTGTGGGGTCAAGCAAATGGTATTATGTGTGATATATTGGGTCTAGTTTAGAGAGAGACACACTGGAAGTTTATTTATTTTCCCCCCTGTTCTAAAGCTGGAAGGTACCTCAGCAAAACAGATGCGTAAGATGCTTATTGTAATTGGAAAAATGGCATAAAACACCTTTATATTTTCCCCCTGTCCACAGTGACGCAGGTTATTAATTATATTTTGTGGCATCGTTTAAGAACGCTTTTTGTGGTTGACATTTTATAACCGCATACTGAAAACTCTTGGGCACAAAGGGCTTTATGACATCAGCAACAGATACAAGATGAATGTAAGCCAAGTATGAGGCCAAAGGAAAAGAGAAGCCTGAGTACACCAGCTGCATGGCCTTTTACTACTATCTAGTTAAATTTAATGGATGGGACCATTTCCAAGTAAGCAGCATATTTGTATTCCTGCACAACTTATAACACCTGTGTGTGCTCTTGTAAAGCTTTTTAAATTTATCCTGGGAGAGTTTTTTTTTTTTTTAAGTCCTTAGCTGATGTAAGGAATTAAAAACAGGTGTTCAGACTCTACAGGTTAGTGGAACTGACTGCTGGCTTCCAATACTATTATCATGATTTAAAACACCAATAAGCCCATAGAAGTGAGTGTCAGAGCTTTCTTATTCTCTTTTGTCTGTCAGAACAATCTGCACACATGGAACATCCTCTAATTCACAGAGGAGCACTGATAGCTCCTGTATACTCATCGTTGCATGTTTAGATTGGATGATCCTCTTGCTTGTCAGTGCTGCTGGCATAGGTTTTAAGACATTTGACAGTGCTCCCACAGTTCCATAACTGTCAGTGTTTTAATTATTTGGGAAAAGATGGGGTTCCCATAACAAAACCCACAATCCCCCCTGTCTTCCCTCCCAATTTTAGCCAGATCATTCTAGCTCCTCTGCAGCTTTCTAAAAAGAGTAATTTTAGGGGGTGGGGGTGGCACAAAATGTAAAGAAAAAAGGCCCCTCTAGCCTCTGTAATTCAAACACCGATATCCTTAAAACATCACTGCCATGAAAGTAGCCATGTTCTCCACTCTTGATCCCCCTCTGGCTCAGAGGAGGTCTCAGGTGGAAGAGGCTTCATCCAAATCTATCATCTGCTATGCTGGGACCAGAGGATTTGGTTTTATCAGACATCTTGAAATTAGGGTGGACTCCTCCATGCTGTTGGATCCAGCAGCTGCAGAATTAGATAATGGTCCTTTAAGAAACATATAGTGAATCAGAGAGGGTGGAGTTAACAGTAACACCAGACTTGCCAGCCTTCATAGGCCTCTGCATGTTACTGAGACAACAGCATTTCCTAAGTGAGCTCTACTGGGCAGAGATCTGTCCAGGCTCGGAAAGGCTCTGCCCTCCCACATAGCTGGATTTGAATCTTCCTCACCATTCTAATAAGTGCAGCTGCTTCAGATGGGCTTCTTGAACTGAGTTAAACAGGACAAGATCATGGGTCCATGCCTTGAAATCCTATACCACAGGGAACAAGTACAGACCGCAGTTAGATGAAACCATTCTCCAACAGCTGCATTGTACAGCTGAATAAATAAGACCATTCATTAGAACGATGAAATCTGGCATATTATTGGACATCTTTGTCTATTCAGCAACTCATAGGAGAAACCATGCATGTTTCATGGCTGTCAAGATTAAAATAAATCAACCATTGAAAATTATTACCATTTGGGAAATAAATAATTGGAGCACTTGATTATATTTTGGGAATGTATAACTTACAGTAAAACTGTTTGCTTGATTATTGTTGCAGTTGATGAGGCTAATCTTAGCATTTTGAGAAAGTTAATGCTGATGAGCAAGAAAAGACAATGCATCATTTGAGAGATAGCATATTTTTGCCTACATACTTACTGGATTGTGACAGATAGACCAGGGTGTAATCCAACCTTAACACATATCAAAAGGCTTGAGCAGAGCTCCTGCACAAACATTCTTGTAAAACATGTGTATGTGCATTGCATGTATATGAGGGAATGGTGTGGTACGTGCTGCTAAGTCCCCTTGTGCCACCAAAATGTATAGTGCAACAGCAAATTCTGGGCAAACATGCTGTAGAGGAGCAGTAAGCAACCAGGTCACCTTCAGATGTTTTGGACCACAACTTACCTACGCTCCAGCCAGCATGGCCAGTAGTCAGGGATCATGTTAATGGACAGAGGTCATGGGAATAGTAGTGAGAAAAGGGGTATGTACAAATGTAAGTGAATTCTCTTTAATTGAGCATCAGTTCAATTAAAGGGAATAATTAGAATCAGGTGTTTAAGTAATTAGACAACTCCTGAAGGAGTGAGTTTGGGAGGCCCCACCCATGTGCTTATGTAGAAACATGTCATGCCATGATCAAAAGACATCTTTGAGGACCTCAGAAAAGCAGTTATTGCTGCTCATCAGTCTAAAAAGGATTACAAAGCCATTTCTAAGGATTTGGGGCTCCACCAATCCACCATCAGACCGTCTACAAATGGAGAAGGTGCAAGACCACAGTCACTCTACTAAGGAGCAGTCATCTTACCAAAATCTCTCTAAGAACAAACTTCTGCATCATCCAGGAAGTCAAAAAGATCCCCAGAGCAACATCCAAGGAGGCCACTGTCACCTTGGCTAATGTGAGTATTCATGACGAAGACTGAGCAAGAATAGTGTTCATGAGAGGATAACCAGGAGGAAACTACTCCTCTCTAAAAAAAAAAGAAAAGAACTTTGCTTCTCATCTGAAGTTCACTAAAGATCACATAGATGACCCCCAAGACTTCTGGAACAATGTTCTCTGGGCCTGGACAGACAAGTCAAATGCAGAACTTTATAACCTTAATGAAACACATTACGTTTGGCAAAAAACAAATACTGAGTTCAAACAGAAGAACCTCATCCCAAAGATCAAGCATGGTGTGGGGATCTGTTAGTTTAGACCTGCTTTGCTGCCTCAGGACCTGCCATTGTTGACACAACCATGAATACTGCAGAAGATTCAAGAGGAGAATGTCAGGCCATCCATCCATGAGCTGAATCGAAACTGGGAGGGAATCTACATGCACGCAAGGCGCACGCAAGCTCCTTCAGTGTGACCCGAAAGCGTGTGTGTAGATCCTGCCCTGGAAGAGGCGCAGGAAGAGGTGGCTGGGGAATCCGGCCGCATCCTTGCCGCCACCGCCACCCACCACCTCCCCGCCGGCCTCCTGCTGCCGGCGAAAGAGCCTCTGCTGACCCCGGCTACTCACGGTGAGGAGGGAAGAAGCCGGGATGGTTGCCGGCAGCAGGAGGCCGGCGGGGAGGTGGCGGCAGCGGCAAGGATGCGGCCGGATACCCCAGCCGCCTCCTTCTCCGCCTCTTCCTGCGCCTCTTCCAGCAGGATCTACACACGAGCTTTCGGGTCGCACTGAAGGCGCTTGTGTGTGCCTTCAGTACGACGTGTAGATTCCCTCTCGCTCATGCAACAAGACAATGATCCTAAACATACAAGTAGATCTACAAAATAATGACTGCAGAAGAAGAAATTCCATGTTTCAGAATGGCCTCATCAAAGTCCAAACCTCAACCCCACCAAAATGTTGTGGTTGCACCCGAAGTGAGCTGTTCATGCATGGAAGCCCTCAAATGTCACTGAGTTGGAGCAGTTCTGTAAGGAGAAATGGGTCAAAATTCCTCAAAACCAATGAGAGAGACTGACCAATAGTAGGGTGACCATATGAAAAGGAGGACAGGGTTCCTGTATCGTATTTGTGTTTCATTTCATTAATCAGTTATCTATTGTTCTTTGACTAGGATTATGGGTTAAATTTAGATTAATAACATTTCAAGTTAGAAATATGTAACAGTCCTTAGAGGTTCACAAACTTTTATCACCACTGTATAATATCTGGAAGGCAGCAGGTTGGGGAAGGCTGCATTATAGAATTTCATGTTATGTCTCTGTGAATTTTTTAAATCATAAAACACAACAAAATAATTTGTGTGATCTTCCCCATCTCAATAGAGTTGGACCTTAAGGACTGCAAAACAAAACAAACATCCAGGCCACCCGGGGGACAAGCCGGTCCACCTGGGCATTGTTTTGTGGTTTTCTGGCCTTTGTGCAGTCTCTCCCCACCCCACCCCATTCTAAATGGTAGAAATGCTTCGCCTAATATGTAGTTGCTGACAGAGCTTTATGCTGCTGGTTTCAGTATATATGGTACTTTTTGCCCCATCCCTTTTGCCCTTAGCTTCACTCCATTTGTCTTTGCCCTGGTCAACACTGAAATGCAGCTCCTGAAAGTTTCTCCAAAATGGAATTTGGCTCTTGGCCTGACAGAGGTTCTGCACCCTGCTTACAGGATGGGTTTGGGTAAGCCACTCTTGTAATGGCTTCTGCTACACAAATAAACTATTTGATTTGATTGATTGCCTGCAGCACCTGGTGAAACTTCCTCTTCATCACAACAGTTAAAGCTGCAGTAGCCCTGCCCTCTTTTGTATCTGGTCACTCTAGTATAGTTTCTGCAGCTTTAACTGTTGTGATGAAGAGGGAATTTAACCAGGTGCTGCATGCGTACAAATGACACCTGCTGAAATTCCCCTTTCAATACAACTGTTAAAAGAGACAGGAGCCCTGTCCTCCTTTTCATATGGTCACCCAAGATAAAAGGACACCCTGAGCTTCCCGAAGGGTGGAATACAGATAAAATAAATCAAAGCCAGACAGAACTAGCCCAGAAAAGTTTGGACTAGATGTCTTCTATGGCATTTGGTATTCTATAGGAACTTTCTGAACTATAAACCAAAGAAGCAGGGGTAATGTCCCATGATCCCATTATATTCCATGCACATTGTGGTGCAAAGTGGTCACACTGTTCTGATTATGAAGGGGCATTCTTCTTTCCTGATTGTAGTCTGGTTCTTTAAGTATTGGGATGTGTTGAGAAAGAGAATGACAAGGCATTCAAGTCTGTAATTAGCAGGCTTAAAGCAGTGTTTGCTAGAAATGAGATGCTATCAGAAATGGTTAGTGACCTCTTGCTAAAGAAGGACTAAGGATTTTAACAAAGCATTCAGGGAAGCATTTGGAGGAAGCGCAATCAAATGGTATGGCTGAAAGGAAGTCTTTAAACCTTCCAATTATGGTGCAAAAAAGAACCATGGGCTCTTTTGTTAGATTTAAGAGGTAGTTTTCAAAATGAAGCTTGATTTCTCTTCCTAATTGTCATCATACACAAAAATGTGCCATTTATTCAACATATATCTCAGATTTAGCAAAAGGACAGCCCTGCTACTACACAAGCAGCTTGATTCTGCGCAAAAGGCAGACCACCTCCATCACTGCATTGCCAAGCTGAGGGAAAAGCCCCACACCAAGGGTCTGTCTATACACAGGGGAAGCCCCAAGGTGGGTGCACAATGTTGCTGCATCTATTATATGATGCGGCAGCCACCCCAGGGCTTTTCTGTGAAGCAAAAAAGTTGGGAACTTACCTCGACTTTTTTCTCCGGAGCAAGGTGAGTACGGAGCATCTGCTATCTATCCTTGGTCTGGAGTTGCAGCGGAGGCACAGCCAGGTGGATGGTGACCCCAGATTGTTCCCCGTCCACCCAGGCTGAGGCAGCCAGCAGGCCCAGCTGCTGGAAACCCTATGCTTTTGCTGCAGTGCCAGGATTAGCCACCACCACCCCGAAGCAGCAAAAGTGCAGTGTTTTGCTTATCGCGGTGGTAACTTGCACTGTATAGGCATCCCCATAAATGAATAACTGAGCAACACATAATTGTTGCAGGCACATGGACCTTGTATGACATGAAAGGTGATATTTCTATTCCCAATTACTACCCTCATCAGACAGCAGATACACCTCCACTGTGGGTAACCTCTCTCCACGTGGATGTTGAGATTTTCTTTGGAGACCCTCCTTGGAGAGGCCCCACCAAATAAGGTGAAGAGGATGGAATGCCCTCTCCAGAGAGTCTCCCTTACGAAAGGTCTTCACCTTAGTGTCAGTTTGGCCTGAGCTGAAGACGTTTCCCAGGCCCTTTAATCTGTATTAGCTTTATGCTGTTTTTACTTTCTGTGACTTCTGTTTACAATGAGCTTTTTCATTGTTCCTGCTGTTCAGAAGCTCTTGCTTATCCCCAAATGCTTCAAACCACTTGGAAGCAAATTATTCTTGATTTATTCAAGAAGAAGGAAAAGTGGTAGTTTGAAAAGCCCTAGAAATGCTTCCTATCAGTTCTAGAATAATAAAGAAAGGGGTGAAATGGTAGTAGTTACTCTTTCACAATGGAGCCAGTGACATTCGGTTATTGTTTATCAGTGCTGGCTCCAGGTTTTTGAGGGTCCTTGGGCAAGATACCCCCTCCCCTAGCCTCAACCCCACTTCTGCCTGCATATAGGAATAAATTTCAGGCAGTGCCAGTCATTAGCTACAAATGGCATCACCTCACTGTTGATGTTAATAGGATATTAGTGGCTGAGGATACATTTGTAGTGGCTTGTAATTAGCTAGGGATGCATTTTCAGGTAAAATGTATCAACCGATTGCTGAAGCCTCGCTTAGCTACTAAGAGTACTGCCCCTGCAATACCATATGCTGCTAGCAGCTTCTGCTGTCGGCACAAGATTGAGAGAGCTCAGAAATACAGGGAGGGGAGACAGGAGGCATAGGCTATAGCGGCTGTTAAACCCCTTTAGTAGTGGTGTAGCCCAAACTGTTAACCCTTGTACTGCTGGTCACTGGCTTTCTCTCTATATCCCAACTTTCTGTTAGTCAGCACTTAGGGTGATAACCCCTTCACTGCTATAGGAATATAGGCAGCTTGATCTTCAGGTACAGAGAAGGCACAGAAGCAGACACCCAGAGATGCTTAACCAACATGAAATATGGGGGCAACTCTTGACTCAGCATGCATACTATCTTACAATATCTTCTTCTTCTTCTTCTTCTTCTTCTTCATCATCATCATCATCATCATCATCATCATCATCATCATCATTGCTTTCTTATTGTGTAAAGATCCAGACTTGAATGCAAAGGAGGAGGCAGCATTTGTGCCTTTAATAGTTGTACAGAAAAGGGAATATTAGCAGCTTAACCTCCAGTAGTAAGAAATTCTGTTGTGAGGAACTTGACTACATAGTCTTAAAAATGCTGGGTGACTCCTTGGGCCTTCCTAGATGAGGCCTTAGCGCGCCTTGAGACCTGGTTTCCTGCTGTGCGTCCAGATGACGCATAGGGGAATCCGGGCCCAGGCCGCAGTGAAGCCTCCTCCAACGCGCCATAAGCAAAGTCGCTTATGGCGCGCCTTTTTCGCAGCCCCAGCCTCAGGCCGGAGCTGCGAAACGTGTGGGAAGGTCCGCGGCTTTTTGCGGCTACTCGCTTACTCGCGAGTAGCCGCGAAAAGCCACGGACCTGGCACAGCGCTCATACGAGCGCTGTGCCCATCGTGCCAGGGGGTGGGTGACCCGGGGGGGGGGGGGAGATGGCAGAAGGCGACGAAGGAGATGGTGAGGGGATGGCAGAGGGCGACGAAGGAGATGGTGAGGGGATGGCGGAGGGCGACGAAGGAGATGGTGAGGGGATGGCGGAGGGCGACGAAGGAGATGGTGAGGGGGGCGGAGGGCGACGAAGGAGACGGTGAGGGGGCGGATGGGGGGATTAAATAAAAAAACCCTTACCTTCTCCGGCGGCTTCGGGCCCCACATGGCCCCTTTAAAAAAAAAAAAAAACATGGCCGACGCTGCAGGGCTTCCGTCGTCCCTGCGGGTCGGCCGTCTAGGAGGCTGGGCGGCGCGCGTTAAACTTAGCGCGCCGTAGCCCCGCCTCCCTGCCGGCTTATCCCGGCAGGTCTAGCAAAGCCCCTTGTCTTAGCATCTAGTCATCCTAACAAAGAAACATTTGAGCATATTCTAGCATTTTACTTTTTTCTTGCAAGGTTCAGTATGGGTTGTCAAATCATCCAAGAAGCAGTTACAGTTGATGTCACACCCTGGGAGACTCAAGTGTCAGAACTTTGATGTGAGATAATACATTTGAAGACAGCAATGAAGCAGGAAGCAAACAGTGTGGGAGAGGTTAACCACTAACCAGCAGTTTTAGTGACAGACAGTCTTGCAGCATGAGAGCCAAAGCATGTTTTAGGACTCTTTGCAGAGTATAGAAAAGATGCATATTTGGGGGTTGGGTGGACATAGAATGGCATCTGAAAAACGTGAGCCATTCAGTGTTGTTGCACAGGCTTATATATATTGCATTATATTTATGAGGCAGTTATAGCACATGGCTTTTAGAAAGACAACAATTTATTTAATCAATTTTTCAGCTGTCTTTCAAGACCACGGGGTTATAACTGATGGTGTTGTTTCACCAGCCGATTCTACACTGCTGTGTGACACTTCAGAGCAGATTTGGGAGGCTGCAGCAGGAAGGAGGGGAAGAAAAACTCCTGTTGTGCAAGTGGAAGTCTGCTTGCATAGTGTTGGAGTTAACCCATAGCCTTCTTAGGCAGTTTACAACATAAAACCTAGGTGGTTTTTGAAATACATTAACTCCTTTACATTATGAAATAATTCGAAAGCAGGGTACAAAACCATGAAAATACAGTAAAATCATTGACCAATAAAACAGTTAAAAAGGGGGAACAGTAATATAGATTAGGGCTGTGCTCCCGCTTCTCTTCGGTTTGGAGAAGCAGGAGCGAGGCGGCCTGATTCGCCTCTGGAAAAGGTGGAGGCGAAGAGAGTCAGGGGGGCTGAGGATCGAGGCGAAGAGGATCGCCTCAATCTGGAGCTCCAGATGCAGGTAAGTGGGGGGGAGGGGGACTCATCTGGTGCTGCCGCCGCAGTCCCTGAGGTGATGGAGCTAGATAAGGGGGCAGGTTTACCTGTGTCTGTCGCAGGCTTCAATTGATGCCCTGGTTGAAGCCAGAAGTGAAGGCCGAGGCCTCTTCTGGCTTCAAGCCAGGGCCTCAATTGAAGCCCACGATGGATGCAGGTAAGGGGGCGGGGGGGTTGGCCTACCTGGTGCCACTATCCATGCGCTGGCACCGGTGCCAGGTAAGGGGGTAGGGAGGAGGGAGGTTTACCTGCATCCGTCGCGGGCGTCAATTGAGGTCCCCATTGAAGCCGGAAGTGAAGGCATAGGCCTCTTCCGGCTTCAAGCCAGCGCCTTAATTGAAGCTCGCGATGGACGCAAGTAAGGGGGTGGGGTGGGGTTGGCCTACCTGGCACTGCCGGTGCTGCCATCCATATGGTGATGGCAGAGCCAGGTAAGGGGGCAGGGAGAAGGGAGGCTTACCTGCGTCTGTCGCGGGCTTCAATTGAGGCCCCGGTTGAAGATGGAAGTGAAGGCTGAGGCCTCTTCTGGCTTCAAGCTGAGGCCTCAATTCAAGCCTGCGACGATGGACGCAGGTAAGGGGGTGGGAGTGGCTTACCTGGCGCCGGCGCCACCGCTGTCCATGCGGCGACAGCGGCGAAACCAGATCTCGCTCTGTTCTGTGGAGCAGGGAACCGACAGAGCAGCGCGGATCGGGCCTGATCCAGATTTTCCAGATCGGGCCATGAAGTGGATCGGGGGGTCCATGCACAGCCCTAATATAGATAAGCTTGCTGGCATATCCTTTTTTCCCTTTTCGAGGTCCCCTCCACCACACCAGTAGATAGTGGTCCAGACCCAGAGAACAGCTGCATGCACCAAGGCACTGCGTGTGATTAGTAATGTAATGACTGTACATAGCAGAACATGTCTAAATTTTCATTGCCATTGCAAGATGGACAGGTGCATTCTATCCACACCATTCAACACTGATGGGAATCAAGTGTACTAGAGTGCATCTGTGAATGTACATCTACATCCAGTCCTCTTCTGCTGTACACACAGTACCTGATCCAGGGTCACTCATCTATATCCTCCTCTGCTGGATACACAGTACCTGATCCAGGGTCACTCATGAACTACATGTTGTGCCTTGATTATTTGAAGCAGGCAATCAGGCTGAAGAATCTCTATGCATAGCTCCTTGCTGGGTGTGAAAAGTCCTGGCCCAGTCCATTTCTTGGCATGGATTTTCCCTGATGGACCGAGAAGACTGTCAATAATGCATGGGCAGGGTAAGCATTCATACAGATTTTAGCAAGACTGCAAATAACATTTTTCTTTAATTATTCCTGCAATTAAACATTTGCCATTTTTTTGAATGGATTATTGTTTGCTATGTGAGGGGAATTTTTACACAGACTCACTTGGCAAATTTGCAAAAGCAAATCCTGTACTGCCTGCAATACCCGTATAACTTTGGGGTTGAGCCGAATGACCTTTCATTCTCCTTTACAGCCTAGTGCTTATGACTGCAAAGAGATTAAGGATCACTTCCAAATCTGTAAATCTTGACGCTAAGATTTTTGCAAGCAGAGCAATCTGTGTGGGATGCCTTGAGGCAATACTCTTAAGGCAGCACCGGTAACATTCTGGTGATGTGTTACAATGGGTGCTAGGATGGCACAAGAAGGGCAGAGGTTACTAATTTTTATTCCCTCAAAAGGAAGTATTGAGGGAGATCTCTGTGTGTAGCAAGAAGTCAACCTGTGCTAGAACTGGATCTGAAAAGGAGGCAGAGAGGTGACTTTGCTTTTGGCAGGAAGTCCTATGCCAATTAGGTTCCCCTATGAATCTAATGGGAAACAGGAATTGCTGGAGTGTTAATGCTGTGTTAATGCTCAGCTCGTGTGTGTGTATCTGTATAAATAAACCTTATATCACAGAAATGTCATAAGTCTCCAGTGACCTGCTTCTATGGAAACAGAATCTTGGGTAACTGCTGGAAACCCTGAAATGTCTCACTGTTTAAAAGTGAGGTGTAAGTGGGTAACAATACCACAATATGTTCTCCTCCTTATTGCATGTACTGATACAAGCATGTTTCTTTTTTCAAGCTACATCAATATAGTTCACTTTGCATTACAACTTTATAAGATGAGGCTATTCAAGCATTATGTAAATCCAGTGTATACAGTGAAATTATATATTCAGACTCTGAGTTTATAAATGTTTATGCAAACTTAATCTTTTGGTATACACAACAATTTTTATCACATAAATCTTGGTTATCCTCTACTTTTAAATAGCAACCTTTTACTTAGTGATCCTCTACTCTTAAATAGCAACCCTATACCTGGCTGAGGGGCCATAGGATTAAGCAGAAGCCACACTATGTTGGTATAACTTGATGTGCAGATGCAGAAAGAGAGACAAGCTCTGGTGCTGGTAAAAACAATCCTTTCTTTCATAAGAACACAAGAAGTGCCCTGCTGGATCAGACCAAGGGTCCATCTAGTCCAGCACTCTGTTCACACAGTGGCCAACCAGACATTGGCCAGGGATGAACAAGCAGGACATGGTGCAACAGCACCCTCCCACCCATGATCCCCAGCAACTGGTGCACACAGGCTTACTGTCTCAAATACTGGAGATAGCACACAACCATCAGGGCTAGTAGCCCTTGATAGCCTTCTCCTCCAGAAAGTTATCCAACCCCCTTTTAAAGCCATCCAAATTGGTGGCCATCACTTCATCTTGTGGTAGAGAGTTCCATAATTTAACTATGCACTGTGTGAAGAAGTACTGCCTTTTATTTGTCCTGGATCTCGCACCAATCAGCTTCATAGGATGACCCCTGGTTCTAGTATTTTGAGAGAGGGAGCAGAATGTCTCCCTATCCACATTCTCCATAGCATGCATAATTTTGTACATCTCTATCATGTCTCCCCTTAGCCTCTTTTTTTCCAAGCTAAACAAACCCAGTTGATATAACCTTTAGGGGAGTTGCTCCAGCTCCTTAATCATTTTAGTTGCCCTTTTCTGCACTTTCCCCCACTCTATAATATCCCTTTTTAGGTGTGGTGACCAGAACTGTACACAGTATTCTAAGTGTGGTCTTACCATAGATTTGTTTTTTAAAAATCCTTCTTTAATTAATTCAACACATTACTTCAACACAAATCCTCCTTCAGTAGCTGAAGGAAAACATGAGTTGTTAAAATAAGTAGCAATAACTAAAAATTCCTCAGCATTTTCTTTTGGGCGTCTTCGTCGAGAACTGTGCTCTCAAAAATACTCCTCCTCGTGCTGCAGCACCAGAGCGTGTCTCACTTTTCACATCTGTATCATAGTGCTTTCCCCCTCTTTTCTCTGCATAACTTGATGTGCTGCCCGAATGAAAGTCATATTGCTTAAACTGTCCAAATATGCCACTGCCATTAGCAGAATGGCAAAAATAGGGCAGAATTGTGAGTCAGACTTTGAGCCAGATGTGGACAGTATACAGGAGGAGCATACTTACACAGTATATCCTATAGTTTGCCAAACCACAGTCATGCCTTTCTTGACAGTGCAACTTTACAGAAGCCCCTGACGTGGCATAATTTTTCCTCTTCCCGTTGCCTTCACTGAGAGGGGGAATAGCTATCTATGTTGCCTTGCCACAAGAGAGCATGGGATATTATGTAACACAGGTGATAGGATTCATGGCATAGGTCTATATCTCTTTGGTTCATGTTGTGCACACTTAAAGCCAAGAAAGGGAAACTTTGGTGTGTGGATTTGGACTACTTAGATATGTGCCTGTGCTTGTTGGAGCAGAGAGCATCACATAGTACTCTGGCTTGTTACTGCTGTCTCGTTTTATGCCTTTCTTCCATTTGGGGGAGGGGGAGGTAGAGGGAGGGTAAAATGTTTATTGAACATGTTTGTGCATGCTTTAGGAGACAGCACAACAGGGCTCCATTTCCTGTGCTGGTTGTATATGTTCCTTCCTGGATCAAATTAGCAGCCCCTAATTAGCATTTAGGTGTTTTTTGTTTTTTTAAAAAATGTCATGGAACAAGGGCCAGCCCTAACATAAGGCAGAATGAGGTGGTCACCTCAGGCAGCAGATGCTGGGACCAGCAGCAAGGTGTTGGAGGAGAGAGCTGAATGCCAAGCGGCCTGCCCTGTGACCCCGAAGCTAGGTGCAGAGGAGAATGCCATCCTATTGTCAATATTGAAGAAACACTCCAGTCAGCTTTTGTAGAGGGCACCATCTTGTTCTTTGTCTCAGGCAGCAAAATATCTTGGGGCAGCCAAGCACAGCATAATGTGTACTTTGGTTCTAAGTCCTAACAAATCGACACTCTAGGAAAGAAAGGCTGGCTGATGTCAATGAAAGAAAACTTCCATCATGCAATGCATACCTGAAGACATGCAAAGCACATGAAATAAACCTCTGTTTCTTCTGTGTTGAGGTGGTGGTGATGTGACAACTAGTGCAGGGCCAAAATCTGTCCCCTATTTTTGGGAACTTTCTCTCTCCCTGCAAAAAAAAAGAAAGAAAAAAAGCATTGTTTTTTCTGCCTTTCACAGGGAGGGGGGGAATTCAGAAAATTTTCTCCTTGTGGAGGGAGACAAGATTTCTAGATACCTTTACAAAGTGTAGTGTGTTGCTGAGGGGCCTTCTTCCTACTTTTTAGTTTTTAAAAGCAACAACACCTCCTTCCTCCAGCATTTGGATGAGCCCAGCAGTTCTAAGTGAATACTTATTGGAGACCATGTGACCTCACCCTCTCCAATAAGCAATCCTGGGCTCCTGAAAATGCCAGAGGTGTTTAAAAAAATAAATAAAAAGAAAGAAAACACCTCAACAACTGGCTACATTTTAAAAGGTATGTGGGAAACCTGTTCCCCTCCCCAAGTAGAAAATTCTCTGAAATTCTTACCTCTCCCGTTTTCATCCCCCCCACCAATGAAAAGCCAAAAATTAAATTGCCAAAAATTTTCAGCACAGCACTAGTGACAACCTCGCCACCAGTTGAGCTTGTTCAGATTGGTTCCCTTAATTGATGGATGTTATGCAGGTATAATCTCCAGCTCTGTCTCTAATGGGGATGTGGCTGGCAATGTTTCCAGAAGTGCTTGGAGCATGTCTGCCATTTTGAAACTTAATGAGCAGTGTTTGATTGTCTTCTCCTCTCTCATACTGGGTGAGTATAATATGGTGTCCACTCCACCAGCATAGTGGTGGCGAATCTCCTCCTGTGGTGTTATTGGTGTATAGGATTATACTGTTAATTTATCCAAATGTATTGTATATTTTGCAAATGTCCCATTAATCATAATTCTATGTAATGAGCACTTCTGCTTCTCCTAACTACCCAAATGTACTGGGTGCCCCACAGAAAAAAAATGGTTGCACTGGGAAAAAGCTTTCATACATGTGCTATGCCAAAAATACTAATCCTTTTTTATCTTTAACAAATCAGTAAAATTAAAGAGGTTGGTGTGTTTTATATGGGCACTTGTAATATTAACAAGAATGAAGGGATTCTGTTAATGAAATTGAACTGACTTAATTAGGACAGAACAGATTGGGAGTTTCACAATGTCAGTTCCATGAGCATAGTTTATATTTTTTTAAAATGATAAAATAAGCTTTAACCCAAGAGAAATAAGCAGATGTCACACTGTATACATATAGTATAGTAAAATCAAATTTCTCATAGACAGTAGCTGATGCTTTAATAGAGTTATGATTGAGCTGGTGTGGAGGTGGTAGAGCATAGCCAAGGCATGTGCTCCTTCACAGTTGAGTACGCACCTGGCCAGGCAACATTCCAGTTGAGGTGCTTATTATGCCTCCATGGTTGCATATTGTACACTGTTGGAGGAAAGAAGCAGTAAGGCAAGACATGAATGATCCTGGTACATATACTGTTAAAAGACGAAGGCAACTGTGTGAGGGAAACCTTTCTCATTAGTGACTCACTAATTTGCCAGAGTGATCGTGAGGAGACTTTACCATCTTACAATTCAAATGTATCCTGAAGCACAATGCAATTTTAGAACGTTTGACGATGGATATGATTTTCTGATGCTAGTAAGAGAAATGCAATCACATTGGCAAAGCTTGCTAAGACATCAAAAGAGTCTTCCAGTGAGAGATCTACCTAAGCTTCCTTTTGGCCTTTCCCTTTCTGCAACAATATTCATAACTCTGTGCAGTTTGCTGGACTCAAACTTGATAGTTTTCCAGTCAAGGACACAGTGAAACATGGCTGTGTCTTAACACAGTCTTTGGCATCTTTTCTGCTCATTGAAGAGTTCTTCTTGAACCAGAGTTTAGAGAGCAAGCTGTACTTTCCCATTTATTTAAATGCCAAGACCTTGTTTTAGTTAGTACTCTGTAAATGATTTTCTGTAAATGATACCACTCACTCACAAGTAAAGACAGCTACAAGACTTCATGGAGTGACTTTTATGGTGTGTGTGATCCTGTAGAATCAGGATTAATAATTAAGTTATGGGGAAAAGTTCTTTAAGAACCACACATGGGCAATGCCCTCTTTGAGGTAGTTGATTCCTGCATTGAGCAGGGGGTTGGACTCGATGGCCTTGTAGGCCCCTTCCAACTCTGCTATTCTATGATTCTATGACTTCTGCTATCTTGGAATCATAATAATAGGCTTGTTTTCATACTGGGAAAGCAGCCAATATTTTAGACAAGCTCAATATATACAACCATCAAAAAACCCTGCTGCTTTAAAAGACCAGAAGACAAGGCTTTCTCACCTTGGTCCAAACTCCACAAAGCCAGGAAATTGGAAGCTAAGGCTGATGCCTTATCTGGCATGCCTCATGATCAGTCATGATAGTGTGCAATGTCACAAATTGTGCTTGCTTACAACTTACCCTCCATGCACGAAACTTTTCCTGGGTCTTTCAGTCCCAAATCCAGATTGGGAGGATCCTGTAGGGGGAGATTGGTACCATAAACCCAAACTTTCCCAGACAGTGGTCTGACCATGACAGTGGTGTAACTTCAGTCAGTACCACCTGACTCTGCCCTGCCCTATGCAATGGCCTGATGACAAATTGAGACAGACTCATCATTATCATGGAGGCCATGAAGTCTTGAGCTGGCCCAGTCAAGGCCATCTTGGTGTTAATACTGAAGTCTCCTAGGACCAAAGTCCTGGGGCTCTCCAACACCATGCTCAGTTAGGGAGATTGTTGGCCAGCAAGATGGATGGTACAGAAAATATTATAAATTAAAACAAATTTTGCCAAGATACCATAATCCTGTATCTTAGTGCTATCCTTCTCATAGGCCATAGCTAGACCTAAGATTTATCCCTGGATCATCCAGGGGTCAAACCTGTTCATCTAGGTGACACACAGGGGATCCAGTGCTCAGGCAGGGGCGAACCCTGGATGATCCCAGGATAAACCTTAGGTCTAGCTGTGGCCATAGACTTCTATCTGCTTGGAGGATGGAGAGCATTAGGGATGTGTTTCAGATTCAGCTGAATCCCCAAATGGGCTGATTTGGACAGATTTGGGAGATGTCCAAATCAAAGTGGGGCTCCTTGGTAGTGGTCTGGATCTGAATCTGAACACTCAAAAAGATTTGGGTTTTGGAGCAACACAGAGACTATGGGCTCATCTACACCAAGCAGGATATTCCATTATGAAAGCAGTATGAAAGTGGTATATAAAAGGCAGGAGCCACACTACTACATTATTGTGGTATTGAAGTGCACTGACACATACCATATACTTCTTTCATACTACTTGCATAGTGCTATATCCTGCTTGGTGTAGATGTGTCACGGGCCCCAACAGTTGTCATTGTACTTCATTGCCACTATAAAGCAGTAATGTAGATCCTGTAGTGCACTTCAATACCATTATCAAGCAGTAGCGTGGCTCCTGCCTTTTATATACCACTTTCATAGTGGAATATCCTGCTTGGTGTAGATGAGCCCACAGTCTTGTGTATTGCAAAACTTGATACATTTCTCCCAAGCTTTCCATATAAGGAAAACACCCAAGGTATAGTTTGGGGACTGACAACTCTAGCTTCTAACATCAGTGAATGGTTTTACCACTGCTCTCCAATCCCACTGCTTTGGGGGGAAAGATGTTGAAGTTAGATATTGCAAGACTGATCCTGTGTTCAGTGCTCTTTGCTAGTTCTCTCTCCCAGGAACTGGTGACATTCATAGGAAGCCCCTGTAAAAGAGGTTTGGTGGAGTCTATGGGATCTGGGAGAATGTAGCATTGGGGGCTTCCTTGTAAAATGTTGGAAATTCGAGTTCATCTGCCTCTGCCACTGCATGTTCCACATCTATCATCCACCTTTGTCCCATTGTCTGTGATGGGTAACAATAGAGCAGAAAAAAAGTCTTAAATTGTTTTCCATTCAGCATAACTCCTTAACTCCTACACTGATCCTAAAATTGTTCAGGATTCTTGCCTGGGAACACCACTATGCCATATACCATAAGCAAACTGGCATATGGGCATTATGCTCTCCTGAAGTGACATTTGAGTATAATAATAATAATAATAATAATAATAATAATAATAATAATAATCAGTAGCAGCTGGGGTTTCCAAGATTTCTCCTGAACATATTCTTTAAAAGTTTCAGTGCAATCCTGTAACATCGACTCAGAAGTCAGCCTCATTAAGTTCAATTAGACTTACTCCTACATAACTGTGCATAGGACTGCAGCCTTGGGGGCACAATCTTATTGTGTCCTAACTCATAAGCTTATGGTAATCCTATGCAGACCAGAAGGAGGGGCAAAGTCCCCTCCCCTACATTTTATGCACCCCCCACCCTGCATTTTATGCTAGAGAGGCTTTTTTTTGCACGTCTAGCTGGGGCATTTCGGAGGGGAGGGAAAGACCCTGGAGAGGCCTCAGAATAGGTCATATCCTGATCTCTCCAGTTCCCTCCCCATCTCACCCACAGGAATGCCCCTTTCTTCCCTGCTCTGAGGTTGAGTTCCAGACCTCAGAGAGCACCCAGCTTGGTTCTTTCTGTGTCGGCTGGGAAGGGGAGGGTGTGTGTGGAGCAACAATTCTCCCCTCCAAGGTCAGAGTGTTGCCTCTGACTTTGGAGCTGGGAGTCTGAAGTACTCCATGGCCTCTCAGTTGCTGCCTAGGGGCCATAAGATTGATTCCCCTGTTATGTTTTTTTTCCTCTTTGTCCAAATTCAGGCTTATTCCTTCTTAATTAGGTTTCTTGGCCCACTACTATACTTATACAGGGCAAACCAGTTTAACAGCTTATTTCCACCATGCAGGGGAGTGTGACTGATCACACAAATGGCTGAGGATAACTGCTACTGTAATTAACATTCATTGGTAGTGGCCAAACCACACCAAAGTTAAATAGAGGCTTTGAAAAAAACAGTATACCATATTTTATTGTAACAGCATTAAACAAATATTTATCTCAATACCTGCCAAAATTGCTACAAATTGTTCACTGCTTAACCTTAAAGTTTAGGTATAATCAACAACAGATTGGTCATTTCAGGGTGAGCCCAAAATAATTTGCCAGTGGTCCTACCTCCTGCCTCAAGATACCCACTTTTGTGTGAGTACAAAACAAACCTTCAAACAAACTCTTTGTCTACAAACAAACCCTCGAAACCTGCACACTACACTCGGAAATTCTTTTTCCTTAAAGGTTTCTCTGCCCTAGATTTCCCCTTAAAAAGAAAGGGTGAGGGAAAGGCTGACTCATGCTTAGATATAAAATAGGATCATATGCAATAATTAAGGCCCAAATCTAAATTTAAAAAATGCATGTCAGACCCATTAAGTCTGCGTATTGGTGCTTCCAGACTAGGCTTTTATTGTGCAATCACCCTAGTTCATTCATGGAATGTTATGTGTGGCTATGCTCCAGATAATGTCATCCAGGGTTGGCCGGCCCACCCACAAGATGGGGTAAATTGTGCCGCTCTTCCCTAGCCTCGCTCTGGAGAGACATGCCAGCTGCTCTCCTGCCGTGGCATTTGCCACGGCAGGAGAGTGGGGTCAGCAGGGCTCTTCAGAGCAGTTGACCACTTGGCAATGCTAATGGGTCTTCGGGGGAGCCCTGCTGGTCCCACACTCCTGCTGTGGCAAATGCCTTAGCGACGGAGCGGCCAGTGGGGCTCTCTCTAGCAGCTTCCACCCTCTGTTTCGCGGGTGTCCTCTTTCACTTATAGCCCTCCTGTTTTCCCCATTTCTTCTGTCTTTTTTCTTACCAGAAAAATAGAAATCAATTGAAGAGGGAAGGACGGAAGAACTGCACAATACTTTCCCGTTAGCGCTAGGAGAGGTTTATTTGGAAAGCTACAATGTGCCAACTAGTTGTTTTATGGTAGGTTGCAGGGAAAAGATACCTTGAAACAGAGGTACCTTTTCTGTACGTTAAATTCCCAAAATATCACCTCCCTGCCCCTCAATTTCTGCCAGTAATCTTGTTGGACCAAAACAGAAAACTGGGAATCTTCATTTGATATAAAGACCAGGAATTATACGATGTGTATGTAGGCAGAACCCACAGCCAGTCTTTGAAATAAGGCGCCTCTAAGCAGAGATAGCCCTGTTTGTGCAGCTTAGTTCAATTTGAGAGACGATAGGCGGTGCACAGCGCCTGTTAGGAGAAAGAGACTTCATTGTATTAGAAAGGAAAGGGGAGGTGAAGCCTGTAGCAACCCTCTCACATCATGTTCCCTTTTTTTGGCACACATTCTCTCTCTCTCTCTTTCTCCGCTTCTACACCATGGCAGCTCAAGTCAAAGACTGGGCAGGACGGCAGAAGCCCCGCTGGCAAGAGGGCGCCATCTCCGGCAGCGACGCGTCCTCCGGAGCAAGGAACCTTCGCGTTGCGAGCGGTGTGCCCGTGCGGAGCAGTGACCGCGTAACAACCAGCCGATGTGTTTCGCTCACAGAAGTGGGCGGGAGAGAACGCGCGCGACAGAACGGTGTGTGTGGGTAGGGGGGGGTCGCCGTCCCTGCGAGTACGTAAGTTAGGGCGGCAGGTGGCGCTATCCGGACCTCTGTCGGGCGGCCAATGGGAAAGGAAGGAGGAGGCGGAGCTTACGAAAGAGCGAGCGAGCCAGCCAGAGTCGGCTCAAGTTGGTTCGCGCGCCGCGACGGCGGCATAGAGAGGCAGAGAGTGCGCGGAGGGGAAGAGCGGCGGCGGTGCGAGCAGCTGCCTGACGGATGCGGTTGCGCCGCTTGGGCGACGTTGGCCTCGGCCGTTCCCAGCTTGGCTGGCTGGCTGGGCAGGGAAGAAGACAGGTAGGAGCCGCTGCCTGTATATATATTCACACACCTCAGCCTCGCTCGGGGAGTCCTGTAGCCCCTTTGGCCCTTCGGAGCGAGTGAGGGGGGGGTTGTATTCGCCGACGGGGCAGCCCCCGCGCCCCACTTGCCCCCCCCGGTCCCTCGACCTCCCCTTTCTACCCCTTCCCCGCTACAGCCCTGAGCTGGGACAGCCCTCCTTCCCCCGCGCCGCCCGCCTCAGCCCAGCGCACATACCGCCGCTTCGGCTCTGGCGTGGCGATGGTGGTGGTGGCGGCGGCGGCACCTTTCCTTATTCTCACGCTGCTGGCGCCCGTGCGCGCCCTGCCCAGCCGCTGCTACCCGCGTTCCCACGCGACGCTGGCGAGGCTCTTCGGGCTTCGTGTCCCCTGAATAGATCGGTAGTTGGGGCATGTGTGCCTCTGGGTAACCCCGTTTCCTCCCTTGCTAGTGAGGAGCCCCCTATTTTCCCCGCTCCACCCAGCCGCAATTTCTTCCCCACTTATTAGGACAAGCTCTGCTCTTCCCTTTAAATCTTTCTCATCCCTTCTCTCGTGGACGATCTCTTTCCACAGGTATCGCAGTTTACGTTGGGGGAGAGAAGGACGGGAAAAGAGCAATGGAAACCTTTATCTCTCTCCTCTCCCTCCCTCCTCCCACCCACATTCCACTTTTGAATAGATGTATTTCCCTATCAATAGGGGTCCAGGGCAGTTTAGGGTTGGAAAGCTTATCCTTTTGCCCGTCTATCCCATATTGCCTATGTTATTGCCCTAACAAGATATCATGTAAAAGTCTTTGTTTTCTCTCGATCTCTTTCCCCTCTTTCCAGTTTTGAACTCTTCTGCTATTCTTCACGTTGATTCTTGGACGCCCATTTCTATAATGGTATCCAGAGATGTTTGCTATTGTTTCCAGTTCAGTGCTCAGTTGTCTTGTACTGTAATGGTGTGACTTCTGATGATAGTGCGGGTTTCTCAGTAATAGTATCATAATTTTGCTGATGGTGAACTTCATATCTATCCTGGAGAGACCTTTAAATGGGACAACTCTTTTGTAATACACTTCTTCTGTAACTCTGAGCTGTGCAGTGCTTATATTTGCTTCTTACACCTGGGTGATTTCCTTTCCTTGTTCTCCCAAGCTGGCAGTATCTAAGCAATTCATATGACCATCTGGTGCACATCTTTGCTTTGTGTAAAGAAAGGGAGGTGAACTGAGGGGGAGTGTTTGAAGAATAATAGAGGTTTCTCCTGCCTTTACTTGATCAGTCTGCTATGGGAAATAGCATATTGGGGGTAGCTTAGTAATCTAGTGCCCATCTCTCTCCTGCCTGGGGAAAATGCAGAACTAAGCCTGCAGAACTCTCCCTTGCCATCAATAAATGCAGCTGAATTTAACACATATTTTTTCTTTGCCAGGGGGCCCTGTAACAATCGATTAAAGCTTCAATTATTCTTGAATCATCCCAAAATCCACTCATGCCATGAATGCTATCTATACGAATTACACCTCTATTATTCCAAATTGACTTTGGTGTGCTAAAGGTTTTACAAGTGTTTGAAATTCAGCTCTTTTGTAGTTCATTTAAAATGAAGTTATGTAGTTCAACTTTACTGTGTCAATCTTCTTAGAAAAGAGACTGAATGATATTGTATGTGCTTTTATCTAGGCTGGCGCCTACGTTGAAACTAGCTTTGCTTCACCTTTCAAAATATTTATTAGGCTTCTGTGGAAGAAATCAATGAACTAAGTGGATGTAGTAATGAAGGACTACAAAAAGTATTGCTATTGATAAAAAAAACCCATTGTGCTGATAGTATGAGTAGAGACACTCCACACTTTTATGCTGACTAAGGTGGTAGAATTCTGGACTGTGCCACTTCAGGTCGATGTATTTATATTTTGAATGTACCCCACATAAAACGTTCAGTGAATATAGTAAGCTCAAAGCTATCACATCACAGAGAGGACAATACTGTGCCTCTTTTGATTATTAAGTTTTTATACGCAGGGTGTTCAGTGATTTAGCATTCAATTTTTCTTCTTCTAATCTGAAGTGGTACGCTCAAGAATTATACCACCTCGTTCTTGGCTATTATTATTATTATTATTATTTATTTATATAGCACCATCAATGTACATGGCTGGAAGTAGTACAGTGGACTTCTGCAGTCGAAAGCTCCCTACAAGTAGAAAACCAGCACAGGAAGAAAAGGTTTTCCACTTGATGTGCTAATTTTCTATTTGTATGTAATAATACTCTAAAGTACTTAAAAACATTAAAAATGGTATTGACCAATCTGTAGTATGAAGTGGTACAACTTCCTGTCTCATTCCCCTGTATGTGTAGACCCAGAAAGGAACATCACTTACACCCATGTCCCATATTGACATTTATCAAAGGGGATTAGAAAAGGCAGAATTTTTGGTGAGAGGGTGTGTGAGTGAGATGCCAAGCAAAACTTGTTAGTTTCAATCCGTTTTAAAAACAGGTGACTGGAGCCACTAGCTCAGATAATCAGATCACAGGTATACTTCATCTGAATGGTTAAATGTGATCTTCTAATTCTAAATGCAGTCGTTCTAATTTTATAATGCTGAACATTTATATAGGGATATGTTCTTAGCCCTGAATGGATTACTGGACTAACTGGGTGTCTAGGAGGATTTGGTACACATAGCACATTAAAGAATAATTGGATCAGAACAGCAAGGCTTTACTCAGAAGTTATAGTTACTGTGCAGAGCAATGCATCAGCAAGGAGTAGGGTCATGCCTCTGATGTTAGATGCCTTGACAAGCCATGCTGGATCAGACCAATGAGAGAGAGAGAATATCTCCTTGTCTACTTGTACATGCATAATTTTGTACACCACCTTCACACCTCCCCTCACTCTCCACTTCTCAAAGCTATACAGCCCCAAATGTTGTAACCTTTCATCATAGGGGAGATGCTCCATCCCTTTAATTATTTTAGTTGCACCTTTTCCAACACATACACACATTTATTTAGATGCAGTGACCAAAACTGTATGCAGTATTCCAAGTGTGGTTGTCCATTAGATTTGTATGAGGCCAGTATGATATCGGCAGTTTTAGTTTCGATTCCTTTCCTTATTGCCTAACATGGAATTTGCCTTTTTCACAGCAGATGCCTCTGGGTTGACGTTTTCATTGAGCTGTCCACCACTTTCGTGTAAATGTACTTAGATTTTGGATTACAGGATGGTTGTTTGCATTGTAATAGCTGTTTAGCTGTAAAGTTTTCCTACTCTACAAACTCTGAAAATATTTGCTTCATTGATTAGTCAAAAATAGACTGAGCACACCCTTTTAATATTTCCAACAAGTATATTTATGTGAACAGTGTGAATCATTTCTGTTCTAAAGCAGAATTAATCTCAGAACTATTCACTAGTCACTGCATGATTAAAGTTATTTTCTAAAATTCGTTTCGCTTCTAGTTATTTAGTACTTGAAGAAGTAGAAATGGGGGTAGCAAAAATCTTCCCAAAGGGGGTAGACTGGTGCTATACTTTCTTATGACACATGTGCCCCCTCTTCCTCCCTCACGTTCAAAATAAAATTTCTTTGAATCTTGGCTCGTTCACTTCCATCTGAGTTATCTTGTTAGCTCTGCTTTTTATTATTTTAAAATTGTATTTCTTCAGAATATTTACTACTTTTCAACAAAAACTTCTCAGAGCAGTTTATATGGTACAATACAAGCATGCTTGAATAAAGTTATTTACTTCTCAGGAGTGGCGGTTTCCATTCTAGAACCAAGGGCTAGATCCCCTCACCCTATGTCTACTGTTTGCTCAGGTTGTGGCTTTCTTGGCCTTTGCAATGGGGCAAAGAAAAACCTCTCTCCAAAAGCACTTACCCAGACCAAATCTAACAGTGACAATGGTGCCCTGGTCAGGAGGTTTGGGCTGCTTCTGCCACACACTTCTTCCCATAGGCATTGGTTTGATGGCATTACCATTAACTTCAATGTAAATAATTTTCATATTTCTGTTGTGGTGCCAATACTGGATGCCTTTATGTTCTTGTAGAACCTATTAATTACGATTGTGGTAGATTTAGTCTAATTTCTGTGCGGGGAGAATTGTATATGTTTTTTCATAGATTGCAATGGTGTAATTACTTAGGGGAGGGTAGCCGATAGGCTGCTGGGATTAACTTAAAATTTTCTAGTAAGGATTGGGGAACTTGTTTTGGCCTGAAAGCCACATTTTGCAGTCGCAATGGATGTCAGAGACTGCATGTTAGCAGTAGGTAGTCTCCCCCGACACACACACACTGTATGCCCCTCACCTTTCCTGATAGGAGTGGCAAGGGTGACTCAGTCTTTAAGAACCGCCACTTTGAACCACTGGAAGCACAATCAGTTGTCAACAGAAGTACTCTTAGTTGTCAAACATTCCGTTTCTCTGTCAATGCAACAGTGGAGTGTTCTAATCTCCAATGCTCCTGAGATCAAAGGTCATGGAGATGTGGCTTTTGAAAGGGAACATGCCTTAGATCTAGGGCCTACAGGAACTGCTTCATAGGCTGGGTTAGACCTGCAGACTGGAATTTCCCCATGGCTGTACAAGAACCTCGAGGTCCACCAACTGGAGACAGGTGGAAAATATTGGCTCAGGGAAGATATACTCCTAGAATTAAGAAACAAGGTTGTCTGTGAGTACATGGCTTAGCCTAATAACTTGTTTTTAGTATCAGAACTCCAGGTTCATTTCAGCAGTCTAATTTACAGTTCTTAAACAACTGGGAAATAGAAATACTTTCAGATCTACTGCAAATGACGTAGAAATAGTAGATTCCAATCTACCTTCTACCCGCTTCATTGATTTTGGCCAGTTACATAAAATTAGTCAAAGACAGACTAGGTTGTTTCATATTAATCATAATGTGTATGCTTCATATATACTATATACTTCAGATGCAATATGTTGCTGCTACTCTTAAACTGCAGAAATTTATTGAGAAGATACGCAAAATGACATCTCTTCCAATCAGTCACATAGTAACTTTAAAAAAGTTATTATGTAGAAAGTTATTTAAAATATGTGTTGGAGTGTTATTAATATTTCTAATTCTGTTTTGTCATTTTAAAAGGCTGACTATCAAATATAAATATCAAAGAAGTGGACAATAATAGATAACTAATTGGATTTTTTCATCTTTTTAAAAATTACAATTTAAAGAAGTGTCTCTTTTTACAAAATAACTTGGGTTAAAAGGAAATAAAGATTTTTACATGTTTATTTATATTAAATCCACATGTAATCAGTTAAAATTAAATTGTGATAATCTGTTAAGAACATTGGTCCAGGAACATGTGGTCTTCCAGATGTTACTAGATTGCAATTCCCATTATACTACACCATTGGCTATGCTAGCTAGGGTTGATAAGCGTTGCAGTCCAGCAACATCTGGAGGATCACATATTTCCCACTGCAGAGTAAAGGCTGGTGTTCTAGAAAACAAAGAGCCACAAGGGAAAATACCTGATTTCTTAGGTTAAGCATTAGGAATGGTACAATAAATCATGTTTTGCATTTACTGTTGTGAGTTTCTACTGGACCCAGGCTCTAAGAAGTCCTCAGAAGTGTGAGGATTGAGGAAGTGCTTTCCTACACTGTATCACGGTCATCCATGGAGCCAATAGCAGTCAACATCTATACTTGTTTCATGCTTTGCAATGTTGTTCAGTTTCAAATTAAGAATATTTATGGCTCTACCAACCAACTTGGGCGTTTACTTTACTTTCCATGTTCTGGAAGCTTCTGGAAAGTTCTGGATACCAAGCTTTCAACTATGTGATCTTAACATCCTTGCCTGTGTACAAAGGAAGTCAAACAGAAATCTTACATCCTCACACACACAACACTGATGTGCAGAAGGCACATTGGATCTATTACTAAAGGCTTTGTAGAGATAGGTTATATAGATGTTGTGCTGTTTTTGCTTTGAAATAAATGTGTTGCTTATCTAAATATTGTCTCATCCGATGCACCTCAGCTTAGGTTGATACACCAACTACTCCCTTATCTGGACAGAGATAGTCTAGCTACAGTTATCCATACTCTGATAACCTCTCATTTGGATTATGGGTTATCCATGGGGCTACCTTTGAAAATGGATCGGTAATAAAATAGGGAAAGAGATGGTGGCTGTTTAAGCCTTTCTTCTTCACATGAGATCCTGAGGAAAATCTCTCCTTTTAAGATGCAATGCAGATTGGGAAGAAATCCCTCATTGGCAGCATCCCTTCCCACACCCCATGAACTATCATGTAGTTCTTATCTATGGTCAGCTCAGACCATGGTTTTTAAGTCAACATCTGGACCTAGCTGCAAAGCAGCATGTTAGCCGTGCAGTTAGACTGACCCTCTCAGAGCCATCAACAAAATGAAGCACAAAGAATCATGAAGTTCAGCTGGCCCAAAACAGGGCTGCAAGATTATTAAAAGGACTGGCCAACATGATCGTATCATGCCAGTACTTTTCTGTCTGCACTGGCTGTCAGTCCATTTCCAGCCGCAATTCAAAGTGCTGGCATTAACATTCAAAGCCGTAAACAGCTTGGGGCCAGGATCACCACCTCCCATATGTACCTGCCTGGACTCTAAGGTCATCTTCAGCATTCCTTCTCCAGGAACTCCTGCCAAAGGAAGTGGGGTGGGCAGCTACCAGGAAGAGGGGCTTTTCTGCTATGGCACCTAGGCTGCAGAATGAGCTTCCTTGAGAGATTCACCTGGCACCTACATTGTACCCTTTTGGCACCAGGTGAAGAACTTTTTATTTTCCCATGAATGTTAGCATCCTAGTCTTTTAGCTTTGTTTTAAATCAGTATTTTAAATCTCTGCATTGCTGCTTGGCTTTATTGTGGTTGTACTTTTATATTGTTTAAAGCTTCCATATTTTATATTTAATGCTGTACCTTATGGATTTAATTTTGGGGTAGTATAGAAATGCAGTAAATTAATAGCAATCTACGCAGAATGCACGGCCCATGGCATCCCCACCCACGGCATCCCAGCCCTTTTGCTCTCTGTGCAGTAAGAGTACAGTCTGAGAAGGTGTCAATTTCCTGCCAAACAGGGAGAGAAGAGTAGTTTGAAGGGATGGGTCTAGTGCTGGCTGGGTGGGAGGAGAGACAGAAAAGAATGGGGAAAGAATGGGATGATTCCATACACTACTGACTCTGGCTCCACCCACTATTAGGTGCATTCCTTGATTAATCTTTTCCATGGATAAGTGGCCTTTCATAGAAAAAAAGTTTATCCACCTCTCGTCTAATTTCAGACAAGCAGAACCTTTCCTGAAGGTACAAAGGAAGGTGAACATGGAACGGTATTTCCTCATATGACCTTGAGTATATTTCTTTGGAATTGAGTATGGAACAAATTCAGTTATAGTACAGGTATAATACACTCCTGCTAGCTCATTCCATAATCAAATGGTGACAATGTGTTGGGCTGAATTAACTAAATTTCCAATTAAAAATAGGTGATTGAGATACATGTGTAAAAGGACAGAATAGAAGTATTAATTCCAGTTTTAATTCCAATTTAAGATGAGTAATTCTATTCTAGAAAAGTATTTATTGAATAAGATACATTATGAAAAGCATTCACTGTTGTAACTCTGAAAACTAAGGTTTTGAAAGGTTAAGTGCAGGTATCATATGGGAAGAGACTTAAGATCAACTTAAATCTGAGTTTTAAAAGCTAGTCTGTAACTTTAGAGAAGTGCACATTGAGACATGTTTATACTGGCCCAGTTTGCATGATCACAGCATAGCTAACAAGTCACAGTGGTTTGTTAACACACTGTGCTGGTGTGGATTGTCGTATCTTCTAAACTTGGATGGCATGGCTTGTTTGACTGGTTAGCAAACCTCAAAAAACCCATGGCTTGTATGGAGGTTTGTTCAAATAACTTCAAATAACCCATGGCTTGTATTTGAGGTTTGCTCCCCTGCCCCTCCCTCCATACAAGCCATGCTGCCTGGGTTTGGACAACACAGCAAGCTGTGCCAATAGGGGTAATTAGGAAATCTGACCAGCATGTGTAGTGCGGGAAATAAGCCATCGTGGTTTATTTCACTTGCTGCAATCATGTGGACTGGCCCAGTGGCGTGTTACAATAGAACCTAAAGATTATCAAAGTATGTAGTTAATGTCATCCAGAAGTAGAGGGAGCTGTGTCTTCTCTCCCATCATCTTTCCCACAAAGGTAAACTAGACCCTGGCCAGTATTTTTCAAGTCCAGGGAATCTAATGATGGGCAGTTTCTTCTTCTTCTTGCCTGTAGTGGTTTCACAATATCCTCCTTTTGGAAGGCAGAAACTGCCCTGTCCTAAAGGGAGGCATTGATTATACCCTGGACCACGCCAGCAAGCCAGCCTACCTGACAACAACCATCAAGGAAAGGGCAAGTGCATGTATGGTTGGCTGTACATCTCAAAAAACCCTATGTATTCTCTGTTAAAATCAACTGAAATGTGTCCAAGCAAACATGACTACTGTTGGTTATGTACTCTCTTGCATATTGCATAGGTTTTACGTTCAAGGTAGAATCTGGAGGACCCGATGGGAGAAATTTATCTGCAAAATGCCCAGCATATCTGTCTCGGTGGGGTCAATTTTTTTACAGTTCTGGCCAGTATGTAACTACATGGAGAAACTCCACTTGATTGCACCACATTTATGAGATGGTGATGAAATTATGATTTCTTTACCGCAACAGAGTAGGCTCAGTTGGATTCATCGCTTGTTGTCTGCCACCATCGCTCAAGCCACTCTCTGGAATATTGAGATAGGTGAACTCTAGCCCATGGGAGTGGGCACCTCAGAACTATTATATTGGCTGCCCAAATGAGGTCTACATTCTTGGGTTTCAGTAAGATAGCCAGTAAAGACAATTAATAGTCCTCCTAGAAACATCTTCAAACTCATTAGCTTTTGTGATTCTGTCTTAATGCCTGGATGCACAAGAAAACCATCTGTATTGTCAAGTACGTGAAAGGATGAACTAGTTTTGGTCCTCATACCAGAATGAGATTTTTCTAGCATATCAATCACTCCACTGATAGCAGACTCCCCTGTCTGAGTTGTTAAGAAGTGAACAAATTTGTTAGTGTAGGGAGACACATCAAAGTCTCTTGTCAGAGATAGTTCAGGATTTCATGTCTGCCATGACAACCATGGGGGCTATGTCTAACATATTTAGCATAACTTAGACTGGATTTAGTGCTCTGTACCAAACAGGTGGATGATGTTCTGTGAGGTCAGGAAGGTCATTATTATGTGCAGATCACTAATTGGTGATCTGTACTAGGTGTAGACATTGTCACACCTAGTTCCAACATCGATGGTGGGTGGTGGGTCTTTTATTTATTTTTATTTATTATTTATTATTGGGTTTATATCCCACCTTTTTTCCTCCAAAGAACCCAAGATGGCATACATAATCCTTCTCCCCTCCATGTTATCCTCACAACAACAACCCTGTGAGGTAGGTTGTGCTGAGAGTCTGTGACTGGCCCAAAGTCACTCAGTGGATTTCCATGGCCGAGTGGGAACTAGAACCCGGTTCTCCTGACTCCCAGGCCACCACTTTAGCCACTACACCACACTGGCTCTCTGTGACAGTATACCGCAAAGGCTAGTGAGTTTCAAGGCTTTCTCCCCTAGTTACCCATGATAAGAGAGATTGGAAAGGAGGACAGGTTTTAATGTTGTAAATCATCTTTCCTTCATATGACAACCCTCTCAATAACATATATTTTTCTTCCCTTATTGGGGAGACATTAATTTTCTTGCTTTCTTTTTCCCATTGTCAGACATGTAGCAGCTTACTAGGCAAACTAGAAACTCAAGACATGAGATAGAAAAAATAACTACAATGGGTCAACAAACATAAACATAATATAATAGTTATGTCTTCAATAACTACACCCTCTGTGGGAATTCTGACTTGACAAACCTGGTACTATAATGAAGACTGAAAATTACCATATCCTATTACAGGGAACATAACAAGCATCAGTAAACAACAGTTCCAACTGTCTAGTTCTTTTGGGGTGACACACTCCAAAATGCACTCAAAAAGGCATCCTTTGTCATAATTTCTTCAGTAAATGGCTAGCTGTTTCTGGGTAAATCACTATACCCAAGAAGTTCTTACGAGTCATTGTGAGTAAATATTTACCCATTAATCTGTTTTGCATGTAATGGTGACTCAGGGGTTGTTTAACCTATGAATTGTTGAGGTCTGAACAGGAATGAGCAGTATCCTCCCTTTTCGCCAACACTTTGAATCCAGTCTCAAACAACCCAGGAATTGTTCCTGGGTTGTTTGATGTGATGTCCAAACCTGGAACTCTGTATTGTTGAGGGACAAACAATTCAGAGTTTAAACCTGACAGCAAACCATGGGTACAAACTGTGGGTTGTTTGCTCCTCAAAAACCCAGAGTTCTGGATTTGGACATCACATCAAATAATCTAGGTATAGGGCATTCCTGGGTTGATAGAAAAAACAGATGCAAAGTAGAAGCAGATGCAAAGTAGAAGTGGGTGGGAGGTTGAGTGCTTGCCTGTTGCTGTGGAGCCCCAACAATTCATGGTTTAAACAACCCATGGTTGTAATGTGTGACACTAAGAAGGCTTTGGCTCATTAGGGATGGTTGTTATAGCATGGAGCTGTAATGGAATAAAAGGTGTTGGTGCTAGTTTAGTATAGATACCTTACGTAGGAAGTTCATGCATTTTAAAGTGGGAAACAAATCAATGAGAGCCAGTGTAGTGGTTAGAGCATTGGACTGGGACTCAGGAGATCAAATCAATTCCCTACTTGGCCATGAAGCTGACTGGGTGACTGGGCCAGTCACTCCCAGCCTAACCTACCTCAGAGTGTTGCTGTGAAGCTAAAATGGAGAGGAAGAGGTTCCTTGCAAAAGGAATAAAGGTGGGGTATAAATGTAGTAGTCAATCCACCATGTCAAGAAACCAGCTCAGTAAACTCTTATTTAATGCAGTTTTGAGAAGAAATATCTGATCAGCTGATATAAAGGAATGAGATTACCACAACAAAAAATGTTCTTACTCATTATGCTTGTCTAGGAAATCAAACCATGCAGAATTTTGTCAGTCTTTTGATAATGTAAATTGTCTGTTGTCTGTAGTGCTGTGCTTTCTTGTTGACATTCTTCTCTGCTACCTGTGTGGACTATTGACTTTTATTCTCTGTTAATGATGATAAAGTAACCAAATACTTCTTCACCTTGTGATTTATTGTACTATCGCTGCCTGGGCCTCCATGTGCTGCTGTCTGTGCAGTGTGTTGTTTTCCATCATTATACCTGCTTTATCTTGAATTTCTGACATTACTCAAATTGCTTCCATCCTGCTTTCAGGTCAACAATCATTTTTTTTGGTGGGAGTACATAAATAGAAAATTTATGTTTCTAATTGAAGAATTCAAAGGGTGAGCGTGCTTATATTCAGCTATAGTGAATATTCCCAAGTATTCAGTACATGGATAGTAGAGTAAATATAGCTTTCAGTCTATTGAGCAAATGCTGCTGCTCAGTCTTGTCCCTGCTCCTCAGTGGCGCATATACAATAGTTTCATTTTAGATATAGCTGCACCCTAAAGTAATTTTCTCACCAAGTATGGAAAAACGTTACTAATGGAATGTCTAAATATATCATGTGCTAGAGAAACCTGTGCTCGGTCTTCCCATGACAACAGTTGACAAGTAGCATTTCATTAATGTTAGGTAGTATGATCAGGGATACCACCACCTCCAATGAATTTCTTAGGGCTTGCATGTGCTTAAATGTGTTTTCTTTTATATCAATGAATGAAATAATTTATGGCAAAGATTTTTGAACATGAAAGAACACTATGAGGAAAAATGCATAAACAAATAATGAGACATATAAGATGGGGATTTTTCCATGAGCAATCCTCAAAAAATACTTGCTGTTTATGAGAGACAGTTGAAATTGTAGGGTTTTGACATGTGTGTGAGGGTTTATTTTTTAAAAGACAGGCTGCACTTTACAGTCCTGCAGTAGTTCTGCTCCTGTGGTCTTGCTTAAAATGGTCTAGACAGTGAGAAAGTAAGCAAGATTGACTTCTGCCCAGGCTTTCAAGTCTCATTTGAAACAGGAAGATTTGTCTTGCCCAATTTAGGGTCAGAATATACTCACATACCACTTCTTCAGTATATTCAAGTTGATTCTAAGAAGCTGCTCATAAAAGTGATTTTGAAGTGACTGGTTACTTGCTCAAAAATTCGCCTTTGCAACAGTAAGATGCTGAAAAATGGAATAATTTTACAAATAACGGAATATGTTGTTACTATGGGATTGAATCCTAAGGTGTATAAAAACAATTATCACATATCAAACTGTATAGACAGAAGTCCTATAGCTACAGTTCATATATATTGCTCTAGTCATTATGGTATACTAAATTACAGTATACATGTGTGTTTTTGACCTTTGAAGGCCTAAACAGCTTGGGACCAGTATACTTCAAAGGCCATTGAGACCCACATAATGGGGCTCTTAGTATGTCTTTGGATGCTCTTTGTTAGATTTCCCCTGCTGCTGCCAACCTTGCCTGGTCTGAAGTGAGGTGGATGATGATCTAGGATGGTGCTTTTAGAATGCCATCTCTAGAGAGGCTCAGCTGGTGCTGATAGTTGACACCAGGTAAACAAATATTTTGATTTGCCCAGGTCCTTAAGCTGCTGTTATGTGTGTTTGGTGGAACATAGAAAGCTGCCTTATTCTGAGTCAGACCATTGGTCCATCTAGCTCAGTATTGTTTACACTGATCGGCAGTAACTCTCCAGGGTTTAAGACAGAGGTCTTTCCAAGCCCTACCTGGAGTTGCCAGGGTAGGGCTTTGCATGCTGTGGATGTGCTCTACCACTGAGTTCCAGCCCTTCCCCTTTTTGCTGCTCTGGACTTAGGTGGTTTTAACACCTACCCCTGTTTGTTAAGATTTTATGATTGATTAGTTGTTTTGAAGTGTTTTTAATAGTTAGCTGTTTTGGGAACCATCAGGGTTGAAGGTAGAATATAAATGTACCTATAAATATAAGTGGACAAAATGCATTGAGACTGACCTCAGTTTCTTTATCAGCTGCTTGACTGGGTTAACTATGCCATAGTTTTGGTTAGTGCCAACATATCTCATGTGGCAGTTGGAGGAATGGGCATAAGGGAGATGTCTTTCCTGCTAAACAGATTGGTTTAGGAAATTCTTGAGGGGTGCAAGAACAACTTCATATTACTTTGAATGAAAACTGTAGCTTTCATCAGCCTGCACATGGCTTTTCCAGTGGCTGCTCTTACAGTGCCCATAAAAATAACACAATAAAAAGCAAAGACGCTGAACAAAAGAAGGACATCATATATCTTGACTTCAGCAAAGCTTTTGACAAAGTACCACATGACATTCTGATTAACAAACTAGCTAAAAGTGGGCTAGATGGAACAACTATTAGGTGGATCCACAGTTGGCTACAGAATCGGACTTAAAGAGTACTTATCAATGGAACCTTCTCAAACTGGGGAGAGGCAACGAGTGGGGTGCCGCAGGGCTCAGTCCTGGGACCAGTGCTCTTCAACATTTTTATTAATGATTTGGACGAGGAGGTGCAGGGAACGCTGATCAAATTTGCAGATGACACCAAATTGGGTGGGATAGCTAATACCCTGGAAGACAGAAACAAACTTCAAAGTGATCTTGATAGGCTGGAGTGCTGGGCTGAAAACAACAGAATGAAATTTAATAGGGATAAATGCCAAGTTCTACATTTAGGGAATAGAAACCAATTGCACAGTTACAAGATGGGGGACACTTGGCTCAGCAATACTACAAATGAGAAAGATCTTGGAATTGTTGTAGATCACAAGCTGAATATGAGCCAACAGTGCGATATGGCTGCAAGAAAGGCAAATGCTATTTTGGGCTGCATTAATAGAAGTATAGCTTCCAAATCACGTGAGGTACTGGTTCCTCTCTATTCGGCCCTGGTTAGGCCTCATCTAGAGTATTGCGTCCAGTTCTGGGCTCCACAATTCAAGAAGGATGCAGACAAGCTGGAGCGTGTTCAGAAGAGGGCAACCAGGATGATCAGAGGTCTAGAAACAAAGCCCTATGAAGAGAGACTGAAAGAACTGGGCATGTTTAGCCTGGAGAAGAGAAGATTGAGGGGAGACATGATAGCACTCTTCAAATACTTAAAAGGTTGTCACACAGAGGAGGGCCAGGATCTCTTCTCGATCCTCCCAGAGTGCAGGACACGGAATAACGGGCTCAAGTTAAAGGAAGCCAGATTCCGGCTGGACATCAGGAAAAACTTCCTGACTGTTAGAGCAGTGCGACAATGGAATCAGCTACCTGGGGAGGTTGTGGGCTCTCCCACACTAGAGGCATTCAAGAGGCAGCTGGACAACCATCTGTCAGGGATGCTTTAGGGTGGATTCCTGCATTGAGCAGGGGGTTGGACTCGATGGCTTTGTAGGCCCCTTCCAACTCTGCTATTCTATGATTCTATGATATAATCACAGGATGAATATCTACGAAACACAAATTCCCTACTTGGTAGGCTGGCCACCTATTATACTTCTGCTATGGTAAGCTTGCCACCCATTCCTTCTTCACTGTACGCCAAACATTTATTTTTAAGATTGTTTTTTTAAAAGTTGAATGAGCCACTGCAACTCATCATTTTCTGTTTCTAATTTCCTGTGCTTCAATCTAGAACCTTGCTGTTGTCTGATTTCATGTGTTTAGTTAGTCCCAGGGGGCACTGATTAGCGGATGGCCTATAATCTCACTATATATAATTATAGCATGTCTGTTCAAAACAGTGTTTATCTTATTTTCTATGTTTGTAAACCTGCTGCTTAGGTAGTACTTGGATGTGTGCAAAGTGGATGAGAGGAAAAGCAAGAGATTCAAAATAACATGGCACCATAAATTCACAACATACTTTGAGTTATCTGCAGGGAAGCAAAAGCTTGTGAAATAAATGATTGTTAGACAGAGAGGTATAAAGCACCAGGAAATCACATGCAGCTATGCTAAATACAGTAGGTATAGCAAACACAGCACATCAGTCTTCTGAAATCACCAACTTTACAATTGGTATTACACCAAGAAATTTAAGGAGGTACTTAGAAGAAGTTAGTAAGGTTCAATAAGATCTTTTTAAGAATAAGATTTAATTACCCATAACGATGTATATGAATTTAGTGATAAGTGAAATCTGAAAACAAAAGTATCTGTTAGTGCAAAATCAGTATAGCATATATGAAAATACTCCCATTTTTCAATGCTTTTTCCTAATGTCTCCAGTTACTTTAGCCCTTTTGTCACTAAATTAGACAAAACAAGTAAAAATTATAGTTTCAAGCTGTTAAAGCAGCAGGCTCTAGAAACATCCAACCTGATGGCCTTAAATGCTTCCTGACAAAAACTGGAAGTATTGTAGAAAACTTTTAGACCAAGCCCATTGTGATATTGGCTACTTAAATTCACTGAGGAAAGGTATTTCTTAGTGGTACGATGAAATACTACTATAATTGATCTTTTACACTGAAAAAGAAGCAAAATCGCAGGGGAAATGAAATGGAGACTTTAGAAACAAAAATGAAAAATTAAGTTTCAACGGTTTTGATCTAAAGTTTCCATTAAACTTGTGCAAGGATGCATGTCACTAATTTATACCCATTTTCCCACCACCCCTCCCACATACACAGTGGTTCACCAGCTCCCAGGAGCAGTTTTTCAGGAGATAAGAGGGGCTGCTGTGGAAAAGGAGAGTGGTAATTATGTCGATGTAGAGTGAATGCTGTTCTTGGAGGTTATGTGCAGGGAAAACAACAACCAAGATTCAGAATATCAGATGTGGGAAAGTAGGGTAAAAGGCCATGTTGAACATAATTCCCTGATCGTAGGCATGACTAACAAGTATATCGGTAGTTGACAAAGAAGACAGAAGGGGATAGAGAGAGAAAGATTAGAAGCTCACTATTTGCAAGAATCCAATTACTAAATAATCCTTTCAAGCTATTACATAATCCTCACTACTGCTTTTTCATTAAAAACATGGCTGCTATTCAGACACTTGTAGAAGAAACTGCAGTCTTTATGTTCTTTTACCATCATAATATTTTTCTTGAACTTCTTATACTTTGAATCTTCCTTAGTAAATAGGAATATTTTTCCATTACCATAAAATAAGACTCCTGTAATATTGATTCCAGTGAGATACACAGAATTGGTGGCATTTGTGGGAAACAACTCCCAACTAAATAGCTACAATTATGTAGTGCTCTATTAACCACAATGAAATATGTAATTCTGCGTAAACTTCACTAGATGGTGCTATATAAATAAATAATAATAATAATAATAATAATAATAGATACCTCAATTTGAGATGGCTATCTTATGCAGTTTGGACCTTTGCACCTCATGTCTGGTAAAAGAGAAGCCAGATACAACTTTTGGATCTTTTGATCTGTATAGCTTGATCTGCCCAGGGAGCTTCTGCTATTGGGCGGTATAGAAATGCAATAAAATAATAATAATAATAATAATAATAAATGTTCCATAATTTCTTATTAAGTTGGTGATTTGTCCCCTTTTCAAGAAGTCATTGATATACAGGGAGGACAGCCAAGCTTCCATTTCTTCCTAAAGTGATAGAGCACTTGCTAGCAGGGCAAGTTTGCACATGGTTTGATTATCTATCCTATCCTCATCTATTTCAATCTGGTTTCTGTCATGGTTTAGGATCAAGGACCACATTGGCTGCCTTGGTGGATCGGCTGTGTTGATTTTGTTGAGCAGCTTTTTAAAAAACACATTCACTTGGTTTTCTTCCAAATGACTGCCAATGTGCTTCCAGGGTCAATTAAAGGTGCCTGATGCTTACCTATAAAACCCTTAATGGCCTGTATCCCACATGGCTCAGGTAGTAATTTATATTGACCCTCTTTTATATTTGGTTCTTCTTTCAGTTCCTGCTTTATGTGCCACCTTTGTGTCATGGTGAGAATTAAGGCATTTACATCAACTATCCTAAGGCTATAGAATTAACTCCCCCCATCATCCAAATTTATAACTCTTCCTCGTTATTGGCCTTCAGTTCAACTGGCTAGTTGTTATTTGTGTAGTTCTTTTTATTCTTTGTGTGTGTGTGCGCGCGCATTTTTTGGGCAGTGGTTTCCTTAGTGTTAATACTTCTTTTTTTGCATGCTGCCTTGAATGTGTGAAAACACAGCAAAGAAAAAATTTAAATACATAAATGTGATGTGTTTCATTAATAGTAGGGTATTTGGACTAATGAATTAAAAGATGATTTGATACTGAATTTCTTTTTGGTAGTGATGGAGAGAAGGGGTATATCGTTGTGACACTTAACAGTTCTCATATTTGAGAAGAATAAAGTAGTGGTGGGTGGGTAGTTTGCTGTTAGCAATCTTGTAACTGATTAAGTGTTTCTTACCTTGCTAGGGATAGACTATTCTCTTTATCAGATATTCAGGGAAACACATGAAAGAAGACAAGAAAAGGAATAGCATTTGTAATTTCAAGGTTTTCTTAGCACAAATGAAGTGAAGTTGAAAGGAACAGGCAAATCCTTAGTCACCCTAGCCCTCATCTTGATGACGACGATAATGCCGTGTGTGGTGGTGCGAGGCACGCCGCCACCACATTGATGCTCCTTCCAACTATCTACATTGGAAGGAGCACAGTTGAGGGCTTTCCAGGCGGCGGCGCTGCCGCACCCTCCCACCTGGGAGTATCAGCGCCCCCTCTTCTATGGTTAGTGCGGTTTTTAAGGAAAAAAGGGGAGTGCCGTGTGTTTTGTTTTTGTTTTTACAGCTAACTGGGGGACGGGGGAAACAAGGGGGGGAGGAACAGGGTGCTCCCTCCCAGGCGGAATTTCAACCTTCCCTTTAAATTTTATTTATTTTTTCATAACAGAGGTGTGGAGCCTTGCTCCAATCGAAGCAAGTACCTGACTTTTTTAGTATGGAGCTTCAGGGCTTTGCCCCTGGATTGCTTTGGCGTGGCAGCTGCGTCATGTAGATCCCTTGCTGCCAGTCCAAAGCAATCCAGGGGCAAAGCGCCCATGTAGACGAGCCCCAAGACTTCGTTTTATAGAATGTGCTTCAGGAATTAAGGAAACTCTAAGGGTTCCTTCTGGATCTTATATCTCTTGAGCCATGGACCATTTCACTACTTAATCTAGGGTAAGTTCAATGGTCTGGGTTGGGCTTTGACATTACCCCTGTAATTTTCTATTAGCTGGAACACTTTGCTCAGACATCTGTGCAGCTGCAAGAGGTTGATTCTTTGTATAACTTTTCAATTCTCTAAAACAGGCTACATCTGGTATCTGAGGCAGTTTATTGACTCATAGCAGCCCAGCCATATTAAAACATTTGCCCACACTCATCAGGAATAGGATGACATTTGCAACAGAAAGAGAATTCATGGTTAGATGTTGCAACTCTTTTATTTCTTTAATATGTGGATGCAAAATGGTTAGTGTTTGGGCAAAATATTTTTCTGGGATCCAAATTATTATATGGAGAACAGAGAACAAGAAAACGGAGGCCATCCTTGCTTTAATTTTTTCATAGTAAGGAGATTGTAATATACCCTTTAGCCCCGTTTGTTTAGCTGTCATCTACTGTTCTTGAACAGTCTTTAAAATGTGTTGGTCAAACTCAATTTAGTTGCCTGTGATATTGATGAAGCATGGACTTATTGAACTGCTTGGTTCTGTTCAGTGAGTGAAAATCTTTGAAAGCAATAGAAATTGACTGCAGAATCTAAATAACGAGCCTTACTGGGGGCACCAAGCAACTAATTTGTGTAAAACCTCTTCTGGATTCTGGATTATTCATATACAGAGATGAGAACTGCTTTTGGTTGCCATGACAGACTATGAAGCATAGCCTTCTTTTTTTCAAAGGTTTTCACTTTTCACTGAACTCCACAACTGTGAAGTGAAATCCCATTTTATTTTAACTTTAAAGACAGGAATCAGGGAGCAAGGACAACAGATGAGCAAGAATGTATTTGGGCAGATGATAAGGGGAGGAGAGAATGTTCTCAGAACAACATGCAATTATATAATTCCCATTAAAAATGCTTATGTTTACAGAAAACTCCTTCCCTCATGGCTAATGCACCAAGTTGGACCTAATTTGCTGGCAGTCCTAGTGCAAGATCCTGTGATTACTGAAAAGCTTTCATTGGGCATGACACATAAAGCTTGTCTTAAAGTTTTTAAAATATCAAACACACTTGCACTGGGCTGTAGAAAAGAGACATGGGAGAAAACTCTAGGAAGCAAAGTTGGTTTGAACTTGTCAGGGTACAGAAGAAAGAAATGACATTGTTCACTACTTGTGAGGTGGAAGTCATGTGTGATGTGAAGTTACCTCAGGTTATTTGGGTGAGAGATGAAGGAAGAGCATTGGAATATCCCTTAAGTAAGCATTTCTGTGGTTCCTCACAAGGCTGTTAGTTCTTTGGGCCCTTACTGAAGTGTGTAGACCAGATTTTAAAGAGGCATTTGGAACTCAAGAAACAATTGGCACTTCTAAATGGCATCTTAACATTTTGCATTGGAAATGTTCTTCAGATTTTGGGCAGGTTTTCTGCCATTATGGAATAACATAATCTCAAGGAAGTTTTTCTCCTAGTCCCTCAAAATTCAAGTAAATTATTACATAGAGACCAGCAAACACAAACCATATGAGCAAAATGGCTATTGCAAGTAATTTCTGGAGTACACCATTTTTGGTTGGCCTTGGTAGGTGGTAAAATTTGTGATTACTGCTGATTGCTTCCCATGACTTAGGAGAAGAGTAGTGTCTTGTTTCTGATCTTTGTCTGAGCTTTGGAGTTAGTTGAAAGCAGCATTTAGTCTTGTTGTTTTGAAGTGCCTCTAAAGCTTAATGGACTTCAGGAATCTGTCGTGCCTCTTTTTGGAGTGGGTGAACAGCAGGGACTCATTCTGCACTTGTGCTGAGCTTTGGAGGCGATCAGTGAGACAACTAGCTGCTTTAAAAGAGCTCAGACCTGTTTCTCATTTTGGGCTGTGAGAGGTATCACAAAGGTGCTTACCATAAAATCTGAGGATTACTAATGTATTTGTCAGTGGCATACATTTTTTTTATTCTTGTAAGTATGGAAATTAGTGTATGACTGTGTTCACAGTCGATGCACCCACTATTCTAGATGTTACGTGATTGCTGAATTTTATTTGCAAGAGAAGGACAGGACTTCTGAATTCACACATATCCTGCATATATGGAATTGCGTGATATAAAATCGTTCTCCATGCTGCAGTTGGATATTTGCCTGGTGAGATCACTGATACTGTTGTGTTGAATAGTTTGCTCTAATGAGTGCTGATGAAACTAGAAAGAGCCCTCGTTAAAGCAATAGTTGTCACTGATGTGAAATGATATAGATAAAAGCCACCTTCATATAAGATATTGGTATTTCCGAATGTGTTGCATTTCTCCTTCTAGCTGATAATAAAATAGCAGTCTGCAGAAAAGAACAGTTCACAGATAAGACTTACTCAGTTAATATGTTGAAAAACTTTGTTACAAAACATTTTTAATTTTTCACATAAGGATGCTTGAATTTCAGTTAAAGCAGTTCTTGGGCAATAGGTTGGTATATTACGATAAGTGAAAGTTTGGCTTGGCAGCATTGCTGTTGATACCTGACTTGTGCTATGCTTCCTTTGGACAAAAGAAGTACTAACAAACAAGATTAGCTCCAGGTGTCAGGGGCATTCTGGCAAAGTGCCCTCTGCATCCCCCACTGGCATTGGTACTTTCTGCCTTCCCCCTAGTGATCTTGCAATGGCAGCAGCAAATGACAGTGTCACTCACCACTGTAACTACACACAGCATCCCAGCAAAGTGTCACTCAAGGGGCATTGTCAGCACTTTAAAATGGTGTCTTTCAGAACCTCCTGCTGCTATTGTTTCGTGAGATTGACCCCAAGCAGAAGCCTAGGCATCAGCATTGGTAGGCCCTCCTCAGATGATGAGCTCCCAACAACTGTCCAGAGATGCCAAGTGCTGCCTCTGGCCCTGCTTGTCATTCCCACCTCCCTCAAAACCTTTGTCTTGTGCCGCTGGATTCTGTAATAACATATCTGGACTAATTCCAACACCATGTATGTTCACATGTTTGAATGTAGCTATGACTATTAACACCATGATAAGCCAGCCACATTTCCTACTTTTATTAATATGAAAGTCATTTCAGTTAAATTTGGGGAAGCATCCACATTTTTCTTTCTGTAGGTTGTTATCAGGAAAGCATGTATGCATAAAGTCCTGAAAGACAATGGTGACATGGAGACGTGTTGGAATCTGCTGATTCCAAGGCTGTGAGAAGGAAGAAATGTTCCCACAGTGCAATTCTCTGGTGGAATGTGCATCACTGGGGGGAAGTTGTGATTTCACTTTTCCAGTAATTGGAACACATTGGGTTATACTGTATCTGGCCCTCTGTTTATATCTTTGGCTTTCTTCCTTATGGTGATTGTACTCCCTCATGTTGTGGCAGTTTGCAAACATTTTGATCTCTCACACCAGATAAGTACAGTAATTTTATGGAGACAGACTTTGAAGAGTGCTATTGATTATTATGGAGACAAGCCATTTTAATCAATCTATTTAAGCTGTCGCAGTAATTCAGTGTAATAATGAGTTTATGCTCTGTGTGAGACAGAAGGCTGATGTTCTGAAACAGCCTTCCCCAGCCAGGCGCCAAAGCCATATTGTCTGGGGATGATGAGAGTAGTAGTCTAACACATCTGGAGGGCACCTGGTAGTCTAACACATCTGGAAGGCACTAAAGTCTTGGAAAAATGAGCAATTTCAAATGATACAGCTCCTTTATAGATATGACTAAATGCTGTTTTTGTATGGTGGATGAAGGTGAAAACTGCTAATCACGTGGCTTACCATGGGGATTCTCCATTCCTGTGCTGCACAGTCTAGGAGGATACTTCCATGTATAGTACTGAAAATCTAAAAAGACAGGGCCTGCCCTACCATTAGATGGGGCATCAGGCTGCACAGCAAGAGGAGCAATGGATTGCATTGCTCTCCCCTCACCACCTCCAGGAGGATCAACTGCTGTGTCCCCACCTCCTCCAGTGGGTGCTCGGCAGGCGTTGGGCTGAGCCTGTGAACTGCGCAGCCAAGAGAGAGACAGTCACCTTCCCGTTTGACCATTTATCGTAACTGACAAAGGACCAATTCTGTGGTTTTGAGACCTCCCAACCCAGAGTCAATTGTCACACAGTCTGTTTTGGCTTCAGAAGTACTGGCCTCAGCAGTAGTCTTGGTATCAATGCCCGCAGTCCGTTGTGCCCCTTCATTTAGCAGCTGCACCTCCTGCAGTTCCAGCAGCATCTCTACCTTTGCATCCACCTCCCTCAGCTGGGCCATTGTACCTTTGGAACCAACACCTCTGATATCAATCTTGATCCGAGTGCCACCCCAAATGTTTTCTTTGATACTAATGATCAATTCAGTACTGACGTCAGTACCACTCATTATAGTACCATCTTTGAAGCTGATGGATCAGGCTGTCTTTTATTGGGAGCTTGATGGGACTTGTAGTCCAATACATTTCGACAGCACCAGGTTGGGGAAGTCTAATGCGAATAAAGATCAATAAGTATCAAATAGCTGTTGCCCTCCAAAATTGTAAACTTCCTGCTGCTGAAGTTTCACATGCTTCGGATACTCCCCTTTGCAGTGCAGATGTACTGCTGCAAATACCTAAACTATGGTTAACTATGGAATAAGATATTGTATGCTTATTTCTCCATTCTTACCTTTCTTTTTGATATTTATTTATTTACAAGATTTGTATACTGCTCCATATTTAAACAGATTCCAGAGCGGTGAACAGCGAGATGTCCAGAGGCAGGGAGTTCCATAGGAAGGGGGCCACCACACTGAAAGCTGTTCTCTGAGTGGGCTCTAGTCAGGCCATAGGTTCATGTGGAACCATCAGGAGCATGCTTTCTGATTACTGCAGTTACCTGGCAGGTTGATAAGGGTGAAGGCGCTCTCTCAGGTATTCTGGTACCAAGTTGTTCAGGGCTTTGTACACTAGTACCAAAACCTTAAACCTAGCCCAGTAGCAAATATGCAGCCAGTGCCATTCCCTCAGCAAAAGAGTTGCATGCTGAAAAGGGGCAGCTCCCAATAACAGCCGAGCTGTGTTATGCACTAGCTCCAGCTTCTGGAACAGCCTTAAGGGCAGCCCCACATAGAGTGCATTGCAGTAATCCAGTCTTGAGGTTAATTGCACCTTTACCCATGTGGCCAAGCTATTCGATCATTCAGCTTTATCATACGGTTAAGGAAATTTACCATGGTTAACACTAACCAGGATTTACCCTTCTGCTTTCTGAATAGGTTCAAATCCTGGTTTAGGAGTGATTCCTGGTTAATTTTAATCAAGACCATCATTACCATTAATTATGCTTACGGTCAGTGGAGGGGAGGTCATTAGAGAGAATGATTGATCCTGTGATGTTGCATTTGGTCCTAAGACGTGGTTAAGAGATAATGATTACATTTCTCTTAACATTTCTACTTCTTAATAGCATGGCAGTTACTTTTTTTCCTTTAATTTTTTTTTGCATGTACATTTTTTTTCTGGATGAGCTTGAAAGAGCCAATGTGAAAGCCCAGTCAGTGTGTCATTTTGATTTCTGTTGTTTATTAATATAAGTAATTACTCATTACAATATAATTCATCAGTTATTTCATATTGATGTACTACATGCACCTGATCCCATGAAAGACCCTACCAAATGACATTTGAAAACAAATTGTATTGGCAGCTTCTATTGAGCACAGTTGTATGTTGGGAACAATTCCATATCAATCATGCATAGTATAATTACTTCTGTTTATTACATGCCATAATTTTATTCAAAATTTAATTTCTGCCTTGCTCTAGTACTTTAAAGCCATTTTAAGCAATTATATGAAAACAAAAGTTCAGACTAACCTTTTAACAAAGTAAAGTCCACTTTACTTTCTTATTTTTATAAATTCATTTCCTTTCTGTCCTTTTGGATGTATCTAACTTAGCATTTTTACTCAATGTTTTGTTAGTGGCTTGGCCCTTTAGTTCTATTTATTTCAATTCTTCTTTCATAATCTATCTTATCTGGTTGGTTTCCATACTTTTGTCTTCTTTTCTATCAACCACTTAATTTACAAAGCAGTTCTTTGAGGATGGGAAGGAGAGAATCTGAAGTGGAAGGCCCTGCATGACTCATGCAGGGCAGAAGGCGTGTGTAGGGTGGCATTTTTCCTCTTATTTTTTATTGGCCAGTTGTTGTTTTTTCTTCAAATTTAAAGACATTAAAAAAAGGGGGGGGGGGAGAAAACATGAATGACATTTCTACTTTCCTTCCTGTCAGTGTAAGTTCTTCAGCCACATAATTGTGCCTATCTGGCTTTCTGCATGATTTCTACTTTAGGTTGATTTTTCATGTCATCAGTGTTCCTACTGAAAAATTCTACAACAGAATCTAAAATTGCAGAGTGTTTCCTTTTCTGAGAAACTCTTAGCATATATAAAAACATTTTAACAACAATTATCCAATAATAGTGCGCTCAAAATTACCTTATACAAAGCGAGATTTGGAAATGGCTGTGTTTGTTGCATAACTTTCTAGGATTTTAGAACGTTAGTCTCAATTACATATAATTGATGTGATTTAAATAACAAAATAAAACTTAAATTAATCCATTGATTGTTGCAGAATGTTATATACTCAAATATTTATACCTCAACTTTCAGAGGTATAAATATTTGCCAGAAAGCCCCCAAAGTGGCTTACAAACATCAGCTTAAAAACCATTTTTTTAAAAATGTGTTGAAAAACAAAGCAAAAACAGAGATTCGGCAACACAATCAAAATCATGCACAGAGGAAAATATGCTAGTTTCACCCCTGAAAATCTTGCTGTTCTTCCTTATCTCAGGGCTTTGCTGTTTCTCAGAGCGAGTAATTTACTGAGAGTTATCTCTAATGAATGTTTTACATTTGTATTGACAGGAAGTATCTTGACTATGGAGGTGAAACCATGAAGAAGTAGCAGGAAGAATAATAATGTTTTTCCGAAATCGTTTTCTGTTCTTGTTGGCCTTGGCAGCCTTATTAGCCTTTCTGAGTCTTAGCCTACAATTCTGTAAGTATAACTCATCTGTTTACAATATAGGTGAGAATTGTAAAGCCCACCCTCTTTGCACTGAGTTCCTTGCAACTGCTACGTGGATTCTGTTAATTTGGCCTACTGTGTTTGGACCCAACTTTTCTTCATAGGTCAAATATAGGGAGCTAGAACAAAGGAAGTCGATATCAAGTGTGTGTATGTGTGTGTGTGTGTGTGTGTGTGTTTGTGTGTAAGTAATATGGGGAATCAGGTCCCCTTCTTTCCAGTTTCAGAATCTGTTCCGATCATGAATTCTGTACAGGCTTCAATTAAATTAGTGCTGATTATGGATGTTAAATATGATCTATTTGCATACTTAACAGTCAGTGTGGTTCCTAGACAAAAAGATTTCTCCTATCACTCCCTGGCCCAAGGTTCTAACATCTTTTTGGCCTGTGGGCACATTTGGCAATTTGAGAAACTGTCCTGCGCACCACACAAAAATGGTTGCCATGGCAGGTGTGGCTAGTCAAAAAGATTGAGTACAAATCAAAGAATTACTAAGCAGAGGACACTAAACAACTAATTTGAATCGTTCAGTGCCAACAGAAAACATTTTCACAGAAGTCAAACTTTTCTCCATGTCTCTTTTTCTATCTCATTCTGAGTCACCACACATATTCTGTGTGTGTGTGTGTGTGTCACACATTTTCTCCCAGCCAGCCATCCTCCATCCATTCTCGCAGGCACACACTCCGTGTATCATGCATACATGTATGCATACACATGTCCCTTCCTTCTCCTCCTCATTGCAAGCTCACGAAAACAAACTCACTATATTTTTTAGGATCCTTCCAAAATCCCCCTAAACACTTTTTCATAAACATGCAACTCCTACCCGTACAGACATGCAAACACAACTCTCCCCAAATAACTAGGTTGTTCACAGCTGGCTTTCCTGCTTACAACTGCCTTCCCTAGTTTTTATCACTACCACCCTAGCTTACCAAATAGAAGTGACAACATGAGTCCCTTTTCCCCAGCTCTCCCCACCCCCATCATCTTCCCGGTGGCTGGGTGTGCTTGCAGAGGAAAGCATTGGCTTGCAGCCACCTGGCATCTTCATTTCCTAAGAATGTCTCAGAGCCCCACAGGTGGTCCAGAGGCATTAATGGGAAATGAAGATAGCAGCAAACGGAACCTCTTGCTTTGTTTTGAAGCAGTAAAGCTATCAGTAGGGCACCTTTTTATATAAGTTGGAGGGATAAGACACCTCGGCAGACACCCAGAAAGATGTCTGGGGGGTGCCCCAGTGCCACATATTTCTTATCCTGTTCTACAGCATACACTGTTGTAATAAATCCTCTTGAATGGTTTTTTCAAATGTTTTCTATAAGTAGAAATGCATTAAATACAACTATTTACATTTTAGAAGACATAATGTTACTAATATCCCTAGTAAAACATGAGTTGTCAGGATGATTCTCAAATACAAGAGTTTTGTAACAAGCTGGAGACAAAGGGAAAATGTTCTATGCATATTTATATTGGAACCTAGATATGGAAATTACTGTTTATACTTCCAACACAGCCTCATTTTCCAGGGTTGGCATGTTATACAGTAAGTCTTTAGCATATACGGTTTCCAACAAGAGTGAGTTCCTCTTGTATGTGCATATGTGTCTCTGGAACAACTGATCTCAAGAAGATTTTCACAGAGCTAGTTAAAATAGTGGTGAATGTTGTTGGTCTGGTTTGTCAGATTTGTCTCTTGCAACAAAATTGCTTAAAAGTTCCACTACCTCTGTTCTTTGGATTATGGGCTGTAAAAAGTTTCTTCTACATAACCTGCAAATAGCTCTCACGTTCAGAGAGAGTAGTTTGGTTCACACATAACACTAAGCCATGGTGTGGTTTGTTGCAATCTGGTTTGTTGTGCCAGAACCAATCCCTGCAAACAACCATGGCTTGTTAAACAGCTACAAACCACAGACAGAAGCCATGGTTTGTAGTTGGCAAAAGAATAATGAATAAGGAGTCCATAGGGCATTTCCGATCTGCCAAACTCTGGTTTGGCAATTGGGCACTATAATGTCTGAAACTCAACATTGCTTACTCCTTACAGTAACTTCACTACCTGTACACTCATATAAACTTAACATGCTTGCATTTACTGATACAGTTCCATTAAAATCAATTGGATAAATCATTCTAAACATCATTATTTTGGCTTTTACTTGGAATCATTTTGCAGTAACAAATGTTTACATTAGATCATAATACATAAAAGCTTTCATAGTATTGGTTTTATCAATTCAAAAATAATTACTTCCTATATTGGTGAGGTCTAATGTTTAAGGAAAGGACTGGAAACCAGATGTATTCTTACTGACAAGGCATATGCTGTTAAACTGAAATCATCTGAGCCATAAAATAGGGTGAATAAATTCTGAATGCATGATACCTGAGTTGATAAATGCTGCAACTGTGGAAAACTAAAGCTGTCCTTAATATATCCTTTTTGAGCTGTTGTATTTAAATCTGTTTCCTATTATACAGGGAAGTTCTAACCAGAAAACATTACTCTGTCTATAACAGTACTTTGACCAACTGAACAGGGGTGGGGAATATATGTTTAGGGCCAATAAAATCCTTTCCTATTTTGCTTCTCCTGCAGCTCCATGCTGAGTCCTCTTAATGTGACCCTGTCTTAATTTGGGCCTATACTTATCCTTGTCCATATGGACCATGTGGTGGGTTTGGAGAGGGGTTTTATAAGGGGCATGGCTGTAAAAGTGTAGACAAGCCTTCCTCAACCTGGTGCCCTCCAGGTGTTTTGGACAACAATTATCAATATTCTTGGTCATGCTGGCCAGGGCTGATGGGAATTCAAAGCAACTGGAGGGCAGAAGGTTGGGGAAGGTTGGCTTAGAAAAACTGTTGAGTTGGCCTTCCTAAGTGAAATCGATTAACTCTGAAGTCAGTTGCTGTAACAGTAGTTCATGGAGAAAGTTTTGCTCATGATCATATGGGTAATTTCTTGCTAACTATGTAGTATTTTGACTACTTTGGGAAAGAGCAACTTTTACCTTTGCCACTTGTCTCTGAATGGGAGGCACAAATTGCGCCATATAGTTGTGTGACAGGAAATTCAAATGCCTGTACAGAAGACATGGTACTGTATTTTTCCATGCTGCTATGGATTGCATAACATTATTTAAATAAGTGGTTTAAAATTGATTTGTAAACACCTTTCAACTTCATATTTAATTTTTTATTTAGTATTTAATTTAAGAATTGATATGCTGTCCTTAATATAAGCATTTCCAATTTGTGTATGTATGTATGTGTATGTATCTCACTATCTACGTAAATAATATCATATGAAATCTAGAGTTCAATTTCTAGCTGTCATTGAACAGTCAGTTCAAAAAAGTATGCAAGGTGACCTGTGCATGTCTCAAGGCTTTACCTTAATGCCTAAACAGTGTGTAATCCCCTGCCTCCCAGTCCCTTGAAGAAGGCAGAGAAGCACAATTTAGGAAGGTCATTAATAAGCCAGTGTACATATTTGAGGCTGAATGTACATGTGAGGCTCATTTTCAGCAACTCAAAAAACAATTCTCGTTTGGAAACATAATAGCTGTCCTCAAATCCTAAATAAGAATATACATAAAAAGGAATTGTGTGTGCAGAAAATTAATTGAAACAAAATAGCATGTTCATCTAAGACACGTTCAGACAACACGTTAACCTGCTATCAGTGGTTGAGTGTGGATTGTTTTTGAACCATGGGTTGTTTTTTGAACCATGGGTTAGCATGCTGTCTTAACGTCCGCATGATGGCTTGTATCATACAGTGTGGCTTCTCAGGCTGGCTTTTTCGAGAAAATAAGCCACAGTACATGATTAACAAGCTACGCTGTGGATATTCAGACAACATGATAACCCACGGTTCAACAAACAACCCACACTCAACCATTGAGTTTAGGTGTTACCTTAACAACCCCGTAACCTTTTTCTGTCATGCCAGATTCTTCACTGGTAATCTGTGGCTGAGTGGCTGCATTGTTCAGGGCCAATGCCAATGGTGAGCATGGTCAGAGCGAAAAGTGCATTACTTTCTCTTTCTTTTGAAATGAGGCCAAGGTTGTCCGCTCATAATCTAAAATCAGTGTTGATTCTGCAGCTTGTGGACTTCATTGTTCACTCTGCTGCAAAGTTGAGTTGGGTACTCTTGTTAAATAGAACACAGTGCTTATTTAGAAGAGAGTCACAAAGTTTCTAATAAATTCTGTAAAATGTGTTAGGGTGGATCCAGACATAGCCATGCTTAGAGTAGACAGATTGAAATAAGTTATTTTAGTCATTATTTAAATTGGTCTACTCTAAACATGATTAATGGCGCAATCCTATTCATGTTTAGACAGAAATAAGTCCTACACCTCCCAGCATTAATTGCTGGGAGTTGTAGGTCTTTCTTCTGTCTAAACATACATGGGATTGCATCCTAAGTCACTGATTTGAATCCAGAGTTGTATGAGCAGAAGGCAACGTAATTTCCCCTGTCCTCCTTACTGCAACTCCCTGTGCTCTCTAAACACTCTCTCTAGAGAGCAGACTTTTTACCTACACTATTTTGGATACTTCCCCAAACTTCTGGGGTCTATAGTGAGGAGGAAATAGGAAAGCCTTGTTGTACAAACAGCCTGCTCACTCCACTCTGGATCCAATCCATTACATGTTACATAACAGTTCTATGCTATGATGTATTACTTCTGAAAATCTTCCTTATTATGAGAGAAGGAGTGCTAATTTATTATATTCCATGTCATCTATATATTTATGGATATATTATGAATCAAGAACTCATGTACGTTTAATTCTTAGTGAGCACTAGAGGTGCATTTGTTTACCCAAACCAGTTTGCATGTCTCCTACTTCATTATCTAAACCATAAAAATGCAGACAAAATAATGAGAATCAGTAAATGGAAACAAGTTCAGTTACTTCTCCTATGTGATGGGCAAAAAAAATCAGTCAATCACGTTTCCTGTGCAACTAGGCAAGTTTTGCTGCAGTGTGGCAGGGTTTTTCCTCCCTTGGTGCTTTTTGACTGCTTTGATGTTTACATTGGCAGAATGCCTGTTGCTTTATGTTCAGCATATGCCTTGATACTGTATGGAGTGGCTTCAGCATCATCCCTCAGCTGTTGGCTTCTGTGGAAGTTTTGCACGTCCATTTTGGTTGTTTCTGGTGGAATCTACTTCAGACGGTTTTTATACATGCTGCTCTTGTCCACTTTTATTTATATTTCATGTTTACTTGGGATGAAGGTTGCTACAGAACTTATTTCTTTTCAATTCTCTTTTCACAATCTCTTGCCAGAACTGCCTGTTATTTAACTAGGAAACTACCCACCAGGATGACAGGCAGGCATTTGTTTTCACCTCTAGAAGTTGAGTAATATGGGAAAGGAAAATGATCCGTAACAGAGTATTAGGTTGGGAGGCTTGACTCAGAGGTCATTTACATGATGTGCTGCTTTCTTGCTCTGTAGCAAATGCTACAAATTATAGCTCCAACCTAACAATTTGTGTCCATGGTTGGGTTCTTGTAAAGATTCCAGTAAATATACAGATGAAAGCAATTCCACATGAATCATTCACAGACCATACTCAAAGATGACCTCTGAGCTGCAGCTGTCTAGGAATTCAGCTCATGAGATGGTCTGCAAGCAAATTGTATTGATTAATTCAAGCAAAACATTTTTCAGCTGAATGTATCTTAGATCACCATTTATAATTGAAATATATGTGCTCCAGGAGCCATACTTCAGATGCGCATGTTATACCAAAACTGCTGGGGAGGTGGGGTGGAGACAGGAACAACAACAACAACAACAACAACAACGAAACACATCCTACAGCAATAACTGTAGGTTTTGTTGATGGTCGGAGATGGTATTGCTGTATGAATTCTTTCTGTGAGAATGGAGAACCTCAGCAAATGTGTGTTTTCTAAAAGATTAAGTAGTTCACTTCTGCCTGCCAATTTTGTTATGCAAATGTCTGCTCCACAATAATGTTAGAAGACAAACGCAAGGTGGTATACCCCCATGTTGGAACTGCAATGTATAGTTCTGACACAAGTGATAAATGCTAAGAGCAGTTTCAATTTTCCATAGGCCAGCCCTTATGTAGCCAAGGTGACACTACCCATGCACAAAGGGAGTTATCAGCAGATTTGGGGGGGGGTGTTATATAGTAGTACCCCCCACAACACCTTTAGTGAACAAACTCTTGTGTGTGTGTCTCCCAAATAGACCAATAAGGACTGATGGAGAAATAGAAAAGAGTGGGGAGGAGGACTGGCATGGAGTGGCTGGAATCCTGAGCAGGGCGCATTGCACACAGCAGTATTTTATTACAGGTCCCACATTTTCCCCAAGCTTCAGGTTTTCTTCTTTCTTAAAATCCCCCCATGCTTTTCCTCCCACCCCTTGGTAATGAATGTTCTTACATTTGCTGAACTTTAATTTACTCACCTGGCTCCTGTGCTAATCTGCCAGTTGCCAAGCAACCAAATTCTTGACTTGTAGCAGTGTTTTAAGCCTTTACTTTTCTCTTCCTGCATTCATGTTTTAACTTTTTGTCCTCATTCAGTTCTTTATGACTATCCCATGTTTGATATCTATCTCAAATGATATCTGTTCCTTCTGCTTGACTATGTCCAGTTTTTGTCCTCCTTCTGTGCTGGATCATACTAGTAGATGTTTCAAAGCCTAGAATTAGAACAGATTTTTATATGTATGTCTTAGGCCATGGATAGACCAGGCCTATATCCCGGGATCGTCCTGGGATCATCCCTGTGCATCCACATGATGCACAGGGGATCCCGGGAGCAGAGAGAGATGATCCCTCCCTTGGCCTGGGATTTCACCCTACCCTTTAATCCCACTTTTTCTGCGGTTTTGGGATAATCCCGAGACCACGGAACATGTGGTAGGGCATCGCGGGTTGTCCTGGCTTCTCATGAGTAACCGCGAGGAGCTGGGACCTGGGCACGGGGCACAGAGCTCCTCAGGAGTTCTGTGCCCATCGGGAGTGGGGTGGGGAGAGCGCGAGGGCATTTTTTTTAAATTGGTGTTTGAGCGCTCCTGCACTCAGTTCCCTTTAAAAAACAAAACAAAATGGTGCCCGCAATATCACGTGCCGTTTGTAGACCAGGGTGACGAACTTGCAATCATAAAATCACAAGATCATCACCCTACTACACCCCTTGTCTAGCTATGGCCTTAGAATATTCTCAGATCTTTAGATTGCTGGAAATGTATCATAACCATATTAAAACTCCTCTGTTTTACGTGATGATTTTTCAAAAGGAGGAGATAGGGAGAGGGAAGTTTCTTTTTAATGAAACTTTTTAATGAAAATTTGTCTTTATGTCATAGTAGTTGCCTTTTATGATGATATAAAGCAAACATTTAGGCTAAAATTGTATATTTGACAGAAAAGGGTCTTGTAGGTATATGTATTAAAGACACAAACTCTCTATCGTGCCACAAAACCCACAAATGCTAGATTTCAGTGCTATTTCAGGAACCATTTTTAATGTAGTCAAAGATTACTCATAATGAAGGAGATGAATGCCAAAATAAAAAAGAAATTTGAGAAAACATCTACACCACAGTTGATGGTTAAAGATGTTTTGTATTTATTATGGTTTATATGAACCCTCTGAAAGTAAACATAGGCTCAATTCAAACATCACATTAGTAATGAACAAAAACATGATTTGGAAGAATGGAAAAGTGCCATGGGATTGCATGCTGCCTCCATCTTCCCTCATGCTTTCCTGGTGTCCCTTCCTATAGATTGTGTGATATTTTAGTTGTACAATCTATGGTGCTATGTTGACCATAGTTTGCCTCCAAACTATTAGTCAATATAACTCTTCCTAGGATAAATAGGATAAATGCACTTTTTGTTGTGTGCACATGTGCATTCTTGTAAAATTGTAGTCTGTGCAAGATTGCTAAATGTTTTCCTGCAGACTTTCCTCCAATTAAATGCTGTGTAGTTGAAGAAGTCAGAAAAAAGGCCCTTTGAAGAAAATTATTGCATTTGGTGTCTCCTCAATAATAATGCAAGCTTTTGTTTATGTTACTCCAGGTATTCTTAGAATTATGATATTAGAGCTTTTTAATTTTACTAAAAAATCTTTAACCCCCCCCCCCATAATACTCATAATCATAATCATTATTTATATCCCACCTTTTCCCCAATACTGGGACTGTCAGGTTTTATAGAGGTTCATAATTTTAATTTTGATTAGTACATAATGCTCCTTAAGTTTAGTTTTACCACCAGTTACTCCTACCCTTTATTTGCACCCCAGCACCCCAAAACCAAGATATGTGCATGCACACACACACTTTTGGCTGTGCATTTTTACACACACATGGTTAATACTGTTTTTTTTTCCTGTGGTTCAAAAACAAAATAGTTGCATAAATAAGCACTAAAAGAATGTCACCCCAAAGTTACCCTACAGATATCAATCAAGTTACCAGTGTCACAATAAAATTTCTCCTCTCCACTCACACAACATGTAAGTGGGCAGCCAGAAAGAATCATAGAATCATAGAATAGCAGAGTTGGAAGGGGCCTACAAGGCCATCGAGTCCAACCCCCTGCACAATGCAGGAATCCACCCTAAAGCATCCCTGACAGATGGTTGTCCAGCTGCCTCTTGAATGCCTCTAGTGTGGGAGAGCCCACAACCTCCCTAGGTAACTGATTCCATTGTCGTACTGCTCTAAAAGTCAGGAAGTTTTTCCTGATGTCCAGCTGGAATCTGGCTTCCTTTATTTTGAGCCCATTATTCCTTGTCCTGGACTCTGGGAGGATCGAGAAGAGATCCTGGCCCTCCTCTGTGTGACAACCTTTTAAGTATTTGAAGAGTGCTATCATGTCTCCCCTCAATCTTCTCTTCTCCAGGCTAAACATGCCCAGTTCTTTCAGTTTCTCTTCATAGGGCTTTGTTTCCAGACCCGTGATCATCCTGGTTGCCCTCCTCTGAACACGCTCCAGCTTGTCTGCATCCTTCTTGTATTGTGGAGCCCAGAACTGGACTCAATATTCTAGATGAGGCCTAACCTGGGCCGAATAGAGAGGAACCAGTACCTCACGTGATTTGGAAGCTATACTTCTATTAATGCAGCCCAAAATAGCATTTGCCTTTCTTGCAGCCATATCGCACTGTTGGCTCATATTCAGCTTGCGATCCACAACAATTCCAAGATCCTTCTCATTCGTAGTATTGCTGAGCCATGTATCCCCCATCTTGTAACTGTGCCTTTGGTTTCTATTTCCTAAATGTAGAACTTGGCATTTATCCCTATTAAATTTCATTCTGTTGTTTTCAGCCTAGCACTCCAGCCTATCAAGATCACTTTGAAGTTTGTTTCTGTCTTCCAGGGTATTAGCTATCCCACCCAATTTTGTGTCGTCTGCAAATTTGATCAGCGTTCCCTGCACCTCCTCGTCCAAATCATTAATAAAAATGTTGAAGAGCACTGGGCCCAAGACTGAGCCCTGCGGTACCCCACTCGTTGCCTCTCCCCAGTTTGAGAAGGTTCCATTGATAAGTACTCTTTGAGTCCAATTCTGTAGCCAACTGTGAATCCACCTAATAGTTGTTCCATCTAGCCCACTTTTAGCTAGTTTGTTAATCAGAATATCACGGGGCACTTTGTCAAAAGCTTTGCTGAAGTCAAGATATATGATGTCCACAGCATTCCCACACTCCACAAGGGAGGTTATCCTATCTAAAAATGAGATCAAATTAGTCTGACAGGATTTGTTCCTGACAAATCCATGTTGGCTTCTAGTAATCACTGCATTGATTTCAAGGTGTTTACAGATTGACTTCTTTATAATCTGCTCCAGAATTTTCCCAGGGATGGATGTCAGATTGACTAGTCTGTAGTTCCCAGGTTCCTCCTTTTTGCCCTTTTTGAAGATAGGGACAAAGTTAGACCTCCTCCAGTCGTCCGGCACCTCACCCGTCTTCCATGATTTTGCAAAGATAATAGACAAAGGTTCTGAGAGTTCTTCCGCTAGCTCCTTCATTACTCTAGGATGCAGTTCATTGGGCCCTGGAGATTTGAACTCATTCAAGGAAATTAGGTGTTCTTTGACCATTTGTTTATCAATCTCAAACTGCAATCCTGCCCCCTCAACTTCTGCTTCACTTTTTCCAGGGATCAGAGATGCTTTTTATACTGTATTTTGTATTTGTGTGTTTAGATTGTTGGTTGTTTTATTAGGTTCTTCATGGTTTTAATTTTTGTGAACCCGTCCAGAGAGCTTCTGCTATTGGGCGGTATAAAAATGTAATAAATAAATAAATAAAATCCCAGTGCAGTCCCACCATGTCACAGCAGGCAAGAGAAACAGACACCTATGGCCATAGATGGGTTCAAATGTGCAGGCAGTACAGACTGCCTGGTTAACGGATGGTATTTTTCGGGCTAATAGCTTGAGTAGCTAGAGAAAGAAGGAATGCCATTCTACATACAGCACTGAGTTAGGTGGAAACTTACAGGGGGCAGCACCAGGAGTTTCCTGGTACCTCAGAGGAAAATAGCACTGCAGAAGATGTGCTAATCTTACCACAGGGAGTTGTTGAAGTGACTTTATCAAGGAAAAGTTTATCATTTGGATGTTCTGCCAGCAGCAGTGACCTTGGGTGCAAAAAAGATGAGAGTAGGCACACTGCCCAGGTACCACTTGAATTAAATCATAATGTAAGAGGTAGCCTGATAACGCAGTATAGGTTTAGTGTACAAGGAGAGCCAGATTCAATTCCTGGCCATGGCCACATGGGGAAATGGGCTAGGAATACCCCAGGCACAAAGGAGTGATAGAATCAATCAGAGGGAGTAGCACAAGAACTATTGGCTTCATTTGGATAACTGTGAGGCCCACCTATACCCCAGGATGCCTTCTAATTTTGCTCACCCCTCTTCATCTTATCCATCAACACTTCTCTCATGCTTTTTCTGGTTGACTTGTTGGTTCCTGCTGTTCTTTGCCCCTTCCCCACCTCATGCAGATTTCTGCTTAGCTGGGTATACCAGCAGTAATAACTGGGGGAGACATTAAAGTATTGGAGCCTTCCCCACCCCACAAGTGAGAAAGCCCTGAATGAGATACAGGAGACCTGCTAAGGTTTTTTGAAGATAACAAAGAAGAAATGCAAATGATTTCCAGTTGGGAGATCTACAGTGGGACTGCAGCATCTGGAGAGCTAGGTGAAGTCTCATGTAACTAGGCCAGCCCAGATCTAAGTGGTCTTCTATTCCACATACTCAGTTCAGCTCCTCATCTATTATTGTTTCCCTTTGGGGGGTCTGCATTTTGGGATTCGGGGGCAAGATAATACTATTGTGAAAACACTCACCCACATACCCTATTTCTTCGATTCTAAGATGCACTTTTCCCCCCATATAAACATCTCTAAAAATGGGGTGCGTCTTAGAATCGCGGGTGTGTCTTAGGTTTTTTTTTCTGTTGGTGGTACTGAAATTAGTGTGCGGCTTACAATCGATGGCGTCTTACAATCGGAGAAATACGGTAATATAGGAGTTGCACTGGAACTATTATTCTATCTGCATTTGGCTCTGATGTATAAGGATGAATACACCATAAATGTTTGGCCAGAGATATCAAGAGGTGTAATGTAGTGTTTGCTTTTCACCACAAAAATAGCTATGTTTGCACTTTCCTCCGCTAGATAACTTGCATTTTGGGGTTGATGGACATTGGGCTTCCCTTTCTGCAACTATGTTCCCTTTGTCAAACTGATACACTGTCCGGAGTGTAAGGAGATAGATGAGGTTCCAACTATTCTTCTTGTTGTTATTTTATTACCTCATTATTATAATGAGCTATTTGATGTAAATCACATAGAACTAAGATCACAGTGTTAAAGACTGAACAGATTAACATATTTGTGGCATAAGCTTTCTAATGTCAGTTTTGATAGATTTCTTTAAGATAAGGCCAAGGCAAGTTTAACATGCATATAGATACATTTTGCCAGCATGTTATACAACCATCTTATGGAAATATTATGTGAGCTTCTGGGGAAACAGTAAATAATAATAATAATAATACTCACAGCATTATTCCTTTTTAAGGGTATAGAACAAAAATGTCTGGACTTGCCAGCTGCTAGTATGGACTTGCAAGCTGCTAGAATAAACCGTTGATTTATTCTTGCAAACAGCAGTTGACATATCATTTGGTTAAATGGCTTAAAGCTAATCATGTGGAAAATAACTAGCAAACAAGTGAAATCTTACTTAGTTTGAGATAGTTCTTTGGAGGTTCTGGGCTCCCAAGGGAAATCCGGTATCATAATGACAGGGTGAAAAGACTAATAGTAATTTGTAAGGCGGTTGGCAGTCTAATTCATGGCAAGTGATCTTTAGTTTGCGGGAGCCTTTAAATGCCTGTATTTCATTTAGTTTTCCATTTAGCAAAGCTGCAGTACCTCATTGTGCCACTTCAGTAATAGTTGCCTCCTGTTCCAAAATGAGGTTTAGTGCTCATACTCATTAGGCCCTAGACTAGGGAAGAATCTGGTTGACATGTGTAATTTACATTAATAATGTGCTAACCTAGTTAGCTATTGCTAGCAGAAAAATCTCATTAAATAGAACTACCATAGTTCTATTTAGCTCACTTATTGGTTACTGGTACTTTATTCTTTAGTATTTGGGCTGTTCAAGGTCTACTGATAATTCTTTGATTTCCAGTGGTAGCATTTGCAGTCGGAGACTGGAGCAGGCATGGACCATCAGAGCCTGCTTCAGTTGGAACCCCCCACCCACCCACCCCACAGGGCTAACATCTTCACCTTGTGGGGAAGAAGGAGCTGTTGGTTTGCCCCTCCATTGGGAGATGAGAGGACGGAGCAGGGCCTTCCCACCAGCCTAAACAGTCTCCTTAATTTCTTTTTATTTTCTCCCTCTTCCCTCCCCATCCACTTTTCCTTGTGTGTCATGTCTTTTTTTTTTAGAATGTAAGCCTGAGGGTAGGGACTGTCTTCTTTACTGATACATTGTAAGCCGCTCCAAGAGCCTTTTGGCTGAGGTGCGGGATAAAAAATACTCTAAATAAATAAATAAATATTTAAGGCGTGGAACAAACCACTTGTGTCTAACTCTGATTTTAGCATGCATGTTTCTCTAGTATAGTGCTAATCTTCACATTTGTTTCAGCTGCATTTTTGGCAAATGGAAATGTCTAACAGTGCATGTTAAGGTTATGAATCTTGATTCAAAATTCAAAATGACAAAGCACAAATGCATTAAAGTTACATTGTACGATTTGACTATTGGCTTCACATGTCTGTTGATTTTAAGACCTGTATTAATGCATTGGGTGTTATTGAGATGCAATTACGTTTTCTTCTGGTTTTATTTAATGTATGAAAAGCAGGTGGGATTGTTGATAGAGTACTTTGCACCCTCCCCTCTGCCCTCTCCCTCCGTGGTCTCCTCCTCCCCTTCCTCTCACACATAGGAAAATGAGTAGGTGGAATAAATAATGCCTGCATTATCTTGCTTTAAGAGAATGCATAGAAAGAAATATGTAGAGATAAACTCATCACAGACTTAATTTCCCTCCTGCCTTGTGGAATAAGCTTTACAAAGACTAATGTACTTTAGCCAGATGGCCGGTCTTGAACTTAAGGCTAGTATAGCAGTGCTTGCACAGCATTCCGTACTGCCCACTGTAATGTAAGTTTCCATAGAAAAACATAGAAAAGAAATCTGTGTTGATTTGCAGAAAGTGCCTTGAATAAAAGTCCTTCCCTGCTGAAAAGTCAATTTGTTCAGTTGGGAGGAAGTAGAACTATAAATCTCAGGATACCAGATGATGATGGAGGCTCGATGGGTGCTTTACCAGGGGGAAATGATTTCTCTCTGTGTATACAAGGCAAGCAGAGGCAACAAGGTGGTTCAAAGCAAGAAATTGAGGACTCCAGCCCTGGAAACATGGGATAGGCACTAGAGTAGGGGCTTCAAAACAAATGATACAAAGGACCCGATAGCTCTGACGTTGGACTCAGGATGGTCAAATCAAAGGAAAATACGTTTGTCTCTGGGGAATGAAAAATACCTCAGAATTTCTTTACGGTTAGCTTGATTTTAAATCTAATTGGCTATATATGACAAGAGCTCTACAGTAGAAGTTAATTAGCTACTGTTATATAAAACAAAAGGTATCATGAGGGGTTCCCAGGTGGTGTCTAAGCTGTTGATCAGTCTAATGGGTGGATTCATTTCAGAATTGGGCCATATTTCCCACCAGCTCTCTGGATTGGCCAGTTTAAAGTTACCATCTTATATTAACTGGCTGGGCAGTGACTTTGCAAAGTATAGCAAGGAAGTTGAACTGCTTCACATTATTGCTGTTTACATTGAAGGATTCCAAACACCTCAATTCCCTGTAAATCAGCTTTGTATGGACTTACTATTGAAACCGTAAACCAAGTACAGCTGTGGCATGATAGATAATCATTCATCCTTAAGGCTCCGTCTTTCTGAGTTTTCTTTTCTGTGTAATTAGATGCTAGTCTTTGGCTGTATTTTAGATAAACAGGAAAGAATAGCAGAACTCATAATTTACTGGTGTATGCTACAGTGTATCTGTCTGCCTTATGTTCTCCAAAAGTATAATGATAGCCCCAGTGTTTCTTAGCACAGCAATGTATGTTGTGAAAGCAATCGTACTATTCTGTCTTAACATGGTATGATCTGCTTCATTAGTACACATGGATGTAGCTAATGCCTTTCCAAAGGAGGATTAAAATCATTAAATCTAGTTATGACTGTTGGTAACTTTATCTTTAGACTTCTGGGCAAATGTTTATTGAGGTAATTAAACACAATTGGCTGGAAAGTGGTTCAGTAGTTCCTGTGCTAAGCATAATTCTTTATTCCATAAGACATGTTTGTTCGATGAAAATTGTTATTCCTCTGTCTGGCTATGTTTTTTATGAATAGATCTCAATATAAATGATAATAACTTTTTGACTTTGAACTTCAAAAAGCAGCAACCATGTATTAGTGTAAAACATTAGATTTACTTGTGTCTATTTGAAAAAATCACTTTCTATCTTGTCTCTTTCTCTTCTGTATCCTTAACCAGCAGAAGGCCTGTGAAACTTCATTGGGTATGGTGAGGTCGATGGGAGCCACTGGATCTTTGTCTTCATCCTTTTCTCTTTTTTTCTTTTTGCTACAGCCTTTTCTTCTCAATCCCATATGCACTTTGGGCTATATCCTCCCCATGGTGTTACCTGGCTCCTTGCCATCTCCCAGATCCCACTTGTTCCTCTTTCTCCCTTGTGGGAAAAGGCTGCCATAGATATGGAATCAGGTACCTAAAGAGCCACTTAGTGCCAACCCAGAATAATATTTTCAAGAAGGTGCCAGCCCACGGTGCCAAATTGGAAAAATTTCCAGTGCAAATTAGGCTTATTTGCATAGGGCCGTTTGTATTGGATTTTTTTCTGTTTGCATCAGATCATATTCAATTTGCACTTGAAAAATGGTGTTCATGGGAGGATAGCCAGGAGGAAACTGCTGCTATCTAAAAAGAACATTGCTTCTCATCTGAAGTTCACTAAAGATCACATAGATGATTATTTATTATTTATTAATTTTATATACTGCCCCATAGCTGAAGCTCTCTGGGCGGTTTACAAAAAGAAGTCCCCAAGTCTTCTGGAACCATGTTCTCTGGACAGACAAATCAAAGGTTGAACTTTTGGGCCTCAATGAGAAACATATTTGGCGAGTTCAAACAAAAGAATGTCACCCTAACCATCAAATGTGGTGGTGGGAATGTGATAGTTTGGGCTTGCTTTGCTGCCTCAGGAACTGAACGGCTTGCCATCATTGACTCAAATGTGAATTCTGCAGTGTATCAGAATATTCTAGGGGGGAATGTCAGGCCATCCGTCTGTGAGCAGAATAGGAAGTTGGACATGCAACAAGACAGTGATCCTAAACGTACAAGCACATCTACAAAGGAATGTCTATGGAAGAAGAAATTCCATGTTTTAGAATGACCTATGCCAGATCTACACTACTGCTTTAAAGCACTTTATATCAGTTTTGACAACTGTATATGGAGTGTGTCCTGGGCCCAAACAGTTGTCAAAACTGTTATAAAGCGCTTTAAAGCAGTAGTGTAGATCCTGCCCTAGTCAAAGTCGAAATATTGTGGCAGCACCTGAAGCGAGCTGTTCATGCATGGAAGCCCTCAAATGTCACTGAGTTGAAGCATTTCTATAGGGAGGAATGGGCCAAAATTCCTCAAACCAATGTGAAAGACTGACCAACTATTACAGGGAACACTTACCTGGAAGTCATTGCTGTTCAGGGGGGTGCCACCAGTACTGAATCTAAAGTTCATATACCTTTTCACATTGATATTGAATGTTGACTCATTCAATATTGAAAAACAATTGAGTTTGTCATTTGTTTAGTCAGGTTATCTATTTATCTAGGATTAAGGGGTTAGATTAAGATCTAAACATTTCAGGTTGGAAATATGTGACAATCCTAATGGGTTCTCGCCATTGTATTTCCCTAATTTAAATGTGAGAAAGAAACAAAGGTAATGAAGACTGTTGATGCACCAATTCAGCCTTCCCCAACCTGGTGCCCTACAGATATGCTGGATTACAACTCCTAGCATCCTTCACTAAGCATGGGAGACATCAGGCTGGAGAAGGTTGCACTGATTAATTTTAGCAACTCAAAGAATTGTGCATGATACGTTGAAAACCACTCATCTATTTTAACAGAGTTCAACTCTCTTCCACTGAGGCCTTTGTTAGACCTGGCTATATCCCGGGGTGATACCCGGGATCATCCCTGTGCGTCCAGATGACACAGAGGGGATCCCGAGCTCAGGCAGGGATAAACCCTACCTGGCCCCGGGATATAGCCTACCCCTTTGGGCCCGCTTTTTCCTGCGGTCTTGGCCTGAGACCGCGAACGTGTGGCCCATTTTCTTAGCTTTTCCTGGCTCCACATGAGAAAAGCCATGGAGCCGGGAGCTGCGCCCATCAGGGGCAGGGTGGGGGGAGCGGAGAAACCCTTTTAAAAAAAAAACCAACCCACTTACCTTGGCGCATGAGCGTTCATGTGCTCCGTTCCTTTAAAAAAAAAATATGGCGGACACGATGGGTCTCTCCTTGAGCTCGTCGTGCCTGACGTGTAGACTAGGGCAACATCCCATGATACTTGCATCGTGGGGTCTCCCCTCATCCAGCGCAGAATTTCTGGTAGGTCTAGCAAAGGCCTGAGGCTGTTGGAGCACCTTCAGTTTTGCTTGTCACTACTTATTAATTCCATTTCTCTCTCTCTCTCTCTCTCTCTCTCTCTCTCACACACACACACACATATATATATATATATCATTGACATATTTGTATTCTCTTACATACTTCCTATGGATGAAAAATCTGAAAAACATTAATTACAAGAAATACTATATTTGCATTTGGGAAATATAGTTTGGCAAACGAACTTAGGAAATGGATTTTTTCCTCCATGGAAAAATAAAGCACTGAAACATCTCTTGGGAAGTTTTCCATTTTAGAAAATCTGATGTCCTACATCAGATCTTGAAGTACATGAACAGTGCCTGCAGAAAACTCAGAATGTGATGCGTGTGTCTATCCATTAGCCAGGGAATGGAGTATAAGTGGACAGTTCTTTGGCTATTCCCATGCCTGGCAGAAAGCAGAGTTCATGCTTTGCATGCAGAAAGTCCAGCATTCAATCCCTGACATCTCCAGTTAAAAGGATCTTGGTATGGTTGTCAAACAGCCCTCTCTTAGGTTTGGGAAATAAGCCCACCAGGCAGAATAGACCACATTGGACTAGATGGACCATCATTCTCTTTAGGCTGCTTCATATTTCAGAAACAGATAAATCATGCAGGAATTGAATGATTTTAGCTAGAAATACAGAAAGCTTTCTAGGAATGTTTTACTCAAAACTGTCTAGAAATATTCTAAGAATAAGAATACTCGAGCATGTACAAATTATTAATACTAGACTGTCAGCAACAGTGCTAGTTGCTTAAGGATAGGATTACAAAGCTGCTTTTCAAACTCCTGAAAGATGTTGATGATTTAGTTTTAATATAATTGTATTTTTTATTTTTACAGACGATATCAGAATTTTTTGATTTTGCTACAATACAGAAGCACTTTTATGTTGTCATAATATTGCGGTATTTGTAACTAGTTACTGTAAAGTTAAAGGCCTCTATTTAAAGCTATTAGTATACATTTGTTGCCTAAAAGCACTGTTTTGTTAAGAATGTCTGTTCAATATACTCTCAAATGTGTAACTATAGGTATTTGTTTTACTAGTAATAATTTACTCTGCAATCTCATAAATTTCATAACTTGCTCAAACAATCACATTCTCTGTTTAATTTAGAAGGTGTGAACTAGGTAAATCCTGATCAAGAATGAACTGAAACAAATATCTTAAACATGCCTAATTCCAAGTCTGGTTGCACCATAGATTTGCATACTGGCAGTTTTATTTTTCATTCATTTCCTTATGATCCCCTGAATGGTGTCCCCCTTTTTCACAGACACTATGCATTGGGTTGATGTTTTCATTGAGCTATCAACTATAACTCCCAAGAGCCTTTTCATGGTTGGTCATCACCAGCTCAGACCCCATCAGCATACATGTATTCTTTGCTCCAATGTATTAACACTTTACATTTACTTACATTGAATCACATTTGCTATTTTGATGCTCATTTCCCCAGTTTGGAAACACGCTTTTGGAGTTGTTCATTGTCCATATTTATTTTTGCTACCCTAAATAATTTGGTGTCATCAGCAAACTGTCACCTCATTGTTCATCCTAAACTCCTGATCATTTATGAAGAATTTTAGATCCTTGCAAATCCACTGTTTACATCACTCCATTGCGAGAATTGACCATTTAGTCCTATTATTTACTTTCTTTCTTTAACACTTATCTAACACTGATCCTCTTATCTCATGGCTGCTAAATTTGCTCACAAGTCTTTGGTGAATTTTTTTGTCAAAAGCCAATTAAAAGTCCAAATCTATGTGCTTATTAACATTTAAATAGGACTTAACTTTGCAGAAATCATGTTGATTATTTTTCAGCGAAATTTGTCCTTCAATATGCTTGACAATTTTATATGTAATAATGCTTTCGACCAATTTACGTGGAACAGATGTTAAGCTAGCTAGTCTGCAAATTCCCAGGTCACTTCTTAAAAATGAGCATTACATTGGCAGCTTTCCAGTCTTCTGGTACAGAGGTCAATGTTAGGGACATGTAACATATTTTTGTTAGAAGATCAGTAATTTCACTTTGAGTTCTTTAAGAACTCTCTGATGGATACCATCTGGACTTAGTGATTTGTTTGTTTTCAGTTTGTCAATATGGGCTAAATAAGGTTTAATATATTAGGTAGGAATTATGTAGAAGCCATACTGGAGGTGGAATTAAAAATTATGCAGCTGTTCCGAGAAGAGTATGCTGTGTTACTATCTGACATAATAATATATTGTCCATATCTTGTGTTTCTCACTATTCTAATGAATACAGACTACAATATTCAGTTAATATTTGCTGGGATTCCCTTTTCAGCTTTGTAATGATAACATTTAAGAGAGTTTAGGTTTATCCAGCCTTTGAAACAATGTAGTGATAGGCTACATAATATCTGGTTGTAGTCCACCATAGGCATGTGCATGGAGTGTGCCTAGGGTGCCCAGGCACACCCTAATATCTTCAGGGGGCTCCACTTTCCCACCCACCCCCACTGCTCCCATTGGCGATAGCCTGAGCGCTTTCCAAAATTAAACCATGTGCAGCACCTCCTGCTCCCATACCTGCCAGCATGCCTTTACCTCCTGCTGCCATGGGCCTGGTACCTCAAACAGCCACCCTGGCAAAGGATGCTGAGTGGGTGGGCAAGAGGGACGTTTCCTTCTCACTGGACTTTGGCCTATCGGGACCATGGGAGCAACAGGGGGCCGAGGATGGCTCTGTCCCAGGGGTGCCACCAAGAAATGCCCAGTGCTCTCTTCCCCATCTTTTGTGCTGCAGATGGGAAAGCGGAGATGGGAAGCTGTGGCTATCCCACAGAGAGGCCTGAAGTGAGTCAGGGGGCTTCCCAGCCACACACCGCTGCTGCCCTCCCCTGGGCATGTCTCCTCACAAGGAAGCCCTCTTATTCCCAAGGACCTGGCTCGCGGAAGGGCACAAGGGGTCTTTGCTTTGCCCTGCGCTTCTTCTGGATAAGGCAGCCTGAGCAGGTCTTGTGTGAGTGTGTCTGAAACAGGCCCTTGAAAGGCACCACTCGCTGGACAGGCACACAGTGGGAAAGTAAGTTGCCTGGCAGTGGGCAGGCAGGGTCGGGACTCGGAAGGCGAGAAAAGGCGTGATGCCTGCTTTCAGTGGCTGTATCTTTCTTGGGCAATGGGTGTGCAAGGAAGGGGGGGAGGAGATTGCGGAGGGAGAGGGCACAGGGGAGGGGGCCATTTCCAGAGGCCCTGGATGGAAAACGCTCTTCCGCAACCCCCCCTTTCCCTTTCTCTGATCCAAGCCCAGTCAGGGCCATTAGTGTTGTGGGGAAAGACTGACCTGCTTTTCCACCCCCTACTGCTCCAATCTGTGTGGGGGGGCATGTAGGTGGGAAAGGCCTTGATTGAAGCAGGGAGGGCGGGAAAGTGTGATATCCCCTCCTTCACTCCAATTGGAAAGTGAGTAATTCCCTCTCGCCTCCTGCCAGACTAATAAGTTTCTTTAGTTGGTTTGATGAATGAAAATAAAGTTCTTTATGATTAAATATTCAATAAATATTTACCCTTAAAAAAAATCCCTGGGGGCACACCCTAATGAAATGTGCTATGTAGTCCATATGCACAAATAGGTTTTCCCTAATGCTCATACTCTTTCAGGAGCATAGTGTGAGTTTGGAGCTGACCATACTCCATAACTAGTACTAACTGCAAGACTTAAAGTTGTATGTTATATTATACTTACAATCAACATGGAAGATGTTAAACAATCATGAAGATATCACCTTAAAAATGGGTCTACGAAGGCAGCATCTCTTAAATAGGCATTGCAGATGGCAAGATTTCTTGCAGTTCGTTTCCTTGCTTATGGATTGGCAAAATTATACACTAACAACTCCACATGCAACTTAACTGCCTCTTCCAAGCTGGTTTTTGTACATGTCAGTGGATTTTCTTAACCATTCCATGTTTTCACCCTCTCCTTATACAACATATTTCAGCCTTTTGCTGTGTTTCCATATTTATCAGTCCCTTACTTGTATGTTGTACTTTACGTGACAACTATTTTAAAGATTTTAGAGATCACAGTACCCCTTTTTTGTGAGAAGAGGGGTAATTAACTTTGAATAGTTCATAGTGTGTGTATCTTGTTTTTCAAGGTGAAGAAAATTTGCCACGTAACCTTTTTTTTAAAAAAAATTGTTGGCTGTATGACCTACTTCCCATGTCAGTGAAAACAGTTCTAAATAGTTTGGTTGCATGGAGCTGAAAGAACTGTCTGTGTTTAAGGCTAACATTCAGAAAAAAATTCCAGCTAAAATGGCCACTCTCGTTACATACTCTTTGGGTATTCTTTGGGGTTCTAAAGGAAAAAGAAAAAGGGAAATGGATTTGCTTTCTTTCCTTCTAATTCTAGGTAAATGCTTATGATGGTCTGAACTTGGTGATTTTGCTGCAGCACTTTTCTTTTGTTTATTTTGTAATGCTTGCTATTCTAATACCAATGCTCCAAACAAAAAGAAAATATATTTTATTTTAACATTTTGCAGTCCACTGAAAATATATTGAAGAGCTAGAGATAATAAAATCCAACCATTTCTAACATTGATTTGGTTTCTTGCATTGGGTCTTTCCTTCTTCAGAAGAGGGTTTCTTTTTATCCTATCTGCTGTAGTGTGTATATTCTTAATATTGATATATGAACATTTATTGTTAAAAGCGCAGAAATTTTTATGTGACTTTTCTAGAATGTGTAGCCTATTACCTAGCATGTTTTTAATTATTATTATAAGGCTGTGGAATAGATGGGGAGAAATACAAGATATGTTTTGAAATATACAGATAGTTTGAAGTGCACCGCTGAAAACAGCAGTCTTAAATATTCTAGTGGGGGGGGAATTTGTGGGGGACAGGATGTGGATAGTGGAGATTCTGCATGTGTCTGTTTTGTCCTTGTTACTGATTTCTACCCTTGTTATGTTGCATGTCTTATGATATGCTGTGTATAATAGGAATGTCCTCAAAAAGATTGTGTGTGTGTGTAAGTGTGTGCTTTATGAATATCTTCTGTTAGAGGAACAAGATCAAATAGATTTTGTCTGGGAGAAACTGAGCAAATAGAAGCTACAATTAAGGAAACGTTGAAGGATATTCTTTTTATGAAGGACTAAAGTAGCTTCAAGAAATAATCAGTGCAATTGTAGATAGCAGTTCAACCAATTTTTAATTACAATCTTGTATTTTTAGTATAAGTAGGATTTTTTACTAAAGACTTGTTCGATTGGCACTCTTCTTGAAAGACATTGAGAAATTACTACTACAATACGTTTATTGCTCAGTTCACAGATCATTGCAACACATGCTCCTATTTTTCTATCATTTCAGTACTGTATGTTATGTATTTCATAGTTCTGTAATTTTAACCATATGTAATTTTTACCATATGTAGTATAGTAAAATGTCGAGAAATTACTAGATGAATACAAGTAGAATCACTGGTTGAAATAGATTTTATAACAAGAATCAGGGTTATTTATATTTATTTATGTGCTTTGAGTTATTCTAATAAATGATATAACATTAAAATAATCCAGCAAAACCAACCTACCATGAATATTGTTTATTCATATTTTTAGTACACTTGATCCCTGTTAATCCGGTTAAAGAAGATGGTCTGAATTCCAAGAATCGAAAAAGAATAATGCCTAATCCACTGACAGAACCGCCTGCCATAGATCCCATTTATGAAGCACAGTTTTACTGTAATATTCCCAACGTACCTGAACGCAGTATGGAAGGTAATGATATTATTTTGTTCACGTCTGTCTTATTTCTATGTAATCAATGGTGTTCCATCTTTAAATTCTAGCTTTCCCAATACAGAGTGCTCTCAGAAAATTACCAAATACAATAAAGTTGAAATAGTAATTTAAAAAATTCAAAACTCAACCCTCCCCTTGAGCAGGCTGATATTTAGTGACAAATTGAATATTTACTTTAGAAAGTCAACAATACATAGTTCAGTTTTATGTCATCTGTACCCAGTGATTTGGTAATGCTTAACTTGTCACTTAGTCATAGAAATTCATCTGTTGTTATCGCTGTTTAATAAAGTTCTTCAGACACCTTCTCCAGGAAAAACTGGTTCAGGTGTAGCTATTTGCCCAACAGCTCCTTCAGTGGACAGATGCAAAATAAATAAATAAATCATTAGCTTCTTTGTAGTCTTCCTGGCCTCTTTGTTACTCTTTTCACTTCTAAAGGTCTGACCTTCTAACTGGCTGGTTTCGTGTTTCTGATGAGTTTAAAGAAATGTTTGTGGTTTGTTTTTTTGCTTGTCTTATAATTACATTTGCCAGAGTTTGTGTCAATTTAGATTTTTTCCATGTGAGTAAGGAAGTTCTCTTGCTTTTTATAGTTTATTTGACCCTGCTAGTTTAATCACGTTGGTGTCCTGTTGATTTTGTTTGTTCCTTTTCTAATCTGTGCCATATTGGCTGTTCTAATGTCACCAACAAACACACTTCTGAAGGTGGTGGTATGGGCCTCTTCCAAAGATCTTAAGACCTGGACAGATTCATATAGGAGAAGGTGTTTGTTTATGTAGTCTGGTCCTAAGCCAAATAGGGCTTTATAGGTAATAAACAGTGCTTTGAATTGTGTCCAGAAATAAGCCAGTAGCCAGTGAAGCTGTTGTAACAAGGGAGTCACATGTTCCCTGTAAACAACCCTGGTCAACAGTCTAGCTGTAAGGTTCTGTACCAGCTGGAGTTTGTGAACTGTTTTCAAAGGCAGCCACATGTAGAATATGTTACAGTAGTTCAAATGGAATGTAACTAAGGCATGCATGACCATGGCCATCTCTAGGAATGAATGCAGTCGGCACGCTAGCCTCAACTGCGCAAACATTCAGTTCCTGATGTAGATTGTCCACCAAGACAACCAAACCAGTCTCTCTCCCATAACCAGGCCTGAAGCCACATTGAAGTGGATCTAGATAATCTGCCTCATTTAGAAATCTCTTGAGCTGAGAACCCACCACATGCTCCACCATCTTGCCCAAGTATGCAATATTGGAGATGGACCAGAAACTATTCAATAGAGTTGGGTTCAGGGAAGTTTTTTAAAACAACAACAACAAACAAACAAAAACAAAACACAGAGGTCTTACCACCATTTTTTTAGGCAGGATGGAACCACACGTTGCTGTAAAGAGATGTTCACCGCTACCCTTACCCTCTCAGCAAATTCTCCCCCCCCCTTGCCCCTGCTGCTTTTATACACCAGGAAGGCTAGATATTAATTAGGACAGACACATTTTTGCCATGGAAGTCATGAAGTCTTGACACACTTGTCACAAGGTGGCCTCAGATTGTTTGTTGAAATCTAGTACAACAAGCCGAGGAGACTTCAGTATTAATCTCAAGACCACCTCAGCTAGCTCAGGATGGGAAACCATTGGGTAGCAGGATGGGGCAGTAGACCAATAGAATCCCTGTTTTGTCCTAAACACCCACCTTTCAGATACGTATATTCAAAAATGGAAGACTGCAGGATGGGGAACCTGGACAGAGGGATAAAACGCTGAAATTCCACTCCCAGGTCTTGCCTGCTGCAACATGGAGAGCCCAGGTGTGCAAAGCTGGGAGAGATTGATTTGCCCAGCCTTTCTCAACCAGGTCTCTGTGATAAAGGCCAGATCAGCACACTTAACAAGTCCTGGATGGCTGTTTGTTTCACATTTCACTGACCCAGCATTCAGCAGCAGCAGTACCTTCAGCCCAGGGCGACTGTCACCCTGGCTACTCAGGCTCTCTAATATGGGAGACAGCTTGGGGGCATCCAACACCCTATTGTGCTCTCCACACCCATAACAACCCAGCTTGATACCATATCTCCCTCTGCTCTCTACAGTTTCAGCGACTGCTTTCTGTATCCTTCCACCTCTCTGAACCTTTTAAAAACACATCTCTCCTGCCAGTAGGCAGTAATTCTAGGCATAATAACACTGTATGTACAACAAGCAGGCAAATGCACAGGCAGGCCATTCCCTTCTTCCTTGGGTCCCAACAGTCAGAATGGTCTTCATCATTCACCCCCAAAGGGGCAACCCCCCTTTGGTGCTGCTCCTTTCTGTGGCAGGTCTACTGCCAGCCCCCTCCCCCCCATACACACATTTTCATGACCTGCTGCAATCTCCTTCAAGGTGGCAAAAGGTCTCATGTAGTCAGTTGTCCTCTGCTGCTCCAAAGGGCAGGACTGAATTTAAAACATCTAAGGTATAGGATAAATTTTGGTTGTACATTAAGGGAAACGTCTTAATGGTAAGAGCATAGAATCATAGATTAGTAGAGTTGGAAGGGCCATCAAGTCCAACTCCCTGCTCAGTGCAGGAATCCACCTTAAAGCATCCCTGACAGATGCCTGTCCAGCTGCCTCCTGAATGACTCTAGTGTGGGAGAGCCCACCGCCTCCCTAGGTAATTGGTTCCATTGTTGTACTGCTCTAACAATCAGGAAGTTTTTCCTGATGTCCAACTGGAATCTGGCTTCCTGTAACTTGAACCATTTATTTATTTATTTATTTATTTTGTTTTGTTTTGTTTATTTATTACATTTTTATACTGCCCGATAGCTGAAGCTGTCCGGGCAGTGCACAGAAACCATAAAAATACAATAAGTATGCAACAAATTAAACGTTAAAAGGTAAAAGTGCAATATAAAATCAAATCTTACCGTCCAGGGAAAATCTGAGTGAAGTAGTTTTTTAGGAGGCGTTTATTCCGTGTCCTGCATTCTGGGATGATTGAGAAGAGAACCTGTCCCTCCTTTGTGTGACAACCTTTCAAGTATCTGAAGAGTGCTATCATGTTTCCCTTCAATCCTTTCTTCTCAAGGCTAAACATGCCCAGTTCTTTCAGTCTCTTCTCATAGAGCTTTGTTTCCTGATCATTACCCTCCTCTGAACCCCCTCCAGCTTGTCTGCATCCCAACTTGAATACTCAAGATGAGTCCTAACCAGTGCTGAATAGAGGGGAGCCAGTACTTCGCATGATTTGACAATGGAATCTGTTACCTAGAAAGTTTGTTAGCTCTCTTGCTTGATGAAAGCCTTCAAGCAGAAGCTGGATACCCATCTGCTGTGGATGCTCTCTCTTTGGATTTCTTGCATGAGCAGAGGGTGGGACTTGATTCCCCCAATATTTTGCATGGACTTTTTCAAATATACACACTTTCCCCATAGTAAATAGTGCATACTTTCCCGCCTCCCAATGCACACAGTTTAGGGTGCATTTTTTAATTGGCAAAGATGATTTTAATGTTCAGAAATGTTCAGTTTTCAGAGCACAACTGCGTTCTAGTTGATGGAGAAGTCTGGGTAGTGAAAATGAAGTAAGTTTGCACCAAAATGCAAACAGAACAACATTCTCACCCATCTTTACTAAATACCAATTGCTGGGGATGAACAGCAGCGAAGAGCTATTGCCCCCTGTCCTACATGTGCATTTCCAAAGTCACTTACTGGTCAGTTTTGGAATTAGAAAACTGAACTAGATAGACCATTTGGTCTGATCTGGTAGGGCTGCTTTTTAGGTTCTTTAAATGATTACATAGCATGAAGCATATTTGTTACTAAATCTGAATTGCTAAGCTATGATTTGTGCCTAGTCTCCAAACCACATTTGCAGACCACATCCGGGAGCCAAATGCACAATAGTTTGGAGGCTCAGCAATGTTATGAGAAATGATCAGAGTCTCGTCACATTCTTTTCCAATGCAAATGCTGCTGCAATTGAAAAAAGACAATTTCTGAAATAACTTTATATTGTTTATCAGTACCCTATTTTCTTGGCACTGAACTGATAAATCTTAATAAACTGCCTAAAATATGCTTGCAGCATCATGGACAGGTGAATTATAAAACCTGTCATTGAGATGCATGATTAACTTAGTAATTTTCTAAGAAAACAGGACAGAGAAGGGAAGGGAGATTTAAGTAACATCAATATTTATTTGTGGCAAAGAAGCCAATACAGTGAACACAATACCTGCGAGACCCATTACTGTTAATTTAGTGTTTGTATCTTTCAATCCATGTAGAATTTAATTGTGGCATACATATCAGAGCAATGTGTATAATCTTGGACCAGTCACTTTGTCTATTTTTTGCATGTGGCTGAATGTATGGGTTATTATGAACATGGATTGAATTAAAGTTCTAAAACTGATTGATTCATAATAGCAATTTTTATTTTTTAGGTCATGCACCTCATTATTTTAAGCTGATTTCTCTTCATGTGCTGATTCGCCATGGGGACCGATATCCTCTTTATGCCATTCCCAAAACGAAAAGGCCAGACATTGACTGTACATTAGTCCCTAACAGGTAACATGTTTGCTTTTTACCATTTCTTTCTAGCTGTTACTTGTGCACTGCCAGTATAAATCATTTTATCATTTTTAATGTCCTTGTTTTATTGTTTTTCAGCTATATTGCTTTAAATGATTGTATACCACTTTGATGGCTTTTTAGCAGATAAGGTGGTATATAAATGATAAAAAAAAGCCCAAAAGGGAGGCACCCAGGATGAACAGAAAGCAAGAAGAGAATGAGTTCTCAGAGGTGCCCAAGTGAAACTTGTTTATTTAAGCCTAACACTTACCAGAGATTGGGCATTTTTTGTCATGGGCAATCTTATTAAATGCAAATGCTGCAAACAAACTCAGCTAGCTTACAAAGATGGTGGCTGTTCTCCAAATGTCATTATGCTAATAATAAATAGAAGTTCAGTGGAGTGTGAGTAGTCAATAGTCCATGGACATTACGTATTGGGTTTCCATATGCTCAAGTAGAAACCCAAAGGTGTTCACTAAGGGATTCTTCTTATTTTTACACCTAAAGCATTCAGCCTCTTTGTTCATACAAAATACTGGTTGTTTTCTGCTCCCTTTTGATTCCATCTCTCAGCAGGAATTGCTAGAACTTCCAGGAGGGGCACAGATAATTAAGGCAACCTTATCCCCCCTGCTTCCACCCCAGCCCCGCACAAAGGTCCAGAAACTTCCTCATTAGAGCAGAGGTCCCTGCCCACTCTCCCTCCAATCACTCCCATCCCTATTCTAGTGGAATTGCTCTCTAGAATCATTCCCATCCCTATCCTGCTGGGTGTGTTGACAGTTGGGTGAATGGAGGAAATGTTCTTTTATCTTATCAGAAGAATGTGAAAACTATGGCAGGAAACACTACATAAATATAAGTGTGTTGAGAAAGGCAGAATCACATCTCCTCACCCTCTGATTTACCTTCTCATACTGGATCTGTTCATGTGAACCTGGAACCATGGGTTATTCATGGGTTAAACAACCCAAAGTTAACCTAAGAACTGATTAAGGATAGTTTGGTTTATTGCTCTGTTTGTCTGTAGCAAATGTTAGATTCAGTGACTGTCTTGATTTGAGGATAGTTGCATTTCCCCCATTTTTTGAATTCTTACTTTGTGTAGCTCTTCCTTAGCTGCAAAGCTTCTCTGAGATGCTAGTACAAGGCATTATGCAACTTTAGTATGGGTGGTTGCTGTTAGTGCTGCTTAATAATTCTGTAGAGTTGTTAAAATAATACATTCATGAAACATAATAGCAAAGAGATTCACCATAAATTGCTTGCTGGTTTTACAGTTAGAGTCTAGATTTCTTACCCAATATAGTTTTATCAAATTAGCCTACCAGAAAACAAAAATTAATGTTTGGAGGTTAAAAAACAAGAAAGAACAGAACTAAATGGTGCAGAATTACTGTTTAAAGGTTAAGTAGAATTACCAAAGCAGGGCAAGTGAAATGTTGTATTATGTTGTGTCATAATGTGTAAAGGTACCACTTAAGACCAAATCTGATTTTAACTCCCTGTAGTGAATGTACAGAATTCTATAAAGGTCAGGAATTTAACATGATTCAGTCATGTAAGCCTCTTATCTTTTTACTATTACAATGGATAAATATATAATGGAATTACTGTTTGGGGGACAAGGGGAGAATAGGGCAACCAACAGCAGATTGTGGTAATGAATACATTTTCACAAACAAATTGTTAGTATGCTGAAGCAGGGCATATTAAAAGTTTCTAAATTGCACTTACTGAGTGCTACCAAATTTCACTGGCTGCAGTAAGCAATTAAATTCTATAATAAGATAAGCAATGAGTAATTTGCTAATTGCAATGATAGGATTTTTAATGAACTTACTCCAGGGAATGAAACATTAATTGAAGAGAGATAATTCAAAGCTATTTGGTAATCCTACAGGGGTTGACAATTTAAGCTTAAAAATGTATAGAGTGTAGCATTAAAGAAAACATTTTGCAGAGTTGGCAAGTGTGGATGGTGGTAATTAAATAACTATTTTTCACCCCTTAAAATTTGTAAGCAAAATCAGCTAATTACACTGTAAAGAGATCGCCACCATGAACTGCACTTGGTAGAACTTTCTGGATAAGTCCAAGGAAATTCCTAGTGAACATTTGTTCAGATCCTCCTTCCTTAGCTGCTCTTCCCAGCAAATGGGACTCAACCATGAAATTTTCTGAGCTGAGTAGGGTGCAATTCTTATAATGTGTAATATATTAAAATCCCATCAATTCTAGAGGTACCTTGTACATGAGGGTGCTTCAACGTATTCATTAAACTCTCATGAATGACACCTAACATTTCAGTGAATGAGGAGGAGGCTGGATGGGATTCCATGTATTCAGCCCAGAGCCTGGAGAACTGTGTTGTTGTTGTTGTTTTTTAAAAAAGCCAAACTCAATCCCAGCTATGCCATTCTTGTTTAAAAAAAATTTATGTTGCTGCTGAGATTGCCTCAGAGGCCCTGCTTCATACCACCTGAAGTAAGGTGACTTGTGGCAGAGATATTTAGTCTTTTGAATTGCCTTCTCAGGAAGGTTCACCTGAGGAATTTTGGGAGTTGTAGGGTCCCCCCCCAATCTAAACATGAATAGGAGTGTGCCCTTATAGGTCTTTTAAGCGGAAAAACTAGAGTTCTTAGGAAAGAAACAAACTTGGTATAGTTGTCAGTGAACAAGACTCCTTCAAGAGGTTGTTCATATCTGATGGACTGAAGACAACCTTTTCTAGTTACAACAACTGGAGGCTGCAGATTGCATGCAACTCTTCCTGCAATTACAAAAAGATCCATATGAATATATACACTTAGGCAGAAAAATCATTTGCAATTAATTGTCTTTGCTCTACTGCACATCTTTCTCATAGACAAAGGAATGTGTATTGATAGGAATATATTGGAGGAAGGAAAGGGGGAAATAGAAATAAAACAAATGCTTAGTGTGAGAAAAATATGTATATGCATGTACATATCTCTCTGTGTGTATATAATACATATGCACATACAGTCGTGTGAAAAAGAAAGTACACCCTCTTGGAATTGTATGATTTTACATATCAGGACATAATAACAATCATCTGTTCCTTAGCAGGTCTAAAAATTAGGTAAATACAACCTCAGATGAACAACAACACATGACATATTGCACCGTGTCATGATTTATTTAACAGAAATAAAGCCAAAATGGAGAAGCCATGTGTGAAAAAGTAAGTACACCTTATGATTCAATAGCTTGTAGAACCACCTTTAGCAGCAATAACTTGAAGTAATAGTTTTTTGTATTACTTTATCAGTCTCTCACATTGTTGTGGAGGAATTTTGGCCCACTCCTCTTTACAATGTTGCTTCAGTTCATTGAGGTTTGAGGGCATTTGTTTATGCACAGCTCTCTTAAGGTCCCGCCACAACATTTCAATCGGATTGAGGTATGGACCTTGACTGGGCCATTGAACCACCTTGATTCTTTTCTTTTTCAGCCATTCTGTTGTAGATTTGCTGGTGTGCTTGGGATCATTGTCCTGTTGCATGACCCAATTTTGGCCAAGCTTTAGCTGTCGGACAGATGGCCTCACATTTGACTCTAGAATACTTTGGTATACAGAGGAGTTCATGGTCGACTCAATGACTGCAAGGTTCCCAGGTCCTGTGGCTGCAAAACAAGCCCAAATCATCATCCCTCCACCACTGTGCTTGACAGTTGGTATGAGGTGTTTGTGCTGATAAGCTGTGTTTGGTTTTCACCAAACGTGGCGCTGTGCATTATGGCCAAACTTCTCCACTTTGGTCTCGTCTGTCCAAAGGACATTGTTCCAGAAGTCTTGTGGTTTGTTCAGATGCAACTTTGCAAACCTAAGCCATGCTGCCACGTTCTTTTTAGAGAGAAGAGGTTTTCTCCTGGCAACCCTTCCAAACAAACCATACTTGTTCAGTCTTTTTCTAATTGTATTGTCATGAACTTTCACATTTAACATGCTCACTGAGGCCTGTAGAGTCTGAGATGTAACTCTTGGGTTTTTTGCAATTTCTCTGAGCATTGCATGGTCTGACCTTGGGGTGATTTTGCTGGGACGTCCTCTCCTGGGAAGATTGGCAACAGTCTTGAATGTTTTCCACTTTTGAATAATCTTTCTCACTGTAGAATGATGTTCTTTAAATTGTTTGGAAATGGCCTTATAACCCTTCCCAGATTGATGGGCAGCAGCAATTGCTTCTCTAAGATCATTGCTGATGTCTTTCCTCTTTGGCATTGTGTTAACACACACCTGGATGCTCCAGACCAGCAAACTGAAAAAACTTTGGCTTTTATAGAGGTGGTCATACTTACTGATCAATTAATCACAGGCATTTGATTAGCAGCACCTGTCTGCTACTTAGCATCTTAATTCCTATGGAAGCAGTAAGGGTGTACTTACTTTTTCACACATGGTTTCTCCATTTTGGCTTTATTTCTGTTAAATAAATCATGACATGGTGTAATATGTCATGTGTTGTTGTTCATCTGAGGTTGTATTTACCTAATTTTTAGACCTGCTAAGGAACAGATGATTGTTATTATGTCCTGATATGTAAAATAATTCTTTTTCACACGACTGTATATATAGATACATAAATATCCACACATATTAAATGTTCACAGAAACAACAAAAATATAGCACCTTAAAGATGAAAAATTAATAATGGTGGCATGTCTTTGTAGCATTAAGGTCACTTCATTTGATGCACAAAATGTTATCCTCAGTAGGCAATTATACCTGCATGTGTGTGTTTAAATGTGTGTGTACACATACAAATACATACTGAAACACCACTTATTGGCTTTAAGCCAGTTGTCATAGACATTAATGAATTACTATATAGTTCTCTCCGTTCTACTACTACTGCGTTTCAATATTGTTTTCACTTCTATTCACAAATCCCTCCCCCAACTTCATCCATTTATATATAACCCTGCACACTTCATGCCTCTGGTGAAGTAAACTCTAGTCCATAATAAATTTGTTTGTCTTGAAGGTGTTGCAATACTTTTTGCCAGCATTTCTGCAACAAACTAACACAGCTAGCCTTCTGGTAATAGTTAGTGGACAAGCATCCAGGTAGCAAACTGTACCTGCCACAGACAGGAGGCTCTCTTTGGATATCCTTGCATACTTGCATACTGGTTGTAAAGATCTGCACTGCATTAATGAAGTACTATGATGGCTGCATACACCGTTCTGTCTCTTTAACATAGAATCATAGAATAGTAGAGTTGGAAGGGGCCTATAAGGCCATCAAGTCCAACCCCCTGCTCAATGCAGGAATCCACCCTAAAGCATCCCTGACAGATGGTTGTACAGCTGCCTCTTGAATGCCTCTAGTGTGGGAGAGCCCACAACCTCCCTAGGTAACTGGTTCCATTGTCGTACTGCTCTAACAGTCAGGAAGTTTTTCCTGATGTCCAGCTGGAATCTGGCTTCCTTTAACTTGAGCCCCTTATTCCGTGTCCTGCACTCTGGGAGGATTGAGAAGAGATCCTGGCCCTCCTCTGTGTGACAACTTTTTAAGTATTTGAAGAGGGCTATCATGTCTCCCCTCAGTCTTCTCTTCTCCAGGCTAAACATGCCCAGTTGTTTCAGTCTCTCTTCATAGGGCTTTGTCTCCAGACCCGTGATCATCCTGGTTCTCTAAGGCTAGAAGAGAGAGAGGCAGAGTTGTATGTGTAGAATGGGAAAGAGGGGATCAGCAGCTGTACAAGCAAATTGAGTAGAATATGTCCCTAAATAATTGTATGGCTATTTTAGGAATCCTTTTTAGTTGGGCTTGCAATGCAGTAATGTTCTGTTAATAGTGATGATGTGGCTTCTATGGAAGTGCAGTTGCTTGTAATGAGAATTAAAACATAGAAGAACTGCCGCACATTTTTTAAATATAGATTGGCAGCTATTTAGGTTTTAATTATTTCCCCATCGAAATTCGTATTTGTAGAAGCTGTTTGGACTTGGTTTTGTGATAAGTATCTCATTTGTATTCAGTCCCATTCTCTGTTTCATTTAGTATTCCACAGATGGAGTTCATTAATTACGCAGATTATGCTGCAGCCCTATGGACTTCTAATAGGAATGCAAGATAGCTTAGGGGGTCCTGCTTGGGTTTTGTGAATTAAGAAATGTAGCATTTAAATAGTGTAGAATGAAGGTGAGGAAATAGACCAAGTCCTTGGAGATTTCTCCTGTCAAATTTCAATTAACATTTTCAAATAATGGTAGATTTCCATAGAGAAAACTTGTTTTTGTAATTGTTCACTTGCATAATTAACTTTCTATTGCAGTGGCTGGTGGGGTTTTTTAGAATTCAAGTACATAATACCTTGGCTTTATGCTAGTTTCAAATGTAACAAATATAGTGTGTGATTACAATCTGTTTAGATTCCCATAACTGAGTTTCATAAGAGATAGTATTAAACTCCCCTTGCGCTCCCGCTTTCCCATGTATGTTGTTCTTAACAACTACTCTCCCAGTCCATCTTGTATAAACCAGAAAGACTCTTAGCCTGTACAGAAGAGAGAAACTGCTGCTGCTGCTGCTGCTGCTGCTGCTGCTACAGAAGGCAGGAAGTTGGCAGCTATAGGGTGCTTGCCCAAAGGTCCTGTCAAAAATGATACAAAGTGGCACTTGTCCATTTGCTGCAGTGGGTGATACTATGTGCCCTGAGCACTCAAGGTAGAGAAGGCTAAAAATGTAAAGATCCCTTCTGGCTAAAGGCATCAGAAAATTCTAGGCAGCAAAAGGGGAACAGAAAATAGGTAAGCAGATGTGGCTGCAAGATGATCAGAGATGAATGTGGGGCTGAGCTTTATCAACAAGTTCCCAAAGAGCTTTGAAAAGAGCTCCTGCTTTTGAGACTGGCCTGCAGTACATAAATTTGCAGTCAGAAAAAGAAACAAGGAAGCCCTGATTGGAACACAAAAGTGCTGTGAATAGCCATCAAACTCTTTTTGGATCAGGCCTTAGTATGGTGATGCAGTAGTCAGAGCCATATTGCATTACTAAGCAGTAAACATTGACAGATACGTTCTGGGGCATTAATGGCATATGATTAAATTCGTAGAAAACATCCACTATTCATTTCTAGGTTAAAAATATTATTGTAGAACGTCTAACAGCATGTGGAATGAATTGCCACAGGCGTGAAAAAATATTTGTGAATTAGGAATTGTGGCAATATAAATAGTGTAGAATGAAGGTAAGGAAATAAACGAAGACCTTGGAGATTTCTTCTGTCATATTTCAATCCTATGAAGTTGAGTCCTAGTTAGTCCTATTGAGACGTGTGTGTGTGTGCGTGCACGTGTGTGTATAGACACAAAAGTGAATATCAGCAATCTGTGTAGATGGGTCCATAGGGGTGATATATTATTTCCGTACAAAGAAAAAAAGCCATGGTGAGCTCCAGTGCATGCTGACATGCGCTGGGCATTGGGTTATATTTAAGCCATAATAGCCATGGCTTATTATGTCATCCAAACCTGGGGATTGTGGGCATAACTCATGATCTGTTGTTGGGTTATACAAGAAGTGTTAAACCTTCAGTTCAAAAGACACAACAAACTCCAGCTATGGCTTGATTATTTAAAATGGCTACCAGCATCCACCACAGGCCAACATGGCTTAGATAATTGTGTGAACCAGTCCAGTGTCTCAGAGAGGGGTTTTATTATGATTTTATTAGATTGTAAGCCTATGCGGCAGGGCCTTGCTATTTACTGTTTTACTCTGTACAGCACCATGTACATTGATGGTGCTATATAAATAAATAAATAATAATAATAATAATAATAATAATAATAAAATCTTCATGCCCCATTGCTTTTGGCATTTGTGGTCCCATTTTCAGTGTGTACAGTTGGACCAGCACTCAGGTTTTCTAGCCATTTGGAATGTCTATTACTTATAAAGAAAAAAAATAAGAAGGTAAATTACATTAAAAGGCAACCCTTAGGCAGATAATTTCATGCAGATTTTTTTTTTTTTTTTTTTTAGAAAAGTGAACATTTAATTCAGAAACAGGATGGAATAGACTTCATTATGAACACGTGCAAAATTACATGAACCAGATTTTGATTGGTCCATCCATCCCTAGTGAGAGAAACTGATGGTTTCATATGAATTTACACATTATTCCATGCATTTAGAGAAGCATAAAAGCCAAGCAGTAATTCTGACAAGAAATGGGAAATAGAGCAGCAGGCTCCTAACAATTTATTCTCAAAGACCTGTTGACTTTAATTGGTAGAAGATTCTGATGGAGGTTTTTCTGTTCTATTTGATCAGTTTCAACACTTTCAATGCATTGGAAATCCTCTAAAATGAAAAAGTAAACATATTGCTCAATTAGTTAAAAAAGAAGCATCCTTTAATAAAAACATGAAGTTATAGCATTATTTGGAAATAATGCACTTCATACTGGCAATTTATGAAATAAGATTTTGTTTTTATTTTTAAACATGTGAAAAGTTAGCCCTGGCCACATTCCTATGTCACAGAGTTATCAAAAAAGGACCAAGTTGCATAATTTGCATTTTATTCTTCCATGATTTTATGGAAATTAAGAATCTCTCTCAAGGCTTAATCTATCAAACTAAACAGTGTAATTTCTTTCATTCTGCACAGTCCCAGCAACCTCCAATGTGTTGCCTGGATACTAGGTCTCCTGCGGCATCTGTAAATTGGCCAATTCAACAGCAAAATTGCTAAAACTGAATTTTAAAAAATCCTTGGGAAAAGTATTTTGCCAACCCAGAATCTAAATACTACTGCCTTTAGCTGCCTTGTATTTCTCTCCCAAATCCCTTCTCTTGTGAATAGTATGGTTCACAGTGCAACCTGTAGAATACCAGTAATGGCTATTGGCTATAAAGAATAAAATGTGAATGAATACATGCATGCAGGAGATTTTCCTTAAAAGTGCAAACACCTTCACATTTGGATTTTGAGAACAGATTTTATTGGCTGTACAGTTTTTGGCTGTTGACAGGCAGACAGGAAGCTTTCTATCTCTACAATAGTGAGTTTTCAAAATATACATTCCCAGAGTTTGTTGTAAATGCCAATGCTCAGGGATGTAACAGAAACACTTAAAATATTTGTAGATTTTTACACAGTATTGCTTGGGATGCAATACACTTGCTGTATCCCAAAGATTGTCGAAATGGATGGAAGCCCAGGAAATTATATTTTAATACATGCTAAACTACTGCTTGCTAGCATCACTGTGTTATCTGTACAGCACCATGTACATCGATGGTGCTATATAAATAAATAATAATAATAATAATAATAAACATATGGACATGGACAACCATTTGGACATTACTATTCACAAGAGAAGGGATTCTGGGGTGAGAAATACAAGGCAACTGAAAGGCAGTGGTAGTGGTGTGAGTGTATATGTAATACTGTGTAGGAACTGAGAGAAAGCATGGAGGAAAAATTCTCTTAGGGCGCAACTAAACATTAAACCTGTATGAATGTAACAATATTCCACAGGCTTTGTTGTTGTTGTTTTGTTAAGAAAGCCAGATTCATTGTTGTGAGTAGAGAAGCATCAGGGAGAGGTGTGGTTAATCCCTTTCATGCCCAAAATGGCCCCTTAGCTGCTTTTCCTCTTGGGGTTCTAGCTGCATGTTTTCATGGGTAAGGCTGTATATGGAAACTTACTGTGGGAAAGCAGCTTGAGGATGCTGCTTAAAATGGAAAACGGTGGGTGGAGCAGGTTAAGCACCTCCAGAGCAAATGTCAGACTTGCAGGAGCCCTCAGCATAGTGCCTCTGATACCCCTCCCTGTGGCCTGGCACCCCAGCCCCATTAGGCCTTTGCCTTCATCGAGCCCCAAACCCAGCATTGCTGCCTGCAGCCACTGGCACTTGGGCCCCTCGCAAGCCATTAAACTCTGCATTCACTCAACTGGTGGCAGCGGCTCTTTAGAATGAGAGCTGAGCAGATGCCATCTTACAGTTTTCAAAACACATGACATCATTATTTTGCATTCAGTTTTGGAAGATATAAAATTGTGCCACCCAGCATTTATCCAAAATGTGACATTACTGCCAGGTGGACACATAGCTAGACCAGAGCATTTCCCCCAGCCTTTCCACTCAAAATTGCAGCTTCCAAATCTACTTTTCTTAACAAATGGAATCTGTACTTACACTTGCAGATAGCTTGAACTGATAGAGTATCACCATGATTTCATTCAAATTCTGTTAACAACAACAGCACTTTCCTGCTTTTCTAGCACCATTGCCTATAAGGGAAATAGCCATTTCCTATAAGTGAAATAGGGTTGTTGTTTTCTTTGGTTTTGGCCATCCTTGCACATGTTTGTGTGTGGTAATGGATTGCCTCCAAAGTCCCATTCCCAGACCCACACGGAGATTTTCAAACAGAAGCCAATCAACTATATCATGCCTAGTGTTCTTGGAAAAGGAAAGATGAAATGGAAACTGAATGCTAAAGAAAGAACCAGAGACCAACATGATATACTTAAATTCATGCATATCTCCAGATATTCCTGATAGAACACCACCATCCATATCCTTCAATTCATTGAGGTTCTTCTTCAGTCCACTGGTCAAAAGTAGCATTACTATAGAATCTTGAGTTATGCGCTTGAATGTTTTTTTCAAACATCTATTCAGATTATCTATTCAGATTAGCTCTGCTTTTGAAGAAACTGCATATATTTCTTTTTATTTGGAAAAGAAGCTCCTAAATAGTATTAGTATTAAAACTGTAGAGGAGGAAACTTGTCTATTGTGGCTATCATGTTCACTTATTTGGGAGGTAAGAGTCATGGAAGAGTCATGGAAGCTGCTTTCTCTTAACAATAAATTAGATTACTTTCGTTCTTTTAGTGCAGTCCCAACCTGATGCCCTCTGGGTGTTTTGGACTTTGACACACAGCAGGCCCAGCCAGTATGGCCCAAGGTCAAGGATGCTGAGACTTAGCATAGCTTTAGCGTTTGCCTTGTATCCCAAATCTTATGAATTGTTATGGCACTTTTGGTAAGTATTTGTACTTAACCATTTCTGGAAATAGTTACCTTTTTCGTGTGATGGTAAAGTTGACATTTGCTTTGCAGTTAGTGAGCATGAAGCTTGACAGAATTAGGTTATTGCTTACTATATAGGAATCAGTCAGTTGTGTGCACATGTAGAAAGGTCTCTGCGGTCTCTGTATTGCAGCCAGTTTTTGGGTGTGAGGGACATAACTCTGCTTTGACTGAATTAAAGATATCAATAACTGTCAACAAATATATGTGAACACAAAGTATGAAATTGTGTATTGGCTGCAAGACAGCACATGTACCCCAGAATCGCTGCAGCTATTGTGCTGGAAAGAAAAAAAAAGGAAATGTATATGGCAAACTTATGTAAAATGGGACAATCATCTTTGGGTTGTTGTTTTTTAAAAACTGTAATAATATAACAAGAACACCAAGGCTGCAATCCTGTACACATTTACCAGTGACTAAGCCCCATTGAACAGAGTGGGACTTATTTCCAGTTAAATATGCATAGAATTGTGCTGTAAGTGTACATCCAGATTTTTTAAAATTTGCAGATGTAACAATAACAACAGAATTGGCATGTAGAAGCCACAGAAGAAAAAGAAGAAGAAAAGGAAGAATATAACATAAATCGTACCCATACACAATAATCATTTACAACACCATTAATAGAAAAAGAGGGAAGAAAGGATTTGGAACATCTGTTTCAAATGTATACATTCATATAAGCACACTGCCCTTTCCTGAGTAGGTAGTTCTGCTCTCAACAACCTCAGTCGGCTTAATTTCCTCATCTGTGCGCCTGTGTCCAGCCCCTTTGTGAGGATAAAGATCTGAGAAGTGAGATATAAATGTATTGGATGAATAAGTAATGAAGCTGTGTGGTGTATGGGACAGATTGGTATAACAAGAAAAGCCTGAATGATTTTTCAGCTGTCCATACTGAAGTCCACAGATGACTAATTTGAAAACTACTTTTGAGATTTAAGTCTATTAATGAAATACTTCTTTTTCTATTTTTCTGACAAGATCTTGTAGGCCTGCAAAACTATCATTTCTTGATTTTTCTGTATTTTTTGTGAAGTTAGTTTTCACAAAGACAACTCTTTTGTATTTCAGGAGATCCTTTGATTACTCATATAGTGAGAGGTGATCATTCCTAAAAGTTTAGTAATATGTTTATATTGCAGTGGTTGTTTAGTGCCCCCTAGTGGTTTACGTAGCTTTGAGAAGTTCGGAACAAAGTATCAACAGTTGCCTTTTCTTTGATAGGCTTCTTTTGAGTGCTTGTTATTTCCACATTTCAGAATACTATCAGGTAGATATTATAGGCATTCTGAAGCCATGACATTGTCTGTATTTGACAGATGTGGAATTCATTTGTGGAAGACATTGAACAGAACCTATATAACCTTTTTTTAAGATTCCTTGGCTGTATTGCCTAGTGCACAGATAAAAACATAAGAGCATTTTATTTTAAAACATGGTGATGATTATTTTCCTTTTAAAATTTAAAAGTTTGTTGCACAAATTAACTTGTAGACAGTACCATGAACAGAGCAGAACTTTTGTTGTCAAATTAAGTCATAGTCCATTAAGCAAAATTAATAGATCTCAATCAGAATTTGAAAAATTGTTAATCGAAAGGATCAATGAGATATGTCTATATTATCTTGACTGTATTATATTGGCAGAGATAAAGATACTGAGTAAACTGAACCATTAAATCTACAAATTGTATATCCACATGGGTCAAATTAGTTGCTTGAAACTCATCCCCACAAAGCATTGCATCAAGGAAGCACTGTCTGACTTGGCATGTCCACATATGCAGGCACCAGTGGGAATTTGCGTGAGTAAGCACATTGCCACTGGGAAGCAATGCCTGCATTCTTGGATGTGTTGTGTGAATGTTATTTACTCTACACAGCTGCATCCAAAGAGCCAGTTCATTTGGAAGAGTTTCAAAAGTCAGAATGGACATTTTTCCGGAGTGCTAGTTAGTTTGTTGCAGAAAAAATAGTAAAGCCTTTGGGCACCTTAAAGACTAACAGATTTATTATGGCATAAACTTTTGTGGACTAGAATCCACTTAATTACAAGACCTAAAGTGTTGTCCTCAGTTGACATACACATGCAAACACACACAGTTTGAGGGATTGTAGTCACTGAGGAAAGAGGAAAAAGAAAGGCAAAAACCACAGTGTGACAATTACAATAAAGTTTAATGTTGGCTATTCACAGATATATTCATGTCAATGTTAACATAAGCATCATACCAGTGCCAGAATGTTCATGTTAGCACCCACACTTATTTATTTGTGTATGGTTACTGTTAAGCTTTAACAGAATTATCACTCTGTGAATTTTGCATTTCATTTCCCTAAGACCACCCTGGTTACAAACCCCTTTTGCCTGCCTGCCTGCCTGCCTGCCTGCCTGCCTGCCTGCCTGCCTGCCTGCATACACACAACCCTCTGTCAGCTTAGGATGCATCTGATGAAGTGGACTGAAGTCCAGGAAAGCTTTCATTGTAATAAATTAGTCTTTAGCCACAAGACTAGACCTAAATTGCCTTTTAAAAATGTTTTTTAAATCCTCTGTTAAAATGTAAGACTTAATAGCCAACTTTTTGTAATAATTGTACTTTCCTGATAGTTTGAAGATCTTGTTCAGAGCCATTCAAAACCATTTTTTATATTTGAGTGCCAGTCATACTCCAGATATCCAGGTGCGATTGTTCATATCTTGAAGCTTGTAGGACTTGAGCCTATCTGGACATCTTGTATTATATTCATGTTGGCCTCCTAACCACTTCCACTAAGTAATTCATGCCGATTTCTGTAACTTTGTATCGTTGTTGTATGTAATTAAAGAGTCGTTTCAGTTTAAAGGGGGCACAAGATACCGCAGATGAATTAGGAATTGGCTACACATCTTATACATGAGTGGAAGTACAAAACAGTAAATTTAAGAGCTTAAGAATATTAAATTTCCTACCCCTCTCAATAAATATGCAGACATTGTTCATATTTTCACCTTTTACCTGGAAGTCGTGTCAGAAAGATCAAGATTATTCCTGATGTCAGTAATTGATTTACACTGTGGTTGTATGTTGTTGTTGTTGTTGTTTAAAAAACCCCAAAACAAAACAGAGTATTGAACTATTTAAGTTTTGTGAAGTGCCTTGTGGTGTTATGATATTAACCAAGATGTTCAGGCTGCAATGGTAAGAACAAACACTTCTATAAGTAATGGGAAAGCAGCATGAAAGGGCAAATCTATTAATGGAAACTGATACAATGAGGCCCCACCACATGTATTGCTTGGTGTTTTTGTTTCCAATTTTCACTCCAGCAACTTGCTCTCCTCTGATTTGTCCAAAAGCAGGCCTTAACCTACCTCCAGTTTAGAATGTAGTTTGCAGTTTAGTGGGGAGCTTTGGGGGTGAAAATGAAAGCAATCACCCAACTGTGTTTCACTCTAAAAAAACAAATCACTAAGTTTTCCTGCCGCCCTCTGAATGGTAGCCAGTATCTGTGCTAACTTACTAAATTTAATTTTGTTTTTACTGATAAAATCTGTTTTAGAAATTTAAGTGGGATATTAATCTCAAATAAATAAGTGTGATTTAAATAATGCAAATTGATGTACTTTGGTTTGGATCCGTGATCATCAATGGAACAAAGGGTGTGCTCTCAACCTTGGAGAGGCAGCTAGCATAGTTCTTCCTGCACCAGCAGGGACGGAGAGTGGAGCTCTGATTCCCAGCTCTGAGGTCAGAGTGCTGTCTCCAACCTCGGATCTGGGAATTCAAGCTATCCTATGGCCCCTTAGTTGCTGTCTAGGGGCCTTAGGATTATTTCCTGAAACATGTCTAAGGTGTTATGGATATAACCCATTATTATTAACCAACTTGAGGCTCAAAGTAATATGTAAAATGTAATGTTACGCCAAAAAGATTTTGCTACATCAAACAAGGTCATAGAAATTGGGCCTAAACTTCATACAGAAAGATTAGCAGTGATTTAGTTAACATTGATCATTTGCTCTCCTTGTTTCATGCTAGAATATTTCTGCTTGTGTCTCATTTGGCTTTTTTGTATGATGTATATTATAGCCATCAAAATTACTTTGACAATATACAAAGTATAACTTTTCCTAAAGGCTAAAGGACATACTAGATAGACAGACAGACCATGCCAAAGGAAGTATTGGCAAGCCAGTATATTGTTTTTAGGGATTGGTAATTTGCTTTTACCATTTTATGAGATCCCAGAAACTAGATAGCTCCCCTAAATCTAGAAGGTCAACATTGTTTGAAGAAATACTTTCATGTGTTGTTTAAGCCCAAGTCTTGTATTACTTTTTGACATGGTAATATCATCTGGTTATTTTATCATATCAGTAGCATAAGCTATTGAAAACTGGAACTTTTGCTGGTGCTTCTCCAATCAGCATACAAGAGCATACAGGGGAGCTGTTTTCATGGTGCCGAGTTGGTGCCGCCTCCTTCCTCAACTCTGCGTTTTCCCTCTCCCGGGGCTACCTGACACCAAGGAGGGAGCATGGGGTTTCTGGGTGGCCATCTGGTTCTGGAGCCGCCCCTGCCCTCTTACACCAGGCTCCATCCCTGGATTGGCGACAGAATGACTTTATGACTGGATTGGCGACAGAATGAAAGTAAATCCCTGACTTTCAAAATGCAGCATCATGGGGAAGCCCCATGGTGGCTGCAAACCTGCGCCTGCATTGTCTAACCGGCGGGGCACAGATCCACAGGCACTGCGGGGCTTCGCATGCATGTAGACAGCCCCTTGAATGGAAATACTTATCATCTGAAACTGATGTGATAAACTTCCTTTGACTTTATTACCTTAACTTTTGATGTGGTAATGTGGCCTTATTTTGTACCTTTCATCAAATAATCGTTTAATTTTTCTGAATTTAATTCTTAGACTGCTGTTAAAAACCCATTTGCAGTTGTATGTATGCTCAGTCAATGATACTTGTTTTAGTCAGAATAGGTTTGAAATATTCTAGAATTACTGAAATAAAATATCTCAAAGGCTGCAATGTTTAATTCATTAGTTAAACCAATTATTTTTTGATCAACTAAAATGCTCTGATTAATTTGGCAACTTACTGGGTCTTTTTAGGAAAAAATATTTTTAATATAAGTGCTTATAAAAATTGGTGATAGCCTTAAATATACAATAATAGACATATGTATTTGAGAAATACCAGGTGTTTCTGATCCAGCCAGAACTGTCACAAACTAAAATCATCTTGATTGTTCTGGTTTGAAAGTTCATGCTTATTGAACACATGCATTTGAAAAAGGCATGTTTGTAGAGATTTTTTTAAATATTTCCCCTGACTTCCAGAAGTTAGGATGTTGACTTTTGAACAGAGCACATGGTAGTTACATACCAACACTGACTCTAGGGGATGGTTTGATACAATCTTTGAAGGATTAAGGAGTAGGCAACCTTGTACCCTCCAGATGCTTTGGACTACCACACCAGACAGTGTGGTTAATGGTAAGGATTATAGGAGTTGTAGTTCAAAACATCTGGAGGGTGCAGAGATGTCGTGTTTACTAAATGGTATTAACTGTTGTTCAGTACCGCAATTGGACTTGAACTGTACGTTGACTAATCCCACCAATGCATGGTAGTATGGTGCTTCTCTGTCATCTGATGTACATACACTTATACATAAAAAAATACTTAGAAAGCTAATATTGACTTGCCATCAAAGTGGCTAATCAGAGCAGCAGCCACATGGACTTTAGAATGATATCTAACTATGTCTCTCAGGGCTGTCCTGAATATTTTTAGCTCTTGTTTGTCCCCCATCATCCCCCCCCCCACCATTTTTTCAGGCATTAGTGTGTATTCACATGGCTGCATATTTCATTTTTAAGAGCAGTTTTCCACCCCCAGCAGGACGTATGCCTTTCTCATACAATTATGTGAATTGACATACTTGGAGGACTTTAATCTTTACAGTTTTTTCATGCACTTAAGAGTTTTTGTGTTTTGGTTTGTCTCTTTTAGAAAGCCTTCCCATTCTCAGCTTGAAGCTTTTATTAGCCATATGTCTAAAGGAGAGGAAGCCCAAATGGATGGCATTCTGGGCAGCATGCCTCGTTACCCCAGCCATTCACTGTGTGAAATGGGAGAACTCACACAGACAGGTGAGTGTGTGCAGCCATTTTATTTTCTTCTCCAGCAAAGACTGGTATACCAGGGGGTTCTTTAGTCGTCTTTTAATTGAAACTTCATAGGTGCTCACTAAGTAGTTAAAAAATGATTTTGCCAGGGGGCATGTTGGCGCTTTCTAAAGAATAATAGCAGTACTCCAATTTGCTGTTTTTGTGAGGGGAAAAAATACATTTTTTCTCCTTGCCTGTACAGATGTTTAAGCCTTGTGCAGCTTTCATTCAATAATAAAAAAAAAAGATTTTACTTTCTGCCCACCTCTGCCCTGCTTTTTCATATTACTCTCTCTGATATCCAAGCTGGCCCAAGATATTTTGCTGCCTGAAGTGGAGTATCACAACAGCCTCATTCAAGCAAGAATGCCAGGAAGGGAATACTAGTCTGCCCTGAAGTGCATTTAAATGCCTGCTTAACAGAAGCACCAAAGCAGCCTCTTATGTCAACTTAATGGCTCAGCTCAGCTCCTTGCTCTTAAAACTGGCTGGGCAGGGAAAGGAAGGGATACTGTAGGGACTATAAAATTTCTGTGCTGGATCATACCAAAGGATCCATTTGGTCCAGCATCCTCCTGCTTCTCACAGTAGTCACCTAGGCAATATCTGCCCCCTGCTGTATCTCCCCACCATCTACTGGCATCTGGAGATTTCGTTTGTCTTTCATGACTCATATCTGCTAAACTCCTCCATGATTTAATTCCCTTTTAATGCCATCTGAACCAGTGGTCATAACATCTGGTGACAATAAATTGCACATAAATGAATGTTTTGTATGTAAAGAAGAACTTTCTTTTTGTCTATCCTCGCTCTGCTACATCAAATTCACTAGGTCATCCTAAGTTTTAGAAAGACATTCTTTCAAAATAAGACATGGATGAAGCATGCTCTTTTGGCAAGAGAAAATCATATCAGTGGTGCGTCAGTGAAATGGCCAGGGATGTGTAGAGAACCAGGCACAGTGGACTCTCCAGTCCAGTGAGGTGGCTGCTGTAGCTTCAATCCATGAAAAAAAAAAGAGTTGTTGCTGTGCCAGCCTCTTCCTTGTCAGGGGCTCATCTTTCAGGAGTGGGAGCAGAAGATTGGCAGTATCAGCAGATGATGAACTGGCAAGCAGGTGGCAGGCAAGGGCCACAAATTTTCACTGCTCCCGCTCAATCCAACTCCTGTAGCAGCACCATACTAGGCAAGCAGAAATGGATGCGGTGGGATGGAAGGAGGGATTAGCCACAATCCACCATCTTTCCACGATCCGCCATGTGAACCGTTTGCCTCAGTCTGCCTAATGGGAGGCCCAGCCAGCTAGCAATACTACCTTTCCAATAAAGTTACTTGGGAATGAACAGCAGTCTTATGGGTACCATGTCATATGAATTGACAGTAGTAGCCCTGCCTCAACCAGCTTCATTCGCAATGAATAAAAATAAATAGGAAGAGCCAATATGGCTTGTCATGTAACTTGCATGAGTTTGGGTTTTGATTTATTATTGGAAAGTGCCCAATGGGTATTCAAAAGATACAGTATCAATCAAGAAATTTAAGTTGCCGTTTCTGTGTCTTTGTTTATTTCTGTGGGCAGCACAGTGTTAACAGAATTATTTCTTAGAAACTAAACTGAGATCTCACAACTGATAGCTGATCAGCTTTGGAGAAAATAGCTTACTGTATTTTTTCATAGCTTGTCAGAATTGACTTCCCCTTTTAATACCTCTTAAAATTCTGTTCATGCCTAAGCTATTTATGATGAAGTTATTGAAGCAGCTGTTCCATTTTCTTACTCTACTGAGCAATATGAAATGCTAACATCTAATTTGGGGCTTGTTAATATATGCTTAGCAATGTGTCCCTATTTATGCTGTCCTGCATAAAAGCAAAGTGGAGCCAAAATTTGATCGTTCATACCTAGCTACCTTGGACCTGATGGGGCGAACACTCTCTTAGATACTGTTATGATTAACTTTTCCCCTTCTTTCTCTCTCCCCAACCCTCCCTTTTTTTTAAAGGGATTGTACAACATTTGCAAAATGGACAACTGCTACGGGATATTTATATAAAGAAGCATAACTTGGTACCAAGTGATTGGACCAGTAAACATTTGTATTTAGAAACAACTGTAAAGAGTCGAACGTTACAGAGTGGGCTAGCATTACTCTATTCCTTCCTGCCAGAATTTGACTGGAAGAAAATTAACTTTAGGAACCAATGGAGCACAATTTTTTGTTCTGGAAATTGTGATTGCCCAATAAGAAACCATTACCTAGAGGAAGAGCAACGGCGTCAGTATAGCCTACGGGTGAAAAACATAAATTTGGAGAAAACATATGCAGATATGGCAAGAATAGTTGGCATACCCACAAGGCAGTTAAGGGCTTCTAACCCTACAGATTCTTTGTTGTGCCATTTTTGCCATAACGTCAGTTTCCCATGTACTAAGAATGGCTGCATCAACATTGAGCACTTTAAAGTAATCAAGACACATCAACTTGAAGATGAAAAGGAGAGGCAGGAGAAGAAATATTACTACTTGTATGCCCTACTGGCCACTCATCCTATTCTTAACCAGACTGTTAATCGTATGCAGCGCATTGCAGAAGGCAAGAGAGAAGAATTATTCGTCCTTTACTCTGCTCATGATGTCACCTTGTCACCTGTTCTTAGTGCCTTAGGCATTACTGAGGCCCGGTTTCCAAGATTTGCAGCTAGACTAGTCTTTGAGCTATGGAAAGATGGAAAGAAATATAAGGAACACTTTATTCGCATCCTTTATAATGGTGTTGATGTCACATTCCAGACTTCCTTCTGCCGGGATTATAACAAACATTACAGCAAGCTGATGTGCCCTTTGGAGAAATTTGTTCATTTTGTTAAGAAGGACATGTTTTCACCTTTTAATAGCACCAATTATTACAATGCATGTCGCAGGAGACCATTCTAAATGAGGGAGAAATAAAATAAAATGTTACATTTTGTCAGAGTCTGTCTCTGAGAAATCTTGACACTGTAAAATTCTAGTGTGTCTAAGTGCAAATGAATATAGCTTGAAATGTTTTTTTTTTTTTTTTTTGCCAAACCTCATTCTGGATTGATTTAAAATGTCATAAATGTATAACGACTGTCAGTGCTGGCAGGACAGGAATTATTTTCTTTGTGCTCAACTTGATTTGTCTCTTAGCTGCTGTAAAAATGGATATTGCTTGAAGAACTGAATGGAAATATTCTGGTTCGTTGTTATTCCACTACAAAGGTTGCCAACATAAAGCCAACACAAACAGTTCTAATAGCTGCCATAACAGAAAGTATTTCTTCATTCCACAGGTCCATTCTTACAATTGAAATATTCTTGAACTGTCAGGTCTTTTTCTTTGATCGAAAGTAAATTATAACCACTCTCTTTTTCCCCCTCCGAGGTGCCTGCATTCAAATGCTTTCTGCGCCCAAGACTCTGGAACACTTGGCCTTTCGCTACTATACAGGAGTTACTTCATATATGATGTTGATAGTGTGAAGTCTACTACTGTTTAGTGCAGGCTGTAGTATTTCACATGGCTTCTCGCATTGTTTGGTTGGAGCATGTAGAAAATCTCTATGCCGGCATGCACTGACTTCCTGGGAAGTATCAGCATTGTCAGAAATGCCATTGTGGGCCAATCCATATAGGAAGACATTTACAAGGATTACAGCCTCCTTGTGGATCCCCTATTATGTGGAAGCATTTTGGGTTTTGTTAGAAACCAAACCACCATATCATATACAAAGCAACCCCTAGTTCTGTTCTTTGCACTTTTAGCACTTTATGTGTACTTTGAACACAAATTCCAAGTTGTGCCAGATGCTAGAAAAGGATTCAGAACTAAATGTAGAGGAGTTACATAGGAAGTAGAAAACTTCAAATCTGACTTTTAATACACTTCTTTAGGATCTTTCTGTATATGTGTTCAATCCATTTGTGCTGGCAATGTGTTTAGCAGTTTGTTATAATGGCTGCATGTGGCCAAAAGAGAACTTGACTTAATGCTTAATTTTGTAGTCCATTTAGTACTTTTATAGACTAGGAAGACATTTTATAAGCTCAGTCTTGTTTTTTACAGTATGTGATTGTACTATAGTGTATTAAGTGTTTTTTACCTTCTTTGTAAAGAGATGCCAAAAGCCGTTTTCAGACAGTTCTCCTTTAACCATGGTACATAGGTCTATGGGGGTGGGGGAGATCTTATGATTAATTTTACTGGATAAACTAATAATGCATATTAATTCAATTTTAAAATGTTTTCTTCATATGGTATTTTTAGACAGCTTGGGAGAAATTTTTGTTACTGTTGGAATGCTACATTTTGTAATGTTGGAGTTTTTACACACCCAAACACCATAATTTAGCGTGTGACAAGTTGAAATGGTGCTAGCAATTAAAAGGAGCTGTGATTTGTGTTCTAACTTTATTGGTACTTCAGCCCCCTTTTAAAAAAATATGCATTTGAATGTTTCTATAAATAAAGTTTTGAAGAATTATTGTGCTAGTGGTGGTTCAACGTTAATCTTTTGATGTCTGGTGTTGAAAATACTATTTGTAAAATTGATCTTTGCTTAACTGATTGTGTTAAATTTCCCTTGTTACATAATGCTTGTTATAATTTAATTGGTTTTAAGTAGAGATGCTGGGAGTCATTGCAAGAATATTAAAATGTTGGTATTTTATCACATTAGATCTACAACCAAAACAGTTTGTACTGAAGTAAGTCCTAGAGTAACCACAGATCTCGCAAGGAATTTATTAAGTCTGCCTTGGGGAACCCAGCTACCCAGCTTAAGAAAAAAAGTAACTTCACAAAAGCTGGAAACTTCAAATATAAAGCTTGTTTACTACAATATTTGTGGTACAGTTAGACAACCCTGTAAAACCTCAATGCTCTTCGGTGCATTGAGGTGATTTCATTTGGGGTAAACCAGTCAGACTACCTGTTCCTGAAGGGCAGGGATTAAAGAAGAAGAAAAAAGCAGCCACGGAAAGGAGAATTCTGTGCATTGGTTCTAAGTTTTATACCTGGGGTGGTTTTCCACTATAAAGGAGGGCAAGAAATGAACAAAGGGAAAACGTAGCACCAATCACTTTGAAATAATTCTATATGGAAGTCTTCTTTCATATAGATTTGGGGCTTGCCAAAGGCAATGTAGATATCCCCCCGAAGCATCTTGAAGCAAATCAGTATTTTCTGAAACTTTGGATTGATTTGAGGAATCCAGACCGTGTCAGTGAAAATCGATACATTTTCTCCATGTAGAAAATGCCCATGTGGGGAAATGGGTAAGGGAAGAGGAAGAGCTTTTGTTCTTTAACTGACAGATCTAGCTTCCAACCAGGGAATAAATTGAACAGGGATTTTGTTTTTGCTTCCAGTCACAATGGTTTTGAGAGGGATATAGAAGGAATTTACCAGAGGTGGTTCTTTTGTTTTTCACTGCATTTTGTGACACTGAACATAGAGCTTACAAAAATGGCTTGAGAAGCAGCACTACTTGGAGATATCTGCTTGGTGTCCCTCTCCTGCTGCCTGTTCAGTGGCTAGCTGACAGCAACTCTAAGGGAATCAGGTATGTGGGTTCAATCAAGACCCCACAACTGGAAACCCTCAGCATTTTCTCACTGGCTACCTGGTACAGCATTCCTTCCTGCTAAATATGGTACCCTACTGGCAATTTATAGCAGGGGCCCACTTTTACGTGTGTGTGTGTGTGTGTGTGTGTGTGTGTGTGTGTGTGTGTGTGTGTGTACGGGAATCCCATTTATGGATACTCTAAATGTAAAGCCTCCCCCTGCACTATATAATGCACACAGGTTCTACAGTGTACACTTCCGTATATTTTCTTGAAGTGTCATCCATCCACTACATCAACAATGAAGCACTTTCTGTGACTTTGATGTCAATTGAGCAGAAAAAAGAAACACTAATTCCCTAACCACTGCACCTATCCTGACACTATGCAGGTTTCTTACATATAGGGGCACCTCTGTGCCATTTTCTGAAATTTTGCAGGCATTGTTTTCTCAAAATAGGGCAATCAGCTCTTCAAATTCAGCTAATTTTGCCAAAAAGTATAAAAGATTAAAGTTGTTTGTTCATTTCCCTATGTAAGTCAATGGGAAGAAATATAAATCCTCAGATTTTCCAACGTGAGGTTCTGATTCTGACCCAAGTTGAAGTGGACATCATTTGAAGTGGTCTGAGTCAAATTGGCCCACTTTCTGAAGTAGGATCCCAACCAAATCTTGTATTTGGTATGCACCTCTACTGGATAGTATCTGTGTGAGCTGAAGTTGCAAAATGTATGAAACTGTACACAGGTAGTCTTGGGTTAACAAAATTCAGTTAGTCACTGGATTGAACAAATGCAGCTAAAGGGCTAAACGTTGAAGCACTTCAGGGATTGTAAGTGATTCTGTGTGGCCAAGTAACAGGTAGAGAAAGTATGAAGAAGGAAGAATTGGTAGGATTAACTGTGGTCTACTCCAAGATCTGGCCTGTTCTCATGCTGTAATGCTAAATCCAGAAAATATGTTTAGTGTAAATTTCCTCAAGAGTTAGTACACAACCCCTTAGGACAAATGGCAGATGTACACTATGGCAGAGGGGAAAAATAGAAATCAGGTGGGAGGCTGAAAAAACCCACCTACCCAGTGTTCCACAAGCCTGACATATTGTGGCCACACTCCCTGACATCGTGGTCCCTAGCCAAAGTGCCAGCTGGACCTCCTCCAGCTGATACTTTGGCTAGAGACCGGACTTCAGTATGTGCTCAAGTCTCCCTGGCCAAAGCACCGGGTGGAGGAGCATTCCTCAAGCCAGCCCCTTGGCCAGGGCACCTTTGCGTGTCCCATTCCTTCCCTTTTGGGGAAGGATGGAGGGCCAGTGGAACCCAAGCCAAATCAGTCTCCTCCAGTCCTCTGTCAACAGGAGTGAAGGGTACTGTCGTGTTTCTCAGGAACTCCTGCTTTCGATGGGAGACAAATGACGAGGCCTGCTAAGTAGTCCACAAAGCCTTTATTAAGCAATTAACATCTCTTCCCACCTGAAGAGAGTCTAGCCTCTTGGAACCCCCCCCCCTAGGCAAAATTATGCAAATTAAGCAAGACAAGTGTCCTATCAAGGAGAACAGAAAGCCTTTTCCCAAAGCCCATCAGAGAGGCTGATTCAGAGGCGGCTTCTGGCGCAATGCGTGCCGAGCCGACTTTCTCACGCCCTCCTTTTGCTCCACGCACATTATCCTGCGGCGCAGCCTAGCATCAGCCAGCCTGTCGGGGCGCTCTCCTCCAGAAGAGCCATCACTTCCCACTGAACGTGTAGGATTTGCCCTTGAGGAGATAAGCTCTGGAGAGAGATCACCAGCTGGAGGAGCAACCATGAGAGGTATCTCCCCCACTGATACAGGCTGGTCTGGTGCCGACTCCTCCACTTCAGAGTCCGATTCTGATTAGCTGAAACACCTTCTTCCAAAAAGGGGAGCAGGGCTAGACATGACAGGTACTGAGACAGCTCACCTCTCCACCCACAGTGAAGCAGACCTCTTTCCTCTTGGCAAGGTCCTCCACCCAGTTTCACCTGCCCCTTCTCCCAATTGGAGATGATTAAGCTAAATAAGGGGATTCCCACCATTATAATTCATGGCAGGGGTGGGATTGGAGATAACTAGGGGTTGCTTTCCCCATCTCTACAAGCCTGGTAAACTCCAGAAGGACTGGATGGAGAACCTCCTCAGGCCAGAGGTTTCTCATCTCTGTTCTAGGCCTACACCCACAAGTGACTGAATTATGACAGACACGGTTCCCTCAGCACCGTTCACCCCTAGAGAAAGACATTTTCCTTGTTGGAAGAAACGAACATATCCCAAAGCAAAATGAATGGGATCTATCAAGTAAAGCACAGAGGCTGATGGAGAAACCAAATCATCACAAACCCCACTATGGTGCAATGGCCTATTTTCGGAACCTGAAGAATAAGGATTCACCTTGGGCAGGTATAATGCTAGATCACTGCCATTCAGGCAGTTCCCATTACAAACAGCAGTGTGTTCAAAGAAAGCATAGTCAAATGAAAGCTTCTGTCTGTCACTCCTGCAAACTTTTGCATAAAGATCTGTGTTTGATACAAAAGATTACACATCCTGGCAAGAGACTTGCATTAGAATATGCAACAGAATATGGGGAGGGACAGCAGTGACACCTTTGGAGGAGGATAAATTCAAGGAGAACAGAATTTCCAGTAACTAGCAATGCTACTTATATGCTGTTACTTCTGCATGCTTGTTAGGTAGCACTCCAGTTCCAACATAACCATTTCATCCCAGTGAAAAGTGAGATTGTAAATATAGTGTGACTAATTTTTAATTATCCTTTGCGACAGTTTCTAATGAATTGGCTGCATATGATCCTCCTTGCCATCACTTGTCTACAGTTAAGTAAGTTGCACACTTTAATGCCAAAGCTGAAACCTACCTATTGCCTTACAGAACTGAGAACGTAGCACTGCTCCATGTTAAAATGCATTCATGGGATATTTTATTTATTTATCATGGCTGCAGCAATGTGGGGCAGCCTTTGAAGACGGTTTGGAAGCTGCAACTTGTGCAAAATGCAGCGGCCAGATTGATAACTGGAACCAGAAGGTTCGAACTTATAACACAGATTCTGGCCAGCTTGCATTGGCTGCCTTTACGTTCCTGAGCCCAATTCAAGGTGCTAGTTTTAACCTATAAAGCCTTACACAGCTTGGGACCACAATACCTAACGGAATGCCTCTCCTGACATAAACTTACCCATACACTGCGCTCAACATCTAAGGTCCTCCTCCAAGTGCCTACTCCGAGGGAAGCTCAGAGGAAGGCAACAAGGGAGAGGGCCTTTTCAGTGGTGGCCCCCCAATTATGGAATGATCTCCCCGATGAGGCTCACCTGGCGCCAACATTGTTATCTTTTTGGTGCCAGGTCAAGACCTTTCTCTTCTCCCAGGCATTTAACAGCATTTAACAACATATGCTAAGTTTGTTTGTTTCTTAATGGACCCCAGAACTGTCATTGTTTAAAATGGATACTGTTTTACACTGTTGTTTTTTATATATATTTGATGGTTTAAAATTTGTGTATTTTTTAATGTTCACTGTTTAAACTTTTGTAAATCGCCCAGAGAACTTCAGCTATGGGGCGGTATATAAATTTAATAAATAAATAAACAAACATGGGTGTATCCACATTGGACAGACTGGTTGGGGAGCACACAAATGGGAGAACATAAGAATATACTCCTGTTAGGGGATATGCTATTTGTATGTCTAGTGGATTATAAACCCACAGTTATGGTTAAAAAGAAAAGGAAATTAGGCACACATTATATTGGTATATTGTTATTTTGGGTCCATACTGTACCACTAATCAGCAGCAGTTCTTTTCTGTCCTTAAACATTTTCAGATGCAGCTTCGAGTACTCTGGAGAAAAGACAGCAAGACTTATGCTTTTCTTCTTACAGTTTCTTTCAGCTGTCTCTGAACCACCACCATTATCATCATTGCTATCAGGCTGCACATTTACGCTATTCTGACTCAGATCCACTTTCTAGGAAGTGTGTCCATTCCCCGCAAGCAAGTAAAGCACAATGGCACTACCATGGCAATAGAAGAATGGTTTTACTTTTAGTTTTCTGGTTCCCCTAAACTGCAAAGGGAAGGCTTAGACTCCCCTCTAGTGGCCAAACATAATAAAACAGTTATTTAGCAAGTAATTGTATTAATTCTCTTACCAAGAAGGAAAGGCAGGAAATGAGTATTCCTCTCTTAACAGATTGCTCTAAATGAGCAGATTCTTAATGTTCTTCTGTTTAGAGAACCCAGTTTGGGACAATATTTGCCTGAAAGTTTATGCATTGTATGCAATTGTTGTATTCTGTGAAAGGCACAAATGGAAGAGATTTTAAAACTCTTCCAGTGGATAAAATTGTGGACCAGCATTGTTCCATGTTCTCTTAACTGGATCCCCTTACATTTTCCCGAAACTGATAGATACTGCATTTGCATAGGAAGTACCTTTTGGGAGCAATGGGTGCTGCAAGTGAGACTAAACTTTTCTCAGTCCGTGGCTGGTTGAGGTTTTGCTTCCATCTCTTCTACTCTTGTGCCCCCAAAAGGCTCATGGGAAGCAAAGGTCCTTAGATTGCAAACTCAGAAGGAAACAATTTGGTAGGGTTATTTAAGATCAGGATACAGGATTAAAAAGAAGTGGCAGATGGCATAAAAGAAAAACGAACAATTTGTCTAGCTCACCTATCTAAATTTTAGATAGCAGATCTAGGTGGGTCCCTAGCTTTTGCTCCCATAGAGGAGGTGCAATCTTTTCTTCTGGCAACAACTCACCCTCTTGCTTCGTCTGAAGAATTTCAAATCTATCCTGGGAGAAGGTGAGAAAGAGAAGCTTCCAAAGAATTCTTAATAGTTGTTTAGAGGCAGAGTTGCGACTCCTATCCTGTATTTACCAAAGAAACTTGATTGTTCTCATAGTTGCTGGCCCACAACTTTTAGGTTTATGCAAATAAGTCTAGGCAGGTACAGCCCATAGGGGGCAAACTTATTGATAGGAGAAATTATTCGACAGATCCTAATGGCAAAAGGAGGGTGCAGAAGAGGGCGGGAAACTTATCAACAAAGGAAATTCCGTCTGTCTTTGCTACCCATGGTAGATACCCATGGCAGATACCTTGGGCCCAGGTGTTAGTATGCTCTCTGTGACAGTTGGCTATCTCCTTAGGGTGTCAGGAAGGTGAATTTATGAAAAGAGAAAGTTATTCATCTTAAATCTGAACATGGGGGGTCTTTTCACCATCCATTTTTGTTCTTGTAGTTCTCCATACAGGTTGCGAAGAGATTTGTGGGGAGGAAGCAAGGCTTCTTTTATTAGCATGTTTAATTTATAGCCTCATCCTGTTCCCAGAAACATTCAAAATCATCTTTAACTCCTTCTTATTGGTCCACATCTTTTTGGCTTATGCAAATAGGTTCAGGCAGGTACAGGACTTTACATCCTTGTTTTGGCCACTCCTAACTTTCCTCGGCATGTGGGGTTGCCTCAATTTCACTTATAAAAAAAGAGAGAGCAAAATATGAGTTTATCAATAATATGTAAGATCAAAAGCATGATAAAGTGCAGGTTTGTTCATGTATCCATTACCACAAAGGTACAAAAGACAAGAAGAAGAAGAAGAAGAAGAAGAAGAAGAAGAAGAAGAAGAAGAAGAAGAAGAAGAAGAAGAAGAAGAAGAAGAAGGAAGGTTTGCATAACTACTAGCCTTTGTCAATAGTTTGATTTAAATTAAATTTATATATTAATTTATTTTCAATTTGTTCTTGTTTTCTTCTTCTTTTCTCTGTTGATTTTGTTTTGGAAACAAATAAAATCTTTAAAAAAGGAGAAGTTTGCGTATGCTAATAGGTAATAACGAACCTTTTGGATGTGGAAACCACCTATCCGCAGTGCCTCTGTCTTGTCAGGATTTAGCTTCAGTTCAGCACCACCGCTGTCCAACTTCACTCCAGTTACAAAGAAAAATAGAGTTGGGTGTCTTCAGCATAATATGATGACCCCTCACTCCAAATTCCTGGATGACCTCATCCAGTGGCTTCTCATAAATGGGTGAGTTCATGTGGTAGTTATTAAAAGGCATGGCTGATAAGATGGAACATTGCAGGAGTCCACAGATCAAATGCCACAAGTTCAAGCAGAAATTCCCCAATATCACTCTCTGAAAACAACCCTGGAAGTAAGAGTAGAATCATCGTGTCTCTCAATCCACAGAGCCAAACCAGTGAGGTACCATGGGTGATATTAAAAACCCCTGAGAGATCAAGAAAACAGAACACACTCACCTTGACTCTCTCCTAACAGAGGTCATACATTGGGGTGATTAATTTTCAGTGCCAAAGTCTGGCCTAAACCCAAATTGAAATGGGGCTAGATAATCCATTTCATCCTGCAGTGCCTGAAATTGGGCTGCCACCACCTTCTTAAGAATCATCCCAAAAAGGGTTGTTTGCAACTAGGTGATAATCTTCCTTGTCCAGTGAGGATTTCTTACGAAGTGGCTGATAGATGTTAGAATCTTCTGGGTTCAATGAGGATTTCTTAAGTGTGTTTCTTTTTTCTCTTTCAAGGCAGCTAGGAATATTTCCTGTATCAATGAGGTATTAATAGCCTCCTAGAGCTGTCCACCCAATCCCCTTCACCTCAATGTAAGAAGCCAAGATATACAGATGGCTGGGTGAATCTATCCTAGTATCTTATCCATATCCTCAGGCTGCAACAATTGAAAAAGATCCTCCAACACCAGACCAGATGGTGCTGTAGATACCTTTCCTTGAACTGTATCAAAGATGATGGCTAGATCAGAGTGAAGATGAGTAACTTCACCCTAAAAGTGCCTAGAGCTTGAAAGAGTTCTGCTCGATGGCTACATGAGGATGCAAGGGAGGCAGAAAAAAAATTGCTACGCCATCTTCCTTGCCACAAAGTAGGCATGAGAAGGTGGTCTCTGGTCTATGAGACTTGCTCCATCTTTGTTCTGGTAACTGTCCTGCTTCATTCATTGCTTCCAATTATCTAGTAAATCCAGGAACTGGCTGGGCTTTACAATGCAGGAGAAGGCAATTTGGAAGGTTGTCAACAACCCTTTCTGATTTTAGTGATGGGACAGCTCAAAAAACTGACTGCCATCATGGAACTAAAGACACCAGTATATAGCTGAACCACATGGAGGACCACATGCACAGTGTCTTCACTTTGCCTTGTGGTTATTTATCAACCCCTCATATGGCACAGATCAAAAAAAGAATCCCAGAAAGTCAAACACTTAACAGTTGCATCAGTTGTGTTTGGAACAGTGTGCTTTTTTGTCAGCTGTATTTCCCAATTGCCTCAGCTCAACTATTGTGGAAGCAAGTCTGTCCAAAAGAGAGTTTGCTGAACAGTTTCTTCACTTCATGTGAAATGGCTGTTCAATCGTTATAGGGAGCATAATATGAAGATGTAGGGATGTGCGGAATTTGTGAAATCGGATCCATCTGTGTTTTGTAGATTTTCAGGCAACTTTCATTCTTTTGTTTGCTCATTTATCTAATTGGATTTTTAAAAGGACATTATTACAATTTTGTTCAACTTGTGCTAATGTGCATTAGCACTAGTGTTAGGGTGACCATATGGAAAGGAGGACAGGGATCTTGTATCTTTAACCGTGGTATAGAAAATGAAATTTCAGCAGGTGTCATTTGTATGCCTGCAGCACCTGGTGAAATTCCTTCTTCATCACAACAGTTAAAGCTGCAGGAGCTTTACTAGCATGACCAGATACAAAAGAGGGCAAGGCTCCTGCAGTTTTAACTGTTGCGATGAAGAGGGAATTTCACCAGTTGCTGCATGCATACAAATGACATCTGCTGAAATTCCCTTTTCTATGCAACTGTTAAAGATACAGGAGCCCTGTCCTCCTTTCCATATGGTCACCCTAGCTAGCATGCATTAGCGCAACCCCCCCCCCCCAAACATAAAGAGCCAGTCCACAAGTCTATGGAATCCATGCAATGCAGAAAACACCAGTCCTCTGCAGACTGCACAGGTTGGATTCACAGAATCTGAAATCATTTCACTCTGCCGAAGATTTCCCTCACATCGCTATGGAGATTGGCCGTTGAAGAAAGTTCAAATGGTTGTCCTTAACATTCTTTCAGGATTGAGTCTGATAGCATGCAAAACTAGCTCTGCCATGTGATTTAGTTGACAAAAAGTACCAATTAGAAACAGTGTCAATTCAAGGCAAGAAGAACAATGAGCTGTGTGCATGGAAGCCTTGGGCTAACATCTGTCCTCCTAAATATTTGCAAAAAAGCAAGCCTATTAAAGCCCAAGTCTCCTTATGGATAATTTGCAAACATGAAAAGCAGATAAACTAATTTGATAAACAGTCTAGTTTGAATAGTTGTCCTTGACGTAAAAATCTGTTAATTGCTTCTTCTTTTTCCTAGGGCAGATTGGCATTGAGGGGGAAAATTAAATTAATTTACACTATAAAGCAAACAAGGCTTGAAATGTTCTTATTGTTCTGCATGAGGGCTACTACTGCTACTACTACACACACACACACACACACACACACATACTCTAACAAGGGCAAGCAAACAAATAATGTAATTAAAGAAAAAAATCTGGACCAATGTAACCTTAGTACAATGTGTACACAGAACACTTTCAGTATGGGTGACAAACCTCGTGTATGCAGATACTGCAGATGCAGAACTCTCCCTCTCTTGAAATATACCCTTAAATAACTTCAAGAGAAACATGCTGCCTTTACTGTGGGGTAGTGAACTGTTTTTGATCCAGGAGCTGAATTATTCTCCTGGACCAATCCAGCAGGCCAGATGACATTGTATTTTGTGCTAAAAGAACAATGGAGCTGTGTGCCTCTCTCAGCATGAGAAAGGGATTCAGATGGTGCCTGGAAGAATAGCTCCTCTCAGTGCTGGCCAAGTGGAATGCCTCCTTCGTGCACTTCCCATGAGACGGTGAGCAGCACACAAAGAATCATTTGGCCAGCACATGGAGGAGCAGCTTGAAGTGTCTTCTGGCAGTCCTTCAAATAGAGGACTGCCCTCTGTAATGTAGGGTACATAGACACCCTAGCAGAACCTCACTTCTATCTGGTGCTGTGTTACATATACATCTGTATCTGGTTATCTTGTGCTTTTCTACGCAAGGCATTTGTTGTGTGCTCCTCATTCCTTACTCATAGTTGTTTACAGGTTCTTTAGATGACATCTTGACCCTTCAGTTTCACTTCTGTTTTTAATAGTAGTTTCAGTGAGTTTTTTTTTTTTTTTTTTAGAGCTGGGGAAATATGGGATTATTCGTGAAAGTGAGAAAAAAAAATTTCCCCATGTGTGATTGTGCTATAGCACAGCACCATCTAGAGGTTATGTAGCAGGAAAGTATTAAGGGAAATGTTCATCATGTAGTGCTCAGATCTCAATTCTGCAAAGAAATGAGTGTTTTCTGGGTGTTTTACTGTGGTTTTAATTTTTGTGAACCGCCCAGAGAGCTTCGGCTATTGGGCGGTATAAAAATGTAATAAATAAATAAATAAATAAATAAATAAATGGAAAGTAGATATATTGAATTAACAGTCCTCAATTACTAAAACTATCTGCTATGATTCTAGTAATACATGGTTGCAACTGAGTTTAATCAGCAGACAACAAAATCAAAAGAAAGTGACACAATTGGCTCCAATCCAAGTCCAGACTTGGAGAAGCTAAGAGAGGCAGAGAGGATGATGGACAAAAACTTTGGGGACCTAATAGCTGTGTCCTCTGCCTTCAGGGGGCAGGGGGCTTGTGGTAGTGGGAAATTCTATCATTGGACACATAGAGGGTTTGTGATGAGCACGTAGACTGCATGGAAAATTGCGTGCCTGGTGTGAAGGTTGCGGATCTCACATGCCATCTAGATAGCTTTGTAGATATTGCTGGAGTGGAGTCAGTGGTCATGGTCCATGTTGGTATCATCCATTTAGGATGGCACCCTACAAAAATACACACACACACACACACACACACACACAAATGCCCAAAATTGTGCATTTCTCCCAGAGGCAAAAAAATGAAAACATGCATTGGGGAGGGGGTGGAATTGGGCTTCCAAAAGGCTTTTGACAAAGTCCCTCAACAAAGACTCCTGAAGCAAAATTAACCATCATGGAATAACATGAGAACAGAAAGTAGAGAGTAGGAATAAAAGGTAAATTCTCCCAATGGATGAATGTAAACGGGTAAATAGCGATGTAAACTGAGGTCCTGCAGGTATCTGTATTGGGAACAATGCTTTTCAACTTATTCATAAACGATCTGGAATTAGGAGTGAGCAGTGAAGTGGCCAAGTTAGCTGATGACAGTATATTATTTAGGGTGGTTATAACAAACAAACAGACAAACAAGAGGGCAGGGCTCCTGCAGCTTTACCTGTTGTGATGAAGAGGGAATTTCACCAGTTGTTGCATGCATAAAAATGACACCTGCTGAAATTCCCTTTTCTATACAACTGGTAAAGATTCTGGAGCCCTTTCCTCCTTTTCATAGGGTCACTGTAATGTAGCATAAAATGCAGCTCTGAGGCCTTTGTAACGGTCCACTGGCAGGGCACTTGTTCATTTTCACAAAGGTGCCGGCTCTTCAAAGCTTGCAGAGTGGACAACAGGGAGTCATAGACAGCTCCATGCAGATTTTTCATCTGTCAAAACCAAGGCCCAGCTTTTGGCAGCCTTGAGGTTTCCCTCCAGCCTCAGGATCCTCAGGGGCATGCAAGTCTGTGTTTCTTCCATGGGTTCTTGCCAGAGATCTCTTTAGGGAAAAATCAAGGCTGGCTGAACCTGCTATTTTTCATGATTTCCTCTCTCACACTTTCCCAAAGAGGTTGAGAGAGATTTCCTGTTAAGCCGGTGACAGTTTGCGGTGTGTGAGTAAAATGTATGCTAGAGGTGCCGCACGTTCAGACGTAAAATGGAGTTTTTCTTGAGACATTCATGCTTGATCAAAACCACATATTTTCCTGAGTGATCTACTGAGAAGCTAAAGAAAGAAAGAAGAAAAAGGCATTTGTACTCAAAACGCCAGAGGGAAAGCAGGGCTAAGGTGCTTGTTCACTGACGCACATCATGTATGCACATTCCGAAATAAGCTTAAATTGACGTCTTCATGAAATTATTCTGACTGCTACACCAATCCTATTAGAGGAGCCATACACACGCATGCCAAAACTCAAGGCAATCCCATCATCCCCTGATTTTGGGAGAATTTATGAAAATCTGGCACCCCATTCATACCCCTTTTGATAGCTCCGTCAATTTGCATGTTAGAAACCTCAAACTCACCACCATGATAGCTTATCCAGGGATACAAATGCACGCCAAGACTCAAGGTAGTCCCATCATCCCCTGATTTTGGGGGAATTTATGAAAATCGGGCACCCCATTCACACCCCTTTCGATAGCTCCGTCAATTTGCATGTTAGAAACATCAAACTCACCACCATGACAGCTTATCCAGGGATACACATGCACACCAAGACTCAAGGCAGTCCCATCATCCCCTGATTTTGGGGGAATTTATGAAAATCCAACACCCCATTCACACCCCTTTTGATAGCTCTGTCAATTTGCACGTTAGAAACCTCAAACTCACCACCATGATAGCTTATCCAGGGATACACATGCATGCCAAGACTCAAGGCAGTCCCATCATCCCCTGATTTTGGGGGAATTTATGAAAATCGGGCGCCCCATTTGCAGACCTGGACTGTTCTCTGACATTTGGACAGATAAAAAAAAGGGAAGTGGGCACACTCACAGATGCCATCTAGTCCCACAATCATGCCAAGGTATAAGGCAATCCCATCATCCCCTGATTTTTGGCGGAGCTTAAACCTGCAGACAGCTCAATGGGGCCATTTCAAAGGAAATCCCAAGATGCCATGAATTGGGGAGTAGAGATCAACCTAAATATGAATTTTCTTCCACACTTGAAAAATGGATTTGGAACTTCCAAAAGTCTAATTGAGCGCAGGAAGGACTTCTCCCCTGAGTCAAAGCCAGACACAAACCAACCCTGCGAGGCGGGCAGGGGAGGAGGGAGGGAAGGCAGGCAGGCAGCAGACATTTCTGGGGGCATAAGGAAGTGAGCCAAGGATAAGCCAGTAATGCATATAAAATGGAATAAATAAATAAATAAATAAATAAATAAACAAAGGAGGGGTGGAATTAAAAGCAGCAGTGTTGCTGAATAAACAACAAGAAGAACTTTTTTAAAAAGGCTATGTCTTTTATCAGTAAGAGGGGTGGTGGTGGACGTGCTCAAAGAGGGAATCATCTGCCAATTTGACTGTTCCTGTCTAGGTACAAGTCTTTAAGAAGCAAACAATCACTTCAACTCATGATAGGCATTGCTCCACTGGGTTACTCTTTGGAGGGCTCTGATGGCCCTCCAAGTACAGGAGAGTGAGGGCACGTCCACATGCCCTAGGGGAGCTCATCCCCTTGCACCACATCTATTCAGTTTTTCCCCAAAGTTAGGGTGGGTCGTGCTGTGTTTTTTCTATCTCTTATTATTGGCTTAGTATATGATTTCAGGTTGTGTTTGTGCATTTGGTGGGGCTACTGTTTCAAAAAACACTGGGAAAAGTCCGTTCAGACTAAGAAAGAGAAGTTCCCAGAATCCCAAGTTACCCGTTTTGCCTATCCCCTCCTCCAACTTTGGGATCATGTGATCATGACCGGGAGTTGACTCTGCCCCTCAGCAATCGAAAAGGTAATATTTTTCTCACCTTTACCGTACTTTTTAAAAAATTCTAGCAAGCGAATCGCAGCACGCAGAGAGCTGAGAGTAGGCTCAAAATGACCCCCATCCATGACTCTCTAAGCACAAGAAGTTTCAGAAAGATAGCTTCAAAAACAACACAATTATCCCCTTTTCTTTTCCACAATGCAATCCTATGGGCGAAATGTTTCAAAATGGTGATCGGATCGGTCCGCGGAAAGAGGATCGCTCCGAAAATGGCCGCTTCTCTTCGCCTTGCTTCTAGGGACCCGCGGTCCGCTTCTACTCCGCCTCTGGGCAAGGCGAAGCAGGCCAATTCGCTTCTGATTCTCCTCCTCTAATCGGAGCGGAGCACATGCCTAGAATTCAGCACCCCACTGGCCCCGGAACCACCAGCCTCCCTGGCACCAGATTGGGAAAGGCTGATCATTTAGGTTATGAGTGAAGGGAGAGAAGACAACATTTTTCTACCTTCCTTGTAGCAATTCAAACAGGACTCGCCTACAGACTCCTCCATTCAGCTTTTCTTTCCATAAATAGAGAACATGAATGCTGCTTGAACAGTAAGGAATAAAATGTTTTTGATCAGACTGGGCACTCTGTCTACACATGGGGAAAGCCCTGCAGTGGCTGTGGATCTGTGCCCTGTCAGTTAAACGACAGAGGTGCAGGGTCACAGCTACCAGCAATGCTGTGTTTTGAAGAAGTCAGGGATTTACCCCGACTTTTTCAAAGAGAGTAACGTCAACACGGTGCTTCCCCCATGTAATGTCACTCTGTTGCCAGTCCAGCACCAACCTGGTTGCCTTCCACCAGGAAGAGGGCTTGGATGGCCGCCTAGAAACCCCTTGCTCCCTGCTCAGTGTCGGGTAGCCCCAGGGGAGTGAAAGTGCGGGGTTGAGAAAGGAGGCAGTGGCAACCCGGTGCCACGAAGGCAGCCCCCTTTGCTTTGGGCAGGGCTTTTTGTGCACTGCCCAGAGAGCTTCGGCTATTGGGCAGTATAAGAATGACATAAATAAATAAATAAATAAATAAATAAATAAATAAATAAATAAATAAATAAATTTGCCTGTTTGGGTTCCTTTCCCACCCAGAATGGTTCTCATTTATGCTGCATCCTGAGAGACGCTCCTCAGCTCTGACAGTTTATACTGTACTAGAGGCTTGCCACACAAGAAAGCCAAGGCTAAGAAAGGTGTTCTGAAATGATGGAAATACATCCATGGCCTTGTTGAGATGGGACTCTGTTCCCCCACTTCTCAATAAATAATAATAATAATAATAATAATAATAATAATAATAATAATAATAATTTATTTCTTACCTGCCTCTTCTTTTGGATTGAGGTGGGAACAACATTAGTACAACAATACAATAAACCAAATACATAAAATTAATTAAAAGAGCATATAGGAGATCTAATTAAGGTCCCAGACACAATAGAAAACCAGCAGTGTATCATTCCCTGTGTCTAATTTTCAGCCACCTTAGATAGTGCAAAGCACAATGCCCCAGATGCCTGATCTGAAGCATTTTGCAGTCTTGTTGCCAGGAGAAGCAAAGCTGATCATCCGGAGTTTCAGTGTAGGATCTTCCTTTCAGCTTGAAATGGTTCAGTGTTCCATATCTACTGTGCCATCACTAGGGATGGACGGATCAGTCCATTTCTGGTCCATGTCAGCTTCACATGCATTCAGCCATTGGACAGTTCTGACTAATGTCTGCATCAATCTGGGTTTTCCCCCCTTTAAATCCATACAAAACTTAGCATTTATCTTTGCACACATTTTCCCATAACAGTCACAGTTTGTATGCCATTTCCCCTATTGTTTGTATGCAACATTGTCTAACATATAAATTTTTGAATGCAGCTTTTCCTAAAACATGCATTTTTTTCATGCAACCTTTGAGCCGAGAACAGCATCAGAGAATCTGGAAAAGTGCACAAACTTAAGTATGAGTGTGTTCTGAGTTGCATATTAGTTGAGGAGATGTGAATTTGGTTGGTTAGCTTAAAAATGCACACCAAATGAAATTCTCCCCCATTCTTAGCCAAAGTTGATCTGAAAACAAAGGAAACTTTTCCATTTCAAACTATTATCTTATTCATGTGCAAATTTATGCAGATTTAATCAAGCTATCTATCTATTAATTGGCTAACATTCATACTATTAATCAGCTAAGGTTTTTTTAATTGGGTGATAGCCTGGCCTCCTACAAATATCAAGAAATACAGAAATCACAACCTATTAAATATGCTTTCCCCCTCCCTGTTACAGCTTGATGAATTTGCATAGATGGCACACCATTGCAAATGTAGTTCATTATTTTAAGAATGCCACAGGAGGATGCCCCTAAGAAAACACTCCAAGAAGGACTTCATTTCCTGAAAAGTCAGGGGGAAAGAAACCAGGAAGTATAAGACTTCTACTCTCCATCAAAGTGGAGGCTAGATATATACTACTCCTTTATAACAGTATTGAAGTTTACTGTTGGGACACAATCCACATTCCATATACTGCTTTCATAGTGCTATATCCTGCTTTTTATTCCACATCCATAATTATTTGCCACAAGGTGTAGATCTGGCCCAACACACACAGGTGGAAGCCCTATTTACTTCCACATGTGTAAGACCTAGTCACTTCACCTGGTACTGGGAGAATACTTGAATTAGGAGTGATTAAGGAAACATTCCTCCCCCTTACATATAAAATGACAAATGGTCTTGGGCATTGATGGTCATGGCCACTTGACCATAATGCCTGAGATATACTTTACCCTAATATTGTGTGTGACATGGTACTGCCACTTTAAGAAATTCAGCCTAGCATGGAGTCAGTTAAGTCTTGGTGAATGTACAGAACCAGCCAAAGGGGAAAGCATTTAGCTGAGATTTAGCCATGAGGTCATTAGGATTGGGTTACATACCCAGGACAGAGATTTAACTCGACAATTTACTCAAGTAGCACTAGATTAAGTGCTTCACGATTATGTCGGGCATAGAAATAGGAAATTAGATATGACTACACCTTCAGGTTAAGAATAATTCCTCCAGGGTGTTGCATAATTATTGATAAGTACAGCAATCAGTCAGGGATTCCCCACCAACCAGTCAGGGATTCCCCACCCTCAAGCGCGAAGCAATCTCAAGGAAACCATGTCTTGATTAAATTGAGCAATGTCTGGGAAAAGCATTTGTCCTGTTGAATCTGCCATTCATCTGACCCAAAGGTTGCCTCCCCACTTTCATCAGCTCTGTCTTTGCTGAATCCCGAGCTTTCGTCCCTTTGTTTAATCCAAGGATGGGCAACTTCAGGCCCAGGGGCCAAATCTAGCCCTGCTGGATTCCCCACATGGTCATGGGCCCTTTCCCTGGTCCCCACCTCTTTTCACCTATCATTGGGTGGTTTCCCAGCTTTCGTGCATCCCCCCCCCCCATTCTAAAAGCTTGGAATGCCTCTCCTAAGGCTGAGTTACTGTCAGTAAGAGCTTTATTTATTTATTACATTTCTATACCGCCCAATAGCCGGAGCTCTCTGGCCGGTTCACAAAAATTAAAAACATTCAAAGTATAAAACAACAGTATAAAACCATAATATAAAATACAATATAAAAGCTCAACCAGATAAAAACAGCAGCAATGCAAAATTACAAATTTAAAACACCAAGTTAACATTGTTTATAGACTGTTAAAATGCTGGGAGCATAAAAAGGTCTTCATACAGCATATAACGTAGGTGCCAAGCGAACCTCCTTAGGGAGCTCATTCCACAGCCGGGGTGCCACAGCAGAGAAGGCCCTCCTCCTGGTAGCCACCTGCCTCACTTCCTTTGGCAGGGGCTCACGGAGAAGAACCATATTAAGCTACAATATGGTGGGTTCTTTTTTGTGGATGTATTTTGCCCCCCCCCCTTGGCCTTCAGACTTTCTTGTCCATAAGGAGGGTCATATTTTGGGGGAAATTGCAACATTGTCTGAATCCTGGCAAGGTGGAAGCCTTGGTTCCTGAGTCTGGGAAATAGGCCCATTGCCTGTTCTGGATGGGGTTGCACTCCCTCTGAAAGATCAGGTTTGTAGTTTGAGTGTACTCCTAGATCCATCATTGTTGCTGGAGGCACAAGTGCCTGTAGCAGCTCGGAGTGCCTTTTACCAGCTTTGGCTGGTTCGCCAGCTATGATCTCTCCTGGACAGGGATAGCTTGACCACGGTGGTACAGGCATTGGTAACCTCAAGATTGGATTACTGCAATGTGCTTTATGTGGGGCTGCCCTTAAAGTTGCTCCGGAAGCTGGAGCTAGTGCAGAATGCTGCAGCTCGGCTGTTGTCTGGAGCTGCCCCTTTCCAGCATGTAATTCCTGTGCTGAGGGAACTGCATTAGCTGCCTATTCGCTACCAGGCCAGGTTTAAGGTTCTTGTACTTGGGACCAGGATACCTGAGGGAGCACCTTCTCCCTTACCATCCTGCCCGGTCACTGAGGTCATCCTGGTGGTTCCACGTGGACCAATGGCCCGATCAGAATCCACCAGGGGAAGAGCCTTTAGTGTAGTGTCCCCTTCTCTGTGGAACTCTCTGCCCCTGAGGCACCAACACTAGGCTGCTTCCAGTATCTTCTGAAAACAATTCTGTTTTGAGAAGCCTTCCTCAACTGACTAGCCACCATTTTTCTGGTTCCCTTGTTTTAAAATTGAACAATTTTAATTTGCTTTTAAAATTTTCTTTCTTTTACTGTTTATACCTATGTTCATGGCTCTGGAATCTGTGTTAGATATAAATATTTATGATGATGATGATGATGATGATGATGAAGATGATAATGAGGTTACTGGAAGGGGGCATCATTGCAGCTAGTTAATTCATGTGAATTATGGGTCTAGCGCGACGGAGGGGTGAGGATCTCGAATATTTTTATCGTGAGATCTCCCCCTCTGTTTACACACAGTGCGTGACAACCCCAGAGGGAGAGGACGTCACGGACGCCATTTTTTTTTGTTAAAGAAGAAGAGCACACAAACAGTCGTGTGCAAAAGGTGTTTTTTTAAAAAATGTAAAATTAATTTCCCTGCTCTCCCACCCCTGATGGGCGCAGAGCTCCTGAGGAGCTCTGCACCCTGTGCTCAGGTCCCAGCTCCTCATGAGGAACCATGAGAAACCGTGACAAACCACGATGCCCACCCACACGTTCCACAGTCTTGGGATCATCCCGAGACCGTGGAAAAAGCAGGCTGAAAGGGGAGGGCAAGATCCCGGGGTGATCATCCCTCCCTGCTCCCGGGATCCCCTGTATGTCATGTGAGTGCACAGGGACGATCCCGGGGATTGCCCTGGGATTTCGCCTCATCTAGCTATGTGCTCTGTTTGTATGGGTGACTAAACTATATGATCACCCAGGCTTAGTTGTAGCACTGTAACATGTTCATTTAGTATAGGATTTTTGCTGTACTAGTTGTTAGGCTACAGTCATATCTGATCATCTTTAATTCCCTTTCAGTTAAACTTCCTCTTGGATTGGAGAGCCTCGCCCTTTTTTTCCAGGCACAGACCCATCATCCAAAATATGTTGCTGCATTACAGGAAATTTACATGGAATCGTTAAGAATTGCATCTTGAAGAGCATGTCTAGGAGGAGCTCCATGCCAAACATTATGTACTCAGTGATTCAGACGCTCCGTTAACATTTCTTGTTCTTCTTTGGAAATCCTTGGGGGTACTGAAAAATGAAAAGAGCACAGGCCAAGAAAGAATCGATAGCACGAAAATTTGCTTCTAATGTGAAATGACAGGTTGAAAGCAATTGCATTCAACATGAATTGCAAATTCACTGCAGAAAGAGGATCTTAATCTGACCACTTATGTCACAGACCATCCTATTATGCAGTGTCTTATCTGTGCCAATAACTTGTGACTGTCTTAAATACCCTCGTAGCCTATTTAGCCTTCCTATTGTTCTGTGTTGTTGTGCAATAATGTACTTTTATATATTTGTGAAGAATTCATAAAGTGACCTATTTGTCCATCAAATAGTTCACTTTGCCATTTTTTCCTTATTCCATTATAAAGGGCAGAAAATGAATACCTATATTTAGATGGCTTCTTGTCTGGATATAGTTTGAGCATTGTACAAAAGAAGACAAATTTAATGACAGTAAAGCTGATTACGCAGCGTTCTCAGTCTCATGGATTGTGCAGTTCTGTGCCTGCAGGGACGTCTTTCATACATGCAACTGGACATCTGGGGGTCATGGCCAGAGAGTCACACTGATGTTGAGAGGGGACTGGTGGCTAGCCAGCAGGACCCTGCTCCACATTCAGTGAACATGTATGGATCTTTTGTGAAAGGGCATTCAATGGAAACTCAATGTTTTGTTCAGTCATTTCTCCCAGTTCAGCAGTGGTCTTAAGTACATGTGAATGGAATATTGCAAGGATGGAACAACTATTCTGTGTAAGCATACAAAGCTTTCTGCCGTGTGTGTGTGTGTGTGTGTGTGTGTGTGTGTGTGTGTGTGTGATATCTGTTTTATAAACCCAGATATCTACATTATACATAAAGAACATAAGAAGAGCCATGCTGGATCAGACCAAGGGTCCATCTAGTCCAGCATTCTGTTCACACAGTGGCCAACCAGCTGTTGATTAGGAACCCACAAGAAGAACATGTGTGGAACAGCAGCCTCCCACCCATGTTCCCCAGCAACTGGTGTACATAGGCTTACTGCCTCAGCTACTGGAGGTAGCACATAGCTGCCAGGACTAGTAGCCGCTGATAGCCTTCTCCAGGAATTTATCTAACCCCCCTGTTGTTAAAGTCACCCAAATTGGTGGTCATCACTACATCTTGTGATAGCGAATTCCATAGTTTTAACTATGTGCTGTATGAAGAAGTTTTTACTTTCTTAAGGCAAAACTGTTTAGCATTATGTGTAGATTCATTTGCAGATGTTGGCATCAGTGCCAACTCCAGGTGGAGTTCTCCTTTTCTTGTGGGAAGGGACCTGCAGCCATCTTCCCTGAGGGCCCAGTCTCCTCTTGGTCTTCTGGCATGGGCTGTTTGTCTCAGGCATGATCAGATAAGCATTTTACAGCACACTCATTACTGGCCCCTCACAGTTTTTCACTGGTTCCTTTGACGATGACATCCACCTCCCATGTGTCTCCTGCTCCTTCTGGTCTTTTTTCCATCATAACATAAGACAGAGAAAGTCCAGTTTTGGGGGCTATAGTGAAATTGGCTGCCATTTCCTGCTGTGTGCAGGAGAAGCAGCGTGATAAAACACACTGAATGGGTCAGGTGATCATTGCTTGCTTCCTCTTTCTTCCCCATGTGAAGAAAGAGGAAGTTGTTCATTGTTATTGTGAGACAGCAGCAGGATGCAAAGCTGATGCCCCTAGCTCCTCCTTTGAAGAGAATGACAGTAGCCATGAAGCTAGTAGAAAGTTCTTCTTGTCATGACAGTTCATGCAAACATCATTAGTTGCTTTTTCAGGTTTTGTTCTGTCAACAGTTCTTTTCAGAGCACTCAGCTTGTTTTACAATCAAGGCAATATGTAGTTTGGGGGTGAGGGTGGGATGAGATGCCACTGTTTGGGTACTGAAAACACAGAATAAGTATTGGAGACCATTCTGTGCTACAATTCTAGAGAGCTGAAAGTGTAATGGGATGTTTGGCTCAGAAGACCAACAAGCCCTGTGCAGGCATGTAGCCTGCTCACACAAGGACTGCACCTCCCTGCTCCTAACACTCACATCTGTGTCTGTGTAGTCTCTGACCACTGTGTGTTGAGGGGGAAGATCGGAAGTAGTTTGTACTTGCGCTCACTTGAATGAGGTAGAAGCCCCAGTGAGATTGGGAACCCTGCTTCAGGTGTCCCTTCAGTCCTCCCCACTCAACAAGGGAAGGTCGGGGCCTGAGAGGGTAGGGCACTGGGGGTGGGGCCAATGAGCCCACTAAGTCCCATCTCCCTTTGAGCCCTCAAATGACCAGGCTGAACACCCAGGACTAGCCTTACCTTGTCTTGGCTCTTTTCTCACCCTATCTAAATCTGACCCCAAGGAAACCCATCACTGGCTTCAGTTCAATAAGGCTCAGTACCAATTTTTTCCCCGGGTGGCTATGAAATCCTGCCTATTACAGTGATTTAGAACTTCATCCCCAGTTTAAAATAGGCCCATAAATTATAAGATTAGCTCTCTTTCTCTCTCTCTCTTTTAATAAAACAATTTTGTCCATTCTCGCTGGCCCTGACTGAATCCTTGGATACGGATCACAAGCTCTGGTGGATGGAATAATTTCTGTTTCTGTGGTTGGCAGGTCAGATGAAAATTCATCAGTCAATTCATTATGGGAGTGGTAACACTGTCTCTTTTGCAGGGGCTTTAGCACTCACTCAGCACAACCTCCTGTCCCTGGAAGTCGCGGTGTATTATGTGGAGGTGTGTAGTAATGTTTCTGTCAGAGGCATCAATTGACCTTCAACAATGGTGATTCTTCCATATAAAAAATTCCCTGTGATGGCTTTGCTGCTTTCTTTCACACACACTTTATGACACTAATAACACTCGCTCTATGGGAAGAGTGTACTTTGATTCCCCTCTCTGTTTCAAATGTCTAAAACAAGATGGTGTCGGGAGGCTCGCTGACTTTCAAAATTATGCTGATGACTGTGCCAAGTCAGAGGCACGAGCTTCCAGCCGCTCCACCAACCTTGAAAGGGTAATAAAAGCATTTTATGAATGCTGGTGATTTTAAATGGCAACATTTTTCTGACGACCTCCACTGCCTGGGATAATATAAGGCTGTTTAGCTCATTACAAACTCTCAAAACACATTACATACAAAAGAAATTAAGAAAACCATGAGCCCATGTATTCAAAGAGGGTTTTCAATATCTAAAAATAAAAGCTGAATGGCTATAAAATTTAATACCCCACTGAGCACGGCAGAGGATTGTTATGGTCTGGCGACGAGAAGGCAGAGGTGAAATGTCACTCTTTCCTTCACCACAGTTTGCTCCATAATGGCGTCCACTATTTTCATTTTAAAGTTGTTTTTAATTTCCTTATTTATATTTTTCTTTTCTGCATGAAACCTTTGTTGTGGCTATATGGTTCCAGATCCAAATTATAACAATGTTGTGTCTTGAATTCATGGAACAGCCATGGAGCAGTTCCCAAAGTTGGGAAAGAAGTTATTTGTGGAAAAATAAATGGCTTACAGAGAACCCATAAAAAACGGTAGTATGGAAGAATCTGGCATCCCCACCCCCAACCCCCCACCTTGCATGAATATTTCCTGACAGCATGTGCTCTCTTTCTTGTTTTGTGACCTTCCTTTTCCTCCATGGAAAAAGTTGAGAGTAGTTCTTTGTAGGGCAAGTTTTCTTTGGACATCTATTTGTCCCACTTAAAAAAGAAATACACGAGGTCAAGGTTCACACCATTGTCTGTCTCTTAGGTGTGCAGATGGCTTTTATGGGTCATCTTGTAACTCCTACCTTTGACCAGAGCTGAGCAGTGGTGCATAGGCTGCCCATACCCTCCGGAAAATTCCGGAAACCTCCTGGGAGACCTGGGGGTCCGGAGGAACTGGAGTTAGGGCCCAAAATACTGGGGTTGTGGTTACTGGGCCTGCAGCAACCACAACCCCAACTTACCGGGCCTAAGTTTTCCCGGAGGGTGGCGGCGGCCATCTTGAATCTCGCCCGAAGTCACGTGAGATCTCGGCAGCTGGCTGGGAACTCTCCCGAGACCCAGCCAACAGCTGAGGTCTCGCGTGAGTTCGGGCGAGATTCAAGGTGGCCGCCACGAGGGATGGGCAGTGAGAGCAAGGTGAATGGTTGGGGGCTGCGTGCAGGAACTTCCAGCAATGCAGCCTCCAGCACCCACCCACCCCCAGCGCTGAAGAAGAAGAAGAAGAAGGAAGAAGCAGCAGCAAGAAGCAGCAGCAAGCAGGAGGAGGAGAAGAAGAAAGAGAAGAAGCGAGTAGGAGGTAAGACTGAGGTTTGTGTGTTTGGGAGAGAGAGAGAGAGGGAAGGAGGGAGGGAGGGAGAGAATGAATGTATTGGTGAATGGGGTGCATGGGGTCTTTGAGTGAATGCACGTGTGCATGCATGTGTGTTTTTGGAGTGAGTGATGCTGAGTCTGTGTGTGTGTGCACGCACACCTGTTCTGGCAGTGTGAGTGTATTGATGTCTGAATGGGATGCCTGGTTGTTTGACTGAATGAATGCATGTGCATGTTTGTAGTGGGGGTGGCTGTAGTTTTCTGTGAGTTGAGAAGATTTGGAGGTGATGTTCCTATTAAATAATGCATTTTAGACTCATAGACCTTTCTTTCCAATTTGTTTGCTATAATTGGCATGACGTATATTTTGTAACAGTGGCTGACAATTGTTCATCCTTCTTAAAGAAACTTTAAAAAAATTAACAGGGTTGCTATCATCATCATCATCATCATCATCATCATCATCATCATCATCATCTCTCTTGCTTGTGGTGGTTTTTCTAGATGAACATGATGGGCTTTGCCAAGTCATGCTGTCTTTTACTGATTCAGAAATGTCCTGACTATTGAACATGTTTTAAGTATGACTGCTTTTTGGATGTTGGCGTGCATGTATTTTGGTAGGCCTAATTTCTGAAGGTTTTCTGTAACCCCCCCCCCCAAAAAAAAAACCCACGATGTCATGCTGGTGACTGATGTGACTTACAATTAATTGCAAGTTTTTCCTGTTGCCATAGTTCTTTAACTTCCATAGCCAGTGGTGTATATTTTTCTCTCTTTTCCTCTTCCTTTTCTGCAACATTTTTGTCATTAGGTATTGCAATTTCAATGTAGGTGTGTTTTTCTCAGTTGTTTTTGACCATTATGTCTAGTTGAAGTTGAAACATACTAAGTATCCCGTTTTGCCTATCCCCTCCTCCAACTTTGGGATTGGAGGATGCTTCATCAGGTGATCATGACTGGGAGTTGAATCTGCCTCTCAGCACTTCAAAAAGGTACCTCTCCCGCTTTTTTTACCCAATTTTTTAAAAAAATATAGCAAGCGAACCGCACCACGCAGAGTGCTGATAGTAGGCTCAAAATGACCCCCAGCCACAACTCTCTAACCAGAAGAAATTTCAGAAAGTTATCTTTAAAAACAACACAGTTATGCCCTAATCTTTTCCGCAATGCAATCCTATGGGCGAAATTATCCAAAATGCCGGCCGGATCGCTCTGCGAAAAGAGAAGCGCTTCTCCTATGGCTGCTTCTCTTCACCATGCTTCTAAGGGTCCCTGGTTCGCTTCTACTTCGCCTCTGGGCAAGGCGGAGCAGGCCAATTCGCTTCTGATTCTCCGATTCTAAGCAGAGCGGAGCACATCCCTACTGAATAGGCTTAATCATACTTTTGATTGATAAAGATGTGCTCTTCCCAGCTAGTGCACAAGAAAAGAGTTTGGAAATCTGGGTTTGGAAAAGCCATTTAGAGCTAACCCAGTGACAAGTTCAAGTGAAAGCATCACTCTATTAACGTATAATAGCTCCCTCTTCCTACTTCCTTCCCTCTTAATGACAGCATCACCTAACCTAATTGTACTCCTATTTCTTTCTAATAATTAATTACTTTCAGGCTAGTTATCAGACTTAGGGCCTTGCTAGACCTGGTCAAAAATCCGGGGGAGAGGAGGGGAGAACTCGCATTATGAATAATGCGAGATCTTGCCCTTATTCACACGTGAGCCACGACGAGCTCTGGAGGAATGCTGTCGCGGCCGCCATTTTTTATTTTTAAAGTGGCAGCAGCAGCGCAGGAGTCAGGAATGGTAAGTGGTGTGTTTTGCTTTTTTAAAAAAATTCTCCTCCCCCCCCATCCGCGATCTCCCCCCCTGGCCCCATTCTCCTTCTCCCGCCCGCCATGTCCGATCCCCCACCCGCCCGCCCGCCCCCACTATGTCTGATGCTCAACATCTAAGGGCCTCCTCCAGATGCCTACTCCGAGGAAAGCTCGGAGGATGGCCACAAGGGAGAGAGCCTGGTGGCCCCCCAATTATGGAATGATCTCCCTGACGAGCCTTGCCTGGCACCCACATTGTTATCTTTTTGGTGCCAAGTCATTTTACAGCATATGCTGAAGTTGTTTTTTTTAAACAGACCCCAGAATAGTTGTTTTAAATGAATATTGTCTGTTTTTATGGTTTTTATGGTTTTTAATTTTGTATATTTGTTTTTAATGTTCACTATTTTAATTTTTGTAAACTGGCCAGAGATCTTTGGCTATGGAGCGGTATCTAAATTTTGTTGTTGTTGTTGTTGTTAATAATAATAATAATAATAATACACCAAATCACTGTCAAGGCCTTCATGAGGGCCTACAAATTCCAAAGTTCAGGCCTTCATTAACAACATATTTCTTAAAGCACAATCAACCTGAAAGTTCTCCTGCACAAGACCTTCAATATGGGGCAGCAGGACAAGCAAAGAGTAGTAGGGCTGTGCTTGTCTAGAAGGAGATCCTGGTGTTCTTAGGACTGTACTTTCTAGACTTAGACCCACCTTCAATCCACATTCACTGAAATGTGTATTTTGGGTGGATTGTGGCCACTGGCCCACCCCCATGTTCTGTGCATTCAGCAGAAGGTGTGATGCATCACTGCATGTGCACAAGCACTTCCATAGGTTCCCTGATGATGCAAAGATAGCATGTGTGGGTATAGAGTCCCAGGGCCTTCCTAGACGAGGCCTTAGCGCGCCTTCAGACCCGGTTTCCCTCCTGTGTGTCCACATGATGCATAGGGGAATCCAGCGGCAGGCTGTGCTGAGGCCTCCTCCAACGCGCCATAAGCGAATTCGCTTATGGCGCGCCCTTTCCCCAGCTCTGGCCTCAGGCCGGGGCTGGGGGAAGTGTAGTGACTTCCGAGGCTTTTTGCGGCTACTCGCTTACTCACGAGTAGCCGTGAAAAGCCGCGGACCTGGCACAGAGCTCATACGAGCGCTGTGCCCATTGGCCCGGGAGGGGGGGAAAGATAGGGAAGGGGGAAGGATGGCATGGTGGGTGGCAAGGGGGGGGCGGGTGAGATCGCGCCGCGCGCCGCCGCCACCCGAGCAAGCAGGCGAGCGGCGCTTGCCCGGGCAATGCCTGGCATGGGGCGGCATTGCCCGGGCAAGCGCCACTCATTTGCTTGCTCAGGCGGCGGCGGCGTGTGGCGTGATCTCACCCCCCCTTGCCACCCCCCCTGCCATCCTTCCCCCCCTTGGTAAAAAACACACACAAAAAAGGACTTACCAATCCGCCGTCTTCGGGCTGCACCCGGCCCCTTTAAAAACAAACAAACAAAAAAATGGCGGACGGCACAGGGGTCCGACGTCCCTGCGCGTCCGACGTCTGGAACCCTGGGCGAGGCGTGCTAACGTTAGCGTGCCTCGGCCCCGCCTCCCTGCCGGGATAACCCGGCAGGTCTAGCAAAGCCCCCAGTCACATCTTCTGCTCAATGTATAGTTGGTGGGGGTTGGACAAGCAGAGATGACCCTGCACTCTCCTCTATATTTTCAGTGCTATGAAGGTAGGAATGGGTTATTCTTCATGCTTTCACCACAGCCTCTATGAATGTAGCTGCAATTCTGCTTCACCGGTGTGTAAGCAGTGGGCAAATATAGAGGATTAGCTCCCCATCGGAGTAAAGCAGCAATTTGTGCTTCACAGCATTATGACAAGGGTGTGTCCTTACTAATTTCAGAGATAGATTGTGCTCAGCTGCTTCTCTGAAGTGCTTCTGATTCCTGCAGCCTAGATGTGTGTGGGCCTTTAGCCCCTGTTGGTGGTCCACATGATTATCCAAATGCTAGCATTGGCCTAGCACAAGAGGGAAATGTATCCACCTTTGCCCAGATTATATCCTTTGATCCATTTGCACAATAACCAAGTGAACAGAAAGCTGGATAATACCTAAACTACCTACCGGCTTCTTGGAAGCTAACACATGGTCAGCACAAATGGATTTTCAGAGCCCTTATGACAGCTAAAAGACTTATATTATCATATTGGAAGGATAAATGCTCACCGCCCAAAAGGCAATGGGTTGAGGGCTTAAAGACGTTATCAGCATTTGAACAGGTGATAACTGTTGGATAAATGCATGGCCATATGGTCTGCCTTTCTTGAAACCTATGCATAACTTTCTCCCCACCCCCTGCTTTTTTTTTTTTTTGGTATGGTATACCTGATGAAAAAAATGATGATTTTCCTGTATATGTAATGGGTTTTTTTCCACCCCACAATTTACTTGTTGTTGTTGTTCTGTTTTGTTGATACTCACAATAAAAAAAGGGGGGAGTTGGATCATTTTCTGTCTTTCAAAATAACTCGCATGCTTTTACACGTGGCGCCGTTTTAACATGGCAAGAACCAGGGAAAGATGGATTGATGGCTGCTGGTGACTGACTGCTTCCCCAGTCTCTTTGCCATTTGCTAAATGATAGGCATGAGTTATTAGTCATTCTCATTATTCACGCCAAAAGGACCTACTATGATAACTCATCATAAAGTGAACTCAGCATGAGCAACACCATAAATCTGCAGGAAAATAAGATTGATGGTAAGCGTACATTTATTTTGCTCAGTAATTTATGCGTGGTGCATTTTGTCAGGGCAAATGATCATTTTCTAATCCCAAAGCCATCCTGTTTGCTTGCTATAAGCCTATAACCAATCAATATTATTAAAAATGAAGGCATGGAAGCCTATGAGTGATAACTCATGATGCTGCAAGTGACAGAGATTCACTAAAGAAGCTCTCTAGTTGGTACTGCAGCAGTAATGACTGTTTTAATGGTGGCTGTCAAGGTGCCACTAAATTCCTTCCCAGCTATCACAACTGCCTTCTAGTAATAGGAAAAACCTAGAATTGTTAACTTGAGAGATAGTCATTATAAAAGAAATATTATATGCTGCGCTCGCCCCGTGATGTGTGTTGTAAGGAAGAGATAATAATGACAAGGAAATAAGCCTTTTTTCCATATTAAAAGTACATATTAATGGCCATGAGGGCCCTAACATGGCTCTAACTGTAGAGTATCAGAGGAAGCATGTGAGACAATTCCCCATCTTTTAGGGAACAATGGTAAATAGAAACTCAATCAATACAGTTATCTATAGATGTGGTAGGAAGATTCTGGAAGGTTTATCTTCTGCTGCCAGGAAGAATAAGCTTTATTTTAAGTCATATGATTGTTTTGCACTGAGTTTTCAAAAGGCCATTCGTTCATTCCTGCCTACAAAGGAATGTATCTTATTAATTTCTCTTTATTACCAATTCATAGGTTTTTAAGGATAGATGGATTTTAGTCAACCTCTAGACCTCAAAACATTTTCAGCAATTCCTGTATCGGCATTTACGAGAGGGCAATTTAGACTTTTATCTATTGAGGAGAAATGAGCTCATTGATGCCATTTTCCCAGAATCATCACATGACTGGCAACTTGTACACTGGATCATATAGCTATTAGAGGACAAGTTACAGTAAAGATATGAAGTGTCATATGGAAATGCTTAGATATTTTTTAGGGTTGAGTAGTTGTTAGGATGTATTCATAGACCCTCGATTTAAAGGACATTTATCTCATTTAAAAGAAATTAGAAGATTTTTTTTAAAATGAATCAATTTAAGGTTTTTATTTTGTTTTGCGAAGGTCTGTAAAACAATTAGAAGGCTATCAATATCAATCAGTCATTATTACTAATGGATGAAGAAGCAAACTACCTTCCCTCTAAGCAGAAATCTATATGTCTCTGATAATTACAAGAGAAGCCTGTGGAAATGAGGAAATTAATATACTTGGCAATACTCCCAGTTTCCATGTTCACTTTTTAATCCAATAAGCCTACTGACTCACAATCATAAGTGTAAATTTGGCTTAACTTTCGAGTTCAATTTGAGTGTGAAATGGTAAAAATAATAATTAAGTCCCACCACCCAAAACATCTGAGATGTTCAAGGCTTTATATGTGAACAACAAGATCTTGAAGGCGGCTTGGTACCGGGTGCAGTTCCCTTAACAGGGGCATAATGTGTCCATGACCTTGTTCCCCACTTAATATCCATAACCACTCTGTTCTGCATCAACTTTAGCCTCCAGACCAACCTCAAGGGAAACCCCAAATCCAGCACATTGCAGAAATTCAATTATGAAGTTGCCAATGTGTGAATCAGAGTGGCCAAGTTATCCTCACAGTTTCTAAGAGTCAGAAACTCTGGCTAGATCTGCTGCAAATCACAAGAGATTTACCAGTAGACCCTGATCTACTTTCTGCCAGTGCCATTTTACCTTATAAAACTGATTTTCTCTGCATACATTTGTAGATGTATGTTCTTATTATTTTTAAGTAGTATTTTTGCAGTGGTGTGTTGTTTCACAATTGTTCTCCTTGCCTGTCCTGTTTCATTGGATATTTTGATTTGCCAGAAAATGGCATTTTCTTAGTTGGGGTAAAACCTGATAGGCATCAAGTCACTAAAATCTCTTGATTAATTAGATCAGATTGAAATGATTGCAAGGCTATGAATACATGATTCAGGCAAACACATTCTAGTGGTTAGAAAAGTTAATTACTCCTGGGGTAAATACTTTAGTAATAAGCTATATTAAAACCTCTTCATTAGAGTAACAAAGAAAAATTACTAGAAGGTATGCTTTCTTTTTAATTGCAGGTAGCTTTTGGAGAGAGTGTGTGTGTGTGTGTGTGTGTGTGTGTGTGTGTGTGTGTGTGTGTGTGTGTGTGTGTTTTACATTTGCATTTACTTCTCCAAGCTGAATGTTGCAGCATTTATCTATATAAAACATAATGTGTAGTGCTTAATACATGCCCATATTCAGCTTCCTTGGGTGTGTTATGTACTAATATCAGGAGTCTCATGTCATTTATGGGTAATGTGTGAAGCAACCTAACTTAGAAGCACAATACAGCTGCAACAACATGGAAATATCAACATTTGCCATGGACAAGACATAGGAAGGAGTTCAAAGATAGAGCTGTGTGTGCCACATTCCCTGCCCAGCACCCCTAAGCTATCCTGCTCCTCTCACGTACAGTGAAGGATGCTGTCCCATCACCAGCATTGAACTTAGATTCAATGGCCCATCCAGTCAGCTTCTGTACATAGCCTGGAGATGGTGAGGAGGCACCTTCTTATCTTTCATCTCAGGCATCCATCTTGTGCTGGCACAGTCCTTCGAGAGTTTAAAAAAACCAATTAAACAACAACCACCAATATTAAAACATAAATGATCAGGCCATTAAAAACAGAAGTAGTTATCAAACAAGCACATAAACTGAGACCGAGGAGGGTAACATTGTTGTTGCTTCTGTTGTCATCATTATGTCTAAACCTTCTCCTCATCTCTCATTCTCTCTTACTGTCAATGATGTTACGCTTACTCCGGTCAAGGAAGCTCGTAGCCTTGGCTTTATCTTCGACTCCTCGCTCTCCTTTATTCCTCATATTGAGGCAGTAGCTAAATCTTGTCGATTTTTCCTGTATAATATTGCCAGGATTCGATCATTTTTGTCTGTCTCTTCTGCCAAGACGCTTGTTCATGCACTGGTTATTTCACGGTTGGACTACTGCAACCTTCTTCTCTCTGGCCTTCCTTCTTCTCACATCAGCCCGTTGGTTTCTGTTCACCACTCTGCTGCAAAGATCATCTTCTTAGCACGCCGCTCCGACCATGTTACTCCGCTTCTGAAATCTCTTCATTGGCTTCCAATTCACTTCAGAATCCAATATAAACTTCTCCTGTTAACCTTCAAAGCTTTTCACGGTCTAGCTCCTTCCTATCTCTCCTCTCTCATCTCACACTATTGCCCCGCTCGTGCTCTTCGCTCCTCTGATGCCATGTTTCTCGCCTGCCCAAGGGTCTCTACTTCCCTTGCTCGGCTTCGTCCATTCTCTTCTGCTGCCCCTTATGCCTGGAACGCTCTTCCAGAACATTTGAGAACTACAAGTTCAACCACAGCTTTTAAAGCTCAACTAAAAACTTTTCTTTTTCCTAAAGCTTTTAAAACTTGATGTTGTGCAGACTTCTACTGTTACTTTCTACTGTTAGTTTTTCCCTACCCTGTGCCTGCTTACCCTTCCCTGTACCTGTTGGCATTCTCTTCCCCTCCTTATTGTTTTACTATGATTTTATTAGATTGTAAGCCTATGCGGCAGAGTCTTGCTATTTACTGTTTTACTCTGTACAGCACCATGTACATTGATGGTGCTATATAAATAAATAAATAATAATAATAATAATAATAATTATCATCATCATTCAAAAGTTAACAGTGCCAAATCTCTACACACCTTATTTCAGGCAACTAGGGAACCTGAGGAAGGATCTCTGAAGAAGATCTAAGTATCCAGTTAGGCTCATGTGGGAGCGAGGGTTCCTTGAGATACACTGGTCTCCACCTATGAATTGCACCAAGAAGCGGACTGGAGTGACACAACCATGTGGACAGAGCCAATCCTGTGCATCTTTCCTAGCCAATTAGCACTTGGTCAGGCAGGAGAGTGCCAATCAATTGTCCACATGTGTCATTCACATGTGTCATTCACATGCAGAATAGCAGCTTCCACACCTCTGAAGGAATCTTTAGTATCAGATCATAATGAGGTGCCTTCATAGTGCATCCTTTATCTATAATCACTTGTCTGTTTCCTCCGGCTGTGGCTCTCTGCAATTTCTCTCTGAGCAGGCCCAGCAGTAGCATGTGACATCATCAGGCAGTTGCCGGGATACCAACACTTTGGCAGAGTCCACAGCTATCTCAATTTTGACCTTTGGGCTTTTCTTTGCATTGGGCAGCTGTGACCTCAATTCTCCCAATGTAGTGCTGTTCCAGGGCATTGTGGCTGGCAGATTTAAATGATGGCTCCAAGCCATTCAGCACTCATCACAGCACTGCTGTTGCCACCACTAACATAGGAAGGAGCCCAGAAGAGGGCATTTTGCCAAGACCTCACAGACCTGGAGTTGCCTGTGTTTCTGAGCTATTGACTGCAGAAGGTTCAGGCCAACTTGGATGCTGCCCGAAGCAACTGCATGGGCTCAAAACTTCGTAATACTGTGAATGAGCTTTACGCAAAAAAGTGCATGTATGTATGCTTCAGGCACTCATACTGCTACAGATGAAGTGTAATGTGTCCTTTGAAAGATAAAGGTGCATTTGTAACCCAAGCAATCTCACCCAACAAAGGAAGCTACAATGGAAGCACAATGGAAGCAACAAATAAAATACAAAATGGAAGCACAAAATAAAATAAAAATGAATTCACAAAATAGAAGCCCCTATACACTGCCACTGTACTAGTAAGTTAACCAGTGTAATGACACAATATCATATTGTATTGTTACAACAGAAGTAGAACAATTACTGTGATAACAATGAAGGTCTTTTTTAGTACTGTGCTGAAAATTTCTCCCATGAAAGTTTCGACCATTCTCATTCATTCAGTTCCCCACCCAGGGGAAGACATCATGAATTTATTAGTCCCATAGAGCCTTTTCAAATCAGGAAATGCGCCAACCTGGGAGACTGTAGAGCAATGGTGAGATGTGTAATAGAAAGACAAATATAGACAGTACCCTCAGCCACCTCACAGTGATTGTTAAGGTCCAAAACATCACCAAAACACATTCAGAATAAATTATAAAATGCCCTGAGAATGAGGCATAAAAAATGTAAGGCCCTTTCATGGGGAAACAAGACTTTCAGAAAATTCCTGAGATACTTTTTTTCTTGCCCCCTAGAAATAAAAGGACACTTTCCAAACTTTTCTCCATATTTTCTTCAAGAGAGAAAGAAGCTGTTCTACAATCCTTGCCAACCCATGAGAAATTGTTGGAGAATTTCTCCTCCCCCCTGGAGAAATTTAGTGAAATTCTCCCCCCAATTTCTTTACCCACAAATAGGGTGGAGAATTTTGAGATGCCACTTGCAAACAGCTCTAGTATTTTTTTTCTTTTATATAGATTTGGGAGGTATTTTCTTTTTATTTCTTGCGTACTGTAGATTATTATCACTGTTATTTTAAAAGTGATTTATTTATTTATTTATTTATTTATTACATTTTTATATCGCCCAATAGCCGAAGCATTCTGGGCGGTTCACAAAAATTAAAACCATAATAAAACAAGTGATATTATATGCTTGCTTACTGTTACATGTTGGGGTAACTTCCTTTGTTCCTCAGTTAATTCATCCCTTCTTCATCTTCCCATTTTTTAGTTTGCACCCTTATTAGTAAGTCAGCAACACCATGCTCTGTCCCATTTATCTTTAAAACCCCTGTTCATCAGAGTTCCATTTAAAAATAATTGCCAGTTTCTCTCCATATCTTATCCATCATGCCCAGAAAAGGCCATTTGCACAGCATAACTGTGCTTCCGGGACATGGAGGTGGGATCGGATGGATGAACAGTGCATATGGAACAGTTCTGTTGGCATGGGATTAGGGGCATGTCTACAACTTAAGGGTGTGGAGGGAGGGGGAGGATCGCAGACTTACCTGCTTCCGCAATCCTCTCCCAGCATCTTGATGGCCGCGCAACGTCCCGGAAGGGAAGAGGTATGTCACGGTCGCCAATTTTTTCCGTCAACAGGAGAAGGAGCGCAATGTGCTCTTCCGCAAAAGTGAGTTTAGAAAATAAAAAAACCTGAACTCATTCCTGACACCCCACCCCTGATGGGCGCAAACTGCCAACTGTGCAGTTCCGTGCTCATTTCAAGAGCCCCGCTACTCGTGGGGAAGAACGGACAACCCAGGAGCAGTGGCCACATGGCCTGCAGTCCTCGGGGTGGTCCTGGGACCACAGCAAAATGGGTTTTCTGCAGTTCCCGATATCCCAAGGAAAGTGCATCATTTCAGGGATGATCCAGGGATTTCCCCAGGATATAGGCATGGTATAGACATGTCCCATGTATCTCTGGCAGGATCTACACTACTGCTTTAAAACAGTTTGTAACAGTAATGGCAATTGTTGGGGCCCACGACCCACTCCATGTACAGTTTTCTAACCATTTTCAAAGTGTCATATCCTGTTTGGCGTAGCTCTGGCCTATGTTAAATAGATGTATATGTTTCCTCTCAAGCTGAGACTTGTGTACTTGATCCCTGAGCTCTTCTCTCACATTTTTTACATGACCACAACAGAAGCAAATGGTCTTTTTCCTTATCATATATTCACTATTACTGTTCACATGTCATTCTAACATGGCGAGAACATCCTTGTGGTTTTTGCCACCTGATACCTTGGGCCTTGCTAGACCTGCCGGGATAAGCCGGCAGGGAGGCGGGGCGACGGCGTGCAAACTTTAACGCGCGCCGCCCAGCCTCCTAGACGCACAACGCGCAGGGACGACGGAAGCCCTGCAGCGCCGGCCATTTTTTAAAAAGTTTAAAGGGGCCACGTGCGCCCGAAGACTGCGGAGAAGGTAAGGGTTTTTTATTAGTTAAACCCCCCCCCATCCGCTCCTGATCCCTTCCTGATCTTTCTCTCCCTCCATGTCCCGTGTGTCGTCTCCCCTCCTTTTCCCTCCGTGTGTGTGTGTGTGTGTGTGTCCTGTGTCATCTCCCCTCCTTTTCCCTCCGTGCGTGTGTCTGTCCTGTGTCATCTCCCCTCCTTTTCCCTCCGTGTGTGTGTGTGCGTGTGTGTGTGTCTGTCCTGTGTCATCTCCCCTCCTTTTCCCTCCGTGTGTGTGTGTGTGTGTGTGTCCTGTGTCATCTCCCCTCCTTTTCCCTCCGTGCGTGTGTCTGTCCTGTGTCATCTCCCCTCCTTTTCCCTCCGTGTGTGTGTGTGTGCGTGTGTGTGTGTCTGTCCTGTGTCATCTCCCCTCCTTTTCCCTCCGTGTGTGTGTGTGCGTGTGTGTGTGTCTGTCCTGTGTCATCTCCCCTCCTTTTCCCTCCGTGTGTGTGTGTCCTGTGTCGTCTCCCCTCCTTTTCCCTCCGTGTGTGTGTGTGTGCGTGTGTCCTGTGTCGTCTCCCCTCCTTTTCCCTCCCGGGATCTTCCCAGCCGATGGGCACAGCGCTCAGCGCTGTGGCCAGTCCGCGGCTTTTTGTGGCTACTCGTGAGTAAGCGATTAGCCGCAAAAAGCCACGGAAGTCCCTAGACCTTCCCCAGCTCCGGCCTCAGGCCGGAGCTGGGGAAAAGGCGCGCCATAAGCGACTTCGCTTATGGCGGGTAAGACCAGGCCTCAGCGCGGCCTGTCTCCGGATTCCCCTGTGCGTCATCTGGACGCACAGCAGGGAAGCCGGGACAGAAGGCGCGCTAAGGCCTCGTCTAGGAAGGCCCCTTGTTCACAAACAACCTGAAAGGGGGAATGCGGTCAAAATATATTTTAACAGAATAGATTTATTTGCTACTTACTATAGCATAGGGAATAAGAAAGGAACTTGATGAGAAACATATTTTTGGTTTGTTCAGTGTGACATCCAATGGAGATTGGGGACTAGGAAGAAAGATGGTGGCAGCAACAGAGGCAGCAGATAAGGAGAGAGGTGGGGGGGGCATTTGGAGCCAATTGGCTTCAGACTGCCTCAGCCTTCACCCAAACTGCCTCAGATCTGGTTCAGAAGGGTCTGAACCACCCCAATCCACTTCAGATTCAGATCTGAGGCGATGTACAGCCCCAGCCAATACCCATCCAAAACATGAATGGCAGACAGGTCTACTCTCACACACCTCTGATACCCATGCACATGCCCCTCACAGCTGATTGGCTGTTCACTGAGCCCGGAACTTGCTGCAAACAGCAACAACCTCACAAGGGGGGGGCACACTGCAAACATTCTTCGGAATGGAAGCAAGAGAGCCGGAAAAACGCAACAAAAGCAGTCAGGGATATTTCAGGAAAACTGAGAGGTGAAGCCGAGATCACCGCAGGAGCAGGTGAATGTCATGTGGCCCGTTAGTGATGGCTGCAATACAGTCCTGCAATAAACCACTGGGGTAGACTCCCTCATAGATTGTTTTACAAAACCCTCATAACCTCTTATCTGGAAGTAGTGTCCAATATGTTTGGGTCCTAAGGTCGCAACAAGGACTCAATGTGTTTGAGACCTAAGGTTACAATAAGACCTCTTCAGAAATTATCCTCCATGCAACATGTAGAAGGCAGAATGGGGCCATGCCTGCCTACCCATCCTCTATGTTGTTGAGTACACTGCTCTATCCGCTGAACTCAGCATTGTGGATAAAGAATGATCTGAAGGATTGGATCCTACATTAGTTCAACTTAGATGATCATCACATGGGGGGAAATCGTGTTTCCTTACCGTCACATACCATCTGATGATCTTCTAAAATTGAGAAAAGGAGCGGGAGATGATCAGGAGGTGGATGGCATTGTCAAAAGGACCCATGACCATCCATGAATGACTAGTAACAAGCGTGCTATAAAAAGCTTGTCCTATGACATTCTTAGAGTACACAATTTGAAATGAATAGGACTTAAGCTAGACTAATGTTGGATAGAACTTTATGCATGTGTAGTGTACATATGTAGGCTTCTCTTTTCAGACATGCTGTTGAACACCCAGAGGGCAAGGATAGAGATGGAGGGTATGTACATGTTGGGGTGGACCCAGAAGGCATGCCCCAATCCGCCCTGTGCATACAATGGATGTCTGGAGGGTCATTGCTGAAGAGGGTTAAAGTAGGACTAAAGAGAAAGTAGAAGCAACATCCTTGCAAGACTTAAGATGTTTTCAGGAGAATGCACCAGCATCTCAGCTGAAGTCTGCTGAAAAGTGCATTATGAGAAAGGTGGTATATATAGCTGTAACCAATTAAGAAGCAAAGTTTTCCGATACTTGCTTGCTTACATTGTTTTTGTGAGTAAAACTCTCTCGTGGCTCCTATATTTATATACAATGAGAAGCTGGAGCCCATGCTGATGAGAGAATTGCACAACTAGCTGGGCCTGGGCTTTATCTACACACCTGCAAAACTCTTTGGAGAAGGGGGAAAAAAACCCTCAAGGGCAACCTCAGTAGCTAAAAAAAAAAATTATGATGGATAGCAGTAATTATAAACCAATAATATACGGGAAACAGAAAAGACTGCAAAGAATTTCCTGCCATGTGCATTTAGGAGGCATCTGGACTACATCTGGTTAAGCACAGATTTAAAGGACTGCAAGCATTCAAAGATACATGATTGTGCTATCCCAGATAATGATATAAAGCCATAATTTGTAGCAACTAAAGAAACGTAGAGGGGGAAAATCCTTTATGTTTGCTTCTGCACAGCCAAGATTAAGTGAATTAATTGACAGCAGAATGTGGGGTATCGCCTTGTGAACTGCTCCTACCCCCTTTTTTTGCTTTTGTTTAATTATGCTCAAGAAGATTGATAATGGTCCTGAAAGAATATGATGCTGGAATTACTATTAGCATAACATGGTGACACAAAAATAGGACTGAGTTGAGTTTTCATGTTTTGAGTTAGGAAACTAAACTGGTGTTCTTGCATATGAATCTTTCAAATACTCTCCTGATATTCCTGAGCAAATGATTACTAATTTTCTTTGGCAAACTATATGAAGAAAAACCTTAATTTCTCTAAAAGGCATTTATTCTTAATTTTTCAATATTTCCTTCCCCCCCCCACATCCCCAGAAAATAAGTACTATTTCCTGATATTGCACTGTATTCTGCCTAACATTGATTTCAAATTTGTCTTGAAATTTGTAAGCACATTGGTTAAGGATGTAATTCTATGCATGTTTGGGCTGAAAATAGTCCGACAATTCTCAGCATCCTGGCTGGGGAATGCTGGGAGTAGTAAAACATTTAGGATTACACCCTAATCCGATTCACTTTGTAAATTATAACAATGAGTGCCTATCTACTGAATCAAAGTATTTCATTTTTGGTTCAATCTTTCATTTTTGAAAAGGAAATAAAGAAACAATTCTTTTTTTATTCTGGATAGGGAAAACAGACAATAATTACAATATCTGCTTGCCCACACTTGAAGATAAGAAAGAGAGGCCCTTCTCATTTGCCCACCTGTGAGAGCAATTAGGTGGGTGTCTACGCAGGAGAGGGCCTTCTCTGCTGTAGCCCCAAATCTCTGGAACCAACTCCCATCAGAGGTCCACCATGCACCATCCTTGCAGGCTTTTAAGAAGGCCTTAAAAAGATTTTATTTTACCATGGCCTTCCCATGATGAGTACAGCTGTGGCTGCTATTGTTCTTGCTGGTTTTACTGCCAGTTTCATTATTTTTAATTGCTATTTTATTGTGATTATGTTTTTATTGCATTTAGTACTTTAACTGTTTTTATGTATTTTATTGTTGTAAGCCACCTTGTGAGGACTTTTGCACTGAACGGCAGCCAAGAAATGTTTTAAATAAATAAATAAATAAAAATATGTGGAAAAAATGGCTGCTGATTCTGGCCATGGTGTGTGTGTGTGTGAGAGAGAGAGAGAGGGAGAGGGAGAGAGGGAGCATATTTCTGCTCAGACTCATGGAAGTCAATCATCCACATTTCCCTAGTGTGAAAGTGCTGTTGGGCTGACTGGCTGGCATGGTGAGTGAGAAAGCTTCTACACCTGAGTCAGGCACAGACAGGCTTGTAATTTCAGTAGCTGGTTGCAGGGGTGGGGGTCTGTCCAATAGACCTGGAGGGCACCAGGTTGGACAAGGCTGGAGTGGTGTGTTGTTGTTGTTTTAAAAAAATCCTTTAAAAATCAATGCATGGATGGATCTGATTCAAACATAGCATGGCTAAAACTCTCTTGAAATGCTATAACCTTGCTGTGTTTCATCTCTTGAGCTATAAAAATTATGCAGATGGAAGCATTTTTGTTAATTTCCATTTAAAAATTCCTAAAAAATCAAAGCATGAACTGATCTGGTTCTAACCTGGCCCGGCTAAAGCTGTCCTTAAGAGCTATTACTGTGCCAAGTTTTATCTCTTTATCTTTACAAATGAGGGTGCTGTAAGCATTTCTGTTAATACAGTTACCCAAATGCTGAATGGTTCTTTGATGGGAAATTCAATGAGGCGGGGGGGGGGGGGGCTCCAAAATTGAGGCAGAGAATCACCTCTATGGAGCTCCAAATCACATTTTGAGGCAGAGAAGACCCACTTTGCACACCCCTACTGTGTATCCCAAACACATTAGACATGTAAAGCTCAGATGGCTATGCTCTTCATGGCACGGGATTATAGGTTTCATCCATTGATACTATGACAGGAGTAGCATCAGGAGATGAGCCTCTGTTCTTACACTAGGGAATGCCTGTTATAAACCGAGTTTCAATTTCCTAGATCTTTAGAAAGGAAATGGCATTAGTTGTGCTCCCACAGAATGCTTTTGGCTTACAGCAGCAACTGCAGCTCTACCCACAATACTATTTAGTATGACATCTGGATAGAAAAAGGATAGTGACAGAGAAACCTGGGAGGATATATGGGAATAGCTATATCATGAAGACATTGAAAGAGCATACAGATATAATCAGGACTAGAAAATAGAATCCGTTTACACTGTTACTATTGTGTTTGGTGTTTAACAAGGTCTCTTTTTTCATATCATGTTCTGGAACCACAGGAGGTTGTTATCAAGCAGGACATAAATGAGAAGTAACCAGAGCATGAATTACTGTGGTGTTCAGCTTATTCTGGAGGTGCTGTACTTTTCCTAAAGCATCAGGTGCATAGTTTGGGGTGTTTGGGGATCCATCATTGTCACTAGAGGCACTGGTGGCCTCAGTGGCTTGGTGTGCTTTTCATCAGGTTAGACTGATATATCAACTATGACCTCAGTTGGTCAAAGACAGCTTTGCTCTGGTAACCAAACATCTGGATTATTGCAATGCTTTATACATTATACATAGGGCTACCTTTGAAAATGGGGTGGAAATTTCAGCTAGACCAAAACAAGAAAGCTAGATTCTTAATGAGTGGCCCTCAATGCTAGCACTTCGCCATCAGCAAAGATAATCTGAGGCGCTTCTGCAGGTGCCCCCACCAAGTGCCCTCACCACATGAGGTAAGGCAGGTGACCTCTTCACTAGTGGCAGCTTCTCTGTGGAGTGCTATTGCCAAGGGAGCTCACTGGGGCGGATCTACACTAGTGCTTATTACATTTTTTCCTACCACTTAAAACGTCTTAATCTGTGTCATTTTTAAAAATCATGGGGCACACTCCAGTAATGTAGCAATACTAACCTTTTGCTTCATTCAGTAGAGCAGGACACACTGTTTGTTTTATGGCTGTAGCTTGTACTTCCTCTTCGTCACTGGTCTCTTTGCTCCACCCACTTCCTGATCTCCATACAGTTCATAGATATATAATAGTGAACATAGAGTTACACTTAAACTTGCTTAAGCTCATATACTGAGTTCAGATTAAATGCAAGTAGTGTTTTTTTAAGACTGGGGTGGGCAGAACTTCCTAGTAAATAGCTCCATCACTGAGAGCTATCTGTGCCTCTTAGATTTCTGCCTGATTCTTGGAGCGAATTCTCTGCCCCAGTGACATCAGAGTCACCAGCCTCCACTGATGCAGCTCTTTCACTGGAAGCATAAATGCCCCCAAGAAAGCGATTGGCTGACCATCAAGGCTTGAAAATTCAGTGAGACAAAACAATAATGCAGTAAGGGGGCACATACGAAGACTTCCAACGCTATTTACACGTAACAACGGAACAAATAAAATGATAGAAGGAAGATAAATACTATGATGAACTAATGTTACAAGCATAGCGTCATGTGACACAATAAGTTATCGTAACCCTTTTGCTAGCGTTTTAAACCATAAGTGTAGATCTTGCCTAGGAGCCTACATTATGGTCTTTTTGTGCTAGGCAAAAATATAGATATTATTTTCCCAGGCATCTAAGGAACTGTTTTTAGTGCTTTTAGATTTTTACATGGTTTTATCCCTGCCACTAGTTTTACTTTTGATTTTATTTGACCTGTTTTATTGTCATTGCTTTATTATTATTCTGTATTTTATCCTTTTAATTTGCAAATGGCCCAGGGAACTTTGGGTACTGGGCAATATAAAAATATAATAAGTAAGTAAGTAAAAAATATTATAAATAAATAAATATTATAAGTTAATAAAATATTATAAATTGCTTTTTTAAAAGCAGTACATCAAAAGAGGAATGAGCATGAGTGTGTGGAGAGGTAGGAATTGAGCTTTTCTCCATGAGGCTGTTCAGCAACTGTGTGTGCATTTGGTTTCATCGCAGAACTGAGATCCAAACATTACACACACAGTTTTCCTTTCCTGCTTTTCCACTACATTACCACTAGGTGGCACTGTGTTATAGCAGAGTAGCATGATTACACAATTAGGAAAACATGTTTTCGTTCACTTTCAGAAATAATAATCCATTCTCCCCACTCTACAAAAGAAATTGGGTAAGTGCTCTTAAAAAATAGAAGCAAAACTTTAGAACTCATAAACAACCTTGAGTAAGGAATGATGAGCACACAATAAATGCCTTGTATAGAAAAGCTTTCACTAAGAGGAGGCAGACATAGCTGGGGTAACAATCACCTTCCTTTCCTGACTCACTCATTATTTCAAGGAATGGATTTTAAACATTTTGACACATCCCTCATGAGAGCTGTTCTGAAGCCTTTCAAATCCATCAGCAAAACGCTGCCTGACAAAGAGAGACACTTCTTATAGGTCACCATATAGTACATAGCGCAAATGCTCCATATAGTGTTACCACCAAAGAACACCCACCCACTTTCCTTTGGTATTCCTTTTATGAAACATTGGCTAGTTTCATCTCATGGGAAACCAGCACTTCCTTTATTCATGGTTTTATTTTGTGATTAAGTGCAACAATAGCGACAAATCAGTTCCTTGGACTCAGAGACACCACTTTCAAGTACGTAATGAGATGAATTTGAAATATCCAACTCTGTCACAGTGGCATGCACTTGGTGCAAAGTATTTTCAGACATGTAGCTTTTGAGCATTGCAATCACAGTTTGCTTTATAAATTAATTTTCTTCCTTTCCCCCATATTATGTCGATGCATTCAGTTGGATGCATTATAGTCTGCTCCCTGCTCGCCACTTCTGTCTGAAGAGATGGAGAGGCAGCTTTGAGGCACCAAAAGTTTGTGCTCTTTGTCAGGTACAGAATAGAAAGGTAAGGAAGCTGAGTGACAGCAGCAAAGATTTTATGACTGAACTAAACTCTCCCAAACATTTCCAATTTATTTATTTATTTATCTATATTTATTATCATATTTATAATAAATATTATAATGTTCCTTAAACCTTTGCCCCATGTTAAACGGAGAGCAGAAGCAGGCTGTCACTTTGAGGATGTGTTGCCGCTTGCTGGGTGCCTGTAATGCTTCGGAGCAATTGAAAAAGTCACGGTAATAATAATAATAATAATAATAGTAAAAATAATTTATTTCTTACCCGCCTCTCCACCTGGATCAAGGCGGGGAACAACAATGAATATAAAACACATTAAAAACTGATTAAAAACATAGCATACATGATTAAAACATCCTTAAGACATCCTAAAAAATTCTAAAATGACATCGCAAAAAAGCACAGTTTTGTGTGTGTGTGTGAGGCCTGATGTGGCTACGAGTTGGCAGCTGTGTCATTTAAACAATGTAGCGCCACTGAGCAGCCATGACAAGGTATACAGGGACATAGACAAGCCCCTGGTGCTGAGTCATTTAGGGCTTTGTATGTCAACAATAAAACATTGAACATGGCTCAGTAGCTAATAGGCAGCCAGTGCAGTTCTTTAAATACAGATGTAATATGTATATATCTAGGTTCTCCACTGACCATCCTAGCTGCTGCATTATGAATTAGCTCTACTAAACTCTACTAAACATTCAGATCTGTATTCAGTTCTGGCCATAAAGAAGGAAACTACACCTTAAGTCCATCTGTGTGCAAGGGATTTCCACTTGTGCAAAAGGACTTCCAAAACCTGTTTACCTGCAGCCCCCCATTTGCATTCCAAATGTATTCCAAAGCCCCCCAACTCTCCAGAGCATATCTGAGGGGAATTCATGGGGGGGGGACAACTCCAGGGGGAAGGGAAATATGTTATACCAATGGGTTCCATTCTGCTGGTGGAACAACACTGTTGGAACCAAGCCAACAAATGGTAAGAATTCAGAGTACCTTGACAATGATGACAATAGACTTAAAAAGCCTATCGTTAGAAGATAGGCTGAAGAATTTGAGCTGCTATCCTATACTCACCCAGGAGACAGTCTTACTGAACCCAATAAGGGTTTACTTCTGAGTAGACACATGTAGGATTACACTGTTAATAGTTTTAAGAGTTAGCCTAAAATAATGTTTTAATTGTTCTGAATTGAAATAATAGCTTTCTATCCCACCACGGAAAATGAAACCTTAGCTAGACCTTCCTTTTGTTCCACGATGGAGGAGGGAATATCTCGCATTGTGATTAATGCAAGGTCCCTCCTCCATTTACACGTGAAGCGCGACGACCTCAGGGAGAGAGGCGTTGCGCCCGCCATTTTTTATTTTTTAAAGAAGATGGAGTGCACGAGTGCTCATGTGTTGAAGGTAAAGGTTTTTTTAATTTAATTTAGTTTCCCCACTCCCCTCACCCTAACCCCAATGGGCGCGGAGCCGGGTCAAACCACGGAAACAGGTCACACATTCCGCTGTCTTGGGCTCAGCCCGAGACCATGGAAAAAGCAGGCTCAAAGGGGAGGGCTCTATCCATGGGCAAGGGAGGCATGATCCCTCCCTGATCCCAGGATCCCCTGTGCATCATCTGGACACACAGGGACGATCCCAGGGTTCGCTCCAGGATAAAGCCTGGTCTAAGGCCTGAGGTTCTGTCTTTGCCTCAGTGAGTGAGATGTGTAGCCAGAGCTGCCAAGTAAACTACAGTTTAACTTTTGCTGAGGCCTACTAGAAAACAATATTAGGAAACCTGTATTAGAGCATTAAATAAAACTGCTACGACATAAAAATTTATAGTAAGGCAAACTAGCAGCAGTTTAAATTGTTACTTGGCTTCACCTAAACTTTAACCAGTTAAATGCCATTTTTAAAGCTTCCAGCTATATTATTATTTATTTATTTATTTATTTATATAGCGCCATCAACGTACATGGTGCTGTACAGAGTAAAACAATAAAATAGCAAGACCCTGCCGCATAGGCTTACATTCTAATAAAATCATAATAAAACAATAAGGAAGGGAAGAGAATGCACCAAACAGGCACAGGGTAGAGTAAAACTAACAGTATAAAAGTCAGAACAAAATCAAGTTTTAAAAGCTTTAGGAAAAAGAAAAGTTTTTAGCTGAGCTTTAAAAGCTGCGATTGAACTTGTAGTTCTCAAATGTTCTGGAAGAGTGTTCCAGGCATAAGGGGCAGCGGAAGAAAATGGACGAAGCCGAGCAAGGGAAGTAGAGACCCTCGGGCAGGTGAGAAACATGGCATCAGAGGAGCAAAGAGCATGAGCGGGGCAATAGTGTGAGATGAGAGAGGAAAGATAGGAAGGAGCTAGACGTGAAAAGCTTTGTAGGTCAACAGGAGAAGTTTATATTGGATTCTGAAGTGAATTGGAAGCCAATGAAGAGATTTCAGAAGTGGAGTAACATGGTCAGAGCGGCGAGCCAAGAAGATGATCTTAGCAGCAGAGTGGTGAACAGAAACCAACATGTAACCATATAGTCTAAGCCTTTAGGGAAAAGGAATGGTGGGGGGTGGAATGAAAAGGAAAATGATAGCTACCTATTCCAAGCAGAGATCTGAGGAACAGGCGCCTGTGGACCCATTAATTCACATGGGAATTGTTTTAAAATAGAAGAGGGTGGTGAAATTGGAGCCTCATCAGTGAGTAAAGTAAAATAGGGGGGAAATCTGAACTGTTCAGGAGCTAGGCATCCAGTGCCAAAAGACTATCTCAGAAAAGATGGCCAGAAGCCATAAAAACCAAAGAAGAGACATGATCAAATAAGAAATTCCTTCTTTTAAGGCCTCAAACAAGCAAAATGTACTAGCAAAAAAAATGGAACAATGCAAAGATGATGATGATGATGATACAGAAGAAAAAGTGAGTGAAGTCCCTCCTCTAGGGTGCAGTTCTGCCCTAGGGTGAACCCCAGAGAGCTTCAGCTATTAAGCAGTATAAAAATGCAATAAATAAATAAATAAATATTTTCCCCATTTACTGTCCCGAGTTTTTCCTGTCTGATTGATCTTTTTCCTTTTGTCCAGTTGCCAACTAGAACTTTGGTTCTGGATTGGTGAATGATATATTGGGTAGGCAGAAACCTGCAAAAAAACATTTTTTCTTGGTTTTAGGCAGCTGATATAATCCTAGGCCTTATCAGTACACACAGGAACAGTCCGGACTCATGGAGCTGCTAGTTGTGTGGAGTAACAAAGGATGTGACTTCTTCTTATAAAGGTCCGTTGTTCCACAACCTGATCACAGCTTTGTCAGCATGATTGTCTTTTCCTGCATCTTAGGCAGGATCTAAACTACTGCTTTAAAATGGTTTATAACAGTAACAACAACGGTTGGGGCCAAGGACACGCTGCATATACAGTTTTCAACCCGTTTTCAAAGTTTCATATCCTGTTTGGTGTAGATCTGGCATCAGACTACACCAGGCAGGAAGACTTTTCTGTCCTCCAGGAAAGACAGTCTGCTTGTGAACCAAATTTTTACTCCTATTTCATCCCATGGCTCCCTTATAAGCCTTCTGTGCTCCAACACTTGAACCCCCCAAAAGGGACCTAAGTAACAACTCTGTATGTTAATTAGCTCACAAATACCAGGAAGTTAGTGCTATATCAGCAATGCTTTAGGAATAGTCACTGTACTTATTTTCCATACATGTAAATTTTAATGTAATTGTCAGTCTGTAGTGCATTTCATTTTCCTCTGACCTCACTGCTCACAATTTCTCCCCTCCCTCATAACTATGTGTATATACATGCCTGCCAATTTAGGATGAAGTGGACACTAGACCACAAAAGCTTACATTATAATAAATTAGTCTTTAACGTGCCAGCAGAGACTGTTGTTTTTGCTGAAACAGGCTCACACGGCTACCCTCTGTAACCTGTATTAGGCTCTGAAATTCGATCACCTTTTATCTTTGGAGAAGCAGTCTGTTTGGAAATCGGAGCTGATACAAGACTACCTCGAGCAAAAGAAATCTAAATACCTAGGAATTAGGAAGACCAGAGCTGTGTGTACGTAGAAGAGAGGAGTAGGGATGAATGATTGGAAAGATAAGAAGAAAGAGTCAAGATTGTCCATTAGTCACTTTTAAAATGGATGAAAAATGCATGAAGGAAGCACAAAAGAACTATGTATTATTTGGGAGTGCGAAGTGAAGAAAAGCAATCCAGCAAGTGGACATGTCCTCTAGTACGTTCTGGCTTGGTCTCTATCGCAGTTATGTTTTGACATGCTTCTTTCTCAATAGCTGACTTAGTAGTTAAAGGTAACATGTTTGATGTAATTAGAAGCACAGGCTGAAACAGGTCAAATGCCATTCCATATTTAGATGTCCATTGAAAGGTGATGGTGAACAGTATCAAGAAGAAGAATTGGCAGGAGGCAAAACCTCAAATTCATTCCATAAGTTTGCAGCAAAGGAAATAAAATGCAAAATCTAATTTTTGTTCTATACTTGTTATGACATGACTTCCTCAGAGGAAACGTTGAAGTAATGTCAGAAGCATTGCAGTTTGTATGACATTTGCTATTCTTGGCAAAGAGGAGAACTTCTTTTTCCTCATCGTCTTTTTCTCTTCTTTTCCTCCTCCTCCTCCTGCATGCTAACAGTGTAGTGCAGAGGTTCTGCTTTGTCCTTAAGCAAAGGGAAGCAGATCAGAGTTTACATCTAGATTGCATTAGATCTAGATCATTGGTTTAGATTTAAAATGAATCAGGGCTGAGTGAAATCCCATTGATTTGAATGGGTCTACCTCAAGTATGACTAATTATGGATCCAGCTCAATATCTACTATCCTACTGTCTTGTGATATTCACTTGTAGTGCAATACTTTACATGTCTATTCAGAAGTAAATCCAATTGGGTTCAATGGGGCTTACTCCCAGGTAATTGTGTAAGCCTCATTGAACCCAATGCGATTCAGCATCCCTAAGTCCATGGAGGAGTATTAAACTGAGTCATGCCATTGCTTCAAAAGAACTTAAAATGTAATTATTTATTTATTTAGATATTGAGTATCATCAGACAGAAGCAAATCGCGTTTCCTACCGTCGCTTTGGCCTCCTGCTGCTGTCCCACAGTAGGGATGAACAGTTTCCCCTTCCTTTACATGGGGGAGAAAGAGGAAGCAGCAATGACCATGTGGCCCATTCAGTGGCTTTTTTTATCATGCTGCTTTTCCTGCACACAGCAGGAAATGGCATCACGATTCGACTCCAAAAATAAAAAAAATAAAACTGGATTTACTGGGTCAAATTTTCACATGGAAAAAAGACTACAGCTTCATCTTTGTTTTGTGTCTATTGGATACCACAACATCTCTTTAACAAGGGATTGTCTAATTTGGCTAATTGCTGGCAGTACAATACAGCTAATGCTTCTTTTAAACATATGTTTTGGCAATGTCCAGTAGTTACTTCTTTTGGGGAAGAGGTAATTATACAGATAAATTTTGTACCGCAACAGTCTTTAATATTCACTGATGTACACACTCTTTTAAATTGTTTACATGCTTCATGAAAATTAACAAATGGTGCATGTAAATGGATTCTCTGCACCCTTTCAACAGCTAAAAGATTGATACTACAACACTGGAAGGCTAAACATTCAACTCCTATAATGCAATGTACTGAGGACCCTATACTGCTTTCAATATTAGAATGGGGGGCATATAGATGCCACCTTCAAATAGATACTTATTTGGATATCTGGCCCATTTTTGTTGAAGTGTATGAATAATTGGTAGTATTGGTCTGTATTGGCCTTCTTGAAATGAGCTGGACCTGTGCTGTATAACCTGATACACCATTGTAGTCCTGTTTCAACAATTTTTACAGGAGTAGTCTCAAATAATATCTAACATATTCACATACCTGAATCCACTAATTACAAGTTCAAGCTACATTTAAATTCAAATTGCACCATTGGATTAATCACATTTTATTTGCTGCAAATAATTGATTTTGCTCTGGTCTGAAAATAAAAGTTTATGGGGTGCCAGAAGCAACAAAATTTCTAGTTATTACTGAATATGTGTAGAGTAGCTCATCAGCTCAGTCCTATTTTCTTTTCTTTCAAACACACAACTTTAATCACACAAATTAAAAAGCAAACAAATAATTTAAAAAATGCAAAAACTAAAGAAATTTAGAACCCTGTATCTTCCCTGCCATTAGAAATCGCTGCTGAATTGTTAAAATGTTGCTGTGTTGAAATATCCTTGGAAATGATGAAATGAATTGGAATAGGAGGGCTGGTGCTGCTGGTGGAATATTGATCTGCTTTTCTTTTACCTGTGACTATCGCCATAATTGTTTTCCTAAAGCCTGTTCATTTAGTGGAGAAATTGCCAATCTGATATGCTGACTGAGCTGGGTGAAACCCTGTCAATTTCTTCACCATCAAGAGTTTATAGAATCTCAGTCCTTGGAAATTGCTGACTGAATTGCTCCTTCAGCTGGTTTATACTTGTGAATGTCACTTCAGGAGATATTGTCCTGAAGTAGGTAGTTTCAGGTTCACAACGGATATATATATATATATATATATATATATATATATATATATCCATTTAAATACAAACATGGTTTCAGGAAATTGTCCATCTGATTGCTCCCTAAGTCAGTCGCAACCTGACAGATTACACCTCTGGAGAAACCTACATGCTGCATTGGTCAATTTCAGCATATGCCAAAGTTATCCCGCCATTTCATTTCCGTTTCAATTTTCTTGTCTGTCGGAAGATAGCAGAGGTTTGTGAATACTTAAAGGTCAGCACTGCAGACATCAAAAATCCCGTCTGCATGCCTTGCTATGCCACCCAAATGGATATGGACAAGTCTTCCGAATTTCTCCCATAATAGATTTAAAGAGGCAAGTTTGCTAGATGGCTGAAGGGGGGCGGGGCGGGGAAACCTTTAAAAAAAGAATTTTCTTTTGCCTGATTTGAAGAGAAGGCAGGGCTCAAATCTATGTGAACAAAGGTAAATGCAGTAGTTCAATGACATGCCTCCCTGGCATGACGCCTCTGTTACTATGTTTTCTGGGATTGGACAGACCATTTCTAATGAAGTCCTGTCGAATCAAACCATTTTGTCCCCCCTCAGTTAGTGCTACCTGCTACCTGCTGCCTCCTGTATGTGCTGTCGAGTGCTTCTTGCTGCTCTTCAATCTCATGGAAGATGCCTACCTTTTTATTTCCAAACAGTGGCCATTTCGCCAAAAGGGTGAACACACATACATATCTAGGCGAAGTATATGGCATTAGTGCCGCAAAGTCATGGTGTAGTGGGGAGACAAGGAATATCTTTCCATTAGAAGCCCAGAGACATACATCTGAATTATGACTGTATGCTCTGTCCTGAAATTTTCTATGTCCATATGTATATGGAGCCTTTTACGTTGACTATGCTGAGAATTTGTTTTGAAGACTTATTTAATATACGGGCACCATCAGGTGGATGCATTCTCTATAGGTAGCTCCCATTTAATACATGGAAAGATTTATCACAGAATTTTATTTATTTATTTATTTATTACATTTATATACCGCCCCACAGCTGAAGCTCTCTGAGCGGTTTACAACAGTTAAGAATTGGCAACACTAAAGAAGAGAAACTTTATGCTTACTCCTACTCTCATTACTTTTATTACTGTTAGATTGCAGTGGTAATCAAGTACTACCTAGTAGCTGAATAGAAGATTTTATTCATTTCTTCTCTAAAGATCAGGCCATACTTAAGCAAGATTTAATCAGATTCTAAATTAACAATCCGGAGATCTGACAATGGCAAAAGCTGTCTAACGCTGACTTCTCCAATCTAGGGCTCTCCAGATGCAACTCCCATAATTCCCAGCCAGAGTGGCCATGTTGAGGAAGGCTGTCCTATAGAGATCCTTCAGAATATGCATCCTAAGGTGAGCTTTGATTTCAGCTGAGCTCCTGACCAAGCAGAAGCAAGAACAGCCTTAGCAATATGTATAGATCCCTTTGTTACTTAGAGCTGGCAAACTTTTTTTGCCTTTCTGGAACCAGACAGCTCTCCTTTTTTCAGATATTAACACATTAAAAGTGGTTCTTTTAATAGCAGATTTCCAGAGAAGAGCACTGGAGATATCATGGTTGTTGACTATGTCATATAATGATCCTACAAACTTCTGTGAGTGGCCAATCATGAGTGTGCTATGGAACACTCATTTAAAGGAGCCCTCAGTCATCTTGGGTTCCTTGCAAGAGTAAAAAAGGTGGGATATAAATATTATAATAAACTAGCCTCTTTCTGTATTTTGGTTTGCTCATTAACAAGCTCTTCACGCTGATAGGCTAAACTTTTGACCAACTCAAGCCTTAACTAGACCAGCGTTTATCCCGGGGCAAACCCCGGGATCATCCGTGTGCATCCAGATGAAACACAGGGGATCCCGGAATCAGGCAGGGATCAACCCTCCCTGGCCCCGGGATGCAGCCCTACACTTTGGGCCTGCTTTTTCCATGCCCGGGACTACGGAAGGTGTGGCCCATTGCCACGGCTTGAGCTGGCTCTGCTCACGGGGCGCAGCGCTCCTCAGGAGCACTGCACCCATCGGGGCTAGGATAGAGGGAGTGGGGAAATGTTTTTTTAAAAAACAAAACAAAACAAAAAAGCCCTTACCTGGAGTCACTCGAACGCTCGTGTGCTGCCGGCCCTTTAAAAATAAAAAATGGTGGGTGTGACGCCTCTCTTCATGAGGTCATCATGTCTTACATGTGAATGGGGGTGAGATCTCACTTTATTCACAATGTGAGGTCTCCCCTCTTCTCCCCCAGACTTTACAGTAGGTCTAGCTAGCTAAGGCCTCAATTACAATTCATTGGGGAGGAAAAAGGAGAATTAGTTCTCATCTCTGTATTGGCACCTTGTGGCACAACCAATATGGATAACCAGATCCTATCACACTGATCCAAATTTAGATCCAGAAACAAGATGAAGGTGAGAGGGAATCAGTTTCCAAAGCCCAGTACTCACCCCACAACCACCCAGTGCTAGAGCCTCCACAGGGGAATTGGCTCTTGTGGCTGACCCCTGAAAGGGGGCAGATATGCTAGGACCAAACATGCACATGCATGCAGCATTCCCACTTTGACGTTGGCATGGGGCAAGCTGGATATTTAAGCCAAACTCCCACCTCTCCCTTGTGACATTTGCTACTTCACTGGCACACATTCTTCTGCCCACGATCTAGAGATTAGTATGGGTGATTGCTGATCAGATCCAGGCCTGAGATAGGTTCTCCTGTGTTAACTAACGCTAGCAATGCCCACATAGCTTCATTTATTGCAGGTCTCTTTGGTTGTAAGTTAATAAAATGGTGGCCCTAATTTTACCCAATGCCTGCTATCTTGCCTCTTTATTTCTGGGTGACTTTGCAAATCCTGGTGGTCTGTTCATTGTAGAGTAAGGTGTGATCTATCAAAGCTGCATTTTTAACTGCCTTAATGGGTGCATTAGTGTGGGATCCTGTCTAATGTCAGTGGGGTGAGGAATAATGCAGAAACCTGTTCTCTTCATGGCATCTGCCTTTTAACCCCCTCCTTGTGGTACATCCATATTAATAAGGAGCAGCCAATCAGGAATACTTACCTGAAATGAGAAGTTCCCCCTTTTTTGCTACAGCAAACATTCAAAATGGGGATACAGCCATGCCAACTACCACTGTGGTTTTGCTTATTTTATTTATTTATTTATTTATTTATTTATTTATTAATTTATTTATTACATTTTTATACTACCCAATAGCTGAAGCTCTCTGGGCAGTTCACTTTTAGGAATGATCAAGACAACTTGCTTTATTGTCAGCAGGTAGCCAACGTGAAAAGGTCATGTCCACGAGCTTCTCCAATGCTGTCAGCTTCAGTGGGTCATGAGCTTAGTAACGGGTCAAACTTAGTTCCCTTTTCAAAGTTTGGCTGGGGCTCAGCATTTTGCTCCTGTTGTCTGTGCATAGGAGCTGAATTAGTCCAATGCCTGCCACTGCAAGAGGAAAGTCCAATTTCTTGCTAGAGTAGGATGATTTGATGTGCTAGGGATAGTCCGAAAGCCTATCCAGTGGCATGTAGGGAAGAAAAGAGACAACCAAACATGGAAGTTTATTTGTAGGCTTACGCCTTAGCTAGACCTACCTGATGGTCTGCGACGGAGGAGGGAAGATCTCGTGTTGTGCTTAACTCGAGATCCCTCCTCCGTTTACATGTGAGGTGCAACGACCTCAGGAAGAGAGGCGTTGCGCCTGCCACTTTTTATTTTTAAAGGAAGAGCGCACGAATGCTCATGCACTAAAGATAGGTGCTTTTTAAAAAAATAATTTCATTTCCCCGCTCCCCCTCACCCCCGATGGGCGCAGCTCCCCGCATGGAGCTGAGTCAAACCGTGGCAACCAGCCACACGTTCCATAGTCTCGGGCTCAGCCCAAGACCGTGGAAAAAGCGGGCCCAAAGGCGAGGGCTGTATCCCGGGGCAAAGGAGGGATGATCCCTCCCTGATCCCGAGATCCCCTGTGCGTCATGTGGACGCACAGGGACGATCCCGGGTTTTGCCCCATGATAAAGCCTGGTCTAGCTAAGGCCTTAATAAATGAGATAAAAAAGAAAGAAAGAAAGAAAGAAAGAAAGAAAGAAAGAAAGAAAGAAAATTCAACCTGATCCATGCTTATTTTTTTCCAGAAATCCAACTGAGTTCAATGAAACATATTCCCATGCAAGTGAATTTAACATTGTAGCCATAATGATGAATCTTCTAATAATCATTTTTGAACATTCATTTAAGAATCTTGTTATTCTTTAGTGCAACAGTAGATGGCAGAAGGGGATCATCATCTGAGAAAAGAGAAGTACCCAGAAATGAACATTCATATAACTGTACTATATATATATCTGTACTGAAATTAACATTATTAGTCTGTAAAAAAAGAAAAGAAAAGAATGAAAGGTGAAAAACAACAAGTAGAGGTGTTCTCTCCTCCTTCGTTGAAACACATTTAAATGCATTAACAAATCTGGACTTTGGAACTACCATATCATTAACAACAGGAATATAATAAAAATCAAAATTGTACCAACTGAAGTATAACGTATCAGGGATATTTCTTTAAACAGGACCTCAAAAAGCAGGTGTGTTTTCTTAAGATGTTGCCAACGTTTCTTAAGAACTTTCCCTATTTGTTTCTGAAATTCAAATAATTTCGTGCTTTTGTAATTTATAGATAAGACAAAGAAAGCGACTGCAGGGAACCCACCCTAACCACTCTGCTAATTGAGGATAATCATTGCAGCATCTATCCCACTGTGAAACTGAGCTCTATCTCTAGACATTGGCCAATGTAGAATTGTCTCCTGCAGCACATCTCTATTCTAGTGCAGGCTAAGGCAATTTTCAGTATTCTTAGAAAATGTTTCTGTTCAATTTGCCCTGAGGGAAAATATCTAAACATTCCCACTATAAAAGTTCACTTCAGGCTTACTTAAGAGGAACAGAAAAGCTGTATGATTCTCTCTCTCTCTTTGTGTGTGTTTGTGTGTGTGTCTGCCTATGCTAGAATTTCTCAATATCTCAGGATATGATCTGACTTGTCAGCCAATTGTGTTCCCCCTCACCTCCTCTCTCTTATCTTTATCCCTTAATGTGCTTTTGTTTTGGCTCCAGCTGGTCATTCTTGGGCAGGATCTACACTACTGCTTTAAAACAGTTTATAACAGTAGTGACAACTGTTGGGGCCCAGGACACACTCCATATACAGTCTTCAAACTGTTTTCAAAGTGTCATATCCTGCTTGGGGTAGATGTTTGCAGGAGAGGACTTGAAATGCATTTCCTGGACCAATGGATGAGTGCCCAAGAGATTATAGGGTGGTGGGAGAGATTTCAGGAAACAAGCGTTGGCAGGGGATTGGGTTTAGATTACTCTGGTCACATGGGAAGTTGTTGGGAACGCAAGATGACAAATTCAAAAGAAGAAAGAGTCTAGGCTTACACATTTTTCAGTATCCATTCACCAGCTTCCATTCCTTAAGTATTAGTAATTTTGTAGTAGGTTTTTGATTTCCCAAATTAATCATTTTCAGTTTTTAGACTAAAATTAAATTTGAATTTAAAGTTAAATAGGTACATCAACTAATATGTCGATCACATTTATATCCTACCTTTCCCACAAGAATCTCAGAGTGACATAGGCCAGATCTATACCAAGCAGGATATTGCACTATGAAAGCGGTATGAAAGCAGCATATAAAAGGCAGGAGCCACACCAAGCAGGATATAGCACCATGAAAGTGGCATGAAAGTGGTATATGGTATGTGTGAATGGGCCCCAACTGTTGTCAGTGCACTTCAATACCTCTATAACGCAGTAGTGTGGCTCCTGCCTCTTATATACTGCTTTCATACTGCTATAGCCTGCTTGGTGTAGATTAGGCCATAGAAGGGGCTATCCTAACAACTACCTTGTGAGCTATGTAAGGCTGAGAGATAAAGGAAAACATGGCTCAGTGGTAGAGCACATGTTTCATATGAAAAAGGTCCCAGATTCAATTCCCAGCATCCCCAGGTGGGATAGAAAAGAACTCCTTTCTGAAACCTGGAAAACCACAGCCAATCAGACAATACTGAACTAGGTAGACGAATGGCCTGATATGGTATAAAGCAGCTTCCTATGTTCCTATTATGACTGGCCCATGGTCACCCAGGGATTTGAACCCCTCTATCCCTGGCTCAAGTAAAACACTCTGTCCCCATAAGCCCTATTGACTTTCAGTGAAGGAAAAATTATTTATTTATTTCACTTATATATCGCCCCCATAGCCAGGGCTCTCTGGGCGGTTTACAGCCTAAATGCATAGGAATGGATTTAGATGGGGCTGGCCAACCTTTTTGGCCTCAAAGGCTGCATATATTGTCAGGTGGTTGGTCAGACACACACTCACCTCCCAGCCACCTACCCATATTTCAGTGTGCAGGGATGGGAATGTTTAAACCTTCACTCCTTGTCTGTTGAGATCAGGGTGTGGAGATTTTAAAGCCCACCAACAAACCTGTTCCAGATTACTGTGATTCCTGCATCAGGATATGGCTGATCAGCTGAGTGAGGCAGTGGGTGGGGCACCTCAGGGCTCTGATGCTCGCACAGAGAGTGGACCATGGGTTGCCCAAATGTGGCTGCAACTGTGACAGCAGGATCTTGTATTTTGAAAGTCAAAATCTATCAACTGCTGCTGCATTCCCTTCATTAGTAGTTTATATGAGCAGTGGTTTAATTCTAAGAGCCTTTCTACTTGAGGCTTTTCTTGTGCACTCCTGACTGCTAACTCATGGTAGTTTGCAGGTCCTTTTGCATGGTATCCTCCTCCTCCAGTGCATCTCCCATCCTTTGCAACCATGGGTGTTTTTCATGGTTATCATGTTTTTGTTTCCTAATGAGGAAAGTCTGGTATTATTTAGAAATGGCAGAATGAGAATCTCTGTAATTGTGCACTTCTGCTATGCCACAATGCCATCTAGTGGCTGTGTAATGAAATATATATATATATATATATATATATATATATATATATAGCGCCTTGGGGGGAAATGCATGTGTAAAGGAGCCAATCTTAATCCCACAAAGAATCCAGAAGCAGACGCCTTGATAAAGGCGTGGGATAAAGACTCATGTAGAAATGTCAAAAGTATCTGTTTTGGCACAGCAGCTCGTTGGATTAGGTGTTAGGGTCTCAGTGTTGGCTTAAACCAATACCAGTCACATCATTACAAACAACCATAGAAGTTGTGATCTCTGTATTTACCTTGACACCAAGACAGCATGGAACTGCCAAGGGCACAGAGGATGAGCATATGCCCAAGTGTAAGCTAGGCTACTAGCAATACAGCATTGCAATGATGACTGGACATATAGTGAATTGTCAGATTTGAACAGAAGTCACTCATCTCTTGGATTGACTAGTGATTAAGGTATGTGATGAAACAATCATGTGATCATTTTATCACATGACCAGTTGCAGCGAATCTGCTGTACTTTAGCATGCAGTATGGTTGTACAAATCAGTTCCAAAGTGTGATAGCACCTGTGCTGGAGGACTGAGTAGACCATGGTGGGATCTTCACTACTTCTTTATAATGGTCTATAACAGCATTGACAACTGTTCGGCCCAGGACACATTCTATATACAATTTCCAAACCATTTTCAAAGTGTCATATCCTGCTTTGGGTAGGTCTGTCCCAGCTCAGTTTGAAAATGTAATGGTTTGGCACAAGCGAATGCAGCCTCCTGAGAATATTCAAATGCCTTGTTTTATAGTTTTGGACTGATTACTTTGTGGGTGAACAATACAGAAACCAAAGGGGAATAAATTAATAGTTTCTAAATTAGCTCTTTTTATAATGTAATTGTGGGATAATGTTCTCTCATATTCTTTTTCCTTAATACTTCTAACACTGCTACACAATTTACATGGGTGAAAGCAGGATGCAACATAAATTTGCATTTAAATAGCTATTTTTCTATGATTCACTCATTATTTTTTTGGACTCATCCCAGATTGAGGCCTTAGACACTGTACAGAAAACCTGAAAGGAAATGTATTCAACAAGAGAGAGAGAGAAAGAAAGCGAGAAGGTCTAGCAAATCTAAACCATTAGAAGAAGAAAAAATCATCTTCCAAACCTAATAATTATATTTTCTCTCACATGTACAGAGAGTGTTGAATCCATCCTGCTAGGTCCTGACGCATACTATTTCTCATGAATTCTGTAGGGGTTGAGGAGGCAAGGTAATTAGAAAGACACGGCATTGAAAAAAGCCACCATTATCCAAGATTTAGTAATGCATCATCTTCCATAACAGCAGTTTCCAAATGTTACTAAAAAGATCCACCAGTGGACAGCTGAAACTCTTCTTGAATGCACTATATTTTGATATAGAAATCTCACTCTTGATCTTCTTTTGTCCCAAAGTCTCCAAAACATATTTATTTATTTATTTATTTATTCATTACATTTTTATACCGCCCAATAGCCGAAGCTCTCTGGACAGTTCACAAAAATTAAAACCAATATATATATATATATATATATATATATATATATATATATATATATTTCCTCCAACCCCAGACTTACAACCCATCCTCAAGCCTAGGGATGGGGAACATTTGGTCCTCCAGATGTTGCTGAACTCTTGCCATCCTTCACTATTAGCCATGCTGATAGGAACTGCAGTCACAACATCTTGAGGGCCACCCATTGCCCACCCTGCTCAAACCCATTAGGATTTAATCATGGTGGAAATTAAGGACTTCCTGCTCTCCATCATTGAAGGCCTTGGATTTTCCTTGTTCCCATTTAGCCTGGAGTGGGTAACGGGGGTAGAATCTTTGCTCCGTCCACGTGCCTTGCTCCCTTCTAGCCACCAGTAGGTCATTTATTCCCTTCTAGTGGGGACCAGTGCTTTGCATCGCTGGGTGTTCTTGTTCCCTCCTACCCTGCAAACTAGTGCTTTACAAAACTTTGGGGTGGAGATCTGTCTGCAAAAAGAAGACTGTTGCAGGCATCTTTATCCAGATGGTGGCTTATTGCTCACATTGATGCTCATAATTTGGGTACGAGTGCAGTGACTCATGGGTAGAATCCAGAGTCTAATCAGCACAGCTTTCATAAGTCAGTGATATGAAGGACATTGAGAGAGAAAAGCAATAATTGCTATGCACCCCCCCACCCCAGAAAGTGTTTCCTGCTTTTCTCTCTCAAAGCACTGCACCATCAGCACATTACTTCTTGCATGACCAGACAAGGGAACTACAATTTAAATTACACCACCCTGTGATGCCAGAGTGGAGAATTACAGTCACTCACCAGACTGTTTGCCTAATTCTCCTGATGTCAGCTGACCACTTACTTCCTATACATTCCTTCTTTTTCCTCATCAGAGTCCCGGATGGACAATTGCTTATCCTGATATATCTTGCTAGCTTGATATAGCAGGTAACAAGCTTGCTAATGGCTTCCCTTAGTCTCTTTTTCTACTGGTTTGTTCTAGCCCTGAGCTAGCTCTGCACTAATGCTTTACAGTGGTATTGAAATGCACTGTTGGGGCACATTACACATTCCATAAACGGCTTTCGTTGAGCTTCTTCACATGAGTGAAATAAGACACACTTGTGATTGGCCACTAGTGGAAGTTCACAGGTCCTTTTGACAATGTTGTTAACCTCCTGCATGTCTACCACACCATGCCCTAGTAAAAAAAAAAAAAAAAACCTGAATATTCCGATTCTGCTGAAATACCTTGGGATTTCCTATCGTGCGCAGGGGAAGTTGTGCTACAAAGCACCACTAGAGGGTGCTGTGCCATTCAAAGCTGTGAGCACCAAGAGGAGGAGATGTTTTCCATTATAGACCACATGATTGCCAGTTTGCACCTGTGTAATGATGGAGACCATTTCAATTGTACAAGAGAAGCTGGAAGCAAAACCCCGGTACGGTAATGAATTCCCCTTAATCTAAAGAAGTTCATAGTGTTATTTCCTGATTTTTATTGCATATTGATACTGCAACAAATGCCACTGTTTATCCTAGAGGTATAAATGTGCAAGAAGGAAAAAGAATTACCATGATGGGATCATAATGATTTGACACAAGGTGTAGATCTGGCCCTTTTTGTGAGACCCAGTCCTGTAACAGATCATACTCATCCTTCACAGAACAATCTTGGGTCATTCCTCCAATCTAACTTTCAAAGCAGTGTCAATTTCTTCTTTATCATTGCGAGTCTGACCAATCATATTGAAGCTTTCTTCCTGAATCCACATAACATGTCTATCACAATTACACATCTGGCTAATGGACTCTACTCCTTTCTTTCCTCTTGCCCTCTAGTAATATTTGCCTCATTAGAGGCGGTCCAAGACATTGCAGCACTAGATGCAGAATATCCAAATAAGCCTTCCAATGTGCCAAAAGTAAAATAATAAACTCCGTAGTTGATGATTTCTGTCTTTAACTGTGTACCAGAATCTGCTGCCGGAGGCGGGCTGTGGTAGGGCTGGCCAGGACAGTTGTCCTTGAGTTGTGAGAAACAAGAAAAGAGGCCGAGAGCCATTCTCATGGCTCTATTCTTACCAAGCCTGCTTAGCAGAAATAGCATTCTCGACTGTTGCAGGATAATGTAGTATCATAAATAGAGCTATCAAGATTGTCAAGCAGCCTTTGTGGTTGTCAGAGCTGTGATGTTAAAAGAAAAATTCCCCTCACAATAGCTTTCTTCAAACTGTCAGGCAAGTAACTGGTGAAACGAAGCCTTTTAGCTCTTATTCTCTCGAGTCAGTTTAAGTAATAAATATGATGAAATAATTACCTGGGGAAAAAATAACAACTCAATTTCTCTCGGTACTGCCTTTTCTTTTCTCTTCTTTCTTTTAAAGGGGATTGTTGTGATTCTTCAAAATAGTTTTTGAAAACTTGAGGGAAATAATTACAGCTGGGCAAGAGCTGAAACGTCATATCAGGACCGGAGAAAAAACCTGCAGGTCTTCCAATCTGCATGGTTATCCGAAGATGCCTGCAGAGCGAGCCTTTGATACCGCAGCTAATTACCTGGAAAAAAAGCTGGGTTGGGATGAGTCACCTCTCATCTCATGAGCATGCGGCGGCATCACTGTTGCCAGATTAAAAAGGAACACAAACACAGTTGTGCTGAGGAGAACTAGATAAAGGCCCAACGTCCCTAGATGGTGAAAACCTGTCACCGACTTCTCAGGGGAGCCACATTAATTTACGGTGCTGTGGCACTGGCCAAAAGAATTGTGAAAATAAAAGTTATTTCTGTAGACTTGGGGGACCAAAGTGCAGCAAAAGTGGCAAATTTCCAGAGTACATGGCCAACACTTAGTTCTTATTCTAATAATAAGCTGGGGACATAAATCAGGTATAGAAAAGGAGACTACCGGCACTGCTGCAGCTGCCTGTGGCTCCGGGGAGGCAGCTGCAAAGGAAATGAGCAAGCAGAGGACAGAGCATCTATTGTGAGACCAACGTTTTGTGTGGCCCCAGTGATGTGGTGTGATGTGGTGTGTGGCCCCACCAGCAAAGCGAGACTCCTTAAGTGCCACAAGTAGAGGGTCGGCAGGAGAGGGAGGTGATTTTATGTAGCATTTGGATGGGCAGGATTGTCAGTCTCCTGAAGGTTTTGTGGTAGTATGGGGTTGAAGGGTAGTATCCAACGTTGTCCTTGCACTGACTCGAATGACATCACACTAGTGTAAATCAATGTTTGCACACTGTAACTTGCGCTCCATGAAATAAGCAGCAGTTTGCTGCTGAAATTTGGTGCATGGCAGTGTGCCTTGTTTTGAAAAAAAATATTTATTTATTTATTATATTTATTATATTTCTATACCACCCAATAACCAAAGCTCTCTTGGCAGATCACAACATGTTCCTTTTTGCATCAGCAAACCACCACTTTCTCCCATTGCGCTTGTTACATTCCGCAAATGTCATTAGCCCTAGTGAAACATCATTAGTGCTAATGCCCAACAGCATTGAAGGTAATTTGTAATTTTGACCCAATGCATTAGTATAGAATGAAACATTTAACAAGCCATGATTTTCAGGGTGATTTGGAAACCACTGCAATCACCCACCCGTACCGGGTTCGGATGTCACAATAACCTGTGCCCGGAGAGGGTAATTATGCTACTTAAGCAGCTTGCATCCAGCACACCATGGCTTGTTTTCCTTCAGTGATCATGTGAACCCAGTCATACTGTCCGGGACCTAAACCTTATAGATTCACATGTCAGCTACTTGGGTAAAGTTGTGCATCCCGAGGTCAGGCGAAATTTAGCCATGGCAGCAAGCCCAACTAAAAAACAAGGGTTCTGCCTGGTTAAAAGTGAGTACTGCATGAACACAATATGAGTTCTGCATCACTGATACAGCTTTCCCTTGTTTAGCTCCCCCCACCTTTTAGCATCAATTACAGGTGCTTTTCAGCCATGACTGAAATCCTGCCCCCACATCCAATTTGGGCTCTTCACTATTGATATAAATTGGTGTCAACTGCTGCAGTAATAGCCTTAAGGAAGATGCCCTGGAGGTGTTTAGCTGATGCATAGGAAGAAGAAAAGGCCATAATAAGAGGGCAAATGAACCCTAACAGCAGATGAGGAGTCAGAGAGCCATCAAGCTTATGCAGTTATCGAATTACAAATAGTAACTAGCTGGGCCAGATCTACACTAAGCAGGACATAATACTTATAAAGCAGTAGTGTCGGTCCCCAAAGGACTTTAAAAAAGAAAACTGATGGTTGGGGCAGATGACAGTAAAGAACCCCCATACCTGATGTGAGGGATCTCCAATGTGATGCTTGTGGATACACCTCTCTTGGGGCATGTCTAGATGATGCCTTATCTCGGGGATCAACCTGGGATCATCCCTGTGCGTCCACATGATGCACAGGGGATCCTGGGGGCAAGGAGGGATGACCCCTCCATTTCCCTGGGATAACTGTTACCACTTGTATCCTGGTTTTCCCTGCAGTCTTGGGATCATCCTGAGACCAAGGGAGGTGTGGATGGACATCCTGGTTTTGTCCCAGCCTCACGCCATTACATTCTCCAGAGGGCAATGATCCTGCATGTAACTAAAGTAGCGACTGAAAAACTCCCACCTTTGAGGAGGGTAATCTCATTCTGATTCCATCCTGAGCCAGGCAGGCCCAGGAGCTTTGAGAACCAGGGTATTTTATTTCATTGGTTGTCTGAAACATTGGTGATCCATGGAAGGTAGTTGGCTACAGGGGCAGTGGGGGAAAACACCATGTTTTTACAGAGCATGTGTTGTGTAGTCAAGAGCTTCAACTGTCAGCTTAGTCATGAATTCATTAGAAGGCTTTAAGTAAAGCTGCTATTCCTCAGTTCTTCCATCAGTAATATGAGTTTTAGTCTATGGGCTTTTCTTCACAAGGAATTTATTGTACCCTTATCATTCCTTACTCACAGTTGTTTATGGGTTCTTTAGACATCGTCATGATCCTCCAGTATTGCTTCTGTGTCTAACCAGCACTTCAAGCGAGTTTTTTTTAAAAAAGCAGGGAAAAAGCAACATTTAATTGTGAATGTGAAAGAACGCATGGTTTCCTCTTGTGTATTTGTGCTATTTCACTATACCACAGTGGTTAGGTTCCACTAGGGTCTATGTAGTGGAAAAGCAGGAAAGGATATGTTCATGTAGTGCTCGGATTTCAATTCCGTGATGAAATCGAAAGTAGATACAGTGGATTAACAGCCAATTATAAGCCTCATGCAGAAAAGCTGATAATAGTTTATAAGCCAATAGTTTATGAGCCAATATGGCAGGTTTCTCTCTACACTGTTCTTTATACAGTGCGTGGGAGTATGCTCAGGGCATAATGCTAATATTACTATTAATACTATCATTACTAGAGAGACTGTATCAAGGCCGGCTCCCTGCCGGCATGGGCATTCGGCAAACCACCTTCCCTCATGATGATGGGCAGCCCTGACTCCCTCTCTTGTCCTGCCTTCCATCCACTATTGGGAGACAGACCAAATGGGGCAGGACCTCCTTTCACACAGTGGGCAAGGAGGATGTCAGGAAAAGGCAAAAGCAGCAATGCCAGCAGCACAGATGGTGGAAGTAGCATTGCATCTTGGGAGGGGAGGGGGCAGCAGTGCTGGGTTCAGCAGCTCCTCAGCCATGCTGGGCCTGCACTGTATAATTCCCAAATATTTGGTTTGTTATTGTGGACACAGCCAAAGCAAGAAAGTCAGGAAGTGTAGCATCCCACTGGATTTTGCTTTCTTTTTTTATTATCATCATCATCCCCCCCACCTCCTTGCTTTAAATTAGATTTTCAGTTTTTCTTCCACACTGGCTACCTCACCTCAGCATGTCCATGACACCTTTCTCTTCATGTTATGAATAGCTCTACCAACCATGGGGAATCATAGGCTACATTACAGAAGATGTACGTGAAATGTTAGTGACTTAACAGAATGCTTTGAGTAATATCTTGCCTAGGACAGATATTAAAGCCCCTTGAAATAACCCAATAACATTCTCAGTGGAAATAATTTAATTTGGGGAAAAGGTATATTAAATGGACTCGAGTGTCAACTGATATTTCTGGCTTCTGCTGTTCAGCTTTTACCAAGAGTAGCTTGCTATAATTTAGGATAATGTACTTGGGTGGAAGTAATAAAGTATAAAGGTTTCCTTTCCTTCTATGCAACTTCCTTCATGCCAAGGTCAATAAAGCACAGTGTAATGATGGCATGGAGATGCCAAAGTGAAAAATCTCTTATTCATGTTTTGGTGGTCCATGACTAATTAAATAAATCTAAAAAGGAGGTGTGAGGCAGGGGGAGGTTGATATAAAAGAGAATGCATTTGAAATGGTCTGAATGGTCAAGTTACCTAGGAGTTGTCTTTTAAGTAAATTAAATTAAAATGAAATTTTATTTAATTAGTCATTGATATCCTTCTGATCCAATTCCCCTGTAATTGTCATAAAATGCTCCTTGTAAAAATATTGTTTTTATAGATGGCTGGTATTATTATTATTATTATTATTATTATTATTATTATTATTATTTAAATGCATATCAAATTGAAATTAAAACAATAGACTGAGTGGAGTCAGAAAAAAAATCCTTTAATAAAGGTAATGTACTTTGTGATAGCCAGTGGCCCAGTCTTTGGAAACTTGTTTGTTATGTGTCATCCTATTCTGATACCTCAATGAAAAGTTAGTTCTCTCTCTCTAGGGCAGGATCTACACTACTGCTTTATAATGGTTTATAACAGTAATGACAACTGTTTAGGGCCATGACACACTACATATAAAGTTTTCAAAATGTTTTCAAAGTGTTATATCCTTCTTGGTGTAGATCTGGTCTTATATAGCCTAGTAGGTGACTGTTTCCCTAATGGCGATTGTTCTGGTCTTTTCTAAAGAGTAGGGAGGTAATGGGATAAATTGGCCCGGCTGTCACACATGGCCACATGAAGAGTAGCAAACTGTCACTACTCTAACTGAGAAATGAAGGAACAGTTACATTTACATTTAACCCATGGACTTTTGAGCAGAGCCAGGCAGAGCTAGTAGTAGGCCCGGGCCAGATGGGAAATGCAGGCCCCATTTCAAACTGCTCATTAAGTATTTTTTAATCAGTTCTAAATACATATGAACTAGACCAATTTATAAAAAAGGTAATGGCAAGCACTTTTATTCAAGATGTATATAAGACATCACTTCTTCACATTCACAAATGTGTTACGTGCTTTTCTTTGGGCAAATTCATCATCAACAGAAAAATCAAGAAACTTTGCTCTGGGGGACTTGGAGTAGGCCCCCTCAAGATCGTAGGCCCATGCCAACTGGCCCCACTGGGGACCCCTCTGACCACCCCTGATTTTGAGAGTCTTCAAAAATTCTGCCAATAATGGGCAAGAATGGACCAATTGTGGAAAATGAATTGATCAGACATAGGGTTGCCATATTGACCAGGTTCTAACTATACCAAGCAATACCCATTCATACCATATATATATATATATAGAGAGAGAGAGAGAGAGAGAGAGAGAGAGAGAGGTGTGGGGGAAGCACACCTCTAGCCCTTAGACACTTTTTCGTGTAACACTTTTTCGTGTAAATTTGAATTTTCAATGGCCAAATCATATTTTAGATAATCATATATTGCCTGACTGGGAAATTAATTGGGAAATTAGACTGGGAAATTAACAGGAAGACTTGGTTAACACTTCCCCAATATACTACATGATTTGCATAATTAGTAAATAATCTGCATAATATGCAAATGAGGGTGCCCAGATTCGTGAAACAGGAATATGGCAAACCTAAGCCATGTCTACACCAGCCGTTTATTACAGAATAATATTGTTGTTATCCCAACTGGGCCACATGATGCACAGCTGATCCCGTTATGATCTTGGCTCCACCACTCAGTTATTTTGGGATTTCACTGACTGGTTTTGTCATCCCCCCCCTTTCGCTACAATTCCAAAGTCCGTGGCCAGTGTGCCCCCCCTTTGCAAGGTCGTTGCTGTTCGCTGTGAATTCTGGGATCAGCGAATAGTCAGTGACCTGTGAGGGGTGTGTGCACATGGGTATCGGTATGTTTTACCACCGAGTGTCTTTTTTAAAAAACAGAAACAGTTATCTGCACAGCATTGCACATTCAATGGGCTCCCTATCTCCCCATGTGTAGCTGTGCATTTGCGTTCATGCGCATCTCGAGGAGTCATAAAAAAACCCATCCCCGCTTAATCTGCCTATCCCCTGCCTATCTCCCAATCCACATGCAGAAGCGCCATCATGAGGCACATGTCCTCCTGCAATGGCACTCCTGAAAATGCGAGAAACTTCGCTCACGTGTGTCTTGTGAGCACCAATCCCAGAAGTGGAAAAAATCCTATCGAACAGGATGTAGGTGTAGATTAGACCCTAGTCAGAAAGGAAATGAATTATGTTTCCATGTACTCAGCCCAAGGTCATATATAACTGGTTAGGGAAGTGCAAGTATTTTTGTTTTCTTATTTCATGCATTTTTAACATTTTTAACCTATTCATTAAAAACCAGATTCATTCTCATAATTGTTTCATTTGTTTTCATTATTCTCATTCGTTTTAATTTCCCATTGCTTTGAAGACCCAGGTGGTCTTCTGCTGCAGGGAACATCTCTCTCTCTCTCTCTCTCTCTCTCTCTCTGTGTGTGTGTGTGTGTGTTATCAAATTGGCATGAAATTTCAGATAATTTCCTTGCTTTCCAAGGGATAAGACCTAGCAAATTTAAGACAGGTAAGAACAAGCATCCATATTTTTAGGCAATTCAAGAAGGCACAAAGATACACAGACTAGTGACTGTCTAAACTAACAGTAAATAGAATTAAACATTCTAAATTACAAATAACTAAGCACAAAGGAATGCAAAAAGCAGGGAAACACAGGTCCAAACTAGATGTGATATTAAATGAGTCTCTCCATGTAACTTGTAGTTGTTGTTGTTGTTTAAAAAAGCAAAATGCATCAGCTGGAATGGGAGGTGATAATTGATGGGATCAGAACAGATGTGGAGGGGAATTTAACCTTTTTCTCCCCTGCAACAGTTCTGAAGCAATCTATCCTCTGAAGCAAGTATTTGCTAGAGATGGGCCAATATTTTCAGTCTAGCTTTGATTGGCAATTCTGGGGTTGTGGGGAGAACCCACCACTGAAAACACAGATGGGCTTATGAGAAATTTCCCTGATGTTTTAGTTTGGTTTATCTTACTTAAGCATGGTGGGGACATGTGTTCCTCTACGCCACTGCTTTTAAACTTTATAGAATGCAGATCCTTATAATATTGTTAGTGTGTCCAAGGCCAGATCTTTGCTTCAAATGATATTGATACACAGGACTTTCAGACAGGTGGGGGAGTCACATTTCCTTACTGAGGCTCTCTTCCAGCTTCTTTCCCACATTTGAAATGAGTAGAATTACATGGAGAAAAGAGCACTGACCATGTGGCCTGTACATTTCAATGGGACAGCGCCCTCTAGTGGGCATTTTATTAGCACCACCTCCCCTGCACATGACAGGAAATCCTCATAAACCTGACATATCTCAGAAGAGTCTGGTTTTCTGAGATTTATTTTGTGACGCTAAAACTGAGAAAAGGAGTGGGAAATGTGCAGGACGCTGACCTCGTTGTCAAAATGACCTGCGAACATCTGTAAGTCACCAGTAACAAGCGTGCTATAAATCACCCATTTAAAGAAGCTAACAGTCCCATCATGGTGACACTATCTCCTTCTTATAAATTTATACCTTATAGCACATTCGTTGATAGTTTGGATAATGGTATTGTGGTATTTTGGATCATACAAAATAAGAAGTGGGGAATAATGCTAGAAAATACAAAATACCCAATACAAAATGCCTAATATGCCCCAACAGTTACCAGTGCACCTCAATATTGATAAAAAGCACTAATGTAGCTGTAGACCAACTCTAGGGAAGAGGTGGAACAAATGCTACGGCAAAATTTGTCCTCCAATTCCCTGAAACTGTTCTTCTCCTCTGAAGGAGGTTTCTATCAAATTGAAAGCTTCATCACACCTTCCCATTGCCCTCGAATTATCCCATAGCTGCTGCTGCTGCTGCTGTTGTTAGCTCCATCACACCAACATTATACATCCACCTCTGCCCTGCTCCAGTGCATGCCCTGGGTGGCAGCAGTGGGGGATGGGAAGGGAGAGGAAGGAAACTTCGCGCTGGCAAGACAATTTCTTTATAGGGAGGGTGGGGGTGACAAGGGAGAGATGCTCCCTCGGGATCCCTCCAGTCTTTCTGTGTGCGTTTTTACTCGAGATTAAGCACCCACACCCACACCCACACACTAGCAAATGCAACTTCAAAAGAGCTTACTATTCCTGTGACTGGCAGGGATAGGATTGATTTGTTAGCATCTTTACTCAAAAGTAAGCACCTTCCTGAGTACCAGAATGCTTACTTTTCCGCAGCATTTGCTTGGGGGGTTGCCAAGGGAGGCGGCCGGGCAACTCTGCACTGATCCTTCTATGCCCCCAGTGGCCGCTCAGAGAACAACAAAAGAATCACACTTAAAGTGGTCCAAAATACATCACTATTTTTGGGGATGAAGCGCAATCAAAGCAGGACACATGGGAGTACTTCGCTGTAACAGCAGATTATAAGGTAGAAAACATCAGAGTCCTTTGCATGCAATTCGCAGTGATCGCACAGTATAACGCTGGTGTAATAGAGCTCTGAATATATATATATATATATATATATATATATATATATATATATATATATGAGAAATTTTCAGCACAGCACTAATATGAACCAAGGGTCCTGAGCAGCATCTGCCTGAGTCAATGGCTCTGACTCTTTCCCTTCTGGCAAGTCACTATTGCTTGTCCTAAGCCACCTGTCAATGTGAAGCGGAGGCAAATTCCATCTAAGCCATTCCGCTGTCCGGCTTGAAATCAAGTTGGTGATAGATTATATATATATATATTGTTTGAATGACTTGTAGTTGGTATGTTTTTCCTTTTCGCATTGTCTCTGGCTGGAAATCAAATTCTTGATACATCTTTTCTAGATTGCTTATAGTCAGAGAAGGTGGGGTGGTGGTAGTGGTGTACACCTTTCCCCCCTTGCCTCAGGCCTTGCCTTAGTCTTGGACAAGTCCAACCATTTCATTTCACTCTTAGTGAACAGTTTTCTATTACTATAATCTTGAGTACAGCCCACTGTTTGGTCCAAATTAAGAAGGTTTTTTTCAAACTTGAAGTCCATGCTTGCAGGAACTTCTGAACTCAGATTACAAATATGGATCCTGTGAACAGACCAAAGTCCTTTGTCCACTTCTAAGGGAAATATCCAACACAACCATTTGCATTGGCACCTTTTCTATAGCTGGGCCTTTATAAATTTTATTTATTTATTTATTTATTTATTACATTTATATACCGCCCCATAGCCGAAGCTCTCTGGGCGGTTTACAAATAAACATTTATTAAGATATTTTCAAATAAATAACTTAATAAATGTTATTTACATGGAGTGTTAGCTATTACAAAGCAGTGGTTGGCTTTGACAAAATGAACTTTAGGTTGGTATCTTATACACACCTATCTGGGAGTAAATTCCACTGAACTCAATGGGACTTACATCAGAGAAGACATATAGAGGATTGTGCTCTTGAACACTATTGGCTGTTTCTGCTTTTAGTGGAAAGCAAAGTATTACAAATATTTATTCATCTGGGTATTATCACGGTTATGTACTTTAGGACAATTTGTGCATTTTAGGGTTACCCAATCAGCTAAAAAAAAAAAAAGATTGGCAGTTTAAACCAACCAGTTTCACAGTATAAGTGTGAATTTCGTGGATTGGAAACAATTGAACCCTGAGGTGTTGGGATATACTTTGTCTAATTCCCTGCTTTCTAAGCATTAGCTAATTAGTAAAACAAACGAACAAAAGCAAAACCAAAAACCAACAATAACACTACAGTTAGTTCACAAGCAGACTCCAAATGGGAAAATGGGAAAAATGTGTCAATTAAATTGTTTTCTGTGGATGGTTTGTCCTGCCTTAGATTGCTCTCCCTCAGCTTGCAATGCTCATGAATGAATATTTATGAAAAGTTAATGCACATTGAGAGGAGAACTGACTCCCTGAACCTGGGGACTTTATCCTTCTACAGAATGCCGTTTAATGAAGAAGGCCTGTCAGCTTTGTTTCTCCAACCATTCCTCTCCATCATAAGATAAAACTCCTCTGTTTATTGAATAATCTACACATTATACACTGGTATACTACTGTCACTCATTCAACAATAGGAGCTAAAAAAAAGGAACCTGAGTGCAAATTATGCAGAAAAGCAGCTTTCAGGAATCCTCACCCTTATTTTGCCATTGTTTGCCTGTGCTTGTATGAAAGGTACATTGGGCCCTGTCTAGTTTTGCAGGATTTAGGAAGAAGAGGGAATTAGCTCTGCTGTGCAAATTCAGGATACTTTTAGATATTTTCCTAAGAATTAGCACTGTCAGAGGGGCAGTGCTCCTTCCAGTTCAGCTGGCTGAACACATGCATATAAACTGTAAGCATATAGCCCTGTATAATTGGGTTGCATACAAACTATACACATATAGGCCCACTTCCCTGGTTGACAGCTGGTTGGCCACTGTGTGAACTGAATGGTGGAGTAGATGGACTCTTGGGGCATAGCTAGACGGGGCGATATCCCAGGGATCGCCCCAGGATTGTTTCTGTGCGTTCACATGACGGACAGGGGATGCCGGGAATGGGGAGGGATGATCCCTCCCTTTCCTTGGGATATCACCTTACCTTTTTTTGCAGTTTTTCCACAGTTTCAGGATGATCCTGAGACCATAGAACGTGTGCCCGGGCGTCGTGCTTTGTCCTGGCTCCTCTCAAGTAACCGCGAGGAGCCTGGATTCGGGCAGGGGGCACAGAGCCCCTCAGGAGCAATGTGCCGATCGAGGGTGGGATGGGGTAAGCAGGGATTTTTTTAAAAAAAAAACCCCACTTATAGTTTGGTGATCAAGCGCTTGTGCACTTTAAAAAACAAAATGGTCTCCTTTAAAAAACAAAATGGTGGGTGCAAGATCCTCCCTCCTCCATCACGCTAGACTGGGTAGGTCTAGCCATGGCCTTGGTCTGATCCAGCATGACTCTCCTTATGTTCTCGTCCTGCTTTTTACTGGGTTCTTTTACATGCATGTTTGTTCGTTCCTAGGTTATTTTCATGCAGCCAATTGGATGTTGTACAAATTGGTGGCAGGGTTTGTCACAGTGCATCAATTCCCTCCTCCTGTGCATTCACCATGGTCACATAACCAAGCATCTAGAACTGCCTTCCTGAACTTAGTGCCCTCCAGATGTGGTGGCCTGTGGTGGCTGAGGATCTGGAACACATCTGGAAAGAACAAGGATGGTGAAGGCTGTTCTAGAGTGTCTTCCATTTGTCATCCAGGATCTCAGTCATGACATAAACAATGGCTTGTTTTATCACTTTTGCAGAACTACATGAAAGCATTTTTCTTTTCTTTTCTTTAAATAACATGTATAATCATTGCAGCAACCTATTAATACTTAGCATATACATGCTAAGTGTGCCTTTGGATCATTCAAACACTCTCAGGAATTCAAATTTACTAATTTGGAAGATTTTGGTTTTTTAAAAAAATCTTGTTTTTTACTATTGGAATGATATCCTGAATGATAAGATGGAGATGTGTAGGTGTATATATAGTTTTTGCTGAAATCAAACTTCTTTTTTTAAGTTTACAAAGAAACTTGTTACTTAACCTTAGGTAATGTGTTTCAGTAATCCTAGTATAAATCTTAAACTGATAGCTTCTTGTATGAAAGCATATAAATGAGATACTGACTGTGGTAAGTTTAAGCCTTCACATTTAATGACTTGAGAATTAAGTGTGCAGGGATAGGATTTGGTTGCTATTGCTGAAGGCTGCAATTGTATACTCATTATCTGGGATTAAGCCCCATTGAACTCAATGGATTTCATAGAATCATAGAATAGTAGTGGAACGGGCCTACAAGGCCATCGAGTCCAATCCACTGCTCAATGCAGGAATCCATCTTAAAGCATACTTGACAGATAGTTGTCCAGCTGCCTCTTGAATGCCTCTAGGGTGGGAGAGTCCACGACCACCCTAGGTAATTGGTTCCATTGTCATACTGCTCTAACAGTCAAGAAGTTTTTCCCAACTTTTAAATAGACATGAAGAGGATGGCACTGGAAATCCACTTATTTTCCTTGGGCTGTCTTGATTGTCCTAACACTGACTTTCTCTGTCATCTTGGGCAGAGGTGGTACTTCCAAGCCTGAATGCTAGAAACCAGCACCTAAGGCGAATTTCTTTAACCTCACATACATAGACCCTGTTAAAATAATAGCTGGTTGGGGAATGCTGGGAGTTGTAGGACTTTTTTCTGACTAAACATGCATAGGATTGCACCCTTAGATACTTCGTTCAGATATTTTTCTTCTGGTGGCTGGTGTGTTTCTGAGCCCGATTCAAAGTGCTGTTTTTGACCTTTAAAGCCTGAAACAGTTTGGGACCAAGTTACTTGAAGGACCGCCTTCACCCACATCAGCCTGCCTGCACTTTAAGATCAGAAAGAGAGGCCCTTCTCATTTGCCCATCCATGAAAGCAATGTGGTGGGTGACCGCATATGAGGGCCTTCTCTCACATCTTTGGAACAAGTTGCCATCGGGGGACCACCATGCTCAGTCATTGCTGACTTTTAAGAAGGCCTTGAAAATGTATATTCAAGATATGACTACTGTTGTTGCCTTTGCTGTTGTTGATGGTTTTACTGTTGGCTTTAATTGTTGTTTTTATTGCCATTTTTACCGTGTTCATGTTTTTATCACTTTTAACATTTCAAGTGTTTTTATATAGTTTATTGCTGTAAGCCAGTTGGGAGGGCTTCTGCCCAGAAAAGCAGCCAAAATAATATTTTAAACAAAATGAAATGAAATGAAAGTAAATTCTATGAACATACGAAACTGCTTTATGTTGTCTGACTGGTGGGGAGCCTCTGACTTGTATAATGAATGTGGACTTTCAGGCCTCTCAGTCTGGCTCCCCTCTCCTCAGCCTGTGACCAATTTCCACAGTCCATTTCTTTAATGGCCTTGCTCTGGGTTACTGATATTATTTACTCCATTCTGCTCTGCCCCCCCTCAATACAGCTGATGGAAGAAATTTTGGGGGAAGAATGCCTTCATGCAAATCTCTCTCTCTCCCCCCTCCCTCTTACTGAATGAAGGTAAGACTCATCATTTCTATAACTCTATCAGTTTTGGCCCTGGCCATGCCTACTGCTGGAAATTGTCCCATGACAAGTTTCAACTGAGGTAAAGCTCCAATCTACATGATAGTTTGTTTGACAGTGGGTTTCTAAATTTTCTTGCAGTTTTTCCCCGCTACTAGTAGATACTCATTTCACTGTAGATGCTAGGGATTGAATCTTGCACCTCATTTCTTTACCACTAAGTTATGGACTCTATGGGCCTAGCTAGATGGGGCAAAATCCCGGCCGATCCCGGGATCAGGGAGGGATGATCCCTCCCTTGCCCTGGGATCTTGCTCTACACTTTAGGCCCACTTCTTCCACAGTCTCAGCCTGAGCCCGAGACCGCGGAGCATTGCGGTTTGTCCCGGTTCCTTGTGGTTACTCGCAAGGAGCCGGTACCCGCACATGGAGTGGGGAATTTTTTTTTTTTTTGTAAAAAAAATCCTTATCTTTTGTGCACGAGTGTTCATGCACATCTTCTTTAAGAAAAGAACAAAATGGCGGGCATGACGCCTCACCCTCTGAGGTCATCACACACCGTGTGTGAACAGAGGGGGAGAACTCGTGATAAAAATATCACGAGATCTTCACCCCTCCATTGCGCTAGACCGGTAGGTCTAGCTGAGGCCTATATCAAGATTTTCATAAGCAGATCCTGAGTCTTAGTGGCATATGGAATTGTAACACATATATAGAATGGCAGGGCCCAAAGAATCACTTTCTAACTTCTGCAAGGCCATTTTGTGACAACATTTGAATTCCTGGTTTCTGAGATGTTCAAGATATAGTTGCGAATTAAAAATGGAAGTCCTTAATTTCCTTTATTTGTTTCACCTCATAATTATCCAGCAGAAGCTGTCAGGCATCCCAGTGCTATTTTCATCAATAATTCACAACTGTGCTTCTGAGCACAACCTCCGCTCGACATAATAAGCAGTGTACGCTGTCTCTGTGTTGACTTGAACAGCTTCATCACGGCAGTTCTTTAGCTTCTTTTTGAATCATAAATAACTCCAAAATTCCTATAAAGAAGGATAGCATTTTAACACTTGTTCAAACAGTGCTGCAGTTACAGACATCTGCTACCAGCAAGAGGAATGTAATTTAGGCAGAGGAAAAAAGTTACAACTAATAAAGAGCTCACTCAAAAATGGCTACTCCTATTTGCCAGTCATTAAAGTTTTCTAAATTAGTGTCTATATCTTAAACGCATATATCTTGGACATTTTTTCCCAAGATAGGAAAAATCACCATTACCGAGTCCTCCAGGAAGAGCCTTAATTAAAATTTCTGTTCTAGGGTGAAACATGAGATTTTATTATCTAGTCTCTAAAAGGTTTCACTAATCTTGACACTCTAGTCTAGTGTTAAATTTAGAAGCTGGAATACCAAAGAAGGGAGTTCAAGTTTTTCTGTAGACAATGCCATGCACTGTATCTTCTGTCACTGGCAAAGGTCAAAGGTCACCTTTGACCCTTGCCTCTGGTCAAGAGTTGAGTGACATTTGGAACAACTGTCTCTTTGCAATTTTATAGTGCCTAGTGGCAGTGGAGTCGTTTATTATATGACCCACAACCTTAGACTGTCTGGAGAAAGTAGAGTTGACAAGATTTGATAAATCATTCACAATGAAAGAATAATTGCCATGAAAAAACGACACTGAAGAGGCAGAAGAACAGGATACAAATGGATGTTGTGTTTCCTTCAAATACTTTTAAGTGTTTTCGTTCTCTCTTTTCGTCAGAATTATAGATAACCACCTGAAGGGAGGAAAGGGTGCCCATTACTGTCATCAGGAAAGATTTATCTCTATATCTGTCCATTCACATACATTGCTTTTTCAACAGTTTAAAAAACTTTTATGTTTCTAAAATGCCCCGGACTAAAGAGTTAAATTCTTAACAAGCATGTATAGCAGACTTTCCTCCTCCCCTTCCAATATGGTTTGCCATTTCAGTGAATCATGAATTGCAGATTCAACATCCCATTAAGGCAAAATCTAAACAGGCAATGACGGAGTTTGGAATGTCACAAACCAGTTTGTTCTTGTTCTGTGTCACCGAGCTGGTAGGAACCCTGGTGCTCATCTTGTCCACCCCTACTCCAGCTACAGGCATAATACCTTATTTGTGCATCTTCTAGTTCACATTTCACATGTTTGAACACACATACAGCAAATGAAGATAAGGAGAAGAGGGATTCTACTGACAAGCCGAGCTCCCAACCTACATATTTTGGCTAGAATGTCTCTGTGCTTCCTGCTTTTTTCTGCTAACACTGGGTAGGATGCCTGAGTAAACAAAGCAATGTAGAGCTGGTGACCCGAGTATACTCTTTAGCCAGACACATAGCCACAGAGAGAGAGATTGGGGGGGAGGGAGGAGATATCCAGTTAGGGGATCATGATAGCACTCTTCAAATACTTGAAAGCACTCTTCAAATACTTGTCACACAGAGGAGGGCCATGATCTCTTCTCAATCCTCCCAGAGTGCAGGACATGGAATAATGGGCTCATGTTACAGGAAGCCAGATTCTGGCTGGACATCAGGTAGGGTGACCATATTTTGGAAACCAAAAAGAAGGACAACATGGCTGTGCGAGCCCAGGAGAAGCCTAGATCGGCCCTGGGAGGACTGAAGGATGCGTTCCTGGAAGTCCATGAACGTGCCCTCCAGCCTCCCCAGGGCTGATGCATGCCTTCCCCCTGGCCTTCTCCTGGGCTGGGAGATCACGCCAGCCAAGGAGAAGGCCAGATTGGTGCTTTGGGACAAAGTCCCGGTTGCCCCAGAGATCTCCGTTTTTCTGGAGATCTCTGGGGTTTTCCGGGTCATCTGGTCACCCTACATCAGGACTTCCTGACTGTTAGAGCACTACAACAATGGAACCAATTACCCAGGGAGGTCGTGGCCTCTCCCACACTAGAGGCCTTCAAGATGCAGCTGGACAGCCATCCATCAGGGATGCTTTAAGGTGGATTCCTGCATTGAGCAGATGGTTGGACTTGATACCCTTAAAGGTCCCTTCCAACTCTACTATTCTATGATTCTATGTGAAGGCCCATGAATAGAAATAGGGGTGACAAATAATGCTCTCTCCTAGCATTCTATATTGGTAGCTAGGGAGCCATCATAAAAGGTAGATGCCCCTCCCGTAATTCAAGCTCTGTGTGCTTGTTTCAATTGGCTTTTAACGTTTAATTTATACTGCTGTTTTTAAGGAGTTTTATTGACTGCTGCTTTTAAGTTGGTTTACAACTGCTGCTTTTATGACCACTGTTTTATAGTTTTATTGCTGCTCTTTATTGTTTGTTATTGTTTTTATTCTCTTAGTAAGCTGTTTTGAATGTCCAACATCAGCAGCAGCAGCAGCAACATCAACAAAGAATCAGGCCTCTTCTCCATTGTCCAATATCAGACCCTGAATGGTGTTTGCTTTGATTCAGACAACCATTGACCTTTGGGTAACTGCTTGAAATTGCTGCACACGTCTTTTCACTGCCCATGGTTGGTCAGTCATATGCTATCACTACCACAGCCTGTTTGCACACCAACACAAATCTACATATTCATGAGCAATAGTTCGTAGAAGGTTTAATCCTATATGTGATGGCAGCTGCATACAACAGTTTGGTCACAGGCAAGAGGCCAACAACTGGAGTAAAAGCCTGATGGTTATGTGACACAGCTGAATGCCCCTGCATTTACACACATTCTTTTATGAGTTATTTCAGCAAAATAAGAGTATTGCATCAAAGGAAAGGGTTGCAGTTTCTCCTAAGACTAAGGCCCAGTACTTACAAACATCATAAGAGGAATCAACAAGCCTGTTTCTGGATTGCACCACTTCAGAATATATTTTTGCATGCTCCTCCATAATATATATAAATCTAGAAAACTAGATCTTAGGGAGAACATTTCTAATCTAGCCCTTTCTCTGGCATGCTAGCTTTCTACATGCAGTGTTTTAGTACAATTTAATAGAAGCGTTGTATCATGTGAGGTCCTATTTACAATAGGTACAAGTTTAACGTATGGGTATATGAGAAATTAGTTTCAGTTCATTTTTGACAAGAATTTATTGAGTTTGTGGAGTTCCTCCTGGAACTGAACACAGACCTGAAGGCAAACTGTGATCAAAGCCTGTACATTTTCCAATTAAAAAAAAAAAGTTTGAGAAATGTGTACATCTGAAAAATGCATTTAAAAAATGGGTATTTTGAAAATGCACAGAAACAGTTTAACCAATGGGAGTAAAATACACACAAAATGTGCACAAATTCTCATGCGAAACCCCCCAAAATCCTAAATTCACAATCTGATATGGGCACAAGTGGGAATGGGTTTTGATGCACTTTGGATAGCTCCTTTAGAGTTCTGACTGGTTCTGACTGAAACCCATAGCAGATTCACCACCCACTGACATCGGAGCCACCAGCCTCCACTAAGTCTCACCACACATTTATCATTCCATCTGCTGATCCTGAAAACTAGGCCTTATTAAGCTGGAGAAAGTGAAACTGCCCAAATTAATGAAAATCACCTGGTAGCAATTAGAACAATACCTTCTAAGAACGGGAGCTGAACAGGCCATTGATTTAAACCTTAGCAATGAGCATTCACTTGGATTTACAGGAAGCTGCACATGACATTTCATTAGTATCACAGTGAATTAACTTTATAGCAGTGTAATGCTTAATCCAATTTTGGCTTAGTGTTATTAATGATATTGCTAGGGAAATAGTTTTAAGGCAATTAAACAGACGTATGTACTGTTGCCAAGCCTCGCTACTGATATCTAATGGCATCTCAAAATAATACCGTTGAAAAGAGGGAATTGGAAATGGAAGGATCACGCTTCCTGGTGACTTAATCTTCTGCCTTTGGAAGGACATCAAACCACATTAAAGAAATATGCCTTGCAAGAGCTGCTTTTGGAGGGAGCACCATGTCCTTACAGAGACAAATGCAGCCTTCATTCAGCCTGCTAAGAGGCTGGTATTCATGCAGGGCATGTGCAAATTCTGCCACGAAAACAAAAGTGCACCTTTTTGGCTCCTCTCTCACCAATAATAGCAGATTAGGAGTAATCAAAGCTTTACAAGCAGAGCACACACCAGACCTTAGAAATGCCCAGGCTAATGCTTGTGTTGAAAACAAAGCCTCTTCAATAAGGACTTTTGGATGGTGTTACATCAGCAGGCTAGCGAAGCCTATATTTATCAATATAATAGAGAGATAACTCAGAAATCTGGCAAATGCTTGCTATGTGCAGCATGTATTTTTCTTCCCCTCTCCCGACCTCACTCTCCTTCTGCCAACTGTGTTTCCAAGTGTTTTATCGCCTTCCTTTGGCATAGCAAGCGATGCCATTAACTCCGCATACTTGCTGCCCGGTTGTGTTGGTTGGCAATCGTTCACACAGCTGACTATGGGGAAACGTCAGAAGCTGAACTGAACTGGCTCTTGGAATTTATGGATCGATTTGGATAGTTGAGAATGTCAACATTTCAGTTCAAAGAGGTGCCCATTGTCCAGCCTCCTCCTCCTTGATCCCCTCTCCCACTCCTCAACCAGTTACTGGACTACACCACTTCAATACTGGTGTTCTTGCTGGCTCATTAATGCTCCTTTCATTGAGTTGCATGGCTAAGCATCTCAGCAAATAGTTGCATTTAAAATAGATCTGTGTGCAAAGGGCCTCTTAAAATTCTCCATCCTATTTTTGGGCAGAGAAATGGTGGGGGGATTTCATTGAATTTCTCCAGGGGGAGGACCCACCAGTAGCAGGGCTTGTAATTCAGACTCTTTTTATTTTTCTTAAAGGGTTTGGGGTTTTTTGTGCTGCAACAGCATCAACTGCGCTGGCAAGCTGGTCCCCATTTTGCATCTACCACAATGCAGGTGTGAAGGGGACAGTGTTGTGGCCAGTTCCAGGGAAGTGGTGGAGTTAGTGCTGAGCTAAAGTCTGTCTTCCAATTCCCTGAAAGTTTTCTTCCCCCATGGAGGATGCTTCCATTGTCCTGCCTCATTCTCAGGATGTTTTATAGTTTATTGTTTTGATGTTTCTGAGCTTATCTAATCACTGTGAAGTGGCCAAGGGTGCTGTGAGATTTCTTTCTATTACACATCTCTCCTTTGCTCTGCAGCCTCTTAGGCTGCCTGTGCTTCCTGATCTGAAATAGCTCTATGGGAGGAATTAGTCCATGTTGTCTTCCTTTGGGCTGAGGATGTTACAGGCTACAGGAAAGATAGGTGTACAATGAAAAACAGGACACCTAGGCATATTCATTTGCAACCTTCAATGAAGTTAATTGCAAGAAACCCAACCACAATTTTGTTGTTGTTGTTGTTGTTGTTGTTATTATTATTATTATTATTATTATTATTATTATTATTATTATTATTTCCTGCCTTTTCCCCAGTACTGGGACTCAAGGCAGTTTACAAGATTAAAACATGTAAATCTAAATTACAAAAGTTAAAATAGAATTAAACCTACAATAGAATTAAATCTACAATAGAATTAAACCCCAAGCCATAAGAATTTCTCAGAAATTTCTTCATTGAATTTCCTTTTCTATCAAATTGAATGAGAATGGTTAAAAAAAAGAAGGTTGCAGAAAAATTAATACAATGCTGTCGGACAAGCGCATGAATTCTGCGACATTTTCATCTGTGGACATCCAGACACCTTAAAATTTGACTGGGTAGGCCTGCTGGAAGAGATCAGTCTTTATAGGTTTTTTTTTATATCCAGAAAGTCTGTTGAGTTGGAGAATCTCTCCCAGCAGGCCATTCCACAGTCTGGGAACAGCAGAAGAGAAGGTCCTCTGGGTAACAGTTGTCAATCTAGTTTCTGCTGGCTGAAGTAGATTCTTCCAAGAGGACCTGAGTGTGTGGAGTGGATTGTACGGGAGAAGGCAATCCTGCAGGTAACCTGAACCCAAACCATGTAGGGCTTTAAAAGTAATAACCAACACTTTATACTTTGCCCAGAAACTAATTGGCAGCCAATGACGTGATTTTAAAATTGGTGTAATATGGTGACCTCTAGGTGTACTGGTGACCAATCTGGCTGCCATATTTTGAACTAGTTGAAGTTTCTGGACTAGGCACAAAGGTAGCCCTATGTAGAGCGCATTGCAAAATTGAGCCTCAAAGTTACCAGTGCGTGCATTAATAATAATAATAATAATAATAATAATAATAATAATAATAATAAAATTATTTCTTACCCGCCTCTCCTTTTAGATCGAGGCGGGGAACAACATTAGAACAGGAATCAATACATCTTAAAATTCATGATTTAACATTGATCTGGATAGGCCTGCATTACCATCTTTAGGTCTTCCAACTCTAGGAAGGGGTGCAGTTGGTGTATCAGCTAAAGCTGATAGTAGGCACTCCTGGCCGTCATAGCTATCTGAGCTGTCATTTGGAGTGACGGATCCAGGAGCATCCGCAAGCTGTGAACGCAGTCTTTCAGGGGGAGTGTAACCCCATCCAGAACTGGTTGACACACCTCCAAACCCAGGTTGGGGCCTTTGACAGTAAGCACCTCCATTTTGTCTGGATTCACCTTCAGTTTGTTTTCCCTCTTCCAACCCATTACCGCCTCCAAACATTCGTTCAGAGGAGACACACTATCCTTAGCTGACGCTGTTGTCGAAGGCATAGAGAAGTATATTTGGGTATCATCAGCATACTGATAGTACCCTGCCCCATGCCTCCAGATGATCTCTCCCAGTGGTTTCATGCATTGGGGATAGGATGGCACCTTGTGGTGGTACACCATACAAGAGCTCCTTTGAGGAGCAGCTATCCCCAAGCATCACCATCTGGAACCTCCCTGTGAGATAGGACTGGAACCACTGAAGCACCATGCCCCCTATTCCCAAACCTTCCAGGTGTTCCAGAAGGATACCATGGTCAATGGCATCGAAAGCCACTGAGAGGTCCAAAAGCACCAGCAGGGACACCCGACCCCTGTCAATACTCAAGTGTAGATCATCCACTAAGGTGACTATAGCTGTCTCAACTCTGTATCCTGCCCTGTAGCTGGTTTGAAATGGGTCTAGAAAATCGGTATAATCCAAAATTGCTTGGAGTTGGAAGGCAACTCCAATCACCTTGCTCAAAAATGGAATATTTGACACTGGTCTGTAGTTATTAAGGTCCAGGGGGTCTAGGGAGAGCTTTTTTAGAAGTAGCTGTACCACCGCTTCTTTTAAACATGGTGGAAAACTCCCCTCCCTGAGAGTTGCATTAATAATATATTGTAATCTGACTGCATCTCCTCCCTGGACGACCAGCCAAGAAGGACAGGGATCAAGAGAGCAAGTACTCCTCCTCACTCTTCCAAGCAGTTTGTCCATGTCCTCAGTACTCACCAACTGAAACTGATCCAGTGTAATCCTACTCGCGGAGTTGCTGGACACTCCATTGTCAGCTTCTGCTGTTGTGTGTTGTCAGATATAAGTTGAGCTTTCTGCCATCAGCACTCCAGTCGTCATCCTTCCTGCTTCAATTCCCTGAGATCTTCTGTATACCAGGGTGCCTGGTTAGAAGCTGGTGGGAGAGGACGTTTGGGGGTGATCATGTTGATAACCCTAGTTAGGTCTTGGTTCCATCTGTTGACCAGGGCTTCTACAGGATCATCGATGATACCAGCCACAGAACCCTCTAAGGCCTTCTGGAATCTGTCAGCCTTAGAGGGCAGACCATCTTAATGGGTCCGCCACCACTGCAGGGGTGGATAGTAGCCATGATATTAACCATGACCAGAAAATGGTCTGTCCAAGACAACGCAGAGGTATTTAACATCCCCTCCCACAGATCTGTTTGTTCAGAACTGAAAACAGCATTGAGGGTGTGACCTGCTGAATGTGTGGGTCCAGAAACCAATTAGGATAGGCTCATGTTTGTCATGGATGCCATGAACTCCCGAGCTGCACCTGACAAACTGGTCTCGAATGGAATATTGAAGCCCAGGACCAAATGCCTGGGTGACTCCAACACCAGCTCAGAGACCAGTTCTTTGAGCTCAGCCAGGAAGTCTGATAGGAATCTAAAATAGATTCCGAAACAGTGAACATAAATATAATGCTATTCAGGAAAATACTGCACTTCCATTGATCTAAAAATATCCTGTGATAAGGGTTGTAAAGCATGGGGGAAGGTCTGGAAAATGACAATAACATGTAAAGGAACCACAAGCTACTGTGAGTGAACAATCATGAGTATACGATAGAAGTCTCATGTAGAAAGGCTCACCATCCTAACCTCTTCCAGCCATCAACATTTGAGGGTTAGGGATGTGCTGTCAGTCAGTAAACAAAATATATACTCTAGCACAGTTGTTTTCTCCTCTTCAGGAGTTTGCCTGGTCCTATGTCATACATAGCTCCTATGCTATACATCCCTCTGCAAACTTCTAATTTTGTATCATGTAGTCTGCATTTCCCCCCACTGCTGAATCTCCCCTTGCAAATGACCTTATCAGGGGGAAGGTGTAAGTAACTGCTAAAGAAACAAGTAAATCCTAAAGGGATTACTTTACAAGAGACCCTGAACTGAACTCTGAGATCACAAACACTTAAGGGCATTTTTCGCATAATGGCCAGGTGATTGTATTTGCATGATTGCATGAATAAACCTTAATTCCCCCCTCTAACGTCTTTGAAATTAAAGTGTATAGCCTTTGCAGGAAATAGATATTACCGAACCACAGTACTTTCAAGCATCTGTGCATGCACAGTTGGAGGCAAGAAAATTAGGCCCCCAAAGAACTGCTGCTGTCGTGAGCTTAGCATGCTCTGCATTTTGTTAACCCCTCTTTATATATTTGTTGCCCTCAGCTGTGGCAGGAATCACATAATTACAAAGTGAGAAGGAACTTCAGTGTTCTTTTTGGGGGTCTTGTTTGCTTGATTGCCAGTGGTGTATAGAGCTCTGTGGGGCTCTATTTTGTCCTCTATGCTTTTCAATGTCTACATGAAGCTGCTCAGGCAGGTTCTTTCAAAGTTTCAGGGCTGGGATTCATCTCTGTGCTGATGACACATAGCTCTCTCTCTCTCTCAATGGATGCCAAGGAAGCTGTAGAAATCCTGACCCATTGTGTGGACCCAGTGAGGGATTGGACATGGACAAATGAATTAAAGTTCAATCCAGACAGACTTGAGGTTCTGTTAGTCAGTAGACAAGCCAACCTGGGATAAGGGGTACAACCAGTTCTAGATGCTGCTGCACACCCACTGAATGGCCAAGTTTGCAGCTTGGCCATCCAGTATTGCTCCTGGAGGGATAGGTTACTGCCCAGGTAGGAGTGCTTTTGCCCAGCTTCAACTGCTCAAGCAGGTCATCCAGATTTGCACACCTTCCTAGGAAAGGCAGAATTGGTCACAGTGATCTATGACTTTTAATGTCCTATTGTTTTGACTACTGTAATACACACTATGTAGGGTTTTCTGCACTCTCAGTTGTACTCATAGTTGTTGAGGGTTTTTAGACAACATCAGGACCCTCTAGTTTTGTTTCTGTTTCTAAAGACCACTTTTGGCAAGGTTTTTTTTTTTTTTAGAGCAGGGAAAATGTGGTATTATTTGTAAAAGTGGATGATTTCCCCCCCCCCACTTATGCACTTGTGCTATTGCACTATATCATAGTGTCACCTAGAGATTAGGTAGGGGGAAAGCAGGAAAGAAAACACTCTATGTAGTACTCAGAGCTCAACTCTGTGATGAAACCAAAATTAGATACAGTGCATTAACAGCCTTTTGTAGGAAAGCCCTCAATCTAAGCTTTATTCCTTGTGCTTTGTTGTGGTTACCATACACAACAAAGCACAACCCACCCATTTGTTCAGTTGGACTTGTCTTGCCACTTTCTATCACAGTTATGGGAGCCAGGCGGTTCAATCCAATATGTCATGACCTTTTGGAAAGAGATGGGTTCCATGAAATCCACCACTTCTTCAATCTTTCTTTTTGGTTTTCACATTCTTCTCCTTAAACATAGATAGATAGATAGATAGATAGATAGATAGATAGATAGATAGATAGATAGATTCCTCAGTGTTTTTACGTCTCATACAGTGTGGGTGATGGGTTCTGTCTCTTTTCCGGGGCCTACTTTACCTTCTCCAGCAACAGAGCATGCCACCTGCTGTTGGTGTTGAGTTGGCCTAGGGTTATACACATGGCGGCCATCACCACTATGTACACCCCTTTCTGTTGTAGAAGGGATTGAGGATTATGTAATCTACACAGAGAGCTTCAGCTATGGGGTGGGTTAGAAATGTAATATATCATCATCATCATCACCACCACCCCTACCACCCCCTAGTGGCTGCATAATGGAACATACATAAAGGTAGGGAAACTAAAACCCTGAGGGAAAAATATAAAGGAGGTGACATTCATCTTGCAAAGAATCAGGAAGCAGAAGTTTTGGTTAAAAGCTCTGTAGAAAATCCCTTGATCTAGACATGACAGTGGAGCTGGTGGTTGGTGGTTCATATTCCCTGGGAAGTGATGTTTAGCCTGTTCTGGAATGGGTTGCACTCACTCTAAAGGGTCAGGTCCACAGTCTAGGAGTTTAGGTCCACAGTTAGCTGGACTTATCACTGGACACTGGAGTGGTTTTTGAAGCACAAAGGACTGCTCAACTTGTAAGGCTGATATACCATTTGCAGCCCAGTTAGTAAATGGACTCCTGTTGTATTTTGAACTAACTGCAGTTTCCACCATCTTCAAAGTCAGCCCCACATAAAACACATAAAGCCCTACATGGCTTGGGACCGCAATACCTGATGGAACGCCTCTCTCGACATGAACCTACCCGTACACTGAACTTAACATCTAAGGTCCTCCTCTGAGTGCCTACTCCGAGGGAAGCTCGGAGGATGGCAACAAGGGAGAGGGCCTTTTCAGTGGTTGCCCCCTGACTGTGGAATGATCTCCCTGATGAGGCTCGCCTGGTGCCAACATCGTTATCTTTTTGGCACCAGGTCAAGACTTTTCTCTTCTCCCAGGCATTTTAACAGCATTTAACAACGTTAAGTTTGTTTTTAATGGACCCCAGAATTGTTGTTTTTAAATGGATACTGTTGTTTTTATACTTTTTTAATGTTTTTGATGGTTTTTAAATTTTGTATACTTTAAATGTTTACCATTTTTAATTGTTGTAAACTGCCCAGAGAGCTTCGGCTGTGGGGCGGTATATAAACGTAATAAAATAAATAAATAAATAAATAATCAAAACAGGATGTTACCAAGTTGTAGTTTTAAACTGTTCTGTAGGCTTTTCTACACTTATTTAAAAAACAATTACCCTGAAATTAGTTCAAATGCATTTAATAATAATAATAATAATAATAATAATAATAATAATAATAATAATATTTCTTACCCGCCTCTCCCTTTGGATCGATTAATTTAATTTACTGTTAATCATTACATTGAAATAGTTAGAAAGGATTGTACTTTTGAGGTTGGATCCAGACTTGCTCTTCCAGAAGATAAACTTCCATTCGCAGAAGAGGCTGAGATCCATTGGAGGCTCTTGCTAGAGGGAGGAAGATTATTTTTGCCAGTTGCTCCTTCCTCCTGCAGCATCCTGGGCCAATTCCTATTCTATTCTGGAGAGTCCCCTGTCTTTTCAAAGCATCTTTTCAGGGACAAAAAGGAAAGAAAGAATTGGCAAAAATTGACTTACCCATTTCCTCCAGTCGGAAAGTCTCATGAGCTAAATCCACAGGGAGACTGGATCTTTTTCACAACAAGCCTTTCACCACATGAAATAGATTCTGTTCCAATAGAATTCTCTCTATCTGATATATCTAGTTTTGGATTCATCGTATCTATATATTTCTACTGTCTACCAAGTATTCTGTGAAAAATTCTTATGTTTAATGAGAAATGAAAAAGCTATTTGCAGTCAATCAGTTGTAAATATTAGCTTGGAAAGCTCCCTCCCCCTTTCCTGGCCTGTTCACCTGTTTGCTTCCATGGTGTGTGTGTGCACATGTGTTTTGTAATGACAAAATTACTTTGATTTTATTCAGTAGCAGCAAATTACGGTAAAGAAGGGACATGACACATCTACATTCTCAGCACTGCAGAGTTTTATTGCTCATGGTATTGTGCCAAAAATATAATTAAATGAATTGGGGAGAATACAGCACATTTTCTTTATTGCTTGTGGGTAAGACCACCTCATGAAACATTATTTTAGTCTGGTTAGATAAATTATCTAGTCATAATTTTAAAATGCAAATATGGCAATCGTATGTGTTAGTATTGTGGACTTGTACATTTGTTTATATCATGCTATACCACATATACCCCTAAATAGGGTGACCATATGAAAAGGAGGACAGGGCTCTTGTATCTTTAACAGTAATGTAGAAAAGGGAATTTCAGCAGGTGTCAATTGAAGAGGGTGAAATTCCCTCTTCATCACAACAGTTAAAGCTGCAGAAGCCCTGCCCTCTTTTGTATCTGGCCACTCTACTATAGCTAGTGTAGCTTTAACTGTGGTGATGAAAAGAGAATTTCACCCTCTTCAATTGACACCTGCTGAAATTCCCTTTTCTACATTACTGTTAAAGATACAGGAGCCCTGTCCTCCTTTTCATATGGTCACCCTACCCCTAAAGGTTTTTTGCTTTTTTGGGGGGAAATGTTGATTGGCCAATGAAGGGCAAGAAATAACTTTTAGAAATAAAAAAAATACATAACTACAGTCATTTAAGTTACTACAGATGAACATGTGGCACACTATACTCTTTGTATCCTTGACTCACCTTAGACAAAGTCAGCTACACGCAGAGAGAGCTCCATAAAAAAAGAATAGGAATCTTTACAACATCCATCATTTATATTTGGTGCTGGGTTCCATCTTTAGCAAATATCTGCCTTTCCTGGCAATATTTAGGTCTGAATAATGTAAAGGATTTCCAATATGAAAATTAAAATATTGAAGTCCCATGGTTCCAGGACTGAGATGTTCAAAAATAAATCTTTAGGGCCCACAAAACATTGACAGTTCAAATGGAGCAATTAAATCCCCAGAATCTGATTAATTTGAGAAGTCTTGCAAACATCTGCTTCATTGCTTGCTCTGTACTACATTGGCTCAGCAGTGAATTTCTTGTCAGTACCTCTTCCAGCATTTGGCCCAAAGGCCAAGACATTTGCCTTGGATACTAATCTTGTGAGGATACTTGACTACTACCTGTCACTTTAACTCCCTTTCTACTTATTTTCTATGTCCAGGAGAAAGTGGATTAGAAACAGGGATGTATGAGAAATTTGTTTCAGTTCATTTTTGACCAGAATTTACTCAGCTTGCACCTTCTGGACCTGAACATGAACTCAAACACAATACATCTGAGAGATGTGTACTTTGTTCAAATGCTCATGAAAGAACGTGCACTTTTCAAAAACGTTTTCACACAAACATGTTTTAACCATTTTTAGAAAATGTGTATATTTCCAAAATATGCATATCATGCATGAAAACGTACACATTAGGAAAATATCTGCATGAAAGTATGCAAATTTTTCCATGTGAAAAACAACAACAACAGTTTGTGTCTGATATGGACACAAGTCAGAAGCAGCTTTGAGGTGGAATTTAGAGAAATGTGAGTACCTCATGTTTTGCCAATTCGCACAACCCTAAATGGTAAGGCCATGTTGAGGTCCCTAAACAACATAACCACATTATTTGGGCAAGGACAAAATGGTTGGTCAAAGGTGGTAGAAGTCATTCCTCTGAATCAGAGCTGTGGGGAGAGAAACCTATTTGTGGGGAGAGAAATTGGGAGACAATTTCACTGAATTTCTCCAGGGGGAGGAGAAATTCTCCTACAATTTCTCATGGGTAGGCATTGCCATTGGCAAGGGTTGTAGAAGAGCTTTCTTTTTATTTCCTAAAGGTTTGGGTCTTTTTGTCCTGCCACTACAAGTGGCAACAGCATCATCGGTATTGGCCCTCATTTTGCATTCTCCACAATGCCCCATAGACCTAGCATCACTCCAGGGCATTGAGGGGAGAGAATGCAGCCATGACAACAAATAATGGTGAAGAAAATTTGGAGAAAATTCTGAAAAGTGCCCTTTAATTTCTAGGAGGTAAGAAATGAAAAATCTCAGGAACTTCCTGAAAGTTTTCTTTCCATTTTTCTGCCTCATTCTCAGGGCAGTTTATAATTTATTTTGAATGTGTGTTGGTGGTATTCTGACATTCTCTAATCACTGTAAGGTGGCTGAGGGTACTGTCTATTTTTTCTTTCTATTACAGATTTCACCATTGCTCTACAGTCTCCCAGGCTGCCTGCACTTCCTGATCTGAAAGGGCCCAATGGGAAGAATAAATTCATGATGTCTTCCCAAGGGTGGGAAGTGCGGGCAGCCAAGGAGGCTACAGACTGTCAGAGAGGTGACTGTACAATGAAAGGCAGGACACTCACACAAACTCTTTGGTCATCTCATAAGTAAGGAAAACGCAAGAACCAAACCCATGAGAATTTCTCCAAAATTTCTTCTCCTTTCAATTTCTTTTCAATAGCAATTTCTTTTCTATCAAATTGAATGAGAATGCTCAAAACTTCATAGGAGAAATTTTTGGCACAGTACTGCTCTGAATATCTCTTATGGGTGTCTCGATAGTTAGCCAATTCATGCTGGTTAGAAAACTTATGAAATGAGACAGTTCCTAATTTTTTCATCAGGTTCTCAAAAGTTTCCTTAAATACACAAGAGAACCTGGCCTCCAATGGCTGCTTGATTATTTGTTTATTAATCTTCCCTCCTATTCCTTTCCAAGACAAGCAGTATAAGAAAAAGTGACGTTTGCATGGTCTCTTGGTAACATTGCATTAAGCTTTCTTTTCCACTTAATTTTTATATCAGTATTAATGTTCAAATAAATGCTAGGAAATAGATCGCTGAGAGGTACAAATAAATTAACCAGTGCTGCATAATAACCCTTGCCTGATTTATACTTGTTAAAGAAGCAGCACTTTCTCTTTTTATTATAACCTTCCTGTCTTTGAAAGCTGCTTCCTCCGTGTCACATAGACTAATAGATCATCCTATGCTCTTAGCTACATCCTCCATTGACTTCCATTGTGAAGCTACATGAGCTGTAGATGAGTGCAGGATTCGTCTCACCATCTTGGATTCTATCCAGCTATAGGTATATTTCATTTGCTGTGAAAGTACCTGTAATTGAACTCTGTTTTTGTTTCATTCTGCAAATGTATGCCAATATGTTTCTGAATGGTAAAAGGCCTGAGTTGTTTGAATGATGCTGAAGATACTCTCTTTCAGAGCATTATACTAGGGTTACTTCAGTTATGCTGCAGTAGAAAATGAGTTAAGGTTTTGCAGGTGTGCAGCAGCTATGGAGGGTTCCTGCTGGAAGAGACTCGCCAACTTGACAGTCTATTAGCATTCAAGAAAGCTGTCAAGACTGATCTCTTCTGGCAGGCCTGTCCAGTGGAATTTTAGGATGTTTTTAGAATGTTTTTCGGATGTTTTGACAATGTATATTATGTTTTAATTCAGTTTCATGTATTTTTTATTTGCTGTTGTTCCCTGCCTTGATCAAAATGGAGAGGCGGGTAAGAAATACATTATTATTATTATTATTATTATTATTATTATTATTATTATTATTATTATTCCCTGAATGAAAATGCAGACTGAAGTAAACTAATGTGATCTGCATGATGGTTATACGGAGAAAGTGGATAGAGAGGACATAAGAACATAGGTAGAGCCAAGCTGAATCAGATGAAAGTCCTCTCTAGTCCAGCTGTGATCATACAGTGGCCAACCAGCTGACTGTGGGAAGCCCACAAGTAGGACACGAATGCAATAGCATGCTCCTGCTCATATTCCCCAGCAACTGGTACACAGGCATACTGTCTTTGATACTTATACTGGAGAGCTTTGGCATAGAGGCACTAAAGATTGCAACCACTGAATGGTGCATGAAAGGTTAGGCATTGTCATGTCCTCACCATTACTGGGAAGGGCAGTGACTTATGCATTGGCAAAAAAGAGAAATGCATCACCAAAAAAAAAAAAAAAAGACAAATGAAGACACAGGTTTGCATAAAATTTGCATATATTAATCTGCATTTAGAGAGAGTTTTTTTTTAATTTCAATCTTCTCCAATACTGGAGATAATACAAAACCATCATGACTAGTAGCCATTGACAGCCTTTATTCTCCATGAAGTTGAGAAATTTCCTCTCTTACAGCCAGGCAATGGAACCAAATGCCTAAGGAGGTGGTGGGCTCTCCATTGCTGGAGGTATTCAAGCAAAGACTGACAGCCGTCTGCCAGGGATGCTTCAAACTAGATTCCTGCACTGAGCAGGGGGTTGGATGTGATGTGATGGTGTAAACAGCCCCTTCCAACTCCATGTTTCTGTGAATTAAGCTGATTGGTGGGAAACTCAGAATAGATAAGTACAGCTTCATGTACAACATAGTGAACTTATAGTTAACTTGCGGCCACATGATATAATGACAATGACTAGCTTAGATGGCTTTGGACAAATTCATGGAGAAAATGCCTTTTATTGACTTGCTACCTCCAAGTTTAGAGGCATCATGCTTCTAAACAGGTCCAGGTTTAGCACCTGGCATGGTGGAGCCAATGGTAGGAGCAAATGGTGGGGTAAATGGCATTATTATTATTATTATTATTATTATTATTATTATTATTATTATATTTATTTATTTATTTTATATTTATTTAGTGGCAGACACCAGCATCCTTTGCCCAATCACCTGCACTGCATGCCTTGTATGATCACTGAGAAAGAAGCCTGTATTTTGAGGAATATTGAAATGATGATATAAATAGTTGAGGCAACCAGAATGAGGTGAGGGATGACCACACACCCAGCCTAGAGCCACACACCCTGATGTCATTTTATCCCTGGTGGAAATGTTGGGAGGATGATCCTCCTGGTGTGCCTGGCAGGAACCAGCTTCACAGACTGTTGGTCTTGTCCTATCAGTGAAGGCCCACATGTAGTGAAGCCAGTTTGCCTGCCCCACCCATTATGGAGAGGACACAGGGCAGGTGAAGTCACTGCTCCTTCAGTATCCATGTTATCTCCAATCTGTGTTCAGTGATAAAATGGATCAGAGATAACAAATGAATTCCCTTTCATGCCTCCTCACAAAGCCCCCTCCCCTGGTAGCCTCCGGGCCAGGAGGTGGGGCTTGCGGAGGGAAGTGGGTCATGTCAAGTCTCCGTGGGATGGATGAGCAACCTTGAGGACCCAATTAGACCCTTGGGGAAGAGGTTGGCCTCCCCTGCTTCAGGCTTTCCTGTTCTCCATGAAGTCCCTCAAATAAAGCCTTTGAGAGAATTTAACGAAACAGATTCTTCTTAAAATACATTAAAAAAATTTGAACCTGTCCCTCCAAGAACTCACCACTTTAATTTAAGCACAACCCTTCCAATAAAGTCACAGTTAAGAATAACTCAGTAAGAGAGATTTGTGGGGAAAGTGTGTCATATTTTAAATGGCTGGAATGAAATATGACATACATCTTTTGCACTCGATGCAAGTGCATAAAAATAAATCCAAGATGAATGAGTCTTGGCACGCTGTTTAGTATGTAAACTCTGATGGAGCTAGGGCTTACTCAAGCTGTTTCAGACCCTGCTAAGACAGAGAAAAGCAAGATTACATTTTTAATAAAGTAACATGGGGACATCCAAACATATGTCACAATGAGCAAGGCTGGTGCCTAGAAGGAAATACTAAACTACACCTTCAGGAGGAAGCGTACCCTGATTGCTATGGTTAGGCTCAAAGAGCTGGTATTATCACTTTCTTTTCCTGAGATTGGAACAAGGGATAGCATCCAATGTTAGTCCTTTGTAGAGAAGACCTATTACAATAAATGGGTTTATTCAATTTAGGACTAACTTTGGATACTACTATATATAAGCAAAGATCTTCTACTGAAAGTTCCATTGTATTTCCCCTCCCCCTCTTGCCAAAATGTGTAATGCAATGTACCTGTATAATAGTGTCCAATGTTTGGCTGCTCTTGTTCCTTGTCATTGGTTGCATTTGGGCTAAGCAGGAAAGGAGTCTACACTGGGCTGTCATTTTCAGTGGGAGCCAAGGGTTTATTGTAACTTTCCAATCTGGATTCTGGTCTGGTTTTGGGACTGACATGACTTGGGTCATCTTGGTGGAAAACCTAGTCCAGAACTGGACAAGATGAGTGCATCCCTGTTAGTTTTGCTAGAAAACTGAAAATTTGATGAATATCCCATCTACTTTGACTAGATGTGGCGTTCTTCTACAAGAATGGGGTTAGGGATGTTTGTCACTGGGAAATCCAGCCATTTTTTGAGTCGCCAGATTTCCATGTCACCTCCAACTTGGCTTGCATTTGTGAGCTGAGCAGCAGGTATTTCCTGAAATTTGGGGACTTTCTGTTTTAAATTTTATTTGTGTAAATAGAAATTTGTGCAAATTGCGAAAATTGCTCAAATCCCACCATTTGCACCTGCAATTTGCAGAAATTTCTATTTATGCCAAAAAACAACAACAAAAAGAAAAACCCAAGAGCTTGCCCTACTTGATGCAGATCAAATTGTAGGAAATGAGCCAAAGTCCAGAAGCCCGAGCTGATGAAAGTTTGACGAGCTCTAAGCCCCAGATGGATTCCACTGGCATCCCTAAATGGGATGTGAAGGCACCACTTTATGGTATCTCAGGTCCCAGAAGGCCCTGCTGGGGAGATCACTGTGGAATCATGTAGCCTCTGATTTAGAAGCTTCCGTGGCATTGCAAACTGCAAGTCCAATTTTTCCCATCATACAAATTTAGAAATTGTACATTTGTAGCCAAGGTGTTTAGCTTTAGCTATAAACACCCAAAGCCAATTGTTTAAATCAACAATCATAATCAGAAAATATTAATAACCTACAGGACTTTTCTGTGCCTTGCTGAGAGATCTGTCTACATGTAGCTATGTACATTGGGCAGGTTTTACTCATCATAGAATATAATTGTGCCAATGCTAGAAAAAAAAATCTGTGAAGGTGTTAGGAAAGGTATTAACAAGCTTCTCCCTCAGAACCTGGCTTTGCCCCCATGACAGTCAGTGGCACAATTCCCACTGACTCTATTGGTGAAGTCCCCTGGAGGCTACTTCAACTATTTATGAATAACCTGAACTGCTTCTTACCTGCCAAATCCTTCAGGATCTCATGTTTCTCTCTTTTCACCCTGGAACAGTTGATGACATAATTGACACCTAAAACAGAGCAAGGAACTGCAGTTCATCCATATTAGGTGTTGATGAAGTCATCATGTAGAGAAGAGGGAACTGAACTGTGAGTCTCTGTGTTCCTCAGCAATATAAAGACAGGTAAGGGATTTAAAATAATTTGATTTACTGTTTATAGTTCTTGTGGCTAAAGAGTAAACATGTTCTTTGTTAATCTCACATAAGTGCTTAATAGTAATCATTTGGAGTGTGACTATTTATATAGTACTGTATTGTTCAAGTTGCTATAAAGTCAGAAATGAGAGGAAGCCTGGATTAATTGTTATGATAAGTATGTTCTATGTTAAAGAACAGACTCTAGCCAAGTAGGATTCCCCCATTTGGGGTCTGCTTATATAACTGGCAGTTAACTGGGGGTATTCTATAGAAAAACATTTGTCCCATATTAGTCTCTCTCTCTCTCTCCCCTGCATCTCTGTAAAATATACATTCTGAAGTCTCATTTTCAATATACCTGAAAGTATTTGTCTTAGGCTCAGAGGACATACCCCAGTCAGGAAACTGGACAAGAGCATTACTGTCTCTCTCAAACAAGAAGAGAACAGCAACAGGGAACCTCTGACTCCACCCAGATACAACTAAATCCAGTGCCACCTAGTGACTAAACTATACAATGGCACTATCCACACAGGATGATCTTTCTGTATCTTAACACAGATCTCTCCTTTCTCTTGCATTGTGTCATCACTTTCACTGTCCACAGAGCTTGTGAGGGAATAATGCCTTCTGTTGTGTCTGAGAAGCCAGTGCAGTCTGACACCTTCTTTACGCTTCCTCCATCTGTTGTTTTCCAGTGTGACTTGTAGCCTAATTATGAAGTCCTTTTCTCCGGAACCTGCTGTCTCCCATGAATGGTTGTCCTTGAGATAATTATGTCTCTGCATACAAGTTTATTTAAAAATTGGATAGAGTTGCCATTAACACACCAACCATGATTTATTGTGTTTATTATACTGTTGCTGCTTTGAATTAATAGCAGGTTCCATAAGCAGACCATAAATGTAAGAGTTTTAAAATGGAAGTCCGTTTTTGCAAACTGGCACAGACTTGCTGCACCAGCACTGAAGTGTATACAACCCATTGGGAAGTTCTCCCATGCAAAACTGATACAGAAAGGTTCATTTGAGTAAGAGGCTTTGCCTGTTTCCCATCCCCACTCCTGCATCTATCTGAGAAAATGAGATTATATTAAGTCAAATTTCTGCAGTCTTTCCACTTCATCAAGTTGTTGGTTGCAGAATTCCAGCTAATATGTGCTTTAGCTTCAAATAAACAAACTTAAAAGATGTATATAGTCATGCTGCTTTAAAAAAATCCTTCTATAAATGTAATCTAATCTAGATTACGTTGCACCTTTTACAGAGACCTAGGTGGCTAATGCATTGTTCCAAGCCAGTAATTATATCCTATGCAAACATATTTAATGTGCATAAAAGGGCTCTTGGCTGTTTGAGTTTCCTGTGGTCCATCTGTTTCAATGGCGCACAGCCTGCTCCTTAGAGCATAGGATCCAAGCAATGAAGGGTTTAATTTGGCAGTCTATAGGACTGCCAAGCCTGTGATTGCTTCAGAAGGCACTTCTCTTGAGGGCATGATCACACTTTGATTTCTTAATGCCTCATCTTTAAGAGTTATTATACCTGTTGATATTTTGCTGCCAGCAAAAAGGAAATCTATGCTGTGCCAGAGATGGAGAAAAAAGGTTCTGCAGCTGCACAAAGTTGTGTGACTGGGTGTGATCAATTGCTGCTCATTTTTCCCCCTACACCAATCATAATGCTCCATGTTTCCTGATGGGAAATGAATTGCTTTGATGTGTCAGTTTCTTGGTGTCAGAGGGTGGTGGGCGGACAGGGAGGCATTTTTGAGATGATTCAGGACACATGAAAACAACCAAAAAGGCATTTATTTTAGGTGTCCAGTTATGGAGTTGAAATGTGCAGCTGTCTGTCTAATGAATCAAAGCATTGCAGAGTAATCTACATCTGAATAAATCAATGCATAAACAGTATCCAGTATGATACCCCCAGGAGTCTTAGAAGAACCTCCTTTAAAATAAAATTCAGCAAAGCCCACAATAACAAAATGTAAACTACTGAATAAATATCATCAGCTTACTAAGAAGACCTGCAACTCCAGGGAATCTAACACTTGCCTGTACTGTGAAGGGTAAAGAAAGATTTGATATCTTTTTGACCAGTTTTTAGTATTACCCTATTTCTTCGATTCTAAGACGCACTTTTTCCCCCATATACACTTCACTAAAAATGGGGTGCGTCTTAGAATCGTGGGTGCATCTTAGGTTTTTTTTTTCTGTTGGTGGTACTAAAATTAGTGTGCGTCTTACAATCGATGGCATCTTACAATCGAAGAAATACAGTAGTTCTGATAGCTGGAAAATAAAGCAGGTCGGTCACTGTATATAGCAGAAGATAGCGGCAACTTCCATCTTTAAAAATAAGTTGGACTTACTGGAGTATTTTTGTTGTTGTTGTTGCACGAAGAAGGCTAGAAGAGGCAGGAGGCACTTGGAAGGCAGACAACATTGTGAGAGGAACCCGTGAAATCCATGAGTGCCCAGTAATGAGCATGCAATAAAACACTCAACTGATGGAGCTCACAGAGAGGCTCACAGCAGGGACATGGCATAGTTTTGCCTTCCAGTTTTGAAGCAAGCTTTAGTGTCATGAGGAAGGGGGAAAACCCTTACGCCCCTTACTCTGTTTGTCAAGCTTGATGGGCCTTTAGCTAGCGATGCTGATGATAATGCAGTGGCTGTGATGCTGAAATTCCTTTTTGGTTACCTTTTGAAATCCCTCCTATCCATAAATTGAAAACTGACATTGGATTTCCATGACAGCAGGCAAACGAGTCACCTTCCAGGAACAGCAATCTTTTCAATCACAAAACACTTCCTTTCTGATGGATAAGTGCCTAGCTAAGTGGTGATTATTAAGAAAGATCTCAGTTTTGACAGATGATATTCCTTTCCTGCTCCAATTGCCTTTTGTAATTAACAAAAATATTGGAAGGACCAGCTGCAAAGCTAGCTTCTAGACTGGTTGATCTCAAATTCGCAAATGACACTACCCCCAACACCCATGCAGCTGAGTTGGCTAGGAGTGCTAAGCAAAAATCCACCTAGTCATCAGCCCTAGCTAGTACAGTGAAGAGTGAGGGATGATAGGAGTTGTAGTCCAAAAACATCTGGCAGGTCACATGTTCCCCATCCCTGCCATATACTTATCCTCTTGAGTAATGTTACTTAGGGTGACCATATGAAAAGGAGGACAGGGCTCCTGTATCTTTAACAGTTGCATAGAAAAGGGAATTTCAGCAAGTGTCATTTGTATATATGGAAAACCTGGTGAAATTCCCTCTTCATCACCACAGTTAAAGTGCAGGAGCTATACTAGAGTGACAATATTTAAAAGAGGGCAGGGCACCTGCAGCTTTAACTCTGGTGATGCACCAAGTTCTCCATATATACAAATCACATGCGGAAACTCCCTTTTCAATACAACTGTTAAAGATACAGGATCCCTGTCCTCCTTTTCATAGGGTCACCCTATGTTACTGGTCTGAAGGAGGTGAGATTTGACAGACCACACTCATTCACAGAGTCTGGGTACAGGTAGCACTCTCTTCAAAGATGAATCCTACTTATTTGTTTCTTACATTTATATCACACTTTTCCTCTCAAAACACCATAGTTTGTTCTATGCCTGAACACATACACACGGATCTTTTTACCCTCACAACAAACCTGTGAAGTTGGTTAAAATGAATTGATGAATGGCCCAAGATCTCCTATTGGACTTCACAGCTGATTGGGGTTTTGGAACCCAGGTCTCCTGAGTCCTAGTTTGACACTGTAATCAGAACACCAATTTGGTTCTATACTGTGAAATATTTTATCCATATAGAGCTGGTGGCAGTAAGATAACTCTGCGGTTTAGAGCTAAGATGAAATTTCTCAAAATACATTTCCCCCCCTGAGAAACTGTTTGAAGTTTTTAATTTTCTCTCTTCCCCTCCAGATAAGAGAAGACAACTTAATAGAGTATTCTCTGAATATCCTACACTATTATTTTGTAGTGGCTGTCCTCTTCCCCCCTCTCACACACAGTACCTCAGAACAATGCTAGGTTATGCATAACTAAGCACTTTATGGTCACAAATTGTGTCAAATATGCTAATTATGGCCATATTTTGTCCCAGAGATGCAAATTGAGGCCACATTTTGTGTATCTTGTCATTTTTACAGAGAAAAAATTATGCCAAAATCAGCATGCCATGCCAGCAGGGAAAGCCGTTTCGCTATGGATTCTTCAGGCTGGATTCTCGGGAATCCGACATCATTTATGTCTGTTGAGGATTTCTCCAGCATCCCTTAATGGTGGCCGGGCTGCCAACACAATAATTGTGGCTGCCACTTACACTGGCCACCAAAATGAGAAATAACCCACCCACCCCTTACAAAATCAAGCCTGTTGTGTTATTGCTGCTGCTAATGATGAGGGCACTCCTGAGAAAATGTTGGAGTTTTTCTCCTTCCCCTGGAAAAATTTGGTAAGATGGTTTCTTCTTCCAGGTTTCTGCCCACAAACAGGTTGGAAAATGCCAAGTATCCATTTGTGCACACTTTTAGTGGTAAATCCCAAATGAGGACTTGTGACAGGGATGTCCTAGACAGTGGTGGTCATCCAAAGCTTCCCACATGTGTACTTCAGAGTTATTTTATACAGTTCCTCCAGGGTCCATTTGCCATTCAGTGTTGCTGAGTACAAAGAGACTGAAGATTACCCTCAATGCAGCCTTTTGGGCAAGTTACTCAAAGGTTACCTTGAAATGGTAACCTTTGTTCTGCAAGGCCTGAGGAGGTAGGAGGAAATGAATCTGGGGGAAGGCTGAATCTGAGACAAAAGAAGAGCAACTTTTGTCTTGCAGAAAAAGATCCCTGGGCAGCTGAGAGGAAGCAGGGTTTGTTTGAAGTTGGGTTCTTGTAGGCCTTGATCCTGAACAGTGTGTAAATAAACCTTCATAAAAGAAACACCACAATTCTCCAGTGCCCTCCTTCTAGGAAACTGAAGACTGAGTAAGTGCTGAAGCCATTGCAAGTTCATCCCTCCCAGGACTGGGGAGCAGGAGCATAACAATATTTTTGGGCTGTTAGGTGAGGGATTTTTTTAAAAAAAAGCAGCTTGGTAGTTGGTGGCAGCAGGATTGCTGAAAGAGAAACATCTTCCATTTCTTGCATGCTGGACATCAGGAAAAACTTCCTGACCGTTAGAGCAGTATGACAATGGATCCAATTACCTAGGGAGGTCATGGGCTCTCCCACACTAGAGGCATTCAAGGTGGATTTCTGCATTCAGCAGGGGGTTGGACTCGATGACCTTATAGGCCCCTTCCAACTCTACTATTCTGTGATTCTATAATGTTTGTGTCCTTACACCAGAGACAGGACTCTTTTACCTGCTTGAATGTGCATCAGCAACAGATCATGGAAACTCTGGTTGTAAGCAAAAGTGCAGATTCATCAATATTCAGCACAATTCGCTAAAAGGAATTAATTGAAAACATGAGAAAGAAAAACACATCTGTTGAAAATGTGATCATGGATGAGATATAAACCCCCCTGGCAGTATATCGGATAAATATAAATCAGAGATTTAGCAACTGGTTGGTATTCCCACCTCCTCACTGCTGCTTGAATGAGTCTTTGAAAATTGATAACATTTTAATGTAATTTTGATTGCCTTCTTCTGGAGGTCAGTCTAATAAGTGTATTGCATAATGCCAAATTACTCTTCTCATAGGGAGTGGATATAATTAAAAGCACAAGCACTTGGTGTTTTTGATTAAGGGAGCTTTTCAGAACATTCTCCTTAGAAAAATTGAGTTTTATGGAATTTACTCTGGGCTTCAAATATGCTAATACTTAACCTCTTGTTACCAAACTATGTCTTTCTCCATAGAACCCAGGCAGAGAAACAGTAATCTAAACACTTTCTTAGGGACATATATTCCAGTAAGAGCCTGCGTGGTGTACTGAGCCCTGTCTTCATGGCACCGAGTTGGTGTTGCCTCCCCACAAAACCCTGCGATTTTACCCTGGTATTGGGTAATCCTGATGCCAAGGAAGGAGTGTGAGTTTTTTGGCAGTCATCCAGGTACTAGAGCCCCCTTCTTCCTGGTGGAAGGTGACCAATCTCTGGTCGCCACCCACCAGGACCGCATTCCAGATTGGCCCCAGAGTGAGGTCAGATGGTGGAAAAGCCATACAGATCTTGCTCCCACTGAAAACTTCAAAGCACAGCTTTGAGGGAAAGCCCCACAGTGGCTGCAAATCTGCAGCTGCGTCATATAACAGCCACAGTGCAGATTCAGCTTTCCCCCTGTATATACAGCCCCCCTCGTTAGAACATTGTACTAGAAATAAGGAGACCCAGGTTCAAATCCCACTCATCCATGAAGCTCACTGGATGACCTTGGGCCAGTCATTATTTTTCAGCCTAATATACCTCACAGGGTTGTTGCAAGGATAAAATGGGGAGGAGGGATCATTTATACTGACAGGCTTCTTGGGACTAAAGTGGGATATAAATATAAATAAATACCATGATCAATGCTCTCACTCTGAATTAACTTTGTTTGATGTTACTTCATGTTGTCTGGCACCAATGCAGTCATCTTTTGAGCATGAAGTAAAAACTGCCCTCTTCTCCCAGGATTTGGCAGCATATAAGCAGTTTTAATAACATATTGGACTGTCTTTGGCTGATTGATTAAAAATTTGTTTTTAGATATATGATGTCTCTGTCTGTGTTATCTACCTATATATTTTATGCAAAAGCTTTTTGTACTTTGTACAATGAATTTTAATGGTTTTTAATTTTTCTGAACTCCCAGAGAGTTTTGGCTATGAGGCAGTATAGAAATATAATAAATTATTATTATTATTATTATTATTTATTTATATAGCACCATCAATGTACATGGTGCTGTACAGATAACACAGTACATAGCAAGACCCTGCCGCATAGGCTTACAATCTAATAAGTTGTAGTAAACAATAAAGAGGGAAGGAGAATGCAAACAGGCACAGGGAAGTGTAAACAGGCACCGGGTAGGGTAAAGCTAACAGTATAGAGTCAGAACAAACTCAATATTTGAAGGCTATAGGGAAAAGAAAAGTTTTTAGCTGAGTTTTAAAAGCAGTGATTGAGTTTGTAGTTCTCAAGTGTTCTGGAAGAGCGTTCCAGGCGTAAGGGGCAGCAGAAGAAAAAGGACGAAGCCGAGTAAGGGAAGTGGAGGTCCTTGGGCAGGCGAGAAGCATGGCATCAGAGGAGCGGAGAGCCCGAGCGGGGCGATAGTGTGAGATGAGAGAGGAGAGATAGGCAGGAGCTAGACCGTGAAGAGCATTGAAGGTCAGCAGGAGAAGTTTATATTGGATTCTGGAGTGAATTGGAAGCCAATGAAGAGATTTCAGAAGTGGAGTGACATGGTCAGAGCGGCGGGCCAGGAAGATGATCTTAGCGGCAGAGTGGTGGACAGAGACCAGCGGACTGATGTGAGACGAAGGAAGGCCAGAGAGAAGAAGGTTGCAGTAGTCCAGCCGAGAGATAACCAGTGCGTGAACGAGAGTCTTGGCAGAAGAGACAGACAAAAATGGTCGAATCCTGGCAATATTATATAGGAAGAAACGACAGGATTTAGCTACTGCCTCAATGTGAGGAGTAAAGGAGAGCGAGGAGTCAAATATGAAATGAGAAGGACCTTTTCTAGATGAGACTTTTGTGTGTGCGTGTGTGTATGTGCACTCACCATTCCCCAGTCATGCAATTTACTTTATTTACATCATGCTTTAAATGATGTCATCAAGCTTCAGTGTTTCTCCCATGCTCTCTGACCACTTTCTCGTTTTTTTGTGGGGGTGGGGAAAATGCAGTCTTTTTTGGAATTGTGAAACAAAGTGGAACTTTCCACCAGTGTAATTGCATTATTCTGCTTTGTTCTACTTTACGACAGTGTCATCTAGAGGTTTTGTAGTGGAAGCTGTGGAAAGGCAGGAAAAAATATGTGCGTGTAGAGATCCAGTCTTGATCCTGCAAATAATCCAGAAGTAAAAGGAATAGAAGTTATAAAGACTCATCCAGAAAAGCTCAAGATGAAGGGCAAACCAGTTCTTCCAGAAAGAAGAAAATATTTAAGCACACACACACATTCCAAACTGCATCTTATCGGTGCAGTGAACAACAGTGAACATTTACAAAAGATGGCATTTACAAAAGTGGCTGCCTTTTCAGGAAACATTTTTGGGCCCCATGAAGATTCCTTTCCATGCTAATCCTCAAACATTGGGCTATGCTCTGATACACTTAGTTGTACAATTAACTGAATTATTTGCCCTCAGTGATGCATTTTCATTTGACATTGGGTCCAAGATAAGTTTGATCATTACTCTTCCACAAACAATATACGGTAATATTGAATAATCCCATCTCATCTCTATGGCTGTGAAGAAAATTGGGAGTGAAATAAATATTAAGAAGCTATCATAAATATTCAAGTGGGAATTTAAATATGTGAAATGAACAAAACTGTTTGCGAAAAAGAAACATTTACATATTATTTTACAGTTCTCTGTAATGTAATTCCATATACTTATGTTACTGGTGTCTGTTTGAAAATTGGGTATATATCTTGCTTCATTTTGCATGCTTGCTTAACTAAGTCAAACCATTATTGAATTTAATTTTAAATGGTACCTTCAATAAAAGTAAAATTTCAATTTGAGGAAGGGAAGGTATCAAATTACATGTAGTCATATTTCACAAAATGGTGAAATGGCCTTCAATTAGTAGCAGAAAAACTCATATAGGAACACTTCCTCGCCCCCGCGTCCTGCTTTTTCCTTGCCCTAGCGTATTTGCCCTAGCACATCTGACATCAGTTGTTAATTTATTCACAAAATGAAAAGTAAACAACTGTGAAGTTTCTTCAAGCTAAATGCTCTTAGAAAAACACTTTAAACAACTAAACCATCATGTGTTAATTGTAACAATTCCTTAAATAATATGTAAAGGTTTTTGTTTTTTTTTTAAAAAAAAAGGGCTGGAATTTGGAAAGTGGAGAATCATAGTTACTATTAAACTCTTCATCCTTGGTCCTATCATTCTTATGGTTATTGTTCTTGTATAATAAATTCATTTCAACTTTCTCTTCAGTATTAAAATTGGAACTCAGCTCTGCATCTCACATACTTGTCAGCAAGGGATATATCTACACTACTGCATTATAGTGGCATTGAAGTGTACTGATAACTGTTGGGGCACAGTCCACATTCCATGAGGTTCATCAGACGAACATTTTATCTCATGCTCGCTACTGCCTGCTTACGGATGTGTGCATGTCCTTTAGATGACATCATCTGCCTCCTGCGTGCCTTCCACTCATTTTTCCATCACAAAATAGACCAAATACAATCCAGCTTTTATTTTAAACAGAATATGCTGCAATGTCATGCTGTATGCATGATCAAAACAGCCCCTGAATGGGCCATGTAGTCTTTACTTCCTCTTTCCCGCCGGGAAGAGAGAAGAAGTAATGAGGGACAAAAGCAGGGGTGGAGAAGTAAGGAAACATGATTTCCCTCTGTGTGATGACCCTTCATATCCCACTTTCATAGTGTTATGCCCTGCTTTTTATTCCACACTTGTAATGATTTGACACAAAAGCGTATATCTGCCCCCAGTTTCTATCAAAATGTCAACCAAAATAAAGGGGAAGGGTTGGGAAGGGAGGAAACCCCATCCTTGGGTCTGCCATTATATCTGGTCAAAGGAAGCTACTTTGAGTGCCAGGGTTTTTTTTGTAGAAAACTGGGGTATAAATCAAATAAATAAAGGAAGAACAGGACACGGCCTATAGAACCACCCATCTCTTGCTTACTCCATGGTGACAGCTGACACTATAGGCTGCAGGGTTGTGGTAACTGGTTTCCATCTACCATTTATCATTCTGATGCTCATTTTCCCTCCACTCTTACTATCCGTCATGTGTGCCATGCATGGTTGAAAAGCGATAGAGTAGTAGGGATATGAAGCTTTAATGAAAATTCTTACATTAGTATGTGTTTATATTTGGTAATTTAGCTACTTTCCCCCTCAGCCTAGGAATTCATGGAAATTACTACTGACTGCTGGAAAACAGCTGTGGTCACCTCCTTACTAAATTAAAGACTATACAATGTGCTATTGTTGTGCTGACTGAGAGTAAATCAACCACCTGTATTTCCACTGGCATGGATCTAGAAGGCTGAAGCTATCCTTTTCAATCTCTTCAGTTCTAGGCATTTGTGTATGTGTATATGTGTTTAAAACATTCATATACCAGCTGTGATGGACTGGCAACATTTGTCCATGAGTGGAAGAGGAAACAGACTGAACACTGTGCCTCCATGAGTTTTGGCCCTTTCCTTCCTAAGGTCTTTTCCACTGCCACCAGGAAGAACTTGTTAATATTACATTTATACCCACCCACGCACCCACCCCCATTTTTTCCCTCTTGCAAGGAACCCAGGGCGGCTTAAATGGTCCCCCTCATCTTCATTTTATTTTCACAACAACCCTTTGAAGTAGGTTAGACTTGTAGGGTATATTCGGAAGGCTTAACAAATGCACAGACAGCAGTTGCAATAAACAGTCCATTAAGGTAAAGAAAAGAAAACAATAAGCAGCTTTATTCTAAGTAAAAAGTATATACATACGTCATCTCAGACACTGAATGTTGGAGAAGCAAAAACAAACCTCATTTCAAAGCGAAGAGGTAAGAAATAAGAATGGAGGAGTGAAGGCAGAGCAGATTGGAAAGGGAGTGGTCAAGATGTAGGAGTGTAAGAAAGGGCAGAACCAATTTAGCCAATAAAGACAAATTAAAGGAAGGTTAATCAGGTTAACCCTTTCCAGACAAACAACAAGCATTGTTGCCCATTTCCAACAAGGCTCGCAGTCAGTGACTGGCCCAAAGTCACCCAGTGAGCTTCATGGGGTCTAGAACCCTTCATGGGGTCTAGAACCCAGATCTCCAGACTCCCAGTCTAACAGTCTAACCACTACACCTCCCTCCCCCCTCTCTCTTGAATTCTTTTCTTGAAATCTTGATTCCCCGCCTCCTCTGGATGCCTTAAACTTGCTGGGTCGCAGGCAATATGAAGGTTTGTTATTAGACATGGGCCAGATGTACACCAAGCAGGATATGACACTTTGAAAATGGTTTGAAGACTGTATATGGAGTGTGTCCTGGGCCTCAGCAGTTGCCACTACTGTTCCAAACTGTTTTAAAGCAGTAGTGTAGATCCTACCATGCAGCGGGTAACCCATCAAAAAAGGTAGGCAACAAAATTTCAATTTTTTATCCAGGTCCCTCATTCAAGTAATATCTTATTGCGAGTTCTATTAGTTGAGTCTTTCATTCTTCTAGAGCTCTGGTGGTGGCGGCAGCAGCTGTTCCTTCTTCCCCTCTGACTTTTGTTTTGAACCCCCTCCTTCTTGAGCTACATTCTAACTAATTTTTTGACCTATTAATCTTTTGGCTGAAACTGACTAACGCACACATGAACACAAGCTTTGACTCCACAATATCTTAACTACAGAATGGAGAACAGTTCTGTTCCTTCACACCAACCTTCATCCTATTGCGGATTTAGGGGTGATGCAATTGTATCATAATTCAATAATAAAACAACATATAAAATCCTTAAAACAACTAAAATTATGACAAGTTAAAATGTCTGGATGAACAAGAACATTTTAACCTGGTGCTGGAAAGCTTGTAACGTGGCACCAGGTGAGTTCCTTAAGGAAGAACATTCCAGAGCTGAGGCACCACTATGGAGAAAGGCCTTTTCCTTTGTTCTTGAGTAATGTATCTGTGACAAAGAAGGCACATGAAGAAGAGCCTCAGCAGAAGATCTTGAAAACATGATCAGAGTGATATGGGAAGAACTACTTTTTCAGGTATTTCAATTCCAAACCATTTAAGACTTTACAGGTAAATATTATCCCACCAACTTTAATTGATCTTGGTGTCAAAGATGCTCTTGGTGGTCTCTTTGAAAGCAAAGAGGAAGGTATGTCCAGAAACAAATGTAGAGAGTAGTATCTGTTGGGTTAAATAACACATGAGATTAAGCTGATGTTGCCAGAATTGCTTCAACAAGGTCACAGTCCTCTCTCAAGCTAGACTGCAGAGTTATATTTTGCCTGGGCTTTCTATAGTATGCTTATTTTTTGCTTTACAATAACAATAACTTCAGCAGAGGGAGAATCAAGGGTTTAAGGGCCGTTCCACACATGGGGGTGCCCAGATGTAGTTGTTATGAGTTACACGCTCCCTTGAATACATGCTCCCTTGAAATCAGACAGGCCCTGCTTTCTACTTGGCTTTCATTTTATGCCGTTGACCTTGAAACAGAACTGGACAAAAGAGAGCTTGAGAAAATTTGAGTGACTTAGCACCTCCACAGCAGGCCACCAGCCTTATGATGAACAGCAAAGTGCTTTGCACACAAAAGTGGGCCATTCAGCATACTGGCTAGCATTTGAATGCTGAGCCCTTCTGTTTTATAGAGTGGCAGGAAATGAGTTAGGTCAGCCAGCCAATCTAAATCATAGTCTGAAGGTTAGAAGAGACTTTAAAGAGTCTTCCTGGGTGCACAAATAGTAGGGTCTGCTTTACAGCTGAAGTGGGTTTGGAGAAGAGCCAAAACTAACTCCCGTGGCTATACACCATGCAATGGTGGGAGTTCAGAAAGAGGAGTGCTTGTTTTTGCAGACGGACGGGTATTTCAGAGATTTTGCGGCATGATTTCATTATTCCCAGGTGCCCAGATGTATTTTGTCCTGTTGGAGGCACTTATTGGGCAACAGGGGTAAATTTAATTTTACCAGAGGCTTGGACCTGGCTGTAGTTATAGCTCTATTAGTCTAAGGTGGAAAAGGGAAATCAAAGCAGGTTTTCTGATTTGCCTTTTGCTTGGGAGGTTATCAGGAGGGAAATAAATTTGCTGCAGTAAAATTTTGGTTCCTGACATTCTCTTGTGCAGAGAAGGCAAAGGTTGTGATTAAATACAGGTTACACATTAAAACTTGACTGCCAAAGGAAGAGAGAGAAAGGGTGAAATTTGATGCTGAACTGCTCCCGTTGTGTACAGGAAGGTTCAGGTGGGGGGGGGGTTCTAATGGTCTCTGGATGGTCATAAAGGCCATCCTCCTTCTGCATTTAATTGGCAGAATATATGATGCCAATTTAAATAATTTATGACCCCTTAATTAGTTTGGGAAAGAGATGATGAAGACATCCAAGAATTCCTGTTGCACCTGATTTAAAATTGTGAGACAGCAAGGTTAAATAAAGTTTTGAACTGAAGCAGAATACATTTGGATCACATCTAAAGAGATGTATTTATTGTTTTTAATAACTTCTTCTCACATTTGGGCAGCCATTTAGGCTGGATAAAGGATTCATAAATGCATAAAGAAATAAGTAAACACCAGGTCTGAATTTGCTTCTTTTATTATTTGGCTGAGAATCTTTTCACACACACGAAGTCTGATGTGACTAAAACCTCTCTTTACTCACTTTTCTCCATTACTGTGACATGGGAAGTGCAATTCACAGAATTTACATGTGAAAAATCAACACATCCTGGAAGCCATGTGAGTTCTAGGATTTCATGGCAGGAGAAGATCACCTCATGTCGAAAGTGAGATCCTTGTCCACTTCCCTTGTAACATCAGAAGCAGCTAAAAACAAAACACATAATTCATATAGTTCTGTTCCTCTGTTACTTTGTAATATATAAAATGGTTCACAGCTCTATATTTAATCTGTAAAAGGAAAAGTTGTGGCAACATCTGATCAATCACATGTGATACTTTAAGCAATTAGATCCTGCTCTCTGCATTTCTTTTTCGAAGAAACATATTTGTATCTCTTTGAAAGCAAAATTAAGCACAGAATAATTCTGAACCTCAAAACGTAAACAAAAGGCAATCAGCCACATGAATTAGGTTGACTGACCAATAGTCTCCATCTTGAATATTGCACCCTATATAGTCTATATGCATGTTTTCCAAATGCTAAGTGACAGGTTGATGTAGAAACAGAGCCTTCTCAACATTAAATAAAGGCTTCACAGTGGCTCTCTGAAAGCAAGAATCAATAGAATTGTGGATATTTTTGTGCACTGAAGGGGATAATGGTGTGTTAGAGGTATGATAGGGGCTTTACTACCCTGAAATGTGCTAAGCCATAAGCTACTGTGATATGTTTAGTCCAGGATGGGCAACTCCCCTCCCACAAGCAGGTGCAGCTAAAGTTGATGGGTCAATTTTTGGTGAGAAAAACAGAATGATAACTTCACTGAATTTCCCAACAGGTACAATTTTTTTCTCAATCTTACACAAATGAAGTATGAATATGTGCATAAGGGTACATTAAAGGAGAATAGGAGTGCCACTTTAGTTAAGGTGAGTCACAAAAATAATAATTAAAAATCCAGCCGTTTTATGCCCTAAAGTTCTATTGTTTATAAAAATGACATCAGTAGAGAAAATAACATGAAACTTGGCAGCCATAATCTATCTGAGGAGGTCTAATAATGCCAAATCACAAATCTATCTGTTATAATGTGTTTCCTTGCCTTCGTTTGTACCCCATTACTTCCTCTTCTGTCCTGAAGGGAAAGAGGACGTAAACAAAGACAATGTGGCTTATTCAGGGGCCATTTTAATTGTGCTGCTTTTCCTGCAAACAGCAGGAGATCACGGCACATTCCATTAAAAAAGAAGTTGGATTAAAAGGGGTCTATTTTGTGATGGAAAAACTACCAGGAGCAGGAGGTATGTGGGAGGTGGACGTCATCGTCTAAAGGACCTGTGAACATCCGTAAGTGGGCAGTAGTGAGCGTGCAATAAAACTCTTGTCTGATGAACCTGATACAATGCCACAGATACAGCAGATTAAAAAATGTTGAAAATGGATACTTTTCTTTCAAATTCTGGGGGGAACTACTAATGTACTTTATTCAGGCTTGTTGAGGAGGTGTACCTTTCATTGGTTTGGTAAAATTTTGATCAGCAGTTTAAAAATTATCATTTTTTTCTGCCACCATGAAAGCTTATGGCAGCAACAGCAAAGTTATATCAGGCATGCTCAGTTTCACTCTGAAGCTAGAATGCTGCCAATTCCACTGTTCCTTTCAAAATTCTGAAGTGGGAATGGGGTAGCAAGGAACTGTCATCTAAAATAAGAGTGAGGTAATTTTGAGGGAATCATTCCCATTAATGAAGAGAGGGAGGAAAATGAAAATGCTGGAATCATGTGTAGACTTACTCAGAAATTAGCTATTCTGAACATAAAAGTACATATCTATTGGTTTGCACATATTTACGCAGAGTATTATTTGTTTGTGTTTTGTTCATCAATTTGTGTTTTGTTTTTGTAATATATTTCCTTTTTCAAAATCTGGGAAATTCGATGATCAAAAAACCTATTGGTTAAAACCAGAGATAAGGCTACCTCATGTTAGCTTTAGCTCCACAAAGCCAGGAAATTGGAAGCTAAGGCTGATGCCTTAAGAGATGTGCCCCATAATCAGTAAAGATGTTGTGCAATGTCACAAATTGTGCTTACAAGTCAGGCTATGTACACACCCCTGACTCACCTCGGAGACCATTTCAGAGCAAATACTGCATCCATAAAGGACCATTGTCAGTCCATAGCAAACATAGGGAAACAAGCATATTCTATTTTGGATAACACCCCCCCCCCCCAATGTTCTGAGTTATTCTACCTACAAAAATCAGCCAATTCTGAAAAGGGGGGGGGGAGTTATATGCTCTTTTGATTTGCTGTGATAGTCATTGGGAAGGACAAAGCCTTGAATTTCCAAAATAGTCTTGAGTTCCGTACCCGAGTTAAAGTGAATGGCTGCGAAATTGGTTCGAATTGAATTGGTACATTTTCTGAACCACTGAATCAGGATCTAAGTTGAATCTTGTAGTGGAGGCACATCTCTAATTACAGGGGACACTGTAGTGTCCCCTGTGTTATAGGCGATCAGTAAAAAGAGCATTCCACCATGTTACCCTGTAAATTGGGGGGTGGGTCATTCTAGCGTTCATAAAATGGAAAATGTTTCACCAATCTTTCTGAAAATACGACCTGCCAGAAAGAAATGCTGGTTTTACATACCCTGGCAATTTCAAGAAGTTTGGTGAAATATTGAAGGGGTGGTGGCAGTTGAAAGGACGAAAGTAAAAAAATCCTCTCTGACTCAAAAGTGAAACTGAAAACTGGGGTTGGCGACTTTTTTTTTGCGCAGGGAAAGCTCCGAATTGGGACCCTTACCCTCCAATCCATTGGTGGGATCGTGTTCCCCAGTCCATCTCGTTGATGGAATGGCCTTTCTTTTTTTAAAATTCCCTTCCATTGAATTTTAATAATAAAAAAATTGCCCCATTAAAGTCAATGGAGGCCTCATAACACATCGCATGCGCAGTAGCGGCGCTCTCCCCCCTCCCTCCTGTCTTGAGGGCTATCCGGAGTAGGAGCCAGCCCAGGGGCTCGCTGCCCAGTCCAGGATACACAAAATGTGGCTGCTGCCGCTGCCCCTCCTTCCCTGTCAGCGCGACCCGGCAATTGCCCCAAGATGGCAGCGCAGGCCTTGCAGCAGCAGCAGCCTAGCAACACCTGAGAAGCCCCGGCCGGCTGGGGAGTGGAAGGGGGAGCCGGGCGGAAGCGGAGCAGCAGGACCGGAGGCAGAGCCAGAGCAGCAGCAACCCAACAACGACCAGACGGAGCAGCAGCAGCAGCAGCAGCAGCAACCCAACGACAACAACACAAACGGCTGCCCCGCCTCCTCACGGCTGCTCTCCCGGGGAAACAGGCTCCCATGCAGGGCCTCGGCACGAGGGAGCACAAGGGAGAGAGATCAGCGCGCCACGAGGTCTCCAGGGTGCTTACTTTAAAGAAAGTTCTCCTCGGGTGAGTGCCTGGATCCAGCTCACCTCCTGGCCCTTCTCGTGTTTGGAAGAAGAAAGTCCTACAACTCCCAGCATCTCCAAGCCTTAGACTGGTCTAGCAGCTCCCTGGGAGTTGCAGGGCTTTTTCCCCTTGCCGAGCAAACCTGCTGCTGCTGCTTGTTGTTGTTGTTGCTGCCGCCTCCTGCAATCCTGGGGCTGCAATCCTGGGCATGCCTCTCTGGAAAAAAGCCTCATACAGACCTGCACAGGATTGCCCTGTTAAAAGTATGGGGAGGGGGGGGGAGACTGCTTAGGCTTCCTGCTGATTTTAAAACTGGATTCTAGGTCTACTGCAAATTAGATCCTGGCTTCTCATGTTTTGGACTACAATTCCCATAAGCCCTCACCAACACAGCCAATGAGTTGTAGTCCAAAATATATATTGAGGGTAAAATCCAAGGTAAATCCTACTTAGAGTAGACCCATTGAAATGAATGGAACTTAACTTGGTCAAAACTTACATAAGTCTTATTCATGTCAATGGGTCTGCACTACATAGGACTCATGTGGGATTCTACCCTCTGTTGCCTACCACACTTAGAATCATAGAATAGTAGAATTGGAAGGGGCCTAAAAGGCCATTGAGTCCAACCCCCTGCTCAATGCAGGAATCCACTCTACAGCATACTTGACAGATGCTTGTCCAGCTGCCTCTTGAAGGCCTTTAGTGTGGGAGAGCACTTAACCTCCCTAGGTAACTGATTCCATTGTCGCACTGCTCTAACAGTCAAGAAATTTTTCCTGATGTCCAGTTGGAATCTGTTTTCCTTTAACTTGAGCCCGTTATTCCGTGTCCTGCACTCTGGGAGGATCGAGAAGAGATCCTGGCCCTCCTCTGTGTGACAACCTTTTAAGTATTTGAAGAGTGCTATCATCTCTCCCCTCAATCTTCTCTTTTCCACGCTAAATATGCCCAGTTCTTTCAGTTTCTCTTCATAGGGCTTTGTTTCTAGACCCATGATCATCCTGGTTGCCTCCTCTGTCTGCGTCCTTCTTGAAGTGTGGTGCCCAGAACTGGACGCAATACTCCAGATGAGGCCTAACTAGGGCCGAATAGAGAGGAACCAGCACCTCACTTGATTTGGAAACTATACTTTTATTAATGCAGCTCAAAATAACATTTGCCTTTTTTGCAGCCATATCGTATTGTTGGCTCATATTCAGCTTGTGATCTACAACAATTCCAAGATTCTTCTCATTTTTAGTATTGCTGAGCCAAGTATCCCCCCCCCCCCATCTTGCAACAGTTCATTTGGTTTCTTTTTCCTCGGTGTAGAACTTGGCATTTATTCCTATTAAATTTCATGCTGTTGTTTCCAGCCCAGCGCTGCAGCCTATCAAGTTCACTTTCAACTTTGATTCTGTGTTCCAGGGTATTAGCTATCCCACCCAATTTTGGCTTAGCCTACCTCACAGGGTTGTTGGAGGGGGGGCTAGGAAGGGGAGATGTTATTTCTGCCCTGAGCTCCTGGGAAGGAACAGAAGTACCATAGATGCCTTACGCCAGGTCAGATGATTTCATCACCTATTCCGCTATTATATGTTTTCTACTCTAACTGCCAGCAAAAAAGTTACCTTCTTTCCAGCAGGCTATCTGAAAGCACACCCAAGTCATATGTAATATGCACATTTGATTTTTAAAAGATTTAGAAAGTAATGCTTCCAAAAACTGCATTAGCCTTTTATGCTGCAACATTACACTATTGGCTCACATTGAGAAATTGATCAAAAATGGTCACCTTCTTTCCAGCAGACCCAAGTCATATGTAATATGCACATCTGATATTTAAAAGATTTAGAAAGTAATGCTTCCAAAAACTGCATTAGCTTTTTGTGTGGCTTTTATTCCTGTGTGTCGTTTATTACATACTAACCCTGTTCAAAAGGCATGCTAAACCACAGTGGTTAAGCATTTTGAGCTAAACATTATGGCTTAGAGTGTCATGTGAACCATGACAATTGATGGAATGAGACCCTTACTCATTAATCCAGTGGTGGTGTCTTCTTCGGCCTTCATTGTAGTTGGTGGAATGACTTTTCTTTTTTAAAAAAAATCCCTTCGGTTGATTTTTAATTATTATTGTTTTGCCCTAGAGCCTCAATCTTAATATGTAAACCATTGGTTTTTTGTTTATTGAATATAATATATAGGGTGGCCATCTTGATTTGTAAGCATGCTCAGTAGTGCCTCCTCCCCCCCACCTGCCTCAGCTATATTGGAACATTGAGAGAAAATGGCTGCCTCCTCTAGCAAATATTGTCAGTGTCTTCTCAGAAGTACGTCCCATTGAATGTAATGGTCTTATTCCCTGGAAAGTGTGTAGGGGATTGTAGCTTTTTCCACACTCAGTACACAGAAATGGTTTTTCACCTCGGTGAATTTATTTATTTATTTATTTATTTATTACATTTTTATACCGCCCAATAGCCGAAGCTCTCTTTGATGTAAAGTAAGGGTGAACATAATTTTAAAGCTTTCCCACACTCTACACATTTTTATAGTTTCTCCCCTGTGTGGGTTCTTTGATGTCTACTCAAGGTCCCACTAGAGCTGAAACTTTCCCCACAGCCCATACATTTATATGGCTTCTTTCCTGTGTGGTCATCCGTTACACAAAACCATGAAATTCCATAAACAAAAAACCTACGGTTTACAAAACAACGTTATAGGCTGTACAGTTTTCAACCAAACTCCAAAAAGCAGGGAAATTGAGAGTTAAGGCTCACAGGCCTATAACGCCACATCCTCCCTAAGGAGGCAGAAAGTGCCAGTGAAATTCTCATTCTCCCAAAGCAGATATAAACCATGAGGACAGGATGGAGAATAGGATATGCAGAGGTGACTGTGGGGTTGTGGAAAACTGATGACGAACAACTTAGGGCCACCTACTTTTTGTTTGTTTATTTATTTATTACATTTCTATACCGCCCAATAGCCGGAGCTCTCTGGGCAGTTTAGAGCAGCCCTTCCCCAACCTGGTGCCCTCCAAAGATGTTGGACTACAACTCCCATCATTGCAAGTCAGTATGTCCCATGGACAGGAATGCTGCGACTTGTACTCTCAAACATGTGGAGAGGTGACTATGGGATTCTGGAAAACTGATCGGGGAATGTTGTTCTAGAGCAGCCTTTCTCAACCTGGGGCGCTCCAGATGTGTTGGACTACAACTCCCAGAATGCCCCAGCCAGCTGGCTGGGGCATTCTGGGAGATGCAGTCCAACACATCTGGAGTGCCCCAGGTTGAGAACCACTGTTCTAGAGCAAGGGCAGGCAAAATGTAGCTCTCTAGATGTTTTAGCATTCAATTCATAAAAGTCTCTGTCAGCATGGACAGTGATCAAGAATGCTGTGACCGCAGAAGAATGCTGTGACCGCAGAGGATTTTTCTTAGTGTTCAGCAGTGTGAGATCAAAGGCAGAGCTACCACCTAATAGATTCATGTGTAAGGAAGGATTATTTTAAAAACTATTGATGAAAATGATTTTCGTCCTCACCATAACATGGGAGTTGCAGCGCAGCACATCTGGACAGCACCAGGCTGGAGAAGGATGGTTTATACTTGGGTCCTATACATGTCTTCTCAGAAGCCAGTGCCACTGAGTTTACTAGGGCTTCCCCCCAAGTGGTATAGGATTGCAAACTAATCTCATTTGAAAGGAGTTCAAGACACCCAAACTAATCCTTTTCTGTTCCTCTGTCACTCTGATGAGATGATGTATTGTGGAGGGATTGTGGGGAGTGAACAGTATATTTTGTATGAACACATTTTAAGAAAAAAATTGGTTCTTTGAAGGGCAGGGTATTTACGAAAAGCTGAAAGTGCCAGCTCTTGCTCTGGTTCTACATCTCCAACAAATAGTGCCCCTTCTGTTATCAGTCGTGCTGCTCTATGCGAGATGTGTGTGAGAAAAAAATATTGCGCAGCCCCTGTATTTGGTAAGGATATAGAACAGCATTCCCTCTCCTGCTGTCCCAGCTTTCCTGACCATGGGACATACTGACTTGCAATGATGGGAGTTGTAGTCTAACACCTTTGGAGGGCACCAGGTTGGGGAAGGGCTGCACTAAAAAAAAAATAGAAGTAGGTGGCCCTAAGTTGTTCGTCATCAGTTTTCCACAACCCCACAGTCACCTCTGCATATCCTATTCTCCATCCTGTCCTCATGGTTTATATCTGCTTTGGGAGAATGAGAATTTCACTGGCACTTTCTGCCTCCTTAGGGAGGATGTGGCGTTATAGGCCTGTGAGCCTTAACTCTCAATTTCCCTGCTTTTTGGAGTTTGGTTGAAAACTGTACAGCCTATAACGTTGTTTTGTAAACCGTAGGTTTTTTGTTTATGGAATATAGATATATGCACTAGAGAGAAGCACATAAGGATTTTGACATGCAGTCACATAATAACCATTCCTGATTTATCCAACAGAGTAATTTTACTGTATAGCGCTCTTATTCGGTGAAATCTTATTACCCTCAATAATTCTATTTCTTCCTTCAGCTAATATAGCCATATAGCAGTTGCATAGCTGAAAAATGCCAACAGCTTGAACTTTAAATTATTAATTTTAGGTTTATCTATGACTATTTTTTAATAATCACTTAAAATCATCTAAAGAAGAACATATTGGGATAATGAAGATCATAAATATTAGTTGGCATATTAATTTACACATTGTTCCTATCGATTATTTTCATTTTTCACCCTTTTCTCCTCATGTCCTCCTTATTAATCTGAGTTTTGGGGGGGAAATACCTTCCCTTCCTCTTTATAAATTTACAGAGGGAAAATACAGCATGGTGAAAAGTGCTTTGAAATGGAATATAGGATCAGTTTTCAAGGCAGTTTATAGCAACAAAATATCAGTACAATTAAAAGAGATATCTGAAGCCAAACTTAAACAGATAAGCAAAACTATTACTAAAATTAAAATTAAACTATATTAAAAGCCTTGTGGAACAAAAATATCTTAACAACCTGGCTAAAAGCCAAAGGAAAAAGGGCCAGTCTAATCTTTCTTGCCTAGGAATTCTACAATCAGGGTACTGCCATGAAAGACCTTCTGTCATAGACCCTACTTTCTTCTTTATATTTCCATATTAAATATTGGACAGTATCCTGTGCTACTCATCTGCCAGCAAGACTCACTGCTAGCACAGCAGGGAGGTAACAGTTCTTAAAGCAATCAGAAATGAACAGGAATACCCATTTTCAGGATGCAGCAGATCAGCGAGTTTGCAAAAGGAAGCTCCACTGACCTAGGTCAATAAAAACACACAACAACCAAGCATTTTTGTTCATTTCTGACCTTGCTTTAGGCTAGGGATGAGCAAACACGCGATGTCCAAGTTTGCTAAGATTCACTGTCTCACCAATCATCTCATGTCTGACTCCCTTTGCGATCACTGCTCACTTTGCGCAAATGGGAAGCTTGCACAAATCAAGCAGCGATCAAAGCGATTTACCCAAATTTGTGCAAATTTCCTAATTTGTGAAAATTTTCCCCATAGTTTAAAGCGAGGGTGATTCAATCTACAGAGGAAATTTGCATGAATTAGGAAATTTGCTCAAAATGAACTGGGAATCAGGAAAAAAGAATGACATGAGCAGGTGTTTGAAATTTGCAAATATTTTTGGTGGATACATGCTTGAGCTTGTGTTCGGGGCTTTGAATGGGCCACGCTTGAACAAAAATGACATTCTCATACATTCCTACTTTAGGCAGTGCTAATTTGTCATTGCAGTGGGTCGCAAGGTTCAGTGGGGTGATCAGATACTGGGGATACTACACTGGGGATACAGGCCAACATGTTTTTTTTCGCTGTGTGTGTTGGCTAAAGTGAGTGTAAGGGTCAAATGGGAAACTCTTTGTGCAACCACAGTGAAGAGTTCTGAAAGGGTCTCTCCAAACTCTATGAATGATTATTAAAATGTCAAATGTGGTTCAGTATAAGGAAGTGCAAAGTGATGCATATTTGGGCAAAAAACAAACAAACCCTAAAGTGATGTATGCACTGATAGAGTCTGAGCTGGCAATGAGTGACAAGGAGATGGCTCTTAGACTTGTGATAGATATAGCTTCTTGAAAATATCAACCCAGTATGCAACTGCTGTAAAAAGAAAGGGGGGGGGGGAGAGAAGCAAATTAGGAAAGAAATCAAAAATAAAACTGCCAGTGTCATAAAACTGTAATACAAATCTATGGTGTGTCCACTCTTGAAATATTATGTATAGTTCTGGTCATCACATCTCAAAAAGAATACTGTTGAGCCAGAAAAGGGCAACCAAAATGATTCCTACTGATTTGCTGCCATCAAACAACTGTAAAAATAGAGTCAGCAACCAACTACTACCAGATTAAATAGGAACTGGATTTTTCTGTGTGGGGAAAGTAGATATTCATCTTTCATAAGCTAGAACCTGGAATCATTCCATGAAGCTGAATGGCAGGAGATTCAGGACAGATAAAAGGAAGTACATCTTCTTGAAGTGTATAGTTAAACTATGAAATTCACCACCATAATATATAGCAATGACCATCAGCTTGGGTGGCTTTAAAAGGGGTTAGACAAATTCATGGAGGATAAGTTTAGCAATGGCTATTAGCCATGATGGCTATATAGGATCTCCGGTATCGACGTGGTATGCCTCTAAATGCCAGTTGCTGGGGAACATGAGCAAGAGGATGCTGTTCGGCATAGTTTTTATGCTCTTCATGTTATTAATTTCTGTGAACCACCCAGAGAGCTTCGGCTATTGGGCGGCATAAAAATGTAATAAATAAATAAATAAAAATGTTCTGCTTGTGGGCTTCCCATAGGCATCTGGTTGGCCACTATGGGAACACAATGCTGGAGTCTGGTCTAATCCAGCATGGCTCTTATGTTCTCTTCTCTTCTATTTACTTTATTTTAATATATGTTATATTTAATCCAGTCCATTGGCTATCCCTTCACCACATGGCAGGTGGTGACACATTACTCAGGTGGTAAGTAATGTACTCAATTACCTGACAGTAAGCCCCATTGAACTCAGTCAGATTTACATCTGAGTTGGATCTCAGTCATATATGTATATATATACATATACATACATACACACACACATGCAGGATTGCACTATTAGAATTTTATCCTTTCCCACTCTAAGTCCTCATTAACCTGTGGTCCAGCTTTAAGTTACTACAGCAAAATATCTGTTATAAGTAAATATACTCTCAACAGAATCAACGTAGATCTCAAGATCTTGCTTTCTGGAAGCTCTCTGCACTTAGCCTACAATCCATTACACTTAACCCTGAACTAGATTGTAATCATTGTCTCCAAGTAAGTGATCTTGCTTGGTGTCCTTACACGAAAATGTAGGGCCAAGCAGAAATCCATTCATATCAAAGTTGCCTTCCTGTTCTCCAGGGAGCTGTAACTATGCATTAGAAAAGACACTGTTGTTTGCATAACCAGAGGTTTTGTAAAACATTTATCCACATTTTGGATTAGGTGGTATACATACAAGCTTTTTTTAGCTGCAGCAGACTTTAATTTTTATAGCATAGAATGCACGGTTACCTAGCAAATTCATGGATTACAAAATGGGAAAGTTGATTTAAATCAGTGATTTAAGTTGGTATTTGCCTTGGTGTTTAAAATCAATCCACTCTTCACCTGTCCCCAGTGAAGTATGTTTTGAATGTCAACATAACAGTATTTAAACAAACAACAACAAATGACACATCTTGTGTGCAACAGATGAGGTATCAGCATTTTGGTTTACTGGTCATTGGAAATACAGTATATCACTACAGCTTTAGAGGTTAGGAAACAGCACTATTGATCTCCAGGAGTCTTGTTGCCAGAAATTATATTAGAAGTTTAATACTTTGTTCAGCTTCATATTAGTAGTGCTGCCAAGATTGATCTTTCCTGGAAATGAACGAGTCAATGGTATTGCTGCTGCTAGTATTTTTTCAAAGTGATGATGAGAGAGGAGTTAGATGTACATGACCCTAATCCAGACTTGTTGACCTTAGCTAAAAATTTATTTTCAGTCATTGCAGACTCTGCTAAGTAATCAAAAGCATAAACCTTTACAATGTGTTAATTTACCTTCTTGCTCCTCCAAATGCCCTTTAAGAAGGGCAGATATAGAAGAGTAAGGTGCTCTGTGACCACATTTTTTTAAAAAATGAATTATCTGAACTAAGATTCTCCACTTGCATAATGGATTCTTAATGGGAAATATATGAAGATTTTTTTTCAGAATTTGAAATTTGTTCCAAAGTTATACAATGTAAATATTGTTTCCATGCTAATTTAATTTATGGGACGACCTGATTAATAGTAGGGATGTGCTCCGCTCCGATTAGGAGCGTAGAAGCAGTAGCGGATTGGCCTGCTCCGCCTTACCCAGAGGCGGAGTAGGAGCGGACCGCGGACCCCCTAGAAGCAAGGCGAAGAGAAGCGACCATTTTTCGGAGCTCCGAGTTCAGTCGGAGCGCTCCGGTCGCCATCTTGAAAACATTTCGCCATAGGATTGCATTGCGGCAAATAATCGCGCATAACTACGTTGTTTTTGAAGCTATCGTTCTGGAAATTCTTGTGCACAGAGAGTCGTGGATGGGGGTCATTTTGAGACCACTCTCACCTCTCTGCGTGCTGTGGTTCACGTGCAATATTTTTTTAAAAATCGGGTCAACCGCGGGGCTCAAACTGCGTTTCGGCTTTTCGCCCATAGGATTGCATTGAGGGAAAGAATCGGGGATAACTGGGGGGGGTTTAAGCTATCGTTCTGAAAATTCTTGTGCACAGAGAGTCGTGGATGGGGGTCATTTTGAGACCACTCTCAACTTTCTGCGTGCTGTGGTTCACGTGCAATATTTTTTTAAAAATCGGGTTAACCGCAGGGCTCAAACGGCGTTTCGGCTTTTCGCCCATAGGATTGCATTGAGGGAAAGAATCGGGGATAACTGGGGGGGGGTTTAAGCTATCGTTCTGAAAATTCTTGTGCACAGAGAGTCGTGGATGGGGGTCATTTTGAGACCACTCTCAACTTTCTGCGTGCTGTGGTTCACGTGCAATATTTTTTTAAAAATCGGGGTTTGGGTTTTTTTTTTTTATTATTATTATTTTTTTGGAAGCGATGACAGGCACATTCAACTCCCAATCCTGATGAGAATTCATCTCCTCAGAAAGCATCCTCCTCCAATCCCAGCGTTGGAGGGGGGACTAAGGCAGACCCACCCTGAGAACTTTCTGTTTTGTGTCTCTTTGTGGGTTGGCGTTCGTGGAGGGAACACTTACTTAGCTAGTGCTCCTGCTTTGGAGATAGATTAATTTAATATAGGTTTAGTTTGGCGCGTGTGTGTGTTTGTTTGCTTCTTTCTGACTTGTAGCTTAGTTTGCCCTGTGTTTTCCCCTTACTTTGATTTAATATAAACTTTATTTTTGAATTTTGGAGTGTGTGGTTGGGTTGGTTGCCCCCCCCTTCCCTGTATTAAAGCCTGACTGTTCTGCTTTTGTGAAAGCTTTCTTTTGAAAGCATACACACACTTTTTGTCCCATTTCCCTACATTTATATTCTTAAACATATTTTATTATATTCTTTCACATAGTCCATTAGTATATATTCTCATACATATTATATTAGTATTCATATTTTGTTCTTCTTATAGTAGTGGTTGGTTCTTTTTCCCCCTCCCCTCTCTTAAATCCTGATTGTGTTTCCTTCTATCTTCTATATACCAAATATACCAAAAAAATTGGATTCTCTTTTTCTTCTCTGTGTAACTTCGACGGAGTGGGCTGCTTTTGTCAAGTTCAACAGGCAGCCACAGATTGAGCATTTTGGGGAAAGCATACGCACACCATTTCCCTATTCTTAAACATATTATTATTATATTCTTTGACATAGTCTTAGTAGTCTATTAGTATACATTCTCATACATATTAGTAGTAGTATTCATATTTTGTTCTTCTTATAGTAGTGGTTGTCCCATTTCTTGTCCCATTTCCCTACATTTATTAGTAATATTCTAAAACATATTATTATATTCTTGTAGATATTCTTAGTAGTATATTCTCATACATATTAGTAGTAGTATATTTTATTGTTCTTGTCCCATTTCCCTACATTTAAACATATTATATTCTTCTTATACATATTCTTAGTAGTACCTTATACATAGTATTAGTAGTATTAATATTTTGTTAGTCATCATGAAAAGAGAAAGCAGGCGTGCTGAAAGCAGCAAGGCTCAGTCTGCCAGCAGGGCTTCCTCTCCTCCTGTGAAACTCAAACGGGCAACTCCTTGGCTGACTGCTCCAAAACAGAAGCAGGACAAGCAGCAGGCAGAGCCACTCTCTTCTGCAACTTGTGCCCGGCGTTCTCTTTTTGAGGGTGGGAATGGGAAAAGTGCCCGTTTGCAAGAGGCACGTGGCAGCAGTGCCATTAGAGGAGGAGGAGTATCCCCAACTCCTTCATTCTCCTTTCAGCCCACGAGCCCGCTGATGGACCTAGACGAGGTCCTCAGCACAGTGGAGGGGGGGGAGGAGGAGGAGGCGGTGGGCCTCCAGGATGTGGGGGCTGAGGAGGAGCAGCAGCAGGCCGAGGCTCTCTCCCCAGTCTCATCCCACACCCCTGTTTCTGTGGCAACACCAGAGAGCTCAGGCGGGCAATTGGTGGTGTCACCACAGAAACGAAAGACAAGCATCGTGTGGGACCACTTTGAGTTGGGAGCGGATCCCCGCTTTGCTGTCTGTCGCCACTGCAAACTCAGCCTAAGCAGGGGTTCATCGACAGGGCATTATGGAACCAGCAGCATGAAGATGCATCTTCATAGGCAGCACCAGGCGATCTTGCTGGGGAAAGAGGCGGGCAAGGCGACTGGTTCCAGGGGAAAGCCGAAGGCTGCTGCTGGCACTGCCACTCTAAGCTCTCCATCTCCCATCCCCACAAGGGTTAGGCAGGCAACCCTGCAGGACATGGGGTGGGGGAAGTATTGACCCACAAGATGGCGTTTTCCAATGCCCACCCAGGGTGCTACTGTGTTGGGGCATCTGCCGGGACTGACTCCTCCCCAATACTAGATCTATGACATGTCACTCTGCCTGCCCCTCTGCTAGCCTGTCCTCCTCGGTGACCGACTCGCTGGGATGGTTTGCGTTTGCAATGCGTGACTAACTGCAATGCTGGCTTAGAAACCAGCCATCACTTCCTTGTGCCCCCAGAAATGCCCGCAGCCTGCCTGCCTGCCTGCCCGCCTCCCCCGGGGTGCTGCTGTGGTGGGGCATCTGCCAGGACTGACTCCTCGCCTACTCTGCCTGCCTCTCTGCCCGCCTGGTGCCTGGTTTGCTCCCAATCGTCCTCCTCTGTGCCCCTCAAGGCGTAACTGCTGGCTTAGAAAGAAACAACCAGCCATCTTTGCCTCACTTTGCGCCCACTTATGGGTTGGTTTGCTATGCGTTAGTGCTCAAGCCATCCTTGCGGCACTACAATGCATGCTGCCTGCCTGCTTTCCATTGATGGTGCTATATAAATAAATAATAATAATAATAATAATTCTCCCCTTCCCGCCTTGCAGCGATGGTGTATGTGTCTTGCTTTGACTCAGGGGAGAAGTCCTTCCTGCGCTCACTTAGACTTTATCAAATTCAATAATCCCTTTTTCAAATGTGCCAGAAGATTTAGGGTTATCTCGTGGCATGTTGGGATTGCCTTGGAACTGGCCCCATTGAGCTGTCTGCAATTGCAACTTTAAATCCCTGACATACTGGAGTGTTCAAATTTCAAAAGTTCCCCTAACATCAGGGGATGATGGGATTGCCTTGAAACTTGGTGTCCATGGGGACACATGGGTAAGCTGTCATGGGACCAAAGGATAGGTTTCTAACGTGCAAATTGACGTAGTTGTAGAATGGGACTTGATTTGGGGTGAGTTAAAAAGTTTAAGCCGCGCCAAAAATCAGGGGATGATGGGATTTGCTTGCAACTTGGCGTGCATGTGGACACATGGATAAGCTCTCCTGGTGCCGAGTTTGAGGTTTCTAACATGCAAATTGACGGAGCTATCCCAAGGGGTGTGAATGGGGTGCCCGATTTTCATAAATTCCCCAAAAATCAGGGGATGATGGGATTGCCTTGAAACTTGGCGTGCATGTGGACACGTGGATAAGCTATCATGGTGCTGAGTTTGAGGTTTCTAACGTGCAAATTGACGTAGTTGTAGAATGGGACAATTTGGGGTGAGTTAAGCCATGCCAAAAATCAGGGGATGATGGGATTTGCTTGCAACTTGGCGTGCATGTGGACACATGGATAAGCTCTCCTGGTGCCGAGTTTGAGGTTTCTAACATGCAAATTGACGGAGCTATCCCAAGGGGTGTGAATGGGGTGCCCGATTTTCATAAATTCCCCAAAAATCAGGGGATGATGGGATTGCCTTGAAACTTGGCGTGCATGTGGACACGTGGATAAGCTATCATGGTGCTGAGTTTGAGGTTTCTAACGTGCAAATTGACGGAGCTATCTAAAGGGGTGTGAATTAGGGTTATGGGAGGTGCGTTAGAGGGTAGAGCCGCGCCAAAAATCAGGGGATGATGGGATTTGCTTGCAACTTGGCGTGCATGTGGACACATGGATAAGCTGCCCTGGTGCCGAGTTTGAGGTTTGTAACATGCAAATTGACGGAGCTATCCCAAGGGGTGTGAATGGGGTGCCCGATTTTCAAAAATTCGCCAAAAATCAGGGGATGATGGGATTGCCTTGAAACTTGGCGTGTGTGTGTATACGCCCATGAGGTGTCATGGTGCCAAACGTGAGGTTTCTAACTTCAACGGAAAAAAAGTTGTTTACTTTTTTAGCTTTCAATGCAAGCCTATGGGGGGGCAAAAACGGAGCTCCGGATCCGATCCGGAGCTCCGAGCGGAGCGGAGCGGAAGTGGGCGGAGCGGGGGCGGGGCGGAGCGACCCGCTCCGAAAAATGGCGGATCTGCAAGTGAAGCGGAGCGGGGGGTCCGTGCACACCCCTAATTAATAGTATTGTGATGCCGACAGTTTTAATACTAGCTGTATAAACACAATGGACAGAGAAGCCTACAAAAGGCACAGGGGATTGGAACATAAGACGTGGTGGTGGGGAATAGGGAGGAACATGTGGAATAAAGATTGATACTGGATTGTAGCTGATGCAGGAAGAGGCAGCATGGCAGAAATTATAATACTTATATTGTATGCACCTGCTCAAAATTTGCACTCTGTTCTAATAGGGCTGTGCACCACTTTGGTTCTGGATCCAAATCTTGAACCAAAGCGGGTCATGGATTGGGTCCAATGTGATCCAAAGTGGGTCTGATATGTCCAAAGCCCTTTGGAACCATCCGGTTGTGCCCGACAGCTGCCCGTCCTCCAAGCGAACCACCATTTTAATGGAAGATGGGGGCTCTGTAGATCTAAAGTTGCACTGCCCAACAGCAGCTGTAAAGGGCCGTTTCTGGAAATGGAGTCCCATTTGAAAATGGCAGGAGAGGCAGCAAAGATTGATGTCATGAAAAGGAACTGCAAACCTCTGTGAATGACCAATCCTGAACATACAATAAATCGCTCATGTAGAGAAACTCACAGTCTTCACTTCGGGGGGAGGTGAGGTACACGCAACTCCCTCTACATGTCATCACCACACTCCCTGGATAAATGTCTGTATGATGCACAGCAGAAAGAGTTCTGTGTGCATACATCTGTATTTCTGGAAAGCTCCTAAATGGGGGGAGGTTCCTTTCTCGCATGTAGGGACAATCCACATGTTCAGCTGTACATGTAGAGAAGGACTTGAACTGGGTAATGTGGCAGCAGTGCACAGTGATGTGGATGGTTCTTGTTCTCTGCAGCCCTGTGGGCTGCTTCAGTATATTGAGGGTGTCGTGTACCCTCTTTGGAAGAATCTGCTCTGAAAAATGGGAAATGGTTCAGTCAATGAACTGGGAAACTAATTCCGGATACCCAAGAGAAATCCAGGCTTAGGTTTCTTAAACCCCTTTACACTACATGATATTTGTGGTGTGGCATAGAAGCCTGCAGTATGGTGTCTGTCTGTCTTTGAAATCAATCTGACTGACCATGCCCAGACTCTCGTGTGCTCCTGAAGTAGTCATTTGGATCTGAGCCCACTTCCTTGTAATGTACCTTTTTTTGGTTGTTTGGAAAATCTCCAAAAGCCCTTATTTTTATTGTTAATACTGAGTTTTAATAAATCATTAAACAAAAAACCTACGGTTTACAAAACAATGTTAAAGCTCTACAGTTTTCAACCAAGCCCCCAAAAGCAGGGAAATTGGGAGTTAAGGCTTTATAAGCCTTAACGCCACATCCTTCCTAAGGAGGCAGAAAGTGCAAGTAAAATTCTCATTCTCCCAAAGCAGAAAAACCATGAGGACAGGATGGCTTCCCCAACCTGGTGCCCTCCAAAGTTGTTGGACTACAACTCCCATTATTGCAAGTCAGTAGGTCCCATGGTTATGATAGCTGCTAGCATCCCTTGTTAAGGCCCATAAGCAGTCAAAAATAACTAATACTCACAACAACCTTATCCTCACAACAACACTGTGATGTAGATTAGACTGAAAGATAGGTTGGTTCAAGGTCACCTAGTGAGATTTTGGGCTGAGCAGGGATTTGAACCTGGGAATCCCTGTTCCTAGGCCAACACTCTACCTCAGCTTTTCCCAGCCTGATGCCTTCCAAATATGTTGGAATACTACTCCCATCATTCCCAGCCATGCTGCATGATGGAAGTTGCAGTCCAATACATCTGAAGGGCACCAGTTACCTGCAAGGGATCTACACTATTGCTTTTAAAGTGCTTTAAAGCACTTTGAAAACATTTTGAAAACTGTATATGCAGTGTGTCCTGGGCTCCATCAGTTGTCAAAACTGTTATAAAGCGCTTTAAAGCTGTAGTGTAGATCCCCCTCTGGTTAGGGAAAACTGTTCAAACTGTTTCTATTTGTCCACATTGTAAAATGTGTTGAGCATCTGTCTTCCTTTTATGACTATTACATAACCTGGATCTACACTACTGTTTTAAAGCGCTTTATAACAGTTTTGAAAACGGTATATGGAGTGTGTCCTGGGCCCTAACAGTTGTCAAAACTGTTATAAAGTGCTTTAAAGCAGTAGTGTAGATCCTTCCCTGTTTAGACATCCACATGATTTCCTTAACTTACCTAACTTCACATTTGTGAAGCCATCTCATTTCCTTTTGTAAAGCAAAACTCAAAATGTGCTTTAGAATGGGGGTATCTTTGAGGATAGATGTGGGCATCACAATTCCAGCATTCTGTTTTCCCAAGTCTTAAAACAGAGATATAACCTTCCAGGGCTTACCCTTCTCTTTCAAAAATGCCATTGGAAATGTCACTACATTTTCCACCTGCCAGTGTTTCTGTGTAGTGGTATCGCTGCTCTTCCTGTTATCCCATTTCGTGTGTTGTCATACTGTTTGGACCCAGGATATCTAAAGGATACTGTTGCTGATACAAATGGTGATGCCTTCCTCCATATTGCTCTACCATCAGATTTATGGTTGGTTGTAAATTAGGTTACGATCTTTTCAAGAGTGGTCTCTCCATGCTACAGAACTTACTTCCCTCTTTGCAGGTGTAGAGAGGCTATAGAACATGGTTCCCTCTTTACAGGTGTTTTGTTGTGTGGTCAAAACTTTTATTTCATCAGATCTTTGGCTTTCAATGATTTTAGACTGCTATTCTGACTCCTCAGTATGTATTGTGATATTATTCTGCTGCTTGGGGTGATTATGGGTTTAATTTGATGTTTTAATATTGTGATTACCAGATTTTTATCATTAAAAGCCACTTTGAAGTGGCCTATAAATACTAAAATAAAATAAATACAGTGTATATATAGGCTCTTGACTGTGTAAAAGTGAGATGAACAATCAGAATATGGAAAAACTCACATATGAAAGGAGAGGAAAGTGGAAAGTTTGTAAATCAAAATTCTTCAAGGGCACTGTTCCCTCCCCTAGCCATAAAAATTCCTCTGAAAATGAATAAGAATTCTTTTGTGGCAAGGATTAAAATTCTTTACGTGACTTTCCCTGCTGAGATATCTAATTATACAGTTTGAGACTTATGGCAGAGCAGCAAGCTTCAGAATGGAGACTGCAACATTAATGACTCCAGTTCTTTATGCGCTGTAAGAAATCATAATTTTAGAGAATTAACAGCTTTTTCAAACACAAGGTGAAATCAGTATGGGGCTTTAGGCAGGCATGTGTAAGAAATTCAAAGTCATTATAGATTGTGAAGAAAGATAGGAAACGCCAGCCTAGACCTCCATGCAGAATTCAAGAGCATGTGCGGTTCATGGGTTAAAATGTTGGACTTAAACCTGGAAGACCTGAAGTTCAAATAGCTGGTAAGGCAGGAATTCCCTGGCTAGACTTGGGCAAACCCTGATCTTTTATCTTACATGTTTAAATTAGGAAAAAATGGTGTCTATCTTGTGAGAACGAATGTGGTGAGGTTTATAGAAATTTTTCTTAGTAGATGTTGTTCCCATAGAAAACAGTAACACACTACCCCCATTCAGATTTCTTATGCAGGATGTCCATGACCAGTGGTTGCCCATGATGTGCAGCCCCACTCTGCCCTTATGCATTAGCCCTATGCATGGAACAATACTTGAATAAGGCTTATATCAAGCTATTAGTTTTTCTTTTTTAAAAAACTTTGTTATTTATTTAATTCTGTGGGCTGGGAATCTCTGGCCTACCAGGCCAATTTGGCTCACCAGGTCAACCCACCAGGTCAACCCACGAGGGCTCAGGGAATGCCTCTTTCCCTCCGTTTCCTGAAACCCCATCCCTAAACACATTGCTCCCCCTCCCAATTGGGAGGGGGAATGGTGTACACATGGGAATCCCCACTGTTACCTATGATCAATTATCAGAGGAAAAAACAGCAGGAATTTCTCTCCCAACTAGCTTTGAAAGCCCCGTATCCCCCCCCCCCCCCAATGGGAAAAGCTGTGGAGCAGGCAAGCTTTCCCGAACTAATGACCTTTCTGTTGGGTCAGCTTCTTTGTGTGCAAGCTTTCTTTGGCTGGGGAAAACCCTCATAAAGCGAAGTCAGGTCCCCAGCTGAAGGACTGGCTGAAAGTAACAGCCGGCTCTTCAGCTAAGGACTGGATAACACCCCCCCCCCGATGTCATTGGGCCTGCAGAGAGTGGGGTGAGGTCATCTGCTCCCACGCCAAACCGCTCCTGTTTTAACACATCAATATGACCATTAAAATGAATATAAGCACTGATTGTAAAAGTCCATTTGGGGGCTGATCAGGATTAGCTAAGAGATTTGGAGCCCATTACAACCAGTATAGCCAATATTTTATGTATGTATGTATTTAAAATATTTCTTGGCTGCCTTTGAAGGCAGAAGCCCTCCCAAGGTGGCATAGGTGTGCATAGCACATTTCATTAAAGTGTGCACCCAGGGGATTTTTAATTTTTTTAAAAGGTGAACATTTATTGAATATTCAATCATAAAGGACATTATTTTTATTCATTTATTTATTAAACACTGTCGACATAATGCCCTACTCTGCGTTTGGCTTGCCTGACCACAGGAGGGTTGTTGCAGGTGAGGGGAGGGAATGAGGAGATGCTCCTCAAGCCCCAGCATTGGTGGGGCTTTGTGATGATGCTGGCTGGAAGAGGGGCTTATCAGGTGATATTAGCCTTTGGGGGCCCTCCTCCTGGCCTCTTTGAAGTGTGGTTCCCAGCAGAGGCCCCCAGTAGAGTGATTCCTTTTTGCTCCTGCTGCTGGGCGCAACTGCACACAGTTGGGGGCAGTAGAGCAGCCAGAGGGCATCTGGAAGGCCTTTCCTACTGTGTCTGGATCCCCCTCTGGATCCCTACTTAATGCCCCCCTCAATTTGATTATTACTGCTTGAGACATTAGGGTGTGCCTGGGTACACCTGGCACACCCCTTGTGCACACCTAAGCAAGATGGCCTACAGCAACAAAATGCATAAAGTATTCCTAGTCCTTAACTATATCAACTCCTTAGCTCATAGTCACCATGAATCCCAGTTTTCTGTATACATCAGACCCCTGTATACATCTACTTCACCACTGCTGTAGGCAAGACTGTTCTCGTTGGCCCTGCCTCTTGTATCCCTATTCTTGTATGTCAGGGGTGAGAAGCTGTGGGTCTCTAGTTGTTGATGAACTCCAACTCCCTTCATCCCCAGTCAGTGATGATGGGAGCTGTAGTTCAGAAATACCTGGAGGTTCCCTCCTGCTGTATATCCACTTTCCCCCTCATGTCCATCCATTCTACAGGGGTCATGAAAATGCTCTCAGTGTGAGAATGACTGTTTGCTTATAGATCTTTCATATGTTGGAGAACGCTGAGTATGTTGGGCTACTGAATGTGTGGAAGGTCTATGTTCTTACAGTTATACTTGTGCAATAGTCCTTTCACAGGTTGATTGGCTTGGCTCTTTGTTGTTGTAGAGGTGGAGAGGGAATGAATCCTCTCCCCATGCTATTTTCTAATTTAAATAGCACCCTCTGAAGCTGCCATATCACCCATGGACAGATATAATACAGTACCTTTAATATCAACTCTCAGATATCTATTGATATCATGATGCATTTGTTGTCAGTGTATGTCAAGTACAGCTAGAATATCAAAGGAAATATACAATGTTAAGATCAATAAAGGTGGTTGGGGGGATGGAATGGTTTCAACTTCATTTAAGTGTACTAAAATAATGGGTCATCATATTATAAATATTTAAGAATACACCTACAAAACTTTCAGCCCAAAATATCTCTGAATATCTACCAATGTCTAGGTTTTAAAAAATACAGTTTCCTGAATGTTTTCAAACCCTCTGCATACAATAAATATTTTAAGAATATATTAAAATGTGAGGTCTCATACCCTCACATTTTAACAAAGCAGTGTATATATGGGAAATTTGATGAATATATATGAGACTAAAAAAAACCTTTAAAAAAAAATCCTGTTACAATAAGTTTCTTGCAGAGAGCCTGATGACCCTTAGGTCTTCTGCAGGACACTAGCAGACTCTAAAGTAATAATATTTTATTGTTGAAAAGAAAATAATAATTTACCCCTAAGAGTATATGCTGTGGAAGGGCTTTCCTGCTTATGAGATATTAAAAACATGTCACTGACTACATTTCTCCCTGTTGCTAATTTTGTTTTATAAGCCAGCAGAAGGGTCACACACATAATTTTCATCTGGATTTCTTGTACCCCTGAAGGCACTGCCGTAAACAGAGAGCAGGAATTTGTTTTTTTTCTTTGTTGATAAGGTTGCTCCTATTCATGAGTTCTGTTCCAGTTTCTACTTTGTCTTCTACAGAGTTTTGATCTCACTCTTCTATTTGAGTTTTTTATTGACTGTAACAGCTTTTGTTATTGCTTCAGTCTGTGGTGATATGGGGGAACTGTTGTTTTTATTACAGTTCAGCAGATTATATTTATTGCTGGGATTTGCTGTAGCAGTGGTTCAGCTCTGAGGTGATTAGGGCCTTAGCTAGGCCTAAGGTTTATCCCGGGATTGTCCCGGGGTCGTCCCTGCCTGCTCCCGGGATATCCTATGTGTCATTTACATGAACAGGAATGACCCTGGGATGATCCCGGGATAAACCTTAGGTCTAGCTAAGGCCTGGGTTTCTTTACTGAATTGAGATTAGGGATGTCCAGCTTTTTTGAAATCTGCACGTTTCATGGATTGTGCCGTGTCATTTGTTCCGGCCTCCATTCACAGCTGGATTTGAATTTCCCCCTATTATACGGAATAATACATAAATAATTCCATTAAGAAAGTCTGCAACAATTTACACAGTTTTTGTTAGTATGTAACATAACCTTGAATGTAATATTATCCCACATTCCATTCAAAGTATTTCCCAGCATGGCATACGTCTTAGCAGGAACGTGTGTATTTTCCTGCAAATAAATCTGTGTAAATTTCAGTTTTTTTAAAAAAAAAAACGTCTGAAAGTCCACGGACTCCATGCAGCTTGTGGGAGGCCAGTCCGCAGTGAATTTTGCAGGGCAGATTCTTAGAAATCTAAACTAATTTTAGTCTGTCTTGAATTTGTCCAGCACTCCCAATTGAGATTGGTCAAGTGGGTTCTGAGAGCAGTTATGGCAGTTTGAAGATGGGGACAGAAGGGGAAAGGAATTAGATGTCTTTGTTTGTGCTGGTTTATTATTTTACTTGCTGTTACTGAATAAAAAAATTAACACATTGGATAGTATCCAGCAGGGCTTCTCCACCCAAATCTCCAGGTAATATTCATTCATTCAGTCCAACTTCATTTAGTTTCTAAACAGCATATGAGGCAAGTTGGATCCTTGTGACACTCAGTAGGTGAAAAGCCATGGGGTGGAATACCAGTATCCCAAGCACTATCTTCCAGAACCAATCTGTCTAAATGTACTGGAGACACCAGAATACAGTTCCTTTCAGACCCAAGGGAGAGTTAGTCCCAAACTTGGACTGGAAGCCAGACTGGAATGGATCCCAATAACTGGTCATAAGGTTGTGGTCCAGGCCAGTCTCTTGTTTTAGATATTGTACATCACTTTATTTCAAAAGCAATTCAGAAATAACAATGATAATGTTAAAGCATTAACAGAATAGTTTTACTACTACAGGAATCAAAACTGTGAGAGTTTAAGTAGTCATTGCAATATAGAGCACCCAAATCTCACCTAAAGTTCAGAACAATAATACTACTTTTAAGAAAAACAGAGGAAACCTTCTCTATACATCCATTATATATGTAAGGAAAACTAATACATGCTTAACTTGCACAGCAGTTACATAAAAAACAATGTATTATGTGACAGTAGTCACACATGCACAGTATTTCTGTTATTAGCAGCATATGAATAGAAGACAATTTATATCCTAAAGTGTAGTAATTTAATTCAAGGAATTAAATGTTCTAGTAAACAGATAAGGCTGTAAATACATATGAGTTGATTTCTGAATTGGATTACTGAGAAATAATACAAGTATTATTCCACAGAAATGACCTTCACTGCCTTATCAGATCACAGACGATGTCAGCTAAAGCAGGACTCAGAGGTACCATTTTAGATCTAACTAAAAAGAATGCCTTAAATCTGGTTCTTAGATTTTTTTTATTGTTAGAACTGGAATGAAGAAACAACACAAAGGACAAAGATGATACTTAAATATAAATCTGTGACAATATGATAACAGCCAAACCTTTTACAGAGAAAGGCCCAGTGTTCTCATGCACCATTTACCTATGTACATGGTCCTCATTATTCTGCTAAAAACAGAAATGGCAAAGCCATCCTGCCATAAACAGAATGTGTTTTCTCTCCTATACATGTTTAAAGCTTTAAGCCACCAACGAGATCAAGAGTTTCACATTTCATTGTGTCCAACAGCTGGTTAAGCTGACAGAAGTGACACATAAAACTGTCCTTGATAAAGCTTGTCTGAGCCAAGGTATTAGTAGTCAAACTTCCCCCTTCTTTTTCTTCACCTACGGCTCTTTTTTAAGTGCTACAGAACATAGTTAGCCATTCTTCCCAAGAGATATGTAGGTGCAACAGCTTTTAGGAATCTTGCCTTTTCTTTGTGGGATAAAGAGGTTCCCCAAGGCTCTTCAAACAACTGTCATTCGCCTAATCCCTGTTGTCTTAAAATTATGATAAAATTCCTGCTTGTCACATCACACAGGTCATAATGAAAGGATGAGATTAACCTTCTGATTACTAAGGTCTGCTTGCTACACCCTCAGCTAAACAATAATCACCATGAATCAAAGTGGTAAAGCAGTGCACATTTTAACATGCTACATTATAACAGTGACTTCACTTAGCTGAAGTACTTACCCCTAAGGTCTTTGATCTTCAAGTCAAGTGTGTGCATGAGAATACCTGTTATGGCCATAGTTATGCAGGACTTTTCATTTTTTTCAAATAATAATAATAATAATAATAATAATAATAATAATAATAATAATAATAAAAATCTCAGTAACACCCTGAATTATTCACTCTGCTTAGTTTGGTTTGATTGACATCAGCATTGTGAGTTTGTATGACACAGCAACGAACTCAATTCTTCTAATGGATGCAATTTCTTTTTCTATTTTCATTTTCTTACAAGTTGGTGTTCCTCCTGTAAGTTTTTTTTTAAAATCTTTTAGGCATTTTAGAATGATAGTATTAGTGCATCATTCAAGCATTTCCAGGTAATATGCTCTTTTGTCTTCATCAAGACATTAAAAAGCCCACTCTAATCAACCCTGACTAACATTTATGAACACTAAAAAGGAAAGTTATGGAAACATTTTTGAATAGTAAATGAAGGAGTGGGGGAGACAGATAGTCAGACACACAAAGAAAGTTAAAGATTTCATGAAAACATAGATACACATAAAACTTTGGGGAAAATCCTCCCCCACCCCCAACAAAATGAAGAAAGGCCAGTAGAAAGAAAACATTTAAGGAACTATCCCTATGTTGTTCTCACCTGTTTTAGGAATGTACTCGTACAGCATTTCAGAGATTTGCCATACATAGAAATGGGTGAATTTGTCAGGTCCATTTTCTCCCACATTCATTTTTAGTTCTTTCTCTCTTGAATATGGACTTTGCAGATTTTGGTAAATTGTTATTTAAAAATGTCTCGAAACAGAATTCTTAGGCTTTAGCTAGACCTTCGGGTCTAGCGTGATGGAGGGGTGAGGATCTCGTGATATTGTTAGTGCGAGATCTCCCCCTCTGTTTACACACAGTGCGCGATGACCTTGGAGGAACAAGACGTTGTGCCCGCCATTTTGTGTTTTTTTTAAAAAAAAAAAAAAACCAGAAGGAGTGCACGAGCGCACGTGAGTGCAAAGGTAAGTTTTTTTGTTTGTTTTTTAATGTCCTGCTTCCCTCACTTCACCCTGGGTGACTGCAAGGAGCCAGGACAAACTGTGATGGTGAGCCACACTTTCAGCTCGGGATCATCCTGAGACCGTGAAAAAACTGCGACTAAAGGGTAGGGTGATATCCCAGGGAATGGGAGGGATCATCCCTCCCTGCTCCTGGGACTCCCTATGCATCATGTGAGCGCACAGGGACAGTCCCGGGACACTCCATGGGATATCACCCCGTCTAGCTATGGCCTAAGTCTTCAGTACCATCCAAATTAATAGGTCCAGCTATTCCCAGCATGTACTTGCCTGTCATATAGCTGTTAAAGGTGAGGAGCTTGTCAGAAAAAGAGGGGGCCAGCCTAATTAAGCACTAACATGGTTGAGTTCACAGGGATTCAAACCTAGACTTTAAGAGCAAAATACTCAAAACCCGGGTATGTATGGATGACTGTGCCAATTTCCCATGTTCAGATTTTTTTAAAATCTCAAGTTCTTTTTCTCCCAAGTATGGAGGACTTTGTAAATTTTGACAAATTATTAACAAAACTGAGCTAAAACAAAATTCCCACCCATCCCTAGTTGTAAGTTATTTCAGTGATGGGAGACGGTTTCTAATGTCAACATTAAATAATATATGTTGGAAAATTTCAAGAGGCCCCTTGTCTACAGCTCTAATATTTTCCCATTTCAATGACATGTTAATTGATTTTATTTGTACCCTGCCTTTCTTCCATGAAAAATGGCATTGTAAATAAAACTTGATTAAAATAGTAATAAAACAGTGCATTAAAGCATAATAAAAACACAGCAATAACAGAATAAAAACAGCATCTAGTCAAACAGACCCACTTACATGCCAAAGGCCTTTTTGAATAAAGAGGCCATTGCGTGTTGGTGAAAAGACAGCAGAGGAGAAAACCTAGCCTCCCTTGGCAGGGAGTTCCACAGCCTGAGAGCAGCCACTGAGTAGGCCTTCTGTCATGCCACCACCAAGTGCACTTTGGAAGGTGGCAGTATTGAAAGGAGGCCCTCTCTCAAAGATCCTAAGACCTAGGCAGGCTTGTATGGAAGAAGGCAGTCTTTTAGGTAACTGAGTCCAAAGCCGTGTAGAGCTTTATAGGTCAGAATCAGCAACTTGAATTGTGACTACAAACAGATTGGTAACCAGTGAAGCTCTAGTAAAAAGGCAGTGATGTGCCCCCTGTAACAATGTCTGGTCAAGAGTCTGGCTGCAGCATTCTGGACCACCTGAAGTCTGAAACAAAATGGCACTTCAAGCACCATTATTATTATTAGTGTCCGAAGGAAAATTTGAATATTTTGACTTCTAATTGGATCAAATTTAACTTGAGAACAAGCTACATTTAATCCATTTTCAGAGCAGTTTACTTGTGAATTCCAGTGGCAAACTGCCAATGTTTTGGTGCATATGTGGGGGGGGGGAAGCATGGAGGGGGGATTGTCCCTGGACCACCTTGGTTTATAATTTGGTGGCTCCATCATATCACCTCTGGAAACATGTAGGGTTGTGAATAGGAAATACTTGCGTAGAAACAAAATGCTTCAAAATCAACTATTCAAAATCAACTATCAGGTATTATATAATTGTAAGTGTGGAGGGGACATGGAGCTGCGTGTACTGCCTCTGCTTCCTCTACCTGTGACTTTCCCAGGTTGGGTTTGGAAAATCTCAACAGAGGCGAAAACTGAACTATGTGGCTGAAAGCCATTACAGACCTCCAAGCGACCAGGAGCCATGATTGTTGTTGTTATGACAACCATAATGATACCTTCTGCATTTTGGCATTCTCCCCCCCACCCCACCCCATGCTCACCATCTCAAAAAAAAAAAAAAAAAAAAAAAAAAAAAGGAGGGGGGAGACATTTTCTCAATAAAGCCTTCTAATGTACTTCTCACTTCTCCGCCAACCAGGCTGGATGATTAAAATCTCAGATTTGGTTGTTTCTTGTATGTGAAACAAGAAGACACACAGAGGTCTTGAGTCAGCTGGACCTAGCTGTGAGGTAAATCCCTCTGTAAGAATTGCAGTCTTTGCACCGCCACAGCTTCTTGGCGAGATTACAGGGGAATGATGTTGTGGTTGATTAGCCAACCTTGACAGGTCTGTGGTAGAGCGGGCCAGAAAATCTATTTCAGAAGCTCAGCAATTCCCTTTTAATTCTGAACACGGAGACCAACCAGAGATACTCTATCTGAAACCTGATTTCAACCTGTTCTGGTTTCGTGCACATGCCAATATTTGCTGCTCTCTAATGGTAATCGATAGCTGAAGGGGGAGGGGGCAAAAAAGAAAGATATTCATTTGCATGGAGAATTATTTATTAAAGTGTTTGTTGTACAAAAGATGTTTTTGTTGGGCTTGCAACGTTCAATTATATTTATCAGGTTTAATTGGAGACAATTATGTTCTGCATTCTAGGCAGAACTCTTCCCCCAACCGCTCTCTCTCCTGCTGTATTTGCTTTTCAAATTGAATTTTTTTATATATATGAAAGAGAGCAGAGAAGGATTCTATTACAGATATGCATGTGCTGATTATGTGCAGTTTTCCTTGCCTTTTAGAACATTTAATTCCCTGACAAAGTATAAAAGTTAGCAATAAAACCATTAAATATATCACTAATAGGCAGGTTACAGGGATCATTTAAAGGGGAAATTAGTCTCTTTTAGTTGCTTTATCATCATTGATATGTAGAAATTAACACGAAAGCCAAAGAACCTTAGGGATATGCCGCCGCCTCCCACCCAAAATGTCTCCTCCTTACATGTCTTGATTTAGTTACTTTAACACTATTAATAAAATGCATTACTTGTTGTAAATAGCATACTAATTGATGCTAATGGGAAGACACTGTATTACAAATTGCTCACACGGTAGTATTAAATTTACTTCTACCCTCCAGCGTCACAATTTATAGGTACATGGGGCAATCTTATGCACTCATATGCTAGTTGCTACTAGAATTATAAACTTGGAATATGAGACATAAATAGCAAATAGGTTTTCTCAATTCCCTCTTGTATGGAATTTTTTATTCTCTGTATGTAGAAAGCATCTAACGAAACCGGGGAATTTGTGTAATTGAGAGCGAGCGACAAAACTATAAATAACTAGTCCCTGCATCTTGGTGTACTACACACACACATCCGTAGAAGAAATTTGAATGCAAGCTCAAAAAACTTTGACCAAAGAAATGTATGCACTATTGCTATAAAGAAAAAAAAAGTTGATAATGAACTTATCCATCACCCATCACTAGGGTGCTTTTGTGAAATCTCCATCAAATATCTCTGTCTACCAAACAACTTTTTAAAAACTTACTTTATTTGGAAAAGCAGTTTGAAGAGATTGGTTCAAGCAACATTGAGGTTGGAGACTGGCTTAAGAGCTGTTGCAGTTGGAGAACTTGGCCCAAGGGAAATTGCTTCTTGATGCATATATGCTGCATTTCCTATTTCAAGTAGGGGAGGAGCACAAGGGATCCTGTGGGATATTTTCTGCCATTTAGGTAAGGAATATCTTGAGGTGAGCGTTCTATAATAAATAATGCAAAATTACCTCTGCACTCCAACATTAGGCAGGCCACTACAAATTAAGGATTCTCCATCGGTGTATATAGAGATATAGAGATATAGACAGTATGGGTAAAGAAACCAATTTCCAGGATACCCTTAAATTAGTGAATGATATATAACATTAAATCCAGGTGGGACTATATATTTGTATTGAAACTGAATGTAACCAAAACTATAAATAACGACAATAATATCTATTTTTTTTTAGGAAGGGTCACCTGTCTATCAAAAGATAAATTAAAATCCATGCAATTAATATATCACTGGGACTGTGGGTGGGGCACAGATATAAAAAGAATGCACTTTCAATCCACATTATTCTTTAATCACGCAAAAATATTAAATATTAACCCCATGTAGACATTTACCTGCTTGAGTGAAGAGCAGAAGTGCATTCAGTTGAAAGTGTTTACTGAGATTCTGTGACCCCCTGCCTTATCAAGGTTCCACTTATGAAATCTCTCCAAGCCCTTTATAGGCTTGCTCAATGCATGAATGACTAACTGTTGGCTGGGCATGCTGGGAAATTGTGGGTGGGGCTTATAGCCTCACCCACTTCCCCCTACACACTTTTACCCACACATGAACAGATGAACACATGCATAGCGCTATAGTGTCTAATGCATGTTGATAGCATATTTTCACTGTCACCAGGGATTGGGTCTTGGATTTCTTCTAACTACTTTCTGAAACAAAGAAAATATAACAGCTATAAACCAACAGAGTTAAGTGTGCTTAAGCCTACTGCTTTCAGTGAACTAGAGACAACATATTTTAGTTTTGACTAGGCAACCGTAGCCCAAAAGCCATGTTCCTTACTGGTTTTGCTTCAGTTTTAAAAGGTGGTCTTTATAAAAGTTTGACTGCTCAAACAGAAAAGTTTGTTTGGGGCAAGATTCCAAACTGATCTTATATATGATTTTATGGAATAACACATCCAAAGTGCTGCAGATCAAAACGGGAAAGAACACTTCTCAGGTAAAACCATTTTATTTTGAATTCCTCCATGTTCTGGTGTATATCCAAGGAAACCAACATACCAGGCCATACTATGGCTTGTTTTCAAATTACCATTTCCAGCATTTGTAGAGATGAAGAAGCTGATTCTGGGGCACTTAATATCTTCTTTGCACATGAATTTAAAACTACAGTGCCTAGTCATTGAGGCCCAGAATAAAAAATCAGATCGCTTCCTGCATCCTCAATAATAGTAGCAGTACAGTAGTGCTTTCAGCCCCACACCATTCACATCTGAAAATGACTTGAAAGGAGGAACACTGAATAATGCAGTGATTATCAGAAGCCAGCATGAATTGGTCAAAAACAATCATGCCCGACTAATCTGATCTTATTTTTTTTCATCAGGGAAGCTCTCTTGTTGAATGTGGGAATGCTGTGGACACAATATATATGGCTGCATGAAAGCTTTTGACAAATTGCTCGTGATTCTGCTGATTCTGATTAGCAAACTAGCCAAAAGTGGGCTAGATGGAAGAACTATTAGATGGATCCACAGTTGGCTTCAGGATCTGACTGAAAGAGTGCTTATCAATGGTACCTTCTCAAACTGGGGGGAGGTAATGAGTGGGGTGTCACAGGGCTCTGTCCTGGGCCCAGTGCTCTTCAACATTTTTATTAATGATTTGGATGAGGAGGTGCAGGGAATGCTGATCAAATTTGCAGATGACACAAAATTGGGTGGGATAGCAAATACCCTGGAAGACAGAAACAAACTTCAAAGTGATTTTGATAGGCTGGAGCGCTGGGCTGAAAACAACAAAATGAAATTTAATAGGGATAAATACAAAGTTCTACACCAAGGAAAAAGAAACCAAATGCACAGTTACAAGATGGGGGATACTTGGCTCAGTAATACTACAAATGAAAAGAATCTTGGAATTGTTGTAGATCACAAGCTGAATATGAGCCAACAGTGTGATGTGGCTGCAAAAAAAGCAAATGTTATTTTGGGATGCATTAATCTAAGTATAGCCTCCAAATCATGCGAGCTATTGGTTCCCCTGTATTCGGCACTGGTTAGACCTCATATTGTGTCCGGTTCTGGGCACCACACTTCAAGAAGGATACAGACAAGCTGGAGTGTGTTCAGAGAACGGCAATGAGGATGATCAGGAGTTTGGAAACAAAGCCTTATGAGGAGAGTCTGAAAGACCTGGGCCAGATCCACACACAGGCTTTGGGACACCCTGAAGGCACTTTAGGGCGCCCTGAAATCGATGATGTAAACCCTACCTTAACCGTTCCAAGAAGAGGCAGAGGAGGAGGAGGAGGAGGCGGCCCCGCATTGCCCCTCGCGGGGACGGGATGAAGAGTTGCCGCGCCCGACGGTTTCGCCGGGGAATCAGCTGCCGCCCACCTACCCGCCGGCCTCCTTTTGCTGGTGAAAGAGCCACCCGGGCCCACCCGGGTCGGAGAGCTCGGCGGAAGAAGCCGCTGCCGTCTTCCGCCAAGCTCTATGACCCGGGTGGAAGCTGGCGGCGGCTTCTTCCGCCGAGCTCTCTGACCCGGGTGGGCCCGGGTGGCTCTTTCACCGGCAAAAGGAGGCCGGCGGGTAGGTGGGCGGCAGCTGATTCCCCGGCGAAGCCGTCGGGCGCGGCAACTCTTCATCCCGTCCCCACGAGGGGCGATGCGGGGCCTCCTCCTCCTCCTCCTCCTCCTCTTTTTGGAACATAGCCCTAATATGTAGAATCTGATATGTCAACCCCAACTTAATGTGTGTGGGGTGGTTGTGGGGAGCTAATACACTTTCACTGCTATCTTATACCCACTTACCTAGGAATAAGTTTCATTTAACCCAGTGCCACTTATTTATGAGTAAACATATATGATTTCACTGCAAGAAAACAATCCCAAGCATCATTTCACAGAGCACTCCAATACACTACTGGCAGGGCGGAAATGAACACAGAGCCTCTCCTCCTCCTCCTCCTCCTCCTCCTCCTCCTCCTCCTCCTCCTCCATCACCATCATCATTGCCATCATCATTTGTGGGATATGTTTTGGTGTTTTTGCAAAAGAAAAGAAGCACCCTCCTACAATGGGAGGGAATTCTGCTACATCAGCTCCAGGGCTGGTCTAAATGTTCTCCCATGTTGGTGGTGGTGTAGATGGTGGTTGGCGCCAGTGCCTTTCTCTTCCTGCCTACTACCCAAACCCTTACCCCCGTCTTCTTCATTGAAGTAACTACTCATTCTCTTGTACTAGTTCCAGGTTTTATTGGCCATCGGACAAGCCGCTTTCAGTGGACTCCAACCTGAGTGGGTCCACCTCTTTGCTTCTGTCAGCACTGCCCATTCATTTCCCCTCTACCTCTGGACCCAGTTTGTACAACCACCCAGAGGATGAGCACAAGGAAAGTGAAGAATGCTGCTCTCACTCACCCCTCACTCTTGTTACTACTTGCATGCTTGGAGAGGATAAGTGAACAAGGAGGAGGAGGAGCAGCAGGGCCATGAAACTCCGGGGGTTGGGTGTGGGCCTTCGCAAGGTGCCCCAATAGCGCCTACTTCTGACACAGTTCACTCAATAGTAGGTGACGATTGCTGGAATCTCAAGCTCAGGAAGGACCCCACTATGGAGGTTTCTGAGGTGGCTACGAGGGGCTGGGTGAGGGGTTCCATGGCCCTTGGAGGGGGGAACTCCACCCAAACATATAGCCCATTTTCAAAGCATAATTCTTTTCCATTTGCTATTCTGACATCATGAGCATGCCAGTAATCCTGGGGACAGGCCCTCAGAGTTGAAGGTACTGCTGATGAATGCCAGGTCACCGAATAGGAAAACAACCCCCATCCAGGAAGTAAATAAATAAATAAATAATAAAATAGAAACTAAGGTATCCATTATAGTATTAGTTAAAAGAAGACAGAAATAATTCTTGTTTTTACAAGAGCCCCCCTCTGCAAATTATCCTCTTTAAATCAATACGCATTGTCTATTAATTCCTGATATTTCCTGATCTATATTTCCAAACCATGGAGGAGCTGTACTTGTTAATATGAAGGATCATCGCCTCGCTTTGGTAATATATTCACCCAACACCTGCTTATGCCTTCTCAACAGTTGTAAGGAATACGTAATGTGCTACTCTTCTTTGTCAATAAAACCGAGGAGTAATAAACAAATACCTTCTCATAGTGAATCTGATGTTTGCTGGGGTTTTCTGCAGCAATGGCATTTGATTTAAAACTAATAGAAATGGATTGTTCTTCAGCATACTGAAAATCAAGCGCTTGGAACCTTTCTAAGGCAGGCAACCTGAGCTGCTGGATTTGCTTGAAGACGGGCCCTGGGTTGTGGCAGAGGGCCGGGGGGAGAAACGAGAACCTTTTTCTTCTAACATCAAATATGAAAAATTATTACAATTGGTGCAACCTCCTCAGCACCAATTTCCCTTTGTTTCCGTGCTGGCCTATCCAGCTAGCATCTTTAAAAGTTCCCATTCTTGCCAATGGACAGAAAAAATGAAAACAAAATGCAGCCAACGTCGACCATACTTTAGCTGAATATGTCAACAATGATTTTCATATCGCTTACCCCATGAATGATCAAATCACAGGCCAAATAATGTGGTTATATTGAAATGTGATATGCTCCATAATATCTCCAGCACACTCTAAATCATTATGGACAGTAACAATTACAACCTGAAGACGGAGTAAAAGAGAATGATTAAGGCCACATGCAAAAATCAAGGCACAAATATGTTTGAAAGGTAGATGTCAAAAATCATTTAACTGTTTGGTTTTTCCTTCTCAGGGCTTAATGGGCTGTAGACACTGAACTAAACCATTACCTGAAACTGGAGGAGGATTTGTGCAAAAGCCTCAACTGCCAAAGGTCACATAAAAAGACATTTAGACAGGAGCATCTTGTATATCGTAATGCAGAATGTATCACTCTAAAACCTAATCCATGTGGGTAACACTCTTAGGCAAGCACAGGTCATGCACCATCTGTATTTGATTGAATAATGTTCTATGAAAGTCAACAGGCACGTGGGGGGGGGTACAAAAAGTTATCAGAATTTTCATTTCAATTAGGCAGATAGCCAAGGAATCAAATGAAGAGTCTTTGAGTGATGGGCACTGAATCAATAACATCTTTCTGGGCTTTATTTGATTTATCATTGTCTAAGCAGTGGAATTGATTTATGTCCGCGGGCTTTATTTGATAAGTTAATGATAGCTCAAGTATTCCTAAATCAATTTCTTCTTCTTCTTTCTCCAAGCTTACATTCTTTCCCTCCTTCTCTCCCACCCCCCCACCCCTTATGAAAAAGAAGCATTGTGTGAAACTGTATTCTGTTGGTTAATACATGTTGCAGTCCTATACTAGAGTGTCCACTAGCTGAAATGCTATAGGATTTGGTGGAAAACCTGCTTGAGATACACCAATGGCATGAAAGATTCACTGGTGAAACTGTCCAGACTTCTAGAGGAAGAGGAGTTGCTCCACAGTTCAAGCTACACCAGACAAAGAGGGAATCTACACGTCGTACTGAAGGCACTTGCGTGCACCTCCAGTGCGTCCTCAAAACGATGGTGTAGACGGAAGAAAGAAGAGACGGTGGAAGAGGTGGAGGAGGCGGCGGCTGGGGAACCGGCCACGTCCTTGCTGCCGTCGTCGTCGCTGCCTCCCCGCCAGCCTCCTGCTGCCGGGGTAAGAGCGACCCGGGTCGGAGAGCTCGGCTTCCGCTTCCGCCGAGCTCTCCGACCCGGGTCACTCTTACCCCAGCAGCAGGAGGCCGGCGGGGAGGAGGAGGAGGCAGCGGCAAGGATGCGGCCGGATTCCCCAATTGCTGCCGCCTCCTCCGTCTCTTCTGGGCAGGTAGGCAGGAATCTACACCATCGTTTTGGGGGCGTACTGGAGGCGCATGCAAGCACCTTCAGTACGACGTGTAGATTCCCCCAAAGAAACCGGGACAAAAAAAAATGCTGGTGGGATGAGGGGAGGACCACATTTACACTGTATCCTGTTGTCCCCACAAACCATGACAACACCTCTATCAATGGCAGAACTTTACACCAGCCCAGAATTTCCTCTCCTATTTACCTCAATGGTGGGGGTGGGGCATTAAAGTAGCCACTCCTACAGCCATGACTGCTGTTGCCATGACATAGCATACGATGTAGTCTTACTCTGCACCCAGTTACAGCAGACCCACCCACAGGGAGACCATAAGTCAGGTGATAGGACAAAGGGCATGGGGCTATATCACTCTGAACCCATGTTGTGCACACTTAGAACTCACAAAGAGGGGACCATGAATCCAAACTATCAGAATGAAACTGTAAGAGACAGGCCATGGCTAGACCAGTCATATATCCTGGGATCATCCCTGTGCATCCAAATGCCACACAGGGGATCCCGGGAGCAGTCAGGGACAGCCCCTCCATTTGCCTGGGATAATCCTTAGGTCTAGCTAAAGCCTTAGGCTGAAATCCTATAGGCTCTGTGTTGGATTTACTTTTCATTATATAGTGAGGCAGGCAGTGGCTTTCTCTTCCACTTCCTTATCCATGTAGGGATGGCAGAGGAGGGAAAGGAATGCATTTAATTAGCCAGCCAGAAAGAGCAAAACCTTTGTTGATAGCTGTAGCCACTGACCAATCCATGGCCATAATTTCTCTCCCCTCAGAAATATGCTCTATGTAGACTGACTTTCTGGGGGCAGGGAAGAGGTGGCCACTGGCTGGGCTGCCACCAATACTGCACCACCGGCAGAGCTGTTGCTGTTCCTTGCTGGCTGGCTGGCTTGCTAATGACATTACAACCCTTCCCATGGACAAGGAAGTGGGGAAGAACAGGGCCCCAACTACTCTCATCATCAGATCTCTTGCAGGCTGGCCTGTTAATTATTACATCACTCTTCCCCATACACATGGATAAGGAAGGGGGGATAAGGAAGCCAATTACCCTCCCCTCTTGAAAATTAGTCTGCTTCTGCCAGTTCAGAAGGCCAATTCCACTTACTCCCACCCTACCCATTGAAGCACCCTAGTTCAGTGAACCTGATAAGAGCCCTAAATTACATACGTCCTGCACCATGTGTCATATGGTAATGTGGAACAATTATGTCTTTGACCTTTCAGAATTATGTGAGGTCTAATCATGGTTTCTCTCTCCATTTTTCAGGTTGAACCAGCTGTTAAAAAAGCCAATTTGGATGTCACACACAAAACCTTTGGACAAGAAATGTACAGGTTCATTGAAACATTTCCTTTTCTAAAGTAGGTTTTCAAATCTTATTATGTTGATTACTATATATTCCTCCTATTTCCAGCGTATGAACAGTCAGGACTGCAGAAAAATGTATTTCAAAAGCAGTGTAAATATGTAATACTAACCAAATTATTTGAAATTGGTTTCAGCAGGCCACTCTAAGAAAATTCACATGCAAGATACATGGATTCTCAGGCAATTCTGAATTCTGTCTCTGAGATTTCTAGCCATAAGAGATTGAGTTAATAATAGAGAAAGAAAACCACATTAGATGTAAGCATTACCTAAAGGTAGAATTGACCTTGCAGGTACTTTTGCTCTTGACTACACTTTTGAATATTCAGTGCCCAATACAGTACATTATCTCCTGATAATGCCATCCTCTCATGATGTTTCTAGTACAAAATAACAATAGGCATATTTTTAAAAAAGGAAAGACCATTTGCTGCTTGGGAAGTCAGATAAGGTGGTATTTAAAAAGAAGATGAAATGCTCATGTAAAAACTTTTGTTTTTATTATTACAGCACTGTGAAATGGATGGTTTATCTTTATTGCAGTAGAGCCAAGTAAATAGAGGAGATTCAGGAAGCAGTAGATTTTATTCTGTTACTCTTCTCATTTCTAAAGTAATTCTTGAATGTGTTTGCAAGCCTGTTTAAACTAGTACGGAGCCAAAACTGGTGTGTGTGTGCGTATGCACGTGGGCATTGACGCGTCATGAACATTTTTACTCTGCAAAATACATCACAACCTTTTCAGGAGAAGACTGCATAGAGAAACCAAAGCCTTTGCAATGTGTGTCCCTCCTCAGTACCAATTCCGACCAGAAAAGAGTTCCATGTCCTCAGTCTGAAATAGCTTCATTGTATTGAAACGGTGTTTCTGGGACTCTTAGGAATAAGCATTAAGTTGCAGAACGGGCATGTGGATGCTGGATTATTTTATGGGAAATAATTTGTACAGATATTTTTCATACATTTTTTTTAAAGAAACCATGTGCATTTCTGTGTGTATTTTTCAAAAATGTTAACCCCTGACTAATGTGTGTTTGTACGCAACTTTGAAATTTATGCACTGTTTTTTGCACATTTTCCAATTTGTGTATTTTATCAGACCCATTTCTCCTGTTCCATGGAAAGTTTCTTAAGTCTGGAAACATATGGGCTTCTGAATGCAAAGCGAGTCTGAATCTGCATCCTTTTCCAGGTGGTGCACATTTTGGCATTCCATAAAATAAAAGCAAACAAAAAACAAACAAACCCAACACCCTGATGTGACGGATTCCTTACACATCCCTATCTGTGGCTAATTCAGGTCATTTTGAAATACTGGCTTCGATTAAAAAAAAATCTGCCACAAATATCAAAGAAATGTGGTCAGATCTTAATGGCCATATGAAGCCATCAGAATGTGGAAAGGAAGCATTGCTCTACTTTTGAATTGGCTTCATGATGTCATTTTGTAGAAAGATGTGATGACCGCACCATGTTCACAACATGATCTCTAATAAGCTGGGATCACAGTCTGAAAAACATGTAGGGGCAATTTACAGGAAATAATGGGGCTAGAGAAGTAGCCAATAGAACTTATGAAAAGCAATAAACAGTTGTGAAAAATGCAAACATTTTTTTCAAACACATTTTTGGTGAACATTTCAACTCCCTAAAACCCCCAAATTGCATGCAAAAAATGTTCATTAGAAATTATTTGGTGAAACACCAAAACTGACTTGTGATTCAACTAGGTCTGTGCACTGTCTCAAGCCGAATCCCTGAAACAGAGGCAAGGCAGTCTGATTCGGCCTGGCTCACCTCAGTTCTGAGTCGGTTCTAGGGTGGCCCAAGGCCAAAGCAGATTGGTACCGAAGCTATGGGATGCCTTGAGCCTCTTCAGACAGCACTGGACTCACCTCCCTCTCCCCACTCACCTGCCACTACCGCTGCATCACTGCTGCTGCTGCTGCTGCATTGCTGCCATGACCAGGAAAACACAGTGTCCTCCTGAGAGCCAGGCTGCGATTTCAAAAGATCATAGGGTCTCTGGGCTGCAAACTAAGGTAGGCATAAAAGGAAAATGGCAATTTGTAGCCACAGTAGTTTGTTGCTGTAGGTTTACTAAAACAGAGCCCCCACAATATCTTGTAATCCCAGCTTGGCTCTCAGAAGGACGCCACATTTCCTGGTCATGGTGGCAATGGGGTGATGGTGGAAATGATGAGGTGATGCGGCTGCAGCGATGCAGCAGTGGCATGGCAGCAGCAGGTGAGTGGGCAAGTCCCAGCGACAGCAGCTCTGGGTTGGGGGGTGAGGGAGGGAGCACAGAGTCAGTAGTCCAATGCTCCTGGCTTTCCTGGGTGCCGGCTGGGGGTCGCCTCGGGGGACCCGAATCTCACCTTGGCTTCAGTGCTGAGGTGAGGCAGGCAACCCCTGAAGCACCCCGAGGTGAATCTGGGCCATTTGGGGGGCTCCAAAATGGCCTCTGAGGCGAATCGGGAGGACCACACACAGTCCTAGATTCAACATGTCAAACCGTAATTTGATATTAGTATCCGCATAGCTGTTCCCATTTTCCTAAACTAGTTGACCTACAACATAGTACTGCTAGAGTTCCCCCACTGTTTTGTTGTTGAAAACACATCCTTGCATTTCCCATTGAATTTGTTATGTTGAGTTTTTCACATGAACAGCTGAAAAAGGGGTATCACAGTAAAGGCTGGTTTGTAGTAATAAATAAATAAATTTAGAACAACCCATGCAAGGAAAAACAATATTTTAAACTGGCTATCCCATTTTAGGATATAGGAGCAGCGCTTCATTTCCGTGGATAAACTTTTTCAGACAACCTGCTTCAAGAGCACTGCCCTTTCATGAAATCTCAAATGCCAGAATGGTGGTTTGATGGGAGGAAAATGCATTCTGAATTCTTCAAGCTGAAACCCTACTGTCAAAGATTTCTTCCTTGCCCACATATGAAAAGTTATTTCAGATTGCTTGTGGGGGTGGGTTGTCAGTGAGAAATGAATGCCAACAGTAGATTGCTCTTGAAACATGCTTGTTTGTTAAGATTGCACTTATGCTCCTTTATGTTCAAATTCTTAAAAAAAGAAAGACAGAAAGAGGAAGATGCATGTATTTTTTAAAAAAAGAAATAACATTTGGGGGCTCATATGAATACCAGAATAGAAACGCTATTGTGTGGATTCCATAAGTTAGTGTTGAAATGGATGTCAGAGTTCAGGATTGGGGAACTTTCCTATAAACGTCCACTGATGTCAGTGAAAAGTCAGCCAGGGGCCACAGCAGGTATTGGACAAAGCCAGATCTGATGGTGGGTGGAGCCTACGGTGGCCACTTAAGCATTACCAAAAAAGAGAGAAATTGCACCACCAAAAAGAGGATAAAAGGGGAAACTCGTTTGTATAATATTTCCATATGCAGATTTAGAAACTTATAATTTAAATGGAAACACAATACATTTATAATATAAATAGAAATGCTATTCATCTCACCATAGTGGAGAAGACTTAGTCTGCTGTCCAGGTGTTGATGGGCAACTTCTCCCTCCTTGTGGCTCTTTGACTTTGAACACCTTCAAATAGCTGCCTTCTGCCACCTCTCCAAAATAGAGGACTATCCACTGTGGACATGTGGACACCTTAGGAGCCAGGGTCCAATGTGGGTGGGGTGCCACTCCATCCCTTGCCTACCCCCCCTCTCTCTTACACACACACTCAAAGTGGGGGGAGGCCTGGAAAATGAGAGTGGGCCAAGAGAGTCTGGAGAGCCAAAAGATGCTAAGGGCTGCATGAAATCAGGATGAGGGCCCTACCCCAGCCATGGGTCAATACTTTAACCCTGATCCTTACAGAAGCCTGTCCAGTCTTTTCGTAAGCTTCACCAAGCAATACAATTCTAAATAAGGATGAAATAAAACCAGTTCAACAAGCACCACCTAGCCTCTCTTTTCACTATATGAGGGAAGAGACAGAGCATTGCCCAGTTGCCTAGACAATGCAGGGACATAAGAACATAAGAAGTGCCATGCTGGATCAGACCAAGGGTCCATCTAGTCCAGCACTCCGTTCACACAGTGGCCAACCAGCCATCAGCCAGGGATGAACAAGCAGGACATGGTGCAACAGCACCCTCCCACCAAGCAACAGGTTTCTGCTTCAAATACTAGAGATACCACACAACCATCAGGGCTAGTAGCCATTGATAGCCTTTGCCTCCATTTGCTCACATTTGGTTTGGCACTGTTTTCTGAGGCTACAACATAATGCTGTAAGCTAGACAAGCATCACCACCCAGCAGACAGAATAGGTTGTAGCTGTAAAAACCAGGGCTGTGCAGAAACCCCCCCCCCTCCAAATTCACCACAGAGGTTGATTCAGAGCTTCTGAATCAGCAAGGATTTGGCTCGGGGGAACCGTGGAACCGCATCCAAATCAGGTCAGCTGTTGCTGTTTCCTGGGAAAGCTGGGTGCAAGACTGACTGGGAGCCCATAGGACTCCCCTCCCCCTTGCTCCCCTGCCCCTCCCATTTGCCCCCCTGAACCTGGCTGTGGGCCTTTTATAGCTGCCATAGTTTGCAACAGTAGATTCATGGCATGTCAGAGCCTCCATCTTCCTTCAAGATGGCGGCGCTCTTGGAAGACAGGCAGCTCGCCATGCAAGTGGAGCCAAAGCAGCCCAATCCAGTCCCAACTCGGATTTGGAGTCTGGGATCAAGGCAGTGCACACCCCTAGGAAAAACAGCCTCCCTGCCAAATCCAAATATAGTGCATTGGGATATTTAGGGGAGCAGAGGATTACACATTCCTAATTATGGAACATTTTTGTATGTGGGTGATACTTTGACACAGGCCTATTTCAGCAACCTAGCCTTTTTGCAGCTTGCTTTTTAATTGTTGCTTCCCACTGATCTTGAAGACTTGAAAAAGGCCATAGTGGTGGATTGATAATTGAATGCAGTTTTTCTGTACAAGAACAACAGGTATCTACTGGAAAAAATGGTTGCTGGACTTAGATATCCACATGGTTTGGTCAGGAAAGATACTCAAAGAGGAATATTATCCTTCACACGAATCTTTCCTGCAAAAGAAAGCTATATTAGCAGCTAGGTTTTCTATTGTAGTCCATAGGAATGTACGTGTGTGTGCATGTTTAAAGCAATCCAACTGCATAAAGATAACTTTATCAGTATGCATCAATCTACTCCTCTGTGGACTGAACCCCCACCCCACAGAAGCTCTTGTAGGGCGGACATGTTTTGTACTTTACAGAGGACAGGCCTCTATTTGAAGGGAAGCTTTTCTGTGTGAGCTGTTGCAAATAATGAAAATGTTTATTAAGCACTTAACAGCCAAGTTTGCGGGTGTTGCTGTTAGGTATTAGGAGTCTGGTGTGGGATCTGTTAATGGATGGGAATCATTGCACTAGATCCATTGGGATATAGATCAGGTTGTTGTAATAACCCAAATTAGACTGCAAAATTAAGGCCAAGCTAAACAGCACCAAATATCAGTCAATTCAAAATCCAAAAATGGCCTGGTTCTATATCTCTGAGGACTGGTGTTTATTGCGGAAACAGTAAATGGAACCATGAACAAAATGCTGGCCTCATTAATCTGAACTTAGCAGGCAGTACAGTTGTACTAATATCATGAGGTGTAAAAGGCATTAGGTTAACATACAAAATACATTAATGGAACTTTGGTCTGGCTGATTTCTGTGACTGAGTTTTTCACTATTAACTGCATCGGAACCAAAATTCAATTTACAGTATTGTAGGTTATTTCCTGTTCCCTCAGGGCATAGTGATGACTTCTACATTTTGTTTGTTTTTGTGGTGTGACCCCTGCTTCCTTTCAGTTCCTTCACACACAAGGAGATTGGCAGCAGAAGCAAAAGAGAGATAAAGGAGGAGACAGTTTGGGACAATCTTTCACCTCCTCCTAGTTACATTCCCAATTTTGAACCAAATTCCTTGGAATGAACTTTTGATAGGAATCATCAGGAATAATGTCACACAGTCTTTTTTCTACATCTCCTCTTCTGTCTCTATGCAGACATAATGCTTGACTATGGTGCTTTTCCCCTTCACCATAAAGGAGTGATCATGTTGTGACTTTCCAGATGTTTTGGCCTACAATTCCCATCAGCCCTAGCCAGCATCACCAATTATGAGGGCTGATGGAAGCTGTAGACCAAAGCATTTGGAGCAGCCCAAGTTGCCCATCCCTCCTGTAAAAGATTGTATTTGAGTATCTAAAGCAAGTTATAGATTAGCTACAAATTAGGATGTGAAACCATGGTTTGAAGTGAGTTTGAAAACACTAGTATACAGTAACCATGGTTCCATAGTATATTTTCACCCAGTAAACCATGGCTGAGGTGGTTTTGCACCTGAGGTTCTCTGGTTGCAAGATCACAAATACAATTCACTAGTGTTTTCCTGGTCAAGCCATCTGAGGCAAGGCTTAGCCCAGCTACATGATGGTTTCACTGCACTTCTGAGATCTTAATCCAGAAGTACCTAAAAGGCCGCCTTGTTCCATATGAGCCTGCCCAGTCATTTAGCTCTTCTGGAAAGGCCATTCTTTTGAGACTGCTGCCATCAGAGGTGTGTTGGGTGGTAATGTGAGAGAGGGCCTTTTTGGAGGCCACTCCCAGGCTAGGTTCACTCCCTCTTTGCTGTCTTTCTAATGGCAGACAAGTAACTGGAAGTGGACCTGAAGGTTGGCAGCTTTTTTATTCTGTAATTATGTCATTTTATTGTATTTTAGTGTGTTTTATTGTTTTAATCTATTTTAAATTGTTTTTGTAAGCCACCTTGAGTGCCATTTTTTGGTAGACAGGTGGGGTATAACTCAAATAAATAAATAAACCAGGTTGAAGGCAACAAACTGTGGTTAGTGCTGCTAACCATTATTGAGAGGTTTGACTGCACTGGGCCTTAGTGACCACAATTGCACAGATCTATGCCAGTACCATGCGGTGCCCACATTCTAGTTCATCATGGTGTCCATGGGTAGGAAGTGATTTATCTTGGTTGGAGAGAGAGAGAGAGAGAGAGAAGAAGAAGAAGAAGAAGAGGGCCTGCACCTGCTTTCAAAGAGTTTCTTTGCTAATTAAGCAGAGTTGCATTTCTTTTCCTCTGTTTTGTTTGAACAAATTGCCATGCATGACTTTATGAATAAGCCTGGGGAATATTCAGCAGTTCTGTTGTATCCTAACAATAGAAAAATTGTTGTCATTACTATAGCATGTGTGTGGTCTCTTCTTGTTTAATAGTAAGTTGAATGTCTTTAAGCAAAACCGGACTCTTGGGCACTATTAAGGTCTGCAGCATGATCCCAAGGGAGTCAACAATGTTAAGAACTAAATTAGGGGGGGGGTGTCGCATGCATCTGTGTGCTTCTGCTCCCCTCTACGCAGGCAGCCATCTGGAGCCCATATGGAATTGAAAATGCTCACCGTTTTTAATTTCAGAAATAATAAATACTTGTGAATTACCTTCTGAACTAGTCTCCTACTGAAATCTTAGGCTTTCATATCCTGAATTTAGCTTCCACTGTTCAATGTATTTTATGCAATAAAGAAACTGGCAGATAGTTATAATCTTAGGCTCAAGCAACATGTTATGGAGATTATGTGTTCACTGTTGAAGGCCATAGCTTCTTACCTCCTCACTGTTATTGCTTGGTAAAGTATAGTAGGTCAAATAGGGATGTATGAGAAATTCATTTCATTTCATTTATCTTTCTTTCTTTCTTTTAAAGCAGAGTGTACCTAGATTGCTCCTCCTAGAACAGGACATGGACTTGAACGCGATCTGTGGTTGAAACCTTTACATTTGCAAGCTTGTAATGTAATTCATGAGAAAAAATGTTTACATTTTTAAAAAAAGCACACAAAGAGATATGTGCTTTTGAAAAATGTGCACAAACATGCTTTAGTCAATGGGGAAAATGTGTGCTTTTCAGAAAAAATAAGCATGAAAATACACAGGGTTTCCTCTGCAAAAGGGGGAAAGGAACAAAGCTTGTAGTCAGATACAGATATGAACTGGAACAAGCTTTGAGGTGGACTTTAGAGAACCTCAACAAGCTTGGGTTTTGCTGATTTTTAGATCCCTAACTACAAAATGCATGACATGACTTCATCATGTTTCAAGTCCCCATGCATTTGGCTGCAGGGAGAGGAAGACTTGTAATGAAATGATGTCACATCACACATTTGTAAAATAGATATCAGAGGGCAGAAATAGGGAAGCATGAGGGTTGCTGTTTTCAGCAGTAAATATGCAACTTTCATAGTGTGTGAACCATGTTATTGTATTTTTACATAAGAGTCATTTCACACGTGACCCAGAAGCAGCAAGAGATAATTTATTTATTTATTTATTTTATTACATTTATATACCGCCCCACAGCCGAAGCTGTTTTAATTACAATTAAAAATAGTAATTAGTAAACATTAAAAGTGTACAAAAATTTAAAAAACATAAAAACAGTATAAACAACAGTATCCATTTAAAAACAATTCTGGGGTCCATTAAAAACAAACTTAACGTTGTTAAATGCTGTTAAAATGCCTGGGAGAAGAGAAAAGTCTTGATAATGACTGGCCCGATCATTAGGCAACATGAGACAACTGCCTCAGGCAGCAGATACTGGGGGCAGTGGTAGACGCCTACCACTCATTTCTCATGAACTCCGTCTGTTCCCTTGTGTTGGAGGAAAAAGCTATGTATGCTACACAACCTGCCCTGGTCTTGCTTAACTAGCCTGCTGCCTCATGTTATTATTATTATTAGTAGTATTAGGATTAGTATTTACATTTATATACCACCCCATAGCTGAAGCTCTCTGGGTGGTTTACAAAGATTAAAACACTGAACATTAAAAACCAATATACAAAAGTTAAAACCATAAAAAGCATAAAAACAGATTAGATAATATCCATTTAAAACAACTATTCTGGGTCAGTTAAAACTCAACATATACTGTTAAATGCCTGGGTGAAGAGAAAAATCTTGACCTGGTGCCAAAAAGATAACGATGTTGGTGCCAGGTGAGCCTCGTCGGGGAGATCGTTCCATAATTGGGGGCCACCATTGAAAAGGTTGCCATCCTCTGAGCTTCCCTTGGAGTAGGCACCCAGAGGAAGACCTTAGATGTTGACCGTAGTGTTCAGGTAGGTTCATGTCAAGAGAGGCGTTCTAACAGGTGTTGTGGTCCTAAAACATGTAAGTCTTTATAGGTTAAAACCAGCACGCTGAATCGGGCTCAGAAACATACAGGCAGCCAATGCAAGAGGGCCAGAGTCGGTCTTATATGTTTGAACCTTCTGGTTCCTGTTATCAATCTGGCTGCTGCATTTTGCACAAGCTGCAGCTTCTGAACTATCTTCAAAGGCAGCCCCATGTAGAGCGTATTGCGCTAATCTAACTTGGAAGTTACCATAGCGTAGACAACTGAAGACAGGTTATCCCTGTCCAGATAGGGGCATAGCTGGGCCATCAACCAAAGTTGGTAGAAGGCACTCTGCCACTGAGGCCACCTGAGCCTCAAGTGACAGAGATGGTTCTAGGAGAACCCCCAAGCTATGAACCTGCTCCTTCAGAGGGAATGCAACCCCACCCAGAACAGGTTGAGCACCCTCTATTCGGTTAGCAGAACCACCCACTAACAGCATCTCAGTCTTGAGTGGTTGAGTTTCAGTTTATTAGCCCTCATCCAGTCCATTGTCACAGCCAGGCACCAGAACAACACATCCACAGCCTCACCTGATGAAGATGAAAAGGAGAAATAGAGCTGTGTGTCATCAGCAAACTGATGACAATACATTCCAAAACTCCGGATGACCAAACCCAATGGTTTCCTGTAAATGTTAAACAGCATGGGGGACAAGACTGACCCCTGCAGAACCTCATACTGGAGAATCCACAAAGCCAGGCAATGTCCCCCAAGCACCACCTTCTGAAGCCAACCCACCAAGTAGGAGTGGAACCACTCCAATGCAGTACCTCCCACTCCTAACTCAGCCAGTCGTCCCAGAAGGATACCATGGTCGATACTGAAAGCTGCTGAGAGATCAAGGAGAATCAACAGTCACATTCCCCCTGTCTTTCTCCCGACATAGATCATCATATAGGGAAATCAAGGCTGTTTCCATGCCATAACCAGGCCTGAAACCCGACTGAAATGGATCCAGATAATCAGTCTCATCCAAGAGTGTCTGGTGCTGGCCCACAACCACTCGCTCAAGGACCTTGCACAGGAATTGAACATTTGCCACCGGCCTGTAGTTATTACGATTTTATGGCTCCAGGGAAGATTTCTTCAGGAGTGGTCTCACTACCGCCTCTTTCAGATGGCCCGGGACCACTCCCTCTCGCAGATAGGCATTAATCACTTCCATGATTAATGTATATTGTGGAGGACACTATCCCATCACTAGAGTTAAAGTAAATTTCAGCTGCCAACCTAGTCAGCTTCTGTATAAGCCTGGGGAGAGGGTGCCACCTTCTTTGCCTCAGGCAGCAAAATGTCTTGGGCTGGCCTTGAAGCGTATATGGCCAGATGTACACCAAGCAGGAAATTACACTTTGAAAACAGTTTGAAAACTGTATCTGGCATGTGTCCTGGGCCCAAACAGTTGTCACTACTATTATAAACTGTTTTAAAGCAGTAGTATAGATCCTGCCTATGTGAAAATTTGCCTATGGCTGAGTTTGTGTGTTTCCAAAATGTGTGCAGTGTATAACTTTAGCACATTTTCCTGCCATATTTATAGTCCTCTAAGCTACTTATACACATATGAATATTACATAATTATGTGCAGAATGGTGATATATAGATAGATATCAGTTGAAGGAACAATCCAGGCAAAATCAGTTTTAAACTTACATTATAGTCATGAAAAATAGGCAAATCATAATTTTTGTGTCCTTAGATTATAGGTTTTTTCAGTTTAACCAATTGTAACAGATGTAGCATATACGATTTACCAAAGTCAGTAAAATTAATGGATGTTAAAATAAAAAAAGGTTTAAAAAAATATAGTTTCCAAAGCAGGGGTGACTCCAAGAGGTAGCAAGGAATAGTGGCATTCCCCCAAAAGATTTCCCACTACACCTTTCCTCCCATTTTCATTCATGGTACAGTTCTATTTAATTCCTGCTCTTCTAATAATAACCTTTTGCAGCCCTTGACTCCCCCAAACCAGTTTTTCTGGAATTGCCTCAGCTCCAGGGCAATATGGATTTTTAAGCCTAGCTGTCATTTTTATGGTGTTGAATTCTTTTTAAAAGGCAGGGATAGGCCTAAGTTACTATTGCTGTGATTTTCAAAGGATTGTGAAGGGAGAGTCAGTTATCTGACAACTATTGGATTTCAATTGGATTTGGACCTGAAATGCTTTGGGAATGCTGTTGTTGTGAAGAACCTACCCATGAATAAAAGTGGACAGTATTAGTTTAAAGCCTTCAATTGAAAAATTGCAATATTCCAACTGGTGCATATTGAATAGGGATTCTCCCCCACTCCCCCGCCATATTATGCTGCAGAATTCCCTCAATAGTCCTCTCTTTCTCACCTCAGTTTTCATACAGTATTAGTCTGGGAAGCTGTTTGACATAAGAAATTAATCATGAATTCCCTTTTGCTCTATATCCCTCCATGTTGTCCTTCAGATCCAAGGTGCCAAGTTTTCCTTTTAGCAACCTGTCTAGTCCTTTTGAAGGGTTAATTCTGGCTGCTCTTTCAAAGGCTTTTGACAGTCAGTGAGACAGGTTCATTGCAAAAAAAAAAGTGTCTTTCTGAGTAGCTTGCAGGCAAGTAACTCTGATTAGGGATTATATTTCTGATTATCCTGTTGATTTGGTTAGAATAAAAGCATCAATGACATTGCCAATGACCCAGATGTTTGGGAAAAAAGAGGCTAGGATTAAGCTATTGAGTCCCTTACCTCCAGATCCCATAATATTACATTAACGCAGACTCAGAAGCCGCAGAATTGGATTTAAACCTACCACTTGAACCCCTCCCGTAATCTCATTTTGCACTTTGAGTGGTGAAAATAATGAGAATGCAGCTGCCTCGAAAAAGCAACTGTGTGAGCATTTTTCACATTAGAAAGGCTTTCAATAAAGTAAAAGGCCTTTAACGGCAGCGGTGTTTTCTTTTACATTCTTCTTCCCTAGATAATGGTGAGTACTTTACAAAATAGTGTTAACACACTGCAGTTAGACAACTGGGACACAGAGGACTTAGTTTCTGCCTAGCAGCACTAATATGTTTAAGATATTATAGATTCATTAATGATTGATGGTGCTGTTTGCTGCATTCATGCTTACTTTTAGTTTCTGCTTGTACCTTTGGCTATTCAGTGGTATTGCTGAGAGCAGAGGAAACTGAGCCATTATGGTATAGCATCCAGAGCAGGGGTGTTGGCCTACCTGGGATCAACCCTCTGGGGGAAAAGCCCTGCTGTAGCTGTGGAACTGTGCCCCATTGGTTAGACAATGTAGGGGCAACTTCATAGTCACCGCAGGGCTTACCTGTGACGCTCCAATCTGAAAAAGTTGGCGTTTACCCCTACTTTTTCAAACGGAGCTACATTAACACAGCACTTCTGCCAGGTAACGTTGCTCCACAGCCAATCCAGGTCCAGCCCAGTGGTGGAACCTGGAAGAAGGCAACCAGTGATTGGTCACCTTCCACCAAAAAGAGGGCAGGGGCAGCTCAGGGAACCAGAAATCCCATGTTCCCTCCTCTACACTGGTATTACCTGACATTGCCCTGGGAGATGGAAAGTGTAGAGTTGAGGAGGGAGGCGGCACCAGCGTGGAGCCTTGAAGACAGCCCCCAGGATTCCCCAGATGGCTACACCCCGTTTCCCCAGCCTCAGTCCTTTCCCCTGACTGGCACACATTTGGCGATTTCTTGGCATTTGCATGATTTGTTTCCAGTTCTAAAAAAGGTCTGAAATGCCACTCCCAAGCTCACTTACTGGCAGTAAGAGCTTAAAGCTAATCTGTGATGGTGCTTGGGGGTATTTTGATCCCTCCTCCTTTAGCTTTAAGCCAACCACCACTAGAATGAGGATCCTGTATTTGGACCTCAGGCTGAAAGATATTCAACACTCCTGCCCTAGAGAGGGCTAACTTGGATATGGGAGAATCAGGTTCAAATTAATCATCAACTATGAAGCTCGCAGAGTGGCCTTGGGCAAGCCACGGTCTTCAGCATTACCTATTTTACAAGATAGCTATAAGGCTAACATGGCATTTGAATTTTTTGGAGGAAGTACAGGACAGGACTGTCATAAGCAAATATATATATCAGCAAAGATGTCAATTGGCATAACTTTATTTTTATTTATCTATTCAATTTAGAATTTAGAACCCTTTTCATCAAACCCAGGTGAGGCAGTGACTGTTCTGAACCAGTGCCTGGGCACTGTAATGGACTGGATGAGGGCTAACAAACTGAGACTCAATCCAGACAAGATGGAAGTACTGTTAGCGGGTGTTTCATCTGTCTGGCGAGGTGATGTTTGCCCTGTCCTGGATGGGGTTGCACTCTCCCTAAAGGATCGGGTCCGTAGTTTGGGGGTGCTCTTGGATCCAGAACTGTCACTTGAGGCACAGGTGAACTCAGTGGCAAAGAGCACCTTTTATCAGCTTAGGTTGATATACCAACTACGCCCTTATCTGGACAGAGATAGCCTAGCTACAGTTATCCATGCTCTGATAACCTCTCGTTTGGATTAATGCAATGCGTTATACGTGGGGCTGCCTTTGAAAACGGTCCGGAAGCTTCAGCTGGTACAAAACAGGGCAGCCCTACTAACAGGGACTGGCCGGCGAGATCACATTACGCCAGTCCTTTTACAACTTCATTGGCTGCCGGTCCAGGTCCAGGCCTGATTCAAAGTGCTGGTATTGACATTTAAAGCCCTAAACGGTTTGGGGCCAGGTTATTTGAAGGAACGCATCCTCCTATATGTACCTGCCCGGACCTTAAGATCATCTACAGGGGCCCTTCTCCGTGAGCCCCTGCCAAAGGAAGTGAGGCAGGTGGCTACTAGGAGGAGGGCTTTCTCCGCTGTGGCACCCCGGTTGTGGAATGAGCTCCCCAGAGAGGTCCGCCTGGCGCCTACACTGTACTGCTTTCGTCGCCAGCTGAAGACCTTTTTATTCTCTCAGTATTTTAACACTTAATTTTAACTTAAATTTAAATTTTACTGTTTTAACTCTGTATTTTAATTTTATATCAATTTTGCTGCCTGGTTTTATCCCGGTTGTGCTTTTTATACTGTATTTTCTATTTGTGCTTTTAACCTGTTGGTTGTTTTATTATGGTTTTAATTTTTGTGAACTGCCCAGAGAGCTTCAGCTATTGGGTGGTATAAAAATGTAATAAATAAGTAAATAAATAAATAAATAAAATATACAAATCACAGAGTGGTTTACAAATAAAAAGTAACAATACCGGCACTGTGCCAAAAATTTCTCCCATATATTTTTCGACCATTGTCATTCAATTTGATGGAAAAGAAATTGCATTCGAAAAGAGATTCAAAGGAGAAGCAATTTTGGTAGAATTTTTTTAAGGGTTTGGTGCATGGTTCTTGTGCTTGCCTTGCTTATGGAGTGGCTGAGGAGTGTGTGCAATTTCCCTGTCTTGCATTGTACTATCATCTCTCTGGCAGCCTGTAGTATCCTTGGCTTTCTGCACTTCCCACCCAGGGGAAGCAATCATGAAGCTATTCCTCCCCAGAGGGCCTTTTCATATAAGGAAGTGCAGGCAACCTGGGAGGCTGCAGAGCAGTACAGAGACATGTAACAGAAAGGAAAACACATACCCAGCACCCTCGCCCACCTTACAGTAATTAGGTAAAATGAAAAACCACCACCACCAACAAAAACAAACAAAATAAATTATAAAATGCCCTGACAATGAGGTGGAAAATGGAGGCCTTTTTTCATGGGGGAAGAAAACTTGCAAGAAATTGGAGGTCAGATTTTGGCACAGCACTAGCTCCACCTCTTCCCAGGGAAGGTGCTGAATTCTGAAGAATGGCAGCTAGAGGTTTTTTTCTTACCCCCACCACCAATAAAAGGTCACTTTGCAGAATTTCCCCCAATTTCCCTCCAACCCCCCCCCCCATGCCCTGGAATTACGCTAGGAATGGGGTATTGTGGAGGAAGCAAAATGAGGGCCAGGCTGCCAATACAGTTGATGCTGTTACCATCTTCACTGGCAGTGCAAAAAGACCCCAAAAACCAAAAAAAAAACCTGACAATGGTGAACCTTTACTTGTGAGAAATTGTTGGAGAATTCCTCCTCCCCCTGATAACCCCCCCTTTCTCTGCCCACAAACAGGGTGGAGAATTTCAAGAGGCCATTTGTACAAAGCTCTGAGCATTAAAAAACACAAGTACTAATAATTTCTTTTATCAAAACCAGACCACAGATACCAGAACTGTTCAGAAAACAGCAGCAGCAACAGCAAAAGATCTCATCAACACAACCCAAAGGTGCATTTATGTAAGTTACAAAACAAAACTACTAATGATGCTTGGCGTACCTTCAAAGGCAAGGCATTCCACAGCCGTGAAGGCCCCTTAAGGTCCACTTTAAGTGACTATTAGGTTAGATCCAGACTTAGCCACACTTAGAATTGACCCACTGAAATCATTAGGCTTAATTATAACTAACTTGCCCCACTGATTTCAAGAGGTCTACTCTAAGAACAATTAACACTGGATTCAACCCACTCACCAGTATGAGCTCCATCACACCCACAATTTAGTGCACTCCCACCATACTAGGTGTGTGGATTTGCAGCATGGTACTCACATGGTGCCATGCCTGTCCTGCTGACACCCCGCCTCTTCACCAGCCTTTCCTAGAATGCTTAAAGTCTGGAGTATTTCCTTAAGCGCATGTAATGCACCCTTAAGCCTCCGTGTAGTGCTGTACTCATGTTTTCCTTTGCTGGGGGCTTGTGCTGTGATGGGAAACTTGCTGTTGGCTTGAATGGATTGCATCAGGTCATGGCAGGGAAAAGCTCTCTCTCCCAGCAGCCAGCTCCAAGGCGTAATAAAAAACCCAAACCTTGCATCCCAAGTTCAAAAGCGTTTTTGAAATCATACAAGCCCAAATCTCTGCAGAGACAAGATTGTCCTCCCTCAATGCCCCCAAAGATCCAGGCTAAAGGGTTGTTTCATTTTTGCTGGGCAGAAAGGCAGTCTGGTTGAAGTACTCAACTGACAGGACCTGCTTTTATACGTCTTGTGAAAGGGGAGGAGAAGGAGCAACCAATGAACTGGAGGGAGAAAGAGAAGGGCTGGGGTGGAGTGGGGTGGAAGGGAAGAGCAAACAATCGAAAGATTCAGGTGAAAGGAACCATAAGCTTGTTGCACATATGCATCAGAGGTTTTTTTTAAAAAGCGGAGGGAAAGCAGGGAAAAAATTACGTGCGATGGAGCTCTATATCTCAGAGTTTTCAGACATCCCGAAAATACATCTAGGATTGTTATTAGTCACACTCCAGGATTTTCAACAAATTCCATACTTTCACTGTACCATATATATCTCATGTAGGCTAGCATTCATTCTACCAAAAAGAATTGCAAGACTTCCATATATCTGAACTGCTATAATGGACGCATGTCCTCATAATGATGATGAGTGAAAAGAAAAGGTGCTAAATAACATTCAGCATTGGATGCGAGCAAAACAGCAGGAAAAAAACCCTAAATCATAGAGTACTTCGCTTTGACTTGCAGCACCTGAATTACCTTCTGATGCTGGAATTAGCAAATGGTGTCTTCAGTGCAGGCGATCACTCTCTCAATGGTAATTTGCCATCTGCTTCAAACAGGTGGCATTTCCCTTTGAATGCTGTACTACAGCACATAAATGTAGTGATGAATTTCCATTCTGGGAGATTCTGTTCAAAGAAAGTGAATAATTTACACATATTTCAATAGAGCCTAGGAACCTGAGAGCTTCCTCAAGCCTCGCCCTTACCCACTCTCCCTCTATTTTCTAGGAATGTTGTCTCAGATGTAGCAAGTTGGATGACACATACCATGGAAGTTTGTTAATTTCTGAGCTGGTTTGGGGTGGGGGGGGTTGTTCGGAGATTTGTGATGAATCCTGGCTGCTTAAGTTTCCATACACAGTGGTAAAATGTTAGTCTCACATGATGGCAGCAACGTCTCAAATGGTTCTTTTAATGAGACTTGGTTGTATAATTTAAGTAGTGTATAACATATTAGTGAAAGCAACAATATATCTCTATTACATTTGTATCCTGCCTTTTTTCCTCTTGCAAGAAACCCAAGGTGGCTTACATATTCCTTCTTCCTCTCTATTTTATCCTCACGAAAACCCTGTGAGGTAGGTTAAGCTAAGAGGAAGCAACTAGAACCTGGATTTCCCAATTCCCAGTCTACTACACCATGCTTGCATTCAAAGTATACTAACTTTGGGTGCAGTTGCTCTGTTCCAACAGTAGGTGGAGCTGTAACTTATCTTGTTAGTTGATTAGAACTTATTTGATCCAAGCACCTTAGCTCTTTGATTCAAGTACCTCCCTCTCTAGCTTCCTGTTCCTGTTTCCCCCCCTGCTTAAATTAAGCCAGTTTTGTGTACTTTCCAAAGAGGAAAACAAATTTGATTCCATCAGTAAGTGAACAATGGAATGAAAGATGCCTGTCAATCTGCGAAAGATGCGCAAACTGGATTAAACAAAATCCATATATCTCTACTGATGGCACAGAACCCTCAAACTCTGGACAACCTTTCCCAGCGGTTTCATGTTAAATAGCGTGAGGGCAAGATGGAACCCTGAGGGATACTATAGGCCAATGGCTGCTGTGTCAAACAGGAATCCTGTAGTTCCACCTTCTGAGATCTCCCCTCCAAGAAAGGCAGGAGCCACCGTAAAACAGTGCCACCGAGTTTCAGCAGAGATCGATGCCTCAGAAGGATACCATAGTCAATGGTATGAAAAACCATCATAGGGTGGTTTACAGATTTACAGGCAGTCACTTCCCTTCTATCCCACAAGTAGGATGGCCCTCAACTACCCTGAAGTGGCAACCCCTTTGGTGTCCCTTCCACTGGGACAGCCCCACCCCCAGCCACTCCATCTGTTTATGCCCCAACCCCACCAGGGCCATAGCTAGATGGGGCTTTATCCTGGGGCGATACCTGGGTTCATCCCTGTGTGTTCACGTGATGCACAGGGGATCCGGGGATTGGGATATGGCCCTACACTTTAGGCCCGCTTTTCACACGGTCTTGGGTGAGACCATGGAACATGTGGGTGGGTGTCGCAGTTTGTCCCTGTTCCTTGTGGTTACTCGTGAGGAGCTGGGAACCACGCATGGGACGCAGAGCTCCTCAGGAGCTCTGCGCCCATCGGGGGTGGGGTGGGGTGAGCAGGAATTTTTTTAATAAATAAAAAAACACTTACCTTTTGCACACTAGCGCTCGTGCACTCCTTTCTCTTTAAAAAATTAAAACAAAATGGCGGGCGTGATGTCCTCTCCCTCTGAGGTTGTCACGTGCCACATGTAAACAGAGGGGGATATCTCGCAATAAAAATATCATGAGATCTTCACCCCTCTGTCGCGCTAGACTGGTAGGTCTAGCTGAGGCCCAGGAAGCTGGTGTAAGGGGCAGGAAGTTCCTGTTAGAAAATGTCAAGTCAGGGGTCTGATCCTGCAAGGACACAACACTCTCTGGCCCCAGGAGTCTCTCTGGAGGAGCCACAGGTCACAGGCAGGCGGCAGGATGGTACAGAGCACTCACAGTCTATCTGAGCAAGTGGTTTGTTCATTGCGCTCAGTGTGTGTGGCGGTGTCCTGATACTTTCAGGAAATTGTGTAAGTGGATTGGAGTTATTTAACAACCACTGTGAAATTATACCACTGGAAGTATAGAGAGAATGATCACTGGGCATATGCATCATTTATATGTCAGTAATCAATGCCATTCAACTCAAATAGTACATTTCTAACATTTTGGGGTCCATACAACTTGATAGCTTGCTGTAGATTGTGGCATCTTTATGTTCAACTCAGCTATTTTCACAGGGAACTTAACAAGGTGAGGTAATAACACAAAGGATGGTGAAATATTATTTATTTATTTTTCCTAGGTGAATAATCCATCAGAATCATGCTTGATACTCAAAACTGGCATAAACCAGATATTTAACATTATATTTCTGACAGGCTTCCAATAAGAAAGAATGTGTTTTTTCATTACTATTGACCATCACAGCCTTATTATTTGTCCAATATGTGTGAAAGGCTGATTTTTCAAACTATGTATTACCATTACGAATGAGGCAATTAGAAGATGGACTCAAAGTGCCTTATGCTGCTGTGGAATAAGTGGCATACCAGAAATATCTGTCTATCCTGAGCCTTCAGAATCATCCGTTCCATGTTGGATGATTTAGGCATGTGATGATTTTGTATTCCTCTTTAGAGTACAATCCCACCTCTTCTCTTAAAGGAGCAGGTGTTGTTTCTCATGCAGTATATTTGAACCCTCCTACCCATGCTAGTCTTGCACACTCAAGCCTCACACCTAGTCTCTCAGTTATATGAATCCGCTGCTCCCCAGTGCCCATGTGCAGGGCATTTCCTGCTCCTTCTGAAAATAAGCTACCAATTAGATAGGGCCCACTCCAGGTTTTTGAGGGACCTTGGGCAAGACGCCCTCAATGAGCTCCCTCCCTAAGCGAGTTTTGTCTTCTCGCTGCCATGGTCACCAGCTCCTCCTCTTTCTCATTATTACTATCGCTTGCTTGCTTGACAGGCAGAAAGTCACAGAGCACGTAGGACTGGCAGCTGCTGTTCCTCCTCCTCACTACCATTGTTGTCTGGGCCAGAGCAATAGGTAAGTTGTGGAGAAGAAGAGAAAGTCCAAGGGGCTCGTGTCAGTGGGCCCCTGCTGGGATATGGGCCCTCGGCAGATACCCAACTATGTCTACCTTTGATGCCGGCCCTGAGATCAGATGTTCATGTTTGCCTATTTGTCATTCATGGTCTATCTTATGCACATTTGCCTACTTGGCATTCATGGTCTACCCTATCCATCCTACCCTATGCAAGGGCCATCTATTTTAGCATGCCCTTTAATATCACCTAGCAGTTCACCTACCCACATATGGGCAAGTTTCATTCTATTCCTATTAATCAGCTCCAACGAGTTTGGTATTGTTACTCTGGGGTTACTTTGAGATTTTCCACTTTTTTTCACTACCAATATGGGAATAAATCTAACTAGCATTTGCTTCTTAGCTTCTAATGCAAATGGAAATGCCATGTACTGCGGCTTAGTCATAAATGTGTAATTCCTTGTGCATGGGTGGATTTGTTTTTAATAAAAATGGTATTGACTTTTTACACGTCCTTTTCCCCTAACATTTTTTTACACCACTGCAGATGGTTCCAATTGCTATATAATTTTTGACCTGACAATTAAATGCATCTACAATGGCCTACTGAAATGCAATGCCCACTTTTAATATTTTCGGCTAGGGCATTTGCTCTCTACAGTTTTTCACAACTTTGCTTCACCCTAGTTTCATTTGTTTGAATTTAATTTTCTGGCTGTGGATTTAATTTGGTGTTTACAATTATTATTAAATTAAAATATGGCAGACTCTGATTAATAATTCTTTGCCCTTTTATAATTATTTGGAACTGGTCTGACAGCCCACCCTACTTGCTCAAAGCACTGAGCCACACTCAAATAATTCTTTTGTTGTTATTTCTTATTCGTCTCTCTCTCTCTCTCTCTCTCTCTCTATATATATATATATTACTATGCAAGAAGTCTGGCCTTTCTGGATTATGGGGAAGTGCCATGAATTTAGAATCTCAGATGTAAAATTTGTATAGAAATAGTATTTTGTTCTTAAGGAAGAAAGATGGTTGCTATCAAGACAGTTTGCAAAAAGTATAGTGGGTCTTAAGACTGTAAGCAACTATAGCCTTTGCTAGACCTACCTGGTAATCCGTGTGGGAGGAGGGGCGAGCCTGTGGTGCAGCTACCATGGGCTGTCACTCCAATCAACATGTCAGACGCAATGGGCTAAAGGAAAGCCCCATTGCGTCCACCATTTTTTTCAATTAAAGGGCCGGATACGCATGAACGCTCGTGTGCTTAGGTAAGTATTTATTTATTTTTTTAAAAAAATCATTCCCCCTGATCTCACCCCCCCGTGCCCTGATCTCCCCCTGCCCCGATTTCCCCCCCTGCCCTGATCTCCTCACCCTACCCTGATGGCCGCAGCGCCCCATCCGGCGCTTTTCCCAGCTACTTGTGAGTAGGCATGTGCTCCGCTCCGATTAGAAGCGCAGAAGCAGGAGCGAATTGGCCTGCTCCGCCTTGCCCAGAGGCAGAGTAGAAGTGGGCCGCGGACCCCTAGAAGCAAGGCGAAGAGAAGCGCCCATTTTCGGAGCGCTCCGGTTTCCGCATTCTGCTTCTATCGCCATCTTGAAACATTTCACCCATAGGATTGCATTGCGGAAAAGAAAGGGGGATAACTGTGTTGTTTTTGAAGCTATCGTTCTAAAAATTCTTGTGCTTGGAGAGTCGTGGATGGGGGTCATTTTGAGACTGCTCTCAGCTCTCTGCGTGGTGCAGGTCGCGCGCTAGAATTTTAAAAAAAACCGGCGGGAAAAATACCTTTTCCGAAGGGCTGAGGGGCAGAGTCAACTCCAGGTCATGATCACGTGGTCCCAAAGTTGGAGGAGGGGATAGGCAAAATGGGTAACTTGGGATTCTGGGAACCTCTCTTTCTTAGTCTGAACGGACTTTTCCCAGTGTTTTTTTAAAACAGTAGCCCCACCAAATGCACAAACACAACCTGAAATCATATACTAAGCCAATAATAAGAGAGCACTGCTCCCCACCCTAACTTTGGGGAACAACTGAAAAGATGTGGTGCAAGGGGATGAGCTCCCCTAGGGCATCCCATGTGGACGTGCCCCCACTCTCTCCTGTACTTGGAGGGCCATTAGAGCCTTCCAAGGAGAGTAACCCGGTGGAGCAATGCCTATCATGAGTTGAAGTGACAGTTCCACTTTTCAGAGCTGTTGTGGTGAAGCAATGGCTTTCATGAGTTGAACTGACAGCCTTGCTTCTTAAAAGACTGGTTGACCAGTCAAATTGGCAGCTGCTGCTTCCCCCTCCCCTGGGCACGTCCCCCTATTGCTGGTAAAAGACAGATATAGCCTTTTTTTAAAAGTTCTTCTTGTTGTTTATTCAGCAACACTGCTGCTTTTAATTCCACCCCTCCTTTGTTTATTTATTTATTTATTTATTCCATTTTATATGCATTACTGGCTTATCCTTGGCTCACTTCCTTATGCCTTCAGAAATGTCTGCTGCCTGCCTGCCTTCCCTCTCTCCTCCCCTGCCCGCCTCGCAGGGATGTTGTGTGTGTCTGGCTTTGACTCAGGGGAGAAGTCCTTCCTGCGCTTACTTGGAGTTTTGGAAGTTCCAAATCCATTTTTCAAGTGTGGAAGAAGATTCATACTCCCCAATTCATGGCATGTTGGGATTTCCTTTGAAATGGCCCCATTGAGATGTCTGCAGGTTTAAGCCCCGCCAAAAAACAGGGGATGATGGGACTGCCTTGAGTCTGGGCGTGCATCTGTATCCCTGGGTAAGCTAACATGGTGGCGAGTTTGAGATTTATAACGTGCAAATTGACGGAGCTATCGAAAGGGGTGTGAATGGGGTGCCTGATTTTCATAAATTCCCCCAAAATCCGGGGATGATGGGACTGCCTTGAGTCTGGGCATGTGTGTGTATCCCTGGATAAGCTGTCATGGTGGCGAGTTTGAGGTTTCTAACGTGCACATTGACGGAGCTATCAAAAGGGGTGTGAATGGGGTGTTGGATTTTCATAAATTCCCCAAAAATCAGGGGATGATGGGACTGCCTTGAGTCTTGGTGTGCATATGTATCCCTGAATAAGCTGTCATGGTGGCGAGTTTGAGGTTTCTAACGTGCAAATTGACGGAGCTATGGAAAGGGGTGTGAATGGGGTGCCCGATTTTCATAAATTCCCCAAAAATCAGGGGATGATGGGACTGCCTTGAGTCTTGGCGTGCATGTGTATCCCTGGATAAGCTGTCATGGTGGTGAGTTTGAGGTTTCTAACTTGCAAATTGACGGAGCTATGGAAAGGGGTGTGAATGGGGTGCCCGATTTTCATAAATTCCCCAAAAATCAGGGGATGATGGGATTGCCTTGAGTCTTGGCGTGCATGTGTATACCTCCATGAGGTGTCATAGTGCCAAACTTGAGGTTTCTAACTTTCACAGAAAAAAAGTTGTATACTTTTTTAGCTTAATGCAAGCCTATGGGGGGGAAACGGAGCTCCGATCTGGATCCGGAGCTCCGAGCGGAGCGGAGCGGACATGAGCGGAGCGGGGGTGGAGCGAAGCGGGCCGATCCGCAAATCGCGGATCTGGAAGTGAAGCGGAGCGGGGGGTCCGTGCACACCCCTACTTGTGAGTAATTGTGGTAGCCAGGAAAAGCGGTGGAACAGGCTACACGCTTGCGGTCTCGGGCTCAACCCGAGACCACAGGAAATACCAGACCAAAAGTGGTGTCCGTTATCCCGGGGCCAGGGAGGGTTGACCCCTGCCCGGGATCCCCTGTGCGTCATCTGGATGCACAGGGGCGAGCCCAGGGTTCACCCTAGGCTAACCCGTGGTCTAGCAAAGGCCCATGATAGACTTGTTTGTAAACACACCTATTCCTAATTCCCTCATTCAGGATACTGCAAACAACCCATGTGCTTTCATCCACATTTAAAACTGTCTAAAAACAAATTTATCTTCCAATGATACAACCATTGTGATGTTTCACAATGATATAATTGTATAATGCAATGATACAATTCCTGGGCCAGAACTACACCAAGCAGGATATGACACTTTGAAAAGTGTATATGGAGTGTATCCTGGGATTTAACAGTTGTCACTACTGTTATAAACTGTTTTAAAGCAGTAGTGTAGATCCTGCCTCTGCCCACTCTCCTAGCCCTCTGAGAAGCTTTTTGATATGATCAATGATTATATCCTTCTAGTTGTCTGGGTTGGGGGAAAAACATGGTATTTCAGTGGGCCCATTTCTATCTGGAAGGTGATGTTTAAGGACTACCTCTCAGCCCTATGGCTCCCATTGGTTTCCATTTTAGTGCCCATGGTAATTAGCATTTATATGAATCTCCTAAGTGTAATAATCTCAGGGTTTGGAGTGGGGTGTGTTCGGTATGCAGATCTTTCACATCTATCTTCACATCTGATTTAGGTGATACAGTGGAGGTGCTGAATCAGTAACTGCAGTCACTGCAGGGGAAAGTAGATGCTGTATCATCTATGAAGTACTGTCTTGAAAGCTGTCATCAGGGCAGGATATACAGGATATACACACTCCATATACAGTTCTCAAGCCGTTTCAAAGTGTCATATCCTGCTTGGTGTAGATCTGGCCAGAGTTGCTCTCTCCCTGTCTTTCTCTTCTAACTTCCACCTTCTAAAGTAGGATATAACCATTGTATCCCATCAGTTACCATGGCAAATCTTTGCCTCAGTTTTTACCAAAGATATCACCAAAGATGATATTTCTGCTCAGGCCAGGGCTACACCAAGCAGGATATGACACTTTGAAAAGGGTTTGAAAACTGTATACGGAGTGTGTCCTGGGCCTCAACAGTTGTCACTACTTATAAACCATTTTAAAGCAGTAGTGTAGATCCTGCCTCAGACTAGGGTTGCTGTTGTCACCCTATTGGGGCAGGAAAGAAGGGATAGAACTTGTGTACCTGTTCGTGTTAATCAGTTTAAAGGTAATGCTAATGTAACATGCCACTATTTCGCATAAGTGCAGAAATATCCTTAAACTGCCCAATATCTATATAGCCAGTCAGTAAATTTAAAACTGGCTAGGAAGCAATCCTATCTCAGATAGTCCAACGACTCCTTTCTCCGTGGTCCCTTTGAATCGAAGAATCCTTTGAGACCAGCTTGAAATTGGAACATGGCTGAAATTCTGAAGCACGGAATGGGTTGAATCCAATGAGCAGAAGTCCACTCACACAATAGAACTTCTGCTCATGCAATGGGACTCTGCACCCCAAAATATCTTCAGGAAAGCTTCCTCCAAACCTCCAGGGGAGATGTGGGGAGATGTGGGGGATTGTGGTGGTGTGGGGGAAGGAAATCCATCCTGACGGTGGTTCCCTTGTGCTGGTGGAACACCATTGGATACAACTCTAGGAACATTAACTTGCTAGTTAAGCTTTGCAGTGGAACAGAGAAGCCACCAAGATTATCCAGTGTCTGAGAGTGAACATTCTCAGTGGCATCATGTATTGTTGCAACAATTCACTATGGAACTTTTAGACTGCTTGGCTGGTATAGGTATTCTCTAAATAAGCTATTTATAGCACACTTGTGTCTGGCCACTCATGGTCATTTTAATGATGCTGTGCTCAAACAGGAGGTCTCCTGTAGTCCCGCGCCCCCCCCATTCCATTTTAAAATACATCTCAATAAACTGGAATAAACCTCTAATGGCATGAAATTGGCAGTGTGTAAAGTTGGCATTACGCTATGAACCTGCTAAGGAAGGGAGGAAGGACTTTGAACAGAGGGAGAAGAGGGTAAAATGTCTCCCTGCATCAAAGGGAGGCAGATATGATCCCCATGTGTCTACTCAGAAGTAAGTCCCGTTGTGTTCAGTGCGACTTACTCCCAAGGAAGTGTGACGAGGGTTGTGAACTTACAGCAAAATCTTACTCAGGCCTTAGCTAGACCTAAGGTTTATCCCGGGATTGTCCCGGGGTTGTCCCTGCCTGCTCCCGGGATATCCTGTGTGTCATTTACATGAACAGGGATGACCCTGGGATGATCCCAGGATAAACCTTAGGTCTAGCTAAGGCCTCAGTTGTAAGTCCTGGCTTTCCTGTGGGCTGTGAGGAAACAGACAACAAGAACCCTCCTCCTTTGCACAAATGCCAGGGAGGGAGAGAGGGAAGGAACTGCTCCCTCTTTTCTGCTGTGTCTGCCATGTAAAGGAGCCCGGGCAGACAGCAGCAGGGCCTTGCCTCATCCCTCTCCTCCCAAGTAATCTAATTCATACCAATTTGTATCAATCCTGCCAAAGAAACAGGAAGTACAACAGCACTGGAGAAACAACAGGATTTCCCATAATGTAGAGAAGCTCTCAGTTCGGTTCTTCAACTGGATTCTGTCAGTTGCAAGAATGAGTGCTGTAAAATGTGCAACTGTTCGGAGACTCTTTCTCAGCGTTCGAGACGGCCTGATCAGTTCTAGTAGCATCATCTACTAGGCTGATGAGGCCAAGTAATGAAAAGAAAAAAGGAAAGCTCACAGTTCCTTTTGGCTACTGCTCTACACCACAGCTAAGCAATTGCTCATCATTGATAAATGCAGCTAAAAGTAAAGCAAATCTCCATGCTGTCAAGAATGTTCTTTCCCCCATTTCCCTTTTAAAAACAACAACCAAAAAACAGAAGTTGGCAAACCAGATGAAATGCTCTACACTCGCTTTTGCCTTAGGCTAAGTTCGCTAATGTCTGTGCTCAGGCATTTTGAAACACTTTATTGCCAAGTACAATGGGAGCAGAAAGGGTGCGGGGGAGGGGGTGTCTAGTTTTAAGAGTTTGTGAACCTTTAGGGACTTTATTGTAGATCTTTTTGAAATACGGTGCAGCTAGAATTTGTGAGTAGAGATTTTACCACAGAAGGAACTTCTATATGATGTGCACAGGTGTGTCCCTTGTTAGTGAAACAATAGTCCCCTATAAAATATGTATACAGTCTCTGGATAACTGGACGTGGATAACTGGACGTGCGTGGGTCCTGGCTCCTCATGAGGAACCGTGAGGAGCCGGGACAAACCATGGTGCCTGGCTACACATTCCGTGGAGACCATCGAAAAACTGGGCCTAAAGGGTGGGGTGAGATCCCGGGGCAAGGGAGGGATCATCCCTCCCTGATCCCAGGATCCCCTGTGCGTCATGTGGACACATAGGGACAATCCCGGAGATGACCCTGGGATTTCGCCCCATCTAGCTATGGCCATGGTCTCCAACAGTTGTCAGTGTACTTCAGTACCACTATAAAGCAGTAGTATGGCTCCTGCCTTTTACATACCGCTTTCATACCACTTTCAAAGTGGAATATCCTGCTTGGTGTAGATGAGCCCTTTGTCGCATAGATGAGCATTATTAAACACTGCTTGAAAATGAGCCAAAGAACACATATTGTGAGCATGTAGACAGGTGATTAAAGCTACAACCATAACCTCTATTGAATACAGTGGGATTTACTTCTAAGTAATCAAATATAGGATTGTAGCCTAAGATTCTATTTCCTAAATACCCAAGACAGAAACTACCAGCAGAGACAACCTGCTTGTTCTGGAAGTCTGGCTGGGATTTTTTCACAAAGCAATTTCGTTAAGGGTCAAGTAAGCTTCTTCACCTTTCAAATTCTTACATAAACTCTACCTTTCTCATGTTCACTTGCCTACTGCTAATCATTACCCTGCAGTATGCCCCTTCCCCAAAAACTGGTTATTTCAACCCTGAAGTACAGTACATTTCATTCATATCAGATTCTCTCTTTCATTCTCAGAATCTGTTGTTGTTGTTGTTGTTGTTGTTGTTATTTTTGTTTTCATTGTTTTCGTTTTCATACAAGGGTACTCTAAAACTATTGTCATTCTATCCCGACTGTTACTATTATTAAGGAAGATGAATAGTCGGAAGCTGGGCAAACCAGAGAACACTCTAGCCATGTCTTATTATTTCCAGGCCATGAACCTGACTATGTGACTTCTAGCTGAAACAGTTAATGCTGACTGAAGCCAGGTTTGCGGACTTTAAACTGGAAGAAATGGAGGAGACCTATTTGCCAGAGCAACCTAAATAAATAAACTGGTTCAACAACAGCAGCCATTCTCATCATTTTAGTCCTGTAGCTGAAAGTAATGCAATGCGTAATTGCTGGAGTCAGTCAAACTGGTTTAATATACTGGTGTGTTGATGAGTTAATTCGTCTTCACCGGGAGGTTAGGACTGTAAATCCCAAAGCTGCTTGTTTGGCTCTACGTTCCAATTACAGTACTGTCTGTGAATTTCTAGGTCAGGAAGGAAAGTATCAGCCATCTACATATTGGGCCCTTCAAGGGAGTGGAAAATGTAATGAAAATGGGAAATAGACTGAGCACTACGTAATTGATTTAAGTTGCTGCCAAGGCCAAACGCTACAGAAGAATGTGCACCATCCCTAGGAATTAAAAAACGGGGGATACTGGCAAAGGTCATATATTTGGAAGAAAAATCACACTTGGCATATGAGATCAAGCTTTTGTTAGAGATACAGAACAAAGCTTCTTAACAGCCACTGACTGAACAAGCTTCAACTTTCAGGAACCCACAATGAATGCAATAATAAAAAAACACCCTCTTTAATTGTAGAAAGAATTGGACAAAAAATAACCATCACAAAATGTTGTAACATCACCACCTCAGGTGGCTTTGAAAGAATACCTGCATAAACATCTGTGAATTCACTTAATTCAGTTAAACTCTCTTCAGTCATTTAGTACCTGTGGGTACCCAATTTGTGAAGGGGCTTCTGAGAGGATGCTTGGCTACACCCGCCCCAGGACACAACGTGCATTTCAGCCATACCCACTGGAGATGGTTCAGTCTGAAAGGGGTCCTAAGCACATACAGATATACACACGTAGGTCTCCCTTCATGGGGATGGATATTCTGATTGTCAGGTTCCTGTCCCCATGGAGAGAGCACTACATGCATCCATCCATTTGTGAGCAGGGCCAGTGGTAGCACTGGGGTGGTGGAGGGGGGCAAGTACCCCCCCCAAACAAGGAGCTTGCCATCCCAGTTGCCACCCCAGTTGTTGGACTCCTGTTATAAGCGCTTGCATTCTGGGATGGTCAGGAAGGCAGCGGCAGTGGGGTTAATTAGTTTCCAAGCCAGTTCTAGGAGGCCTCGTTGCCATGGTGATTAATTGTGGCTTCTTTTAGAAAGAGATGGGGCAGGGTGGGAAGGTTAGGAAGGAGTGACTGTGCACAAAGAGGAAGAAGAGAGTGAGCACATGCCAGGCAGGCCAGGCTGAGGCTTCCCAAACAAAGTTTGCCAAGGCCTTTCTTGCTCACTCCTTTCAACATCCCTGCTGGAGCAAGGTCCAACTAAAGAGAAAAAAGCAAGCCAGAGGAGGAAAAGAGGAGCCAGGTCGCTGCCTCTGCTTTCCCCTCTGCCACTAACTGTGCCTTGCATTGGAATCCACATCTGTAAAGGGGAACCTGCCCTATATGTATAGGCAGCTCAATGATGTAGAACAACATGAGCAGGGACTGCTCTGAAAGTGCACACCATGGCTTTAGCAACTGTGCATAGCCTTTGAAGCTCTGAAATGTGTCTGAAGCTCCAAGCCCAGCCTGCTTCAGTCCAGATTGCTTTGGGGAACACATGTTTTGCCGTGAAGGGGCTCCCAGTAAAGCAGTCCACTTTGGTTCAGTATTTGGTTGGAAGCTGACCACAGCCCTATTCAGGCATTCTTCTTGCCATGTAGAAGCAACACATGTGGAAAGGGAGCATTCCAGCCCCACCTTTCTCCATTGTCACATTGATGCTCTCTACTCATGGAGGCTGACTTTGTGAAGAGAAAAGCCTCCTGTATCCGTGGAGACACTCTCCACACAATTAAGAACATCTGAATAGGGGCCATCCTTTCCAATATGAATCTGTTGGTATATTGACATTGTTGGGAGAAGTTCTCCTCTGCATCTCTTCTATAATGTGGTTAGTGAGATGTGGGAGATGGTATTCTGGGATGACAGCACTTAGGCCTTGAAACTCCCTCCTCCTCTTTAGCACCCTTCCATTGAGCTGGAAGACATTTCTATTCTGTCAGGCCTCTGAATTGCTGTGTTGGCTTGTTTTCATTTGGGTCATTGATTTTTAATTTGGTGCACTGTTTACTGGCTTTTGGTTATAGCTGGCTTAATCTGCTCTTACCTTTTTTGTAATTGTTACAGTATATACATCTATGTGTGCCTGGATGAATTGTGGCCTCTGGTCAGGCATAGAAAGACCCAGACATGCTAATGACTCCTACCTCATCAAGGATCAATGAATTCCACCTTGAAACTTGTTCTAAGTCATGTCTGTATCGGATTGTGAGCTTTGTTTTATTCTTTTCACATGAAATGTGCATATTTTCATGCACATTTTTTTTTCAAATATACACATTTTTATTACTTTTTTTGTTCTGCAAATTTGACCACAGATTGCATTTGGGCCTGCATTCAGTTTCAAGAATTGCCAACTGGGTAAATTCTGGTCAAAAACAATCTGAAATTAATTTCTCAGACATCCCTATTTGAGGTAGAATCCTGTTTGAGGACCAGAAAACCTGTATAATAAAAGTGCATTTTAGAAATCACATTATGTTGTGACTAATTCTTGGTGTCTCTTAATTTCTCTGCTGGGTAATATGGCTATCTGTTTAAGGTATAATTCATGTCAAAAATCCAGTGGTTTAAATCTATTGTTTAGTCTTCATACATCCATTATTTCATGGTCTATTGTTGACAGTTGATATTGTGCAGTCTTTCTTGAGATAGAATGTATTCATAAAAGAAGGAACCCCTGCATTTTAGAATGTTACAGACGATTATGTTGCAAATGTAATTTGTTATCTGCATAGCCACACACGTTATTTTTATATGGTTTTTCATGTATAGTGTGCTAGGTGTATGGTTACTTGAACTGAAATATATTCAACGCTAAAACTCAAGTAATGTTGACTTCTTCACTATTTCTGATGAGCTTGCTTTTCAATCTTTGTTTTGCTCCCTAGATCAGTCCACAAACCCATGTGGAAATAGCCAGCCTGTCAGAAAAATACTGGCAAGGTCAAAGTGGCAGCTTGAGCTGTCATGCAGCGAATAGCAAATGCACACGGTTTGATACCTTTGTCTCATAACAAAGACAGAGAAGAGACTGGGAAATGTGTATTAGTTAGAATGGCTAAATTCTTGTCTGGCACAATGCACCAACTTCTGTTCTTTAGTCTCTGAAAGCTTGTTTGCTTGATTTATAGATAGATTTTCATTATTATCATAGCCCTGGAGAACGAAGTGGCTTGTCATATTACTTCTTGCTAACACAGCATGGAGGATACAAACACTGCTCTTGAACTGGTTGACAAATCCACTGAAAAGGGCGGCAGTGTGTGAGTGTGTGGGATGAATGTTTTCCTTTTGGAGTTGAGCACGTGACCTACCCTAGGCCTCATAGTTCAGAACATGTTTCAAAACACTTATGTAGCAATTTATCTAATGACAGTGTAGAATATATGCCTATATAGCTTCTGTTTTCACATGCAGGAATTTTGCAAAGTGCTCTACTGATTCGATTTGCAATGTGGTTTTAATAAACAAATTTAGTAGGCTCAGGCCATTGCTAGGCCAGGGTTTAGCCCAGTGCGAGCTCTGGGCTCGCCCCCGTATGTCCAGATGGGTCAGGCAGGGGTCAACCCTCCCTTGGGCCGGGGTAACCGGAACCGCTTGATGCCCAGTATTTCCCGTGGCCTCAGGCTGAGCCCAAGACCACGGGTGTGTAGACCGGTCCGCCGCTTTTCCCAGCTACCGCAATTACTTGGGCAGGGGGAGAGATTGGGGGCTGGGGAGATTGCAGAGGGAAAGCAGAGATCGCGGGGGGGGAAGCGGCGATTGTGCGGGGAAATTGGAGATCAGGGGGGAATTGCAGGCAGGGTGGGGGAAATCGGGGCTTGGGGGGAGCAGGGAACCCTTAAAAAAAAAACACCTTTGTCGCTGGTGTACTCCTGCGCACCCAGCCCTTTAAGTAAAAAAATGGCGGACACGACGGGGCTTTCCTGTAGCCCATCACGTCTCCCGCGTAGACTGGGGCGATGGCCCATGCTACTTGCAGCGCGGGCTTGCCCCTCCTCCCACATGGATCACCAGGTAGGTCTAGCAACAACCTCAGTTAAGATTCCTAACCAGAAGACAAAGCATCATCGATTCCCCTCAATCTAGGCAAACCTGCTATTTTTTTTTCTTAAGAGGGAGATAATAGCTAATAATGATACCGTTTGATTAACATCAATTTCTTCGGCTATGAATGGTCAACCTCTGAAAACTGTCAGGTCAATTGGAGAGCTCTTTGAAGTGCAGGTACGCACATCTTTAAACAATAGAAATTGATCTGGTAAACAGATCTTACTTACATCCCAATTCTCTTGGGGAAACATGTCAATACACTGTTTGCCAAAGATCTATTTATTAGGAAGTGGGTGAGCTAATCTGTTCAATCGATGCTCCTGTCTTCGAGGCCTAGTCATCAAGAAGAGCGCCTGATGAGAGGCAAGTGGTGCATTGTCGACCGTGACATTGGAAGACCTGCATTTCAATCCCCAGGCAGTAGGTCCTCACTGGTTGGCCTTGGACAAGAACTCTCTTGTAAGATAGGAACAATGCAGCCTACACCACAAAAGGGCCATGAGGCTGCGTATGATAAGAAATGTTACCATGTTGAGCTTTAGAGACAGAGCAGACTATAAAGACAAATCTAACTCAGCTTCACTTCAGTTTGCTATGTACGCATCTGTCACATGCCATGCCTGTTCTAATTCTTTGCGTATATTTGTGGGCATTGCCTGAGTACATGGCAGGTCAAATAGTTGCCAAAATCAGGGGGAAGTTTATACTATAGACTCATGATCAATGATGATTTGTGCAATGCCACAATTGTGCTTGCTTACAACTTGCATACAGGATCAAGTCAACACAGGCCCCAGACACTCCATCCTCCCCATCTGGATTTGGGCCTGAAAGACCAAAAAAAAAAGTATAGGTTCATCAACCTTAACTTCTAATTTCCTGGCTTTGTGGAGCTTGAGCCAACATGAGATAGCCTTAACTCTGGTCTTAATTCCACAGGAGCTTTTTTATCATTGAATTTCTGTGGGTTTTGAAAAAGAAAATTTCTTCCCAATGTATTTGAATCTGCTTTCTTGCAAGTCAACCTTTATGATACATGAGAGTAGAAATACTAAACTAATGGAAATTATGATTTTGTTTCAAGGTGTACACTGGTTGGTTGGTTTTTTTAGGTGCAATGCCTCAAATAAATGAAGGTAATTAGCAAACCATGCTTGCTAATTAGAACAAATCAAAAGCAAAATAGTAGGGTAATATTTTTATTAGGAATAACCATAAATCACAATATAGGATTCAGCTGTTGAGATTTCCAGAAGGCTTCTTTGTGCTGAATTCTAATAAAAAAGGGAAGGGTTAGGGCTGTTTATTGGAACTCCATCCTGAAATTTATAATAAAGAGGGTGGATTCCAAATGGAGGCTGCAATTCTATTCTTACAAGACAGGAAGTTTCGTTCAATGGAATCCAACTTGCATATCAGTAAGATGATATGGGATGGAGGTGATCTGGGAACATGTCCAATCCTGACAGCAGACCTTACTTCTGAGTTACCTCTATAGATTACAGTTCATAGCGGCTATAGTTCCATCCTCCCATCCCTATTTCCAAAGGCATAGGACCTACTCCTGACTATTGCTTACATCAAGACTTCAGTTTCCTTTACTCCCTGCTCCCTCCAGCAGCCATCTTAACAGTAACCTTAACAGTAACAGTCAACAACAAGGGGTTCTTCTTCCCTCACTGCCTTTAAGAGGCAAATGGGTCCTCGGACAAATATTAATTTTTCATTCACCAGAGTCTATTTCATGCACTTTACAAATAATAGTAATGGCACAATATTGATACAATAGCCCTGAAGTATTTCCAACTTACAGAATGTTTCGGAATCACCCACCCACGCCATTAGCTGGAATAGACAATAAGCTTTTCCATCCCTTTCCCTTTCTTCATCAGTGATCTATCAATCAGTGAGACACGATTTCCCTTAGCCTTCAAAATGGTTTGTAACTTATCAACTACAACGGTGAAAATGGTGCTTGGAGAGCCTTGTTGGAACATTTCAGTAACCTTAGGCAATATACTAGCATGATACCAGGTGGAATCACCAAGGTGACTTTCTAGCTGTTTGAAGAAAAATTAATTTATGTAAAACAAAGTCTTTATGAAATGTAATCATAGGTATGATACTTACTCTCTTGCTACTTAACTAATTAAAATACATTTATTTGTGCAATGTATAAGTGTACAGGTTGACCCACAAGCCATTTGAAACTGGAGACTGAGTATTTCTAAGTTGTTCTAGTCCCCATGCCTTTATTGCAATTCAGTTTGTCTTGAAGTCAATGTCTTGAAGACTTCAGTGACATGTCAATCAGGTTGCACTACATCAATATTCTATTTCAACATAGTATGGGTGCTATTTTAGAGCACTTACTGTGGTTGTAAAAAAAAATGGATGAGGTCAAATTAAAGCCTATAGATGTGTCTAAAAATATTAGTGCTATTTCAGCCCCCCAAAATGGCATAGAAGCTTAGGGAGAAGATAGCTGCAATTTTGGCACCTTGCAAGCCATTGGCTAGCCTGCTATGTTGTCATAGAAGACCGAAGACCAGATAAATGAGCCTCATCTTCAAGCCACTGACTAAGCTTCTGGGTAGTCTCATGAAATGCTCATAAGCATTTTACCTGGTGAGGTGTTTAACATAGGGCCCAGGGGCTGTATGCTGTTGGGAGGAGGGCCTGAATAGGAAGTAGCTGTCAATCATTAGACTGAATCAATGTTTTGGTCCATAATATTTGAAAGCTATTCATCATATTGATAGCCCCCTGATTGCATGGAGGACCTCTATAGTAGAAATGTGTAGTGCTGGACAATGTGATTGGAACCATATCTCAGCAGCTTCTCCTTCTACATAAATTCAAAATGTTGTCTTTTAGCCCCTTCATAGTCCCTTGATATTCCATGCCTATCTTTTCTTCCAGTAACCTACTTTCTATCTAAAAATATCTGCAAATATGCAGAGTATTACAACCAAACTATTATGTGTATTGCTATAATTAGCACCACCATAGATTTTTATTTCTTTAGAAAAGAAGAAATGTACATGCACACACATACCAGTGCAGCTATAATTTATCGAGATGACTTGGGAGACAGAAAGAATATCTCATCAAAAGCTTACATAAATGAGTAACTGAAGTTTGGATTTGAGACAGCCATGATTTTAATGAATGCTAGATGGTATCTTTTCTTTACAGTACGTTAAAGTTATAAGAAGATCTCTGCTGGATCTGACTACAGGACTATCAAGTCTATACCTTTCTTGGTATAAGGGCATTATGTTATTGGTAGTTTTATTTTCGATTCTCTTCCTAATGCTCCCCAACATGGAATTTGTCTTTTTCACAGCAGCTGTACCCTGTGAGTCAACGTGTTCATGTTGTTCTCTACCTAACACTGAATTGCTTTCAAATCCCAACTCATGATAGGCCCCAGGTTTTTTTGCAGCATTACAAATCAAGTCAGATTCAATACAAATCCTATTGCAAACACAATTTGTATTCAAATCAGTGCTTGAAGTTAGCAAATTGCATTGATGCTAAGTAAATGGCAGACGTGATAGATTTTCTGTGAGAGCTGACGGTTCGAAAACTAAGTGATCAGCTCAAAACGAAGTGATCAGAGATACCCTACTTGCGGAAAGCAGGCTATTTGCATTAGGAAGTTGCACAGAATTCACTCTCCATAAACCCATGTATAACTCTATTACTTGGCCCTAAGTGGCATAATCAGAGACTAACAAATTAATGAAGAGTACACGAATATCATCACAAAAGTTGCAAAAAAGGTGCATTTTCTTGGTGAACATAAGAGTTCATCTCAGCCAGGGAAACTCTGCTCCCTGAACTGCCTCCTGATGCTCAGCTTAGGTAGTTCGCTGAAATAAATTAAGCCTCCTGAATGAAACAGTGGCTCTCCTGCTTATCTGTATTCCACTGGGACACCCTGAGCGGCACATCTCTTTCTTTAACAAATGATTGATTTGGGCCTGAGAACTGAAGAAGCCATTGAAAATACAAAAGCAAACAAAGCTGAGATTGAAGGATTGATTGTGCTCTTCAACAGTGATTTTATGCAGGTGTTTTGTTCTTTAAGAGACACATAGTTCTTGATGGGAAAAGGTTTGTTCAGGCTCAAATCATTAAAGACATTATTTGCTTTCAATTAGAGATGTGCCGAACTCTTTGTGGTAAAGTTCTGATGCAGGGAAAACTAAATGAGATTTGCATATTGGGAATTATCAAGGTTGCTCGTTCACTGCTAGGCACTTCTGGGCAGACGTCTGATTATTGCAATCTCCTTCTCCATGGCTGAACATTCATAATGTATGAGGAGTACTGTCACAAGAAGATCTGCTTGCATTGCCTTTGAACTTATTTTCACAACCAGCAACTGATTGCCTTATCCTTTTGCAGAATCCTATCCATTTCCCCTCACGTGTGTGTATTCAGGGAAAGTTTTAAATATACATTAAAAATCAGATTGTAAGATGATACACCAGTGGCACTCACAGTAATTGTTCCATGTAAACATGTAAAAAGAACTGGATCAGACCAAAGTCCGAGGAGGAGGACCATGTAAGCTGCCATGGGTTCCATGCAAAAGGGAAAAAGGTGGGATTTAAATGGAATGATAAACTAAATGAAGGAAAGTCTGAATCAGTTACCTAGGGAGGTTGTGGCCTCTCCCACACTAGAGGCCTTCAAGAGGCAGCTGGACAAATCTGTCGGGGATGCTTTAGGGTGGATTCCTGCATTGAGCAGGGGGTTGGACTCGATGGCCTTGTAGGCCCCTTCCAACTCTGCTATTCTATGATTCTATGATCATCCTACTCCAGCATCTTCCTTGCCACAGTGTCGAAGGTGAATAGCCCATAAGCAGGGTTTGAAGGTAGGGATGGGAGAATCAGGGAGGCTTGACCTCATTGAGGTTTCCGAAGTTCCACCATAAAGCTTGGTCTATCTTATTCCCATTCCCAAATATGTGCACCCAAATGAGTACAGCGAACTACCGAAGGCTCTAAAATTGGGTTCAGTGGGGAAGGTGCCTGAGTTAGACCTCTCACCACCCTGAACAGTTCTGCTGGATTTTGCAGATGCAATGCGTGCAAAGCAGCTAATAATTTTTGATTGGTAGCACTACGAGACATCTGCTTCGTAAGAAAAAAGATAGAAATGGTGGTAAAACATGGTAGAGTTACAAATAGAGGGCAACATCTTCCCATAATATTCCATGACTGAAGCTGGGTGACTACATAATTACTTCTGCCTGACCTTTTCCTGACCTTGAAATCACTCTTGCCTCTGGCCCATGGATCCTGGATCTACCTTCTCTGGAACTCAATATTGTGTGTCTTAGATATGCTACTATCCTGGCTTTCCCTTGACAGACAGCTAGCTTCCCTAAGGCTTGGAACACGACATCTTGGTGCAGTTTCCTGCCAAGAACTGAGAGCCATTTAATAGTTGGCCTGTTCAGACAACACACTAAGCTACAGTTAGGCTGCTAACCCTTTTTCAGCAAATGGTAAGTGAGCATATTTGAACCATGGTTATGTGGCCAGCATTGTTAGGAATTGTTCACATGACACGCTAAGCCATAATGTTTAGCTCAAAATGCTTAACCACCGCGCTTAGCATGTCATCTGAATGGGGTCAATATGTCTATTTTAGGTCAAATTTAAATCTGCAGGGAAACAAGTATGGTTAGAAGTTTGGTTTTGACCTTAACAATTGCATTTTTGTTTTGTTTTGATCTCCTGGAAGAACAGTGTAGCATTAAAAAGTTCAGTCTCATGAACCAGCAGAAATTATTATGCAAGAGTAAATGTAGAAGTGAAAGAAAAAGACTGGATAGATGAAGCAGAACAAGTCTTCAAAGTTAGGCAGTTCAGAAATAACTGCTTATAGATTTATATCTTATAATAAGTATCTTAGGAAAGGATTGCTACGTTTGGTAGCCTGAACTTCAATACGTGTCCTCAAATATCTGGAGAATTATATGTGAAAGTACAACATGGTCATCATTTGAGTGATAGGCAGGCCAATACATAGAATCAGATCTTTAGAGCACCTTCAGACGGGGGAAAAAAAATCTAATTCCCTTACCGTGGCTCTGCTTCCTGCTTCTCTTCCAGATTTGCAATGAGCTGTAATTGCACAATGAAGGGAACAGCAAACATATAGCTTGTACAGCCCAATATATTTGAATGGGACAGCACCCTCTAGTGGGCATTTTATAGTGCAACTTTGCCTGCACACAGTAAGAAAGCCTGACAAATATCGATATATCCCAAAGAGGCGGTTTTACAGAGGTTTATTTTTTTAGCACTAAAACTGGAAAATGGAGTGGAAAATGCACAGAAGGCTGACAACAACATCAAAATAACCCAAGAGCATCCATGAGTGGCCAGTCACAAGCATGCTATAAAATGTTCATTTAAAGATGCTCCGAGTCACAGAATTAGTAGATTCAGATCTTCAGTCATAACCAACAGAAATAACTTGAATCAGCGAACCAGATGTAGAAACTGAGCAGAAAATTAGGCAATCTGGAATTTCAAACTCTATCTTTCTAACATTCTTTTGGGACCATACTGTTGAGATATATTCTCAGATCAGAGGTGATTTAATCCATTAAAGCTACAATCCTATAACCAGTTACCTCAGATCAATGAAACTTATCTTTGAGTAGACATGTACAGGATTGCACTGTAAGATACCCAGATGGTCAGTGACATTTTTATTGGGATCTCTTTAATATCAAGAATTTAAAAGTATTTTAAAGCTTCAAATGGACACTTTGACTTTGTAGATAAAAATAACACGATTGCAGTTCTCAACCTGCTTGATACTCTTGAATGGCTGGCAAAACCTTCTCCTGTGTCAGTCTTCCACAAGGATATATGCATGTATGCAACAGATTGTGCACAGATTGCATATTACAGCATAATACAACTGATACTAGAATACCTTATGCAGTGCAAAAGATGCCAGCCACCGCGTGCTGTAGCTGAAATAACTGATCCCTTGAGATTTTGACTGGGCTTGCTCAGTAAAATGGTAATGGATAAGAACTGTGTCACTTACGGCCCCACACTTTCTTCACCATGGCTGTTTCTCTTTTAGAACTATCTGCCCTATATGGAAATCGACTTAGCACTTTCAAAAGAGGTGTGACTGGAAATTAAAATGCACCATTTTTCTAGACATGGTAGACAGTCCTTTAAATCAAGGTGAGGATTTTCTCAGCTATTATAACTGTCTACTTGCTAAGGCTGCATGGTTTGTAAAATAAATATCTACCATCACCTTGGAAAATGTCTCCAGCCGCTTGTAACACAGCTGCTATCAATAATGCAAGTTTCCAACCTTATAATACCAATGCTCTTCAGCCATGCAGTGTGCTATATATTTTAATGTATGTTTGCCCCCATTTCATTTTGCCCAATGAAAAGTGCTGTGAAATGCAAAGCCCCGCATGTCCCTGCAACCATCAAAATCGGCCCTTAAAGAGATAGTTTACCTACTTTGTATTTCCTTGAAACCTGATGCTCATTAAGCAACAGTTATGTGTATGTGTAAGTCTGCTAGTTTGCTGACTTTCTATCTCCTTTCACTGCTCAAGTTGCCTTTCTCCCTTGGTGATTCTTCCAGCTGGGTTGCTCATAAAAGTGTGAGCACATGGGTGATTACTTAAGAAAAGCAATCTGCATGGGTGTCTCTCTGGTGATAAGACTGCATGGATATTGGGGTATTGTTCTGGTCACAAGTAGAAACCAAGATATGAAATGAGAGCAAAGATTCCGAAAGTTCACTAACCATGAATGTGGGGCATGCAGTTAAGCACTGAGCTGTTGACTCCACTGCTTTTCAGATTAAGATTGAGCTTTTAAATTACATAAATGCTACAGAACAAAGATCCTCTTGCTGAACCTCTTCTATAGGCTTATTTCTTTCCATCTCCTGCCCAGAAAACAGACAATCCATCAAACCTAAAACTTTCATTATCATTTCAGTGGGGTGTGTGTGTGTGACCACAATAATATTGTCGGTGCTTAATGTTTCAGGAAGACACGTAAGTTGTTTTGACAGCCTGAGTGTTATACTGTAATTCCATTGTTGTTGTTTATGGGATTTCACAAAAGCTTGCACTTAGCATGCACATCTTTAGATTCCTTCCCCTTGTTCAGAAGAATATCAATCACTCAGTCAGGCAGGGAAAACAACAATCATGTGATGTACACTGCCTTGCCAAGCAGGTGCCTTAATAGTTCTTGGATGGGAGCTGTTTTCTTTTTCTTATGCAATCCCCTCTGTGCTGATGGGGTACAACCAAGCACCTAAAGAAACAGAGCCAAAGGAAGCAAGCGACATGATAGACTCTGCTAAGCTGCCAGGTTTGTCAAAGCATTCAGAAACATCGAAATGCGTAAGGGCCTCCAAGTTCCTTGCAGGGATCCACCATTGTATGTTCTCCTGCTTTCTTATTTGAAAAGTAGAGTTGTGTTAGTGTCCTGTGCAAATTCACAAGATTCAGACTTAAGCTTGTGATTCTGTAGTACTCAAAGTCTTTTGTGGACAACATAGGGGACAACCGATGGCCTCCTATGTTGATGCTTTTAATAAATAAATAAATAAATAAATAAATAAATAAATGAAGGGGTATCTGCCACTAGAAGATGAGGCAGAATTCAGTCTATTTCCAGTTTTGTACGATTTCAATCATAAGTCTGTTCTTTCCTGTTTTCTGTGAGTTTTTATTTATTGCATTTTTATACCGCCCAATAGCCAAAGCTCTCTGGGCGGTTTACAAAAATTTAAACCATAAAAGAGTTGTGGAAACACACATTTAAATATTACACATTTACTCCTAAAATACACATTTTTGTATGCATTTCCCTATAATATATGCATAATTGTATGCAGTTTTTGAAGCTAAGAACTGCATTGCAAATTATTGATAAATGCACAGTCTGAAGGATAACTGCATTCCTAGTCCAAGTGGAAATTATACTCTCTCTCTCTCTCTCTCTCTCTCTCTCTCTTAAATAGGTATTTCAACATATCAATAATATCACAGTGCTAATGAAAGGAAAATTTCTTACAGCAGTGTGTTATGAAATATTGCAACATATAGAAATATTGGTTTTGTTTACTTAAAAATCCAGACTGAATTAAATTCTCCAATATCCCTTGTAGAAATAGGGCTCCTTATTCTGTTCAAGTATCTTGGCTCCAGCATCAATGGCTGGAAGCACTGCTGTTGAAGTCTGATCCCTGCAATCTGGTCCTGTAGGGAGCTATAGTGGTCTTTGTAAATCCATGCAAATGGCAGAGAACTTAAAAGGTGACCAAATTTTGGGCCCAGTAACTATAACTGTATCTTGGGGACTGGGGATGGAAATTGTATCTATCCCCCAACTTTCCAGCTTGTCCAAGGGGACATTGAAAGATGTAATCTGGACATGAATTTAGGGGCGCTTCAGCTGCTACTTAAAGTTGAGGAAATAAGTGAAAGTGATTCTGACTTCCTTTTTTTTAGCCCTTCCTATGTATCATTTAAAGGAAGAAGTTCTACATTACTCCTCTGACAAAGAGGTATATGTGGTATTTGCATCAGCAAAAAGTTATTTGAACTATAAAAGCTCACTAGCTATAGAAGTCCACCAGCCTCTGGCCACACAAAGATCCCACATCCTTGTTGGGCTTTCTTCTTCCGGAGTCTTTCCAGGTTTATGATGGGCTCCTTTAGATGGCAAACACATTATTCTGGATTTGAAAACTTCCTTTCTTGGTAATGCTCTATAAGTTCAATGTAAACAGTGCCATTATGCACTGCCACTATGGTGCCGTTAAGTGTTATTCTGGTTATCTCTGATGTATTTGAAAGCAGGATAAAGAAGGAAAAATGCAGGAGATATCCTGGAGGTTAATGATGTCCTGTAAAGGACCTGCATGCTTCTGTGATTGACCAGTCATGAGCATGCAATTAATTGTTCGTGTAGAGAAGATCAATATCAATGTGATGATCTAAATGTTCAAACAAGTAGAATTTATAAACGGATCCCTGAATAACTTATTCTGTCTTGCTCCCACTCACCCGCACGCCCATCACACCCACAATAATATCACATGAATTTACATGGATGTCATGGTAAATAAGATACCAAACCTACATGAGCTCAATAAAACTTATAGGTCAGTGCATAAAGGACTGCAGCCTAAGACTGAGGCCTTAGCTAGACCTAAGGTTTATCCCAGGATCGTCCCTGCCTGCTCCCGGGATATCTTGTATGTCATTTACATGAACAGGGATAACCCTGGGACAATCCCAGGATAAACCTTAGGTCTAGCTAAGGCCTGAGTCTCAGGCTGGTGTCCTATACTGCATACTTACCTAGGAGTAAGCCCACTGAACATGATGGGCGTTACTTCTGAGTAGACAAGTATAGGATTGTGCTGTCAGTCTCCCCTAGTTATCTTCCACTCTTAAATTGTATAGATCTCTAAAGGGAGAAGGAGAAAACTAGTGGAGTCTGACAGCACAAATCTATGCATGTCTCCTATATTTAACTATCTGTGTCCTTTTCTATAGATTCATGAAAAAAATAGACTATTTTAGCAGAAATCATTTCATTAGAAAAAAGACTTTTAATTGGATATGAGAAAATCAATCAAGCAAATGATCTGTTAATCAAGCCCAATAATGTTAAATCCTTTTTTTTCCATCAGTGGAACATGATTTTAGAGTCCAGATTTGGAAGAAATTAAAAAAAACACACACACACCAAATAAACATTGTGGTAAACAAAGCTTCTGATGGCTTATTATTTTTCATTATGCCTAAATGTCCCCCAAAGAATCTGAGAATGCATCAGACTAGGATTTTTGAAGCAAGCAATCAGATTTCAGTCAAGCCAAATTCATGTTTCCTTCCAAATATTCATTCCCCACCCCAACTACTTATGTAAAAAATGTCAAGATAAATATATATATTGATTTGTTGTTTTTCTCCCAAATTAAATATACAAAGAAATACCATGATAGTGGAATGGTAAATTGTTCTAGTTGCAGAATTCTTCTCCATTACTAGACAAGTGGCAGCTTAATGAATCACAAATTTCGCATAATTTACTCTTGCTGGGGGTCTTCCCTTTGCAGGATAGTTCAACAATGACCATGGGCCTTCCTAGACCTGCCGGTTTATGCCGGCAGGGAGGCGGGGCCGGGCGCGCTAACGTTAGCGCGCCTCCCCCACGCTTCCAGACGGCGGAGCCGCAGGGAGGACGCAAGCCCTGCGTCGTCTGCCATTTTTTTTGTTTTGTTTAAAGGGGCCGCGGGTGGCCCGAAGACTCCTGGAAGGTAAGGGTTTTTTAAAAAAAACAGGGAGGGGGGAAGGATGGCAGGGTGGGTGGCAAGGGGGGCGGCGGGTGACAGAGGGAGCACTGCGCGCCGCCGCCGCTCGCCTGCTTGCGAGCGGCGGCGGCGCGCGGCGCTCCCTCTGTCACCCGCCCCCCTTTGCCACCCACCCTGCCATCCTTCCCCCTCCCCTCTCTTTCCCCCCCGCACCCGGGCCGATGGGCACAGCACTCATACGAGCGCTGTGCCAGGCCGGTCTGCGGCTTTTCGCGGCTCCTCGCAAGGCGAGGAGCCGTGAAAAGCCACAGAAGTCTCCACACTTCCCCCAGCCCCGGCCTGAGGCCGGAGCTGGGGAAAAAGCGCACCATAAGCGACTTTGCTTATGGCGCGCTAGACCATGCCTCACTGCGGCCTGCCGCCGGATTCCCCTGTGCATAATCTGGACGCACAGCAGGGAAACTGGGTTGGAAGGCGCGCTAAGGCCTGGTCTAGCAAGGCCCCATGATAATAGGATTGGCACCATTTTTTAAAAAATGAGATGCTTCTTTTACCACTAACAGCTGCATGATAAAAATAAACTGAGAACCCAGAGCCCAGATAAATAAATAATTAAATAAATAAGAAGAAGAAAGAAAAAAGTGCTAACCAAGCTAACCAATATTTATACTCACACTGATCTGAAGTTTGAGCCAGGCCTCAGGCCCCAAAACATACACATTAATAATAATAAAAAGGGATAGCATCCCATAGCAAGATTATTAACAACAATCAAAGTGACTCAGTATTTATCTGTTAATAAAAGAGTTCTCGTATACGTGTAAACAGAGGCACGGGGAGCAGCTCTGCTAACAAGCTTGAGTTATTTTTGTATTTATTTCTTCATATTGGTTCTTCTCAGTAAAGGCTATAGATTTCCACTTAAGAAAATGTATTTTTCCATAGTCTACCCATTTAAGTCCCAACTCAGATAGATTTGCAGTGTGGTGGACAGTTGCATAGCTATAGCTGAGCGTTGGTCAGCTCTGTCATTGCTGATTTGATGCGTATTAGTGATGCAAATATAGGGGAACACAAGGAAGAGAAAAGTTTGAGTGTTCAAAAAAAGAAAAATAAGCTGTGTGAACAAAGCCTGGAAACAAATCTTTTGAGGTGCAAAGCTTTGGTCTAGTCGTATGCTCTTATAATTATATAATTTGTGCATATAAAGCTAATGCTAAATTTAAATGAAGGAACAACGAGATGTACATTGACAAAAAAATCAGCCAAGTGGGACCCAGACTCATTTATATGCAGTGTCAGATTAGTCCTTTCCGTGTACTTGAACCAGGGGTCAGCCAAACTGTGTGAAGTTTGGTTGGTACAAAAGAGCTTTGGAGTTTCAGTTCTTTAAAAGGAAGGGGGTGAAATACACAGTAGGCTGATGTCTGCACTGTGTGTGTGACAGGCTGGTGCATGGCCAGGAACACCTCCACAAATTGTTAAAAATAATAATTAGAGCTAGGCCTGAACCAGCAGGTTTAAGCAATATATAGGACAAGTGTTTTGAAACTGAAGAACCAATCGAAAGGTTTAGAACGGAAGGGGCTGAAGAAGGGGAAGAAAACTCTTTCTTTTGTTCTTTTTTTCATTCTCTGTCCTGCATTCGTTTATCCCTTGCTTCCTCTCATGTGTATCAGAGTTGCTATAAAATCTGAGTCATAACTGTACATGTCCACTCAGTATATATCCAGAGTTAGTCCCATTGAGTTCAATGGAACTTATTCCCAGATTAGTGTGTACTGGATTGCAGCCTGAGTAATTTTTTAATTTATTGGTTCTTGCCAAAAAGTTCTACAGAAAATATGTTTCTCCCTAGACAACCCATTTAGGCCCCAATTCAGATAGGTTTGTACTGCAGTGCACTGTTGCATATGTAGAGCTGGATGTTAGTCACCACTGTCACCGCTGACAATGATGACCATTTATATGAAATCTGCCATGGGGTTCCAACAGGGAAATTGGGAACTTCACATATGGCTCTGAGCACTGAATGAAGACATTGAGCCCAAAGAACCACATACGTATTATCCCATGCTCAGCTACAACACAGATATGTAAATTTCAACAGATGTATTACATGGAGTTCTGCTTGACTGGAAACATAATCCTGGAGCCATTTATTTGCGAGTCTCACTGCAAGCGTGTTAAGGTTCACAGCCTACATGGGCTTTATTCCAAGTAATGGGATGTTAAGCTCCAGTCTTCAAATCTTTAACTCTGGGGTTAGTCTCAATGAAATTCCATTCATGTCAGTGGAATTACTTTATTCCCGAATCCATAGATTCAATGTCTGATCTCCCCAGCCCTCATCTTCTTGTTTACTGAAATTATAAGCACAACACTGTGCATATATCAGCCTGGCCCAACCTGGTACCTCCAGATGTGGTTACTAGGAGCTGTAACCCTATACATTTGGAGGGTGCTAGGTTGGAGAAGTCTGGCACAGATCCTGCAGGTATTTTCCTAGATCCAATGATTCTGAGAAGTAAGGTATTCAGTGGGCAATGAGTCAGAATGACTAGATTTCATACTCACTTTTGTACACAACTGATGTTAATATAGGGTATGATTTTAGAATGACCATGAGACCAGCAGTTAGAGAGATCTCATTGGCCAGGGAAGCTGAACGTCTTTGAGCTCCATTGTGCAATTTCATTTCAGAGGAGCTCTTGGGGGCAAAAGGGCCAGGGTCAGAAACACCAGCATATAGTGGTTTAAAGCACTTTCTCCTAGTAACAAAGTCTTAGAAGAGGCAGTCAACATTTTAGAATGGGAGTGGACGGGAAACCTGCACAACAGCTGGAATACCATCCAACAATTGGTGGCTGTGGAAGGGGACATGGCCACCTGGGGGTACCCTAGATGGTCAGATTGGGAGCTTGGGTAGACCAGCTTTGGGCCCTGAGGCTGAGGTTCTGCATTCCTGCCGTAGGCCTTTGTTGCCCTCCTTTGCTGGGAGTATATTCCCACTTGGTGAACCAAGACGAAATTATGTGGATAGGGGAGGAGAGTACTTCCCCTATCCACAAACAGCGCTCTCTGTCTGTGCAGTGTGCATTTATTGAACTCCATTGCACACGTAACTTGCATCATGCAGAGAGGGACGGCTGGATAGGAATATGGGACCTCCCTTTCTCTGTAATGGCCTGGTGCACTGCCAACATGGCCATAAGATATATGTATGTCATATTTGCATACGAAGGAGGAGGAGGAGAAACAGGACTCCGATGAGGATTGCAGTGCCCATGGACACCTCTTCTATAAAGGATTGTCCCTTGCATGTTCATGGTATAACTAAATACTATTTTGGATAAAAGTGCTTGCCTGCTGCAATGCAAGTCTTTGTAAACCGACAGCAAGCCAAAGCAATGACTTTCGGTGCCTTGTCTTTTATGCTAACCTTTTAAAATCACTGCTAATATTTTGATGATGTAATTGCACTTTATAAGGAGAGCAATATCCTTGCAGGAAAAAGAAACATATAGTTAAAAAATATGGCCAAGCCTTTCAGTTAAGACAGACTGGAATTTATCATGTGCCCACTAAATTAACTGGCAAAATAAATATACTTTAATTTTCCCTTTCAAGGTGTCACTGCTATTACTCAGCTACACTAATGAAAGTGGAGTTTAGCTTTGGACATATGTATCTTGCAATAATGCCCTTTTTAATTTTCTAAGGGAGTATTTTCATTTAGCTCATATATTACGTGTTCTGCACTGCACATAGCAATCCCACAAAAGGCAGAAAGAAAAATGGAAATGACAGCCAGGCTAATTCTTTTTGTTTTTGAGAGAATGATCATTAAAACCAGATGAAATTAAGGCTCTATTGTACACCGTCAATCAATAATTTCCTTGCTGTAACAGTTAAGAGTAACAAAGTTCAAACTATATAAGTGAATTTGCCAGTAAAAGGAGCAAGTGCTGCTGAGAATTGAAAAGATTTTTTTATTTTTATTTTTAGCCTTGAACCAAGCTAAAAATGTTTACGGGATTCTCAACTGCCACGGTAGCAGAAAAAGAGAGAGTGGATAGTGCTGTTTGCTGGGACTCAATAGGCAGAGGTGTCACATACGTAAATTTCACTTTGCTGTTCAGAACAGAAACACGGCATATGGGATGCTTGTCAGCTGCTTTTAAACCCAGTGTGGTCAGATCACCAGGGAAGGAAGGACGGCACACTCATGGCTTGTAAGGAATCTTTACCCCATTCACAACTCCAAACATGAATGTGATTAGGAGTGTAGTTTTTTTCAAAGAAAACTGCACATTCCCAAACTTGTGATTGCTTTTCGAAAACGTGATTGTTATTATTTAAAAATATATATGCACTTTTCCAAAAAAGAAAAGAAGAAATCTTTTCACACTTTAGTCAATGGGGGAAAAGTGCAAATGTTTGAAAAATGTGGACAGGAATGGGCACTTTTCTCACTCAAATAAACCCAAAACACGTCACAAACAAATCTTGTGCTCTCTTCAGCTCCATGTGAAGACCAGGGCAGGATCTACACTACTGCTTATAACAGTTTATAATGGTTATAACAACTGTTCAGGCCCAGGACACATTACATATACTGTTTTTATACCATTTTTAAAGTGTTATATCCTGCTTGGTGTAGATCGGGCCTTTGTTTTCCTAGGCATTTCAGTCTTTCAGTTTCTGTTGTTTAAAATCTGTTAAGGTGTTTGAAATCTTTGCACAGCTGCCAGGTTTTGTTTTATATTGTAGTTTAAAGGTTTTAACATTTTATATTGTATTTTATCATGTTGCATTTTACCATTTTAACAGTTGTGAACTGTCCAGAGAGCTTTAGCTACTGGGTGGTATAGAAATGTAATAGATACATAAATATGGGAATGAGCTCGACCAAGCTTCAAAGTTAAGTTTGGAGAATTTTGCTGAGCTGAACATCCCTGATTCTCTCATCTCAAGATCCTGGGTGAACTCTGGCCAAAACCAGACAAGCCAGAGCTACCTCAGCGGTTTCAATTCAACAACTATAATCGATGTCAGGTTGGAGTAAATAGACGAGGGATAGGGAGGCTCATTCACTAATTGCTGTTGCTGGTTCCAACTCTTCTTGCCAGTTTTCAAGCTTAACCTGGGAGAAGAGACCCCTTTTGCAATACCGACATTCTTAACATTACTGATGTATTATTCAAGTTACGGTCGTTGAAAGGGGGGACATCTCCTCCTCCTCTTCACTTGAAAAAACAGGGTGGCCACGGATCAAATTAGATATTCAGTAGCAGACCTGGTTCTAGGAACAATCCCGTAAGATGCCATTGAACAATGGTGTGGTTAGGGCACAATTTGCAATGGGTTGGAAGCAGAAGAGGAAATTAAATCCTTCTCTTGAGCCTATTATCCCTACATCCTCCCCCCCAAGCAGGATTCTAAGATTGCTCAGCCTTCACCTCATCTAGATCAGCACCCTAGCATGGGGGAAAGGGTTTTTAAGATCTGGGTCAGGCTCCCTGTACTAGAGGAAAAAAAGAAAGAAGACAAGAAACATAGACCCTGTTCAGATGACATGCTAATCCATGGTGGTTAAGCACTTTGGGCTAAACATTATGGTTTATTGTGTCATGTGAACCAATCCTAACTATGGTGACTACATAACCACGATTTCAACCCGCTCACTAAGCATTTGCTGCAAAAGTGTTAGCAGCCTAACCATGTCTTAGCATGTAGTTTGAACAGGCCCATAAGACATTTAAAGTAATATCTGTTTTGGCCCTCTGTTTGCCTCATTGAAGGAAATAAAACCACTGGGAATGTGATTGCAGGGGTAAAGCAGAAGTTAGGGAACGGCTAAGCATCCCGTTCTTACCTGCTGCTTCTCCACTACAATTACACACTGCTCTTTGCTTATCAAAATCTTCATTCCCTAATTTGGGTCTGCCTCTGAATACTTAAGTTCAGCCATAAGTAGACAGTGCTGAATAATATCTACCTTAGGAAACCTGGGGGCCAAGGCTAGCTCAACTGCAGAGCCATTCTCCGGGTTTGGGCAAGACCTTGTCTTTCAAGCTCAATTGAGAAAAACACCATGTGATGAATTTACGATGTCAAAATTCATTATGATAAGTTGGCATAAGCCTATCAAGAAAGACTCCATTCAGCTATTGCTGATGAGTGACACGCTGGACTTCTGACCTTCCTTAAAGGGTTCTTGTGAGTATGAAGGAGATAAAAGTGAATGTTAGTCAATCTGAGCATGAGGCTATCAGTCTAAATAAACAAGAGGAAAGGAACTGCAGTTTGTCATTGATGAAGCTGTACATGCACAGGGTATGGAATCAGCATTTCTGTCCATTTGTCAGTCTTTTCTTCTTTCATAGTAATGCAAAAACAACAACACCCTATTTCTTCCACTTTACCATTTGTTTATTATAAAGGGGACTTTCATTTCAGAAATAAAGGGTATTTGTCAGATGTTTTCTAACAAACTGTATCCAGATCATAGCCTCTGATAGCAAACCAAATTCTGCTATAGGAGATAAATTAGAAAATGATAATAGACATTGATGAATCTATCATAGCCTTCCATAGCAGAGAATTTGTCCCATTTGATGGGTATGATCATCTTCTGTTTCATATCAATGGTGTTTACACAAGGCAGTGCTAAAACAGTAGTGTTCTATAGGTTTTGTCATTTAAGAGACCCAGTCTAGCAAGTCATTAATCTTAAAGCCACATTTCACTTTCCACTTTTCCTTGAGGTCTATCAAACTCAATTACACTTGTCTTTAATTCTATTAAACTTAAATTCACCTATCAAAATAAGCTATAGTTTAATTACATGTTTTGGTACAATGGCTATTTTGGTCTTTCATTCAATTAACATTGCATTGCGATAGGATGTAACCTGACAGCACCGGGCTGTTAAAACACACAGGATGCCAAATCCAATGCAGCAAGGCAGTAGTAACTTTATACTGTACATCAAGATAGAGATGGCCAGGAATTTATTTTGATCAGTCTTTATTTTTTCCCCTTTTTCTCAGAAATCAGAGTGCTGTGATGGTAAGTGGTTTCAGATTACATTAAGAGACACTAAGGTAGTGCGATTCTAGAAACAAATTACCAGCAGAAGGCCTGGAAATTCAGATGCATTTCACATACTTTTATTAGACCGACTCAATAAAATTAGCGGAGTAGCATTTCCGGCCATAGGACTCATTTCTTCAGGTCAATACCTTGCAAAAGGTATTGTTTTTAGTTTTCCCCATTTCTGTTTTATATCTGGTATTGCATTTTAAATCTTTGCAGTGCTGCTAGCTTCTATTTGGTTGTTATTTTTATTTTGTAGTTTTACATTTTTAAACTGTTATGGTTTTTTTTGTTATTGTCTTGTATTTTATGGTTTTAATTGTTATGAACTGCCCAGAGAGCTTCGGCTATTGGACAGTATAGAAATGTAATAAATAAATAACAAAGGACTAAGCAAATCCTCCTAAACAGAGTCAGGTGGGCATCAGGACTACTTTCAAAAGAGGCAATGCTTGTTCAAGTATACATTTTTACAACAGAGTGTGAATATATTTCATTATCCTTTTGCATAGGGGTGTACAGGTCAGGTATTTCAATCTTTTGGTTTGGATCAGGTTCAGGTCAAAGAAAACTCTACTTGACCTGACCTAGCCATGAACCAAAGATAGTCCCAGAAAGCTTCCCTGCTGAAGGTAACTAGATTCCCAGTGATGTTTATCTACTGGGGACACAGTTTAAGTTTCTAGATAACAGAGTTCTTCTGGGATAGGCACTAGAGTTCAATTGGCTTTCAAAAAAATATGAAAGAAACCTTTTTTTTTTTTTTTAGGAAGTCTAAAGAAAGCTGCTTTGCTTGGGACATCTCTATTCACTTTTAAGTTTGGATTAATGGATTTGCGGATGTATAAGTCCAACAGTGTGTTGCCAAGGCTTTTATCTCTTCTTGATCTATTTTTAAATGTTTTTATTTTCACAACTAATTTGTAGATTCCCAACATATAAACTTACCATCCAGAATCACCGTACCATATGTCTTTATGGTCTGATTGATTAGTTTCACCTTATTACTTTTAATTTATTGGAAGAAAAGGGAAAGTTCATTGGGGCAGAGGTCAAGTAGCAGATCAAAACTTCAAATGGAAGAGTTGCTGCTTTCTGTTTGGATGGACCAAACAATATTGCTGTCGATTCTCTCTACAATAGCCTAGCAAGGTCAAACTTTATAGTAGAAAATATGGATCATCCCAGTGTGATATCAAAACATAAGCATTTAGGACAATGCCTGCTGTGCCAGGGTAATTTTGAGATCTGAGGCATTGCAGTGGCCTAGGCTGGCAACAGCCACATGGATCGAATGCTGATGAAATGTGGTTGGTGGAGTGGGATAAAGCTGTCTTCTGCACCACTATTTCCTATTAAATTTTAAAAATAGAATTTCAGCTGACAGGATCAACATGTCTCATCTGACAAGCATATAATAGCATTGTAGTTACATTTGCTAAGACCGCTGTATAAAACCTGTCTCTTTATTTCCACATTCGTGGAATCACATATTCGGAATATACAATCTCAAAATCCAGACATGTAATTGTTTCAATGTTGATCCAAATTTGCACTCATATTAATATATAAGCAATTGACCCAGGACACATTCCTATGCACATTTAGACAGAAAAAAGCCCTACAACTCCCAGCATTCCCCAGCTAGCATGGCCAGCAGGGGCATTCTGGGAGTTGTAGGACTATTATTATTATTTTACTGTCTAAACGTGCATAGGATGGCACCCTTGATTCTGCATCATATCTCTCTTTCAAAAGTATAGCCAGTTCTCCAAGCATTATATTGGAGATCTGAACATCAGACAACATTTTGAACATCACACATGGAATTGGCTTAGACCACAATCCCGTGCATGTTTAGACAGGAAAAAGTTGTGGACTTTTTCCTGTCTAAACATGTATTGGACTGTGCCCTTACTTGTGGAACAGCTTGCACATTTTATTTTTTGGCCCCTACAGTATTCTCATATTGCTTCCTATTAGGGTAATTTTCTTCAACAGTGTGTGTGTGTGTGTGCAGTATTCATAACAGGAACACTGATACAAGGTCACTGATATTCACAGCACCTCTACCCATAAACATAGCTGCAGCTGTGCAAATTGAAAAAAAGAAGCTGAATTAATATAAATATGATTAGGTGAATATATCCTATGTGCTAGGCAATAATAGAGGAAGTTCCAAGATAAGACACTGATATATAAATAGAATTACATTCTACGAATAGAATTACATTCTATAGCAGGAACAAGCAACTTGGTGTCCTCCACATGTTTTGTTCTACAACTCCCATAAGCCCCTGGCTGGCTGGCCAATGGTCAGTGATTAAGGGAATTGTAGTAGAAAACGTCTTGCTGAGGGTGACCAAAGGCCATGGAAGGTCACCGGAGGCCTTATAAGAACAGCCATGCCAGATCCAACCAAAGACCTAACTAGTCCAGCATTCTGTTGCCACAGCAACCAACTAAATGCCTATGTGCTGGCTTTCCCCTGCTGGGAGAGGGCCTGGGGAATGATGCTGATTAATCCATTCCTTCTTACCTCTGAGCCTTGTCCGGCAGAGGGTGTCCTGCTTTCTTCTCAACAGACACATAGAGTAGACCTTCTGAGTAGACCTGCAAAGGCTTGTCCTGCTAACTTCCGAGTAGGCTTAAAATCAATATGAACTGCATTTTGGCACTGCCCATTTTGCCATCCCCCCCATCCCCACAGATGGGCTATGGTGCCCATGAACTTCCCTAGATTGGAATTCGGCACACAGATTGATAAAGATTCCTCACTCCTGCTGTAAAGGAATGTTATATTTTAGTGCCCCAAAGTAACGTTTCCATTTGATTTTAACATTGCCAGTCTCTTTGTATTGATCCATTGGGGCTACTCCTCATCCTTTGTTTTTACACTTTCACACAGTTCACACACATTTATTTGTATCGCTTGGCTTTTCTGCTCATGACATAATTAATATACAATTAATGGGTGGCAGCTGAATGTGTGAATTCACATCCCTCAAAACCATTGACTCCAATCTAGCAAAAGAGTGTACTAGTGCTATGCACATGATCCTTTTTTAAAATGAAAATACTCTCATCAGCTGTTTCGATGATTGTACTCAGGGAACTGAATACAACCTTCTCGTCCTCTTAAAAACAAACAAACAAAAAACCAAAACAACAACAACCACTAATTGGTGGGATTTGTTTTTGTTGTTATTTTTAAAAAGTGATATACATCCCTGAGCCTTGAATCAGAACGAGGAATCAGACATGCAAGATCTGTTTGTATGTGTGATATCTCATCAAACTAAGGATATGCAATGGAAAGTTGCTACCACACATGTTGGGACTGCAGCTGGATCAGAGTGATTGTACAGGAAGTGGAAAGAATGCTCTTTTTTGTGTCGATGATGACACATTCACACATGCAAGTCATCTGACTATGTTGTAGTCTCCATGATAAACTTGCATATATGAATAGCCCTTTGAGTATGCCTTGCTCAACATAATTAGCTTAGAACTGTAATTTGCACATGGCCAACCATAGATGGGATTTTTTTTATTAAACAAATTATTTCCAACCTTTAGCCCCCATATTTACTACAATGACTTTTATGGACTTCAGGTGTTTACCAGAAGGGCCAACAATTGCATACTAATTCAGTTAATATTAATATGAAAGCCTCATAATTTCTCTTTTTCCTTCAGCTTTCCCCCCTTTGAAACTGATATGTATCTCATACAGAAAGATATATAATCCATGAATGACATTCTCCCTGGAAATGGCAGCAGATATCTATCTGGTCACAACAACTGAATCAAACCAAGTAAGTGTGGCCTGTGTGTGATTGTAGAGTACATCATAGCTGCAGCCCGCCATTATTTATTTATTTATTTATTTATTGCATTTTTATACTGCCCAATAGCTGAAGCTCCCGGGGAGGTTCACATGACTTATGGTGGGTTGCATGCCAGTGGCCATTGAGAATATTCAAGATTTGGCAGACAGTTGCCACTGCTTATCATGATGTGCAAACTAGTGCTGGGCTGAAAATCATTTCAACCATTCCATTTTGTGGTGGGAGGGGAAAAAAATGAAAACTTGGGCAAAAGAGTCTGTGAGAGGTGACATTTTCATAGAATTTTCTCCTTGGGGAGGGGTTCAGGTTTCCCACATACTTTTTAAAATGTAGACAGTTGTTGAGGGGACTTCTTTCTTTATTTCTTTATTTTTCAAAAGACCTCTGGCATTTTCAGGAGCCCAGATTTGCTTGTTGGATGCCTATTGGAGAGGGTGAGATCACATGATCTCCAATAGGCATTCGTGTGTGTGTGTGTGTGTGTGTGTGTGTGTGTGTGTGTGTGTGTATAAGAAGCCCCCTCAGCAACTGGCTACACTTTAAAAAGGTATGTGGAAACGTTGGCACTCTTCCCCAAGGAGAAAATTTTCCAAATTCCTCCCCTCCCCCCAAAGAAGAAGAAGAAGAAGAAGAAGAAATAATGCTTCTTTTGCAGGGAGAGAGAAAGTTCATGAAAATAGGGAGCAGGATTCAGCATACTACTAGTGCAAAACCAGCACAGAGAAGGTGATTGCCCCAGTTAACATTCCAACAACAACTCAATAATAGTTCAGTGTTGAATGTTGATTGATGGGCCCATCATGCTTGTAACTTCAGGTCAGAGTTAATAGCCATCTTATAGGATTCACAGTTATGATTCAAGTTGTAACAACTGTCCCATGTAAGTATCTGCCCTTGAAAATGTTAATGACATAAACAATATTATTCCACACACACAAGAAAGTTAATGTAACCAATGCAAAAGTGTAGCCTGAATCTCACAAACCATCTACTGTTTAGCAAGCAAAGTGACTAGGAAAATATAACTCTTTAGGAGTCCCAATTGTAACCGTTAACCAATAGAATTTCCAGCTGCTTCTCACACTAATGGTTGTGACTTTACAACAATCTCGTAATAGATGCATGTGAACAGCATTTTTTTGTTTTTGTTTTTGGTAAGTGTTACAATACAGTATTACAAAGAAGAATTTTGTCTCTTAAATCACAATGAAATATAGGGCTTGTGATGGCAGGATTTGATATTTTTCTATGTTTTTCATTCTTTTATTAGACTTGGAAACTGAAGTGCATTTAGACCAAAACTTTTATAAATATATTTTCTTCCGTTGTTTGCATTGACCTAAAACCTCTCCATACTGTGAACATATTTGGCACAGGTCATTTCTCTTGAAATGTTTTTAGGCTCTCTTGAGGCCAGCCAACATATAAAACTCAAAAGGTAGGCCATTCAGAAACATGGCTGAAGAATAAAATAAAAGTTACTGGCTTCTTGGTCACTGTCCATGATCAATAAACAGCTAGGTTTTCAAAAAAATGCAGGAGTCTGCTTAGAATCCAGTCTGAGTTAAATAGAATGATGAGGTTTTTGATCAGATTGCTTATTTTAAAGACATTTGCATTCCTCTCTTCTTTAGAGGTCTTTTTTTCTTTTAAAACACAATTAAATATGTTCTGTGCTGAATTCCCAAAGCAACAATAAAGCCATGGCAAGAAACTTGTTTCAAAGATGTGTAGTTCAGAGGCAAGCAGAAGGTAGATCAGGGGCTACTGGTAGATTTCAGGGTGATTTGCAATAGATCAGTAAGGTTTTCTGATAACCAATGGTTTAATAATTGCAACAATTATTAAACCCACACTAAATTATGCTATTGAAATTAAGAAAGGAAGAGGGGTACTAGTAGTGGTGTGTGTGTGTGTGTGTGTGTGTGTGTGTGTGTCTGTGAATGTGCACATCCAAAAATGACTGCAAATGTATTTCTCATACAAAAGCAAAATCCTTGGCTGAACAGTATAAGGATATATTGATTTGTTAAATCCTTTCTGCCTCTGTTTGTGAATTGTCAGGCATCTTTCATTCCATCATCTGCTCATTGAAGGAATCAGATTTCTTCAAGTGATGTATAAGAATTGTCTGAACTTCCATTTGCTTTTGGAAGTGCACTTTAATGCCCTCATGCAAATCCCTCCAAAAAGTAAGAAACCAGTCTGCAAGTCCGTGGAATCCCTGCGACATGGAATAAGCTGGTTGGTCAGATTCATAGAAATCTGAACTGATTTTAATCCATTGTGGATTTCTCCAACATCTCTAGTTTAAAGGCACCCTGTTCCTTAATTCTGTGTATGTCTACCCTATATCCCACCACTATTATGCACTTGGTTTCTGTTGGTGGATTTTGAAGCTTGAAGCCTGCCTAGTGCTGGACTTGTTTTAACATGGGCACACCCTTCTCATTTGATGGAGCGGAGCACACATATATTTTGTATTCAAGATTGCACATCTGCATTAGAGGAGAAGATGCATCTTTGCATTGTGAGGGACAACCATACAAAACTAGTACTGCAATAAAAAATTATTCCACATTTTTTCAACCATTCTCATTCAATTTAATGGAAAAGAAATTGCTTTTGAAAAGAAATTCAAAGGAGAAGAACACTGTGGTGAGTTGAGAGCTGTGTACAAAGCAAATGCATAATTCAAAGTTCACCAAATTGCTACCCCCTGCCCCCCGGCAAGAATAAACATGTTATATTAGTATTTGGATGCTTCTGTAATTAGCCAGAGTTTGGTGCAAATTCATCCAGTCATCCATCAATCTAACTATGTAATAAGGAAATGATGGGCATCTTTGAAGGGAATGTTTCTTGCTATGTCAAGTAACCAACTACAGTATGGCACCTTTCACTCTAGAAATGCAAGATTATGCTGTGTAGTAAAAGCCCCAAGGAGATCTGTCAGTATCGCACCCCCCCGCCTTGCTGTTCAATTTTCTGCTCTTTGGGGAGTGACCTCCTGTTTCAGAAAAAAAGAAAGAAAGAAACTTTGCTTGATTGATGCCTCCTTGGAATGAGCCATGGACTTACACCCAAATACAATAAAATGCTTCAGTTATTTAACAGGCAGTAGAGACAAACAGGAAAAGCCTGTGCTGGTGTGTTAGTACCATTTGGCAACACTGTCAGTTAAAGCAGGTGACACTTAAGGCTAAAAATCCCAAAGCCTTCAAGATGATTTGGACATACTTCCACCCTGACAACCACCATGTCCTACATACATATGTGACTTTATCTGACTGATAGTTATGGGACATGTTTGATCAAAACACATTGCTGGATTAGTAAGATAATGCTCTGACAAAGCAGGGCTGTTCTTACTATGTACTTGCAAGAATTTCTACCTGCAAGAGCTTTAGCTTTAGCGTTTGGTAGAGTTCACAACATACCAGTAAAGAAACGAACATTACCCATGACTCTGCAGCTCTATGTTTTCTCTCATTATCTTCATCTTATGATCTTAAGCTTTGGTCTGATTCACCCACACATTCCCTTGGACACTGTCTGGATCTTGTTCTCACTCGGAATTGCTCTGTCTTGAACTTTTCTGCTGCTGACTTTCCTTTGTCAGATCATCATCTAGTTTCTTTCATGATTACTCATAATCCTCCTTCTTCACATCCTGTTTCTCGCTCTTGTCGTGATTTGCAATCTATTAAATATGAGGCTTTTTCTCAATCTCTAGCCTCCTCTCTTCCTTCTGTCTTTTCTTCTGTCTCCTTGGACTCAGCTGTCTCTTTCCTTAATTCCTCCTTATCCTCAACTCTTGATAATCTTGCTCCATCTACGACACAGATAGTTCGTCCTTCTCAACCCCAACCGTGGCTCACCTCTTCCATCCGCTACCTTCGTTCTTGTACCCAGGCAGCTGAACACCTTTGGCGTAGGACCAGGTACTGGGCGGACTTTGTCCATTACAAATTTGTTCTCTCTTCTTTCTCTTCTGCTATTTCCTTAGCTAAACAGCAGTATTACTCACTGCTGATCCAGTCAAATGCTACGCATCCTCAGCGGGTCTTTGTGTCGTTCATTTCTCTTCTGAAGCCTAATCCACATCTCTCCCCACCTCTCTGTCTGCTAACAACTTTGCCTCTTTTTTCAATGCTAAAATCCAAACTATTCACTCTGATCTTGCCAGCTCTGCTCCTCTTCCAGTTCCTGTCCCTCATTTGTCAGTTTCTCCTGCAAATTTCTCTGCGTTCCCTTAGGTCAAAGCTGATGAACTGTCTAGAATACTGCGCTCTTCGAAGCCTTCCACTTGTTCTCTTGATCTGATTCCTTCTCAGGTCTTTATTAATCTTATTCCTGCTATCCTCCTTTCCTTGCTTCATATTATTATTTTTTCTTTGTCCTCTGGTTCATTTCCTTCTGCTTTTAAACATGCTAGAATCTCTCCTATTCTCAAAAAACCTACTCTTGATGTGCTTTCTCGTTCTAATTACCATCCTGTCTCTTTGTTGCCTTTTGTTTCAAAGATCCTGGAGCATGTGGTCTACTCTCGTTGTCTTGATTTTCTTTCTAGTAACTCTGCTCTGGATCCCTTTCAATCTGGATTCCGTCCTTTGCATTCCACTGAAACAGCCCTTACTAAGATTACCAATAATCTTCTTATTGCCAAGTCTAAAGGCCTTTATTCTGTAATTATTCTCCTGGATCTTACTGCAACCTTTGACACGGTTGATCACGATCTTCTTTTGGATTCCCTTCATGACCTCGGATTTTGTGGCTCCGTCTATAACTGGTTTGCCTCCTATCTAGCGGGTCGATCTTTTAACGTGTTGGCTAATGGTAGCTCGTCTTCTTCTTTTCCCCTTTCAGTAAGGGTTCCGCAAGGCTCGGTGCTTGGTCCGTTGTTGTTTTCTTTATACATGTTGTCCTTGGGTAATCTTATTCAATCTCATGGTCTCCAATATCATCTGTATGCCGATGATACACAATTATATCTTTCATCTCTGGAACTTTCTCCTGATGTTCACGATCGTATCTCGGCATGTCTTTCAGATATCTCAGCTTGGTTGCTTCATCGTCGTTTGAAACTTAATGTGGCAAAGACAGAATTGCTTGTTTTTCCTCCTAAACCTTCTCCCCATCTTTCATTCTCTCTTACTGTCAATGATGTTACACTTATTCCAGTCAAGGAAGCTCGTAGTCTTGGCTTTATATTTGACTCCTCACTCTCCTTTATTCCTCATATTGAGGCAGTAGCTAAATCCTGTCGTTTTTTCCTATGTAATAATTGCCAGGATTCGATCATTTTTGTCTGTCTCTTCTGCCAAGACTCCTGTTCATGCATTGGTTATTTCTTGGTTGGACTACTGTAACCTTCTTCTCACTGGCCTTCCTTCTTCTCACATCAGTTTGGTGGTTTCTGTTCACCACTCTGCTGCTAAGATCATCTTCTTGGCTCGCTGCTCTGACCATGTTAGTCCACTTCTGAAATCTCTTCATTGGCTTCCAATTCACCTCAGAATCCAATACAAACTTCTCCTGTTGACCTACAAAGCTTTTCACAGTCTAGCTCCTTCCTGTCTTTCCTCTCTCATCTCACACTATTGCCCCGCTCGTGCTCTTTGCTCCTCTAATGCCATGTTTCTTACCTGCCCAAGGGTCTCTACTTCCCTTGCTTGGCTTCATCCATTTTCTTCCGCTGCCCCTTATGCCTGGAATGCTCTTCCAGAACATTTGCGAACTACAAGTTCAATCACAGTTTTTAAAGCTCGGCTAAAAACTTTTCTTTTTTCTAAAGCTTCTAGAACTTGATTTTGATCTTACTTTTATACTGTTAGTTTTACTCTACCCTGTGCCTGTTTGGTGCATTCTTTTCCCCTTCTTATTGTTTTATTATGATTCTATTAGAATGTAAGCCTATGCGGCAGGGTTTTGCTATTTTATTGTTTTACTCTGTACAGCACCATGTACACTGATGGTGCTATATAAATAAATAAATAATAATAATAAAAAAATAATGATCCACAGGTGGTAAAGGGAATTACTGTAGATCAGATCTGGATTAAATTTGCAGTCATAAAAATACCTTCGATAGGACCCTGTTATAATTATTTTCTTCAATTCCCACAACTTATAGAATTTATTCTACATTGTAATGCAATCCAGGTGGCTTTGCAGAAAAAGCATTTATGAACTTGTCCTTGTACAAATAATTTAATTCAGAATAGATGAAGATACTTAAAGAAGATTAAAAAATAATAAACAAAGGCAGATTCATATCCAGAATTAATAATTGTGCTAGTCATTTAAGTATATCAACATATTAATTAACAGTAAGGCCTCTAGGTTGATCAAAAATAGTTTTGTATGTATCTTTCTGGACTATTTAACATGGTAGTTTCTAGTTTTGTGGATTTTAAGTAATGGAATTGGCACTAGGTTCAAGCAAGTTACATTTCAATTTGATTCAAAATAAAGTTTGATTTATTTTAGTATGAACATTAATTAGTGCACAAATAAAGATAAAAATAATACAGATAACTGGCATATAAATTCAGCTATATTATACATGGACATGCAGCTGGAAAAAGAAAATAAAAATTATCAAACAAAAAAATCAAACAATATTGAACATAACAATCAATTATAAATTATTGAACATAACAATCAATTACAAATACCGTAAAAGCAACAAATATTAGAGGATAACATAATCAAAAATTAGACAACCTTGTTTTTCCCCATGTCATTGGTTTCTTGCTTTTTTGCTAGAGTATGATTCATTACAAATTAGGTAACATTCTTGGCCTGGTTTTGCTGCTATATATATTTGTTCAAGGTTAATGCTAGAATTCTGATAAATTTGAGTGATTGCTTTTTAACTTGGATATTTTGATCTTTCAGACAAAAAAAAAAAAGTAAGGTATTCAAGGATTATCCTCTTCAATGCAATGATCATGATTTAAGCAAAGTTATTTCTTCAAAGGTTAATATATGTAAGGCTGAAGTTGTTTTGAATGCCCAATAATTGCTCACAACATTTTGGGTAGGGATATGGACCAAATATTTGACTGGGTGTGTCTGTGCTAAATGCAAGCCCAAACTGATTTAAATAGGAATCCTGCAGGATTCTCATTTGCAGCCAGGCATTGAGGAAAGTGATCCCAGCCTCAAAATACATGACTTTCAGTTTCACTTTTTCCCACAATTGGTTTTTAAAAAAAAAAAAAAAAAAACACACAAATATGCAGAGTTTGGTAAATCCTTATAAAACAAACAAACTGAAAGGAAATTCTCAGCTATCTGTACTGGCCAAATTCAACAGATACAGTTATTCACAGCATGGAGAGAACCATTATTTATCTGCCTCCATACAGCTGTTAAAGACTTTTCTGTCAGAAAAAAAGAGGTGGCAACCCTAATTCTGACATGGTCAAGACTTTGAAGAGCAAAGCACTCACAGTCTTGGACCTGGATGAACAAATCTCTCAATTCTGGTTTCTCCAACATTTTATTTTAAAACAACAACAATTCAATTTAGGTTTTTTTTACCTAAATATGTTGAACTTTGCACATTTAGTTTTTTAAAAAATCAAAATGGAACCAAAACAAAATTCTCACCCATCCTTAATATAATCACATTAGATCTCACTTCCAATATATATAAAATCTTAATCTCAGAGTAGATAGGGTCATCTATTGGCCTAAAAGAAACTTGGGAGTGAGATCTGTAGGAAATAATGAACGATTCAACATGGAAAACTGTGTGGCCTAAAAGATCTGTTTCAGCAAGGCTATGAGAAAGTTCTCTGAATGTCATTTTTAGGTGGTACTTAACTCTAGTCACCATAAATTGAATATATAACTCTCTTCACCATACTGTTGGAAAGGTTGTGATTCAAGGGGTAAGTACTACCACATGTGGTGGGAGCATGGTCCTATCCATAGTTTCTGGAAAAACGTTTTTAGGAATGCAGAAACATAATTCGAAAGGGACTACTAACGGGTCAGTGAATGAAACATGGTAACTAAGTTTGGAACATGGTCTTAGCTGAGAAACAGACTAAGAGGACACAAGTGCAAAGACAACACAAAGTTCACAGACACATTTATTGTAACTTGCTTTCAGTTTATTTACTATTAAATGACAAGAGGGCCAGAAACTACCACCAACTCATGGAAAGTTTTGGAAAGATATACTCAAAAGGTATTCAGTGTTCCTAATGATATCGGGAACCGAGGAAAACCCTATGTTTCCACGGTCCTGGGACCATCCCGTGGAGCGTGGGCCATGTGGCCACTGCTCCTGGGTCATCCCTTCTTGTGGAATGCTTAAAATGGGCACAGAGCTACACGGGGGCAGTCTGTGCCCATGGGGGTGGGGAGTGGGTTCGGTTTTTGTTGTTGTTGCCTTTTTTGTGGACAAGCACAGTTGTACTCCTCCCTGTTCGGAAAAAAAATGGTGGCCACGACATCCTTCTGGGATGTCATGCAGCTGTCAAGATGCTGGGGGAGGATCGTGGAAGCCGTTAAGTCTGTGATCCTCCCCCCTCCCTCCCTCTACACCCTATGGTGTAGACATGCCCATATAAACAATGCAATGACATTGCACAGCCACGACAGGGCATATAGACAAGACTGCTCTAAATGATGGAACTCATCCACCAGCTGTTACCCACTTCCCTTGCCTCAAGGCCTTCGAGCAAGAGACTGGGGAAAACAGGGAAAGGGAAGAGCTGGCTAAATTAGGCTGCTTCAAGTATCAATGTTTTTCAAGCATTTAAAAGCAATACTCAAAGCAACTCAATTTAGTTTGGGGCTAAGCATGAGGTGTGAGGTATACTCTTAATTATGTGGTCAAGTTTGTGTGGGTGTGCATGCATGCGTGCGCATCTGTGTTGCGTGAAAAGGTCTGTGAGGAAAACAACTTTTTCACTAACTACTAGCTTCTGACCTTATCTGATTCACAGAACCTTCTTGGGAAATGTGCATGGATTTTCAGTCCTAAGGTAAGGTTTTCACATATTCCCCTATATGAGAATAACTACAAAAACATAATTCCAAAAAGTGGTATGAAAGAATTTTTCCAAAGAGCTGGAGAGTGGCAGTCAGAGTAAGAAATACTGGGCTAGACTTTGTATAAAGAAGCTTCCTATGCTTTTAGATTGATAACTGTGTCGGACTGGAGACTATGACATCAGAGATGAGCATTGTTGGGTACCTGCTGAGGCATGGGAACCATTGCCAACTTCTGGAGCCTCTAGCATTGCTCCTTGTTCTTGTTCCCTCTGCCTCTTCATCAGTCCCCTCTTTGCAAGGATCAGTGAGAAGGATGAGGAGATGGAAAATCATCCTCAACCTGCCTTGCCTTCTCCCTTTGAAAAGGTGTATGGCCAGCAGTGACAATAGAATGGAGTAAGTAGCACCTCTCAGAAGTGCTGACAACCTCTAAAGCCATCTTGCCCAAGGGTCTCCCAAAATCTGGAGCCAGCACTGATGCCATGGCTCCTACTGACAGAGCACTCTTGTTCCTGTAAACACAACTAAACTTCAGTGTAAGAGAAATATGAATGGTACTCTCTTAACTTCCATCAACATTCTTTAGACACTGTGGAAATATGATTAAACACTTCCATAAACATAGTCCAATCCATGAAGAAATACAATAAGGGATGATTAAGAATAAGTGGTAAGAAGATGGTGGTGCTCAACAGGAAATTGAAAAATCAAACACGGTTCAAGATCATAGAGAGCTATTTTTTCTGCTGATGGTTAAGGAGGCTATATACAATCAATTCAGACTGTCTCCACTAACTATGCTATTATTCTATGTAATGCTTAATTTTATTTTCAGTTCCTCCTTTCCCCACTCATCTTTCCCCCTCTTTTAATTAAGACAACTAAAATTGGAATTGATTTACCCAAGTTCTTAAAGATAATCACAGAGTGGCATTTCTGAGAGGAAAGAAATTGACTTCTGACCTGATGGAAGACAGAAGCAATCTGCCGGTTAATGGCCAAAGTCCTTGGTTATTGCAAAGAGAAATGGTACAGATGCTGACAGAGGTGAGGGCCCATGTGAGAAGAGGGTGGTGATAAAAAGAAAAGCAGGCCAGGATTGACCATGCTGTACAACCTTTCTATGTCAAGGGCTGCAAATGTAAAGGAGAATAAATGGTCAATTTTTTTGTGGGACCACTGGAGAATTTCTGCCCTCTTCACAGGTTATTCCTTTGTCTGAGTAATGTCTGTCTATCTCCAATTAATTATCAGCATTCCAGTCCTTCTAATGTCAGAGTCCCAGATGAAGCTGATGAGTAACAAATGTCACAGATTTAATTAACAAGTTCCTGTTCATCTATTTTGGTGATTAATATGAAAAAAATAAAATAAATAAAGCACAGACTTATTCCCCAAACCAGGAATATAATTATTTTTCTACATGAAAATATATATATTAATATGGCTACTTTCTGAAAGTGCATAGTGTGATGCTCTTATTAGTAGAAAGTTTTGTGTGTACGACTCAAGGGGAAAGAAGATGTTGTGATAATGAGTCTATAGAAAACAGCTGGAAGCCTCTGCGTCAAACTGAACCAAAGTTTATATTCATGTGATCATTTAGCACACACAAATGCTTTGAATTTGAACAGAAAAGACTCTCATTCTCTGTCATTTCATCAGCATGCAAGGTTCAAACAAGCACAGCAATTCCAAAATGAAATGGGCAAAGTAGCTGAAGGAAGTGGGGAAAAGCGAAGTCACCACAGTGAGATTGAGGCCTTAGCTAGACTTAAAGTTTATCCCAGGATCATCCCAGGGTCATCCCTGCTTGCTCCCGGGATCCCCTGTGTGTCATTTACATGAACAGGGATGACCCTGGGACGATCCTGGGATAAACCTTAGGTCATAGTGATGAGAGTGTTGGACCCAGACCTGAGAAACCTAGGGGCATGTCTACACCATGCCTTATCCCCGGGGATTGATCAGGGATCATCCCTGTGCGTCCACATGATGCACAGGGGATCCTGGGGGCAGGGAGGACTGTTCCCTCCATTTTCCTGGGATAACTGGGATGGCGTTTAGCCTGATTTTTCCCGAGACTGTGGGAGGTGTGGGCGGCCGTCCCAGCTTCGTTCCAGCTCCTCGTGAGTAAACGTGAGGCACGGGGCACGGAGCTCTTTAGGCACTCCGTGCCCATCGGGTGTGTGTGCGGGGGAGTAGGAATATTTTATTTTTGTTTTTTTAAAAAACAACAACTTACATTTCCAATGATGCGCACGAGCACTCATCTTCTGTAAAGAAAAGAAAAGAAAAGAAAAGATGGTGGGCGCGACATCCCTCATTCCTCCTGGGATGTTGTGTGCACCATCTGCACAAAGGGGAGGATCCCGTGATCAGAAAATTGCAAGATCCTCCCCCCTCCCTCCCGGAACTTGAATAGGTTCAATTTCCTGCTCAACCATGAAGCTCCCAAGGTGGCTTTAGGGTAGTTACTATCTCTCAGCCTAAGCTACCTCACAGGGTAGTTGTTAAGGTAAAGGGGAGCATGCATACTGCCCTCAACTCCTTCGATGAACGGCAGGATAAAAATCAGATAGACAGATATATAAGAGGTGCTGTCTTTGACTTTTGAAGCCATTCATGGCTTGGGATGTCAGTGTCTGAAAGGTCAAGTCTTTCCAAATGTATCCACCTGGGCCCTGAAGTCATCCAATGAGGCTTTTCTCTGGGGGTTGCCACAATGCCACAAGCCAAAGCGCAGAGGATGAGCATTTTCAGCAGTGATCCCTGGTTGTAGAATGCCCTTTCCAGAGTGACCCACTTGGTTCTTCTCTTAGGCCCTTTCTACACCTAAGGATTATCCAAGGAAAATTGAGGGATTGTCCCTGGCTGCTCCCAGGATCCCCTGTGTGTCATTTGCATGCCCAGGGATGATCCCTGGAAAAATGGCAGGTGTAGAAACGGCCTTAGTGTCTTTTTGACACTAGGTAAAAAAATCTCTCTCTCTCTCTCTCTCTCTCTCTCTCTCTCTCTCTCTGACCTTAAATGTTTAAAGAACCCTTTAAAAAGAATTCAACTCTCTATCATGGTGTAGTTTTAATATGGTTGTTTTAGTCCTCTGGAATTTAGCATTTTGACTTACTGGACAATGCCCACAAAAGCCTATGCCAAAATAAATTATTTACTCTTCAAGGTGCCACAAGACTCTCCATTTGTTCTCATTAATGACTGGTTGTCAATGCAATAAACTAAACTAAAACTAAATTGTGTTGCAGTGATGAGATCTACATCTCGGGTGTGGAATGATTGTTTTGACTTTGTAGTGGTTTTACATGCTGTAATAGTTTAATATTATTGTTTTATGCTGTATATGAAACGGGCCTTTAAAGTCTGTTTTATTTTGTATGGTGTCCAGAAGAGAACTGTAGTTACTGGGTGACTGATAAATGAAATAAATAAAAAGTAGATGGGGGAAAGCACCTCCCCACCGAAATACATCTTGCAAGAAATAGCTTAATATTAGTTCATGTGCAAGTCCATTTGAAAATATAACAGGGAATTTTATTGCACCAGAGAACTTCTCAGTAGAGTGGATTGTGGCTTTAATCTGTTCTTGAACTACCCTGGCTGGCTAATGAAAGTCTAGCTTTCTTTAAGTACTGATTTCTCCCAATCAGAGCTTCTGAGAGTGTAACTATGTTTCTCACCCTACTGAACTGCATTCATGCAGAATTATAACATCTGTGAATGGTGACTAACAATGAATAGCCACTGACCTTTACACAGCTGGAGGGCTGAAACATATTTGTCATGTACCACACTGGGTTTTAGCGTTTTTGAGCCATTTTGAAAAGTTCGACACTTTCCTTTGCCTACAGCACCAATGTGACTTTGCCTCTCTGACAGACAGAGATACTGAAATGGCTGACAGCAGGGCAAGAAAGCCATAGAGAGATCATGTGAGATGGGACGTGGCTTTTCATCTCTGAGGCAAGGAGATGCATTCAGTTAAGCGAAATTCCTCCAGGGCCATCTCAAAGTCTAAACTGCCTGCCTATCAACACGAGCTGGTGGTGTGAAGATTGTAAAGTACTCCTGTTACATGTAGATCAAATATGCCCTTGTTCAGAGATGACTGGACTTCTGAATCTTTTTGGTCTCCCATTAGACATATATTAATGCATTCAGGATACTTCCGTCTTTTCGAAGGGTAAAAGATCTATTTTCCCCTTACCACAAAGCCAGAAGAGAATATTCCCCTTTAAAATAGTCATTTGCCTATAGATAAATATAAGGGAAGCACACAGGAACAATTGACTTCTTACAAAGTACCTTATCTGTACAAGAAAAGTAGAACTTAATGGCCTAGTCAGATATTTTTAAAAATGCCAAGAAAGAGACGAGGAGGACTGAATGGAAGTGGTTTAGAACTGCTTGGTTAAAAAGATCCTCCATAAAAAATGTAGTGGAATTTACATAGGAAAAATGAGGAAAAATGCATGATGAAAATATGGTACAATCTTGATCCTATAATCAACAAATAATTTGAGATCTACCTTAATGGGAAATCACCAGTTAGTGATTGCCTGAATATTTATTTCTCAAACCAAATGAATACAAGGACATATAATTCTGTGGTTAGATCAAAGATCTGACTTCTAGGACCTTCTGCGAGATGAAGGGCTCTGTTTGTGGAAAGTCCATCCACCATTCAGCAGTGTCTCCTAACTCTGTGTGTAGCATTTTCAGGTGACTGGAAGGGCTACCCTGGAAGGAGGGGGCAAGGAGAACCACTTCCACCAATGCAGCAAATCCAGGTTAAATCTGGATCCAACCTCACATTGGAAGAGTTACCATATACCAGACTGATGATATCAAAGGCAGTGGAAATTAGCTATAACAGTTAAACTCACAAAATAGATTCATGTCTGTACCAGGCAAACATGTACTAACAATTTCATTTGAGACCTGGTATCCATTCATAGCTCGTACCAACTCATCCTGTCTGCATACTGCTAAACATCTTAAGTTATTTTGGTTAGCTGTTCGAACCTTATATAATTTCTAAGCTGCTCCAGTATAATTCCTATTTTTTTCTACTTGCCGAAACTTTCTTACTTCTATTTCTTTACTTGTGCCCCCATTGTTCTTGTTGCTATCATTATTATTCCATGATACTTACAGGATTTTAAATTGCTCCCCCCTCCTCCTCCTCCTGTTGTTGTTGTTGAAATAGTATAAAAATGCTATTATTTTATTTTCAGATAATAAAATATGTTCCATATAATAAAATACATATATGCTCTATAAGCAATTGGATCTGCATAGCATGAAAGTGTGCTTTAATTTGAAAGGTGGGAGAAGCTAATATGCATGGAAGAAATTTTACTTTAACATATGGATCATGTCTTTTCTAAAATAATATCTTTCTCACTGAATGGAAGTTGAATTCATGTCAGCAGCAGAATAAATGTTTCCCTTAAAACCATAATGCATCAGAATTCTTATAAACACTCAATGAGAAAAGAGTTTTATATTGCCTCTTAGCGAAACAATTAACTTAGGTTGGGAATGTGATTGACTGTCAGCCTAAAATGTTCTAAAACAGACCACTTTTAAATGGTAATATCCCTGTGATTTTAAAACATTTGGCGCTAAGTTATATTTGAGGGTAATAGGTCAGGAGAGCTCTGAGAAATCTCACAGTTGAGCTATCCATATAGCCTAATACTATCAAGCATTTAACCTACTGTACAGCATTGAACGGGTACCACATTAAATAACCCTGTCCAAATAAAGGTGAAGTACACTTAAGTGCTGTCAATTAGAAACATATGCTAGAGATGCTGGTAAACCTGATACATTCTTTTCAAAGGGTATAGTTCTTTCATTTGTATTCCCCCTCCCCTCCATTTCATCCTTCTTTACTAATGCATTAAGGGGGAAATATTAGTTTTATTACAAAGAAAAGAGGGAGGCTCATGTATCTCTGGCATAAATGTAGCAACTTCAGGTGAAGAACCATAAAATCAGTGCATAAAAAGCTAAATATACAGTCATATAGAGTAGGGGTGTGCTCTCCACCCTGGAATTATCGGGTAACCGCAAATATCTGCGGAACATTCGATTTTCCAGAGCAGAGATTGGCCACTTCTAAACCATAAAATAAGATCAGAGCAAAGTTATGCCCAATTGGAGCTTCTAAAGTCTCTGTAACTATTTGAACATTGTGTTGTCTGATTGAAAACTTCCCTATAAGGAACATGGGGTGATTGGGGTGGGGTAGCTTTGATAATTGATATTGACATCTGTGGCTAACCAATTAGGAATTGCTGCCTGCAACCGTGTTCTGTTATCCTCCAATCACAGTGTTTGAGGAGGGAATCCCAATCATTTTTCTCACGGTGTCCTTGGCTTCTGCGCTCATTGTGGTTCTCGGTGTGGTGGCGTTAGTTTCGGTCAGAGAGACAGAGAAAATTATATTTTACACACACACACACACACACACACACATACACACACGCACACACGCACACAGAGAGAGAGAGAGAGAGAGAGAGAATGGAAAGTGAGCATTTGTTAGGTGAGGTATTAATGAATTTAGGCTCGCAGTGGACCAGGGCAACCAGAGAGGCAAAGAGAATTCTGCCCAACCAGCTCATGCTCCCCTGGAGTGCCCGCGTGTCACTCCATTAATATCGTTATTCAAAGTTTTGCTGCTCCTACACACACACACACACACAGGCCATAGCTAGACCTAAGGTTTATCCCTGGATCATCCAGGGGTCAAACCTGTTCACCTAGGTGACATACAGGGGATCCAGTGCTCAGGCAGGGGCGAACCCTGGATGATCCCAGGATGAACCTTAGGCCTAGCTGTGGCCACAGAGAGAGAGAGAGAGAGAGAGAGAGAGAGAGAGAGAGAGAGAGAGAGAGAGAGAGAGACTTTTTTAAGGGGTGGGATGAGATAGTGGAAGAGAAATCTGCTTCTAGAAGTGTCCATGAGGAAATTACTCCCTTTTGATATTACAGGACTGAGGGCTCCTCCTCCCTTGCAAACCCCACGCTTGCTCGTGGGGCCTGGAGGGCGCCAAAGTGCCATCATCAAGATGTGGCCCCTCTCCCTCACCAATACAGATCAAGGCATGAGAGGTGCCTGAGAGGACATTTGAGTTCGGAATTTAAAAATTCTCTATAAATCACTGCATGCAGGGATCTGTTCCAAGCTTGGTATGCCTAAAGCTTTCTTTAAAAGCAGTGATGGTGCCAATTTTCATGTGTTTACCTTTAGAACTGAGGGAGCTGTGAGCATTTCTGTTAATTGCCATTGATGTGAATGTACCAATTACCCAAAAACGGAATGGTTCTTCGACGGGTATTTTGATGGGGCGGAGAGAGGAAGCCACTTCGGAAATTGAGGCAGAGAAACACCTCTACCCATTTCTGGATGGAATTTCGAGGAAGGGAATATCTGCTCTGCACACCCCTAATATAGAACTTAGGTTTTAAAGTATTTCACATTTATGATTGCAATAATCTTTACAACAACCCTATAGGGTAGAACAATAATATTAACCAAAAATTGCAGGTGTGGGCTTAGAGGTAGCGGGATTGGCTTACATCCCTAGCAAGTTCATGGCAGAAGGATGATCAGAGGGGCATTCTAATTTATAACTTACAATCTTATACATGTCTACTCAAGTGAGTACAGGCCTGTTCAGGCATTTACCTGAATGCATAAAGGCTTAAAGTGGGTAGAGCGATGGGGCTGTGCATGTTATCCCTGTCCCCTATGCCTCCAGGCATACTGCCACCCAGCCACCCCCCGCACCCCTAGTTCAGACCTTGCTGTGTGAAATTGCCAAGGTCTGTAAGGGAGTTGTACTTGCCATCACTTCAACATGAATGGAACTCTCAGTGTGATCAGGAACTCTGATAAGGCAGTATGCACAGCCCCATCCTTTTAGCCACTTTAACACTTCTGTGTCCCATGAGGCTTTCTACAGTAGGTGTGTATAGGGTTTCAGCATTGGAGCTATTATTCACAATGCTGGTTGTAAACACTTTATCAGTAATGAGTTATGTTGTGCTTATGGAAATAACTCAGGCGCAACATAACATCACTCCAGAAGTTTATTTATTTTTACAATAATGGATCAGGAAGGACTGTAAGGATTCACAAAGTGATGGCAATAATGCACATGGTAAGCAGTTCTAGATGTGACATCTATGATAGGAATCTCTTGCTATGGCAAGACTAATTTTGTGTCTACCAACCAGAAGGGAGAATAGTTGAATGTTCACACAAGCCGAGTTCCCCGCTTAATGGGGAACAGTGGATTGTGAGGCGCGCTGGCCAGCAGTGAAGGGAGAAAGGCTGGTGGAGAGCGGTGTGGTGATAAAGCCACCACAGCAGCACATACCCAGCAGCAGCATCTCCTTCCCAGGAGGGAACTGCTGAGCCAATCAGCACAATGATGGGTGTGGCTAAAGAGGCATACCCAGCAGAGTGAGACCTCTCCTTTGTTCTGCCTCCAGGTCAATCTCAGGCAGTCCTCTCATGTGGCTCCAGGATTGCAGTTGCTGGCTTCCCCACCCACCCACTCCTGGTACTAAGATGTCTTGCACTGGCAGTTAATGGGGCTGGGAAGGAATTTTACCTGCACAGCAATTGGCAAAGACTGTGCAAGCTTTTTGTCGTCCCCATTGCAAGATTACCTCTATTGTAAATAAGTTGATCTGGACTATCAGTATATTCTGTGTGGGTGCTTCATTTTGTAACATTTGTCACAATTTACGTAGGCATGCTAGGCATTGGGCTGGATCCATTGGTGAGGGGGAGCAGGATTGGGCTCCCTGCTCCCCCATGGCGAGGATTCTCATGAGGGAACTTGGGGACGTGGTGCTAAGACCAGACCAACATGGAGGCTGCGAGCTGTCCACGTCCGGAGAGGTGGAAAAGGGTTCACATTAGCAGTCCATGCCGTGATGCGCCCCAGGGTGGTAGAAAGGGTTTCATACTAGTGGTCCATGCTGTGGTTTGTCCCTGGCACTACCATCCACCACCAGTGCCCCTGGCGTGTGGGCCAGGAAGGGGAATCAGTCAGCAGGTGGGCTGGCCGATTACAGAATACATGCCCTATGCTGCTGCCAAGCCAATTCAAGTGAGTCAATAAAGTTGTGGCCAAATTATTATCCAGTTATGCCTGTGTGTCTAATTTGTTCTCGCCCCTTCGCCAACCGGACCCAATAAGCGCTGCTGTCACAATCTAAGAATAGTAAAGGATACCATGGGACATTTCACCCCTTGTCTCTATAGTAGAGATGGATGAATCTGTCAGTTTCTATTTCTCATTTCTTTACGCTTAAATTTTATTTCTCCTGAAATTTGAGGATTTTTCCAGCCATAATTTTAATTTGCCTGAAATGCTGAGAATGATTTTTTTAAAAAAAGAAAAGTTTGCATGAAAATTTGCATGCATACATGCAGTTTTGTACAAATATTTGCTTAATATCCACATTTTCCCAAGTAACCTTCCTAATATAGTGCATTTTTAATGTTATTTTGACTAATATATACATTTTTTTTAGATTGGAGAACACTACAAAATTCAGAGAAGTGGGAGTTTTGAAGAGTAACTGAGCTTCTGTTATTGGTTTAAAAGTGCAACTGAATTAAAATGTGAATGGAATAAAACCCTCCCCCCTCCCTACTCTGTAGAATTTGAGAATATGAGATTTCAAACTATGATCAAGCTAGACCCAAAGCTACCATGTGGTACTGGAATAATATGAATATGTTCTAGATATACTTATACCCTCTCCTGAGAGTCATTATAGCAGAAGTGGGGATCAGAAGAGCTTGTCCATTGTGCTTATTCATTTACTTCTGCTGCAACTTGTGAATTGGCTCATCATTTGAAATGGGTCCATATTGTGCATTACTTTAGAAGTACAACGTTTCTGTAAACCGCCCAAGAGCCCTGGCTATGGGAGCAGTATATAAGTGTAATAAATAAATAAATAAATAAATAAATAAATTAAATAAATAGTTGCTAAAAATCCTGCTTCTTCGAAATGCCTAAACGAGCCTTATACTTGTAGACAAGGGCAAAAACAGAGCAAAGAACAAGTTAGAGAAGCTAGACTTCCAAAGAGAAATCAGTGTGAAAATTCTCCCTGTCAATTGAGAACTGTTGGTGTTAGCTATGAGGAGGCGAGATGACACAAATCGGGGGCCATACAGAACTCTGTTTCTAAATCCAATGAGTGGGGAGTTGCATTCTAGCAGAGTGTATAACTCCAATATCTACATTTTATAACCCTTCTCCGAATGTGCTGAGATACTGACAAAGCTGTCTCGTCTGCAGTGAAAGCTAATGTTACTTGGTGCCACACATATGCTGCTAAATATGTAGGCTTTTACCCCTCTCCATCCTTGAAAAATTAATCCGGGTCATACTTCAAGATCCACGTAGTGTCTGCCAGCATCTTGAGTGTCTTTTCCATTAATCAGGAACTGTCTGGAATTAATGGTACCTATGAATGTGTTAGTGGGTGAAATATTACCCCATCACCTTCATGGCAAACCTTTTGCTCCGCAAAAAGCATTGCAAATTCCAGTGAAACAATATCTGTTTTCACCGATTCTATCCAAATACCACAAAAGCACGTTTTACTATGATGTTAGCATTTTTCATCTTTAAAGAATCCCCTTTTCCTGTTTAGTTCTTAGTATTTTGTTTTGTTTTGTTTCTACATCGTTTTCTCTTGTTTAACCCATAAAAAGGCCTGTTGCTTCCATCAGCCATGCAGAACTCCAAAGGTTATAGGCTTGAAATACAACACAATGCTGAGTGCATAGCAGGGCAAAATATTACAGATCTTTTTGATCAGCATGACTGCTTTTACAGTTCCCCTTATAGCTTTCATATTTACTTGTAATGTCTGGGTTACTATAGAAATAGCAACCAGATTGCTAGTCTCTGCCCTCAGTTTAACTTTTAAAAAGTTAAACTCTTGGGGAAAGGGGAAATGTTTGAGGAACGCATGTGCCTTTTTGTTTCACACCTGCTGTAGGTCAACCTCAACAGGAAATAAGAAGCCCACAAGATGGAATGCACCTTAATTGTAGAAAACTGAATATTAACAACTTTCCCACGGGGCAAGGCTGCAGATCTTTACCCAAATCACATTGCTTCCTTGAAAAATGATGAATATGACCTTGCATTAGCTGTAGAAAATGTATACATTAATTCTACATCACAGGCGTGTGTGTGTGTGTGAGGAACAGGTATCAGGAGTCACTTGGGTATAGTTCATAGTATATTGGATATGAATACAAAGGCCTGGATTTAAATCAGTGCTTAGATTATGGAAGAAAGATAGCAGGAACTTTAATGAATTCTACCTGGCCAAGTCCCTGGTCCTCCCAATTTTAGCCAAATCATGGACTTTCTACACCTATGGAGGCATCACAAAAAGTAAGCGGGGAGGCCCCCTCTGCCTCTTCCCTTGTGATTCAAGCACTGGCTTAAATACCTGCTTGCTTATAATACCTGCTAGGTTATAATGGACATCCCTTCATTGGCTTCCAGTTCACCTCCGAATCCAATATAAGCTTCTCCTGTTGACTTTCAAAGCTTGTCACAGACTAGCTCCTTCCTATCTTTCATTTCTTATTTCACATCATTGCCCTGCTCGTGCTCTTCGCTCATCGAATGTTAAGTTTCTAACTTGCCCAAGGGTCTCTTGCTCGGCTTTGTCCATTTTCTCTTGCTGCCCTTTATGCCTGGAATACTCTTCCAGAGCATTTGTGGACCATGAGTTCAATTATGTTGTTTAAAGCTCAGTTGAAAACTTCTTTTTTCTAAAGCTTTTAGAACTTGATTTTGACCTTACTTTTATATTGTTAGTTTTACTCTCCCCTGTGCTTGTTTGGTGCATTCCCTTCCCTTTCTTATTTTATTATGATTTTATTAGAATGTAAGCATATGTGGCAGGGAGTTCCTGTTTTATTGTTTTATTGTGTACATCACCATGTACATTGATGGTGCTATACAAATAAATAAATAAAAGGCACACTTCCAAGACCAGTTGTAAGGACGTGTGGCATGACATATATTTTGTATCAAGCTTTTTGTGTAGTAGAGGCATGCATTAAAATTAATGCATGACAACAAGCATTCTTTCTAGCAGATGGAAGAACCTTATGCCTGCAGAATCAGGAGTAAATAGAGTGTAAATCTGTTGTACCTCCCCCCATGCCCTGAGCACTTGCATCAGTGGAATGATGCAGTTGTAAACACACACACACACACACTTTCAGAAATATATCAGAGACCCTGCATACATTTTGAGGGCTGGCACAGTCTTCCAAACAAGTGCTTCCAAGATGTGGCTTAGTTATGGTAGCAGCATAATAGCAGACAAAGGGAATTAGGAGGGGTCTCTCCCACGATTAGAAAAATGGCAAGATGCAAATGGCTTGAGTGATTTTCAATCCCTTTAAAGCACATGCACGCGCACACACACCCTTTTTGTTGCCTATAATAAATAAAATAAATCTTATTTTAAAACAAGAACAAACATAGTTGGGTACAGCCTGCTGTTTAAAAATATGAGGCATTTCTCATACAGGAATATATTCTGGTGTTCATAGAGTTAATAGGGATCCTCCTCCCCCTCCATACACACATACCAGCAATTTCAGTGATGCTAGAATTTCAGACCATATCACTCTATCCAAAATGAATTTAAAATCATAGCACTTTGTCCACTTTCATCATGACTCCCCACCCCACCCCACCGAATCAGCTCTTTATGCCATTCTCTTGCTAGTCAGTAGTATAAGTGGCTGGATTTCTAGAGGCACATAAATTGCGTGTTAAGGTCATCTTTATTAGTTGCTTCTGCTTCCTTAGGAAGTGCCCCATCAATCAGCATTTGTGAGTCTGACTCAGTTTCTTCTCCAGTACTGCTGGTAAGGCACACATTGAGATACGGCGCTTTAGGAAGTACAAGGGTGGATTCACATGACTGGATTGGACTTGTTTCGGTTTCGGTTTGTTTTAACTGTGAACTGGTGTGGATCCCCTCCCCCTCTGCCACACTGATACAACCACATCTTTCTGGCCCTCTGAAAGGTTTGACACATGTTCAAACTGTAGGATAGCTCATGTTCTGATATATTAAAGGCCTAATCTACATCAAGCAGGATATTGAGCTATGAAAGCGGTATATAAGAGGCAGGAGCCACACTACTGCTTTACAGCAGTATTGAAGTGCACTGACAACTGTTGGGGCCCATTGACACCTACCATATACTGCTTTCATAGTGCTGCATCCTGCTTGGTGTGGCTCCTGCCTTTTATATACTGCTTTCATACTGCTTACATAGTGCAATATCCTGCTTGGTGGAGATTAGGCCAAAGACAGCTGTACATTGAATCATTCCTCAACTGCACAGATGCATGAGCACACACCCTGTGCTTAATTTCCAAAATAAAAGGTACTCGATAACAGTCAACCATGCCCTCTGCCCTAGAAGCCCTTGGTTGAGGTCAATCAACGGATGGGAAAGATACTGTGCCTATGGTCAGAGATGCTTTTTAAATGATTTCATCATTTGCCAAGGCTAGACATGGCTGAATTTGTCCTGGTCCTATTGGGTTTTGATTGGACTCTCCTGTTCTGTCTTTTTCTTATGGCAGTCTGAAAAGTGCCATGTACCTTGATAGTCCTATATAAATAATGATTAAAAAAAATATTTGTCATGTTCCCAAATAAGTGCCAATCCTATCGTATGAGGAGTGTTCCTTAAACTAAAGGATACCTGGAAACCCCACGCGGCTATGTGCCACAAAATGACTGAGAAAGTCACCTCTTGGAGGAAAAAAACCCAACAAACCAGCAGTTTAAGAATCTGTACTCAGGACTGAGTGCTGAGACCTGAGATTTGGTACAAATGCTCATGATGCATATTGAAGAAACTTTAGAGGATAACTGGAGTATTGTCAGATCAATGGTGTTCTTTTGTCTTTATATTCACTAAAAAGAGAGAGATTGCAGTAGAAATGAGCCCCAGGCAAGAGAACAGAATGTAGTGAGCAACATACTATTCTAATAGACATTTTGATTTCCTCTTTGTCCCTAATTTTATTATATATTAAGACAGTTCAGTAGAATTCTTTGTTGATTCATATCTACCTTCAAAATTTGTGTACAGCTTGGAAGGACATATGCTAATCTTTCAGATCATCTGTATTTAGTTTTAAGGAAAGAGTTATAAATCTATTATGTGACCTACAGGAAATTTGTATTATTGACACCAAGGTTTAGACCAGTCTGGGAATTTTTGACTACCTGGGGTGAACTGGAAACTATCTCCAGGTGAGTAGGCCGGTGATGCATGGCTTCAGAGACAGGAAAAAGGTAGGCTCAGTGAGGGAAGTATTGCAGTGCTGTTCTTCCAGTTCTCAAGTAGAGGCCAGCCACTTTATTTAAAAGAGGTGGGCAACTTTGGAGGTCAGGGGGCCTTTTCAACTCTAGATCCCCCTCCAATTGGTTGCAGTCTCCTGGGTGACCTGAGAAATGAATTTTTAAAAATTAATGGAAAAAATGTTGTCTGGAGCACTACACAGCACCAAAAAGCTAAATGTTCCATTAGCTGCTACAGAGCCCTAAAAGGGTAAAATCCAACTTGCTAAGTTGCTATGCACACAGGACATAGTTAAACTATGGAATTCACTACCACAAGATGAAGTGATGGCCACCAATTTGGATGGCTTTAAATTTCTGGAGGATAAGACTACCAATGGCTACTAGTCCTGATGGCATTATGCCACCTCCAGTATCAGAGATGGTATGCCTATGTACAGCGGGGGAATAGGGGCAGGAGGGTGCAGTTGCACCCATGTCTTTCTTGTGCGTTCCTGGGTGACAGCTGGTTGGCCCCTGTGTGAAAAGCGTGCTGGACTAGATGGAATCTTGGCCTGATCCAGCATGGCTCTTCTTATGTTCTCGATTTTACCTCTTTGGTGCTCTGGATGCCACTTTTTTCACAGCAATTTTTGTAACTTTATTTTCAGGGCATGAGAGGACAGTGGAGGGAGGCTGCAGTGTTGGCAGCGGGGGCTGCATGCATCCCGCAGACTAGGGGTGTGCACGGACCCCCCGCTCCGCCCTGCGGGCCGATCCGAAAATTTCGGGTCGGCCCGCTCCGCGCCGCTCCGCCCATACTCCGCTCCTCTTCGCCGCGGAGCTCCAGCTCCGAATCGGAGCTCCGCAGTGGAGGGGAGTGGCGCCAGGTAAGGCCGGGAGAGGAGGGCGGGAGGTTTACTGGGCCCTGCCGCCATCGCCGCCCGTGCAGCGACGGCAGCAGAGCCCGGTAAGGGACCAAGGGGGAGGGGGGCCTTACCTGCCTCCGTCCGCGCTCCGTCGGCGTCTTCAATTGAGCCCGCGGTTCAACCAGGAAGTCTGGGCCGCAAGCGGCCCAGACTTCCTGGTTGAACCGCAGGCTCAATTGAAGACGCCAACGGACGGCGGACGGAGGCAGGTAAGGGAGAGGAGGGCGGGGGGGTTACCGGGCCCTGCCGCTGTCGCTGCATGGGCGACAGCGGCAGGGCCCGGTAAACCCCACTTACCTTTCCGGCGGAGCTCCGGATCGAGGTGAAGGATCCGTCTTCACCTCGATCCTCTTCGCCACGCTCCACCGGCCCCCCAATCCTCTTCGCCTCCACCTTAAGGGCAGGCGAAGCCCCCTGCTCCGCTTCTAATTCGCCGGTCCGATTAGAAGTGGAGCACATCCCTACCACAGACAATATGTTGCACACCTATGATGCAGAACTTACATGTTGCACAACTGTGATGTAGAACCTAGAAATCTGGATGGAACCTTCCAATTGGTAAGCAGTTTACTCAAAAGGAAGGATTATAAAGATGAAGATGGGTTGTGTGTGCTTAATAAGGGATTTAGCTGTGCACAGGAAATTAGACAGGAAGTAAAAATCTGGGAAACATTCCATGCCATCCCCCCCCCCAGTTTATTGGTTTTCATTTCATTTCCCTGCCCCCTGCCCCAAATTGATTTCTCTTTCCCATTCGTAAATATCTGCTTGTATTCCACAAAAATCTTGGTATACATTTCCGATTACCAGCCTAATAGGAAACAGGCTAGAAGATGCTGAATGAAACGACCCAGTTTGATAGATGGGTTAATTCCCATTCAGTGTGTTGATGTGGGCACCTTTTAAATGTTTGACGTTTCAGATAGATTTGAGCAGCGTGTATGGCTGGGGAGAATGTGTGACTTACAATCACATACTTTTGCTTCGCCTCCCACTAGCATCCGGGCTGTAGCTGTGCAAAGAAATTCCTGATGTCTCAATCAGAAGAAAAGTATCTTGCTGGCTGCTTCGACAAAGCTCAGTGTCTGTGGAATAGGATGTATGTGACTGCTCTTAGCATGGATATGGTGATGTGCAGGATGCCCTGTCTCCTCTCATTTACAACAAAACTTTTATGTGGAATGATCTCACGGCATGGTTCCTCACCATCTTACTATAAAAAAATCTACTGAACAGAAATGACATGATTCATACTAAACCGAAGGACACCAAATGGCCATTGAAATGCATTGGTTCATTCCAAATGGCCATAGGAAATCACTGGAGGAGTTTAGGGATCATCTACAAATCAAAATACCTAAAGGAGTGAAACATTGAGTTTTCATAGAAAACCACACAGAATCAAAATACAAACTAACAGAGCAGTTTTAGGGAACAACTACTATGACCCCCCAACACTAGGGTGACCATATTTTGGAAACCAAAAAGGAGGACAACATGGTCGGCCCCCAAGGGGGCGTGTCCAGCACCAAGGGGGCGTGCCCACCCAAACATAGCCTTGGTCACATGTATGATTTTACAGCACACATTTAAGACAAATCTGTTCTACATAGCATCTTAATGTTAAAATCACTGAAATAAAGAACAAGTGAGAGATTCAATGTATCTGAAATTAACTTCACTCACTCCTACTTTTGTAGGTTTTGCTGTACTTTGAAGCTTTTGCTATGCTTTGTGTGATACAGTCTCCCCTTCCCTCAAATATCTTTTCTGACTGTATCTTCACTCATTGCAAGCTGCTGTTGTTAACAGGGTTTGCTACTTACCGGCCGGATGGCTGGCTTTTTTTTAATTTCATTTTTTTTTTAAAAAAGCTTGTGTATAATTGTCACAAGTTTCTCTACTCTAACATTAGGGTGGGTGTTGTGGCAGTTTACCTAAAGACTGGAGATCCACTTAATGTCAAGAGCTGAAACTGCTCAATATGCAAAATCCCAAAGAGGAGGTTTGACAACCTGAGTTCGAAGGATATGGCTCCAGCAGTTTTAAAACACAATAATTTTAAAACTTTGAACTTTTAAAAAAATCCTAAAAAAAACAATGGATGAACAGATCTGATTCAAACCTGGCATGGCTAAATCTCTCCTTAAGAGCTATCATGGTGCCAACTTTCAGCCCTTTATCTTTTAAAAATGTCATTTTTAAAAAATAATTTTAAAACCTCAAACTTTTTTAAAAAATCCTAAAACTCAATGGATTGACAGATCTGTTTCAAACTTGGCATAGCTAAAGTCCTTGTTAAGAGCAATCATGGTGCCAAGTTTCATCTCTTTATCTTTAAAAATAATATTTTTTAAAAAACTTAAATCCTCAAATTTTTTTAAAAAATCCTAAAAATCAATGGATGAACAGATCTGTTTCAAATTTGGTATGGCTCTACCTAAAGCTATCTACCTAAAAGCTATCATGGTGCCAGCTTTCAGCTCTTTATCTTTAAAAATGACAGTTTAAAAATAATAATTTAAAAACCTCAATTAAAAAAAAACCTAAAAAAATCAATGGATGAACAGATCTGTTTCAAATTTGGTGTGGCTTAAGCTCTACTTAAATCCTATCATGGTGCAAAGTTTCATTTCTTTATCTTTAAAAATGACGATTTTAAAAATAATAATTTTAAAACCTCAATTTTTAAAAAAAATCCTAAAAAATCAATGGAGAAACGGATCTGTATAAAATTTGGTATGACTAAAGCCCTTCCTAAGAGCTACCATTGTGCCAAGTTTCATGTCTTTATCTTAAAAAATGACAGAGTTATAAGCATTTTAGTTCATTCCCATTAGAGCTACTCTGGAAAAATCCGGATTTCCCCTCCCACTCCCAGATTTGTCATAAAAACCCCGGACAAATCCAGTCAAATCCAGTCATATGGTCACCCTAACCTTAGGTTCCTTCAGAATGGCCATAGGAAAGCACTGGGCGGTCAGGCAGCCCCAGAAAAAAAAGGGGGAGCCCCAAAATTCTAATGGAGGTTTGTAATAAGACCCTAAGTATCGTAAGAGTTTTTGCTGGAGGTGTGCTCCATTGGAATGGTCCCCACTTTGCGCATGGCCACTTTTCGTTCCATCAGAATGGCCATAGGAAAGCACTGGGCTGTCAGGCAGCCCCCCCCAAAAAGGGGGAGCCCCAAAATTGTTGTGGAGGTTTGAACTGAGACCCTAAGCATACTAAGAGTTTTTGCTGGAGGCGTGCTCCCTTGGATTGTTCCCCACTTTGCGCATGGTCACATTAGGTTCCTTCAGAATGGCCATAGGAAAGCATGGACTGCAATATGTTATTTTATTATGATTAATAAGGACTAAGCTTTATTGTGATTAATATGTCCACACATTTTATCTGCTTAAAGTCATTGACTATTCAGTTCTGAAACTGGGTTCTCATTTTAAGGCCTTTTAAAAAAAAAATTGGTTTAGTTGTAGTTTTTTCAAAAGATGTTGAATTCTGCCAGTACTGTTTAAGTAGATGATAACACCTGAACTTACAGCCTCAGAACTACATGCCCCCCACTTTATGAAATCCTGCACAGTATTTTCTTATGAGGACAGCCTTTGAACTTATCTAAAGGAATAGAATGGTAGAATGGAATGGAGTCAGTAGTAGGGTGACCATATGAAAAGGAGGACAGGGCTCCTGTATCTTTAACAGTTGCATAGAAAAGGAAATTTTAGCAGGTGTCATTTGTATATATGGAGAACCTGGTGAAATTTCTTCTTCATCACAACAGTTAAAGCTGCAGGAGCCCTGCCCTCTTTTAAATCTGGTCACTCTAGTATAGCTCCTGCAGCTTTAACTGTTGGGATGAAGAGGGAATTTCACCAGGTGCTGCATGCATGCAAATGACACCTGTTGATTTTTTTATATATACGACTGTTAATGATACAGGAGCCCTGTCCTCCTTTCCATAAGGTCACCCTAGACACTCAGGAAAAAACGACAAGATTTAGCTACTGCCTCAATATGAGGAATAAAGGAGAGTGAGGAGGAGATCCAGGAAATAGATCCGGGGCTGCTACGCCCTAGCAGGCTTCCAGAACTGTCACCAGCCAGGTCAATTTATGATGTGCCAATTAGGAAGCAAGGAAGGAATCTTGAGTTTACATTTTATATTGCAATTAGGAACCAATCTTGGTAAGTGGTGTCCAGCCCTGTCACTGCCAATGAAGCCCTTTGAGGAATTCACAACAATCAAAACCACAAAACAATTGAACCTCCAAAATGCATGATCAAATAACATGCAATACACAGTTAAAACCACAAAATCCATAACAAAAAATGCAATAATAAAAACCACAAAATGCTTTATGAAATAAAATGTGCTTTTACATTTTATATTGTAATTAGGAAGCTAGGAAGGAAAATATAATATGTAAAAGCTCATTTTATTACATATTTTGTGGTTTTAATTGTTGTGTATTGTGTTTTTTAATGCATTTTGGTGGTTTAATTGTGTATTGTGTTTGATTTTACTATGCAATTTGGGGGTTTAATTGTTCTGTATTGTGTTTGATTTTACCATGCAATTTGGGGGGCGGTTAATTTTTGTGTGTTGCATTTTATTGTATTTTATTTCATTTCTTAAATTTCTACACTGTCCATAGCTGGGACTCTCTGGGCAGTTCACAGGCTTGATTCAATAATAATAATAATAATAATAATAATAATAATAATAATAATAATAATAATATAATAATTTTATTAACCGCCTCTCTCTTTGGATCGAGGCGGGGAACAACATACAACAATACAGATAGTAGTATAATTTTAAACAGTGAGGTCAAAATAAAATTAACTGCAAAAAGCTGCAACTGCATTATTATCAGTGATCAGTAAACAAGGTAAATGATAACACCATGGCCCTGACTCCAGGATACAATCAAAGAGCTGGTGTTAATTGGCTTCATTGCCAGAGGTGTCGATGTATTTTGACATAATTATGCATGGTGTTAATTGTTGTGAATTGCCCATAGAGCTTGGTTGTAAGAGTTTGTGCCCACAGGTTTTCTGCAAGGTAAGTGTGCATAGGAATGACGCATCTCATCAGGATCATTAACATCAGTTGAAGACTTTGAGGACTTCTGACAAGGTGAGTGCAAGATTTGTACATGTGTGAGAGCAGAATTATAAAATCTCAGCTTAATCCTATGTACATCTTTTCTCAGAGACATTGTTAGTTCGGTTGCTTCTTTACTAGTAATTGTTTAAATATCTAGTCATGTTTTATTGGGTTGTGTGGGGTGGCACAGTTTTTGGGATTGCTTCAGGCAGCAAAATACCTTGGGCCAGACCTGGACTTAGGACTGTGTTACACACAGGTAGAGCCCCCTTTATAGGGATGTCTCAGGTTAGCAATGGTTGCTTGCAAGCATGGCCGGCCCTTCTCCATGGAGAACGTTATGTGCTAAGTGCAGGGACTTAGCAGTCTGCTTGCCTCCTCTTCATGGGTTGGCTGACTAAGTGCTGTGTTACACACAGTTAGTGTCCCCTTTATGGGGACGTCTCAGGTTAGCAATGGTCACTTGCAAGCATGGCCGGCCCTCCTCCATGGAGAATGTTATGCGCTAAGTGCAGGGACTTAGCAGACTGCTTGCCTCCTCTTCATGGGTTGGCTGACTAAGTGCTGTGTTACACACAGGTAGTGTCCCCTTTATGGGGATGTTCCAGGTTAGCAATGCTCTTCATTGATTTTGGAGGTTTTAATTGTTGTGTATTGCATTTACTGTACACATTAACATTAGTCATTAGGCAGATTTAAAATATAATAAATTAATGAGAGAATATTAAATCAAAAGAAATGTTTATTATGAACTTTAATTTTTTTCTCCTGAGAAATTAATGTAACCATAATCTAATAAAGGCATCTGAAACCTGAGTTGGTATATTTATTTTGTCTGTGTGCATTTATTTTGCTTGTGTGTATGTAATAAAAGCATTCTGTTGCAAAAGTGTCATTTTTCTTTTGTTGTCTTAATACTCTAAAAAGTTTAATAATTTTCTCTGAAAGTGTCATTTCTCATGCTGTAATGTATCTTATGTTGAAATGTTTTGCAACCTTCCAAAATTTGTTTATGTGCATTTGGCTATCTGCATTTTATTTTACAAAGTATTTTGTGGTTTTAATTGTTGTATACTGCCCAAAGAAATTAGTTGTAAGAGTTGGTTTGTGTCAATTTTTTTTAGGGTTTATCGCAAAGTCCTATTTGTGTTTATTCAGTGGTAAATCCCAATGCATTTAACTGTGAAATGCGAGGACTCCAGATTGGTGAAGGTTATTTTAGAGGTTGAATGGGTGTCAGTGATAGGGTTACACACCCCTTACCAGGACTTCTTCCTTGCCTCCTAACTGCGCTTTTACATTTTATATTGCAAAACATTTTGTGGGTTTAATTCTTGTGTATTGCATTTTATTTTGCAATGTATTTTGAGGGTTTTAATTGTTGTGAATTGCCCAAAGAACATTGTTGTAAGAGTTAGTTTGTCATTTTTTTAGGGTTTATTGCAAAATCAACAGAAGTAAATCGCCACGTGTTTAACTGTGAAATGGCCGGGCGGTGGGGGAACAGCTTGGGGAAAGGTGATTTAGGTTAAGAACTGTTGGCAGTGATTGGGTTAAATACACCTTACCAAGATTGCTTCCTTGTTTCCTAATTGCATGTTTCCATTTCACGGTTTTAATTGTCATGTATTGAATTTTATTATTTTATTATAAAACTTAAATATCACCATAATACAGAAACCTTAAAAGCATGGAATAAGTAATACATTGCTATATATATTTAAAAGAAAGAGTCCGACACTATAAATACACACCAGGAATTTAACATTAGTCATTAGGCAGTTTTAAAATAAGATAAATTAATGGGAGGATATGTATCAAATAGAAAGGAAGACTGTTTTTTATTATTATGTACTTTAATTTTTCTCTCCTGAGAAACTATTGAAACTATAACCTAATAAAGGCATCTGAAACCTGTGTTGGTAGTTTTATTTTGTTTGTGTGTATGTAATAAAACCGGCATTCTGTTGCAAAATTGTCTACTTCTTTTGCTTTCTTAATAGTCAAAAATGTTGAGTATGTTTCTCTGTAAGTGCTATTTCCCATACTGTATTGTACCGTCTTAGGTTTAAACCCTTTTGCATCCTTCCAACAGTTGGCAAATGCTATTTCCCATACTGTATTGTACTGTTGTCCTTAGTTTAAACCTTTTGCACCCTTCCAACATTTGGCTATCTGCATTTTATTTCAAAATGCATTTTGTGCTTTTAATTATTGTCAGTAGACCAAAGAGCTTGATTGTAAAGGGTTTGTGCCCACTTTGTGATAAATCCTAACAATGTTCAGTTCCCACTCAGGCTTTCTGCAGATTAAGTATGCAATGGAATGACACATCCCATTACTTCTGTCAAGGTAAGTGTATAATTTGTAAATGTGTGAGAGCAGAATTATTTAAAAAAGTCAGTCCTATGTATATCTTTTCTCAGAGACATTGTTAGTTCTCTTGCTGCTTTATTGGTAATTGTTTCATTACCTAGTCATGTTTTATTGGGTTGTGTGGGGTGGCACAGTTTTTGGGATTGCTTCAGGCAGCAAAATACCTTGGGCCAGACCTGGATTTAGAACTGGGTTACACACAGCCTGCTTCCCCTACATGGGATATCTCAGGTTAGCAATCCTGACTTGCAAGCATGGCTGACCTTCCTCCATGGAGGAAGTTATGGTTGAAGTTCTGAGACATAGAGGCCTAAGAACTTGGTTGTAAGAGTTTGTTTGTGCCAACTTTGTGATAAATTTTAACAGTGTTCGGTTCCCAATCAGGCTTTCTGCAAGGTAATTGTGCATAGGAATGACGCATCCCAACAGTATCATTAGCATCAGTTGAAGACTTTGAGGACCAGGCCCACTCCCATGTCTTCTGACAAGGTAAGTGTATAATGTGGACATGTGTGAGGGCAGAATCATAAAAACTCAACTTACCAGAGACATTATTTTGTTGCTTCTTTACTCATAATAGTTATATTGCCTAGTCATGTTTTATTGGGTTGTGCAATTTTTTGTATTGCTTCAGGCAGCAAAATACTTTGGGCCAGACCTGGACTTAGAACTGTGTTACACACAGCCTACATCCCCTACACGGGGATATCCCAGGTCAGTGAAGGTGCCCTAGAAAGCAGAGCAAGCCCCTCCTTCATGCATTTTGAGGGTTTTAGTTGTGTATTGTGTTTTATTTCATGGCTCACTGTGAGGAATACTAAGAGTGGTATTCTTGCGTGAAACTACATGTGAGCACAGTTGTGATCTTGATCTCGCTTGATTCCTGTACTGAGGATGTGCTCAGGGATGCCCTATTCCTAAATTCATAGTGTATGTCCAGGATTCCTATTGGAAATCCGACGAGCCCTTAAAGGACTGGATTTCCTGATAAACGCACATCCCTAGCCAAGAAGCGTACATCAAATGAGAGGATGTACGGCTGGGTCCAGGTGTTCAAAAATTCCTGTTTGAGAGAAGGGTGGGTAACTCTTGAGTCAACCTGTACCTTGAGAAGGACAGAGGACCTGCAACCCCGTGGACTCCCTTGGACCTCTCATGCCATCCTTCTGGGAAGGTTGTCTTGAGTTGGGATGTGAAGTCATTATTGTGATGGTCCTGCTCCTGCCAAGAATTTTGAAGGTGGTGGTAGGGGATGGTGGATCTGTCCTACAGCAGTCTTACTACGGAGTGTCTCAGGGCTTTATTTGACCCCCAAGCTTTTCAACATCTACATGAAACCACTGGGAGACGTTTACCAGGGGTGTGGGCTGAGGCATCACGAATGGCACCTAGCTTCGCCTCTCCTTCTCAGCTAACAGAGGTGGGGCAGTTGGAGCCCTGAACCAGCGCACAGGCAGGAGAATGGACTGGATGAGAGCCATTAAACTGATATTCAATCCAGCCAAGTCAGACATACTGTTTGCGGGTGGTTCATCATTCCGGCTAGTGACATTGACCCTGCTCTGTCGGGGGTTTTCAAACTTCCCAATTGGTGACGTCTGTAGTTTGGGGATGGTCATGGATCCATCATTGCCCATAGAGGCACAGGCTCCCTCAGTGGCTCAGAGTAGCTTTCCATTAGCTTAGGCCAGGGAGGAGCAGCTCCAGTTGTTTTGGCCTAAAACTCCCATGATCCCCTGCCATTGGCTATGCTGGCTGGAGCTGATGGGGATTGTAGTCCAAAACAACTGAGGTCACCATTTTTTTATTTCCATTTGTATTTTAGTTGTGTTTTACTTTATTTTAGTTCATTTTTTCTTTTTATTTACTGCACCCAATCCCAAAGTTCTTCAAGCATTTAAAATAATAAGAAATTAAAACAGAATAAAACTAGCTAAGATTCAAACAATAGAAATAAATATACTAAACTAAAGCCAGCAGGAGAGTGTCTAATAATAATGTGTCTAATAATATTTAAAATAACTAAAAAGAAGTAAAAACATCCCTTTAACAGGTGTTGCTCTGAGCCACCGAGGGACCTTGCGCCATTGTGGACGATGACGGATCCATCATCGTCCCCAACCTGCAGACCTCACCCTTTAGGAAGTCTGAAACCCCCTTCCAGAACAGGGTGACTGTCACTTAACTGGATAGATGAACCACCCACAAGCAGTATTTCTGTCTTGTCTCGATTGAATCTCAGTTTATTGGGCCCTCATCCAGCCCACTCCTCTGCCCATGCACTGGTTCAGAACTTCAACTGCCTCACCTCTGTTTAGCTGAGAAGGAGAGGTGGAGCTACGTGTCATTGGTGATGCCTCAGCCTGCACCCCTGGTTAACATCTCCCGGCGATTTCATGTAGATGTTGGAAACCATGGGGGTCAACTACAGCCCTGAGGCACCCTGTAGCAAGACCACCACAGGACACCACCCATTATCCCCTTGCCACCATCTTCTCTAAGGGGCATGCTAGGCAGGAGCGGAACGGTTGCAATATGTGACTTCACATCCCAACCCAGGACAGTCTTCCCAGAAGGATAGCCTAAGAGGTCCAAGGGAGTCCACAGGGTTGCAGGTCCTTCTCCTGGCAAAGGACACAAGCAGGCTTACACGTCCCTCACCTGGCTTAGGTCGACCTAATCGTTTCATGACCTAGTCATGTTTTATTGGGTTGTGTGGGGTGGCACAGTTTTTGGGATTGCTTCAGGCAGCAAAACACCTTGGGCCAGACCTGGACTTAGAACTGTGTTAGACACAGCCTGCATCCTCTTTATGGGATGCCTCAGGTTAGCCATGGTGCCCTTCCAAGCATGGGCATCCCCTCCTTTATGGAGAACGTTATGGTCTAAATGCTGTAACTTAGTGGACTTCTTTGCCTCCTCTTCATGAGGACCGCTGACTTGGGACTGTGTTACATACAGCCAGGATTCCCTTCATGGGAATGTCTCAGGTTAGTGAAGATGCCCTAGGAAGCATGGCGAGCTCCTCCTTCATGGAGAATGCTACGCTTGAAGTTCAGGGATTTAGCAGTCTGGCCTACCTCTTCATGGGGATGGCTGACTTAACTGACAGGCACGTTCACAAACATGTTATTTGGAATTAACAGAACACAGGCTTCTAATATGGAAAACTGAGTTCAGAATGTATTTAAATAGTTCTCACAGAAAAGAGACATTTGCACTGAGATTGTTTTCTTGGCGGTATAAAAAGGCTGCTGTAACTGTTCTCTGGGCATTCCCTTTCCTGTTGGGGTTCAGCCCACCGCTGTGCTAACTCTTTTGCTGTGGGAAATAATTCTGTTATTAGTGTCTCACTGGTCTCTTTGTGTCTTGGAAATCCACAATACCTGTGGAGGAGGCTCTTCTGGGATTTGACAGCACTTGTCAGAACCACACCAGCAGAAGATCTCTGGGGACCGCCATTCCAGCACTCAACCAAGGTAAGAGACCTTTTGAAATCCCTATTGGCTTAGCCTCCTGTTTCAGGTGACACCATCGGTCTGGATCGCACTGGACTCCCAACCCAAGACTTCTGTGAGACCCAGCAAAACAGACTTAGAAAAGTGGGCCTGGTCCATTGGAGGGGCAGATGAGGTTTGACATGGCTGGGCCCAGCACAAAAAACAGGTCAGTAAAACAGGTACCTGAGGAAGCAAGTGAGCAGAGCTGCTGCTGACACCCATAGGGTATATGTACAAAAGTTATGGGCCAGGACCTGCAAATTTGAGAATGATTAAAATGTTCAGATTCTGTTTAAGATAGCTAGGAAGAAGTTGAATGATTTGTGGTGTAGTTTGCAAAGAGACAGGTAGAAGAGCTTAAATCTGGCACATGGCAAAAGGTGTTGTGGAGCCTAGAGACAACTGAGAAAGAAAGGGGAGGGAGTTTTCTGCCAAAGAAAGAAAGAATTTTTAGGCTGTTGTATATTTAAGCTTCCTGCATTATTATTTTTTAATGCATCACTAGTATTGAATTGTAGAAGGAGTAGAAATATCAGACTCTGAAGAGTTAAGTTGCATTTAGAAGGAATCTCATTTTTAAAAAAGCCTACAAAGCAATAACAATGCAGAATCCATGGTAGATTCAAGGGCAGAGGCAATGGATGAGAACATGGTGTGAGCAAATGCAAAATCACCCTAGAATATGCCACTATTGTGGTCAAATTGGTCACTAGAAAATGAGTGTCTTAATAAGCCTGGCCAGCTTATGCAGACACCTCATAAAGCTAGCTGATCTACACTAAAGTTTCAAGATTTTCTTACAGCTACACTGTCTGCTAAAAAAATTACAACTGTTGTAGGCATGTTTCTTAACTAACTGCCTCACTATCCAGACCAACATGCTTTGGTTTAAGTAGGGTGACCATATGAAAAGGAGGACAGGGCTCCTGTATCTTTAACAGTTGCATAGAAAAGGGAATTTCAGCAGGTGTCATTTGTATATTAGGAGAACCTGGTGAAATTCCCTCTTCATCATAACAGTTAAAGGTGCAGGAGCTATACTAGAGTGACCAGATTGAAAAGCGGGCAGGGCACCTGCAGCTTTAACTGTTGTGATGAAGAGGAAATTTCACCAAGTTCCCCATATATACAAATGACACCTGCTGAAATTCCCTTTTCAATACAACTGTTAAAGATACAGGAGCCCTGTCCTCCTTTTCATATGGTCACCCTAGGTTTAAGTCCTTCCTCTTTAACCAGAACGCTATTCTGTAAATAAAGATTTACTCACCACATGAAGCATTTCTTGATGCCCTAAATATGTTGTGACCTTGCTGCAAAGCATGGTGTGTGTGTTCTGCTGATTCCTCTTCATGAAATCCAAACTTCCAGCCTGATCACCTGGGAGTCTTGGAATTTGATGAAATCCCCTTTTTGCAATTAAGAAAAGGGAGTATCAAGGATATCAGGGCACACCATGTTTCCAGGGAAGGGCATGCTCATACCTTCTGTGTGGTCTGATCTATATGCAGTTGATAATGCATAATTACTCTAGTTGGCAATCTTTATGATGTGTGGCCGGCCTCTGGCACTTATGAACAAGAGATTACTCCTTATGGAACCCTCATGGGTAAACAAGTGACTCTCCCCCTACTAAAATTCAGGCCACCAAACTCCAGCTAACAGATGATCAAGTATTAAGACTATGGCCTTGCATTAATGAGGTAGTTTAAGGTTCTCATTCACAGATTAAAGACACCCAGACGAGCCCTGCCACGACCACCGGCCAAAGTCTGTGTCTGCATCAAGGTTCGTCAGTGGACAAGAGTACCCTGGCGCCCAAGTGGAAAGGTCCCTACTAGATCTTCCCGGATCCACACATCACGCTGCAAGAGGGCCGTTGACCCAGACTTCGCCAGTCAAGTCTCTACTTCCCTTGCTTGGCTTCGTCCATTTTCTTCTGCTGCCCCTTATGCCTGGAACGCTCTTCCAGAACATTTGAGAACTACAAGTTCAACCGCAGCTTTTAAAGCTCAGCTAAAAACTTTTCTTTTTCCTAAAGCTTTTAAAACTTGATTTTGTTCTGACTTTATACTGTTAGTTTTACCCTACCCAGTGCCTGTTTACCCTACCCTGTGCCTGTTTGCTTTCTCTTCCCCTCCTTATTGTTTTATTATGGTTTTATTAGAATGTAAGCCTATGCGGCAGGGTCTTGCTATTTACTGTTTTACTCTTGATGGTGCTATATAAATAAATAAATAATAATAATAATAATAATAATAAGTGTAGAGAGCAACCAAGGCGGCACTCTCAAGGACAACGCAGGCGATTTCTCCCCATAGTGGCCAACAGCAGGTGTTGACTGCTTCTCCCAAGACCCAGTGGATCATGCCCCTCTACAAATACTTAAGGGCCATAATAATGCCCAGCCACTCACCAGAAACCAAAAAAGTTTCATCCTACTGGTAGAGTTGGCAAAAGTCCAACAAGAGACAAATGCCAACTGCACGAAGACAGACTTCACCAGGCAGCCAACAATGACTGAGATGGCCGTCCTGTTCCAGTACGGTGGTCTTATTCTTTTTGAACTATGCTTTATGGGAAATAAAGGAGGGTACAGTACAACTAAGTTTAACTGTAGCAGAAATAGATAAACTTACCAAACTGTTGGATAGGCACTTTAATTGTTTTAAACGTTAGCTGTTTATATGCTTTTGTTTTTAAAATTCGTATATTGATTTTTAATGTTCAGTCTTTTTAATCTAATCTTTTGAATCTTTGTAAACCGCCCAGCTATGGGGTGGTATATAAATGTTAATAATAATAATAATAATAAATGCCAGCCCATCATGCACAAGGCATACCAGTAATTGGAGTGCCTGCCTATCTTGGGCAAAAGAAGGGTAGAAGGCATGCTGGTTTGAACAAAACATCACCAAAGAAAATGAACAAACTTTGGTACAGAGATATATAGACTTTGCAACTGAGAATCTAGTGCCTGCATTTGCTTCCCTCCCCCTTTCCCCCCTCCTCCCTCCCCACCCCCTCCACCCCCTTTCCTTTTGTGTCATGTTTTTTAGATTGTAAGCCTGTGGGCAGGGACTGTCTTAAGAAATATTTTTGTAAGCCGCCTTGAGAGCCTTTTTGGCTAAATAGCAGGATAAAAGTGCTTAAATAAATAAATAAATAAAGGATGGAATATAATCCATCCCAGTATGAAACCCCTCTATGCTACCAGTTCAATGGCTCATATCAAAATGCCACACACATTCAATGACAAGAACCCGTAGGAGATTACCCAAACAGCAAAAGTTACTGTGGATTACTTGATTGGCACTAATTAGGGGAAAGTTTTAAGAGGTAGAACACAGCACAAGATTCTAGGCTTCCAGAACTTTGTCTACTCTCCTTTGACCATAATGTGATCTCATTTGCTTTTTTAAAGCTAAAGCAATGTAATTTTTTAAACGTCATTCAAGTTTCAGGTAGACGCTTCCTAGAGATTGTTAGCAAACACAAAGACCTCTTTATTAGTAGCACTGTTGGTTCTTTCTCCTTTACTGTCGTGCTTCAAAAGCAGTTACGCACTGACAGATAATGGTATAATAAGTAAACCCAATGTAGCAAAATGCTGTAAAGATTACAACCAAATAATAGAGAGATCTCCCTCGTCTGTTATATGGTATTCCAGAAGGTGCAGAGCATATTCCTCTACCAGTATGTTTTTCCAAAGGTGAGAAATGGTTAATCTATCCACCGTTAAATGTCCACAGACTCTATTGGATATGTGGACCATGGGCATATAAGATCCTGACATAGAACTATTGCCTGGTCTCAGTTCACACACCAGTTTAACAGCAGATATTATTTGCAACCATAAGGTCAAAAGGGCTGTTAATAATCCTTTGGAAACGGGATACACTAGATCCCATCAATTCATGAGGATCTTGCTTCCAGTAAACCTCTGACACAGCAGAGGCCAATCAAAACTGCCACAATTGATGCCATTTCTGCCCTTTAAGCCGAAACAGAAGAGATTTCACAAGTCACACTACAAAACTGCATGACCCTTGATGCCTTACTTGCAGCACAAAGAAGGGTCTGTGCTGTGATACATAAGCCAGAACTATGGAATAGAAACTGATTAGATAATGTATTTTAGCTAGTTCCCATGGAAAAAGACACACACACACACACACACACACACACACACACACACACACAGGTTGTTTACTCAGCAATACAAAAAGCCTGCCATAGCTATTCTCTGCGCCTCTCCTCTCCTATTGGGGTTCAGCCCACATAGGTGCTCTGTTTTGCTGCCAAAAATAAAGCTGTTGCTAGTGTCTCACTGGTCTCTTTGTCAGTTTCTTGGAAAGCCACAACAATACGTATTATTGTGAAGCTGGTAACAAGTGTGAACTGGAAAGAGGGACATACTAAACCGAAGGACACTGAATGGCCATTGAAAGGCATTGGTTTATTCCGAATGGCCATAGGAAATCATTGGAAGAGTTTAGGGATCATCTACAAATCAAAATACCTAAAGGAGGTAAACATTTAGTTTTTATAGAAAACCACGCAGAATCAAAATACAAACTAACAGTGGTTTTATGCAACAACTACTATGACCCCCCAACACTGTGATTCTAGGGATCATCCCCAAATTCAAGAAGAAATCAGAATGCAATAAAAAGAGGGTAATAACTAGGGGTGTGCAGGGATCCCCCGCTCCGCCCCGCGGGCCGATCTGAAAATTTCGGGTCGGCCCGCTCTGCGCCGCTCCGCCCATACTCCGCTCCTCTTCACCGCAGAGCTCCGGCTCTGAATCGGAGCTCCGCAGTGGAGGGGAGTGGCGCCAGGTAAGGCCAGGAGAGGAGGGCGGGAGGTTTACTGGGCCCTGCCGCCATCGCCACCCGTGCGGCGACGGCGGCAGAGCCCGGTAAGGGACCAAGGGAGAGGGGAGCTTTACCTGCCTCCGTCCGTGGTCCATCGGCGTCTTCAATTGAGACCGCGGATGGAGGCAGGTAAGGGAGAGGAGGGGGGTTACTGGGCCCTGCCGCCATCGCCGCCCATGTGGCGACGGTGGCAGAGCCCGGTAAGGGACCAAAGAAGAGGGGGGCCTTACCTGCCTCCGTCCGCGGTCCGTCAGCGTCTTCAATTGAACCCGCGGTTCCACCAGGAAGTCTGGGCTGCTTGCGGCCCAGACTTCCTGGTTGAACCGCGGGCTCAATTGAAGACGCCGATGGACCGCGGACGGAAGCAGGTAAGGGAGAGGAGGGCGGGGGGGTTACCGGGCCCTGCCGCTGTCGCCGCATGGGCGACAGCGGCAGGGCCCGGTAAACCCCTCTTACCTTTCCGGCGGAGCTCCGGATCGAGGCGAAGGATCCGCCTTCACCTTGATCCTCTTCGCCACGCTCCGCCGGCCCCCCAATCCTCTTCGCCTCCACCTTAAGGGCAGGCAAAGCCCCCCGCTCCGCTTCTAATTAACCAGTCCGATTAGAAGCGGAGCACATCCCTAGTAATAACAGTTTTATACACTGCTTTATAAGCACCAGTTATAAAACACCCAAATATGAGAAAGGAATTTTGTTGCAACATGCCAAATGTTATTTAAATGTTTATATATGCCACGCCACAGCGCCCACAACTTACAACAGGCTGGTTTCAAAATGGCCATAGGAAAACATTGGGCTGTCAGGCAGACCCACAAAAAAGGGGAGCCCCAAAATTCTCGTGGAGGTTTGTAATAAGACCCTAAGCATCCTAAGAGTTTTTGCTGGAGGCGTGCTCCATTGGAATGGTCCACACTTTGCGCATGGCCACATTAGGTTCCTTTAGAATGGCCATAGGAAGCACTGGGCTCTGGAACCTAATGTGGCCATGCACAAAGTGGGGTACATCCCAAGGGAGCATGCCTCCAGCAAAAACTCTTAATATGCTTAGGGTCTCAGTTCAAACCTCCATGAGAAGTTTGGGGCTCCCCCTTTTTTCTGGGGCTGCCTGACCGCCCAGTGCTTTCCTATGGCCATTCTGAAGGAACCTAATGTACCCAAGCACAATGTGGGGGAACATTCCAATGGAGCACGCCTCTAGCAAAAACTCTTAGGATGCTTAGGGTCTTATTACAAACCTCCACAAGAATTTTGGGGCTCCCTTTATTTCTGGGGCTTTCTGACAGCCCAGTGCTTTCCTATGGCCATTCTGAAGGAACCTAAAGTGCCTGTGTGCAATGTGGGGGCCCTTCGAATGGCGCATGCCTTCAACAGGGACTCTTATGGTGCTTACAGTCTTATTACCAACCTCCCCGAACATTTTTGGGGCTCCCCCTCTTTTTTGTGGGTCTGCCTGACAGCCCAATGTTTTCCTATGGCCATTTCGAAACCGGCCTGTTGTAAGGTGTGGACGCTGGGAGGGGGGCATATATAAACATTTAAATAATGTTTGGTATGTTGCAACAAAATTCCTTTCTCATATTTGGGTGTTTTAGAACTGGTGTTTATAAAGCAGTGTATAAACCTGTCATTATCCTCTTTTTATTGCATTCTGATTTCTCCCTGAAGTTGGGGATGATCCCTAGAACCACAGTGTTGGGGGGTCATAGTAGTTGTTCCCTAAAAACGCTCTGTTAGTTTGTATTTTGATTCTGTGTGGTTTTCTATGAAAACTGAATGTTTACCTCCTTTAGGTATTTTGATTTGTAGATGATCCCTAAACTCCTCCAATGATTTCCTATGGCCATTCGGAATGAACCAATGCATTTCAATGGCCATTCGGTGTCCTTCGGTTTAGTATGTCCCCATGATTAGAATGTTAAGATGGGTACAGAAAATGAGGAAATTCACACACCCAGGGCTCGTCCACACGGGCTCTTTGCCCCGGATTGCTTTGGAGTGGCGGCAGGTGATCTACATGATGCAGCCACCACTCTGAATCAATCCAAGGGCAAAGCTCTGAAGCACCACACAAAATAAATTGGGGACTTACTCCAACTTTTTTAGATTGGAGCAAGGCTCTGCGCCTCTGTGGAGCCTTGTTTAGAATAAATAAATAAAATTTAAATGGGGGTTGGAAATCCCACCAGGGAGAGGGCACCCTGTTCCTCCTCCCATGTTCCCCCCTGCAGTTAGCTGTGAATGTGATCCTTTGCATTTACAGCGAAACAAAACATGTCAGCCCCATTTCCCCCTTAAAAACCCCACTACCAAGAGAAGAGGGGGTGCGAATGCTCCCAGGTGCCCCCGGATTGGCTTTGCGAGTGCTTGGGTGGGCGGGCGAGTCAATGCAGCTCCACCACAGCCCGTGCCACTGGGCACAGCATTATCGAGGTTGTATAGATTAGGGCTAACTAAGCATATCAAGACTTAGCTATCTTGCCCAGTTCCTGAAACTATAGCAGCTTGGTTGTGCTTGTAAATGCTATGTATAGGTTGAATGAAACCAATATGTTTGATTCAACAAGGAGGGGAGATTTGAGAAAAACACACCCACCCTGAAATTACATCTCCATCTATGTTTGTGGGGACAACAGTAACAGCCATGCAAGAGCTGATTGTGCTCATTCATAGCCAGAGAAGCCTTCTGTGATCTGGATTTTGAAAACACATAAAATGTTTTTTAACACACAGCAGTGATACGACACAGATTTCATTTACTGCAAATGTAGGTTGATTGAAATGAAAGGGGGAAAAGCACCCTTCTCTCTCTGAGAACATTCCAGACAAGTCCACACCTGAACTTTTAAGAGTGGGGGAATAAAATGGCATTCCACATAATTTGATTGTAAAAGTTAACACTGGAATTTGCCTTGGGTGGTCAGATTATATATTCAAAGACAAAGAAGATTCCAGAGCCGAACTGCTCTTAATATAGATTACCTCAAATTGGGAAATATATATATATATATATATATATATATATATATATATAAAGACATAAAGCTCCATCTGACGAGTATTTTATTGCATACTCATTACTGGATACTCACGGAGTTTGCTCAGGTCCCTCACATGACATTGTCTGCCTCCCGTGTGCCTTCTGCCCCTTCTGGCCTTCCTAGAGTAACAAAACAAAAAACAAAAACCCTCTTTAAGTCCGAATGTTTTTTTAAACTCAGAATTGCTGCTCTCTCCTGCTCTTTTCAGAAAAAACAGCACCATTAGAACAGCGGATTCAATGGGCCTCGTGCTCGTTGTGTACTGCCTCTTTTGAAAAGAGGAAGTAACTGAGGAACGAAAACATGAAGGTGGGAAGTGTATTAACTCCCAGTGTGATGGAGCTTTTATATTGTGTTCTATAGAGCTGCAATATTTATTTATTTATTTATTTATTATATTTATATACCACCACATAGCTGAAGCTCTCTGGGCAGTTTACATATTTCTTTACAATATGGCCTATCTCATAACCCATGTGCTTTATGTCAGTCCACTTCCATTTTTTAAAAAAGTAAAATAGTTTGTTCTGCTTTCAAGTCATGGCTAGAATTGGAAATATCATTAGCAAAGGAATCATGATTGAAGTTTATCTGAGCCTGAACTCTGCATGGAGTAATGGGAACAAAAATCTACCCTTCAGTCTCAATGTAATGAACGTCAACTGACCAATTTGGCCCCTGAAAAAATCATCTTGCTGCTCAATTGCAGTGCCAGCCCTGAGTTAATAACACTCATGAATCATGATACTAGAACCCAATGCATAACAAGAATTTGAGTGGTGGGAGATTCAGGGTAGACAAAAGCTTCTAGAAGAAGGAGGAGGAGAAGCAGCAGCAGCTTTTAAGCTTCCATATTTTATATTTTATGCTGCACCTTGTGGTTTAAATTTTGTGAACCGCTACTGGGTAGTATAGAAATGAAATAAATAAAATAAAATAAAGTAAAAGGAAGTACTTCTCCACACAAGTCATACTTGACTTATGGAATTTCTTTCCAGAAATGTAGTGATGTTTAGTACTGTAGATGGCTTGGAAAGGGGATTAGACAAAGTCATGGCGGGTACGGCTAACAAGGGGCACTAGTCCTGATGGCTATATGCTACCTGCAGTGCCAGAGGCCCTGCACCTATGAATACCAGTCATGGGCAACAATATCATGAGAGGGCTACCACCCTGATGCCCTGCTTGGTTGCATCTTATAGGCATCTGGCTGATTACTGTGGGAAATAGGATGTCGGACTAGATAGACACATGGTGTGATTCAGTAGGGCTCTTCTTACATCCTTGTATTGTAATTGCTCACCACTTTATGGGATGTAACTTTTTTTCAAAAGGACTTCTTCAAAAAGTGGTCATTAGTAAAGTTGCCTAAGAGCTAAAAAACTAACAGAGATAGGTGTATCACGCAATTGTTTAAATATTTATAATTTGAATTCAGGAATTAGACTTCCCTAAGGTATATTACAAAATACTGCAGAGGCTCCTTCCATAAAGAGCATGCATAACAAGAACCTGAACTGTATTGAGCACTCTAGCCTCTAAAGTTGGCATGCCTACAATCTGAGATCTGTGATCAAAACAACAACAACAACAACGTAGCAGCAAGATATTACAGCACATTCATATGACAAATCCAAATGCAGTGACAATGTGGAGGAGTAGCAAAATTATGCCCACTGGACTCACATGTGACCTCCATGCTCTGTAAAGACCTTTGGCACAGAGGTGCAATATCAATCTTCTTCTCTGCATGTACAGTGAATGGGTGAAAAAGCATTGTGTGCTGCTGTGAAAAGTAGAGATGAACAAACTATTAAGATGTGGCAGCTAGCAATCAGCTATGTGATATGGGAAGGAAGAGCTAACAACCAATGTCATTTTAGCATTCTTTCTTCCCAAGAAGGATCTTTTCCCCCTACCTGGGAATAAAGGCACTCCTCTGTTGTCTGAGATCAGGGGCATGAAACTCACAGCCCTCTAGATGTTGTTGGACTGCAGTTCCCATCAGTCCTAGCTAGCATAGCTAATGTTAAGGGCAGATTAGAGTTGCAGTCCAATAACATCTGGAGGGTGAGAAGTTGCCCACCTTTGTCTTAGGGTATCATCGGACAGGGAGGGGGGAATCACATTTCCTTACCATTGCTCTTGCTTCCTGCTGCTCTTCCACTATAGCGACGAGAAGAATCACACAGGAGAGGAAAGGGGAAACAAGTTGCAACCATGTGGTCCCTTCAGTGTCGTGGGACAGTGCCCTCTAGTAGGGATTTTATAGCGAAATTTCTCTTCACATGGCAGGAAATGGCGACCAATTGCATTATAACTCAGAAGAGTCGCATTTTGTTTGGACTATTTTACTATGAAAAAATGGCAGAAGGAGCAGGAAACAAGTGGGAGGCATGCAGGAGGCAGATGGTGTTGTGAGAGGGACCCACGAAAATCTGTGAGTGCCCAGTAACGAGCGTGCTATAAAACGCTTGTCTGATGATCCTCTCTGATACTGGATAGCTTTTTCCCCATTTCAAACACACACTCACACACTCACGCCTGTTACCATCTGAAACAGTATTGAAAACTGACACAGGTGAAAGCCTAGATTACTGAAACTTTGCCCTGAAGGGCTGCATTTCCAGTCAAAATGGGATTTCCACCCCCACATGTAAAGGTTATCATGGGCAGTGATAGCCTTTCAAACAATCAGGCCACCTGCCAGCCATGAGCCATTCAGAAGGTTGACAGTCCCTGCAATGATTCTGCTCTTGCATGAAAACAGCTTTATCTGTCCTATAATTAGAAATGAAATAGCCGTAAATGGGTTCAGTACAGCTTGACTTTCAAAGAGGTTCCAGTTTCACATAACTTCATATAAACAGAGAATCAGAAGATATAACCAGACACCACAGTTCCTGCGTACTAATTGCCATAAAGCAGAGCCATCTGCTTTATACAAAGGCTAGGTCAGGTGAGCCCCCTAAATGATGACCTTTGAGACTCAGTGGGGTTTGTTTTTGATTAAAGGAAACCTTCTTAGGAAGCTATCAGGCAATCACGCTGTACACAAAATTGGGCTGGAGTTATGTTAAGCGGTTATTATTTATCCTTTAAAATAACAAATATCATATGAAATGTTTATTATAAATGGATGACCAATATGGTCTGGGTATATGATTCAGATTAGGTTTTTTGGAACTAAGAAAACCATTGCTACTTGTGGAAATGTGTGGTCATTCCTCCCCCCCCCCATTTCTTTTGCCCGTTTCTGGGGTCACTAGCCATCCCTGAAAACTGTGGTGACACCAACAATGGGATTAAACAAGCCACAACAGGTCAGAGGGCTTCAGCTAATGAGCAATATAGACATGTAATAAATAAATTACTAAACAAACATTACTGAAGCGGTGTGGCATACATGCCTTGACTAAGGCCAACATGGAGGGCTGTAATCCTTTTAATGAGATGTTTAGAGATTATAATATGGATGCCAGCTATGACATCCTCCCCCCACCCCACCCCTGGCCTGGAGCCGTTAAACATTTTCGGATCTGTTGCCACTGTGGTAAGAGTGTGTGCATGTGTGTAAGAGAGTGGCAGGTATGAGTGGTGTGTGCATGAGGGGAGTGGTGTGGTAGTGTGAGTGAATGGTGTGTGTACATGAGACAGTGGTATGTGTGAGTGCATGAGAAAGTGGTAGTGTTTTTGGTGAATGTCTATGGGAATGCACATCTGTGTCCCCTGCCAACCAAGCAAACACTTGATGTAGCCCTTGGGGATGAAAACTAGCCACAAAGCCAAGCAGAAAGAATTCTTTCCTGTTGAAAGGCAAAATGAACTAGCATTTTTCTGTCTAAAGCAACCTCTGCCACCACCCAGCAGGTTCCTCAGGGGCAGACAAAGGGCCTGCACCTCTTCTTCTTTTTTTAACAGTGTGGAATGGAGAAAAAAGGGAAAGTATTGGAAAAGTAGCTAGTATGAGAAACCATGGAGGAGGAGGAGGAGGAGGAGGAAGAGAGGAGGCGGTGGAGGAGTTATGGTTATTTAGGTATAGATCAACCTCAGACTGGTGTGAGGACAAGATCAAACTATATAAGACACTAGACATTGACAATCTGATTTTCCATCTCTTAACCAGTGACTTAGACGCCAAAAATACTTTTGTAAGCCGCCATGAGAGCCTTTTTTGGCTGAATGGCGGCATAAAAATCCTTAAATAAATAAATAAATAAATAAATAAATAAAAATCATTAATTCTTCTCACCATACTGTCTGCTCACTAGGAAGAACAAATGGGTGCCTGTATTTTTTCACTGGCAGGGTAAATAGCAAATGGGAAAGGTTTGAACTTACCCTCCCACAGCACAATGATCTTAATACCATTTGGAGACCCGTGTAGCTGGTTTAGAAATTTAAAGATATGGGGGAATTCATCATGGTTCAACATCTCATTATGGCACTGCTTCAGTTTCTTCTGGCTCAAAGGGTGGATTCAAACCATCTTTTTCTCTATGTGAACACTGTCACCTAAAATGGCATCACATTTGTGTTAGAATATTAGTTGGACTGGATAAAACCTTATCCATTTTGGAACCTTGTTTCGCTTGATTCCCATCACTAGGTGGCTAGGGTGTTGGACTGGGAGTCGGGAGATCTAGATTCTAGTTTCCACTTTGCCATGGAAGCTCACTGGGTGACTTTGGGCCAGTCACAGACTCTCAGCCCAACCTACCTCACAGGGTTGTTGTGAGGATAAAATGTAGAGAAGGATTATGCATGCTGCCTTGTGTCCCTTGGAAGAAAAAAGGTGGGATATAAATGCAATAATAAATATAAATAAACAAATAAATAAATACAATAGTAGAGTTGGAAGGGGCCTATAAGGCCATTGAGTCCAACCTCCTGCTGAATGAAGGAATCCACCTTAGAGCATCCCTGATAGTTGCCTGTCCTGCTGCACCTTGAATGCAGCTAGTGTAGAAGAGCCCACAACCTCCCTAGGTAATTAGTACCATTATCATACTGCTCTAACAGTCAGGAAGTGTTTCCTGATGTCCGGCTGGAATCAGGCTTCCTGTAACTTGAGCCCATTAGTCTGTGTCCTGCAATCTGGGGTGATTGAGAAGAGATCCTGGCCCTCCTCCGTGTGACAACCTTTCAAGTATTTGAAGAGTGCTATCATGTCTCCCCTCAATTTTCTCTTCTCAAGGCTAAACACACCAAATTATTTCAGTCTCTTCTCATAGGGCTTTGTTTCTAGACTCCTGGTCATCCTTGTTGCCTTCCACAGCTGATTAGAAGACCACACAGCTCCTTGTAAAAAACTGGTTGTTTGAATCAATTATAAGATTCCATGATCAGATTTCGTGGAAGGCCAAGGGGAGGGGGCTCCCCCACTGCTTGCACAACAGCAGTTTAGTGCTTCTGGGGCAACCAGAACTAGTGGAACTATTTGTTTCTGGAAGGAGACAGATCGGCAGAGCCCCCCCTGCCCCAAGGGAGCTCTACTGACCTGCCTCCTTATAGAAATGAATGTTTCCGGTCATTCTGAGGCTTCCCCTAGAAAGCACTAAATCTCCATTGCATAAGAGCTGGGTCCTGTTTGCACAGCATAACTGGTAGGACTCACTGCTTGAGGAAGGGAATTGACAGAGCAGAAAGGAATTGGTGGGTGTGTAAAGGGGCCCATGGGAATCTGCTCCATCTTTACTAGTAATATTTTTCTATTTGGGCGATTGAATGCAGGCAAATTTTGCTACCCTGAAGTGGTTGATGGAACTTCTCAGGTTGCAGTCCTCTATGCATTATAGAATAAGCCCCATTTAACATTTTGGGATTTACCTCTGAGTAAACATTCATAAAATTAACCTACACAGTAAGCATAATGCAAAGTATCTATAGTTTATCATGCAACAAGGGAACCTTTTCTATTTTCACTTCTGTCCTCATTTTCTGTTTGTTTTTAAACAATCTGTACTGTGCTCATATCCTCAACTCTTGTTGATTCTGGAGGCTTGCAGTATTGAGTCGAGGCCAAAATGCAAGTTCATATGGCTTAATGGCTAATTTATATTGCAAATGGGAATACCAGGCATGAGATAAACCCAGAAAGTTTCTCCTTGCAAAAAAGATATACTATTTAATGAATAATATGTATGGATGTCAAATTGCATGTATGCAGGAAATCTGAAATAAATACTCAGAATATTTTGGCAAATATTTGTTTAGTTGGCCAGCAATAAATTTTATATATAATTTTAATATCTTAAGAAATCTTAAGATGTGGTGTGTTTTAGTGCCTACTGGAAAAAGAAATCGCAAACATGGCCATACCACTGAAAGACTAATACACTGAACTTAAACCCATATACTTAGCAATAAGCATCAATACAATTAACCAGACCTACTTTCAAACATAATAAGTGACTATATTATGTTCAGAATTAGCTAGGTCCATTTGTCATGTGTTATAAAAGCATTAACTTCTATTCTTGCTTAAACATATTTTTGGACTTCCATTTCTTTTTATTAAAATGCCATTTTTAAAATTATTCTTTTAAAAAATTACATAATTTATGCAATTATAAAATTTATAAAATGATTGCACTTTCAAACTCCATAAAATTAAGCCAGAAATATCACTAATGCAGATTATAGACACTTTCCTACACCTCGGGGCATGTTTATTTCAGATCTTAACCCAAGTTAAGGCAATCAGCCATGTTTCAGCATTATGATTGTTCTGGGTCAGTGTTATCTGCACTGATGCAGCATACCTGAAAGCGTATAAAACTGAGAAGGCTGGAGACGTGAATACTTTACAGGAAGTTGAAGGTGCTCTAATAGGTAAGCCTGGTGGACACCGGAACTCCAGTTCACTGAAGTGCATTGGACAAAATGACCCCCTCTCCCTGCAAAGCTGCATTGGGACTTGCTGCTGGAGGCAGGCCCAGAGCCAAGATTTAGGGTTCCCTTAGCAAGCTGCCATTGATGGGCCATCCCACCACAGATGAGAACTGTCCACCACAGTTGTCATCATTTGCAGCCATCAACCTTGTCATCAATCTTTTCCATGAGTAGGCTTACCAGGTGGCGACACATCTAATGAGCTGCAAAATGATCAACTGCTCTGCTCAGATTGGGCACCTTTGCAGCCATATATTCTATCTCTCACACCATCATGAGCGATGAAATATGGTGGCCCAGAGACTTGAAGACTTTGAAATATGGATCACTGCTCATGGTATTTACATTCATTCCAGTTTCACCTCTAGTAAAGAGGTTTTGCAGGGTTTTCTGTTGTTTTAGGAACCTGCAAAACCTGTTTAACTTTACTTGTTTGGAAAGTAAAACCTGGTGGACACGGAAATTCCAGTTCAAGCCATTTTCAATTACTAAAAAAAATATTTTCCTGTCTGCAAATACCTCGCCTTGGAAGTCTAACCATCAGAGTCAGGAGTAAGCTGTATGTGATTTGTGATCAGAAGTCTCCTTGGCTGAAAGAAACCTGCTATTACTGCCAATAGCAGCTCCCCTCCCATAGCAAATAGTTTTCATTTGAACTGTAATTATTATTATTATTATTATTATTATTATTATTATTATTTATATAGCACCATCAATGTACATGGTGCTGTACAGAGTAAAACAGTAAATAGCAAGACCCTGCCGCATAGGCTTACAATCTAATAAAGTTGTAGTAAACAATAAGGAGGGAAAGAGAATGCAAACAGGCACAGGGAAGTGTAAACAGGCACCGGGTAGGGTGAGGCTAACAGTATAGAGTCAGAACAAACTCAACATTTAAAAGCTATAGGGAAAAGAAAAGTTTTTAGCTGAGTTTTAAAAGCTGTGATTGAGTTTGTAGTTCTCAAGTGTTCTGGAAGAGCGTTCCAGGCGTAAGGGGCAGCAGAAGAAAAAGGACGAAGCCGAGTAAGGGAAGTGGAGGTCCTTGGGCAGGCGAGAAGCATGGCATCAGAGGAGCGGAGAGCACGAGCGGGGCAATAGTGTGAGATGAGAGAGGAGAGATAGGCAGGAGCTAGACCGTGAAAAGCTTTGAAGGTCAGCAGGAGAAGTTTATATTGGATTCTGGAGTGAATTGGAAGCCAATGAAGAGATTTCAAGGGTTAAACTGTCCCTCCCCATGCACTGCAATTCTAATCTGGATTCGGGCCCCCTTCATCACTTCTATTTTTTTTAAAGGTATGTTGTAATTGTATATTTAACATAACATATAGTTTGGCCATAGCATCATCATTTAAATGGGAGAGTTTGAAGCACTGTTTTAACCCTGCCATGGAAATCAATATCCAATAAATCCATAAACAATTATTGTTATTTATTTATGCATTTTATTTATTATAATTTTAATCTGCTCAATAACCAATGTTCTCTGGGTGGATTACAAACCGTTTAAAAAGTAAGATGCCATATAAACAGTTAAAAAGTATTAAAATACAAGAAACTGATGCAGTTGAAAATGTTTATTTATAATCTGCTCAGAGCTCAGATCATTTTGAATGTGATGGGACTGCGCAGGGGAATATGGTTTACAGATCACCCAGACGTATGTTGGTTTTGCAAAACAAGGTTCATCATATAGCCTTGTAGGCCTTTAGCTAAATCCAAATCTGATACACTGAGCAATGCAGTTGACTGCGGGTTGGTCCTCCCACCCACCTAACCCCTGTCAACTATCTCTGAAGTACAGGGTCCTTGCTTTAGGCTTTTCATAGTTTACAACAGTTCAAATTGGATCCAGACATATTAGTGCCTTTGGTAGTAGTAGGGGTCATAAAGTGGTGTATTTGGAATTCATTGCAGAGCCAAGTAACATCTGTTCTATTTTGGGAACCATTTAGGCTTTTGTTTAAATTAACACTCAGAGCAAGGGAAGTCTGTGCTGCAAACACCTATTGCCCACTTGGCCTAGAGAATGTGCACAGTTTACTAGGTGCAGATTGGGAAAGGCAGATCTCCATCAAGTGCACTGCTTCAGTTTGTCACTTCAGATGCTTTCAGAGCATTAAAGGGAGCCTTCCGTACGCCGGCAATAATAAAAGAGAACACCTAAGTGATTTGTGTTAAAGAGATTTTCCTAAGTTGATTTCTAAAATACTGAAAGAAGCAAACTGTGAAGAGGTCTCTGAATTTTATAGCATAATATGGCAGAGCCTGGAAGGATTGCCATTTAATATTAGCTTTTTTTTTTATTACACTTTCTTTGATCCCTAACTCCCTATACAAAGAATTTAGTTTTTAAGAACCTCTTCTGATTATTTTAATCTATATTTTTGTTTCAAATTCAAGGATGCCAAACAGGATGTCCCTTAAGTAATTGTTGACTTCAAGAAAGAGAAAGAGAGAGACAGTTTAAGAGTATTCTGATGCAGGATCTACACTACTGCTTTTATAATAGTTTATAATGGTATTGACAACTTGTTGGGGCCCAGGACACATTCAAAGTCATGCTTGGTGTATATTTGGTCAAATCAAATAAAGATCTGCTTGTAATTTTTAAAGTCCAGTGGCTTTTCCATTGTCCTGTTCTTTCTTGTCCTGTGACTCCCTTTCTACCAAGGAAAATACTCTTATTTTTTTTCTTTATCCTGCCTTAGCCAGTAGGTGTTGCAACATTGTGAACTTCATAAATATCAACTACTTATGATGCAATGTTAAATCATAGTAGTACATCAACACACATCTTTATGGCACAATTGTTATGGTCCCTGGCATGGGGTGGATCTCTCTTTCTACTTGCAGAAAGAAAGATCTCTGGGTAGAGAGCAAGGTCAATTGACCGACAAGGAGATTTATTTATTTATTTATTTATTTATTTATTACATTTATTTTATTTATTTATTACATTTTTATACCGCCCAATAGCCGAAGCTCTCTGGGCGGTTCACAAAAATTAAAACCACAGTAAAACACCCAACAGTTTAAAACACAATTACGAAATACAGTATAAAAAGCGCAACCAGGATAAAACCACACAGCAAAGTTGATATAGGATTAAAATACAGAGTTAAAACAGTAAAATTTAAATTTAAGTTAAAATTAAGTGTTAAAATACTGATCTACCCTCACAAGCATCCTCCATCACCCTTGCCACTCTAGCAGAAAGGGGGTGTTCTAAGAGAAGTCCAGGGAGGCATAGGACCTGCTGGATCCAAGGCCCTCCTGTTCCATTACTATTCCCAATAATGGAGTAGGGGGAAACTCTGTCTGTAGAATTTCTGGTCGATAGTACCAAAAGCAGGATTGGACAACTTCAAGAGGCCCGAGGCCCATTTTTGCCCCATCCCCATCCCACATCCCCTGCAGCACTGAAAAAATAAAAATAAATGTAGAAATCAAGAAATGGCATCTGGAGTGGCTATGGAATGCCAAAATGGGGGGATGTCTTCCCCCCCCCCAAGCTAATTTTGACCCTTTTGCTGCTTTGTAGTAGTTATGGAGTACTGAAAGGATCCATAATGGGTCAAAATGGTTGCTTCAATTGCCAATTATTGAAGCAAATGCTGGCTAGGGAATCCTGGGAGTTGTAGGACTATTTTCCTGTCTAAACGTATATAGGATTACACCTTTAATCTCTTTTCTTGTACATGCAGACTCTGAGAAGCTTATCAGTTGTAACACAGCTATTCAAAATAGTGTGACCATATGAAAAGAAGGGCAGGGCTTCTGTATCTTTAACAGTTGTATAGAAAAGGGAATTTCATCAAGTGTCATTGGTATGCAAGAAGAACCTGGTGAAATTTCCTCTTCATCACAATAGTTAAAGATGCAGGAGCCCTGCCTACTGTTACTAGATACAAAAGAGGGCAGGGCTCCTGCAGCATTAACTGTTGTGATGAAGAGGGAATTTCACCAGGTTCTGCATGCATACCAATGACACCTGCTGAAATTCCCTTTTCTCTACAACTGTTAAAGATCCAGGAGGCCTGTCCTCTTTTCCATATGGTCACCCTAATTCAAAGGCTTTTCAAAATTTCACTTTTGAAATTTATTCCCCCTACCCCTCAAGACATCATACAAGCTCTACATTTATCATTTGAAACCAAGAGATATCACAACCTGCAGACAGAAAGCATTTCCTTAGCACTTCTTTCTTTCTTTCGTTCTTTCTTGGGCTGGGGGTGACTGGCAAGCAGGCTTATCTAATATTGGCAAAATATATTACAAAGAAGCTCATTCCCTGAGACAATTACTTAGGCCTCTAAAGCCAAGCAAATATGCAGATTTTGATTGATTTAAGGTATTAAACCTAAATTCTGTCAAAACCCAAACCTGAATATTTGCACAAAGTATATTCCTGAAATAGGAGAAACCTGCTTATTTTCCTGCTGGCCAGAAGAGGTCACTCTTTCACCTTGATCTTTTCTCCCTGCAATGTACTTTTAAAAGAAATCTTTTGCTATTGGCTGGTAAAATATAGCCTGCTTTCTGACTGTTCTGGTTAAAGTGTGCACCATTCTGCATGGCTTAACGACACTTAACTGATGTATTAAGTAAGCCTATCCCTTTAACTTTTATATTCAGACTGATGGCTCCTGCAGGGGGAAAAAGGCTGCCTTTGATAAGGTTATTTAGTCCATAAGTACTGCAAAAAAGCAAGTATCTTAATGCAATTGTACAAATCCACGGTGCCTTTGCATTAAGAAAACTGTATACAGTTCTGGTTGTATGTCCTCTCTAAAAACATGGCATAAAGCAGGAACAGGTATAACAAAAGACAACTGAAATTATGCAGCACTTAGGACACCTTTTCTTTGAAGAAATGCTAAAGAGGTTAATGCTCAGTTTAGATGGGAAGCTAAGTAGAAACATGACAGCACTACATTAAGGAGCCGCCTTCCCAATGCAGTGCTCTCTACATGTACTGGAGTACAACTCCCATCATGTCTGACAACTGACCATGCTGTCTTGGACTGATGGAGTCGTAGTGCAAAACATTTGGAGGGCACCATGTTGGAGAAGGCTGGTGTAGAGAGTGCAAAATGGGTAAAAATTCTGGCTTTCTGGGTCTCTCACTTCCTCTCTCATAATATTAGGATGTGGGGGGTTCCATCTACATTGACAGGTAGTAGGTGCAAGGCAGACAAAAGGCAGACTTTTGTCACAATGCAGGCCTAATTAAGTTCATGTAATATATTCCTGCAAGATGTAGCAATGCCTACTAGAATCTATTGGAGAAAACCGCAACAAGCATAGACTTAACTCTGCTCTATGCATTGCCAGTTTGCTCAATCCTTATCATTGCTTGTCAGTGGAGCAAAATGAATAGGACCTCACAGGGCTAATTGTAATTACAGCGTAATCAAGTGTAGAGCAGTCACATCTCCTAAGGGTGGTTTTTTTGTTTTGCTTTTTTGTTTTGGCACTGCCACCGCAAGTGGCAACAGCATCAATTACGTTGGCAGCTCTGCAGCCATTTTGCACCCTCCGCAATACCTAGTTTTGTTCCAGGGCTTTGTTGGAGTGGGGCAGGGGGAGGGGAAGGTGGCCACCACACAGAAAGAGTGAAGAAAATGTGGAGAAAATTCTGTAATGTGACCTTTTTTAAAAAAAATAGGTGGTAAAAGAGAGAGGGGGAGGGGGAGAAGCAGCAGCAGCAGCTCAGAACTTCCTTGAAAAGAATATCTTCTGAATGAATTTGGCTCAGCTGTAGTTGTCATTCTTCAGGGTTCAGCACATTGCCCAGGGTTCCCCCCCACCAAATGTTACATTTCTGAGGAATGATTGTGGATTCATCTTGTCTCTTATGTAGATGCTTATAATAGCACTACTTCCCTGGAAGCCCCTGTAGCAGTGTGAGGAGGGCAGTGTTGTGTGCAGCTCTAGGGAAGAGGTGGAGCTAGTGCTTTGCCAAACTTTGTCCTCCAATTTCCTTTTCTTCCTCCATGGAAGAGGCTCGTTCTCAGGGCATTTTATAATTTGTTTTGCATTTATTTTGGTGGTGTTTTTGAGCTTATCTAATCGCTGCTAAGTGGCTGAAAGTAAGATGTTTCTTTTCTTTCTATTACAAATCTCTCCAGTGCTCTGCAGCCTCTCAGGTTGCCTTTGACTCTTGATGTCTTTCCTTAGGGTTTCATTGAAGTGTGGGAAGTCAAGGAGGCTATATGCTGCCAGAGAGATTATTGTACAATGAATTACAGGGCACCCATGCACACCCCTTAGCTACCACATAAATAAGGTAGGCACAAGAACCCCATACCTGTCACATGATAATTTGTCCAAATTTTTCTTCTCCTTTGAATGTCTTTTCAAAAGCATTTTATTTTCTATCAGACTGAATGAAAATGGTTGAAAAAATGTGGAAGATTTTTTTGGCAAGACACAAATATATATGGTGTACACCAATTCCATGATTTGAGTCAGACTCCAAGGTTTGTTTATTCGAATACAATTTCATTTGGTTCAAGCTGATTTGGAGGCCACTCACTTTGACTAGGGTACCAAACCCAAGTCAAGACTGAGAAATCCAAGGTTTCCAGTCTCCCATTAAATACCATGGGCAATAAAAATAAAATGGCTATAACTTATTTCTTTGTCAAATATGGATGATATAAGTAGGCATTTAGCTCCTTAGGAAGTAATTCTACCTGCCAATTGTAAGAAAAATAGGTGCAGTGGTTTTTGTGCTGTACAACACTGTATTTTGATTTATTTTAATATTTTTGATAAGAAAACTGGAGATAACTATTTTATTTATTGGCAGAGATGGATGAAAATTGCAGGGATAGTTTCTGCTTCTGATGGGATAGAGTCTAACAAGTTTCAGATTGATAGTTGTAGGCTTTTTTTGTGCAAGAGCAGCCTCAACATTTTGAGAGTATCCAAAATTGATCATGCTTATCCCCTTATGAGTTTTGGGGACCATTGTTCTAAAAATGACAGACAGTGCAGAGATTTCCCTAAGAAATGAACTTGTAAAGTATCAGAAAGATAGGTGCAACAGTTTCTGTGGAAGAGGAGTGCTCAATTTTGGGGTGTGTGGGATTCTCTCCCCATTTCCAGTAGTATTTTGGAATATTTTTATGGAAAGTAGCACATATCACAGAGTTTCCCTACTTAGGAAACCTACAAAATTTCAGAAGGATAGGTGCAGTAGGGGCTTGTGAGTTATGAAGTTTGAAACCCAGAATAATAATAATAATAATAATAATAATAATAATAATAATAATTTTACTTCTTACCCGCCTCTCCCTCTGGATCGAGGCAGGGAACAACATTAGATACAAATACCATAAAATACATAGAACTGATTAAAAACATATAAAACTGATACAATATTAAAATAACAATCAAATATCTTAAAATTCATCTGGGTAGGCCTGCCAAAAAAGGTCAGTTTTTATGGCTTTCTTGAAGCTCCTTCACATCTAGGTCGAAACGTGCAGCTCCTGTCGCTTCTCTGTCGTCGCTCTGACATCACTTCCTGAAAACAAGAAGTAACGAGGCCCATTCAGTCCTGCAGGAGAGAGCAGCAACCAGACTTTTTCTGGGTGAGGTGGGGTTTGCGGCGCAAGGAAGGCCAGAAGGGGCGGAAGACACGAGAGAGGCAGACGATGTCATGTGAGCAATCCGTGAGTGCCCAGGAACAAGCGTGCAGTAAAATGCTCATCGAATGGAGCTCTTAAACTCAGAGAGATTATTAAATTGAAGAATTTCTCCTGGCAGGCCATTCTATAGTCTGGGAGCAGCAGAAGAGAAGGTCCTCTGGGTAACAGTTATTAGCCTAATTTTGACCTAAGTGTGTAGTGTGGATTGTACGGGAGAAGGCGATCCCACAGGTATCCTGGACCCAAACCATGTAGGACTTTAAAGGTAATGACCAACACGTTATACTTTGCCTGGAAACTAATTTGCATTTAACACATTTTTCATAGTGAAGCCTGTGGTAGCATTGGAAATATGGCCATATCACAATCCCATTCTTGCCCTCCCTCAAGGCACAGTAATTAGAGAGTCCCTGATTAAATGTGCTCTATGGTTAGAAATTGTATCTGTCAGTCACTGAATTCAATACCACCTTCCTCCTTTATCTTCTCCAAATCACAGTCAGCATTTAAAGAAACCATATATGGAGAGGAGACAGAATGTCTGTATGACCGAAGCCTGGGTCAGCACCAAAGTCTCACACAGCTACAGCTTCAGTTTGGCTCACTTCAGCATGAAACTAGCTTCACTTTGGGAAACACCGGAAATGATCCAGAGGGACCTGATCTGGCTTTGGGATTTAGCCAAATCAGTGCACACCCCTAATATATATTGTTACTTATTTCCAAATGTTTGGGATAGGGTAGGCCATACATTTGACTATAATAATGGTCTGTTGATTGCAAATAAAGGTTGGTTGATTGATTGATTGATACATTTGACTAATGATATAATCCTATTATATTTCTGTAAAACAGCTCATTCATTGTTAGGCCTTAGCTAGGCAGGTCAAAATCCCAGGCTGATCCCCTGGATCGTCCCTGTGCACCCACATGAAGCACAGGGGATCTGGGGATCAGGGAGGGATGATCTTGCCCTCCACTTTAGGCCCATTTTTTCCGAGGTCTTGGGCTGGGCCCGAGACCGCGGAACATGTGGCCGGGCGCCGCAGTTTGTCCCGGCTCCTCATGGTTCCTCACGAGGAGCCAGGACCTGTGCTCTGTGCCCATTGGGGGTGGGGTGAGGGAACCGGAAAAATATATTTTTTAAAAGAAGTACTTACGTTTTGTGCATGAGCACTTGTATGCTCCGGTCTCTTTAAAAAAAAATGGTGAGCACGACACCTCTCCCACTTAGGTTGTCATGTGCTGTGTGTGAACAGAGGGAGATCTTCACCTTTTCATCCCGCTACCACTAGCTCTAGCTAAGGCCTTAGTCTCAAACACGGTGAGAAGCCAAGTAAAAAATGAAGGAAAGATCATCCTTCAGGTATACTACTCCTGGGTCACTAAAGGCACAATCCTAAGCAAGTTTAGATAGAAACAGTTCTACAACAGTTGCACCCTAAGGGTTTTATAGGAGGACAAAAAAAAAAAATATGTCAGAGGCCTTAGCTAGACCTAAGGTTTATCCTGGGATCGTCCCGGGGTCATGACACATAGGGGATCCCGGGAGCAGGCAGGGATGACCCTGGGATGACCCCGGGATAAACCTTAGGTCTAGCTAAGGCCTCAGATAACTCTACGTCAATAGATGGAGAATAAAAGCACACTCTGTCCTAGGGCCTTGCTAGACGAGGCCTTAGCGCGCTTTGAGGCCCGGTTTCCCTGCTGTGCGTCCAGATGACGCACGGGAATCTGGGGTCAAGCCGTGCTCAGACCTCCCTTAACGCGCCATAAGCGAAGTCGCTTATGGTGCACCTTTTCCGCAGCCTCGGCCTGAGGCCGGGACTGCGGAACGTCTAGCAAGGTCCGTGGCTTTTTGCAGCTACTCGATTACGAGTAGCTGGGAAAAGCCACGGACTGGGCACAGCGCTCATACGAGCGCTGTGCCCATCGGGCCGGGGGGATCGCGGGGGAGGGAAGGCCAGACCGGCAAGAGAGGGGGATGATGGAGGGCGACACGGGATGGCGGAGGGCGACACGGGATGACACAGGAGGGCGACACGGGATGACGGAGGTTGACACGGGATGGCGGAGGGCGACACGGGATGCTACGGGAAGGTGACACGGGATGACACAGGAAGGCGACACGGGATGACACGGGATGGCGGAAGGCGACACGGGATGACACGGGATGGTGGAGGGCAACACGGGATGACATGGGCGACACGGGACGGGGACAGGGAGGGAGGGCGGGAAAAGAGTGGGCAGGAGGCATGGGAGGGAATCAGCAGCGGATGGGGGGGCTTAATTAAAAAAAAACCCACCTACCTTCTCCGGAGTCTTCAGGGCGCACGTGGCCCCTTTAACCAAAAAAAAAAAAGGCCGACGTTACAGGGCTTCTGCAGTCCCTGCGCGTCGGCCGTCTAGGAGGCGGGGCGGCACGCGCTAAAGTTAGCGTGCCGTCGCCTCGCCTTCCTGCCGGCTTATCCAGCAGGGTCTAGGAAGGCCCCTAGTCTACACCAAGCAGGAAATTGCACTATGAAAGTGGTATGAAAGTGGTATATAAAAGGCAAGAGCTACACTACTGCTTTATAGTGGTATTGAAGTGTATTGACAACTGTTGGGGCCCATTGACACATAACATATACCACTTTCATACAGCTATATCCTGTTTGGTGTGGCTCCTGCCGTTTATATACAGCTTTTTTACCACTTTCCAAGTGCAATATCCTGCCTGGCATAGATTAGGCCCTTGTCTTACAACACTCCTTTCTTGTCTCTGACACCACTAGCCATTGATCTGTGGATGTAATATTCAAAAAGGCACAGATGTGTATTTCCAGGTATAATTCCAGGTCACAGAGGTTGTTTCCTAGATTTTTGCCTGGGATATTGACTGCATGATCTGGACATAGATGCAATTGATTTCACATGTGGGCCCAGTACTCAAAAGTTACATCCATTCATTAATGTCCAGTGGCATTGGTGGTAGGACAGGCATGCCTGTTGGGTAGGGAAGAAAGGTGCATTCTTAATCTCACCTACATGTAGGGGATTGATCCAGGATTTGCCTGATCTGGCCATAGAACTTCAATATTGTTCTCATACTTGTACACTTGTTACTTCAACTACCATTACACCCTTTCTCGTTGTTAGCTTCACATCCGCCCACAACACAACATTTTACATCACATTTCCCTGCCACAACATTAACCATATTCACATTTGCACACAAATAATGCAGAGACTCAGAGGTATTTAATGTCTTGTGTAAAAAGGCTTACACTGCAAACCATGATGTAAATTTCACTTGAAGTCGAAAGACATGAAATGACATTAATTTTCTATTCATCAAATTCCCAATTGGTCGTAAAGCTGTAAACACTGAGCATTCTTTAATGGGGCTATGATAACTGTCAACAAGACAAAGGTATATTTGTTATGATATTCTTGTTTATGCTTATGCATTGTGATGTGAACACAAAAATACCTTTTAATTGAAGGTGCTGAGATTGTTGTATAGGTGTTGCTGTTCTTATTTTAAAATACGTTAAACTGTTGAAAGTGTTCTGTGGATTGCTATGCTGGTTTAGGATACTTTTATGCTGCTGTTTTAGTTTTAAAGATTTTTTTATATGTGTTTTATATTTTAAAATTATTTGTATTATGTTATTGTGAGCCACTTTGAAAGCATAACCATAATAATACTGAAATACATAAATGAATAAATCAATGAATAAAAATGTAAATTCTGGGGAAACAAAAGTGTGTGTGTATCTTTAAAAAAATTGCTCACCATGAAGATGAGCACTTATACATGGCTTTAAATTCCCTATTACCTGAGAAAGGGATATATATTCTAGGTGGGATATGGACAAATTCTTTCAGCACTAAAGACCACATTGGAAATTTCTCATGAGTTAAAGGAGCACAGCTGCTTTGCATCACATACGTATGTAAACAAAACATATGCAAATACTGCACTATAACTGTGATATTTATTGTTTTTCCTACAATGTATTATTCTTTTTTTTAATCTTAAGAGTTTGAACGTTTGAAAAATCTTGATATATTTAGAAATCAATAATGCTTTTAGAACTTCATTAGTATGCCTTTTGACTTCAGGTTCAGTCATCATATTTTCAGGCTGACTTAAAGAAAAAATGAATACAAAAGGGAGTTCTGAGGAATCCTAAAATATATTTGCATGGCTTTAATTTAGGATTCCGTATGTGTTGTACTGACTTGCACTGACTTACATGTGTCTGACTTACACATTAAATACACACAAGGCAGTTCAGCGTTCACTGATTACATGACTCTCCTTAAAATTAAGAGGTAGGCTAGCAGGGCAAATGCAGATTGAAAAACCTGGATTCTTAATCACATGGACAGTCTCAATGACTACAGGAGGGTCTCCTCTTCAGGCTGTCATCTTTCACATGCACAGGGCAACAGATATGATGATGGAGGGGCCTGGGCCTGGAGTGCTCCTCTCCTCATGTGTTCATTCAACATGGCAAGAGGAATGCCCAAAGAGGGCTTAGTTGTTATGCATCTCTAGATGTCGAATCTAAACAATGGACTAATATTTCGGACTGGCCCCTGTGTTTTAAATCTGTTTTGAAATCTGGATTCTCTCCCCCCCCCCGCACTTTTTTTTTTTTTTTAATAATAAAGTAAAAGCTGAAGTGGAGATTCTGGCTTCTACTTAGGATATTCTGGGATATCACCTTGGATCTTTGGATCTTGGATCTTGGATCACCTTTGGAGAAAAGGTTTACATGTACCAATGGATCGTGTTTTGCACACCTCTCTTTTTCACTGTCTGTCCCTCTCAGTGGGAAAAGTCTGTTTAACAATGGCCCCCTGACACTTGGCATGAAGAATTTTTATGGTCCCCATCCTACAAATATGAATGCTGAAGAAGATAAAAGCCATCACTTTTTTAATAGTTTCATTTTACTTCCTTAGTTTAGAAGCAGCCTAACAAAAAGAACCTTGTGAATACTCTGTCATATCACAATCCCCATAAATTGGAGCTACAGCAAGCTGTCTGTCTGGCAGAGGTGTGAACAAATGTGAACAAGTCCCTCTGAACACATAAACCATCTGCTCTTTACCCAATAGGCTCACTCCTCATCATAAAACCAAAAAGACGCCTGTACTGCTATATCCCTCTCCCTCTACAGGGATACATAAAAGTTCAGTTTGAGCATCAGAACAGCTCTACACAGAGACAGCACTCATGAGCAATGAGCCAGCTTCTTTATTACCCATTGGTAACCTTTAACTCTTACGTTTCCTGAATCTATCTCTTGCCCCGAATCGGATAGTTGCTCTGTGGTCACTCCTGTCAAGCCATGCTAGTCCCTGTTGCTTCGTAGACCTGAAATAATACAAAGCAGGGATTTGTACACATTTCTCCGTGGGCTGATCATCCACTTTATCAAGACAGCATCTGTTGGCTAGCACTTTTGATCTTCTGTTACTTTTTTTTAAAAAAAAGATGCTTGACAACGCTAGCAAGTGGAAATATCTCACTTCTGCTGATATGGGATCTATCAGAGCAGCCTCTTATCTAAACTGAACTTTACCTCTAGGAGTCTGTGAGGCTTTCCTGTCATTAGATAAACCACAAAATATACTGTACCATCTAAAGGGTCATGTGTGAGGGTGAGAAATTGACTTTATAAATACAGTTGCTAACAGTCTTTCACTGTCCCCACCCCTCAAATCATGCCACAGGAGAATAATGGTTTGTTCAAACGATTTTAACAGTGGCCGATTCAGAACTGATAAAAAGAAATCGGTTTTTGTATAGTGCTCCACTTGACTGTGGATCTTGCTTTATTTTATGAATTACTTTTTTTCTCATAAGCAATCCAAACTGATTTAGAACAAATTCATCCAAATTAAATGAACCACTAAAAACACTTAAAACAGACTCAGCAAATATCAAACTACAAAGGCGTAATAGCAGTAGCAGTGATGGCTAAGAGAATAAAAGACATCAGCAGTCAAATCAGCCACCACAAAAGACCAGCTGAAATTAAAAAATAAAACAAACCAAATAACCTGTTACCCGTCTTTTTTGGATTCAACAAAATGCAAGATTTCCCAGAATATTCCATAGCAGTAACCCAACCAAGGAGATGGCCTGCTCTGGACACGAGTCAATCAACTTTCCCTAGGGTTCAATACCCAGAGCAAATGCCCTCCAGATGTTCTCTCTTGGCCAGTGTGTAGATTTGTATCACCTGGGAACAAATGTTACTGGAGGTATATTGAATCCAGACCAATATAGGGTTTTGTACGTCTGCATTAGAACTTTGAATTGAACCTAGACAAGTACAGGTAGCCCCCGAAGCTGCAAGAGAGTAGGTGTTATAATCACCTGCACCTTAGCCTATTACTATGGAAGCACTGGCCCTTGTCTTCAAGGGCAACCCCACATAGGGATGTATGAGAAATTTGTTTCAGGTTTTTTAAATCAGGATTTACTCACTTCACACACGGGTAAATTCTGATTAAAAACATGGGCTTGGATGCAATCTGTGGTTGAAGTCCATACATTTCTGAGCTTGCAATGTGATTCACAACCCCCTCCCGAAAAACCCAAATGCATTTGACAGCATGTATACATTTGAAAAATGTGCATGACAAAAGGCATACTTTTGAAAAATGAGCAGAAATACATCTTAGTCAATGGGAGAAAATTGTGTACATTTCAAAATGTGTACATCACACAAGTGATGTATACATTTGAAAAAATCCCTTCAAAATACGAATGAATTTTCATGTGAAAACAAACAAGCAAACAAAAACACAGCTCACAATCTTATACGGACTTGAGTCAGAATGAGCTTCAAAATGGAATTCAGAAAACTTCAGCAAGCTCAGTTTTTGCTGATTTGCACATCCTGAGCTTCACATAAAGTACTTTGCAGCAGTTCTTGAGGTTATCGCAAGAGGATCTCAAGTCCAATACTCCATCCACCTTTAAAGACATACCGGTCCTCTGTTTATTACAATGTTATGCTGCCATACTAACTCTCAACCTCTGAATTCTTTATATGTTCAATGGATTAATAAGAGGGCCATGCTTGAAACAAGGTGGGATGGAGTAGGATGCCATCCCATTTCTTTTCTGGCAGACTATCACATTTATTTTTAGGCAGACATAATTACATCTGACCAAACAATCCCGCTTTCTTTTTTCGCCTATTTTAAAACCACTTCACTTCCTGTTTCCTCCCACTTTGGATACTGGAAGAGACTGAAGCAAACTGATAGCAAGGGAACCAGCCTTTACTTGCTGTAGTTCAAAAGCTTGTAATATTTAACTATTTTAAAGTTGGCTCAACACAATTGGTCATTTCACTTGCTATATGTTTCCATTTGATTTCTTCTTGGGTATGAACAAGAACACGGTCTTGTTTATGGTCTTGTTCACACACAGTTTAACAATAGCATGGTCATTGTTTTGGCAATGAAGAAGAGGGATGGATTCAGAACTGAACACTGAGCTTTGTATGCAAAATGAGTCAGGTTCAATTGCTGGCATCACCAGGTAGGGCTGTTGAAACCCCCTGCCTGTAACCCTGGAGAGACTGTACGCTGCCAGTCAGTGTGCACAATATGGAGCTAGATGTACCAATAGTCTGACTTGCTCACTATGTTCCTAAGTAGTAGATAAAAGTAGCAGCAGCATGGTTATAGGCTTAATGGGCCTGGGCAGACAGAACTCATGTGGCAAGGGAACTGAAGGTTGCAATGCTTATGACAGGGAAAGCAGGAAACATAGAAAGCTTCACACAGGGCCTAAAGATAGGATAACCTGTTTGATGCAGGTGCCCATGCAGCCCTGGTCACTTTTCTTGGTGCCCATCAAGGTGACCTACCCTTCCCAATTTTAAAACACACATACATTTTCTCAGTGGCAGTTGGGAGCACTTTAAAACAAACTGAGGGCTTCTACCATCTGTTATCTTCTTTTCCTATGAATGCCTCTAGGCTACACAGTGACTAGCCTTTGCAACTAGCTACACTGCAGCCATTTTGTGATGGCACATAGGACATTTTTACTAATTTCCCAATGTGCCCACAGGTCCACATAGGTTGTCTGCCTTGCTGTATACAGTTGGTAGGAAAGGTGCAGAGATGTAAAGAAGGACAGAATGTGTCATAAAGGATTCCGAATAAGCAGTCATATATTTGGCATATTTAACATATCACAGTTCTCCCAGTATATTTCCATGTGTCTTCAAGGCATAACTTGGAAAGAATACAAGGTAAGAGGTTGAAAACTTTATGTGACTAAAATGTTGGCGAATTTCCCTTGAATCCCACCCACAGTGATTTTATGGACTACTGCTCTGTTTGATTATAATTCATAGCTTGTGCTTTGTGTTTAAATTATGCATTTAAAACAAATGTATTTGTATCATTGCAGAAAATATTTCAGGAGCTGGGAAATTGGACAACTCATATCTGGGATAGCATGCAAAAGCTAATGATCTAAATGGCATGCAATGACCTTTATTTAACTTGGTAAAGTGAATTCTTAGGACATCAACATTAAAATCCTGAATACAAGCTTAGTGCTGCCAGTTATTCTGTATCTTCATCTGTGAATCATCAAAAGTAGATTGGAAACAGAGGGATGTGTTGTAGTCAAATTTGAAATAGACAATGTTCAATTAAAGCCTTTTAGAGCTATTGAAATCAGCCAAGCACACACATGGAGACTCTGAGAAATTGACAAAATCATACCTTTGTTGTGCACTAGTCTATATAATGAAACACATGATATGCAATGTATATCTGGGCTATTAATAACAATTGAGAGCAAACCTCTTCCAAACCTCTATGCTTAATGAGTTGTTGCTATATTCTTCTTTGCTTTTTCTCTTGATTGATCTTCCCCTTTTCCATTTCTGTATCATCTGTTGACTTTTTCCTGCCCCAAATGATCAGGTACTGGAGCAACTCCCCTATGAGGAAACATTACAACATTTGAGGGACAGGGAGGGGAAAGGAGGTTAGTTTGGGAGGCGGGGAATAAGTAAGTCAGGAGATGATAGCCATGGATAAAATTATTCATGGTGTGGGAAAAGTGGATAGCAAATTTCCCCCCTTTCTCAAAATAGCAGAAGTACTGGTCATTCAAAGAAGCTGTACAGAATTACTTCTTCACATCAAACAAAGTTAAACTAGCACATTCATTAATACAAGGTGTGAAAATGGCTTTGACGGCTTTAAAAGAGGATCCAACAGATTCATGAAGGATAAGGCTATCAATGGTTATTAATGGACAGCCAATGTGGTGTAGTGACTAGAGTGTTGGACTGGAATTTGGGAGATCTGGGTTCTCATTCCCATTTGGCCATGGAAGCTCACTGGGTGACTTTGGGCCAGTTATAAACTCCCAGCCCAACCTACCTCACAGGGTTGTTGTTGTGAGGATAAAATGGAGAGCAGGAGGATTATGTACATCACCTTAGGTTCCTTGGTGGGGAAAAGGAAGGCAGGATATAAATATAAGTAAATAAATAAATATTAGTCATGATCACTATATGCTACCTATAAGGTCTGAGTCGACATGCCTCTGAAGACCAGTTATTGGGGAAAAACAACAGGAAAGGGCTACTATTTCTATATTTGTGCTCTTATATTGTATTTTATCTCATGAGTTTATGTTGTTGTTTATACTTTGAATGGTTTTAATTTTTGTGAACCGCCCAGAGAGCCTCAGCTATTGGGCAGTATAAAAATGCAATAAATATAAATAAATAAATAAATAAATACTACCCTGATCCCCTTCCTGGAGATTTTCCATAGGGCCTTGCTAGACCTATCTTTAAATCCTGGTGTGTGGAGGGGCCAGCCTACGCTAGAAGTAGTGCAGGCTGTCGCTCCTGTCCACACATGACATGCGACAGGGTAAAGGAAAGCCCCGTCATGTGGGCCATTTTTTTTTTTTAGCTTAAAGGGGCCATGTGTGCAGGAGTGCACCAATGAGAAGGTATGCTTTTTTTAAGGGTTCACCGCTCCCCCTGCCCCCGATTCCCCCATGATGTCCGATGCCCCCCGCCCGCCTGCCATGTCCAATGCTCCCTCCGCCTGCCCGCCATGTCCAATGCCCCACCGTCCGCCATGTCTGGTGCTTCCCCTGCCCGCCCACGATCTGCAGAAATACCGGGCCACAACCTGTGCTGGTTATCCCAGGCCAAAGGAGGGTTTAGCCCGGGCTCACCCCGGGATCCCCTGTGAGTCATCTGGATGCGCAGGGGTGAGCCCGTGTATCAGCCTGGGCTAAACCCTCATCTGGCAACGGCCATAGGCATCTGATTGATCAATGTGGCAAACAGATAATAGACAAGATAGGCCTTGGTCTGATCCAGTAGGGCTTTTTTTACATTCCGCTGGCTGCTTTATAGAATGGGGTCTCTTCAAAAAGTGTCCACTAGTAAGTTGCCTACTGCCTATATCAGTGTTTGATATGATTCAGCAGGGCTCTTCTTATGTGCTGATGTTTACATAGTAACTTCTCTTTTCAGCTTTTACTTGTATTCTTTTTCCACTGCAGTTCTTTTGGAAAGACTGCAAATTGTACTGGACACTGCCCTAGAAATCATGGTACATTGTCAGGGTCATCAGGGTGGAGGAGAAGGAGGGAGAAGAAGAGAAAAGTCCCTCCTTCCACCTCAATCCTGCTCCCCCCTCCATGTATCCAGCCCAATGACTTACATTCCCATGCCATTAGTTGTGACATAGAAGAACAGCATGGAAACAGGGTCAATTGCATGCAAGAAAAGTAATAAACTGCCCTTTAAAACTCTATTTTAAAATGATCTTGGTCTGAGGAAGGCAAACACACTGCATAACCTTGCCAATTATATATGCAGATAAAGTTACTTCCCAACACTGTCAACTGGTAGCTAACTCCTGTCCACAACAAGACATGGTTGGGTGCGTGAATTGGTGGGAGGAAAGTCAGTGAAGGCAATGTGGCAGGAGTGGACCGGGCCTGAATGTATAGGTCTGTGGCAGACCAGAAGGAGAAAGTTGTCCTTCTAGTCCGTCCCTGAATCCCCACCTCCTGAAGAGCCAACCAGCCTTTCTGACTAGCTCTCCAGGAGGTGAGAGTGTGCTGGCCACTCTGCTTCCCCTTCTAATACTTCAGAGAGTGGCCACGGCTTCCACAACTCCTCCATCCTTTCTCCAGCCTGTGTACGCCACAAAGGAGGCTCCACGGTAAACAGGTGCCCAGTTCTTTTATGCTTAGCCTTTCCCCTGGCACATTTTTCTGTGCAGCGGCAGGGGTATTATTATTTTTTTGCAGGGTGTGTGTCTGTGGAAGTACTCAAACATCCATTCTCTCCTCTACAGACTGAAGTGCTGAAGCCCCCCCAACACACAAACACACACACACACACAAAACACACAGCACCACACAACTCCACTGCTTGTGTGTTTCATCAGCTCTGAAAACACTTCCATATTGATGACTACTTCAGATATGGCAGAATTGAGTTTTGGAACTCAAAACAGATTCATTTGACATAATGAAGTCCTGCTCTTTAGGCAATGTACTTATTCTTTCCCCGAAGAAACAGTTGATGCTTCCTTCCCTTTGCCAGGTTTTTTTCTAGTCACCTGACTATGAAAAGCAGTAATCTCTTCACAGAGAGGAGGTGGAACAACCAGGCCAGAGAAGTAAAAGCAAGAAAGCAAAAGCAACACATGTCCTCGCTAACACAGTTGGCAGCTCTAGAATATTCTCCATAGCAATGGGGAAATGGGTGACTTCAAATGTCTCTTAGCAACAGTAATTCAGATTATAGGATTTGGCCTTTGGTTGCTGAATTTGCTCTGTGCTTTGCACATGCTGGAATATTTGAACGAGACGCATTTTTCTGGCACGGATTGCTTCATTCGAATCTCAAGTGTAGAATTAACAAGATGCTAACACCCTATACAACACAGATTGCTGAAAGCGTGCTCTCTCATAAACAATGTGTTGGAGACCCTATCGTCCTTCCTCAGCTTCCAGACCAGCTGGATCCTCTCATGAAATATAATATATTTCGGAAACACCAGGAACTGCAAGAGAGACTTGTGAAGCTGGAACAGTTGCATCGACACCATCGGAAACAATGGCAGCGCCAACAAAAACAGCTGATGCACCTGCAGCAAACGCAGTAACTTGAGGCTGAAAGCAAAACAAGAGGGGGAAATTGCTACATGGGACTTTGGGCTTAGAGAGGAGGTACAAGGGTCTAGTAATCAGGCCCTGGGTGTCTTTCATTGTGAGACCACAATTTCAAACATGACTAAAGCCAATGCCTATTTACTGTTCACTAAAGATTGGCAGGAGAACTACTAATTGATTTACTTGCAATCATAAGTGTTCCTAGGGCCAAACTACACATTACACTTAATGCATACTGTGAGAGTCAGCATCCAAGCTAGGCATGCTTGGGCACCGGTTGAGGGCCCACATCCCAGCAGAGACCCACTGACAAGAGCCCCTTGGAGCTGCTCTTTCTTTGCTCATCTACCTCTCGCTCTGGCCCAGACAATGGTGGTGGTGAGAATGAGGAGTAGCAGGAGTAGCCTACATGCTCCCTGGCTGTCAAGCAAAAAATTCAACACAGTGCTACTTCACATGCCTCATAATTAATGTTACCATTAGCAAATAATGTGCAATTTGATTTTTCTTTTCTTTTCAAGCCAAAGCAAAGGCCTGCTTCACTATTAAATACTAAACATTCCTAACTTGGCCACAGACAACATAACTGTTCCTTCTTGAAGTGATATAAAAGGCTGTACAGGGACCCCCAACCTGCTTTGGAGGCCAATCCAGAACTTCTCAATTAGCCCCAATTTGCCTCAGCCCAATTCAGACCTGATCCGACCAGCTTTAGATCCAGATCTGAATTGAGCCTTAGGCCTTAGCTAGACCTAAGGTTTATCCCAGGATTGTCCCAGGGTCATCCCTGTTCATGTAAATGACACACAGGATATCCCAGGAGCAGGCAGGGATGATCCTGGGATAAACCTTAGGTCTAGCTAAGGTCTTGGACATCTGAATCAATTTGACGTTCATTTTACTTTAGCAAGCTGGCCCATCATGCTTCTGCCTCCACTCACCAAGCTGCATGAGTGACCAGGACTCACCAGACCCATCCACTCACGCCTGACAGGCACCCATCATCCATGCGAGCCACCATTTTTTACAGAAGATGGGGGCTTCTTCAAAAAGCCCTTTATGGCCACTGTTGTGTACAACATTAGATCTATGAAAATAAAAATAGCAGCTCGCATGAAGGAGCAGGCAGCTGCCTATGTTGAATTGAGTTATGTCCATCCTATCAGGGCCTCTGAATCATCTGGCCCAAAGTGATCCAAAGTGGTTTGGATTGATCTGACCCACTTTGGACTGCTTCAGACCGATCCGGACCTGATTCAGATTTGGACTGATTTAGGCCTTAGCTAGACCTAAGGTTTATCCCGCGATCGTCCCGGGGTCATCCCTGTTCATGTAGATCCCGGAAGCAGACAGGGATGACCCTGGGATGATCCCGGGATAAACCTTAGGTCTAGCTAAGGCCTTAGTCTGAATGGCCCCACTTCGATTTGGGATTTGGATTTGGATCCAGAACTGAGGCAATGCACAGCCCTAATATAAACCGATCTATTCTGGATCACATTTGGCTGTTGATTCCATTCTAGGCTGTTACACACACACACACACACACACACACACACACATACTATTAGATTTTTGTTTGTATTGTTTAAATGTGTGTTTTAAATGTGATTTTATTGTGGGTTTTTATGTAAGCCAGTTTGATTGTGGGATTTAAACAAATAAGAGTAATCATTTATGCTAGAGGTTCTTGAAGTTTCTCATAGTGAGCCTTTCTAACCCATCAATGTGTGTGGCAGACAAATAATTGTTTTGAGGATCCCCAAAACAATTGAGACAAATAAAGACAGAAATTTCACTTGGCAGGGCTATTTTACTCTCAGTCAGGTGGTGGTAATAAAGCTTAGGAGAGGGCTAATTAAGGCTATAGCATCTTGGAAAACCCAAACCCTCATGTGGTTTCAGAGGTGGAAAACATAACATCTTTCAAATGCCTCCTGAAAACAGATCTTTTTAGACAAGCTTTCCCTAGAGTATATTTTTGTTTGTTTTATATTATATATATTTTTTAAAAAATTAAATTGTCCTTTGTATACTATAATTTTAATTGTGAACTGCCCAGAGAGCCTTTGGCTGTTGGGCAGTATAAATATGAAATAAATAAAATTAAGTTATCTATGTATTCCCAATATCTATGACCTATCTATGTTGTAGTGTTGCATGTGCATATAATGTAGGAATGTTGCATGTGCCCTATGAGATCTTATGTGCATGCTAGCAAGTTGAGCTTTTTTTATATAATCCATTTTACACAACAAAGGCATACATGGATTATGCGTGGGAAAGATGCCTACATATAGAAATGTATCCATGCAGGGTTCCGTTCATGTAGGGGAGGCATGCAAGCTTCATTCCCATACTCCACAGCATCTAGGACACACATGTGGCTGCCATCTGTGAGTTAGCCCACAGAAGAGCAAAGGGTTTCCACAGTCGATTAGAGGTTACCCCTTTACTACAGCACTGGCAATCATTATACAAGATGAAGTACCCAGGGCATTTAATTTATTTGTTTGTACACATGTCACTATAAGCATCTGCCACACAAATGTAAAGTCAACATTGGCTAGCATGTGCATTCAGTTTTTAAATGGGCTCTTCTGCTTTCTACCCCACATTAAGTAGGGATTAATGTGGGATACATACAACCTACCACAAGAGTGACTCAGTGACACTTTTACTGCCATTTGTGATAATGGCCATAGCTTTGACTGGAAAAGTTAGCATCCTTGTCTGCTGATCTGGACTTTCTGGGCTTGCTCAGCAAGATGCTTAGTCCTGCCCATGACAACTATCTTTGTCTTCCTAGGGAAGCTTAGCTTGCACTTTGGGATCTAAAATTTATAGCTATGCTAACTCCATTTCAAACTTCCTAAGTACACCTCACAATTCATTTATAGAGAGCTGTACCTCTTCCTACCTTCCAAACAGAAAGAGCTGAATTCTAAATTTCCATTTTAATGTTCAACTGCAACTTGAGGGTAGTCAGTTCTTGGCAGACACACCATTCCCAAACAGAGAGATGTTTTTAAATTATTGTGGTAACAAACCTAAGATTTGCTTCTTCACACCCTTAAAAGCTATGTGAGGCGCCAGTACTGCAATTGGGTCCATATGGTGGGCTGCCTAAGTGAGACTGGAAGTAAGGCTGAAAAAAGAGAAAGAACTATATATTTGAAGTGCACAGCTGCTGCCCATGGTGGATTGAACTGAGGTAAAATAGGGCCTTTTCTGTTGGTTAGCAATATCTTTTTGAATCCTTGACAAATCCTTGGATTTGTAAGTCATGTGCCTGAGAATCTCTCTCCAATATGCTTGTTTCCTGGAAGGAATAATATAAGGAACCATGTGACCTGAGTACCCAATAGAAAGTACTCAAATCACATATAGTAGCACTTCCATTAAATTATTTGATTGTTTTATTTGTGAAAGGAATTCCTTTCCAAGCAAAGCTTTTAAAGTGGCAAAATAGATAAGGTGTCTTTTACACAGAACTTGTCACTGGGTAAAATAAAAGTGTAGCTGAGTCTATAGTATAGGTGCTATACTATAGATTCCAAGAGGCTATTGTAAATTCTGTGAGGCTACCAAGGGTATGAAAAAGAAAAAGATGGCTGACCCCATGGGTACATGATGGCAACTATTGCTTCTTCCCTAAAATTACTCAGGAAGCAACAGCATGTCATAATGTGCTGATTCTTCCTGGGCATTTTCAGTTTTTTTTTTTTTTTAATTCCATGCAGCTGCTACCATGCTCTATAGCTGCTGCGAGCAGCTTTAAATGTAAAAGCAACATCAGGAATGAGAAACACAGAGTCCTCAAGTCACCTTGTAAACTTAAATGAAGTACTGTGGGATGTTGCAAAACAGGGTGGGGAACAGTTCATAGAAATGCAGATTGATCCATATATCTACATTCTGTTCTGAGGACAGATCATGAGGGGAGAATGTTCAAATATTAAACAACAACACAACAAACAAAATTCTTCCCCTTTCCCAACTCCACCACAGACCTTTTGAACTTGAAGTACAGACAATGTACAACATGTGCGTTCCAGGGTTATTTTTTAAATGTTTCACAATAAGAAATGTCTTTCAGATATCTCAGCCTGGCTGCTTCATCGTCGTTTGAAACTTAATATGGCAAAAACTGAACTGCTTGTTTTTCCTCCTAAACCTTCTCCTCACCTCTCATTCTCTCTTACTGTCAACGATGTCATGCTTACTCCGGTCAAGGAAGCTCGTAGTCTTGGCTTTATATTTGACTCCTCGCTTTCCTTTACTCCTCACATCGAGGCAGTAGCTAAATCCTGTCGTTTCTTCCTGTATAATATTGCCAGGATTCGACCATTTTTGTCTGTCTCTTCTGCCAAGACTCTCGTTCACGCACTGGTTATCTCTCGGTTGGACTACTGCAACCTTCTTCTCTCTGGCCTTCCTTCGTCTCACATCAGTCCGCTGGTCTCTGTCCACCACTCTGCCGCTAAGATCATCTTCTTGGCCCGCCGCTCTGACCAGGTCACTCCACTTCTGAAATCTCTTCATTGGCTTCCAATTCACTCCAGAATCCAATATAAACTTCTCCTGCTGACCTTCAAAGCTCTTCACGGTCTAGCTCCTGTCTATCTCTCCTCTCTCATCTCACACTATCACCCCGCTCGTGCTCTCCGCTCCTCTGATGCCATGCTTCTCGCCTGCCCAAGGACCTCCACTTCCCTTACTCGGCTCCGTTCTTTTTCTTCTGCTGCCCCTTACGCCTGGAACGCTCTTCCAGATCACTTGAGAACTACAAACTCAATCACTGCTTTTAAAACCCAGCTAAAAACTTTTCTTTTCCCTATAGCCTTCAAATATTGAGCTTGTTCTGACTCTATACTGTTAGCTTCACCCTACCCGGTGCCTGTTTACACTTCCCTGTGCCTGTTTGCATTCTCCTTCCCTCTTTATTGTTTACTACAACTTATTAGATTGTATGCCTATGCGGCAGGGTCTTGCTATTTACTGTGTTATCTGTACAGCACCATGTACATTGATGGTGCTATATAAATAAATAAATAAATAAATAAATAAATAATAATAATAATAATAATAAGAAGAAGAAGAAGAAGAAGAAGAAGAAGAAGAAGAAGAAGAAATGGCTTAGAAAGAGTACGAACTCTTCCCTTTGCCATTATGTTTTGGAGTTTTTATAGCAGGAGAGGTGGAGTAGACACCCTACATTAAAATCTCACATTTTCTCCAGTTATTTCTATGGGTACCTCTCATTTTTCTCTCTGGAGACATTTAAAAATAGTTACTTGGTATGAACCAGGAAACTACCTATCCAGACAATTAGATGGTTCTGTCTGCCATTGCTATGCATTTTCTTTCATCTTCCTTTAGCAGCCAATTCATTCCATCTACACCCCACTTGTTTTTCTGTTTCTCCCTGACCCCAACTCAGTCAGCATCCCATGCCTATCGGGCTGTTTGGGAATGATGGTTTCCCCTAAATATTTCTTGTACTTCTGCAAACCATGGGGTTCCCCCAAGTCTGTTTATATGTCATTAAGTACACTCACCCTTGAAGATCAGAAATAGAATATAAGATGTGAACACACAACATTTGTTCACTCACCCTAAATACCAATAATGTGTTGCATGGGTTAACATGTGGTGCTACAGGACCACATTCAAAGCTTTATTTACCCAATAAGCTCTCCTTTAGGCAAGTTTCTGACTCTCCATTTAAAGTACTTTGCAGTGTCTCCTTTATGCACTACTCACATGAAGAGGCATTGCATGAATAAAAGGGCTTGGGACTGCCCCCCAACGTTTAGCTCCCTCCCAGCTCTGTCCCCTGCCTCAGACATCCACACTAACATGTGGAGGGTGGGGACAGTGTAGGATGACTGAGTCACACATGGGTGTGAGCAGGGCCAATGGTGTGGTCCCAATCCTCTTTAATTAGACAGTGTCTCTCCGTGCAAGTAAATGTGTGAAGAAGGGGGTAGTGTTATTATGAAGATGAAACTAATGAAGGACACTGCACTTTATCTTAGCCAAATCTTTCCCTGAACGCTTGAAGATAGGATAAGACAGAAATATAAATAGCATATTGACTAGCAGAATGTTACAGGTTGTTGCAACACAAAGATCAAACAGTTCTCCTTCATATTGTACAATCGGCAGAATCTAGAGAAACCTAAGGCCCTTTCTACAACTAAGGATTATCCCAGGAAAATGGAGGGGTCATCCCTGCCTGTTCCTGGGATCCCCTGTGTGTCATTTGGATGCACAGGGATGATCCCGGGATGATCCTCGGATAAATGGCTGGTGTAGACATGCTCTTGCTCTAAGTCTCTTCTTTCAGGCATCATCTCAGGTCACTGTTCACATTGAATTGCTACCCAAGCCATTGTAGAAAACTAGTGCTTCCAAATTTTCATTCTGTTGTTCCAGCAGGACTGTACTTTCCTTATACTCTGAGGTGACATTTGATTTTTTAAGAGAAACTGCCCAATAAGAAGGTAACATCTCTTTATCTCAAAAGGCTACTTTTCATGCTAGTACTAACCACTATGTGAAAGTCACTTTAATTCTTCCACAAAGCAACTGTTATCATATTACATGCAGGGCCTCACCACAGAGACACAACTAGGAACCTTTCTAGATATAAATTATGGTGGCACAATGAGACACTGCACACAGACAGTACCCAGTATTGTAGCAAGCACCACATGGAGTGATTTAAAGCAGCTTCCAAATGTAAATTGTGGCAACGGTTGTCTTTAAAAAGCTTTTAAAATAAGAGAAGCCTTATTGAAGTTTTTCAGGTCATTTACATTTGATGGAAGCTTGCTTAATGGAAGCAAGCTCAAAAAACCAAACATTCATTGGGCTTTGATTTGTGGCGGCTTCTTCTTCTTCTTCTTCTTCTTCTTCTTCTTCTTCTTCTTCTTCTTCTTCTTCTTCTTCTTCTTCTTCTTCTTCTCCTTCTTCCTTCTCCTCTTCCTCTCCTCCTCCTCCTCCTCTCCTCCTTCTCGTTCTCGTTCTCCTCCTCCTCCTCCTCCTCCTCCTCCTCCTCCTCCTCCTCCTCCTCCTCCTCCTCCTCCTCCTCCTCCTCCTCCTCTTCTTCTTCTTCTTCTTCTTCTTCTTCTTCTTCTTCTTCTTCTTCTTCTTCTTCTTCTTCTTCTTCTTGTCAATGTCAAAAGTTTTTTCCCCCATTTGAGAGTTTATGGGTAGTATACTGCAGAAAGTATAGGCTGAGAGCTACATTGTAAACTCAGGAGTTATGGATATTTATTACTCTTTCGATATCACACTCACACATGCAAAGCTACAAATGTCATGCCAGATATTCTATCTCTATCTATCTATCTATCTATCATCGATCTATTGTATATCTGATGTGGCCTTTGTAGCTTTGCAAAGCCTATTTGCCTTTTGCATAATTTAATCTGCTTGTACAGATTGAACAGGATGTGATGTGTTGTGACTTCTTTTGATTAAATTGCTTGCTGTTTTAAGCATCAACTGCATTTTGCCACCAGAGCAGCTGTGTTCAACCCTTAGTGAAGTCATTCCTGAATATTCATTGAGTAAATACATTCTGCTGACTTGTTTCCCCTCCATATTTTCCAATAGGGAAAAATTGCCAGTGTTGGGGCAATGTCCTACATTTACTCAGTATGGTTTGATTCGGTGGATGCGCTCGTTCCTCCGCTTTTGGCACAGTTGTGAGAAGGAGTTCGGAAGGTTTTGCTTCAATTTCTGATTAACTATAACTTGATGTGTTATCCAAATTTGGCCAGACTGTGGTTAATTTTAATTATCATTAATGGAAAGAAATCCACTTCAAACCATAGTTTATGAAACTGGCTTGTTTTCACTATCATTAGAATTGACCACTGTGTTTTGGTGTTGGATTACACATTAAACTGTGGTTTATCTACAACACCAATAGAAGATTCCTATCCTCATGACTTTGCTGTAAGTAGTAAAGGGAGAGGCTTATTCTTGTAATGCTAAACCATTGTTTAGCCACATTATGTCTGGAATGTATATGCTGAAGTGCTTCAATTTTCTCCCCCCACCCCACTTAGATTTTCCAATCAGGTTTCAGAAAATTGTAGTCAAACTGAGGATATATTAAATTATGCAACAGTATTTCATGTTGATAAATGTGATGCTGACTGCTCTTGCTTTACTAAAACCTTTCATGCAGGGCTGGTACTACCATGCAGCATAATGAAACAATGGCCTGGTTCAGACACCATGCTAAACCATGCTGCTTAACCACAAAATGGTTAATGCGTTCCCTTAACCATTTTGTGGTTAAGCAGCATGGTTTAGCGTGTTGTTTGAACCAGGCCAATCTCTTTAGGCAGCTCCATGAGGTCTGGATAGTTTAAGGTAAGAATTGGTGTCTGGATGGTTCAGCAAGACTTCTTGAATGGTTGACTCTGTCTGGGGGTGGGTGGCATTGGGTTTTGCTTCAGACAGCAGAATTTCTTGTGCCTACAGTGCTTACATGCATTTTCGATGTAGGTTTGTCATTCTCATGGGACATTCTGTTGAGAAAGTTGTGTTCTGTTTTATTTTGTTCTGTACAGCACCAGGAAAATTGATGGCGCTGTATAAATAAATATTATTAATAACAACAACAACAACATTGTGGGGTTGCTGCATGGACAGCTGATAATTTAAGTTGAGATCAACTCGCCCCATGAAAAGTTGTCTCTACCTGGAAAAAAAATAGACTGAATACTGTGGCTCAGCATTATTTTTAACATGTTTCAGAATGAATCAGTCGGAACATCAGCAATTGTAATGCTTTGAATTTTATTGGAAGAAAGTGTGTGTGTGTGTGTGTGTGTTTGTCTTCGTCTTCATCTATTGCTTGAAGCTATCTTTTGATGACATTTTCTAAGAAGCAGGGCGTATAACTTTAAAAGCAAAACAAAACACAACAATTGTTCCTTATAAGCTCTTTAGGCAATTAAACTAGAATGGCCTCAGATAGTAAGATTTTCAAGAGAAACAGGAAGTGCAAATGTATCCTTCCTGTTCTCCATGTTTCCTTGTAACATCCAAGGAAAAAATTCTCGCACCTTTCCACAGTGAGATGCACAAGTTCCAGATGTGAAGACAGCTCATGAATTTCACCACAGAAGAGCACTGGGACTTGTCAGCACTTTGGGGTTTTTACTCTTTGCTGTCTATGCTATGAATGCTTAAATGACCCAACAAAGATTCTCCTCATGTTATTCAAATTATGCTGCTGAAATAAAACCCATGTAAAATCTATCATAATCATAATGACCTTACAGCTTCTAATACAGTTTTCCCTCTCACAGGTGTTAATTTAAAGGAGAGAGGCAGCTCCTCCAACCAAAATTGTTACGTTTTATCTCAGAGCCATAGGTTCTCTATGGGATGATTGACAACAGGCTGGTAGAAAATGATTGACCCTTCACCACCAGGGTAATCAAAATCAAGGTACTGAAAAACGCTGAGTTGCTAATCATTCTTAGCCTTGACGGATTTGTTTTCAGTTACAGATCTCAAAAGCTCAGCAATGAAAAGTGAAACCCAGTTCCCTCATTTTTGAATATATAGATATCGAGAGCCAGTGTGATTATACAGTTTGAAAGAAAATTTAGAAGTTGGATTTGCACATGGCAATCTGGGATCAGATCCCTGTCCTGCCATTAAAGGCACTTGGTGACCTCAAGCAAACTCCCTCCCTCAACCTAACCAACTTTCCAGGTTTGTTGTGTAGATCAAAGAGCTAGCCTCATATACGTCGTTCTGAGGTCCTTAGGCAATGGATGGAATATAAATGTGCTCTACGTTGTTACATTGAGATACCAGCACAATAAATAGTACTTGTAAAACAAACTTAAATGCTACTACAAATACGCTGATTTCGCTAGTTGATTGAATTAGACCTCCAGAAGCAGATGAGAAAATTATGGGAACGTTTATTAACCTGGATCCTCTTCATGACTGCTGCATCACTGACATGTCATTCAAAAAAGGGGGCAAACTTCTGATATCCCAGGAGATCTGTTCTTCTTCAGGTGTTGACAGATAACATACATACTGAATAACACATACCGTATTGAAACATAATATGTAGTTATGTACACATTTATTTATGCCTTTTTCCTAGGTATTCCTCCAATGAGATCAGGGTTCTTTTCCTACCAACTCTATCATCTCTCCAACCCTGTGAAGTAGGTTAGGTGGAGGATGAGTTACTGGCCCAAAGTGACCTTTATGGCCATATGGAAATTTGAATCAAGGTCTCTTGTCCAGCACTAATTCAGGGGTGAGTAATGGATGGCCTTCTAGTTGTTGGTGGACTGTAGCTGCTTCCATGCCTTACCATTGTCTATGGTAGCAAATGTTGAAGGGAATTGCAGTCCAGCAACATCTGGAGGACCACACATTCTTCATCTGGATCAGAGACCTGGATTCAAATTCCCATACATCTGGAGGGCTACACATTCCTCACCGCTGCTCTAATCATTACATCTTTCCAGTTCTCAAAACCATTCTGTCTTCCATGTCAAATAAGGTTAGAGAAATGAATAGGGATGGGTGAGAAATTTGCTCTATTTATTTATTTATTTATTTATTTATTTTAAAACAGATTTACTGAATTCACACCTCCCAACCATGGCCCTCATTTCAGACCTATTTGCAGGCTTATCAACCAGCATATCTTACATAAAGGAAAAGACTGAGATGGAAAAGTGAATTTGAGAAACACCCAGTATGGCTACTCTAGGGATGAATGGACTCACCTGCATCTGACTTGTCGGACACTCACTCAGCCTTGGCCATACACCCCTGCTTGCGGTGCTGTGTGAGCTTCTTTGGGACTCGGCGAGCATCTGATGACATAGTGTGCCTGTCCACTCTCATCTGGAGACTCCATTGTATGCACAATGGAGGCTCTGGAAATTGCGAATTTTCTCCATTGCATAAATAGTGGCCATACAGCCCCCATTTATGCAACATTAGCAGCCATAAAGGCCCCATTTATGCAAGATTATGCTCCATTCACAACTTTGATCTTGCGGAAAGGGTGCCTTTATGGCTGTCGTTTACACAACTGAGGGGAGGGGGTGCATAATTTCTGGAACCAACACTGTGTGCAGCAATGGAGGCTCTAGATGAAGGTGGACAGCTGCTGGGCAGTCATCAGGCTGTGTGGGCACTTGAAATGTGTGTCCAGAGATGTCCGGTGAGCTTTGTCCAGTGGGACAGGCTCGGGGGAGTCCATCAGACTCCAGGACCCAGTTGAGCACCCGCAACACCCCTAAGCATTCATCTAGTTCCTAATAATTAAGTACAGATCTATTTCACCATGTTTGCTGTGATATAATTGTAAGTAAAATATATATTATCTGGCTCTTAAAATCTAGGAAGGAAAACCTTAAGTTCTATTGTGTGGAATTATCTGGAAGATCACCACCCCCCTCCTGAATCTTGGCTATTCTGTATCATAGCGTGGTTATTTTTTCAGTTCTGCTTCAGCCATTTTGTACTGTGCAAAATATCCAACTTGCACTGAAACAATGGCAATGTTACCTACTGCTGAGAATATCCAACACCCTTAGCTTGAAAAGGACACAGAGTATGACAAGGAAACCCCCAATTTATATTTCATATTTGCCAATAACTTTTCAATCAATATTTATATTAATAACTTGTTATATACTCCATCTCCATAAACCATAAAGAGAACATCCAACACTTTTATTTGGGCATTCTCTTCAAAGTAGAACCTTGGCTCTTGTTCTGGAAACAGGTCAAAATGCACAATTCTCTCTTGATAAATGTTTTGTAACCTGTGAATTACTAGGTAATTCAATATTGAGTATTATGGAGGAAAGAGTGTTTACCTCAGTAACTGCCTTCCAGCCAAACACCTGTCAGAACAAATAAGTGAATGCAACATAAATGTTCTTAATAGAGGGATAAGTGACAGGGTTTTTGACCTTAAAGTCCGGCTCTAAGCATCTAACAATGCATATTACATCTTTCTGTGGAACAGCGGAGTCTTGAAAGCCTGCTCTGAGTGTGATCCTTTTACAAGCCATTATCATCATACCTATAAGCACTCATATGTAAGAACACTGGTAAATGTTTAAATATGAGGGCAGTGATTTTGTAAAGGAAGCAGAACATGTGGATGAAGCTATAGCTCTAAACAATCTAGCCAGCATTTAAGTTCTTTTCAAGTGTGGTTTTGAGTTAAGCTTTTTGACTTTAATTTGGTGGACAGAAAAGCATTTATTACTACTGAAAGCTGCTTCCCCAACTTCAGGCCAATTCCAATTCACTTTGCAGACAGGGATTTAAAAAAAATTCTCATAAGACAGACTTCAGGCCAATCCAGAATTCACAAAGACAGCATTCCGTTCATCCACTAATTTACCAAAACACATCATAAAAATAAAATAAAATAAAATAGGCATTCGGCTGGCCTGTGTTCATTTCTTATTGGTTATGGTTCTATTCCTGACTGGGAGCCAAATTTTGATTCCAAGTAATATTTTATTTTAAATCTTCCTTCTGAATTGGTGCCCTCAAACTTTGGGGGCCTATCTCTCCCCACGTGCACACATTCATATCTCAATGATAAAGCTGGCAAAATTATAGCCTGAAAGTCGGAAGTTGGTTAAATAAATTACTTTTCTTAATACCAACACCACCCCTCTTAATTCTTCAGATGAATTAGCAGAATGGTCATTTTTTTTAGTTTGCTTTGTTTAGTTTAATTAGCAACTTGAACAAGCCACCCTAACATAAGCTGTCTAAGCAAGGATCCTGTCACTTTGTTCTATTCCTCTTCTCTCTACTTACCTGTCACAGTGTTACCAATATACAAATGGTTATAGACCCAGAAATAAAAGGCAGCATAAATCAGGAATATGCTGCTAAGTATTTCTTAAAACTAAAATACAGAGTAAGGAGTAGGACCACCACTTCTACTTCAGTATAATCAACACAACTATCACGTTACTCATCCAGTAGTCTTGTGTCTAAATCTCACTCTTGCCACAACCTAACATAGAGTTTAGCATGTCTAGCTCACTGAAATCAATGGGCGTAACCATTCTCAACTTTGTGTTGAATTGTAGACCTAGAGTATTTTCTTCATTTATGTATATTCCAACCAAGTACTTTTCCACCTGACTTCAAAATCCCTGGGAAGCCATTGCTCTGCCACATGACATTTATTTCAGAATATCATGGTGTACAGACCACATTGGCTATCTTATATTTCAGAACAATCTAGTACTGTAAGTTGTATAATGCAGTATCAAAAGTGTACTTTACTTTAGATCATTTCATATAGTAACTCCAAATGCAAGAGAGGGCTAAATCCATTGACACTTACCCTGGGCAGTACAGATATTGCATTTTTTTTTCCTGTAGGGATGTGAAGCTGATCTAATCATTAAAATCAAAGTGATAGCATAGATTTGAATTGATCATGAGATAGTAAATTCCAAAAATTAACAGAAATGAAAACTTTGCTGGGGTGTTTCTAAGGACCAGTGATGGCATACTGCTCTCTGTTGTCTTTCTTGAGCTGTATAGGTTTTGAAGGGGTGAAGAGATAAAAAACCTAATGATATAAACCTATTCTTCAGCTTTCTCCCTTATGGACCAGTCCACACAACCTTAATTTGATAATTATAGTTGCCACACAGAGAATTGTTTGTCTGACCACTCCTGTTAATGACTAGAAAAATTTCCACCATTTGATGAGATGCTTAGGGAGGAAAGTTACATTCATCCTGAGCTGAAAATTGATCTGGCTGTAAGATAGACCAGTCAGAGAACTGCTTCATCACATGGCCTGCTCTAATATGCTCTGCATCTGCGGCCTATGGAAATTAATAGGAGAGTGAATAAAAGTATTAGACCTGAGCCCTTATTTCCCACTAATTGCTAACAGAGCTGTTAGAGAAACCTGCTGTAAAATAAGCCAAGATCATTCCATAAACTGTACAGTCTCTTGGCAAAGCATGTAACAGAAGCAGAACTGTGCTGTGTTTGTAGCAACAAAATTTTGAGTCACAGTAAATGGGGAAGTGAAAAGTCAGGGGGTAATTCTGCTTACTGTCAAACATTTCAGCAACTGAGCCTTCCACATGGAATCAACCTGTTTTCCTCTGGATATAGAGGATACCTGCCAGATGGTTTGGAAGAACTTTGGAATTAAAATAGCAGATAGTGTGAAGTGACTTAACTGTGGGCTCAATATATTCTCCAGCACACCGGTGAAAATCCCAAATTGCGATAGTCTTACTCCAGTCTTGAGGAACTGAAGCCAAAGTTTGGAATCTGTATCATCTGCTATCCAGCTGGTTGTTGGCTTTCCTGTGTGTGGATTTGAAAAGAAAACAAATAGGCAAATGGTTCAGACTGAATTCTAGTTTTCATGGTGAAAGGCACTTTTGCAAGCCTTTGAGAAGCAGGCACTTTTGCAAGAACTGTGTTGCCTCAGGAAGCTGAAGAACAATGCTATACAGCATCCTTCCCAGTGGGCACTGAGATGGAAATAAATTGACCATCAGGAAGTAGACACTGTTGCTCTGCAGCAGCAGCAAAACCTCTTATGAAAGAAAGAAAAGTATTGTTGCTGCCACCGTTGACCTGCAAATCTCCTGAAATTTGTAAACAATTTAGTCTCCATCCCCCAAATCACTGAAATCCTCCCTACTAGTTCACTGCATGAGAATGGGGCATCAAAATTGGAGTGAGCCATAATCTGTCAACCCCACTTTAAAGTAGGAGGGCAACTGAGCAAGAAGGTTAGTTGCAACCAAATTCAGCACTATAGTATGTAGAAGAGGAAATATTGGCAGGCTAAACTTGCCAGGTAGGCATAAGAAGAACAACTACACATGCTGTTCTATATGACTGTTGAAGCTACAGAAGCCCACTCTTCTTTTGCATCTGGCTACTCACAACATTTTGACCCTGTTCAGATAACATGTAAAATCACAGCAGTTAAGCATTTTGAGTTAAACATTATGGCTTAGTGTGTCAAGTTGAGCCATGACTTAGGCGATGGCTAGATGAGGGGGTAGGAGGGCGATGATCTCATGATTTTATGATCGTGAGACTGTTGCCCTGGTTTACACGTGGCACGTGACATCATGGCCACCATTCTTTGTTTTTTTTACAGGAGAAGGAGCACACGAGCACTTGAGTGAAAACCATAAGTTTTTTTTTAAAAAAACACACACCCTCCCTCTCCCCCACTCCACCCCTGATGGGCACAGAGCTCCTGAGGAGCTCTGTGCCCCATGCCCAGTTCCCGGCTCCTCGCGGTTACTTGCGAGGAGTCGGGAAAACCCCTGATGCCCACCCAAAGTGGGCTAGAAGTGCAGGGTGAGATCCCAGGTAAAGGGAGGGATAATCCCTCCGTGCTCCCGGGATACCCTGTGTGTCATGTGAATGCACCGGGATGATCCCGAGGCGATCCCTGGGATATCGCCCCATCTAGCTATGGCCTTACTTTTTTGTGTGAACCATTCCTAAACATGGTGGCTACACAACCATTGTTTAAACACACTCACTAACCATTTGCTGCAAAAGGGTTAGCTGCCTAACCATGGCTTATCATTTTTCCGAACACGCCCACTGTGAGGATATATGAGAGGCCACTGTTTCAGAACATTGACACACCTACTTCATGAAATGGAAGTTCCCAGGCCTACTGAAAAGTCTACTTCCTGTAAGGAACCAGCTGGGGTGGCTCAGACTAAAAGAGGACCTTTGATAATTGTGTAGAAGAGGGAATTTCAGTAGGTGGAGGTTGCAGCTCTAGAGTGGTCGGATGAGGACAGGGCTCCTTCATTTGAATGGTTGTGTAGAAGTGAGAATCTCAGAAGTGGAGCTTGTTTGCAACATCACTTGCTGAAATTCTTTCTTCTACACAACCATTCCAGGTGCAGGAGCCCTTGCCTCTTTCATATCTGGCCAGCCTAGACTAAGCTCTGGAATCTGATGACAGCTGTTTGTTTATAAATGTGTGTGCACTCCATGGGGGATAACAGTGTGCTGTTGGAGCCTCCCTGCATCCGATACTATGAATCATATTAATTTCAAGTCACTGCAGAATTTCTCTGTTCTTTACTCACTGGATTGCAACTCCCTAGTTTATCTTTAGCCATCACCCGAATATGTAAAATGTCTAATAGTTAAGAGCCACTAAGCACCAATGTTCATTAAAGAGCTTCCAGCCAGCCAATGCTATTGAGTAAGTATCTCCCGCTAGCTCTATAAATGTCAAATGAACATTATTGGTCATTAGTTGTCATCTCTTCACTTGACACAGCACAACAGTATCTGGAGCTATGGTCTTCTCCCATTCTTCTATGAAGTCAATATTCATACAGTTATGGCTGGAGCCACATGGGAAGAAAGTTTACAACTGTACAATACATTGTATCTTGTCTTGCTCACCTACCCCTCCCCTCACTAACTAAAGCAGCAGCTAATCCTCCTGGCTTCAAAATAAAGCACACACACACACACACACACACACACACACACACACACAGAGAGAGAGAGAGAGAGAGAGAGAGAGAGAGAGAGAGAGATTCTTTCCTCAATCAAATAACCCCCCACCATTATCGGATGAGACGTCCCTTCCTTTTTTCTAGTCTGCAGTATTTTGCAGCTGTGTTGCAAGAAGCTCACAAATCATCCTTGAAGGTCAATGAAATTGATAACTTCTGCTTTTTGCTTGTGGGATAGAGGATCATCAAAGATCCATCTTCTGAGACACTCCCCCTCATTGCCACTGTTGACAAGCAGGGGGTTTTGTTGGTGCCAATTGATTTCTCTTTGATTTCTCTGCTGCATGGAGCCTTCAACATGAGAGTCAATTTAGAGTCAAAAGCCCTGAAGTGATTTAATAGCTTCCGTGTGAGGAACAGCAGAATCCAGGAGAGCTTACAAACCCTGAGTGTGGCACATGTTTTGGCACTACTACAGACTGGGGCTGTGGATGCTGGAACTGTTTGCCCTTCTCTGTCTTTCAAATCAGTGACTTCATAATGGGAGGCTAATGCTTGAAAACAAGAGGAGGGTGTGTGGAGAGTCTGACATTGAACAAAATTATACATACATTTCGTCCCTGCTTTTGTTGTGATTACACAGCCACCTCTATTAATTCCAGGAAATAGCTATTATTAGCTATAAAGTATCTGCTGTAATAGCAGATTAAGATTCCCTTCCATTGAAGTGAGTGGCAAAATGCCCAGTGAGTGTAGTGCTCTACTTTGGATCCCTAAATATGGTCTCTCTTCCTGTCCTGGGAAAGTTGCTTCAAACATCACAACATTTCCATAGAGCAAGTTCCTCCATGTACGAATTCGCCTGCAACCTGTGTTTGGTTTGTCCTAGGTGATCATGTATTTTTTTTGCAGTGCACACACTTTATGGCAGGGGTGCAGAACTTCAGACCCAAAGCCAAATCCAGCCCACTTGGGATCCCAACCAAACCCTCCAAAGGCCCCCAGATGTCCCCTTCCTGACTCCACCCCTTTCCACTGACTACTGTTGAGTGGTTTTTGTGACATTTCTTCCCCATTCTAAAAGGCTGAAATGCCTCTGCTAAGGCTACATTATTGGCAGCAACAGCTTTAAACTAAAATATGCTGGTACTTTGACTCCACCCCTTTTGCCTTGGGAACCACCCACAACTGAAATGCGGCCCCTGAGAGCTTCTCCAAAATGGAATTTAGCCCTTAGACAGAAAGAGGTTCAACATCCTTGCTTTATGGTCATGGGATTGAATACTGCATGCAAGTGCAATGGAATGTGCACAATCCTATACATATTACCTAGGACTGGGAGTCTGATTGAACTCAATGGGGCTGATTTCTGAGCAGACATAGGTAGGATTGCATTGTCAAGGTGCATGTGCAGATGTTACACATAGCATGTAACGTGTGGATTGCCAATTCCCACCCAGAGTGCTTTCTACTTAGGACTTGTACTATTTCAAGTAGTGAGAGAGAGACGGGGGCCTTAGTTAGACTTACTGGTCTAGCGGGATGGAGGGGTGAAGATCTCGTGATATTTTTATTGCAAGATCTCCCCCTCTATTCACACATGGTGTGTGATGACCTCAGAGGGAGAGGCGTTGCGCCCGCCATTTTGATTTTTTCTTAAGGGGGAAGATGTGCACAAGCGCTCGTGCACAAAAGGTAAGGGTGTTTGTTTGTTTTTTAAAAAAATCCCCACTCCCCCACCCCACCCCTGATGGGCACAATGCTCCTGAGGAGCTCAGCACCCTGTGCGTGGTTCCCGGCTCCTCGCAAGTAACCGCGAGGAACCGGGATAAACCGCAATGCGCGGCCACACATTCCGCAGTCTCAGGCTCAGCCCAGGACTGTGGAAAAACCGGGCTCAAAGTGTAGGGCGAGATCCCAGGGCAAGGGAGGGATGATCCCTCCTTGATCCCAGGATCCCCTGTGCATCATGTGAATGCACAGGGATGATCCTGGGGATCACCCCAGGATTTCGTCCCATCTAGCTAAGGACAGAGAGAGAGAGAGAGAGAGAGAGAGAGAGAGAGAGAGAATGAATTTGAGTCTTCATTCTGGTTCACATATTCATGTTTACCACCTGATGACTTGAATATCTGAATGAGCCATCACAGACTGGACATCACAGACAGAGATAGACCTGAGACAAAAATGGGCAAAAATAACATTTCATCGATTATCAAAGAGGGAGCAAAGGTGGATTATTTCACTTATTTCCAGGGCAGCAGCCACCATTGTGAGAGGGGCCAGGGGTTATCATTAGCACTGTCAACTTCTTTTACACTTAAAAAAAAAATGTTATTTTACTATTGTTCTAGAAGGCAATGGTGGCCTTAGCAGCTGACTTTCCTTCTTAGCAGAAGCTCCCATTTTCTTTTCTCCAGCGCAGTCTGGATGCATTATGGACCTGGGGACTTGGAGGAGTGGAAGAAGAGGGAGGAAATGGTGGCCAATACAAAAATTGGCAGCTTCTCTGCTATATCTTCAACAAGTTGATGTTTCTGAAGTTTGGAAGTTTGATTGCTTTTAACTGATTGTATTGTCATCTGCTTTTATTTATCTTTAATTATTTTAACTTTAGTTTGTTTCATTACTCTTAGAGGATTTGAAATATTATTTTAGCTTCATTTGTAAGCCACCCTTATTGCTTTTATAGTGGAAAGGCAGTTAATCATCCTCATCCTCATCTTCAAATAAATAAATAAAATGTTTTGCAATGCTATCAGTTTATTCTCCCCATTTACCCACCATCATATATGTATCTCCTGGTTCTGAGAGTGCCTTTGTGTTCATCTGTTTCTTTACAGGTTGAAAAGGAACACGTTTATCAGAGGCCTTAGCTAGACCTAAGGTTTATTCCTGGATCATCCTGGGGTCATCCCTGTTCATGTAAATGACACACAGGATATCCCAGGAGCAGGCAGGGATGACCCCAGGACGATCCCGGGATAAACTTTAGGTCTACCTAATGCCAGAGAGTGCATCCTCACTTTCTCAGCCCCATCCATTCTCAAGGCTGCAAAAGTGGGATCACTTTCTCCCCAGTCTCAGGTGATTTGTGGGGGCATATAGGGGGAGGTGTAGCCCATCTTGTCCAGTATACTGTGCCATATTACAATTCTCCAGAAAGCACACATCCTTGGGGAACAAGAACAACATGTCCACCCGAAACCATCTTGGAAAATTCATATGGACAAGACAATGCCTTACAACCGACCAAGAAGCAACCCAAAACACCCACATAGCAATATCATTGACATAGCAATATCTAATAAAAAAGTAGAATAGGAAAAGAGAGAAAAATAGACACCACTGGCTATCAAAGTTAAAAAAAACTATGGCAACAGGAAAAGGTCACAATTATTCCATTAGTCACATCAGTCACTGGCATCACATTTTAAAAAAAACAACATTACAGAAAACTTTCAGAAACTGGGCCTACCAAAATACATCCATACCAACAACCAGAAAGCAGTCATATAGCAGAGAGCTTTGGCTATGGGGTGGTATATAAATGAAATGAAATGAAATGAAATGAAATGAATAAATAATGCTCAATTGTCAGGAAATTCCTGAATCTCTAAAAGACAGCATGACTCGGCAAAGCCTGTAACGTCCATCTAGAAAAACCAACATGAGCAAGAAAGAGATAATAATAATAATAATAATAATAATAATAATAATAATAATAACAACAACTTTTAGTTTGACCCCATCACTCAGCCAAAGTCCAATTATGGTGGAAAAATTTACCTCTATTACAAGCTGAGTGAGTTTTTTTAGCTGCCTTCAAACATTCCAAAAAAGTAAATGGCCAGGTGATAAATTTGTCATGGGAACAAAATACTTTAATTAGGCTCCTCTGCCTACAGACAACAGGTCTCTAACTTGAGAAAGTGAAATGTTACAGAAGCACGTGAAGGAGACTTGATAGCCACTTTCTCCAAAATTTCTCAAATTCCCCCAAATAATTAAAATAAATAAATAAATAAAAAAGAGTGTGTTTTAATCCACCCTAGTGGAAACCCATAGTCAGCACAGGCAGCTCCCGCCCCCCAAAGAATGTGCAGTCCAAACCAGAGAAGGATGAGGAATTTGCTTGGTCTGAATTTCTCCAACCGTTCACTCCTCCCATACCTACATGTAAACTACACACTTGTGTATCAAAATCCACACTTTTCACAATGTTGTGCAAAATTCACAACACAAAAAATGTGCACTAAAATGCATATATTAACGAAAATGCATACAAAAATGTACGCACAAAATATATACACTATATTAAGGCAGTAATCTCTTGCAAAAAGTGCTCACATAAGGAATGGTTCATACAAAAATGGACATACCCTGTTTCTCCGAAAGTAAGACATCCCCCAAAAATAAGACCTACTTCCAGTTTTGCCTCTCGCTGTAATATAAGGCATCCCCCCGAAAATAAGACCTTTTTTTTTTGTTCAACAATAAATGTGTACCGTATTCTTCTTCATGGAAAAATAAGACATCCCCTGAAAATAAGACCTAGCACATCTTTGGGAGCAAAAATAAATATAAGACACTGTCTTATTTTCGGGGAAACACGGTATTAAAAGAAATTCACACAAATATGCATATGAATGTTCCTGCAAACTGATGCAGAAACAGGCTAAAATGAATATATAGCTGAGAAAATGAGAAACTTTGCAAACCCCAAATTGACAGTTTTGCCCATATCTAATACAAACAGCTCTGGACCTCAGACTGAATTACAGAACACCGTCTGAATATATCTAGCATAACTGCTGCAAGTCTAGTCTTGAGATGTAAGAGTCTTTTTAAAAAAGTCCCTTTGCACAAAGATCAGCTGTCATTGCTTGGTTTTCTCATCCTTGTATTTTACTTGCCAAGATGGTATTTTATACTAAAGTATGCAGGAAGCACTACACCACAGGACATTCCTAAGGAGGATGTTTGCCTTAATGTCTCAACTAGTGCCGGTTTAACTCTCTAACCCTATTTATCTGCACTGTTTATACTAGAGGATCTGGGATCATATCTTACATTTTATTTCTTTTGTATGTTTTTGATTAATCCCAGGGGAATAATATATGGTATTAATTATCTTTATAGCTGTCATTTCTCAAAACTCACCTAGAACAAGGCCGCCTTTTTATTTGCCAGTTTCAACATGGAGAGAAATAGACTCCTCATCTTTGAAATGCTCTCCATTTTAGTCTGTGGGAGAAGATAGTGGTTTGAATTTGCTACATAAATGCTCCGTGAGAAATGGAGAGCACATTTGAACTGATAAAGAAAGAAAGAATGGAATGATGGGAATTGGTATCATATTTGTTTATCAGCTTTTGTTTGTCTACATGGGAAAAATGGGATGTGTTTGTGGTGTGTGGGGAATCTTTGCATCATGTTGTTCATTATTAAGCATGATTAAATGTCTCATATATTTTCTTTAAAGTTTATGTCTCACCCTTTGATATTGTTAAGTTTATTCTTTTGCTGCTAGTGGGTGGTGAATGGAGAGGACTAATCAAAATTGTGGGAGTAGGGTGTCATAGGAATCAAAGCACCACCTCAAATCCATTCACAGTTGTGCCCAGAAGGATCCCATCTGGTTTCTAAGGCCGTAGCTAGACCTAAGGTTTATCCCAGGATCATCCCGGGTTCATCCCTGCCTGAGCACTGGATGCCCTGTGTGGCACTTAGATGAACAGGTTTGACCCCAGGACAATCCTGGGATAAACCTTAGGTCTAGCTACAGCCTAAGCCTTTAGAACATAGACTCTAAGGCAAGGGGGTGGCTGAGTGGGTAGCAGTAGAGGTGAATTCCTGTTTACAGCAAGGTTTGATACTGTCTTGCTTAAAGGAGGTGGTGGTAAGACTTTGTTTAAAAATCCCTCCCTGAACCCCATCATATTGGATTTCTGGTTAGTGTCCAATATTCCATTATTGGGCAAAGATACTGGAGCATGTGGTGGCTTCTCAGGGATTTCTGGATGAGATGGATTATCTAGTTCCATTTCAATATGGCTTCACATCTGGTTATGAGACCACTTTGGTCACCTTGGTGGACAATCTATGCTATGAACTGAACGGGTTCATAGGTTGATACAATCGACCATAGTATTTTTCTGAGGCATTTGTCTGAGGTGAAACTGGGTGGCACTGTTAGTGGTGACTGACCAAAATAGAGATCTTGGGATTGTGGTGGACACCTCAATGAAAATGCTGACCCACTGTGCAGCTACTGTGAAAAAGGTAAATTAATGAGGAAAGTAATTGAAAACAACACTGCAATACTATCCACACTTGGAGTACTGTATAGACTTCTAATCATTGCACCTAAAAAGGATATTGTAGAGTTAGAAATCAATGTAGAAAAAGGCAATCAAAATAATCAAGGGGCTGGAGCAACTTCCCTCTAAGAAAATGCTACGATAAGGAAAGGTTACAATATCTGGGAAAGTTTAGCTTAGAAAAAAGTGAGCAAGGGAAGGCATGCCAGAAGTATAACAATTATGCATGGCGTTGTTGACATTTAGAGCCAGCCTTGCTTGATTCTGCATATCTCTTTCTCTAGAAATTAAGCTCCGTCAAGGTTCACCAATCTGGTACAAAGCTCCATACTGCAAGATATGACTATCCATTCTGATAGTCATATCCCCTCGATGCAGCAGCAATGACTCTGCTGCAAAGCTGTAGAGATGGCACAGCCCCTCTCCCTACCTCCTGGCACTGGAGAAAAAGGTGTAGGAGCGTGGCAGATGCTCCATTAATTTACATTGCAATCCCCTTACCTTGATCCAAAGGGATGCCAGAAGGACCGGGGGGAGGGGATGGAAAAAACTGCCATATCGTTGCTGCTAGCTCCTGCCATTTTAATTCCCCCATACAAGGCTCTGGTGGAGCATCACTCTGGAGTGTCACTCTGAGGTGGTCAAAAAAAATTAATGACTTGGAAGAGGAAGTGCAGAAAATGCTTATCAAATCTGCAGATGGCATAAAATTGGGTGGGATAGCTAATACCCTGGAAGACAGAAACAAACTTCAAAGTGATCTTGATAGGCTGGAGCACTGGGTTGAAAACAACAAAATGAAATTTAATAGGAATAAATGCCAAGTTCTACACCTAGGAAAAAAACAAAATCCACAGTTACAAGATGGGGGATACTTGGCTCAGCAATACTACAAGCGAGAAGGATCTTGGAATTGTTGGAGATCACAAGCTGAATATGAGCCAACAGTGTGATGTGGCTACGAAAAAAGGAAACGCTGTTTTGGGATGCATTAATATAGGGTGACCATATGACCAGATTTGCCCGGATTTGTCCGAGTTTTTGATGGCAAATCCGGGGGAGGGGAAATCCGGATTTTTTTGCAAAGAGCAGCTCTAATGGGAATTAACAAAAATGCTTATAACTCCAACATTTTTTAAGATAAAGATATGAAACTTGGCACAATGGTAACTCTTAGGAAGGGCTTTAGTTATACCAAATTTGAAACAAATCTGTTCATCCATTGATTTTTTAGGATTTTTTTTAAAATTGAGGTTTTAAAATTATTATTTTTTAAATCATTATTTTTAAAGATAAAGAGATGAAACTTTGCACAATGAAAGGATTTAGGTAGAGCTTTAGCCACACCAAACTTGAAACAGATCCATTCATCCATTGATTTTTTAGGAATTGTTTTAAAAATGAGGTTTTAAAATTATTATTTTTTAAATTGTCATTTTTAAAGATAAAGAGCTGAAAGTTGTCACCATGATAGCTTTTACGTAGAGCTTTAGCTGTACCAAATTTGAAACAGATCTGGGGGCAGTAGCAAACCCTGTTAACAACAATAGCAGCTTGCAATGAGTGAAGATACAGTCAGAAAAGATATTTGAGGGGAGGGGAGAATGTAACACACAGAGTATAGCAAAAGCTTCAAAGTACAGCGAAACCTACAAAAGTAGGAGTGAGTGAGGTTATTTTCAGATACACTGAAGCTCTCACTTGTTCTTTATTTCAGTGATTTTAACATTAAGATAGGGTGACCATATGAAAAGGAGGACAGGGCTCCTGTATCTTTAACAGTTGCATAGAAAAGAGAATTTCAGCAGGTGTCATTTGTATATATGGAGAACCTGGTGATATTCCCTCTTCTTCACAACAGTTAAAGGTGCAGGAGCTATACTAGAGTGACCAGATTTAAAAGAGGGCAGGGCACCTGCAGCTTTAACTGTTGTGATGAAGAGAGAAATTCACCAGATTCTCCATATATACAAATGACAACTGCTGAAATTTCCTTTTCAACACAACTTTTAAAGATACAGGAGCCCTGTCCTCCTTTTCATATGGTCACCCTAACATTAAGATGTTATGTACTGTAGAACAGATTTGTCTTAAATGTGTGCTGTAAAATCAGACATGTGACCAAGGCTATGTTCGGGTGGGCACGCCCCCTTGGTACTGGACACGCCCCCTTGGGGGCTGACCATGTTGTCCTCCTTTTTGGTTTCCAAAATATGGTCACCCTAATTAATAGAAGTATAGCTTCCAAATCACTCAAGGTATTGGTTCCCCTCTATTCGGCCCTGGTTAGGCCTCATCTTGAGTACTGCATCCAGTTCTGGGCACCACACTTTAAGAAAGATGTAGACAAGCTGGAGAGCGTTCAGAGGAGGACAACGAAGATTATCAGGGGTCTGGAAACAAAGCCCTATGAAGTGAGTCTGAAAGAACTGGGCATGTTTAGCCTTGAGAAGAGAAGGCTGAGGGGAACATGATAGCACTCTTCAAATATTTGAAACGTTGTCACACAGAGGATGACCAGGATCTCTTCTCAATTATCCCAGAGTGCAGGATACAGACTAATGGGTTCAAGTTACAGGAAGCCAGATTCCGGCTGGACATCAGAAAAAACTTCCTGACTGTTAGAGCTTCAGCTATTAGGCGGTATAAAAATGTAATAAATAAATAAATACGACAATGGAGCCAATTACCTAGGGAGGTTGAGAACTCTTCCACCCTAGAGGCATTCAAGAGACAGCTGGACAACCGTCTGTCATGTATGCTTTAAGGTGGTTTCCTGCACTGAGTAGGGGATTGGACTGAATGGCCTTATAGGCCCCTTCCAACTCTACTATTCTATGATTCTATAAAGACAACCAGATGACAACCAGATGAAGAGTGCCACAGTAGCAGTAGACTAGCACTTTACCTGCTGGTGGGTTGGCACCCATCTACTTCAAGGTAAGAGAAGCAGGTTGATGGGCCCTCTAGGATGCACAGGGCATCAGCAAGTGCCCAATGGTCTGCCTTCTGATGCCTGCCCTCAGCTGTGTGTAGAGCATAGATGAGTATTTTTAAAAAGCAACTGCAAGTTCTGATCCTTAGTAAAAGTGTATTTTAGTGAGCAAGCTTTCACAATTCTATGCCTCCCTGGGATTCTCTAAACCGTTTTCAACTGCACAGTGAAGTTCTGTTTTAATTTCCATTCTTTCTTTCTTCAGCGCTCAGTATTGGCTATATATCAGATAAAAGAATTGAACTAGAAGATTAGCATCATTAAAGCTAATGCTCCTTCTTGGGTCTTGGCTTGGCTAAGTTAGTAGGTTCCTTTGTGATATTTATCCATCGGGCACATAATAGACATTTACCACCCACCTTGAACAGCTTGTTTTGGGGGAGATGCATATTGCCATTAATAGCTAGCTACAAATTTCTCTCAACTTGCCTTTTTGGTTGGAAGATTTCTTTTTCTGCACCCCCACCTCAGGCTTTTATTAAGGGAATAATTAACCTGAATGCCTCAAAAGAGCAAAATAAATAAATGTCTGGCTATTGTTCATGACTCTAGTTGAGACATGCAGAACAACAGAAGTGCAGGTGCATAAAAGCTGTAATTAGAACATGAGTCTAAGCATTTAAAAATATAAATGAAAAGAAGTGATTTGAGAGTTTACTACGTTCCTCCATTTCCTTATATCTAACAGGTCAGAATACTGTTATGGGCATGTAGCTCATTCTGTTTGATGTCTGCAGCTTGTCATTCTTCAGACAAGTAAATGAATGGGCAACCTGAACACCTCAAAGCAACTTGCAGGCATGTCTAACACTGCATACGACCAGGCTCTACAAATGCCCACAATCAAACACAAAGTGAAACATGAAGTCAATGGGCTTAAGCATGCTTAACCCTGATTTGGATTTTGGCAATCAAGTACGTTATGAAACCACCAAGAGAGGCAATTCCAGCTGCAACTCAGTCACCCTGGCCAATTGTCAGGGCTGATGGGAAATGCAGTTCAAAATGTCATAGGATCACCATCCCTGGTCCAGCTGCACAAAATAGCTATACAGGTTTCAAGTACAGGAGCAAATGAAAAGTGATTCACCAAGAGCCACCTGAGAGCAAAACTAGATGTGATGGTACCATGGAAAGTCTCCAATCATATAGGGGTCTAGTTTGGAAAGCCGTAACATGCAGTAGATCCCAGGTTCAATCCCTGGTATCTCTAGGAAGGCCAGGAAAAACTTCTGCCTGGAACTCTAGAGAGCCACTGCCAGTCAGTGTCAACAATACTGGGCTAGATGGACCAAGGTTCTGACAGTTTCCTATGTTCTCATGTCATGTGGATAAGGAATGCAAAATTCTCTCCACCTGGGTCTTTCCTCTCTCCCAGCTCCGTTCTCAAGTGCTCCTCAGTCCAGTACTATGTGCCTTCATCATATCTAATGTAGCCCTGAGTGCCTAAAATAGTCAAATGAACCTACTGAGTGCCTGAGCCCTGCCACTAGTAGGTATTGAAAGGGGCTATGCCCTGGCTTGGAGCCTGCCATTCTACTGTTGCTGGGTGGCCTCCAGATCACCCTCTCTGGAAGGTGATCTGAAAGGAAGGAAGGAAGATGGATGGATGGACGAATGGACGGACGGACAGGTGACAGCCTATACAATACAGAGAGGGAATTCCATACAGAGGGGGAAGCACACAAGGATGGGTAGAATTATTTATAGTACAATTCTAAGCATGTCTGTTCAGAATTGATCCCACTGAGCTCAATGGGACTTAGAATGTGAGTGTGCTTAGGATTGTACCCTTAAGAGAGCAAGAGACCTACAGACAGTTGAGCTCATAAATACCATTGTGGCATCTTACATCATAAGCTGATAGGAAGATCAGCCAGCTTATCCATATGAATCTTGATTGGATCTTCATAGCTGCTGCTTCACATTTTCCAGACTTCTCCTCTGGTGACACCTGTGAGGTTTTGATAATTTCATTTAAATAAAGCCTCCCATGAAATCACTACCGTATGATTGTGTTGGGGTTATATTTGGATTTTCATACATGAAGTATTTACTTTGAGCTCATCTGTAGCCAGTTCAGCATTTAACTCCTCTCTTCCTATTATGTAATTAAGTCTGCTTTAAATACATGGCTTCTTATAAAGACAGACCTTTTAAGAATGATTTCCTGCATACCAATCTCTACAGCTCCCATGGCTTAGCTATAAAGCTGAATGATGCTTCTTTTCTCTAGTTTTATGTCAGGGTTATAGATTGTGAAATCCCTATTAAACTCAGATATAAACCTGTAAAGAAAATAATTAACCACATGAAAAAGGAGGTGCTAAAAGGTCTTTGCTATTAATTTCCTAAGGAAGCGATTCTGACTCACAGAATGAACAGTAATCCAAAAATACTTCCCTGGCTGCTTATTTGTGTTACAGCAAACAATGCATTCATTTACATCCAGAGTTAAAAGACATGTATCTAACATATAATTCATAAAGGCATAGCAGGCTCTTACAGAGAACTACAGCTAAATATGGAAATGGAGCCCTGTGTGAAGGGTCCTTGTAAAACATGACTGACTTGTTTAGGATCAATTCCAAGGATAGCTTGAGAGGGTATGAAGGGAGTCAATGAGGAGAAGCCACACTTTGAATAATGGTATCCATCCACATCAAAAAAGATCACCTGAACTGCAAGCTCAGCCTCTATAACTTACTACAGCAGGTATCCGAAATATTTACGATGAATGAAATATAAGACTGCATAGCAGAAGCTCCAGAGTGGATTTGTCTTTATTCTCCCAAGAGCTGGAACAGTTCCCCCAAAAGCTCATGGCATCATGCACCCTTAGTGAGTAAATTAGTTCCATATACAATACAGAGAACCCAGTAGTTCAAATACATCAGTGCTAAGAAAGATTTTCTTTTCCTCACAGACCCCAATAGAGCAAAGGAATTATATATATTGCTTGCAATGCCCATTGAAGTGGTTTCCAAGTCTAACACTATTTACACAGGTACTAGAACAGGACCTAGGTAGGTTTATTTAGTACAATATCCACTTTAGGCAGCAGAGGAAGGACAGACACATTTTGTGAAAATAGCTTTATGTGGATATGTTAGGTATATAACCTTCTAAAGTGTACTTAGAATTGCAAGTAGCTGAATGGAGATCCATTTTAAGAAATTGTGCTTGGTTGTTAGCTATGGGTGTTAAAAAAGGGTTCTAACAATTTGGCTATAGCTACAGTGACTGTCAAACCAATTTAACTGGAACAGTTAAACACTGTTCAAAGGGCATTTTTAAAAATAATAATAACAAAAACTAGGGAATACAAATATTTTCTTTACTTTCAGAAGAGCAGAAAGGAAATATGGAGTACCCGTTATTTTATCTCGACACCTCACAGGTTCTGTGAACAAAGACTGGGCCTCCAAGTGTAATAATGGGTTTTGTGAGTAGGGTCATTGTACATAACATCTGCACCCTGGTTAAGACATCAAAATTACTTGGGCCCTGATGTCCGAAATGCCGCGTCTCACTTCCACAGCTTGCTTTAAAAGCTGAAAAAGCTATCCACATTCTTTTTTGTGTCAGGGCGAGGGGTATGAATTTCAGGGTGGCAGCAGCAGCACTTGTACCAGCTGGTAGCCAGCTTCCACCCACCCCATTTTCCCAGGGAGTGACATAATATTGCTCTGAGAGGCTTCTGGGGATAAAATGGGAGCTGGTATTGGTGAAAATATCCCCTCACCTAGGAATTATGCTGGGGTGGAAGATTGGGGGAGGGAAGGGCAGCTTTGCATGTGAAATTCTTTCCCACAATTCCCCCATGGAGGCAATGCTATCATATTGTTCCAAATGAAGGTTTTGTTTTGTTTTTTGGAGGGTGAGGGGAATATTATTGCTAGGGGTGTGCACAGACCCCCCGCTCCGCTTCACTTGCAGATCCGCCATTTTCCGGATCGGGCCGCTCCGCCCCGCCCCCACTCCGCCCACTTCCGCTCCGCTCCGCCCGGAGCTCCGGATCCGGATCCGGAGCTCCGTTTTCCCCCCCCCCATAGGCTTGCATTGAAAGCTAAAAAATTATACAACTTTTTTTCTGTTCAAGTTAGAAACCTCATGTTTGGCACCATGACACCTCATGGGGATATACACACGCATGCCAAGTTTCAAAGCAATCCCATCATCCCCTGATTTTTGGCGAATTTTTGAAAATCGGGCACCCCACACACAACATCCCTGCGAGGTGGGCAGGGGAGGAGGGAGGGAAGGCAGGCAGGCATGCAGCTGGCATTTCTGGGGGCATAAGGAAGTGAGCCAAGGATAAGCCAGTAATGCATATAAAATGGAATAAATCAATCAATAAACAAAGGAGGGGTGGAATTAAAAGCAGCAGTGTTGCTCAATAAACAACAAGAAGAACTTTTTTTAAAAGGCTATATCTGTCTTTTACCAGCAATAGGGGGACGTGCCCGGGGGAGGGGGAAGTAGCTGCCAGTTCAAGACACTGACAGCCACAGCTCTGAGAAGAAGTAAAACGCTCACTTCGACTCAGAACAGGCATTGCTCCACCACTGAAAAGTGACCATTCACTTCAACTCATGATAGGCATTGCTCCACCGTTTTACTCTCTTTGGAAGGCTCTAATGGCCTTCCAGTGCAGGAGAGAGTGGGGGCACGTCCACGATGAGATGCCCTAGGGGAGCTCATCCCCTTGCACCACATCGATTCAGTTGTTCCCCAAGGTTAGGGTGGGGAGCAGTGCTGTGTTTCTATCTCTTATTCTTGGCTTAGTATATGATTTCAGGTTGTGTTTGTGCATTTGGTGGGGCTACTGTGTTAAAAAACACGGGGAAAAGCCCGTTCAGATGAAGAAAGAGAAGTTTCCCAGAATCCCAAGTTACCTGTTTTGCCTATGCCCTCCTCCAACTTTGGGATCATCATGACCGGGAGCTGACTCTGCCCCTCAGCCCTTTGAAAAAGGTATTTTTCCCGCCGATTTTTTAAAAACGTCTAGCCCGCGACCCGTACGATGCAGAAAGTTGAGAGTGGTCTCAAAATGACCCCCATCCACGACTCTCTGTGCACAAGAATTTTCAGAACGATAGCTTAAACCCCCCCCAGTTATCCCCGATTCTTTCCCTCAATGCAATCCTATGGGCGAAAAGCCGAAAACGCAGTTTGAGCCGCGCGGTTGACCCGATTTTCACAAAAATATAGCCCGCGACCCGTACGATGCAGAAAGTTGAGAGTGGTCTCAAAATGACCCCCATCCACGACTCTCTGTGCACAAGAATTTCCAGAACGATAGCTTAAACCCCCCCCCAGTTATCCTCGATTCTTTCCCTCAATGCAATCCTATGGGCGAAAAGCCGAAAACGCAGTTTGAGCCGCGCGGTTGACCCGATTTTCACAAAAATATAGCCCGCGACCCGTACGATGCAGAAAGTTGAGAGTGGTCTCAAAATGACCCCCATCCACGACTCTCTGTGCACAAGAATTTCCAGAACGATAGCTTAAACCCCCCCCAGTTATCCCCAATTCTTTCCCTCAATGCAATCCTATGGGCGAAAAGCCGAAAACGCAGTTTGAGCCGCGCGGTTGACCCGATTTTCACAAAAATATAGCCCGCGACCCAGACAACGCAGAAAGTTGAGAGTGGTCTCAAAATGACCCCCATCCACGACTCTCTGTGCACAAGAATTTCCAGAACGATAGCTTCAAAAACAACGTAGTTATGCGCGATTATTTGCCGCAATGCAATCCTATGGCGAAATGTTTTCAAGATGGCGACCGGAGCGCTCCGCCTGAACTCGGAGCTCCGAAAAATGGTCGCTTCTCTTCGCCTTGCTTCTAGGGGGTCCGCGGTCCGCTCCTACTCCGCCTCTGGGTAAGGCGGAGCAGGCTAATCCGCTACTGCTTCTACGCTCCTAATCGGAGCGGAGCACATCCCTAATTATTGCCATGGCAGCCAGTGGTTTCCCCCTAGGACCCCCTTGAGCAACACTAAGTCAGTGCCTGCTCCAGGTTTTGTGAGGGCCCTTGGACTATGCACCTCAACGTGTCCCCACTCAGCGAGTTTACTTTCTCACCACCATTGTCAATAGCTGTTCTTGCTGCTCATACTCTTCCTTATTATTGCTACCACTTGCTTAACATGCAGAGAACCAATGAGCAAAAAGGCAGTGGTATCTACTGCTCCTCCTTCTTACCACTGTTGTCTGGGCCAGAGAGACAAGCAGGTGAACAAGCAGGTCGCAATGGTGAAGAGAAGGAGCAAGTCCAGGGGACTCTTGTCAGTCAGCCCTACTGGCTTGTGGGCCCTCAGCAGGTGCTCAAGCGTGCCTGCCCTTGACACTAGCCCTGCATCAAGTTATGATGTATCAACTCTCCATGAGGGAGAGCTACATATCGGGAGGGGATGGTGGCTACTAGTTGATGGCCAGTAGAACAAGTGCTGCTGCTGCCATCGTCACGCAACACACAAGTGACAGCACTGAAGAATGATCAAAGTGGACAAGGAGTTTTTTCTAAGGATGTATGGATTATGTAAAAGCTGTTGCATCTGCCATCCGCAGGTCGGCAGCAGGGGTCGGTGAAATCGCCTCCATCTGCTTCGGCAGACACTTGCCCTTCGCCAGGGCAATCTGACCCCCACTCGTCTGAGGCTCAGCTTGGCCCAGCAAGCCCTTAGCAACTGCTTGCCCTGGCTGCCAAAATGCGTTACCCTTGCATTAATGGGGCCTTTACAGCTGCCATTGACACAGTGGAAGCTCTAGAAATAGCACACGTCCCTCCACTACATTAATGGCAGCCATCATTAACGCAGGGAAGGAAGTGCATGATGTCAGCAGCCAAGGCAGGCAGCTGCCGAGCCTTTCAGGCACATTCCGAGTACTCAGGCATGGGTCCACACTTGCACCCAGCATGCCTTACCGGGTCTGGGGGGCTGGATGCAGAGGGTCTCCATCAGCCTCCCGGACCCATTTGGATGCTCACAACAGCCTTCATCATCAGGTGCCCTTCCTTCTGTTGTCCACTCATTGAATGAATCACAGTGTTGTTGCTTTTTCATTTTTTCAAATTTGCAAAAATTCTCATTTTCACAAATTCGCACTTGCACATATGTGCAAGTCCCCCACATGTGCAATTACCCCCAAATACACATTTTCATGCTTTAGCCCATGGAGGAAATGCACTTTTTAAACCTTTTTTTAAAAAAAATATATTTTATTTTACATATTTTTCTACAACTATAGTTGAGTAAAATTCTGGAAAGAAAGAAAAACTGGCCCTCAAGTCTGTGGAAGTTGTTCAAGTTGGGAAAACTGCAGAATCTGTGGATCAGATTCATAGAAATTTGAACTCATTTGATTCTGTTGCAGATTTCTCTGTAATCCCTAGTTTGATCCCCCTTTCACCCAAGAAAATTTCCTGCATGTTTGGCTCAAAGTTCTCATTTAAGAACTTTATGCCCAGTGCCCACTAGTTGTGAGGGATCTGACCACCCCTAAGCCTCCATGGCTGGAGAGCCCTAGTTGTAATGAGATCATCAATGTCTATAACTTCTTGCATCACTCCCTCCCTTGACTGTATCTCCACACTGTGCCAAAATAATACTCATAACAAATCACCCAGTGTGGAAAAAAAGGGCCAATATAAAGGGCACCTGAAAAGCTGTGTCTCCCTGTAATTGGCACCCGGATATTATTATTATTATTATTATTATTATTATTATTATTATTATTATATTTATTTATTTAGCGCCATCAATGTACATGGTGCTGTACAGAGTAAAACAATAAAATAGCAAGACCCTGCCGCATAGGCTTACATTCTAATAAAATCATAATAAAACAATAAGGAGGTGAAGAGAATGCACCAAACAGCCACAGGGTAGAGTAAAACTAACAGTATAAAAGTCAGAACAAAATCAAGTTTTAAAAGCTTTAGGAAAAAGAAAAGTTTTTAGCTGAGCTTTAAAAGCTGCGATTGAACTTGTAGTTCTCAAATGTTCTGGAAGAGCGTTCCAGGCGTAAGGGGCAGCGGAAGAAAATGGACGAAGCCAAGCAAGGGAAGTAGAGACCCTTGGGCAGGTGAGAAACATGGCATCAGAGGAGCGAAGAGCACGAGCGGGGCAATAGTGTGAGATGAGAGAGGAAAGATAGGATATTGCCATACTTCAACCAGGGGATGGGCTAGGCAGTAGAGCTGTGCGCTCCACTCCAGAAATTTGAAGGTTTGATTGAGCTATGTTGAAGCCTTGTATTAATGGAGCAGAGCGGAGCCCTGTTGGAGCTTTAAACCGCTTCGAAAGTATCCTACATTTTTTTAGGCTTTCTGAGGTTTCTTGGGTCTTGAAACAATGTTGCTGCACTTAACTGAAGACTTCTCCATATAAGGAAGACACTGAGGGGGTGAGGGCTAGCTTTGAGATTAACCTCTGTGGATTGCAAAATGATATATCAATTTGTCCTTGCCCTGGAAGAAGCCAATCTCCCCAAATCCAAGTTCCAAGCACCTTTTATACTCATCCCACACTCCCCCTTTGCCATTATTGAGTTTTTTTTTTACTGTTGTTCCTATTACCCCCACTAAAAAAAAAATACCAAACCTCCCATCCTTTATCTTTCCAGTGTACTTGTTCAATCCTTCTTAAAACACTTTACCCTTGCCTTTTCCACCCCACACCTACCAGTACCGTCTCTCATTCTCTCTCTCTCTCTGTCTGTGTGTGTGTGTTTAAAGTCTAGTTCCACTACTCACCCCCCCCCACTAAAACATACATACAGCATTTTTGATGGCACCGTGCTAATGTGTGGCATGACAGGATCACGGCAGTAGGAGGAAGCAAAGCCACCAGTGATGTAAGTGACCCAAGGATTGTCTTGAGTCCAGAAAGGAATGTACAAACCAGCCCTGCAAGGCTGTCACAGAGGAGGAGAGGCATGTGGGCAGCTACGGGAATGGAGCACTGGGAGCAAGTATGCCATGGACTCATGGGGTTGATCCACCAAGCCCAGCTACATCCCCCAGGCACCAGGAGGGCAGAGAGGCAGTGTGGGACAGAGAGGCTGGCAAAAAGCAAACAAACTTGCCCTTCAAGGTGGGCACAGTGGTTTGAAACAGACAGTGAGAGATGCTTTGGCACACACACACACACACACACACACACACACACACACACACACCTAATCAGAAATATTAGGATGCTAGGAGGAAGATCCTTTCAGGGTCCATCTTACTTCACTGTAAGAAACACAGATGATGATGATGATGATGATGATGATGATGATGATGATGACGATGATGATAAATTTTCAAAAGGACCCTGCCTGCCTGCCCACCAAATCTGCGACAGGAATGGTGACCTGCCCACCCAGCACTTCTTCGTTAAAAACTGGAGAGCCCCTTGATGTCAAGAGCTGAAACTGCTCAAAGTGCAAGACCCCAACGAGGAGGTTTGACAACCTGGGTTTGAAGGGTATGCAGGTTGTTTTTAAAAATAATAATTTTAAAACATCAAACTTAAAACAAATCCTAAAAATTAAAGGATGAACAGATTTGTTTCAATCATGGCATTGCTAAGGCCCCAATTAAGAGCTACCACGTTGCCAAGTTTCATCTCTTTATCTTTAAAAACGACAGAGCTGAAAGCATTTTTTTTCATTCCCATTGACTATAATGGAACAGTTATTGAAAAATGGAGCAAAGCTTCATCAAAGCTTCGACGAAGCAGAGCAACAGAGTAACTTCAAAACTTGAAGCAGAGCAGCCCCTTAACAGAGCTTCACTTCAAATTTCAAAGCGGAACAGAGCTGCTCTGCACAGCCCTACTAGATAGGTTGATGCTCTGAGAAATATGCTGATGATAGGGAAGGTGCAGCAACCCTTTTAAAGCTGCCCCCTTCCCTCTTTCATCGGCCAATGTCCCCCACTCATTTGGACTTCTCATCACCTCCCCCCCCCCCCCGGTTCCCTGAACTGCAGGAAAAACAGATGCTACTCATAAGTCTTTACAACTTTTACCATCTTCCACCCTTTCTTCTTTCCACAGTTACTTATTTTTCCTGATGAGCAAAGGAATGTCAGCTTTAAAAAACGAAAACTGTCCCAACCATTGAACAGTTCTTTGGAAATAAGTAAAGAAGCAGCAGTTTGATTTCTGAGCAACTTTAGGTCACAAGTACACCTGTCATTTTAATACAAATATTTCATCAATTAAAAGAAATGAATACAAGCGAATCAAGATGAGGGGAAAATAGTGACTAGAGTTCTGAAGACCTCAAGCTCAAAACTTCTCTGCTCCCCTTTGGGCATAAATAAACCAAGACTTAAGAACAAATATAAAAATGCCCTTGACTTTTTCAGCTTCTGCGTAATTACTTCTTGCTCCTGCTTTCTTGAGGGAAGCCAGCTTTACCCCTGCACGTGGCAGGGGGGATGACATGTCTGTCAAATTGTTAACTATACCAACATCAGAAACAGATGGTGAAGCCAGGTCCATGCCAGACCAAATAGAATTTATTAAAGACAATCCTTTGTGATGCCAAGACAAATATATTTCGCCCAGATCAGTCACTCCTAACTCAGTGGAACCAACCAAAGCAAATAACCACCAAGAAATGGAAGTTTTGAGAATAAAACCGTTCTGTGCGCAGTGTTGAAATGTACCCATCCCCAAGGAAGTGTGAATAGCTGTGCAAAGAGAGTCAGTAGCACAGTGGCAGGACATCAGGAGAGATGAGCACACTGCTTCAGGAAATTGATCAGGCCGAAATTTTGCCATTCCCTGCCCCCATCCCAGTCATTCCATTGAGATTTCACACACCACCCTGAAGGTCAGAAGAAGAGGGAGTAGGCAAAATAAAGAAAGGCCCCAAATAGCCGGGATGTCTGGATTTTGTGAAATCCTTCTCTCATGTGTTTCGTGGATTGTGCAGTGTCATTCATTCCAGCATCCATTCACAGATGGATTTGATTCCCCCACCCTGTTATGCAGAAAAATGGGGGGGATCTTGGGGTTTCTGGCTTCTGGGATCCTTCTCCAGCATCCAAATGGCAGCACAACATTCCAAAAGTAAGGAGGGATGTTGTGGGCACCATTTTTTTCATGGAATGGAGACGGGAGTGCAATTGCACTCCACTGCAAAGTAAATTTAAAAAACACACACGCTCTTGAAGCTGCTCTCCACCCCCAGGGTGGCACTTCAATATAAAGTTGTCCCTCTTCTTCAGCCTTGAATCTCCAGTATCATGCATGTCCATATAGGCTCTGCAAGGGCAATGGGGCAAACTAGTCCTGGCAGAGTACTGGAGGAGTGTCATTCTATGAGTCCTTGTTATTCATATCTCCTTCATTGGACAGCATGGACAGCAAATCACAATACAGTGAGAGGTAATTGCAAAGCTATATGGCATGTCAGCTGGATCATTCTTCATAACCCAGTGGATCAGGAACAGTAACGGGAAAGAATGAATGAATGAATGAATGAATGGAGTTTGCCCTTTCAAGACTTCTATAGGCTATGAACTCTACAATTCTTTTTGGAGTTGATTATGTACAAATATAAAGAATATTCACTGTTTCTATGCAACCTAATAGTCAAATATTAAATAGTTTCACTCCTGGAATAAACAGAAGCAATGAAGACCTTTGAAAGATCCACGCCTTGGATTTAACACACTGGTCTGTAAACCCCCACTAGATGAAGACTGACATTTTCCTATGATGATCATCTTGGCCTTTCTTATCTCACATTAGATATTCTCCCAAGCACAATTGTAACACATGTAGAATAACAAATAAAAGCTGGAGAACTGAATGTTCATTTTTTAGTGTTAAAAACATTGCCTTGGACATCAAGAGGTTTAGAGTGATATGTTGGGAAAAAAGAGCTTGATTGTTTAAACAATATAATCACCCCCCATAAATTCTATAATTTGTACATGCCTGTTTGCCTTCTGTTTTAACTTTTTCTCTTTATACTAACAGAGACCAGGTTTATCTCACTGTGAAAGTGTCCAACATATGGCTATATGAGAGGAACTTAATAAAATGATGGATGGACCCACAATGCTTTAATGTAAGATCATTAATTTAAATTTATATCCAGGTTTGACATCTGTTCTTGATCTTTGTCCCTTTCCCTTTAATTAGAATTATGATAATCAACAACAATGGCTAATAGATCATTCCAGTATAATCCCAATTTTATCTATCATCTATCTATCTATCGATCGATCGATCGATCTATCACCTATCTATCATTCCTTGTACTTTGTTTAAACACAGTGAGCTAAAATGTTGACCTAACATCTTCATAACTCTTTAATTCTGGTGGCAAAGTGATGTATATACATTTTTTTTGAACAATGAAGTCTTTTTCTTAAAAACAATAATTTAATCAGACACATTTTTGTCAAGATTAAGAATAAAATGTGTATGCTGCATTTGAAATGGATAAATGCTGGACAGTTATATAGGAGACCTTTAATTCTTGATGAAAACCTGAAACCTAGCACAGTACTAAATTATTTCCAAATTTGTATTGGCTCATATAGGGGTCAGAAAAGTAATCACTGGATCCCAAAATGCCTGCCAAGTAGGGATGTCAGAGAAATCTCCAACAGAATCAAACATGTTTGGAATTCTATGAATCTGACCTGTGGATTCTTTTCTTGAGTCACGTGTGTTCTGCGGAATGGCAGACTGTTTTGGGGGTGGTGGTTTAACTTTCTATAATTTTGTGCAAATTTAATTTTGTGCAGAAGTAGAAAAATATATAAAATAAAAAATCCCAAAATGTCTGAAAATGTGCCTTTCCTCCACATTTGGGGGCAAGATTGTGCATTTTGGAAGGGAGATTTGCACATTGGTGTGTTTCCCTCCCAAATTATTGCAAGTGTGAATTTGTACAAATGCAAATTTGCACAAATTGGAAAAAAAAAACCTGATTTTACAAAACTTACCGCTAAGCTTCTAATATCTGAGATATGTTCAAGGCCAGCCCTATCATTAGGTAGAGTAAAGTGAGTATATCAGGTAACAAAGAGGCAGCTAGTCCAAGCCATGCATGCCAGCCAGTAGACATCTTGCATACACCTGTGTTGCTTCTCTGCTCCTGGATGCAAGCTGGTACCACTGCTGCATTGCATCATTTGAACAGGCAGCAAGCAGGTTCCAGGTGGAGGAGCCTCTGTCTGCTAGGTTAGCCTTCTGCCCACAAGTGTGGCAGAGGATGCTCTTCCATTGTTAGTGTTGATGGAAAAGTCAATGCCAGTTCAATCAGATTCTGTATAGGGGGCATCATCTAATCCTTTGTTCAGACAGCAACACTAACTGAGATGGATCAAAGGACTGAGTCAGTCTTTTGCCATACCTGGAATAAAAAGGCAAGAGACTTTCCACTAGGTTAACTGGAGCTAAAAAATTATTTATACATAATATAATAAACAGATCCACACAGTTATTCAAATTGTGCAGGAACACTATCTTAGATGGAAGCCACCTTGCAACCTCCCTGCTGAAAGTAGGGGCAAACATGACCTGGCTCTGAGGTGGAAGCAGTATACAGCTTGTGTCCATTCTTGTGTTCCTGTTGTATTGCAAGAATCTTAAGATACCAGAGACATCTTCATAAACACTACTTTATTCTTGGCCTACACTGAAACTGAAATTCCAACAAACACTAACTCCAATCTTCCTGACTCCACCCTTCACTTCCTCTTCCTCCCGGCTCCCCTCTATGCCTCTACTACAACTCCCAACATGCAATTCACCTACCACAATACCACAGTTCCATATCACTTTTGGCTGGGATGGGGAACAAAAGAACACAAGAACACAAAAAGGCATGCTGGATCAGATCAAGGGTCCATCTAGTCCAGCATTCTGTTCACACAATGGCCAACCAGCTGCCCATGGAAAACTCACAAGCAGGACATAAGTGCATCAGCACCTACCTGCCTGTGATCCCCAACAAATAGTGTAGATAGGCATACTGCCTCTGATACTAGAGGTAGCATATAGCCATCAGGACTAGTAGCCATTGATCCTCCATGAATGTATCAAATTCCTTTTAAATCCATCCAAATTGGTGGCTATCACTACAACTCGTGGAACATGTGTCCCGCAGAAGTTGTTGGACTGTAACTCCCATTGGCATAGCCAATGGTGAGAGATAGGATTTGCAATCCAACATCTGGATGGTGGTCACATGTTCCCCATCCCTGACTTACAGGTTGGAGGATGTATCTAGTTCACAACCTACCAAGCATCCAAAATTTGTTTTATATGTGGAGCAGGCAAGCCCCTGCCCCCCAAGTTCGTTTACCTGCGCCAGATCCCAAAGCCCTACAGAATCCCTGCTTACCAGCTTGATGTCTCCGGATGCTCACCAATAACTTTACATATAACTTACTTTTCTACATAGATCTGCAAGTTGAGACTAAGGCCATAGCTAGACCTAAGGTTTATCCCTGGATCGTCCAGGGGTCAAACCTGTTCATCTAGGTGACACACAGGGGATCCAGTGCTCAGGCAGGGGCGAACCCTGGATGACCCCAGGATAAACCTTAGGACTAGCTGTGGCCTTAATTCCTACTCCTATTTACAAGCATTCCCCCACCCCAGCACTAATGGTCAATGCCACCAAGGGAGGGATATTGGAGAAATCTGCAATGGACTCAAATGAGTTCAAATTTCTATCAATCCAACTTGCAGATTCCACAGGGAACCAGCTTTAACCAAATCACATGGATCCCATGGACTAGTGGGCCTTGTTTTTGGGGTGGTTTTTTTTTTAACATTTTAGAATTTTACAGAAATGCAATCAGAAAAATCTGTAAAACAAAACAAAACAAAACAAAAAACAAAAAAACACACCACTGGCCATAAATGCATGTTTCCCTATAGGCTAAAGCATGGAAATGTGCATTGGGCATGTGTGTGTTCTGCATTTTTGCAAGTACAATTTTCCACCAATACATATCTGTGTAAATTCAGGAAATTGTAAAAATAAGCAGATGATGGAGGCATCTCACAACCCATGAAACACAGATGGAATGGATTTTGCAACATCCGTACATTCCTATCCCAAGGTACACAGTGTGGGATAGTTGGGAAAAAATGCCACTCTTTTCCAATGTGGTTGGCAGGCAATAAATAAATAAACAATCCTACTTGGCCATTACATATCCAGCTATTCCTTACCTGTGATCCTGAAAACTGTGGTGGGCACCCTAACAAACATCAATTGGGGTGTGAGCAGGACATAAATAGCCTAAGAATGGTCTCCCAGCATACTGACTGGTGATGAAATATAGCATGTTTCAGTGCTTGTGGGCCACACACTCATCTGTGGCCAGGTGGGGCTTCACCACTGCATCCTTCATAATGGGGGTAAGGAGTGAGATAAGGCAGCTTCCTATATTCTTTCAGCATGCTAATCCCTTTCTCTTGGCTTAGGTCTAGCCTTTTCTGTTCTGTGAAACTTGTTTGTATCCGCCGTACAAATTCAGCTTGCAATTTATGTACTATACTAGCTAAGAAATGGATTTTTTTGTGGCAATATCCTACCTTATAACAGGATTATAATTGAATTTCTGCGTATGACATTTTCTATTTGTACCAGTTTGATATGTTTGTTTCTCCGGCATAGAGAGACTGTTCCTGGGATCTGAACCTCACAAGGTGCAGAACATTCCTAGATTGTTCTGAACACCACAAATCTTTGCTGATTTTTACATAGCACAGGCCACTGATCAATTTACTGTGGTTATTTACGAGGACATCTGCTTGCCCTTCTTCAGTGATTTAGATTCTTAGCTATCTTAAATTAATGCAACTTTTATACCCCTTTTTATCCTTTTTCATTTTTTCATTTACAGTTTGTTAAAATATTTTATTCGAATTGTACTAGTGTAGCTGGATGCTCATTTGGGTTGACCTCCTTTATTCCTATGCCAATATAGTCCTTATTCTTTCTTTTTATATAGCTTGAGCTAAGGATGTCAGAGAAATCCTCAGTGGAACCAAAAGAGTTAGTCTGGCCTGCGGATTCTGGAGCTGACTGACTTCTTCCCTGCTGGGTGGATTCTGCGGAGTTGTACAATGTTTTTTTAAAACCTTCAGGAATTGTGCACAAATTAATTGTAGAAAACTTGGGGGGCATTTTAGCATTTGCAGGGAGGGATTTCACATTTTCGCAAGTGCAAATCTGCAGAAAATTGGAAACGAAAAATCTCAGTTACAGAGATGGGCAGAGGATGAAATGAAAGGCACCTAACAAACTGGGAAACACAGGTGGAACATATTTTACACACCCTGTACATCCCTAGGTTGAGCTCATTTAAATGCACTACTATGATTATCCCATGAATGTCATCAGATGATGACAAGGGTTTTTGCCAGAGCAAATGGGCTAAATCCAAAGTCCTCTAAATGGCCTCTCCCTTACTCAAGTGAGACAATCCCCTATCACCAATCCCCTTTACCTACTGCAGCCCTCTGTGGCATATTCTCTCCTTTTCCAGATGATCACACAACCTTTCAGGAGCTATGAGAGACTGCAATGAGTTGACACATCTGTAAAGCTTTTGTGCTTCATTTTGTGCTTCATTTTGTGCTTCATTATGTGCTTTCTGCTAGCCACCACTGGATTCAACCCAAGGTGAAGGAGATGGTGGCATTGCTAAACCGTCAGACTGATCATTGTCCTACACAATAACCTATCAAAACATTATTAAATAGCATTATAGACTTCCACTACACTCAGTTGCACTGTTATTGAGATATCACCCTCACAGTAGTTCTGAGCCAGGAAGCCAGATGTCTTTTTCAAACATTTTTTTTAAATAAAATAAAATAAAACTTCATGCGAGCTACATTCAGTAAATATACATTATGTATAATTTTGGCTTCATTGAGGTTATGTCTTGTTAGAGTAGGTTATATGGTCTAATATATTATGTTACATTCCTTTATACAAAACTTTTGTTTTGTAAATTGATATAATTCCCTGATCCAGATTCCCCCTCTTTACACTCAACAGACTGTAAAATATATAGGATTGCTTTGTGAAGAGATGCAATTATGTTTTTTTAAAAAACAAAACAAAAGCAAACTGAAGTTATTTTTGTAAGGATGTCAAACATTTGAAGGAAAAACAAAATGTTTCCTGAATAAATTCTTTGAGCAGAATCAACAAAAAAAGCTATAAAGAGGATAGTCACATGAGCAGCTTCTTCTTCACTAAAAGTTATGGACCACAATCCTACACACTGATAAGCATGCATAAATTATATTGATCTTGATGGAATTTAAGCACATTTAGCTGTGTGCCAGCTTGCAGCTATCATCCTTAATGCAAATAGAATGATTTACCCGCTACATGTTACTCAGGCTTCTGAGTTGAGTTTTCTTCTTTCCCAAAGTCCCTCGAGTAGCTAACTCTTCTCTTCAAAGGAACTCAATGCAATTACTGTTCTCTTAAACTAAAGCAAATGCAAATACTTCTGCCAGGGTTTGCACATAAGACTGTAGCTATCATAGCACAGACTGCTCCAACTTTAAAGGGCTTTAGAACAAGCTTTAGATCTAATGATGTAATTGAAATGTACACCAAACTGTGGGTTAAATAATTACTGAAAGATGATTTTAATAATGTTACAAAAAATTACACTCATAATATGAGCATATTATTTTGCAGATCTCCTCCCAGTCAAAGCAATTATGATTTGGGTATGGTAGTTTTTCATTTATTTGAGTGATCTAAAACACACTCAGTTCAAAACCATTCAGATGATCCAAAAGTCATATAAACAAAAAGTGCTGTTTATATAGAGTTGCAATAAAGTGGCCTATATGGGAGGCACAATTAGGCAAGCAAAGTTTCCAGATAAATGGGTTTTAGACAGTTGCATGTTCTTGTAATTGTTTGCAGTGATGAAAATACTAACGGAACTCCCTTGCCTACAAGGGACACCCTATTCATTGTAAGGATTAGGATTTCTTTGCCCATAAATGCATGGAGCTGCCACCCCAAGTAATTTGAAAGGGGTTGGCTATGGCCTTGGGCTTCAAAGAAAACTATGGGATCCCAGAAACTAAGAAATCCTATGGCCGTCTAGTGGCCATAAGAGTGCTCCCTTAATCCATATTTCTCCTTATACAAGTATTTTTGTATACATTTTTGCCTAATGTTGTTTACCATATATATTTTGCAAGCAATTTTCCTAATGTGATACATTTTTAATGGTACTGAGTTTCAGTTTCCATAGAAGTTTGAAAGTGTGAAATTAAGTTGGCATTAAAATGAGAACTAAACGAATTTCTCCCCATCCCTATTATTTTCTGAGTTGTGAACTGCAAAATCCTGAAAAACTGTAGATTTTGGCATTCAAGTGCATTCCAGCTCACATCTAGGTTTTGGTGGTGGTGGTGGGTTGTATTGGGGAAGTCTGTGTAAAAAATCCTGTTATTTACTTGGTTTTTCCCCGTGTGAAATTCTTCCCCCTATGACTAGATCACAATTAGGAATGGATGGTTCAGTCTATTACTGGTACCTTGGCACTTCTACATATATTCCCTTCTGATTCTGTATTAAACTTTTAAAATAAAACATCTGCATGAAAATTCTCATTTAAGTATGCATGTATAAAAATATTGTCTCTAAAATATGCATTTTAAACTTTTATTTCCTCTAATAAGCTTGAGCTGATCAATTTGATGGAAGATTCGGAAAATGCAGAAGCTTACGGATAACTAATTGCTGATCTGCAAATTGGTCTGGGAGGTGCAGATCAGGTCAATTCATCTCTGAGTGTACAAAAAAACCCAACAAATTGTTGAAGTATCTCTAATCAACAGTAGCTTCTCTTCACAGTTGTGCAGTGAAGGTATTTTTTTTCTTCCAACAATCTTTTGTTTGCTTAATTATACCCAACATAGATATCAGTGTTGTCAAAGATTAACCTTTTGCCTTGCTTTGTTTTCATAGATGCCACACATTTCCCTCTGGTCTACAGATATATATATATTTTAAAAAGGAGATATAATCAAAGTAAAACAAACAGCCTTTATGCAACCAAGGACAATTATGCCTGTGTACACATGTCTGGTTTAACTCTTCCACCTGCTGCCACAATGTGATGCTAGTTCCATTCAAGGAACCATCTGTACATACCATCAGTGTAAAGGGGGGGAAAAAACCAGGCAGGCAATTGTGGTATAGCCAGAGGCATTAAGGTCGGTTACAATCATTTGGTATTTGAAGTCCAACAAACTGAGAAAGTGAGCAAGCCTGGAGCTGACTTAATTCGGCAAACTTTTGGTAACAATTGAGAATGAAGTAACACCCTTATAAACATATGAGTGAGAAATAGAAATTGCTTTGCAGTCCCATGGATTATTTGCTATTGATTTTTTTTATAGTACATGTGTCAAGATACAGTTGCCAGATAGTGTAATAGCGTAACGGCAGACATAGCACTTATATTTAATCAAAACCTAACCAGTTTTAATAAAAGCGAACAAGAAAAATAAAGAAGACTGAAATGTTGGGGCCCGGATTCACAGCTGGTATAAATATAGCTCTAAAGTGTGTTGGAATGTTACCAGCTTTCATCCTAAATGTGTGTTGGGGGCAGGGCAGGTAATTATACCAGAGCACTCCCATTGATTTCACTGACTTCAGTGCAGCAACCATGGAAGCGTGTACATGGAGAAGGCTAAAAGCAATCTGTCTAGTATATTTTACAGGCTGTTCTACTGAATATTCTTAAAAGTGGGTCATGGCCCACTCGGCTGTTGGCTGTACTATAATGGAAGTATACTGATGTAAGTATCAATGAACCACCTCAAATAAAGGGGGGGTATGAACAAGACCATTTTTTAAAAAAATGTGGGCAGACTCCGACTGGATGCTTACGCTCCTGTAGATTCTCTTCTCTCTGCCAATTTCCCCACCAATGGTGATTTACTGCTTCCGGGGCACTTTTTTTACTTAAACCCCCCCCCCATCAGGTCCTGATCCCTTCCCATGCCTTCTCCCTCCGTGTGTCCCGTGTCGTCTGTGCTCCCTTCTCCCTCTGTGTGTCCCCCCCCCGGCCGATGGGCACAGAGCGCTGTGCCCTGTCCGCAGCTTTTTGCGGCTACTCGCGAGTAAGCGAGTAGCTGCAAAAAGCCACTGAAGTCTCTAGGCGTTCTGCAGCCCCGGCCTCAGGCCAGAGCTGCAGAAAAAGCACGCCATAAGCGACTTCGCTTATGGCGTGTTAGAGGAGGCTTCAGTGCGGCCTGGGGCCGGATTCCCCTGTGCGTCATGTGGACGCACAGCAGGGAAACCGGCTCTCAAGGTGCGCTAAGGCCTCGTCTAGCAAGGCCCCAGCTGTCAAAAATGAATTGAATTTTCTGTTTCTTGTAGCATTGGATAATTGTGGACCTGGGATGTTGGGTATATGTGCAAGCACAGCTGCAGAAGCAGACAGAGTTTTATAAAGTTTTTAGAAAATTACATGATGCTGTTCAGATGACATGCTAAGCCACAGTGGTTGAGCTAAACAATATGGCTTAGCGTGTCATGTGAACGTGTAGTTGGCAGGGAAAAGAGGCACCACTGAACAGATAAAGAATAAGAGACTGGCTCTGGTGCTGCTGAGAATAGTTAAAATCTTTAATCATTCTTGTCCGTATGCGGACAAGAATTATTAAAGATTTTAACTATTCTCAACAGCACCAGAGCCAGTCTCTTATTCTTTATCTCTTAGTGTGTCATGTGAACCATGACTTAACATATTGTGTGAACCATTCTAACCATGGTGGCTATATAATCATGGTTTAAACATGTTCAGTAACCATTTCCTCCAAGAGGGTTAGCGTCCTAACCATGACTTAGTGTGTTGTCTGAACAGGACCTATATAGATTAAAACACTAGGAAAATTACAGGCAAGAATTTGTTCAAAGAGAAACACTACGGAGCCTTTTGGTATTACTTTAGCTGTGCCCAGTGGAAATGTAAGAACATAAGAACATAAAAAGTGCCATCCTGGATCTGACCAAGGGCCCATCTAGTCCAGCACACTGTTCACACAGTCACCAACTAGCAGTCGACCAGGGACCAACAAAGTAGGTCATGGTGCCACAGCACCCTTCCACTCATGTTCCCCAGCAACTGGTGCATATCGGCTTACTGCCTTGAATACTGGAGATGCTGACCTTTTTCTTTAGACAGGGTGCCATGCTGCATCACAAATTGCATCTGAAGGTCCCTGCAGTTTCAGAAGAACTCTGGTGTGCAGCCAGAGAGGGCAACTTGTGTCCCTACAGAGGTTGTATTGTAGCCTACCACTCCTATCAGCCCTTACCACCCCTGATTAGCTGTGGCAGCTAGGGTTAATGGGAGTTGTAGGCCAAAACATCTGGAGGACCATAAGTGGCCCATTCCTGCTGTACATCATGATGAGTAGGCTGCTTGAGAAACACAAGTCCAAGGTTCTCTTAGACATGGAATGTTGTGACACCATTCTTTGGATCCAGCCCTATGTAAAATATTTTTTAAAATACCCTGAGAACTTCAGTTTCCACTAATATTTCTGTGTATAGCATGTTCTAGAAATAGTCAAATACAGTTAATTAAAACAGAATAAATAAAAGTTAAATAAAAAGATTTGAATGCAGAATATCTTATCATTGGCAAGCAAGACTATAACAAATCAAGAATAATGCAAACAGATCATAAATTCCATTAAGCCTGCTAAATTTGTAAAACTGCTTTTGGATGTAATAGCTCAAGCTTAATTTCCTGCAAATAGTTGCTTGATGTGGAAGTTATCATACTATGTGCAATAACTATACAGCAATAAAAATCAGACTTGATGAAAGAGCTTCAGGCATCTAATGACATTCGCTAGAACTGAGTCACTCTGTGAATGTATATACAGAATATGTACATGCTTAGCTTGGGAATGAGGGGATGACCCAGGCTATTGATATGATTGCTCCCAAACGTCTTGACCCAGTTGTAGAACTGTGTCAGTTCCTTGGTACTCTGAAAAGCTGAAGATGACAAAACAGCTGTACCAACAATTAGAGCAAATGGTAGAAAACTTGTAAGGAATACAATACAAAACCAGTTGTGATCTTATTTCATGGCACTGACATCAGCAAAGAAATCTTACTTCTCTGCTGCCATTGCACCTGCTCAGTATCATCCAGTATCTTTCAAGTGGTTAAAGGCCTCTTGGTGAAGGCTCTGGAATACAACAACTTGACCCTTGAAAGGCTCTGTACACTTTGCTGGACATTTTGCAGATAAAGTCACTCGTATTTGTGCCAACTTGGATGTCATTGCTTCAAAAGAGACTGAATGGATGGGGCTAGTACACCATCTAGTCATGTTATGGATTTCCTTCAGCTTGTGAAATCTGAGGACATGGACAAAACTGTTAGAAGGACTGAGGCCAACTCTTCAGTTGCAGTGGCCTCACAACTTCAAGCATAATAATGCTGATTATTTAGATCCATTCCAATCAGGTTTCAGGCATGGTTATGGGATAGAAACAGATCTGGTTATGGAACGGAAACAGACTGTCATCAACAAGGGTTGCTAGCAGTCAGTATTCCAAATGCTGATCAAATCACCCTCTTTCCACCAATGGTCGCTAGTAAGTTTGTGAACTCCCCCCGTTGTAGTGAGTTTGTTAGTGAACAAAAATATGGACTTCAGTGAGTCCAAAAATGCTGCTAAGAGACTTGTGTAGCCTAACACAGTGAGTATTTTATTTATTTATTTATTTATTTATTTATTTATTACATTTCTATACCGCCCAATAGCCGAAGCTCTCTGGGCGGTTCACAAAAATTAAAACCATAGTAAGACAACCAACAGGTTAACAGCACAAATACAAAATACAATATAAAAAGCACAACCAGAGTAGATTTTAGCAGGCTTTAGCTGACAAGAGTAGGCCTCATTCCCTGGATGGGCCTCTCATAGTTATGTCACCCTTTTCTCATAGAGTCTTATCTCAAGATCAGCTGGGAGGTTTTCACTCCTAACCAGGTCAATTACTTTCCCAAGCTGAGATGCTTTGCAAACCTGAAAGAGGGAGTCCCCTTGCTTGTTCTGAAAGGTGGGAGGGATGCAGCCTGTCCGCTCCTGAGAGGGACAGAGGCAGGCTTCTAGCAGAGGAGCCTATAAGATCCAATACATAGGCTTCATGCTTCGGCCTCGCTTCAGGAGGAACTGCGCAACCAGCCTGGAGAACCTGCTGTGGCTCAAAGGGACGACTTCTGTCTATCATGCCCCCCCCCCCACACCCAGCTATGAAAGCTTGATTAAGCTGGAAGGAGGTGTGAACTTCCTTTGTAGGTATATATTCTGCACCCTTAACAATAAACTGTCATCTTTTTGCACAAGTGGCCTGATTGATGGCAGAACCAGAACCCAACTCAACATACCCAGTAAACAGAATACATCCACCACAAGAACCACCTCACCATCCACTGCTGCAGCAAACATTATGCATTTGATTGATGAGGAAGAAAGCCAATATTTTGAGGCCATCAGAGCTGGTGTGATAATAAAAATCTACATCACGCACACACACACACACACACACTACCTACACACACTTTTATGTGTTTGCTATAATCAACACCTTTGACACAATGCCTCCAACACAAAGAGAAGAAAATCAGGACTGGCTCTGATCAACAGGAACAGACAGAATTACAGGCTATTTCCTTTTGCACTGAGACATATACTAGATGGCCTCTGGCGTTTTGTCCAGCTGGGACACTGATGTTTGTAATTAATTAAGCTAATTTGTTCACAGTAAGTTGCCAGTCCTGCACCAGTAAAGTACAAAGGGGGGGGGAGTACCCAATGGGTAGCCTTCTGGTTTTACACTTTGAATGCCACAGGTGAGAAATTCCTTTTTAATGACAGAAATTTACTCTTGTGAGTCCTTTCCCTTTTCCACTCCCTTTTGTTTTTAGAGCTGCTTGGCTGGGTTTGCAATGTTAAGTAGCTGTTAAGGAGACTCCCCGCCCCTAGTGCAATGTACAACAAATATACTCCAGGGAAGTCCACACTGAGTTTAAACAAAATCCCTTAGAGTAAACATATGGTGAATTGCAGCCTCCACTAACTACACTGCTCAGTTATCAGTTAAGAAGCCTAAGAAAGTGCCGTATATATTTAGCCACAGTAGCTCCAAGTTTTTGAGGGCCCTTTGGGGCAACACACCTTCAGTGACTCCCCTTCTCAACATCATTGTCACCAGCTGCTCTTATTCCTCTCTCTCTTTCTCATCACTCCTACTGCCTGGTTGCTTGTCAGGCAGAGACCCAGAGAGCATCTTCCGCTCCTCCTTCTCACCACCATCATTCTCTAGGTCAGAATGAGAAGCAGGTGAACACGCAGGTTGCAATGGTGTAGAGGAGGAGCAGTTCCAAAGAGCTCTTAGTCAATGGGGGCCTTGGCAACTCCTCAACCATCCCTACCCTTGATGGCAGCTCTAATATTGAGCCAGGGCATTGGTCCATTTAGCCCAGTGTTGTCTCCTCCAACTGACAGAGGCTCTCCGAGAACGACCCTCAGAGCCTTTTCTCTGGACATGCAAAGTGTGTCCTTTTTGCCCTTAGGGAGATGTCTAAGGGACAGTTTTAAAGACAATCAGGGTATAGTGTACAGTATTGCTCATTAGGATTCAGACATCATATCACAAGGAAGTGATCCCCTCTAGCAATGATCCATTTTCCAAACTCAAAATTCGTTGAATCATACAAAAAAAACAGGGCGCACCTAAGATGCTGACGCCTGACGCCTACACTGTACTCTTTTCGTCGCCAGTTGAAGACCTTTTTATTTTCTCAGTATTTTAACACTTAATTTTAACTTAAATTTAAATTTTACTGTTTTAACTCTGTATTTTAATTTTATATCAATTTTGCTGCGTGGTTTTTATTCTGCTTGTGCTTTTTATATTGTATTTTGTATTTGTGCTTTTAACCTGTTGGTTGTCTTACTATGGTTTTAACTTTTGTGAACTGCCTAGAGAGCTTCGGCTATTGGGCAGTATAGAAATGTAATAAATAAATAAATAAATAAATAAAATGCTGAAGACACTTCATACAAACTGCCCCTTCCTGATGCTGCAGGGAGTTTGGGCTTTTTTTGTGCTTAGTCCAACTTTGTTTCACTATAGCATCTCAGGCCATTTGCCTCTATCTACCGGTGTTATTTCTGCCCAAAGAGGGTCATAGGTAATATATCGTCCTTAATTGATAAAAGGTGCTCCATGCCACCTAGTCCACCTGTGCCTCCAGTGACAATACTACATCCAAGAGCATCCTTATTCCATAAACCTAATCGCTTAGGGGTGCATAACTTGTTTCTCATGTTGTTGATACATGCCCAACTTCTGGAGTAAACACAAATGAGGCCTGCCAAATGGAAGCCCCAGTCACTTAAACTTTTTTTTTTTTAGAGTCCATCTGCTTTCTCTTGAACTGTAGTATGCAAGAAAGTGAGGGCATGTGACATTTGATGTTTGAAATGAGTCTCTTTTCACCTTCTAAACTTTGACTAGGGCCTTAGTTAGACCTACCTGTTATTGCACAACAGAGGGATGAAGATCTCACAATGTTTTTATTGCGAGATCCCCCCTCTGTTTACACGTGGCGTGCGATGGCCTCTGAAGGAGAGGACGTCACACCCGCCATTTTGTTTTTAAAAAAAGAAACAGAAGATGCGCACAAGCACTCGTGCGCAAAAAGTAATTTTTTTTAAAAAAAAATCCCCTGCTCCCCCCACCCCACCCCGATGGGTGCAGAACTCCTGAGAAGCTCTGCACCCCATGCGCAGGTCCTGGCTCCTCGTGAGGAACTGCGAGGAACTGGGACAAACCACGATGCCTGCACATATGTTCCGTTGTCTTGACCTCAGCCCATGACCGTGGAAAAAGCGGGCCTAGGGCAAGATCCCGGGGCCAAGGAGGGATCATCCCTCCCTGCTCCCAGTTTCCCCTGTGCATCATGTGGACGCACAGGGATGGTGCCGGGGATTGCCCCGGGATTTTGCCCCGTCTAGCTAAGGCCTAAATGTAATGTGTGGTATGCAGACTTTAAATTCTCTATATATTTTGTTCCTCGGTCCTTCGTAACAAAATGCTACAACATTGAGCATAGATTAACACTGGAAGAACGTGATTTACAGTGCTACTTTTCATGCCTACATGGAGGTAAGTCCCACTGAGCTCAATGGGACTTAGGGGCTGTCTTTATGGTGCTGGTTTGGCACTGTTCCCCTTCCAAACCCCATGATATCACTGGTGCATGGTGGCAGCAAATTGTCTTTATGAGGGGAGGGAGAGTGGGCTTTCCAGAGGCCATTAGGCTCACCGGGCCCACCCTCTCGCCGCTTCCGGTGACCAATAGGAGGTCGCCTTCCACCCAGGAATGCCCCCGGAATGGCTCTGAGTGACAACAGACTGGCAGAAGAGCTGTGCTGACCTCACTCCAGCTGGAAAAATTGGGGTAAGTCCCCAACTTTTCAGCCGTGCATCTTCGACTCTTTGTCCCAGCGTGGCTTCGAATCTGCTGCTGCGTCATCTAACTGATGCAGCATGGATTCAGAGCCACCCTGGGGCAAAAGACAACATGAAGCAGCCCCTTCCTCTCAGGTAAATGTATATAGGATTGCTTCCATAAGAAATTACAAATCTTTTGTTGTTGTTGTTGTTGCTGTTGTTATTATTTCTTCTACATTTCCCTTTGTACTCAAGATAGAAACTAGAAATCACATAGATGCAGTGGAGTATTAGACTCTGGCATATTCCTTTCTGTATTTAACAAGAAGTTGTTTAAATATATACACTGTTGTGAGGTCAAAGGCTGAGGGGAAACTGCTGAGACATTTTAAGAAATGTAGGTAAATTGTTGAAGCAGTCACACCATTATTGCAGTAACCTGTCCCTTGTAACATTCCAACATAGGATTATAAATAGTGCTTATACTCACAATTATAGTTTATCACAGAGAAGCATTCCATCACTGAAGAATAAAGAAACCTGACTGTGGCTTTCAGTTAGCCCTAAGGCACTGAAGTTTTGGAGATGAAATAGCTGTGAAATTCATCTCCTAGCAACTGACTCAGTCCACAGGTGAGGTTAAAAAAAAAAGTGTATAAGGAATCTTTGATTCTATTTTTAAACAAACATGTTGTCCAGGTGCATGTGCCAGAACTGGGCATTAGTCCAGGTCCCCCCGCCCCCATCACTGAAGCTCAAAACCATTTATATAAAAAGCAGGGTATATAAATGGCGGGGTGATGAATGCAGATCTGCAGCATGTATCCATATATACACATAGCCATATGTATGCATGTAGGCACAGCTCCAAAATTAGGGATGGCCCAGAAGTCCAAGAGGGGGATGGAGTCCCATGGACTCCTCCCCCTGGCTTCCTGGACCCCATTTGCTGAGCCACCACCCTTCCAAGACACGTTCAACTAGGGTGACCATATGAAAAGGAGGACAGGGCTCCTGTATCTTTAACAGTTGTATTGAAAAGGGAATTTCAGCAGGTGTCATTTGTATATATGGGGAACTTGGTGAAATTTCCTCTTCATCACAACAGTTAAAGCTGCAGGTGCCCTGCCCGCTTTTAAATCTGGTCACTCTAGTATAGCTCCTGCACCTTTAACTGTTATGATGAAGAGGGAATTTCACCAGGTTCTCCTTATATACAAATGACGCCTGCTGAAATTCCCTTTTCTATGCAACTGTTAAAGATACAGGAGCCATGTCCTCCTTTTCATATGGTCACCCTAGTTCAAAAGCTGCTGCAGTCTGCAAGTGCCCAGCCACCATTTTGCAAAAATAAAATTTAAAAAATTATGGCTTGTGTTTTTCCATAAAAGTAGTATTGTGTAAATGGTCATCATGGACCATTTAAGCCTGGAACATTCTGTAAATTCCTTTTCTCTGGAGACTCAGGACATCATGAGTTTCCTTAATAATTTAGGGCTCTTCTCCAATGAATGCAACAGCAGTCTCCATCTCCCACTGTTTCCGTGTTGAGATGCACATCTGTGCAAGGAGCATCCACACATACAGGCATACATGATGGTAGCAGGGCTTCATGCAATCAGGAACGTTTCAAGTTTCCTTGTGGATGGACTGACCCCGATCAGTGCTGCTAGACCTCCACTGTCCATCTGCTCCTGTTCAGCTCCCTGGATGAGCTACTGTGTGGTCCGTGGATGCCCAGTGGTGGCCCAACCCCTCAGTGTTTTTCTTCAAAGTAATGTTTTATACATGGAGGCCATAAAGGGTTCATTCTGGAGCTAAGAGACAGCCAGTATGGATACATCTCTTTTGCTGTTCAACCTGCTGTCCTGATTCGGTACATAGATGATAAGCTTCAAACAGTATTCTCAGTCAATGTTGGAGGTTGTAATTGCAGATTTTAATTTCTCGTGCATGTGTTGTTCCTTCTGTTGCATCCAGTATCTTGAATATTGAAACAAAAGCAAGACGCAGTAGAAAATGGACTGTTTTTGAGCACCCTATTCTTCAAATGAATCAGGATTTAACGCTTGATTCACGAGGTTGGGGACCCTTTATTTATTAGGGCAGGCTCTGACAATAGTCTTGGACAGATATGTTATTAGTTCATCTTTCCCTGTGGACTGAGTATCTGGCAGCATTGCTCATTTGCATTATGATTTATTGTCAATAGGTAATGATTGGTCTAAAGTTTAGGGGAGGGACTGTAGCTCAGTGGGTGAGCACATGCTTTGCATGCAAAAGGTCCTGGGTTCAATCAATAGTATCACAAGTAGGGCTAGGAAAGATTCTTGTCAAAAATCCTGGAGAACCACTGCCATGCTAGTCAGTGTGAACAATATAGAGCCTGTATTGAGGAGGGGGCTGGGCTAGATGATCTCAGAGGTACCTTTTAATGCTATGTTATGTTTTCAATGCTACATTTTTTGATGAACCAATAGTCTAAGTTTGATGAATCAATTGGTATGAAGTAGATTCCTATGTTCTTCCCTTATCCCTATGCCAGGACAATTCTATGTGGCAACTCTTATTACTAAATTGGCTTCATCCAGTGTGGCCTGCCACAGGTTGTGCGCAGACGTTTTGGCATTTGTGATGAATACCTGCAGGAATATCTGGCTGTGCCATGGAAAATCTTCACAGTTTGGAAAATCCACATGGCTACCATGCTACACCATCATCACTGCCAATTTGCCATACTGGTTGAAGATTATGGGAATTGCAGTCAAACATCTGGGGACCCCCAGGGTGGGAAAAGATGTCCTAGTCTGATATTGTTGCTGTAAAAGGAGCCATTGAACTGAAGTGATTATGAAGTAATAAGGATAACATTTTATGTCTGCTCAATTTGACAACTTATTTATATGGCTGGGAATTATTTGTTAGTAAAAGGGTATATGTTGTTAGGTTTTAATTGCTAAATGATGTAATGTTATAAATAGAGCTGTGTAGAAATGGCCTCTTGAAATTCTCCACTGTACTTGTGGACAAAGAAATGCAGGAGGGATAATTTCACTCATTTTTTCAGGAGAAGGAGAAATTCGTCAACAGTTTCTCACAGGTAGAGCTCATTATTTATTTATTTGTTTGTTTATTAAATTTATATACCGCCCCATAGCTGAAGCTCTCTGGGCGGTTTACAAAAATTAAAAACAGTGAACATCAAAAAGTATACAAAATTTTAAACCATCAAAAATATAAAAACAACAGTATCCATTTAATGAACAACAGTTCTAGGGTCCATTAAAAACAAACAAAATAAGCATATGTTAAATGCTGTTAAATGCCTGGGAGAAGAGAAAAGTCTTGACCTGGTGCCGCAAAGATAACAATGTTGGCGCCAGGTGAGCCTCATTGGGGAGATCATTCCATAATTGGGGGGCCACCACTGAAAAGGCCCTCTCCCTTGTTGCCATCCTCCGAGCTTTGCTCGGAGTAGGCACTCGGAGGAGGACCTTAGATGTTGAGCACAGGTAGGTTCATGTTGGGTGAGGCGTTCTGTCAGGTATTGTGGTCCCAAGCCGTGTAAGGCTTTATAGGTTTAAAACAGCACCTTGAATTGGACTCGGAAATGTATAGGCAGCCAATGCAAGCAGGCCCATTTGCAAGGGTTATAGCTTATTATTTATTATTTTTGGAGTGGGGAGTTATGACTGCAAGTGGCAACTGTGTTGACAGCCTGGCACCCGTTTTGCATTCTCTATATGCCCCATACCTAGCCTTATCCTGGAACATTTTGGGAGAAGGAACCATTAAAAAGAAGAAAAAATGGTCAAGAACATTAGGAGAGAATTCCTTAGTGTGATATTTTATTTCTAGTTATGTAAGGGGGGGGGGGAAGTCATAACTTTTTTAAAAAACGTATTCTTAGAGGATTTCATAATTTTTTTTTAATGTTGTTTGTTGGGGCTTTTCAGCTTATTAAATCACTGTGAGGTGGCCAAGGTTGCTATGTGTTTGCTTTCCTTTCTTCTGCACATCACCCTATTGCTCTGCAGCTCCTTGCAAGCTGCCTGCACTTTCTGAACAGAAAAAAAGCCTTATGAGAGGAATTCACTCAGGATGCATTCCCTTGGGCTTTAACTGAAGTGCAGGAAGCCAAGGAGGTTGCTGGCTGCTGGAGAGATAATTGTGGAATAACGTAGGATTCTGCTGAGCCACTTCATAAGGAAAGTAAGCACAAGAACCCATGAGATTCCATCCCCAAAATTTCTTCTCCTTTGAATTTCTCTTCAAAATCAATTTATTTTCATCAAATGAGCATGGTCCAAAAAGAAGTGGAAGCCATTTTTAGCACAAAACTGGTGGTCGAAATATAAGGCCTTAGGCTAGAGCTAAAGATTATCCAAGGCAAATGGAGGGGGAACCCCCTTTTTTTTAAAGCCTACCTTCTGGTTGGTGTACTCCTGCACACATGGCCCCTTTAAGCTAAAAAAAATGGCCGACGCAACGGGGCTTTCCTTTACCCCGTCGCGTGTTGCGTGTAGACAGGAGTGACAGCCCACACTACCTCTAGCGCGGGCTGGCCCCTCCACACACCAGGATTTAGGAGGTCTAGCAAGGCCCTTAATGATAAGCAAAGGAAATGGAGTGCATCCACATCTTTGAAGTGAGTTAACTAATGTCAGTTCATAATACCCTTTCCTTTTTTATGGTAATACCTTCAACCATGCCCACCAGACTCTCACATATATGCAACCTAATTTTGCAATTGGTGCTGCTGCTTTATTCTTATGTTTTATGCTACAGAAGTTGGATGTACTTTCATTGCAAGTCAGTTAATGAAGAACATGAACTGTAGCAATAAGAGAATGATGAAAGCCCTATTCAGTTGACCAAAGCTGATCTATCATTCTATCATAGAATCATAGAATAGTAGAGTTGGAAGCAGGGCCTAGGGCGCCAAGCTAAGAGGGGTGCCGGGTGCAGCGCAGCACTCAGCCAAAGTCCGAGAGTGCACGCGGCAGCATGGGGCTCAGTTCGCTCACTGCCGCAAGCGGTTGGGCCTACCCCAGCCGCTTGCAACAGTGAGCGAAGACGGAGCCCAAGCCATTGCCTCATGTCGCCCTCATGCTCGTCAGCATGAGGGTGACGCGAGGCAGGGGGCAGGGCACAGTTCGCTCGCTGTCACAAGTGGCTGGGCCTCCAGCACCCCCCCCCCCAGCGCTGAAGAAGAAGGGGAAGCAGCAGCAGCAAGAAGAAGCAAGCAGCAAATAGCAGGAGGTGGAGAAGAAAAAAGAGAAGAAGCGAGTAAGGTAAGACTGAGGTTGTGTGTGTGAGAGAGAGAAAGAGAGAGAGAGAGAGAGAGAGAGAGAGAGAATGTATGGGTGAATGGGGTCTTTGAGTGAATGCATGTGTTCATGCGTGTGTTGGAGTGAGTGATGCTGAGTGTGTGTGTGCGCACGTTTGTGAGTTGGGAGGGATGATTTGGAGGTGATATTCCTATTAAATAATGCATTTTAGACCCATAGACGTTCCTTTCCAATTTGTTTGCTATAATTGGCATGATGTATATTTTGTAACAATAGGTGATAATTGTTCATCCTTCTTAAAACCCTTTTAAATAATTAACAGGGTTGCTATCATCATCATCATCATCATCATCATCATCATCTATCTCTCTTTTCTTGCTTGTGGTTTTTCTAGATGAACATAATGGGCTTTGCCAAGTCATGCTGTCTTTGACTGATTCAGAAATGTCCTGACTATTGAACATGTTCTAAGTATGACTACTTTCTGGATGTTGGTGTGCATGTATTTTGGTAGGCCTAATTCCTGAAGGTTTTCGTTTGTTTCTCTATTTGAATGTAAGCAAAATATTCTGTTAACATGATGGGTTGGTTAAGCCAAGTTACCTTAAATAGTATAAGTCAAAGGTTTTAATGTTGTGTTGCCAATGGCGGAGGTATACTTTTTACCAAGTGCCCTTTAGTTCAAAATGATTTGTGTGCCAAAATATTTTCTTTTGTATTTGCGAAAGATAATCAAAATTTGATTATTATTTATTCTGGCACTTTTAAATAAATTTAGCAGTTTCAAGTTTTGTGCTTCTTATTTTTTCTACAAAACATATGTTCTAAAAAAATCAAAGTTGGCATTTTGGGGTGTGTAGTGAAAGTCGCTCACCTTGCCTAGGGCGCAAAATAGTCTTGCACCGGCCCTGGTTGGAAGGGGCCTATAATGCCATCGAGTCCAACCCCCTGCTCAGTGCAGGAATCCACCTTAAAGCATCCCTGATGGATGGCTGTCCAGCTGCCTCTTGAATGCCTCTAGGGTGGGAGAGCCCACGACCTCCCTAGGTAATTGGTTCCATTGTCGTACTGCTCTATTGGCACAGCACTAGTTAGCTTATATTGATACGTTGTCAACTGTGTAGGGCTGACTGTAAGAGGATACTTTTTTACTGGTGTTAGGATGAAATGGAAATAAAATAAAAAGTGGTTCTTTTCATTATATTTTGTATCCCTTTAGTAATAGAAAACTGGCCTGTCACTGTCTTTCGCCTATTCTTTGAATTTCTAGATTCTGCTTAATCTTAGAGCAGAGCATGTCACAAAAGAAAAATATATACTTCTAACTATATTGGAACAATGCACTATATTACTTCACATGATGTCAAATGAGAGTTTGGGAGAGTCCTGATGACAATAAATCAATATTTTCTATCTTAGAGAGTATTCATTATAAAGTCTTCTTGTTGCCTGGAATGATGCATCCCTGCACCCAAGAGCAGGATAGTAAAATTATAGATTTTATTTAAGACCAGCAGCCACGTACCCTTGGCCTCTTTCTGTCATTCAAAATGTGAGAGAAACTATAAAGAAAAGTGGCATTTAAAATGTTATATTTCTTTTTAAAACACACACACACACACACACACACACTGTGATTTGAGGTGGGGGTGGAACCACAGAACCTGAAGGTAACAACAGAGACTAGTTGGACAATTAAATGTACATACATGGATGCGGTTTCAAAGAACCATTCAGTTTCATAAAACCATTGGAAACTTTTGCATTGTTAAAAAAAGCTGCAGAGCTAACTGAATAGGGGAGTCTTTTCACACATTGTGCAGGGCAGTCCTGGTCTTGCCACTGAGGACATGTCTACATGGGGTGATATCCTGGGGATCGTCCTGAGATCATCCCTGTGCGTCCACATGATGCACAGGGGATCCTGGGAGCAAGGAGGGAAGATCCTTGCATTTCCCCAGGATATTGCCCTACACTTTTTTCCCAGTTTTTCCTGTGGTCCTGGGATGATCCTGAGATCGTGGGATGTGAGGGCGGCCGTACTGGTTTGTCCCGGCTCCTCGCAAGTAAATGTGAGGAGCCGGGCATGGGATGCAGAGCTCTTCAGGAGCTATGTGCCCATCAGGGGTGGGAATGGGAGGGGTTTTTTTTACCTTATTATTTTCGTTTTAGTGCTTGTGCACTCCAGCTCTTCTTTCTTTTTAAAAAATGGCCGCCGCAACAGGCACAATGCCCGGGATGCCACGCAGCCATGTGTGGACTGAGGGGGAGGATCTCGTGATCATAAAATTGAAGGATTAGATAATTTATGTAATGCTGTGATTAATCTAGCCATGATGCATCAATCCATGCTGGAAAAACTGGAAAACAAGAGCACTGTGCAGGAAATGTATTTTATTAATTTGTTGCAGATCAATTAAATTGTTTGGGTTTTTTACTTGCAGGATGGAATACTTGTAGACTTTCTCATTTCTAAAACCTTGGACTTTTAAAACCGTTGTTGAACAAGCTGACTGTTATAACTCCATGCATGTCACTGGAACTACTGCAGCAGTAAGTTTGGTTTTAGGCCTCATATATGCATTTTTTTGCTAGGTGGATTAAGCCTTATGTGTATTTTCAAAGTGTCCTCCAACTGACAGATATATTAAAGCTAAAAAGAAACAGCTACTGTGGATGCTGGAACAAATAAAGCGATGTCCTTCTCTGTTAGAGATTTTACTAGGAATTAAGTATTATGGGCCCATAATTCACAAATGCCTTCTATAAATCTTTAATATTGGACCATAATGCACATTTTGATTCATATATATTTGCTTTCTGTTCTACAGAACTCTTCTAGTTCATGCTGTAGTTATATAATAACAGTAGTACCCCAAATGCCAGTAAAGCAGCTTCACACTATGGAATCATGAGATGAAATATGTACTATTTTGGAATGGAGATGTGTACAATATTTCAGAGCTCTTTGAGCATATGTTGTGAATTTGTCTTCAGAGTAAAACGTAACAAAGATGAAATGACTTGGCTTTATGAACCTGTAGTGCCTAATTTTCATCTTTCACAAGTATATAATGGAGAGAAACTGAAATGGATAAAGGATCAAAGATGTTACATCAATATAACTAAGAACAAAGTCTAGACTTATAGCATGACACCTTAGATGGAACATGTATATATGAAATTAGAATAAGGCATATACAAAATTAGTGATGGGCCAAATGTTCACCGCAATGTTAAGGATGAGGTAGTGGATTTCCCCAAAAATCCTTAATCAGTGAGAACGTTCATCCCTTTCCCTATTGAGTATTCTGCCATTTGTTTTCCTATCTGAATATGCTTTAGCAGTATTTTCCCCTGCTGGTTTTCTCTGTCCTTGAGTGAACCCAGCCAATCAAGGATTATGTCATGAATGTGATGACATCACAATGTTGTATAGCCAAAGATTTAGCTCCCTACTTATGTCACTGAGAACAAATGAATTCAGGAGACAATGCTACCTAGTCAATCATTGTTTTAACTTTGTAAGTCACCTTTTGGTATTCTATATATAGCTGGGGTATAAATTGAATTAACAACAACAACAGGTTATGAAATGAAAATAATTACTTCCCTGAATAGACAAATTAAGCCTGTTTATGGCAATCCTTTCTGAATAGGCAAACATTGTTACCAAACTCTAGTCTAAACTATCCTATGCTGCTAAGAGGGAGTACTTTAAATGCTTGTATTCAGTTTTCAAGCTTTCCCAGAACTTGTTCCTATTTGGCTTCTTGAAGGAGTTTGAAAACAAACAAAACCTTAAACTGAGCACATACTTATGTTAAAAAGCCCCACCCCAAAAAACACTGACCCTGTTTGAATGTAACTCTGGCCTCCAGTAGTGATTAAAGGGTTAGATTACACACAAATTGTAGAGACAAACTCCTTGCACAAGCTTCCATTTTCCTGGAAGCACCTATGAATGTGGTATTCATAGGAAGTTTCTGTGACATCAGAACAAGGGCACTTGGGTTTGTCCATGAGGAAACTTGAATAGGCTGTGTGCAGCCCACATCCTTCGAATTGGCCTAAGTCTGGTTGTACAGAGCATGTAGAATGGAACTCTACATATTGATAGAATTTCATCAACAGGAAAACATGGTGGTTGCACAGGTGGGGATAGGTTGAGTCTGCATCTGTTCTTCTTATAGGAAATTCCTCCACACTCCATCCAAACCATCTCCACTCTAATATCTAGTATTGACTGCCAACAACCATGTGTGTGTGTGTGTGGTGCTATGGGGTGGGGAGGAAGAATGGGCTATGGATGCAAAAGAAATTTGATATTTGTGAATTCCTAAACAAAATGGCCTGATCCACACCTCTTGGACATAAGTGTAGAACAAAACCTAGCTACCTACTTCAAATTTCTCGGTATGTTGTGATTCAGTTCTCAACAGTTTAATCTATGAAAATACACATTCCATTGAGGTAAAGCACATATTTAAATTTATTATTCAAGTATGCAATTTGTAGTTTTTGTTTTTTAAAAAATCCCTGAAGATGAATATGGAGTTGGAAAAGAAAAGAATTGTGTAAAATCAGAACATGATACAAAACATAAAAAGATAAATTGGTCTGAGCATGGTTATTCTGTAAATAATCCAAGCCATCATTCACTTAAAGGTCTGTGTGATTCCAGGACACCATGCATAGGATTTTATGCATATATGCACAATTTCTTCCCCAAACCAAGAATCCGTATAGGACAAAAATAAAAGCACTTGTATATATGTGTGTCTGCTTCTTCTTTAAGAGAATCAGTATCAAGATGCTAGAATGAACCAGCACTCATACTCAGGACTATATTGCATTAGGCATTATAATCAGGTACAGATAATTGAATCCCAAACACAAGAGACTTGCCTCAGTTTTGAATCCCACTTGTCTTACAAAACACAAGGAAACAGGAGTTCAGTCCCTTTCTGGCTTGTTTTGCTCTGCATTTTACTGGGGAAAGCAGCAATTTAAATTTGTAGGCTTCACTCAGAATGGATGCAAAACATGACCATTATGTTCTCACATCTGTAACAGACATAATGTCCCCCAGACTAGAATGTTCAATATCAAAGATGAGCTGAAGTTCCTCAGAATATATTTTCCTGAGAAAATTTTCCAACATTCTTTTTCTCACCGTCCATTCTCTTCCCCCCCCCCCGAATGCCCCAGAATGATTGATTGTGGAAGATGCCAAATAGTGGCCAAGCTGTGAAGACAGTTGCTGCTCTTGCTACTTGAAGTGGCAGAAAAGAAAAGTCTTAGCACAAAAAAGAAAAAGCTCTCCTACTGCCACTGATAATGGTGAGTCCCAGGTAGGATCTACACTACTGCTTTAAAACAGTTTATAACAGTACTGACAACTGTTGAGGCCCAGGACACACTCCATATACAGTCTTCAAAACATTTTCCAAATGTTATATCCTGCTTAGTGTAGATCTGGCCCCACTCATGAAAATCTATTGGAAAAATTCTCTTCCTCCTGGAGAAATTCCCTAACATTGTTTCCAATATTTCTCTACCGGCAAATGTGGAGAATTTTGAGAGGCCATTTGTGCACAGCTCTATTCAATACTAATACTGACTGTCTTATTAGGGAGTAAGTTCCATTGACATCAGTAGGACTTCTTTCTAAGTAAACCTGCTTTGTGTTATGCTATTATTATATTATATAGTTAAAGCAATGGTATTCCCCGTAGTAACCTATGGCTGCGAGAGCTGGACCATAAGGAAAGCTGAGCGAAGGAAGATAGATGCTTTTGAACTGTGGTGTTGGAGGAAAATCCTGAGAGTGCCTTGGACTGCAAGAAGATCAAACCAGTCCATACTCCAGGAAATAAAGCCAGACTGCTCACTTGAGGGAATGGTATTAAAGGCAAAACTGAAGTACTTTGGCCACATAATGAGAAGACAGGACACCCTGGAGAAGAGGCTGATGCTAGGGAAAGTGGAAGGCAAAAGGAAGAGGGGCCGACCAAGGGCAAGATGGAGGGATGATATTCTGGAGGTGACAGACTTGACCTTGGGGAAGCTGGGGGTGGCGACAGCTGACAGAAAGCTCTGGCGTGGGCTGGTCCATGAAGTTACGAAGAGTCGGAAACGACTGAACGAATAAACAACAAAATTATTATTATTATTATTATTATTATTATTATTATTATTGATGTAAGCTGGATAATATAAAAGATTAAACATTTCCTTAATATTTTTTATCAAATGTGACAAACAAAATTTCACTGCAACTTTTTTTTTAATTTAATGTGTATTGCTAATTTGTTCCCCGTGGTATATCTAATTGTGTTGGCTGAACACTCCAGATTCAGAGGAAATCCCTTTGTAGATCAACATTTCCTTTTCCTGTGAAAATGTTAGTTTATCTCTGATTTTTAAATGGCAAGGGTAAAATTTGGTAAAAGCCCTTCATGGGGGTTATACATAAATGTGTATTAAAAACAGCCCCCTGGGGGGGAAAAGAGAGAAAAAAGAAGCACCAAATATTAACTCTGACATGAAAGCTGTGTCGACTATCAGAGATCAGGGTTTTAATGTCAGAATATAATGCAGGCCTTTGTGTTTCTTTATGAATAAGACGAAACAAAGCAAGTTGTTCCCATACAACCCTCTAATTATTCTAATTGGAAGTGGAAAACACTGTGGTGCATGGTAACAGAAGCACCTGAGATTGCTCTTAAGCACAAGTAGTTCTGCAACGATGCCAGGTTTTTACTCTCAAGTGTGCACTCGTTGTTCTCCTAATAAAAGTTAACTCAGTCATTTGCATAGCAAAAGGATCAGGATGAGCATTGGCACCGAGGTGGAATAAATTTAATTAAACTGAAGAACAAAAGGAAATGATCCTCATTTCTCCGCGCTTGATTAGGAGCTCTTCGGCTTGAGAATAGGTGAACAGAGCTGAGATGCTAGTTGAACACACTGGGGAGGGGGGGGGCATTGTAGAGTGATTGTGGCTCTTGAGCTAGAGCAGCTGGATTCCCAAAGCTGCCATCTGGATTCAAACTCATCACTCAGAAATAGGTGTGTAAAGTAGCTCTCGAAGAATTTTTTTTAAAAAAATGTGTTTGCCAAGGCTGCCTATGCTAATTCTATAAATAGGCCAGCAGGTTCTTGAGGAAATGCTCCACCATAATTAAGGGGATTCCATTTTTGAATTAAATGTGACAAGTAAAATCCTACTGTATTTTAACTTAGCCTAGAATTTACAAGTGTGTATATTTCTGAATTGTTGCCAGCCTTCTACCTGAAGCATGTACCTGTTAATGGACGCCACTTATCCCCATCCTAGTTCTCGCAAGGATGCTTGCTGAACTGATGCCCAAGCAGGTTCTCAATGGGATGATGGGGAGAAAAAATATGTTATCTCCATGCCTATTGGTAAAAAAAGGGAAAAAATGGGTTGGATGGAGAAGCACCAAAAGTGTGTGCAAAGGGAGAGAGATGCTGGCTCTGGTGCTGGTGAAAAGATTCTTTATTTTTTATTTTTCTTGTTAAAAAGGTTATTTTAAAAACTTCACAAATAGCCCAATGTCAACATTGCAGCTTGGAGAGGCAACTCCCTCGAAAGAAAGCGCCAGCACAGTTTTGTGGCAGAATGCTTCACTGTGGACGCTTATCAGCCAACTTTTCTAAACAGCCCCTGAAGAAGGATTGACACCGAAATGTTGGGCTATTCATGAAGTTTTTAAAATAACCTTTTTAACAAGAAAAATAAAAAATAAAGAATCTTCTCACCAGCACCAGAGTCTCTCTTCTTTTGCACACACTATTGATAAAAAAGCCATTTTAAATATGATGCAGGATGCTGAAATTTAAACCAACGCCATGTATGGATATTGTGCGTGTTGTACTCTGAATTATTCCCATTAACATACTTTTTTTATTAGTGCTGGTTAGCATGATGAATGCTGCTTTATGTATTTACTTAGAGGATTGAGAGTGTACTTAATAATAATGTTTCCAGGGTGGTTCAAAAGAAGGAATAAAACCTCCAAAAATTATGTAAGAATAAGACTAATCATCATTACCATTATTATTCTAGCATTATATAGGACATAAACACAGAGAGGAAAAACAACTTAAAGCTGAGGCAGATTAAAAGGCCTTGAAAAATAAACAGGTATTCACTTTACCTGGCACTGTAATGACAACAAAGTAAGTGCCAGACAATTCCCTCTGGGAAAGACATTCCACAGCCAGAACACCATCATAAAAAATGCCCTGTCTCCCATAGCCAGTTGCTACACCTCATTTGTCAGGGGTAGCTGGGAAAGGGCCTCTGAAGAAGTTCTCAAGGTTCAAATAGATACATGTAGAGAAAGACAGTCCTTCAGGTACTTTGATCCCAAGCTATGAAGTAGGGTCATGCTTCTCCTTACTCCCGAAGCCCAAATTCAAGCTGAGGTGGGCTGAATCAGCTTCAGGACCCATAGTTTTCAACATGACATCTATGGCAGCTCAGGAAGAGGCTGGGTGGAGGCCACAGGTAAGTCCCAAAACTAAAGCCAAAGCAAGGTGACCCAGGACCGAGGTGCCCTGAGTTGAATCAGGGGCAATTTGAAGCTTCCGAGTAGGCCTCTGAGTTGAATTGGGTAGGGGGGCTGTGCACAGTCCTACTATGAAGGACCTTAAATGACAGACTGGAAGCTAGCAAAGATACCATCACACAGGCATGACGTGATCATATTGCTCAGTTAGCAGTCTTGCAGCCATATTCTGAACTGAAAAAGAAGTGTCTGGATATTTTTAAAGAGACCAGCCCCTCTGTTTCCTCTTTGTCCCCAAAGGCAAACTGGCTAATCCAGCACTGCAGGAATTGTGGGGGGTGGGGTGAGATACCATGACGATTTAAAATGCAAAGAGGCGAATCAGGACAACAAATAGAATCACCCATGCCTTTCCCTAATTGGCTGGGCTGCATGAGTTACTAATGCCCCATGCCTCTCAAGGGGATGGAATAAAATTTGACCCCATTTGCCTACAGCAGGTGGGGATGAGCAGATCTGATTAACAATATGGATGCTTTCGTGACAAATATGCCATTTATTTTTCCATTCTTTTTCCAAAATAAAACTCAGCAGGAAGATCATACATCTTAACTTCTCCATGATGTCAAAGTCTATTAACATAGTTTAGTTTGGATGCCTGTATTTATGGCAAGCTGAATAGCTGTTCCTTCCCTGCTGCACAGCAAACCTTCTCTGACCCTTCGGATTCTTTAGTATGGACCAGATGGCCCAAATTGCTGAAGGGATATATATATATATATATATATATATATATATATATATATATATTCACAAATCCCCTGAGATTCTGAAGTTCTTTTAAAAACAATGACCCCTTCCTGTGTCTTAAAGCGTTGGGTTTTTTTTTATCCCTACCTTCCTATTGTCATTGGCTGCCAGAATGGAAGGCCACAAGTTCATGCTCAGCCTGAGATTTCTGAGCACAAGCTATCCTTTGGGATCCAGGCATTGTTGTAGATACACTGACAGTGTAATCTTCACTTGATTTGTTAAATAGTGGATTTGATCTAACAGAAATGGCAGGATTAAAGATATATCAAGTTTCTTAACAGATACATGGATAAGTAGCTTTTGTCAGAAAGGCCAGTCCATTTTGAGAAGTAGTTCTTTCTGTACACTGCTTTTTGAGAGCTAAAGCACAGCTATGTTTAATCATTCGTATTTTACAGATTTTGGAAGGTCAGAGATATAAAGAACCCAATCTTATCGGATGCTTATTTATTTAGGGTGACCATATTTTGGAAACCAAAAAGAAGGACAACATGATCAGCCCCCAACGGGGCGTGCCCATCCTTACATAGTCTTGGTCACATGTCTGATTCTACAGCACACATTTAAGACAAATCTGTTCTACATAACATCTTAATGTTAAAATCACTGAAATAAAGAACAAGAGAGAGATTCAATGTATCGGAAATTAACTTCACTCCTACTTTTGTAGCTTTTGCTGTACTTTGAAGTAGGGCTGTGCATGGACCCCCCAATCCACTTCGGATCCTGATCTGCAACTTCCAGATCAGGTCTGCTTCGCTCCGTGCTGATTTGCCAGTGGTCCGCTTCACTTCGCTGCGGAGCTCCAGATCCGAATCGGGGCTCCGCAGCGGCGACGGCAGTGGCGGCAGGTAAGGGCTCCCTTACCTGCATCCGTCCTCTGTCTGGTGGCTACTTCAACTGAGCCCGAGGACTCAAACAGGAGGACCAGGCCACAGCTGCAGCCTGGTCTTCTGGTTTGAGTCCTCGGGCTCAATTAAAGCCACTGCTGGACCGCGGACAGATGCAGGTAAGACTCTTCCCCCCCTGCCCCCTTATCTGGCTTCACTGCCATCGCCGCACAGTTGGCGGCGGCAGGGCCAGGTAACTGCCCTCACGCACACCACTTACCTGGTCCGTCGTGGCCCATCACCAGCTTCACTAGAGCCCGCGGCTCAACCCAGAACTGTAGGCCCCGCTTGGGGCCTACACTTCCGGGTTGAGCCGTGGGCTCTAGTAAAGCCGGTGACGGGCTGCGGCGGACCAGGTAAGTTTCCCCTCCCCTTCCCCCTTACCTGGCTCTGCCGCCGTTACCGCACAGGCGGCGGCAGCGCCAGATAAGGCCCCCTTACCTTTTTTCAGAGCTCCGGATTGAGACAAAGGATCTGCCTTCATATACCGGAGCTAATAATAATTCACAATAATATCTAAATATTTCATCTCCATTTTCTCATTGTGCTTTAGGAATGCCTAATGTGCACATGTTATTTTCAGGGGGGAAATGGTAAGAGCAAAATGTAACCATTTAGGTGTAGGTCAGTATAGACAAAAAGCTCCTTTCAACTATATGAAGGAAATCTCAGTAGAATTACAGCCAGTTCTTTCAACTTTCCCCAACTGTGCACTAGAAGAGCTAGATTGCATAAAATACAGCCCCACTGTACAGAAAGACGGCATAATTCACTGCTTGTCTGAAGGAAACTGTATCATAGAAAATCATTTAAATCCATGCACTTAATGACCCTACTTATCAAAAGGTAGAAAGATATTTAGGTCAGGCAAAGTACAAAAAGAAAGGAAGCAGGGAATCACAGTAACCTTGGAACTACAATAACAAAAATAAAACAGAATTTTCTTCCTGGTTGCTAAATAATAGAATAATAGAAATGTGGGCACTTGGGACTTCATTATCTAAAAGACACAGCTATAAGCATGACCCTAGTGCTTTTAAAATCTGTGGTCATCCAGGGACATTATGAGATGCTCTACCCTTTAAATATTAACAGCACACTCCTATATGTATCTACTCAGAAACATGTCCCATTGACTTCCCAGGTAAAGGTGTATCGGACTGCAGCCTAAATACAATTCCATTCTTAGGATGAATGCTTTATGCTTTAGCATTCTGGTTTATTGTTCTATGGTAGGAATTCTCTGTTGTTGTTTTAAAAGTGTTCCTTGAGCCAAATGGCAGGGTAGGCTTTTCAAATAAGTAAATAAATACATTTTGAAAGCTGAAAGCAAAAGTTTTAACCAACCAGTTAATTTTTTTATCACTTTGCAGGAGAGAGAACCGTCTGTTTCCCTGCAGGAGTAAAAAACCCTTTGTTGGCTTTAGGAGTGGTTACCTGTAATCACATGGGTTTAAACTACATATGAGTCGGAGGCCATGGCTAGACCAGGCCTATATCCTGGGATCGTCCCAGGATCATCTCTGTGCACCCAAATAACACACAGGGGATCCTGGGAGCAGGCAAGGATGACCCCTCCATTTGCCTGGGATAATCCTTAGGTCTAGCTAAGGTCTTAAAGGGTCTATTTTGGTGCCAAACTACATGTGAGTCTTAAAGATCCTATTTTGGTGCCAAAGGGAGATCTGTGAGGAGTGGAGAGAAGGCTAATACTTTCCCCTTCCCACATGCTGTGATCTCTATGAAAGGAAAGGGCGCCTGCAATTCAAGGAGGGGAAATTCAGACAAAGTTCCATTAAGTGGCACATATAGTGTGGACTTCTGCATACATGATATTCTCCTTAGCATGTTATATGATTTTTATATATACAAACAGAGTGGTTAAAATCCCGCCCCCTCATAGGCTCAAGCTTGACAGATCTTCCTCAACTATCATTTCTTGTCATGCTTGGGGTCCAGATCCGGCTCTCCAGGGGTCCAGCTCCAGCTCCCGGGGTTCCCCAGAAAGCTATGCCCTCCTTCCCCTACCTTCACCCCATTTTCCCCAAGCACCAAACATCTGATGGTGACCCAGCTTTTGTGCAGTTCTTCCTCCTTTCTGAAAGGCTGCCCCTTTCCTTTCGCCTTCTGTCTTGCCTGTCACCTAAATGTGCCCCCCTGAAAGCTTACCTGAAATGGAATTTGGCCATTGGCTGAAAGAGGTTCTGCACCCCAGCTTTGAAGCAGGGTCTTCATGCTTGCAGCATCTACTTTGTTTTTCCCTAGAACGCTGTGACCCATCAACTGGACCCAAGGGCAAAATAGTGGCTTAGAAAAAGGGGAAAACGTACACTTAAAGCTAAGCAAAGAGGCACGTCTCAGTGCATCTCAGTCCATGAATTTGTTTTCAGTATAAGAAATGAGCTCACAGACCTTTCACACACAAAATCCATTCCTGGTTTCCATCTAGGCTTTCTTTGTTTCAGCTCTATGGGTCCCGGGGCACCATCTGAGAGCACATGATGCAAGTACCTTTCTGAAGCAAGCAAATTTGGGTCTAGGCAGTGGCTGGATGGGAGACTGTGTGAGAACCTTATGTTCTATAATAGGAAAAAGGTAGGATTTAACTGTACTGAGTAAATAAGTATAGTTTATTGAAGGATCAAAAGGTTAGATGCATTAGACAAGAAAAGACACTGGACGTCATAAGAATAGTTTACAGAGATGTCAAAGTGAACAGTGAATTCCTAATTGAATTTGTTGCCTGTTAGCAAGAACATTCACAACTACCAAAACTGAGGAAAGAAATGTGGTTTTATCAACAAATAACAAAATGGAACTATATAATGAGCATCATTTAATTTACGGTTAAATTAAATCTTTTAAATGCTTTCAGAAAACAATCATAGATACTGGATTTTAGAGGCCACAAAGGGCACTTTGGCATCTGAGCTTCCATAAATTTAAGTTAGAGACACCTGCTTTAGAATTGTTAATTACAGAACCCAATCCATCACAGTGCAGTCAGAGATGCACATTTTGATGTCCCAGCTTATTTCTGAAATGGATACTTAATTATATTTTAACCACCTAGATTGACCATCTTTATTTTGCTCACCTGTCAGGTCTGAACTGTTAGGAAATCATAAAAGTCAAGATTGAAAAGACCTAATGTGCCAGCCAGTTTTCTCCCTTGGATTGCACCAGAAATCAAACATGTATGGGTTTAATCTCTCCCATGAGCGTGGAGAGGGTAACAGCACAAAAAACATCCCCCCATGCAGAAATTAGTAGCTAGCTGCCATGTAGTGTAGAGAGTATGAATACATAAGCATCCTTGTGTTTGCTCTGAAAGGGAGCAGGAATTTGTGTGTGTGTCCAATGGTGAAGCTATGATTGAACCTTAGGGCAAAATTCTAGGGCCTCTATTATTATTATTATTATTATTATTATTATTATTATTATTATTATTATTATTATTAGCATTTGTATACCGCCCCATAGCCGAAGCTCTCTGGGCAGTTCACATAAGATAAAAACACTTAAAAACAATATACAAAGATTAAAAAACTTGGGGTCAGCTTCGGCTGATCCGCCAGCTACGGCCTTTCCTGGAAAGGGACAACCTAGCCACAGTAGTGCATGCACTGATAACTTCCCGATTAGACAACTGCAATGCACTTTACGTGGGGCTGCCCTTGAAGAAAATGCGGAAATTGCAGCTAGTGCAAAATGCAGCAGCTAGAGCCCACATAACACCGGTTTTAAAGGAACTGCACTGGCTGTCTATACGCTTCCGGTCGGAATTCAAGGTGCTGGTAATGACATTTAAAGCCCTAAATGGCTTGGAACCTCGATACTTGAGAGAGCGCCTCTCCTATATATGCCTGCCCGAGACCTTAGATCTGTTGGGGGAGCCCTTCTCCGCATCCCACCAATGCAACATATACATTATGATGGGACAAGGGAGAGGGCTTTCTCTGTGGTGGCACCCTGACTGTGGAATGCCCTCCCCTTGGAGGCCCGATTGGCACCAACATTGATTGCATTTCAACGCCAAGTAAAAACACGGCTTTTTAACAAAGCCTTTGAGGGTTAAACTCACTGGCACATTGTTTTAACTGTTTTAATTGCATCTATTGCTTTTAAATTATATATTGTTTTAACTTGGATTATGGTTTAATTTGTTTTTAACTGTGTATATTTATTGTTTTATACTGTATGTTTTTATCTGTACGCCGCCCTGAGATCTTAGTGATATAGGGTGGGATATAAATATTTTAAATAAATAAATAAATAAATAAAAAACCCACAAAAACAAGCAAAATATACATACATTTAAAACCAGTATAACAAATTTAAAAATGATGAGCCAAAAATCAGACCCATGGTCCCAGGATCATTACATATTGCTAAATGCCTGGGAGAAGAGAAAAGTCTTGACTTGGTGCTGAAAAGATGACAATGTCAGTGCCAGGCGGGCCTTGTCAGGGAGATTGTTCCACAGTTGGGGGGCCACCGCAGAGAAGGTCCTCTCTCTTGTCGCCACCCTCCGAGCTTCCCTTGGAGTAGGCACCCAGAGGAGGACCTTAGATGTTGAACGTAGTGTTCGGATAGGTTCATGTTGAGAAAGGTGTTCCGTCAGGTATTGTGGTCCGAAGCCGTGTATCCGAAGGGATGCCCAAAGGTCCACCCAGAGAGTGGCAGGTGCAGAAGCAAACTCCATTTTATCCCCATAGCCATGCTGCTGCTGTGATTTAAGTGAGAATAAAATGCAAATCTGCATATGCTACACACACACACACAATATATCAGGATTGGCAAACAGTTTTATTGTTATCTTAAAACATCAGGAATGTAACAGTAGTTTTAAAGCATGGAATGGCAGGTTTGAGGGAGGTACAATAGAAAGCTGATGTGAGAGTCAAACTGTTGTTCCTTTCTAGAATGTACCAGTACACTGAAGCAATATGCAGCTGAATTGTCATGCATGTTTGTGGAAAGTTTTTACAAAACGCAGTTCAGGAAGGTGGCAGGCTGAAGTTATGTAGATTGTCAAATGTGGGGGGTATTCAAAGTGAATGGAAATTAGACTTTAGGCAACAAGTCCAAGGCCACACACAGAAAGTCAGGAGTAGGCGATGAAGATAAAACCAAAGATTTGCCTCTCAGTCTTTTGCTTCTATCACATCTTTAAAGTACTTTTAGGAACACTTGGATTTAAAAGGTGCTGTATAAATACAAGACGCTGTAATTACCTCCAATATAAATATTTTCTTTTTAAAGTTAACCTTTCCCTTTTTTATTACTCTTGAATTTATTAAGCCCATGTGATCTTCTTTGTTTAAACTATTGCAGTCTGAATCACCGAAACCATGTATAACATTCAAGTAACACACCGAAGATTTATGCATATAGTCAAGGTGCCTCAGCCAAGACGTTGATGAAATATTTCCTTGAAAAAATATTGTCTCTGTAAGCCATACATAAGGTAATACTTAACAACGCCCTCCCCCTGCTTTTTTTCTAAAATTCTTCAGAATCTTATTGCTACTCAGATGAAAGAAAGTGAGGACCACGGGTGGAAAAATACACACCCCTTCATGAAATATTCATTAGCTTTACTTTAATGCGCTTTGTGGCGAGAGCTAGGCCATTTTAAACCAGTAGAGGGGTTACCATTGTGGCTGTATGATGGAGCTTTTGCTACTGCAGTGCGCAGCACACAGCTATAAACCCAGCTGATAAACTATGGAAGAAAACTATTTATTTATTTATTTATTTATTTATTTATATTGCATATTTATACTGCCCAACAGCCTAAGCTCTCTGGGCAGTTTCCAACTAAAATCCTAAAATCCAGTTTAAAACTTTTCAATCACACACACACACACACACACACACACACACACACACCAGAATAAAGTATTATTATTATTATTATTATTATTATTTATTTATATAGCACCATCAATGTACATGGTGCTGTACAGGCCAGGGAAGGCTTGTTTAAATATATATATATATTTTAGGAGGCGTTTAAAAGTTATTACATTTTCTTCCTCCCGAACTGCACAAGGGAGGTGTTTCCAGAGGGTGGGTGCCGCTACAGAGAAGGCTCGCCATTGAGGTTCTTTATGGCGACATTCTCTTTGTATTGGGATGATGAGCAGGGCCTCCTCTGAAGATCGTAAATGTCACCTGGGTGTATATAAGGGAAGGTGGTCTGCTAGGTATCCTGGTCCCAAGTTGTTTAGGGCTTTGTAAGATAATAGCATGACCTTGTACATGGCTTGGTAGCTAACAGGCAGGCAGTGCACTGGTTTTATATGGGCAGAGCTAGGCGTCCCAGTGAGCACCCTAGCTGCTGCATTCTGCACATGCTGTAGCTTCCGAACCACATACATGGGTAGCTCCACATGGAGCACATTACAGTAGTCTAATCGTGAGATTACTAGTGCATGAAAACTAGGGACTCAAAATAAAGCACTGGGCAGCATAATGCCAAATATGTTTACTTGGAAGTAGTGCTGGGTTTATTTTCCCAGTTTCAGGGATTTCTCATTCTCCACAACTGTAGGCATTCCTGAAACAGTGGTGGCCATATTGGGGAAAAAGAGGAGGGCAACCCAGTTTGTCCAGTTGATGCAGGGTAGTGCTTACCAGAGGAATAGCTGCCTCTCTTTCCCTGCCCTCACTTTCTCCTCCCCTCCTACTGCATTCACAGGTATCACCTATTTAAATATTTTTTTAAATTAATTTGTACCCCACTGTTCTACTACAAAAATGGTGTTCAAGGCAGCTTACAATCATAGCAACTAATTTTTTGAAATACAAATTGAGTAAAATATTAATAAAACAAATATATTAAGACACAATTAGAAACACAACCACAACACAATAAAAGTAGCACCCAACTCAATAGACTAGCTTATTGTCAAAGCCTGCTTTAATAAAAACAACTTTGTCTGCCAGCAGAAAGACGGCAGAGAGGAACCAACCTATCTTCCCTTGGCAGGCAGTTCCACAGCCTGGGAGCAATCACCAAGAAGGCCCTCTCTCATGACACTACCAAACATGCCTTTGAAGGCAGTGATGCTAAAAGAACTTAAAAACTGGGCATGTTGGTATTGGAGAAGGTGGCCTTTTAGGCTGCCTGAGCCCAAACCACACATTAAAATATATACAGAAAGGAGGGGCAAAGCTGTTGCCACATCCACCCCTCTGAAAACAACTTAACTGGCTAGCCCAATTCCCCCACTGTGAATGGGGGTGGTGAATTGGAGCATTGTTTCAAACCTATTTGGAAGTAGGGCCTTCTGATTTCAATGTGACTTTTTCCAGTGTAGGTGTGCATAAGATTGTAGCCTTGGGGGGGATCTACACTATTGCTTTTAAAGTGCTTTAAAGCACTTTGAAAACGTTTTGAAACCTGTATATGCAGTGTGTCTTGGGCCCCAACAGTTGTCAAAACTGTTATAAAGCAGTAGTGTAGATCCCCCCATGGTCTCAGTGTTTTCAGTGGAAAGAGTTTAAGCACATGCTTTCATTGAAAACTGCTAGCTGTGCCCCCACCCCCCATCACCTTCTACATGGGAAAATAAAACCAGAAGACCTTTATATCTGGAGGAGCACAAGTTGGTATATGCCTGAATTGCCATTTGAGAGCCTTGTTCTGTTTAAAGTGCTTCATATTATTTCTCTATATTTTCTGTCAGTTGTCAGGACCAGAGTTATCTGTGTTGGCTGACGGCCACCAGCTCAGGCTTGTCTTGTGGCCTTGGAGGAATAAATAAAAACATGGGTGTTGACCAGCACACAAGGTATACTGAAGGTTCCTGGCCTGGCCAGCCAACAGGTAATCCATGTAGCACTCAAGTACATAAGTCCCCAGAAACTTGCTTATAGTGCGCTTTGACACAGATCTGGACTATGGAGGTGTTGCATGCTGGCTGTTTGACCATTGTCATTCTCCTGGAACTCCCAACAGCAGAATGGGGAAAGTAAGCTGTCTTTGTCAGCCTTATGTGTCTCTTTGTATCTTTTTGCCTGCTATGGAATGAAATTTTAGACTTCTATCCACTTGTGTGTTTATTGCTTCAGAATCCTAAAAGAACCTTTGTCTCTTGGCAAAACACATGCCTTATGACCCAACCTGCAGTGGGGAGACTGTTCTATACATCTAAGCCCCCTGTCCCTGGTCATCCAAGAGTAGAACATGCATGAGCAGAACATGCAGCTCCTCACTACAAACATTTGCCCTCCACGTCATGGAGCATGATGGGGATAGGACTGAGGGCAGTGATGGAAGGATGAAGCCAACACATGGCTTCCCACTCTTCCTCATCCCTGTAGGGAGAAATGCACATACCAAACACTTTTGGAGGTCTACACCATTGATGCATATTTATATGCTAGAAGCTTCTGAGCCAAGATGATGTAGGTGGAATGCTTGGTTAGTTTTAAATGAGACACGAGTGAAAAGCCACACTTGTCCTTAACAAAAACACTGAAAGACTGCAAAAGAGTTAAGGAAAACAACATAAATGGCACCACTAGTTACAACTTGATTGCTATGTCAACAAATATACAGATCAATGGTGTACACATATTCGTTGACATAGCAATCAAGTTGTAACTCCTGGTGCCATTTATGTGGTTTTAAATGAGAACACAGCTGTAGTGGACATAATGGAAACCTGGTGGAATGGAGACGATCAGTGGGATACGGTTATCTATGAATACAAACCCAGTAGAAAGGACAGGGAGAGGTGCATTGTGAGTGGTTGAGCACAAGTCAGAGAGTAAAACTATTTAACTTATGGCCATAATTATGCATTATAAGTAACACATATTTTATAACTATTATGCAACTGCCAAGGTGATATAGCAGGTACGCGGTCAATAGAGAACTTGGAACAAAATTATTACCAACAAGTTACACATACAACATTTTGTCATTAGATGAAAGTTTTATGAGAAAATGTGCATACCGCTATAAAACAGGAATGTGTGGCTTAACACTTGGGAAAGGTGTCAGCAAAAGTGGTATATATATTACCATTCCAAACCAAATGAACATGAATTTTATAAGAATACGTTCGCAACAACCTAACCCAGGGATTGCTACCTGAGTCAGATTCTCACAAAGCTTTTTCACTCTGAAAGAGAAATATAACATTGTGAAGAAATCCTTGTGATACAAGTCAGTTCATCATTTCGCTTTTCAATCTAAGTTCCCCATGTGGAAGCAGCTTTCTGTGCATAACATTAATGCGTTAGTCTTGGAGCCCCATTTACATTGCAACGCTCATCCAGCCTCATTGAACTAGCTGTGCAACTCCACACAGAGCTACCAGTTGTCCATGACTATAACTGGTTGTGACGACTATAATCAGGGCCGGTGCCAGACTATTTTGTGCCCTAGGCAAGGCAAGCTACTTGCCATCCAGCCCCCAAAAATGGCCAACTTCAATTTTTAAGAACAGATGTTTTGTAGAAAAAATGAAAATCACAAAACTTGAACTTGTGTTTTTTCTTAAAACAGCTAATTTGTATAAAACTGTGACCCTTAAAGGTCATTACTGCGCCCCTAGGCGGCTGCCTAGTTGGCCTAATGGTAGCACTGGCCCTGACTATAATACAGTGATGAAGAAGAGGATTATTGACTACCACTGTGTACCTATATATGTCTACCCAGAAGCAAGCCTGATCAAAGGAGCTTGCTACCAGATAAGTAAAAACAGAATTGAAGCTTAATAGTATTTATATATGTAGTATTTATAAAAGTAGTAACAAATAGCGTTGCAATAAAAAAAATCATTTTTCTGAATATGTTTCAGATTTGCTGCTCTTAAAATAGCAAGTTATGATTTTTTTAATGAGACTTTTTTTTTAATTGATGAAATATGGAACGTTCAACAGATTCAAAATGACTAATTATCTCTTTATTAAGTTTATTGTTTAACATATTATATTTTAATCCAGAAAATAGTACGAAGAATATAACTTCCTATTGACTGTCTTAATAAATGAAAAAGATCATTTATGATTTTGGAAAAACTTGAACATATTGCCGGAATATAAAGATGGAAATTGGTTTCTTTGTAGCAATGACACCAACATTGAGCCCACTTTTATGGGATACATCTCTGATTTAAAAGGCTTTATAAAAATTCACAACTGTAAATCTGTGCTTAATGAATTCATTATACTACTTGATCTCTTTTACTGCTAAGGATTACTTTGACATATGCCTATAAAATATGTCCCATGTTTATCCACACTGTATTAAGGGCATGGAGCACAAATCCACCATGAAGTTCTCCTGAAGAAGCCCCACTAAAATGAATGAAAGCGTGATATACAGCCTTTTCATTTCAATGGGGCCTATGCAGGAAAATATTGTGATGAATTGTGCCTATGGAGAATCTTGTAAGAAGATGTCCAACAGCAAGAATGTCAGTGTCTTTAACAGCAAACTCAGGTGGTGAGTGCTGACAGAAATGGACACAAAATGACACCACTGAGAAACAACAGGGAGATTTCAGCTTGCTCAAGACTACCCCAAGGTTTGCAGAAGTAGAAGATATAAAACAAATCGAAAACCCAGACAGCTCAATGGGAACTAGAAATGCTCAATAGACAATGGCCTGGTTCAGACAACACTCTGGGCTTTGTGGTTAGCTTAACCATGTTCAGCTGTGGTTAACACTAACTACATGCGGAATGCTTGCAGACAACACTTTTAACCCTTTTGTGGTTAAGTTTTCCTTTGTGAGCCTAACCACGATGTGGTTAACGGGGCAGATAGTTAGGGAAAATGTATGACACCATAAACCATGGTTAAGCATTCTGTTAACCATTTTGTGGTTAAGCAGCATGGTTTAGCATGTTGACTGAATGGGGTCAATGACTGCGAACTTGAAAATATGGTGGGGAAAGACTTGGGATGGAATAGAAACTGCCTGTTGAAGTGGGGTGGGGCTGGCTAGCATGCTGGCTGGCTGGCTGGACAAGGCTTCTACAGGAGATGAGAATACACTGTGCTATTTTGTTGTATACTTGTCATATCCAAGTAACAAAGCATCCTTCACTTTTATGTTGTGAAAGCAATGTTCATATTAACTGAGACCTCACAAAGCTTAGTGTTCTTTGCACACATGAACTCATTGGTAACTTTTTGCTCTGCAATCATAAACTAGGTGTGTGTGTGTTTGTGTGTGTGTACATATGTGGGCGTGTGCATTTTCTTTACACATGATCACTCCCAATCCCCCGATGCCAATCAAAGCTTTGTGAATGATACCTCCAGCATATTGTCCCTTGCAAAGTGTAATTTTGCGAATTGCTTTTTGGATAGATTATTGTGCTAGTAGAAGAAATGGCTAGTTTTCATGTAAAAAAGAGAGAGAAGAAAATCCTTTTAGGATTTTATATTGCAATGCACTTGAAAAACTTAGTATGTTATTTGGGACAGTGAAAAAGAAGCAAAACAACACAACAATAAATATTTATCTCACTTGAGGCATTTTAAGTATAATTTCAAGATGATGAATAGTGCTGGCATGCTGAACTTCATGTCATCCTATTTTAAAGGAAAGACTGAAAGACGGGGAACATTGCAAAGTCTATAAACCAGACACAACAAAGCCTTACATATTTCTTCTATTTTGGATGCTCGTTCTAAATCTTGTATCATTAACATGATGTTGCTGTAGTATGAAAGCAACATGTAAACTTATTCTGTTTTACTTGCCATATTTCCAAACTCTATTTTCTGAGATTATTGTTTTATATGAAGAACATGCCTGACCTTTAAACATATTGATCTGAGTCCCACCATCAAAGTCTAAGCTTTCATAGTACATTGTGACTTTGTTTCAAGAATTCTGCCCTAAAACGTCGACATATTTTTATGTACTGCATTGACTATCCAACCACTCTGTAAGGAGTATCCTGAGCTGTTAAGAAAAGCTGATTAAAACTTTTACTTTGGAAAAGCAGTAACTCCAACCCTAAGAGCATATAATGTTTTATTTTTGTCTCACAAGACCAGGCAGCATCTCCGCCAAGTATGAGCTGTTGTATCGCTTATTTCTGACCAACATAGTGTAGAAGCATTCAGTGATTGGCAACATTAGAACTTTTCTATTAATTCTTTAAACTATTGCCTTTCCCCTCTACAAAGTGTGGAGAGATTTTTCTTATTGGAATATGATTACCAGTCTTTAGGCTGGAATCAACAGACCAGCTAGTTTATTCACAAGAAAACATAGCGGTTGGCCTATCTTTACAGATTGACTAGATGTTAATTAAATAACTAGATTAGAAATTAGCTGGCAGTTCTGTAATTGCAAGAATTATGCCAGGCAGCTATGATGTTCTAAAGGAACCCATGTAAGATACTTGGGACTACTGTTGAGATAAACTCCAAGCACTGCTGGCTCCAGGTTTTTGAGGCCCCTTGGGCATGACACCCTCAATGGCACCCCCCTCAGTGATTCCCCTTCTCTCCATTCTCACTAGCTGCTATTGTTCCTCATCTTTTTTTTTCTTTCATTTTTGCCACCACTTGCTTGCTTACAGGCAAAGAGCTAGACCATGGCTAGACCAGGGCCTGGAGGAGGGAGGATCTTGCGATATGGTGATCACAAGATCTTCACCTCAGTCTACATGCATCATGCAACATCTTGAGAGGACAGAGGACATTGTGCCCGCCATTTGGCTTTTTAAATTTTCTTCAAGATGAGCCCTCAAGCACTCCAGCGTAAACAGTGAGTTGTTGTTGTTGTTGTTTTAAAAAAACACCTCCTGCTTCCCCCATCCCACTCCCAATGGTTTACTCATGAGGAGCCAGGACAAAACTGGGATGGGTGTCCCGTGGGAAAAACCTGGACAAAGTGGTGCCCATTATCCTGGGATCCCCTGTGCATCACGTGGACACACAGGGATGATCCCCAGGATAGACAGTCATCTAGTCATCTAGCCATGCCCCCTAGTGAGCAAATCAGCGGTAGCGTCTGCAGTGCCTCCTATTCACCACTAGCATTGTCTAGGCTGGGAATGACAGGCACATGAACAAGCTACTTGCAATGGTGAAAAGGCGAAGCAGTTCCAGTTAGTGGGCTCCTGCTGGGGTGTGGGCCCTTGGCAGATGCCTGAGCATGCCTACTTTGGACACCAGCCCTGACTTCAAATCAGCCAGTTATAATTTTAGATACAAACATATCTTGTTTTCAGAGTGAAAACAAAATCAAAAGCATATATATTATATCTCTCATACTAGTTAGATCTCTTAAAAATATCCAACTCACCCCATAGTCAGAGAGGATGCTTTTCTGTGCATGTGCTAAACAAGATGATTATTACACAACTTCAAAATGCCACAAACTGAAGATGACAAAAAACCTTGATAGAAGAGAACATTGTGACATTGTTGTGGAAGTAAAAAACAAAAACATTTCCTTTTCTTAGCTTTCAGTAGCTACCTCCAGTATCAGAGGCAGTAAGCCTATGTACACCAGTTGCTGGGAAACATGGATGGGAGGGTGCTATTGCTCTCGTATCCTGCTTGTGGGTCCCTGGTCATCAGATGGTTGCCACTGTGTGAACAGAATGCCAGGCTCGATGGATTCTTGGTATGATCCAGCAGGGCTCTTCTTATGTTCTCATGTTCATCTAATGAGATAATTCCTTCCTACAGAGAAGCTAGTAGTATACCAACAATTTCTGCTTAAGTTTACACATAATTCCTCCCAATTATGTCCAGGCCTTGTTTTGTCATGGAAATAAGTTCATTAACGAGGGGGGAGCATGGTATGATTTCAGCCTATAACACACATTTGATTGCATTATAGCCATTCTATTACTCCCATACACAGGGGGAAGAAAGAGATGAGACACTTGTCATTTGGTTAACTAGGGCCACAACTTTATAGACTTTAAATATCTGCATTGTATAAGAACATAAGAGCAGTGCTGGAACATACCAAAGGCCTATCTAGTAAAGCATTCTGTTCTTACAGCGGCTGTCCAGATGCCTATAGAAAGCCCACAACAGGACTTGAATGGCAATATCACCTTCTTGCTTGGTCTTCCCCAGTAACCAGTAAACAGAGGAATCTTATTTTATTTATTTTCAGAACAGTTTACATTTGAATATTACAATTAATATAATAAATAATAATAATATAAAACAACATCAAGAACAACAAAAGAGACCAGTTCAGTGGTTAAAACCAAAACATAAAATATTATCTGCCATATATAAAAATGCTCTTCAGGAACTGGTGAAAAACATTGAGGGAGGTGACATGGGGCAGGGCGTTCCATAATCTGGGTGTAGTCACTCATGAGGCCCTTTCTCTTGTCCTACTTAAACATGCATCCACTCTAGATGGGGCACAGAGAAGGGCTTCTCCTTCTCTAGGGAAAGAAGATATGGACCTAAGCCATTTAGGACTTGAAGGTAACCACTAGCACTTTGAATTATGTCTAGAAGCAGACTAGCATCCAGTGCAGCTGTTACAAGATTGGTATAACATGATCCTAATGGGTGTGCATTCACCAACACCCTTGCAGCTGCATTCTGGACTAACTGAAGCCTAGAAATTTATTTATTTATTTTTATACCACCCGATAGCCGAAGCTCTCTAGGCAGTTCACAAAAAATTAAGACAGTTCAAAGATAGTTCCATGAGAATGTGTTGCAATAATAGAATATGGATGTAACTAAGGTATGTGTCACCATGCTCAGGTATCTTAATGCAGGATCTGCCTTGCTAATATAGGGATATTGGCAAGGCAGATCCTCCATTACGATTCCTGAGAATGATGACACACATCTTAGTTACATCTTGCCTGACGTTAGGGTAAGCCTAACCCAGCCTTGAGTTGGAGTAGTGTATGGCCTTCGTCCTCTCTATGTGGCCATGTCTTCTCTGGTGTTGAGGGAGGACTTCCTTGGTCACATCCTTCTCCAAGTCTCCAAACCCTGGGTGGATAAGCCATCCAGGGGTTTCTTTCTTTGCCCCCAGATACCCCCAACCTGCACAATAAGTCCAGGCAATTCCCTTTCACCATCTTGGTGCATCCAAGTGTTCACCCATGTTCTTAGTTGAACTTTCTCACTCTACCTAACTTACTATTTACTATACTAACCTACTGTGCCATTTACTAGATGCCTCCTGCATTAATTTTATTTTATTTATTTTTATTATTGCATTTATATCCTGTCTTTTTCCTCTAAGGAACCCAAGGTGGCATACATAATCCTCTTCCTCTCTATTTTATCCTCACAACATCAGCCCTGTGAGGTAGGCTGGGCTGAGAGTCTGTGACTGGCACAAAGTCACCCAGTGGGTTTCCATGGCCATGTGGGGACCAGAACCTGGATCTCCCATCTCCCAGTCCAGACACTTTAGCCATTACACCACACTGGCCACAAACCACCCGAGGTAAGCAGTGTAGAGTAAGTGAAAAGAATATCCTGGGCCAATGTGTCTGAAGGGAATGGTTCATGTGTGATTAGCAGCACCTACAGTGCAACACAAGGGGGAGCACTGAGGTACATGGTAAAGAGAGTCACATGTGGCTGGTGTAGGTTGGATAGATGATCCAGCTGGCATCTATAAACACAACATGCATCTACACCTGCATCTGCTGCCTATGTGTCCCACCCTTCTCTGGGCCAGTCACCCTGTTTTCTCTGACCCAGACAATCTAGATTGAGTAGACAGAGTTGTATAAGCATGAAATGCCCCCTGTTCATCAGGACCTAGTTCCATATCAATTCAGGTTTTGTTCGAACAGCCTACGGCCTCAGTCCCCTACCCTCTGGTTAAAATCAGCAGTCATTTGGATCTCTACCAAATTATTATTACAAAAATGCATCATCAAGCCATTAAGCTCTGTAATTATAAAGACATTTGTATGCATAAGAAACTAAAAGTACTTCTCAGATGTAAAAGTCTGTTTTTAAATCCCAAAGCTATAGTATAAAATGTCTGACCTATATATTGTAGATAGCAAAATTTCACTTACTATACACTGTATATTTACTATACACTATATTTACATATACACTTAGTATACATAAACGGTATTTGGGTATTGAATTGAGAAATAGAAAATATTTTCTGTAGCCTTAGCCCAAAGTCCCAAAGATCTCATATTAGACTTTCTTCAATAATTAATCTGGCTGCATGGATCCTTGGTGGAGGGGCAGCAAGCAATAAATTATCTCCATGTGTATTCAATAGTTTTTTGTTCCTCTTAGTAGTGAGATGTCACTCTCACTAATCATAATGTTTCAGTCCACTATAACTGGGTGCCACAATTTTGAACTCCTTGGAATGCAGCAATTATCACCTAACATGCTGCATACTGAAGGATTTTCAATTTCCTCTAGCCTACTCCATACTGGGAACAGAATTTCCTTCTCCAGCTTGAGCAGTTTTTTCTTAGATTGATTCTACTAATGCTGCTCCCCACTGGGTGTTAACATGAATAGGAAAGAGGGTTAGAGAAGTGCCTTAGGGTTCCAGAGATATGTGGGGTGGGGTGGAATTAATTTACTAGTCTTAAACTGCCACCTTATATAGAATGAAGCAAGTGTCTTTTTCTGGTTTAGATCTTCTTTGGAAGTCTATCAAGACATTTCAAACATTTCTGGGAAAGTGACTTAATATAGATTCAATGTTGCCAGCTGGGACTTGCATTGCAGGAACATAAGAATATAAGAAATGCCATGCTAGATCAGACTGAGGATCCATCCAGTCCACCCCTTTGCCAGCCAGGGACCAACAAAGCAGGACACGGTGCAACAGCACCATCCAACCCATGTTCCCCAGCAACTGGTGTATATAGACTTACTGCCTCAGATACTGGAGGTAGCACATAGCCCCCTTCTCCTACAGGAATTTATCCACCCCCTTTTTAAAGCCATCCAAATTGGCAGCTGTGGCATTACCCCACAGTTCTGTTCCCTTAGGTATGTCTGGATATTTATGTCTAGTGAGTGCAGAATGTTGGACTGAGTGGGTGTGGCTGATGATGCTGTGAAAAGGGGAGGAGTATAAATGGGGGGAGTCTAGAGCGGGGATTAGTTGGTTAGTTGGTTGGGAGTTGGGAGTGTCAGTTAGGATTGTCAGTGGTGTGGAGAGTGAAAGGAGATAAGATTTTAAGAGATTTAAGATTACTGTTTTTATTAAAACTAGTAGATTAAGCAGATTAACTTGGATTTGAAGTAACTAAGATCTGTTAAACAAAAATAAACATTTTATTTTGTTTTGTTACCTCAAACTACGTGTCTGCTTGGCTTTATCACCTGCTCTACAGTTAGTATTGTAAACACCTTAAATATAACCTTCAGCTTAATACCTACACAGTAAAACCTTTTCAGATTCTAGCCTTTACACTTTCATATGAGGGAAAGGTTGTGGCGCTTGGCTTGAGGAGGGTTTGTGTGCGTCAAGGCCTGGTGTGTGAGGCCTGTTTTGTGACAGCGGCCTTCACCACATCTTGTGGTAGTGAATTCCTAGTTAGTTTAACTATGTGCTGTGTGAAAAAGTGCTTTCTTTTGTCTGTCCTGAATCTCCCACCAATCAGCTTCATGTGATGACCCCAGGTTCTAGTAATATGGGAAAAAGAGACAAGACACATGTGTATGGTATGGAAATTGGGCCACATTTATTAAAACATCCGCTAAGGTGAAACCCCTGGGCGGGCTACTAAACTACGCCAACAACTAGCCAGGCAATAATGGGCAATATCATGCCTGCAGGGTGGTGTCTGTGGGCATGTCTACACCTCCTGGTGGAGGGCGGAGGATCTTGTGATATGGTGATTGTTAGATCCTCCCCCTGCATTCAAACATGGTGCGTGACGTCCAGGGAGGAAGGAGGGTTCGCACCCATCATTTTTTAAAAAAGACAAAATGGTGGGTGCAACCCACCACTTACTGCGACCCAGTAAGTTTTTTTAAAACTTACTTACTAAAAAGTAAGTTTTTTATAAAAAAAAGCCCTCACCCTACTCCCCTCCCATTCCCCAATGGGCACAGAGTGCCTGAAGAGCTCCGTGCCCTGTGCCTGGTTCCCGGCTCCTTGCATTTACTCGCGAGGGATGAAACCGGGATGGCCGCCCACACCTCCCGTGGTCTTTGGACGTTCCCGAAACTGTGGGAAAAATCGGGCTAAAAGCTGTCCCAGTTATCCCAGGGAAATGGAGGGCTCTTCCCTCCTTGCCCCTGGGATCCCCTGTGCATCCTGTCATGCGGATAAGGCATGGTCTAGACATGCCCGGTAAGGTCGCCACCCTGAGGACTATCCAGTTTGGGGTAGGGAGGCCTTCTTGTGTCACACCCTCCCAGACTGTGATCCAGGGCAGGGGCCAATGGTATGTATAGGAGATGAGGCAAAGGGACCCTTGCTTAGGCAAATTGCCTCAACTGCCCTGCTTCTGGCCAACCCTGTAAGTAAGTAAATAAATCTTAGAAGACTTAGAAGATGAATATAACATTTTAAATTCAGAAGTGTTTTGTTTGGGGTTTTTTCAGTTTCTTTTTCAACATGTGTGCAGCTGTCAGCATTATCTTAGCACAATTTCAGGGATGGAGCATTGGATTCTCTAATTCTTTCATAGTGTATTTAAAACCAACTCGGTGAAACATTTATGGCACCATATGTAGCTTTAGGCTTGCAATAACCCATTATTATTGCCCAACGTCTGACCACAGTCTCTTTTACACAACTGCATGAACTTTAATCTGCTTTATGCAAGGTGAAATGTCTCCAATTTACTGTGGATAGAAAACACAGTGCCTTTCCAGCCTGTTGTTGTTGTTGTAACGGTTATTATTAAAAAAAATAGCAATCATATGAATAAAATTGTAGGGAAGGTAAAAATGTAGGAATGTGAAGTCAGTATCACATCTGACAATGACCACTATGAGTTGGGCACTTTTTAAAATGTGTGTTTCTGTAGGAATATCCGCATTCTGTTCATTTGCTAGAATGCAGACTGTTTAAGATCAATACCTCTTCTCACACCCAAACCTTTTCCTTTACGATATAAAAAGGAAAACAGGTGACTTTGCATCTGGTTGTGTATACAGTAAAACCTTAAATTTCCGTCAATATTGCTACCTTTTTGTGGGAAAACATCCAACAGAAGGTTTGTCTAATTCGTTTCCTTACCGACATTGTATTAGAGGTCTGGAAGTGTCACTCTGCGTAAACTTGTGAGAACATGTGTTTTTCTTTTTAATCAAAGTTAAACTGTGGGAGCTCCACTTCAAAGAGTGAACGGGTCCTCTTTATGTTCATTCTTCTCCATTGGCAGAACTACTTTGACCACTGCATGGCAGTTAGATTGTCCTTCCTTCCTTTAGTATTCTGTACACAGACTTTTCCAGAATTGGGAAGAGTCCTTATGACAGCTGAAAGATTGACATTATCACGTTGGAAGGATAAATGTTCACCTCCCATAATGCAATGGACAGAGAACTTAACAATGCTATCAACATTTGAATGGGTGGTATATAGACACCACTTGCAAGTGCATACATTCATGGATATTTGGTCTGCTTTTCTTGAAACCTATGCATAACTCTCACCTTTTTTAAAAAAATGAATGGTGTATCCTATGCATGCAATGTTTGTTCTCTCCCCATCCACATGAATTGTTTTCTGTTCTGTTTTGTTAAATTCACAATAATATATATTTTTTAAAAAATAAAAGATTGGGAAGAGGTATAATCTTCCATGAGCATTTGTGATTTGTGACACACCTGCATACACATACACACAAACATATATGCACATGTAAGATATTTTACATGCAATTCTATAACGAAGAAATTTCTTTTTAAAAGATGTGAGGTAAAACTGTAATTACCAAAATACCTTGGTATACCTAGCCTTTTTTTAAAAAAAAAAATTGGATTATTTTACATATATTCTTCTGTTACAGCAGTGGTCTCCTATTCAAATTAGTGATGCAACAAACTCCCTAGAACAGACTTCCCACCTGGACTAGAAAAATAGCTTAGTTTAGTCTGAGCTCAGTTCAGAATAAACCAATAAACCAATAAACGAATGGGGTGGTGCTCTTTATGGTATCACTGAACATAATAAGGTCTAATCCTTCCACCCCCATGAATTTCAACTCCTCCCTCCCATCTACCTGCTCATCTGCCTCCTTCCCTTCCTCCAAACCTCTCTTGTTTACCTAGCTTGCTGCTCCAGCAGGGATGGCAGAAGAATGGAGAAAAGGAGGGAGGCACACCTTTGCTTCCCTCTTAGGCACCTGCCATACTACTATAATATTATGGCATACGGAGACATTTTTCACCTCCTCCCATAATACTAGTATCCAGGTCATCTCATGAAGCTGATTGACAGGTGATTCAGGACAGATAAAAAGAAGTACTTCTTCACACAGTGCATAGTTAAACTAAAATGGTTAAACTAAATTAAAAATGGTTGGCCATCACTACCACAAGATGTAGTGATGGCCATCCATTTAGTTGGCTTTAAAAGAGGGTTGGATAAATTCCTGGAGAATTGTTGACTAATTGTCAATGGCTATTAGTCCTTGTCAATGGCTATTAGTCCTTATGGCTAATGTGTCACCTCCAAATCAAAGGCACTAAGTCTATATACACCAGTTGCTGGGGAATCTGGGTGGGAGGGTGCTGTTGTACCATGTCCTGCTTGTGGGTCCCTGATTGACAGCCGGTTGGCTGCTGTGTGAACACAGTGATGGACTAGATGGAGCCTTGGTCAGATCCAGCACAGCCCTTCTTATGTTCTTATGACTTTGAGTGCAACATTTAGCATGGTTTTTCGTTCACCAGTGAGGTAGAGGGAAAGAGGCAGACTTTGGGGGCTGTAATGCTCACAGAGGTGTATCGAAAGCAAAAGGGAAATTCTTACGATTGTTTTCATATGATTTCTTCTGCTGTTGGGCTTCCATTTGAGATAGCACTAGAAAACCCCAGTGTTTGATATCCACAGGACTTAAAACTAGAGAGTTCTCCTGAAGGGCAAGTGAGTGATCCTGTGGGTAGGAGACTTACTGAAGGAAATTTTTAGGTAGAAGGATGAAGGTAAGATGGAACAGCTGTACAGGCCAGGGAGTAAGAAATTGATATGAACTGAACCAAGGTGCTGTGTTGAAGAGATTTGCGGCGAGACCTGTGCAACATGTTCTTATGCGAAAAGGAAGTAAGTCCATTTCAAAAAAAATGTCTGTACCACTTTTCTTTTGTTTGTTTCTAAAAGATCCCAAACTGGCTTACATGATACAATGCAAGAAAGCCAATCAATAAAACAGTAATAAACAATAGAATATTTCATTAAAATAACCAAAGTTAGCTGGTAATGCTACCAGTCAGGAAAATGCCCAGACAAATACGTTTTTAGTTGTCGGTGGAAACACTCTGCAGTAGCATCCCACCCGATCTAAGTAGGGATATCAACATGTTGGGTGTCCCAGCGTGAAAGGCCCTCCTCTGCACCCTCAGTAGGCCATGGTAGGGTTCGCAACACCTCCCCCTCAGAACATAAAGTCCAGAGCGGCCTATGCAGAAGGAGGCAGTCACTTAGATAACCAGGCTGTTTAGGGCCTTCTAAACCAAAAAGCCAATGACACCTTGACCATGGGTGGATAGTTAAATGGCAGCCAGTGCAGAGCTTTCAGTACAGGAGTCATGTATGTGTAGTAGAAAGCTCCACTGAACAATCCAGCCAACATGCTCTGCACTGGTTGCAGCTTCTGAACCAATCCCAAGGGAGGTCCCACACTTAGCACATTACAGTAGCCCGGTTTTAAGATTTCCAATGCATGGATCACTATGAAATGGTCTCTCAGGAACAGTTGCAATTGTCATACCAGCTGAAGCTGATAATGGGTACTCACAGCAGCTTATTGCACTGACAATTTTCTACGCGCTTCTTATTATGATGTGTTTTCCTCAGTAAATATTTTCTCATTTCAGATACAGATACTGCACTCATCACTTTTAGAGAGGTTGCCTAATTGCTGTCTGCTAAAGTGCTGCTCTGTGTGCAGTAAACCTAGGCAGCTGGGAGGTTTCCCTGATGGTCTTTTGGGATTACATGTAAGTAAGCTAATAAACTGCCATGCATGCCCAAGGTTTACCGAACATCTGGTCATAAAAATCAGTCCCAGAAAGGGCAGCGATATCCTGGTCTGACTTTTAGTCTGAAAGCCTGGCTGCATGGATTCCTGTTTATGGTGGATCATCACTGACTTTGTCATTCAGGAGTTATTGCTTGAATATTGGGGGGAAATGGGTGTGTAAAAATAAATGGTTGCATGCAAGGTAGAGAAGATTTCAAGAGGTAGATTATGCCCTCCCCCACTTCAAATATCCCTCACCATTGCATATTTACAGCATGAAGTATGAACATTCTAAATATTATCTCTCATTCTAATGACTGCATAGAAAATTCCTCAGTCCCCCCTTCCCCCACAACCCATTCTTCATTTCCCTTTTGCTATTCAGGATGAATGCCGATCCATGATGTACAATGAAATTAATAAAAAGGAAGGTGTAAAATAAAATCTCTGTTTTAACACTCCTTTTCTGACACTTCTTCAATTGCCAAACTAAGACCTTTGCAAGATCTACAGGATATCCCAGGATGGAGGAGAGGTGATCTCGTGTTGTCAATAACACAAGATCCCACCCTCGTTTACACGTAAGGCGAGGCGACTCAAGAAGAGAGCCATTGTGCCCGTCATTTTTTTAACTTTTAAAGGGGACAATGCACATGAACACTCGTGCATGAAGGTAAGTTTTTTTTTTAAAAAAATAGATTTTCCCACTCCCCCCACCCTGTCCCTGATGGATGCAGTGCTCCTGGGGAGCGCTGTGCCCCATGCGTGGCTCCTGGCTCTGCGCGAGTAATCACACGGAGCCGGGAAAAGCCACAAAAATGAGGCCACACTCACGGTCTTGGGCTCAACCCGAGACCGTGGGAAAAAGTGGGCCCAAAGATGTAGGCTATATACATCAGGCAGGGTTGATCCCTGCCTGATCCCGGGATCCCCTGTGCGTCATCTGGATGCACAGGGACAATCCCGGGCATCACCCCGGTATATAGCCTGGTCTAGCAAAGGCCTAAGACTCCTTAAGATGCTTCAAAAATCATTTCACTATGAAACATTTACTCTGTGTGTGTGTACACATGTGTGTGAGAGAGGGGTGGGGAAGCACATTTCTTATATCCAAAGAGCACCTGAGATAAGTATACAAAGGTGAAGCATGCTAGTTCACTGAATCTATCTGGCTAGCTACTGTATATCACAGGTGTGAGCTGAAAGCAGTCTTGTGTGGTTCCCGTAGTCCACCATTGTGCATGGGGGCCTCATAATAAAATCAAAAACTAAACTGTGTTAAGTGATCCAGAACATGCAGTGTCGCTCCAGAAATGGCTCTGCAGGATTGGGCCAAAGCTCATCTAGTCTAGCATTCTTTGCAAAAATCCTACTAACCAAAAGGCATCAGGTGTCAGGAATGTTGGGACCTGCCAAAGCTCACCTCCCCAGGCAGGCCACCACTGCCAACCCCAAGACTCAGGTGCTAACCCTGCTGTTGTTGCCTGTTCAACTGCCTTCTCCAAGGAAGTGAAAGAAGCAAGTAAAGAAGCAATCACTCTAATCTGCCTGCCCCCACAGGACAGTTTTGTGAACTGGGGCTAGAAGGACAGGACAAGTAAAGGTGAGGACAAGCAGAGGTCAGTAGCAATGGTGAGGAAATGTGTCCCTTGGGACATCTTGCCCACCATCCAAAATCTCCCTGGTCTTGACTCTGCACTAGATGGTCTACCAAAAATGTATCAGCCATCCACTCGTAAACGTGGTCTACTTTCTGCCCACCCTTCATTGATAAACGTTAAAAACAATCTATATTTTTTCTCATTTCAGATACAGACCTATTCTATTTTTATTTTTAGGTTTGTTTTCTTCTAAATGCAGATGGCTGTGACTGTCACATAGGATGGGCAAACAAGCAATTTTCACAATCACCACCTTGAAGCTCGGCTCACCTTCATTCCCTGTATTTAATTACATTCTCCCCACCCCCCACCCCATTTCATTTGAATTGGAAAAGTGGACATTTCAATTGGGAAATTGTACATTTTTAAAAAGTGTACCAAAATGTGTACTTCCCCCTATAAAGTGTAAAAATGCTCACTTTTAAAAGCATGCATTTAAAAGAATGCACCTTTTTCAAAGGCAATCTCGGGAATTTGTGAATATATTCAGAGAAAATGCTCTCCTGCTCGTGTTCATATTCGAGGTTGTGAACGGGATGTGTTCCCACAATTTGCGAACATGAAGGAAATTCACATGTATCTACTGTTACATCTTTGCTCTAAAATCTCATACGTTCCAGAGGCCTGAGGCTGATTGCGCTCAAATGGTGAGGGAGAGAACTCTACTTCAAACCTGTTCTGTTTCAGGATTGCAATTCTGAATAAATAATAAAACCCAATGATGGAGTCTGCAGAAGTCCTAATCAGTGTGCTTACCAAATCCATTCCCCATTTTACAGCCTACATCAGTACCAAAGTAGACAGTAGGAGGTCCAGACACTGGATAAGCCAAAGAATCTCAAATAGTAATTAGGTAAGCTTTATGAGAAGAACCAAATAATTAAAAGCAACCCCGAGCAGTTGTTCAACAAATGGCAATTTCCCTTCTTCTTCTCTGCTGCTGCACCAAACAGCAATTAGTCAAGTGTGCACTGGTTTCTTTGATCCCCAAAGGCTTCTTTCCCCCGCTGATGGATTATTTTGCATCCTGTCATGAAGTTTAACGACACAACACTGCATAACACAATGCGTGCCAAATTCCTCACAAAGTAAAAGGGCATCATGTAACACGAGGAGGGTGTTTTGATCTGTTCTTCATGGCACAGTGGGGCAGGAACCTCCATTAAACTGTTAAAGCAGCCAACCTTTCAGAAAGAGGTGCCCTAGAAAGTAATTTGCCTGGTTTGAAACTGGTCATCAGTTCCCCAAATTTCCACCAACTACCATAGAAAACGGGACGATTTTCTTGCCTTTCAGTTTGCAGCTTCTGCTGATACGTCTCACATGTTACACGGCTTGCATTGAGAAGTAAAATGCAGCAGTGGCGGTTTTGCTTTGGCATTTCCTTGCTAGCCTACATGTAAGCCCAGTCACGGCTGAACAACTACCTTCTTAGAAATCATCCTATTCATCCACCTTTATTGCTTTAGCCAACTGCCATCGCAAAGACATCATAAAATTCCAGAATAAAATCCACATAAAAAGTTGCAAATTCCCAGAAGTTATTTACAATTAGAACAAAACAGAACAATCAACCCCCCTCCCCTACTGAGGCACCCTACACTGCCCTAGCTGGATATTTAAACTAAAAAACCCTGCTATTAAAAAAATGCCTTCCTTTTATTATTTTATTTATTAAAATATGCCCTCCACCATCTTGCCAATCAATCATACAGTTAGCCCATTATTTATAGATAAAACTGCACTTTAAACATTTGCACATTGGGGTTCTAAGGGAAAATATTATTTCCTGTCATGCCCAGCTTCTTTTATTCTCCAACCACTTTGCAATGAACTTCTATCTTGGGGAATACTAGTTACAGTGTAACACAATATGGTCCAAGGTTCAGACTGAACACATTGACACAGACATACTTTCGGGGAATCCCTCTATTTAGTCCCAGCCTAACTGCAGAAGGGAAACTAATCATTCTTGCTAGACGGATTGCTCTTCGGAGTTTTGGCTATATAAGCTTAGTTATATACATAAGGAGGGCACACCTGATATCCAAGAGGAGATGTTCTTTGCATATCATCATCATCATCTCTGCTAGCAATTCATGATAGCCCACATCTAGTATACATTACCTCACCTAATCTAAAGCTTTTCCCTGGTCCTGTGATAACAGAAAGGCAGGAGGGAATCCTAACTGGTAACAGATTTAATCCAATCACTATGCAGAATACAAGTCATTGCTAGGTTGGAAAGTTTCGGGCTATATCCAAAGAATAGCTTGCTCCAATATGCTTCCATCCTATGATTTACCACGGATATCAACTTTGGTAATTAGTCAGCTCACACAGCAAAAAAGGAGGTGAAATATGGAACCCAATTTATTATTTAAGGAATTGTTTTGGGATATTCTCAATCTTTAGCAACTCTATAAAACCCTATAATTGGGCTCCATATAGTAGCTGCCTCACAGCCTTTTCCTGGGAAACTCTGAGTGCAAGTGGAATTAATTTGCCTCTTTTATAGAAAAATAATTTAACCATTCCTCTGATTGGCCTATGTCCTCTTTGGCCTGTGTCATGTGGGTTTTAAAGCATCCCGAGCTATTGAAAATCATTCCCAAATATTTAAATTTGTTAAATTGAGAAATTTGGGTTCTATTCATAAATCAACAAAAGCAAAATACAAAATATTTACCCTCAGTATACTTATAGATCAATTGGGAAAGTACAAAACAGTAATTGACTGTTGACTTTCCTTCACGGAATCCTGCCTGTTCTTCGGCTAGTATATTTTCCTCCTCAACCCAATCCTTCAGCTTTTGCAATAAATACTGTGCATTTGGTTTGCTCACTTCTGACAGTAGTGAGATTAGCCTATAACTCACAGGGACTGCTTTGCTTTATTCCCTTTTTTAAACATCAGCATCACAATCCCTTCATTCCACCCCTTGGGTTGTTGCCCTGTTTCATTTATTGCTGTAAATAAGGGGATCAATAATACTGACTACCAGTAAACATAGATCTTCAGTAATTCTGGTGGAGTAAAATCATTTCTGGGGCTTTAGTATTCTTCAGATGAGATATTAATTGTTCCACTACTTTAACAAAGATTGAGGTTTGGAACTCAGTGCCATCTCAGAAGCATGGCAAATTCCCATGCAAATAGGCAAATACTCCTCAAAGAAGCAGAGGACAAGAAAGCCTATGGCCCCTGTATTCCATCTTTTCCCTGCTTCACTTGTGACATGGAGAGTGCACTTACTTTGTGCTAAGATCCATATGCCTTGAGGTTTATGGATTTTCCCATGTGTGAGCTCCACTTCTACTGTTACAAGTGCAAGTAAAGAAAGAAGAGGAAGTTAGTCAAATGTCCTTCTTTCCCCACATTCCTTAGTAACATATGACACAGTCACTGTCATTTAAACTGGGCTTTGGTAAGATACAATATTGGATATTATTAGAGGTATTCTGTGCAACTTGGATGGTACTTACCAAGTCATTTCATCCAATTGGTTGAAGTTGTTCATTAATGGTGGACGTAGGTGTGACTTCAATGATACAGCATTCATTTCTACTTGTAAAGGGCCTATACTCTTGAATAACATGTTTCTATATCTATTGCCTAGAGCAGAGCTTTCCAAACTGTGTGTTGCAACACGTTAGTGTGTTGCCTGCAGTGTGTAGGTGTGTCGCGCAAACATAACGAGAAACCTCTGAGTCTATGTGAAATAAGCAATACCAACTTGCATGCATTTTTACGCAGCAAAGGTGCTGATTAGTATTGTGCACTAGTATATTCCCCTTCTGTCGTATCCGTGCATGCACACACCAGTCGAGGGATCATACAGGTACTGTGCATGCGCAGTATGCGTAATAGGGTCGAAACAGCTGATTCCACGTCACTTCCGGTGACGCGGCCGCACCTGAAGTGACACGTTTGAGAAATTCCAAGGGTCCAGTTTTTTGATAGAACACCATCTCGACCGCCGCTCGATCGCAGCTCGACAAAATTAGTTAAATGTGAAAAGTTATGCGGGGCTGCTCAACGAAAAGCTGCCTAGTCTGCATTATCTGTAGGTGTGTGCAATGTGGGATTGTTCTCTCACTTTATCACTGCAGGAGTGGAGTGCTGGTGCTGTTATTTTCATGTTTAGTTACTGTTAAAATTTTATAGTACATTCGCACAGATTTATTCATTAAATTGCAGTTGAATTACCCCTAAAATGGATAAGTTTCTAATTAAGAAAAGAAAAGCTGGTAAACATGACGTTTGCGATCAACAAAATGTAGCAGCTATAGAGGAAACTACGCAAGAATCAACTGTTGAACGGTCTGTATTAGTACGTAAGAAGTGTGAAGGAAAAATTTCCAAGCCTCATTCATGCAATAAAAATTATATGAAACTGGGGTTCACATTTTCTGGTAATGAAAACAATCCTTGTCCCCAGTATTTAGTTTGTGGGGATATACTTGCAAATGAAAATATGGTACCAAACAAATTAAAGCGTCATTTTACCTCAAAACACAGTCATCTGTCAGAAAAAGCAGTAGAATACTTTATTGAGCTTTCAAAATCTATAAAGAAGCAGTCTGCGTCATTCACAAAGAGAATGAAGACATCAGGGAGAGCTCAAAAGGCAAGTTACTTGGTTGCTCAAATAATTGCCAAAAACAAGGACCCATACACTATTGCCAAAACCACCATAAAGAAATCTTGCTGTGCTATTGTCCGAACAATGTTTGGTCCTGAAGTTAATAAAATCCCTTTGACATGTCTGATGACATTAAGCTGCAAATGAAGGATATTTTTCAAGACGATAATATGATCTTTACATTGCAATTAGACGAATCAACAGATGTCAGTGGGTTAGCACAATTATTGGTTTTTATACGTTTCGTTCATACTGACAGAATTATTGAGCAATTCTTGTGTTGTCTAGAACTTCCAATGAGAACTAGAGGTGAAGATATATTTAAAACTTTAGATTGCTTCATGAAGGAAAATAATTTGCAATGGTTAAATTGTGTAGGAATATGCACAGATGGCACACTCTCAATGGTTGGTTCAACAAAAGGTTTTATAGCTTTAGCAAAGAAAGAGAATGAAAATATTATAATTTCTTATAATTTTTGCTTTTTACGTCGCGAAGCACTAGTCGCGCAAACCATTGGAAAAGAATTAAGAAAAGTTATGGACAAAGTGGTTCAAATGGTCAATTACATTAAAAGTAGACCTCTTAAATCAAGATTATTTGCTCATATTTGTGAAGAAATGGGGGCAAGGTTTAAAAAGCTTCTACTACACACAGAGATTTGTTGGCTTTCAAGAGGTCGAGTGCTTTGTCGTGTATACGAATTGAGGGAAATGATGCTTAAACTTTTTGAGGAAAATCAGCAAAATGAATTCTGCGATCTAATTCAAAACAAACTTTGGTGTACAAAATTGGCATATCTTGCTGACATATTCGAACATTTGAATAAAATAAACACCAATATGCAAGGAAAAGGAGAAAATATCTTAATAGCGGTAGATAAAATTTGTGCTGTGAGAGACAAAATAGCAATTTGGAAAAGGAAAGTGAAAGAAGGAAATTTTGAAATGTTTTCCAAAACTGCTGAGTGTGAGCTAAAATGTGATATCAGCTCGCTAATTGTTGACTATTTAACATTGCTCGGAGAGAAAGTTCATCATTACTTCCCAAATGTTGAAATCCAAGACTGATTGGATCAGAAATCCATTTTTTTCAACTGCAACGAGGAACTTTACACTTATTGAAGAAGAAGAATTAGCTGAAATAAAAACATGATCAAAGTCTGTTAATGATGTATGAAGAGGGTGACTTAGACAGCTTTTGGATTCGCGTTTCAAAAATGCATCTAAACATAGGTAAAAAAGCGTCAAAAATTCTTCTGCAGTTTTCTACTACATACATTTATGAAGTATCCTTTTCAATGATGACAAACTTAAAGACACCGAAACGTGGAAGCTTAAAAATGCTTGATGACGAAATGCAAGTGTCTATATCTAATATTCCACCAAATATTCAAAAGCTGTGTTCATCCCATCAACCTCATACATCTCATTAAAATGGTAAGTAGTTATTGTTGTTATTCAATTTTTTAAAATTCTTGCATAAATTTACATATTGTTACTCATAAATGACAACAATCTTGGAAATGTATGTTACTATCTTACAAATCATATATTTTAAAAAAATATAAATGAAAGGTTTTCATGAACTATGTTGTGTCCCCATATATTTCATTATTACGATTTATGTATGTGTCCATATCTCTTATAAGGGGTTAGTTTAACCTCTGGTTTACTAGTAAAACTGAATTACTGTGTCACAAAATGATGCATGTCTAAAAAGTGTGTCACCAACATAAAAAGTTTGGAAATCTCTGGCCTAGAGTGTCATTAGGGTGGTATAGAAATGTAATAAATAAATAAAATAAATAAATAAATAAATAAATTAGCATAGGGTGAAAACTTACATAATGAGCACCATGCACATGCTCACAAATAAGCAGTTATCTCCCTGAAGCCCTCACAGACAAGCCCGTCATTTGATTATTTGCTCATCTCTGTAAAGAAAAAACAAACAAGCAAAAGCAAGAAGAGATGCTAAGTGATCAAAGAGGAAAGCAATTCAGAATCTGCGAAATGTGGCATATTGAGGGAGGGATTCAGTACCCACTTAGCTGTGGTGCAGATAGCAAATTGCTTACAAATTATAAGAACCTGTTAGATAGTTGCATTTTCAAGTATGCAACACTTTCAACTCAGTGATGATGAAACCAGCAGAATACATTACCTTTCTGAAGTTTCCTCTTAGACATTGCACACCAAAGAAGCATTTGGTATAGGAACAGTAAGTCTCATGACACTAACCTATGTGCCGGGTTATGGCTGCATTTTGCACAGCTGAGCAAAGAAACGCTTTAAAGAAGATTGAGAATATCTTCCCCATTCCACTAAAAGCTTCATAGTCCCTGCGTAGTGTGATAACAAACCATGACATGGTTTGTGACCACACTTGATCATCCCAGAGTACAGGACATGGAATAATGGGCTCAAGTTACAAGAAGCCAGGTTCCAGCTGGACATCAAGAAAAAATTCCAGACTGTTAGAGCAGTATGACAATGGAACCAATTACCCACAGAGACATTCAAGATGCAGCTGGACAGCCATCTGTCAGTGATGTTTTAAGGTGGATTCTTGCATTGAGCAGGGGGTTGGACTCGATGGCCTTAGAGGCCCCTTCCAACCCTAGTATTCTATGATTCATGTTTTGCAAGATTTGACATTACTTGGAAGCACAGTGATTATGCCAAGGTTTATTTCTGGGGTCAGGAGCTCAGCTAGCTCCCCTCGTTAAGTGACTAGAAAAAGAAACAGGTTCCAAGTATACACATGAGTTGGGAGGTCTTTATCCTAATCCCTCTTAACTCAAGGTAGACAAACCCCTATCCCCTGGACTCCTAATTGGATGTGAAGCCCGAGGACAGCTATACCTTAACAACTGAAGGAATGAGCACCTTCATCCTTCCAGTGGGATGCTTCTCAGAGTTTTGAGATCATAATTCACTCTCAGTTATGCAAGGTACAAACCCACTCATGACAACACACTCAGCTAGGACAGCTGATGTGATCCATGCCCTCCAAGATGCCAATGAAGTACATCATATTCAAGACTGGATATGAGCTTGCAGGGGGGTTGCAATTCTTGGGTCAGATCCAGATTTAGTCATACTTAGAGTAAATCAAATTAAATCAATGGGATTTGAGTTAGTCATGACATATGACTTTACATATGACTAACTTTTGTGTCATGCCTCCCCCAGAGTCCTCACCATCAGACAACAAAGAAGAGGAAGCTCCAGCAGAACCTGGGGAAGAGTCTAGCAGCAAAGAAGGGCAAGATCTCTTACTTTCAGGGAGGCTGGCAAGACCTGGTTGAAGCCCCTTTAACAGAGCTGGGCAGTGATGAAGGGGATCATGAGGCTCCTCCAACCCCAGCTGTGCACAGGCTAATGCGAGTCAGTGATGAGCACCAGCAGGCCAGAGCCTGGAAGCTACAGGGCTAATTGCCAGCACCCTGTGTCAAGGAGTTAGAAGGTTCAGAGCAGCACAAGGAAGATGCTGGAAACAATAAGCAACTCCCAGTGTTCAGCCCATTCAGCATGCTGTGTGTTTAGATTCTCTAGTGAACCTTGACTAGGGTGACCATATGAAAAGGAGGACAGGGCTCCTGTATCTTTAACAGTTGTATTGAAAAGGGAATTTCAGCAGGTGGCATTTGTATATATGGGGAACCTGGGGGAATTGCCGCCTCATCACAACAGTTAAAGCTGCAGGTGCCCTGCTGTCTTTTAAACTGGTCACTCTAGTACAGCTCCTGCACCTTTAACTGTTGTGATGAAGAGGGAATTTCACCAGGTTCTCCATATATACAAATGACACCTGCTGAAATTTCCTTTTCTATGCAACTGTTAAAGATACAGGAGTCCTCCTTTTCATATGGTCACCCTAACCTTGACCCCTTGGAGTGCAACCCCAACTCTGCCTGCATCTAAAGCCCTTCTCTGTGACTGTGTGATTCAGCTCTGTTGGCATCCCAGTTAACTAAGAAATTCCAGCTGCAGTTTTTCTGGCTTGGCCTCCTCTTTGATAAGGACAGTCATAAATCTCTGCTCTTAGCTGGCAAATGCTGACAGTTCGGATCTAACCTTTTGCCTGATAGGGCACCAATTTTGTTTTTGGCTTGGATTAAAAACTTCACTGTGGAAAAAAATTCTAGTTTCTAGCCTCCCAACTAGCCAGCCCCCAAACTTCCTAATGTGACCAAAGAGAATACTTCTCATGGCTACATGAAGTGGTCATTTGGGTTTGGCTGGGCAGTAGGAGGTTCAGATTTGCCTTGGTTTGGAAATAAGCAAAGCCATTTCCTGTTCTGAGGGAAAATGCTAAGCTTATTTCCAACCCAATTCAGTCTAATCTAATGCAAACCCTGGATCATTCAGGGATTCCTAAGGAGAGTTCTCGGATTCCTTCTTCAAAATCTATACACCAAGAAAGATTCTTGAAAGCCTAGTGCAACAGCAGCCATGATTAAATTATTCACTCTGTAGCTCCATCTCTTGTGGAAGGCTCCTGCTATACCTTATTACACATTCAAATAGGTAAAATAATAGGCAGAGAAACAAATGTGTGCCAGCCAAGCATGAAAGACAAAGCCTTCTCAGTGGAAGCACCACATTTATGGACTTCTATTCCAGTGGAGTCCCCATTTATTCAGGCACTTAAGCAGGTGCTGGTGACTTCTGCTGGTACTGAAATAGTTTACAATGTTTTAGCCAATTTTGTTGGTATAATATTGGCCTGATCTTTTTGCTGGTCGTCATCTTCCTCTTAACGTTATTGATGCTGCTGTTTCACTGTTTGGTATAATTTATTGTTTGGGATATTGCTTTCATGTTGTGTTTTTATGGAAGTTGCCCTAAAAGGCAGCCCTAATTTTTTTTAAAAATCAATCAATCAAAGAAACAAACAAACAATTACATATTCCTTCATTTGCAGGTTGGCCCTGAAGGTTGGCCCTGCCTTTGCTAGAAACACATCTGACTTTTCCTCACATTAAGCCTCTTAGATTAAGATCATTTAAGACTTTATCTGGCAGCCTTCTTTAAACTACATTTACTTATGGAGTCTTAAAATAAGACCCATGCTGTTAACCCTGCCTATATGAAACAGCTTAGTGTTACAAGTGCTTAAAGAAAGGGGGGAAACTAGGTGAATGCAACCCAAAACAAATTATTTTCTCAATGCAGTCATGTTGCAGTGATTACTGAACTCCCTGGACCTTGACATTTCTATGGCATTATCATCACAGTCTCCCTGTTTATTGGGGTTCGATGCACAAGAGGATTGTCAGAAGTAGCTGGGAAGATGAATGACCTGTTGCAAATTGTAGTGATTTAACAAGAGGATATGTCAAGCAGAGTCTAGGCAAGAGAGAGGCTAGAGAAAGCCGAGAGCCTGAAGGCATCCATCAGAAATATCTGGTAATGATCAAAGCCAAGCCTGCTTCTTCCACCAAGCTTAATGGTTCCAGGTAGGCAGTCCACTAAGTCCAGTGTGATTAGTCAGTAAAGAAGAAGAAGGGAATTATGGGTGAATAGCTACTGCTTGGATGTAAGTTCTGCAATGCTGTGTGAAATGCTGCCCATTAAAATGCTGTTCCTGCTTGCCAAAGAATCAATGTAGTTGAAAGTTCCCCTCACTTCTGATTTATGTGGGCTGTGTCCATTGGTGACTTTGCCTTCCACTAAATTGTGGGAAGGTTGAGGCACCCATTTATTTATTTTTACCACTCCCTGTAACTACTACAGCCCTCTGTCTCATTCTGTTCCAGAGTGACCCCCAGTCCCCAGGAGCAATTTTTCAGGAGGGGAGGGAGTGGAATTCAGAAGGCTGGGCACTTCAGCCTGTGTGAAGAAAAGTGCTTTCCAGTAGGGCAGGGGTGGGCAACTTTGTGGGGTCTGGGGAGTATTTTCCATGGAGCCCCCTTAGGCAGTACACCTGCTACCACTGCCACACTACAAAAGTTGGTGGTGTGGTGGCAACACCAACAAAGATTTGGTGGTTTGCCCCCAAAACTTGGCAGCAAACTGCTATAGACAATTTTGTCCTTAGCAAATAGGCTTGAAGTGGCCTTTCTAAGGTTCTGTAGCAGTTTGCTGCCAAAATTCAGTAACAAGCTGCCCCCTTTTTTTTTTTTTTTTTGCCACTGCGCCCACACATTCAGTGGCACAGCAGAGGCCACACAAGAGGAGGGGGGCAAATGTGGTCTGTGGGCCATGTGTTGTCCTCCTCTGCACTAAAGCAAAACCACCATTTGATACAACCCTATGTAAGTATAAAATAAAATTAATATATTATTCTTCCAAAATTCTCATTACTGATATAAAAACTTCTGTATTTTTCTTTACTTTTGTCCTTTTCCTATTGAGGAACCTGCATGTTTCTCCCAAGGTTGGAGACGAATCTGAGTAACAACTCTTCATGGTGACATTCCAAAACAAATGTTGCCATGAAGAACCTTGGCAGGGGGCCTTCTCGGTCGTGGCACCCATCCTCTGGAAAACCCTTCCTTCTGTAGTTCAGGAGGCAGAAAATGTAATAGTTTTGAAATGCCTCCTAAAAATGTGCGTCTTCACCCAGGCTTTCCCTGGACTGTAGTTTATCTGATTTTATATTGCACTTTTACCTTTTAACATTTTTATTTTATTGTATACTTATTGCATTGTTATGGTTTTAATTGTGCACTGGCTATTGGGCAGTATAAAAGTGTAATAAATAAATAAATAAATAAAATTTTATATTCTCAATAGTGGGTATATCAGCCACTATGTGTTTGTTTGTTCCAACAGTCCTAACCTGAATCTGGCATGTCAGAGAAATCAAACAGCGTAGGATGTGGTGTGCTCTGCACCCAATCCCAGCACACTTCATTCCCCCCCCCACCCTACCAGCAGAACTTTGTCAGCAGAACATCTAGGCCAGTGGGGCTTTCTGTGAGCAGGCCAAGGGACTAATGGTAGCATGACAGTCATCTTCTTGCTAAGATCATCTTCTTGGCTCGCCGCTCTGACCATGTAACTCCACTTCTGAAATCTCTTCATTGGCTTCCAATTCACTTCAGAATCCAATATAAACTTCTCCTGTTGATCTACAAAGCTTTTCACAGTCTAGCTCCTTCCTATCTCTCCTCTCTCCTCTCACACTATTGCCCCGCTTGTGCTCTTCGCTCCTCTGATGCCATGTTTTTCGCCTGCCCAAGGGTCCCTACTTCCCTTGCTCGGCTTCGTCCATTTTCCTCGGCTGCCCCTTACGCCTGGAACGCTCTTCCAGAACATTTGAGAACTACAAGTTCAACCGCAGCTTTTAAAGCTCAGCTAAAAACTTTTCTTTTTCCTAAAGCTTTTAAAACTTGATTTTGTTCTGACTTCATACTGTTAGTTTTACCCTACCCAGTGCCTGTTTTCCCTACCCTGTGCCTGTTTGCTTTCTCTTCCCCTCCTTATTGTTTTATTATGGTTTTATTAGAATGTAAGCCTATGCAGCAGGGTCTTGCTATTTACTGTTTTACTCTGTACAGCACCATGTACATTGATGGTGCTATATAAATAAATAAATAAATAAATAAATAAATAAATAATAATCTTGCTGCTTTGGCCTGATCTACACCAAGCAGGATATAACACTTTTAAAATGGTATGAAAACGGTATATGTAATGTGTCCTGGGCCTGAACAGTTGTCATAACCCTTATAAACTGTTATAAGCAGTAGTGTAGATCCTGTCCTAATCTCTTTCTCCACAAATGGAATGGCAGACACTTACACCACTTCCCAAAGCCCCACAGCTGACTTATCAGGTAGGATAGTTCCCTAAATTGCAAAAAAGCTTTTGTTTTAAGACAATTTATTGTGGCCTATTTTAAAAGCACATAATGTATGGAGATATGGGTACTTCCGAGAAATAATCAAACATGGTCTGTAACATGGGGAGGAAGGAGGGAGGGAGACACTGATTTACCCACACAAATGGCATCCCTTGTTATTTTTATTTTATTTATTACATCCCTATACCACAAAATAGCCCAAGTTCTCTGAGTGGCATGATTTCCTGGATTTTAATAGATACAAACAGACTAACCAACATGGAAGTATATACCCTTTGGGGGACAGTGTCTCCCTTTCCCCCCTCAAGTTTCAGATCACATTTGGTTATTCCTAAGAAGCATTTACTTACATCTCTGTTGAATGCGCAGTTTAAAACATACAACATAAATATTTTAAATAAATGCAAAATTGGGGGTGAGATGCAGAGGCTCATGTGAGAAGGCTTCCAATAGCCCAGTAGGGTTTAAAAATGGGTTTCTTTTAACAGCTGAGCCTCATATTGTATCAAAAACTGTTTTAGCAAAGCCCCTTAGTTTCAAAAGCAGTTACAAATGGAGTATATCACTATGTATTAGCCATACATCCAAACCAATATGAGAAGGACTACAATTACCTTCTGGCACAAAACAACGGGTTATACTTGAGGACATTAGACTATAGAAAAAAGCAATGTCTCACTCCATCTTCTCTCCTCTGTGTCATCCTTTATGGAAGAAGAAACCTGGATTCAGGCCTAATTGAATAGCTACTGGGTAATAACTCTTGTCTGTGTTAACTGCATGGCAACTCCATAGGTAAACAGTGACACAGTAACTCACATTAATGTGGCCACATTACTTCCTGATAACTTCAATTATCTCCTGTCATCCCTATAATGTAATTAAAATGTTTAATTGTTTGCTTTAGATACCAAAGGTTATAAAAGCTATAACAATTTCAAGGAGCTTAATGACCAGCTGGTGTTAATGGTCCAAAGCCTCTAGTTATCATGCCTTTTCAAGCAGTCATTGATCTCAAGAAAATGTCCTGGGTCCTAGGTCTCTAGCATTCCAGTGTTTCCCTGAATTTAAGCTGTATTTGACCTTGCAATCAATTGATCACACAAATACACTCATGCAATTTATTTTCCCTTGACCTCCACCCACCCAATAAAGATCTAATGTGAATGAAGCTATGCTGTGTCACAGAGCTAGATAATTTAAAGTGGTAAACCTTTGGCAGGATAAATATAACATACACAAATCTAAGCTACAGTAATGCTGACCCAGGATGTATTAGTGCTAACTAGTGTAGAAGTCAAGAATGTGCACACTTGATTCTTTTGTTATCAATATTAATTGCACTTTTGACCTTTGTGAAGTCATGTCGTTGGATCTATATTTTAAGGAAGAATGATTTAAAACTATGTGTTTTTGCCTTCTTGGTCTTTCTAAAGCTAGTACACATGCACCATTTTTACAGGCATAAATATTTATTCGAATAATGAACCCCAAATTGGGAGGAAAACAAAACTACAGAAATGCAGACGTCAGAAAATCAGTTGATCAAACCACACATTTGTTCTTGACCATTCAAAAAGGCCCAATTTAGTAGCATCCTGTTGGATGGGACAAGTTCCCAGGTGATCTCAAGGACCTTTGTGAGAAGCAGATTTAAACTTTCTCATGGCCACATGAGCAGTATATTTGGCATCACATATGTTGTTGCCAACATTTTCCCATGAGGATCTGGCTGGTCACTTTACAAATCGTGGGTGGCATTCTATTCATTAGTTTTTGTATTTCTATTTTCTTTTCAAAAAGCAGCCTACTTTGAGACTCAGTGCAGTCTTGCAACCAGGTGCTGTATGGACTGAGGTCTTCTTCACTTCAGGGATGGAACTACCTTAAGTATTTCAGCAAATAGCCTTTTCCTCCACCCCCAAAAGCTGACAACTTCCTGGGAAAAACAAATACCTAGATTGCATCAGGACAGGAGGCTAACAGCAACATTCATTGCAAAAAGTGTAAAACAGAATGAAGCAATTACTGGTGTAGTCTACAAGTGCTAGCCAAACTCCTTTATTCACTAAAGTTGTTTCTTCATGATTAAGAAGTGCCCTGCTGGATCAGACCCAGGGTCCATCTAGTCCATCACTCTGTTCACACAGTGGCCAACCAGCCATTGGCCAGGGACCAACAAGTAGGACATGGTGCAACAGCACCCTCCCACCCATGTTCCCCAGCAACTGGTGCACACAGGCTTACTGCCTCAAATACTGGAAATAGCACACAGCTATCAGGGCTAGTAGCCATTCACCTCCAGGAATTTATCCAACCACTTTGGTGAGCTAGAACTACCCCAGTTTTTGTCATATTCATTTGCACATGATGTGGAAGAAACTTTTTCAGTATCAGTGTTTTTTGCTACAGTCACAGAATAGAACTGGAATATGGTGACTCCAACTCACACGTTCTATTCTGTATCATGATATGGAAGGAGAGTGAAACTCTGGCCTTAGCTAGACCTAGCTGAAAGTCCGGGGGAGAGGAGGGGAGACCTTGCGTTGTGAATAATGCGAGATCTTGGCCCGGTTTACATGTAAGGTGTGACGACTTCAAGAAGAAAGGTGTCACGCCAGCCATTTATATCTTTAAAGAGACAGGAGTGCTCGAGTGACTCACAGTGAGTTTTTTTAAAAAAATGATTTTCCCCGCTCCCCCACCCTATCTCCACTGGGTGCAGCGCTCCTGGCTCTGCGTGAGTAAACCTGTGGAAACGGGCCACATGCTCCGTGGTTTTGGGCTCAGCCCGAGACCGCAGAAAAAGCAGGGCCAAGGGCTAGGGCTGTATCCCGGGTCAAGGGAAGGATGATTCCTCCCTGATCCCAGGATCCCCTGTGCATCATGTGGATGCACAGGGACAATCCCGGGTATCACCCCAGGATATAGCCTGGTCTAGCTAGGCCTCTCTCTCTCTCTCTCTCTCTCTCTCTCTCTCTCTCTCTCTCTCACACACACACACACACACACACACACACACACACACACACCAGGATTGCCTGGAATAGGCATAGTGAAATTCCCAATAACCTGTAGGTTCTGGTTTGTGTATGGTGTTAATTTCTTTGCATTACCAATGAACTTATCATATGAGTGTAGAGTTATAGCTTCCAAGTTCTATTTACTTTGAAACAGAAGTAGAAATGAAGTACACATGACACAGAATGAATTGTTCCTCAGGTAGAATAAATCACCAGTTGCCCTTCTACATTCTGTTTGCAGTAATTCACTTTGATAAAGTCACTTGTTAAGCACACTTATCTTTCTGTTATATATTACTTTTTCCAATCACATTCCAGCATGGTCTTATCTTTCATAGTCTCTTGATAAATAGTGAAGGAAATCTACTACTGTACATTCACTATTCACTATTTCTTGGCCTGTATTCTAATCTAAACCCACTTAATATTTTCTGTCTTCTGATGAAAAGTTTACAATTATGTTGTGTTCTTAAATCTGCTTTATTGATTTCTCCCAGCACAACCTCAGCCCTTTGTGGATGTGCTGAAAATGAATGAGCCAATTTTCAGTAACGGTAGTTTTTATTAATAGAATCAGCCATAAATAGTGTCCCATTGTGCCCATCAGTATAAAAAACAAAGAGGAAGCAAGCCACTGCCCTGAATAAGTTATACTGTAAATATACACAATGGACAGATAAAAACAACACTGTGGATATAATTTAGATATCCTCCACCCCAATTTTTTTTTTTTTTTTACTAAATAGGAATTTTGGAAATATAACTAAATACAATAAATATAAAAATCTAAATGGGCTGCCAGACTAACAGGATTGTTAAGATTACAACAGGTCTGATTACATAAGAACTTAAGAAGTGCCCTGCTGGATGAGACCAAGGGTCCATCTAGTCCAGCACTCTGTTTGCACAGTGGCCAAACAGCCATCAGCCAGGGATGAACAAGCAGGACACGATGCAACAGCACCCTCCTGCTGCCCATGTTCCCCAGCATCCCCAGATTAAGTTATCATTGCCCATTGGTCACAGTTGCTAATATGGCTGCCTCTTCAAAGCTTTTGTAACACTCTAATGCCCTCCTTAAGCCAATTACGGTTTGGATTCCCCTTGAAGAGAGACAGAACCACAGAGCAACTTGAATAAATGAATTAATTTGAAAACAAGTCAAGAGTTTTCAAATTAATTCATTTATTCAAGCACATTAGCACAACCCATTTGGCAGTGAGCAGCCAATGATTTTAGCTCTGAAGTTGCCTGCTTCCTGAATTCTCTGATCTGGCTTTATAAGCAAAATATCCAAGAGAATTGAAACTCTCTATGTGCAAAGATCATTTGTGAGCAGCCTCTCCTTGTGACAACTTTCACAAGTGACTTGAGCAAAGTGACTAAGCAGGTCCGGTCACTTCAGACATGATCCTTGGAACAATTCTTTGCATTTTCCCAAAAGTTGTTATTTTGTACATTAGTCAAACCACCCATGTTGTGCTTCATCCCAAAGGAATTTCCTGTAAAGGGCGCCTCATGAAAATGGAGGTTGTGCTCTTGATCAATTTAAGCTAGAGATTAGCACATCTACTCTTGCTCCATTGCCTTAACTTCAGCACAGCACATAAACTATTCTCACAAATGTCACCCTACATTAATTGTACCCCATTGTCTCCTTGACATAGCTTTTTCTCTTGTATATCTTTCACCATGTTCTGTTAGACCTTGAGGACCCATTCCATACCTAGCGATAGAGGGTTCAGTTACATATGAAACAAGAAAACTGCAAGGGTCTTCTACTGGCAAAGAATGTTCATATTATTCTAGAAGTATAAATCATGATCAGAGAAGTAGGTTCTGCTGTTATTCTTTCCTGTTCTTCAATGCTCCCTATCAGTATATACTCAGTGCATCTCTTCTTGGATTAAATTATGTTGAGGAGTGTGGAGTGCACAAAATAACGAGTCAGAGACGTTAGATGGGTTTTAAACAGGGCCACATTTATTGATGGATCTGCAGAAGGGGATCTAAGCAGGCATCTTCTTCTAAAACAGCATAGATCCATTAACTGAAAATGGGTGAGACATTCTAAGCCAAGGGGCAGCGCCTTGAACTTTGCCGCCCCCAAGCTTCCCCTTCAGGGGTAGGGAGGCCTTCTGTGTCACCCCCCGCTCGTGGTATGTAACCACAAGTGGCTGAGAAAAGGTTGGCCTCAGAGGTAATCCTTATTTCCCCAGCTGGGTCGCGGGACTCGCAGCTGTTGAACCTCAGGTATTTACCAATCTCCGCCTGGTGCCTTAGAATGCTCACCGTCCCTCGCCAGGTGAAGATGCCTACATTCCTGCCATTAATGTGACCGAATTAAACCAATCAACCTATTAATACTCCCTATCTGTCCTGCAGTATGAATTAGGTGAAAAAAACTCACAACCAATCGCAAATTGTGAGCAAAAAATTCCTACTTGGCTTCCATTAAAGGACAACCAGCAAGCCCATACTGCCTACAGGGAAGGCAGGGAGGGAGCCACGTTTGCAAAGGCGAGACAGGGAGGGGCTCAAGCCCTAAAATAGGCTCCTAACCCCTTCCCTGGTCACATGGGCCCAAGAAGAGGCCGCCGGATGATGGCCTCCCCAACTCGCTTTGCGCACCCCCCACAACAGCCCCACCCCGCCCAAGCTATGCTGGGCAAGGGTTTAGGGCACTTGGTGTAACTGCAAAAGTTTTTTTCTTTTAATCTCCATTTCTTTCATCTCTAATAAAAACAAAAATAATATGACCACAACTTGCTATTCCAAAACAGCTTCTTTGTTTGAAGTAGTGGATGATATATCCTATACATCCATGGTTAACAAGGATACATGGTCTAATAATAATAGGCTGATTTATGATTATTATATAAAGCTTCCCCAACCTGATGCCCTCCAGATGTATTAGAACAGAACTCCCATCATCCCTTATCATTGGCAATGGTGGCTGGGGCAAGGCACCAGGTTGGGGAAAGTTGTATTATACTATCCAACCTATGAATTTATATTCTGTGCATCCATTTGTAGGGGATACTTTAAGGTGGATTCCTGCACTGAGCAGGGGGTTGGACTCGATGGCCTTATAGGCCCCTTCAAACTCTACTATTCTATGATTCTGCAATCTTTGTTTGGTATTTGGTCCAATTTTGTAATCAGGCTTGAATAACTAGATTATTAAGCCTTTGTTATTTTATGGCATGTGGACAGTGTTAGATGTCAGAATTTATGGAACAAATAAATGAAGTCCTAATAATGTTTGAACCACAAATGTTGTTTCCTAATGGCAGTGTTTGAACTATCTATAGAAAATAATACTAGTTTTTAGCCGCTTGGATGGGTATTTCATTCATTATATTTAAAAATGACAAGGGCATCTTGACCACATTAATCTAAATGTGCACGTATTGTACATATAAGAGCTGAGCATTGTATACATGGCCTAAAGCTGGAAAATCAGTGAAAACTATACTGTGCTCCTTGAATTCTCTCTGATAGCTCTAGTTTATCTGACTAATTTAGATCTACAGGCCAGAGGCTTATTAATGTGGATGAAGTTCTTGAATGCGGAGATATTGGCAGCATTCCAGTTTTGTGCACTCTATTGTATTAAGTTGTCCCTAAGGTGAAATAACTCAACTTACCAAGCTAGGAAATGATGTTACATATGTACATATTCCATTACAAGGGTATTTCGTTTTCCAGGACTATTAATGCAATTTTTATTTTCAACATTATGCACGTTCAAGTTCACAGAAAGAAAAAGAAAAGCAATTTGGCACTGATTTTGTCAGAAGATGCCAATATACGGAATCCATCTATCTGGTTTCCCAAGTAGTTACTTTTAAGGTTAGATCAGGGAACATATAACAATAATATTAATTAAAACACAAATTGTGTTGCAGTTAAATTGTTCCGCAGTTAATCCAGTGCCAGATCTACACTTTAAAGTGCTTTATAACTGTTTTGACAACTGTATATGGAGTGTGTCCTGGGCCCCAACAGTTGTCAAAACTGTTATAAAGCACTTTAAAGCACTTTAAAGCAGTAGTGTAGATCCTGCCCAAGATACTTGGATTGTAAACAGTTAATACAGGTGACTGAGATTTAACTAGTTTGTGAACTGAGAGGAACAGAAATAAAGCTGATAATATTAGCAATTGTCTTGTCAATTCATGGTAACTGAAGCCCAATTCTGACATTACTTTTTAGTTTAGTAAAGTTACTACATGACAATTTTACTATGACAATTTTAGCTGATGCCATTAAAATGCACAGTCACGTGGCAAAAAGTTAGAATTTACCATATTAGGAAAAAATCTGAAAGCTACAGTGTGTCATGATGAAATTAAGAATCAGCTCTCAGAACATGAGTGTGTGATTTAATCAAATATTCATCATATGAACATAGTAAAATCATCTCATGATGACTCTACCACATCAAAAGGTAACTCAAGGCTTGGATGTGTGGATCAACATGTGATTTGGGTGTGTTACAGAAATGTGTTAAAGGGCCCTCAAAAGCATGACTTTGTAGCAGAGCTGAAACTAATTTGCTCCTAGATGTTCTTCTCAAAATCCTGCTTTGTGGTGATGTTAAATATTCCCCTAGATATTTTCTTGGAATATTTGCCAGTTTTTTTTTCTTGGCAGTGTATATTTCTAGTATCTGATATTTGACATGTGAGGTATTGGCAGTATGATGTACAATTCCATATCACAGTGATTTGAAAACATATCTCCATGAAATATTTCCATGTTAATATATGCCAAGGAACCTCTACATGTCTCACAGCAAAAATCCCGCCCCCCCCCCTGTGTGTTACAGAGGGACTTTGTGCTTTGTCAAAGGATGTACTCTTAGTTCACATGACATAGGCCTTAGCTAGACCTATCTTCTATCCCACAACGGAGGAGGGAAGATCTCGCTTTGTGATTAATGCAAGATCCCTCCTCCATTTACACGTAAGGTGCAACAACCTCAGGAAGAGAGGCGTCGCGCCCACCATTTTTATTTTTTAAAGAAGACGGAGCACACGAACAGTCGTGCGCATGAACAGTCATGCGCAAAAGTAAGATTTTTAAAATTTTAACTTAATTTCCCTGCTCCCCCCACCCTACCCCTGATGGGCGCAGCCCTCCTGAGGAGCACTGAGCCCCATGCGCGGCTTCCGGCTCCATGCGAGTAATCGTGCAGAGCTGGGTCAAGCCACAGCAATGGGCAACATGTTCTGCGGTCTTGGTCTCAGCCTGGGACCATGGAAAAAGCGGGGCCAAAGTGGAGGGCGAGATCCCAGAGCAAGGGAGGGATTTTTGTGAACCGCCCAGAGAGCTCCGGCTATTGGGCGGTATAGAAATGTAATAAATAAATAAATAAATAAATAAATAAATAAATAAATAAATCCCGGGATCCCCTGTGCATCATGTGGATGCACAGGGATGATCACAGGGTTTGCCCCAGGATTTCGCCCAGTCTAGCTAAGGACAGAGTGTCACTATCACTTGTGAAAGTGTGTCCTACAACACACCCACCATTCCCCTGGTGTTTGCTCATTTCAGAGAAAGATCGCTAGAGGTGGGCAATCTGTATTTCAGCTTTTCTTCTCATTATGAAACTCCTGACAAGCTTCCAGACAATCTATAATTCTCTGGAAGGTAGTTTGGAAACCGTTAGTATATCATCATAATTGAGAGCATTATGATATTTAATAATAAAAATAACAATCTATATAGTGCTTTGTTACAAAGCACTGTACATGAAGTAAAATTGGTCAGCAGTTTACAAAATACTATAAATACAATAACTCTAATAAAAGATCATAACTGGATTTAAAAGAATATAACAATAAAACCTGAAAATAAAACCCATATAAAGTGTGTAGTGGCCACCACAAGGAGCGTCAGCATACTCTACCTCAGGAACAACCTCCCAACCTCCTCTATTCAAAGAGGAAGATTTTCAAAACTTTCTTGAACACCTCCAAGCTCTTGGTTAACTGCAGTGGCATGGGGAGTGATTTCCACAGCTGAGGGACAAGGTCCTGGAGTGCACAATACCAAAACACTGTGATCTGTGAGGTAGAATGGGTCTGGAGGGCCTGACCCATGGATCTTGTGTGACCATGGCCTGGAACATACCAGAACAAAAGGGAGGAAAGGTAAACTGGGTGGTGCAACTTTAGGGCCTTAAAAGCTAGGACCAAGATCTTAAATTGGGCCCTTAAATTTGACATTGAACAGTGTTTAATATTACACAGAATGTGACAGCTGACATGCAATGGCATTTTTATGTGATACCATTTGATAGATAATAAGCAATGACTTCTGCTATCTGATAATATCATTCAATAGATAACGTAAAATGATGATTTGTATTTGATGTATGACAACTGACGATATTTCATATTTGAAGCTGCCCAAAATCAAAGCAATAAAGAGATGCCAACAAAGATTTAAATTCCAAAATATAAGTTAAATTTTTTTGTATTTGTTTTTGAAGACATGAAACGTGAGCCACATTGGTTCATTTGGTTCAATTTCAATTTATCCCAAAATGAATGCAGAGACCACTCATCAATATCCATTTGTTTCATGATGGTGGTGGTAGCAATGGTGCTGGGGTTTACTTTATTCAGTGGTGCAGTGGCAGGAGTTGACTTTGGTTCCCACTATTACGCTTTTCTCAGAAAGCCCCAGATGTTGCATCATCCAAAGGTGTTACAGAGAAAAATGTTACCCACTAGTGGAAGTGAAGTGTCTCCACTCTATTTTATTGGTGTGCTGATTACCATTTTGCCTCACAATTCTATGAAACCATACCAAGGTCATAGCTAGACCTAAGGTTTATCCCTGGATCATCCAGGGGTCAAACCTGTTCATCTAGGTGACACACAGGGGATCCAGTGCTCAGGCAGGGGCGAACCCTGGATGATCCCAGGATAAACCTTAGGTCTAGCTGTGGCCCAAATCTCAGGAATTCAGCCAGGACAGGCTAGTGAAGTCTGTTCTGCTAAAGACAAAAACAAGAAATACTAAAAAAGAAAAGATTAAAAAAGATAAATATGAAGATGAATGTGAATACTGAGAGTAATGAAATACTTACACATGAAGGACATAACCCGAATGAGACGTTAACAGATAAAGCCTGAAACAAACTGGTGATTCAGCAATGCAAATGGAATCCTAATCATCATCATCATCCTGACACCCCCTACTTCACATTCAAATAATATTTTGAACGTTGCTTCACAATTTCTCACTCAAAATTTGAGTGGCAAAATTGAATGGCAAAACTTGCCAAATTTTAAATATTTGTGGCTATTTGTTTCAGCTCTACTTTGCAGCTGTTTCCTCATACACAACACTTGATATGGAAGCTGTTCCTATTGGTTTGTGGCATGTAATCAGCCAGCAAAGTAAGTAAAATTAAACAGCATGCACTGAACCATGCTACCCTTGAATAACAAGAAAAAGATAAGAACTTGAAAATAATTTGTTCAGTTTGCTATGCTCCACAAACACAATTAGGGAGGCAGCAGGAAGGCCAGGCAAGCCGGTGATAATGGCGTGCCCACACAGGGTGAATTGACAAGCCCAGCTGCATAGGAAAACCCACAGAGAATGCAAAATATAGACACAGCTGCCTCAGAACCATTTCTCTCGCAAGCACATCCGGATTCCACAGTCGGCAGCAATTGCAATCAGATACTGGTCAACTGCATTTCCTGTTCTCTAAAAGTCATGTATCCAGAAAGCCAAAATAAGACTAAATAAGGGACATATATAAAATAGTTGCATGTGCTATTTCTCAAGCATGGCTGTAAATCTATGCCAATAGAAAGGAGCAACTAGAAAGCTAGATGACTTTGGGGTGGGGGAGGGGCGGCCTGCATACATACCCTAAAGGAAGAAAGAAATCCTGCCCATTATGTTCTCATTGGGGAATAGGTGTATAGTGTAATTCTCAGCAGAGATGCTGGGGAGCAGGGAAGGCTATAAGTGAGGTCTATCAATATACCAGCAGGACCCAAGTACGTTTCACAAGGCATTAATATCCAGCAGAAGGAGCTGACTTTTGAAATGGGAAAATAGGATGTTCAAGAATTCAGTGGCAGGATGATATTTCAGCTTCTGTAACTCACTTATGGAGTTGTTATGAGGACATAATGGGCCAGAGGAACCATGTGTGTCATCTTGAGTTCATTTGAGGAAAGTTTTGATCTAAATGTAATGAATAAAACCTGCAGTAACCACTCACAAGTACTGGAAACAGACAACACACACCTGTATTTGTTATGTTACTTCATGAGCCTGTGAAGATATAGATAAATCACTGACAGGAGAGTATTCTCTCCCTTCTGCTACCTCTTTTCCTTCCTGTAGTATCTCTTGATGAGATGGTCACTCTCTTTACTCCATTTTCTCTACTAGGGTTGGACAGATCAGTCCTTTCCTTGTTCATGCAAATTTCTCATGTGTTCCATCCCATTTTCTGCATGTTTTTCTTTTAAAAGGATGCAAATTTAAATTTTACACATTTCCCCTAAAACATGCATCTTTGACACATTTCCATTTTAAAATATGCATTTTTGTATGCATTTTTGAGCCTCACAAAATTTGGAGATGTGCACAAATTCCATAGCATAACTGCATTCCAATCTGCACATTTAATTTCGGATGTCTGTGATGCTTAATATTGGACGTTTGAGGTGCTTAAAACTGCAGTCCAAGCAAAACCTCTATTCCTCAATTCAGTGATCAATCTATCGGTCAACTCAGGTTCTTTCCTTGGTTCATTTGATACTTGAAAGGGATATATATTGGCGAATATTGCTAATGTTTAGCCAAGGGTGACATGACTTGAGTTCCATTTTTAAATTGCAAATCTTTATTAGGAGAGCTAACAAATCCTGTAAAGCAGCCATTATAATGACACTATCACATGTTCCCTGCAATTTTAAAATATTATAGGTTTATACTTGAGGAATTCTATCAATGGAGTTCTGAGACATCTACAAAGCTTCTGTTAAATGAATTAATAATTTGGCCACGACTATAGCCCTATGAATGGTGCTCTGCTCACATGAATCATGTGAGAAGAGATTGGGAATACACCAACATGTCGCTTTCACCAAACTTGCTGCTCTCCACACACATCTGCAACAGAGAGCCTGCTATGTGCATGGCGCCTCCTTGCACGATGGAGAACCCTGCTTGCTCAGGGTTCTAAATAGGATAGGGAATCTACAGGTAGGCCAGCAATGGCGATGCTACAGAGGGGGCAGAGCTAGCTAGCACACCCCTACTCTCTGCTATCTCATCATTTTCATTGAATTATGTGAGCCCTCATGAGAACTTTTTGTTATAGAGTGGCATAGAAATAGAAATATGATGTTTATATATTTATTTAAACTACTTATATACCATTTGATATAAGTTCTCTTAAGTTGTTTACATGAAATACATAAGATACAATATAGAAGTCAATATAAAATAATAAATAGATTAAAAAGCATCACAGAAACAGGAAAATAGGGCAGTGCACTGCAAATACACATCAGGAAATGTAAGATGAGTATAACAGTGCATCTTCAAGAGGCATCTGATGTTTGCTACAGCTTCCATCTCTCAGACCATATGTGGGAGAGCATTCCAGATGGTGGTGTCACTCCCAAGACAAGCTCCTCGCATGCCATTACTTGATAAGACATACATATTTGCACAGAACTTAGTTATTCAAAATGTACTGGTCTTCAAGCTTCTTAAGAATAATATTGCATCACATCCAAGTGCATAGCATTACATTTGAACACTATTGTGTTTGATATGTGATGCTCAGACTTTCATGAAGACACATTACATAACTGTCAGTAATCTCTATTAGGGGAGATTACTGTCAGATGATATAAATTAAAAATATCTCTCTACAAATGCTACATTTAGAGTATATGAATATTTTATGTTGTACAAATAAAATACTCTACCATGTATTATTCAGGAAAGAGATAAGATAAATTTTGTTTTAAGATTTCAGTGCTGGTTTTAGTTTTATGCCTGTATAGCTTAAACTAAACAGCAGGGCATAAACCTAAATTGGAATAGTTTGAGGTTCACCAAACTCAATCCACTACAGATGCCTTTAAAGAGTTAATTGGGACACATCTGGACAGTATAGCACCCATCATCCATAATCTATTTGAGGCTTTTTGTGAATATAAATATAATGCTACTTTCAGAAATGAATTTAAAGTTCCTAAGCATGCATACAAAGCCATCAAGTTCAAAGGAAGCCATCCACACATTAACTGACAAGAAAATGCCGTGCCACAGAATGAAACCCAAGAGCAAATGAAGACATGGTTTTAATGTTTTTTCTGGAATTATCTTTGCTCTGTGTTTTCAAGAAATAAGTTAAAAATGGGCAGAAAGTGGAGGATGGAGGAGAAATTTAAAGAATTTGAGTACATATCTCCCTCATAGAAAAGTCTTGGAAGAGAAATAACAGGGCAATAACAGAAAACTTCCACTCCCACCATGCCCTAACTTGCATAGTGATGTGCCTCCTTTTCGCCTAACTCCATACAACATTTTGAAAATAACCCACAGAAATGTCATGAACTTTGAGCGAAGGAAAGAGCCATCAGCACATATATGTTTCTCTCTATTGCTCTCAGCTACTTAATGTTGTCCAGGCATTGATCTTGTGACCCTGTGCTACATGCTTCAGAAAGTGCAAAACTACGTGCTTGGAGGGATGGAACAGCAGAGGAGTGGTTTAAACATTATGCATTGAACCAAGAAACCAGTTTCTGCTCCTTTCAAGGACTCAATCCCACAGATACTTACCTGAGAGTAAGTCATATTGAATTCAGTGGGACAGGCTTCCATGTTAACATGTGTAGAATCAGATTATCAAATTCTCAAGAGGTCTTCAATTCTGGTAGGTTAACTATAGAGACAAAAGAGAGAGAAGTGAGGAGAAACTGATCCCAGGAATAAGGAAATATGGCACATTTGGGGTTTCTGGGGGCTGTCTCCCTGCCAGAGCTATATGGTGCTGTCCAACTTTCCTAGAATTAGTTGCCACACCAGTCAAAACAGCAATGTTGGATAGGGTTAGGGATGGGAGAATCAGCTGGTGGACCTTCTATGACTTCCACCTTGAAGCTCAGTTCATTTTGTTCCCATTCCCAAATGCAAGCTTTTGTTTTGTTTTTTTATTGAACAGGGGAAGTGTGCATTTGTGTGCATTTTTAAAGCGTGATCCAAATCTGTACTCCTCCTAGCCCCAATGACTAAAGCTTGGAAATGCATATTTTTGTCAAAGTGCACATTTTTAAAATGTACATTTTTAGGCACAATCCACATTCCATATACTACTCTCATCATGTTATTTCCTGCTCTTTATTCCACATTCCTAATGATTTAACACAAAGTGTAGATCTGGCTCTACTTGCCAACACATTGTTCAAATGACATCGTAAGCCAAGAAATGTGCTCCTGTTTGCATTCACCTTCAGAGCTGTAAACGGGGCAAGTTCTGACCCTTGATGAACTGTAACAAAACCCTCATACATCCCTAGATAGGGTTGACTGTATATTAAGAGGTGACTCTACACCACTGTGCCTGAACTGTGTTCTTCAGGAGATGCAGGACAAATAAAAGGAAGTACTTCTTCACACAGTGCATAGTTAAGCTATGGAATTCACCACCACAAGATGTGTCAACCAATTTGGATGGCTTTAAAAGGGAGTTGGATAAATTCCTGGAGGAGGAGGCAGCAATCAATGGCTATTACTCCTGATGGTTGTGTACTGCCTCCAGTATCAGAAGCAGTAAGCCTGTATACACTGCTTGCTGGGGAATATGGGTGGGATGGTGCTGTTGCACCTGTGTCCTGCTTGTGGGTCCCTGGTCGACACCTGGTTGGCCATTGTGTGAACAGAATGCAGAACCACCCAGAGAGCTTTTTGTGAACCGCCCAGAGAGCTTTGGCTATTGGGCGGTATAGAAATGCAATAATAAATAAATAAATAAATAAATCTAGATGGACCCTTGGTCAGTTCCAGCACGGCTCTTTTTATGTTCCTATGTTCTTATTCATGTTGATCCAGCAAGCAATACTGCAGTGAAGGGTTTGTGTGAACATCTGCATCAGATCACTGTTACCTTTGTTAAGAACCCTGCCTTTTGTTTTGTTTTTATCTCTCAGCTCTATTTTCTCTCCTCACTGCCAGGAATGCCAAACCCTCAGAGCTGTTCCTGTGAGAACCCTTTCTGAAGTTTAACCACCTCCGATTTTTTTTCTCAAGACATTCAACATTATATTCTCCTCTCAACCCACCCGCCTTTTGCTTCAAAAACAACTCTGCGGCTTCCAGCTTCATTAATATGCATACGGTGCAATGTAAATGGCTCTTGAGGCTTCCCCTTGGTAGATGATTTAATGTGGCAGTTATGAAAGCTGCTCAGACTGTGCTCGATTAGCATAATAATGAAGCTTCTGCAGCAGTGTTATCATCCTCAAAGGAAACAGCCTGAGTGGTCACAGCTCCTTTAACAAGTACCACTTTAGGATAAAAAGCAAAGGACTGTGTTTGAAACAGGAGATTGGAATATGCAAAATGGGCAAGGCTTGTTTGCTGTCAGTTTGTTGTCTTTGTGGAATGGCAGGGGAAGTGTCATGAGCTGGCTGTGTGAACAGGTCAGCTGGCAAACGAAAGAAGCCATGTTGAGCTTCAAGATGCTTTATTATATTTGTACGCCTCTCCACTGAGGCACACAGTTTTGTCTTAGAAGTCAAGTTCGTCATTAACCTGATCTAACCTTGCCGCTCTTGTATACCTAGTTTCTCTCAGAATGGGGAAAAAAAGAGATGTGTTCCTGCAAAACCCTTTGACAACTTGCGTCTGAAAACAACAAATTCTGCTATAGCTCTTTAACACTCCAGTGAAAAAGTAGGATCATTTCCCCGGTTTTGTTCTCACTGAGTTGAACATTGGCTATACAAACCATTTTCAGATGACCAGAGAACGCATGAGGAGAAGGCATGGGAACTGCACCCATTAATACACATTATTTATGCATATAGTCTTCCACTGTTAAGTTAAAGTGGTGCAACAGTGTTCTCTCAACATTTTTGGGAGACCTGCAAAAAGCAGGGTTGCATATGAGTAGGTCCTCTTCGGACCTATTGAGGAATGAATGAATGGAACCAGAAAAGTTACATTTCTGATTCCTTCCATTCACATGTTCATTAATCTTCTGAAAAGGCAGTGGAGTAGCTAAGTAATTTTAGACCCTGGATTTAATTGTCTTATGGGTGGGGGTGGGGGCTTTAGAAGGCCATGACTTCACTTGTAAAGCTCAGAACTAGTATTTGTCTCTCCTACTCACCCCCACTCCAACCCCCACTCCATGCTTTAAAATGGCTTCTACATTCCTGATATATTAAACAACAAAATTGTTTGTCAACCCTGAGTGTCAGCACTTAAATCCTATTACCACCATGACTACAGAAAGAAAATAGAGTTTGCTTCCACCATTGTGAAAAGGATTAAAGTGTTGGACTCAAGCAATTAATCATTCTTGCCATAATAATGTATTTAACAATGTTTTTATAATTTTTTAAAAAACGGTCACTGCACATTTACACAGAGCTAAATGGTACCTATCCTCACAAAGTGAATTTAGGCTTGTATCTTAAATTAGATTCAAAACCAGCACCAAACTTAGATAAAGACCTCAATGCTACTGTCATGGCCCAAACATTACAAAGACGCTTTCCAGGTTTCAACACAAGTTTACTGATAGAAGGGAACATTGCAACAGAGAAAATTAACCTCTGCCAAGAAGGACCTTTCTGACTCTTGCTGGGTGAGCCAGCTGTTTTATTAGCAAGTTCTGGTCATGTAGGCATGAAATAACTGAGCATGTGCAAAGTACTTTGTTGACTCAGTAGTAAAGTTAGCTGACCACTGGTTCCTGTAGTTTCTGTGGTTAGGATAGCTCCTTCTTGTATCTCCTGTAAGAGGGAGCCAGTGTGGTGTAGTGTGGTGTAGTGTTAGACTGGGAGTCAGGAAATCTGGGTTCTAGTCCTCACTCAGCTATGAAAACCCACTGGGTGACTTTGGGCTAGTCACAGACTCTCAGCCTGGCCTTCCTCATAGGGTTGTTGTTGTGATGATAAAATGGAGAGGAGGAGGATTATGTACACCACCTTGGGTTAGTTGGAGGAAAAAAGGTGGGATATAAATCCAATAATAAATAAACTTGCTTAACAGTCAGCCATTTCAAAGTTCACCCAGAGTGAATGTTATTTCTGCATCAGGCACAAGCTTTCTTTTTTAATAAACAGTTCAACTCCAGTACCAACATGGCTTCTCTTATGCTACGATAAAGCTCAATTTATTTATTTATTACATTTATATATCGCCCCATAGCCGAAGCTCTCTGGGCGGTTTACAAGGTGAAGCTATGGCCATTAGACTACTGGTATGAGGGAATCCATCTCCCCACCACCACCATTTGAGACCATTGTAACAATGCTACATCACCATTAAAAATAGTTTTCAAGAGATATCAGCAGCCCCATTTTCAAAGCACCCAGCAGCCATGGTGCCAAAAGCTCTGTAATTTTAAAATGGAAGAAGACATTTTTGATCAACTCTTCATAACTCTTGGACCAGCTTTTAATTCAGAGGGTAAATACTAATGTGCTCATACGTCTACCCATCTTCAAGAGCATTACATCCCCAATAATCCAGCTGAATGTGGAGAAACATAGCTAGGTTGGGTATTTAGATAAGCCCTGAGCTCACCTTTACAAGCAAAATGGAACCTTTCTAAGCCAAGAAGCAAGGAGGAGGGAGAGGAGATGATGAAGAGAAAGAAAGAAAGAAAGAAAGAAAGAAAGAAAGAAAGAAAGAAAGAGAATGGTACTCTCTAGCAACGTTGCATTAGAAGGAAAGCTTCCATTTGGCCCTCAGCATAAAACACTCAAACAAAATATTCTTAATGTCTTCCAATAGGCCAAGAATTAAGCATTCATACAGATTACAATAAAATCAATAACTATTAATAAAGCCACAAGCATAAAAATGCATAACAGCTAATAAGAATAAAGACAATACCAAAGTTATAACTCATGCACTCCAGTCACGAATTCCATTCTCCAATTACCTGGTTTAGTGTGCCATCATATGCATATTTTAATTTCCTCCCTGCTGTTAACAGGAAAAAGAAGAGGGAACCTTTCTCTCCTCTCACAAGTTAACTGCTATGGGCCAAAACAGCCATTATTTTAAATCTGAGACAGGATCTACATTACTATTTTATAACGGTTTATAACAGAATTGACAAGTGTTGGGGCCCAGGAAAACATTCCATATACTGTTTTTTTTCAAACTGCTTTCAAAGTGATATATCCTGCTTGGTGATATATCCTGCCTGACTAGCAGTTGCATCTTTTGTTCATTTTCAGAATAGGTGAGGGGGCCTGATGCAGACCTTCACAGACTCCCTATTTCCCACATACTAGGCTAGAAATAATAATGAAAAAGATGTAGCTGCTAGACACAGATTTAAAGTAATAACTGGTTTGCACTACTGTCATCACAGCTACCTTAACTGCCGCTGTATGGCAGAAAGATCAGATATAAAAGAAATAGTAAATAAATAAATTCACCTTCCCACATTAATGAAGGTATTAAAAACAAATATCAGGAAACAGCAATATATCCCTTATTCCAATATATCCCTTATATCCTTATTCAAGCAGTCACATTCTCAAATTCAATCTGACACCCTCACATTCACTTCATCCCCTCTTTGGATAATGGAGAAGGTGGTTGTTCTATTGCTTTATTTATTTATTTATTTATTTATTTATTACATTTTTATACCGCCCAATAGCCGAAGCTCTCTGGGCGGTTCACAAAAATTAAAACCACAGTAAAACACCCAACAGGTTAAAACACAATTATGAAATACAATATAAAAAGCGCAACCAGGATAAAACCACACAAATATGGAAATGAGAACAAATACAAATATGGAGATGAGTTCTGAAGAGCATCTCCTGGTCAAATTCCCTTGATCAGCATGAAACAAAGGGCATGTCTACACCACAAGGGTGTAGGGGGACGATCGTGGACTTTCCGGCTTCTGCAATCCCCCCTGGATGTCCATATGGCTGCACGACATCCCAGAAGGATGTCTCAGTCACCATTTTAAAAACAAACAAACAAGGAGAGGTGTGCACGGGCACTCCTCCACCAATGGTGTGTGTGGGGGGAAACTCCCATTTCCGCTCCCCCCACCCCACCCCTGATGTGCACATTGTGCTGAAGGGCTCCATGCCCCATGCCTGGTTCCCACCTCCTCATGTTTACTCATGAGGAGCCAGGATGAAAACGGGATGGCTGCCCACACCACCCCCAGTCTCAGGATGATTCCTGGTTATCCCAGGGAAATAGAGGGATCTTCCCTCCCTGCCCCCAGGATTCCCTGTGCACCATGTGAACACACAGGGATGATCCCAGGACGATCCCCAGAGTAAGGCATGGTGTACGCATGCCCAAAGAAAGAACCTTCAGCTTCATGACCACAGAAAATCTAGTAGGGATAAGCCTTCTGCTGCAGGATGTACAAATTGCTTTCAATGTGTGAAATATTACCCTATATAGGGAAACAAAACAAAAAAAAACTAATTATGGCTGCTAAAAAGCAGGCTTTGAATGGTTTGCAAAGCTTATTTGCTTCTGAAAAACCCTCCATGAAATGCTAATGCTGGAATTCATTTCTGACATTCAATTACTAGATGTTTTTTAGCTACTGCTGATGGCTTGAGACCCTCTTTTTAATCTGTTGCAAATGAGTGCAGATTCCACACTGTGTGCATTTGTATTGCATGGCCCTAGGCCTGTATTTCAGAAGACATGGAGATCTTCATTTCTAATTTGCTAACACCTTTCTCTCTCTGATTATATTAATACTGTGTACTTTTATGACCCCTCCTGTTTGTGCCTTTATTCTTTTGCTGGAAAACATCTATTGGGAGTACTCAGTGTCATCACTTATTCTTTGTCATTTGCTATGATGGCAATTATATGGGATTTTTTCAAAAATGTTCCTTTTTATCTTCTAGTTTCTATGGGGAAAATTAGTATACTTTTACTGTCATCCACAGAATACCTCCCACCCCATCCTGATACCATTAATTAGAAATACTCTGGATCTGTTTGGTTTATTTAGCTCTCATATTTTGAACACATAGCACTTTACTTTGTCCTTGATATTTCCTTGGAATGCAAATGTATTTAGAGCTTCTCCTATTGAGAAACTATGGAGCTATTAGGGATGTAAAGGGTTTGGAAATTTTGGGGTCATGAAAAAACCTCCAGGTTTTCCCCAATTTTCCCCATGAAAAAAATTGGAAATTTTGGAAAATGGAAAAAATAATAATAATAATTTTTTTTAGTGCTACACAGATCTAAACTTACTTTGTCGATTTAAGATGGCCTTCCTCAAGCTGTTTCCCTCTACATATTTTGGATTTCAGCTCCCATCAGCACCAGGCAGCATGACCAATGGTCAGGAATGCTGGCACCAGGTCAGGGAGGGCTGCTTTAGGAACATGAAGCAGACTTTCTGTACCTAAAATGATGTTATGTATAACTTAGTTTGCTCATAAAATTATCATTATATTTTAAAACTTTTAAAAGTAAACAGAGGCCATAGCTAGATGGGGCTTTATCCACATGATGCACAGAGGATTCCGAGATCAGGGAGGGATGATCCCTCCCTTAGCCCAGGATGTGGCCCTACACTTTAGGCCCGCTTTTTCTGCAGTCTTGGGATGATCCTGAGACCATGGAAAGTGTGGCCCACCTTCCCAGATTGTCCTGGTTCCTTGCAGTTACTCGTGATGAACAGGGACCAACGTACGCAGCGCAGAGCTCCTCAGGGGGAGCTCCTCAGGGGTGGGGTGGGGTGAGCAGGAAAATTTAAGAAAATAAAAAAACCATACTTAACTTTTGTTCACGAGTGTTTGTGCACTTCTTCTTCTTTAAAAAACAAAAACAAAATGGCGGGCATGATGTCCTCTCCTTATGAGGTCGTCGCACACCGTGTGTAAACAGAGGGGGAGGTCTCACAATGAAAATATCACGAGATCTTCACCCTTCCGTCACACTAGTCTAGCTAAGACCTCAGCTAATAAATTTATAATTATTGTCTGAATAGATTAGAACTACATTAAATGACTGCTCCTGCATCAGAAACATAGGACTCTTTCGAAGACAGTTTCATAGGATAGTTTCAAACGCAAACTGTCAAGAAAACAATTTTTTGTTAATGTTTCCATTTTTTTCTGGGTGGATGGAAAGTCGTTTTCCTTTGTAACTTACTCTCCATCTACTAGAATCTACCAGACAGTTTAAATGTGTATGATCACTGCTACCTCTCCTTCATGCATCCTGTACTGTATCTCAGCATTGTGAATTACAGTAGCAAACCATGGCCAAGGTGCCATAAATGGAAGAATATAAGTTATCCAATTAACCTAAATAAATTGAAAACTATGTGCATGTAATGCACTATAGCACTGCTGCTGTTGAGGAACAAATGCAGTGCTACTCATATAATGCACATTTTATTTTCCATTAATCTTAATTGATTCATTTGCTAATTGACTGTGGAGCACAGTGGATCCCAAGAGATTACAAAGGAGACCTTTTACCCCTAAAAACAGCCTTCCTTAGTTTTATCTTTTACCATTATAAAGGTAGCTATAATAATGTGATATGAGCAAGGTAAAGTACTGCACTAAAAATATGCCCCCAGAGCATGCAGGTCTGTAACATAATTCCTGCTTGCAGCAAGTGGCACATTTATTATGTCACAGCATAAAAAATGAATCTTTTTATCCTGTCTCAGGGAGGCAGCTGGGTTTAGATGATCCACTGGTTCTCTGTGATACTTCTAGGATTCTAATAATCCTAGTGTGCTGCTTTGACATAAGGCCCCATAACACCTAATGGGAGAAAACGTACATCAAATCCTATTTAACCATTGCTCAATGTTGATGAAATGACATTTGCCTGGCTTTTGCCAGCTGCAGTGGCACTTGTGAGACCCAACAAAAAAAATTATGTCAAATCCAATTAAGTTGCCAGAATTTGTCCAATAGTTTACCTGCTCTTGGTTTCTCTGAAACTGTGGCTTTCATAACATCCAATAGAACTTTAATTTCTTCCAGGTCTCTCCTATCCTTACTAGTGTTGCTTCTAGACTTCTCCTTTCTATTAACAAGGCCAAAAAACAAACAAAAAACTAATTAAATTATGAATCTCACTTCCAGTGTAACAAAGGACTGGAAGAGGGAGAAATAGCTCCATGTGTATGATGCATCATCTACTGTGTCCACTTCCATCTGTGCATAGAATAGTAGAGTTGGAAGGGGGCTATAAGGCCATAGAGTCCCTATAAGGCCATACTCCCGCATTTCCTGGGTTACTCAAAAGCTTCCCCACCATCACCACCTGTTCATGATTACCATCACATGATGGGGAAATAAGCCTATTAGCTTCACCTCCTGCACATCCTTATCACTATTCCTGCAGCCTTTCACCTTGGTGGCTGACCTTCTGCAGTGGGGAGGCTTTTTAATGCTCAGGCTTCTCACATAATTTAGAACTCTGGGAGATGAGAGTGTTAGAGGTCATAGTTAATGGTAGAGCCCATAGCTCAATGTGGTAGAGCACATGCTTTGCATGAAGAAGGTCCCAGGTTCAATTCCAGCATCTCCAGGTAGTGCTACAGTGGTGGAGTGGAGTCAGGGCTCATCATTTCCACAGTAATATATTGCTTCCTATTGTAATGTGAAGTATTTCCAGTGGCTTGGTCTTGAATGGGCAATTAAGACCATTGGCTGGGTTCACACAACATGCTAACTCGCCCATTGTGGGTTGTTGTTGTACCTTGGGTTATCATGTTGTCTCAGTGCAGTGCTTTTTGTGCAGGGTTGGTTATTGTGTTGTCTGAATGCAGTGCATTTTCCACAGGGTTGCTCATTAACCATGCAGTGTGGCTTGTTAATAACCCTGAACAACCCAACAATAATCTTACAAGTAGATTCATGACCTAGGGAGGTCATGGACTCTCCTACACTGGAGGCATTCAAGAAGCAGCTGGACAACCATCTGTCAGGGATGCTTTAAGGTGGATTCCTGCATTGAGCAGGGGGTTGGACTTGATGGTCCTACAGGCTCCTTCCAACTCTATTCTATGATCAATGGGACAAGTTAGTCATGGCTACCTTAAATTTTTGTTTACTCTAACCAGGACTAAACCTCAATCCAAAATGGATTATAACTGTTTCCTGCATAATGTAACTCTGAAAGGACCCAAAATATTTACTTAGAAGTATATAACTTCACAGCTTGGAGAGAAATTGTGAGATATGAGACATGTCAGCCTGAGATGAGCTTGCAAAGACATCTTGTATTATTATTGATTTTAATGTCTTGGAGAATTTATTATGGAGGACAGACACTACTAGTGTGGGTGTGTTATATGTGAGAAAATGAACATGTTATTGACAAATTTCTCATCCTGCACCAGAGCCTCAGGTCTGATACACATAGCCATCTTCATCATATGGTCACTTTCTACAATGTGACAGCTTCATTTTTGCAACAGCTATCAAGGACTGACTGTCATGCAGAGAACCTTATTCTGTGAATGCATTATCCATCAATAGAAACAAGCAATGCATCTATCACTTCATAACTACCACCTCAACAGATTATGTGAATCAAACTTTAGAGTTCTGTGTATACCCTAGCATTTTTTGGATTATCTTCATGTGTAAATTATATAGATACAGAAGTTTAGATCAATCAAACATTAAAAGCCCCTGGAGGGTGAAGGAAATAGCTTCCCCCCCCTTTTTTTTTTTTTGAGAAGTTCATTCATAAGCGCTTGATTCCTAAATATTCCACATCTAAACTTCTGCATTGCAGAATTCCTAAGAAAAACGCAGTCCAATAAGTGACTACATCGGGAGACTAGAAAGCACATGTGATGAATTAATTCAAATGATATTTCATTTTCTTTCTAGGCTTGAAAAGATTTTTCTGTGCAGTTTACTTTGAAATGTTTCAGGTTGTTTTGTTTTTAAAATGGGAGAAAAGATTACTGTGCTATGAAGTTACTGATTGTTTACAATATAGCTGCTGAACAATTTTATGCACTTACCAAATATTGCACATGCTCTGGTTGTCATGTTACATGCAATAAAAGGACATTATTCAGGGCATTGTAGAAATGAAGTGCTACCAGCCTCATTGTGTTCTCAAACACGACCATATTCACAATGTGAAACAAAAGAGGATTGTAAATTCTTTTTAAAAACCAGTGTGGCCCACTGCAGTTATATGTGCAGGATAGGATATTAAGTTAAACCACATGTGAAATGCAGCTGTTTCTGTTGAGGTTTTCATCAGGCAGTAGTGGAAAGATTGGTGGGTTTTAATATGTGGTTTCAAGCAGAGCTGATAGAAATGTGTGTGAAATCAATGTGCATCCATGGGGGGCCCTTGCAATCCAGCATAATTCTTCTTCCTATTAATATAAATAATGGTAACAATAGAGCTATCTTTGCACAAGCAGCCGTTCAGTCCAAGACACTGAAGGGGAGGCAGGAAGGTTCCTGACTGCACTTCCAAGTTTGTCTTGCTTTCATTTTTTAAAAAGTAAGCTTCATTTTTTTTTAAAGTCAGTCATCCATGAGCAAAGGTAGGGAAATTCCTTAGCAAGAAAGAAAATATGCATCCCTGAACTAACTAATAGGAATCAAACTGATATTCCAAATTAGATTCAATTGATTTTGTTGTTGTTGTTGTTGTTGTTTATTTGAAACAAAAAATCATATGCTCTGTAAGCTGTTGAATCATGGGAATATAGTCAGAATTTGACCAAAGAACACATGAGAAACACTGCTGAAATTCTTCTCTTCTACCTGAGATACAACTTCATCATCAAGTATCCTGATATGGATGGATCCTGCTCAGCATTAGGGCAATCAAAGGGGCAATCCAAAGGTAAGTCAATAAACAGGCAAAAGTGAAAACTATAGTTTTACCAGGCAAGAAAGAAAATTCCAAGCCAGAGGTCTGAGGAGCAGCCAAAGTTCAAACACAGATAAATGGTCAGATACAATACAAATCTCAAGAAGCAGAGTCAAACTGAAGTCCAATGGTCAGTAGCATAGAAGTTCAGTCACATAGCTTAGGGTGATATACAACTATGCCCTTATCTGGACAGAGATAGTCTAGCTACAGTTAGCCATGCTCTGTTACCAGTCATTTGGATTACTACGATGTTTTATATATGGGGTTGCTTTTGAAAACGGTCCAGAAATTTCAGTGGGTCCAAAACATGGCAGCAAGATCACTAATGAGGACTGACCAATGACTCCACATTATGAAAGCACTTCTTCAGCTGTGTTGGCTGCCAGTCCATGTCTTGGCCCAATTCAAAGTTCTGGTGTTTACATTCAGTGGGCCATTGCAAGGACTCTGGCAGCTGCCCAAGCTGATATTCCATCTCATAAGCAAGGCAGACCCAAGAACACTGAACCCAGCCTATGAGAATGTCTCCAAAAATTCTTCTCCTTTGAATTTCTTTTCAAAAGTAATTTATTTTCTGTTGAATTGAATGAGGATGGTAGAAAAAATGTAGAAGAAATTTTGGGCACAACATCAGTGTGGCTGCAAAAGTTGCTCTCTCAAACCAATTGCAGGGGGGATTCATTATTCCAGGACCTTAAAGTTGCTACTCCAACCTTAACTGCAAAGACCCTTGGGATAACTACATCTCCTGTAGCCCCCTCTGCTCTGTTAACCAGGAGGTAGGAGAGGAGGGAAAAACTTCTCTTTTCTCTGCAACCCTTTGCTGCTGCTCTGCCCCCATAGAGTCAAGGGAAGGGAGGAGTGCTAAACTGGTGGTGATAGCTTTTGGGAACAGGGAGTCAGGCCAAGCTAAATACCACTCACAATCGACCCAAAGTTTCAAAGGGTGGTGGTGTTTGCATTATACACCCGCTTTGATGTTTCACCCCATTTCCAGTCTCCTACCATCTCCCTTATTAATATATCCAGTACCACCACAACGTGTAATGTCACGATATGACAACGGACATTTCTTTACCAAATAACTGGAACAGGATGCAGGGAGCTCATACTATTATAAGGTACAGGATACATTTTCTGTTAATAAATCTTATGGGGAAGAGAAGATTCAGAGCTGCTCCTTTCCCTGGGAGCCATGTGTCCCCTATGCACCTAGTTGCAATCCTAGACACAGAGGCTTTGGCAGGCACTTTAAAAGTTTTCTGTCTCTGCTTAGAATGTAAACTGATAGAGAGCACAGAATGGCTTTCTTTACAATTAACAGGTCAGGTTTGGAGTTGAGGAAATGTGTGCGAAGAGAAAATTATTTTCTGCTTCAAATCATAAATGAAAATTAATGTTCTTATTTGCATTTTTATTCCATGTCCAAACACACCAATTAAATCTAAAGTTATGTACAATGTAGACTGCAATCCTATACACACTTGCTTGTGAGTAAGCTCCATTGAACTCAGTGAGACTTAGAGCTCCAACACACCAGCGTTTTATCACACTCTCATCTTGCCTGGTTTGCTGTTTTGCAGTGCGATACTCACATCACGTCGTGCCTGTCCTGCAGTTACCCCACCTCTTCCCCTCCATTTTTTGTGCTTTCTTAGAGCAGGGAAAGTTTGGTTTATTTCCTCCCTGCAGGATTAAAGTGCCCTTCTGCCCCTGTGTATTGCCGTCCTCATACTACGTCCTTTGTTGGGGCTGTGTGCTTGCAACGTGTGCTTGCTAATAAAAGAGGACAAACCTGACCAGGTGCAGCCCCCATGCTCAAGGGAATGCCAGTGCCGTACAGCAAGGGACAGGCAATATAATGAAGCACAGTGTGCACATCTTCCCATTCTTGTGGCTCAGGCTCCTGCAGATTCCCCCTCCCCTCCTCCGCCACTGCTTTGGAGACTTGGCAAGGCCGGGAGCCCCAAGGTCAGAGTCTCCCATCCCAGTAGGGAAGCATATAAAGCAAGTTCAGAAGGGGATGCACCAGAAGGTGACAGGCATGGCCACTCTGGTGGGGGGGGGAGGCAGAGGAAGGGAAATCCCTGCATGTCTCCCTTGCTGTCACCTCACGCTTACACTTCAGTTTGTGCCAAAATCCTACAGGGAACCAGGCTCAAGCAAATTGGAGGGGAGCCTTTGACAACCATCACGGCACTGCCAAAGACACTCCAGAGATTGATGAAATTCCCCACTAAACCAGGCCCAGGATCTAACCAGGCAGCATTTGTTTGCAAGTGCAAGCAAATTCAATCTTTGCAACTGACAAACACTGCTTGCTACTTGTCAGAGCTTGCAAGTGGCAAGCAAACACTCATCACCCATCAACGACTTGGGGAGCGGGTGTAACGGTGATTTGGGGGAATTTTGCAGCAGTGCGATTCCTCCTAGGGAGACTTGCAGAAACTGTCAAGCGCAACAGAAGCAGCCGCAGCAGACACATACAACACACACCCAACATGCTGTCACCTCTCCCTTCCCCATGATTGCACAGTAAACAAGTCTTTTCCCTTGGGTGGGTCTTGAACCCTTGTCCCAAGGTGGACTGTGTGCCCTCTTTCCAAGCCCCCTGCCCAGGGAACTATGTGGGTGTTGTGTGGTATGTGTTGCTTTTGTGTATTCTACTCAAAAGCAGTGCTTGTGAGGAACCTAAGGGATTCAAAATTCTGCCTGGAGGATGCTTGGGGACTTGGAGTAGCAGGGTTGTTTCTGGCTGTGCCACATACAGTGATGGATTTTGGCATCATTCTGCACCTTGTCATGACATAGGGAGGTTGATTGGCCTGTGCCTTCATCACCTTGCACTCATTGTCTCCTTCTGAATGTGGACACAATCCTTGATTGGTGGGCATCTGGGGTCATGCCCTCATTATTGTGAGCCCATTGACTCCTCCCCCTATGTTTGGACAACATGACTTTCAGCACTGTCCTTGATTGGTGTTTAAAGGAATTTGGTGCTGGGGGATATCTGTTGCTTTTATTCAATATTTTCTGGTTGTGTCTTTTCCCTTCCTTGTTTTTTGGTTGAGCAGCTATAAAATACAGCAGCTGTTCTGCCAGCATCACAGTGATGTATCTTCCCATCCCAGGTCCCAGTTGGAGTACAAGATTGCACTGCTCAACAGTCTGAGAGGAACTTCAGAGTAAGCACAGCAAGATGGCCCTGCAGGTCTGAAATGTTGGGAGCAGCTAACTTGTATGTGACAGGGCCAATGTTGCAAAGTTGTGCACACATATGGGCTGTGGATTCTTCAGCTGATAATGTCAACCATGATGGTGTTAAAGAACATGCAGCACACACAACCCCTCCAATGCACATGCTGTGAAATAAAATCTTCAACAGAACACTAACAAGGACTAGAGAGCTTCCTGCAGGTGGCTGTGTCTAATCCCCATCAAAATAATCTGCCTAGAGCCAACATCAGTCAAGGAACAGTTAGCATTATCATAGCACTCATTCTGGCTAAGTGCTGCACTCATTGTACAAAAAAAAAAGAAGAAGCAGAAAAGGAAAGAAAAGAGAAAAAGAAAAAGCAGAGAGAGAGAGAGAGAGAGAGAGAGAGAGAGAGAGAGAGAGAGAGAGAGAGAGAGAATGAGAATCATCCTTGTGGCTGTTTTTTTGTCTCTCTCCTTGGCCATATGGATTTCACCCTTCCCCCCCCCCCACATCATATAGCTAAATTGTAAGGGAGCATAGCAAATATTCACAGCTGGTTGCCACTCCAGAATGCAATATGTGCATTTAGCTTTGCTTAGCATAGTGTGGTTTTTGTGGAGGGAAAAACCACAAGAGAGAGAAGCCACAAACTAATGACAAACAAACATGTTATTTCTTGCTGCCATAACTTTCTCCCTCTTAACTTAAAAATCCTCCACAGGCTTAATTAACCTCAAGGAGTATAATAAAAAAGAGCTGGACAAAGAATTCCTCGTGAATAATTTATTGGATAGATTTTGCCTACTTCCTCTTTGCAAAATGCTTCAGAACAGTCTGTGGTGATTTCTTCCCCCTGCTCTAATAAAAATTGTGGCTTTTTCTTGTTTTCCCAGCGAGAAAAGTTTTGTGTACAACGTTCTTATTGCTTAGCCCTTCCAAATCCTCATTATTCAAAGTTCTAGCTGCTAACTTGGTTGTGTCAATAGAAGACATTCCTAGACAGTCAAAGGGCTAAACGTTTGGATAGATTGGGTATATGATTTAGACACCCATCTACAGTTATTGGTTGCATTACTCCACATGCAGCTTTGAGGTCTACCACCCATAGTTGAGTTGGTGTATTGTTGTCATGACCCCCTGTACTTGAACCTTACAATGTGTGGCAGAGGACTGTGATGAGGATGATGCTCCAGCCACTTCCTCAGGACAAGGCCCATTCAAGGTCCTCTGGGCCAAAACAAACAAACAAACAAACAACAACAAAGACAAGCTCAGGTTCAGAGGAGTAGTCCCCAGCAGAAGCTCGCTTTTTCCAGTGTCACAGAAGTCAAAGGCTGAAAAATAAGACCGAAGACTCTTAACAGTCCAGTCAGCTCCTTGTGGGAAAGCACAATGAACTGCACTGTGGGTCTCATCAGCCTACATAAGGCTTTAGTTGGCTTTAGCATCCTGTGGAGACAACATCCTCCACCGGAGTAGGAGAGAGCTTCAGATAGTAGGGGTCACTTAGAACTGTCCAAGGTCCTGATTTTTCTCCCCTCTGAACAAGAGGGCTTTTGCATTGGCTTTGCCTGCCATGACCTGACATCATCTATCTTGTGTTCTAAGGAGCACAACTTTGAGGAGGACCTCACAGATGAGGCAAGTATTAGGACCTACAAATCCCCTATTGAATTTGATTGCTGCAGATGGGTAAGAATTTTGTTTCAGTTTTCTTTTGATAAGAATTTACCAAAAATTGTGAATTTCTTCCTATTTAGAGTAAGAAAACATTGAGATTTGTTTTTTTTTAAAAGGAATGTTGAAGAAAGTAAAAACTGACAGAGTTGTCAATCCCTCACAGAGATGCTTATGCCATGCCACTAGGGAACATAATGTTCCCAAGGTCTATTGCAATTAGACCTGCGATGAATATTTTTATTCTTTCATTTTCAGCTTTTTGTGGGTGATGGGGTGTTAAATGAAAACTCTGGCAAAAAATAGCTGGGGAGGTGAGAGTTTTGAATATTTTTTTTCTTGTTGGGGAGGAAAACAGGATTCCAGCTTACTTTTTTTAGGGTAAGTTGTGGCTGAGGGATCTTCTCTCTCTCTCTCTCTCTCTCTCTCTCTCTCTGTCTCTCTCTCTCTGTCTCTCTCTCCATTTTCTTTTAAACTTTAAAAATGCCTTTTAAAATATTTTCAGGATTATTATTTTTCTCCATACAAGAAGGCATTGTTTTTTTTCTGGATCTTTTGCACACACAGAGAAAATATAGATAGATAGAATTTCCTTTGAGTGGGGGACAGAGTTTTCACATATCTTTTTAGGTTTAGGAGGTGAATGGATTATCTTATTTGTATTGTTTTTCTTTTTAAAAAAACCTTTGACTGTAAAGGAATGTCTTCTATTGGCACTGGAAAATACTTCACATTACAATAGGAAGCAGCACAAGACACTGTACATCCCTATTCATATTCAGGTAGCTGAACATGCCATCTATAGCAGTATTACTACCTATTTTGGCATCGGGAGTATATGCACACAATTCTGCAATGAAATGAAGATGGAGCTGTAAAGAACCTAAGGTACTTAGCAAGAAGATTGATCTGAAACAGTTTGGACTGAATACACCAATGCTGCTATTTCAGGATAGTAACATAGGAAGCTGGCCTCTACTGGGTCTGACCAATGAATCATCTAGCCCAGTATTGTCCACACTGACTGGCAGCAGCTCTCTAAGGTTTCAGGCAGGAACTTTTCCAGCTCTACTTGGAGATAGGGATGTCCAGTTTTTATGAACTCAGTCCCACATGTATTTTACAGATTGTGCTGTGTCCTCCTTTCTGGTGTCCATTCACAGACCAAATCAATCCCCCCCACCCCAGTATTTGGAAAACTGTGCTAATAATTCCATAAGAGGGTTTGTAACAATTTATATACTTCCTATTAGTATGTAACACTTAGCATATTGCCCTCCATTCTATTCAACTTTCCCTTACGTATATTTTCCAGGATGAAACTCTGGCAAAAAATAGTTGGGGAGGTTTCTCAGCAGAAATGTGCATGTTTTCCTACAAATAATTTTGCGTCCATTTCAAGTCCATGGACTCCATGAGGCCAAAGGAGGCTGGTCTGCAGCAGATTCTGTGGGACGAACTTTTAGAAGTTCAAAACTCATTTTAGTCTGTCCCAGATTTTTCTAACTTATCATACTGGGGGTTGAACCTGGGACCTTCTGCATGCATAGCAAATGCTCTACCACTGAGCCATGAAGATGGAGGTGGGAGGCAGGAAGGAACCCTGAGATTCTAACTCTGGTCACTAATTTCAATGCAACTGATTCACAATTTTAGAATTTAGTAGTTTTGCTAGTGGCTTTGAGTAGTTTTTTCTAGTCCACACCCCTCCCGCCCCCGGGGAGCTTCAAGTAGTATATTTTTGCTAAGCACAATCTTCTCTTAGGAACTAGTGCTGAAACCACCAAGCTAATCTATTCCCTCCCTCCCTCTCTCCCAGACACATACATATGACCTAAATAAGATTTGAAACCTGCTCTCCAGAGGTAAAAGGTCTACCAGATTAACAGGAGTACACTATACAGCCTAATTTTGCCTTAGGGCTAGATATTTTGACAGAAGGTAAAATTCAGTGTAAAAGCTGCTCTTCAACTTTCTTAAGAACAAAAGAACAAAAATGGACATGTGTTGTGAACTTGAAGCCCTGCATTCCATTAGGAAAACCTTTAGAACTATGGAGAATTTCTTCAAAATAAATGTGCAGTCACATTGGGGAAAGACAATTTTCCTAGCCTTTCATTATGAATAATAGATACTTTCCCAGGAACTAAAACAACACTTTCCATCGATCCATTGTCCTGAGATGTAATACTTGAATACTGAAGTTTAAGCTAAGTTTAGAGTAGAGCAAATTGGCCAGATCCCACCCACCGACCCCCAAGAAATTATTTTTAAAAAACCCTTTGAGGTTGTTATGTGGTGCTTTTAGCTGCTGTTACGCAACAAAAACCCAAATAATCTGCCTTCTTAAACCTAACATCATAAGACTTCAACAGGATTTATTCTTTATATACAGAACTGTTTAGGTTGTTTGAATATTAAACACATTCTTAGGTTTCACATCCTGAAGGTGCTGGGAAAATCCCTGGCTATTCCTAAAAGGATAAATTGATAAAAACCCTAATAGAAGAAGTCACTGAGTAAATGCCAAAATGAATTAACTTGCCAAGCCATGGCTAACATCATTGAGTTTATATATGTTTCATTAAACGAAGACTTGACAGCTTTATGAGGAAACAGTGGGGTTTGGAGTGTATGAAGATCCTGTAACACTGCCAAAGCTGATCAGGTCCTGTGCCATACAGCCTATTTAATAGACAAATATTTGCGCAGTGAAAATGTCATTTTAAATGACTGGTTTGATAATCTCTTAAGCTTTTAAATGATCTGCAAAGTCTGGAAATGCTACCCTGGTGTTTCAAATCCACTGGCACATTAGATAATGAAAGTCAACATTTAGTGATGGCCCAAGCTTAGTTCCCAAATTATGATTTGCTTTATAGTCTTCTTTTCACCCTACATGTTTTTCCAAGTATATTTTCAAATTCTTTCATTGCTGGTGTGTGTGTGTGTGTGTGTGTGTATAGTTGTTGCATTCTTGACAGAGCCTTCATTGTCCTTGTTATCTGAACCTGAAGTCAGGCTATAAGAGAAGAGCTGCCCATGAGTCTATGGGAAGCTCACAGGCAGGATATCACAACGGCACTTCCTGCTTGCGATCCCCAGCAACTGCCATACTGAGGCATGCTGCCTTGGATACTGAAGTTAATATAGCCACCATGACTACCATATGAAGGTAATATAGCCATCATGACAGCCTTACTCGACATGAATTTGTCTAATCCTCCTTTGAAGGTATCCAAGTTGGCAAGCATCACTGCATCTTGTGATAACAAATTCCATAGTTATCCCACCATTCAGGTTCTATGGATAGTACTATGACATAGAAACAAAATGCTCTCAATACCCACTTTTTCTATGCCATGCATAATTTTATAAACCCCCATCATGTGTCCCTTTACAGTTTTCTAAGCTAAAAAGCCCTAAAAGTTGAAATGTTTCCTCACAGGGGAGCTGTTCCAACCTCATAATAATTTTGGTTGCTCTTTTCTGCATCTTCTCTAAGTGATGGTGCCTGTAACCCTGCTTATAATCCTTCTCACCTACATGCCCCACCTTCTCTGACTAGTTTGCTCATTCTGGTCAACTGTTGTAGGCTCTTTGAAGCATGGCTGGTGAAAATTAAACACTAGTGTCTTCGCCTGTATCTATCTACCCAATAGAAGTGCTGTTTATAATTATGGATGCCATGTGGAAGAAAAGTGTAGTGCAGACAGCTTGCGAGTTAATCTAAATACCTTGTCAGTGAGTGAAGCCAGGGGCAGCAAAATGGGATTTGTTGTATTTGTTGTGCAGTCTGTTGGGTTATGAGAAATGCGTCAGCTAGACCTACAGGGTCTAGCATGACAGAGGGGTGGGGATCTCCCCCTCTGTTTATGCGTGCGCACAACGACCTCGGAGGAAGAGGATGTCATGCCCGCCATTTTCTTTTTGTTGTTGTTGTTAAAGGAGAAGAGGGCACGAACACTCAAGCGCAAAAGGTAATTTTTTATTTTAAATAATTTTCCCCGCTCCCCCCACCCCATACACGTCCTGAAATCACTGTATATTTATCCCTAATTCACACTATACATTTTCTGCTTGAACATGGATACTCAAATATAAAAAAATAAATGTGTGTATTTGAAATTTGCTATGTTCCGTTAACACACTTTGAAACTTTGACCAAGGAAGGATTGTGGCCTGACTTCCTAAAGTTTTAAAAGGAAACATGCTAAATTCTACACTCATGCACCCATCAAACAAGATAAGAAGCACATACATTTTACGTTCTGTTATCCATACCTAAAAAGAAACCAGGGCAATTGGGGAAACTGTACTAGTAGAATGCTAAATGAAAGGAAAATATAATTATTAATGAAATAACTTTCAATAACAGCAATTCTCTGACTAAACCATATCCCATTATTATTTAAATTGATCAGGCATACTTGTCTCCGGTAAGAGAATTTAATATACCTAAAAGTCCAGATCTAAATAGAAGCCAAGTATTCTGGATTTATACAGAATGAATAAGATCATCTTCTTCACTGATGTAAAGGCAAATATTAAAGCTTTCTGCAACCTGTATTACATCAAATCTACTTTTACATCATTTAAGGATTATTCATCTCAGAACTTAAAGAAAATATGTTTAGGAATGTTGAAAAGTGCTGTAATGGAAAGAGCAGACAGGGGCAACATGACAGTAAATGTAATTGCTCGGTAGAACCTGTTTTGCTGTAATTACTAAATTCACAAGGCTAGAAAAATATACTTACTTTTTAAGAGTGAATCATGCCCATGGATCTAGAGCAGACTTCAGAATCATAGATGAGTTGCTATCCTTTAGTTGTACGGGACACGGAATCCCAATGTAGTCATACTTACTAAGTGGAAATACGAGGGGCCCATTTCTGGGACCAGTGTTCTTACTATTACTGAGCAGAGATGTATGAGAGTTTTATTCCTGGGCCAGATCTACACCAATATAACACTGGCACAGGATATAACACTTTGAAAACAGTATATGGAATGTGCACTGAGCCCCAACAGTTGTCAATAGCATTATAAACCACTATAAAGCATTAGTGTAGATCCTGCTCTGTTTGCAAATCATGCAACTTCGAACATGAATGTTAGCAGGAATGCAATTCTTAGGGAAATTTTCACAATTTTCCGAACTTGTATTCAGGTTCAAAAGTACATATTTGCACAAAGGCACACTTCCAAAAAAACCACATATGTGTACTTGCACATGTGTGCATTTGCACAAATCCCCCCAATCTACATTCTGATACATTTTAAAAACGGAGTATTTATTTTATGTTTTGCACTTTTTAAAATGTGCATTTTTCCTATTTGGAGGGGCGAAAATGATGTCGGCATTTGGGAACGCAAATGAATTGAAACGAGCTTCAAGGAAGAATTTGGAGCACCTCAGTGAACTCAAACATTGCATGTTTGTTCATCCCTACTATGGAGTCATACATCCATTTCTTCCCCTTGAATCAAGTAGCATATAAGAGTTTGAACCACGAACTGTTGAGGCTACAATCTGAAAAATGCTAACAAGTTCCATTGAATTCAGCAGGGATTATTTCCTAAGGATTGGTTTTCAACAGACTTTGAGGATGTCATGCCCGCCATTTTCTTTTTGTTGTTGTTAAAGGAGAAGAGGGCATGGGTCAATTCATATGTTCACCAGGCAGTTACCAAGCTATGGTGGCTTGTTAACTATACTGCATGTACTAGTCTTAGGCTACTCCCATTTGCTTAATTACCCTCACCACAATGCCTCTTACTATGGCCTTAGCTAGACGAGGGGTTATCCTGGGCTGATACTCGGGATCGCCCCTGTACGTCCAGATGATGCACAGGGGATCCCGGGCTCAGACAGGGATCAATCCTCCCTGGTCCCAGGATAATGGGCACCACTTTTGGCCCAGTATTTCCTGTGGTCTCAGGCTGAGCCCGAGACTGTGAGCATGTAGTCTGTTCCGCGGCTTTTCCTGGCTCCGCACAATTACTCGTGCATAGCCGGGAGAAGCTGCGCATGGGGGGCATGGTGGGGGGATTGGGGGCAGGGTGGGGGGACTGGGGGCAGGGTGGGGGGATCAGGGAAGTATTTTTAAAAAACAAAAGCCTACCATTTTTAAAAAACAAAAGCCTACCTGCACTGCTAGCCCTTGGGGAATAAAATGGTGGGCGCGACGGGTCTTTTCCTTACCTCATTGCACCTCGTGTCTAGCCTAGGGCGAGGTCCCACGATAGCCGCATCGTGGGATCTCCCCTCATCAATCCCAGACTTTAAGGTAGGTCTAGCAAAGGCCTATGTCATCCATACCTGGTGAGGGTTGATGGCTGACATGGCTAATAAACCACCCTGGAACCCTAACAGCATGTGGATTGTGGGTGGTTTATTAACCACAACAGCAACCCACCTTTGCTGGGTTCGAATGACATGACAACCTGTGCTGGAAAGGGTAATTAAGCAAATCAGATTGGTATGTGACAGGCATGAACTTTTTCTGCTTTAGCTTGTGCAAATGTTCTTATTCTTCAGTTTTTACTTTGTTCATGGAAGGTATTGTCAGTGTAGACAATTGATAAACTCATTGCATATGTAGATATTCCTTCCTTCCTTTGTATTTTTTTAAAGCATACCTTCCTATCTCTGGAAGTGCAGAAAATGGAGACATCAGAAAAGTGCATTTTTATTCAGACATCCTTGAAACATAAATTCCCTAAAAATTCAGTATAGCGTACATGGGATTCACATTACCTTGATTATATATTTTTTTGCCATTAACACAGTATTTTTAGTATATACATTATGGTAATGATTGCAGAAGTGAAAGAGAAAGACTTCTATTGTTTATTCTGACAGTCTAGCTTACAATTAAGCTTTAAGCAAGTGTTTTGTAACTGTAGGGTTGTTCCTTAAGAAGCAAGAACATTAAAGATTTTTGTATATAAAACAAGCGAAGAGTAATTTATGTCAGATTAAATTCCAGATCTCTGTATGGAGGACTGCAGTTCTTTTTACTAACTTACAATGTATTTCCTAGACCAGTTTGTAATAATCACAGTGATTGATTTCCTGGCATTTAAGGTAGGCTGTGTGGCAAAGAAACTTTTCACAATATCAGTGGAGTGGGTGCTATATTTATCCAAAAGAAAGCTCATGCCCACTATAGGTTCTGAAATAAAGCAGTAACATTATATCTTTGTTACACTAAGCCATACTTAGAAATAGTGTGCAGCATAGGGTGACCATATGGAAAGGAGGACAAGGCCCCTATGTCTTTAACAGTTATATAGAAAAGGGAATTTCAGCAGGTGTCATTTGTTTGCATGCAGCACCTGATGAAATTCTCTCTTCATCACAACAGTTAAAGCTGCAGGGGCCCTGCCCTCTATTGTATCTGGTCACTCTAGCTAAAGAAGGCAGGGCTCCTGCAGCTTTAACTGCTGTGATGAAGAGGGAAACTAACCAGGTGCTGCATGCATACAAAGGATAGCTGCTGAAATTCCCTTTTCTATACAACTGTTAAGGAAACAGAACCCTTGTTCTCCTTTTCATATGGTCATCCTAGTACAGCACAGAAGTAAGTGCCAATATGGCCAAAACTATTACCCTTTCTTCAGTAGTCATCAAACCAAAGAAGTTAGTAAGATCTCATAGAGCAGAGGTGAGCAACACATGACCTGTAGACTGCATGTGGACCCTGGTCAGTTTTTGGAAGTCTTGGCTGCCCCCAAATCTCTGCCATCATGCTATGGAATTTTTGGCAACATGCAATGGTGGTGAGAAAAGAGGTGCATTTTCCTGTTAAAGCGAGACACACAGGGAGTGCATGCCTCCTTTTAATGCAGAACTGTGCTCCCCATTGGGCTTCTGAGAGTGCAGTTTTGGATTAAACCAAGGGGAAGCCATTTAATTTAAAGGGGAAATATACAGGGCGTTTTTCTCTTGCCAATTGAATTTGGTGGCAATTTGACAGCTCTAATTTTGGCAATGGTGTGTGTGTGTGTGTGTGTGTGTGTGTGTGTGTGTAGCCCCCATTAGGTTCAGGGGGAAGAAGTAAAAAATTGCCCCCTTGGTTCACCCATGTCATCAAGAAAAAAGAACATTTCTCCTAGCTATAAATTCAACTCTCACTTCTTTTGACTAAGGACTGTAATAAAGCTTCACATCTAAATGAAAGCCCATTCACTGCATTCCACTCCGTTGTCTCAATTTTAATTAAAACTTAAACAAGGAACTCAGTTCAGGGCTATGCACAAGGGAGCAGGTTCAATGCTCAATGTGGTGGCCATCAGGAGCGGCAGGGGCTATTGTTAAATCCCTATATCAACTATGTTCTTTGTTGTTACTTATTATACTTATATCCCACCTTTTTTTCCTTTTGCAAGGAATCCAAGGTGGCTTACATAGTCCTCCTCCTCCCCTCACAACAATCCTGTGGGGTAGGTTAGGCTGAGAGACAGTGACTGGCCCCAAATCACCCAGTGAGTTCCGGGCTGAGTAGAGACTAGGGCAATAACTAGACGGGGCTTTATCCAAGGGCAATCCCCAGGATCATCCCTATGCATTCACACGATGCACAGGGGATCCCGGGATCAGGGAGGGATGATCCCTCCCTTGCCCTGGGATATCGCCCCCCCCCCTTGAGCCCAGTTTTTCCATGGTTCCGGGCTAATCCCGAGACTGTGGAATGTGTGGCCAGGTGTCATGGTTTGTCCCGGCTACTCACATTTACTCCCGAGGAGCTGGGACCCGCGCATGGGCCACAGAGCTCCTCAGGAGCTCTGCGCCCATAGGGGTTGGGGTAGGGGGGAGCGGGGAACTTATTATTTTTAAAAACAACAACCTACCTTTGAGTGTTTTGAGGTTTACAACAGTTCATAGGATAATAAAATACAACTAAAAAACTGTTTCAATAGAATACTAGACTTGTTTAGATGGCTGGCATAAGCTCCAGCACATGCTGTAAATGCCTGGGAACAGAAGACGTCTTAACCTGCACCAGAAAGAGGACAATGTTGGTGCCAGTTGGGCCTGAGTGGGAGCTCATTCCATAGTTGGGGGACCACTACTGAAAAGGCCCTCTCCCTTATCTGGGGCACTCGGAGGGAACTCCCAGATGTTGATCATAGTGTCCAATTATGTTCTGGAGAGGCATTCCATCAGGTTTTGCAGTCCTAAGCCATGTAAGGCTTCAGCAGCTTGAATCAGGCTCAGAAGCATACAGCCAGCCAATGCAAGCAGGCTAGAATTGGTCATATGTGCTCAGACCTTCTGGTCCCAGTTACTAATCCGGCTGCTGCATTTTTCAAAAGCTTCAGCTTCAGAACAGTCTTCAAGGGGAACCCCATGTAGAGTGCATTGCAGTAATCTAACTAGAAGATTACATGAACATCGATTATTAAAATCAGGTTATTCGTGTCCAGATAGATGCATAGCTGGACCATCAGCTGGCACCCTGAGCCACCAAAGCCACCACAGCCTCAAGTGATAGATCCAGGAGAACCCCCAAGCTATGAACCTGTTTCTTTAAGGAGAGTGCAACCTCATCTAGAACAGGTTGATCACCCTCCATCCAAAACTACCCATACAACTGGGGTAGTTTGGGAATGATTTAAATTTTGTGCAAAATTACTCTTAGAAAGCTAAGCAAAGATATAGGGATATAGGTAATGGTCTGGAACTGGACAATTTTCACAAAGTATACAGCTCCTAGATATGCTCCATTAAGGCTATACATTGGTTGGGGTGGTACTGTCAAGCTATATCCATCTCTAAAATAATCTCTTAACATGAAAAGGGGAATCTAAATGCTTTGATGTAGTAACCATGAACCTGACATTTCAAAGCAACAGATGGTAGATCCACAAGTTTATTGCAGGTGCTTGTGATGTGAAAATTCCAAACTGCTTTCATGCATTTATAAGTTTTGAACCATTTTACAGGCTGCTGAACATTTTACAGAAATGGAAAAGTTTCTAAGAGGAATGCATTGGCTGACAAAATCGTTATATAGCTTTCAGATTTACGGATCCGCAGAAGCCAATGTGCTTATGTTTGACTGTATTTTTTTTAAGCTCATTTGTTCTTCTAATAATATCCAATGGCTTATTGTATCCCATCTGAGTGTGATCAGAAAATATGCCTTTGCAAAGGAATTTTTGCTCCTCCTATCCAAGCTACTGTATTCTTCTTCAGCTTTTCTCTGAATAGTCTCTCCTGAGAGTCAGAGGACCCTCAATAAAGACCTAGAACATGGGACAGGGGCTCCTGCCAATGGGAGAATTAGTCCAAAATTAGGCAGAAGCATCTCCTGCAACCTCTAAGTCCAGGGACAGAACTCAGAATGCTAGTAAAAATGTATGGTAGGGTTGACAAAAAGTCTACAGAATTTAAGACCTTGACTCTACGGGTGCTTTGAAGAAGAGAGTTGAGCCTCATCTAGTGACCTTATTGAGGGTCTCCCGGAAAAGATCTAAAGCCTGGTCATCTCCAGCTATTGCCCCAGTTTGATACAGTCATCTAAGAGGAGATCTGGCTGATTGTCATCTATTAATGTAGGTGTTATTATTAAGATTGGCCTCATGGGCTGTGGCAATTAAAATCTCCTCCCAACAACACTCCATACATAGTGTGTAGAAATGAATATTCTATCTACGGGGTTCTTCTTATATTTCATGGTCTATGTGAGATGATATTGAACTTTAAGTGCAACAACTAGTGGAGATTTTTCTCGAGGCTGCAATTGTTCTTCAGTTTAACTGCTGGAGTTGGCAGTTAGTGCTACCTAACTATACTGGTCCTGAGATATATATATATTTTTCTTATCGCTCTAGAAATAAAAGACCATTTTGCAGAATTTTCTCTAAATTAGCTTAACCATTTAAAAAAATATTAGTGGCAGCATTTCCCCCTCCACATACACACAAACCCACACAATGTGTTATTGTCGACGATGCAAAATGGGGGCCATGCTGCCAACACAGTTGATTCTGTGGCCCTTGCAGAGGTAGTGCATCTCTCCCCCCCCCCAAAAAAAACCCTCTTAGGATAATATAAAGAATTTGTGCTCCAATCCCTTACAATGGTGAGCCATACTGTGAGAAATTGTTGGAGAATTTCTCTTCCTACTGGAGAAATTTGGTGGAATCCCACCCCCCACTCAATTTCTGTGCCCACAAATAGGGTGAGAATTTTAAGAGGTCCTTTGCTCACAGATCTAATATCAAGTCTCTATAGGAACCTATTGACTTTACTAAGGTTCCAGAGGGGTCAGACAACTTTTTCTATTGGCGGTTCTCTTTTTGATTTGTATGTGAAGAACATGATATCAGTAGTTTTCAGACAGCTTACTGAGCCTACTGTTTTTGCAAGATAGCTGCACTTTTAAACAAAAGAATGAAGACATATACATTTAAACCTGTTACTGTGAGGGCTGGTAATTTTATTGTAAAGACCTGGAAAATTAGGCAAGTTATATGCCAGAATGAGGGGGTTCTATGCTGAGGTGATTGCCAAGACCATTTTATTTAGTTTTTAATTTCTGTTTTACTCATGACATGGCCTAATGATAATTTGTTGTGTCCTGGGGGCTGTCTTTGCAGTGCTGTGCTGGCCTTTCCTCCCTCTCAAACCCAGGGCTTTCCCTCTCCTGGGATGGTGTAGGGTAATCCTGATGCCAAGGAGGGAACACAGAGTTTCTGGGTGGCCATCTGGGTACTGGAGCCACCTTGACCTCTTTCTGGTGGAAGGTGACCAATCGCAGGTCACCTTCCACAAGGCACTGCCCTGGGTTGACCCCAGATTGGCTCCAGAGTGACGTCAGACAGTGGAAGTGCGTATTGACCTTGCTCCATTTGAAAAAGTTGGGGTAAATTCCTGAGTTTCTCAAAATACAGCATTGCGGGGAAGCCCTGTGGTGGCTGTGAAGCTGTGCCTGCATCATCTAACTGACACAGCACCGTTCCATATCCACCGTGGGGCTTTCTCCACGCATAGAGAGCCCCCTGGATGGGCTTTTGATGAATGAATTAATCAACTGTTTGACCAGAAAGAGAATGAAAGGCACTAAGATGAAAATAACATCTTTGGAATGGAGGTATTTCAAACAACAGAATAGAATGTAAGCCTATGCGGCAGGATCTTGATATTTACTGTTTTACTCTGTACAGCACCATGTACATTGATGGTGCTATATAAATAAGTAATAATAATAATAGCAAAGTAAGCTGAAAATGGTCTTTGTAGACCCTGACTGCCCCATCGCGCTTTGGCTATTGAGTGGTATAAAAATGTAACAAATAAAAATTTGTAATAAATAAAAAAATATTCTAGGTGGAATAGCCCAGGGTTGGGGTAGGCAGGTCTTAGGAGGAAAACCCTAGCATTCTGGCATGTCCAAGAAGCAGTACCCATGCAAAATCCCTACAGCTAAAAGAAATAGCCATGTTCCCTTGCTTTTATGGTAAATGGCTCAAAGGCAAATCAACAACAAAACTTATTATTCAGTTGTTTGGCAAGTATAGGACAGTATTTAGAGTGCCAGAATTATTTCTGTTAAGACAGGGATAATTTGAATGGGAGATAATGTATGCATGCTTGTGTATTGAAGTCTAAAGAATTATGAATACCAACCCGTTCTGTAACAGCTAATCTCTTATTAAGAACAATAATCATACAGGAGCAGGGGAGGCCTACTCAATCAGAGGAGCAGCCAAATTCGGTCTTTGATTATCATCTTGAAAAGGTGGTGAACCCAGCAGGACTTCCAGTTCTCTGCCTAAGCAAGGAGTTGTCAAACACATTACACTTCATTTTCTCAGTGAAATGCTTGTTAGCATTTTATGTGCAATAAGTTTCAACCAGAGGTGGCACTAGGGGATAAGAAGAAATGTCATATTAAAATAAGTACATAACTGTACTCTACTGCACCTTTTTGTAGCTCTTATTTCTCTTTTTTAAATTCAATAGTTCCTCTTTAAATGCAGCTAATCTTATACAAATCAAAATTGATATTAAGAAATGTGATTTTTAGATGTATGCATAAGATCATTTTTTTTAAATAACAAACAAAACATATTTATACCCCTTTTAAAAGAACTGCAGTAGCTATGTATTCATTACTAAGCCATGATCATGTTTTGTTGTTTCATTTATTATTTTATTATTAAATTTATATCCAGCCTATTTTTTCCTCTTAAAAGATAACCCAAGGCAGCTTATATGGTCCTCCTACTCTCCATTTTATCCTTCAAACAACCCTATAATGTTAGGATGTGACTGGCTCAAAGTCATCCAGTGAGTTTCATGGGTGAATGGATACTAGAACCCAGGTCTCCTGAGTCCCCAGTCCAACACTCTAACCACTACACCAAACTGGTTCTCCATTATTGACATAGAAAAACTGATATAATTCAGGACAAGGATCCCTGGCAGACTTTCCCAGATCCTCAGAGTAGACCCTGTTGACATTGCAGAAAGTTGCCATGTAACATCACTCCCAGCAGTGGCACCCACCCTCCGGAACAGTCTCCCCTGAATAGTTCTGTATTTATTTTATTTATTTATTTATTTATCACATTTCTATACCGCCCAATAGCCAGAGCTCTCTGGGCGGTTCACAAAAATTAAAACCATTCAAAGTATAAAACAACAGTATAAAACCATAATATAAAATACAATATAAAAGCTCAACCAGATAAAAACAGCAGCAATGCAAAATTACAAATTTAAAACCATGTTATTTAAAATTTATAGATTGTTAAAATGTTGGGAGAATAAAAAGGTCTTCACCTGGCGTCTAAAAGCATATAATGTAGGTGCCAAGCGAACCTCCTTAGGGAGCTCATTCCACAGCTAGGGTGCCACAGCGGAGAAAGCCCTCGGCCTAGTAGCCACCTGCCTCACTTCCTTTGGCAGGGGCTCACGGAGAAGGACCCCTGAAGATGACCTTAGGGTCCGGGCAGGTACATATGGGAGGAGGCATTCCTTCAGATAACCTGGCCCCAAGCTGTTTAGGGCTTTAAATGTCAATACCAGCACTTTGAATCGGGCCCGGACCTGGACTGGCAGCCAATGAAGCTGGAAAAGGACTGGCGTAATGTGGTCTCGTCGGCCAGTGCCTGTTAGTAAGCGTGCTGCCCTGTTTTGCACCAGTTGAAGTTTCCGGACCGTTTTCAAAGGCAGCCCCACGTATAACGCATTGCAGTAATCCAAATGAGAGGTTATCAGAGCATGGATAAGAGTAGCTAAGCTATCTCTGTCCAGATAAGGGTGCAGCTGGTATATCAGCCTGAGCTGATAAAAGGTGCTCTTTGCCACTGAGTTCACCTGTGCCTCAAGTGACAGTTCTGGATCCAAGAGCACCCCCAAACTACGGACCCGATCCTTTAGGGGGAGTGCAACCCCGTTCAGGACAGGGCAAACATCACCTAGCCGGACAGAAGAACCACCCGCTAACAGTACCTCCGTCTTGTCTGGATTGAGTTTCAGTTTATTAGCCCTCATCCAGTCCATTACCGTGCCCAGGCACAAAATGTGGTGAATTTCAAATGTCTTCTGAAAATGTGCTTGTTTATGCAAACATTTCCTGATCAAACACTACTCTGTTTTATCATTCATTCAAGAGTGATCTGTCTCTCCCCTGGCAGTCTGCTGGGGGAGGGGGGAGAGAGAGAGAGAGAGAGAGAGAGAGAGACTACTCATTCATTCTTACAAATGTGTGAAAAATAAACCTTTGCCATGTTGAGTGGCAAGTGTTTCCAGGGGAGTTCTACTCACATTTGCTTGAATGCAAGTAGAACTCCCAGCATAATCAGGAACCCTAATTAGGCAGTGCTCTAGATCACACAACATGTTCTACTTACATTCAAGCGAATACAAGTAAAACTCCCCTTTGAAGAAGCAGGACCAGCATACATAGAGATGTTGGGGGGCAGGGTCAACATGTGCAGTCCCTTCCTCCATTTTTACCCACTATGTGTTCGGAATAGGTTTTATGTTCAGTCCAAATCTGTCTCTAGGGACTGGTACCGATGACAACCACTCATTTTCAGACCCACTAACTTCACTCTGTAACAAAATACATAAATAAAATCTTAAGCCTGAAATGCTATCTCATGTTTAAGGTGAGCAAGTTCAGTTCAGCCCAGTTTAAGGTCAGATTCATTCATTACTTTGGTAGTATTGTTGCAGTCACAAAATGATTCCCTGATGGCTTGTTCTAAACTTGTTCTAAAACCCTCATAATGGTGGCTCCTTCCATCACATCAGTCCCTCCAGCATTGTCCCTTTGTATGATACAGACCACCACCATGTGAGAAGCAGTTTGCACCTTTACCATGACAATGTAGAAACTATCACAGGGAGCAGCTTTGCACCACCACATGATATATAAACTTGGCTTAAGCTGACATGTGTAGTAAGCAGCTAGTAAGTAAAGTATTGTATAATGTCTCTGAGTTAACTCATACACCAGCTTCCCTTCCTTAAACTTGGAAATTAGGTTTGCCCATTCCTGTTTGACAACCCTAAAGCAGCTGTTTAACCCAGATGCCTCTGTTAGCAGATTACTGCAATGTGCTATGCATCAGACTCTGCTTATGACCAGCCACCTGGAATGGGACAGTGATGTGCAGCACACAGCAGTTTGCTTATTCAATTAACATATAGTATAGAAAGCACATGTTCACAGTGCTCTGTGATTTATACTTAACACCTAAATTCATAATCTAATTAGATCACAGTCCATAGATATAAGACCCATTAAGTGACATCTGTAGAAGAAAAAAGAAAGGAACAACTCTGTGTGTTCTAGAAACTATCATGGTCTCCAAACTGCAGAATTTCATGGCTCACTGCAAGTTCTTTTTCATAACCTAATTATTTGGTGGAATTAATGGACTGAGTACCAGACAATTCTTGTACCATAGCTAATTTCACATGTGATCTTCATACACTTGCTATGGTGATATTGTTGACTGAGTCCTGAAGAAGCTGCATACTGCAAACCTAATCCTAACTAAGTATCTTGAGAAAACCCACCAAGAAAACAAATGAACATCATAACAGGCCTCCATATTTCTGAAGATTCCAGACTATGGCCCTTTCTACACCAAACAAGGGTAGAGGGAGGGAGGGTGCCAATCTTGGACTTACCTCCATCCAGGATCGTCCCCCATGTCCAAATAGCCAGTGTGATGTCCAGGATGGGAGGAGGGACGTTGCTCAAGTGGAAGCGGCCATTTTTTAAAAGTTGCTGGAGCACCCTCATGCTCCAGAGAAAGGTACATGAGGAAAAAACAACACCCCGTTCCTGCTCCCCCACCCACCCCCAATTCCTCCCAGCCCAGCTCCTTCCCTCTACTGATCTCCGCTACTTGCAGGGGGGAGGGAAGAAGCTGGGATGGGCGGCCACACATCTCCTGCAGTCTTGGGATGATCCTGAGACCGTGGGAGTAATTGAGTTTTCCCAGGGATTATTTCGCCCTGGGAAAATATGTGCTCATCCCCCCTGCCCCTGGGAGTCCCTGTGTGTTATTTGGATGCAAAGAGACTCAGCCATGACCAGCCCAGATTTTCGGGCTGGTGTAGAAATGGCCTATGCATGTTCAAGGACTCTGCTGATCTCTAATCATTGAGGTGATGTCCTTACAATATCTCTGAAGTAAAGGCTGAATAAGAGCTTGCAGAGAAGCACCAAACACCCCTGGCATTTTCAGGAGCCCAGGAGTTCTTTCTGAATGCTTATTGGAGAGAATGAGGTCACATGGTCTCCAATAGACATTCATGAAGAACTGCTGGTCTCCTCCAAATGCTGAGGGAAGGTGTTGTTGTTGTTGTTGTTTTTTGGGGGGGAACTAAAAAAGTGAAAGAAGGCCCCCTCAGCAATCAGCTACACTTAAAAAAAGGTATATGGAAATCGTATCCCCCTCCCCAAGGAGACAGTTTTCCAAATTTACCCCCCTCCATGCGAAAAAGGCAGAAAAAACAATGCCTCTTTCACGGGGAGAGATAAAGTCCCCCCAAAATAGGGGGCAGGATTCAGCCCAGCACTAGTTTTGATCTTACTTTCTGCAAGGCCACAGGATGAAAAACAAAGGTTGTTTGGGTCAAGGCCTTGCAGTTGTCAGTAAGGAGCCAGGTGAAGAATGAAGCATCAGCAAATGGTCAGACCCTAATGGGGGAAAATACCTTGCTTAGTAGTTTGTGTTGTACACCTGCAATGATGAGGGGACTTATCTGATGCCTTTTGGTTTGAGGGAATGTTGGAGAAATCCACAAAAGATTTAAATGAAATTGGATTTATGTGAATCTGACCTGCGGATTCCACAGCGAACCAGCTTTTTTGAAGTCACATGGATTCTGCGGACTTGCGGATATGTGCAAATTTGCACTTGTATAAGTTTGCATGTATGCTAATTTGCATTAGCAGAATTGTGCATTTGCAAATGAATGAAATTCTCACACAAAAAAATACGATTCCATTAATGAGTTGTAGTGATGTATGGGAATCTCAAACAAGCCCTATTCACAACTCCAAACACAGACACAAGTAGAAGTTGTTCTCTGAAAATGTTCACAAATCATTGAGTATGCAACCATGCTTGAAAAATACACAGATTTTTACCAGACAAGAGTTTGCAGTTGCACACTGTATCCTGGTTTCCATAGTCCCCTCTCCTCTCTAGTCATTGGCACCCTTCGTTTATGTATGTATTTTATCGCTTATTGTTGTTCCCCACCTCGATCAAAATGGAGAGGCGAGTAAGAAATAAATTTATTATTATTATTATTATTATTATTATTATTATTATTATTATTACTATTATTCCCTCTCCAAAGTTGCCTTTGTGCCCTTGGAGAAGCATCTGGCACATCTCAGCTATTAGGGGGAGGGGGAGAGAGCAGGGAGTGCAGATTCCTGGTGCTGTGGAAAGAGTACTGTCTCTGACTTTGGATCCAGAAATCTGAATTATCCTACCCCCACCCCACCCCACCCTACCCCACCCCACCCTACACACTTAGGTCACCCCCAAGCTAAAATTACACATGCATCCTAGGCACCTTGTGACTAAGTAAGAAAAGGTGGGTGATGCATGATTCTTCCAGATGTAAATGCTGAGAAGACAGAGAAGATCTTTGCCATATTGGAGATGAAGCCATGTTAAGAGATGGCAAGAGCCTTGTTTTGTATGAGAATGTAAAAGTTGCTTCACACATAACTAGCAATCTGTGAAGTTGCGTATAAGAAAAGTTGATAGTCTTTTTGGTTCCATTGAAATTCCTTGGATTTTTCCCCTAAGCAATAATATCCAGGTTCATGTCGAAGCTTCATTTTATGGAAAAGTTGATTACATTTCAGGAACGCAGAGAAGCCCAACTCTTCTTGAGTTGTTTTGCTATTCTTATTGTCAATGCATTTGCTTCCTTTGAAACAACTTGGACATATGCTTCAGCATTTCACTTTTAAGCAAAATACAATGGCTGTTCTATAGGTGCCATTTGATATGTGTGGTGGGCAGGGGAGGAGAATACCTGCATGCCAAGTGTAAAAAACATTAACGCTGCAATCCTATACATATTTACCTGGAAGGAAGTTCAATTGAAGTAAATGGGGCTTACTTCTGAGTAGACATTTACTGGGTTGTAGTGTAAACTGCCTTCCCCCGCCTCCATGACTGTGTATATGTTTAGAAGTTGCTGCAGTTATATCGATGGCAGTAATTCTCACAAGGAGAACAAATAACAGGATTGGAGATAGTTTAGATGGTCTTGAAAATGTCGTTTGAAATGTTGGGAAGGGTGATTTCAGTGGAACTGAACAGGAAAAGGTACTTCTTTTTCCAAAGTGTAGCTGTAGTTTAGCCTTAAAATGTAAAGTCTAAAACACTTTCTGAACTTGTTGCAAGGGAAATATATGCCATACTGTGAAGAAGGCAACCCCCACTCCTGCAAATGAGCAGTTTCTCAGTGGCAGTGCATGGAAAATTGGCCCTTTTAACACATTTCTCTCTCCCTCTCCTTCTTTATTCATTATTTGTTTAAGGAAATGTCACTGTACAGTAAGTGGAATTTACACAATTTTCTTTTCTTTTTTTCTTTTTCTTTTTAGCAATCCACATCTGACACGTGCTAATGGCACAGTTTAAATCATTATTGCGTGTAATATTTTCCAAGGAAGTCCATTCCATTTACTAAACCACAGCAAATATATGCTAATAATGTTAAGAGCCTGACGTCAACCTGCAAAAGCAAAGATATTCAAAGCTGAGCTTTTCCAGCAAAGTAGGTCACTTCGTCTTTGCTGGATTAGAGGGACTTTATGGATGCAACGTCCAAAATGTTACTAACCGTGAACTGCAGTCGGAGCAATTTAAACCAATGATAGGATTTTCCAAGCAAAAGAAGACATCTGTGTACAACAGAAGGAAAGTGCCCAAGCTGCTTGATGAATTCAGTCTTTTATGTCTTGGTTTCCATTAATCAGGGACCAGGTTGCACTTGTATTGGGCTGGCATTATGTCCCTTATCCCAAGCTTTCATAGTTATTGCATTGTAGTTCATTCTGTATTTGCTCAGGGTAACAACTGGAACATTCCACCATAAATGTTTATATATTTCATGCTATAATATTGCCCAAATATATAGCCTTATGAGTTCAGTAATAACATCTTGCAGGACCATTTTCTCACAGTAGGCTATGTCTATACCAACATTTTTGTTGCATTTAATTTAGTGCTGTGCCAAATCCAGTCACTCATTTTCAGTTGTTTATCATCAAATAATACATTTGAATTTGTACCAACTTACCCAACCTATGGGCAAAGTCTATTTCTCTACATGTAATTAGTTGTATAAAATCTCTTTTTAACTCATTTTCATTTTTAACTTTGAATTTGGAGGGGGGTGAACTCCTATCAAGGCACAAACTGACACTGATGAACCATAATTATGCTGTTTCCTTTTTACCTGTAATTCCCTTGATCAAGCTTTTTATTTTATGTTTGTCCAAACAAGCATGCTCTACATTTAGAAGGGAAAATGTGTTTGCCTGAGACTCAAGAGTGGGCTAATCTCTGTATTCTTGCCAGAAACTTGAACTTATACTGCACCCCCTGGAACAACCTCAGTTAGTAAAACAGATTTATTCTTTTATATGTTTTTTGAGCAGACAGATATTATAGATTATGAGTCGCATGACTTCTGATTCAAACTCTTAAAAAATGTACTTAATCTTATTTTAGACACTGAAGCCAAAAACACAACATCATCGGTTGTGCAAAAAGAGATGATGAGGGAAAGAATGGGGACATTTTCCAGTGTTCTTTACTTGGGGCACCAAAAAACCCAAAATGCATTGGTAGCATAGTAGATGATTTTACCTTTGATTTCCATCAATTTCTTTTTTCTCTATATAGCGTTTTGCCAGTAGATATGTTAGAACACATGAATAATGCATGCCCAAGGTTTCTGCCTCTATCAGAAGGTAGATTGCTACATTTTGCAGCAGCTGAAGCTAATGAAGGATAACAAGGCAAGTACCTTCTGCAATATATTAAAGCAGTTCAGGAGTGGTGTTATGAAAGCCTGGATTATGATTGTTAGGTTGCATCTGAAAAAGGAAGCCTTCTCTATCAGAATGGCAGCTGTCCAGACTACTACCACAAGGCAGACCTTTAGATGCAAGGATAGATCTAAGAGGTGTGAGTGGGATTATGCAGGACCCCACAGAGAAGGTCCTGGAAAGAGGTAGTGTACCATTGCTGATTAATCTCTTCAGAGGTCCTCATGGTAAGAACAAGTGAAACTATTCTATGAATCTAAGTTAGGTCCCAGAATACAGAGTATCATAAGGTAGTAAGATGCTCAGATATCTTTATCATGAAGAAAAAAATGTATGGTTGCTAGCAAATGACAACCCCGTTTATTCAAAAAGTCCCATCAGCAGGACATCTTAATAATTGATGCTATCTGGTGTATGTGGCCATCATAGTGGCTTCTTGTGTCTGTAGAAGACATGGACATATTTGGATGGCCTTTCTCTGAAAGTTAATTGATGTGAATGGCTTCCAGAGGGCCCTCAGCCATCACCACTAGCTTTCCTGTTGATCTCTCCAATAGGGAACATTTTCAGGCAGTTGACACAATGGCCTTCTTTCATGTGCGAGATCCCATTTATCATGCTGTTATTCCAGTGATTAACAGTCAATGAACAGGTACAAAGGCTTAAATGATGTAAAATGTGGAAGATATCTGGCAAAGACAGGTTAGAGATGTTTTGAAGACATCATCAGTAGCAATGATGTGACAGGTACTGCCCATAGTAGAACCAGGAACCATCAGCTCTGTGTGTAACTGACATGTATGGTGAGCCATAGAACTGGTGTTTGGGTTATCTCCCTAGGTAACTCTAGCCATCGGGCCCTCCCAGTCACAGACAGGAAGGGCTACAAGAACTACCACTTTGCTTGAGCAAGAATTGTATTCCTGAACCTGGAATATTTTGGAGTGGGCTTTCTTTTGGCTAAGTTCCTTGACTCTAGTTCCTGACTTGGTTCCTCAGTTCTGACTCTGGGCCTTGCTAGACCAGGCCGGCTGAGCCCGCCTGGAAGCGGGGCGACGGCATGCTAACTTTAACGCGCACCGCCCAGCCTCCTAGAAGGCCAACACGTAGGGACGACGGAAGCCCTGCAGCGTCGGCCATTTTTTTTGTTTTAAAGAGGCCACGTGCGCCCCGAAGACTGCGGACAAGGTAAATGGTTTTTTTAAAAAATTAAGCCCCCCTGCCCCCTCTTTCCCCGCCCTCCCTCCCTCTCCCCGCGTTGTGCCAGCTCTCCCTCCCCTCGTCGCGATGTGCCAGCTCTCCCTCCCCTCGTCGCGTTGTGCCAGCTCTCCCTCCCCTCGTCGCGTTGTGCCAGCTCTCCCTCCCCTCGTCGCGTTGTGCCAGCTCTCCCTCCCCGCATCGCGTTGTGCCAGCTCTCCCTCCCCTCGTCGCGTTGTGCCAGCTCTCCCTCCCATCGTCGCGTTGTGCCAGCTCTCCCTCTCCCTCTCCCGTGTCGCCCCCGGGATCCCCCCCTGGCCCGATGGGCACAGCGCTCAGCACTGTGCCCAGTCCGTGGCTTTTTGCAGCTACTCGTGAGAGCGAGTAGCCGCAAAAAGCCACAGAAGTCTCTAGATGTTCTGCAGCCCCGGCCTCAGGTCGGGGCTGCGAAAAAGGCGCGCCATAAGCGACTTCGCTTATGGTGCGTTAGAGGAGGCCTCAGTGCGGCCTGGGGCCATATTCCCCTGTGCGTCATGTGGACGCACAGCAGGGAAAACTGCTCTCAAAGCGCGCTAAGGCCTCGTCTAGCAAGGCCCTCTGTGCCATAACTCTTGATCCTGTTCCCCCTGACTGTGGGTATTGCTGTGCTCAGAATGACAGCAGTGAAGAAATCTCATGCCACCTTTGTGTCTATGCAGTGCTGCATATGCTTAGCCAAGTGTACTTGGACCCTAACTCTCAGCTATGCTAATCCCCTTTTCATTAAAATTAGGTGAGGAAATGGAAGCTATGAACTAGTGTCTGAAATCAGTGATGGACTAAATGAGAGCCTAGAAACTGAAGTTGAACCCAGATAAGACAGATATTTATGGTAGTGGGTCTTATTCAGGATAGCACCACATGCCCCCATAGCCTGGGTGTGCTCTGAGATCCAACATTGCTCCTGCAATCAGGAGTGGTTTATATTAGCTTATATATTTGCTTTGGTAATTATGTAAATCTTGGTAAACCTCCAGGTTGGACTATTCTAAGATAATTTTGTGGGTCTGTTACTAAAGACGGTTTGAAAAATGTATTTGGTTCAGAACGTAGTAGTCCTCCTGAAAGAAGGTGTCAGCTGAAGAAAAGCACATAACACATTTGCTGAAATATGAACATAAGCTCCTAATCTGTTTATGGGCTAGTTTTGACCTTTGAGGCCCTGAACAGCTTTGGCCCATGGTTATCTCAAATAACATTTCCTGTTACACAGATTTCCTCATGTACTTAAGGGATTGGATGGGGCCCTGTTCTTCGTACAGTAGGTTGGCAGGACATTCCTGATAGTGATGTTACCCATGCCATGGAACTACTTCCTTAAAGATATTTGCCAGACTACCATTTTAGATGCTAGGTGGTTGGTCTTACTATTCTGGGAGGTATTTGAAGAGACGTTAATTATATCCCAGACATTGGTTAAAAGTTTCATTAGTAATCGTTCCTGTATGATAGTTATTTTTTCTTGTTTTCTTTTAACCAATTTTATTGTATTTATGATTTTTTTATTATTGTCTTGAATTACTTTTACTCTCCTTGAAGCTTTCTAAAGCTTGTGATGGGATTTAAACTGAATGAATGAATAAAAACACCCGGGCTTTGATCCTTTCTGTAGTCCAAGAGACATAACCCTCCGTTTATGCATTTTCTGGTAGCCAAGATGGCTACATGCCATTTTTTGCAAATTTAACTGAGGAATAAGAGGTAACCCATGATTAAGGCCAAGCTTATTAACCCTGCCAAGTCATGGAACTATGTCTTAGAACATATACAAACTGTGATCCACTGAAATACTGCTGGAAGATGGGGGTGCTTTGCCTTATCCTGGAGTTTTCAAATTAGCACTATGGTTCAAAGAAAACTATAATAATCATTCGGATATATCATAAAACCAGAACCAAATCTGGCAGCTGGCATTAATATAGTAAATTACATAATTATATTAAAGATGAATTGCATGGTCTTAGAAAAATAAATCATAGAAACTGTTTAGATCTCCAATCATTTTTACAATTTGAGTAGACTTAACAATGAGAAATGAATATGATTTTTAAAGAAAGTAATGAAAGTCAGATTTTCATTTACTTACTTATCAAGTCTATGTTTGTTATAGGTGTGCTTGAGCCCTGTAACAATAGTGTTCAACCCTTTGAAACACCACTCTCTATTCAGGCTGTTTTATGGGAAACTAATCATACCAAATTAAGTTGTCTGCAGACTTAAAACACATACATGCAATAACCATCAAATCCATCTGTAAGAATAGATATAATAAAGGTTGCAAGTAACCACAAAGAAAGTATGGAGACCATGGTTTACGTTCCCATTCTAAATATGTTATGCAGAAATTAAGTTCAGTGCTTCCATGCAATGTGTTTAGAATAGTAAAGCAATGAGAAAACATACATGTTCATTATCAAAAATCCACTTCAAGTCTCACTGGTTGTGCCACTTCAAAGAGTAGATCCTTATTTATTTATTTATTTATTTATTTATTTATTTATTTATTTATTTATCTAAAGGTGTATATATGTACTGTATGTTTAGACAGAAAAGTTCCTACAATTCCCGGCATACCCCAGCCACCATGTCTGCCTGGAGAGATGCTGGTTATTGTAGGACTTTTTTCTACCTAAACATGCATAGGATTGCACCATGAAAGATCTAATGATTTGTTTAGTCCATTAATCTTCTTTCCTAATCAAGGACTGTGAATGCCATGTAGTTAATTATCTGCAAAGCCTGAATTCAGAAGACTGGATTATCTGGTACTTAAAAGACCATTTTCCAGGAATAGCTACAAATGTTACTCCAGAAATAATATTTGCTGAATTTATCTGTAAAATTCAAACTTACTGTAAAGGTTGATAAAAGGCAGAGAAGAGGCCAAAATATAAAGAATAAATTGTTCACAGTAATAGTTTAAACTGAAGAGAAAGAAGTCATAATTCAAAATTTTGCTTTGTTTAAGACCATTGATTTCTAATTAGAACACTTTGAGAAAGGCTTGAAAGCTGCAATGACTGGTAATTTAGCAAGGTGGACTGATAGTATAATGAAATTCAGCAGGGAATACTGTAATATATTACTCACTCATTGCTTCCCCCCACCTCCGCAGACTGGTAGAACAGCTATTTTATACGCTTTTAACGTATGCTAAATAAAAACAGAATCAATGCTTCCATTTTTCTTCTGGTATTTTTCTCTAGTTCTGAAAGGTCTAATCACTGGAATATTGAGTGATATCAAGGCTACCCTTTCCAAGTCACTATTTTCCTATAGAATCTAAACCAGCAATTTTTCATTCCTATGGAAGAAGAGTTTTATACAAACAGCCTCTTCAAATTCTCCACCCTCTTTATGCACAGAGGAATTTGCGGGACAGTTTCACCAAATTTCTCCAACAATTCTCCAACAATTTATTATGGGTAGTCATTTTCAGGAGAGCATTTCATGAAAGGGCATGAGGCCATCCTCTTCACTACAACCCTTGAATTTTTTGGACGTCTATTCTATGCTCTTATTCTCTTGTACAAAATTGTAGATGTCATGCAAAAAGCTATAACTTTACACATTTGGACCCATAAACAGATGTAATAAATGAAACAAACAGAAAAAACAAATTGATAATGAACAAATACAGCTACCATACTGAGGCTAGATCTACAACAAGCAGGATATAACACTTTTAAAGCAGTTTGAAGACTGTATGTGGAGTGTGTCCTGGGCCCCAACAGTTGTCAATACCATTATAAATCATTATAAAGCAGTAGCATAGATCCTGGCCAGGTTGCACCATTGCTCTCTACTCTGACTGACAATAGATCCTACAGCAGTCTTTCTCAGACTTCCAACCTTAGAATTCTTTAAACTAGATATATCAGGAACACAACCTGGCACCTTGTGCGTGATAATACACATACAAACACATTGTGCAAACCTACAATTTCAAGAATGTGTGTGTGTGTGTGTATGTGTGTGTGTGAGAGAGAGAGAGAGAGGGAGAGAGGGAGAGAGAGAATTTCAAGTTTTTCTTTGGACACTTTTTTTTCATCATTACAGCAAACATCTCCAGTTATCTTTCTTTTTTAAGGAGAGTGGGGGAACCAAACTTGTTAACTTACTTTTGCATAGTGACAATATAGTGCAAGGATGGATTTACACATCTTGCGCCACGGGAATATCCACTGGACACAGTAATTGGTATCAGATATCTTATGTATATTAACTTGGCTGTGCAAAAAAATAATTATATCCTGAGGTTTTTTGCCATGCTAGACTCCAAAGAAGAACAAGCACTTCACTTAAACCAGGTAATCATTACAAAATATTTCATAGGAGCTGAGTTTGTAATCAAATAAAATACAATATTTTTTATCCAAAGAAGTACAGAATCTAAAACAACAACAACCCTGTGCTGCTTTTCAAGATTACTTATATCCCAATGTTATTATTACCCAATGTAGTCTTGTCTTTTACATATATACCAGTTACTGGGGAACATGGGTGGGAGGATGCTCCTGCACCATGTCCTGCTAGCAAGTCCCTGGTCGACAGCTGGTTGGAAACTGTGTGTGAATAGAGTGCTTGACTATATGAACCCTTGGTCTGATCCAGCAGGGCTCTGCTTATGTTCTTATTCTTCCCCTAAGATTTTAATTGCTGACATTACAAAGTGTATCATTTTCCAAACCAATCTGTTTATAACGCTTTTTTGTTTTTGTATTTTAGTTTTTGTTTGTATGTGCTAAACTTGTTGATGTTTTTGTTTTAATAATAAATATTAAAAAGAAAGGAGTAACGAAGAATCATACGATTAATGAGTTGAAGTCAATCAGACTTTTCTTCTGAAACTGATCTTAGGGAACTGAACACCACTGAAAGTTGGTGAATGCTGCACTCTCCTTTTCCCTCCATTGCTTCAACACCTTTCTTTCTTTATATGATACACTTTTGCAACTGAAAGTTTTTCATCTCCATCAGAAGGAAATATGTTAAAGCTATTAAATCAGTAAAGACCAAATATACTTTCTGCTTCCCTTCAACCCCCGCCCTCCAACTCTTTAGCAGCAATAGGCAGACAAAATTCATGAGATGCTCTTTTAAGGAAAGACTAATCTATTCTCCAGTTCCAACAAATTTCAACCACATTTGAACAGTCAAGATCACATTTCTGTGCTGTAGGTAGATGGCTCCAGCTGTATTCATATGATGCTTTGTATATGTCTACAACGGCCCCTTTTACAGGAGCTCTGAGCCAGCTCTGAAATACAATAGCACTCAGGTCCAGCCTTTTATGTTTGTTTACTTATTTTTATGAGCTTTCCCTAGTTATTTGATTCACAGAGCTGAGATGTAACAGAAGACAGCTACAGAAATTCATTTAACTGTTCTAAAGAGAGGCCTGCTATTGTGACCTTGGACCACCATAATATTTGTGCTTTTGAAGTGAACCTAAAATCTGTCATTTTACCACCCAGCTGTGAAAAGGCAGAGGGCTGGATCTTCCACTGTGGGACTCTGACTTACTCCATTGCCATTAACGATGCTATGGTGTGTGTGCTAAAATGCCATCCAAGGGTCTGAACAAAGCCCCTAGATATCGTTTTCTTTTTATATATTTGGCATGGGATGCTCAGTAGAAATCATAAAATGCAAAACCAGTTGATCAGAAGGTATGCATGTTTTACATTAGAACTGGAGAATTCTCAAATTTGAGTGGACAGCATTAGACACCACAATATTGAGAGGCCCTGAACTAGTGCATAAGGTATTGCATAAGCCCAAATGAAATGAATGGACTGTAAGTTCCATGGGAACCTGTATTTTTTGTAGTAATACTAGGAGCAGCAGCACCCTGGAATCCCTCTGGCTCTCAGTACCAGTTAAAGTTGTCTTGAGTTTCAAACATCTTTCTTATGCTATCCTTCTAGAAATTTAAATAGTACTACTACAATGACAACAATGGTCACATGGGAACTATGGCCTTAGCTAGAAGGGGTGAAATCCCAGGGTGCATCCACATGACACACAGGGGATCCCGGGATCAGGGATGATCCCTCCCTTGCCTGGGATCTCGCCCTACACTTTAGGCCAACTTTTTCCACAGGCTCGGGCAGAGCCCGAGACCACAGAACGTGTGTGCAGGTGACGCGGTTTGTCCCAGTTCCTCGTGAGGAGCTGGGACCCGTGCGCGGGGTGCAGAGCAACTCAGGAGCTCTGCGCCCATAGGGGTGGGGTGGGGGAGTAGGGAAAATTATTTTTTTAAAACAACAACAAAACACCTTACCTTTTGAGCACAAGCACTCGTGCACATCTTCTTCTTTAAGAAAAAAAATGGTGTGCATGACGTCTCTCCCTCTGAGGTTGTCACATGCTGCATGTGAATAGAGGGGGAGATCTCATGATAAAAATATCACGAGATCTTCACCCCTCCATCCCACTAGACCAGTAGGTCTAGCTAAGGCCTATGTATGGTAGGCACTCAGCCAGGGTAGAAGGTATGCTGTTTTAATGCCCCTGTAGCAGATATGGTTGCTTTGCCTTAGCAACTATCTGCAATTTGCTATTAGTTTGATTTTTATTCTGCAAGACCTGTTGATGTACAGTTTTCTATATATGTGAGATTAGTTACAGATTTCATGCTCCATGTCTACCAATTGAAAAATTAATCTTCTGACATGGTAAAACTGAGCAAGTCTCCACTTCACATATTTTCCATTTTGTACATCCAGGTTTGGTGTCACATAACACAGTTATAACTACTATGAACTCAAAACAACTATTTGCTAAAGCAAATATCATATGAAAAATTTCAACAGCTATCATAAACATATATTTCATTACACACTGAAAGCAATGTAGAGGCATCCTTCTGTTTACTCAAACATTTAGCACTTTGAGCTAGGTCTACAATATTTAATAATGTGCATTAATTTATTAAAAAAACTTTTGATTGACTGAAAAGTCATGAAGTAGATAAATTAGGGATAGATCAGTCTATTTTCAATTCTGTGTCAGTTTTCCAGAGGTCAAGTCTGTTCAATCCCATTTCTATACCAATCTGCAAAACTTTTTCATTTTACCATGAAGTACATAGTTTATATGCATGCTACCCTTAAATATGCATTTTAATATGCATTTTACCTTAAATCATGAATTTTATGTCTTTGAGGAAAGAACTGTATTTTAAAATTCAGAGTATTTCAAAACTACAGTAAACTGTGTCCTGTTCGCATATTATTGAGGAAAAAGCAGATCAGGTGAGTTTGCTTTAAAATTTAGATCAAATGGATTCCTTTAGCATCCCTATTACGCCAATATTTTAAAAAAATAAAATTAAAAAATCGCAAATTCCAGGCATTATCTTAAAAGAAGCATTCCCTATTTTTGCACTCACTGGACGGAATGCCTCTTCTAAGATAATGCCACCTACAAAATCTAGAATGGAGCAGGCTTATTTATTGCTTCAGTACTGTACTGATTTTACTCAGATGCATATATAATTGATTAAGTGGCTAACTTTACAATTCTGTGCATTTTATTCAGAAGTTACTATCAGTGTGTTCAATAGGGCTTACACCAAGATACATAGACTTTGGCCTTAGCTAGACCTAAGGTTTATCCTGGGATCATCCCGGGGTTGTCCCTGCCTGCTCCCTGGATATCCTGTGTGTCATTTACATGAACAAGGATGACACCGGGACAATCCCGGGATAAACCTTAAGTCTAGCTAAGGCCTAAATTTGCAATCCCACACACACCTGGTAGTAAATACCATTGAATTCAATGGGGCTCAATTCTGAGCAGACATATATAAGATTGTTAATCTCTTACAATTAAATGGCTAGCATTTCTTATTTAGCTATTTCTTTAGAATACTTATTTAGCTAATTCTTTAAAATAGTAATAGCTAAATAACTATGAAACTAACTATATGCTTCCCTATAGGAAGGTTTACATAAAACTCTAAGATGCATCTGCTAAAAATAACATGCAAAATACATTTCTCATTGTGACTGGCAGGCATAGATATTGGAGGATCTTTGCGGTGTTGGCCCCATTTTTATGAACCTTCTTCCCAATGAATATACGTTTGGTTCCATCTTTATTTGCTTTTAAATGGGCCTTGAAACCCCATTTTCAGTCTGTTTTTAGATGAGATAAAAAATCTTTAATTTTTAAAACTGGTGTTGCTTTCCTTTTAGTTATATTAAACTAGTTTAATCTGACTGTTGTGCTGTGAAAGTTACTGTAATGAAATATTTTTAGTATTTATAAGGTTTTTTTTTAAAAAAAAAGGCTGACAGAAATATTGGAAATAAACAAATAAATAAAATATCACATCATTCAGTGTGCTAACCCAAAGTAACTAGTAAAACTAGCCTAATTCCCTATATGATTCCTTCTTGTACCTAGGAAGACATTTAGATGATTTTCAAATAGCTGGTTAGGTACAGAATAAAATATGTTGTTAACTGTTTACCTCAGTGTTAAAAAAATCTATATGAGAGCTGAATTCTGGTATGATTCTGTGTATTTTATTAAAAATACAGGAAATTATCTCTGGCTAATTTCTGGAAAGCTCAGAAAAAAATACAGAATGTAAAGATTTAGTATGCAAAAAACTGAAATAAGCCTGCAATACTTAAAAAATGCTCCCACTGATTCTCACCATCTCCTACATCAATGAAGATATATAAAAAGACAATGAATATATATATATATATATATATATATATATATATATATATATATTGGGGAGAGATCCTAAAAATAACAGCTTCTACATCTTTACACTTGCTGGTTCGAAATCCTCAATAAAGCTACTTAACATTCAACATGGTGCTGATTAAACCACTCCTATGTGTGGTACAAATGTGTCCTTTCTTCCTGTACTTCAGGGCCAATATATGAATTCTAATTTGCAAGCCTTACAGCTTGTCCACATGAGCTCTGAGTAATGGATTTCCTATTTATTTCAGGGTTGTGCAATGCGACAGCTGCCTAGCTATTAATTTGTTAAGGAAAGATCTTTAGTGTTCCTCTTGTGTCTCAGACCATCTGTTTTTCTTTCTCTGCTCATGCCTTCAGATGCTGCAACCTTCAGCTTTCCCACTATTTGTCTCTTTTCAAATAATCTTATTCCTGATCTCTGTTTCTATCTGTTGGTTTCACGCCTGGTTCCAGTTGTGCTCTGTTCTCACCAGTTCATACCACCAACCTTATATTTCAGGTTGACCACCATAGGCTTGCAAGAGTTTCCAGAATGGCCACCACCACTTTGATGGGTGAGTGAGTCTCTAGTCTCTAGTTCCCTTGCTCGGCTTCGTCCATTTTCTTCCGCTGCCCCTTACACCTGGAACGCTCTTCCAGAACATTTGAGAACTACAAGTTCAATCACAGCTTTTAAAGCTCAGCTAAAAACCTTTCTTTTTCCTAAAGCTTTTAAAACTTGATTTTGCTCTGACTTTATACTGTTAGTTTTACCCTACCCTGTGCCTGTTTGGTGCATTCTCTTCCCCTCCTTATTGTTTTATTATGATTTTATTAGAATGTAAGCCTATGCGGCAGGGTCTTGCTATTTACTGTTTTACTCTGTACAGCACCATGTACATTGATGGTGCTATATAAATAAATAAATAAATAAATAAATAATAATAATAATAATAATAGTATTACTGGTTGAAATTCCATTGCGGATGGAAGATGAAATAACAAGATGAGACAAGAAGTTGGATTTTAAAATATGGCCACATTTATTTATGAATACCTGCAAAGGAAGATGGAGACCTAGGCGGGCATTCTATCTTGGCCAATGTCTTGGCCATAATTGGGATTTGGCAATCCATTCATATCCTGACAGGTGATGCGTATGTATCGCCACCTGTCAGGATTCCCCTTTTGGGGTAGGTAGGCCTTCTGATGTCACTCCCCCTCACGTTGGCCTAAGAGGTAACCCTTATCCTGTCATCCGGTGCCACAGGACTCCCAGCTGAGGGCCTCAGGTATTTACCAGTCACCACAATGGTGCCTAAGAATGTTCACCAACCTTATCCTTGCTCCCGATGCCTGCATGCCTGCCCCCTCAAAATGTGAACAAATTCAACCAATTAGCTTAGTTAAGACTCCCCTGCTGTCTTACAGTGTGAAGTAGGCAAAAAAGAAATAATTGAGAGCAAAAAAATCCTACTTACTCCCCCAAGGGGCAACCGGCAAACCCACACTGTCTACAGGGAGAGAGGGAGGGAGCCACAAAAGATGCTGAGAAGGCTGGGGAGGGGAAGCACTTCCTAAATAGGGTTTCCAGTCCACTCCCCACGTCGGTGGCACCAAACGGAGGATGCATATGGTGAGCCTCCACTCATCTCTCTCCCCTCCCCTGCAATTGCCTCACCATGCCCAGGCAAGCTGGGCGTGGTTCTAAGGCCTTAACGCGCACAACCAAATGACTGCTTTAAATCCACCTGCGCAGAATCTCTTCCATGTGACAAGTTGCTGGTATGCAGAACTGCCATATTCCAATTCCGCAGATGATCCAGGTAGCCTAATTGTGCAAACCATGTGGTGGTCTGGCAAAATATTAAATGGCATGTGCGTGCGCACACATTGCTGATTTCCCATTCCAAATCACCCCTTTCAAAGTGGCTTTATATGAAGTAAACAGATCGTTAGATTTTCTTCCATGTTTTCCATATAATGTGTTTTTGAATTGAAGGCTGGATAAAAATTAAGAAGTCTAAGGCCACATGAGCTCTGTGCAGTCCTATTTCCACACTTTCCTGAGAGTAAACCTATTGAATGTAGTGGGCCTTACTTCTGATTAAACAAGTATAGGATTATGCTGTTAAAATTAATCCTTAACTCACAAAGGCAATGTTATTTTCAGTACCTTCCTTTTTATTCCTCTCTGTATGTAATTTGGTGCTAGAGTAGAGAATGCATTTGATAGGTGACTGACTGAGACTGATTTAGTATATTTTATTTATTTATTTATTTCATTTATATACCGCCCCATAGCCGAAGCTCTCTGGGCGGTTTACAAAAGTATATTGCATCTTTCACAGCCTCTATCCTATTGTAAAGTTATTTGGGGTTAAAGTCAGAGCTGTTGTGGAATTAATGATCCCAAACATGCTCCAGTCCAAACTTTTTCAGACGAGCATTTTATTACATGCTCATGCCGCTCATGGATCTTTGCAGGTCATTTTGATGATGCAGTGATTGTTCTGTGTGTCTCCTGCTTCTTCTTTGATATAATTGTCCAAGGGCAACATGGACCATTGGAAGCATGGTGGAGGTTCTATTCCCTGAACTTCTGCTAGGCCTGATAAATAAGAACATAGAAGCTAGCAACCTGTGGAGGACATCCAAAAGAGCCAGGAGGCAAGATGGCAATGATTATTTTAGCTTCTAAATGGCACTTAGGTTTTGTAGATTTTTAACCATGCTTAATTTTCATGACTATTACATCATCATCACCATCACCACCACCACCATCAATATCATCATCATCATCACCATCATCAATATCACTAAATGTCGAACATTTTCTCAGTGTTGTACAGAGATTACAATATAAGACAGTCCCTGCCTGCAGGCTCACAATCTAATAAATATAATACAAAAAGGAAAAAGGAATGGGAGGAAGGAAAAATACAAGCATTGGAACAGTAGGTCCTTCTTGGGCTGTTGAATGGGGCCAGGTAGGTCCTGTTCCCCCATTTGTTTGTTAGTTGGTTGGTTAAAATGCTTCTTCCTCAGAAGCAAAAGGTGTAGAGTCCCAGTGGCCCTTAGCCTCCTGGCTGGTTGCAGAGACCAGAGTGTACTACCTCCATTCAGCTCTGCATTCTAAGGCCATATGGAGGTCAGATCTATGCAGTGAGCAAAGCCCTCACTAAGAGGGCAACTTCCTGGAACCAGCTGCTACTTGGCACTATAACATATTCCAGCAGGCCTTTTCCATGACCACCCTCTCCAGCAGCATCTTGATATTCCCTACTGTTTACCCTGGAGGTGAATAACTGCCATCTTGCCTCCTGGTCCTATTAAAGGTCCTCCACAGGCTGCTGGCTTCTATGTACTTACTCAGCAGGCCTAGCAGAAGTTCAGGGAATTGAGCCTCCACCACACTTCCAATGGTTCTTGTTGCCCTTTCCTGGTTTGGGCATATTTATTTATTTATTTATTTATTTACAATATACTGCTCCTCATTCAAAATTCCAGAGTGGTGTACAAGATAAAATAAAATAAAAACACATTAAAGTAGATTTTTTTAAAAAACCATGGCTGGTCATAAAGGGAAGGCTTCCTGGAACAACAACGGTTTCAGGAGGCACCCAAAGGAATACAAAGTTTGTGCCTGCCTGACCTCCAGAGGCAGGGAATTCCACAGGAGGGAGGCTACCATGCTGAAGGCTCTTCCCCTGGCGGTCTCCAATCAGAGGATAGGTCTATGTGGAACCACCTGGAGCATGCCCTCGGATGACCTCAGTGACTGGGCAAGTTAGTAGGGGAAAAGGCACTCTGTCGGGTATCCTGGTCCCAAGTTGTTTAGGGATTTGTACACTAGTACAAGAACCTTAAAACTGGCTCAGTAAGACATCTCAAGTCTAGTTAAGTTAAAAGATAAGCATTCAGATGCAATTAGGCCAAAGCAACATTATGTAGCTCATCCGTAACATCAAATGGAAGCAAAACAACCATGCATTTTCTTGCACAAGCAATCAATACATTAATACGTCTTCATTAGAATGCCTGCGTTTTACGTTATTGGTATTAAAGATCAAGCTACTGAGTCAGAAAGGTTTCATTGTAATTGCTATTGATGAAGAAAATCCCAGTAGGCTAAGATAGTTCCCCTTTGAAAACACTGAGACTGATTGGTTAAGATTTATTTTTCCTGCATTGCTATAAGCCAGATACCCTATTAAGCTATAAAATATTATGGCACTGGCAAAGCTATGTAATATAACACATACATATTCTTGTGACTCATTCTGGAATCCACATGAAATGACAGGGCATTAGCTTTGCTGTGCAATGGTGGACAAATATAGCATTTAGATTTATTTGAGGACCTTTCTTATTTTTGCTGTTCAACAGTTCAAATAGGCTTTACACAATCACATGTGTTCAGTTTTAATTAGAGAACCTAATGCCTACTGACAGGTCTTTGGTGACTGAATACTAATTTTAGCTCCACCACCATAGCAAAGTAACTTTAAAAAAGGGGGTGGGGGAACTGGCTAAGGGGAATAATGGCTAACCTCTGGAATTAAGCGAAAAATTGAATCCAGCTTCTCCAGGGCTCTTTTAGCCGGTGCAGAGGGATTACGGAACCTGCTCTGAACTGCTCGACGGCTGACAATATTTTATATGTGCCATGTTGAATTTTCAGAGAGGTTCTTGAATGGAAAAGGTCAGTGCCGTTTGTTTTGGAATGTAAATGCTTTATGCTGACTTCATGGGGGCTGAGTGGGAGAGAGCTACATTTATGTAACCAATCTGGACTAGGGAAAAAGAGGTGGGCAAACCGTCCATACAAAATCCCAGACCTTCTGCCTCATGTTCTTGATTAGGGACAGTGGAGCTCTCCTTGGGAAATATATTTATCGGACACTGAATTTTGGATAGGTTGCAGTTCAATATTTGAATGCTTGAAAGCTTTTAGAATATTTCTGAGCTTTGAATTAGTGATGATAAGAATTTTCCCATTCTGTTCTTTTATTGTTCATCTGACTCACTCTCCCCTGTCTTTCTATCTGTTACTAGTCATATTCATTCAAACACTTATGGGTTGAAGAATCATGTGAGCAGGGTTGTACTGCCTGGCAATGCCACACACATACCAACTTGCCCTGCCCCTTGACACTGTTACATATACAGCAAGATCACCTATTGCGAGGAAGCCTTTGTGTATAGGGTTGCAGATCCCGTGGATGTCTTCATGCATGCAACTGTATGCATGAAAGCTTTCTCATTGCAGATGTCTCCGTTTTTACCCCCTTTGCCTCTGGTGTGTTTGGCTTCCTTCCTGGTGTGTTTGGCTCTCGTGCTGTGCATGGATGACAAGTAGTGAGGGAAGAGTACAATTGGGACTCATGCGCTGATACAATGTATGAGTGTTTTGACTAAATAGGTAGGCATGTGCTCCGCTCCGATTAGAAGCGCAGAAGCAGGAGCGAATTGGCCTGCTCCGCCTTGCCCAGAGGCAGAGTAGAAGCGGACCTCAGACCCCTAGAAGCAAGGCGAAGAGAAGCGCCCATTTTTGGAGTGCTCCGGTTTCCACGGTCCGATCCGATTGCCATCTTGAAACATTTCGCCCATAGGATTGCATTGCGGAAAAGAAAGGGTTATAACTGTGTTGTTTTTGAAGCTATCTTTCTGAAAATTCTTGTGCTTGGAGAGTCGTGGATGGGGGTCATTTTGAGACTACTCTCAGCTCTCTGCGTGCTGCGGTTCGTGTGCTAGAATTTTTTAAAAACCGGCGGGAAAATACCTTTTCAGAGTCAACTCCAGGTCATGATCACATGATCCCAAAGTTGGAGGAGGGGATAGGCAAAACGGGTAACTTGGGATTCTGGGAACTTTTCTTTCTTAATCTGAATGGACTTTTCCCAGTGTTTTTAAAAACAGTAGCCCCACCAAATGCACAAACACAACCTGAAATCATATACTAAGCCAATAATAAGAAATAGAAACACAGCACTGCTACCCACCCTAACTTTGGGGAACAACTGAAAAGATGTGGTGCAAGGGGATGAGCTCCCCTAGGGCATCCCATGTGGACGCGCCCCCACTCTCTCCTGTACTTGGAGGGCAATTAGAGCCCTCCAAAGAGAGTAACCCAGTGGAGCAATGCCTATCATGAGTTGAAGTGAGAGCTCTACTCCTCAGCTCTCGTGGTGAAGCAATGGCTTTCATGAGTTGAACTGGCAGCTGCTTCCCCCTCCCCTGGGCACGTCCCCCTATTGCTGGTAAAAGACAGATATAGCTTTTTTAAAAAAGTTCTTCTTGTTGTTTATTCAGCAACACTGCTGCTTTTAATTCCACCCCTCCTTTGTTTATTTATTTATTTATTCCATTTTATATGCATTACTGGCTTATCCTTGGCTCACTTCCTTATGTCCCCAGAAATGTCTGCTGCCTGCCTGCCTTCCCTCTCTCCTCCCCTGCCCGCCTCGCAGGGATGTTGTGTGTGTCTGGCTTTGACTCAGGGGAGAACTCCTTCCTGCTCTCTCTTGGAGTTTTGGAAGTTCCAAATCCATTTTTCAAGTGTGGAAGAAGATTCATATAGGTTTATCTCTACTCCGCAATTCATGGCATGTTGGGATTTCCTTTGAAATGGCCCCATTGATATGTCTGCAGGTTTAAGCCCCGCCAAAAATCAGGGGATGATGGGACTGCCTTGAGTCTTGGCGTGTGTGTGCATCCCTGGATAAGCTATCATGGTGGTGAGTTTGAGGTTTTTAACATGTAAATTGACGGAGCTATGGGGTGTTGGATTTTCATAAATTCCCCCAAAATCAGGGGATGATGAGACTGCCTTGAGTCTGGGCGTGTGTATGTGTCCCTGGATAAGCTCTCATGGTGGCGAGTTTGAGGTTTTTAACGTGCAAATTGACGGAGCTATCGAAAGGGGTGTGAATGGGGTGTTGGATTTTCATAAATTCCCCAAAAATCAGGGGATGATGGGATTGCCTTGAGTCTTGGTGTGCGTGTGTATACCTCCATGAGGTGTCATGGTGCCAAAGGTGAGGTTTCTAACTTTCACAGAAAAAAAGTTGTATACTTTTTTAGCTTAATGCAAGCCTATGGGGGGGGGAAACGGAGCTCCGATCCGGATCCGGAGCTCCGCAGCGGAGCGGAGTGGGCATGGGTGGAGCGGGGGCGGAGCGAAGCAGCCCGATCCACAAATCGTGGATCTGGAAGTGAAGCGGAGCGGGGGGTCCGTGCACACCCCTCTAAATAGGCTCTCTCTCTCTCTCTGGCCTTAGCTAGACCTAAGGATTATCCCAGGCAAATGGAGGGGCTGCCCCTGCCTGCTCCCAGGATCCCCTGTGTGTCATTTGGATGCACAGGGATGATCCTGGAACAATCCCGGAATATAGGCCTGGTCTAGCCATGGCTTGCCTCTCTCTGTCTCTGTCTCTGTGTGTCTGTCTGTCTGTCTGTCTGTCTGTCTGTCTCTCTCTCTCTCTCTCTCTCTCTCTCTCTCTCTCTCTCACACACACACACACACACACACACACACAATCTTAATGGAAGTCTTTGCTCAAAAGTAAGCCCCATTGAGTCCAATGGTTCTTACAACTAAATAAGTGCATATAAGAGTGCAGCCATAAGTATTTATAACTACCCTTCAAACTTCCCCAGGGCAGCCAGTCCTCCCAAATTCAAGTTTAACCAGGAGAATTTCACTACAAAACAAAACAAATGACTAATCAATGAACCATTTCAGTATAAAACAACCAGCTTCAGTGACAAATAAGACTATGCTTGGAGAATTTCGAAAATTAATTCTGGAATTGGAACATGGACATAACTGAGGCCTTAGCTAGATCTACCTTTTGTTCCAGGGCAGAGGAGGGGAGATCTCGCATTGGGATTAACGCGAGATCTCTGCCCCGTTTACACATAAGGTGCGATGACCTCAGGAAGAGAGGCATTGTGCCCGCCATTTTTTACTTTTTAAAGAGGACGTAGCGCATAAACGCTCGTGCGCTAAAGGTAAGTCTTTTTAAAATTTAATTTGGTTTCCCCGCTCCCCCCACTCTAACCCAGATGGGCGCAGCACTCCTGAGGAGTGCTACGCCCCGTGCGTGGCTCCCGGCTCCACACGAGTAATCGCCCAGAGTGGGGTCAAGCTGCAGAAACGGGCCACACATTCCGCGGTCTTGGGCTCAGCCCAAGACTGTGGAAAAACCGGGCCCAAAGGGGAGGGCTATATTTCAGGGCAAGGGAGGGATGACCCCTCCCTGATCCCAGGATCCCCTGTGCATCATCTGGACACACAGGGACGATCCCGAGATTCACCCCGGGATATAGCCTGGTCTAACTAAGGCCTGAGCTAATACATGCAGTGAGATCATTTCTTTCTTATGTGATCAGGATTTTTTTTTATTTCCCCTCACTGAGAAGCACAATTAAATATCAATGTATTGCAAATAATAAAATCCAGAGGTCTTGAATATCTGCAAATATTCATTCAGCAGCTTTTTTACTTTCAGCAAGCATTTCAATGATGTATTTCACACAAGTGGCCGTTATAGACAATTTTAAGCATGGCCTGCATGATATGTGGGTGCTGGATTGTGCCTGTCCATGAAATGCCTCCATTTAAATGGGAGCTAAGCCAAATTTTCTCAGAATAATTCCTATGAGATTTTTCTTTTTCTCACCCTCCCTTGCCCTAACCCAAAAGAAAGGCACTTTGTTAAAATTTCTCTGAATATTTCCCACCATTTATGTCTGAGGCCAGTTCTACAAACAGGATATAGCACTATGGAAGCAGTATGGAAGTAGTATATAAGAGGAAGGAGCCACACTACTGCTTTATAGCACTATTGAAGTGCACTGACATCTGTTGGGGGCTCATTGACACATGCCATATACCGCTTTCATAGCACTTTCATAGTGCTGTATCCTGCTTGGTGTAGATGTGGCCTGGTAGTTGATATCCCCACCCTAACGCCCTGCCGTGATGCTAGATTGAAGGTACTATGAAAGATGCAAAATGGTAGCCAGTTGTTATTGCTTCCACTTGCCATGGGGAAAAAAGAAGGGTGAAAAAGAAATAAACTGTACTACTGCCACTGCTAATAGCGAGCTCCAACCCCTGAGAAGTTATTGGAGAAATTTCTCCTAGCCACAAATAAGGGGGGGAATTTTGAGAAGGCATTTATGCACAGCTGAAACCACACCAATGGAGTGACCTATGACACTATTAGCTGTGTTGCTCTCATTGACCCAATTTAGCTGTTATGCTCTTTCAGTAAAGCTGTAGCCTGTTTAAATCTATTCATGGTCTTCTAGTCTTTCTTGTGCCTGCCTCTGCAAATATCTATTATATTACAGGGGAAATGCGCATATATTCTGTTGTTATATGTTCTTCCCAAAACTTTGTATTGAGCTATTATTGATTTGATTAGTTCAGGATCAAAAGCCATAACATTTATCTTGCTTGCCTTGAAATATAATCTATTAAGACCTCAAAGGTAGCTTCTCTCCAACCCTCCCCCCTTTAATGGCATCCTCCAGGTATGTCACAGCTGGTTGTGTTAAAGCAGTATGTGTCAAGCTTCTTATGTGCTAGTGAGAAAAGAACCCTCAAGGCAAATGAAATTAAACCACTTTATGGGCAGAGTACCTGGAATGAAATTACAAGGCCAGAAAAGAAGGAATGGTGTAGTAGCTACTTTGGAGGTCTGCAACCACAACCTATGGAAAGCTCAGAGCCCTTCCTGTGAGAGAGTGGTGAACACAGAGACACACTTCCCTATAGCAAACAGACTTTGCATCCAAGAACATGGATTCTTTTATCAGCAAAGGAATGTGCTTGTTAGTACCTTGTAACCAAACTTTTTTTTTCTGCAAGCAAACTACACTACGCTCTTAATGAACTGTTAGAACACAGGCAAATATGATTAAGGAAGCACCAAGTGATGTTGAAACTAAAGTGTCCCCCAGCAAATTTTGATTTGTAAAATTATTCTTTAAAACCAGAAGAGAATAAGTAAGTAGGTGCAAATATGGTCCTTGCCGGAAAGTGATGGCTCATGTAAAACTCAGAGCCAATATGATTTAATAGTAGAATGAAGGTTGGACTTGATCACTGGAAGTTCATATTCTGTTTTAACCACCATGGTTGTCAATTCACATTTGCCATGTACCCTGAAATGCCTCCAGAGGAGAAAAGGAGCTGTCTGGAATTTTTTGACGGATTCATGCTCCTGCTTATGTATAGCTAAGGCTCCAAAAGCTTGTCAGAGCACAGAATCAAAAAAAGACTCAGGAGACAATTAACTTCAACAGTATTCCAGGAGGAGGGTCCAAGAAAGAAAGAGAATAAACTAATAACAGTGCAGCTGACCAAAAACAGCTATGTTGTAACTCATGCAGTTGGCATTCAGGGTTGTGAATGGGACCAAGTTTGGATGATTTGTGAATGGAAAGAAAATCCTCATACACTCCTAATGTGTCTGAATACCAGTCATGAGAGAACAATGCTTGATGGCTATTCTCTAATGTCTTGTTTGTGGGCTTCCCATGTGCATCTGGTTGGCCCCTATGGACAACAATTGGGTGCGGTTATCCGGAATTTTGGAGTGCATTGTCATCAGTACACTGATTATTAATATTATTATTTATTTATTTATTTATTTATTTATTTATTTATATAGCACCATCAATGTACATGGTGCTGTACAGAGTAAAACAGTAAATAGCAAGACCCTGCCGCATAGGCTTACATTCTAATAAAACCATAATAAAACAATAAGGAGGGGAAGAGAAAGCAAACAGGCACTGGGTAGGGTAAAACTAACAGTATAAAGTCAGAACAAAATCAAGTTTTAAAAGCTTTAAAACTGTGTGCCACTGATGGCACACAGCTGTACTTCTCCTGCTCATCTTCATCAGGTGAGGCTGTGGATGTGCTGAACCAGTGCTTGGCTGCGACAATGGACTGGATGAGAATTATTATTATTATTATTATTCCGGCAGGCCTATCCAGTAGAATTTTAGGATATTTTAGTATGTTTTAGGAGGCTTTTAGGATGTTTTTAAACAGTGTATACCATGTTTTTAATCAGTATTTTATGTATTTTATGCTTATTGTTGTTCCCCGCCTTGATCCAATCAGAGAGGCGGGTAAGAAATAATAATAATAATAATAATAATAATAATAATAATAATAGTAATAATAATACTGAAAAAATCCATACAAGACTGAGATGCTATTAGTGGGTGGTTCTGCTGACCAGATGGAGGGTGTTCAACCTGTTCTGGATGGGGTTGCACTCCCCCTGAAGGAACAGGTTTGAAGCTTGGGAGTTCTCCTAGAACCATCTCTGTCACTTGAAGCCCAGGTGCGGTTGCCTTTGAAGACGGTTTGGAAGCTGCAGCTTTTGTAAAATGCAGCGGCCAGATTGATAACTGGGGCCAGAAGGTTTGAGCATATAAGACCCACTCTGGCACACTTGCATTGGCTGCCTGTATCTTTCCGAGCCCAATTCAGGGTGCTGGTTTTAACCTATAAAGTCCCACATGTCTTGGGACCGCAATACTTGACAGAACACCTTTCCCAACATGAACCTACTTGAACACTACGTTCAACATCTAAGGTGCTCCTTTGGGTGCCTACTCCGAGGGAAGCTTGGAAGGTGGCAACAAGAGAGAGGGTGTTCTCTGTGGTGCCCCCCCCAACTGTGGAACAATTTCCCTGACGAGGCCCACCTGGTGCCAACATTGCTGTCTTTTCGGCACCAGGTCAAGACTTTTCTGTCCTCCCAGGCATTTAGCAATATGTAATGAGCCTGGGTCTGTTTTTTGGCTCATCATTTGTAAAGTTGTTATAGTGGTTTTAAATGTATGTGCATTTTGCATGTTTTTGTGGTTTTTAATTTTTGTATGTTGTTTTTAAGTGATTTTATCTTATGTGAACCGCCCAGAGAGCTTTGACAGTATACAAAGGGGCAGTATACAAATGCAATAAAATAAATAATAAAATAAACAGGAAGTTGAACTAGAGAGGCCTTCAGTCTGATTCAGCAGGGCACTTGTTATGTTCTTATTTAAGAGCCATATGGTGGTAGTTGGGTGGTCAATATATTGGATTTCCGTCTGCCTGCATAACTGCTTCCAAATAACATTTGCTTGTTTTTGCTTTTCCTGTTTGAGCCAATAACCCTCTTTCTCTGAAGTCTTTACAGCACAGAGACAAAGGAACAAATAGACCCAACAGAACTATAAATTAAATCCTCAGCTGCAATTGAGTAAAACTAGAGAAGCATTGGGATGGTACCATTGGATGCTTTACTGTCGCTTTTATTACACACATTTCAGATCAAAGTACAGGGCAAGGGAAACTAGGGAAACCTTTAGAAAGCATCTTTAAATGGATTCTTAGGCTAAGTCCTCATATGCATGCAAGTATGAGGTTACTGATAGTTCTGCATGTTTCAGGGATGTCAAGAACATTGCTACCACACTGTTTTGTATTACAACCTTTTTAAAGGTCACTGTTAGACCATTGGCAAAGTGAGAGTTGTGAGAAGGTGGGGAAAACAAGAGCAAAGTCTTCTGTGGAGACAAATGGTATCTGATCGGCATCTTGGCCTCTGAATACTCCCGCTGTGGCTTTGTATTTGCCATAGATACACCATCACATGTCTGTCAAACACAGCCAACATACACAGAATGTAGGTCCTCCCTGAGAATGCCAGGAGGGATGAATTAAATGAGTGTAAGATTCAAAGTAGAGAAGAGGGAACTTTGCCCAACTTGATATTAAATGCTTGGACTGGGAGTCTGGAGATGCAGGTTCTAGTTTCTACTCAGCCATGAAGCTCACTGCATGTCTTCAGGTCAGTTACTGACTTTCAGCCTAACCTACATCACAGGGTTGTTGTGAGGATAAATCAGAGAAGATGAAGATCATGTGCACTTTTGACCCCTTGGGGACTCTGTAGCAGCTACGGAGCACCTTTTAAGTTTTATTTTACCCCCCCCCCATTTTTGGCACCCATATATGTGGTGTGGGTTGCAGCCCATATGGGGGGAGGGGGTCCAGGGGTGCAAATGTCTCCCAAACCTGCCCATCCCTATTATGAAGTATAAAACACACTGGCACAGGGACATAATTAAGAATTTACCCTCAGGCAGGTTATTCCTATGATCCTGGAATATGAGGCACTTGCTATGCTATGGTTGTGTGCATGTGATTTGGTTCTTCTCATCCAATGCATAGTCAAAATCACACAAATGCCAGCTACTCCCATATTTTACCAGGCAACTCCACCACAACAATAAATAATGGAAGGTATTGAACAGTATCAGGCTGGAATGTCAGCATGTAGTCATGAAACCCATCCCACGCAAATGGAAATCAAAACTGAACTGATAAGAACAGCCCACATGGCCTAGCCGACCAATGTTACCCAAAGGCTAGGAGTGGGCAACAGATCTTTAGCTCCTTCAGAAGGGGAAAATCCCATTTCCTTACCGTGGCTCTGCTTCCTCCATCTCTTCCACTTCTGCAACAAGCTATAGTTACACGAGGAAGAGAGCACGAAGACAGCAGCAACCATGTGCCTTGTACAGCCTCAATGCAGTTGAATGGGACAGTACCCTCTTGTGGGCATTTTATAGCACAACTTTGCCTGCACACAGCAGGAAAACCTGACAAATATTGATTTATCCCAGAAGAGTTGGGTTTTCTGAGGTTTTATTTTTTAGTGCTAGAACAGGAAAATGGAGCAGGAGATGAACAGGAGGCTAATGGTATCATCAGAATGACGCACAAACATCCGTAAGTGGCCAGTAACAAGCATGCTATAAAATGTCCATTTAAAGAAGCTCATTGTTGGACTCTCACTATCTCTCACCATTGGCTCCATTGGCTATTGCTGATGGGGAGTTGTAATCCAACAACATCTCAAAGGCCACACGTTGTCCACCCCTGCCCTAGTAGTATGGAGCAATGCATGTAAACCTGATAGGTGACATGCTTTCCAAGAGAAGGTTATGAGTTACATATGTAGAATGCTGCACAGAACATACTTGCAGTGGTGTGAAGGACTGGATTGGTGGGGTGGCAGATAGACAAGGAGAAATACATACTACAAGAGGAAGGGGACAGGAGAGATGACAGGGACCATGATGTTTGCAGCTCAGGGTGGGAACAATGCAGAAGGAAAGAGGAGGTGAGCGTATGTGTGTCCCATACTTAGTGGTGTAAATGTGGCAACTGCATGGATTTTTGGGTGTCCTGTTTGTAAAAAGTATTTTTTTCATGGAAGATTAAACCCCAGGCCTTCTGCTGCATGTATTGGCACAGCTACAGGAACAAACATAAAATACATACATAATGGGTAATGATGCAACATCTGCCCCCCCCCCTTCAATTCAGAATTATGTTCAACCATTTGGTTTGGTGCAGGATACCAAAGTCAAGCGTATAAACAGGCTTGCTTCCTTTGCAAGGAAGAAGGAATTTGCAAAGATCTCTACATTTAGGACAAAACAAACAAACAAACAAAACTTGTGAGTTTAAAAATCTCATGAAACTAAAACTAAAACAGATAGATTTGTCCATCCAGGCCCAGGCTTTGAGTGCTTAGCTCTTAAAAGTAGTGCTGTGCCTACAGAATGTGCCAAAACATTCTGCCAAGCATTTCTTTTTTCTTTTTACCGCTCTCATTCAATTTGATAGAAAAAATGCTTTTGAAAAGAAATTGAAAGAAGAAGAAAATTTTGGACAAATTTTCATGGGTTGGGTTTGGGGTTACTGTGCTTATCTTACTTATGAGGTGGCCAAGGAATGTTCACAAGTGCCCTGTCTTTCATTGTACAATCATGTCTCTGGCAACCTGTAATCCTTGGAAGGCCCTAAAGGAGGTGCTGATTCCTGAAGGACAACTAGGCCTAATCTATCCTGGGGGGGGGGGTGTCACAAGGTTGTCCCTGCACATCCAAATGACCCACAGCTGATCATGGGGTGAACAAGAAATGAGCACTCAATTCTCCTGGGATAACTGGGACTGCTTTCCCCCTTTTTCACCTGCTGTCTTGGGACTATCCAGAACTTCACGGGTGGTGTGGTTCTCCTTCATGAGATCCTCTCTCTTCCCCATGAGTAGCAGGGCTCTGGAAATAGGCACATAGCTGTGCGGGTGGAGTCCATGGGTATTGAGGGTGAGGGTGAGAGCATTTTCACCACCTTTGGGATGGCACTCAGCATCCTCCAGCACTGAGTTTGTGTTTTTTTAAAACAAACAAACAAACAAACTCACCTTCGTGCAGGATCATGCCCACACATTGTGGAGTGTGTGAAATAACGAGCTGGAGACATTAACTTGGTTTTAAACAGGGCTACATTTATTGATAGTTCTGCAGAAGGGAACCTAAGCAGACATCTTCTTCTAAAATGGCATACATCCATTAACTAAAATGGGCGAGACATTCTCAGCCAAGGGGTGACACCTTGAACTTCGCTGACCCCAAGTTTCCCCTTCCAGGGTAGGGAGGCCTTCCATGTCACGCCCCATCGCAGTATGTAACCGCGAGTGGGTGAGAAAAGGTTGGCCTCAGAGGTAATCCTTATTTCCTGAGCTGGGTCGCGGGACTCGCAGCTGTTGAACCTCAGGTATTTACCAATCTCCGCCTGGTGCCTTAGAATGCTCACCGTCCTTCGCCAGGTGAAGATGCCTGCATTCCTGCCAATAATGTGACAGAATTAAACCAATCAACCTATTAACACTCCCTATCTGTCTTGCAGTATGAAGTAGGTGAAAAAACTCACAACCAATCACAGATTGTGAGCAAAAAATTCCTACTTGGCTTCCATTAAAGGACAACCAGCAAGCCCATACTGCCTACAGGGAAGGAAGGGAGGGAGGGAGCTGCATTGCGAAGGCGATACTGGGAGGGGCATGAGCCCTTAAATAGGCTCATAGCCCCTCACAGAGTCACGTGGGCCAGAGAGGAGGTTACCACTCGATGGCCTCCCCGACTCGCCTCAACCCCCCCCCCACAGTCCCACCCTGCCCAAGCTGCGCTGGGTGAGGGTTTAGGGCATACTTTGTAAATGTCTCCTCTTTTTTTAAACAACAACAATAACAACAACAACATGTCACCCCAAATATTCTTTATATTTGGGAGGAAAGAACTTGAGATTTTAATAAATAAATAAAATAAAATCAGCATGTAATGAAAAAGTGCATCTGAACAGAAGATGCTACATTTAGGGGCTCATTTTGATTCTCAAAAAAACATGTTGCTGTATTTATTTATTTATTGCATTTCTATACCACCCAATAGTTGGAGCTCTCTGGGCAGTTTACAAATTTAGGACAATTCAAATATAAAACAGCAGTATAAAACCATAATATAAAATACAATGTGAAAGCTCAACCAGAGCTTTAGATTTGTGTTTTGTACTGCTGCTGCTTTTAGGGTAATTTTTGTGACCTCATTATTGTTAATATATGTTATATTCTTGTTAGCCTCTCCTGGGAGCATCAGGGTAGAAATTGGCTTACAACTTAATAAATGTAAACACAATAGATAGAGGGCAGCTTATAAATCAGGATTGGGCAATGTGAGGCCCTCCAAATGTTTTGGCCTACAACTGCCATCAACCCTACCCAGCATAGCCAATGGTGAAGGATGGGAATTACAGGCCAAAATGTCTGGAAGCCACAAAATACCCACCCATCATCCATCCCTGCAATAAAAGAAAGAGAGAGGGAAAGAATTGTGGATCATTCCTTCATTATCTAAGGTTTCAAGGATTTCCACTCATCCTGTTGATCTATATCAGTATCACAGCATGGCCTGGAGGACACAATCTAAAACTGTAATGGGAATCCGTTAACTTTGCACCAGATCTTGCTGCTTGTCTATATAATCTCAAACAACAAGATAGAGTGTCCCAGAAGACATTTTCTGTGAAAGATATCTGTCTAAACAAGGCTAGTTTGTCTAGCAGTAAGATTGACCAACTGATTCTCCAAATGCCCATATACAGCTTCCATGGTCTATAAGAATGCACTCGCATGAGCCACCAAATTGAGCTATAAAGTAGATGAGTGTATTACTGCCTTTCTCTGACTGCGCTTGGCAATAGATTTTTGATGTTTCATTCCAGCGACAAACAATGGAGTACAATAAACTATAAATCTATTCCTTTGACAAAATAAGGATGGAAAATGATGCAGGATAAACGTAAATTATATCTTTTCAGTGCGGTTTTTGCCTCTCAATTATTAGATGCTTTACTACTTTTTTAACACACTCATCACATATGTCAGGTTTGAGTTTATTCTGCTTAACTACAGTGACTAGTGGATTATCTGGGCTCTATATTATTTGGGAAGAGACTGAGTGTAACATAGAAGAATATTGTTCAGTTCCACTTTGTTGCTTTCCTTTATGAGTTAAAGAATGCATTTAAAGAATGTGTAAAAGAGAGGAAAACATTGGGGAAAACCATCTGAGTTTAATGTTTCTAGATGACATACAAGGATCTGGGTTGGACATAACGAGAAATAATGTATTCTTCCTATATGTATGAGCCAGTGCGAGTCTTAGACCTTAGCTAGTGGGCTTAGGGGTGAAGATTTTGCAATATTTTTATCACAAGTTCTCCCCCTCTGTTCACACGTGGCATGTGATGACCTCAGAGGGAGAGGCATCATGCCCATCAGTTTTTTCTTAAAGAAGATGTGCATGTGCGCAAAAGCTAAGGTGGTGGGGTTTTTTTTTTAAAAAAAATATCACCCCACCCCACCCTCGATGGGCGCAGTGCTCCTGAGGAGCTCTGCATCCCGTGCGTGGGTCCCAGCTACTCGTGAGGAACCACGACAAACCACAATGTCTGGCCACATGTTCCATGGTCTCAGGCTCAGCCTGAGACCATGGAAATATTGGGCCTAAAGTGTAGGGCGAGATCCCGGGGCAAGGGAGGGATCATCCCTCCTTGACCCTGGGATCCCCTGTGTGTCATGTGGATGCACAGGGACAATCCTGGGGATCACTCCGGGATTTCGCCCTGTCTAGCTAAGGCCTTAGGTTTGTACATTCCCTCTTTCCTTGCACCTTTGGCATATAGCAGAGGAGATCATATACTTCCACTTCCTCCATTACTTCAGCTCCCCATTATGTTTGAACTCAGGGAATTGTGGCTCATTGCATCAATTTGTGTGTTACATTGATTTTTGTGAACTGCCCAGGGAGCTTTGGCTATTGGGTGGTATAGAAATGCAATAAATAAATAAATAAATAACATGTGTCTTTCCATAAAAATTGACCCCAAACAACTAACAACAATAACATACGTACATAAGAAGAGCCATGCAGGATCAGACCAAGGGTCCATCTAGTCCTGCACTCTATTCACACAGTGGCCAACCAGCTGTCAGTCAGGAATCTATAAGCAGGAGACGGGTAAAACAGCACCTTCCCACCCATGTTCCCCAGCAACTTGTGCATATAGGCTTACTGCCTCTGTCCAAGGTAGGGTGGCCATTTGTTCTTTTTTACATCCATAATGGAAATAAATAACCAATCTTCATAACATAAGCTAGTGAACAAGCCATGTTTTGATCCTGCCTTATGTGAACTAGAGCTGTGCACAAACAGCCTCTTGAAATTGTCCACCTTCTTTGTGTGGGCAGAGAAATTTGGAGGACAATTTCATCAAATTTCTCCAGTGGGAAGATAAATCCCCCCAACAATTTCTCACTGACAAGGATCTTTTTGCCCCCACTTTTTTTTTTTTTTTTTTTTTTTTGCACTGTCAGTTCAGGGGCAAATGAATTTAAGGTTGGAAAAATGAGAATTTTAGTAAAAGTGAAATTGACAGATTTGTCCATCCCTAATCAGGACAAGCTTCAGCAGTATCATTGGGCCAACCATGCCACTGAAAGAACATATAATTGCATTGATATATAATTTATTATTTATTTATTTATTTATTGCATTTCTATACTGCCCAATAGCCGAAGTTCTCTGGGCGGTTCACAAAATTAAGACAATTCAAAACAAACAACAGTATAAAACCATAATATAAAATACAATATAAAAGCACAGCCAAGATAAAAACAGCAGCAATTCAAAAACACAAATTTAAAATTACAAATTTAAAACAGCAAGCTTAAAATTAATTTATAGACTGTTAAAATACTGGGAGAATAAATATAAAGCTCTTCCAAACAACTTGTGGCCATTCTCACTCTCCATTCCTTCAAGGTTCTATCCAGCATCTCCAGGGGTCGGCCGCATCTGCAAAGATTTCCTTCTTTGCAATAAGTGCCTGTCAGCACCTGGTCCAAAGTCAGCTGCAAAAACACAGCCTTGAATAATTCCTACCTGTCTGCATGGATTTTTCTTTACTACAGGAAAGCCCAGATAAAGTTCATTGACCAGAAAGGTCTGCCAGTGATTTGTTCTTACATTATTTCCTATAGGTAAAATTCAATCTTTTGGAGTCACTGCAATATATTTAGACGGGAGATGAACTTGGATGTTCTCCTAGAATTGACATTTTAAAAGAACATGTATTTTAGGAGATTTGGGCAGCTATCAGCAAGCAAAACTCTCCTGTGGAACTGCCCACTTTCACTTGATTTGCAAAAAACCATTCCCCAACCTTGCAAGTATTATTCTATTTTTGACATGTCAGCTTAGCTGTTTAATATTGGGAGGTATGTGAGAGCAAGGAGGCCACCTTGGGAAGATTTAAAAAAGAGAGAGAGAGAAACCCTTTGCTCCCATGCAGTTCTTTATGCATGGCAAGTTCATCCTGCTATTGATTGATTGAATCAAGGTCATCTTAAGACACTCCTCTCAGGTGTCTCTCCCATCCAGGGTAATGCAACTGGTGAATAGAGAGATTCTTCTCAGTGGTGGCACCCCCTTAGTAGAATTGTCTCCCCAGGGAGGCCTGCCATGCACCAGCATTCATAATCATGCGCAGATATTTTTTTTCTTCTCCCAGACTTTTTAATGACACCCCCCATTTACACCTTGCTGTTATTTTTATCATGTTTGTACAAAGCACCCTGAGAAGTCCCCTGAAGTGTAGTGCATAAAATCTTTTATATAAATCAATGCATTGACTGAGAGGCGACTTTACTCATATTTCATCTGATTCTTGATTTTAAATGCCTTTAATATGATCCTTGACCCAAAATTATGGTGCTATTATTTGTCTCTTAATAAGATCGTATGTGTTTCAGAATGCATGTGCATTTTTTAAAAGTGGGCAGTACCAGCAACTATGGGATTCTAGTCCATAAGGGACTTTAACATCTCATGTATTGACAAAAAAGGAAGTCAGCTTTGAAAAAGAAGAGGGTGACAGCCAAGATCCCAACAGGTGACGTATGTGTTACCATTTTCCATCAGTGCATTTCTTACACTACAAGCTGTGAAATATTCAGTTGATGACAGACTCAGCCTTCTGGTCTGTGCTTAATAAAGCACCTAGGTGCATCTTACACACTCCATTGTGGCTTGCTGCTTAATTATACATTATCTGTTTAATATATTTTTTTATCATACATTCTACAGTCAGAGTTTTCAGTGAAATAGCTCTACATGAGAGCAGAGTTATTTTAGATCGGTTTATAGCATCAATTGATGCCTTTGCTAGAGCAAAAATTTGTTCAATTATCTGACCAACCAAAAAAACACCTCTATCTTGAAGCTGTGCTTTTCATGTGTGCTATAAAACACCCAGAGACTTGTGTCCAGCTGATTTAGAAAACAGTGCAATCATGTGCTCCCCACTGCATCAATCCACTGAACTGAATGGACTTCAGTTGACCAGTGATATGATAATCTCAATTGATTTCCTGAGTTGTTTATATGTTCATAACATAAGGCAGGTCTGAAGTGAGTTGAATCAACAATCCCTGGGAAGATCAAGGGCTATTGACTCATCTCAGGAGGTAAATGGTCACACAAACTGTGGCAGGGTTATCTCCAGTTCTATAAAGGAAGACAGTAACCTGCATATGGCTTGAAAGAGCCCTCAAGGAGGTACAATGAAACATACTGGAATTCTTTGTTTGTCTAGACATAAACTATCTTGGGATAATAGTTTTGTTATTGATTATGTACAAGCTCACCATAGCTATAATGTGGCTGGCAACTGATTCAGAGGTAGCCTGGATTGGCTCCTTCAGTTGAATGTCTGGCGCTTTGAAGATTGTTGTATATACGGCCCACACATTACTGCAAGTTGTGGCATGGGTTAGATGGATTCTAGTTGGGGAGAACAAAAGCAACACAGCCTGGGATTATTAGCAGGATTCCAGCACTTTTGCCAACTTTGAACTTTCTTTGGATAATGGTCTTCTCTCCTCATTTTCTTCTCCACCCTTATTTGCAATCCTAACACAGAATTTTGCTTTGGGCTATTGTTTGTTTCCCCTGAAGAAGGCATATTACAGTTAAAGAAGAGTAATATTGGAATCTATGATACTAGCACAGCCTTGTGCTAGCACCTGATCAGAAATGCTGGTTATCTTTTCCAAAAATTATCCTGACTTGACTGCTGGCAATTCTGCAACAGAGAGTCAGATCTTTGTGGATTCTGCAACCATGACATACAGCACAGAGATTGGGATAGGGTGCAGACTTCAGCATCCTGAAATATCAACTTTCACAATAAGGTTACAAAGAGAGCTGTTTCTGTGTGGTGCCTTATGAAATTTCCATATGGAAAGGAGGACAGGGCTCCTGTATCTTTAACAGTTGTATAGAAAAGGAAATGTCAGCAGGTGTCATTTGTATGCATGCAGCACCTGGTGAAATTCCCTCTTCATCACAACCATTAAAGCTGCAGGAGTCCTGCCCTCTTTTGTATCTGGTCATGCTAGGCAGGGAGCCTGCCAGTTTCTTTCTGGAAGAAGGTTAAGATCCCAACTAATGAAGATAGGTTCCAGAAGGTTTGGGACATGGTTTGTATGATAAAACTGACTTATTTAAGAAGACATAGGCCTAACCTACACCTGCAGCCTTTTGCAAGGGAAGAGGGCTGCTTCCGAATGTTCCGTACTTCCTCAAATGGCACCCATGGGGCACACACAACCGATGTTTATCACAATGACAGGAGTGCCATTGTGAGAGCATGATGGTGGCACATGTATATCAGTAGAAGTGGGTGGGGCAGGGGGAGATGGGTACGGGGCAGACGGATTTTTTAAAATGACTTATGAGGGATGCACATGACCGCAGACATGCAGCAACATATGGGGGGGATATGAATTCTGTCGAATATGCGCTCCTGTGCAGAGATATGTCTGTATTTTTAAAAAAGCATACTCGGCAGTAAAACATGCTGATACCCATGTACATGCCCCTCACAGCTGATTGGCTGTTTGCAGAGCACAGAACTCATGGTGAACAGTAACAACCATACAAAGGGGGCCACACTGCAAACATTCTTTGGAATGGATGTGAGAGACTTGGAAAAAATGTGACAAAAGCAGTCTGGGATATTCCAGTAAAACTGAGAGGTGGAGCCACGATCACAACAGATGAATGTCATGTGGCCCATTATAGATGGCTGCTATACAATCCTGCTGGTGTAGACTTCCCCCATAAAGAACAAGGCTCTGCAAACAAGTTTATTCAGAAGTGATCAGTTTTTGTAATGCATTGAAATTCTAAATTCATGGATGGTTCGAGGTCTAATGTTAATTTGGCACTGTCGTAAGCTTCGCTTTTTTCCTTTACTTTTTTCTTGTTATGATTTGTTAAAAAAAAAAAAAGGATTTTTATAATATATGTGCATTTTTCAAAAGTTGTGCACTTTGTGAACATCAATGCAAGTTTTGGAATTTGCTGATATTTTCACTCTCCCATTGGGGGTGGGGTGGGGGGAGCGGGGAAATTAATTAGTTTTTTTAAAATAAAACTTTACCCTTTAGCGTGCAAGTGCACTGCTTGTTTTCTTAAAAAAAACACAAAATGGCAGGTGTGACGTCCTCTCCCTCCAAGGTCGTCACACGCTGCATGTAAACAGAAGGGGAGATCTCCCAATAACAATATTGTGAGATCCTCACCCCTCCGTCGCGCTAGACCCATAAGTCTAGCTGAGGCCTAAGTCTCCCTTTCAGATGTGTTCAGTCAGCTTACCAGAATCCAATGTATTCAATCAATATTTCCAATGAGGAAGTGTATGGGCATGGATTTGTGCATCCTGCCTTTGCATAGGAGCATCCAGTCTGGATTTGCACACATAGGAAATCTGTCCAAGGCCTGGAAAGCCTCCTGATGCAGACCCATCAGTAGCTGCATCAGAGCATCATTGCTTAAACTGGGTTCAAAAATTAGTCTGTGGAACTCTTTAAAGCCAGGGAGCAAGTGCCTCCATGTACTTTACACAACTACATCCCCAGTGTTTTCAAGAGTTTTAATGAACTATTCATTTAGTAGATCACAGCACCACTTTTAAGTGGCTTCCATAATACCCTGATTAATTCTTTCATGAATTAATTAGTTATATTTAGTTGTAATTAGTTTTTAAAGAGCTTTGCAGCTGTAAAACACTAGGAACGTGACAGGTATTTTCATTATTATGAGCCTCTAAGGTTTTTAGTTTGTACACATATAAGGCAGCCTGAGACCTGCTTAGGATTAAAAAAACACTAGACATTTGGCTGTGCAAAGTCACCCTTCTGCACGCACAGCCATGCACAAGCAACACTTTTCTATCAATGTTTATAAATTGCCATGACGTGGTCCATCTACAGACATGGACATTTTTATACCATGGAAACATCAGAAGAAACAAGCATGAATCATGATAAGCAAGATGGTGATCTGCTAAAGGAAGCAATTATTGGTATCCGCATGCCAAGAAAAACACATACAGCAAAAGATCAGCCCCAAGCTGGCCCCATTAGACCAATTTCAGATTTGTAAAAATACTTACAAACTCATTCTTCTGTAAAATGTAAATATTCCTGGTGGGGGTTTTTTTGTGAATAAAGGAGGCGAGAAAATAAAGAGGTAACACATCTGTATGGATTGAAAATCGAGCCACATTTATTAAATTTGTCTGGGCAGCTATTCCCCTATCACCATCCCTATTTAGACAGAGCCCACCTAGACCAGCTTACCTAGGAGAATGTGACTAGCTGAACCAAAATAAGATCCACCAAATCAACTTAAGATGCTCCCACGGCACTTACAGTGTGAAGTAGACAAAAAGACACCCAGCCCAGCCAATTGGACGGTGTGCCTAAAATTCCTGCTTGGCCCTCAAAAGACTGACCATTTAAAATCACCACACCACATAGAGGGAGGGACGGAACCGCACTTCAAAGAGGCCAGGGCCTAATCTACACCAAGCATGATACTGCACTATGAATGCGGTATATGAAAGGCAGGAGCCACACTACTGCTTTATAGTGGTATTGAAGTGCACTGACAACTGTTGGGCCCATTGAAATATACCCTATACCACTTTCATAGTGCTAAACCTGCTTGGTGTGGCTCCTGCCTTTTATATACTGCTTTCATAGTGTAATATCCTGGTTGGTGTAGATCAGGCCTGTGTGTGTGTGCATGTGTGATGTCATGAGCTGTAGCCTGTCAAATGAGAAATAGGGAAGTTTTGCTAACAAATGAATGCCGTTATTCTTTTAGCCTCTTCCACCAAACAATCCCTGTGACATAATAACTTTGTCAACTCACTCGGAGCAGGAAATCTACCGGAGCATCTCAAGACCTGCTAGTTCACACTAAGCCACAGCAAATGGTGTGGTGTGTGTGTGTGTAGGGGGGTTATCTTTTTTTCCTATGCTAGCTTCTTCAGGCTGGTGTAACTGAGGGTCAAGAGGCCTGCCTGCTCCCCCCCCCCCAGGGGAACTGGGAGGCTTTGCATCTGTAGCCATGGGTGTCATGCCCTTGAAACATACTATTTGGAGGTCGGGGTGGCTAACACTAGTGGTAACTGCACTAGTAGTAGTTTCCCATGGAGCTTTCTGTGGGCAAAATGAGTTTTCTGGGTAAGAAAGACTGCCCCCATAACAGGCAGAGGCAGATGGAGCAGTAACTCCACCCAATCCTAATTCCTTCTGTTCATCTAGCTCAAGGGATTAGCATTATACTCTATGTTTCTTCCCCTCCCCTTAAGTTTTAGTTTCCTGTATGACATGTAAATAAAAGCAATTATTTTTGCAACTAAGATCAAAACAAAAAATGGTGGAACAATTTCATTACAGGCCGGTTTGTTTAACGTCTGTTCCAGATAAAATGGTTGAAAGCATTATTAAAGACAAAATTAGTAGAAGTAAAGTCCATCTGAAAAAGAATCAACACAGCTTTCGCAAAGTCCAGTCCTGTCTCACTAATCTTTTAGACTTCTTTGAGAATGCTAATAAACATGTAGACAGGGGTGATGTGGTGGACAGTGTTTACCTGGACTTCCAAAAGGCTTTTTGATAAAGTCCCTCACCAAAGACTCCTGAACAAATTTAGCAGTCATGGAATAAGGATCAGTAAAAGTTTAAGAAAACAAAACAGACAATAGGAATAAATGGTAATTTCTTCCAATGGAGGAAAGTAAATAGCAGGGTCCCAAAGCTATCTGTATTGGGACTAATTCTTTTCAACTTGTTAATAAATGATCTGCAGTTAGGAGTGAGCAGTTTGCTTACAACACCAAATTATTTGTTTGTTGTTGTTGTTTATTCGTTCAGTCGCCTCCGACTCCTCACGACCTCATGGACCAGCCCACGGCAGAGCTTGCTGTCGGCTGTCACCACCCCCAGCTCCCCCAAGGTCAAGTCTGTCACCTCCAGAATATCATCCATCCATCTTGCCCTTGGTCGGCCCCTCTTCCTTTTGCCTTCCACTTTCCCAACATCAGCCTCTTCTCCAGGGTATCCTCAAACAAAATGAGATTGCGAGGAGGCATTATTAGAAAAGGAATTGAGAATAATACTGCCATTATCATACTGCCTTTACAGAAACCTGTGGTGCGACCATACTTAGAATACTGTGTGCAGTTTTGGTTACCAAATTGAAAAAAAGATATTATGGAGCTGGAAAAAGTACAGAAAAGGGCAAATGAAATGATCAAGGGCTGGAGCAAATCCCCTATGAGGGAAGGTTATAGCAGCTGGGATTGTTTAGCTTGGAAAAAAGGAGACTAAGGGGAAACCTGATAGAGGTGTACACGTTTATGTAAGGTATGGAGAATGTGCATAAGGAGATTTTTTCTCCCTCTCCCATAAGATTAGAACCCGGGCTCATCCCATGAAGCTGATTGGTGGGAGATTCAGGACAAAGAAATGGAATTACTTCATCAGACAGCATATAGTTAAACTATGGAATTCACTACCCCAAGATGTCGTGATGGCCACCAATTTGGATGGCTTTAAAAGGGGGTTCGATAAATTCCTGGAGCATGAGGCTATCAATGGCTAATAGTCCCATGGCTATGTGCTACCTCCAGTATTCAAGGCAGTAAGCCTATATACACCTGTTGCTGGGGGACATGGTTAGGAGGGTGCTGTTGCACCATGACCTGCTTGTGGGTCACTGGTCGACAGCAAACATTTTCTGTACTGTCATTCCATATGTTGAACAATTTTTAATACATGGAATGCCACTCAGTGAACTTCATACTTAAAAACAAGGAGTTGTTTTGCCTGTGTTGATATCCCACACCTTGAAGCCCCCTCCTCCACCAAACGGCTAGGCCATGGAGGCTTAGAAAATGGCTTTTCAGTTTAAACAGCATGGTAACTTCTGAAATGGAGAACAGCCATGGATGCTGAGGTGCCACCACAGCTCAAAAGTAGGAAATGTGCATGTAAACCAAAAAGGCCTATGTATTTTATAAATAAAGCATCAAATGTCACTGTAAACACAATTTCCAGAGTTCCTCTCCTTATTCTCTTTATAATTCTAATGGATCAAATTTGTTATTTGAACTTTTATTTTTTTTCTCATTTCATTTCGTAAACATTTTAGCCACACAGGAATTTCTTTCTTACCAGGATACTTGATCCTTAAATATGCCTAGAATCTACTTTCTTTCTCTGCTTTTAATTAAAACATCTCAGCTTATTCATATAGCTCTTTCTTTGTTGGGAGTTTTTAAAATAAGGAACATTAAATGATCCATCTGCTAACATGATCACCTCTCTCAGTGTTCTGTTTATATACTACTGGAACCTGATTTCTACATTACAGATGACTTTCTTTCAGTTTTAAGTAATATCAGGTGCCATAAAGAATTCTGAAATATATATTGAGCTGGATTGTTTAGGTATAATCATTTTCACTCCCTCCCTAATCCTCAAGTGGGCAAGCTCAAAACCCACACATGCTCATTTCAATAAACTGAAACCAGAGCTTTGGCAATGATTTGCCCTTAAGGGAGAAATTTTGTCCTTTGGTAAGTTTTGACCCAATGCTTATTTTATGCACTTATACACAGTATACACTTTCATTGAAGTGCTGAACCAAGTCCCTATTGACCCCCTCCCCCCCACACACACAAAGATCCAAGTTTTGCAGGTTGAGAAATGTGATCTGAAAGGGTTTTTAACAACAGTACAGATTTCCTACCATTGGAGGAAAATGGTAAGGATCAGGATGAGAATGATCACCATGAAGCTTCTACTGGCCTCCATTTAGCACAGCACAGTGTCCCCCACCCCAGTAATTGCTTCAGAACTCTGAGGGGGAGTGAGTAAGCTTAGAGTTGTGCTTTCAAAACAGGCCTTATGTAGGAGCTGAGCTTATTTTGGGGGCTGGAGCATGGGGGCTCAGGTGTTGAACACACCTTGCCACATCCACCCATCCACTCTCAAGCCAAACTTTCATGATTGCTTTGAAGCAATCACTGGCTGATAGAGTCAGTGTCCTGTTTGGCAGACGCCATGATGGAGTTTAGCAGCTTTTGGTCCAAAGGTCTTCCTCCTCCTCCTCCTCCTCCTCCTCTTCGTAACATATTTTTATTATAGTTCTACAGATGAAATACTGAAAAGACAAGAGAAAAATATTCTTTATCAAGTACATACATCAATTGATAGTGTACATGTACAATGCATTTCAATTCAAATGTGTCATCATAGAAATACACAATGTTCTTACAGTATATTGGCATTCTCAAGATGTGGAAATCACTGTCTCATGAACTTGTCTTATGAAGTATTGGAAATTGATGGGTTTTATTTCCCTTGTTATCTCTCCAACTACTAAATTCGGAGGGTATCTTTTAAAATGACTTCTTTATCCCTTCCAAGGATATTTGTGCTTCTAGATTTAAGCTATTTTTAAAAAATTATACTGACTGCTTCACCTGCTCACACATTTTGCCTTACTGTTGTAATTTAGTTCAAGTTTAATCCTCTTCTTTCCCATTTTCCCTCTTCTCACGTCAAGAAAACAAGGAGTTTATCTATTTTTTTTAATTTAGTTTGATAGACTAGATGAATGTTTTCTTCAATTATTTTTAAAAAATGACCTCATGACACACACATACCCCACTTGACCATTGGCACTGGAAGGTGTGTGTTTATGCATACATGTGTGTGTGTGTGTGTGTGGGAATTAAAGAAAAACAATAGTCTTATGAGCATTAGAATATAAATAGGAATTGTGTGTGAGGGAACAAGCAAGAAAGAGAGAATGAGAATTCCTTAATGGGTTCTTGGCAAAAAAAAAAAAAGCACATGTGGAAAGTACATTTACTATACTGACATAGAAAAGATTATACAATACCTGCTTTATTGTGCTCATTTGGCAAGTTGTTATAAATGGAATAAACAGAGTTAATGAACAAGGAACCAAACATTACGTCAAGCCATAAACAGCATCCTTTTCAAATGTTCTCATATGAGAAGCAGTTCTCTCATATTGGCAGATCACAATAAAGGAGTGCTATATGCAGAAATTATATGTCTGAGTGGTGTCGGAGGAATCTGGTTGAGAGGGAATTTGATGAACATTTTTCAGTTCAGCTTCCTGGACTCTGTTCCATCTTCCACCAGATTGGTGTGCAATGAGTTGGACCAACTGATGGAATTTCTATAAATTATTATTTTTTTTGTGCAAAAAACTGCACAAATTTTGGCTGTGAATTGTACAAATTTGCATACATTCTGCAAATTGCAGTCATAATTTGCACAGATTATGCAAATGTGTTCAATTTACATTTGAAATGTACAGAAATCTCTATTTGCACAAATTACAGCCGAGAAAAAAAAAAAAACCTGATAAAACTCCCCAGAACGTGGGGAAATTGCACCGCTTGGCTCGCAAAAGCAAGCTGAATCAAACATGCCACAGAAGCCCAGTGAGCCGAAAAAGGGCTGGATTTCTCAGCAATGGATATCCATAAAATGATATCAAGTAGTTTTTTTAAGGGATAGTTGAGAATTTTGTTTCAGTTTGGCTTTGATTAGAATTTACCAAAATTCACAAATTTCTCTTTGAGACAGAAAGAACTTAAAGTTTTTCTTAAAATGATGCATATGGGAAAAACTGAAACTTGCAGATTTGTCAATCCAAGCCCATGGCTTTGAGTGCTTTCTCTGAGAAGTCAAGGTTTCAGTCCCTGTGCATTCAATCATGTTAGTGCTTAATTAGGGTTGCCATCTCTCTTTTTATCCATGATAACTGATTGGGGAAAGCGGGTGGGGCCCAGGAACTGGACCCCAAGAAGCCTGAATTTGGCCCTTAGGCCTGAGTTTCTACACCCCTGGTTTAAGCTGTACAGCCAGTGTGATATAGGGGTGGACTAGGACTCAGGTTCTACTCAGCCATAAAGCATGCTAAGCGGCCTTGGGCCAGTCACTATCTCTCAGTCTAAACCAGCCTGTTCTAAATAGCGATGGCGAGAATGATGGAAATATTTGGTATTGATGCCTCTTGTTATAAAGGCAGTTAGCAGAGAGAGAAAAAGGCAGAAGAGAATGAGCATTTACCAGTTCCACATGCACACAAGGCTAAAAAAGGAAAAGGAAAAAGGAAACTACATCTGTCTTTAGTTAAGAAAAGGTAAAATGGTTTACTTACAATATTCTTGCATTTAAGATGCAAGTACAGCATTGAGTTTCAAGCAAAGTTTATTCAGTCTATTTCTTTATGTTCTGTAATACCGGCAGGAGAGAGAGCAAACATGTGTGCTCCCAGCAATGGAGAAGGGGGAGGGGGAGGGGGAGGAGAGTGAGAGAGAGAGAGAGGAAGGAAGGAAGGAAGGAAGGAAGGAAGGAAGGAAAGGGGAGGAGCAGGAAACCACATTGTGGGCCATAGAGAAACTAAGGCTAACTATAACCAAAGTTCCTAAGCATTAACTAACTATAACACTTCCCCCTTCCTGTAACTTGCAGACAAGGTGGGAATCTACACTGATGTTATTCTAACATTTTGAATGGGTTACTGTGACGCACAGCATCACGTGACCCTGGGACTCCAACGTTGCAAATGAGTTGTACTTACTGGTTCTATTTCTTAGTTGCAGCGTGGCTACTGATTCATGTGCCTCGTTCTACAGGTAATTTCCCTCTTCCTCTTCTCTGAGAGTAGCAGAGCTGCTGGGTTTGCTTCGCCCACTGCCTGTTCTCCTTCCTTCGCCCCGTTTGCTATCTTATCTGCTGCAACAGATAAATCACACCAGCGTTATACTGTGCAATCACTGACAATTGCATGCAAACGACTCAGAAGTTTTCCACCTTAAAATCTGCTTTTATTGTGAAGTAGTCCCATGCATCCTGCCTTAATTGTGCTCCTTTTGCAAAAGATTCACCCAAGCCGCTGCTGTGGGAGCAGGAGCAGGATTTTAAACAAATGCTTACATCTATGTAAACATTATCGATAAAGACACCAAAATTGGCACAGTAATTTAAATACCAAATTTGAATCGAATTGGGTCATCGGTTGATTTTTTATGTGTTTTTTTAACATTTCCCCCCTCTTTGCAAAGGAGCTGAGCAGCGCTCAAAGGATCGCTGTAGCTCCGTGCAGGAAAATTAACACGGGTCTCTGCTTCCAGTCCAAAACTCATGACTAGCGGGGCTTAAATGGTGTGTTTGAAATAATCTCAACAGCTGGGGCTGCTGCTAAAACTTTTCAATTCGGTCACCCATCCAAATCCTGACCAGACCCAGCCCATCTTAGCTTCAGCAAAGTGGCTGGTTCCTATGCATTCAGGCTATTCCCTAGCACTTGTATAAAGAAGTTTTGGGAGGAAGTTTGTGTGTGCTTATGACTATTGCTGGCTAGGAACAAGGCAGGAAGTGGGCAGAGCAAACCGAGCAGCTCTGCTTACTCTCAGAGAAGAGGAAGAACGAAAAGGATTGAACAATGTGCCCTGAAGTACTGTTGCAGCTAAACGTAAGTAACGCTAGTGTGCCCCATGATACAGAGAACCGATACAGAGAACCACGTTAGAAAGGGACACTAGCAACGTTATAAGACTAGTGTAGATCCAGCCAAGGTTGCAATATTCCCAGCAGAGAGAGCCACGTAGACCATCCTGAATACCTTGGAGGAATGGTGGGATTCACTCATTTTATTTCTACTCCACCTTTACTACAAGGACCTCAAGGTGGTGCACATGGTTGTCTCTCCCCTTGTGTCCTTACAAGAATGTTGCAGAGGTGCCACCAGGGCTAGAGCACAGGGCCCTGGTCAAGGCTCTATGGTCTCAGAAGTGCCCTGAAACAGCCCCTTGAGTGGAGCTCCTCTGGCAGTGGCTCCTTCTTCAGTGTTGGCAGCAGCTTTTGCTCTTTTCAACTCACTGGTTGAAGGAAGCATTGTAGCAGCCAACCACTTGAGGTCACAGCCCTATGGCATGCCATCTTATTAAAGGACATGGGTTTTGTTTGTTTGTTTTAAAAACTTAACTTTGGGGTATGTGTGAACTGAACCAATCAGACACTGCCTTTATTATAGCCAATGACACTGCAGAGTGGAGAAAAGACTGCCCCTTTGCTGCTGCTGCTGTGCCCTCATTCATTGTGCCCTCAAAGGCAGCTTCTAATTTGGTTCAGCTCACAGCTACTCCAAAGTTAAGGGGGGAGAGCTTTCCTTTAAAATGGCATGCCATGGGGCTGCAGCTCCAACCAACCAGCTGCTGTAGCACTTCCTTTTACTAGTGAGTTGAGGGGAGGAGGAACCACAGCCACACCATACCAAGCCCACTAAAAAAATAAGATGACAGCTGTCAGGGAGGGGCAGGGGAAATGGAAAGCAACTTTCCTGGTCCCGTTGCAAACCTAGCACTCTCTCATCAATCCTGTCAGATATGTTAGGCTGAGGCCTTAGCGAGACCTAAGGTTTATCCCAGGATCGTCCCGGGGTCATCCCTGTTCATGTAAATGACACACAGGATATCCCGGGAGTAGTCAGGGACAACCCTGGGACGATCCTGGGATAAACCTTAGGTCTAGCTAAGCCCCCACCCCCACAGAGAAAGAGAGAGAGCGAGAGCGAGAGCGAGAGAGAGAGAGAGAGAGACTGGCCCAAGCTTTGCAGTTGTGTGGAGATTTAAACCTGGGTCTCCCCAGTCCTAAACTGATACTACACCACCCTGAAAATAACTAAACAACATGTATTGGGGCACTTTAACATTAAAGCTAATGCATGCTATTCCTCATGCTGGAAGCTGCAAATTGGGAATATTCATCATTTCCCTTACCCCAGAAAGCACAGGAGTTTCTTTCTGTTTGGGTGTACTAGACAGGGTGCTGATGACTGACAGTGGAAATCACATTAAACAATAAAGATTAATTCAAACACAACCCCCTGTGAACCTTTTACAGGATTCCTGATGTGTAGTACACTAGTGTTTCAAACTTGAACTATGAAACAACCTAATGTTATGACAGAGAAGATGTTCACATTCAAGGTTATTTATTTTTCCTTTGGGAATTCCAGCTCAATGTTTTTTTCATTGTGCCCTTCAATTTATTTCAAAAGTTAATTTCATAGATAGGTACCATGTCCTGCTGTGCATGCTTATTACACTAATATAATATCCAAGGATCATGGAATTACATCCCAAACCCATGCACTTCTTGGTATCATTTCAAGGAAAATAAACAGAGCAGTCTTTCCTCCACCTCTTTACTTATTCATTCGTCTGTCACTTAAAATATTGGATTTAATATTTCTTTCTACCTCATTAGAAGGTGAAATAATCCATGAAACTGCATGTATTAAAAACCCATTCTCAAAATTAGAATGTTGTTTTTAAAAAAGCTTGCCAATGTAACTCTTACCTGCTAGCAAGGCCACATATGTGAGTTTACTGCCAAATTAATGGACGGCTACTCTGCAGTCTTAGAAAAGAGGCTGTTAAGATCTAATTAAAGGTAAAAATCAAGCCTGCCAGAGCTGTCTTTTACAAATTAAATGTCCTCTTTTATGTGGTGCAGAGGTGTCAGCATTATTACAAAGAGTAATTAGAGCATTTTACAACATCCTTGTAACACAGAGGAAGTAATATTGTGAGTGGCTCTAAAAAATATTAAGCATCTTGAATGCACAGGGCCACACTTTTAAATATGCCTTCAGGACTCACCTGCTGTTGTGAGAGGATATATTTTAGTGTCTCTTAAGATGGAACAAGTAATTGAAGACTTTAAATGCCTACCTGGTAGAGAAACAATAGCTCTCTTCACACAGCCACCAAGCTAGCTCTTAGACAAATGTATGCCATTCCAATTTATGGTGGTTCACCGAAACATAGCAGAAGCTGTATGCTAGATTAAGTCCAAACTGGTGTTCAGTTAGCTCAAGAGATTTTCATGTGGTCTGGTTTATTAATTTTCACATTTACAATCTACTTTTCTTTTCCAAAAGGGAGCCCAAAGCAACTCATACAGTAGTGTAAAAAGGCAAAACCACAAAACCAGAATATAATATACAATGAAATCCCAAATTAAAATAGGACATTGTATGAAACCAAGCCCAGATCTTCACTTACCAGGGACCTTGCTTGGGACATCATTTGAGAGATGAGAGAGGAGGGGGCAAACAAAATCCTTTTCTTGCAGCATAACTGGCTGCCCCAGGAACCAATAAGCAGCTGTGGTGGAGCCTTGGGTGGGAGTGGACTTGGGAGAGAAAATCCCCTCGATAGTCCTCTCCTGGAACATAAAGAGGAGATCTCCACACCTGCCTCTTGAGAATCTATAACAATTGGCCTGGATCCATAAATTGGTACCTGTTGGGATTGGATGACAGCAAACAAGTTGAAGCTTAATCAAGGCAAGAACAGGCTACTAGTCTGTTTCTGAGCAGAATTCAAGGTGGTGGTTATGACCAATAAAGCCCTAAGGCTTGGGACTAAGCTACTTGAAAGGTTGCCTTCTCCCAAGCTGGCCAGTCCATAAGGTCTTCTGTAGAGGCCCTTGTTTCAAGACCGCCACCATCAGAGGTGTATTTGGTGGTGACAGAGAGCAGGCCTTTACAGTCACCACTCCCAGGCTGTGGAACTTTCTCCTGAAGAAACCTAGGTCCACTCCCTCTCTGCTGTCCTTCCCCCTGTAGACAGATCACTTTAAGAAGACCTTTGGCCTGTTTTCTTTCTTTCATTCATTTTCTTCTGTAATTGTTAAGTTTTTATTGTATTTTAATACTTTTTGTTTTGTTTTAATCTATTTGAAATTAAGGTAGAAAGGTGGGGTAAAATAAAACAAATACATTTTAAAGGGCAACTGTTCTCAAGGGGTGCAACTTCATGGCTCTAGCCCAGCTCAGGTGCTGCCATGTCAGCCGTGCACCTGGGTCAGTTGACAGGCTGATATTATTGATTCTCACTGTGGTGGGTGCAAGGCTCCTGCCACTCCCACTGTTACTTGAGGATATGGGGTTGGGGTGGTGAATCAACCAGCATTCGAGCTGGTCAAGTACTGGATCCTTGCCCTATGTCATGCTGAACTCTGAGCTCTAACCAAAAAAAGTTGTGGCCATTTATAACCCATTCCTGATTAGGCATGTTTAGCCCCCTTCCCCCTATTTTTACTGTGGAGCCAAGATTGTCTTCCTACACTTGGTTTCACAGTTCAGTCATTATACCCAATCACTTACTCCTATGGTGATCAAACAAACTTGTGTTGGAAGTACATAAAAACAATATACAAAAATTAAAAACCACAAAAATATGCAAAATGCACATATATTTAAAACTGCTATAACGATTTTACAAATGATGAGCAAAAAAACACACAGACCCAGGCTCATTACAAATGCCTGGGAGAAGAGAAAAGTCTTGACCCGAAAAGATGACAATGTTGGTGCCAGGTGGGCTTCATCAGGGAGATTGTTCCACAGTTCGGGGGCCACCACAGAGAAGGCCTTCTCTGTAGTTGCCACCCTCCGAGATTCCCTTGGAGTAGGCACCCGGAGGAGGACCTTAGATATTGAACATAGTGTTTGGGTAGGTTCATGTCTGGAAAGGTGTTCCATCAGGTATTATGGTCCCAAGCCATGTAAGGCTTTATAGGTTAAAAACAGCTCCTTGAATTGGGCTTGGAAACATACAGGCAGCCAATGCAACTGGGCCAGAGTGGGACTCATATGCTCAAGCCTTCTGGTCTCAGTTATCAATCTGGCCGCTGCATTTTGCACAAGCTGCAGCTTACGAACCATCTTCAAAGGCAGCCCCATGTAGAGTGCATTACAGTAATCTAATTTGGAGGTTACCAAAGCATAGACAACTGAAGCCAGGTTATCCCTGTTCAGATATGGGTGTAGCTGGGCCACCAACCAAAACTGTTAGAAGGCACTCCGTGCCACCGAGACCTCCTGGGCCTCAAGTGACAGAGATGGTTCTAGGAGAACCCTGAGCTATGAACCTGGAGTGCAACCCCATCTAGAACAGGTTTAACACCCTCCATCTGGTCAGCTGAACCACCCACTAACAGCATTTCAGTCTTGTCTGGATTGAGTTTCAGTTTATTAGCTCTCATCCAGTCCATTGTCACAGCCAAGCACTGGTTCAGCACATCCACAGCCTCACCTGATGAAGATGAGAAGGAGAAGTACAGCTGTGTGCCATCAGTGTACTAATGATAACATACTCCAAAACTCCGGATGACCACACCCAACAGTTTCATTTAAATATTAAACTGCATGGGGGACAAGACTACGGAACCCCATAATGGAGAATCCATTGAGCCGAGCAACGTTCCCCAAGCACTGCCTTCTGGAGCCGACCAGCCAAGTAGGAGCAAAACCACTGCAATACAGTATGTTTATATTACTGTTTATCAAGTTCTATGACATAGTCCATCTGCAGACATGTACTTTTTTATACCATGGATACGTTGGAAGAAAGAAGCATGAATCATGATAAACAAGATGGTGATCTGCTAAAGGAAAGCAATTATTTGTATCTGCACGGCAAGAAAAACACATACAACAAGTGATCAGCCCCAAGCTGACCCTATTAGGCCAATTTCAGATTTGTGAAAAATACTTACAATCTCGTTCTTCTGTAAGGCAAAAAAATAAAGAGATAACATGCAACTGTATGGATCAACACCCCATAAAGGTCACAGCTGTGCTAGTCCCTAATTAGTTTAACTGTAAGCGTTTGTCTACACTAGACCATCTCTTCAGAAAACTTTGGAAACTACTTCTATGACTGAGTCTTTACAACCTGTAAAGTTTTTTTTTTAAAGAAAACAATCATAACCAAAACTATATTCAATGGATTGGATCCAGATTAAGACAATCACACTTCAGTCTTACTGAAAGCAATGGGACTGAAGCATGACTAATGTAGTCTGGATCCAACCCAATGTAACTATATAGAAATCCACATGTTTCCTGGATAAATTGCAGCTTCAAGGGAAGTAATTTAGATTGAGGGGAAAGCACAGGGGAGAATAGTTAAATTGGTCCTTTCCCCGTGCTACAGGCACAAACTACTGCACCCACTTTTAATTTTAAGAAGCAACGGTATGGGAGATCTGACCATGGATCTTCTGATGACTCTAGCTTGGACCTAATAAAGGGTTATTATAAATATTTTGACCCCTAATTCTATCAGTATCCCATTTCTGGGAACCTCATTCCAAGCACAAGCCTTCCAAGGCTCAAGCTGAGTGTTCCTAGGGCTACAAGAACTGTAAGCATGAATTGGCATTTACAAAACAATTCTCCTTCTTCTTGAAATTCACCAATGTCCTTCTGCAAATTTTGAAATTGCACTATGCTCATAGTGTGTAGATAGGTAATTCAAATGCCATAACTGTATTACAAGCTTTTAAGATCTGTTTATAAATTAGAAACTACGATAGAGGTCTTAATCTGCAGCTGTGGTAAAGCTAGTTTAAAGTGTTATTTAATGTGGAAAATTTTTAAAAAAAGTCCTTTGGGACTAACCCTCAGAAGAAGCCTCTTTTTCAAATATAAGAAATAATGTTGAAATTATCTGATGCCTATGAATGTTAGCAAAAAACTGCATGACCAACACGTTGGGAGTTGCTAGCTAGAGACCAAAAAAAAAGCAACATGGGAGAAAATGTTCCACTGGGAAGACCAGTGCCAACAGATCAATGACTGGCCAGTAATTTGGACTACCAGCATATCAATAACACATGGTAATGAGTTCTTCCAGGACCTCTAATGAATTGTTGAGACTTACGGAAAGTGATGGAGAAAAATGGTTGGTTATGCCTAAGCCATCTGATATATGAACAGTTCCAGATGTTTCAGACTGTAGTTGTGACAAAAATTAACTGTAGTTACCTATTCTCACTCAAGTCAGTGGTACAAAAGTTTCACTCCTCTTAGTTTTATAGTGTAGAAGACTAGCACTATGTCTCCAGGGACTAGAGTTCAAAAAACTCTGTTTAACAACAACCTCCTATGTTATATAAAATTTAATAGTTCAGTAGTTAAGGTGACAAATAATTTCTTTTTCTTTAATTCATTCTTTTATTTTTAGTAAAACTTACTTAAATTACTTAATTTGTTCACACACAACATGGAAAGAACTTGAGATTTAAAGCAAAACAAAACAAAAAAGTGGTAGAAAACAAAACTGACAGAGTCATCCATCCAGGTCTCGGATTTTGAGTGTTTAGCTCTTAATAGTCAGGATTTGAATCTTTGTGTATTTAACCATATCTCTGGTGTTGAATTAGGGTTGCCACTTCTTTTTCTGACAACGTTTCTCATCTTTAAAAGCTATATGACAGGCAGATAAAACATGGTTCTCTCTGTGTTGTACCTATTGAATTTGGCTGAGAATTTTGTTTTGGTTCATTTTTTATAAGAATTTACCAAAGTTCACACACACAAAATCATATATTGGACAAAAAAACAAACACCGCTTGTCGGGTATGTTTTAAGGTGGATTAAAGTCCAAGTCAGGGAGTTGGACTTGATAGCCTTATAGGCCCCTTCCAACTCTACTGTTCTATGATCCTATGAAAACAATGAAATGCAGGAGAAAGTGAAATTGACATACTTTCCCATTTCTAACAGTAGCTCAGTTAAATGGACACACTTAGTTCCTGTTGAAAGTGGGATCGCAGATCCGTGTGTGTTTGGGTGGAGGGAGATAGTTTCTTATTGTTTATGACCACCCAAAACAACTAGGACTAGGACTAACATGGATGGTTTACCCTTTAAAAATTCTTAACTGTAGAGATATACAAAATACAAAATGGTTGTGAGCAAAACAGATTTCAAAAAGCTTTCTAGGTTTACATGAAGTTGGGATTTTTTGTTGTTCCAACGTGAATCACTCTACAACACATTTGCTATTTTGATGGCCATACTCCCAGTTTGGTGTTATCCTTTTGGAGGTCTTTGCAATTCCTTTTGGTTTTAATCACTCTAAATAACTGGTGTCTTTCAGCAATCTTAGCTGCCTCACTAGTTATTCCTAATTCCAGATCATTTATGAACAAGTTGAAAAGCATTGCTCCCAATACAACTTGCCATAGTAATAGCATTAGCTCTTCAAGATAAGGGATACAAGCATTAGATTTTTTATATATATAAAAATTATGAACAATCAAGAGTTTTAGTTTATAGGAGAGGTAGAGACCAAAGTATTTTAAAATAAATATTTGTAAGGTAGCCTATTTTTCATGTTGGTGCAGGTGTCTTGTATAAGGGGAATATGATCTTGGCAGTTTATTTTCTATTCCTTTCCTAATTATGCCTAACATGCAATTTACCTTTTCATGGCAGCCATACACTAGGGTGACATTTTCATTGAGCTGTTCACCACAACCCTGAGATCTTTTTCTTGGTCAGTTACTGCTAGCATTCAAATTTCTGAACCAACAATATCCCATCTAATCTTCAATGTATGGATTTAGTTCAGCAATCCATCCGAAGGGAGCAGATTGGGGCAAGGTTGAAACCAACATTCTTGTAGGACAGAAATCTAGAAAATGAGTCAATGTCAAGGGAAATTCCATTTCAGAACTTTTCAAAAATGTGCTTATTGATTTGTTGCTAGACTGTCAATCTAGTGTTGGGTAAGAGCCAATTAATGGGAAGCAAGTCACATATGCATGACAGTAGAATATAGCCAAGTACAAACACAGAGATGAAGTCAGCTTTCTTCTTCCAAAGATACTCAGGGATGATTAAAATCTGGTACTATGACTAGACAATGAGCTTCATCTGATGAGTGCTTTATTGCATGCTCATTACTGGGCACTCACAGAGTTTGCTCTGGTCCCTCACATGATGTTGACTGTCTCCTGCACGCCTTCCGCCCCTTCTGGCCTTCCTTGTGCAACAACAACAAAAAACCTCATTAAGTCCAATGTTTTTTTTAAACTCAGAATCACTGCTCTCGCCTGCTGTGTGCAGGAGAAACAGCACCATTAGAGCAGTGGACTCAATAGGCCTCGTGCTCGTTCTGTACTTCCTCTTTTGAAAAGAGGAAGTTACTGAGGAAGGAAAACACAAGCCAAGAAGCAAAGGTAGGGAGTGTGTTAACCCCTGGTGTGATGAAGCTTAATATCACATCACTGCCTTATGACCTTTTGGGATTATGAGAGGGGTCTCCGCCGAGTGAAACTTCCATGTTGATACAGGGTGAAACTCTTGATAGATTCTTCTACACTGCATGCTGATGTACACTTCTAGAAACACCATGTAGCCATGGCTGCTCTGTTTCAGAACAGGCAAAAGTGGGGGGATAACATGTTTCAATGCTAGCCTGTGTCAGATGTCCAACCCAGTAGACAACCTAACATGATTTGAAATGGGGTTATAGCCTCACCTTCTTCTTGACATGGAAGTCTACTATGAGCAGAGAGTTTAAACAATGGGGGCAGGGTATTCAAACATTTGATTTATCCATCTATTTCCTGAAGTGTGAGAGCCAGTGTGGTGTAGTGGCCAGAGTGTTGGACTGGGAGTTGGGAGATCCAGGTTCTAGTTCCCACTTGGTCATGGAAGCTCAATGAGTGACTTTGGGCCAGGCATAGACCCTTAGCCCAATCTACCTCACATGATTGTTGTTGAGAGGATAAAATGGAGAGGAGGAGGATTATGTATGCCACCTTAGGTTCCTTGGAGGAAAAGAGACAGGATATAAACATAATAAATAAAGAGTAAATAAGTGATTTATTTATTTATAATAAAGAGTAAATAAGTCCCTTTAGGGCTCTCCTTTGTGTGTTTTTATGAAAGAGTAGATTGTATCTCTGCCCCCAACTTCATCTCATTTTGCCATTTCAATAGTTTCCTCCCAAGTAATTTATTCCAGGAAGACTGAACTGTTGTTAACCTTTCACGTTTACTCAATACAATGTAATTTCTGTTCCTGTATCATGCCACAATCTCCTGTAACTTATTCCTGTTATTGCTTTCATTAGACGTGGCTATTTTATTTTATGTTTAATTGCTGAGGGGACTAACAATTGCTAGTAAAGGCACCTTGCAATATTTAAAGCAAAGACATTTTTAAAAAATGAAATTAAAATCGACACACAGATAAATAACACATGTCTGGTAAATCATTATTTATTTATAGTGCAATCAGAAGTAAGATCCATAATGAGACTTACTCTGAGGTAAGTGTGTATAGCCTTAATTATTGGGGAAATTCCATGGTTCTTCCTATATAGTCATAAGGGGTGTTCCTTTAGAAATACAATCAATTGTTCAATCTTCGTATGTTAGAACTAATGAAGACAGAGTACAGTCTTTTAAAGGTCAAAGGCTTATATTTGTTTCTAAGGTTCTTTCAAATAGATTCTGAGAGTAGAACTTGGAAAAAAAGAAAAAAGTTTCCTGTGACTATAGTCCAGAACTCTGGTGTATTTTAATTTATCAAGAGTATGAAGAGATAATAATGGGCAGATAGCAGTCTGAGAGGCAAATTGTGCCATTATAATCTCTCTTTCAATTTTGTTGCTGTTATTACTGTAAAGGAAAATGATGATGATGATAATGATAATAATAATAATATGCTGATGGAACAAAACACAAATGATTGATTCCAAAATATGTTGTTGCAGCAATCCAACAGAACTTTCCCCCTATTAAGGACTGACCTGCTGGTTCCAGTATGTAGTCTAGAAAGAATTCTTCCTCTTATTCTTATGATTATTTTCTCCCTTCCACCCTACAGATGCCTCCAAGGCAGCTTACAAGAATGAAAACACAGCTCAAAAACTGTTCCAATAATAACATACTATTTTGTCCACAGTATTCATTGATATTAGCTCTAGTGATCTTCCCAGAGCATTCCATTACCACAGGAGGTTCTTCATGTAGAGCAAGGAAACGTATATTTTAAATATTTATTATAGAATTTCCTTCATAAATACAGCCATTTCTCTCTCTCTACTTGTTCTGTAGTTCATCTTTATCCCTAGTTTACAATTCATATCTACTCCATTGAGTATGGTTCAAAATCCCCAAGTGTTCAAGTTCAACACTGAGTTAACTGATTTAGATGGTGTTGAAAAATTATTCAAATCTTATATGGTTTTGATTTTTTGATTTTAGATGGTGTCAAAAATCAAAATCAAATACTGGATGGGTTTGGCACATCCTATGTGAAATATTATGGACCAATAGAAGGGGCCATAGCTCAGTGTGACAGAGCACATGCTTTGCATGGAGAAGGTCCCCCAGTTCGATTCCCAGCTTCTCTAGATAAGGCGAGGAAAGAATCCTGCCTGAAACCCTCAAAAATCACCGTCAGTGGCTTTTTGCTAGACCTAAGGATTATCCCAAGCAAATGGAGGGGTCGTCCCTGCCTGCTCCTGGGATCCCCTGTGTGTCATTTGGATGCACAGGGATGATCCCACGACAATCTCAAGATATAAGCCTGGTCTAGCCATGGCCAGTGAGTGTCAACAATACTGGGCTAGATGGACCAATGGTCTAACTCAGTATAGGTCAGCTTCCTATGTCCCTATTCTTATCCTGATCCAAAACACACACACATAAACACGCCAGCCCTTGCTTTAGGATGCTAATCTACAACATATTTAGTGAAGCTCCCTGTGTCATCACCAGCCTCAGTGACATCTACTAAAACCTCTCCTTCACTGCCACCACCTTCTTTACACTCAAAAAGAATGAGGGAACTATAAACTTTCTTTTAATTTATTATTGGTGTGTGAGTGTGTATCATCAAACTGAAGTTACACCTAAGACTGAGCAGACGTGGTTGATATAACAAAATAAGATTGTAATTTATTCATAAAGTAAAAGATTTTAAAATAAGATTGTAATTTATTCATAAAGTAAAAGATTTTAAAAAGTTTTTATGTCATACAAATAAATCTCCCTCCACCTCCCAGGGAATACTAACCACCTCCAAAACCTATAACATCACTTTCCTAATCCCTTCCCCATTATTGTGAATATCAACAAAACAGAACAGAAAAAACATCATGTAAAGAAAATAAACCCATTACATATACAGGAATATTGTCATTTTTTCATGTGTACCATTCATTAAAAAAGGGAGAGCATTATATACAGGTTTCAAGAAGAGTAGATCAGATATCCATGTATTTATCCACCCACAAGTTACACAAGTTCCTAATCCTAACCTGATGCAAGCCTCCACTAACCCTAACTCACTCCAACCCTTACTAGCTCCCCCTCCCCCTCTAACCTTACTCTAACTCTAACTGCCTCTCCCTTCACCCCTTTATTCTCACTCTTTTTCTATTTCAAATCAACCAACTAATCAGACAACAACATTCTTATAGCTCGTCATTCTAACTCTCCCTCCCCCTTACTTACCATTGCCTGAAAAAGAAAAGAATTGACAAAAGCAAACACTGAACCAAACATTCACATGTATACCTAGAAACAATAACATAAAATGCCATTTCTTTACACTCGCATTTTAAAAGTTGATGCGGTAGGCTAATTGGGAACGTAGAGTATCCAAATTTTTACACCTGTTTTTAGTGTAGTTTGCATTTTCAGTAGGTCATAGCATGACAGATAGAGCAATCCTGACATGCCCACTGGTGAGATAAAATCTCTCCAAAGACCCCTCATTTCAGCAGAATGATACCTAACTTAGCACATGTTCACACCGTTTATGCACTATATAGATTTCTTTAGCCTTAGACTGGGCATTCCTTCTCACGTGAAGGATTTCAAGTTGTGTGAAGAGGGGAGCGGGACCATGCTCATTGGCCCTGACTCCTCTGCTGTGTCTCTGTTGCTTGCCCCCATCACCACCTTCAATGCATTGGACAGGGCAGAGCCTACTCTGCATGTATTAGCTCCCAGGCATTTAGAACCCTGATCGTCCTGCTTCAAATGCCCCCACCCACCCACCGCCAACCCCGGAAGGTGGTAGGGATGGGACATGACAGAGAGGGTAGAGACAGAAAGAGTCATCCTGCTCTCCCTCCTCATATGATTGCAACTACATGAGAAAGAATGCCCGAACAGTGCTATGATGTTAGCAGAGTTCTGCATTGTGTACGGCTCCATTTGCATTTGCAAGCTGAGCTGTAATTTGTGCAAATTGTTCATTAGTGATTGATTTGTTACTTCAGCATACATTCAGAATTATTTACTTCAACTCCCTTTGATGCATAGAACCCTAACTCTCATTTGTTTTGCTAGGATGACCTAGAAATATTTAGTCTTACTCCAATTATATTTATATTAAAAGTGCCAGCAGAGTTTGTTTTAAACAGCCAAAAATGTTTTTTGTTTTGTTTTGTTTTGTTTTTTTGCAATTATGTACTAACATCTTTCCATGAGAAAATAGAAACTGCTTAAAAGAAATCCTCAGCATTTTAAGCCTATTAAAACAGTGCTCCTCTTTATTATCCATTTTGTCACTCATTTTGTAAGTTTCATATCCAAATATGGTTATTTTAATTAGGATTCTACTCTTGGTTTATTGTTTGATTTTTTTAATTTCTCTCAAACTTCACTCTCATGAAAATGATCACAGATTGAAACCCATTAAACTGCCAAATCACATGTACAGCATATTCATAGCAATCAGGGCATGATCCTTTAAGCAAAAAAATATTGTTGCTGAAACGTGATTCATCATTTATATTCTATTGCCATATTTGCTTTGCATATTCAACAGATGACAGCGAGAATTACTCAAACCAGTATGTTAAGAGTCAGGTTCCACAGTCCAAATCAGTGGGGCCTTGCTGTAGAGTATGGCAGAGAGCCTGAGAGCCTCCCCTCTTGGAAGTAAGTAAAGGGATTGGGTAGGGAAGATGTGTAAGGGACTGTCAGGAAGGGATTTTGATGATGGGGGGGGGTGATTGGGATGGGGAGAAGGCAGGCAGCCATATACACTTCAGCCTAGGTATTGATCAAAGCTGGAAAACAGTTCTTGGTCTCAAAAGTTTGCCTGTCTTTTGAGGTGGCCTTTTAGTGATCCTAGAGATTTATTTATGAGACAATTTTATGCAAATCTCAACAGTATCACCAGTATTCACCTAAAGCAGAAGGTTCCCATGATCCACCTCTATCTTTGACTTTCCAGGAAGGTTTACATTTGAGCTTGTGAATTGTTCACTTCAATTTTAATTGTATTATTATTATTATTATTATTATTATTATTATTATTATTATTATTATTTTATATAGCACCATCAGTGTACATGGTGCTATACAGAGTAAAACAATAAAACAATAATTGATCTCTATTTTCTTTGTTCCTACGTCCATTCAGGTCACTGCACAGAAGAACCATAAATATAGCAATCTCTGAAATTCCTTTATTTATTCCCAGATTCCTGATAATATATGTGGTGAAGAAAAACACTGTGATCATAATCGGAGTCTACCATAGTCGGAGTCTACTACCGACCACCCAATCAAGGAGAAGACGAGGATTAAACTTTTGAGAAACAAATTGCTAGTGCTTCAAGGAAGTGTGATGTAGTAGTGATGGGGGACTTCAATTACCCTGATATCTGTTGGGAGACAAATACTTCCAAAAGCAGCCCTTCCAAGAAATTCCTGACATGTGTGGGTGATAACTTTCTCCTACAGAAAGTGAAGAAAGGAACTAGAGGATCGGCAATCCTTGATTTGATATTGACCAATAGGGATGACTTAGTGGATAAAGTGGCAGTTATGGGAACTCTGGGGGAAAGTGACCATGTCATACTTGAATTCCTGATTATGAAGGAGACAAAAGTTGAGTGTAGCCATACACGTACTCTGGATTTTAGGAAAGCTGATTTTAATAAACTCAGAACTGTGATAAGTAAGGTCCCATGGCAAATGAGCCTAATGAGAAAAGGAGTGCAGGATGGGTGGGAGTATTTTAAAAAGGATGTTTTAAAGGCACAGTTACAAACAATTCCAACAAGGAGAAAAGATAGAAGACAACAGAAGAAACCAATGTGGCTCCACAAAAAGCTTAGAGATGACTTGAAAACAAAAAGCGATACATATAGGAAGTGGAAGGAAGGACAGGCTACAAAAGAAGAGTACAGACAAGTGGCGCAGAAGTGCCGAAATGGCGTCAGAAAGGCTAAAGCTCAGAATGAGCTGAGATTAGTGAGGGATGCTAAAAGCAATAAAAAGGCTTTCTTCAGATACGTGAGTAGTAAAAGACAGAGGAAAGAAATGGTGGTTGAACTGCTTAATGAAGATGGCAAATTGATAACAGATGACAAAGAAAAGGCTGAAGTGCTCAATTCCTACTTTGCCTCAGTCTTCTCCTGTCTATGACCCCCCTGGAAAAAGTGAAGCAGAAGTTGAGGGGGCAAGATTGCAGTTTGAGATTGATAAACAAATGATCAAAGAACACCTAATTTCCTTGAATGAGTTCAAATCTCCAGGGCCCGATGAACTGCATCCTAGAGTAATGAAGGAGCTAGCAGCAGAACTCTCAGAACCTTTGTCTATTTTCTTTGCAGAATCATGGAAGATGGGTGAGGTGCCGGATGACTGGAGGAGGGCTAACATTGTCCCTATCTTCAAAAAGGGCAAAAAGGAGGAACCTGGGAACTACAGATCAGTCAGTCTGACATCCATCCCTGGGAAAATTCTGGAGCAGATTATAAAGAAGTCAATCTGTAAACACCTTGAAATCAATGCGGTGATCACTAGAAGCCAACATGGATTTGTCAAGAACAAGTCCTGCCAGACAAATTTGATCTCATTTTTTGATAAGGTAACCTCCCTTGTGGAGTGTGGGAATGTTGTGGATGTCATATATCTTGACTTCAGCAAAGCTTTGACAAAGTACCACATGACATTCTGATTAACAAACTAGCTAAAAGTGGGCTAGATGGAACAACTATTAGGTGGATTCACAGTTGGCTACAGAATCGGACTCAAAGAGTACTTATCAATGGAACCTTCTCAAACTGGGGAGAGGCAACGAGTGGGGTGCCGCAGGGCTCAGTCCTGGGCCCAGTGCTCTTCAACATTTTTATTAATGATTTGGACGAGGAGGTGCAGGGAATGCTGATCAAATTTGCAGATGACACAAAATTGGGTGGGATAGCTAATACCCTGGAAGACAGAAACAAACTTCAAAGTGATCTTGATAGGCTGGAGTGCTGGGCTGAAAACAACAGAATGAAATTTAATAGGGATAAATGCCAAGTTCTACATTTATTTATTTATTTATTACATTTCTATACCGCCCAATAGCCAGAGCTCTATTTAGGAAATTCGATTTTCTATTCTATTCTATTTAGGAAATAGAAACCAAATGCACAGTTACAAGATGGGGGATACTTGACTCAGCAATACTACAAACCAGAAAGATCTTGGAATTGTTGTAGATCACAAGCTGAATATGAGCCAACAGTGCGATATGGCTGCAAGAAAGGCAAATGCTATTTTGGGCTGCATTAATAGAAGTATAGCTTCCAAATCACGTGAGGTACTGGTTCCTCTCTATTTGGCCCTGGTTAGGCTTCATCTAGAGTATTGCGTCCAGTTCTGGGCTCCACAATTCAAGAAGGACACAGACAAGCTGGAGCGTGTTCAGAGAAGGGCAACCAGGATGATCAGGGGTCTGGAAACAAAGCCCTATGAAGAGAGACTGAAACAACTGGGCATGTTTAGCCTGGAGAAGAGAAGATTGAGGGGAGACATGATAGCACTCTTCAAATACTTAAAAGGTTGTCACACAGAGGAGGGCCAGGATCTCTTCTCGATCCTCCCAGAGTGCAGGACACGGAATAATGGACTCAAGTTAAAGGAAGCCAGATTCCAGCTGGACATCAGGAAAAACTTCCTGACTGTTAGAGCAGTACGACAATGGAATCAGTTACCTAGGGAGGTTGTGGGCTCTCCCACACTAGAGGCCTTCAAGAGGCAGCAGGACAACCATCTGTCAGGGATGCTTTAGGGCAGATTCCTGCATTGAGCAGGGCGTTGGACTCGATGGCCTTGTAGGCCCCTTCCAACTCTGCTATTCTATGATTCTAATGCGAGAGCTGTGCGTAATGTTCTCCACCCTATTTGGAAATTGGGAGGACATCCCCCCCCCTCGCCAAATTCTCCAACAATTTCTCAGTTAGGGCTCACCATTCACATGGGTTGTAGCAGAGCTTCTTCTTTTTTCCTGTGTAAAACCCTGGAAGTTTGACACTGCCACTGCAAGTGGCAACAGCATCAGCTGCCTTGGTAGCCTGGACCCCATTTTGTGTCCTTCACAATCAGGTATGCGAGGACAGTATTGTGTCTAACTTCAGGGAAGTGGTAGAGCTAAGCCTGTGACAAAATTTATCTTCCAGTTTCTTGAACATTTCCCCTCCCCATGAAAGAGGCTTCCATTTATTGTTACTTTATTTTAATGGTGTTTTAATCAAGCGGAAGTATCCAGAAACCAACCCAGGATAATTTCTAAAAACAAAAACAAAAACATCTTCTTTTAATTTCTTTTCAAAAGCAATTTCTTTAGTGATCTATCAAACAAGAGGAAGGATTGTTATGATAATGGGCAGTATCCTCTACTGCTCCCACACTAGCAGACCAAACACTAGTGCAACAGGAAGGAACAGTTCCCAAAACAACTAGAAATGAGTGGAAATGCTAATTTCCAGTATTGGTTAGGTCAGCGGAATTTACAAAAGGGAGTTCATCTGATCTGCATCATTCTGAAAATGAGTATTTCCACAGATTTTCAGGGAACATTAGTTCCTGTTATGCTAGTGGTCAGCTCTGTTGGCGCAACAGTACTAGCAGAGGTGCAGCAACAATGTAAGATACTGCCCAGTGAAGGAAATGATCTTTTTGAATACTGAAAATAATAATAAAAAAATAGGTTAACAAATGTGAGTTTGGGTTACCTATGGTCCTACTTTGAAGTAAGTCCAATTGATTTAAATGTGTCTTACTCCCAAGTAAGTATATTTAGAGAGTTGTAACTTTAGGGCCTTAGCTAAACCTACCTGAAAGACCGGGACAGAGGAGGGGAGACCTCACGTTGGAATTAACGTGAGATGTCACCCCCGTTTACACGTAAGGCAAGGCGACCTCAGGAAGAGAGGCGTTGTGCCTGCCATTTTTTTATTTTTAAATGAAGAGGAGCACACGAACGCTCGTGTGCAGAGGTAGCTTTTTTTAAAAAAAATGTCATTTCCCTGCTCCCCCCACACTACCCCCAATGGGCGCTGCACTCTTGGCTCTGCACGAGTAATTGCGTGGAGCTGGCTCAAGCCACGGCAATGGGCCACACCTTCCGCGGTCCCTTGCGATGATCCTTCCCTGATCCCAGGATACCCTGTGCATCATCTGGACACACAGGGACAATCCCGGGGTTTGCCCCGAGAGAAAGGCTGGTCTAGCTAAGGCCTAGGTTGCAAGCATACACACCGTTACTTGAGTGTATGCTCACCTGGACCCAGTTGGACTCATTTTCAAACAAGCATAAATAGGATCAGACTGTGAGTAACACCCTAGTTGTCTGTGCAGTCATTGGCTCATTATTACAAGATGTCATTCAACTGCTGAGCATGGAAAATGAACACTGTATCTTTTATCATACAGCAGCGCAGGATTGGGACAAGTATGTGTATCTCTTTCTCTTTACTGTGTTGCTTAAGATCACAGCCCAGAGAGGCTGAGGTTGGCACTTTTGGTGAGCTGAAAAGTGTTAAAATGAAGCCAATCTAATCTGCAGTGTTTTGAAAAGAGGAGGTAAAGGATTAAGGGCAAAGATTAATTCCCTGCCTCTATTGATTTCTCAAGTCTGCTTGCTTGTATTTTTGTAACTTTTTCTTCCTTTCCTCCCTCTAACCTCTCTGTGGTGGTGGTGGGGAGGGGGGACAGAGAAGCAGAGATCGGAAGAACTCTCGCTGAAGGGGGAACCCTGCCGGGCTCACTGCAGCCAAGGACAGGAAATGGAACACATGCCTTTCACCAAGTCAAATTTCTTTTTCTAATCAGATCAGCAGTCATGCAGGGAGAAGTGGCAGTGACAGAATGTCAAGAAATCAATCTGCCGGTGCACATGGCATTCGAATCTAACTGTGGATGGAAGTCTGACAGAGAGGAAATAGTCCCAGCCCAAACTCTGTTGTACATCATGATTAGAAATGGAAGGAACAGTTCATTTTGCCCAAATAGTGGCAAATTTTAGATTGCAGGAACCCGACCAAGGTTTCCATGGAAAGGTTGAAACTTAGCTTCAGTCAACTTCTCTTTTCTGCATCCTTATGTATTATGAAGAACACACATAGTGCTGTGGCCTGGGCATCGGTTGCAATTCAGTTTATATTTTACATAAATCAATAATAATTTCCCTGTATTTAGTATGTAATGGGAAACCAAACTATTTCCCTCTCTTTCAACAGCCACAAGGATTTGCAGTTTCATCTATAGCAACTCACCTTGTTTAATTGCATGGCATGAAAGTCACTAAACGGTGATCTTGAATCAGTCCTGCACTTTCATATTTTCCATATTTCATTTTTTAAAAAAACTACATGGAAAAAGTCTTGAGGGGCAGGAGGGTAGAACAAAATCTTTGAAGGATTAGAAACCCCATAAGACAACATCCTATGTGGGGTTTCCACTCTATCTATATCTGCTGTAGGTATTAAATATGAGATATTAAGACTTTCTTCACTTTAAGACATTTTACATAGCTGAGTTTTTAAATGTGTGTCTCTGTGTGGGGATGTGATGTGGAGGGAAGGTAATAATGCTGTATTGTACTCGTCAAATTAGTATATTTAATTGCAAGCCATTTTCAGGTCCTTGTTAGGACTGGAAGGTGGGGTATAATTTTTAAAAACTACATAATGAATATTAAAAATGGAAATGCTGGCAATTCCTTAACCATCTGAGGTTTCGTATTTTCATGGAACTCTCTTCCCAACTTTAAAAGATAGAAGAAAAATAATGAATTCTACCAGAAGGAGAAAATAGAGCCGTTTCTTGTATTTATTTATTTTATTGGATATTTAATTATCAATAGCTTTTCTTAAGGAGTTGAGGTCCTATTTGTATACCCTGTGATTCTGTTAATGTGTCAGGGTGTTCCCCCCACCATTTCATTTTCACTACAAAGCATTACTTTTCCAACACCATTTATTAAAACTGCAGTCAGCTTCCTTTTAAAAAAAAAATCAGTGAGAAGAATTTGCACTTATCCATTTGTTTACTGATATAAAATATCTGGCTCAAATTTCCTTCCCAGATGACAGTCCCGCCCAGAAAGTGCTGCTCAATGCTTCTGCTGTTTATATGAACAGTAGTTCCAATTTGATTGATGTCTTACAGATTGCAAGAGCTGAATAAAATCAGTTGAAATCTGCATGGACTGAAATAAATGTCAAACTTCCATACGTCTTCAGTGGTGCAGAATAACCCTCCTACACATATGCAAACATATATATATATATATATATATATATATATATATATATATATATATACATATACACACACACACACACACACACACACACACACACAGAGAGAGAGAGAGAGAGAGAGAGAGAATGGCAAAATCTGTCAACTTAATTTTCTACCTTTTCTCCTGTCTTAAATTTCATCCATCCACATTCCTGTAAATTTTGGTAGGCAAGTTTGCTTAACATACCACTTTTAGCAAGCTATTTTCCTAATATATTTGAATGTTATTTCACTCACAACTGTAACTTGTCATGGCAGCCCTATTTGGGCTGAATACATTGACAAACGAAGTAAAATAAAAATAAATAATACATGTATTTTTGTATGCCTTTTTAGATGGGAAAATTCTATTGCAAAATTCATTGATATACAAATTTCAAGAGATAACTGAATTTCATTCTGCGGTTCCGAAGTCTAAAATTTAAGTTCACATTAAATTACAAACTGAATCAATTTCTCTCTCCCCTCATCCCTAATGCACACACATGTGCACACACTCTCACATTCCCTGCCAAACATTCATCCAGTTGCTCCATTCTGTGGGACTCTCTTTAGAATTATTATTATTATTATTATTATTTATATAGCACCATCAGTGTACATGGTGCTGTACAGAGTAAAACAGTAAATAGCAAGAAGAGGAGAGATTGGAATGATCAATGGAAATGTACATGTTTTGTTAAACATTGTTAAAATGATGAGATGCTTGTGATGTATCTCAAGCATGAGCACATTCATGCAAGGGGAATTCCCTGCCCCTTCCATTCCTCTGCACCCTCTGAAGAGTGTATGCCAGTAATTTGGGTACTGCAGGAAAGGTCAGCAATGTGGGATGGGAAATGGATGGAAGCTATATGTACAGACTCGCTCTGCCTGTTTTTCTTCTACCAGTTCAGTCCCTACTTCACACCCCAGACTTGTCCTAAGAAAGAGATGTTTGCAGTGGGCTGTAGTAGGTAGAACTGGTGGGGAATTTCGTAGAATCATAAAATAGTAGAGTTGGAAGGTGGCTATAAGGCCATCAAGTCCAACCTCCTGCACAATGCAGGAATCCATTTTAAAGCATACCTGACAGGTGGCTGTCCAGCTGCCTCTTGAAGGCCTCTAGTGTGGGAGAGGCCACAACCTCCCTAGGTAACTGATTCCATTGTCGCACTGCTCTAACAGTCAGGAAGTTTTTCCTGATGTCCACCAGGAATCTGGCTTCCTGGAACTTGAGCCCATTATTCCGTGTCCTGCACTCTGGGAGGATCGAGAAGAGATCCTGGCCCTCCTCTGTGTGACAACCTTTCAAATATTTGAAGAGTGATATCCTGTCTCCCCTCAAACTTCTCTTCTCCAGGCTAAACATGCCCAGTTCTTTCAGACTCTCCTCATAGGGCTTTGTTTCCAGACCCCTGATCATCCCCATTGCCCTCCTCTGAACACGCTCCAGCTTGTTTCCATCCTTCTTGAAGTGTGGTGTCCAGAACTGAGCTTCAGCTATGTTGTGGTATATAAATGTAATAAATAAATAAATAAATAAATAAGATGAGGCCCAACCAGTGCCAAATAGAGGGGAAGCAGTACCTTGGTTAATTTGAAAGCTATTCTTCTATTAATGAAGCACAAAATAGCATTTGCTTTTTTTGCAGCCACATCACACTGTTGGCTCATATTCAGATTGTGATCTACAACAATTCCAAGATCCTTCGCATTTGTAGTATTGCTGAGCTAAATGTCCCCCATCTTTTAACTGCACATTTGGTTTCTTTTTCCTAGGTGTAGAACTTGGCATTTATCCCTATTAAATGTCATTCTGTTGTTTTCAGCTCAGTGCTCTAACCTATCAAGATCACTTTGAAGTTTGTTTCTGTCTTCCAGGGTATTACCTCTCCCACCCAATTTTGTGTCATCTGCAAATTTGATCAGCATTCTCATACCACACTGCGTTGTGTGCAACCCAGCATGTTGTATCCCAAAACTCTCTTCCTTTAGTGAAAGAAGCTTTCCTTTGACAAAAGGAATGCATATGTTTATGTATCATAAGTATGAGTTGTGTGTGTCTGTCTTTTCTTTATTTCTGTCTTCCCTTCATTTTATACATGATATGTTTTATTTACATTTATCTTAAAGAAAACAGTCACACTTAACTAATTATGTCCTGAGTGTTTGAGTTTAATTGAGTTACTAAATCTGCAAATTATACTTAGCTTTTGCTGCAACGCTGTCAGAAATCTGGGTTTAGACCCTGATAGCCTTAGGGTAGCCAATTGCATAGGTATGATCTTAGAAGCAAAATCTTCTGTCAGATTTGGGGTTCAGGAGCATCTGGCACATCCTATTTGCTTTCTGAAGAGTCACACTGTTGTTTCAAAACTAGCAAAGCAAACATTCCCAGCACACTGTGAAGCTTTATTACCGCTGTTCCGCTTTGTGGTTGTGGAATGATAGCAATCACAGCAAGATGGGAACTTCTCTTGTGTGTATCCCATCCTGACTCCCTTGGCAGTCAACTCAGGAAGTCATCTAAAATCATTATGCTGCAAAGTAAAATGTTACATATAATGACATGGGATGTTAGAGCTGATTCTGATAAGATGAACAATACACTAAACATTTTTTTTTGAGTGGGGGGGTATGTGAAGGCAGATGTCCATGGGAAATCTCAATGGTTGCATAATTTGTTCAAGGCAGCACTAATTCATAAGAGTTTGTGAAATGATGTGAGTATTAAATATTGATTTGTGAATACCTAAGATGGAGTTATTTGGAAAGACTCTTATATTCTTCTCAATGCTTGGCACTTCTCTGAAGTCCTGCTATTAGAGATACATCTCCCCACCACCCTATGCTGCCCACCCTATGCTGCAAGTTTGGGCTGTGAACTACCTCAGCCAAAATCCCTTGAATCTGAGATGAGGCAGGTCAGTTTGGCCCATTTCGGCCTGAATCCAAGGTGGCACAGAGTCAGCCCAAGGCACGCCAAGACCAAAATGGATCAGCACTGAAATCTCAGGGTGCCTCTGACTGATTCAGGGTGGTGCCAAGCCACTCCCCCATCTACACGCCCACCTGGAAAAGCCAGCGCAAAGCCAGCCGTGGTCCAGATGTCCGTCAGAGCTGCGATTTAAAGGAAAATTATGGAGGCTCTCTATTTTGAATAGCTCTATGGCCACAAACTATGGTGGCTGTAAAGGGCCATTTCTGGTATTTTGCAGCCATAGAGATATTGAAAATAGAGAGATTCTGTGATCTTCCTTTGAAGTGCAGCTCAGCTCTGAAGAGGACACTTGCAAGTCCCGCTGGTGTGGTGATGGTTCCAGGTTTTGGGGGAGGAAGGGAAGAAGTAGACTCCTGGTCAGCCTTCCCCTGGCTTTCCGCATGGTCACCACTCACGGACCCCGCAAAGGCCAAACTGTCTTGGGGCCCCCAAATCTCACCTTGGCCTCAGTTCCAAGGTGAGCTAGGCAAGCTCCAAGGTGGCCCAAGGCAAATTGAGGCCATTTCAGAGCCCCTGAAATGGCCTCCAAGGTGAGGCGGGGGGATGTGCACAGCCCTACTGCAAATGTCCAAAAAAGCAGAGCTCAAGGAAAGTCCCAAGATGGCTGCCAATCAGCTGCTTCAGCTTCCATGGTCCAGTGGCTCAGCAGTTGCCCCAGCAACAGAATCAGCATCTTGGCTATAGACAGTAGAGCTGGGTGGGAATCGGATGGGCAGGAGCAAATCCATTGTTAGGCCAGCATGGATGTTGCCTCAAACAATTCAGGCCTGGATGTCACGTAGGCATCTCATCTAAGAGAGGAGGGCAGGACCCTTGTCAAGCTGTGGAAAATGTTTTTTTTAACCAGGATATGGTACACTTAATGTATATGAATTTTTTTCTTTTTTTAAGTACTTGCATCTCATCCTACTTTGTCTGCCGAGTGCTGATCTGAAAGCAGAACCTATTGGAGCATGGAAGACTGAATAAGTATTCCATTTGTGGGACTCACAGGCAAAGAGAAAAAATATTACACAAACAGGCTTCAGTCCATAGAGGATTACACCAGGATTACACACTGGAGCCAGTGTGGTGTAGTGACTAAAGTGTCGGACTGGGAGTCAGGTTCTAGGCCCCACTCAGCCATGAAAACTCACTGGGTGACTTGGGGCCAGTCACAGACTCTCAGCCCAACCCACCTCACACGGTTGTTGTGAGGATAAAATGGAGAGGAGGAGGATTATGTATGCCGCCTTGGGTTCCTTGGTGGAAAAAAGTGGGATATAAATGCAATAATACATATATACATACACCATTTCTCTCCAGGCACCAAGGAAAGATGAGGAGAAAGGCAGGGGAAGCTCATGGATCCAATTTTAGTGGGGCAGAGATTCCATTCTGGGTTTTAGTTACAACTAGCCAGAAGTCTAAAGGAGCTGTCCATGGTGCTGGAACCTCTACCCAAAATCAGTCTGGCACCTTGGGTAGCTCCTTTAAACTTCTGAGAGGTTGTAACTAAAACCAAGAGTGGAATGCCCACCTCACTGAAATCGGATCCACCAGCCACCCCAGGAGAAAGGAGAAGAGCTTGAGTGATGAAAATCTTCCCCTGCTAGATCTGAGGCCACGGGGGAAGAGTCTGGTAACAGTAACGAGAGTGTCTGGTGATCCAATTGGCCACACCTGACTATTCCTAACCTTTGTTCTATTAAATATTCAGCCTGAGGGCACAAACGCTGGAACTGTAGCTAGGCTATCTCTGTCCAGATAAATGCACAGTTGATATATCAGCCTAAGCTGATAAAAGGTGTTCTTTGCCACTGAATTAAACTGTGCCTCAAGTGACAGTTCTGGATCCAAGAGCACCCCCGAGCTATGAACTTGAGAACAGGTTGAACATCACATAGCTGGACAGATTGAAGTTGTCTGGATTGAGACTCAGTTTGTTGGCCCTCATACAGTCCATTACCATGCCCAGGCACTGATTCAAAACAGCCACTGCTTCATTTGGATTTGATGAAAATGAGATATAGAGCTGGGTGTCCTCTGCATAATGATGACACCTAAGCCCACATCTCCAAATAACCTCTCCCAGCAGTTTCATGTAGAAGTTGAACAGCATAGGGGGGATAAAAGCAATCCTTGTAGAACCCCATGGCCTAAGTGCAATGGCAGAGAGCAATAATCCCCCAGCACCACCTTCTGGAATCAGCTATCCAAGTAGGAGCGGAACCACTGCAACACAGTGCCTTCAACTCCCAGCTCAGACAACATATCCAGAAGGATACCATGGCCGATGGTATCAAAAGCCGCTGAGAGGTCCAAGAGAATCAACAGGGTCCATGTCCCTGTCCTGGCAAAGGTCATCCCACAGAGTGAACAAGGCAGTTTCCATTCCAAAACCAGCCTGATTGAAATGAATCTAGATAATCCAATGGAAATGGATCCAGGTAATCTGTTTCATTTAAGAGTGCCTGGAGTTGTCCTGCAACCATCCACGCAAGCACCTTGTCCACAAAGGGGATCTTAGCTACCGGCCTATAACTGTTAACATCCTCCAGGTCCAGGTTAGGCTTTTTCAGGAGTGGCCTGATTACCACCTCTTTTAAAGAGGCTGGAACCCCTCCCTTCTGGACCCAGCCTGCAATCCCCTCTTTATCTGATGTAACTTATGCCCTACCAATCATCTAACACCCCAACAATTCTGTTGTGCAAGCAGCAGTCACAATTTGTCCAAATTACTGAATTTACAGGCACAGTTTTGCGCAAATTGTGCTATTTATGACTGCATTATTGCAAAAATTGCGATTTGTACAAATAATACCTGAAAAGTTCCCAGATTTCAGGAACTGGCTTGGCTCACAAATGTGAGTCAAAGGCATCACAGGAATCTGTTGGGCCTAAAAAGGCCAAATTTCTCCTTGATAGACATCCTTACCTTAATTCTTCTCAAAGATTTATAATTCCCAAATTTCCCTGGAGAGAGTCAGTGGCCATTAAACCAGCTTATGTCTACATAGTAACACCCCCCAAGATATTTTGCTATCCAAAGCACAGCTCAAATGGAGTTCCTCCCTCTGCTAGGGGCAATGATTTAAGAGGTCTTCCTGCAATGGTGCCACCCTACTTCAACTAGGGCAGCTTTAAAAAAAAGTCATGTGGACGCATTCAGACGCCATCTCCTATTTCCATCTACCCCCTCTCTCCTGGCCGTGCCTGAAGCAGATCACTCCAAAAGGAGGGTACCGATTAATCCTTGAGCACATAACGTGTGAGGGAATCAGGGGCCAGCATAGCCATATGTACCAGCCATTGGCCCAGCTAGCAGCAAGCAGCAAGCTTGGCAAGGGTGAGAATGGACTGTTTGTCCATAGAGCTCCTCTGCACAAGAGAAGATGGTGATTGCCCAAGGTGCGCCATGCATGTGCATTGATGCATGCATAGGATCCTTTCTCGTGTGTGTTGAACATGGTGCAGCCACATGATCGTATCCAGTGCTAACAACCTGCCAGTTCTAAACACATTGCCCTAGCAGGAATGTTCGCTGGAACAACGGGAAAGCAGTGCTTGCTAACACAAACCAAGAAACTACTTGAAAACCCTGCTTCCGGAATGGGACAAGTCAGCAGAGCGTCCTTCCATCACCTCAGCTAACTTTTCCCATTCTAGAAGTGGTAGCTTTGGGTAGTTTCTGGTTGCACTAGCAAACACTACTTTCCCATTGTGCTAGCGGTCATTCCCGTTAGTGGTAGTATTGAATATTGCCCTGAGTCTATAGTGTAATAGAAACATCTTTCTTTCTTTTTCTTTTGAATGCTATGAATGTAGTGATCTTGTAAAGGAATATAAAACATCTGAATATGTTTGTTTATTAATTAGATGTGCTGAAGTTGGAAGTAGTCAAAACCTGGTGTAAAGTTAAACCTGGATTTTGTATTTGGCTGTTTTCAGGGTGGGGTTCCTTTTCATAGCATTAATTGTACCAATCTTTATTGCCTTTAACACTGAACCAGTATCTGAAATCTTCTCCTTTGAATGAGCTCACATACAGGTGCATGGGGGGGGGGGAGTCACACCAGAGCTCTCATCTTCAGAACATTTGTGAGTACAATCCATTTCGGGTAAGACTCTTTCATTATACTGTAACAGTTTGGGAACGGGCCACATATGTTTGATCTTGCAAGGCACTGATAACTGCCAGAGTTTGTAGCTCAGAAGGAATTGCTCTCATCTTTTTAAAGTGACTCCAGGGAGCTTACCAGGAATATAAATCTGTTTAGAATTTCAGCTGCAACTCGGGATATTCTCTGATGTACAATACAGTATGTGAATTTTACTTAATATAATTTAAGTCCTCTTCCAGTGCAAGTACTGGTGGCTTGAAGACATTGGAACAGGTTTCAATGTAAAACAACAACCCCTAATTGTTTTTTGGAGTAACTGAGCATAGCTTTAATTACAAATAATATAGGGTATTTGGGTCTGTCTACAATGCATTGGTATAACTTGATTTCTATTTGATAGACTTTCTAATATTTGTCTTCACAAAAATGGGGTTGTATGAGAATTTTGTTTTGCTTTGTCTTTTACTCAAATTTGCTCTGCTTGCAGGGTAGAATGCAAACATAAACACAAGTGTATTAGGGGGTGAAAAGTTTGCAATGTTCCTGAACTTGTGCTTGCATTAAAAGAAGTACACTTTTTCCCCCCACAATTCAGTCAATGGAAGGTGGGAGGTGGGGCATTTGGGTGCACACTTTAAAAATGTGTCTACCAACATTCATACTTCCCCCATTCGAACAAAAAGAAAAAAAAATAGTAATTGAAAATGGGAGAGAGGTGGACTGGGCTTTAAGGTGGAACTCAAAGAAGGTCAATGACCTCAAGGCTAGCTGATTCTCCCATCCCTACTGCATGCTCAATTTGTAGATGGACAAAGAACTTCCAAGTGTTTTATAAGAATATAAGGAGAGCCATGCTGGATCAGACCAAGGGTCCATCTAGTCCAGCATTCTGTCCACATAGTGGCCAACCAGCTGTTGACCAGAAACCCACAAGCAGGATATTTCTTGTCACATGTCACCAGAAGTCATCAAGTGATGAACATGCATGTGTCAACCAGTTCTGAATCTGAGCCAAGAATTTAGCAGATTGTTGTGGACACTACATCCAATGATTCACAAGCAGAGTGCTTATTGATTGTTACTAATGAACTGGACTTCTTTCTCTGCCTGGAACAACAGTGTTGTATAGGAGCCAGGGTGCACAGGGTCAAAGTGCTGTGATTTTTTGATTATATAATTTGCCACACCCTCTTCCTTCTGAGTTTAGCTGCATCCTCATAGTTTTGGTAAAATGTTTTTTTTCCCCCCAAGCAACAATATATTGTTAAGCCTTTTGGGTGGTATGGTCTGGAATGGACAATGAAAAGTCATTAGTTTTACAAAAGGCTTACTCCTGGTGGAGATGAAAACTGCTAGAACTGGTTTGTGAATATGGAACAATACAGTTCCTTTTACGTTTGGACTCTCCTTGGGGGCATGGCTATGGAGATTGCTGTGAAGAGTGACTGTACTTCAAAATTTATTACTACCACTGCAAAATATATTTCTGAAAAAGACGGTGTGTGTGTGTGTTTCACTTCAGATGCAATTGTGATTATTCAGCGACCCAAACAGGAAAGAACAAGGAATGCAGTGCTATAGAACTTTCTTTGAGCATAATCTGGGAAGAGCTCTGATCCTTGTCTCCCTCTGAGATGCAACTTTTGCTGACATATCTGTTTTCATTGTGGTATCTAAGCATGAACAAACCACACAGGCGTCACTTGTGGCCAGCCAAGGAGTCACTGAGTTGCAAGAGGATATGGGGATGAGAGTTGGAATTTAGCTCTTTCAACCTGAATGACTAGAGTAGAGGGGGGTGGGGTGGATGGCTTGTGAGCTCTGGCATTAAAGATCAGAACAAACCTTTGTAATGATTCATGGGCTTTTGATTTTCTTCCTCTCCCTATGCGTTCCTATATGGCCTGATTCTCTATATACATCAATGCCGCCTTTTATTGCTGTTTAGTAATGGATGGGATTTTGTTTGCTTACCTGACATTTTTATTAACTTTATATTTTCGTGTGTGTGTGTGTGCATTTCTCCAGGCATGATACAAAAAAGTTTTTTTTTTTTTTTAAGTGCAGCTTTATTTGAAGAGAATTTGTCACTAATCTGTTGCAGCTGTAGGGGACCGCACTGCCAATTAAAGAGAGCAGGCTTTGGCTCCTGCCCAAATGAGGTGACCACATGTTGGACTTTGATTGGTCACCTCAGGGGAATAAAGGGTCACAGGGGGCATCTGTTTGCCATTTCCTGTCAGCGTAGTATGGTGTAAGGAAAAGGGCAAAGAAGCAAACAATCAAAATGTGGGTTTCTTCATCTAATGTCTTGTCCAGAAACATGAGATGATCAAGTGAAATAGAAATCATCCCACCGAGTGATATTAACTAAGGCTTGGGAATGAAGCAGGCCCATATATTAGAAATTAAAGTGGGTAGAATAATCTTATCCCTCCATTATTAATAAATGTAGAGAAAAATGTATTGGTTCAAGTGAAATTACTCAGCAGGATTGCTAAAAACAGCTTCGTTTGATTCTCTTGAAATAACGTGCTGCAAACTAACATACCAACACTTGAAGAGGTTGGCTAGATGAGTGTGTGTGAGTACACTTAACTGTCAGGTGAAAAGGAGAACACATCCTAAAAGGGGGAAATGGTTTTGATGAATCTAAAGAATGAATTTGTTGGCTAAGCTTAGATGGAAGGTGATCTGAAAGGATGACCAGCCCTTGCTCCTCCTTTTCATCATTGCAACTTGTTTGCCTTCCACTCGCTCTGGCCAAGGGAGTGTTAGAGGTGAGGAGGAGGAGCAGCAGTAGATGTCACTGCCTACTTGCTCTCTGCAATCTGGTAGTACAACCTGCTCTACCAGCTCTCCATCTGTCAAGTAGGCAGGTGGGAGCAATGAGAGAGAGAGAGAGAGAGGAGCAATAGCATCCTTCCAACCTGAATTTGGTACTAACAGACCCAGGAAAAGTGTGGGTGCATGGAGAGGAAGCTGTAAGCTAGGGTGGTGTAGTGGCTAAAATGTTGAACTGGGAGTCAGGAGATCCCGGTTCTAGTCCCTACTCAGCCAAGGAAAGACTTTGGGCCAGTCACAGACTCTCAGCCCAACCTACCTCACAGGGTTGTTGTTGTGAGGATAACATGGAGAGGAGCAGAATCATGCATGCTGCCTTGGGTTCCTTGGAGGAAAAAAGGTGGGATCTAACCTAGGGTGACTATATGAAAAGGAGGACAGGGCTCCTGTATCTTTAACACATGCACAGAAAAGGGAATTTCAGAAGGTGTCATTTGTATATATGGAAAACCTGGTGAAATTCCCTCTTCATCACAACAGTTAAAGGTGCAGGAGCTATACTAGAGTGACCAGATTTAAAAGCGGGCAGGGCACCTGCAGCTTTAACTGTTGTGATGAAGAGGAAATTTATATATATACAAATAACACCTGCTGAAATACCCTTTCCAATGCAACTGTTAAAGATACAGAAGCCTTGTCCTCCTTTTCATATGGTCACTCTAATCTAACTGCAATAAATAAATAAATAATAAATAAAAGCACAATTAGTGACATTGCACAACATCATGGCTGATCATGGGGCACATCAGAAAAGGCATCAAGCTTAGCTTCCAGTTTCCTGGTTTGGTGAAATTTGGTCCAAGGAGAGAAAACTTCTGCTCTTTTAAACCGACAGTTTTTCTGATGATTGAATAGAGTCTTCAATCCATAGGGGCATATGGTTGGAGGGAAGGTGGGGAGTGGTGCTTGTGTATATATTATACACAATTTCTCTCTCATCAGCTTTTTTCTATAAAATTCCCATCCTCTGTTTTAAACAAGTCCAATTCAAAAGAATAGTTTAGGGGTTTAGTATAAAACTGTTTAAAGGATAAATTCAACTAGTATGGCCATTATTTAATTAGATGTTACATAAAATGTGAGTTGGTGTATTATCATTGATCAGATGTGGAAAATTATACCAGCAGTTTAAACCTATCTTTTGAAGGTCAAGGATGAGTATAAATGCATTTCAGTGTGATTATTAATGATTCCATTCAGTGAGTTCCCTATATGTAGGAATGTATGGATTTTGTTAAATCTGTGCTTTGTTTCATGGATTGGCAGATGTCTTTCATCCTATTGCCCACTCATTGAAGGAATTTGATGTTTTGTAGGAGAATTTCATTCTACTTTCCCTAACGCACATGTGTGCATTTACAAGTTTATACAAGTTTCTGGTCAGGAATAATTCCAAAGTGCACCTTGAGAGCTGTAGTTTGGGAATCCGTAGCACAGCATGATGCCATGTGTCACCACATCATGTAACCTCCTTCCTGATTGGATCTTTTTCCATGGCCTGCCTTTGTGATGTGACGTTTATTTGCCATGATGAATCACCAGTATATGCAGGAGAGAAGAAGATGGACCCTCAAACTCCTCCCCCTCCTTATGGAGTCAGAGTTAAGTAGTGATGAGGTCAAGGAAAGGAGAGGCGGATGGAGTGAATCACTCAAGTAAACCAACCAACTCATTGCATGCACAGAAATGGAGCTGTTTAGATACAGTCTGTGCATGTTTGCTTTATTTATTTATTACATTTATATACTGCCCCATAGCCGAAGCTCTCTGGGTGGTTTACATGTTCTAAAGTTTGCAGTCAGATCTGAACTTAATACTAGGGTGACCATATGGAAAGGAGGACAGGGCTCCTGTATTTTTAACAGTTGTAATGAAAAGGGAATTTCAGAAGGTGTCATTTGTATGCATGTAGCACCTGGTGAAATTCCCTCTTTATCGCAATAGTTAAAGTGGCAGGATCCCTGCCTAGCATGACCAGATACAAAAGAGAGCAGGGCTCCTACACCTTTACTTGTTGTGATGAAGAGCAAATTTCACCAGGTGCTGCATGCGTACAAATGACACGTGCTGAAATCCCCTTTTCAATACAACTGTTGAAACTGTTGAAGGGCCTGTCTTCCTTTTCATATGGTCACCCTACTTAATACTGAATTCATAATGCATCAATTTAGGCTTCCTAGAAAGGTGAATGGATGAGTTTTGACCAATGAGCCACTAATTAAGAAATTTGGCAGCATCACTCTTAGTAAGTGATGAAACTGAAATAGTGTTGTGGTTTTTAAATTCAGGGCTGCCATCTTTGCATAGTTCTTGGGCCATTAATAGCAGCCAACCAGGTGAAAATGTTATTCACTTTATTTTCTGAGGGGAAAGGCTTCATCTCTGACATTTCTCTATGTCAGGTTGCTATTAAAGGTATAGAATCAGGGCCATACAGTTCGCAACTTCACATGCTGGTTGTCACTGTGGATTATTGTGAAAATTAGCTAAGAATGGTAGGACAGACGTATAACTCCCTTGACTATTTTTACCTTCTGTTGCTAATTTGGGTGATGATGACATTGTTTATTCTACAAAACCATTTTAATGTTTTGCTGTATTGCAGTCTAAATGGCAAGGCATCTTCAGAGATGATCTCTTAAACCATACAACTTCATTCTAGAACTCTGAGTGGGAGCATTCTATAATAACATGATTATGTCCTTTATTTTTCTTTTGATTCCCAATTAATTTATTTTGCTACTAAGGAAAGGTCCAGCATTTACATGTAGATAAGGCCAAGTTTTCTTTCATCATAAGAGCTACCAAAGGGACTCTCAAATTTCACTGCTGCTTTTCAGCAGTTTTCTGTGGGACCTTTTGAAAGGAATGATCTTCTAAACAATGCAGCTACTGTTCTTTGATCAGTACATTTTTGACCTAGATTCTTGTCTGGAGTAAGTTGTTGTCCATAAAGCTATGCTGAGCACCTTGTCTCCAATCTTAGGATTGATGCAAATGAAACTGTATCACTAGTTCCTTTGAAGCAGAGTCAACTGAAAAATAAGTAAACCATATTGAGCTGATCTACCAGCTTAATCTTGATTAATCAAGATGCAACTTCGCATGCAAGTCTTATAACTTTGGGGTGGGTGTGTATGGAGAACTCAGAGAAAACCCCTAGACAACACATTTAGTGGAGGTAGAAACAGAAAATTCAATCCAACCAGGATTCTTCCTTTCCTTCTTGTATGCTGTGATTCTAGACAGAGCAAAAAATGAATTTTCAAAGCACTCATTTTCAGATTTGCCATTAAATGGAGGGAGATGATAAAAGAAACCATGCACCTTGATACACAGCATATCTGTGTAAACATTTCCTTTTATTAATGATCAAGATTTAGTTATTCATTTTAACCTCATCCTTACTATGGGTGTCCAAGATCAACTTATATGGGGCAGGCTAGACTGAGAGATAGTGATTGGCCCAAGTTCCCTCAGTGAGCTTCATAGGTACATGGGGATTTGAACATGAATCTCCCCAGTTTTACTCCATCTCTCTACATTACACTGCCTTCCATATTACTTTGTCAAGAAAATAATAATAATAATAATAATAATAATAATAATAATAATGGGCCCATCATCATCATCATCATCATCATCTCAACCTGTATTGGCACTCTCACTACCATTTCGTATGCTTCACAATGTCTTGAATCTAACATCATTCTAGGGTGCGTCCTTGGTGATGCTGGCTGCAGCTGAAGGGCTGGCTGGAGCAGCCCAACATATCTGAAAAGCATCAGGCTCCCTAATGTGTGTGTGTGTGTGTTGTATGTGTGTGAATGAGAGCCAATGGTAACTGCCACAACAAATTATGGTGACTATTTAGATACAATTCTCCCAATCGGCATTCTTTTTTCTAGTGTGGTGAGAAAAAGAAAAATCTAAGAGAAATAACTTTTGAGAAATATCTGCACAGCTCTATTCCAAACTCAGAAAGGGCAGAGGCTGTAGGAGAAGTCCAGGCCCAGTTGAGAGGAAAAGAAAAGGCCAGGATGGAACAAGTCCTGTCATTTCTCTTGGTGCAGGTCTTGGAGGGAAAGAGGTACATTGAACAGGATCAGCATGCCTTCCTACCACTTGGTCTGGTCATTTCCCACCCAAATCCCAAGTTGACTCCTGCAGAAGGCTTATGACCTTGCTGTGGCCTTACTGCCTGTCTTGCCCAAATGGCAGAGCCATTTGATTTCTATAGCTCTTATACTGCCAAATCCACCAATTTTATATTCATCCTAAGTGCCAAACTAGACCAAGGCCTTAGCTAGACCTAAGGATTATCCCAGGCAAATGGAGGGGTCATCCCTGCCTCTCCCAGGATCCCCTGTGTGTCATTTGGTTGCACAGGGATGATCCCTGGATATAGGTCTAGTCTAGCCATGGCCCAAGTTGCAGTATTTTGTTATGTTTTGTTGACTAAGAAACCAAGGCTGCAATGTTTCTACACATAGGTCAGCTAAATTAAGTAGGTCTAAAGTCTTCAACAATTCTAACTTGCCATTTATCTTTAGATGCTTCATTTGTATAATTCCTACTATCCGTGGCTGATCAGTGTTTGATGTTTCAAGCAAACAAGGTGTTTCATAAGAAGTTTTCTTGTGAGAGAACACCTGCATTTTCCCCATAATGGAATTGTATGTAGTGAATGGCCTGACAAACCAGTTCATTTAAATCTTTGTATCTAAACATGTTTGAATAGAAATAAAAGCAATGAACCTGCAATATAAATATATATATATATATATATATATATATATATATATATATATGCTTTGTTTGCACAAGAGCTCTAGTGAACATGCACAGTTTGTTTGGACAAGTGCTACTGGATTTAAAAAATGCCCTGCAGGTCAGTATCAACACTTCCACCTTTTAAAGAAAAATGTTCCAGGAATTTTCTTCTCTGGAGTATAAATCAGTTTTTCCTATATTTTGTCAGGAGTTAATTGGGTTGATACAAGCAAAATAAAGATGTTCCTATTGTAATATTTTGCTGTTCTTAAAAGATTACAGCCATAACTTCATACTATTTTCTTTTCTCTTCCAAAGTGAAGTATCTCTTTTCTCCCTGTTCCTCATGTAATACCCCACACAATTCCCAACTCTTAAGAGAAGCCTTTATGAGGTCAATGGCAAGATAAACAAACAGTTCATTCTGTTTTTCTATTTGAGAGGAAATTCAAAAGGAGCCAGAGGTGGTGCAGTTTCATTGGGAATTTAGCCAGTGTAAGTAGTCATTGACATTCCATCCTACTTTATTAAATTCACCCTCTAAGGTTTGATTTTGGAATGCAAAGACCACACGTCGTACTTCCAAAGCCTGAAATGATTACAAGGAAGAGGAGGAGGAAGAAGAAAAAGAGGAAGTGGTGCCTTGTAACCTGGTCTCACTTCCTCTGGGTTGAGGAAGTAGACAACTTTAAAAAAACCAAAACCTCATTGCTAGAGTGCATTTATGTAGTTAGATAGGGAACATACCTTTTTTTTCTGGCCTCTCTGCCTGGACTTCATGGGACATAAAATGATTTAAATGCCACACACCCGTTATCAGTCTGAAAGCTGAATTCATTTGCAGAGAAGCTTTTAGGGACCATATTTCAGTGGCCAAAGGCAAAATGGAAATGTGGGGGGGGGGGAGGGGGGTCAAAGGCAAAAGGGGTTTGGGATAAAATGCCAGCATGTATTAGCTCAAAGCTAACTACACCTTAGGAGAGGCATTTCAAGAATGGGGGGGAACCTGCATAAAAGCCAGAAAACTACCAAATGATCAGATGTTGGAGGAAAGGAGGTTGTGCCAGGGGAAGGGGTCATGCCATCTGGGGAATCCCAGAGGTTGGATTTGGACTACAGGCTTAAGGTTCTTCACCTCTGCCCAAACACTCACCTAGGACTCTGCTACAGTGAGCCTCTACTTTGAATGCTGTGATGAACTGAAGCCAGCCTGGCAGCTGTGTAGACTAGGGTGACTTCAGTAGTGGTGAACATGTTATGGAATGCCTTCCCCATTGAGTCCCCATCAATTTAAGAGCTACATTTCAAACCTAGCTGAGGTGAATCTGTTCTCAAATCTGGAAACCCTGATATAAAACTGCTCTTCTGCTATGGGAGGGGAGTTGGAGAATGGAATATGTCTTTCCACATCCAGATGCTTTAGGACAGGGAACAGTAGACCAGGATCTGGATGATCTGAAACACATCAACAAGAATTTCTGATTTCCAATTGTTTAACACTAGCAACAAAAACCTGATTCCCCACCCAAAATTATACTGCTGAAATGAAAACACTTGTGGTAAAAAGGAGTGAATTATTCTGTGGAAGGGCTATCAGCTTAATTCAGTTCTGGAATTCCTGGGCTCATACTTTAATTCTTAGTGTATGTCCTTTGCATCTGTCTCTAGATGGTGGATCTTCAGATTCTAGTAAAAAAAACAACCCGAGTAGGTTCTGCAAGCCTGAAGTCACCCTTGCGCTATGACATCTGCATACATCTGGCCATCATGCAGGGCTGTGTCTAAGACAAAGGAATTGTATATTTATGATTGTCTTTGAGAGACAGACCAAGTACTTTAAAGAGACAGTCCAAGCACTGCCAAATGAATGGATTCTGCTGAGTATTTTTATTAGGGGCGAGGTAGCAATGTTTGAAGCAATGTCAGCAAAGCTATGATGTTATGTCTAGTGAAGAATGCTTAGCTTTACACACAAGATACTGTGTTGCTGTCCTGTTCTTGAATCACCCAAAAATTCTGATGGCTTTCATCATTAGCAGGGGAAAAAAAACCTATTCAGGCAATATCTTTTTGCTTCCTGCCTTTGGTAGGGTCAGGTTCCTTCATGTTTGAAGCTACTTGTTCTTCAGAAGTACAATTTTGGGTGGTTTGTGAAATCCTGATGCCACGACAACAACAGCTGGCAAGTCTTCAACTAAATTTGAGAAGATTAAGATTTATGAGCATCTAAGGAAGACATTAATAAGTGCTTGTAGTTCTGTACTATATTACATTTCTGATAAACAGAGATACTGAGATTGATGGGACCCTGCCTGTTGTTCTTGTTATTATGTGCATTTCAGAACTATCTTGTACTGTCAGATATTTGTCTAGTTGCCTTTTGTAGGTAGGCATTAAATTCTGAAAGATCCTATGGTAGGGAAACAAAGAGATACCTGTGAAGAACAATGCAGAAGGTTGATTGTAGCAGTCTTTAAACTCTTAAATTATTTAGGTGTACAGGCTTCTCCCCTTTCTGGGGCCTCTTATTAGGCAAGATCTACACCACTGCTTTATAACAGTTTATAATGGTTTTGACAACTGTTTGGGCCCAGGACACATTACATATACTGTTTTCAAAGGGTTATATCCTACTTGGTGTAGATCTGGTTAGTTGAGACACAAATTGAATAGTTTCGACATTTTCATTCCTTTGCTGTTCAACTGTCCCCACTGGTTTGTTGGGCTGTGGTCTGCCCCCTTATTTCTTTCCCCATGCTGACTAAGGAAGCTATGGATCTGTCAATCAATTCCTTAGCAAGATAGGTTAGTCCCATTTTGAATGTGATTGAACTTGTATATCCACTATCTAGAGCTTTGGTTAGATGTTCTTCTGACCTGTGGCTGTTCAAAAGTAAGGTAAACAAGCTTGTATATTTCAAGGATACCTTCATTATCACTGAATCACAAGTTCAGGAACTGAAGCCTAGCACCAAAACAAAAGAAAACAAAACACCACTCAGGTTGCTGATGTACAAGCAAAGAGTATTGCCACTCTCATCTTGCCTCAGTTCTCATGCAACAGAATCAGTGTTATGCTTTCTGTACGTTGGGGTTGGGGTTGGGAGGATATGCTTATATTTATATCACCAGAAAGCTACATTATATAAATAGGAAAATTAGATGTATATTCTTATCTGGTCCAATACTAACTTTACATCAAGATGCTATGGAAACAAAAACAAAAAACAAGCTCTATGTTAGCTTAATATTTTCTGTTGATATGCCATTTCTTCCTCTAAAAATTGCAGCGTTTATAAGTGATGAGAGCATTTCATAGCTACTATAAGGACGAGCATTCTGCTGGCAACCTTTGACATACCGCCCTGTACTTGGTGCCTTTGGGTCCTGAACTTTAACCTTAACTTCCTGTTACTGTATAAACATCATCTCAATTTTGCCCTGGAGGATGCTATTTCTATGAGCACTGAAATGTGAGGAAAGCTGAGATTGTTTGTGTTCATTTGAGTCATTCAAGAAAGGGTCTACCTCAATGGTAAGCAAAAATATAAGAATGTCTCTGATCCCCCCCCCCAACTTTTCGTAGTATAATTATATTCAGACATAAGGGGTGAATACTTGGTTACTGAGTATATGCTTGCCTTCAAACATTTTTTTTTAAACCAAACTATTTTTTATGACAGCAATAATCCTTGGGATTCCTTTTGGCTACCAAAATCTAAATAGGATGACCTATAAATTATTAACTGCACATTGGCAAATGGCAGCTTATATAGCCATTCTTAATGTATACTGTTAGACTTGGGGATGTTCCCAGATAGTGCCAGTAAAACAGGCCATAAAAACTAATCCGGATCCTTTCCATTCTTAGTGGAATTCGTCTGATAAACTTTAATGTTTCTTTTTCTTTTGCTGTTTTAAAAGAGTGCTAAACTGATCTGTTTAGTATCATTGGCAACATTCTTCCTAGTGGTCAAATTTGTTTGACCCACCTGCTGTCTGACTTTAAGGCAGTGATTGCAAGTATGCTGTGATAAGTATAATTTACTTTTATATATAACCTTTACTGAGAAAGACCTTAATCCCAGTTTAATGTTAATGAAATATATTATGGTTAAGGTTTAATAGTTATTATCAGCATAAATGTCTTAATAAAAGAGAAACTAATTTTAGAAGAGAACAATTAAGAGTCTGAAAGTTATCAAAGATATCCTTGGGTACATGATGCAGAAATCAAGGAGGTCTTGATCTGGTTAATGCCTTGAGTTCCATGATGAAAGAAAGGTTTGGTATAAATATAATAAACAAATGTATAATACACATTTACACTATTTTTGTGACACTGTGACACCCCCCCTCTACACATACCAGGGCCCTTACCTGAAATCACCCTACGGTGTTTTGCAAACATCGAAGCATTCTTGGTTCCAGTGTTGGAACCTAGATTGGTATAAGCAATGTGACCAACAGGATTAGGAAGCAGGGAATGCTTTGGAATCAATTGCTTTCCATCTTATATAAAAAATGTAGAAGTGGCCCTCTGTTCCAGATGTTGCTGCTGCACCTGGGTGAAAAGATCTTGGGTAAAGGATCTTTGTCCTTGAGCCATTTTATCTTGCACAAACTGGAGATGTTGAGATCCTGGGCACCAGAATGATGATCTAATGAGGCAGGATACAGTGTAGGACATGGAATGGAGCTATGCATCAGGCCAGGTGCAGGGCAAACATACAGGAACTGTGAGTATCTATGGAGTAGGAGCATTGTTTTGCCTAGGGCCATTAAGCACATGTACCTGTACAAAGATGGTGGGATGTATCTTTCTAACAAAGTTCTCATTTGTTTCTTTGAGATCTACAGTGAGGCCTGTAGGAGTTAGACGTTCACATGCAGAGTTGGGGAGACAAGTATAAGCTGGCTTCCTCTTGTGGCAAGCAAGCTAGTATGCTTATGAAGGGAGTTAAGCCAATGGTACCTTGGGGTACCCTGAAGCATCCTTATGCTGAGGTATAACTTATCCAGCCAGTCTCTCATACCTAGCCAACCCAAGGGGATATGGAATGAGAGATACCTTGGGGTCCTTATGACAGTATCACATCTAATGGTCATCAACCACAGGGAGATGAGGCTTTCAGGTGCCTACTCAACACACTTTGATGAGGGCAAGTGAGGAGTTGTAAACTAGTCAGACAGAGAGAGATCCTTCCAGCTCTCACCTTAAGAAAAGCATCTGAATTGGGGTGGATGAGGTGAGTTTACCTGTTTTTGCTTGTGATACATCCTCGTTACCATGATAATATTTCCACGATTATTTCCAATTTATTTGCATCATATGTTTCATATCTTCATTCCATTTTGGGGTGGAGGGGCAACAGACTTTCATGGGTCAACTGTTCAGAGTTCTTTGAAATGCCGTCAGTAGTTATTGCATGCCCAGTTATATAGCTGTTTCTGTTTTAGAATTCTCACTCCATTCTTGGACTTATTCGCAAATAGTAAGCAATCACCAAATGGGTGCACACTCTATAAAACATATAAGTAGTCCCAGTTTAAATAGCATTAGTGTTTTTACAAGATTGGATGATACTTTTCAATCTTCCATTATTCACAAGGAAGGCTATACCTCAATTAAGATTGTTTGAAGTGCAACATACCAGCCTCTAAGGATGAGCAGGTCTCTGTTTCTGGGTTGTATTACTTTCATACACACACTCCCCAAATTCTGCTTCATTACATTTTTGCTCCATTACATTTTCACATTAACCTGCAGATAAAAAATAATAATCAATGCACACTTGGATGTATATTTTCTCTTAAAATTGTATTTTAATGCATACATTATATATGCATATTTATTAGGGGATGCCAATTTGATTCCATTCAGTTTCTCATTTTTCCAACATTAAGTTTCTTTTGCTCTATTTCCATATCATGTTTGTGATTTTCCCCCTAAAAGTCCACACAGAAATTTGTATGTATTTCCATATTCATATGTATCCATTCCTCTTAACATACACATTTCCTCCAAGTGATTTCCTCTAATATAACATATTCTGTGCAGTCCTTCCCCTAATATATACATTTTGTGTACACTTTGCCCTGCTGTATGCATTTCTTGTGTATTTTTAAATTTAATATGTTGTAAAATTCTGAACAGAGCAGATATCATTGTATAACTGCATTTCAGTCTGTATGCAGTTTTGGGAAGCAAGAATCTGGTAAATTTGCATTTAAACGTGAGCCCAACCAATTTTTCATCCATCCTTAATATTTAGATACATTAAGAGTGCAAACCGATGCTGGCTGGGGAATCCTGAGAGTTCTAGGACTTTTAGGGCGGTCTAAACATGCATGAGATTGGACCCTTAATCTAAATATACAAGGGGTTGGACCTTAGAGGTTCGTCAGATGAGCATTTCATCACACACTCGCTACTACCCACTTATGGATGTGTGTACATCCTTTTGATGATGTCATCCACCTCCCTCATGTCTCCCGCTCCTTCCACTCATTTTTCCATAGCAAAATAGACCCCTTTTAATCTGAGGCACATTCTTTAAAAAACAGAATGTGCCATGATCTCCTGCTGCGTGCAGGAAAAGTGGCATGCTAAAAACAGCCTCTGAATGGGCCACGTGGTCTTTGTTTATGTCCTCTTTCCCCTCTGGGAAGAATGAGGAAGTGCAAAGAAGCAACGGTAAAGAAACGTGATTTCTCCCCATGGGATGTTCTTACTCTGCCAAGAATTGTATCAGAACTTCTCTTAAGTACAAAATCTGTTGGACGGAGAAGTTTCAGGCAGCACATAAATCAGAAATGTGGAGATCAGGTCATTTCATGTAGGATTTTGTGAAGATCAAATTCCTCAAGCATCTCAAAAGAAAGCTATTTCTCACATTTACCTAATCTCAGAAAGAATTAGGGCTAGGGATGTTGGAGAAATTGGCAATGGATGCAAATGACTTCGGAGTTCTATGAATTTCACCCATTGAATCCACAGCAAACTGGTACCTTCAGAGTTGGGCGGATTTATCTGAGTTGTGGACTGTTTTTTGGTTTTGGTTTTTTAATTTCCAGAATTGTATTCAAATTTAATTGTACCAAACTTACTGGAAAATACTTTAAGGTATATGTCTCTTAAAAACACACACAACATTTTATATACATTTGATCTCTTTTCAGCCTCTGCTGTACAGCACTCTTTTTATGTGCTCATTGAGTATATGCTGAGCCAAGAAAAATATGCAAATTGTTACATGCCAGCACACATTACATACATTGAGGCTGACATTTTTGCATACTTTTCCAATGGAGGGAGAATCCAATTCCAAATCCAGTTCTGTCAATGAGTGGATGATGGAACAAAAGGCACCTGACAATCTGCAAAACATAACCAGAATCTGTACATCCCTAATTAGGAAGATATACAAGGAAAGCTGCCGAACACCTTGCTCATGCTCCTAACTTAGGCAGGCATTCATAGTGCCATCACCCCATCCCAAGTGCAGTACATTCATGGGTGCCCACTAAGGGCTGGCTCACTCAGAGCCATTTCAGACACAATTATAAACATGGACAGGAGAAGGAATGAGTTGTGTTTCTTGTTCTCTGAAGGGGCTGCCATGGTAGTACAAAATAACATTATAGACTAATCAAAAGTGGAGGTAGAAATCCATGTTCTCCTAGAACATGCCTTGACACATCCCTTACACATCAACATATCTTTCTATGTACTTGGGGCCCAGCACTGCTCCTCATAGAAGACTGACATCACATCACTATCTAAAAAAGGGGACGGGGCAGGAAACTGCCTTGCATATGATTTTGCTCCCTTTGCTAACATCTTGAATATGTTATGATCAATAGCATCTCAGCCATATTTACATCTTAGTCAATTCTTATGCTTCACAAACAGCTAAATAAAAATGTGCTTATCCTCAGGTGGGTTTTAAAACCAGCTCTTCAAAGAAGAAGCAATTAATGATGTCTAGGAAGTGTGTTTATGTCCTACTCTCTGAAGAACTATTTCTCAGACAAAGCAGATAACTGAAGTCACCCATCATTAATTGCATTTGTTGCTTTTTTAATGACATCATCAGCCATCTTCATCAGAGATACACTGGAAACATCAGTCAAATACATGTAATATTCCTCTTATGTTTTCTTTTCATTCTTTATTAAGACATGGAACAGTTAACCATAGACATTCCATGGGTACTTTTCATTTATATAAGCTTTCTTGCAGCCTGATCCTAACCAAGCATACTTACTCAAAAGTCCTTTGGGGATCAATGGGGCTTATCACAATCATGGCTGTGCTTTGGATTCCAACCTTAATTTTACCTGACTCTAGAGCTTTGTAACATCCATTGACTGTCATATTGGGCATGACCAGTTCTGCTATTCATATAAAATATATCCTCAGGATTACCGTGTTCCATTTATTATTGTCACTCAGTTGAAGCTAACCCATTTTCAGATTGCTTTGTCTTCTGAAAACTTTTTTTAATGGTAAGATGCCTGCAAATTCCTTCCATGATCAAAACAAGGATATCCTGTCCCTGTTCTTCAAACAGCTGCAAACCCATTTTATTGTTACCATATTCATGGTACAGACCCAGGAGGATTACTGTAGTGATTTTGCATATTCCAGAATAGAAGTTTCGAAAAATCCTGCATCAAAAAAGTGTCCAATTCCAGCATATGGAAAGCAAGCCTATTTGTCAGAAGAATTCTAGCTTTATCCTTCTTTCCATGACCAGGGAGTTTTAGCCATGAGGCATATTTAAACATGCAATTCCTCCATTGCCATAAGTTCTCCACACATGCTCTTCACAAGTACACTAAACGTGTGGAGGGAGGTGGAAATGCAGTCTATTATCTCTTAAAAATTGAGGTATCCATGTTTTTAAATGCCGAATCACTCTCCTCTCTCATTCTCTCATTAAAGAGTATCTGCTTCATATTGTTTATCTTTCTTTTGAAGCAATGATTTCTTTCCCCATAGCCATTAAGAGCAAGGATGCTGAACAAAAGTCATATGGTCAATGATACCTCATGAAATCTTCCTTCCCTTGTCTTTTAAAACATACTTCAACGTTATTTGCCCGTAAATGATTAACACTAAATCTTTTGAACTTTCATACTTTTCTGGTTATGTTTTATGCCTGAATAAAAACCAGACTTGTCTTTTTTCATATCAGCCAGTGCATCTTGGATATGATTGCCCATGTTACTTGTGGATATAAAGTTCTAAAGAGTGGGCCAATCATAGGAACAAGCGTTGTAGGTTTTCTGAACTCACCCACTCATTTGTGAAATCAACCATGTGGATCTGAGTGGAGAATTTGGCCTCAAGTGTACAGAAATTTCAAAGGCATAATTCGTAGCATGCTACATGTTAATGAATTATTAATCTTTGTTTCCAGACAACTGAAGAAACATCTTCCTTTCCACAAGGAACTCATTATGCTTTGTACATAAGTACACATGGAATTAAATATAAGTGGCACTTTATGGCAGAAAGGAGTCTGTTTCCAATATGGATCATGTTAAGTCATTTCATGTGCATGAAGTAGCTCAAAAAATAATTGATAAATATAATATGTACTATATGGATAGGCCAAGCTCCCAATCGGTGATGAGGTTCATATTTATGAAACATCAATCAGGTTAAAAGCAGTTTTCTTGACATCTTCCATACATTCTACTTCAACATTTCTATAGAACATGTAACACAAAACATCCCAGAACCTAATGAGCCTATTGTTGAGCTCAAAGGAAGCTTCCATTTTTATTTCCAAGATGAATGTTTACGTTGCTTCTTCTCTGTTCTCTCTAATGAATTTGCTTTTCAGTTACACTTCAGCAGATCCTAAGTGAAGACTATTTGAGGGATTAATTCTTCTGATATCACACACTCATAAACACAAGGGGTTACTCACCACAGTTCTGCTCACACTGGGGGGAAATGGGAGGGAGTGAATTTTTGCTGATTTCCCCCTTCCCTCTGCAGCCCATGCTAGGTTTGAGGGGACCCTTCAGAACAGCATGGGGACTGGCACTGGGAATGCAGGGGCAAGTGGGAATTGACACAAATTGCTACCTCTTATCTGTCCTCCAGTAGGAAGTCTCTATCAGGTCCTGGTTCTTCCTGTTTGTGGGACGGACGCAAGAAATAAAGAGACGACACAAGTGTTGGGAATTAAACTGGGCCACTTTTATTCAAGATCTGCAAAGGGGGTTCCCACGGGGCATCCAGCCAGGCCTGTGTCAGGCCTTACTAAGTGAAAGGGGCGAGCTTTCCTAGTCCAGCGGGCGGCAGTCTGTCTCGCCACCCTGCTGTCCCTCCCCATGTGGGGTAGGGAGACCTTCCACTGTCACCCCCAACCCATGCCCAAGGCTCAAGGTGGGTGAGAGAGGTTGGCCTCAAGGGTGGTCCTTATCCCCCAGCCTGGCCACAAGGCTCAACACTGGGAGCCCTCGGGAGTCACCCATCACTGTAACAGTGCCTTGGAAGCTCACCATTATATTCCCTCTGGATGCCCTTCCCTACCTGCCACAGGGGGCGGCAAGCCACTTGCTTAGTCGCTCCCCCCCCATCTCTCTAGGACACTTTGGAGGCCCCTTTGCAGATCGTGTAGAAATAGGTCGTTGCCAATATCAGACAGGTGTACGCCGTCCTGTCGATATAGCTCCCTCCGGGTAAGTGTAATTGCGGGGTGCATGATGCTGACGTCCCCGTGTTTACTCAGCTCACGGAATATTTCACCGTTGACACGCCGCCGAGCTCGCTCCATCGGCTTTATATCTCCAGAACGCCACTCGAACCTGGGTAATATACAGGACCAAATTATTATTACCCCCGGCCAACGCCGCCGAATGGAATTGAAATCTGCAATGGCTTGCAGTATTAATGCCTTGCCCTTAAGTAGCCCCAGGTCGTTTCCTCCGAGATGAATAATGAGGACGTGGGGTGGCGCGGCCGCAGGTGTATCCTGAAATAGAGTGGGGAGCAAGCGTTCCCACCGCATTCCGCGTCTGCCCAGCCACCGAATGTTGGCGAACCGGCTGAAGCCCAGCTGGGTACCGAATGAGGAAGTAGCTGCTCTTTTGCCAGCCCAGAAGACCATGCTGTGGCCGCAGATGACGACGCGAACAGTCGCCCGCCTTTTCACATGATCTAAAATAGACAGGGTCGTTAGACATTGTAAATATAGTTAGGGTTATGGCAATTGTCTGATATAGGATCGATACGCAGCTGACTTCCATCGCCCAATGCTCTGGATTGTTTGCTGAGGTAGTTGTAAACTAGCCGCCGTGGATGCTGCCCCTATTCTGAAGGAATGTGTGCCGAAGTCTGCTTCTTGCAAGCCTAATGCATGCAATGCTGTTTTGGTAACTGTCCAGAATTGGTATTTCGTTAGCGGATTTGAGTCGGCGTGGCAGAAAAGATAGCCATCCCGCGTGCCGCGGACGCTAATATAAGTGTGTAAAGCTATTACCGGGCAGATGTCCTCAACCGAGGCATGGTTAAGAATTATGTCAACACCCTTACCGGTCTGGTCGGTCTTAGACCTCCTCAGCCGTATAGTGACACGTTGTTTGAGTGATAGGTCGCTAATTAACAAAGCAGTATGAGATGGGTCGGTTTTTGAACACGCTAGTAGCTCGGAGATCCGAAAAGCTCCGAAAAATGCTGTTACAGCAACTGCGTGGAATAACGTGGCCTCATAAGGTGACTGGCATAAATTAAGCCACTGTAATTTAAGTTGTGCCAATATATCCGGAGTGATCGGAAGGCGGTTATCATTCGGCTGAGGTGATGCCCTAGCCCAACCCTTTACAGCGTGTCTGATCCGGAAATCGGTTGTGTTGTCTATCACACCACGCATCTTTGCTAAGAATGCAAGCGCCGCTAACTTACCGGCTATGGTCCTTGCCGAAAGACCTTTCTTGTGAGACAAAACGCAAAACTCTAAGATATGGTCAACGGGAATTGGCCAGGCTAGGGCCAGGTGTCTGGATGTTCTAAAGGCCTGAAACTCCTTACCTACGCGCAGATATGATGTTCTAGTGCTCGGTGCTAGTGACTGCCATATAGCGCGCTCAACTTCGTGCTGCCAATGTCCCATAGAGTTGGGGGCATGGGCTCCGGTTGCTGACGTGCCCAAGGTGCCAGTTGCCTGAAGCGGAGTACCTGCTGACGCGACAAAGCGTCAGCTATGGAGTTATCTAGGCCAGGAATGTGCCGGGCGCGGAATAGAATGTTATGTCGTAGGCAATGTAATGTGAATGCGCGGACTAGGTTCATAACGCGGGGGTTGCGTGAGGTTAACGTGTTGATAACGTGCACTGTTGCTTGATTGTCGCACCAGAAATGGACAACGGAATTAGCAAGCTCTTTCTGCCAAATGTGCGCAGCTACATAAATTGGGAAAAACTCTAAAAATGTCAAATCTGAAGAAATGTTTGAGAGCTGCCATTCAGTTGGCCATTCCTTGGCGCACCATCTATCTCCCCATATTATGCCAAAGCCTAAAGTGCCAGATGCGTCGGAGTGAATCTGCATCTCCGCTTCTAAAAGCAAGTCTTGTCTCCAAAAGGAGACTCCGTTGAACTCATTCAAAAAGGTTTGCCAAATGTGTAAATCATCTCGCATCGCTTCTGTGACTCTGACCTTGTGGTGGGGACGTTTTAGGCCTGACATAGCATCGCATAGTCTACGTATGAATGCTCGGCCCGGGGCTACTACTCTGCATGCGAAGTTAAGGTGACCCACAACTTCTTGTAACTGTCGTAAGGTCACCTTCCTTGCTTGTATAGTTTGGTTTAAAAGTTGGCAGAGTGTGCGCAGCTTATCCAAAGGTAATCTGCAACACTGTCTGCTGGAGTCTAACTCGATTCCTAGGAAAGTTATAATTGTGGTGGGGCCTTCGGTTTTGTCCTCGGCTAGAGGAACACCCAGGTGATCAGATAAGATGCGGAACTCGTTCATAGTGGTGCGACAAATGTTCGTGCCAGCTGGGCCGACGAACAGAAAATCATCAAGATAATGCATAGAGTTCGTAAAACCCGTTCTGGTCTGTAGCGCCCACTCGAGAAAGGAGCTGAATTTCTCGAATAACGCGCACGAGACCGAGCATCCCATTGGCAGATTTTTATCAACATAAAAATGCCCTTGGAAATAAAATCCCAATAAATTGAAATCATCTGGATGAATTGGGAGGATGCGGAAAGCCGACTTAATGTCGCACTTTCCCATCAGTGCGCCTTGCCCGTTCGATCCCACCATTTTAATGGCGGAATCAAAGGATGTGTAACGCACAGAGCATAATTGATCAGGGATGTAATCGTTACGGATTCTCCTTTGGGAAAGGACAGATTATGGATTAACCTGTATTCGCCAGGGTGCTTTTTAGGAACGATACCTAATGGGGACACTCTTAAGTTAGGTAAGGGTGGAGACTTATAGGGGCCAGAAACTCGGCCAGCGGCTATCTCTTTTTGAATTTTCTCTTTAACTAGAGGTTCATTACTGTTCACGGAATTATGGTTGTTGGCAAATGAAGCGGTCTTGGTACCGACAAAGGGGATACGAAAACCTATCGTGAAACCGGATAGTAACAATTCTGCGTCGTGTCTGTTAGGGTAATTGTAAAGCAGGGTCGAGAGGGGGCCCAATTTAATTGGGCTGGGTCCCTTTAGAAGGAGGCTGTTGCTGCTGGCCGCCTTGATGACGTCCGGCCTGCCCTTCCTTAAAGGGATGCCTGCCCGGTCGCGCTTTGTGGCAATTGGATGAAGGGTGTGCTCCCCCACATGCGAGGCATTCATGTCTATATTTACAAGGGGAGCGTAAGCACAATCCCTTGGAATTGTACTCCCAGCAAGGCGGGCGTGATTGAACCCCCCGCCCCACGCTCCCCTTGGGGAAGGCGGGTTGTTTCTTTTCTAGCACGTGGCCGCTATCGGCCCTATCACCGGAAGCAGGCCTTGCCGGAGTCATGAACTGCAGCCATAAATCGTGGTCTCTTATGTCCCAGTGAACTGTATGATCAAAGGCCGCCTTTTTACGAAAGGCCTCGTCATATGCCAGCCAGGCACCGCCCTCATATTCGACGTAGGCTCGGTAAATCATGTCCAGGTACTTGGTCAGGACGAATGCTTTTGTTGGGAAATGCTGCTGCAGGACCCCCATATAAATTAAAAACCCTGGCAGCCAATTGGCCCACGTCCGGGCCGCTTTGCGCCTCCGTAACTGCTCTAACTCTTTCACGGACAGTTTTTCTTTTTCGCTACTTTCTAATTCTCTGAAGAGCAGCGAGAAAATGTCTACATATTCGCCTTTCACTATCTTTTCTCTAGTGGAAGGGAGCAGGTGATATCCCAGGGGTGTGGAGGCACAGCCCTGTGGCAATGCGTTGCGCTCCGCGCCAGAAAATGGGTCGGCGTCTGCACAGGTTCTGGTATCTGTATTTACACCACCACCCATAGGGCCCTGCCAGACTGCCGCACAGGCGGCGGTAGTTGCGGATGGGCCTGCATCGGGACCTAAGAGTGTGTTGGACGGTGGTTGTTGTGCAACATTGATCACCGAGCCCCCGCTGATGGGGACGGACAAGGTGGTTGCTGATATCCCGGGTACGCTGCTCCCAGGCGAGTCATGTGTGGCTGGCGTGGGTGGTTGCGGCATTTGTGGCCAGTGCATGGCTGCCAACCATGGGAACCAACCCCACGGGTTCATGTGAGGCGTATGCATTGTGTGTTGTATACCTGCGTTAGGCAATGCTGGAACAGATGCGGTGGGCTGTGTTTGTTGTAGCGCCACTTCGTGCTGGGCGTTGTCGTCTCCGGTAGCCAGTGCTGGTGTATGGCGCTGTTCCACAGTTGTAGCGGGTGTGGGTTCAATAGCTTCAATCCTAGCAGCTAGTGAATGAAGCAGATCGGAATGAGTTTGGTGGCGCGTCCTGCGGGGCCTTCCACTTATAGACTGAGGAGCTACAGTGGCCGCGGGGTCCAACCCCCTGCTCCTTTCTAAAGCTTGTACTTTTGCTAGCAAGGCGGCCACCTGCGGATCTAACTCCTCGTCGGAGGAATCATCACGATGCCTTACTCTCTTAGACTGTGAACGGGGGGCTTTCCCTTTTCCCTTAGCACCACCCACATTCTTTTTTGGGGGCATCACGGATATGTACTGGCTGTCTATAATCTGAGAGTGAGCCGCAGGCTGACGGGCAAGTCTAATGTGTCTATACACTCAAATAACAAAGCTCAATTTAAGGCAAAGGCAAACGTTGGGGTGAGGAGCGAACCTGTACGCATGCACACACACACGCCGCGAGCTAGGGACGAACGTGTGATGCTGGCCAGGAGAGCACACGGCCTGCAAGGAGCAGGTGAGCTCTTTCACTGGCTCAACACCAACCGCTCCTCACGACCAAGTGAGAGCAGGTCTTGAGCACTGCTAAGCCCCCGGAATGGATGCTCAGGCGGTACAAAATCCTTAGTGCCAGAGGCAGCAGGCCTCCGCGGCCCGAGCGTACAGCTTTGCAGCTGCCTCTCAGAGCACACGGCTCCTACGTCCTCTAACACGCCGCTGCAACACCTGCTCGTGGGAGGGTCCTGTCCAAAGCACGGGTGAGGCGTGCTGCCAAGCAAGTCCGCCCACACGGTGCCCAAGCGGTTTACTAAATGCCTGTGAATTAAGCGGCCTACAAGAGGGAATTGCCAGCCGGATAGTCTCCCAAGGAGGATTCGTAGCACTGGTTACTTTAAAGGGGGTGTAAAATAACCTTGAGAATCTGTGACTAGCCCAAAGTCACCCAGTGAGCTTCTGTGGCCGAGTGGGGACTCGAACCTGGATCTCCCAACTTCTAGGCCAACACGCTAACTGCTACACCTCACTGGCTTTCGGTAATTAGCCTCAACTGGTAAGCCCGTCGCCACGTGGCTTTACCCAAAAAAAAAAAAAAAATTGAAAACGAAACTAAATATGGCCGCCGAGGCCCGCAAGTGAGCAGCAGGCTGCGACTAGGCCGGGCCGCGCTGCCGCAGGGTTTCCAAGGCGGCTAGAGCGAGGGAGCCCTCAGTGGAAGGAGAGGAGGTAGAAGGAAGAGGCCGGGGCTGCGCGGCAATAAACGCGGCTACGAGAAGGGAGGCTAGGCCAGGATGCGGCAGGAGCCGGGGCGCCGCCGCGAGAGGAGCGGGAAGAGGTAGGCCGTGCCGCAGTGCCGCGGCAGGACGGAAAGCAGGCGAGGGCCGCAAAGAATTGCGGCGAGGAGGGCTAATCCGGGCCGCGGCTTCGGAGTCTGACTGTGGGGGGCAACGAACGGCCGGAAAATGCGGCGATGAGGGCTAGGCCGGGCAGCGGATCCCTGGCGTGCAGAAAAGGCCGGCTCCGGAGCTCCAGCAAGGCAAGGCGACAAGGTAGCTAGGGCGGCGGGCTGTGGGAAAATACCGCGAGGAGGGCAAGGCTGGGCTGCCGCACGATGAGGCGGCCTTGTAGGATCTGCAACGAGGCGAGGGCCGGGGAGAATGCGGCGAGGGGGGGGGCTGGGCCGGACCGCTGCGCGCCGGTGCGTTAAGGTGGCCGGCTTTGGGGCGAAGGCAAGGGTAGCGGCTGCGGGGGAGGGCACAACAAACGGTCGCTTGAAAACGAAACTGAAATACGGAGCGCAGCGCACTTGGCCCGAAAACGAAAGTGAAATTAAACTCCCGCCCTGATAATGCTCAGCAATCCCTCCCTCGTGCTCCAAACCTGAGGGCCGAAACCCTTAGCAGAACGAGGAGATGTTGTGGGCTTCCTTGCGCGAGGAGTAGTTTGTCTCCGCCTAAGCTTGTTCTCCGAGCAGCAGGAGCAGCAGAAGCAAGAGGGGTTGGGAGGGGCGAGACACGTCCTTTTACAGGACTCAACCCCTCCCAACCCTGATGACGCTACAGCCTGCGTCAGCAGGGTGGCCCCGTCTCTTCCTTGCCCCGCCCACAAATCCCTCCCCACGCCCAGGCTTTGCCGGGCATGGCAGAATGGGCCTTGTGTCAGTGGAGACGGTTTAAATGCCTAATCACTGTGGGATAGTGTCTGAGAGAGTGTTGCTGCTGCAGATGGAAGGGCAATGTGACACCACCACCCCTGAAAATTGCTCACTGTGTTACAATCAAGCTTTTAAAAATCAGTCAAGGCTTTTGAAAGGCTTAATTGCTGTGTGGGCTCATACTGAGGAAGGGTCACTGCTAGCTGGGAAAGGCTAACCTTCCCCAAAAGTTGCAACCTCCCCACTCAAAAATTATCCCTCATGTTTCAGCCAGGGTTTTTAAAAGCCCCCCTTGGTGGCAATGGAAGCTTTTAAAAGCATAATTGCATTTTCAGAAGTGTGTATTATGTGCATTCTATCTCTGTGTGTGTTCTGTGTGAAACCTGAAGATGTGTGTGTGTGTGTGTGTGTGTGTGTGAATGGGGTCAGGCCAATCACATTGGGGAGCCACATTGTTGTTGTTGTTTACAATATTTATATACCGCACAATTATCTGACACAGATTCCAGAGCAGTGAACATAGGTACAAACACTAAGAGAAAGATTATTAAAAAAGAAAATTAAAATGGTTCAATTTAAAAACAAGGGAACCATTATAACAGTGGCTAGTCAGTTGAGGAAGGCTTCTGGAAACAGAGTTGTTTCAACTCTGCCTGACCTCCAGAGGCAGAGAGTTACACAGAGAAGGGTCTACTACAATAAAGGCTCTTCTCCTGGTGGATTCCAATCAGGCCATAGGTCCACGTGGAATCACCAAGAACATGCCCTTCAATGACCTCAGTGATTGGGCAGATTGGTAAGGGAGAAGGCACTCTCTCAGGTATCCTGGTCCCAAGTTGTTTAGGGCTTTGTACACTTGTACCAAAACCTTAAACCTGGCCCAGCAGCCAATAGGTAGCCAGTGCAATTCCCTCAGCAAAGGAGATATATGCTGAGGCAGTTCCTGACAATAGCCGATCTGCTGTGTTCTGCACTAGCTCCAGCTTCCAGAGCAGTCTTAATGTCAGCCCCACATAGAGCACATTGCAGTAATCCAGTCTTAATGCCCATACCACTGTGGCCATGGGATCCCTTGTCCAGAAAAAGCCATAGCTAGAAATCCAGCCAAACCTGGGGAAAGGCACTCCGAGCTGCCATGGCCACTTGAGCCTCCAGCAACGATGATGGATCTAGGAGTACCCCATAACTATGAGCCTGATCTTTCAGAGGGAGTGCAAACCCATCCAGAACAGGCAATGAGCCTATCTCCTGGACTCTGGAACCACTCACCCACAGGGCTTCTGTCTTGCCAGGATTCAGGTTCAGTTGATTGGCCCTCATCCAGCCTCTCCTGATTCAGATGTCACAGGGAGATAGAGCTGTGTGTCATCAGTGTACTAATGACATTTTACTCCAAATATTAGCAGTGGGTGACCTGTCTACTTTGGGGCAATTTAAGGATATGGCCTCACCTACTACTGGCATGCAGTCTTCATCTCTTTGCCAGAACCAATTTGGGTTAAAAGAAGGTTCACCATCCCTGGTCTAGACAATTGAGCTTCTTCATGACTTTTACGGACACCATTTCCACAACTTTGCAAAACTGTGCACAATAGCAGCTCGAGACAAGGAGAGAAGCAGCTCCGAATGAGGGCCAGGCCATGAAGAAGCTTGTGCAGCACTTCAAACAGGGGCAGGAGGCAGCACTGGCTGAGAGAAATGTGTGTAAGTCCTCCCAACCCTAGTTGGTTCAATTTGGGGCACTTTCAAGGACACCCACTTTGCCTTGCATCAGAATCAGAAGCTCGCTTCAGAACACCTGAAGCTTTGTTTCTCCCTAACTTTGTTGTTGTTGTTGTTTAAGCATAATTAAGTACCAGCATGATATGATCAGGTTGGGCAGTCTGATCCAGATTTTAAAACCCTACCACTACGCATGCTAGGGCACCAATCCTGATTGGGAGCCTGTGCCTGCTCTAGAATAAACATGAACAAAAGTAAGACATAGCAGCTAGATATGGATTTTGGTACTGACATACCTAACCACAGGTGTAAGAGTAGGCAGGTTTACTTACTGCAGTGTCTCAGCCACTGTGGTCTTATTGGCCTTAGCTAGACCTAAGGTTTGTCCAGGGGTCGTCCCTGCCTGCTCCTGGGATCCCCTGTGTGTCATTAACATGAACAGGGATGACCCCGGGATGATCCCGGGATAAACCTTAGGTCTAGCTAAGGCCTTTGTGATCATAAATGAAACTCCGCAAACTCAATGGGACTAATTACCTGTTCTCTATTTTTAATGAAATAATATAGTAGAGAAGGATGCAATATGTGTAATTTTGTAGGGCTCTAGAACAAGACACGTTTTGTGGAGATGGAAAGACATCTCATTTGGGAGAAGTAATACTGATACATATGGGTGTTAGTAATTTTATAATGCATTAAATCATTTCTGAAAATTCAGTAGAAGTATTAGATTAATAAGTTCTTTTTTATTTCAAGTTTCTTCCCATAAAGAGTAAAGAGCTTATGAATAATAATAGCAAAGCAGTTGGCTCATTTGCCATGCCAATACCATTTTTTTTTAAAAAAAAATGATAAGAAGACTTCTGCTTGTTGCCAATTTATGATATTTTAATTAGTGTCAAAGGATTATTATATTACAAAATGGAGCTATAATTTACAGCTATGTCATGCAGTAGAATTGTGAAAAATACAATTCATTGAATTATAAGAATAAATTCAATAAATGTACATTAAAACTGTTGTATATTGAAACTGTTGTTACACTTTTTGGGGGGTAACGAAGCTCTCTTCCAGAATCAAATAACTATAATTATGAGTCAGTCTTCTACTCTCACTTTAGAAAATATTTATAACCCAGCTAATTAAAGTTCTTAATAATAAGGTGAAACATAACATTGTGGATGCTTAAACAATAGAACTGCAACCATGCCAAATAGAAGTGTTGAAACTATCTAGAGGCAGTAGGACTGAGTAAAAGACAGATAAACAGAAGTACACAAACCATTGTGTATGAAGCTATTAGACTATAATTTTATGCTCCTCCCTCCCTCCCTCCCTCCCTCTCTCTCTCTCTCTCTCACACACACACACACACATACACACATGGACCTTGATGAATTTCAGAGGCCTTTGTCCTTTTCAAATGAGATGTGATGGATGGTCCGTGAAACGAGGGATTTTTCAGTGGTGGTACCTGTGTTGCAGAACCCCACCCCACCCATCGTGAAAAGCCTTGCTAGGCACCCTTATTATGGCATTTTCAGGACCAGGTGAAGACCTATTTATTTTCCCAGGCACTTTAGTGTCTTCAAATTTTCCACATTAATGTCTTCCTGTTGGTACTTTTATTTTATTTTAATCTTAATTTCCAGTGTGGCTATTTTTATTTCTCTTCTGATTTTTCACTTATGTTATTGTTTATGGTTTTAACTTTTATTGCTAACTGCCCAGAGGATGTCAGTTACTGGGATGTATACAAATAATGTTCATAAATAAATGTGCCATGTGTGAGAGCATGACATGACAAATTTCACTGGAATTATTTGGCCTCAACTCGAGCTGTCATTAGGCAAACAATTTTTCCATCATCTTGCATTACTTTGAGCATGATTCTTATTTTTAACAATCATCCAACCTGCTCTAAATGTTTATGTTCCGCATTCCTATTTGGTTCCAACTTTTTTGAAATGTGAGACAACTAAAATTTTAAAACAGAATTTTGGACCAGTAATAGCACCATGTTTGTTGGGGGCAAAATTTGATACTCATGCTGTGTTGGCATATTGGAAAAGGAAAAATGGTGCCTTAGCACATGGTTTGTCATATTGATACCTTTGCTCATTCAAATACATTGAAAGATTGACATTTATAACTGACCTTTGATAATTTTATTTAGAAGCAAGCATTATTGTATTAAAAATAATTGATATGGCTATTCAGAGAGGCCTGCGTATTAGAAATGGAAAATGGCTAAATTATAGCACGTAACATTAAACAATGTATAGCTTATAGTAGGTTTCAGCTCTTTAATAGGCTAATAAAACAATCAGGAATTTATTGATCAGTGCTTTATTACTCATATAATAAAGCACCTACTACTATTTAAAGTTTGGCAACTAAATGTTGAAGTTTGTTAAGATATCAAAAATTGTACATTACTCATTTTAAAAATAGACATAGCAAAATAGACATAGCAAAGTGTCAATACAGTAAATTAAACTAAACAATTCAAAATTTGATTTCACTGTCAGAAAAATGCTTTGGCCACAAGTGAAGTTTATTTTATGCCTTAGGCTGTAATCCTAGGCATTTTTACATCGGAGCAGACAGCTCATTGTTCCTGTTTTATTGGGTATTTTTGCACATATAGCAAATACTTAAACCAGTAGCATATAATAGACACTTAAAAGCAGGAGCATATATCAGAGAGAATGGAGTATAAGGCTGTCTGTGATGACTATTATTATTATTATTATTATTATTATTATTATTATTACTACTACTACTACTACTACTACTATTATTATTATTCCAATGTCTTAATAATTTCTCAGAGTGGCTTGCTTGTATCTTGTTTGAATCATCATATGCAATTGTACTTAATCATCTTGATAGATTGTATGACCTAGTTTTTTCCTATGAAACATATAGTGTAGCATGTCAGAAATGAGGGAATTTTCTGAAGCTGTGGTAATCTAAAATAAAGACAGTAAATAGGGATGTGCATTGGATTCAGATGAAGCCTGAGTCTTGAGCAGAATTGGGCTGCCCAAGCCACTAGTAACGAAGTCAGAGATGAACTAGGCTTCATTAATGAGCCTTATTTTGGAGATTTGCAGACATTATGTCTCCTGAAAATAGTGTCTTTTGGATACATTTCTCCAATGCTAATTATGAGCAAGGAGAGGGGGAAGGAAGGAATGCAGCTGAGTGACTGAGGTCCATTTTCTAATCCTTGAGCATGTTTACAAGGGGCTTCAATCACTGTGATTTGGGGGAGGGATTGAGTTCTAGGGAGCGTTTCCATAAATATTCTCACTGACTTCCATTCCTGTCAGTTGTACAGTGTGGCCTGTTAAAGTAGGAAGGCATATATTCTTCCATATAAGGCTGAGGTGGGGGTGGGGTGGCTTCAAATTTTATTTTTTTTCATTATTTAATTCAAATCCAGTTTTTGTTTTAACACAATCATTCTTTCAGACATTTTCCTGAAAAATCTTTCATTGAGATACCCTACTTTGATTTCTCAGTTGCTCTGAGCTTTTGTCACTGTGTGTCTTTGTGTAGAGTTAGGTAGTGAATCCATTTCCCCTCCTGCAGTTTGAATAAAGAAATGTTATTTTCTGGCAGTTTTTCATATGGGTATGTGTGCGTGAGGCAATTCACTATGTCAGGCAGTTCACTATGACATAGTTCTTCTATCCTCTTATTGAATTTTGGAAAAGTTTTGTTGGGCACTTCTACATGAAGCTATTATCTCACACCATTACAAAAGTTTCTGCTGCTGGATTCTTTGTGGGATTAAGATCAGCTCCTTTACTGATAGTGACTTTTTCAGGATTTTTCTTTCTATATATTTCATTATATAACTGTTAGATGACCTTATGGTATAGCAAAATTCTGCAATTACATCGGACTTTATAATACATTTTCTAAAAAATAGCAGACTTTCCTCATTAAGGAAAAAAACCATGATAATGGTTGTAAAGAGCCCTGAAGGAGGATGACATCATATAGGGGACCTTCCAACTATCGTGAGTGAGCACTCACAAGTGCACAATCAAAGGCTTGTGTAAACAGACTGGTTGGATTCACATCATTTTGGATCCATTCTGGTTCCATTCAGTACATTTTGCTTTATGACAGCATTTCTCCGTTAGGGACCTGCACATGGCAGCTTCCCTCCCACCCTGAAAAATAGAAAGTAACCAATGCTAAGAATGCTTTTTAAAGTGCATGCTTAAGGAAATGTATAGTTTGCTCTGTGTGACAAGGCAATGCAGAATTACTGAACAAATCAATGCTGTTGCAGGTGAAAGGGGGAAATAATGAGATGAGACAACTGTATATGGTATCAAATTCAGGCCACATTTATTGAAGATCTGCAAAGGGAAACTGGGCAGGCCCTATTCTATGCCAGCCACTAGCTAGGCATTATATCGGGCGAAGCATTCTATGTCTGAAGAGTGGCGGCAGTTGATTGCCACATCCACGCCATACCCCTTTTGGGGAGGGTAGATTGACCCCTGCCACTCCCTCGCCCTGGGTCACACAACACCGGATGGAGTGACAAGAGTCAGCCTCACAGGTGGCCTTATCCCCCCCACTGGGGCCACACAACCCTCAGCAGAAGGCCTCAAGTATTAACTGCCACCAAACATCAGTGCCACAGAATGATCACGATCCCTTTCTTCTAATCATGCCTGCCCTACCAGCCTGAGCCAAATGTGACCAAATTAACCAGAATCAGAATACTAGAATTCCTGAGAAACTCTCTCCCCTCTTACAATGTGAGGTAAGTGAAAAGACACACAGCCCAGGCCAATCAGACTATGTGCCCAAAATTCCTACTTGGCCCCCGAAAGGGCGACCAGGTAAAACCCCCACCTCATACATGGAGGGAGGGACGGAGGGAGGGAGGGAGCCACACTTTGAAGAGCCTGAAGGGCTGGGTGCCACTGCCTAGTATAAGCACAGTTGCCCAGCCCCTGGCCCAGTGGCGCCAAAGGGAAGGGAGTATCTCTCCACCCCTCCCCGCAACAACTACCTCCAAGCGGCCAGTGCCAGGATGCAGTGGAAGGGCATTTCTTCTATCACAGTGCACCAAGTTTTCTGGTAACACAAGCTTAGACACCTTTTCCTTGCATTTTGCATCCAAAGTTAACAGAATTAGCACTTTCATGGGAACATATGGACAGAAATCCATAGCTGTATGTACTTGGTGTCAAACACAGGGAATTGGAAAACCCTTTTCTCCAATGCAATGCAACAAACATGGAGGAAAAATGATGGGTTGGGAAGGAAAGTGGCAGATGGAGGAAAGAGCAACCAACCTTTTCCTACCATAACTTCTCACACCCATCCTCCATCTTTGCAACTGAGAAGCAGCAGCCAGGCATCCCAGAACAATGCTTCCTACCAGCCGATGCTTGCTTCCATCTTTTGTTTCTTACAATAAGAGCACCGGGACACTGAACCTGATTCTATTTTCTTTAAATCAAAACCAATATGTTTTCAAAATCTGTGTCTCCCACAATACTTATGTTCCCCCCCTCCCACATCTATGTAAGCATATTTTGAATTTCCCCCCAGAAAATTTAGTTAGGAAGTTGCTGCTCCAAACATAGTCAGTAATATAGTAAGAGGTCCTATGATGATGCAGAATTATAAGAAGCCTTATTGCCTGTCACTAATTATAAAAACTTTCCCTTTGACTTTTCCCTTCTGTGCTCTAACAGTATGAATAGATGTCTACTGCATTTTTCTAGGACTCTCTTACCCACAACTTTAAAGTTGACATTTTCTCTGAAATTAATATTAGTCAAAGGGGCTTTTCTTCTGATAAAGGTGTCACCCTCAGTTCAAAAGGTTACCTTTGTTACCTCAGCAAAATGTGTTTTATATAAATCAACACCTGTGTTTTTCCTAAAATGTATCTATAAATACCTGGAAAAAATTGTTTTAATAAAATTATTTTTTTAAGATCATGAAAACTCCATGAAACCATCTCTGAATAATTGTGTGAAATGTCCTTTTAAATTACCTTCAATAAAGCTGAACATTTGCAGAATATGTCATATCAAATGCAGCTCCAGCCTGTTGGATTAACATTGCAGTGGATAGCTCATAAAAATGGTCTATGTTTTTCCTTTGGTCAACAAGCCTTTTAAAATATTGCTGTTTTTCAAAATGTTATTAATGATTACGTACTCTAGCTTTAAAACATCATGCATATTTGTTTTGCAAGCACTAAAGCACTTACAGCTCTATAGAAACCGATGAGCTCCATTTCTCTCAAAGCTATCAATAATTTTCAGTGTCTGGGTGGGTTGGGAACCACTTCCATGTGTAAAGTCTTAATCTTTCACTTAATGAAGCCAGCAGACTAGGTGCCAAAACATAATGGCATACTGGATGTGTTCAACCCATTAAGGAGTTGCTACAGTGCCAGTTTGCTAGCTAAGGTATTCTTTTTTGTTCTGAGCAAGAACAGAAACATATTCGTTAAGCTCAGGATAGTTGAGCAATTCGGAGTTGGCAAACTCCTATTCAAAATGCCCAGATATGCAATTTGCTAGCCTACAAATTTTGCACATTGTTGAACATATATATATATATTCTGTCCAAATATAGATTTGGACAGAAAATATATATTGAAAGATTTATTTATTTTTAACAGAATGGAACTATGGAGAAAACCTTACAAAAATGACATGGACTAGACATATAACGGCTTGTCCATTTCCACAGTAAGCTTTTTAAAAACAGCTGTATGCCTTTCCCTCAATTGGTAACAAAAAAGAAAGTATTTTAAAAAGAATCTCATAGACAACTTAGTTAACATAATTATAGGTTGTTTTCCCCATTATAAGACATGTACTTTTTGCTTATTATTTTGTCACGCTTTCCAGTTATCTAGACATTTCTCTCTCTCTTCCTAACAAACTTTCTTAAATACACAGATTGTGGAAAGAATTTAAACCTCAACAGATGATCTTTAAAAATTACACTCCAAATAGACAAAAATTTCAAGAACCAGTTTTCCACTCCCTGTTATAATATGAGTGTACAGATAAAACTAGCATGTCTACAGTCACATTATGGGTTGGACGCAGAGTCTGCATTCCATGCATGGAAGGGTTCCACTCACTCTGCCCAGTTTCCTTCCAATTCTCCCTATTCAGTAGGGCTCCCCCGACCCACAGTGTTGCATTTTAAGGGGGCTGCTGTGGGAAGGGGGGCAGTGAAAGCCACTTCTGAAAGCTCAGCTGCACATGTCAAAATCTGGAATCAGCTCTATAACCCTAGAAAGCAAGTGTGGTGTAGCAGATAGAGTGTTGGACTGGGAGTCAGGAGATCTGGTTTCTAGCCATGGAAACCCACTGGTTGACTTTGAGCCAGTCACAGACTCTCAGCCCACCTACCTCACAGGGTTGTTGTTGTGAGGATAAAATTGAGAGGAAGAGGAGGATTATGTATGCTGCCTTGGGTTCCTTGGAGGAAAAAGGGTGGGATAAAAATGCAATAATAAATAAATAAATAAATAAATAAGTGGATTAGCCACATAATATTTTGGTTGTTGAGGGAAGGAGATTTATAAACATTGTGTATTGGGAAAAACTACATTCAGCAAACAGAATATAGCAAAAACTCCCTCACTAGACCCCTCCCTGATTGACAGATTAATTAATAAATATATTATACAGCAATTATTAGAGTTTTAAGCAGTTAATGTACATCATCTTGATGTAATCCTGTTTGATACCTTATATTTCTAAAATAGTTTTAAAGTTTTAAATTGTAAGTTACCTTGGGAGACCTTTCTGGGCAAAAAGGAACTCAGAAATAGTTGTATAAATAAAATAAATAATCCTTAACAACCAAGGTTACTCAATATAATCATTCCCAGACAGTAGATAGGGAGGGGACTAAGAGATTGGTTTGCCTAAGGTCACCTAATGGGCAAAATTCAACCAGGGACAAAATGGTTCTCACACTTCTATCTTTTCAGTGCCAGGCAAAGTTAATCCTGATTTCTGAGACTTTTTAACAACAACAACAACAACAACAACAACAAGCTCTGAATTTGAATTGGCTTTATACTGTATTGTCTAAAAGATGGGGGAAATGTTTCAAATAAATTAACATATGTCAAAAATGTACATTAAATTCAGCCTGTTTGCTACATCATCTCTTCACTTTATGTGTCCCACCATTTATATCCCCAACTAGAATGCTGGGAGCATATTTCCACAGTCCTTAAGGGGCTACATCAGCTTCTAGTTAACTTAGGGGGGGAATCAAAGCTCTTGTGTTAACTTTTAAAGCCGTTCAAGGCTTGAGACAATGGTACTTGAAGAATCACATGCCTCTACATTAGCCTAACCCTTGGAGGGGCTTCACCTATTGCTCTACCCCACTAACAAAGATAGTGCAGTAGATGACAACCAGGAAGGTGGTCTTCTCTGTGGTGGCACCCTGTCTCTAGACCATTGCTATATACCAGGCAAAGATCCTCCTACTTTCCAAGGCTATTTACCAAATAATGGCAACAAAACCTTTTTAGCTATGAATTTGAATTGGCTTTATGCTTCATTTTGTGAGAGGTGTATGTGGTGGAAATATTTCAAATAAATAGGTTCAAAGAAATGCATGTTACATTCTCTTGAAATCTAGCTGAATATGTTGTAAGGCAATGGTGCTGAATTGCTGATACATCACGAATGCAATGTGGCTAAATAAAATGTCTTAAAATGAAGCACTCCAATGTGAGTGACCGGGGCAGGATCGACACTACTGTTTTATAATGGTTCATAATGGTATTGACAACTGTTAGGGCTCAGGACACATTCCATATACCGTTTTCAAACTGGTTTCAAAGTGTTATATCTTAGTTTGTGTAGATCTGGCCCTGGAATAAGATTGCGAAATATATTATAAAATACAAAGCACAATTAATTAAAATTGTTGTATTGGCAACCTGGCCCCCATTTTGTATCATCCACAATACTGCATTCTTAGCAACATTACACACACACACACACACACACACACACAGAGAGAGAGAGAGAGAGAGAGAGAGAGAGAGAGAGAGAGAGAGAGAGAGATTCAGTGAAGAAAAGCTTCAGAAAATTCTGCAAAATGGTCTTTTATTTCTAGGGGAGGGGTAAGAAAAGAAAAATCTCAGGACTTTTCTGAGAAAAAATGTCTTCTGAGAAATTTCAGGTCAGCTCTACTTGTCATTCTTTGGGGTTCAGAATTTTCCCCAGGGTCTTCCAAATCTTAAACTTCTGAGGGGTGATTATGGATACATTGTGTCTCTACTGCAGGTGCCGATAATCCCACTCCTTCCCTTCCACCCCTGTAACATGTGGAGGGGGCAATGTTGCATCCAACCCCAGGGAAAAGGTAGAGCTAGTGATGTGCCTAAAACTAACCTCCAATTTCCTGATAGTTTTGTTCTCCCATGAAAGAGGCTTTTATTTTTCTGCCTTACTCTCAGGGCATTTTATAATTTATTTGGAATTAATTTTGGTAGCGTTTTTGAGTTTACCTAATTACTGTGAAGTGGATGAGGATACTACTGTGTTTGAATTTTTCCATCTACTACACATCTTTCCATTGTCTGCATTTCCTGATCTGAAAAACTCCCATGGGAAAAATGACCTCATGATGTCTTCTCCTGGGCAGGACGTGCAGGAAGCCAAAGATGGAGAGATTATTGTACAATAAAAGACAGGACACTTGTGCATATTCCTCAGTCATCCCATAAGTAAGGTAAGCACAAGAACAAATTTCATGAGAATTTCTCCAAAATTTCTTCTTCTTTGAATTTGAAAGCAATTTCTTTTTTATTAGATTGAGTGAGAATGGTCAAAAAATATGTGGAAGAATTTTTTGACACAGCACTAATAATAACATTTCCAGAGGCACAACAGTTTCAGTATTTTGGATTCAGTACTTTGTATAGATTCTGTATAAAATACTTGAAGCAATTGTGGCCTGGATACTGTCTGAAATTCTGACAATGAGTATATTTGCATCTGTAGATTGACATTTTATTCAGGAAATCTCCACAAAATCCCTCTCCTTCTTTCCACAGAAGTAATTTACATCCTGGCTCTTCTGCACTGTTCTTAACATAATTAGCATTGATTGTGTGACTTAAGTTTTTCCTCAAAGAGAAAAGAATTCAATTGCAGCCAAGGTTTTGCACCACACAATTAATTATTTCCTTCTACTTTGAAGTCACATTGGTTGTCTGTTGCTATTGCCATTTGCAAACGCTTTATCAAACAAGTCCCTAAGTGATGTGTCCATTTGTTGCCCTCTACTGTAGTGTCATTCTTTCATCATGGTCTCATAGTTTGAACCTTGCTCCAGCTTATTTAGTCTTTATGAAATGCCCAAATTAATTTCAGGTTCTTCCAGTGTATGCACCAGATCATTGATATTTTCTGGTGCAAGAAAATTGCTCCAAGTATCAGCACAGAACATGAGTTAAGGCCTCATTATAATATGACAAATGAGCAGAAGGAACATGTTTGATAAAACTTGAAATGACTCCTCGGGGAGATTGCACTTTTGCTAGTATCTTCTTCCCTCATCGTCTATTAGCTGTGGCAGTGGTCTTGACACACTTCACAGAGCATAAGAATTCCTAACTGTGAAATTAATCTCAACATTTGCTTGACTTGACTTGAAAAAATTCACAGAAGAATTTTAAGAACAAAATAAATGTTTGGTTCATAGCAGAGGTATCGTTGTCAAAGGACCCTGTCTGGATCAGGACTAAGGAAGTGGATTTTGCAGGATCGAGGTGAGGAACACCAACAGTGCAATCCTGCACATACCTAGTCAGAAGTAAGTCCCACTGAGCTCAATGAAGCTTGCAGTCATAGCACTGCAGCCTAAAACAGATGGACAGGGAGCAGACCAGCAGACGAAGCTCACATACAGCAGAATGAGGTGTGAGTGAAATGGTAAAATTTGAGGTCGTAAGGGTGGATTGTACTACTTTGGGCTACAGATGGGGAAAACACATATTTCACTGGTTCCATATCTGGAAATATCAACTTGCACCACAAGGAATGATGGAATGACTGGACTAGAACACTTCTCCTTAACATACTAGTTCTATACTAGCATAGAGACTTCTTCTTCTTAAAAAAGATGAAGTCCCTATGCTAGTATAGTATCCCAATTTGTAATCTGAAATGGCACCACCACTTCTACAACCTGAAAATTCTTGCCACCCTACTCTGTGGCATGCATAGGTCCCCAGAATGGATTGAAGACAGGATATACACTACTGCTTTAAAGCACTTTAAAGCACTTTGAAAATGTTTTGAAAACTGTATATGCAGTGAGTCCTGGGCCCCAACAGTGGTCAAAACTGTTTAAAGCACTTTAAAGGAGTAGTGTAGATCCTGCCCAGGAAGGTTAAAGGAAACAAAAAGGAAACTAAAACGGTCAAGGAACTGGAGCATCTCCTAAATGAGGGAAGCTGGGATTGTTCAGCTTGGAAAAAAAGAGGCTATGGGGAGAGCAGATACAGGTGTACAAAATTATTCATGGTGTGCAGAATGTAAGTAGGGAGATATTTCTCTCCCTCTCCCATAATACTAGAACCCAAGGTCATCCCATGAAGCTGATTGGTGGGAGATTCAGGACAGATAAAAGGAAGAACTTCTTCACACAGCACATAGTTAAAACTATGGAATTCACTATCCCAAGATGAGGTGATGGCCACCAATTTGGATGGCTTTAAAAGAGGGTTGGATAAACTCTTGGAGGAAAAAAGCTATCAATGACTACTAGTCCTGATGGTTATGTGCTACCTCCACTATCAGAAGCAGTAAACCAGTTGCTGGAGAACATGGGCAGGAGGAGGAGGATGCACCCATGTCATGGTTGTGGGTTCCTGGTTGACAGTTGGTTGGCCACTGTGTGGACAGAGTGATGGACTAGATGGACCCTTGGTCTGATCCAGCATGGATTTTCTTGTGTTTTAGATATTCACAGGACAAGCAAAAGCAAATGTTCAAAGAGGCAAGCATGGAAGGCAGGTTTTAGGATACAAAGCATGTTTGAGGAATTCTAGGAAATTGCTATGAACTATCCTGCCAATGTAAATGGGTTTGCATTGCCTGGCTTGCCCTGTGTCCTATGGTTTTCAGGAGACCAGGCCTATATCCTGGGATTGTCCCAGATCATCCCTGTGCATCCAAATGACACAGAGGGGATCCTGGGAGCAGCCAGGGACAACCCCTCCATTTGCCTGGGATAATCCTTAAGTCTAGCTAAGGCCTTGGCCTGATGTGGCTAGTCTCACGGTAATTCTCTCCTTTGGTCAGTGGTGGATAGTGGCACAATGAATCCTCACCTGAGATTTTCAGGTTAAAATTAGAGGTGAGTGAGAATTTTATTTCACTTTCATTTTGTAAGACTTTTCCATAATTCATAAAGTTTGAGAAATTCTGTTAAAAAAAATTTGAAATTTATTTATTTATTAAAAATGAAAATGACAGATTGATCAATACAGTTTCAGGGCTTTGCTTTGCTTTGCCTTGCCTTTATTTATTTATTTGTTCATTTGATACTACTTCTGTACTGCTTAATATCCTAGAATTTCTAAATCTTAAAAGTCTGTGCTTGAATCTCTCTGTATTTAATTAGGATTCCCTCATCTTTGACCACTATAAGGCAGTTAGGTACATCACAGTCATCTCAGTGCTGGGAACTGACTGGTGCACATGAGTGAGAACTTTGTTTCAGATCATTTTTATAAGAATTTATCAAAATTCACAAAGTTCTTCATATTCAAGTGAGAAAGAATGTATGATTTTTTTTAAAAAAAAAATGAATATGGGAGAAAGAGAAACTGACGAATTTGCCCATCCCTAGTCAAAATCGCAATACTGGCTTATGTCTTGACATGCACCAGGGTTATTTAACTGTAGCAAAATCATGGCATGTGATGGGCTTCTGCTGTAGCATGTAGCATTTGGCAGAGTATATCTTACCATCAGAGTTATGATTACATTCGCCTGGGTAGTGCTATTGACTTCACTGGAGCTACCAACAAATGAATGGTTTGATAGCTGCCTGTAGCACAAATGAATTCTGGATGCCTCAACTCACTTTGCTATAGTTCTGAGAACAGTTAAGAAGCAAATTAATAAACAGAATGCTTCCACTGCTGGAGACAAAAGCTTTGTTGAGTCTTTACAAGGCTCATGAAATGAAGTAATTTCCTTAAATGAAGGCCCCACATATTAATCAGAAGTTTGGCTATTGATTTCAGGGGCATTTAATTAGTCTCCAGTTGTGAAGAGGGGGAAAAGTGCAACTAGTTCAATTATGATGGATTCTTTGAAAATTCATTATCTGTTTTTCACTTTTAAAAAAAGAAATGGACAAGAGCACTGGCATATCTGTCTTTCAGTTTCAATGAATCAATCATTTTCCATCAGCACCGCTCACCCGATAAGCTCAGCCAATCACTTCTTTAATCGATTTGGAGTGGTGAAAAGTTGCCATAGATATGGGATCCTGCAGCAATCAAAACAGAAAGCAAGTTCAGAATTGAAAGTGACAGATTTATTCATCACATAGTTAACAAGCCTTTGAAGGGAGAGAGTGGGCCTGTCAGAGTCCTTAGGCTGTATATAAAAAGATTGTAGTGAAACACTGAAAGAATTGTCAATGAGCACTTCAGTGGAAAAAGACTAGATACTATTTTCATTAATGTTCCAGGATGGTAATGTGCTTGAACTCTGGAATTCTACATTTATTTGTTCTTTTATTATTATTATTCTGTTAACACACACACACACACACACACACCTCTCTAATGCTTGCAAGCTTATTGTCATATGCTCACAATAGCTGTAATGGAGGTCGTGCGAAAATAGAACATTTTGACATTTCTGCATGATTTCAAACTGTTCCAGGCTAAGTTTAGAAGGCAAAAAGATACACTGAAACCATCAATTTAAAATCTGATCATTTCCTCATTGTTATGTACTGAAGGGCCTTTTTTTCCTGTGTTTTTGGCTGAGTGCCCTTTGCAAAATATTGTGAGAGCCCTGCAGGGATGTTTATGGGATTCTGTAAGATCCTGCTGGGTTCCTTTCTACTGTACCTTTTATGCATTTGTGAATTCACTGTTTCTTGTCTGTGAGCACAGTGAGCATGTCACTTAACCATCCATTTGCAGATCATGCCTCATAGCAGTTTATGTAAGATGCCAGCTTTTCTGTCACACTGTGATTAGAGACAACTTCTTAAAAAAAGTAGCAAAACACATAGCCTGTTATGTACAGTGTTGAGGAAGAAGTTTATGGCAGTTTAAAAGACAAAAAGCAAGAAAATGCAAAACTGAGCGATCCCTTTAATCACCAGTGGCCACTGTGCTGCAATGTAAGGATGACCAATTTCATTGGGCCCATGTCTGCCTCTTCACTGTCATTACTCTCTGACTCCCTTCCTTATATCACTGTAAATAATAGTGGGCTTTGACACATAATTAAGTAATAATTTTGTTTTCACAGATGCCTTTCATAAAGCTCCCCTTGGGCAGAAGACGCTCATCCAGTAATCATGACAATGGAGAAGTATTAATCTGTTTTCGTAGTCAGGAAGGTTTGTGGGAATGCAAAACAAAATTAAAATAACAAGCAATAAGGTAGAGGCATAAGGAACTTTAATCCCATGGAGCCTTGTGGATACATCGACCTCCAGCAGAGATTTCTTTTACAAGGGCATCCATAGGTTTTTGAATAGCATTTGTAATAAGCAAAATGTTTTTTGTCTTGTGGCAGAACCAATACTTTCATTTAGATGTAGTCTTGTTTTCTTTTCCCCCCCTCCTTCCCAAGGATCTGTGCTAGATTATGACTTGGATGTGCTTGCATCCAAGATCAGGCCAGGTCAGTGTACAGCTTTTCTTGTGAAACAGGCCTAGCACTACACTTTCGCTGAGCTTCCGTACATTAAGCAAAAATCCAGCAGCCTTACCAGTTCCTATTTTTTGATAGGAACCATTAGACACTGAACACATGATTTGGAATTGAAAATGTCATTCCTTGGCAATGCTCTATATGTTCAATGAAACCGCACCATCTAGTGACTCTATTATAGTGCTATGCTGGCTTTACGCACTGCAGATATGCCACATTAATTTTTATTTCAGCTTATTTTCAACCTTTTTGAAAGTGGGATAAAGTGAAGGAGATGTCAAGGAGGTTGATGATGTCATGTAAAGGACCCACAAACTTCATCGAGTGAGCAATCACGAGCATGCAATAAATCACTCATATAGAGAGGCTCTCTGAGTTGGAGGCATTTCATCTCAACAGTTATGCAAGAGATTTAGGAGCAAGGGTGAAATAGGGAAGGAGCTAGGAAATAGAAGGCTGGAGCAAGCATAAGAAGGAGAGAATGTAAAAAAAAATGCAAGGGTTTAGAGTCTTTTTACCAAGAAAAGACTAAACTTTAGATTTCCATCTAATTTGTCAATCCAAAGCCCTGTGTATCTAATGTCCTACTGACAAATACACATGCACATGCATGCACACGCACACCACAACAGCTGGCTAGTCTTTAATTATTATTATTATTTTAAGAGATGCTGGTGAAGTTCTCTGACCTTGGGCTCAGAAACAAAATTTGGTGACATTGGGAGAGCAATGAAGTGGAGCAAGGAGAAGAAAATAGACTCTCTCCCCCCCCCCCCCCCCATTCTCTTCCCTGTCTCCATCAACCCATCACTCAGATGGACATAGAAAAGAGAATACCAGAAGTTGCTATTTTGTTTTACCGGACAAAAACACTTCCATCTTCTCCTTTCACCACTTGCCTTTGCCATAACCTCCCCCCTCCCCCCCCCACCAATTTATGGCAAGGAAAGAGTATGTTCGGTAGTATAACTTCAGATGATGGAGAGGGGAGCTAAGATGGATGCTCCCTCAAACTGGTTCACAAACATTGCCAGATATATACAAAAGATGGCAGGACATTTCTGAGGTAATCCAAGGTGTGTGTGTGTGTGTGTGTGTGTGTGTGTATGTATATATATATATATATATATATGAATAAAATTCCCACCAATCCCTAGCCTGTACATAGCTTAGCAAACATGGGTATTATAGCTAATAGGTCCCTCCCCCCATTAAATATATGTTTTGAACTTGGATTTATATGACTTCACTTGATTGAAGCAATAGGAATGAGATATTGTGATAAACAATTGCCTGTCTTATTACATAGTTACATTGTAAAGACACAGAATCATATTTTCAGAAACACTAAGTAGCAGCTTTTTGAAATCTGTTTCTTAGCCACCTACAAAATTGCTCTTGGTGTATATGGATAATCATTTCTTGTAATATTTTCTTGAGGTTAAACATTGCATTATAAAACTAAATGACATTTTGCTCATTTCTTAGTTACCTACAATAATTCTTCCTTTAGGGATTCTGTTAACAAGTACAGTGTGACCTTATTAAAATGGAAATACTGTTAGTCAGTAGCCCATATTATACTTGCAAGTCAGATGAAGAGAGGCAGCTGAAAATGTGGGCAATAGGTGTGCAATCTTGGTGTGCACTAAGCTTGTGTATAGGGGGAGGTGAATTTCCTACAAGTGACAATTTCTTAGCCTACAAAAATGCTTTTCCCCCTTTCTGCATTCTCATTGAACTGTATAAATTGCTTTGAGTAAGAAGCTAGAGATCAAACTTAATCTTATCCTGTTTACCCAAACTAGGATAAGCCCTTTTCAACAAACATGCAAATTGAATCGATCCTATTTCATGAATATGTCACTGCATATATTTCTCTGCCTAATAGACCAATTACATCTTGACTGTGTCTTCTGCTGCACGTTTCTACTGAGTTTAAGGACAGCAGAACTGCTAGAGTATAAAATGTATAAAACAAACGTATGTCAACATGTTTATACTGAAGCACTGGAATGTGGCATGAAGGGATTCTTCAATATGGTGAAACTGACCTTGGCTATGCTTAGATTTGGTGTGTAAGTGATAGATAGATAGATAGATAGATAGATAGATAGATAGATAGATAGATAGATAGATTTATTGATTTGCTGTAACCCAGCATGGGAGATATACATGCAGAAGCCCAATACTTACCCCATGGGCTCAGAGCTTCAATATTTAGTATATTTAGAGCACAATTGGGACTTGGTGGCTGCCGCAAATCTTATGCAGAGCGAGAGCAACATGGAAATGATCTTTGCCTCTGTCCTGCCCATGCTGTGCATTTTTGTTAGATGGGCATTTTTGCCCATCTAGCTAGGGCTCTGCAGATGGGAAGGGACAGAGGCTGAGGAAAGTTGGGGATAACTCCCCAGTCCCCTCCCTGCCCACAGAACAGTCCCCTTTCCCATCCCTCAAAGGTCACCTTTGCAACCTGGGAGACGGAGCCCATGCAGTTCTCTCCATGCCAGTTGTGAGGGAGAGGGGGTGGGGAGCTTAGACCCCTGGTTCCAAAGTTGGAGCAATGTCTCCGACCTCAGATCCAGGAATCCCCAAAGTCTTATGGCCCCATTTATTCAATATGTTTATGTTCTGCTGTTCTACAGTAAACTGTATTCAAATTGGCTTCTGTTAAAAACATGTAAGAACATAGGAAACTGCTAAGTTTGTTTATTGGCACATCGAGTTTGGTTATTGGTCCATCTAGCCCAATATTGTCAACACTGACTGACAGCAGCTCTCCAAGATTTCAGGCAGGATTGTTTCCTAGCCTTACTTGGCAATGCTGGGAATTTAACCTGGGACTTTCTACATGCAAAGCAGGTGTTCTACCACTGAGCTGTGGCATCACAAGTCTGCCCCAGAGAAAAGCAGGCATAGTAGGGCCAAATATGAGGATGTATGCAGCATCCCAAAGTCAATAAGGAGTGTAGTAAGCCTTCTATTGAAGTCAATACTCACCCTCTAGCTATACAGGTGCTTGTTAGTCAGTCACAGGGGGCCAAGTAGGATTTCTGGGGGGCAGGTAGGACTATTTTGGCCACACACCTAAGATTGGCCAATGGGGCATGTTGTTTCACATATTTTGTACCAATGATTGGCTAATAGAAGGCAAGAGTGATTTTTAATAGTTCAGACTAGTCACAGCATTGATGAGGTGGTGTGGATCAGTCACATGGGTGCCAGTCAGCTGTAGCCTCCTAGGTGATAAAAAGGAATCCCTCTAACTTGCCAGCCAAGGCTGTGGCACCTGGGCAATGGAAAGGAATCTTTTTGAGCCTGAAGTGTGTCAGTCACACAGAGTTGTGGGTCTTGAGGGGAACGTGGTTCAGGAGGACACCTCTGGGCTCCTAAAAGGAACAGCCATTACTCTGCACCTAGTGTTCAAAAACAGCCCTTGCCCAGAAAGGGTCAGCCTCACCATACTAGCTAACACTAACAATGCTGCAGAGTTATTACACTGCTGATCTCCTCTGCAGCGTAATAATACACCTGGCGTAATTTAGCCCAACTTCTTGGGTCTAGCTTCTTAGAGGTTCATCAGATGAGTGTTTTATCTCATGCTCACTACTGCCCACTTACAGATGTGTGCGCATCTGCCTCCCCCTCGCCTCCTGCTCCTCCTGCTCCTTTTTCCGTAGCAAAATAGACCCCTTTTAATCTGACTTTTTTTAAAAATGGAATGTGTTGCGATCTCCTGCTGTGTGCAGAAAAAGCGGTGCAATAGAAACAAGCCTCTGAATGGGTCACTTGGCCTTTGTTCACTTCCTCTTTCCCTTCACAGAAGAATGAGGAAGTGCAGAGAAGCGATGGTAAGGAAACATGATTCCCCCCATGTGATGACTCTCTTAATTTCTGGCTGCATTGGCAAATAGAGTTTTACACAGATTTCCATTTCTTATCAGGCTTTGTGCAAGCCAAAAAAAGGCTGTGGTGTGCATTCATTTTGCTCCTTGCTGGATTCATGCAGCATCACCAAACATATCGTTAACATTGCCAACTCTGATTCCAGTTTGATACCTTTAAAACTTTTTTTGGTAATTACCTAGTTCAGTATGCAGATTTGGTCTGCTCATCATAGTTGACTCTATTATCCTGAGGGCATTATCTTATCCCCAATGCTATTCAACATCTATGTGAAGCTGCTGGGAGTAGATTTGAACATAAGAAGAGCCATGCTAGATCAGACTTCGGCCTTAGCTAGACTTAAGGTTTAACCCGGGATTGTCCCGGGGTCATCCCTGTTCATGAAAATGATACACAGGATATCCCCGAAGCAGGAAGGGACGATCCCAGGATAAACCTTAGGTCTAGCTAAGGCCCTTGTGTCAAATCATTATGAATGTGGAATAAAAAGCAGTATATGGAATGTGGATTGTTCCCCAATAGTTATCAGTGCACTTCAATACCTCTATAAAGCAGTAGTGTAGATCTATTTATTTTATTATTTATTTAAAATATTTATATCCCGCCCTATATCACGGCGTACAGATAAAAACATACAGTATAAAACAATACATATACACAGTTAAAAACAAATTAAACCATAATCCAAGTTAAAACAATGTATAATTTAAAATAGGGGTGTGCACGGACCCCCCGCTCCGCTTCACTTGCAGATCCGGCATTTTCCGGAGCGGGTCGCTCCGCTCCGCCCCCGCTCCGCCCACTTCCGCTCCGCTCCGCTCGGAGCTCCGGATCCGGATCCGGAGCTCCGTTTTTGCCCCCCATAGGGTTGCATTGAAAGCTAAAAAAGTAAACAACTTTTTTTCCGTTGAAGTTAGAAACCTCACGTTTGGCACCATGACACCTCATGGGCGTATACACACACACGCCAAGTTTCAAGGCAATCCCATCATCCCCTGATTTTTGGCGAATTTTTGAAAATCGGGCACCCCATTCACACCCCTTGGGATAGCTCCGTCAATTTGCATGTTAGAAACCTCAAACTCGGCACCAGGGCAGCTTATCCATGTGTCCACATGCACGCCAAGTTGCAAGCAAATCCCATCATCCCCTGATTTTTGGCGCGGCTCTACCCTCTAACGCACCACCCATAACCCTAATTCACACCCCTTTAGATAGCTCCGTCAATTTGCACGTTAGAAACCTCAAACTCAGCACCATGATAGCTTATCCACGTGTCCACATGCACGCCAAGTTTCAAGGCAATCCCATCATCCCCTGATTTTTGGCGAATTTTTGAAAATCGGGCACCCCATTCACACCCCTTGGGATAGCTCCGTCAATTTGCATGTTAGAAACCTCAAACTCAGCACCATGAGAGCTTATCCATGTGTCCACATGCACGCCAAGTTGCAAGCAAATCCCATCATCCCCTGATTTTTGGCATGGCTTAACTCACCCCAAATTGTCCCATTCTACAACTACGTCAATTTGCATGTTTGAAACCCCAAAGTCGGCACCATGATAGCTTATCCACGTGTCCACATGGACGCCAAGTTTCAAGGCAATCCCATCATCCCCTGATTTTTGGGGAATTTATGAAAATCGGGCACCCCATTCACACCCCTTGGGATAGCTCCGTCAATTTGCATGTTAGAAACCTCAAACTCGGCACCATGAGAGCTTATCCATGTGTCCACATGCATGCCAAGTTGCAAGCAAATCCCATCATCCCCTGATTTTTGGCGCGGCTTAAACTTTTTAACTCACCCCAAATCAAGTCCCATTCTACAACTACGTCAATTTGCACGTTAGAAACCTATCCTTTGGTCCCATGACAGCTTACCCATGTGTCCCCATGGACACCAAGTTTCAAGGCAATCCCATCATCCCCTGATGTTAGGGGAACTTTTGAAATTTGAACACTCCAGTATGTCAGGGATTTAAAGTTGCAATTGCAGACAGCTCAATGGGGCCAGTTCCAAGGCAATCCCAACATGCCACGAGATCACCCTAAATCTTCTGGCACATTTGAAAAAGGGATTATTGAACTTGATAAAGTCTAAGTGAGCGCAGGAAGGACTTCTCCCCTGAGTCAAAGCAAGACACATACACCATCGCTGCAAGGCGGGAAGGGGAGAAGGGAGGGAAAGCAGGCAGGCAGCATGCATTGTAGTGCCGCAAGGATGGCTTGAGCACTAACGCATAGCAAACCAACCCATAAGTGGGCGCAAAGTGAGGCAAAGATGGCTGGTTCTTTCTTTCTAAGCCAGCAGTTACGCCTTGAGGGGCACAGAGGAGGACGACTGGGAGCAAGCGTGCCGGAGGGTGCTGGGCACGAACCGCAAAGCCCATCTCCCAGGCACCAGGCGGGCAGAGCAGGCGAGGAGTCAGTCCTGGCAGATGCCCCACCACAGCAGCACCCCGGGGGAGGCGGGCAGACAGGCAGGCAGGCATGGGTTGGCGGGCCCAGAAAAGCTGGTACCTTGCACAAGTAAGCCATAGATCTGCGGGGGAGTCAGTCCCAGCAGATCCAGCTACCTCACAAGGACGGCTCCCAGGCAGGCGGGCAGGCGCCTCCACTGTAGTGGCTGTGCTCAACTCGGCGGGCGCACTACAAGACGAGTTGAAGTGAGAGCTCACTTCTCAGGAAACGTAGTGGCTGTGCTACGGGAGATCGGTGGACTGCTGGAGCTTAGCTTTTTCTCTGAGGGGAAGTCCATGAGTTGAAGTGACAGCTTGCTTCTCAAAGACAGGGTTACAGCGGAAGAGGGGTGGGACGAGACCGGGGAGAGAAGCTCGACCAGTGACTACTACTAATCCCCACATCCTGGAGGACCACAGCATCCGCAGTAGTGGCTGTGGTGAAGTCAATGGCTGTCATGAGTTGAAGTGAGTGCTCACTTCTCAGGAGGAAACTTAAACTGTCCGTACACACTAAGTGGCTGTGGTATGGGCGATCGGTCGACTGCTGGAGTACCACCCGCACATAGGGGAAGTCCATGAGTCGAAGTGAAAGCTCACTTCTCAGATAACTTGAATTGCGAGACTGGGGAGAGACGCTCGACCAGCTGCTGCAACTAATCCTCCTCACCCACATCCTGGTGGAACAAAGCATCCACCGAGAAGTGGCTGTGGTGAAGTCAATGGCTGTCATGAGTTGAAGTGAGTGTTCACTTCTCGGGAAAATTAAACTGTCCGTACACACTAAGTGGCTGTGCTATGGGAGTTCGGTGGACTGTTGGAGTACCAGCCGCAATTGGGGAAGTGAATGAGTTTCAGTGAAAGGTTGCTTCTCAAAATCAGCACACAGATCAAGGACTCCATTTGATCCCCGAGCTATCTAAAGGGTGACCCGTGGACTGCTGGAGTTTTCCTCCGGTTCCCGGTGGCTGGGATGGGTCTCGGCTTCTCAAAGCCATGGCACTGCTGCATATGCAGTGCAGCTTCTCGAAAGAGAGCTGTCCCACGGAAAAACGGTGCATTACTGGAGCTTAGCTTTTTCTCAAAGGGGAAGTCAATGAGTTGAAGTGAAAGGTTGCTTCGGAAGTCTATGGCTTTCATGAGTTTCAGTGACAGCTTGCTTCTCAAAGAGGGCGTTACAGCGGAAGAGGGGTGGGACGAGACCAGGGAGAGGAGCTGGACCAGCTGCTGCGACTAATCCTCACCCACATCCTGGAGGACCACAGCATCCGCAGTAGTGGCTGTGGTGAAGTCAATGGCTGTCATGAGTTGAAGTGAGTGCTCACTTCTCAGGAAAATTAAACTGTCCGTACACACTAAGTGGCTGTGGTATGGGCGATCGGTCGACTGCTGGAGTACCACCCGCACATAGGGGAAGTCCATGAGTCGAAGTGAAAGCTCACTTCTCAGATAACTTGAATTCGAGACTGGGGAGAGACGCTCGGCCAGCTGCTGCAACTAATCCTCCTCACCCACATCCTGGTGGAACAAAGCATCCACCGAGAAGTGGCTGTGGTGAAGTCAATGGCTGTCATGAGTCGAAGTGAGTGCTCACTTCTCAGGAGGAAACATAAACTGTCCCTGTGCAGTCAGTGGTTGGGGAGAGAGGCACGGCCAGCTGCTGCAACTAATCCTCCTCACCCACATCGTGGTGGAACAAAGTATCCACCAGGAAGTGGCTGTGGTAAAGTCAACGGCTGTCATGAGTCGAAGTGAGTGCTCACTTCTCAGGAGGAAACGTAAACTGTCCCTATGCAGACAGTGGTTGGGGAGAGAGGCATGGCCAGCTGCGCCTCGACCGTAGGGGCTGTGCTCAAGTGTCTGAACTTGGAGTCGAAGTGAAAGCTCACTTCTCAGATAACTTGAATTGCGAGACTGGGGAGAGACGCTCGACCAGCTGCTGCAACTAATCCTCCTCACCCACATCCTGGTGGAACAAAGCATCCACCGAGAAGTGGCTGTGGTGAAGTCAATGGCTGTCATGAGTCGAAGTGAGAGCTCACTTCTCATTAAACTTAAACTGTCCCTATGCACTAAGTGGCTGTGATATGGGCGTTCGGTGGACTGTTGGAGTACCAGCCGCAATTGGGGAAGTCCATGAGTTGAAGTGAGTGCTCACTTCTCAGGAAAATTAAACTGTCCGTACACACAAAGTGGCTGTGGTATGGGCGATCGGTGGACACCTGGAGTACCACCCGCACATAGGGGAAGTCCATGAGTTGAAGTGACAGCTTGCTTCTCAGGAGGAAACTTAAACTGTCCCTATGCACTAAGTGGCTGTGCTATGGGAGTTCGGTGGACTGTTGGAGTACCAGACGCAATTGGGGAAGTGAATGAGTTTCAGTGAAAGGTTGCTTCTCAAAATCAGCACACTGATCGGGTCACCCAGAGGACCACAGCCTGTACGTAGTGGCTGTGCTGAAGTCAATGACTTCCATGAGTTTAAGTGAAAGGTTGCTTCTCAAAGGCGAGGACTTGCCTGTTTCATTTTCGCAGCGAGACAGGCAGCTGCAGTAACACTCACAACCACACACACAAGGACAGCTTTTGCACAGAGGCTCATGAGTTGAAGTGACAGCTTACTTCTCAAAACCATACTTCGGGATCAGGGAGTACGTCTTCCACTCCCAGGGCACTCCAAAGGGCGACCCGTGGACTGCTGGACTTTACCTCCCTCAGTTGGGGAAGTGAATGATGAGTTTAAGTGAAAGCTTGCTTCTCAAAGACGGGTTACAGCAGAAGGGGAAGAGGAAGAGGATGAGACTGAGGAGAGAGAGAGAAGAGAGCATCCACTGTAGTGGCTTTGCTAGTGGCTGTGCTACGGGCGATTGGTGGACTGCTGGAGTACCTCCCGCACATAGGGGAAGTGAATGAGTTTCAGTGAAAGGTTGCTTCTCAAAATCAGCACACAGATCAAGGACTCCATTTGATCCCCGAGCTATCTAAAGGGTGACCCGTGGACTGCTGGAGTTTTCCTCCGGTTCCCGGTGGCTGGGATGGGTCTCGGCTTCTCAAAGCCGTGGCACTGCTGCATATGCAGTGCAGCTTCTCATAAGAGAGCTGTCCCACGGAAAAACGGTGCATTACTGGAGCTTAGCTTTTTCTCAAAGGGGAAGTCAATGAGTTGAAGTGAAAGGTTGCTTCGGAAGTCTATGGCTTTCATGAGTTTCAGTGACAGCTTGCTTCTCAAAGAGGGCGTTACAGCGGAAGAGGGGTGGGACGAGACCAGGGAGAGGAGCTCGACCAGCGACTGTTACTTATCCCCACATCCTGGAGGACCACAGCATCCACAGTAGTGGCTGTGGTGAAGTCAATGGCTGTCATGAGTTGAAGTGAGTGCTCACTTCTCAGGAGGAAACTTAAACTGTCCCTATGCAGTCAGTAGTTGGGGAGAGAGGCACGGCCAGCTGCTGCAACTAATCCTCCTCACCCACATCGTGGTGGAACAAAGTATCCACCAGGAAGTGGCTGTGGTAAAGTCAACGGCTGTCATGAGTCGAAGTGAGTGCTCACTTCTCAGGAGGAAACTTAAACTGTCCCTGTGCAGTCAGTGGTTGGGGAGAGAGGCACGGACAGCTGTGCCTCCACCGTAGGGGCTGTGCTCAAGTGTCTGAACTTGAAGTAGAAGTGAGAGCTCAAAATTGCTCCATATGAGACTGGGGAGAGAAGCTCGACCAGCGACTGCTACTTATCCCCACATCCTGGAGGACCACAGCATCCGCAGTAGTGGCTGTGGTGAAGTCAATGGCTGTCATGAGTTGAAGTGAGTGCTCACTTCTCAGGAGGAAACTTAAACTGTCCCTATGCAGTCAGTAGTTGGGGAGAGAGGCACGGCCAGCTGCTGCAACTAATCCTCCTCACCCACATCGTGGTGGAACAAAGTATCCACCAGGAAGTGGCTGTGGTAAAGTCAACGGCTGTCATGAGTCGAAGTGAGTGCTCACTTCTCAGGAGGAAACTTAAACTGTCCCTGTGCAGTCAGTGGTTGGGGAGAGAGGCACGGACAGCTGTGCCTCCACCGTAGGGGCTGTGCTCAAGTGTCTGAACTTGAAGTCGAAGTGAGAGCTCAAAATTGCTCCATATGAGACTGGGGAGAGAAGCTCGACCAGCGACTGCTACTTATCCCCACATCCTGGAGGACCACAGCATCCCACACAAAGTGGCTGTGGTGAAGTCAATGGCTGTCATGAGTCGAAGTGAGTGCTCACTTCTCAGGAGGAAACTTAAACTGTCCCTATGCACTAAGTGGCTGTGCTATGGGCGTTCGGTGGACTGTTGGAGTACCAGCCGCAATTGGGGAAGTGAATGAGTTTCAGTGAAAGGTTGCTTCTCAAAATCAGCACACAGATCAAGGACTCCATTTGATCCCCGAGCTATCTAAAGGGCGACCCGTGGACTGCTGGAGTGTAACCTCCCTCACCCTCAATTGGGGAAGTGAATGAGTTTCAGTGAAAGGTTGCTTCTCAAAATCAGTACACAGATCAAGGACTCCATTTGATCCCCGAGCTATCTAAAGGGCGACCCGTGGACTGCTGGAGTGTAACCTCCCTCACCCTCAATTGGGGAAGTGAATGAGTTTCAGTGAAAGGTTGCTTCTCAAAATCAGCACACTGATGGAGTCACCCAGAGGTCCACAGCCTCTATGTAGTGGCTGTGCTGAAGTCAATGACTTCCATGAGTTCAAGTGAAAGGTTGCTTCTCAAAGGCGAGGACTCGCCTGTTTGCTTCTCAAAAAACCATACTTCTGGATCAGGGAGTACGTCTTCCACTCCCAGGGCACTCCAAAGGGCGACCCGTGGACTGCTGGAGAGAGGCAGCCTGGCTAGTGGTGGTGGTGGTGCCAGGCATTGCCTTGCCCCCTGCTTGCACCTCACCTAAACGTGCAGTCAATCATGGACAAACGGTTGTAAACCGCCCAGAGAGCTTCGGCTGTGGGGCGGTATATAAATGTAATTAAATAAATAAATAAATAAATAAATAAATAAATGGAGTCTTTTGGAACTGGGTGGAAAACTATCCGGATGAGTTGACTAAGCTGTACCGGACGCCACAGAAATGAAATGAACTCAAGTGCGGTGCTTTGCCCTCACAGTCAGTCACACACACGCACGGTGACAAACTCTGCCTAGTGCCTACAGAGAAAAAACCAGCCTGCCTGAACTGTAGTGTGCCTGCCAACCCAAGGAGGGGTGGAATTAAAGGGAGCCTGCCTGTCACTCCCACGAGGGCTTGAGGGTGGGGTATCCCAGCAGGGGGAGATTGCCCTTCAGAAAGACCAGCTGCTCCACCAAGTCCGGCTCCAAGCGAGAGCGGTGAGGGGTCACTATGTCGCCCGCCATAGAGAACACCCTCTCGCTTGGAACACTGGTGGGTGGGCAGCTGAGTCGATCCATGGCCACCCGCGCCAGGTCCGGCCAAATCTGAAAACGGGATGACCAGTAGGCCAGGGGGTCCATGGAGGAGTCCTCGATGGGCTCTGACAGGTAACGCTGCACGGTGGTTGCAGCGTCATCCTGGCTGGTGGCTGGGGAGGGTCTCTGCCCAAACACGGTGTGCAGAGCCTCTTCCCAATACCCCTCGCCTGTGCTGCTGCTGGGAGGGATGCAGGTGAGGCTGCTGCTGGTGCTGCTGGTGCTGCTGCGGGGAGGGGTGGCCTGCTCCTCTGCCTCACTCTGCCCCACCCTCTTGGCCCATGCCGCCCGCACTTCGCCCACCAGCGTTTCCACCCAGTGCTGCCTGCTATTTGGCCCACAAAGCCCATCCTTCACACGAGGGTCGCACATGGCTGCCAACATGTGGACCCTGTCGGTTTGGATGGGCTCCAGCCTCCGCGTCACGCCGTCCCTCAGCCTAGTCACCGCTTCGCGGACCTCGGGCTCGAAGCGCCTGCCGGTGACGGGATCCCTGTACTCCAGAAAGTCGCCCATCTGTTTCTGGAGATGCCTGCATACAGGGATCACCTGGCTGAGGAGGGCAGAGCTTTTGCTCAGGGTCTCGGTGGCATTCAGGAACGGCTTGAGGACCGCCACCAGCTGGGACATGGCGTCCCACTGCTGCTTGCCCAGGTGGTGGACGCCCATGTCCCTGACCCTGAACAAGTCGTGGATGGCACGCTGTTGCTCCACCATCCGCTCCAGCATCAGGTAGGTGGAGTTCCAGCGTGTCACCACATCCTGCACTAGCCTGTGCTGCGGGAGATTCAACTCCTCCTGCTTCTCCCGCAGCAAGCGACTGCCCTTGACGCTGTGGTGGAAATGGCCTGCCACCTTTCTGCAGCTCTCCAGGAGGTTACGGATCCCGGACAGGGGACCGAGGTTGGGCTTGCTGCTGCCCATCCCAAGGCCATCCCTCACCACCAGGTTCAAGACGTGCGCGATGCAGCGGACGCCCTCGAATCCGCCGTCGCGCACCGCCTTCACCATGTTGGCTCCCCCGTCCGTGACCATGTAACCGCGGGTGACCTTCTGCCCAGCTAGCCACCCATCCACCATGCGGTTCATGGCCTCCGTAATCTCCCCTGCCGTGTGGGACTGGTCCATCACTTGCGTGTGGAGGAGGGCCCAGCAGTAGCCCTCCTTGCCAGTCCCTGTAGTGCTGGATCCTTCCTGCCCCACGGCTGCCCACCAGTGTGCCGTCAGGGACAGGTAAGCGTGCACTCCGCCCTCGCTGGACCAAATGTCCGAGGTGAAGTGCACCATCCGTGCCTCTGCCTGGCACAGACGACCCAGCACTAACTCCCTGCAGGAACGGTACAGGGAAGGCACCACCCGCCTGCTCAGGGTGGTGCGACACGGCAGCTTATAGTATGGCACCACAAGCGCCATCAGCCTCTTGAAGCCTGCGTTGTCGACGAGGCTGAATGGCTGGTCGTCCAACGCCACCATCTCACCGATTGACGTGGTGATCTGGGAGGGCGTTGGAAAACGCCATCTTGTGGTTACATACTTCCCCCACCCCATTTCCGGCAGGGTTGCCTGCCTAACCCTTGTGGGGATGGGAGATGGAGAGCTGAGACTGGAAGTGCCAGCAGCAGCAGCAGCAGCAGCAGCCGCCGCCTTCGGCTTTCCCCTGGAACCAGTCGCCTTGCCCGCCTCTTTCCCCAGCAAGACCGACTGGTGCTGCCTCTTAAGATGCATCTTCATGCTGCTGGTTCCATAATGCCCTGTCGATGAACCCCTGCTTAGGCTGAGTTTGCAGTGGCGACAGACAGCAAAGCGGGGATCCGCTCCCAACTCAAAGTGGTCCCACACGATGCTTGTCTTTCGTTTCCGTGGTGACACCACCAATTGCCCGCCTGAGCTCTCTGGTGTTGCCACAGAAACAGGGGTGTGGGATGAGACTGGGGAGAGAGCCTCGGCCTGCTGCTGCTCCTCCTCAGCCCCCACATCCTGGAGGCCCACCGCCTCCTCCTCCTCCTCCCCCCCCTCCACTGTGCTGAGGACCTCGTCTAGGTCCATCATCGGGCTCGTGGGCTGAAAGGAGAATGAAGGAGTTGGGGATACTCCTCCTCCTCTAATGGCACTGCTGCCACGTGCCTCTTGCAAACGGGCACTTTTCCCATTCCCACCCTCAAAAAGAGAACGCCGGGCACAAGTTGCAGAAGAGAGTGGCTCTGCCTGCTGCTTGTCCTGCTTCTGTTTTGGAGCAGTCAGCCAAGGAGTTGCCCGTTTGAGTTTCACAGGAGGAGAGGAAGCCTGCTTACTGCTGGCAGACTGAGCCTTGCTGCTTTCAGCACGCCTGCTTCCTCTTTTCATGATGACTAACAAAATATTAATACTACTAATACTATGTATAAGGTACTACTAAGAATATGTATAAGAAGATATAATATGTTTAAATGTAGGGAAATGGGACAAGAACAATAAAATATACTACTACTAATATGTATGAGAATATACTAATATATATATATATATATCTACTACTAAGAATATCTACAAGAATATAATAATATGTTTAAGAATATTACTAATAAATGTAGGGAAATGGGACAAGAAATGGGACAACCACTACTATAACAAGAACAAAATATGAATACTACTACTACTAATATGTATGAGAATGTATACTAATAGACTACTAAGACTATGTCAAAGAATATAATATAATATGTTTAAGAATAGGGAAATGGTGTGCGTATGCTTTCCCCAAAATGCTCAATCTGTGGCTGCCTGTTGAACTTGACAAAAGCAGCCCACTCTGTCCAAGTTACACAGAGAAGAAAAAGAGAATCCAATTTTTTTGGTATATTTGGTATATAGAAGATAGAAGGAAACACAATCAGGATTTAAGAGAGGGGAGGGGGGAAAAGAACCAACCACTACTATAAGAAGAACAAAATATGAATACTACTACTACTAATATGTATGAGAATGTATACTAATAGACTACTAAGACTATGTCAAAGAATATAATATAATATGTTTAAGAATAGGGAAATGGTGTGCGTATGCTTTCCCCAAAATGCTCAATCTGTGGCTGCCTGTTGAACTTGACAAAAGCAGCCCACTCTGTCCAAGTTACACAGAGAAGAAAAAGAGAATCCAATTTTTTTGGTATATTTGGTATATAGAAGATAGAAGGAAACACAATCAGGATTTAAGAGAGGGGAGGGGGGGAAAGAACCAACCACTACTATAAGAAGAACAAAATATGAATACTACTACTAATATGTATGAGAATGTATACTAATAGACTACTAAGACTATGTCAAAGAATATAATATAATATGTTTAAGAATAGGGAAATGGTGTGCGTATGCTTTCCCCAAAATGCTCAATCTGTGGCTGCCTGTTGAACTTGACAAAAGCAGCCCACTCCGTCCAAGTTACACAGAGAAGAAAAAGAGAATCCAATTTTTTTGGTATATTTGGTATATAGAAGATAGAAGGAAACACAATCAGGATTTAAGAGAGGGGAGGGGGGAAAAGAACCAACCACTACTATAAGAAGAACAAAATATGAATACTAATATAATATGTATGAGAATATATACTAATGGACTATGTGAAAGAATATAATAAAATATGTTTAAGAATATAAATGTAGGGAAATGGGACAAAAAGTGTGTGTATGCTTTCAAAAGAAAGCTTTCACAAAAGCAGAACAGTCAGGCTTTAATACAGGGAAGGGGGGGGGAACCAACCCAACCAACCCAAACACACACTCCAAAATTCAAAAATAAAGTTTATATTAAATCAAAGTAAGGGGAAAACACAGGGCAAACTAAGCTACAAGTCAGAAAGAAGCAAACAAACACACACACGCGCCAAACTAAACCTATCCTAATCTATCTCCAAAGTCCAAAGCAGGAGCACTAACTAACTAAGTGTTCCCTCCACGAACGCCAACCCACAAAGAGACACAAAACAGAAAGTTCTCAGGGTGGGTCGGCCTTAGTCCCCCCTCCAACGCTGGGATTGGAGGAGGATGCTTTCTGAGGAGATCAATTCTCATCAGGATTGGGAGTTGAATGTGCCTGTCATCGCTTCCAAAAAAATAAAAAAATAAATAAAAAAACCCCAAACCCCGATTTTTAAAAAAATATTGCACGTGAACCACAGTACGCAGAAAGTTGAGAGTGGTCTCAAAATGACCCCCATCCACGACTCTCTGTGCACAAGAATTTTCAGAACGATAGCTTAAACCCCCCCCCAGTTATCCCCGATTCTTTCCCTCAATGCAATCCTATGGGCGAAAAGCCGAAACGCAGTTTGAGCCGCGCGGTTGACCCGATTTTTAAAAAAATATTGCACGTGAACCACAGCACGCAGAAAGTTGAGAGTGGTCTCAAAATGACCCCCATCCACGACTCTCTGTGCACAAGAATTTTCAGAACGATAGCTTAAACCCCCCCCCAGTTATCCCCGATTCTTTCCCTCAATGCAATCCTATGGGCGAAAAGCCGAAACGCAGTTTGAGCCGCGCGGTTGACCCGATTTTAAAAAAAATATTGCACGTGAACCACAGCACGCAGAGAGGTGAGAGTGGTCTCAAAATGACCCCCATCCACGACTCTCTGTGCACAAGAATTTCCAGAACGATAGCTTCAAAAACAACGTAGTTATGCGCGATTATTTGCCGCAATGCAATCCTATGGCGAAATGTTTTCAAGATGGCGACCGGAGCGCTCCGCCTGAACTCGGAGCTCCGAAAAATGGTCGCTTCTCTTCGCCTTGCTTCTAGGGGGTCCGCGGTCCGCTCCTACTCCGCCTCTGGGTAAGGCGGAGCAGGCCAATCCGCTACTGCTTCTACGCTCCTAATCGGAGTGGAGCACATCCCTAATTTAAAAGCAATAGATGCAGTTAAAACAGTTAAAACAATGTGCCAGAGAGTTTAACCATCAAAGGCTTTGTTAAAAGCCATGTTTTAACTTGGTGTCAAAATGCAATCAATGTTGGCGCCTATCAGGCCTCCAAGGGGAGGGCATTCCACAGTCGGGGTGCCACCACAGAGAAAGCCCTCTCCCTTGTCCCATCGTAACATATATGTCACATTGGTGGGATGCGGAGAAGGGCTCCTCCAACAGATCTAAGGTCTCAGGCAGGCATATATAAGGTGAGGCGCTCTCTCAGGTATCGAGGTCCCAAGCTGTTTAGGACTTTAAACGTCATTACCAGCACCTTGAATTCTGACCGGAAGCGTATAGGCAGCCAGTGCAGTTCCTTTAAAACTGGTGTTATGTGGGCTCTGTAAGATGTACCTGCCAGCAGTCTAGCTGCTGCATTTTGCACTAGCTACTTACCTGCTTCTTCAGAGGGAGTGCCACCTCATCCAGAACAGGCCGCTTACCCAATTCCCAGACTCGGGAACCACCAATCCACAGAGCTTCCGTCTTATCAGGATTCAGCTTCAGTTTATTGGCCCTCATCCAGCCCATTACAGCCTCCAGGCACTGGTCCAGCACCTTCACAGCCCCAGCTGACTCCAACGACAAGGAGAAGTAGAGCTGAGTATCATCTGCATACTGATGGCACCCAACCCCAAAACCCCTAATGACCTCTAGGCCAAGTGTCCTTATAGTAACAGGTTAAAGAACAAAGCAGAGGGAATGGATGCTAAATTCTCTTGAAGGAGAGTTGTAAAACATAGGGTTCCACAGGGATCTGTATTGGGACCAATGCTTTTCAACTTATTCATAAATGATCTGGCATTAAGAATGAGCAGTGAAGTGGCCAGGTTTGCTTAGAACACCACGTTATTTAGGGATTGCAAATGGGATTGCAAGAAACTCCAAAAGGATTAATCCAGACTGGGAAACGGGCATCAAATTGGCAAATTGGTGAACTGTGGTGTGGGGGAGAGGGAAGATCCACCAAAATCAGGCAGAAGCACATTCCATAAGCAGTGCCTTTCCATTTATCCATGTATGGCAGATCCTGGATCCTACCCCATGAAAGTTTGTGCTGTAATATATGTGCAAACTTTGGTGGCAAAAGACTCATTGACCCAGTCTTATTCACCTTGGTTAAAGCCATGGTTTAAGGTGTCTCCTGAACATGGTCTGACTTTCTGGCTTAACCACTGTGGTTAAAGCCATGGTTTAAGTTGTCTTCTGAATGGGCCCTTTATTGTTTTTCCTGTAACCAGGATTAACACAGTTACCCCTATGGAAATTCTACCTGTCAGTGCAGTCAAAACTGAGCTGCAAAACTGGTGATCCATCAAACTAGATGCAGTCCACTAGCCTTCCTGCAGCCCTCAGCCTACCTATAATAATCACAGGCATGCAACAAATACAGGAACTATCAAGTCCCCAGTGAAATGCCAGGCTTGGCTCCTGGACTGGGCCTAGCATGAAGGATCACAGATTATGAAGGCATAGCATGACTAATTCATTAAAAAAAATGTTTGTGGAGCTTTTCAGCTGAAACCCTGCTCTAAGTGGTGAAATATCTTTTTTTAAATCTTTTTTTTTTACTTCAGTTGGTCCTCCCCCCATAACAGTTGTTATCTCGTGTGGTAAAAGCAAATAAACAATAAAGTGGTCTTTGGGGGGTAACTGAAGTACTCCAGTCAGGCAAAAATGAAAATGGTGCTGAAAATGAATGAGGTTTTTTCCACCACTTTTGTTATTTTAGTGTTTGGTAGTAAAGAAATTTAGTCTATAAAATTTTGTTAGTGTCATAATATATTGAGAGGCCACATAAACTAAGATGCCCCTTGTATACATAAACTGGATGCATTTTGAATTAATATTCTGAATATCCCATAAAAGCTTGTAACAGTTTTCTACTTGTGTATTGTTTCTATCAGATGCCCTCTTCAGATATGAGAGCTCTTCTCTGTGCATGCAATGAATATGTGGCTGGTGGGTATCAGCAGGGTCTACTCAACCTACCCAGACAGCTACAACATGTGGTCCATGCATAGCAGTCTATTCATGGTGCCATGGCTCCATGTGGCCAGAATCCCTAAACAAGCAGGTCCTGCCATCACATGTACAACACACACTCCAGGTGTACATGGGAAGCTGGATGTGATCCCTGCTACTGCCCATTATTTTAATCTTCACTGTACACACAGAGAGGTCTCCCAATATCTGAAGAGGGTTGGCATTTGAAATTGGAATAGATTCCCCCCAAAGCAACCCAAATGTACCTTGATGAATTAATGTAGTTTCTGCATTGCAAACTTTGCCACAATGATCTGCCCAAACCTGCATATGCAGATGATGAACTACATTTCCCATCATCTATGAGCCTTGGTCATGCTGGTCAGGGATGGTGGCAATTGTTGACCAACAACATCTGGGAACCCAAGGTTGGTGAAGGCTGATCTATGCCATTTTGATCTCACCAGTGTGCCACAGCAAAACTGCCAGAAGATAAACTTGACTGGTTGCCTACGCAACTGGATATCTCTCCTGATCTTACAGCACTGTGATGCAGTACTGAGCTAGATGATCACTTTTCACATCCACCCACACCCAAGGCATTGACAAAAGTGGGGTCAACCTTGCTGCCTGCTAAGAAAGATACACACTTACTGAGTTTTGGCTCAGCTCTAAAATAGCTGCAAAGAAATGTCAGCAGCATCTGCTTAGAATCTGCAGTGCTGGGACAGAAATCCTGAGTGGGGTCACTGGGGGTGGGGAAGAGACTTTACTCCCCCCCTGCCCTGAGTGAGTCCAAGAGTCTGATTGATTGTTGTCCTGCTGATAATGGCTAGTGAGTGGCAGATTATTTAACCTTCACTGTCCCCTCAGCATGCTGGGGAACATGGGTGGTGTCCTGCTCGTTGGTTCCTGGTCTACAGCTGGTTATCTACTGTGCAAACAGAATGCTGGTCAAGATGGACACTTGTTCTGATACAACATGGCTCTTCTTATATTCTTAATTCTAAAACTGCTGAGAATGCTTCTCCTTTATCCCTGCTGCAAAGGGCAGAGATCCCAAGAGAGGATCTCTAGAGGACAGCAATCCTAGCCCTGCTGAGTATGCTACTTCCCCAACTCTAACAGCACCAAGACTAAAGCAATCTCAGTCATGATTGGTGAGGGTTAGGAAGGTAAAATCTCCCCTGCTCCCCCAGTGATTTTGTGGCTGCTGAGATCACTCTAGAAACAGCCATCTCAGAGGGGATCATTGTGGAGTAGAAGAGGCATTAACCTCTCCACCTCTCAATGATCTCATCTCAGTGGACAGGGAGGGGACATTTAAACTAGTGATGTTGGCAAAACTTGAAAGTAGGTGGCTCGTAAGTTGAACCTGTTATGTTCATAGTGCTCATATGTGTGGCTATTCAACAAACTTTGGATGCTTGGATCACCATCAAACAAACTTGATTATCCAAACTGAGATTAATTGAGTATAACTTAATGGGATCAGAGCTGGTGGCGACAAAACAAGAAAGAGATCTTGGGGTTGTGGTGGACAGCTCGATGAAAATGTCAACCCAGGCAAACTCCATGTTAGGCATCATAAGAAAAGGAATTGTACAGTTCTGGTCACCACACCTAAAAAAGGATAATGCAGAGGTGATGAAAGTGCAGAAAAGGGCAACTCCCCTATGAGGGAAGCATCTCCTCTATGAGGGAAGCATCTCCCCTGTGAGGGAAGCATCTCCCCTATCAGAGAAGGTTACAACAACTGGGATTGTTTAGCTTGGAAAAAAAAGAGTATCAATGACTACTACCCTGATGGTTGTGTGCTATCTCCAGTATTCAAGGCAGTGATCCTGTGTGCACCAGTTGCTGGGGAACATGGGTGGGAGGGTGCTGTTGCACCATGTCCTGCTTTGTTGTTTCCTGGTCGACAGTTAGCTGGCCACTGCGTGAACAAGGTGCTGGACTAGATGGACCCTTGGTCTGATCCAGAATGGCACTTCTTATGTTCTTAATTATGAGTGTCTGTGTGGTCTCTGTGGATTTTATTCCCCAGAAAGGAGCTTTTCTGAAGTTCTTAAACTAGAAAACTTCATTTCCTGCTTGCAGCAGAGTTGTTGCTTCAGACAACAGTTGTCTCAGTGCACTTCCTGCAATGGTTGTGTGATCACAAGGAGGTGTATTACATGTGGTGGTCACATGGGCATTCCAGGAAGTGCTATCAGGGGAAAATGCTATATCTAAATACACCAGCCCTTGCTACAAGCATATGTGCCCATGGCTTTCAAGGCTGGGAGGGGAGTGATGCATCCTGGGTGGCTGGCCGCCAGGCAAGAGGAGATCTCTACTTATGTACCACTTTGTATGTACAAAATGAGATACCAAAATAATAAGGAACTTTCACCCAAGATTTGGGTGATTTTGTGAACCGCCCAGGGAGCTTCAGCTGTTGGGTGGTATAAAAATGCAATAAATAAAAATAAATAAATAAATAAAAGATTAAACAGAGGAATTTGGGACATGGTGAGCAAATTATGATTTCTGTTGGGGTAGGTTCAACCCATCACTAGTTTAAACCTCCCCATCCGTTCCTGCTGAGATAAAGAACAAGTGGATGGGTGGACACACACTCATATGTGTGGCCCTGTCCCACCACCACATGTGTCCCTAAGGGACAAAAAGGCTGCCACCCCTGGCTTAGATGAATGGAAGTCTGATAGTATGCTGGAACAAACAAACAAAATCCCATCATACTCTTGTGATACGCACATCCCTACATTACTGGTTAGCTTTTGGGCAAACAGGAGCTTCTCCATGCTGATCAGCAGATGCCTGCACTTGTGATTCATATGAAAAATCATTTTCCAGTGGTAGTGTTCTTATTTTTTTGGCAGTCTTGATAGAATGCAGGTGTGTCATCTATTACAATAATTAGTTTTTCCCCTTTACATTTAGTTCTAGAGTATTAAAGATAAGCAAATGTAAACAAGTCTGGCTAGGGTTTAGGTAAGCTTTTTGAACTTTTTAGAGCTCTTAGGAAGCAAACCTTTTGAGCATTCTTCATTCTTGTCAATATGTCTTGTTCTCTCCCCCCCCCCACCCCAGTTTGTGTTTAGGAAGTATGGCAAATGTAGGAGATTTGGTACTTCAAAGACTAAGGGTAGAAAAGAGTTTAAACAAGAGACTTGGGAATGTTTGTGATGTTCAACTATCAAAGTGTATTCCACTTCAAAAGGACCACAAAACAAAACATCCCATCTCTATGAGTTAACAAATTAAATAATTTCCCCTAATAAGTTGCCAGTTTCAGGTATGGAGGCACAAGTAATGTTAGGAGGACCCAAACTTTTATCATTTTGCTCAACATGTTGTTGTCTTTTTGTTTCCTGATTGGTTGCTGTTTTGGGTGCCATTTTGTTTTATTAAAAAAATGGGAATTCTTTCTAGAGATTGTGAGCTCAGACAAGTGGGGGTAAATCATGACAGTGAGGATATAATGATGCTATGCAGCTCATGAGATTTGAGTAAAGGAATGACACCAGAATTGGGGTGGGGGGTTGTTGGGCCCCTCCATGTTAGGACTTGCCTGGCTGGGCTTGTTTGAGTATGTGACAACATCATCATGAACACAATTGAATATGGAGACATTTTTCCTGGATCATCATTGCTCTCCTTCTTAATGCATAATCATTCAGCCAGGTGGCTATTTGCCCCACTTGATGCTTTAAGAAAGGGAAGGGAAGGAAGGGGCTCTCTCTCCCATTTCAGCTCAGCTGTAACGTTAACATACATTTTAATGAATAAAATTTTGGTAATGATCTAATACAAACCAATGACATCCCCAATTAAATTGTTGAGTGGAGCTTGAAACGTGATTTTTTTCTATGCAATTACTTTCCTTCTGTGGATTTCAAACAGTCTTCAAAGGCAGCCCCATGTATTTTGCATTACTGTAATCCAAACAGAATGTTACCAGAACATGGATAATTATGGCCATACTATTTCTGTTCGGAATGGACAGACACACGTCTGCCCATGCTGCTAGGCACTCACCGACACCCCCCCCACACACACACACACACTAGCTGGCCACCACTGTTCAGTTCCCTGGATGAATGGCCACATGATCCATGGATGCCAAGCAAGCATTTGGTGGCCACCAATTCCCTCAGTGAGCCACCATTTTGCGGGGGGAAATGGTGGCTTAAATTTTTCTGTAAGTACAATGTTGCATAAATGGTGGCTGTAAATCATAATGGTGGCTGCTATTTACATAACATTACACTTATAGAAAAACCCAAACTGCAAAATGGCAGTTTGCTGAGGGAATGAGTAGTTACCAGGCACTCAGTTATCATTCAGTGGCTTAGCGAATGAAGTTTGGGAACCAGACTTGGGGGGGGGGGTAAAGTATCCCTATTTTTTGTCCAGAAGCTGCATCTGACACATCAATGGCCTAATGGTCTGACTCAGTATAAGGCAGCTTTCTGTTTTCCTATGTTGCAGTTGGTGCCACAGCTGCACCACAAAAGCCACTTGCTCTTCCAGTGATAAAGATGGATTTAACAGTACTAGGGATGGGTGAATTTTCCTGCCACTTGCCGGATCCCCAACAGTTGCCCAACTTTGGTGGGCATGAGGGACAAGCTGTTGGATGGCCTGTGGGTACCTGGCAAGAGCTTGTGGCATCCCACTTTTCTGCATGCTGCCATTTTGTGCACAATAGCAGGCAAGCTGTTTATGGAAATTGCTATTTGGGGCAAAAAGGCAGCCATAAATAGCACGATTTATTTAGGCTTACAGGCATAAATTGTCTAGTTTGCAACTCAGGCAAGCTCTGGGATCCACAAGCCAGCTGTCAAATGGGATGCCAAGCTGACAAAAGTTGCAGAGTTACAGCCCCAAACCTGATTCCACTGGTATCCCTAAACAGTGTCCCTGAGAGTTCTAAGCCTTTGGGAGGGTGAAGGTATTTATTTATTTATTTATTTATTTATTTATTTATTTATTTATTTTCTTGCTCATTTATAAATAAATGTATAAACAAATGTTGTCTGAGGTTATGAATATGCATAAAATTCTCTACCTGGACAGGTTAGAAGATTCTGTATTGGTCAGGATAGTAAGACATGTGTGTGTGTGTGTGTGTGTGTGTGTGTGTGTGTGTGTGTGTGTTCACCAATAAGGGAAAAGGCCATTTTTTTATGGAAATATAAGTTGTAGGCCAGCCTTTCCCAAATTTCAAAGATTCCTGGCTGTGGCTGATAAAAGTTGGTCTCAAACATTTGGGGTGCCTTCTATTATTATTATTATTATTATTATTATTATTTATTTATTTATTTATTTATTTATTTATTTATATAGTACCATTAATGTACATGGTGCTGTACAGAGTAAAACAATAAATAGCAAGATCCTGCCGCATAGGCTTACACTCTAATAAAATCATAATAAAGCAATAAGGAGGGGAAGAGAATGCACCAAACAGGCAGTAAAAAGTCAGAACAAAATCAAGTTTTAAAAGCTTTAGGAAAAAGAAGTTTTTAGCTGAGCTTTAAAAGCTGCGATTGAACTTGTAGTTTTCAAATGCTCTGGAAGAGCGTTCCAGGCGTAAGGGGCAGCTGAAGAAAATGGACGAAGCCGAGCAAGGGAAGTGGAGACCCTTGGGCAGGTGAGAAACATGACATCAGAGGAGCGAAGAGCACGAGCGGGGCAATAGTGTGAGATGAGAGAGGAGAGATAGGAAGGAGCTAGACAGTGAAAAGCTTTGTAGGTCAACAGGAGAAGTTTATATTGGATTCTGAAGTGAATTGGAAGCCAATGAAGAGATTTCAGAAGTGGAGTAACATGGTCAGAGCGGCAAGCCAAGAAGATGATCTTAGCAGCAGAGTGGTGAACAGAAACCAACGGACTGATGTGAGAAGAAGGAAGGCCAGTGAGGTCATTAGAGGACATGCTCCTGGTGGTTCCACATGGACCTCTGGCCTAATTGGAGTCCATCACGAGAAGATCCTTTAGTGTGGTGGTCCCTTTTCTTTGGAAATCCCTGCCCCTAGATGTCAGGCAGGCACCAACACTGTGCTGCTTCCAGTGCCTTCTGAAAACAACTCTTTTCAAGCAACCATTCCTCAGCTGACCAGGTATCAATTTTTATTGGTAATCCCTTTTAAACTGGTTAATTTTAATTTGCTGTTTTGATCCTTTTTAAAAAAAAAAAAAAAAAAACTTTTTTACTTTTTTATCCTTATGTTCACCACTCTGGAATCTATTTTAGATATGGGGTGATATAAATATTGTAAATAAATAAAGGAAGGAAGGAAGCCTGTGGTAGACAGAATTCTAAAAAAAAACTTTTAAAAAATCTTTATAAGACAGCCATAAGACCAAAATATAAAAGAGCTTAAACCATGAAACCCCATCTGTATAACTATATGTTTAGCTTCTCTTTGTACACACAAATTAGAGCTAGTTTTCAAATACTGCTCTTGTAAACACTTCATTGAAGGTAGGAACAGGATGTCTAAAACAGTAGCCCAGACTCCTTAGGAAATAGGTTTAAGACCCATTACTTTCATAACAATCTGCCACAAATGATCTTAAAAGGAAGATTAAACGGTATAATCCCTTCATTTATGGAAGCTGGCAGCTACATCAGTCAATTTTTGAGCAAAATAGTTTCAGTGGTATTAGCGAATGACATAAAAAGGATTCCATTCATGTGAGATAGTTAATGGTTAAAGGTTAATCAGACATCAGTGATGATCAATGGAAACATATCATCCCACCTCTAAGTCATACTTGGCCAGATGAAGGACTACTGGATGTATAGGACTGGCCTAGATAGTGCAGTGGATTTTCCAGACTACTTTCAAACTATTATACAAAATTGTCTTTGTATGATCACAAAACTAGTTCAATATGCTTCAATACACTTTAAAAATCTTTTGCACTGAGTATTAAAAATTATTAAAAACTGCTTGTATAGTGGAAGATCTCCTATTCTCAACAATCAATATGATCTGGTGAAAACATATGTTGAGATTAATTCCCTTTTGTAAAAAAGCTGAAACAAACAGTCAAAAACACAGTGCATAATGTACTAATGCACTCTAAAATGTCTCATTTTGAAATGATGAATGGCTGTTGTCTTTGTATTGTGTGAGGTAGTCTGAGCTGAACTGGTACCTGGCCTGATATTACAAGCAGCAACTACTGCTAGTTTTATGCTTCACTTGCACAGAAAAAAAATCTATAAACCCAAATGTTCAAGGTAAGGATTGATTTGCATTGATTTGCCATGCCCTCACTAGAGGAATCTTCCTCAGAGGAAGAAGTAGAGCCTCCAGAAACGAGGGGGACATCACATCAGTCACTGGCACCAGACTAGGAGGAGCCCAGGCCTTCAAGGGAGACAGCTCCAAGTCCTTCCCTGGAAGGGGGAGGGGATTCTGAAGCAGATGCTGAGCAACATCCTGACCACTAGGAGCATCATCGTCTGAAGGCCTAGGCTCCTCCTGGTCTGGTGCCAGTGACTGATTTGGTGTCCCCCTGGTTTCTGGAGGCTCTGCTTCTTCTTCTGAGGATTCCTCTAGTGAGGGCATGACAGCATGTTACGTTCTTAATGAGGGGATATGTGTAATCAACCTTTATGGAGGTTAAGGCTACCATAGCTACTATTCATGATGGTTTTACTTCCAGTATCAGAGGCAGTATGCATCTGCAGGCAACTTGCTGGGAAACATGAGTGGGAGAGTGCTATTGAACTCATGTCCTGCTTATGGCTCCTCATACACATCTGGTTGGCCACTGTGGGATCAGAATGCTGGACTAGATTGGCCTTTAGTCTGATCCAGCATGCTTCTTCTTATGCTCTTACATTACCCTCTCTCCCTACTAGGGATGTATGGATTTTATTAAATCTTTTCTGTCTCTGTTTTGTTCGGTCATTTGCCCTGGTCTAACCCTCCCACCCCCACCCAAAAGTAATTTAAAAAAATGGAATGCAAGTTCATACAACTTGGAAAATGCCAATCCACTGCAGAATCCACAGGTCATATTCATAGAAATCCCCAATCTTTTGAATCTGTTAAACATTCATCCAACATCCCTACTCACCACCTGTATTAGTCCTCAATAAGGGAACAATGTCCTTCCATCATAGCCAATACAGGCAGAAGAGACTGGAAACTGTCCTCAAGCACACAATCTGATTTACCTTGCTTGGCCCTCTTGGTATAGTCTCTTTGGCTTGCACAGCATTCCTGAAATGGATAATATCTCAGCAACTACTTCTGCGCCTCACTCGCCTTACATTGCCTTCCTATTTTCTCTGCAGGCAGTGGCTTTTGCCCAAAGCTCCTTCCATCTACCTTGTTAGGGCCTGATTAATCTTATACATAAGCCTATGTGTGCAACGAAAAGCCTACTTTTCCTAGAAAAACAAACAAACAACAACAACAACCTGCTTTTCCCAGAGAAAATTAAAGACATTAGGAGGGTGATTTTGAGTGTACAATCGAACAGGAATGATGGGATTCCTACCCCTTTCCCTACACCCTACTCCTTCATCCTAAGTTGGCCCCTACAGATTTGTAAAAGCAAGCTTACATTTGAAATCGCATGTCTTGCTCTCCATGCCTGGGAAAACAATGTCTCAACCTGGCATTGAAAAGAATAATAGAATCATAGAATAGTAGAATTGGAAGGGGCCTATAAGGCCATGGAATCCAACCCCCTGCTCAATGCAGGAATCCACCCTAAAACATTCCTGACAGATGCCTGTCCAGCTGCCTCTTGAATGCCTCTAGTGTGGGAGAGCCCATGATCTCCCTAGATAATTGGTTCTATTGACGTACTGCTCTAACAGTCAGGAAGTTTTTCCTGATGACCAGCTGGAATCTGGCTTCCTGTAACTTGAGCCCATTATACTGTGTCCTGCACTCTGGGATGGAATAAAATGCAGGTGTAAGGTGCACGTCTTTAGGAATGCCATTCGATGAACAGAGTTCCACTGCTGAGAAGGTCCTCTCCTTTGCATTACATAGTGCACTTCTGATAAGCAAGGCACTCAGAGAAAGAGAACTCAAAACAAATGGCTGAAGAAATGGTTGCCTGAATTTCAGCCCTGAAGAAAGATGACATTTTCACAGCTCTCTGCTCTAGACCAGAAAGCAGCTCTTTCTGTTAATTAGATCTTGATGAACTTAACCTAATGCCAAACAGTGGAAGCAGTGCAGAGATGTCTCCTGTTAATTTGGCAAAATAAAGTTAAAAGAGCTTGACATGCATCATGGCGTTTTGCTGCTGCACAATAAAATTGATAGCCCTGGCAAAAAGAGCTCTAGCTGTGGAATTATCAGCTTGTCCAGCTTGGTGCTTGAAGTGAAATGCATGAATAGAATCCAGAGATCCTGTTGTTGTGAAAATGCTTTCACTCGTCATTTGTTGGTAAGGTATGGAAACGCTGAATGTTGAACTGAATGGAATCACTTGGCTTTGCTGAAGAACATCTTGCCAGGCAGGCAGTGATTGCTGACAGGATTATGAGCTGAGCTTTGCCTGCCAAAGAAGAAACGAGAAAGAAAATGAGCAGGGGAAGCTCATGCCAGAGGGGCTGCTTCTATAGTCCAGTGAGTGCAAGAGTGAAGTGCTCTTATTTCAGCTAGCAATGCCCTGGAATGAGTTTTTGTAGGGTTTCGCTTCAGAAATGACCATAAGCCACAGCAGTTCAAACACTGAGGTAACGACGGGTGGCTTCCTGCAACCTTCTGATGTGGACTGATGTTTTGCCATTTGCATGCAGTGGGATAAAGTGGAAGTGGGTTGTTTGAAATGGTGTCATAGATCATGGACTTTACAGCCAGCGCTCACTGGGAAAACGGAAAATCTGGCTTCCCGTGTATGAACCGTCTCTTGGAAACCATTGTTGAACAACGTTCCACTGAAGAACATAATCCTGCTGGATTGGACCAAAGGCCCATTTGGTCCAGCTTTCTGTTCCTAACATTAGTCAGCCACATGCTTCTAGGAAACTGGTAAGTCAGGCATAAAGACTTCGTCCATGATTTGTTTGCACCATCTGGAATTCAGTGGTACACTACCTTTGGACATGGAGGTTTCATTTACTTACCATGCCTAATAGTCTTTAGAAGACGTGTTCTCCATTTATTTGCCTAATCTCATTAACTGTGTTTCCATTATATGATCACTACGAACAACAAAGCAAATAGGGCTTTGAATGCAACTTCTATATCATAATGTTGCTTTCTGTTATTCTCTCAATTCAGGGATTTAGAAAAGAAACCCAGCATTTAAAAAAAAAACTCAAATTAAGTTAGCAAAATTGACATTTGCAACAGTGCAAATGTCTTCATAAGTTTCATAATTTAATCAAACTACACGACACCAAAATTTGTCATCAGGAATAGAAGGTGGAGATTTGGGATGAAGCAGAATATTTGAAATTGCAGTATACGCAAAATCACCTTCCCATGGTCCCATTCAACACCATTAGGTCAAAAGGTATGCAATTAGAGTGTGGTGTAGTGGCTAGAGAGTTGGACTGGGAGTCGGAAGATCTGGGTTCTACTCCCCACTCTGCCATTGAAGCTCACTGGGTGACTTTGGGCCAGTCTCAGATTCTCAGCCCAGCCTACCTCACAGGATTGTTGTGAGGATAGAATTATGTATGCCGCCTTGGGTTCCTTGGAGGAAAAAAGGCAGTATATAAATGTAATAATAATAAAATAAATAAATAAATAAATAAATATTTAATTTCATTGCATTTGGTATGTAACTGCAGGATATCAGCTTTTTGCTAGGAAGTCTGGAGAACTGAGCGGTGTGAAGTAGAGGATAAGTGCACCGTTTTAGGTCTTCAACTGATATGGAAACACACTGCCATTGTTATTTTAGAGGAAGGATGCCCTAAAGCTGATAATTATATGACTCACATAAGCACATATTGCTAAAATGTTATGATACTATGATCTAAAACTGTGGCTTTAATCCAAGTTAAGACGTAATAATGCATTAGAAAATGATTTTCTTATTAGTCCGTGTTTTTCACAATGACCCAGGGGGAAGCTAAATCTAAATTCTATCAGAATGTACTTTCCCACATGTAGGTCAGTGCATGTGACAGAGCAATGGAATATACGAGACAGCTTAGAGGAGCAAATGAGCTCTGTATCTGCACTGAATTTTTCTGCATCACTTTTGCCGCAACTTTCTGCTAGGAAATTATAAAAGACTAGATGACCCTTGCAGGTTTCATAACCCCCACTCTCCTCATCATGTTTCCAGTAGGTGGCACCCCGTGGAGATGATATAAAAGCAACAATTTCACCACGTGCTGCATGCACACAAATGACACCTGCTGAAATTCCCCTTCCTATACAGCTGTTGGAGATGCAGGAGCCCTGTCCATCTTTCCATATGGCCACACTAATTTTCTATATAACTACTTATTTGGATTGCAAAACTCTGTAATTCACTGATTTGCAATCTATTCACACTTTTCTGGGGGGAGGGGGGAAATCTTCCATTTACATGATAAAATATTGGCACCCAGTAAATTACAAATAAATGGGTAAATGGATACTGTTGTTTTTATACTGTTGTTTTTATGTTTCTGATGGTTTTTAAATTTTGTATACGTTTTTAATGTTTACTGTTTTTAACTTTTGTAAACCACCCAGTGAGCTTCAGCTATGGGGCTGTATATAAATGAAATAAATAAATAAACAAACAATATCCATGTGCCTATTCCTAATCATAATAGAGGAAACTGATTAACACTGGTAGTGTACCACACTGAATTCCAGATGCTGCAAATAAATTTAAAAAAATAGTGCAATTATATTCACAGTGACCCTGTTCAGACAACACACTACGCCATGGTCTGGGCCACTGAATCCTTTCTCAGCAAATGGGTAGTGAATGTGTTTAAACTGTGGTTATGTAGCCACCATTGTTAGGAATGGTTCACATAACATGCTAAGTCGTGGTTTACACAAAACACTAAGCCATGTTTAGCTCAAAATGCTTAACCGCCATCGCCTAGCGTGTCGTCTGAACAGGGTTACTGTGGATATAATTGCAGTAACTTTTTTTCTGATTTTTCTTGGTGGGGAAAAAGAGCTTAGTGCAAGAGTAGCTCCCAATGTGCCTCCAGACACCTTTCTTAGTATTTGGCAAGGTGCCCTACCTCTCCTGTTTTCTTACTGGCAGCTGGGATCGCAGTGAAACAGGCTTCTACCGGTGCAGTGGGTTCAAAGGAGTTGTTTAGTGTGTTGGGGCTCAGACCCTACCTCTGCCTTGTACTCAGTCTTTTATTAAGATTCCTTGTCCTTTGCCACACCTCCCATGGCAGCCACTCTGCAGTGGGGCCCAGGGCAGTGTCTCAAGTTGACAAATGTGCCCACAGCCCCAAAAGGTTGTCTATCCCTAATTTAGTGGCATTTTCTGAAGTCTGGTCCAGATCAGATGTGTCACACTATAATTTGGAGTTTGAGAGGCTTGCAACCTCTCTTTTCCTCCTCTCCCCACTTTGTATGGGCATCATCCCTCCTTTCTATGACTGGATAACTAAATCATCACGACTTCTAATTCAGCTACTTTGAATATAGTTATGTATGTTTATGTTGGCTTGTTCATTGGTATACGTTCTTTTTTATTATTATCATTGCCTCAGAATATTTGTTAATACTTTAATGCTGCTTTAATAATTGTTTTTAATGTTTATTGTTTTTATTTGGATTGTTGTATGCCACCATAGTTTGTGGAAAGGTGTTATTTAAATAGTAATAAATTTGCATGGTTAGCACAGAAATTGAGGAAATAACTGAGCAGATGTGATAATAAAACTTCAGCTGATTCAAACAGGCAATAAGATTGCCAAGAAGCACTTCTGATCACATAATACCAGTACGTTTTCATCTGCGCTGGCTGGCAGTCTGATTCTTGGTGCTATTCAAAGTGCTGCTGGTGTTAACTAGAGCTGTGCAGAAGGAGACTCTCAAAATTCTCCACCCCCTTTGTGGTCAGAGAAATGGTGGGTGGGGGGAGGACAGGACAAGGACAATTTCATCATATTTTTCTAGGGTGAAGAGAAATTCTCCAACAATTTCTTATAGGTAGGTATCGCCATTGGCAAGGGTTGCAGAACAGCTTCTTTCTTTCTTTTTCCCTATGGGTTTTTGCTTTTTATGCACTGCAACTGCAAGTGGCAACAGCATCAACTCTGTTGGCAGCCTGGCCCACATTTTGCATCTTCCACAATATCCCATATACCTAGCATCATTCCAGGGTGTGGCAGGGGGTGGGGAAGGGAATGCATATAGTGGTGAAGAACATTTGGACAAACTTCTGCAAAGTGTCTTTTTAATTCTTGGGAGTAAGAAAACGGTGGGGGGGAATCTTGATTTTTTTCTGAGAAACATTTATTCTGAGAAACTTGGGCTTCCAAATGATACATTTCTGAGGGGTGATTGTGGATATATCTTGTCTCTAATGCATGTGCTCCTTCTCTGAAATCCCTGTAGCAGGTGTGATTGGGGGTGGGCAGTGTTTGATCCAGCTAAGGGACAACACAGGGAAAGGGTGGAGAGATAATGTTGTGCCAAAATCTGTCCTCAAATTTCCTGAAAGTGTTCTTCACCATGAAAGAGACTTCCATTTTTCTGCCTCATTCTCAGGGCATTACGTAATTCATTTTGAATGTATATTGATGGTGTTTTTGTCTGTGAGATGGCTGAGGCTACTGTTTGTATTTTTCTTTCTATTCTACATCTCACCACTGCTCTGGAGTTTCCTGGGCTGCCTGCACTTCCTGCTCTGAAAAGGCCCTATAGGGCGAATAAAGGAGCTACAGGCTGTCAGAGAAATTATTGTACAATGGAAACCAGGACACGCACGCACACACCCCTCAGCCATCTCATAAGTAAGGTAAGCACAAGAACCCATGAGAATTTCTCCAAAATTTCTTCTTCGAATTTCTTTTTGAAAGCAATTTCTATCAAACGCAATGAGAATAGTCACATTTTTCATGGGAGAAATCTTCATCACACCACTAGTTTTAACCTTTAAAGCTCTAAACAGCTTTGGGGCAAAGTTCCTTTTTTGGTTTAGCTACTTGGACCCTACAATCTTCTTTAGAGATCCATGGCTAATGCCTACAGAGAAAGGGCTTTTTCAGTTGTAGCTCTTTGTTCGGTAATGGTTTCTGGTAAAAAGCACAACACATATGTTATGTTCTTTTTATACAACATAAAGACATTTTTAATTGTCCCAGGGATTTTTAAATCATTTTAACTTCTTCTGTGTTTTTGTTTGACTGTTGTTTTTGCTCCTACTACTTTTATTCTATTTGGGGGGGGTACTGTTTGATTTTTAGGACTTTTGTTAGCTGTTTCTATGTCTTCTAATTGTCTAGAGGATATTATTTGCATCAATTAACAAACAATATATGCATTTTCAGCATTTCTGAACAAGTTGGCGTAATGTTTGGACATTGTGAAAAGAAATAATTTTTGAAAGAAATTTGTTTGTTTATTTGGACATTTATAGCTCACCTTTTTGGTATGAAATCAAACTCAAGTAGCTTTCAAATAAAAATATAAATCACAGCTAAATTTAAAACAATCCTCACAATAAACCAAATTAAACAAAAGCATAATAAACAGCATTAGAATCCTGTACTCCCTGCATTTAAAAAAACAACTACAGAATTGTGTTATTTCTTCATATGGACATTTGTCTTCCCAATGTGAAACTAAAAACATTTTCATTATACACAGTGTTATAATTAACGTATCAGTCCTCATGAAAATCTGAAAGCCATAGCTCACAAAATGGCTGCCATGACTTTCAGGTACGTTGGTCTGAGTGACATTTATTTTCGAACTGGGCATCCCTCTTTTTTTAAAAAATAGTAATAGTAACTCATCCAGTTTTGTTTTGTTTTTTAAATAAAGTAACATCCCCATTTACTCTCGACAATAGACAAAACCAAGTACCTGCCTTGTTCAAAGGATATTTTCACCTAAGTTTTATCTTTCCTTTGTAAGAGTCAGATTTACCATTGTAGAAGTCAACATGGTCAAAGTTGTTCTTTCTTTCTGAAAACACCACATGAAAATGTTATGGCAGGTATATGCACAGCTGTGCATAATTTTACTTTTAAAGTTTGCTATTGGCATGGAAGGTTGGTGTGGCCAAATATATTCAATTGCTTTTTCTTCCATATGAGCTGTCCAGAATAGTAAATCATCTAACAGGTAGTGCTGTTGCTTATGCATTGTAAAATGAAAGTGTTTGAAATATGGAGCAGGGCAGCTCAGCAGTGTGGCTACATTTTACTGGTAAAGTTTCACTGCCATTCTCCCCTATATGCTTTCCAGATGTTTGCATGCATTGAGGAACAGGTTTTCTGGGTCTTTCAGATCTTTCTTGAACCCTTAATCACTTTTTTATTCCTTGATCAGCCTTGACATACAGTCACAGCTTATAGTCTGTAAGTAACAGTTAATTGCCCAGTTTACATGTGGGCTATTGCCACAACTCTACACTGTGAGTACCACAAAACTCCTGAGTCCACATAGCTCTCATCTTTCAGCTCTGATGATTGCATTTTTGTCTTTGCAGAAAAGGGCAACTGAAATGATCAAGGGACTGGAGCATCTTTCCTATGAGGGAAGGTTACAACAGCTGGTATTGTTTAGCTTGGAAAAAGGAGGGTAAGGGGAGACATGATAAGGTGTACAAAATCATGCATGGTGTAGACAATGTGGATAAGGAGACATCTCTCTCTCTCTCTCTCATAATATTAGAACCCAGGGTCATCCCATGTGGCTGATTAGTGGGAGATTCAGGACATACAAAAGGAAGTCCTTCTTCACACAGCACATAGTTAAGCTATGGAATTCACTACCATAGGATGTAGTGATGTCTACCAATTCAGAAGGCTTTAAAGGGGGGGGTGGATAAATTCTTGGAGGAGAAGGCTATCAACGGCTACTAGCTCTGATAGCTATGTGCTATTTCCAGTATCAGAAGCAGTAAGCCTGTGTGCACCAGTTGCTGGGGAACATAGATGTTGCACCCATGTCCTGCTTGTGGACATACTTGTTTGACAGCTAGTTGGAAACTGTGTGAACAGAATGCTGGCCTAGATGGGCCTTTGGTCTCATCCAGCATCACTTTTCTGATATTCTTCTCATCAATTCCCTTGTCTATAACCAAGCCTTCTGGCATCTTAGGACACAGCCAATGGATTACAACCTGTAACCTGTAGTTCTCCTAGGGGACCGTAGATGTTTTCTTCAAACAAAAGCATTCTAAATAAATAAAAAAATCTGACACAATCTGAGGTTTGCAACACCCTCCTCTTATCCACACCAGCTCGTCCCTCTAATTTTGATATGAGCTAGGGAAGAATTTCAGGAGTGAGATGCTGCCTTATACTTCTTAGCCTTCCATGTGCACAGCATGTTTTCTAAGCTTGCACAGAAGAGCTTGCTTCTACAAGCCACCAAAGTTATTTTCTGATCCTGGATGAGGTGAACCTCTCTGGCATCTGGTAATTCAGAGAGAGCAAAAGAAGTGGAACATAGGAAGCTGCCTCTACTGAGTTAGAACCTTGGTCCATCTGGCCCAGTATTGTAGACACTGACTGGCAGCAGCTCTCCAAGGTTTCAGGCAGGATTCTTTCCTCACCCTACCTGGAGAAGCTGGGGATTGAACCTGGAACCTTCTGTATGCCAAGCATGTGCTCTATCACGCTGAGCTACGGCCCCTCCCCTTAAAGTGGCAAAAGAAGTTCTTCCTGGCATTAAAAGATTTAGAATATTTTAGGTGCCTGTTCTAGATAAACAGAGAAAAAAACAGGGCAGAAAAAAGACCTCCAAGCCCAGCAGACATGCTGGCTGGGGAATGCTGGAAACTGTAGGACTTTCCACTCCTTGTCTAAACATGCATAGGAGTATGTCTTTAGAGACCAAAACTTTTGGGAATTTTGCAACCGCATGCACAAGTTACAGGAAGGGGGCAGTGTTGCAATTAGTTAATACATGGGCATAGCTAACATTAGGATCTCTGTAGCCTACTGTGTGGTTCCTTATTACTCCTCCTCCCCTTCCTCCATTGCTGGGAGCACATGGCTTGCTCTTTCCCAGCTGCCATTGCTGTGGAACACAAAGAAATGACCTGAACAAACTCTTTCAAAACTCTAGGCTGTACCTACATCTCATTTGCAAGAAACTTGTGAGTAAAGCTGTTTCTTTCTTCACTGAGAAGAGTATGGACTCCTTTATTATTTTAGCCATATGTGTGCACGTGGGACTGATAAATACTCATTCTGTTCTGCCTTTTGTTTTTTTCCCTTGCTAACTGTCTTTTTAACAGGAGGCAGTAATACCAAATATATCCTATCAAAAACAACAACAAAATTTCTTCTCAGACCTTTTTGGTTGGGGTAGGGAGGACTCCATGACTCACTCCTCAGTCCCAGTGTATTTGTTTGCTGTCACTTTCTGTTTGTCCTGACAACTGCAGCAACTGCACTATCAGGACTCCAGTGAAACATGCCCTCCCCGTGTCATCATTAATTCAATCAGATTTAGGACAATGCTTCCTGCTGTCATTCTGGAAGGAAAGGAAAGGAACCTCTCCTGCAAGCACTTGAGTCATTGCTGACTCCTAGAGGGACGCCTGCTTTCGCTGACATTTTCTTGGCAGACTTTGTAGCGGAGTGGTTTTCCATTGCCTTTCCCAGTCACAGTTACCTTTCTGCCAGCTAGCTGGGTACTCATTTTACCAACCTCAGAAGGATGGAAGGATGAGTCGACCTGAGCCAGCTGCCTGAGAACCAGCTTCTGCTGGGATCGAATTCAGGCCGTGGGGAGAGTTTTGGCTGCAGTAACTGCCACTTACCACTCTGCGCCACACTCTGGAATCTGATAGGAAATAAAATATTACATGCTAGGACTCCTGGAAGCACAATTGCTGCTACAGGTACATTCATGACTCACTTTGTCGCTTTTTACATTGCTGCTTCAAATTTGCTGAATTCTCGCAAGCCTCCAATGCCAAAGCATGCAAAAAGGGCACGTGCCTTGTGCTGGGGAGGCATTTCAGTTCAGTCTTAGAAATGCTTTGCAGAACGTACTGCTAATATTTCAGACTGCAAGCAAGGAATGACATGTTGGATTGCTCTCAAATGGGAAAAGAAGCTCTCAAATGGGAAAAGAAGCCTAAAACTAAAGTGTAAGAGAGAAGGCTAAGCTAGAAGAACCTTTGTCCCTGACAACTTGTTTTCCATGCACAAGAGAAAATGGTTGTGTGAGCTAGGCCTCAGGATAAATTATTGTCTATATTCACACATTGTGGCTGCAATCCTATATGCCAGGGGTGGGTGACAATTTTTTTTCTTGGTGGTGGTGTGGTGTGGGGAGAAGACTGCAATGGTGTCCTTAAAGGCCAAATTTAGCTTTTACATTAGGCCTGCACCTTGTTCTAAAGATAAATTTGGCCTGTTTAAGCCGTTGTGATTTACCACTGAAACATGGTGGCAAACCACTGATTTGCAGCTTCTATAAGTGCTATTCACACTGGTGTATGGCAGTGGTATGGTCCCTGGGGGCTTTTGGGCAGTTGAAATTGCCTCCCAGAGCTCTTGATGTTGCCCACCCCTGCTATGCACACTAACATGGGAATAGGTCTCATTCAACACCATTGAACTTACATCTGAGTAGATTAGGGTTGTCTGCCACAAGCAAATCCATCCCTTTTTGAACCCGACGGATCCCCACAATGCCCCTGACATGGCTTGCATTTGCAAGCTGAGCTGTGGTTAGTTGCCAAAACAGGGAACTTGATTGTGTGTGCGTGTGTTATTTGTGGAAATTATGATTTGTGCAAAAACGTATTAATAGCACATTTTGTACAAAAATGGGTGCATAAATGGTCTAATTTGTACAAATTTGCATACATTCAGCCATTTATACCTGTAATTTTGTGCAAATTGCACTACTTATGGGTTCAATTTTATTTATTTATTTATTTATTTATTTATTACATTTTTATACTGCCCGATAGCCGAAGCTCTCTGGGAGGTTTACAAAAAATAAAATTACAGGTATAAAATTTTGCACAATTTCCCCCCTGAAAAATATACGAAGTGGTCCGACTTGTTGCATGCCAAGTCGGGCCAACTCATGGATGAGCAACCCGGAGTCTGGGGGGGTGAGGGTGGGGGGTAAGTCAGTGACAACTTGCTAAGCTTCCACATCCCAGCGGATTCCTCTGGCATCGCTAGAGTAGGTATGTACAAGATTTCACTGTAATCTTCTGGAGTCTAACAGCAAAATCCATGTCTACTCAAAAGTAAGTCTCATTGAATATTATCCATACTTTGGATGCTTACTCCCCAGTACAAGATTGCAGACTGAACGTTACCCAAAGACTGGACCTTTGTTCATGTACAAAGCATACATTTAATGGTAGACAAACAGACTATACTATCACTTGTAGCAATATTCTTTTTGTGCTGTGAATCCTGTGTGGTCATACTTTGATTTACAATATGCTTTTTTCTGTGCGATGAAGACAGCACAAGATAGCTCTTGTTCCTTTTTCTGATTATTCTTTGTGTGTTTGTTGGCAAAGATGGGTAGGTGGGTGAAAAAGGTTGTAGATGATAAATGGGTTTTGTTTTCTGTGTGACAGAGAATATTAGTTAATACATCACTTCATACACTAGGGGCTAGCACCTGAACAAGGATTATTGGCACCATGCTGAGAGGCTATGGCTCAAATTCCAAACAGAAGAGATATCTACGGAGACTATTTTAAATGTTCTTACATTACATGTGTAATCTGGGGGGTTGAGATGGTAGCATGAAAGCCACGTTGCATTACACATTCTTAGATAATGGAGCTATTCTTGATTCCATATGAAACTTTTTTTAACTAAGTGCAAGATGAGAAATAAGATAAAGAAATATAAATAATTTTCAAAATGTATAATTACAACAGGGACTTAAAACAAAATGTTCCCATATACCTTCCCTCCTAACAGGAGTGCTGCCATTCACTGTCAATCTAAGCAGGACATTCCATTTCTCTTGCTCCCCTCCCCCTGGTTTTCTTATTTTCTTTCCCCACTGACACTCAACGCTCTGTGACTATTGAGGACTTTGCTAGACCAGAGGCTATCCTCGGCTGATACCCGGGATCACCCCTGTGCATCCAGATGATGCATAGGGGATCCCGGGCCCAGGCAGAGATCAACCCTCCCTGGCCCCGGGATAAAGCCTACCCCTTTGGGCCTAGTTCCAAGACCGCGAGTGTGTGGCCCGTTTCTGCGGCTTTTCCACACAATTACTTGTGCGGAGCTGGGAGCTGTGCACGGGGTGCAGCGCTCCCCAGGAGTACTGTACCCATCAGGGGCAGGGTGGGTGGAGCGGGGGAATCTTTTTTTTAAAAAAAATAAACTTACCTTTTTGCTCGTGTGCTCATGCGCAGCCGGCCCTTTAAGGGAAAAAGACCTCGTCGCATCTGATGTATAGACTAACATGACAGCCTGCAATAGTTGCATCGCGGACTCACCCCTCTTCCGTCATGTATTACCAGTAGGTCTAACAAAGGCCTGAGTGTGTTCTCTCTCTCTTTGGCTCAGTTCAGACAACACATTTCTCAATGGTGGTTTTAGAACTCCACAGTGGAGTTTTTACACCACCGTTGAGAAATATGTTGTCTACCAGGAAAAGTCCATGCAACGGTGGAGGGTTGTTGTTTTTGTGTGTGTGTGTGGGGGGGGGGGAAACACTTCACGCAGAATATCAACACTGTGCAAAGTCTCATTCTGGGTGTATGATTTTTTGTGCATCCACAAAATAAAAGTGCATCTTGGGAGTGGTACTTTGGAAACATGTAGTATTACAATGTGTCATGTGTCATCACATTATGTACTCCTTGCCTGATTGGTTGCTTTTGCATGGTCTGCCTCTGTGATGTGATGTGTATTCACCATCCCCAATCTCTGGTGTATGGAAGAGATAAGAAGGACCTGCATCCTCCTCATCGCAGAGCCAGAGAGACGACAATGTTGACAATGAAGGAAGCAGCAGTGGATGCACCAAATCAGGGTTCATCCAACTGATTCAGTGCATACACCAAAATGGCATTGTTAGATGCAGGCTGCAATTGCTCTGAAGCTCACAATCAATTCCACACTGAATATAGAATTCAGAATACATTGATCCAGGAAAGGTAAGCATTATGAAGGGATGGGTTTCGACCAATGAGCTGACTAATTATAAAATTTGGCAGCATCACTGGTACCAGCAGTTCAAAATATACCTTAGCAATTGTAATATGTGATGTAGGCTCTGCTCTGCATTGTGCATTATTGTTTGTGTGCATGTATTGACAACAACAACAACAACAATAATAGATTATCTGCTTCCCAATGTAAGATAGAACTTTTAAAGACAATGAACATAGGATTGCAGGAATTTTCCCTTTCCCTCCGAAAGAGACAGAAAGAGCAAAGCTTCTTTCGCTGGGAGTGAAAAAGTTCCCAAAAATAAGGGGCAGGATTCATTACAGCAGTAGTTTATTATGCCAGAATTCCTAACTTAATATGATATCAGAATATGTCCATAAAAGAGACGGATATGATCAGCCACAGTTGGACCTTTCTGAACATATGGTGATCTGTTTGTGGGCTTGATCCTGGTATTGTTTGCATCAGTACTGCCCATTCCTGTGAAAAAAGACTAATTATATGCAGCTACAAAAATGACTTTTTTGAGCAATCTTAACTTTGGTTTGTCTCAAAATTTGAGCATTTCTCTAATAAAGTTTGGTTTATCCAAAACATTTGAGAATATATAAAAAAAAAAGTTGGATGAAAATTTATAAGACTTCTTGTGCACATTTCTGCAATACAGACGTTTTTGTATTCATGTTTGCCTAATATACACAATTAGATATATACATTTTTGTGTGGTTCTTTAATTCATTGGAGAACTTCATTGCAAAACTTTGAAAAGTGTGAATTTCGAAGGATGGCTTCACATCTATAGAAGAATATGTTAGTTTAACACTTATTACTAGACATCTACTAGACCGATTTTGCTGAAGCTTGAGCAGTGTAGATGTGCAGAAAATTTTGGAACTTCAAAAAACATTCAAAGCTTGAGCTTTAATAGCAAAACAGTATGTTTAATTGCTCTGCCCTTTGGAGTTCAGTACCAGTTTATTTGCTCAGTGTTAAATAGTGGTTGATCTGATGCATGTGTTTTCAACTTGAAACTTAAAGAAATGCTAAATGAAGCTTTAAAAATAATATATTTCTGTTTGTTTGTTTTCACCTTTGCTGCTTTATTTCGTTCATTTTTCTTTTGTTTTCACCTTTGAAAAGACAAGATTCGGTGCCAGTTTTGTGTATCATACTAATTAAGCTAATTTTTGTTTTGTTTTCTCAGATTACTAGGCCTGTGGTGACACTGGGTTCACACTAGTACTGATTATAAAGTGTGAAATTAGGTAAATTTGAAATAAAATGCAATCTAAACCATTTTTTCCCATCATTGCTTGATACTACACAATATTGGCAATACATATTTTGAGAAGTTTTTTGTTTTTTTAAAAGAACAGTCTCTCCAAAGGACAAAAATAACAGCTTCCATATATAGCCAGAAAGGTCTGTGTGTAGTGTTTACTTTGTATTAGGTAGGAAGACTATTTGTGGCACTGATGATAGACAGGACACCAGTTTTACTATTCAACCACTTTTCTGATCCTCTATGCTGTAAAATTTACCCTTGCCTTTTTTTAATACATTATGTTGGTTATGACAGTCAAAGGTCATGTCCTTGCCAAGGACCCCACTTCTGTGTTTCAAGATCCAGCTACAGACAAAAATAATTGAATATATCAGTGTCTTAGAAGGGTATCGTTTATTGGAAATGACCTTTGTTACTTGGTAACAGCATGGTTTTCAGAATATATTAGAAAATTATAATTAGCATGAGTTTAGCATAATCTTTTCTGGAGTTAGAAACATTGAGTCTCGCTATGGGTATGTGAATTAACACAGGGAAGTTCATTTTGGGGTCACTGCAATTGTAAGATAATGCTGAACAAAGTCAAATTAATTTAGAGTAATCTGTAGAAAGACTAGTTACCATTCTGCAGAGAATATGCACTATTCTGAAATTGCAGGGCCTGCAGAGCAAGGATGTCAAGCTCAAAATAAACATGTGCTTTTCCAAAACTGCAGTAGAAATAATAAATTGGAAATGCAAATCTACTTTAGCTCAGCGTGAATCTTTCAAACCAACTTCACTTTGCACAGTTCATATTTTCAATTTTGACTATGTTTGCTTTTACTACTGTAGCATTTTTAACCAAACTTTTGGATACTGGAAATTTTTCTAGGCCAGGGATGGCCAGTGGGAAATATCTTTTTCTGTCCCTTTCAGAGTCCAACCAATGTAAATCAACATACAATAAATGTTACCAGTGTCTCACTTAATACATGGAAGACAATCCTGCCTTCAGTTCCAGACATATATCACATTGGAGTTACTATCAAGCAATGCAATTAATACATTTTTGGATTAATAATGAAATTAACATATAGTACGATTTTGGGACCTGTTGCACCAGAGACATCTTCTGTCATAGGATTGGTCCACTTGATTGGGAACTAGAGAAAAAATGGGAAGCAAAGGGTAGAAATGAGTGGATATTTGTCACAATGGAGTGACATAAGAAGTGGATTTCCCCAAGTATCTGTACTGGGACCAGTTCTATTTAAGCTATTCATAAATTAATGATCCAGAGCAGGAGTGAACAGTGAGGTAGCCAAGTTTGTAGATGACATCAAATTGTTCAAGATAATGAAAATCCAAGCAGGCAGTAGTGATCTACAAAAGGGCATCTCTAAACTGTGTAAATTTGCAGCAACATGACAAATAACATGTTTTTTAAGTAAGTGAAGAGTGATGAACACTGGAGCAAAAAGCCCGATTTCAAATGTATACTGGTGGGATTTGAACTATCCAAGAAAGAGATCTGGATGTCATTGTTGTCTGGGTAGCTAAATGAAAACATCAGCTCACTGTGAAGTAGAAATGGGGGCAGGGAAGAAAACCATTTTAGGAATTATTAGGCAATGGAATGGGACTTTGGCTCAATGAGAATATACCTGCTTTGTATGCAGAAGGTCCCAGAGTAGAATGCTATATACTGTTCAGGTTGGCCCAACTCAAAAAGGGTAGCAACCATTTCCCCCCTTACCCCCAATAATGCTCATGGCACAGCATCATTCCCGTTAGTCGTTATGTAGGACTATGCTGCTGGGCTTCTAATTACAGCTTGAAGTAACAGCAAACCTTTTTGATGTTGTTAAAGGAAAGTAACCAGAACCCTCTGCAGCTTTCTTTCAGTTTGGAACCTCCCATGCCCCCAAATGAATAGATTTCACTCTTCTCCTGAACATAATTCCATTCTTTATTTGCCCTTTATATCCCAGCTCCCCAAATCATTGGAAGAGTGTCCCTTATGCAAATGCCTGGGTTCATCTTCAGCATTTCCACTCATAAAGCATCACAGGGGAATGGCCAATTATTGAGATCTCTGAATCCCCAGCCAAAATTCCAGGTCTTGATAATTTTAGTTGCCCTTTTCTGCACTTTTTACAGCTCTACAAACGTCTTCATTTTTTTAGGTGCAGTGACCAGAACTGTACACAGTATTCTAATGTGGTTCCATCATAAATTTGATAAGGGGTGTATGATCTTGGCAGTTTTATTTTCATTTCATTTCCTAATTTGCCCTTTCAACAGCGACCAGACACTGGGCCAACATCTTCATTGAGGTTTTCACCAGAACCCCAAGATTTCTTTCTTGGTCACTCTCCTAGCTCAGATCCCATGAGTGTTAGGGATGTGTGGGAGTCTGTGTGTGTGTGGGTAGGCAGACAGACTCCTCCCCCTGCTTGACCACCTGGTCCCTGCTCGCCAAGCCATCACCACCTACCAGACCCATTCTCCAGGAACTCGTGCAGTCCGCAAACATCCAGTGGCTGCCCATCACCTTAGCAAGCCACCATTTTGTGTAAAAATGGTGGCTCAGAGATTACCGGGTAGCTAACGTTACATAATAGCAGCCAAAAAGGGGGCATTTACACAGCAGTATAGGTGTAAATGGTCCATTTAAGCCTGTAATGTTGCATATATGACCCTTTTACGACCACCATTTATGTAACATTAGATTTCCAGAAAACATGAGCAGCCATTTTTACCCAAAGTGATGGCTCACTAAGGGAACAGGTGGACTTGTAGGCCATCCAGCAGCTCGCGTGGTGCAGAGAGCAGCTGCAGTTTGTCAATCACTTAGCAAAACCAGACAGAGGTAAGTCTGTCCATCCCTAATCAGCATACATGTGAAGTTGTGATTCCTCTCCCCCCATGTGCGTCAGGTTATACTTGCTTGCACTGAAATTCATTTGCCCTTTTTATGCCATTCTCCCAATTTGAAGAGATCGTTTTGGAGCTCTTCACAATTCTTTTTTTTGTTTAACCACCCTAAATAATGTGGTGTCATCAACAAATATGGCCACTTCACTCCTCACACCTAATTCCAGATCATTTGTGAACAAGTTGAAAAACAGTGGTCCCAATGAAGATCCCCTTGTGACCCTACTGTTTACGTCTCCCTTTGGGGGAAGTTATCATTTATTCCTACTCTGTGCTTTCTGTTCTTTAACCAGATATTGATCTCTTTTTATTTCATGGCTTCTAGGTTTGCTCAACAGCCTTTGGTGAGGGACTTTGTCAAAAGCCTTTTGGAAGACCAAGGGCTCATCTACCAGCTATCTGTGGCAGTGCGGGGAGGGGGATCCCGGGCTTTCTTGCTTCCAGGATTGTCCCCCAGCATGCACATGCCAGCATGATGTCCTGGAAGGCAGGAGGGACACTTTGGTGCTGTGTTGTTTTTTTAAATGTAGGAGCTGGTCACACAGGTGATCCTGCGCAAAATGTAAGTAAAAAACCCAAAAAAACCCTCCCAAACTCAGCAGTGAAAAGCACCAGCAGCCATCCTGAGAATGGTGAAACTGCTGCCCCCCATCCCTCCTGGGTACGGAGACCCCCCCCTCTGCATCTCCATGCCCATTTCCAAAGCCCTGCTACTCACGGGGAGGAGGGAGACCCGGGAGACTGGGCCACACTGCCTGCAGTCCTTGAGATTTACCCAGGACCATGGGAAAAAACCGGGATAAGTGCCATCCATTTTATCCTGGGGAAAGTGAGAGGTTATCCCCGGTTGACCCCAGGATCAGCTGTGCATCATTTGTATGCACAGGGATGACCTTGAACTGACCCCGGGATAAATGGATGGTGTAGACATGCCCCAAGTAGCAATGTCTACTGTATCAGACTCTCCACATGTTTACTGACGTTTTCAAAGAACTCTAAAAGTTTAGTTACCATTAAGAACCCTTCTTAAGAATGATGTGAAGACCTGCCTAGGGATCAAATGCTTTTACCTACAAAATTAACCTCATAAATGCATCAATTTGGACCTACCTGTACATGATGTAAAAGTGCTACTGCCAGTCGTTGTTGCAACTGAAGCTCATGAGGAGTGAAGATTTTACCTTTCCCTACTTGAGACTCGATTCCTGCAGACCCTACACCCCACCACGCTGGAATTAACTATAGCAAGAAACAAAACTAAAACCTTCCCTCCTGATACACTGTTATTTCATTAAAAATGGGATAGTGGTGCATACTATTAAATAAACAACATTTTTTTTAAAAAAATGACATGATTGGCAGTGACTCATTTAGAGTCACATGTAGTTAAGCCCTTTACCCATTGCAGAAGGAATTGAATACATATTTACAAAGACATAGATTTCTTCAATTCTGTAATGCACCACTTATACATCAGTATAATTGAGCAGTTAACCAACACTGTTAGTTCCTTTCCATTGGGATCCAATCAAGAATAACGTATCATACAATAAAAATAAGCCAGGAAAAATTACATTTGGCAAATCAGTTGTACTTCTGTGACTTTTGTTTTAGCTTTACAAGTAAAATAGGATTGTGACAGATTTGAAAACTAATGAGAAAACTGACAAAAGACTGATAATAATAAATCCCCTTGAAGAACTTGTTCCAAAATTGGAAAATATTATTTACATTTTGCATTCAAATTCACACCTGTGAATTCATAAAAACTAACTGAATATTTAAACTACTTTAATGACTTGTTTTCATCCTAGTATTTTCAGGTAGATAATTATGTTGAAAAAGAAGATCACTCATTCAGTGATCAAAAGCACATCCCCCTGTAGAGGATACAAATATTTCAGCAGAGGTAAACCAGGTCCTGAACATAACAAAAGATCCATCTTGGAAGTTGAATATCCTGGAACATGAAAGTTACAGACTGATGAAAACATGTCCATAGTATCCAGATTGATGGGCACATGTTGTCAGTAAAGATATGCTTACTGGAAGGGAACACCAAAACAATGTGACAGCTGTAAAGGTTTTATGCTTTGAAATCTTTCAGGAAGATACTATTTCTCTTGAGTGATGCCTTCAGTTCCTTTACTGGTGACCTCTTGGGAAACTTGCAACTTCTGAGTTGTAATGGTGCCCATCAAAAATGACACACACTTTGTTCTATGAGTCAAATGACTCTCCTGTGGATAAACTTGGGGTGGGTGGTGGATGGGAGAGTGTGATAAATCCTTACTAGCCTTCATCAAATGTTTTGTTGTGGACCATAGGCACCTTGATGTATTATTAATAATTACTAAATGTTGCAAGTAGAAGAGGTACAAAATAGGGGAAGTTATACAATTTTATTGCACTGACTTGTTCAAAAGTATCACAAGATTTCAGCTATCAGATTGCCCTAGCTTTTTTTTCAGTATCTTTGTCTTAAAGGGGTGATGGGGACAAAAAAATATTATGCATATGGTATAGCTATGTTTGTTCCTTTCAACAATAGTAAATGGGGAAACCATATTGCTGTTCTTTTCCAAATGCTGATATATTTAACTGTAATACGGAAACTGAAGAGTCAATTCTGGCTAAGTAACAATGTAGATGCCATCAAGCTTTCAAATCTATGTAGCTACAAATTCTTTCCAAATAATAACAAATTATACAAAAAAGCTAACAAATTGCTTTGGCATTGATCAAATCTCCTGAATTTTTGGGCTTTGTCATTGGGCTCATCTACAGCAAGCAGGATATTCCACTATGAAAGTGGTATATAAAAAGCAGGAGCCACACTACTGCTTCATAGCGTTATTGAAGTGTACTGCAGGATCTACACTACTGCTTTATAGTGGTACTGAAGTGTACTGACAACTGTTGGGGAAAGGCAATTGGTAGAGAAAAATCAAAAAGGCAGAATGAGTGTTTAGCAGTTTCACATACACACAAGCTGTCTCTGCACAATAAAGGACACCACACCTTCAGTAAAAACAGTTTTACTTCAAAATAATGCATTGCTCCCACACACACTTGCTCCCATCAATGGATGAGGGCAGGGAAGGGTGGGGAGAGAAGAGGAGGAGCAAAAGTTTAAAAAAAATCACAGGAAACTACACTATATGGGCTTTAGAAACCGTAAGGTTTGCTAACTGCAACACTGCTGCCTTCCAGCAAATTGCAAATGGGGTTGCAATATTTCCCAACAGATCCAATCCGATATATAACTATAAATAAATCCCAGTAATGGTAAAGTTGACATCTAATCCTGGTATAATGGGCTTCTAATTGAAATCAACTATTTTCACTGTTCTTCTAAAAATAATAAGAGTCATTTTAAAAGCCCTACTCTTTAGTGAATTTTATAATGAAAAATGCTCTTCTAAAGTTTGGAACATAAGGAAAGGGGCTGGGGAAGAGAGAGGAAGATACAGTTATCTTTAGAAAGAAACTGGATTTGTGATTTTCGGTCTATTTTGGCCGATGTTCAGGTCAGGCGATGTTCAAACTCACTATGTTTCTCGAACCTTGGTGCTAATTTGTACTCAATTTGCAGTCGTATTTGTGATCACTGTTCATTTTTTGTGAATGGGAAAACTGTTCAAAACAAACAGCTATTGACTGTGAAAGTTGTACAAAAACAAACAAACCAAATTTGCAAAATAAATAAATAAATTTTAAATTGTGCATATTTCCCCTATTGACTAAAGTATTTAAAAGTTGTGGATTTTGAGAATGTTCTGCATTTTGAGAAAGTTGTGGATTTGGGGGAAATGGTAGAGTGTGTTTTTCAAGTACACATTTTGCAAATGCAAATTCAAGAATTTGCAAACATTTTCAGAGAAAATGCATTCACTTTCATATTTCAGGTTGCAAACCTGGCATTTTTGAGTGATTTGTAAACTGAAACACATTTTTTTACACATCATTAACCTCTGTTTATTTACTGTTTTTTTGGGGTGATGTATTGAAGTGGCCAGGTGTGTGTGTGTGTATGTCTGTGTGTGTGTATTAATGAAGAATATTAAAATGTAGAGTTGTTAGAGGGAATTTCACTCAAGAAGGAGATGAAGTGAAGTGCATTTCCCCCCAACAGATTGAGAACTGCTGTGAACCCTCTTTGTATGCCTTGAATAAGTGTTAATGAGATTATTCTGATGCCTCCATTAAGGTTTTGTCAGCAATTTTCTGCTGCTTTTTACAACAAAGTCTGCCATAGGTTTTTCAACAGATTTTGCCTTCTCTAGGTTTACTAGTAACATCTTTTTAGCAGTAAACACAATAGAGTTAAATTATTTCCTACATTACAAGTTAAACAGTATTAATAGTAAGATTCATAATATAGTTTTGGCTACCTTTTCTTGTTTGAATTGTTGGGTTGGATCTGACCTAAGTTAATCAATCAGGCTTTAGTCTCACTGAAATAATAGGACTTACTAAACGTCCCCACTGATTTTGATAGGACTAAAGCAGCCTTCCTCAACTTGGTGTCTTCCAGATGTTTTAGACTTCCTCTCCTATCAGCCCCAGCTAGCATGGCCAAAGGTCAGGAATGCTGGGAGGTGTAGTCCAAAACATTTCAGGTTGCAAACCGGGCATTTTTGAGTGATTTGTAAACTTAAACACATATGGAGGGTACCAGGTTGGAGAAAGGTGAACTAAAGTATGCTTAACTTGGTCTGGATCCAGGCCATTTTCTTTTCCAGTTAATTTTTCAAACACTTTATTTTCTGAGATGGATGCCTGTTAAAATAGCATTTACATTTAAGACACATTGTACCTGGATACAGAGAAATTTAGATAAATAAGGCTGCAAGCCTATTCATACTTGCCTGTGTGTAAGTCCTGTTGAACTTGAATGCAACTTACTTCTAAGTTGTCATGCACAGGATTGCCCTGTAAAAGAGCTATTAAGATATACCATGGACCAATATTTAGTATTGTTTACATACCCAATAAAACCCAGTTCAGTCACGTCCATTTTCTTTGAAAGGCAAATAAAGCACATCTTAATTCTGCATTCAGCAACCACTTTTCCCAGGAGAAAAGTGGTTATTGTAATTCCAGATTAGTGGGAATGTGCACGGCTTATTCATCCTGTGCATAAAACTGATAACCCATGCAGTTGGGACTGCTTATTTATTTCTTATTCATTTGTTTCAGTCTTTGTGAGTCATCTGAGCATTCCCCATTTGTAATGTGATTCTGGAAAATTATTTTGCATAAGCAATAGTAAACACTTGGCACCACTTCCTGGCAGAGATGAAAATGATCTGTGTAATTCCCAGTGGCCTAATGAGCAGAAACGGTGACTGGAACCATAGCTAAAATTTTGGCAACAGAAAAACATACATAGATCATTTGTACTTTTGACAAGCAGGCATATTGGGATTCAACAGGCACAACTTCTACTGCATTTTATAAAGTTGTAAAGGGAGGACCTGGTAACCCAAATGCAGCTCCTCAAGATTGCCATTGCCACAAAATACGAAATTATTATTTAGATTATTTTCAAGGTAAACCGCCCAGAGAGCTTTGGCTATTGGGCGGTATAAAAATATAATAAATAAATAAATAAATAAATAAATAAATAAGGTTCTTTACAAGATAATTTTAAATTAATTTTATTCTATATCCAACCAAGAAAAAAAATCAGTAGGCTATGGCCATAGCTAGACAGGGCGAAATCCTGGGGTGATCCCCAGGATCATCCCTGTGTGTCCACATGACGCACAGGGGATTCTGGGATCAGAGAGGGATGATCCCTCCCTTGCACCAGGATCTCGCCTTCCGCTTTAGCCCCAACTTTTCCGTGGTCTCGAGCTGAGCCCGAAACCGTGGAACGTGTGGCCGTGCACTGCGGATTGACCTGGCTCCTCGCAATTTCTTGCAAGGAGCCAGGAGCCACACATGGGGTGCAGCACTCCTCAGGAGCACTGTGCCCATTGGGGGTAGGGTGGGGGGAGTGGGGAAAATAATTTAAATTAAAAAAAATATTTATCTTTTGTGCACAAGCATTAGTGCGGTGCTGGCCCTTTAATAAAAAATGGCAGGCGCAACACCTCTCCTGAGGTTGTTGCATCTAAACAAAGGGATCTCGTGATAAACACTTCGTGAGATCTTCCCTTTTCTGTCACGTGCTAACAGGTAGGTCTAGCTAAGGCCTAGGTCTATACCAAAAATTTTGTTGCATTTCATTTAGTGCTGTGGCAAATCCAGCCACTCATTTTCAGTTGTTTATCATCAAATAAATGCAGAGCATTCTTGTTTGGACAAACATAAAATAAAAAGCTTGATCAAGGGCATTACAGGTAAAAAGGAAACAGCATAATTATGGTTCGTCAGTGTCAGCTTGTGCCTTGATAGAAGTTCACTCCCTCCAAATTCAAAGTGTAAAATGAAAATAAGTTAAAAAGAGATTTTATACAACTAATTATATGTAGCAAAACAAACTTTGCCCAAAAGTTGGGTAAGTTGGTACAAATTCAGATGTATTATTTGAAGTGTTATATCCTGCTTGGTGTAGATCTGGCCCAGGAAACAATTATGCACAACTGTGACACTCCTTGGATTAGGATAGCAACAACCGTTACCGAGAGTCACACTGCAATAAACATGGATATATGAATAGCTACCATGCATAGCTGCAGCAAAACAGAAGAGTGATCATTAAGAACACTGCAAGCAGCATTTTCATTTCTATATCTGCACATGGTAGTCATCCTTGCTCAATGAGCTCATTAGAAAAACAAAACAGCTTTGTTTGATAATGCTCTGTGGTGTATGTGATACTCTACAGGGACCACAGCAAGGGTCTTGTAACCTCCGGCCCAGCACATGGAATCTGCACTTCCCATGGAAAAAGCACATCACGTAGCACTATACAATACAACAAATATGAAGCAAACACCCTCTGGGTTTCTAGTCACTGATCTCACAGCTAGTAAAAATGGCCACTCTAGTTAATGCAAATACAAGATAACAAAAATATGTTCCTTCTCTGATTTCAGTGTTTGGGGAAGCTGTATTTTTTCAGTATGGTGTTATAAAAGTGTCAGGTCTGTGAGCTCTTGCATTCTTATATAATAGAATTGCATGGTGTTGGTGCTAGTGTGCGTGTGTGTGTGTATGTACGAAAGTACATTAGGGATGGGAAGAATTTTGTTCAGTTCACATTTCACAGCGAACCAGCCTATTTCACACTTTTAGAACTAACATCTGAACCGGAGAGTTATCCTTCAGTTTCCGCATCTCTCAGTATTTTGTGGTGCTATTCTCTGATCAAAAAATGCATACAGAAACCATACATTAGGGAAAAATGCATACAAAATGTATAGAAATGACACTCCAAATTACATGTATTAGTGGAAATTGCTTACACAAATGTGAGAAAATTGTGTATAAAATGCATATATTTGCAGAAATACATACAAAATGTATTTTCATTTTTTTAATGAAACCTGATGCTGAAATGGGAAGGAACAAACTTATTATGGAAAACATAATAACACAGACTGAAATGGACAGATGTGTCCATCCCTAGTCTTTGCATAACTTTCCAAATTTGCTATTTGGAGAGCAAATGTTAGAAATGCCAGTCTACTAATGTGATTCTTCCTCCTAAAGGGGGGTATTTCTATTGGGGATGAGTGCATCTGTTAGTTTCACTTTCTCCTGCATTCAGCCAAATTTAATAGGTATAGTTATTTCCAACATGGAGAGGACCATGTTGTACCTGTCTGCCATATCACTGTTAAAGATGAGGAGCTTGTTAGAAAAAAGAGGTGGCAACACTAACAATGACTTGAATACACAGGGTATTAGACCAAGACTTTTAAGTGCAAAGCACTCAAATTCCTGGGCCTTGATAGGCTAATTGTTCAGTGTTATTTCTCTCTCTCTCTCTCTCTCTCTCTCTCTCTCTCTCTCTCTCTCTCTCTCTCTCTCTCACACACACACACACACACACACACACACACATATATATATATATAGTTTCTGCCTGCAATATGTCTAAATTTGTGGATTTTGGTAAATTCTTACCAAAATTTACTGGATATGAAATTCTTACCCATCCCAAATTTCTATAACATTATTAATAATCCAATATTAATCTGTGTTTCTAATTGAATTCCAACAATCATATTTCTGTTTGATTGAACAATCATGTTTCTGTTTAGTTTAGGATTACAACAGTTCTGCTTTTTTATTTAAGGGGAAAAAAAGAATCTCTAAACACATGCTGAAATGTCCTGCTGTTCATTATCATGCTAAAAAGACAATGGAAGGCTATGATTATAGTTTGCCTTTTCGGACACAGCATTCAACTACTACCTTTATTGTATTGGCCAATAAGTTAGTGATAAATATGTAATAGCAATGGCCTCAGTGATAACGTTGACATTCGTATAACTTAAAATATGGATTCAAAGCCCAGCCATCTCTTGGGAATGAGAAGCGGGGATAGTTGAATCAGTCTATTTACAGTCTTTCACTTTCTCATATATTTCAGTCATAAATCCATTCCATCCTCTCTCCCCACCCCCACTCTAATCTCTAAATCACTCTAATCTGTGATTTTAAAAAGACTCCACACAAAATGTTCATTGAAATATGTATTTAAATGATATGATTTTGGGGCAGAGAACTATAGTGGAAAATTCAGGAAGTGTGAAAACAGTTAATAACTAAGTTGCAATCCACACATTAGTCTGGGAGGTGCAGATCAGTTCAGTTTGCATCAAAATTCACAAAGATGGAATTCCTCAAGCATCCAAATAAACAGGGATAGTAACAGCAGCAACAATAAATCTAAGGAGAGACCCTTAGGGTAATATGTTAAACATAGGACTGCCATTGATAATGGCAGCCCTAAGTAACACAATGCCCCTTCCTTCAGTAATATATTGTGTAATATGATGTCAATGTGGGTGCACTTCCTCTTCCTTGCCAACAGCAGCCAATGAATGTGTGTGTGTGTGTGTGTGTGTGTGTGTGTGTGTGTGTGTGTGTGTGTGGTTTGCACATCATCACGTCAAGAAAGAGGGAACATTTCAGTACGTATATGCAGATGGGGAGAAGAACTAGACATGGGGCTGCTACTCTGAGCACCATCCATACCTGTTCTGTTATGTAGTTACACTCTTATACTGAGTCACATTATTGTCCATCTAGTGAATCCTACACTAAGCAGATAACTCATCCCACCAAAAGCAGAGTTATCCTTCTATGCAGTTATACTTCTTTGGAGTTAGATCTTGTCGCTGGAAGCAATCCTAAATGTAAGGAAGGGCCATACTTTGTAACTGTTGGGGAGGATAAACATTACAAAATTTATTTCATATAATTGAGGCCAATACATATTCTTCCAAAAATGTGGAAATCATTTTGCTGGTTCCATTCTGTTCTGTGCAGACTGCTTTGAGTTTTATTAAAGGCCCTTTCTGAAGCTTCTATAAAATAACCAAGGCTAATGCAACCACAATACTGGTAAGAAGTCCATAATATCACTCTGTTTGTTTCTTTGGAGGAAGCATTATATGTGTGTAGCTTTAGTTTTTCCTTTGCCTCGTGTTTTTATTCCCACCCTCAAAGTTCAGTAGAAGTTAAACATTCAGTTACTCCTTTGAACTTTCAGGGATTCCCCCCCTTCTTGTCTAGGCCTCCTTCTTTGATAAATCAAAATTTGTTTATTGAATGATTAGAATAATATAACAAAATAACACAGAGAGAGAAACATCAGAGGGAACCACAAACACAGAATAATTAGGAGATCAATAAACTATTCAAGAATACATAAATGACTTTACAGTGACCTTCCCCAATAAAACAGATGAGGAGTGTATAGCCCGTGCAAATCTTAAATGCTAGTTAGTGTGCCAATTGAATTCAGGGAGGCTGGTAATGTTGACTTAGCTGTTCTAATTGTGCAGAGCTTGGCAGATCATAGAATAAAAGAACAGTAACGAGAACAAAAGGCACAAACGCAACAAAGAAATATGCTTAAAAGAAATACACTTGAAAGAAACAGTTGGGAGAGAAACAATAAATAGAACTGGGAAGTTAAGACTGAATAGATAATAAAATAGCAGTATGATCATATGCCACTAAAGCCTACAATGAAATCTATCACACCGCTAGGACTGAAAACATTTTCCCCACAGGAGCTGAACATACAGTTTCCTTTTGTATGTCATCCCCTCAGGGATGTTTAAGAGTTTTAGCTAGGGCCTTTGTGTGTTCACCTGCCAGACTTGACATTTGTGTGTGCTTAAAGGTGGGGTGAGGCAAGGTGAAAGTGGATTTTCTTTAGTAATAATTGGTCTCATTCAGACCACTAAGCAGGGATGACATGGAAACAAGGGGCATGTCTACACCATGCATATATCCCGGGGTCATCTCTAGGTTGTCCCTGTGCATCCAAATGACACACGGGATCCCAGGGTCAAGCAGGGACAACCAGAGACTTTCCCCGGAATAACTGGGACCACAGATTTCCCATTTTCCCCATGGTTCTGGTACATCCCTGAGGACTGTGGCCAGTGTGGCGCATGATCACGGGTCATCCCTTCTTCCCTGAGAGTAGCAGGGCTCTGGAAATGGGCTTGGAGTTGCACGGGGGCAGTCCAGGCCCATTGGGGTGGAGGTGGGGAGCAGTCGCAAAGGTTTTTTAAAACTTAGTTTGCGGTGGAGCACAATTGCGTTCTTGTCTCCATTCCACACAAAAAATGGCACCCACAATGTCCCTCCTTACTTCTGGGGCATCATGCTGATGTTTGGACACTGGGGGAGGATCCCGGAAACCAGAAAGCCTGGGATCCTCACCCCTCCCTCCCGGAAGGCTCGTAGGTATAATTGAGCCTATGGATAGGGGTGGGAGGCTATCATCTCTCTTGCCCTGGACTAGTAGTGTACAAAGCAATATAAGATGTGAGGAGAGAATCACAAAGATTTCATAAATGGATGCTTACAAAACATGCATTGATTAGAATGAATCCAAAGAAGAAAGGTCTCTTGTCACAGGAACAAGACGTGGCAAAGAATATGGAAGGGTGAGCGATAAAGTTTGAGTGTGCTAGGATTCTCTGAAGATCACCTTGCTACTCCTCTAGTGCCTGATTTCCATTCGTGTTTGCGATCGCTGCTTGCTTTGTGCGAACAGGAAACGTGTGCAAATCCAGCAGCAGTCGAATGGAAGATTTGCATCAATCTCCTTGACTTTGTACAGATTTCCTCATTTGCGCAAATTTCCTCCATAGACTAATGTGGAGGTAATTCATTCTACTGAGGAAATTTGCCCAAATTGAACTAGGAATGAAAAAAAACATGCTTACACATTCTGTGAGCAAAAATGAAATTCTCATATATCCTAAGTAAAGAAGATACCACCATCCTGGAAAGGGGGCAATAATAGTTCAATCCTTTCCTCTTCCTCTGCATACGTTTATTTTACACTGAATGTCCAGTGCTGTTTCTCTGTCTGCAAAGTCTGCTGGGATACAGCACATTTATTTTAATTTTGTGTGACATTTTATGTTAAAGCCCATGACAGTTTAATTTCAGTTAAGTACTGCTAACAATATGAATTCACAAAGGAAGCCGGCAGTCACACCATCTTTGATTGTGTATGTAAATGAGGTAGCCCATTGTGTTTGGTCATTGTGGGGATTCATTTATAAAACCTTCGTTCCTGCCACCTTCTTCCGTGACATACATTTTTTTTAAAAAAATATGCTGTATGTAGCCATGCGAACTGGTGGAAGCTTTCATTGTCAAACCAGTTTGATTAAGCATAGGATCACAGGAGTTCAAGAAGGTTTGTATGTGCATGCGTGCGTTGAGGACACTAAGTGAACACCTATTTTGTAATTCTCGCCTTCAATATTCTGTGCTCTGATGCCTCATGGTTCTCAGCAAGCTTTTCCTTTCCTGATCCCAAAATGTTCATTAAACCATGTGCATCTGTAGCTTTCAAATGTTATACCATATTGTAGCAAGGACAATTCCACAAAATGCCAAAGCCTAAATAATCAAAGAGTGGTAGGATTTAAGAACAGTTCCAAATACATTCTTTAATGTTTTGTAGTTCTTCTGCTAACTGACATCTAGAAACACCCTACAACCCTTCAACATTCACTTTGTTTATATATGTAAAATACTCTTTATGCAATCAATATAGAAGATTTGATTGACACGTACAAACAAATTTCTAATTTAATTGCAGGAAGAAATGATTGAAATATTGTGTGTTTGTTTCTGACAAGGAAAATGTCAATTTCAAATACGATTTTCAAATGTTATCTCTACAATCCTCTGGTCCTTGGGCGACCATCCGATGTCAGAGCTCCCTCCACCACCCCAGGTAAGATTGCATCCTAAGTTGTATAAAAACATTTCTTTCCAAATGGATTGATAAAACAAAACAAAGACAGAGCATGTTCCGGTTGTTGTTGTTTTTAAAAAATATTTCTTTCACATGTGTGTGTGAGAGAGAAAGACAGAGAGAGAGAGAGAGAGAGAGAGTAGGAGGGGGTGTAGGTGATCATGGGTAAATGTATTTTGATTCAGAATTACTTTCTTCATGTGTAGTAATGATGTTACAAATGCAGAATGGGCTTCTCCTTTGAATGAAAAAGCAATAATAGACACTGCTTTGTCTTCTGCAAGTGGGAATCTACAAAGGATCCAGCTGTCCACAGGGGGTGGGGGAGAATTCTATGCTGATCTGGGATTGTACACACATGAAAGAAGGCATAATGGTGATGCAGTGTGAACAGACAGTCTTCTCTCACCAACCAGCTATCTGTATCTTAATGTAATAATGAATGCACATCTGCAACTTAATGTAAATGCACATCAGTACAAAATCTACATGGTCACATAAGCAACTTTGGATGAGCAGGAACCTGTCAGTCAGGGCAATCAGCATTTACCCATAGACCCTGAATAAGTAAGTTTTCATAGCTTTTTTTGTTTTTCTTTTGTTTGTTTGTTATTTCCCTGTCTTTGCAATAAGGAATAAAGCCAGAAAAAGCACTTTTAGGACAATATTATATTTTGAATTGTTGTTAGGAAAAACAACAACAGTTTATAATCAGAAAAATAATTGAATAAATGAATAATAGTTTAAAATACTTTTCCCAATCACTGTTGTTGTTTTTAAGGAGAGCAGTTTCCAAATGTTATTTTCCTTTGTGATGTTAGCCAGCAATGTTTTCATTAGCATTTTATCAATCAGAAGCCAGACCATCTTTAAATGGTAATCAGATTAGTTCCCATACATTAATGATAAGAGCTTTGGCATCAATACCTAGAAAGATTCTAGAGCAGTTTGTTAAGTGCTCGATCTTTAGGTAGGGATGACCATTTTGGGGAATCTGGCTCTTTTGCGACTTGCTGGATTTCCCTTTTGCACAAGCCCCTGGCAGGCTGAGCCACAGGTTTTTTTTCCTGAAATCCATGAACTTTTTTGTTTCCCCTTTTTAAATGACCATTTACACAAATTGCAGGCCCAATTTGTGTAATCTCTGCGAATTTCAGATGTAATTTGCTTAATTTGTGCACAATGCAGCCATAATATGCTTAATTTTGTGCAAATTGCACGTGCAATTTGCACAAATTAAACATCCAATTTGCACTGATTAAGCATCTTATGGCCGCTATATGCACAAGTGAAAATATGTCTTTTTAACAAAGCTTTTAATGGTTGAATTCACTAAGTTGGCACATTTTTTAAACTGTTTTAATAGTTTTACTGCTTTAAAATTATATTGTTTTAACTTGGTTTATGGTTTTATTTGTTTTTAACTGTGTATATTTACTGTTTTATACTGTATGCTTTTATCTGTATGCCGCCCTGAGATCTTATTGATATAGGGTGGGATATAAATGTTATAAATAAATAAATAAGTTATGGCCGAAAATCGCATAAATGGCAATTTAAGAGTGGAAAAAATATAACTCAAAAATCCATGAGCAAAGTTTCTAAATCATGAAAAGTAATAGCTCCACTCTATTCTGCACTTATCAGACCTCATCTCAAATATGGTATTCAGTTCTGGACACTGCACTTTAAGAAGATAAAGTGGAACGAATGGCAACTAAGAAACTAGGTTCTGGGGACTAGAAACTAGGTTCTTTGAGGAAAATTTGAAGCAACACATTATGTTTGGTGTTGAGAAAGCAAAATTGACTGGGGGTGGATATGACAGCACTTTTCAAGTACCTGAATGGTTGTCGCACACAACAGGGCCACAAATTGTCATACAAGACTGTAGGACACAAAATAATGGGCTTTCGTTACAGGAATTTCAGTTGAATATCAGATAAAACTTCTAAATGGTCAGAGCAGCCAGACAATGGGACTAACTTGTGAAGGGGAAGAGCCTTCAGCGTGGTGGTGCCCCTCCTGTGGAATTCCCTGCCTCTGGAGGTCAGGCAGGCACCAACATTGTACTCCTTTCGGCGCCTCCTGAAAACATCTTTATTCCAAGAAGCCTTTCCTTAATATGCAGCCTTGGATCTCTGTTTTTGTTTCTTTTAAATTTTGTTTTAACTGTTTTATTCTGTTTTTATTTTATTTTTATCTTGTACACCACTCCAAAAATTTTCAATGGGGAGCGGTATATAAATATTCTAAATAATAACAACAACAACAACAACAACAACAACAGCCTAGGGAGGTGGTGGACTCTCTATCACTCTCCAGTTGGTATTAAACTGCTTTAAACTGAATTCCTACATGGAGCCGAGGGTTGGCCTCAATGGCCTAAATGTTCCCTTCCAACTGTATGATTCTGTGATTCTATGAACTTGGGACTGACAATGGCATTGCTAGTAAGATATATGCTATTTGTCACAAATGTTTTATTGATGGTTTAGTGTTTTCCTTTAACAGAAAACAGATAAGACTGATGGTATTTGGCATGCCTTGCTAGACTTCTTTAGGAACTGTGCTGATGATTTCCCTTACCTGAGCAAATCTCAAGCACATGTTTACTTCGCTCAACTGCACAATATTCAGCAAAGCATATCAGTGTTGGACCACATATTCCACCTCCCTTGATATAGGAGAAATTGGACTGAGGGAATGTGTGCCTGAGGGCAGCTCTGGTGTCAAGGCTGGGCATTGTTGGGTATCTACCAAGGGCCCACAGCTCAGCAGGGTCCCACTGACAAAAGCCCCCTTGACTTGCTTCTCGTCTTCATCTTTGCAACCTGCTTGTTCACCTGCCTGTTGCTCTGTCCTTGACAATGGTGATGGTGAGGTGCAGCAGATGGTTCTCTACCTGTCAAGCAAACAAGTGGTAACAATGATGAGAAAGAGCCATGTATGCATGGCGAAAAAGAAAAGGAGCCGCACATACACGGTGAAAAAGAAAAGTTAAAAAACGTGCCCAAACCCCTGCACCATCCCTGGGATGGTGAAATTGCTCCCCCAAAGGGCACTGAGCCTCCCCTTGCACCTCCATGCCCATTTCCAGTGCCACACTTACTCGCAAGGAGGCAGGATCATGCGCCACACCTCTTGCAGTCCTTGGGATGGTCCTGGGACCACAGGGAAATTGAGGGGACATCCCTGGTTGCCCCTGGGATCCCCTGTGCATTGTTTGGACACACAGGGATGATCTAAGGATGACCCTGGGGGGAAAGGCTGGTGTAGATATGCTCTGTCTGCCTCTCTCTCTCTCTCTCTCTCTCTCTCTCTCTCTCTCTCTCTCTCTCTCTCTCTCTCTCTCATACACACACAAATAAACATAATTCTCAAGTACTGTAGAGAGGCACTCCAGTTACAGTGCTCTGAAATATTCCTATTACTGTTCCCATGAGACAATGAGAAGATTTTTTTTTTTGTCTGTCACTCAAAGGAAGGTTTGGGGCACTGTCAGCAGCAAAGTGTGATGTTTGATTTGAAGGATGAAACTGCTTCGCCATGCCAGCTAATTAAGCAACATCTCATAAAACCTCTGTCAGGGTTATTCTAATATCCATCAAAGGCAGAGGCAAATGAGGAGCACCAAAATTGGCTTTCTAAAGGTCACAGGCCAAATCATTAGCTGAGATGTGAAAAAAGAATCCAAGGCAGCAATCCTAAAGATTCTGATGTCAGCAGAAAAGCACTGGAGGAGCCTCAATATCTTATCCTAAGACTATGTGCTGCGAATCAAACACATTTCCTCAAACCTGTTGCCTTTACAAATAGTAAAAAATAATAATACTGGTATAGTGGGGCAGTGAAGGCAATAATATTAGAGAACCATCACATGCAGGAGAGGGAGGCCCATTGCCCAGGGAGGAGACAGTGCCTGCTACTGCCGGTCTGCATCCTTTCTGCTGCTGCCGCTACCATCATCACCACCACCACCGATGCTCTTCCCTGTGGACTTTCTGCCTGACAGACTGCCACTCCTTGCAGGACCTCGCCCCCCAAGTAATAAGCCAGCTGCTTGGACAATTTCCACTGTCTCCCTTCCCTTCCTGGGAAGGATATATAAGCTGGCTGGCTGGATGATGGGGCCTAGGAGAACCGTAACCTGCAGGAGAGGGAGGCCCATTGCCCGGGGAGGAGGAGAAGGAGAAGGACATGGGGGGGGTGTCAGCTGCTCTACTGCTGCCAGCCTGCTTTTTCCAGGCTGAGCTATGTGCCTGGGAGGGAGGGCACAAAGCCAAGTGGGGGGATTTGAGGGGCCCCCAATCAGCATAGTGACGGGTAGAGGGAGATATGGCATTGTGAGAAGGACTTGCCGGGTAAGGGGAACGTGGCCCAGACAGCTAACGGCTGTGCTTGTTCCAGTCCCGCCCCACCCCACCCCACCCCACCCCAGGTTTGTTGGTTGCCCTATCAGCCAGCCCTCAGGGCTCTGGATGCTGCTTTTAAATGCCAGATCGGTGCATGATAAGACCTCTCTCATCCACAACTTAATTGTGGATGAGGCAGCTGATCTGGCATGTATAACTATACCTGGGTGGGTGAGCAAGGAGGAGTTAGTCTCGCCCAACTATGCCCACTACCCTGAACACGTCTGATCTCAGAAGCTAAGCCGGGTCAGGCCTGGTTAGTACTTGGATGGGCACTTGGTTCAGCATCAGGGTAGACTTGAGGGCTGGGGAGGGGGGGGTTGCCATGGTATATAGGAATTCCATCCACATCTGCAGACTCCCTGTCCATGTGACTACTGGTCTGGAGTGTTTGCACCTTGTGTTGGGCCAATGGGACAGATTAGGGATTCTGTTGGTGTACCGCCCACCCTGCTGCTCAACAGATTTCCTAGCTGAGCTGACAGAGGTGGTCTTGGGGTTGTCGTTGATATCCCCCAGACTCTTGGTTCTGGGGGATGTCAACATTCATGCTGAGGGTACTTTATTTGGGGCAGCCCAGGATTTCATGGTTTCCAGAACAACCATGGAACTGTCCCAACATACCATCAGCCCAACACATGTAGCAGAGCACACTCTAGACCTGTTTTTTTTTCAACTGGACATGGAGATGGTGATCTGAAAGTGGGGGGACTTTACATTAACCCTTTTGTCATGGTCAGATCGCCATATGCTGAGGTTTAGACTTACAGTGGCTTTCCCCATCTGCAAGAGTGGTGGACCCATTAAGATGGTCTGCTCCTGGAGGCTAATGGATCCAGATGGTTTCCAGAAGGCTCTGGGGAGTTTTCTGGCTGATAGGGCAGGCTCTCCTGTTGAAACCCTGGTTGATCTGTGGAATGCAGAAATTACCCAGGTAGTTGACATGATTGCTCCTGAGCACTCTCTCCCTTGTAGAGCTCGTACAGCTCCATAGTATACCCCAAAGCTAAGAGTGATGAAACAAAATAGGAGATGGCTTGAGTACAAATGGAGAAGAACTCCTAGTGGATGCAGTCAAGCTCTGGTGAGTGCCTACAGTAAGGCATATTCAGGGGCAGTGAGGGTGGCAAAAAAACCACAATATTTTGCTGCCACTATAGAATCATCAATCTCCTGCCCAGCAGAGCTTTTCAGAGTTGTCTGGGGGCTATTGCATGATGGCCCCATGGATACTGTAGAACCTTCTGAGGCCCGCTGTAATCTATTCGCTAGGCACTTCCAGAATAAAATCTCCTGCATCCGCCAGGACTTGGACTCCAGAGTTATAGTAGGTGAATCAGACAAGGTACCCAGAACACAGTCTTGTCCAGTTTTTCTGGATGAGTTTTAGTTGGTGCAGCTCGAGGACATTGACAAGGTGCTTGGACAGGTTCATGCAACCACCTCCACATTGGATCCTTGCCCCTCTTGGCTAATAAAAGCTAGCAGGGATGGAATAGCTGGCTGGGCCAAGGACGTGATTAATGCCTCTCTGCGAGAGGGAGTGGTCCCAGGCCATCTGAAAGAGGCAGTAGTGAGACCACTCCTGAAGAAATCTTCCCTGGACCTGGGAAATCTTAATAATTATAGGCCAGTAGCAAATGTTCCGTTCCTGGGCAAGGTCCTTGAGTTGGTGGTTGCAAGCCAGTTCCAGGCACTCTTGGAGTCTTGTCTGGATTGAACTTCAGTTTATTAGCCCTCATCCAGTCCATTGTCATTGCCCGGCACCGGTTCAGTACATCCAAAGCCTCACCTGATGAAGATGAAAAGGAGAAATAGAGCTGTGTGTTATCAGCATACTGATGACGACGCACACCAAAACTCCGGATGACCGCACTCATCAGTTTCATGTAGATGTTGAACAGCATGGGAGACAAGACTGACCCCTGCGGAACCCCATAATGGAGAATCCACAGAGCCGAGTGCGCTTACCCATTCTAATGCCGAGATACTAACAGTCAAAACCCCTCTTCATCCTTCTTCTGGTACTTCTGGCATCTGCTAAAGACAACTCTAGTTCAACAAGTCAAATATAAATATTGTAAATAGATAAAGTCATTAAGAGGCGTGTAAGTCCTTAAGATGTGTCAGCAAGCATTCTTCTGAAAACACCAAAGTAAATATTAGTATCCCCTTATGTACAAAATATCCCTTTAATGAATTGACTTCTTTAGTAGTTCATCTCTAGCGTTAGTGTCCATCTCACGCTGAAGTGTCTTATACCAGCTACCAGAAGGTTTTTAAGTATTCTAACAGAACTGGTGGCAACGGAAGAGCGTCAGCTTGTGGGATTCTGCGTTATAGTGGCAGAGCATTCCCAGGACCTGAAAATAGAAACCCCATAGAAAGGATTGCTCCAGTGTGGGAGCAATTCGCCCATAGGTGGTGTCAGTGCTAGGAAAAGAAAATCCCCCATATTGTCTTACAGTGCAATTATACACAAGTTTACCTGGAAGAAAATCCCACTTTGTTCAATGGGCTTTACTGCCCCCAAAAAGTGTGCACAGGATTGCAACCTCATATTCTTAATATTAGCTGGGTCACAACCTTATTGTAATTATTTTAATATTAACTGCATCTGAAAACCTCACTGATTTATTAAGCATCTATTCCATTCCCTTAGGATTTATTCCACATGCCTCCCTCCCCTCCAAAATACCATTTTCTTGTTTCGGGAGGGGGGGAATCAGCCTTCTCCTGCAATTATTGAATGTTACTACACACTTCCTCCTTGTATATAAAAAAGCAAAGCTGCATGCTACTGAGAGGATGAGTGGTTGAGAATATATTGTGCCTTTCAGAGTCACATTTCATCTTTTCTGCATTCCTCCCTTTCATCTTTCTGCCAGCTGATGGGCAAATTCCTGTAGAGGAATATTTATACTTGTAATTCTCCAAAGCCTACTTGCTGATTTTTCGCAATCTTGAAAGTGCTGTTCATACACTCTCTACCTTCACAGTGAATGCAGACTGCAGCATATCCTTAGACTTCCACTCCCATCTTCATAGTGTCAGAGACACTAAATAACTCACCCCACAGTCTATTTATGGAATGAAGAAAGCCCTAACAGCGGGATGTCAGTGCCAGTTTTTCATGGGGTTCTCAGGATGTCATTTCCTTGGCACAATGTTAGAGTAATTAAGTATTCTCCATGCAGCTAAATTGATTCTCTAGCCTGAAGTTTATAAACTTAAACATTTCTTTGTGAAGGCATCGCTCATCTGCAAAACATGGCTCCTACCTTCTTTAGCACACTACATTTTTATACAGACCTACATGATGTGCTGGGTTGTGAAAGCAGGGAAAGTTGATATACAGTCAAAGAGTATGTGTGTTGTTCTATTACTTCTGCTTTAATAATATTGTTGACAAATACTAGATTCATGTTAATAAGGAGGAAGATAATTGCAGGAATTACTCACCGGCTGGTAAGGGGATGGAGCCAATTTAGTGCATTGCAGTTTATGGTATGATAGGTTATACATCTTTCTCTAAGATTCCAGTCTTGACCAGAGTGGAATAGTTGCCTATTCCTTATGGTTCCATCTCATACTGCTCCAGGAAATTGTTGTAAACTGCCCAGAGAGCTTCGGCTGTGGGGCGGTATATAAATGTAAATAAATAAATAAACATCTTAGGTCATAGCTGGACAGGGTGATATACCAGGGATTATCCCAGGATCGTCCCTGCGCACCCACATGAAGCACAGGGAATCCTGGGAGCAAAGAGGGATGATCCCTCCCTTTCCCCGGGATATCACCCTATGCTTTAGTTGCATTTTTTCTGTGGTCTCGGGATGATCCCGAGACAGCGGAAAGTGTGGCTCACCATCATGGTTTGCCCCGGCTCCTCACGGTTACTTGTGAGGAGCCAGGAACTGCGCATGGGGGTGGGATGGGGGGAGTGGGAAAATTATTATTTTTTAAAAAATCCTTACCTTTCAGCACATGATCTTTGCAGAATTAGATGAAACGTTTATGAATATTAGCCACTTCATAGTGGATGACATCTGCCAAATCGGTGTATGGGATTTTATAGAAGTAGAAATTCAAATCTGATTTTCTAAAAAAGAGAAATGAAAATTCCATCCAGTTCTAGAAATAAATGGATGGCATTTGCCAGAATAGTTGCCCCCTTTGGGGAATGAAGCCTGACAGATTTCAGACAGAAGGAAGGGGATGTGTGAAACAGGATTTTTAAATCTGGGGTTTTCCAAAAAAAGATTTTCTTATCCCTCTCTGATTTATGGGCATTTTGTAATGAAAATTATCAACATCATAGAGATCCAGCTAGATCAGCAATCTGGGGAAAACATGCAAGGCAACAACAACCAAAACTATAAGTGCAGTGTGTGTAAGGAGAACCTTTAACATTTGGGGAAAAGGCATTTGCTTCTCCAACTGTGTACCCCTAGAGATTTGGTGCAATTTGTATGAAAACTGCATATACCATACAGGTGTCTAAGTAAGAAGCCTGAACATTTCAAAAAGATTGGTGCAGGGTTAGGGTTATTATTATTATTATTATTATTATTAATAATAATAATAATAATAATAATAATAATAATAATCAGATTTAGTGGGGTTCTTTATTTCATTTTCTACTCAGTTGACAGCACCAAGTCTCAGGAACATGGCATGCTTCTTCCTTGACTTGATGGAGTGGATGGGTGACATTTTATTGAGAAAATATACAGTACAAAAGTATACATAGCAGAGCTGGTGCACACTGTACCGTGCCAGGGCAGCCTGTATACTTCGAGGTGTTTTTAAAAAGGGACTACCTTCATCTCTTTTATGGGAAATTGGCTGTGTTGTTGTTTGTTGTGTGACTGTGTTGTGCATGCATGCACACAGTTTTAGCAAAGTGTTTGGTGCAACCGTGGAACCCTACTTACCTGTAGAGCATCCCTCCCCTTATATTCTTTCAGGTAGAAAGGGTGTGTGTCCTTCTACTCTTTGTTTCTCAGCAAGAAACCTAACCCATCACTGGACTTTAAATTAACCAGTGGGAGAGGAGGCAGCAGAGGTGGCAAGATGAGTTCCCACACCCCAGCCCACCACACATCCCAGTTATGCATCCTGGCTGGAGCTAGTGACCTCCTGTTATAAGCTGCTAGCTGGTACCATCCAAAAGCAGGAAGGGGTGTCCTGTGCTCTGCTGTACCATGTGTACATTAGCAGAAATGTGTATCATCATCACCATCATCATCATGCATATATTAGGAAAAATGCATACTAAGATGTGTGTGAATTTTCATGCATACTTTTTACAAACAAACAAAATTGCAACTGATATGGAAACAGGATGTAATGAAGGTGTTCTTCAAAATGTTCAAGTTGTAGATGCTGAAACAGACTGATTCATCCCTCCATATGATAGAATAGCACATGGTTGGACAGTTAAAAAGGAAGGGGACCAGTTTATGACTCTTTCGTATAATTATTTCTAAAATAGAACATCTGAGAACCACATATTCCATTGTAATCTATGAAAAGTATGAGCATTTCTACACCAGGGAAGATACCACAACTTTCCCATGGTTTTCTATAATCATGATGGGCTCCCTTTACACATGTTTTCCTTTCCCTCCCCCTATTATTATTATTATTATTATTATTATTATTATTATTATTATTATTTATTGCATTTTTATACCACCCAATAGCTGAAGCTCCCTGGGCGGTTCACAAAAACTAAAACAATTCAAAGTATAAAACAAACGGTATAGAAACATGATATAAAATACACATTAATGTATCCCTGAGAGATGCATTAATAATACATTGTAGTTGTAATCTAACTGCATCTCCTCCCTGGACGACCAACCAAGAAGGACAGGGATCGAGAGGGCAAGTCGTCTTCCTCACACTTCCAAGCAGCTTGTCCACGTCCTCGGTACTCACCAACTGAAACTGATCCAGTGTAATCCTGCTCGCGGAGTTGCTGGACACTCTGTTGTCAGTTTCTGCTATAATGAGTGTGTCTAAGTCGGCTCTTATCTGAGAGATTTTATCTGTGAAATGATCATTAAAGGCATCACAGCAAACTACCGAAGGCTCTAAAGTTGGGTTCAGAGGGGACAGTGTCTGCATTAGACCCCTCACCACCCTGAACAGTTCAGCTGGACATGAATTCGCAGACGCAATGTGGGCAGAGAAGAAAACTTTCTTCGCTGCACGTATTGCCACCCCATAGGAACGAAGATGTTCTCTATGTCGTGTCTTGTATATACGTCGAGTTTTCTGCCATCGGCACTCTAGTCATTGTCCGTCCTGCTTCAGCTCCCTGAATTCTTCTATAAACCAGGGTGCCCGGTTAGAAACGGGCCAGAGAGGACATTTGAGGGTGATCGTGTCAATAGCCCTAGTTAGGTCTTGATTCCATCTGTTAACCAGGGCTTCAACAGGATCGTCAACAATACCAGTCATAGAACCCTCTAAGGCTTTCTGGAATCCAAGAGGATCCATCAGCCTTCGAGGGCAGACCATCCTAATAGGTCCACCACCCCTGCAGGGGCAGATAGTAGCCCTTTATCCATGAATTCTATGTGTTCCATTTATACAGCTACAAGATGGCACTGAGGTCTGCCTTATCTAATTGCAAGATTTCCCTTTTTTACACTAAAATGGAAAACAGGTCTTTTTGTTACTAGTTTCAAATTAAGGCAGAGAAATCCCTAGAAAGTATGAGAGAGGTGCTGGACGTTGATGGCATCATGAAAAGGAACTAAAAACTTCTGTGAGTGGCCAATCATGGATGTGCAATAAATTGTTCAAGTAGAGATGCTCTATCAGTGAAAAAATGAAAATAAATTCAAGGCAAGCGTAATGACAAAAATTAGATGATCTCATACTGATGCATAAATACAGCCCACAGATTGAACTTCATAGACCAAGAAGGAACTATAAAACCTAAAATGCCTACTCTTTGTCCGTTTGCTCAAGGAAACCTGAATGGAAAGTCCCAGAAGAGTTTCAGTGTTTATGTACAGAAATAGCATTTTGCTTTTGACATAATTTAAGGCTTTTGGGATACAAAGGATAGTCTTTGCATCTGTTTTTTAATGGCAATGGAGCACAGTAATTCACTTTGATTTCTAACTACCTTAATTCAGGGACTTTGGAGTGGGCATTAAAATTACACTGGGATTAGATTTCTAAGACTCTGTTTTTCCTTTGGCAAAGCCAGCTGGTAAAATGTTAATGGAGAAAGATGAAGAGCTCCAAATGTATTGCATGCCAATAGTGACCAGACTAGTTGGTACACTGGAATTATTACCGACTTGGATAGCTAAAAAAGCAAATAAGTGACATCAGTCTCAGATAAATCAGTGGGGGAAAGACTTAAGAAAGACAAATGTTTGTGTAAAATCAGGTAGGCTTAGGACAAAAGGAGGATGCAAGAACAGAAAAGAGCAGGAAGTGGTGAGGAGGGGAGGGAGAGAAGAGGAGGCCAATCTTCCATCAAAGAGAGAACTTGCAGTAAATGGAAAACATCAAGCATTGTCTGGTCTTGCCAATCAGCCGGTGAAAAAGGCTGCCCAGAAGGAATGATTATAGCTTTAGAGCCATGATTGCTCCTCCTTGCCTCTGAGTGTTCATTAGGAAGTATGTTCTTTCTTTCCAGCAGCTTTATAAGATGCTACTAGACTTTGTTAACTGATTGGGGAGAGGAGGGGGGGAGGGACCATTTTAAGGGCATCTGTAATACTGCTAGTCTACTTAATTAAAATGCCTTGAAGTTAACAAGATCATGTTTTTCAGACAACCTAAAGTTTTCTAAGGAACTATTAAAATTAATCATCCTTGTACATTTGTTGTGCTATGAGTGGCAAAACCAATTACATCAATATCTGATATAGATAGACAGACAAACAGACAGACAGACAGACAGACAGACAGACAGACAGACAGACAGACAGACAGATAGATAGATAGATAGATAGATAATGTATTGGGAAGTTGGTTTTGTTTGTGTGTGTGTGTCCCTGTCCTCAAGACCCATTACATTTCTGCAGCAATACAATACTGTATTGTGAAACCACTGGCATGCGATCAACTTCCATTTTATTTTACTGTTAAGTGATTTGTTACAGTAGATATCATTCAGTACCACTGACAAATAGCTGACTGTCCATAGCTCTGAATTACTTGTGGGTAATTTTTGTAATGAATGGAGACTTAATTTCAGCTCTGTTGTCTTGGGAGCGCCAGATGGAATTATGTAGGACTGAAAAAGAATGAGAAGAAGGTGATGGAGGAGAGGAGAGGGTATGTAGGTTTGCATTACAATTTGCATTGGAGGTTTGCATTATAGCCTCTTTACTGCTGACTCCAAAAGAGAATAGTCAGCAAGCATGCACAGAAGTGCCTAAAAAAGTGGCTGTCAACTGAAGCACCATTATCAAAGTAAAACTAATAGCTTTTGTTTCTACCACTCAAGGTCCCAGTTAAAATAACACATCTAGTTAATTTTCTGTCATAATAATAGTAACATTTGGGACTGAGCCCAAACCAGCGAGGTTTGGGGAAGCGGATGATTTTCATGGAAATGTATGACAGCAGTGGGGGAAAAGCTTACCGCCTGGCAATTTTACATTAAGCTCTTCCCTCACTCTCAACTGACTTCATATACATTAGTGACCTCATAGGCCGTAGCTAGACCTAAGGTTTATCCCAGGATTGTCCTGGAGTCAAACCTGTTCATCTAAGTGCCACACAGGGCATCCAGCGCTCAGGCAGGTATAAACCTGGGATGATCCTGGGATAAACCTTAGGTCTAGCTACGGCCATAGTGTAACCATTTCTGATTACTTGCTTACTACTGCAGTGCACTCACAGTGTTCACTGTGTACCTTCTTCTTGTCTGAGATTGTCATGTGATTATTTCCAGAACGAAAATGGAGGCAGGGGGAGGGATTGCGAATGACACCAAATCAACAGCTGAGAAAGGAAGGAGGACAACATGGATGGCTTTAAAGGGAGATTAGGCACTTTCATAGAGGATAAAGCTATCAATGGCTATGAATCATGAATGGCTATATATTACCTTCGGTATCAGAGGTAGTATGCCTCTGTATATAAATTGCTGTGGAACATGAGCAGGAGGCTGTTATTGAATTCGTGCTATCTTGTGGGCTTCCTGTAAGCATCTGGTTGGGCATTGTGCATACAGGACTTTGGACTGATCCAGTAGAACTCTTCTTATTTAATGTTCTAAACCATGTGGAACAATAATATAAAAAGAACATTAACTTCTTTTAGGGTTTGGGGAGGAATCACATCAGCACTCTTCATACCAAAAACACAAATTTTAGCCCAAATATCAGCCCTGTTTATCATTTGTGTATGGCAGCAGTTAGCTGGGTCCCAGTGGAGTAAGAGGAGAGCAGCACAAATGGAAACTTCGCCTGGGATAGGTTAAAACAATTGGCCAGAGTTTTATTGGTTTTGGCTTGGAATATTTTTTTGTGGGAGGCATGGATATGGTCTTCAGGCATCCCAACATCGAAAGGAAGTTTGGCAACATTACAGCTGAACAGATTTTTAAAACTCATCTGTTCTCCCTTGCTTTTAATGAAGTTTTTAATGGTATTTGTTGCTAATGGATATTTCTATTCTATTTTTTTAAAAAATAATATCTGAACTGGTTTTCTTTAAAATTGGTCTTATTTACTATGATTTTAATATGTTTTTTTGTGGGGCAGTATTTTTATTCTGTAAGCCTCCTTGGGAATTCGATGGCGTTGAAAGACAACTAAGAAATGGATGAAATAAATAACCATATAAGTTCAGAATTTTCAAACACTTCACACTATCTCTGATCCCTACGACAAGATCCAAAGTGGGACAGAAAGAAATGAATATGTGTGACTCAATGTTGCCTCTATCAAAGCCACTCAACTATGGTTTTGTCATACCAATTTCAAAACCCAAATGCTGTTATCTTTATACTACTCAACACCCTGCCCATTAGTCCATGGGTGGGCACCTTTGGGAGGTCCAGGATCCATTTTCACCCCCTGGATGCCCCTGTGGGCTGCATTCCTGCTGCTGCCACTCCATGGAATGTGGTGGCAGCAGCAAAAAAAATAGGGTGCTTTTTTGTTTGGTTTGGTTTTGCTGCCACCACAACTTTCAGCACCACTATGGCAACTCTGATAGCAGGCTTCAGGGGCTATACCAGTTGGTAACAGGAGCTGTATGTGTCCCTCTGGCCATATGTTGCCCATCCTGCCCTAATCTCTCCAAATCCACCTCCACTATCTGCACAAAGCTGTAGAGAGGGCACTGTGATTCATGGCCAAATGATTCAAAGTGACATCACGTAAGGCATTCTTAGCATACAATATTGACAGCCCTTGTGTTGATTATCATAGTTAACTATTACACATGGGTTGCAGTGCTGGTGTGGAGATTATATAGGTTAGCCACTAGATAGCACTTGACTTAGTTATTTTTATTTTTATTATTATTTATTACATATTTATACTGCCTGATTGCTGTATCTGGGTAGACTGAGGAGTTTCCAGTTGTTTCTTTGTTCTTGTTTAAAAGAGACAGTAAAGTTCCTGACTGGTGGGTCCTCTAGACTAAGCCTTTCTTGGCAGCTTGGAAGTCATGTGCATTTATTTTATTTATTTATTTATTTATTTATTTATTTATTTATTTATTACATTTATATACTGCCCCATAGCCGAAGCTCCCTGGACGGTTTACAAAACTTGAAAACAATGAACATTAAAAACAGATATACAAAATTTAAAAACAACCAAAAGTATAAAAAAAACAATATCCATTTAAAACATGAGACAGCGTTTCTCTTGGCTCTTCACTCTCAGTCCTTTTGCCAGTTCCTACCCACCTTCTACATGCAAATCTCATCTATCAAAAGGAGCTGGAGAATGGAAAACTAGGGGCTCGTTACATGTTATTTCCTACAAGTAATGCATGACATAAGAACACAAGAAGTGCCCTGCTGGATCAGACCAAGCCTCCATCTAGTCCAGCACTCTGTTCACACAGTGGCCAACCAGCTGTAGGCCAAGGAACAACAAGGCAAGACATGGTGCAACAGCACCCTCCCACCCATGTTCCCCAGCAACTGGTCACACAGGCTTACTGCCTCAAATACTGGAGATAGCATACAACCATCAGGGCTAGTTGCCATTGACAACTTTCACCTCCAAGAATTTATGTAACCCCCTTTTAAAGCCATCCAAATTGGTGGCCATCACTACATTCTGTGGTAGTGAGTTCCATCATTCAACTGTGCACTGTGTGAAAAAGTACTTCCTTTTATTTGTCCTGGATCTCCCACCAATTAGCTTCAAGGGATGACCCCGGGTTCTAGTATTTTGAGAGAGGGAGAAAAATGTCTCCCTATCCACATTCTCCATACCATGCATAATTTTGTACACCTCTATCATGTCTCCTCTTAGCATCCCCTTTTCCACGCTAAACAATCCCAGTTGATGCAACCCTTAAACATTTTAGTTGCCCTTTTCTGCATTTTTTCCAGCTCTATAATATCCTTTTTTAGGTGTGGTGACCAAAACTGTACACAGTATTCTAAGTGTGGCCACACCATAGGTCGGACCCTACATAATCAAGGGAGTACGAGTAGAAAAGGCTTCCTGCTAAGATGGTTGTCTCTAACTCGTGAAGGGCAATGGAGATAGCAATGGGGAGGGCCCAGGTCAATCTTGCCTACCCTCCTTGTATGCTGATTCTGCCGTGTAGTAGAATGCCTGGATAGGGCCAGTGAGAGATGGGATTCTGGAGTGAACAGCACCCACTCTCTAGTTTCTCTCACCTTTCATTTCTAATGGCTGCTGCTCATAGCATTGGAATTGTTGTGGATGTGACTCATTATTACACTTTCCTTCCAATGCATCTTGTTTTCTTTCTAACAGATTTTTATCCACTAGAATATGTGACTGTGTTCTACTAATGCAGCAAAGTAGTCTGGCTAATATCTCCCACATGTGTTTTTCAAAACCTTTTGAAAGTCAGAAAAATGAGTTGGCATTATAACTTTTTAAAATCTTTCAGGAAATGGATTCTTCACCACCACCCCACTGAAAATAATGTTCCATCTGAGGAGATTGACTAAAAAACCCTTGAAGATGCAGGTGAGGACACAGACTGCCTCTGCCTGTAACATGTGGCTCTCCTTGTTTGTGTGAGAAACATGCCAGAATTCCTCCACAGAAGTGGCTATCATCACAAAAACCAAGGTTGTTTTTTTAAAACAACCACCACCACCATGGGTTACAACTCTGTGTTGTCTCTCCCCCAACAACCCAGAAATCCCAGTTCACACATCATGCTTAACAAACCAGGAATCATTTCTCTCTGGGCTGTTTAACCCCAGCCAGGGTGATTGGGCAGGAGGAACCAGCAAGCTCCCTCCCTCCCTCTTCGTTCACAAGAGCCCAGAATTTAAAACAACAATCCTGAAGTTTGTCTGCATTACTTTATTTCATTGAGAGATGAAATACATTCGGGAAGGGAGGGCTATAAAGCAGATTTATTTATTTATTTATTTAGATTGAGCTTAGTAAAGTGTGTACCTTCTGATCAATTCACATGGATGTTTGAAGGTAGCATTCACTAAAAGCAAAACAAAAAAGAATGTCCCAGTATCCCTAGAAATACACCAAGTGGCATCATCACATACAAAATCTTTATCAATGGCTACAGCCATGCTTTTGGTTTTCGTCATGAGGGAGGCTAATCTCAGCAACTGATGGCCTTCTGTAAGATACATTATATCTTTGGGGGATAAATGGTTATTCCAACACTTACCCAGGCTTGGTTTGCCTCCTGGTTCTTTGGTGTGATTGATATAGGCGGCATTACATGGGAGTAGAGGGCCGACAAGGAGAAAGATCCTGCTGTTTCCCAGGGCTCCTTTAAACAGCAGACGTTTCAAGGGGGCACCTCCTTCCCTCCCTGGCATGTGAGCAAAGGAGCAGGGGGTGGGGAGTCATGTACTATAAGTCTGCAAACCTCAGCACACTTACTTGAACACAATTGGACTTACTTCGGAGTAGACACATGGGGAACTACTAGTGCAAATGAACAGAAAGAAGAAAAATCAAAAAGTATCACGAGTACAACTCTAGCATAATGAAGGGTCTCTCTTACTTGAGAGCAAGCCAGATTTGCCTCCCTTTGTTGCAGGGGGACGTTTTACCCTCTTCTCCCTCTGATAGCAGGGGAAGTCCTTCCTCGGCAAGTTTATAGTGCAATATCAGCTTTACACACTGCCGATTTCACACCATTAGATTATTCCAATTTATCTCTGATTTTTTTTTTAAAAAAAAAAAGAGTAAGGGGGGGCGAATACAGGAGATGTCCCGTTGTTTACCATGTCATGCAATCCACCTGGAAACTTCTGTGAGTTGCCAGTCATGAGTGTGCTATAAATAGCTCAATTAGAAAAGCCCTTAGTCTTTGTCTGACTCAAAGTGCAGTTTCTACTGTTTTTTTAAACATACAGAGACACGCAGCTTAAGACATCTGTTATTAGGAGGGGGAGGGGGAGACAAAGGTATTCCCCCTTTCCACATTTCCTTCAAATTCAAAAGACTTTAGGAAAATGGTCCAACAATTAGTCACCATGGAAACTCATTCTCGGGCTACTAATATGCTGGTTTTGTTTTTTTTTTGTCAAGTTCAAGACTCTGACTAGGTGTTGCCTCTAGATAGCCCACACTGATAGCCCAACTCAGAGAAATCTGATAAGAAAGCCATCAGAGTATCAGCAGAATCTGAACAATTTCATTAGACTTCACAAGGATTGGAACATAAACAGAGATGAAGTTATCTCTCATCCCCATGTTGGAAACCCTTCAGACCAAGCTCATGATGCTTTAGATGGGGAGTATGGCCAGAACATGCATCACCGCTGAAGGTAGTGCTATCCTTGCACACTGACGTTTGCTCCTTCAGGCATTCAGAACTCATGTATGCCAATGCCAGAATAGGGTTGGAGTGGCCAAAGCTCCATGTTTCTTATAACATCTACTCTGGCCCTTATCCTTCTTTTGATTACTCTCAGTTCCCATAGACCAGGCTGCTGAAGCACTGAATTCCATTTTGAAGAAGCTCTTAGGGGGGCACATTTCAGTGGATGGGCAGGGCCTAGGGCAAAACGGAGGATTCCAAAAAATACCAGCATATTTTAGCTTAAAGCTCTTACTGCCAGTAACAAAGGCTTTGGGGAAGCTTTTAAACCTTTTCGAAGAGACGTAGGTAAACTGCATATAAGTTGGGAAACCATCAAATGATCAGTTGTTGGGGAAAGGGGAAGGGGCCAGATAATAATAATAACAATAATAATAATTTTATTTCTTACCCGCCTCTCCATTCTAATCGAGGTGAGGAACAACAATAAGTATAAAATACATAAAATATTGATTAAAAATATAGTATACATTGTTAAAACTTCCTAAAAAACAAACTTACACACACAGAGGATTTTAGCCACCTGGGGAATATGCAGCCATGTACATCACCTTGTACACACCAGCTGCTGGGGAACATGGGAGGTAGGGTGCTCTTGCACCTGTGTCCTGCTTGTGGGTCCCTGGTTGGCCACTCTGTGAACAGAGTGCTGGACTAGATGGATCCTTGGTCTGATGCAACATGGCACTTCTCATGTTCTTACAGATGGCCAAACTGAGACACCCCCCCCCCCCGGAGGACCAGATTTTGTCCCCAGTCTGAGGTTCTGCATCTTTACCATAGAAGGAAATTTATTTATTTTCCATTTATTAATTCAGAACTATTCAGCTCAAAGACATTTTGAACTCAAGGCAGAGTGATTAAACATTATATCTGTCTTTCGTCCCTGCCACAGAGAGCTTTGTAATTCTTCGTCTTACAAAACATTCTATTCAGAGATAAACAAAGGGAGCAAATGTGCAGTGTGATTCCAAGTTAAAGAGACGGAGGCGAACGTTTGGTTTTTTCAAGTGTTGTGTTCAAATGGAAGGCCCCAGGAAGATGGTGTTAAACATGAGTGATGCCTACAAACAGAAGCTCTTAAAAGAATGGGAAAAGAGTTTGCCAAAAGGGATGCTCGTATTTGATCAATAAACTGTTTGTGTTTCTAGGAACCAAGGTAATGTTAAATGAATCAACAACAGTAGTTTGTTCTCTGTGAACATCAATGTTATTGCAGATGCCGCCGAAAGAGAAATCTTTCTTTCTAAAACAACCATTGACATATAACTCCGTTAGATAGTGGGCCTTTGTCAATTTCTTTAGCACCTGTGGTCCCTAAACATAGGTTAGATATTTGTAACAAAAGTGTAAATTAATGTTAAGAAGATGAAATTCTTCCCTCTTCTGGATTCCCAGAAGGTCTGGTAACTAATTATGGTATTGAGATGTATGTATTTTTATATGGCCTACTTTAAATGAGTGTTGTCCTTAAACAACATTGAGAATATGCTTTCATGTTCATCTTAAAATGAACAAGCAGACTTTTAAATCTCAAGTTACAAATACAAAGTTCATTTTACGAAGAGGTCACACTAAGGCCTAATCCATGCCTACTATCCTTTCGCAAGGAAGGAGGGGTGGTTGCATGTTTTCCAGCTTGCACGATCGTCACTCACAGGGCACACGCGAGGGAAGTTTCCCGCAAGTAAAGGAGAGCCATTGTGAGAAAACGTGTGGGGCCCCCCCCATGATGCTTCCGCATGTGGATTGGGAGAAATGGGCAGGGATATGCAAATGATGCAGTTATGGGGATTTTTTTATGAGTTGGGAGGGATGCGCAAAATCAAAGCTACAGATTGGGTGGATAGGAAGTCCAGCGATTATGTGATGCTGTGCAGAGATACATTTGTTTTTTAAAAAACAATACATACACATGGTCAGTGCCACAACACACTGATAGCTAATCAAAAACTGTGCCAAAATGGTGGAGAGTCCACTCCTGCACACCTCCGAAACCACTGGACAAGCCCCTGATCGTGGGTTGGCTGCTTGCCAGCAGTAGTGCTGTGAAGGAGGGGCACACCAGCCACGGATGTTGGGATTCTAGTGAGAGAGCCAGATGAACTGCTACAAAACCAGTCAGTGATATTCATGAATAACTGAGGGGTCGCCCCAAGTTCACAGCAGGATCAGCTGTGTGTCAGGGGCCCAGTAGGGGTGACTTCGATATTATCCTGGAATAAACGGCTGGTGTAGACAAGGCCCAAATCCTCGGGGAAGACTATAGTTACTGAAAACGTTTATTTACTTTTGTATTGATTTACAAAACATTTATTTACAAAACGTGTATTTACTTTTATACAAATCATGTATGTTTGTGATTTGTAGATTCACACTTCCCTAATGTGGAGGCATGGTGGAACAGCGTGACCTATGCCATCAGCAAAGCTTAACAGCCAGCTGCCTCCTCTCCCTCAGCTGTGTTCTTTCAGCTGCCATCCCACCTGGCTGCAGCAGAGGGAGGGATGGGACAAGTAGACACAGTACATGGGCTTAGCTGGGAGTTCAGCTGCGCTTCCCTGAACTGTTTCCATTCAAGCTGGTCATTATAAGAACAACTATGTAATTTTAAAAATTGGTTCCTGAGTTTTCTTATCTTTCTTACCTATCCCTCCCCCCTTTTCTCTCTCTTATGTCTTTTAGATTCTAAGACTGCAAGCGGGGATGGTAAAGCTTTCAAACTCCAGATAGTGCTTAGTAAGTGCTATAAAACATAGCACTTACTATAAGTGTTTGGGGATGAAAATGAGAGGGGAAAGCTAAAATCCCCCCCCCCCCATGGCATGGTGCTAGTCTGAATTGGGACCATATGTGTTTACACTAAAGTAAACAATTAGATGAACATTTAATTTGGCAATCAGAGGTCTGGTTGTAGTCATCATGGTTTGAAAGCACATTCATCATATTTATGTCCCATTGAAATTAATGATAATTGAGTTAGCAATGATTACTAACTTTTCTCATTGATTTCAGTGGGGCTAAGTGTGATTGTTCTCTATCAAACACCACAAGTTCCTCATAAATACGTACTTATATATTTGGATACATATTTAAATACATATTTACTATTATTTTATTCCTCCTGCTAGTATAGGACATTTCTGTTTTCTTTTCTTTCCAATAATATTCAGTAGCACAGTTCAGGTGTTACAAATTTTCAAGCATGGAGAAGGCTACTGCTTTTGTGCAATTGCGCCCATGTTGACTTACAGCTGCCCTCATAACTTTGATACACTTTCATATACCAAGTGTATCTTGAGATGAGGTATGAAGTAGACAGTTTTTAAAAACAAGAAGGAGCCAGTTTTATTTCTGCTAAAAAGAAAATAGCATACAAAATAAAATACATACATATAATCTGCTTATTTACATGAATTGGTGGTCTGTTTAGGACAGAAGAAGACAGGATGATGAAGAGGGCAGGAGAGAAAATGAAGTAAGATTTCTTTCTAGAACAATTGTGCAAAAGCACGCCCTTCCTCCTGGAAAAGGCATGATCCATGAGTTCTTGTAAGGAGGATGGGACAGTGAAAAACCATGGTGTGTGTGGCAAATTACATTGCCTCTAGTGTGAATATCAGCAGCAGATCATGAGAGATTTTTTTCCTTGGATACATCCTTGCTGGTCTGTACTATGATGGCAAAAGGAACTCTGGGAAGACAGCTACTGGGAAGACAGCTACCAGGTGCCAGCCCAAGATGAAATTTGCAGGTGGTATCACACATACAGCCAGATCCGTTGCCCTCACCGTGCGCATATTATAAAACCCTACACAGACAGTTTTGGAATCAGTCTGGTACTTTATAGCCAAGCAGTGTAAAGATGTATATATAGGGCAGCGACATTAGCAGGATCACAGCTGTTCTATCGCTGTTTCATTTTGTTCCTAACACAATTGCCATACTGCTGCCTCGAGGCCACAGGTTATGTGTTGCTGTTGCGAAGATACTGCGGAACAAATAAGGGTGCAGCCCATGTGCTCTTTGAAACTGAACTATGCTAACGCCATATATGAGGCACAGTTTTCCACAGAAAGGCTGCCATAAAAAATAATGTCAGTTTTATTGCTGCACAGCTCTCTCTTTTTTATTCCACACTGGCTTTGTCAGTCGGTAAAGATGCTAAGGAGAAGAGATTATCTTTCAAATTATCATTCCTTTCCACCCCTGGAAGGTCTGATTTATACAGATGGCCATCAGCTCTGCAGGTGAGGGTAGTGAACGATGGAGAGAGATCAGGAGCTTCATTCCCTGGGAATGACTCAAACTCTGTAAAATGAGGGATACTTCATAAATCATGTTTTCCCTATACAGAAAGCCTGTGCATGTGGCAATCATGCGCGCGTGCACACACGCACACACACACACACATGCACACGCACACACAGCACAGATTTATGTGTGTGATATGCATATGTGTGTGTGATCATCAAACAAGATGGTCAAAATTTTCCTGGATGTAATTTATTGTTGTAAACTGCCCAGAGAGTTTTGGCTATGGAGCAGTATAGAAATTAAATGAAAAAATAAACAAACAAATAAATAAAATAATTTTTCATGGAAACAATATATGGAATTATGCTGCATTTCCATCTAGGAAAAGTGTGGTCTACGAAAAATCCCTAAAACATGGGGAATATATTCTGCATTAGGGATAGACATATTGGGTGGTTCAAACTGGCCTCAAGGGCCTTCCCATTTGACTCCCAGTAGAGTCCCAAGTCTAGTTTTATAACATATTTTCATTCACAAGAACAAAGACCCAAGCAAAATGCCTGAAGGCCCTGATACCTGACTTGCTCTCTTGCATGTGGGGTAAGACAAATCAGCTAGGACGAATGTGTAGCTGAGGTCCATAAGAGGAGAAATATGACAAACCCTGTGCTGCAGTTCACTTTGTAGGAAAAACCCGCCACTATCTAGCTATTGAACGTTAATATAATCATATTGTACTGATATTTTGCAATCTAAACAGCCTATTTGGGGCCCCAATTCAAAGTGCTGGTTTTAATCTGTGAAGTACTAAATTGCTTGGAGCCAGGTTACCTGAAGGAGTGTATCCTCCCATAACTGTCCACCTTGACCCTAAAGTCATAATCTGAGGCTCTCCTGCATATGCTCCTGAGGTGAGGTGGGTGGCATAGATAGAGAAGTCCTTTTAAGTGGTGGCACCCTGACTTTTTTTTTTAATGCTTTGCCCAGAGAGGCTTGACTGGCATCTACATTAGGGTCTTTTTCATGCCAGAAGAAGACTTCTTTTGTTTTACCAGGAATTAAACACACACACACACACACACACACACACACACACACACACACACACACACCATATTTTAGTGCTTTAATATTTCCATACTCTTTCATTTTTTGCCACTGGTTTTAAAGGCTTGCTGCATTAGAGCATTAATCCTCTCTCTTGCAGTACTTTTCTTTTTTAACTGAAGGATGCTGCTCAGCCAGCCCCTTTTTGAACCAATTCTATTGGTTTCGGGACTGGTGTTTTACTTTTAATTCTGTTTCAGGGTGGGAGAAGATGAGCAATTGTAGCAATCCAGTCCGCTAAGAATGAGCACAGCAGGTATATTAATTGGACAGGGTATCCCTTTGCAGTCTATAATCTACCCTGTTACTTATACACCCTCATTATTTGCACTATAATTAGGAATCTAATCCCTCCTGGAATTGTGTGTGTGTGTGTGTGTGTGTTTAATGCATTTAATGCCGCAAAGCATTTCTTCCTACTGATATGGATTTATTTTTTTTTGGTATCCTGAATGACACCTAAAGATCAGAACATCAAGCAGAATGTTTTTTACTTGCATGCAGATATTTAGTTAAGTGGTAAATATTGTGCTAGTTTATTACAGGAAACTTTGGACCAGCCCATATCAATGGCACCTTACAAAGAGGAGTTGAGGGAGGAGTAGTAGTATATCATTGGTCAGAAAAATGTTATACTACCCCTGATATACTACTAAGGGCAGTTTTAGGTCTACTAATCATTCTCTATGACTTTCGATTCAGCCTATGTATAACAGAATCCAATACAGTAAAATTGTCCTATTAGCATATAACAATTTAAATAAACGAGCTACTGTCAATGGCACTGATTTTTTTTTTTCCAGTCCGGTCACTTTTACCATTGTTGAAAATAATTTCTAGAAGATGTATAAATATGTTACGTACAGCAGGTAAATCATATAACATGAAGCAGCTAGCTCTTAGTGTCAATTGAACTGCAACGTTTACATATGGAGCGAGCTGAATACTGAGCTCCTGATGCAGCGTGCCCTACTCTGTCCATTGCATGTATGGAATTCTTCCACAGGCAGTCATGTAAGAGGCATTTCTAGAGAAAACTAGAGAAAACTTTGCAAGGAGGGTACTCAATGAGAGGGTTAGACCTCTTGCACAAGAATTGCTGAATGAAGCTAAATAACTTTGTATCTGCTAATAGACTTTCTTCATGGTTATTGATATGAGGTTCATCATGCTGTAAAGAATGAAGTGTTATTGCTAGGAAAAATATTTGAAGTGCAGTGCTAACGGATTTCTGACTTATAAATGGAGGGTTCTGAGATTAGAGCCTTCCATCTATCCTAAGCCATTGCAGTCCTGGCCAGAGGAACATAAAGGCATTTTCACTTCCCATTCCTCATTTTCAACCAGGCAGGCCTCTTGGCCTACCTAGCTGACCTTCCTCTTGGTGGATGTGGAATAAAGACGTTAGTGGATACAATGGTCCTACAGCTCCTTCTTCCTCCACCTCTCCCTGCTGCCCACCCCACCCCCTTTACTTCCTTCCCAGCTTGCATGCTATCACTGTTGTTGTGACCTCGGAAGAGAAGCTGCCACATTGCTCTCTGCAGAAATCGCAAAGGGTGTGGATTGGGGCTGGGCTGGGGAATCTGCACTAGGATTTCCCTCCCTGAGGTTGTAGCTGTGTCTACTAGGGCTGTGCACAGCCTCAGGCCAAACCCCCAAAACCAAGGCAAGGCAGGCTGATTTGGCCCACCTTGATGTGAGTCAAACTTTGGGCATTTTCCAGAATATGGAGCTAAAAGCAAGTTTTGTAGGCACTTTCAGTATTTGTTAGTAACGAAGTGCTAGCTCCCATTACCATATTTTACATGCCAATGCCCACATGAGTTGACTTCTTCAGTGAACATGCATGAATGAATGAATATATTTTATTACGGTCATTGACCAATACCAACAATGAACATGCATGTTTTGAATTGATTTGATAAAAGATTTTCAGAGCTCTGGAAAGGCTTGCTCTGCATCCTGTCAGTGCGCCCATCTTTATGGCAGTGCTTTGGCACCACGAGGCGCCTTGCTCCCGCACTTGCGTTTATTCCCAGCATCTTCACAGGAAGGAACACAAGTGCAATCTTTCCCCTCTTTAAAAGTTAAAAATGGGGAGGGGAGGAAAGGAATGGGGCTGTTCCTTTTTAATTTCTTTTATTATCTGTATCTCCACAGCTGGGGAGGGGGAAGGTATGCGGCATCCAGAGGAGGATGTGAGGAGAGGGGTCAGGGACTCAGGGTGAACCACCTCTACTCTGGCTGCCCGTTCCCCAACCCCCATTTCTTTTTTCTTTTTTCTTATCTGGGCAGCTGCAGAGATACAGGTAATATTTTTTTAAAAGGGGGGAGGAACGGCCCCGTTACTCTCTCCCCCCCATTTTTATTTTTACTTTTACAGGCACGAGGCTTCCCAAGGCTACCAATCAGAGGGTGCCATGGGCTACACTGCCCAAAAAAGCTGGGATAAGTGCCCGACTTTTTGGGAGCAGAGTTTCCAGGGTTTGCCTCTTGATGGCTTTGCAATGGTGGCTGCATCTACATGCCACTACTGCGAAACCACCCTGGGGCAAACCCTTTGTGTAGACAAGCCCAGTGATTTATCTATTGGGTATAACTTTGAAAATGGAAAACTACATAGTGAGATACTATCGGGAACATTCAATATGTTCAAGCCTTCTTCAAACATGTCTTTAAAAGTCAACATGTCGACAATTGCAATATGCTCCAATCCCCCAAAAGATTACATACTGAGAAAGCAGAGGATTATATGATGTGGTGCCATATATATTATGGCCATACATAAAAGAGCTCTGAGGATGCTGTTTCCAATGGCTTCCACATTATATGTACAAAATATGTGAACTCCCTAGAATTCACAGTGACCTCCTGTCTCCAATGACCTGACATTCTGTCTTTTGTGAAATGCTGGCTCTGTGCTGAATCCAGTGTTAATCTAACTTAGGTCCCACTCATTTCAGTGGGTCTACTGTAAGTAGGACTAACATTGGATGCAGCCCTCTTTATTCCCATAAATATGAGATACAGTAGCTTTTGAAAACAAGATGGAGCTTTTAGTGTTTTCATGTGTTAGGAAATTACCATTAAAACCTAACGTAAAAGGTATTTATTTATTTATTGCATTTGTAAATTTATCATCAATGGTCACTGAGGCTCTAAATAAACATGTCCTGAGTGCACTCAATATCCCATTGTGTGTTTCTGCAAGAGGCAAAGACAGGCCCCAAAATGAGCTTCAAATGGTGTGAACAATGGTGTGAGCATATTGTGTGAACAACATTCACTTAGCGTGTCATGTGAACCATTTCTAACCATGGTGGCTACATAACCACAGTTTAAACATGCTCACTAACCACTTGCTGCAAAAGAGTTAGCGGCCTAACCATGGCTTAGCATGTTGTCTGAAGAGGCCCACTAACAATTTCCTATAGGGTTACAAATCCATGACTACTTGAGTCTAATGGAATGATTGAGTGAACCAGCATGGAACTGATGCATACTTATCTGTCTTTAGACAGATGAGAACCAACCTATGGTTGCCAAGCAGACACATTTTGAGCACTGTTTGATAATGCAAAAATGTTTGAATCTGAAGGTCAAAAAGGATGAATGCCTGTTGTCCTGTGCCTTTGAGAATAATGGATGGAGTCAGCAGGAATCAGCCAGATAGCACCTAAACAATCAGCCAGATAGCATCTGAACACTCTTTACAAACCTAAAAGGCTTTTTCTAGTATCTAACTGAATCAAGCACCTGGAATCATTTATGTCTCTTGGAGCAGGGCAGAGAATATTTTATCTAATGGAAACATCCCAATTAAGGTATCATCTACCACCAGCACCTCCATTGGAAACAATTGCAAAATTCATTGCAGAAAGAATGAAAATAAAGAGGAAAGAGGACACAAGATCTTAGACAGAATTGGGATGTTGAGTAGAACCGTGACCACAAATATTAACTTCTTAACAAGACTGGCAGACAGGCCTGTGCAGGAGACTATTTTTCTCATGATCAAGCAGGCAGTCCAGCCTGCAAGCAACTCAGAAGTCTTCAGCCCTGAGACAAGGATGGGGAAATTAGCTCCCACCCCTTCTACCAGGTCTCACTTGGCTGGCATATACAGAGATCTTCCTCATTCACTCTGTCTTTGTACCCCTAGATGAGCCAGGTTAGTTCCAAAGGCCATCTGTACCCTGCCCAGGGCAGCTCCCACAGCCCTGAGTGGCAAGTCTCAAGAATGGTCAATCGCCATACAGATGCTTCAGGATGCTCATCAAATCATATGTCTACCTGATAGATCCCACACATCCCTACTGCAGGAAAGGAACAAGCCTCAGTCCAGGTTTATATAAACCCAACCTCCACCCCTGCAGACACACATCAATGCTACATTATCACTGCCTCCTTCCACTTTTCCACAAGTATATCCCCACCCAGGACCTTTCAGGCCAGGCAATGGAACATTCATCTGTGAATGCTGGCAGGTGGGTCTGGGGGATGGGTTAGTGTAATCCCAGTCTTCCACACAACATCTATATTCTATGCAGCTACACAGGAATTATCTAATATCCAGTTCTTAAGTTATTATGGAGGACAGGAGACTTTAATTTGTGCATATGAGACTGAAAACCACTGTTATAGTTAGAATGCATAAGAACCAATTCAATATATTGTTGTTGTTGTTGTTATTGTTGTTATTATTATTTATTACGTTTTATATACCACCAAAGCTCTCTGGGCAGTTTACAAAGATTAAAACATGGAAAATTAAAAACAAATATACAAAATTTGAAACCAGAAAAAGCATAAAAACAGATTACATAAAATATCCATCTATTCTGGGTCAGTTAAAAAACTCAACATATGCTGTTAAATGCCTCGGAGAAGAGAAATGTCTTGACCTGGTGCTGAAAAGATAACCATGTTGGTGCCAGGTGAGCCTCGTTGGGGAGATCTTTCCATAATTGGGGGGGGGCACCACTGAAACGGCCCTCTCCAGGTGCCCTCAGAGTAGATGTTGAGCGTAATGTACGGGTAGGAGTATGTCGGGAGAAGCATCAGGTTTGTGATCCAAAGCTTTGTAAGGCTTTATAGTCTAAAACCAGCACCTTGAATTGGGCTCAGAAATGTACAGGCAGCCAATGTACATTGATGGTGCTATATAAATAAATAATAATAATAATACAATGCAAGCAGGCCACAGTCGGTCTTATATGTTTGAATATTCTGGTTCTGGTTATCCATCTGGCTGCTGCATTTTGTACAAGCTGCAGCTTCTGAATTGTCTTCAAAGGCAGCCCCACATAGAGTATATTGTAGTAATCTAACTTGGAGGTTACCAGAGCATAGACAACTGAAACCAGGTTATCCCTGTCCAGATAGGGGCATAGCTGGGCCACCAAGCTATGAACTTGCTCCTTCAGAGGGAACGAATCTTCCCTAAAATGGTTGAAAATAGTAGTTGTTAGTATTATTTTGCCACTTGCTAATGAATCATGTAAGCTCATTAATTTATGTTAAGCAAAACTAAACGAAGGAAAACTTAAGTTTTCTGAAACTATCACAGAGCATGTTGCCTTTTCCTCATAAATCCCTGCTCTGAAAACAGATAGATGTATTTACTCTGATCTCAATTTGTCAGGCATAAAAAGAAAGGGCTGGCTTTTTAATTGGAAGATGTTTTTCAGTGTTACCCAAAGGTCAGAACTATCAATTAAGAGGCATATTTATAAAGAAATCTTGCCAGCACTGCAATATATTCTGAAATGTCTAATTTGTTCACTGTAATAAGGCCATGCCCATCTATTGATTAATCAATCACTGTTTTCACTTGATGATTATATCAGAGGAAACGTCTTAATTTAATGGCATATCATATGCAGAACAATGCAATATATCACAGAAATGTTTATCTCTGGAAATATAATAAATGTTTAACTGTGGCTAGTGTGAAATGGGTACAGAGCAATCTCATTAAACATGGCTGAGTATATAACTGTTAAAATCATAGAATCATAGAATAGTAGAGTTGGAAGGGGCCTATAAGGCCATTGAGTCCAACCCCATGTTCAGTGCAGGAATCCACCGTAAAGCATACCTGACAGATGGTTGTACTGCTGCCTCTTGAATGCCTCTAGTGTGGGAGAGCCCACGACCTCCCTAGGTATCTTCATTTTTTCTGTGATCCCTCCTCCCAGCATCTTAGTTCCTTCAGTTCCCAAGGCTTTCACATGAATGTGGTATCCAACTAGTAGCTTCTTGACAATTGCAGCAAATGGCCCACTTGTTGTGACATGAGCAGGGTCAGATGAGCAAATGGTGTTGAGGAACTCTCAGGCCTTAGCTAGACCGTTATCCCGGGGTGATACCCGGGATCGTCTCTTTGCATCCAGATGACGCACAGGGGATCCTGGGATCAGGGAGGGATCATCCTTCCCTTGCCCCGGGATACAGCCCTACCCTCTGACCCCACTTTTTCCATAGTCCTGGGCTGAGCCCGGGACTGCGGAATATGTGGCCCATTTCCACGAGTTTACCTGGTCCCACACGATTACTCGCATGGAGCCAGGAGCCCCTCAAGAGTGCTGCACCCATCAGGGTTAGGGTAGAGGGAGTGGGGAAAGTTTTTTTAAAAACAACAACAGCACTCACTGTTCGACGCTGGAGTGCTCCTGCACTGCTTCCCCTTTAAAAATAAAAAATGGCAGGCACAACGCCTCTCCTCCTGAGGTCGTCACGCCTTATGTGTAAATGTGGGTGAGATCTCGTGTTATTCACAACGCGAGGTCTCTCCGCCTCTCCCCCGGACTTTATGGTAGGTCTATCTAAGGCCTCGGTCTGAAGAGACTTCCAAGGAATCCAGAAATGAAGAAAATTGGGTCACTGAAGTTCCCCAGGAGGAAGTCTCTAAAGTGACAAGCCCTGTGGAGTCTTCCAAAGAGAAGGAGCCTCATCAGACAGTGAATCCTCTATCCCCAGTTTGAGATGATGTAGTTCTGCCCCTGCCCGTAGATTCAGATAAGTTCACCCCTGAATTACCAGAAGGCCAAAGAAAATCCTTCTCCAACCCACGAAGCCCAGGGGTTGCACTCCCAGCTTCTTACTTCTCAGTCAGTCTAGTGTTTGTGAACCACCCAGAGAGCTTCGGCTATTGGGCGGTATAAAAATGTAATAAATAAAATAAAATAAATAGACTAACCTTATTCTAAGGGAACACTTTGTTTTCCTGCCCTCAGTTGCCATAGGCCCCAGTCTGGAACTATGGCTATGCAGAAATAGGTAGTTATGTTATCTTCCTACAATTCCTGTGGAAGTGTCATGACAAGAAGAGGCCTCGAGTTCCAAGCCCTGGAATTATAAGCAATCTCAGGGTGAATTTATATAAATTATATAAAAGCAAGACTCAAGACCTACTGTTATTTCCTGGACTGCATCACCTTAAGATATACATGGGTGGCTTCATGTTTGCATGTTCTCCCATGAAAAATCTGCTACATGTAATACAATAGCATATCCTGACAAACACTAAGCTAAACTTTCCTGTCTGATACACTAATTTTCTTCAAGCAAGGTGGTGGGTTTTTTTTTGTGTGTTTGTTTTTTTTGTGGGGGAGCATTTTTTTGTGGGGGAGGCCTCAGCTAGACTGGGGTGGGTGGGTGTTACAGTGATGATTTCATGATTTTATGATTGCAAGATCATCGCCCTGGACTACACATGGCATGCAACATCATATTGGGGTTTTTGTTGTTGTTGTTGTTAAAGCAGATAGAGTGCATCAGTGCTTGTGCAAAAAATGGTAAGACTTTTTTTTAAAAAAAACCTTTCCCTGCTCCCCCCACCCCACCCCTGATGGGCACAGAGCTCCTGAGGAGCTCTGCACCCCATGTGTGGTTCCCAGCTCCTCGCATTTACTTGCGAGGAGCTGGGACAAACCGCGATGCCTAGCCACACGTTCTGTGGTCTCGGGATCAGCCTGAGACTGTGGAAAAAGCGGGCTAGAAGTGTAGGGTGAGATCTGGGGAAAAGGAAGGGATCATCCCTCCCTGCTCCCAGGAATCCTGTGCAACATGTGAACGCACAGGGATGATCCCGGGGCAATCCCCGGGATATCACCCCATCTAGCTATGGCCTAAGTCTGCAGCCTGAAGTAGCACAGTCCAGAAAAGCTTTTGGATCCAACACTAGGTCCCTTTGAAACACTGGCCATATCTACACCACTGCTTTATAGTGGTATTGAAGTACACTGATAACCGTTGGAGCACATTACACATTCCATATACTGCTTTCATGGTGTTATTTCCTGCTTTTTATTCCCCATTATCCAAAATACCACAACAACTGTCATTGTGTGTCCTATCAAGTACAAAGCACAAGAGGGTTATTGCGTTACCATGATAGGATTGTAATGGTTTGACACAAGGTGTAGATCTGGCCTCTGGCTGGACCAAAGCTGTATTAATCATGATGAAAGGACATTTTATTTTACATTCCCTCAGTACCATTTGCTCACATGGAGCCTGAAAAGGAATTGGCAGCTTAAATGATTGAAAAGATCCTCAAAATACATTGAGAAATGTCTGTATATCACATTAAAAATATCATTTTACCATGGGAATAGTTAAAGTCATAGAGGGTAGCTAACACATTGCATCACATAGCAGTTTTCTCCAAAGATGTTAATATGTTTATTGATTTCCAGTGGATTTTGGAACGTGGAGTCAAATTTTCCAGTTCTGGAAAACTAATGTTCAACACATGGACACATGAAGTTTCTTTTACCATGGTAGAATGTTTCTACCATTCCCTGGAGGATGCAGTTAATGCATTATATAGAAACTTTCTGATGTATAAATGCTTTGTACATTATGCCCATATGCCTCTTTTGAACATAGGGCGGTCCCACTAGAACTGCCCTGATTGCCTGCAAAAACAATTGGGGGGTTGAAAAGTAGTCTGCTAACTGCTGTCAGTTAGGCCTTTCCATATGATAAACATAAATGGGAATGATTGTTTGCTCTGCTCCATCAGGGTTACACTTTTAGCTTTTTGTTGGACACATAATACCAGGTGGTAGGATTGGCATGCACCCACTTTGAGATTAGTGCAAAAAGCGATCATTTTTCATAACCTCTGCAGCTCCGAAGTGGCATTTCACAGTTGCATTTTCATTACAGTCAAAGGGCCAAACTAAATGTCAGAATGTACATGGGCAGAAGCAGCATTATCACTAGACATTTATTAAAGAAATCAGAGAGAGAGAGAGAGAGAGAGAGAGAGAGAGAGAGAGAGAGAGAAGAATGTCTCCCAAATACACACCATGTGGCCATTATTACTCTGAAACCTCCTCCACTGTTTCTGAAAAAGCATATCATTTACCTAGGTAATACATATATTGTGCACAGGCTTCTTTCTCTGGTGGTTCCCAAAAACACAATAATAGGATAATAAAATATGCCTCATATACCAAAAGAGCTATAAAATTATGAGTCTTAAACATTTTATACTACAACATGAAAAAAGTGATGGCTAAAGAGAGGGGGAGAGGGAGAGAGAGAGAGAGAGGGAAACTCTGCCAAACATTTTAGGTAGTAATTGTGACCTTAAGAATTGTTCAATTTTTAAAAAAATATATTATTAAAGCAAAAAGAGGAAGCTACACTGCTTTACGTCAATGTGGAATTCAGGTGTACATAACAGCAGTAGCATGGGTATTTGTGGTACTGTTTGTAGCTTCTCATGTGCATGGTTTTAATAGCAGATATCTCTATATTCATAATGAACCTTTAATTCCCTTGAAAATTTTACAAATGCTGATGGCCATTCCTGAATTTAAAAGTGTCATGTAACTGGGGTTTCTATATGCAAGAAACAGCGTTCCTGCTTTGTGACACGGGGAAACATTGCAGAAATTTCAGACCCTCTGTGAGTAAACTAAGGCTTTGTTCTGTAGGGATGCATGGATCTGTTAATCATGGACCAGATCTACACCAAGCAGGATATAGCACTATGAAAGCAGTATGAAAGTGGTATATAAGAGGCGGGAGCCACATTACTGCTTTAAAGCAATAAATAAATAGCGGTATTGAAGTGCATTGACAACTGTTGGGGCCCATTGACACATACCATATACCACTTTCATACCGCTTTCATAGTGCAATATCCTGCTTGGTGTAGATTAGGCCTCGGTCTTGCTGAGATTGTTGTTGCTTTTAGTGCAAATTTGTTCTATGCAGTTTCCACACAAACTTGTAATTTTAAAGAAAATCCATAGAGGAATCAGTACTTCATTGTGTGCATTTTTTCTAATGTATTCATTATAGTATGCATTTTTGGTGAACATTTTGAAATATTTGCCATTTTTGCAAGTACTTTATGTTTCCATTTTGAATGCATTTCCCTCAAATATACACATTTTATGTGCACTTTTTCCTAGTATGCTCATTTTTTTCTGAGTTGAGCCACGTTGTAAAGTCCATAAAAATGTGGATTTTATAAAAGTAACTCTGCCTCAGCTCATTGAAAAGCTTAGGAAATGCAAATTGCACAAATATCCCCCCCCCCTCAGCCATCTGCTCCTGAAAGCTAGATGTGTGGTAGCATTCCAGCCCCCAAGCTGAGGTGGGGCCTAGAAGAAATATCCTACGTATCATAATGAGATTCCCCCATGGAGCAGGGAGTGCACCACCACTTAGCCCTGCTGTGTACCTAGTGGCGTCTGGTGGCTCTGATGATAATGAGCTCGGGCGTTCAGTCAGAATCAGTCAGGACCCTAAAGGAGCTATCCAAGGTTGGATAGCTAGTTCAGAATTCTGATTGGTTCCAATTATTTAAAAAGCATGCCATTAAACAACCAAACAGATATGGCTATGAGAAAGTCAATTCCCTTGTACTGATTAGGTTAATCACAAATGTGAGTAAAATTCCTTGGCAAATAATTGCATTGCTGCTGTTTTTATCTGGTTGAGCTTTTATACTGTATTTTATATTATGGTTTTATACTGTTGTTTTATACTTCGAATGGTTTTAATCTTTGTGAACCACCCAGAGAGCTCCGGCTATTGGGCGATATAGAAATGTAATAAATAAATAAATAAATAAATAAATAAATAAATAATTTCTTACCTGCCTTTTCCTCTGGATTGAGGCGAGGAACATTAGATACAAATACCATAAAATACATAAAACTGATTAAAAACATATAAAACTGATACAATATTAAAATAACAGTCTAATATCTTAAGATTCAACTGGGTAGGCCTACCGAAAGAGATCAGTCTTTATAGCCTTCTTGAATTTGAAAAGACTATTAAGTTGACAAATCTCTCCTGGCAGTGTAACAAGAATTAAGACTATATTGCCCAATAGCTGAACCTCTCCAGATCATTCACAACAATTCACAAAAGAACACAAACCTATTTTTTTCATATTTGGGAAACAAAGAACTTGAGATTTAACAAATTCTAATGCGGGAGAAACCAAAACGGATAGATTTGCCCATCCCTGGCACAATCCTTATGTAAACTCTTACTACATGATTCCGAATTGGCTGTGACTGATCCAGTAAACATCGCCTCAGTCATATAATCATGAAGCTTACTCTGGTTAGCATGCCGTCATTCTGTTCACTATCTAATTCCTGACTTGCTAGGACCAAAAGTGACTAATTCAGAAAGAAGGGAAGAAACCGTCCCCACTTACTGGATTAAAAAATGATACCATCTTATTAGCAACTAGAAGAAGACATCCTAGTGAATGGGATGTCTTTAGCCCCTAGGTAGGGGCTAAAAAGGCGAATATTCACTTAAGGGTTTGTGGCGAGCAGGAGGAATATTTTCAGCTTGAAGAATTAAATTTGATGCAGGCAAAACAGATGATTCATTTAAATAAAAGAATAGGGGTGCAGTTCTACGCATGCTTTCTTGGGAATAAGTCCTATTTAATTCAGAGGGTTTGACTTTTCAGTAAATATGTGCTGTTCGTTGTATTTTCATTCTTTTATACAACTCATCTGGGTTCCTTGCTATAGCATAGACTCATAAAACAGACATAGCAGTTATAAGGACTTCCATAGCTCTACAGATAACTAGTAAATAATGTTAGATAATATCTTTACAGTGCCTACTTACAGTGATTGTTTCTTTCAGTTTTCATGAAGGATAAGTACTCGTGTGTTCTGAAAACCCTATGTTGACAGCTCTTTGTTCTTAGTGACTTCAAGGCAATTTGCCATTTCTCTTTCTCTATCATATGCTGAGCAATGATTCGTGTACAAAATTAACATTCAACTGTCACTGTTTTATCCAGTTGAGATTCATTATTTCATTAACATTCCCACATGTTGAAAAACCAACACTAATGTATATGTTCATTAATTAATTCTGATTGGTACTGGTGGAAAAATGTTTTTGGAACCACTAAATATTTATTTTGATGACTCTGCTCCCAAATCACAATTTCATTGACATAAAAGCTACTGTTTTCTTAATGAGTTAGCTTGTCAGCAACCCCCGGGAAATCAGTTATTGACTCTTATGGCTGAACTGCAAAACTGCCATGTATGTTATGTTATATTGCACTGTGTATTCATTAGCCATATTCAAGCAAAATGTTTGCTCTTGGGAGCCATGAGCACTCTAAACAAGGCGTTACCAAAGATGGTGCGAAATATTCTGAAGCCTGAGGCCAGAAATCTAAATGGTGCCATCCCTAGTGGTACAAATGTAAAAATAAACTTTAGAAATGGACAGTTCAATACCCTTTAATGGATGTCTCATCTGCCTAGAAGTAGAAACACAAATATCTGTGATTTTGTAAGAGAGCAAAGCAGGAGGAAATGATTTACTGGGGCCTAGCTATGTGCTTTTCTTCCTTACTAAGCAGTCTGGTTCCTTTTGTGGCATTCTAAACATTAATTAACATTTTTTTTGTCCATTAATAAAGTTAAGAATAATTGCGCACTTTCACAACCACCAGAAAATATATCTTATTTTGAACAAACCTAAACAATAATATACAGCTGAAAAGAAATAGTATATATCTAGAAAGGCACAAGGAAAATTGGAAGGAGTTCTGGATGACTGCATAGTCAATGAGGGGAATATTACTATGTATTAACCCTATTATAATAAAAATGAGAACTCTGCAGCAAAATCTGTACTCACCACTCCCAAAGGCAACACAAGGGACATGAGATATTTCTTGAAAGCAAACAATATTGGATTTCCCTTTTTATGCCTTTCTGGGATAAGAGGTTGAGTAGAAGTTGCTGTGGGCACATTGCTACCTGAGGTGAGAAAAGATCATCACTGAGTATCAGGGAACCTTACTGCTTCCAAATTATTTCCTGAAGTAAAGTAGCTTATGATGATACTGGACATCAAAAGGGTGCAGAAGAAGGTTAAAAGTTGAACTCATGATGACTGAGGATCATGACAGCCTTACTGCTTTTCAAAAAGTGTACATGAATTTCTGTATTTTTCAAATGTTCTCATTTTTCTCCCAAGTGCATTTTTCATATGTGTACATGGATCATGTATATTTTTCACAGGTGCACATTTTTGAATGTATTTTTTTTGTTCCACAAATCACATCATTAGCTAAGGAAGTATGGACTTTGACTGCAGATTGTGTTTAGGTCTATGTTCAGCTCTGAGAGGTGGAAACTGGGTACATTCTGGTACAAAACAAAGTGAAACAAATTTGTCAGGATCAGAACAAAACCTGAAAATACTGAATTTATGAGGAAAGAAGTTTCCAGATGGTAATCTGGCAATGCTGGGCCTATCAAATCTCCTGTTTATTCTGTGTTTCTGGCAATGGAAGAACAGATGGGGCCTGGATCTGGAAAAATCAGTTCTAATTGACTGGAGAGTCTAGCTAGGTGGGAAAGAGTGGTGCAGGAAGGACAGTCAAGGTGGGAGTTAGTTTATAAATGCATACAAACATGTATATAAAAGGAATATAACTCAAAATTGGGTAATGCATACAAAATTGCATGTATTAGGAGAAATGTGCATGAAAATGCTTATGAATTTTCATGTGAACTTTAATAAGAAATTATCAAAGGCGATGGCTAGATGAGGGGGTCGGAGGGTGACCATCTCGCGATTTCATGATCGTGAGATCATCGCCCTGGTTTACACGCAGCACGCGGCAAGGCAGCCACCATTTTTTTAAAAAAGGAGAACGAGCGCATGAGTGCTCATCTGAAAACTTACCCCACCCCTGATAGGCACAAAGCTCCTGAGGAGCTCTGTGCTCCATGCCCGGGTCCTGGCTCCTCACGGTTACTGATGAGATGCTGGGACAACCTGCAACGCCCGCCCACACGTTCTGCGGTCTTGGAATCATCCTGAGACCATGGAAAAAGTGGTATTAAAGGGTAGGTTGAAATCCTGGGACAAGGGATGAATCCCTGCTCCTGGGATCCATATGGATGCACAGGGATGATCCCGGGATATAGGCTTGGTCTAGCCATGGCCAAAGTCTGGGATGGAACAAATTTAAGCTTGGGGAAAAAACCCAGAAACTGAGAGAAACTGATATTGACAGATTTGTCAATACCTACTTTTGTCCAATGTTCTAATGAAATACATATATCTTTTGGAGAAACGTCTAATATATCCTATTGTCATGCTAAAATTAATATAGACTTTGCTGATACGTTCACACACCTGTACTTTATCTGGCCACACATCTGGCAACAACTGTATTTCCCAGTTATTTTGTAATGCAACAAATACTTATTTTGTAATGCAGATTGGAGGTTGGCTAGAAAATCACCTAAAAGAACAGCTAACATGAGGCTCCTCAAAGAGCAGAGGTTAGTTCAAAGTAAATAGGTTAAGCACAAATGTTTCTGCGGCTGCAATGCATTAAGAAAATTTATAATACACAGTGACTCATTTTTTCCTAGATTGTAAGGCAGTTTATTTACTAGTTTTTTAACAAGAAGTGAGAAAGAACACCTGCTGTCATCTTTGCTTTCAAATAATACCTTGATTTTCTCACTTTAAAAAGTGCTTCATTTTTTTCTGAGTTTTATTAAAACAAAATATTTTACCATAGATTTTATTGTTGGGAAAGGTGTGGAAGAGATTGAAGAGTTGAATTGGGAGGAATAACAGTTCATGACTTCCTATGGAATTCAACCATTCATCTGTAGGGAGTTATATGTACTGATCTCCAGGGAAGTGTAAAGTGATGCATAAATCCCAACTCCACATATTCACCAATGGGGTTTGAGCTGGTTATGATTGACCAGGAAAAGGATCTTGGAGTTGGGGTGGATAACAGCTCAATGAAAATATCAATTCAGGGTGTGGTGGCTGTGTAATAGTTGCTGTGGAAAATGTATGCATATTGAGTATCATTAAGAAAGGAATCAAAAATAAAATTGCCAGCATTATCCTGCCTTTATACACATCTATGATATTCCCCCACATGGCATACACAGTTCTGGTAACTGCACCTCAGCATGATATCAAAGAGCTGGGGAAAGTGCAGAAAGGAGCAATCAAGGTTGTCAAGTGGCTGGAGCAACTCCTATGTGAAGAAAGTTTGCAATATTTGGGACTCAATAGCTTAGAAAAAAGAATAAGCTCTTAGACATTCCCAGCATTGCTTGTCACTAACGTCAATCTCTTGACCCATGCTTGCCAGACAAGTTTAGGAAATGGGGAGAGATGGGAATCCAAGAAAGACTGAAGGCAGCTGTGCCAAGGTAACTGAAGAGGGGTTTGGCTTACCACAAATTTTCCAAATTGTTTTCCAAATGGCCTTCATTTCTGAACCACCATGCCAATTTTGAAGTTCAGTGCCATTCTTACTCTAGATTGTGTGAAGGAAAAGGTGCTACCAATTATCCAGGAACAGACTGACTATTATATGCAAACAACATTTCAGAATTCTTAAAATGGAGAAAATAGCAATTTGCCTCTTTTTACTTAGCAGGCTAGCTAGTATGTGAAATCAGAAGATGTCAGTTCATATGCTACATCTGCAATCATAATTTCAAAGGTAAATACAATGCAACATGTCAACTGTCCCTGTGTGTATTTTCAATAATATACACACATGATTATACTAGCTGTGCCTTATAAAATTCCAATTTCCAAATAAACTCCTCTTAACCCTCTGGGAGAAAGAGAGAAAATGTATCTGTGTTTTTGTCTTGAAAACATAACAGATGCTGTCAACATTAAAAAGGAACACAGACATACATTAAATCCCTTATGTCTTTTTAATGATGCAATTGTGAATTATATTCTTGTTGCATTTGTAATTAGAGGGTAAAACAGATGGTTAAGACTTGTTTTAAAGTAATGTGTAGAGGTTTCCCAGCCACTGAAATACTTAGAAACCACACTAATGTATAATTGATTATTACAGATCAGGACATATTAGCACGTTTATTTTAAGAATGTGTGTGTGTATGTATGTGTGCATGTGCAAGGATGCAAATTTGTTATGTGCCATATATAGTCTTAAATGTCATTTCTCATGGTCATTAAGACCACGATGTTTTGTTTTCTTCTATCAATCCCCCCTACTCATGTGCTTGAGAGGGCTTGCTGTCATCCAAATGTGCAGAAATTATAGTTGCATCAGTTAATTCATGCAATAATTTATCTAATCATGCTCACCTTATTTCTAGACCTGAGCTAACAAAAGTACATAGATTGCAGCCTGATGTATTTTTTTAAAAAAACTCCTGTACCTCTTCTTTTAAAAAGGAATGTATTGTACATCTGTACACATATACTGCAAATATGTTCATCCTTGATGTGCTGACAAAGGCCAAGGGATATTGAGATCTGTACAATTGTTACAGCTGTAATGTGTATACTGCCATCCTCTACATGTCCACTCAGAAGTAAGCACCGAAGTGAGTTTGGTGGGTCCTACCCTCAGGTAAGTATGTATAGGATTGCAACTGCAGAGCGCTTTCGATAGAGGAGCATCCACACTTGGGAAAAGTCAATCAGGAGCCAGACTCAATGGTGAGTGAGCCACTCTAATTGAATATTATATATTTTATTATTTATTGTTGTTCCCCGCCTCGATCAAAATGGAGAGGGGGGGAAGAAATAAAATTATTATTATTATTATTATTATTATTATTATTATTATTATTATTGTGAGCCGCCCAGAGAGCTTCAGCTATTGGGCGGTGTAAAAATGCAATAAATAAATAAATAAATAAATTATTATTATTATTCTAGGCCAGATCTACACTAAGCAGGATATAACAATTTGAAAACAGTTTGAAAATGGTGTGTGGAATGTGTCATGGTCCCCAACAGTCGTTGATACTGTTATAAACTGTGATAAAACAGTAGTATAGATCCTGCCATAGTCGCTGACCTTGTGTTGCATTTTTGAAATACAGCACAAAGTCAGGGAAGAAAGAATCTGCTGCCACCTTCCTACTCCAGCCAGGAGATATAAACCATTCATATCTTAAGACTCCTTGTGTGGCATGTTTTCATTGGTTTAACAAGTAAAAACTGGGTGTTCACTGTTTTCCTGCTCATGTTTTAAAATATATTTTCAACAGGCCAGAGTTACAGAGTTGGGGGAAATCATCAATGCCTTTCTGATCAGGGGCAGTGAGTAAGGGACCCCTGGAGATAAGTTATACTGATCCCAACCACACAATACTATTCTGCCTTTTGTTCATCCCTGGCCGATGGCTGGTTGGCCACTGTATGAACAGAGTGCTGGACTAGACGGACCCTTGGTCTGATCCAGCATGGCACTTCTGATGTTCTTATGAAGAGGCCTGGACCCTGGACAACTAAAGACAAAGAAACTGGCAAACCATTATAAGAGTTTCCATGCACCCATTTGCTTTGTGAGGCAGGTGCTCCGGCAGGCTACCAAATGGAGGGCCTCACAGACCACAGAGTTGCATGCACAGAGTGCTGAGAGTGGCGAAACTAAAAGCAAGTATGTTGCTTTTCAAAAACCAAGGAAACATAGGGCTCATCTACACCAAGCAGATATTCCACTATGAAAGTGGTATGAAAGTGGTATATAAAATGCAGGAGCCACACTACTGCTTTATAGTGGTATTGAAGTGCACTGACAACTGTTGGGACCCATGACACATACCATATACTGCTTTCATGCCACTTTCATAGTGTTATATCCTGCTTGGTGTAGATGTGTCATGGGCCCCACAAGTTGTCAGTGCACTTCATTACCACTTCAAAGCAGTAGTGTAGATCCAGCAGTGCACTTCAATATCACTATAAAGCAGTAGTGTGGCTCCTGCCTTTTATATACCGCTTTCATACCACTTTCATAGTGGAATATCATGCTTGGTGTAGATGAGCCCTCAATCATCAAAATACCTGCCAGTTTAAAATACCAGAAGATAAGGCTTTCTAACCTTGGTCCAAATTCCACAAATACAAGAAATTGAAAGGGAGGATGGAGTGCCAGGGACCAGCAAAGATGGTCCACCTTGCCCTGGTCCCGTATTGTCTTATGAAGCATCTGAGCCTTACTATATTGCTAGAGTAATCCAAACTGGGACTGAAAGACACAGGAAAAGTGTGGATGCATGGAGGGTAAGTTGTAAACAAGCACAATTTGTGACACTGCACACCATCATGACTGGTCACAGAGCACGTCAGATAAGGCATCAGCCTTAGCTTCCAATTTTCTGGCTTTGTGGAGTTTGGACCAAGGTGAGAAAGCCTGATTTTTTTAAGCCAGCAGGTTTTTGATGATCACCACATTTTTGTACACTACCTCTTTTCACTCCGTGTGTGGATGGATGGGAAAATGTGGAGGGGAATGTGGATGTATGGAGGGGGCAAGTGTGCATACAAGCCACTTGCATAGTTGCACAGATGCCTAGCACTGCAGGCACAAACCTACATCCCTTTGCACACCCAGTTTATTTGACTTGGGCTACTGTTGAACTCACTCTGTGGCCATTTCTACACCTGCCTTTTTCCCCAGGATCGTCCTGGGATCATCTCTGTGCATTCAAATGACACACAGGAGATCCCGGGAGCAGGCAGGGATGATCCCTCCATTTTCCTGGGATAATCCTTAGGTGTAGAAATGCCCTGTGTTGCTTGTGCATGCATCAGTGGTTAGAAGTCAGCATATGTATACATGGACAATTTCTGAGTAATCCTTGTTCAGAAGTAAGTATCATTGTGTTCAATGGGGCTTGTTCCCAGGTAAGCATGTATAGGATTGCAGCCTTAACTCTTCGTCCAGTTTCTCCAACTTAGGCTTGTCTTCCTCTCATGTAAATGAGCACCTACCAAACTGGAATTCAGAGATTGTAACTGGAAGGGGAAGAGCGATGCAAGTAACCGTTGAGAGTTGCCAGAAAAATTGGATGAAACCACAGATAAATGAAGGGAAACATTGGTATTGCTAGGTTAATGTGTGTCCCTGTTACAGTGACAGATATCTGAATGAGCCATCTTTGCTCATTGTGAAGGAAGTCATGTACTCGGCATTTCCTGATCACCACAAGCCTCCTCTTCTTGCCTAAGGATGCTGGAACCAGAAATAGAATATGGAGTTAGAAATCCATTCATGCTGGTGAATTTTAGGACATAGTGATAGACAAATGACTAAATATACTGCTTCAGAGGTCCAACATTTCTTCTTAATGAGGCAGGTTGACATTGACTCTGCTTGTTGTCTGTAAATCCTGACCTGCTTCAATCTTTGTAATGTCAGACTGGTCAAAGACATCAGTAAATTGCATGAATAAAACATAATATTTGGTAATTGTCCTTAGTTGATAGTCTACAGTAATTTCACTTACTCAATACATTTTTTAAGCCACATAGTACACGAACTCCTGCTGGTCCTCTCACCCAGGTAATTGCATTTTACTTTTGCTATGTCAATAGAAATGCTTCCAAACAAGAATTGTAATGAAACAGAACCAATATTTGGAGCCACCATCAGTGCAATCTTTTGAGTTCAGCAAACTTTTGTTCAGGCTTGATGTTTGGAAACACAGGGCATGTCTACACCAGCCCTATATCCCGGGACCATCCAGGTATTGTTCCTGTGTGTCCAAATGCCACACAGGGGATCCCAGGAGTAGGTAGGGATGATCCCTCCATTTTCCTGGGATAACTCTTAGGTGTAGAAAGGGACACACACACACACACACACACACACACACACACACACACACACACACACACCAGTTTGGGGAGAGCAAAATATGTTGTTGGCATGGTAGTATTTGCACAGTACTTTGTCAATTTTAGATGGTGCTAATAAACATTTTTACTATCCCTGAATGATGATGATGATGATGATGATGATGATGATGATGATGATGATGATGATGATTTAATTAAAGGGGCATAGGGGTGCAAAACAAAACAAAATAGGGTTCCTCTACTGCTTATAAAAATGATACCTGTTCAGCTAATAATGTGAAACTTGGTATCTGATGAGTTCTAACTTTGTACAAACCTCCAAATCGATCACATAAAAATTGCCACAGGTTCAACAAGTTTAAAAGTGCTGGAAATTGGCTCAGTTGTACTTTTTATTCCAAGTTGTGGGTCAGCATATCAGATATTTCTTTCAAATTTGTGGGAAATTGGTAATGTTTAAAAGTGATGAAAGCTTTTCTGCCACATGAAAACCTATGGCAGCAACTGCTGAGAAAGTTATGTCGGGCATGCTCAGTTTCACTCTGAAGCTAAACTACTGCCAATATTCTAGTGTTTCAGGGGTACTGAGAGGAATTTCAGTGACCCTGTCAGCATTCTGACAGTGGGGGAGTAGTAGTAGGAAATTGTCAACTGATACAAGCATGAAGTAATTTTGAGGGTGAAGGGAGTCATTCTGACTGCCAGGACAGATATCTCAGCTTGGCTGCTTCATCGTCGTTTGAAACTCAATATGGCAAAGACTGAATTGCTCGTTTTTCCTCCTAAACCTTCTCCTCATCTCTCATTCTCTCTTACTGTCAATGATGTTACGCTTACTCCGGTCAAGGAAGCTCGTAGCCTTGGCTTCATATTTGACTCCTCGCTCTCCTTTATTCCTCATATTGAGGCAGTAGCTAAATCTTGTCGATTTTTCCTGTATAATATTGCCAGGATTCGATCATTTTTGTCTGTCTCTTCCGCCAAGACGCTTGTTCATGCACTGGTTATTTCACGGTTGGACTACTGCAACCTTCTTCTCTCTGGCCTTCCTTCTTCTCACATCAGTCCGTTGGTTTCTGTTCACCACTCTGCCACAAAGATCATCTTCTTGGCTCGCCGCTCTGACCATGTTACTCCGCTTCTGAAATCCCTTCATTGGCTTCCAATTCACTTCAGAATCCAATATAAACTTCTCCTGTTAACCTTCAAAGCTTTTCACGGTCTAGCTCCTTCCTATCTCTCCTCTCTCATCTCACACTATTGCCCCGCTCGTGCTCTTCGCTCCTCTGATGCCATGTTTCTCGCCTGCCCAAGGGCCTCTACTTCCCTTGCTCGGCTCGGTCCATTTTCTTCTGCTGCCTCTTATGCCTGGAACGCTCTTCCAGAACATTTGAGAACTACAACTTCAATCGCAGCTTTTAAAGCTCAACTAAAAACTTTTCTTTTTCCTAAAGCTTTTAAAACTTGATGTTGTGCAGACTTTATACTGTTAGTTTTACCCTACCCTGTGCCTGCTTACCCTACCCTGTGCCTGTTTGCATTCGCTTCCCCTCCTTATTGTTTTACTGTGATTTTATTAGATTGTAAGCCTATGCGGCAGAGTCTTGCTATTTACTCTTTTACTCTGTACAGCACCATGTACATTGATGGTGCTATATAAATAAATAATAATAATAATAATAATGGAGAGAGGAAGGAGAAGGGGAAAAGCTATGCTGTAATCCTATCCAGGCTAATCAGATGTAAGTGTTTTTGAACATACATGGATATAACGATTCATGTGTACACATCTACTCAGTTGATGACTAGTTTGTGTTTTCTTTTTAAAGTTTTTTTTTCTTTTTTAGAACACTGTAACAATACTTTTTTAATTTTAAAAAAAATACAAGCCAGAGAATTCAATGATAACAAAAACCTGTAATTCAAGACTATGGGTCAAACTCTACAAAACCAAGAAATTGAAAGCTAACAGAGGTGCCCCATAATAATTAATGATGTTGTGCAATGTCACAAATTGTGCTCACTTGCAAGCAACAAACAGGCATGGGTCAACTTACAAGAGGATTCCACTAAGATGAATCCTTACAAGAGGATTCCATCGGAACCTTATTGCATTATGGAGCATCGGAACATTATTTTCCTTCCTTCCTTCCTTCCTTCCTTCCTTCCTTCCTTCTTTTTTTCTGATATATTGTACTGGCTCAGAACAGGGATGGACAAATCTTTCAATTTTGGATTCTTGTTGTTCTAATCTTGTTTCATCCCTTCCACAAACATTTGAGACTTTTTTAAAAAAAGGTTTGCACAAAAATCTGTACATATTTTGGAGTACATTTTCCCAATACTTGCATTTTTATTTGCAATTTTGCCTAATATAATGCATCCTAATATTATTTTCACTAATATACACATTTCTGTGTATACTTTACCCTAAAACTCACATTATTATATGCAACTTTTGATTGGAAAACTCCATCACAAAATTGTGAATTGTGAAGATTCACAATTGTGAAGTTTGTCCTCATGCCCTCTGCATTCCAGATTCCGGATACAATAAGGTTCCGATGCTCCATAATGCAAAATATAGGAGCAGGGCAACATAGAGCATCTTTGATGGTCCTAGGCACTCCATCCTCCACATTTGTATTTGGGTCTAAGACCAAGGAAAAGTGTGGGTGCATGAAGGGTAATTTGCAGTGGAGGCTGATGACTCTAATTTCAGTGGGGCTATGAGTCCATTCTGGGTTTCAGTCAAAATAGGTTCAGCACTTTGAATAGCTTCTTTAGAGTTCTGGCTGCTTCTGACTGAAACATAGAATGGATTCACAGCCTCACCAACATTGAAGCCACCAGCCTTTCTGGTAAGTTGTGATACCTGGTGATACCTTCTTTTGTAATATATTCAATTTAAGCCACTGTACTTTAGGAAGGATGCCAATAAGCTGGAATTAGGTTTCAGGATGATCCAGTGCAGACAAAGAATCTGGAATGCAGAGGGCATGAGGGCAAACTGAAGGTAGAAGTAAATATCTTTAGGTCTGAAATCTAACAGTCAGATATTGTTTGTAAATAGGAATGGAGGACAAACTTATCCAATTTTGCAGTTTCTAATATATATATGAACTGAAATTCCATTATCTTCACAATTCACAATTTTGTGATGGAGTTTTCCAATCAAAAGTTGCATATAATAATGTGAGTTTTAGGGTAAAGTATACACAGAAATGTGTATATTAGTGAAAATAATATTAGGATGCATTATATTAGGCAAAATTGCAAACAAAAATGCAAGTATTGGGAAAATGTACTCCAAAATATGTACAGATTTTTGTGCAAACCTTTTTTTAAAAAAGTCTCAAATGTTTGTGGAAGGGATGAAACAAGATTAGAACAACAAGATTTGTCCATCCCTGTTCTGAACCAGTACAATATATCAGAAAAAAAGAAGGAAGGAAGGAAGGAAGGAAGGAAGGAAGGAAGGAAGAAAGAAAGAAAGAAAGAAAGAAAGAAAGAAAGAAAGAAAGAAAGAAAGAAAGAAAACTACTCGCTGGGTTGGGATCCAGACTACCTGTGGGCACATTCAGAATGGCAAGGAGGCAATCTGACCTGCATTCCCCTGTGCCCACCCAAAGGTTTGGGGGATCATCCAGAACAGTATGAGTGTTGGTGTTTCAATACCAGGATACCTAAGAGAGCATCTTCTCCCTTACCAACCTGCCTGATCACTGAGGTCATCGGAGGGCGTGCTCCTGGTGGTTCCACATGGACCTGTGGCCTGACTGGAATCCACCAGGAGAAGAGCCTTTAGTGTAGTGGCCTCTTCTCTGTGGAATTCTCTGCCCCTAGAGGTCAGGCAGGTGCCAACACTAGGCTGATTCCGGCATCTCCTGAAAACAACTCTGTTTCGAGAAGCCTTCCCCAACTGACTAGCCACTGGTTTACTGGCTCCTTTATTTTTAAATTGATTAATTTTAATTTGCTTATTGAATCTTTCTCTTACTGTTTATATCTATGTTCACCACTCTGGAATCTGTGTTAGGTAACTGAGAGGTATATAAATGTTTTTAATAATAGTAATAATAATAATAATAATAATAATAATAATAATAATAATAATAAGCCATTTTAAAGCAGTAGTATAGTTCCTGCCTTACTTGGAGATATTGAACAGTTCCCTGCTCCAAGCAAAGGAACTCAAATGCATTATCCATTGTATCCCTTTCAAACTAGATAAATTCATAGGTTTAAGGCTGCAATCCTTTGCCCATTGGTTTAGGAAGAAAGCCAACTAAAACCACTAGGATTAATTTCTGATTAAACATTTTTAGGATCGGGCTGTTCAATCCTTCCCAAAATCATATTGCAAGAGAATTGCTAGAGTATTTCTTCCACACTGTTTCATTTTTTTCCTCCTCTCATGGGTTAAACTATTTCAGTTTTAGTTCCTTGGATGTGTGAGGAACATGCTAGGAGGTTTGTTAAAAGGGCTGCATTAGAACGTTGCTATATTAGAGCTACTCTCCAGAGCTACAGTCTCCCTGAGAAGCAGCTTGTATAACAATTAAAAACTCAAATCAAGTGGATTGGCAAAAAGAATTAATCATCCTAAACCCATTAAGAACTACTTCACACTGTGTTCAGCATACTCACCACCTGAAATATGCTTACAGCATGAACACCTTAGTGTTTTACTATCTAGTATCCCATGGCTTTTACATGAATGACTCACTGCATTACCTTCCGATCAAGTTGAAAAAGCACCGGCCAGCCCAAAAGGGAAAACTAAAGCCAGGAAACACAAAACAAAAATGAAAAGCAAAACAAGCAGGCTGTATTTAACCCTTCTGGCTCAAAGAGGTGTGTGTTTGTGTGCATGTTTGTACACAGAGAGAGAGAATTTTAAAAGCATAAACAGATCTTTAGTCAAGTTTGTTCTGGATCCCACAAGGATGTAGTGGATGGCTTAAGCCATATATTCATTACAGTGACTAACATAACGGAAATATAAAAACCTTAAAGCAAAATGTTTAGGCTTCTGCCTTCTTCAGCTACTCTGATAGGATGCAATGGGTAGCCAATATGGCAATATAGAACAGTGAGGATAGAATATTCCAAAGTGCAGCTTTTGATGATAGTGATGGTGATGATGAATGATATTGGGTTATCCCCCAGTTTGAAGATGTCAAGTTTATAAAGGCAGACAGTTTTTTGTTTTTGTTTCCACTGTTCTTGCATCAGATATCTTATCAGTTGTAAGAATTAACAAACCAGTTAGGCTGTGATAATTGGAATTAAAATGCTTTGGAAATGATGGTTCCAATATTTTTTGATCAAGTTATGGTTCCTAGAACATGAGCGTATGTCAGTTGCCATTTTACCTATATACTGAATATGACAGCCTGGTTGTTTCTGTTCATCAATAGAAATTACACTGCAGGACCTGCATGTGATGCTTTGTTTGATATAGTAAGTTCTGTCAGTCGTAGTGCTCTTGAAGGAAACTGGCTTCCTGAGATAAATGCAGATGATGCAGTACTTAGAATCAAAGGCTGTGATCTAAGATTGCTCATCCATGGTTTAAATACAGCTCTCACAAGTAATCAGTGTAGATTTGGGGCATGTCTACACCAGGAGAGGGTAGGAAGAGGATCTCATGATACGCTGATCACAAGATCCTTCCTCTCAGTCCACATGCAGCGCACTACATCCTGGGAGGAAGGAGAATGTTGTGCCCACCATTTTTTAAAAAAAAGCAAAGGACCTGGAGCACATGTGCGCTCCAGCACAATTGTAAGTTTTTTAAAAGAAAAACAAAAAACCATGACCCCACTTCCCTCCCCACCCCTGATGGGCACGGAGCACCTGAAGAGCTCTGTGCCCTGTGTCTGGTTCCAGCTCCTTGCATTTACTTGTAAGGAGCCGGGACAAAACTGGGACAGCTGCCCACATGTCCCACAGTCTCGGGATGATCCCAAGACTGTGGGACAATCTGGGGTAAAAGCTGTCCCGGTTATGGTGGGGAAATGGAGGCATCATCTCTCCTTGCCCCCAGGATCCCTTGTAGATGCACAGGGATGATTCCGGGGCGATCCCCGGGATAAGGCATCATCTAGACATGCCCTTGGAGATGGGTGTGCTTATTGCTTTAGCAGGATCTTCAGATTTGGCTAACAATAGGTAGCTTTTTTTATTTCCAGTTGATAGTTAGGAGATGCTGGCTGGAAATCTACTATATATAGGATCTGTTGTTCCTTATTGCCCGATTCTTCACTTTTATGAGGAAAATTTACTCTTAATAGGATGGCACCTGGTTGATATTGCAGTCAATGGTATGTGGAGCATATCTACTGTACAGAAGGTGTTTTGTTTTTTATTCTTTCTTCTACATGCATCTACAAATGATCAAAAAGTTTATTTATTTACTTATTTATTTATTACATTTTTATACCACCCCATAGCCGAAGCTCTCTGGGTGGTTCACAAAAATTAAAACTAGGCATGTGCTCCGCTCTGATTAGAAGCGCAGAAGCAGGAGCGAATTGGCCTGCTCCGCCTTGCCCAGAGGCGGAGTAGAAGCGGACCGCGGACCCCTAGAAGCAAGGCGAAGAGAAACGCCCATTTTTCGGAGCTCCTCTTTCAGGCGGACCGCTCCGATCGCCATCTTGAAACATTTCGCCCATAGGATTGCATTGCGGAAAAGAAAGGGGGATAACGGTGTTGTTTTTGAAGCTATAGTTCTGAAAATTCTTGTGCTCAGAGAGTCGTGGATGGGGGTCATTTTGAGACTACTCCCAGCTCTCTGCGTGGTGCGGGTCGCGCGCTAGAATTTTTGTAAAAACCGGCGGGAAATACCTTTTCCGAAGGGCTGAGGGGCAGAGTCAACTCCCGGTCATGATCACATGATCCCAAAGTTGGAGGAGGGGATAGGCAAAACGGGTAACTTGGGATTCTGGGAAACTTCTCTTTCTTAGTCTGAACGGACTTTTCCCAGTGTTTTTTAAAACAGTAGCCCCACCAAATGTACAAACACAACCTGAAATCATATACTAAGCCAATAATAAGAGATAGAAACACAGCACTGCTACCCACCCTAACTTTGGGGAACAACTGAAAAGATGTGGTGCAAGGGGATGAGCTCCCCTAGGGCATGCCATGTGGACGTGCCCCCACTCTCTCCTGTACTTGGGGGGCTATCACAGCCCTCCAAAGAGAGTAACCTGGTGGAGTAATGCCTATCATGAGTTGAAGTGAGCGTTTTACTTCTTAGTGGTGGAGCAATGCCTTTCATGAGTTGAACTGACAGCGTTGCTTCTTAAAAGACTGTCACTAGGACCAGTCAAATTGGCAGCTGCTTCCCCCTCCCCCGGGCACGTCCCCCTATTACTGGTAAAAGACAGATATAGCCTTTTAAAAAAAGTTCTTCTTGTTGTTTATTCAGCAACACTGCTGCTTTTAATTCCACCCCTCCTTTGTTTATTTATTTATTTATTTATTCCATTTTATATGCATTACTGGCTTATCCTTGGCTCACTTCCTTATGCCCCCAGAAATGTCTGCTGCCTGCCTGCCTTCCCTCCCTCCTCCCCTGCCCGCCTCGCAGGGATGTTGTGTGTGTTTGGCTTTGACTCAGGGGAGAAGTCCTTCCTGCGCTCACTTGGAGTTTTGGAAGTTCCAAATCCATTTTTCAAGTGTGGAAGAAGATTTCATAGTTTTATCTGAACTCCCTAATTCATGGCATGTTGGGATTTCCTTTGAAATGGCCCCATTGAGATGTCTGCAGGTTTAAGCCCCGCCAAAAATCAGGGGATGATGGGACTGCCTTGAGTCTTGGTGTGCGTGTATCCCTGGATAAGCTTTCATGGTGGTGAGTTTGAGATTTTTAATGTGCAAATTGACGGAGCTATGGAAAGGGGTGTGAATGGGGTGTTGGATTTTCATAAATTCCCCCAAAATCAGGGGATGATGGGACTGCCTTGAGTCTTGGCGTGCATATGTATCCCTGGATAAGCTTTCATGGTGGTGAGTTTGAGATTTTTAACGTGCAAATTGACGGAGCTATGGAAAGGGGTGTGAATGGGGTGCCTGATTTTCATAAATTCCCCAAAAATCAGGGGATGATGGGACTGCCTTGAGTCTTGGCATGCATATGTATCCCTGGACAAGCTATCATGGTGGTGAGTTTGAGATTTTTAACGTGCAAATTGACGGAGCTATGGAAAGGGGTGTGAATGGGGTGCCCGATTTTCATAAATTCCCCAAAAATCAGGGAATGATGGGATTGCCTTGAGTCTTGGCGTGCGCGTGTCATGGTGCCAAACTTGAGGTTTCTAACTTTCACAGAAAAAAAGTTGTATACTTTTTTAGCTTAATGCAAGCCTATGGGGGGGGGGAAACGGAGCTCTGATCCGGATCCGGAGCTCCGAGCGGAGCGGAGTGGAGTTTACATAGGCGGAGCGGGGGCAGGGCGGAGCGGGCCGATCCACAAATCACGGATCTGGAAGAGAAGCGGAGCGGGGGGTCCATGCACCCCCCCAATTAAAACCATGAAAAGCATAATAAAACAAGAAACAGTCTAAAAACACAAATACAAAATACAATATAAGAACCTTCTGGATATAGAGACTTGGCATCGTAACACCAAATGGTTTTAACCTGGGGCATAATATTTGACATCACTCACCTACAGCAAAAGGCAGACTTTGGAATATTCCATCCTTACTGTTCTATAACTGCCACCTTGGCTACAGTACCCTTTGATACATCTCAAAGAAGCTGAAGAAGGTGGAAGATGAAACATTTTGCTTTGTTACTGTAGTGTGTGTGATAAGGCTTAAAGCCATTGTATTTCTGATTTTAAAAAAGTTTTTGATTAAAAATACCCCCAAAACAAAACAGTATCATCACAGCTCTATATATCACTCTAGGGCAGTGATGCACAACCTTTTTGGATCTGACAGCTGTACCTTCTGTTGCATCCTGTTTGGGCTGATTGGTTTGGGCCACCCATGTGATTTGCATTGTTGACAATCTATGTGGGGGGGCACTCTGCATCACTGTGGTTTGGCAGCAGGGGATTGGGGGATGAGTGGCAGTGCAGAGGGAAAATAATTGTGGATTGGCTGTGGGGCAACAGGGAATAGCAGTGCAAGAGAACTTGCCAGCGGCAGCAGTGAAATAACAAATGAATTCAGTGGTTACAGTGGCAGAGTATGTGTTTGATGGTAGTAAAAAACAATGCCTTGAGAGAAGACACATGGTAGCCATGGGTTGTCTATGTCTACATGGATAACACTACATTGGCTTCCAATTCACTTCAGAATCCAATATAAACTTCTCCTGTTAACCTTCAAAGCTTTTCACGGTCTAGCTCCTTCCTATCTCTCCTCTCTCATCTCACACTATTGCCCCGCTCGTGCTCTTCGCTCCTCTGATGCCATGTTTCTCGCCTGCCCAAGGGCCTCTACTTCCCTTGCTCGGCTCCGTCCATTTTCTTCTGCTGCCCCTTACGCCTGGAACGCTCTTCCAGAACATTTGAGAACTACAACTTCAATCGCAGCTTTTAAAGCTCAACTAAAAACTTTTCTTTTTCTTAAAGCTTTTAAAACTTGATGTTGTGCAGACTTTATACTGTTAGTTTTACCCTACCCTGTGCCTGCTTACCCTACCCTGTGCCTGTTTGCATTCTCTTCCCCTCCTTATTGTTTTACTATGATTTTATTAGATTGTAAGCCTATGCGGCAGAGTCTTGCTATTTACTGTTTTACTCTGTACAGCACCATGTACATTGATGGTGCTATATAAATAATAATAATAATAATAATAATAATAATAATAATAATAATAACATGGAGACTGCAAACTGTAGGTTCCATGTGAAGTTGTGCATGATGAATGTAAATGTGCTGAAAAGATGACTTGCACAGAGTATAGATTCAATGTACACATGCAGAGAACTACACAATTCTGATATGCCCCATAGGTAAGACAGAACTAGAATCTAATAGCCTAATAATTTATCGTGGGAAATTATTATATAAAAAGCTCTCACTCTATTATATAGCTGATGCATTTCACATCTCTTCATTCTTATCAGTATAAATGGACAGTTGCTATATTGTACAGTAGATATTTATGGGAGTGAAAATACTTTTAAAAAATGCAGAGTCAATAGGCTGGCCTGTTTCTTGAAGCATCCAAAAACTTATCAATATACAAATTGTGTTGTAAAATATTATTGTGTGCTCTCTGAAACAACAAATTGCCCACTGTCTTATCTATGCAGTATATTGACATTTCTCTAATTGCAGAGCAGTTCTGAAGGGATGATTAGGGAACACTACCTATATCACTGTCTTTATTAAAGATTGCACATTGTGTAAGGGCTCAAGTTCTTCTTATATACCAGTTTCCCATCTTAACCAATTCTCAGAGGTAAACATTTATTTATTTATTTAAAACATTTGTAATCATTATGGTGGGGAAATATATCTTCAAGGGTCTGAGAGCATTTTCAGTACAGTTGAACTTGGCCAAGACTTTCAAATTGTGTGCAGGATCAATGCATGATGAGAAATCATACCTTCTTGCTCTGTCAATCAACTCATGTAATGTAGTGGATGTGAGCCCATTCTGACTCTGTGTGTTGATTCTACACAGAATGTGAAGGTCTGAAAAGGGCCACCCATATTTGTTTTTGTCCACTTGAGGATTCTTTGTTTTTCATGAATAACAACAAAGACAATACAAAATAATATCTAGATAAAGTCTCATTCTGTTCCCTACTGAAGGATCCTATCTGTTGGATGGATTCATCCTTGACATATTTAATCCATTATGTGTGTGATAATGCCAGCATTTTTTCCTCTTTACATATAATGCAAGCTATTACTGAGCATGAATCTGATCTGAATAATGTAAAAGACTTCAAATACATTCCTGTGATTAATGTAGTCACCGGAAGCTCTGGTCTCTAATCATATTTGAGCCACGTAGGAGGTATCATCACTTTGGATATCTTTAAGAAAGAAGGCAAATATGTAAAATAACGTATTTGTATGTATAGTCAACACACTTGAGGCTGTTAGAAGGTATGTGAAAATGCTTTTTTAATGTAAAAAGCTAAACCTAGGTTAAGTATTTTTTATAATATCCTAACTAAATCAAGATGACTTTTGAGTATAGACTGTAGTAACTGAAAGCAGACAGAGAACAAAAAATGATGTATCGAAGTGCTTAAAAAGTTGCAATATCTCACAGTTAGAAGTTGAGAATAACTGTTTTGTTTTATCATTTTATTCATGAATATAAAAAAGGGAAACATGAATACAAAAGAAGAAGAAAACAGACACAATTTTGATGCTCTTCAATTAAGGTACAGTCTGGTAAAAGTGAAACAGAAGTACTGAATGTGACCTGAATATGAAATACAACTGTAGAGGAAGCCAGTGTGGTGTAGTGATTAGAGTGTTGGATTAGAACTCAGGAGAAGACCCATGTTCAAATTCCCATTCATCCAGGAAGCTTGAACCCATCACTCTCTCTGAGTTAGCCTACTTCACAGGGCTGTTGTGACAATAAAAAATGCGAGGCGAGAGAAATGTGTTCAGCATCATGAGCCCTTTTGAGGGGAAAGATGGAATATTATAAATGCAATAAATAAATAAATAAATGTATACATAAAATCCCAATAAGACATTCTGGAACAATTGCTGAATATGTGGTGGTGCATTTGAGAGACACCCTGATTGACATATTGAATAATGATGCCATGTTTTGATACATGATTAAACCCAAATACAGGTTGAGATTATATCTCCCTGCCACAAACTAGAATCTCCAGAAACAGAGTTACGGAGATCAAAGTATACATAGACCATCCATATTTCATCACTACTACCAAGTCATATCATAAATTCAGATTCTACAAAAATGTATACAATTGGGTATTAGAGGTAAGCTGTGTACCGACCTCATGATTTGACTCACACTCTGAGGATGTGACTCTAACATCCTTCAACTGAGATATTCTTCTAGTTTTCACCTATTTCTACTTCATAGCATGGCTAGCCCTGCAATCTAATATGTGTATATTAATAAGTAAGCCTCACTGTGTAAATTGGGATTTAATCCTAGGTACATCAGTATAGGATTGCAGCCTATGTTCATTAGTTTTGGAACACCATCTCCCTCTATTCCTAACCACTGACCATACTGGATGGAGCTGATGGAAGTTAAACTCAAAATCTGGAGGTCACCAGGTTGGAGAAGGGTGATTTAGATGTAAATGGCAGCCAAGCTAAATTGTTGCAATTGCCCAAAGAACCAAGAAAGTAACAAAGACCTTTTTCAACATTTAAGAACTAATAATATTTATAATACTTTACAAATTAGCATAATAATTTGAGAACAGGGCCAGTTATTAATAGGCCTAGACTATGCTTATAAAAAATGTGCTGAATGAATTTTGGTTAGCTTGGCCAAAATCCAACATTTAACAAAGGGAAAAAACAGTTTTTCTCCATCTTTTCTTTTCTTGGTTAAATTTCCAGTGAAGCTTATAGCCCCATTCTTCAAAGCCAAAGAAGAAATACTTGAACCAGTCTTCTGGCATTTTAAAGGACTGCATTAAAATAAAACAGCATACCCAGCTGTATATTTGGCCTCTCACAACTCACAACTTCACCATCAATTTGTTCTGAAAGCAAAGCTACTCATGTCTCCGATTTTGAAATACTATATTTACCAGGCTTTAAAGAGTTTAATAAAACACAACAGGCAAATATTTAGTTTATATGAGAACCATATTGTGTTTGGTTTGCAGAAATGACCTTTGGCTTGTGGCATGACTAGCTATTATATATCAATCTTCTTATAGCACAATCCTAGGCATATCTACTCAGGAGTAAGTCTGGTTGAGTTTAATGGGATGTACTACAAGGTAAGTATGCATAGGATTGCAGTCTTACAATGCAATCCTACATTTGTCTACTCAGAAATAAGTCCCAATGGGATGTACTCCCTGGAGAATAGCTATACAATTGCAGCTTTAGTCTCTTTCTCAACCTGCAAAGCAACTTTCTACTTGTGGAATGAAGAAGAGAATAGGTTTGTCCTTATAACAAATTACAGGAGGGTAAGTTATGGTATATTGTATTTTATATTATGGTTTTATACTGTTGTTTTATACTTGAGTTGTCTTAATTTTGTAAACTGCCCAGAGAGCTTCGGCTATTGGGCGGTATAGAAATGCAATCAATCAATCAATGTATACAATTGATTGTATAGAAATGTACCATGTACATTGATGGTGCTATAAATAAATAAATAATAATAATAATAATAATAATAATAATAATAATAATAATAAATGCAATCAATCAATCAATGGTAGTTTGTTTTACCAAAATCAACAATTTGCTTTTTAGCATTTTAAAGGTTTTACTTTGTTTTTATTTGGCATTCATACCTAGATACAAATGACTTCTGGTTGATTTGATCAGAATGCATGACTTACATGTGGGGTGTTAAATCTCAAGCACATGGAACAAAACAAGTTCCATGTTCCATGGGCACGTTTAGCCTGGAGAAGAGAAGATTGAGGGGAGACATGATAGCACTCTTCAAATACTTCAAATACTTAAAAGATTGTCATGCAGAGGAGGGCCAGGATCTCTTCTCGATCCTCCCAGAGTTCAGGACACGGAATAACGGGCTCAAGTTAAAGGAAGCCAGGTTCCGTCTGGACATCAGGAAAAACTTCCTGACTGTTAGAGCAGTATGACAATGGAATCAGTTACCTAGGGAGGTTGTGGGCTCTCCCACACTAGAGGCCTTCAAGAGGCAGCTGGACAACCATCTCTCAGGGATGCATTAGGGTGGATTCCTGCATTGAGCAGGGGGTTGGACTCGATGGCCTTGTAGGCCCCTTCCAACTCTGCTATTCTATGATTCTATGATAAGCCTGCTTGAGGTTCCAATTCAGCCCTCTGGGGTTCTGCAGGTGACCGTGTCCAGGTTCCCTGACACTGCTTTCCTGAGTTTTGAGAAGTTTCGCACTCATTCTAAAATGAAATTTATATTCTAAGGCTTAGTTACAGGCAGGAAGAGCATAATTACCCACCAGAAATCATGATGTTTGTAGCTCATCCCATGATCACAAGTGGAAACAAATTGTGAAAACCCTTTATTTGCATGTGGATCCCAGAAGAACCTCACTGAACTTACATTAATTGAAGAAGCTGCTATGCATTGAATTAGCTATCACCCTGGCCTCTAAAACTAAGTTTAACATAAGAACATAAGAAGTGCCATGCTGGATCAGACCGAGGGTCCATCTAGTCCAGCATTCTGTTAACACAGTGGCCAACAAGCTGTCAATCAGGGACCCACAAGTAGGACATGGTACAACTGCACCCTCCTACCCATGTTCCCCAGCAACTGGTGCACACAGGCTTACTGGGTAGCACATAACCATCAGGGCTAGTAGCCATTGACAGCCTTCTCCTCCAGGAATTTATCCAACCAACACCCTTTTAAAGCCATCCAAATTGGTGGCCATCACTACGTCCTGTGGCAGTGAATTCCAGTTTAACTATGTGCTGTGTGAAGAAGTACTTCTGTTTATTTGCCCTAAATTTTCCCCAATCATCTTCATGGGATGACCCCAAGTTCTAGTATTTTATGAGAGAGAGAGAGAGAGAGAGAGAGAGAGAGAGAGAGAGAGAGAGAGAGTCTCCCTATCTGCATTCTCCACACCATGCATAATTTTGTACATCTCTCTCATGTCTCCCTTTACCCTCCTTTTTTCCAACCTAAACAATCCCAGCTGTTGTAACCTTCCCTTATAGGGGAGAAGCACCAGCCCCTTAATCACTTTAGTTGCCCTTTTCTGCACTTTTCCATCTCTATAATATCTTTTTTAGGTGTGGCGACCAGAAGTGCACACAATATACTATGTGAGGTCACATCATAGATTTGTATAAAGGCCGTGTGATGCTGTAAGTTTTATTCTCAGTTCCTTTTCTAATAATGCCTAATGTCTCCAAGCATGAAGAGCCCCAGTGACAAAGTGTCTCCCCAGTGAAAAAGCATCAGTACACATGTGAGCTGAGCAACTGGGCGAGGGAAGGTCAGTGAAATTACTTAGTTGCCTGAGGTAATCATTTATAATTTAAAATTCATAAACCACTGCTGAAGCCAAAACAAGGCCACAGCAAGGGAGCTAAATCTCAGAGGAGTAACCACTTAACAGAGAAAGAAAGAGAGAATGCTCAACTGAGATCCAATGGGCCTGATAGACCATCTTGCCCAGCCAATTCGGCTTGCAGATCAGAGGTTCTCCATCCCAGCTTTACAGTTTAGCATAATTTCTTAAAAGGATATCCATAAGGTCTTCTTACGTCCCCAAGCACTCCTTCAGTGTCCTAAAATACTCTTCAATTTCTTCTACTTTTCTCTCCAATCTCATTGTAAGAGAAATTCCTTGACTAAGAAGATTAGGTAGTATTTGGCCTCTTTCCATGTACACAGTGAACTCAAGGTGCTTCTCTTTCTATCTTGTTTGTGTGGAAAAACTGTCCCCAACATATTATATAGAACAGGATTGGCTTGGGAGAGTTCTTGGGAGAATTCTAGCAATTTAATAGGTCTTACCTGAGGTACCTGTAACATCTGCTTCTAAATCTATTTTGAAGTTCACATTGTCTCACAAACTGTTAAATTCAATCATCTGTGCTGTTCCACAATGCAGATAATAGAGCCTTAAGAAAATTGGCATTCTACTTCTGTGATCATGTCTTGCACCATCGGTGTACAATGGACAATAGAGAAGTGTCATTTTTTCCTTTTCCTTTTTTTACATTTTCAGAATTGGCAAACACCTCTGTATTGTGTATTTTCCCACATACTGTCCATGCATTTGGAAAGCTGTACCATTTTGCTGCAATCACTTTTCAAAATGGCTAGACTGCTTTTTCTGAACTTTCTTTTGTATGGCTTTTGCAATTACATGAGAAGTGAATTTGCCCTTTCAAAATGACTGTTGCAGCTGCTTCTAGTATGTTGGGTAGCAGTTACCTCTTCCAAGTAACTCTAGACCCCTGAGCTGAGTTCTGATCGACTCCGGTTGCCCTTCCATCTCTATGGCTTTGTGAAGGGTTATGTCCTCTATCAGCTGCATTCTCTGAAATAGCTCCTTGCCTAGAATCCTAACTATCAGTCTGTCTCTAAGGTACTCCTTTCTTTTACCAATAGACTCACAAAGTTCAACCAGTTCATACCAGCCTCTTACAAATGACCTAACACTTTTTCAGGCTTCTGAGTTCCTTGGTTTAAACAAAAAACAAAAAACCAGGACCGCTCATAAACTACATTCTGGAATGAAACAGGCAAAGGGCTCTACAAATTTGCATGCTATCTTGTCACTGGAGCATAGATTTTAACCTGGGAAGAGCTCAGAACCATGTGAGGGAACTGTCTTCTAGGCTCCAGAGAGGTTTGGAGACTCACATGTAGACTTCAAAGACAATTAATAGTAGGGATGTGCGGTGCTGGAAATTCTGTTCCATTTAAATCTGATGAGATTATGCAATGTTTCCATTCTGGTAAGCAGTGGTGGACTGTAACAGATTTTCCCACCCAATTGCAGTAATATTTTGAAAATGTTCCCCCAGGTCCAACCATTTGTGCAAATTATAATTTGCACAAATTGGCTTTTTGGAGTGTGTGTGGGGAGGATCTAGATAATGTAAGCAAATGTATAAAATTATGCACGTTGGGGCAAAAATTCCCAACTTCACATATACGCTGATGGGATCTGGACTATCAGTGACTGACCAAGAAAGAGATCTTGGGCTTTGTGGTGAAAATGTTGATCCCATGTGTGGCTGCTTTGAAAAAGGCAAATTCCATGTTATGCATAATTAGCAAAGGAATTGAAAATAAAATTGCCAGGATCATACTGCCATTTTCCAAATCTATGGTAAAACATGTTTGGACCATAGATACTCTTTCATGTATTTGATTAATGCTTTCTTTGGGAAAGGAAAAAAAATACATACATCTTTCTGATCTGGTCTGGCTTTGCTCCCAAATCAGAACGGGCTGGATTTATCTGCAGAATCCATGCCCTTTTTTTTCAGAACCTTGCTGCCGTGTGAAAGAAAAATATACATCTTTCTATTGAAGCAAAGCTGAAGGATTATTGAAAGAGAACCCATAGAGTGTAGTGGGCTAGACTGGTACAGCAACCATTTTAGCCACTGGGGAAGCTGGAGAGGTAGAGCATTGAGGGAAAAGTGGTAGTGGTGGTGGGATTGGGGAGGCAGCTAGAGCACTGGCAGCCACTGGGGAGAGTCTTGAGGGCTGCATGATTGCCTACACGTGCAGTAGAGGCAGACAATTCTTGTGTTTGTTACTGATTATTAATTCTCTAAATGAATAAGTTTAACAGAGAAAATTATTTCACCAGAGCTGCCTCAAATGCTCTTCCCTTAACCCACAACCAATTTAGTGTATTCAATTTATAGCAGAATCAAACTGGAGTGGGCTGGTGAGAATGATCCAAGCCCACTGGCATAAGAGAGGATGTCCCAGTTTTTACCAATACTTGTGCAATCCTTTCTTGGAAAAGAATTTTTAAAAAGGACATTCCACAGTCTCACTAGACAGCTTGTTCTATTGCTAAATTGCTCATTGTTAGGAAGTGCTTCCTAATGATTAACATCCATGCATAATCCCATCAATTAAAATCACTGCTTCTTGTACCAGCCATCTGAACAAAAGTACAATTGTTCTGTCTCTGTTTTTCTGACATCCTTTAAATATTTCAGAACTGTTGGCACATCCCATCATAGATGTGTGCGGTGGCACACTAGCCTTAGAAGGCAATCATAAGACTGAAAGAGAACCCATGGAGTATAGTTGGCTAGAGTGGTACAGCATCCATTTTAGACCCTGGGGAAGCTGGAGACATACAGCAGCTGATCCTACAGCATAGGATTGCCTTCTAAGCCTTGTACCACTCTTATAGTTCACCTCCAAATCCTTTCTTGCTTGTCAGCAACCTTCTTTACATGGCCATATAGAGCTCGAAGCAGTACTCCAAATGAGAACCTGCCACTGTTGAGCAAAGATAAATGTTATAAGCAGTGGAACCAATGGAACCTAAAATGTAATTGAATCAAGGTCTTCCAATATAATTTACAAACAACAACAAAATGGATTAAAATGTATACTTTTCAAAAATGCATATAAAATGAATAATTTTGAAAAATGCGCACAAACGTACTTCAATCAGTTAGAGAAAAAATGTGTGCATTTTCAAAAATATACAGAATTGATGTGTACATTTAAAAAAATGAGCACAAAATTTACAAAAAATTCTTATGGAAAATCCCCACAAACCTTGCAATCTGATCTGAAAAGGCATCATAATGAGCTTTAAGGTAGAAATCAGAAAATCTCAATGAGCTCAATTTTTGTCACTTTGTACATCCTTAGCTAATTTTCTTACATCTTACATTTTTGAAGATTGTATATATGTGTGTGTGTTTGTGTGTATTTTAAAAAATGTCACCTTCTTATACTCCACTCCAGACACCATGTCCTCTGTGATTGGACTTTTTAGTAGGTAAACCCAAAAATGAAATAGAATTACCAAGCAAAAGAAATGCTCAAAAATTCCAAAATACATATTCTGAACTGTTGAGAATGTCATACGACATATTGCTTTGCTGTTCACCAGGAAGACTCAAAGCAGATGAAGGATGGACGAAAAGAACTCAAAAGATGTGCACATGGGTTCAATATGAGTCCTCATTTTATAAGAAGAAACTCAAAAATATTAATTACTTGCATTCATAAAACAATATTTTTTTCACTGCATGTTCAACTCAGATTTTTTTATTGCTGTATTACTGAAAACCTTTAAAATGAATTGTACAGATTTTGTCTTATTCTTCTTATAAAAGCTCGCTAGAATGAAAAATTGAAAGCATTGGACAAAAAGTAAAAAAAAATATAGTCCAAGTGCCAATATGGCAAATGCTATTAACACTAGATAGATTTATTTATGTAAATTATTTAACTCTCACCCAGACCTATAGCTTTAGGAGGGGGCTGACTTAAATCAACTGAAAATGGTGAGAGAAATGAGCCATGTGGTATGATGGTTCTGAGAAATTACCTTTGATCACTGTGTCCCATAATTTACTGTTTACTGCCTCTCCTTCTCCTCACCTTGACACCCACCAGTTGTCATAAGACAGGACTATATGAGGAAAATAAATTAGGGAACAGAGTTCAAGTATGGTGACCACACTACAATTTAAAACCATCAAAGGTCTGAAATAAATGCCACTATAGTCTCCAGTTTATCATTGCTATAGTTTATGTGATCTGTCAATCATTCATAACCTATGTGAGAAAATAGTAGCAATTCCATTGTAAAATGGGACTTCATTGTGTATCTATAGCAGCAATTCACCATATTTTACCCCAATCCTATATCTGTTGCTCAGAGGTAATCCTCATTAAATTTAATAGGGATTGCTTCCAAGTAAGTGTGCATAGACCTGCACCCTTTGTTTTCTATGAAACATACAGTGAATCAAGACCAAAACCTATGAGCAAACACAGATTATGGTATTTGAGATACTCAGTGATCGAGCTGTGGTTGGCTCTCCAGTGAGTTGGTGTGTCTCATATTCTGGACATGAAAAATGGCATTTTCTAAGAATCAGTGATAGCCAGGGTGGATGGGTTTCCCCAAAGAAGAATTGTTGCTCCATTCCTAGTCCAAGCCCAAACTGAGTCCTTAAGATACTAAGGGTACAATCATATGAATTGTTAGAAACAAAGAAGTATTACAACTCCTAGCATTCCTCAACTGGCATGGCTAACTGGGGAATGTTGGGAGTGTGTGAGTGTGTGCATGTGATCTGTCTAAATATGCACAGGATTGTGCCTTAATACATCCATGGAAACTGTCTCAGGTTCTAGACTAGGGAAAGCGACATGCTTCAGAATTTTTTAAAAGATGTTTGAGATTTTTTTTTAAGGGGTGTTCATACTTATTAATCAGTAGTTTGTATACATTTTCTATTACCTTCAACAAAAATAAAAAGAGAAATGATTTTTTAATAATTAAAAAATCCCTTGAAATTCAGAAGAGAACAAATTTAGCAGCAAGTCAGTAGGGTACAGGGCATCATCTTTTCTTCCTAGGGAAGAGGAAATATTTATTGATTTTGGCATGTGTGAATTTTTTTTCAGTAAATCTATATCATTGTTTATGGCTGCTGCATTCAAATCAATCATTACTTTATAGACCCATTGATCTCCATGTACAATAGGCATTTGGAGACAAACTACTGAATCTTATTGTGATGATGTCAGAGTTCATTCAGGAATCTGTTTAAATCCCACCACACTCACATACACACTTCATAGCATAGATTCATTGATATAAGTTGCAACTTCACTGCCCATGAATATAGCATATCCTGTTTTTGAACTTAATAGAAATTTGCTGACTAGAGTTTGTTTGCGAGTTCATTTTACATCAGTGTGCTAAGACTCTTGTAAGCACCTTCATTCCATACTATCCTGTTTCATGTTCATAGTTCTTTTAACTAAACAAGGTGAGGCCATTAGAGAAAATAATGCCTAATGGAATGCATACTGATAGTGCTGTGGAAAGATGTTAAAATAGGAAGAAGTTCCCCCCAGCTCCTTCAGTGTTGTCAGTGAGTAGAAACACTTATGTAATGGCCGAACACTGTTCATGTATTCATTGAGGTTGGAGCTCAGTTGTGGCCATATCAGAAAGAAAGAGGCAAGACAGATAGTCAGTAATAAAGGGCCACAATTAATGAATTAACAATGCATTAAAATGAGAACCAAGTAAATCCCAACCACCCTCCCTAAGTCCTATTCCAAACAAACACATATCTGGAATGGTACAGATAATGCCATGGATTATGCTGATGAACATTTGAATTGGCCGTTGCTTGATTATTTATTTATTTATTCATTTATTACATTTCTATCCCACCCAATAGCCAAAGCTCTCTGGATGGTTCACAAAAAATTAAATCATAAAGTACAACTGAAAGTATAAGGGAAGGCTTTTTTCTGAGCATTTCTGATGCATTACGTGATCTACCTATCGCTCTTGCATTGCTGAATATTCCAGACAAAACATTGTACAGTAGCATTCTCCTTTTATAAATCTATTTATCATGTTAACTGAAAAAAGTAGGAACCTGGGGATCTAGCTGAAAGAACTAATGAGACTGTGTGACACCACTAAAAGCAGCACGCATTTGGGTTCCCAGAGTAGTGGAATTGTGTTCACGTTGTTTAATATGTCTCTCGACAACATTTATAGTTTTGGATTAAATCCTAAAAAGTTGCATGTGGTGTTTGGATAGTAATTTTATCACTTGTTACTATTGTTGTAATTACACTGAGCTGAGTTGCACTCTCTCAAGGGTACACTGAAATACGAGGCTTTGTGCATGCAATGTACTCTCAGAGGAGCCTCACATTCAATGCCTCAAAACTGGCAAAATCCATGTGGAAGTCCACGTGCGCAGAGTATGCAAGATCTAAATTCTTGCAAACCGCCCAGAGAGCTTCAGCTATTGGGCAGTATAAAAATGCAATATATATATTTCATAAAGGAGGCATGTTGCAGAGCATCTTTTCTGCCAGGCCAGCATGAAAGCAAACTACTGGCACATTTCCCATGGGAAGAAAAAGGCCACATGTCTCCAGCACCCCAGATTCAAATCAGTCACAGACAGTGCATCAGAAGGAGGGAGCTTTTGTTCCAGTTTGAGGGACTGATGTAATGTACTGAATAGAAATGTATGTGCCAGCATAACTGGAGCTCATTGACATTCTCCAAATTCCATGTCGAAGCTTGGTTTGTCTTGTGTCCATGTTGGATTGTTTTCTTGCTTTTTCTCTTTCACATGAAAATTCATGTGTGTGTTCATGTATATATTTTTTCCAAATGTAAGTAATAATTGTGCACATCTTTGAAATGTGCACAGTCATCTCCCATTGATTCAAGCATGTTTATGTGCATTTTTCAGAAGTATGCATAGTATTGAATGCATTTTTTATTTATTTTTATTTTGGCAGGGGGTGTTCACACATTACAAAGCAAACTAGGAAATGTATGGACTTTGACTGCCTATTGCACTAAAGGCCTTGTTCAGTATGGGGCATGTAAACTGGGTAAACCCTGATAAAAAATGAACTGAAATAAAATTTTCATACATCCCTACTGACAAAATCTGCGATCTCAAGCACCTATTATATAAAGAACGACATAGCGAGACGTACGCTATGGTGGGACATGAGAGAGGACTTCCTCTGCTGGGGCACCCTGGCTGTGGAATGCCCTCCCCTTGGAGACCCGACTGGTGCCGGCACTGGCTTCATTTCAGTGCCAAGTTAAGACATGGCTTGTTAACAAGGCCTTTGATGGCAAAATTCACCAAGGGTGCACATGGTTTTAATTGTTTCTACTGCTTTTAAATTCTATACTGGTTTTAGCGTGATGAATGCTTTCATTTGTTTGTAGCTGTGCATGTTTATTGTTTTATACTGTTTGCATGATTTTATCCATGCGCCGCCCTGAGATCCCAGTGATCTAGGGCAGGATACAAATGAATAAATAGATAAATAAATAAAATCTGTTTCATACAAACCAGTGGGATTTTTAGGGATTTTCCACACAAACTCCTTCCCTTCTTTAAACAGAAGGATCTTGCACACATGGGAAGACCCTTCTGAAACTGAGCAAAGTTTCTAGTAAAGCTAACTTATGTTGGAGTCTGGTCTATTGAACACAGTGCAAAATCTTTTCTAGTAAACATGCATAGAATTGGGCAGCATTGGAAGTTGTGGTGCATTGCGGAAGAGCCCTCCATTTGGAGAATGCATAGGTAGACAGATAAGACCTCCAATTAAAAACATACTTTGCAGCCATCTAAAAACTCAGGAAGAATTAGGCAGCAGCAGCAGCAACAAAATCTTCATACTAAAGAATCCTGGTTTGTTTTACATTTCACATATCTCCCACATAAGCTGGCAATTATATTATTTCCGTCTTGAGATACTTACATTAAAACTAATTTGATCATGTGGTTATAAACAACAATTTTGATTCACTGATTAATCTCACTGGAGCTCTTTCCTGGAATTGTCATTTATTTACCCAGATCCTCTGAAACAAATTAATCCATGTGTTGCAGTACTTTTTTTTTTAATTTTTCTGCGTAGATGTGCTCTTTCAATTAATACGCATTCAGAACAATTCCCTTTGAATGCCACACATGTTCCTGACTAACACCAAGCAACAACTGTTTGGGTGTGGAGGGGGAGAGAACCAGTACAGTTCCTGGCTGCTACCATGGAGCAGCGATCAAAGTGATCAAATAGGATCCAGTTTGTACTGTTCAGGCAGACCCATTCTTTAGACCTTAACCTTGTTCCCACATGAGAAAGTTGTGTTTGTGTGTGTGTGTGCGGGGGGGGGGCAGTTCTTCCTTAATGTAAGTCATAATCTTCCACCACGTTTTCAAATATCATGGAACTTAAACTATTAGAGAACATATATATATATATATATATATATATATATATATATATTACAGGTAAACACAGGAGTGTTTCCCTGTGTTATAGGTGATCAATGAAAAGAGCATTCCACAATGTTAAGGCTGAAATTGGGGGTGGGTCATTCTGACATTCAAAAAACGGAAAATGTTTCACCAATCTTTCTGAAACGGAGACCTGCCAGAAAGAAATGCTGGTTTTACATACTCTGCATGTTTCAAGAAGATTGGTGGAATATTGAGGGCAGTATGGCAGTTCAAAGTACCAAAATGGGGAAAACCTCTCTGGCTCAAAATGGCTCTTTTCTATTTCCGGGTGGCGACGATATTTTGTGCACTAAAAGCTTCAAATTGGGACCCTTACTCCTCAAACCAGTGGTGGGATCTTGTCCCCCTGTCCTTCTAGTTGGTGGAATGGCTTTTCTTTTTTCAAAATTCGCTTCCATTGTTTTTTAATGAATATTTCTTTGCCCCATTAAAGTGAATACAGACTCATAACTCCTAAATGGAGCATGCTCAGTAGCGTCACTCTCCCCCCTCCCTTCTGTCTCAAATAGATTGGAATGTTGAAAATAAGATGGCTGCCTGGTTGAAATAAGATGGCCGCCTGGCTCATTTAGGAGCCATTTCCTTCTGCAGATAAGCCAAGGCCCTGTCTGGATCCTCTCCTTCCCCACAGTGCTGTGGAGGCCAGGGAGGGAGAGAGAAACTATCTGCCTTGCTTGGAGGGAGGCCCTTCCCTGGCCAGCAAGGAAAAAGAAAACCTGGCTGGCTCAGGTAGGGGTTTGATAGAAGGATGAATTTGTTGTATGTCTGTGATTGTGAAGAGGGAGGGGTGTGGGTGTGGGTGTGTGTTTGAAGTGCTGGTGCATCCTTCTTAATTCAAAGTAAAGAATATATGGCAAATTTTCCTTTGGGGTGGCAGTTCCTCACCCAAGCCTCTTAAAGTTTAAACTTTATGGAAATAAATATTCAGACTAGGAATGAGAGGAGGTTAACCCTGGCCTATCTGCCATGAGTTTAAACTTCTTCAGGTAGTGTGTGTTTCTTTAAAAGTTGCTGAACTACATTTTAAGCTTTCTTTTATAGATTTGTGTGTGTTTTGGTTGTACATAGAAAATATTTTCCTTTCTCTGTGTACCTGCTTCTTATAAGCTAAATCTGCTGCTTTATGTTTGTATGAAATGAAAACGTTTTCTAAAATGTACATCCATGAATCTTATACCCAAAGCATTACTTCACACCAGAGAAATGTTTAAGGGACCTAGTTTTTGCTACAACCTGGCACCCTCCAGTTGCTGTAGACTTAGATTCACAGAATCATAGAATTCAATGCCCCTCAGTAGTTGCAGTAGTCCAGGGCATGTAGTTCTCTTCATCCTCCTCTTCATTTTATCCTCAATGACCCTATGAGGTAGTGTAGGCTGAGGGAAAGCCGGGAAGGGGGGCATAAGGAATTACATTTATGTACCGCCCCATAGTCTGGGTGTATTTATTTATTACATTGATATACCGCCCCATAGCCAAAGCTCTGCAATAAATACCTAAATGTGTTGTTAACAATGATCTCCAGTTATTGACATAGCAAGAAAATATGAGCAAGGAAGCAACATTTGGTGATGCCTTTCATCTGGAAGTTATGTGATATGTGGGTTATCAAGCAGTTATATGAAAAATGCTAGATACTCTGATCCTAGGTTTAAGTGGATTCTTTAATGTCAATATAGTAAAAATTATAAATTTTAGTGTAATTTTTAAAATAATTACACTATAGTGTAAAAATTTTAAAAAATTAAATAGTGTAAATTAGGAAATTATTTTTTTTTTAAAAAAAAATTCCCCCTGTGTGGGTTCTTTGATGCCTACTCAAGGTCCCACTACAGCTGAAGCTTTCCCCACATCCCATACATTTATATGGCTTCTTTCCTGTGTGGTCATCCGTTACACAAAACCATGAAATTCAATAAACGAAAAACCTATGGTTTACAAAACAATGTTACTCTACAGTTTTCAACCAAACTCCAAAAAGCAGGGAAATTGGGAGTAAAGGCTCACAAGCCTATAACGTCACATCCTCCCTAAGGAGGCAGAAAGTGACAGTGAAATTCTCATTCTCCCAAAGCAGATATAAACCATGAGGACAGGATGGAGAATAGGATATGCAGAGGTGACTGTGGGGTTGTGGAAAACTGATGACGAACAACTTAGGGCAACCTACTTATCTTTATTTATTTATTTATTTATTACGTTTCTATACCGCCCAATAGCCGGAGCTCTCTGCCCTTCCCCAACCTGGTGCCCTCCAAAGGTGATGGACTACAACTCCCATCATTGCAAGTCAGTATGTCCCATGGACAGGAATGCTGCGACTTGTACTCTCAAACATGTGGAGAGGTGACTGTGGGGTTCTGGAAAACTGATCGGGGAATGCTGTTCTAGAGCAAGGGCAGGCAAAATGTAGCTCTCTAGATGTTTTGGCATTCAACTCATAAAAGTCTCTGTCAGCATGGACAGTGATCAAGAATGCTGTGAATGCTGTGACCACAGAGGATTTTTCTTATGTGTTCAGCAGTGTGAGATCAAAGGCAGAGCTACTACCTAATAGATTCATGTGTAAGGAAGGATTATTTTAAAAACTATTGATGAAAATTTTTGTCCTCACCATAACATGGGAGTTGCAGCGCAGCACATCTGGAGAGTACCAGGATGGAGAAGGATGGTTTATACTTGGATCCTATGCATGTCTTCTCAGAAGCCAGTGCCACTGATTTTACTAGGGCTTCCCCCCAAGTGATATAGGATTGCAAACTAATCTCATCTGAAAGGAGTTCAAGACACCCAAACTAATCCTTTTCTGTTCCTCTGTCACTCTGATGAGATGATATATTGTGGAGGGATTGTGGGGAGTGAACAGTATATTTTGTATGAACACATTCGAAGAAAAAACATTGGTTCTTTGAAGGGCAGGGTATTTACCAAAAGCTGAAAGTGCCAGCCCTTGCTCTGGTTCTACATCTCCAACAAATAGTGCCCCTTCTGTTATCAATCATGCGGCTCTATGTGAGATGTGTGTGAGGAAAAGATATTGCGCAGCCCCTGTATTTGGTAAGGATATAGAACAGCGTTCCCTATACTGCTGTCCCAGCTTTCGTGACCATGGGACATACTTACTTGCAATGATGGGAGTTGTAGTCCAACACCTTTGGAGGGCACCAGGTTGGGGAAGGTCTGCTCTAAACAAAAAAAGAGAAGTGGGTGGCCCTAAGTTGTTCGTCATCAGTTTTCCACAACCCCACAGTCACCTCTGCATATCCTATTCTCCATCCTGTCCTCATGGTTTATATCTGCTTTGGGAGAATGAGAATTTCACTGTCACTTTCTGAATCCTTAGGGAGGATGTGACGTTATAGACCTGTGAGCCTTAACTCCCAATTACCCTGCTTTTTGGAGTTTGGTTGAAAACTGTAGAGCCTTTAGCGTTATTTTGTAAACCATAGTTTTTTTGTTTATTGAATATATATAAATGTTTCTTTTGACAATCAGAACTTCTGATCTAATTCAGTCTTTAAAATAATCCTCTTTGATTAAAAAAAAAAGCTAGAGAAATGCTATCAGTTAACTCACACTTTTCTGATCAGTTCCCCACTTTATCGGTTCTTCAAGTGTATGACAATTATAAGTCATGAAAATGTGCATTGAAGAATCAGTTATTCAATCCATGAGTAGATTTAGAGTCTGTTAGTACAGCAATATTCCCTCATGCATTTAGAGCAGGCTGATTTAAGGTGCAATCGGAGTACTGAATATCCAATGCAGAGCTGGAGTGTTGTACCTCTCACTCTGCATGTTCTCTACATGGGTGTTTTTGTTACATGGGTGTTGTTCAGGGAGGGAGGGAAGGAGTCAGGGACAGCTGTAGATACCTTGGATCCCTTCACCCCCAGTCTCCTCCCTTCTCTGTCCACCAACATGCCCCATTTTACCCCCTATGAGCTCACATTTATGAGCTTGGAGAAGCAGCCAGCATGGTTCTTTCCATGCTGCCTACAATGGAGTGGGAAAGGGGACAGAAGCTCAGTTTTCTGGCTCCAAGGTCAGAGCACTGTCTCTGACCTTGGTTCCAAGAATCCAAAATATCCTATACCCCCAGAGGCTCTCTAGAGGCCACAAGATCTCTGTCTTAGAATCCAATCCTTTGCATGTTTATGCAGAAAAAAGTCTTACAACTCTCAGTGTTCCCATAGTGTTAAGAACATGCATAGGACTGTGCCCTTAGAATCTTAAACTTCCATGTACCTTTGCTAACTTCTGTTCTAAGGAACAAAGGAATCTTCCTTATACTGAGTCAGACCACTGGTCCATCTAGCCAAGTATTGTTGACACTGACTGGTACCAAAAACTCTACAGGGTTTCAAGCAGGATTCACACTGAGCTATGCCCCCTCCCCTTCTGCCCACATTTAGCATACACTTTACCGATGACTGGCCTGTTGTGATTTGACATAGGTCCAATGCCCTGGCCTTGATATCATTTCTTGAATTGCCAAGGAACTGATCCTCTATAGTAGTACTCCTGGCACATGGCCCCATGTCTCCAGTGCCTCCCAATGGTTTCTCAGGCAGTTTTTCCTTCCCCATAATAGGCTAGTCAGGGTGAGCATGGGAGGAGTGTAAGGAAGCGGTGCCTATCTTCCACAACAGTGCAGGAGCAAGACAGGGTTGATGGTTTTTTTACAGGGTCAGAAAAACTTGGGCTTCCGTCATGGTAGCTGCACTGTCTACTAGGCAAGGACTCACAATTGAAATTACCTCTTGAAGCAGCTCTTAGGAGGGGTGCACTGGCTGTGGGGCGGTATGTAAATGTAATAAATAAATAAATTCATTTCAGTTTGTTTTTAATAAAGATTTTAACAAGTTTTCCACCTCCAGACAGAACATGGACTAGGACACAATCTGCGGTTAAAGTCCATACATTCCTGAGCTTGCAGTATGATTCGCAGAACAAAAAGAGAACAAACAAACAAAAAAGCATTCAATAGTATGTTTTCATTTCGGAAATGTCTGCATTTAAAAAATGCACACAATTGATCCATACTTTTGGAAATAAGCACGTGGAAATAGACATGGATTTTCACATGAAAAGAATAAAACTACGTTCGCAATCTCATACGAATTCAAGTCAAAACGTACTTTGAGATGGAATTTCAAGCTTGAGTTTTGCTGATTTGCACATCCCTACTATTAGTTCTGCATGGGATGGGATGGGAGAAGAGGTGCAGATGCTATCATGCTGCTAAAAAGTCTTTGCTTTTGCCACCCCTGCCATCATGCTGCATGCTGGCCTCCCTTATATTAAAGTAGAATACATAAAGCTCTCATCATGGATAGACCCTGATAGGATGCCAGACAAATGGCTACCTAAAAAGAAAACGTTTAGCCAAACTGTCAACCATTCATTGTTGGAGGTAAAAGAAGTGTAGATATTTGCTTACAGGTTCTGCTCTGTCTATGGACATCCAGCAGCCTGTGCATGTATTATGATCAATGGGGAAATATATGGCAAAATCTCCTATTTAGATATGGAGTCCAGTTATTGGCATGATATCAGCACATTCAGGTGGAGGAGTTCCAATAGATATATTTCCTGAGCTGATGTTCCATTCCTAAAGAAAAGCATCCAAAGGTCTAACCTATTCCAGACAATGCTATCAACTTACATGGGTGATAAATACGATGAAATAGAATTGGATAACTATCTTTGTATAAGTGTGTGTGTGTGTGTGTGTGTGTGTACGGTCAGCAGATGGTTAAGCATATAGCTCACTATACACTGCATTGTGTCTGTTTTCAGTGCCTGTAGAAACAGAATTCTTCTCAAACCATCTATGAGAAGTTTTGTTATCTATTGTCAGACAAAGACAGTTATGTCACTTATAGGACATGCTTGAATAGTATAGCAACGGAGAAAATTAAAAGCAAATATGTGCAAGCAGTCACTGTGTGCCTTGTTTTATTATAAGTCATAAAACGTGATGTCAGGGTGCACTGCAATTTTATTTCTTTATCCCCCTCCCCAAATAAAAGTGCTACAGTGTTCATTCATAACTTTGAGGTTTGCCTTTGTATAATTCTTCTTTGGGATATACAGCTAGTTACTGAAATTCCAGTAACTATGGCAGGGGTGCAGAACTTCATACTTGGGGACCAAATCTAGTTCTTTGGGGTTCCCTGGATGGCCACACCCTTTTCTGCTAGCTTCATCCCCTTTGCCCAACCTATTGTGTAGATCACCCACCAATGCAGGAAACATCACCCGGCCCGGCCCCGGAAAGGATTGACAGATTGACAGCTCTTTCTCAATTCTGTGGGTGGTGGTGCATGGCCATTCTTAGTCGGTGGAGCGATTCGTTTGGTTAATTCTGATAACAAATGAAACTCGGGCATTCTAACTAGTTAAGTGACCCCCAAGCCAGTCTATAAATTTAATTGTATTTCTGCACTGCTTCTGATTTTAACTTGGTTGTGCTTTTATATTGTATTTTATATTACATTTTTATACTGTTTGTTTTATACTTTGAATGGTTTTAAACTTTGTGAACCACCCAGAGAGCTTCGGCTATTGGGAGGTATAAAAATGCAATAAATAAATAAAATTCTAAAAAGTGGAAATGGCTCTCCTAAATCTCAGTTTCTGGCAGTAAGAGCACTAAGCTAAAATGTGCTAGAATTTGCGTTAATTTGGCTGCACACCTTTTGCCTTTTCCCCCAACCACTACCAGAATGTATCCCTCTGCCCAAAAAGCTTCTCTGAAATTGAAAGAGGCTCTGCAACTCTGGATTATGGGTTTAAACAAATATAGCTAAGCTGAACTAAAGACAAGTCCAGTATTGGTAAGAAGGAGCTGGTCTCTTCTGGCACAATTCCTAAGGCTATTTTCTTGCTTCCATTCCCATAACACCTTCAGTTGTTGCCTCATGCCTAAAGCCAACACAGTCCTTTCTATGTTCTGATCCCAAATCACCAAGGCCACAGCTAGACCTAAAGTTTATCCTGGGATCATCCAGGGTTCACTCCTGCCTGAGCACTGGATCCCCTGTGTGTCACCTAGATGAACAGGTTTGACCCCTGGACGATCCAGGGATAAACCTTAGGTCTAGCTATGGCTCAAGTCCTCTTTCTCTCCCACCCTATCCCCACTGAGCATTTAAGTTCCCCTCCTCTGTTTGTATAACCCATTTTTCTACTAGCATATTTCTAGTCTTATAGGTCTCCTTTCCTTTACCTCACCCTTAAGAGCTGCCTGGGTCAAAAGGACATTTTGCTGCCAGAGGCAAAAGACAAGATTCCATTTATAGAAGCTGACAGTCCTGATAGTTGAATCTTACATTAACATTGGTGATAGAACATGTATTTAACCACACCCAAGGGCAGAAGACTAGCCAAGGGGTTGCAGGGAAAGACATGTGGCTAAGGTCTCTCTCTTCCAACTTCTTACCACCACTCCCTCCAGCAACTGCCACTTGAGGTGAGCACCTCACCACTAATGGTTAGGGTGCCCATGAAGGGCACCAGTCTTCTATTTTGAAGGCATTCTCCAAGGGCTGTCCAGTCCAAGTCTAGTATAAAGATAAAGACCCATCAGAAGAAAGAGCTGAGCCTGAGTAAGGCACCAGCTCAGAGTCTTCCATACTACAGCAAGACTCGATGGCCTTGTAGGCCCCTTCCAACTCTGCTATTCTATGATTCTATTGTACTATATTTATCTTTAAAATATGATTATTTCTAAATTAACATCTATACATATCAATTAGCATATTTATTTATTTATTTATTTGTCACATTTTTATACTGCCCAATAGCCGAAGCTCTCTGGGCGGTTCACACACAAAAAATGTGAATTTTATGCCAACATGTGGCTTTTTTAGCCTCTTTTTAATGATGTGTGTCCTCTTTTTTGGCCATTCACAAGTGGCCACCCAACTAATAGTTGAGCTGGACCTGCTTTGTGTAGATGGCCTTTGCTAAACCTACCTGGGAATCCGTGCGGGAGGAGGGGTGAGCCCGTGGTACAAGTAGCGCGGGCTGTCGCTCCAATCCAGACTTCAGATGCGATGTGCTGCAGGAAAGCCCCGTCGCATCCGCCATTTTTTGTTTGTTTGTTTAAAGGGGCCACTGTGCAGGAACGCTCAAGCAGCAATGGTATTATTATTATTTTTTTAAAAAAATGTCTCCGCTCACCCCTGCCCTGATCTCCCCCACCCCGGCAGCGATCCCTCCCCCCCAGTCACGATCTCTCCCCCTGCCCCAATGGGCACAGCTCTCCTGAGGAGCACTGCGCCATTTGCCGCTTTCCCCAGCTACTCACGAGTAATTGTGGTAGCTGGGAAAAGCAGAGGTTTTGAATAAAAAATGCAGAAAAGAGGAGACATTTTGCAGCCCTTTTGAAGACATTCATGAAAAACTGAATAATTTCATCTTCACCCTAAGAAATTTACATGGGATAAGAAAAAACAACAACCCTTTTGCACATTTGTTGAAGCATAATGAGGCCAGTTCCCACAATATTGAAAAACCACACTGTTACTTAAGATAGAAACCATCACAATTCCCATCTTCTCTCATTTTGTTGGCTCCATTTCCTCTTGAATGTTTCATATTGATCAGCTCTGTCTCTTATTCTGGGATGTCTGCCAAACACCACACACCAGCTATTATGTGATTAGATATATTGTGTCTATAATATGAGGAAAATATCTTTTCTGCCACCATTATAGCCCAGCGTCCAAGTTTTAAGGCTGTTTTACATTTCCTAGCCTGGGGCTGAATCACCCTGTCTTACGACAAACCACAGGGCAGGTAGCCAAAGAAGGCAGCAAACTAGGGTGTTTCATGTTGCTGAGTTTGCTGGGATGCCTTGAGGGATGAGGAAGAAAAGAGCTGGTTGAGGAAGGGAGCCATTTCAGATCTAGAGTTTCAGGAGGCACGCTGCCTGGAAAGTAACGGCTTCTTGATGTTATGCTAACCCATTCTTCCTTTTGAAGAAGTCATGCTGCTGTTCTGCTATTAGTTCAACTTTCTGTTTAACTGGGATCCAACGTGCTTTAATCAATAGTGTCGGGAAGTGTTTGGATTAAAAAGAAACCCTTCAGCGATGAAGTTCACTGGTGGGGAGGGGGAGAGAAAAGAAAAGGGGAGATGCATTGCACTGGCTGTTGTGAAGATAAACGCAATGTGCTATCCTGTGCTACTTGGAGGCCGAGTGGGATACAAATGTGATAAATCAAATAGGTGAAATAAACTGTCTTCTGAAGGAGGGAGAAGCATGTGAGTCTCAACACCTTGTTATATCTCAACACCTAACTATTTTTTAAAAAAATCTTCCTTTAATTCTAGGAGTCTTGTAGATATAAGGAAAATGTGCATGATAACATTCTGATCATTAGCCCGATGTTTTCCTGTTAGTATGAAAAGGGACAGCCCTAACATTAGGCAGAGTGAGGTGGCCGCCTGAGGTGGCAGATACTGGAGGGCAAGGTGATGGAGGACAGAGCTTTGTGTGTGCCATGCAGCCTGTCCCACATCCTCTAAGCTAGCTTGCTGCCCTCAGGTGTGCTGAAGGATAATACTCTGAAGATTCAACTGCCAATCCAGGTGGTTTCTGTTGGATGGAAGGCAATATCTTATCCTTTGCCTCAAGAAGGAAAACATCTTGGGCCAGCCCTGAGTCAAACGATTTTCCCTTCACCTGAGCATTCCCATGTCTATATCCCTTGAAACTATGGCCTTAGCTAGACCGGGCTTTATCATGGGGCAAACTTCAGGGATCCCAGGATCAGGGAGGGATCAACTCTTCCTTGCCCCGGGATAGAGCCCTCCCCTTTGGGCCTGTGTGGCCCATTACCGCGGTTTGACACAGCTCTGTGCGATTCCTCGCGCGGAGCCGGGAGCCACACTGTGCCCATCGAGGGTAGGGTGAGGGGAGCGGGGAAATAAAGTTAAATTAAAAACAATAAACCTACCTTTAGCGCACAAGCATTCGTGCACTCCGTCTTCTTTAAAAATAAAAAATGGCGGGCGCGACACGTCTCTTCCTGAGGTCGTCGCGCCTCACGTGGAAATGGAGGAGGGATCTCGCGTTAATCGCAATGCGAGATCTTCCCTCCTCCATCGCGGACTATCAGGTAGGTCTAGCTAGGCCTACAATTCATGATTGTGGTAAGCCTCCACAGGTCTTCCTTCTACACTGTGAACCTCTTGATCAACATATGGATATTATGGATTTTGCTTCTCTTTAAAGCCAAACATTGGAATCATGTTTTCAAGTGACCCCATGATTTGATCATGCAATATATAAATTGGGTTTTAAGCTTTCTAGAAAATAATGCATGTTATTCTTTTCTTATTGGACAGGAGGAGCCATGCCACATCTATAGTTAGAACAATGCTACAACTGAAGCATCGGCTGGGCTGGACAAATTCTTCCAGCATATCATCAACATTAGAAAAAGATATGGTACATATTTATTTATTTATTTACTATATTTATATACCGCTCCCCATTCAAAATTTTGGAGCAGTGTACAAGATAATATATATAAAATATTCATATTCACATATATTTACTAGGACTCTTTGCTCGCTTTTTTGTCCCATAGAAGTGAATGATGAAGCATCCTATCACCGTACCTGCATTTTCATGCAATATGTTGTATAATTCAGGTTTTTTTTGTTTTGTTTTGTCTTTGCTGCTGGAAGAAGCAAGGCTGGAAGATTGTGGCTCCAATGGCAAAGAAGCTATATATCTGCTCAGGAGATATTGCAATGAGGTGTGGTGCATCGTGGAGGTTTGCCATATAGAAATAGAGATAAATGGAATTTACCGGACCTCAGGGGTGTGTTGATCTGTCAAGTCTATTTCTATGGATGTCCTCCTTTCCCCACCCACTTCCAAGTCCATTGCATGCATATGGGGGAAAATCAAAATATATTTTGTGCATTTTTTTTTCAAATGAATGGATTTTTGGACTCATTAGTGTGTATATGCTTCCATTGACTAAAGCAAGTTTGTGCACATTTTAGACATGTGAGTGTTTCTTTCTTTTTTCCTTTTCTTTTTTTGAAGGGTGGGGAAGGCATATTTTCCAAATGTGCACATGTTGTTAAGTGGCATGTTTTTCTTTTATGGAATCACAAGCCCAGACATGTATGGATTTCCACCTGCAAATTCCTTCCATTTTTGTGTTCGTTTCTGGGAGGTTTAGATTGGGTAAATCCATGTTAAGGTGGAGCGAATTTCTCACCCGTCCCCATGCAGGCTAAGCAAACAATATATTGACTAAAGGTAGAAAGGCAGGTGATGATGGGGCCTGAGGGTGTCAGATGGGTGGAGAAGAATGGGTGAGACAACAAGGATGTGGAGAGGGTCATGTATGCTTTGATTCCCAGAAATGTATGCAAAGCTCTGTCTTGAGATATAGTACTGAAATTAACCTGTCATGAGTAGCATAAAGGGAGACTGACACACAAAACCAGGTACTTGCAAGTTAGAACCAACCCTTCCCTCCCCAACTGGTATCTTCCTACAGTAGCTGGTAGAATTTACCAAGCTGGCAGATTGAAATGTTCAAGTTCTGACTGGAACTTGCAGTCGCACAGCCAAGGGGAAATGCTTTCAAGAAGCACCTAGTGTAAAAAATATTGGCTCCATTCCATTATGCCTAGAAAGGAGTCATTAATATCCTTGCCAATGTACTGAATCACTCTGCTGGCCCATATGTTCAGGTATTTTAAGACTTGGATAGCTTTAATTTTAATTAAAAGCTGTGACATGCAGCTGCTGGTTGCCTACTATATTTAGGACTGTATTTCCCAAACTTAATAAAACACTGCCTATCTCTTTTTCTGAATTGGGACCCACTCATGTGCATATATATTCATCTAAGCATCATTTCCACAAAGACTCCTATTACAGTATCCACACAAAGCTGTTTCCTTACCTTACAATGGAATCATGCACCTTTTTTCTCAAGAAATGGACATCCCAGGAGAGTAAGTATGTAAAGCAATGCTCATACCTGCAGTATTTCCACAATCCTTTCACGGAAAAAAGTCATGGAAATAATCTAAGCAACTTGTGGCCCTTCATTCCCATGTTCCCTCACTATTGGCTATGCTGGTTAGGAATAACGACAGTGACATAGCAAAGCATCTGGAAGATCCCTAGTTGCCCACCCCAGAAATAACCCTAAGGAGAAAAACCCTTTCCCCCCCCCAAAAAAAAAAAGTAGTCAGAGGTAAAATAGTGATGTGTGAACTCTCTGTGATACAATTTGGAATTGGCTTAGAACTTGCAAACTTCTTTGGTGTGTTTTTAGTGAAAAGCTCATCGGATTTTTCCAAGAGTTCTCTTTGGGTTCGCAGTGTTGGTTCATGTACTTTGATGCTGCGGCATGAATGCATATTATTAGAGATGCCATGACTATTCTAATAGAGGTCCCCTGCATGAATGGTTGCAAACAGTGTTGAGGAAAGCAGGACTCTTCTTACCTTGATACTGAATGTAATATTGCCAGTACCAGCAACACCTCACCTTCTGTTTCCCAAGGTCCAGTAATTTAGTTTGGGGCATGGAAAGAAGGCAAGTGTCACAGCAGCAGATACTTCCAAATTACCAGTGGATCACCTTCTCCCATCTTGGATGGGAGTACCAGTTCCTGAATTTCAAATAGAGATGCACAAATAGTACCAATTTCCTGCTTGGCCTGTCAGTTCTAGTCCTATTGCTGGCAGGAGTAGTCAACCTGCTGAATTTCTGGGACCTCTGTTGCCTTTCCTGCCACCCTAGGTAAGTCCTTTGGTTCTTGGGAAGCAGAGGATCAGGTGGAAGCCATAGAGACAGGAGCTCTATGGGTTTCTTAGAGTTTTCTCAGAGAGCCCACACTAGGTAAATGCAAAATGAGTAAAGCTCACTATATATTATACTATTGCTCCTGGGGAATCCAAGTAATGTAAAGATGTGAATTAAAAATAAAAACAAATGAAACAGTAATGAAAGCAGTGTTAAATGGATGACATATTAGCGACTTCACATCCAACTTGACAGACCCCTGCAATCTTCCCTGCACTGCACAGCTGAGCAGTGGGGAAAGAAAGGTGCAGGGTTGCCCCACCACCATTTTCCTATGCTGGACTGATTGAGGGGAGGTCATGTGGAAGGTAACCCACCCCCTGCATGCTGCTCAGCTGTTTTCCAGCTGATGGAGTGGTGGTTGTATATGTGTGCATATGTATGAATGGTATCTGTGTGAGAATGGTACCTGTGTGTGTGTGTGGGGGGGGGGGAATGCATCCCTATGTGAATGCTTTTAGGGCTACTTCCAGCCCCATCCACCACAGCAAATCAGCCCCCAAGAGCCAGTCCATGGACAAATACAGCCCTTGGGCTTAAAATGTTCCCCATCTACCATTTAGAAAACAAAAGGACTGGAGCTACCAGAAAGAGAAACAAAAAATGCAAAATAAAAATTTCAATTGCACATCCACAGTAGGTATTGTCAATGATCCAGCAGTCCTCTATATATGATTACTCATCTACATTTATGTTGTTAGTAGGGCTGTTCATCCCTTTAGGCCCGAACCCCAAACCTGAGTCAAGGCAGGCTGATTTGGCCTGCCTCAGCCCAGAGGCTGTCCAAGCACTTTGGGCCAGTTCAGCCAAACTCAGGGTGATGGTGAGCCACTGTCCCCGCTCCTGCCTTTACAGCAACTATACTTAGAGATGTTAGACCTGGGAAACACCTGAGCCTCCATCTTCATTGAAAATGGTGTCTCTCGGTGACAATGGGTGGCTGCCAGATGGCTCAGATAAGTACTGTGGGTGAGTGGGGGTAGCAGCTCTGAGTTTGTGGGTTGAGCTGGGAGGGGAGAGTCCAATGGACTCCCAGTTGGCCTCACACCCAGCTTTCCCAGGCACCCACTGAGCAGCTGCTTGGTGGGTGTCTGGGAACCCATCATAGCTAACCCACTTTGGGTATCCAGATCTCGCTTTGGATACAGATTTGAAGAAGTTTGGCCTGGGCCCGAAGCACCCCGAGTCAATTTGAGGCTGATTTGGAACCCACAAATTGACCTCCAATGTGAACCGGGGCTTCAAGTAGTTGTTAGTTCTACTTCCTACTACCCAGATGCTATGTCACAGTTTCCTTAACCCAGCAACAAGGAGATATTCATATGCAACAAAATCTCAATGAGCTGGCTGTATGTGTGTATTGAGGTAGATGGGATGTATATTAAAAGATTTTAAAACTGGTGTTATATGGTCTCCGGAACATCCTGTGGAGATCATGTAACACTGGTTTTAAAATCTTTACTCTGGCTGCCTATTCATTTCCAAGCAAAATATAAAGTGCTGGCATTAAATACTCTATTATTCCAGCAGGCCTTTCCTTTTTAGAATCTTATTGCTGACCATTATATACTGTTTTTTATGTTGTATTATTTTATCTTGTTTAAATTGTTTTTAAGTTTGTATAATGCCTAGGATACTTTGTATATAGGTGGGTTACAAATTGAAATAATATATAAAATATATAAAATCTGGGACCACTATTCCTAGTCCAGGTGATGATGATGATGATGATGATGATGATGATGTTGGTGGGGATCAGAGAATTATCTTTCTCTTCTTTATTTTTTTGAAACTTCTACATTAATTTTCCTCACTGGCACAATAGATGATAAAGCTTTAACTTGTATATCCAGTGAGTAAAATGATATGTGGTCTCCTGTAGTCTGAAATGTGTGGAATGTAAGTATAGAAGGACCGTGTGCTGCTCATGAAACAAGACTTTTGATGTTACCCTTTCCAAAGCTCTCTGCCTGGTACTTCAGGAACTGTCAGGAGCAACCTGCAGTGCTACATAAGGAGCTGCAGTTAAGGAAAAGGAAAAAAAAATCTTGTTCCATGAACATAAGAGACTCTTTAGAACCCACCCTTGATAATTTAGCCAAGAGATTTTGGATAGCATTTGGTTTATTTCTGTATTTTATACCACACTGAAAAACTTATTAATGCACGTGGTGTGAAGAATGTTGCTTTTATTTTCCACAGTAGATCAGTACAGACATGAGTTTGATTAAGAGCCAGAGAAGCTGATAACTCACAGTTGGTTATACCATTAAACCTTCAGTTGATGAGAACAGCAACTATTAATGTAAAAACAAAACAAAAATGAATAGTATAAAGCCAACTATCTGCCTTGTTTGAACTTTCAGAGAAATCCCGGAGACAAATGTTTGGATGATCTTTGCATACAAGTAAAATTTTGGATAGCAAAATACAAAGAAAACTTACAAAGGAAAAAACACACACATAATTGGTCACTATCTATTAACACATTCATAACTGATTTAACTCCTTTGTCTTGATAGATCTTACAAATGTAGAATAGTTTATAACCTAATGGCATTGCTTGCCCCTGTTGGAAAGAGGAGTGATCTCATGTGTTTTGAGGCTGAAATTCCAAGATATAATCTTTCATTAATGGAGTAGGAAGCCTGTTATTAAACGGAGATGGAAATGTGACCCATAAGCATTGGCTCTATTTTCTCTCCAAGCTGGTGCATAAAAGAAATTAAAGGAACATATATCTTAGGCAATTAAATCATCCAATTAAATAATCAAATATAATTTTACAGACCTAAGAGTGGGGGATGACTTTCCCTACCATGGCCCACTTTTTTACAAGGCTTCTCCACAAAATAATGTCTGAGAGGCTGTGATCGCAGACTATCCCTTGCCTGAACATCATACATTCTAGTCTAATCGAGGTGGGCTCTATTCTTGCAAGAGTACAAACTCCTAGGTGGTCTGGAGGACAATTGAGTGGATATTCTGGGAAAGGGGAGGTTCGCAATGAATGACGTAGGAAACACCTGGGACAGTTTATTAATTTGTAGGGCAAACTGCTCACTATTGTTAACTATTAGACTAATTGTAGGGTGTCTAGAAATACACAAAGCTCTATTATGCACTTCTCTTTGTCTAGCCACTTTGATTCCTTGTGAGATTTTCCTCCCCCATGAGCAATGGATATAACACAGCACATAATGCCCAATGATGTTATTATTCATAAAATAATGTTACCTAAGGCAATGTACCACAAAAACTAATATAGGGAATTTGCAATATGGGCAGGATGGGAAAGATAATAAAATGGTCTCACCTCTAAAAAAAAACACCCTCTTTGCCCACAGGTTGGCAGATATTTCTCTCCAACATGCTAGTAAAATTGGGCATTTAATAAAGTACTAATTAAAGTAAATACTGTAAAAGCATTAACCTCCATAAGGTGTTTAAATTGAATTCCTAGGTACTTTGGCTCTTTTCCAGTTTTAAATAAGTTCCGATCTAACTGTATCACATCACCCATTCAAAAGGTCTGATTTTAGTTTATGGAATATTCCCGTTAATAATGATACCTTAGACATCCATTAAGTCTGGGACATTAATTTTATGGAAAACTTCCAATACAACTCCATTAGATTTTTTTTAAGTTAAATTAGCAATATAGGCTTTTAACAAATGTCATAAATAGCTATATTTAATGGGAAGATTACCCAAATTAAAACCAGACCAAAATAGAAAATACAGCTCTCTCTGTTTAAGCCATGACCTTCAGAATCCATTTAAAAGTTACAACCTAAATGAAATGAAGAGTGATTCAGGTTCCTTGTTGTTTAATTGTTGAGTAATTTCAGAGAATCTAGAGGAGGCTATGAGCAATTGAATTTCACATTTTGTTCTATCTCCCTGCACTAATTAGGGTTCACAAAAGTGAACACAGCCTGCAATCCATGTATTGTGTATAATCACACACACACACACACACACACACACTGTATTTATAATTTCAATCAGGCAGCAAAACCATACATGGCTATAGTCAGCAACTGGCTAAGTATTTAATTATTTTTACTTTTTTATCCTGCTCATCCCACAAGTACCTCAGGGAATATAACTCTCCTCTTGCCATGCAGTTTATTCTCACAACTGCTCTCTGAGTTAAGTAATGCCAAAAGTGATCCAGTGAGCTTTTTGGCTCAAAAGGGATCTGTTCCTGGTACTCCCTGATCCCAGCTGAACATCCTCACCACTATACCTACAGCCTTCACTCCTCATCCCAAGTAGGAATTGATAAATTTGTCTATTTGCAGTCCATGTTGATATCTTCTGTGTTCACTGATAAGTCTGTTCAGTCCAATGTCCGCCTTTATCTATGACTATGATTATGATTTTTTTTAAATCTGCACAAAATGTGCATTTAAGAATGTATTTACATTAGTGCTGGTCTCCTTCCATTTGACTTCAGGGGTTGGGGAAATTGGGAGAGCATAAAATTGATTTGGATGGGAAGGGCTTACATTTGTGAGGAAGGGCTTCTTACCTTTCTCTCCTTCCATCCTTTTTAGATTTCTTTGGGTGGTATTAACACCCTGAAAAGGATGAATGGCTGCTTCTATACTGCCATGACTGCTGAAAAAATGTTAAAAAGTAACAAATTAAATGCAGAGATAGAAGAAAAAAGCAAGAATTCCCTGCCAAAATTGTAAGCCTCTCTCCGATTTGGATATAGTTGTGGGATTGAATTGCAACCTGAGAAAGAGATTTGAAGTGGAACCAAAACATCTTTGAATTGGACAGCAAATTTAGGATGGCTATTTTGGCCCACCCCGAATATAAACATTATTTTACATTATTTTCTCTAAAAACATGCATTTCTAAATGCATTTTCTCTCAAAATAGTAATTTTAAACACAACTTGATATGTTTTAAGCTGAGGAGAGTGTGGGAATATTTGGGAAGTGGGAAAGCCAGGCGATGACTACATTCCAATCTGCCTGTTAGTTTGGGAGGTGCAGATCAGGTCAACTGGTATGAGCATTCACAAAGATGGAAGTCCTCAAGCAGCCCCAGTCTAAAGCCAAAAGCCAACAGTCTTTCACATGGGGGGAAAGCGTGTTTGCTTACCGACGTTTCTCCGCCCAAGTGTTTCACCCTCATTGCTTCCTCTTTTGAAAGAGGAAGTAAACAACGTACACGTGGGCCATTTTGATCCTGCTGCTTCTCCTGCACACAGCAGGGGATAGTGGCAACTTCCATCTTTAAAAATAAGTCGGACTTACTGTGGTGTTATTTTTGTGGTATGAAGAAAGCTAGAAGGGGTGGGAGGCATGTGGGAGGCAGTATTGAGAGGTATCTGTGAAAGTCCATGAGTCCCCAGTAAAGAGCGTGCAATAAAACACTTGTCTGATGGAACTCTTTGCCTTCCTTTGCAGATGTGAAATGAGTATGGGAAGAAGGTTTGCCCCTGGCTGCTTTGAAATAGGCAGCAAGTATTACAGTTCTTGGTGGCCTTAGGCAAACTCCTGTTTTCTCAGCATCAACACTTGCCCTTCCTCTATGATACTGACCTTCGAACAATTGGGTAATAATGATTGCTGTGAAGTACTTGGACATACTGTGTTGTTGTTGCTGCTGATGTTTTCTTTTATTACCCCTCCCCACATGCTAAAGAAACAATGCCAGACATTTTAGGATTGATTTGTGTAACACAGTGTGGAGGGAAAGAAGTGTTTCTCCTCATTTTATATACACTGACCAACATGGCTTGACACAATTTGCTTACAGCATGGCAACCCCACAGGTCGCTTCCTTTAATAGAGTAAAATATGCCCTTGCTGACAATGTTCTTTACTGTGGGGAGTGAGAAGAAAACTCAGCACATGGAAGCTGGTTTTTGTTCTTATAATTATTTTGCTTTTCTTCTGACACCTAGCAGTTTTGAGGGACTTGGTTGTTAGGACTAGCTTCTACTGCCTCCTCTTGTTTGTTTTTCATAATTTAAATGAAGGCAATGTGCAGGTTTGGGAGTGAAAAGAAAAGTGAACAGTTTGAGGGTGCTGAGGACTTCAGGCATACTCCTTTTTTCACATCTTAATGAGTTCAGAAATGTTTCCTGAATAAATAACTGATGGCCCAAAGGTTGGACATGTTTAATTTATTCCCCCCGTTAAATATTTATTTATTTATTTATTTTTCCCCCCTATCAATGAAATGCAGTAAACTTACACACTTCTTCTAGGCAGTAATAGAAGCTGTCATTGAAAATATCCTAATGGGGTTCATGAAATGTATCTCTTCTGTATTTCGTAAACCATTTTACTGCACAAGGGGTCATTTGATATACTTTCTGTACATACCTTCTCTCCTGTGGGATTCTACCACCACCCCTATTGAGTTTAGTAGATGCTGGTTCAGGTCCAAGCCTAGCATTAGCAGTTTGGTATGTCTAAGTATGTTTTCCAGTTTGGAAGAAAAGAATCATTCTTCCTTGAGTGAAACACTCTTTGCAGGAACATAGAGGATACCGTGGTTTCCATTAATATATCTGATGACTGTGCTGGTGATCACATCTACTGAAAAGCATTCTATGTGAGATTTGATAGCCTTTAATTTGGCTTCTACCTGAAAGTGTTCTGCTCAGGACTGGATAATGCAAATGCACCACAACAGCAGCAGTTCTTGGGAAAGAACAAATTTGCTGGCACCCATAGCTGTATGGCAGGAACAGCAATGTGTCTTGTGACTCCTAAGAATAACACATTTTATTAGAGCATAAGTTTTTGTGGACTAGAGCCTACTTTAGGCTCTAGTCCATGAAAGCAAATGCCCTAATAAAACCTCTTAGTCTTTAATGTGTCACAATCTTTGCTGATGTAACATAGGCTAGTTCTACACTACTGCTTTAGAGCGACATTGAACTGCACTGATAACTGTTGGGGCATAATCCACATTCCATATATCGCTTTCATGGTGTTATTTCCTGCTTTTTATTCCACATTTCTAATGATTTGATGCAAGGTACAGATCTGGCCATGAAATGCTCTGAACATTTTATTATTGTTCGTATATCCCAAGTGCTGTGACAGGCAAGGGAGCAGGAGGAATGTAGAGGAACCATACTGAGGATGAATAGGCTCTGAGAATGCATTGGTCCCCTTATACGAGAGGCCATATGAATCTGGAACAGGAGAAGGAAGGCGTTGTTTATGGAAGGACCTGCTTGTGCAAGAGTGAAGATGTGCTCTGGGAGAATGCCTGTTCTCCTGATTTTAGGAGAAGTATAACCTTGTTGGATTGAAGGGATTGTTTTAAATCTGTTTGTAGAATCCCCTGTGTGAGAGGCAGAATGGTTGAGTGGGCAGGAGAAATGTGCCCTCATTTCTTAATATGTGTGATTTATTTTTAAAAATAATGTTTGAAAATACTGTGTTACTTGCTTGTCTTTATATGGTTATCTTCTCTGAGCCTCTGTGAATAAGGAGGTTACACATCTAAAAATCTAATCTGATCTAATATTCAGGAAACTCATTCCCAGCAGGGTTAGGTAGAACAATAAAGAACTTTATCTTTTGCCTCCAGCCAGACTGTCATCTTTATATTGGGTTTATATATGTTCATAAAAGTGGGCAGCTAATTTACTAAATAAGGCCTCAAATCCAATAAAAAACTATGCCAACATTTTTAGACTATTTTCCTAAAGATCCTTGTTCAGCTTCTTTCTTTTAAAAAAAAATGTAAAAGGTTAGGGTGTAAAGGAAGAACAATGGCTAATACTTTCATTATACACAAAAGAAGGACTTCCTCCCCTTCTCTGTTTATTCTTTTCAGCCTACTGCTGCATTAGCTCTCTGACACCAAGAGTCGGATTGATTCACTGAGTGGGTTTCCAGGGATCTTGCTGTAAAGGTTTTACAGAAGCAAGAGTTCACAGACAGAACTAATAACCAGAATCTTGCAGCAGCAACAAAAACCTGTAATGAATACTCCACCATTCAACGTGCAATAAGAATGTGTATCTTATTATGAAAAAAAACAACCTTGAAGGATCTTACATTGTCCAAGCTTGAAGGTGAGCATAAGCAAACTGCTGGAAATATCTTCTAGAGGTCTGTCTTCACAGAACTGATTTTGTGCTGCGTTCCTCCTAAACTCCTTGTTTTCACTTACCCAGGGTGGCATCGGGTAATCCCCATGTCAAGGAGGGAACGCAGGGTTTCTGGCTGTCATCCGGGTACTGGAGCTGCCCCCTGTCTTCCTGGCTTCTGGTGACCAATCACGGGTCACCTTCCACCAGGACCTGATTCACCACCCTGAATCAGCCATGGAGTGAGGTCAGACAGTGAAAGAGCCAGGGTGACCTTGTTCCCACAAAAAAAAGTAAGGGTAAGTCCCAGACTTTTTTACTGCACAGCTTCACAGAAAAGCCCTGTGGTGGCTGCAAACCTGTGGCTGCATCATATAACTGATGCAGCACAGATTTGCAGCCACTGTGGGGCTTTGAGTGCATATAGACAGGCCCCATGGCCATTCAGAAAAGAAATACATGTAACCCTTGTCATGGAGATGCCACCAAAACAGCATCCCTGTGCCGGATTATCTCCATTCTATTTCCTAACTGGACCATTCAAAGTGACTTACCACATAGCCAATATCATATGGAGGGCATCCATGCACTTGGTCACCAAATACTGAACACGATGGCAGCTATTTTACACATTACAGCATTTCCACTACCAACATCATGGAGAGCATAAGATGTGCACTGTCATTTTAATGGAGCTCTGCTACCTGCAAGTATTGTTATACAGTGATAAAATGCACATGATAAAAAGGAGACTTTAAACTATTTTGCTTTTATACCTATTTGGTAAGTTTCCTGCTGTAGGAATTTGTGCAAAAGTGTGATCCACGCCCAGCAGAGGTTTGCAACCTTTATGGATGCCAATGAATGTATTTACCAGCAGGAGTGGTGCTCTTTGGCATGGAGCTTTCCCACACCAGGGATAGAAGTTTAATACATTGCATTGCATGAGCTACCAGTCTACAGTACTGCTCTGGAAAATGCCTTAAACCAACGGCCAGCAAAGCTTGGGCGTGGTAGGGCTGTTGCGGGTGGGGGTGGCTAAGAGGTGTGGAGGTCACCCATTGGTGAGCCTCGTGTGGTGCCACTGGGTGAGGAGAGGGGAGCCTATAAATGGGCGCTCACCCCCTCCCTCGCCCTTCTTCAAAAAAGCAGCTGGCGAGGTTTGGAGCATCGCCAGCAGCGAGCGAGGGAGTGACGCTCTCGCACGAGGAGCATCTCATCGCGGGAGAAGCTCGTCAGCCCATCGGGGCTCAGGTATGGGGGAAGGACCGGCTGCCCCCCCCGCGATTCGGCATCACCCTCGTGGCCCTGAACACCAATTCCCCCCCGCTTAAGAGGGACCCTGTTTGGACTGGTTGGGGGCACCTTTCCCATGCCCGCTCAGGGCGGGAGACAAGCTCCTTTCACCTACCTTCGGGGGAGGGGGACCTCTTCCTCCCTTGCGGTTCCCGCTCGGCTGTTGCGCCCGGTGGCTCTCGGCCCAGCCCAATTGAGCAGGACGCCAATTCACGAGGCCTGTTTACTGCGTCCGTAACTGCACAGGACGGGACGCGGAGCAGCGACGACAGTCGGACTCGGCATTGTCAGGCCTCTTCTTCCAGCGCTCGGCTTGGCGTGGAGCGGAGTGGCCTGGGGCCCAGTTGCTCGCCTTCTAAGCGAAGCCGGGGCCTACTTTAAAACCCCGAGCAGCGGCAACCCTCTAGACCTCCCTCAAGGGTGGAAGCAAACAGGCAGGGGCAGGCACATGCCCAAACGGGCAGAGGAGGACGCCGGGCAGCAGCGCCTTCTGGCATTTAGCAGCTTTGGCCAGGATCAGGGACAGAAGCGAGTGGATTGATTCACACACTGCCTTGCGCTTTCGGCCCTTATAGGCTGTTGTGGCAGGGAGGGATCATTAGCTTAATTCTGCCTAATCGGATTCCCTGCATAATTGTTGCCTTGCAGGGCATTTTGGCGGGTGGTATTGGCGGGCCTCCCTCCTCTCTTTCTTTCTCTAATCTGGCCAGGCCCAGATTAGAGGCATAAGGGCTTCTTTGGTAGTGGGATTTCCCCATTAATAGCAAGTAACCCAGGCCTACCATACTAGAAGGTGCAGCCTGGTTTGGCCATACGCCCAGAACACTTGGGTTCTCTAGCCCCCCTTCTTGTTTCATTGTTATAGTTTCACTTCTGGGTACAGTAGGCTAAATAGCCAAGTCCCAGGGAATTGCCTGAATGCATAGGAGCCAGCCACTTTGCTGAAGCTAAGCAGGGCTGGGTCTGGTCAGGATTTAAACATATTTAGTTTTCAATTAATCTCTTTATTGAGTGGGGGGAAATATATTAACTCGTAATAGATTACATCTAACTTACAGAAAACTTTAGTAGTTGATAAGCCTTTTAAAATGCCTCCCAAGAAAGGATTGGGTGGGAAGAAAGGAAAAGGAAAAGCCCCTCAACCTCCAGCAAAGCGTCTTCGCCCTAGGCATGATTCATCTTCAGATGAGGGCGAGCGGCCCGATATCGCAGCATTCATGGCACGGCTACAAGCTGCTGAACTAGAGAGAGACATTGTCCCTCCATCCAAAACTTTAATTAGTTCATCAGGGGTGGGAGGATCTGGGCACCCTCATACCAGGCGACAGACTCATGAAAATATGTGGGCATCTGTTGCAGCAAGGCTCGATGCCATCGAGGCTTCATCCAGTCACACACACCCAGGACCAGAGTTAACATCAGGACAAGATGGCTCGGTGAACAACCAGACTCAACCTCTTCCTGGCATACCAGACAATCCTCCTGCCACCATTGCTACTCAGCCACCTCCTGGTACATGGCCTCCATTGATGTCAGGTGAGTCTAGCAACACTCAGAACACAAATCAGCCCTGGGGCTCTATGCTTGGTGTCCGTGGTTCATGAGCCCTGGGCTTGGTGTCCGTGGTTCATGAGCCCTGGTTGGCAGGGGATGCAAGGTGGGACAGGTCTTACAGGCCAACCCCCCCCCCTTGCATCAATTACACAAGCAGTTACGCCAAGCCTTATTCAACCCCCTACTACAGTAACAATCCAGCCTACGCCAGAATTGAACCCAGTTACACAGTTAACACAGAATATAGAACCTTCACCAAATAAGGAGCCTAGTGTCACTCAGATTGAGGGGACAGGCTCTTCTCTCACTACGGAATCAGGAACCACTGAAAACAGTTCAAGGGTTGCAGTGGGAAGCAACACCACTCCTTCTAGGGATGTGGCCACGCAATCAGCTACAACCACTGCAGTGGCATGTTCAGCCGTATGGCAGGGCCCAGCGGGGGCAGCAGCCACCACTACGGGCACAATTACCCTCACAACTAAAAACCCCTATGCAGGAATTGATGGAGATGCCATTCCAATAGGAAGCACAACTTCTCCTTTGGGTTTTCATTTGTTGCCTGCAACTAGGGATAAGATCATTCGGGGGGAATTTGTAGATGTTTTCTCTCTCCTGTTCCGGGAACCGGATGTTAAGGATAAGGATAAGTCAGGGGATAGGGACTATGATAGGGCTAGGCGCAAGAAGGTGACCAGGACATGGGGGAACTGGCTTCCTGGTTTTTTGATCTACATGGGAGTAGTACAACAGAGATTCCCTGACCGTGGTTGTATCATGACTAAATATTTAGACATGATATTTAGAGCGTACACAAAATATGAGGGCAGGGCTTGGCTCACATATGATACATCTTTTCGCATGCAGGCAGCAATTGACCACTCCCTGCGTTGGGATAGGAAGGATCATGATCTCTGGCTGCATTTCATGACTCCTACCAAGCCGGGATTCACAGACAGAGCAGACAGTGGTCACCTCCTCTCCAAGCAGCAGCCCGCTTCCTCGGTGTCGGGGAACGCGGGTCAAGGGGTTCAAAACCGCCTGCTGTGTTGGGAGTACACTTCCCGTGGCGCATGTACACGCTCCCAATGCTGATACAGACATGAATGCCCAAAAATGTGGTGGGCATCACCCGGTTACAAACTGTACTAGAACCAGGGGTGGAAGGGGCAATCCCAGAGACAATCAAAGTAACCAGAAACCTGGTAGCCAACAGCCTCCTCCAAAAGGGCCCCAGCCCAATCAAAATTGAGCAGCTATGCCAGCTGCTTAATAGACACCCAAAACACAGTGATGCAATATATTTAGAAACAGGTTTCAGAGGGGTTTTTAGAATCCCTTTTCAAGGGATTCGTGAACCTTCTTTTTCCAGAAATCAGAAGTCAATCTTTCAGTTTGAACAATTGGTTAGAGCTAAAATTCAAAAAGAAGTGGAAGCCAGAAGGGTTGCAGGCCCATTTTCAGTTCCTCCCATCCCCAATGTACGGGTATCACCTCTGGGCATTGTGCCCAAGAAGACATCAGGCGACTACAGATTAATTCATAATCTGTCGGCCCCTAGAGGGAAATCTGTAAATGATTCTATTCCTGACCACCTCTGCTCAGTACATTATGCCCCTTTCGACCGGGCAGTGGAAATTGTCTGGGGAAACGGGCCTGGGGCATTGATGGGTAAGTGCGATATCAAATCTGCCTTTTGCATTATGCCCATCAATCCAGCAGATTTCGATCTTTTAGGGTTCCAGTTCCAGGGTCAATATTTTTTCGATAAAACGTTACCAATGGGAACGTTGGTAAAACGTTACCAACCTCGTGCGCCATGTTTGAAAGGTTCAGCTCGTTCTTAGAGTGGGCCTTGCAAGATCGGACTGGCTTAGGAGATTCCACCCATTATTTAGATGACTTCTTCTTTTCTGGGCCAGCAAATTCAGGGCAATGCGAATACCTCATGCGAGAGTTTCATCAACTCTCAGAGGAGGTGGGCGTGCCGTTGGCACATGAAAAGACTGAAGGTCCACTTACTTCCCTTACATACTGGGGCATTGAATTGGACTCTGTTCAGCAATGTTCCAGGCTCCCACAAGATAAGTTAATTGCATTGCGCGACAGGCTGGTCACCATGCGTGACTGCCGAAAAATTACCCTACGTCAATTACAGGAATTAGTGGGGCACTTAAATTTTGCTTGCAGAGTGGTAGCCCCTGGAAGGGCCTTTTCTAGGCGCCTTTGCTACGCCATGAAGGGCTTGACCCGCCCTCATCATCACGTTAGAGTTACTCAAACCATACGTGACAACTTGAATGTTTGGCTTTCCTTTTTGGAGGCATTTAATGGAGTCTCCTTATGGAGGAAACAATTACTCTTGGAGACAGACATGCAAATTTATTCTGATGCAGCGGGAAAGGTGGGTTTTGGGGTCATTTGGAAGGACCGTTGGTGTGCTGAGGTTTGGCCTGATGAATGGCACTCATCAGCTATTTCTAGAGATTTAACTTTCTTGGAGTTTTTTCCAATATATGTGGCTACACATTTATGGGCCAAGGAATTGGCTAATTCTGGCGTACAATTTTGGTGCGATAATCAAGCCACGGTCCATGTTATCAATTCCTTATCATCCCAGAACCCAAGAGTTATGGATTTAGTAAGAGCATTTACTTTACATTGTCTCCAGCACAATATACTTTTCAAGGCCTGTCATGTCCCGGGCCTTGATAACCCCATTGCTGATGCATTATCGCGTCAGCAGGTCCAGAAATTTCGGGAACTGGCCCCTTGGGTAAGATTAACACCGGAGGTCATGCCGAAGAAGTTATGGGAGATTGGCAACTGGAGATAGAAACAGCCATGTGGCAGTCGCTCATACCTAGCACCAGGGCAGCATACAAAAAAGCAAGTAGTGAGTTTCACCTATTTCGGGATAACATGCAACTCCCGCAGGTTTGGCCTATCCCCGTGGATCACCTACTTCAGTTTTGTGTGACAGGGAGGAAGAAAGGTTTAGCCCCCAGGACCATTGGTGGCAGCCTAGCGGCCCTCGCCTTTCTAGCTAAGTGCCGGGGACTGCCTGATAATTCTTCTGACTTCCATATTAGGAGGTCCTTACAGGGGTGGGCCAGGGCCACACCATCCGCCCCGGATACTAGGTGCCCACTCTCACCCGATATTTTGATGGGGCTGGGTGCGCAATGGCATGCCATGTGTTCATCACCATTTGAGGTTTCCCTTTTTCATGCGGCTGCACTAACGGCCTTTTTTGGAGCTTTCAGAATCTCGGAGCTGGTAGTGGCATCAAAACGTGATCATTCAGGTAGGGCTTTGATGATCAGTGACTTGCAGTTACTACCACAGGAAATACACATCACATTGAGACGATCCAAAACTGACCAATTAGGGAGAGGACAGGTAGTGTCCCTTTATACCCTTCTACTGAGGAAGAGTTATGCCCAGTCCAAGCTTTGAATGACTTCATGGCACTTCGGGGAACTGCCCTGGGCCCATTGTTTTGTCATCAAGACTCTGCCCCTTTAACTAAATTTCAATTCTGGGCAGTAACTAAAAAGGCCTTGACAGAGGTTTAGGGCACCATAAATTTGGAACCCATTCATTCAGAATTGGGGCTGCCTCGACAGCATCTGCAATTGGTTTTACAGCCTACAAGATTCAAGCCGTAGGCAGGTGGCGATCTCAAGCCTACAAAGCTTATGTGCGCCAATTGCCCCAATAGGTGAGGTGTTGGCATATTTTGATTTTGTTATGTTTACTTTTAGATCTGAGGGCAGGCCAAGCCCCGGTACGTGTACTAATCTGCAGCCATAGTTATGTCTTCTGGGCCAGAAGGAGGGCATCCAGTACAGCCGTTGGAACTCAGCTGGGTTTGAGTCGAATTGCCAATGTCCAGTGGATGGGCAAGCGGGGCATGCATTGGGAGCACCTCCCTTCAACGCTGTTTCAACCACGAGTTGCTTTTCCTCCCCCTCAGGTGTTGTTGATACACCTTGGAGGAAATGATATGGGTGTGCTGACTGGCAAGGCCCTGATCCTGCAAGCTATTGCAGATTTTCAGTTGATACGGAAACGTTGGCCAGGGATTCTTATCTTGTGGTCCTGCATTATTCCCAGACAAAATTGGAGGGCTGGCTGCAATCCTAGAGCTTTGGATCGGGCCAGCCAAAAAGTAAATAGTGAAATTTATAAACACCTTTTAAAACATGGGGATGTTAGCATCCAACATCCATCAATTATTAAATCCCGGAGGAAGCTGTACAGGAGTGATGGGGTACACCTATCGGACCTCGGCAATGACTTATTTCTCTTGGATCTGCAGAGGGGTTTGCAGGAGATAATCCTGCATAGGTGGGGGGATTCGACTAAACCTTAGGCTTGTCTCCCTTGTGGCAGGGAAGCGGACATCTTCACATCATGAGGATTGTTGAGCATTCCAAGGCACCTAACGGTGAGGGGTAAACGCCTGAGGCTCACCAGCTGCGAACCTAGTGGCCCAGCTGGCGAGATAAGGGTTACCCTTGAGGCCGACCTTTCTCACTCACCCAGAGGCTAGCCTCACGGGGAGGAGTGACACCGGAAAGGTCTCCCACCCCAAAAGGGGGAGCCAGTGGGTGGCAACAAGACTGCTGCCACCCTAAGGCCAGGAATAGCTCACCCTAGCTGGTAGCGGCTCTTGGCCACTGAAGTTCTGATGTCCGCTTAGGTTCATCCCTCTGCAGATATATATACATTAATAAAATGTGGCCCAGTTTTATATCCACCTATTTTGTGTCGCCTCATTATTTACACACTCCACATTCCGCAGTGAGCTGCATCACAGACTTGTAACATGTAAGGACTCACACACTTCTCGCAAGGCTGGGTGGCAACTAAATCCTTGACTTGATATTAATTGAGATACTGAGTAGTGACAAAAGAGCCTCATTCATTGCCATTGTATTAGCATAACCCCATGCTGCAGCTTTTTAATACCAAATGCTTCTATGTTTTTCAATTGGCACGTGGGGGCAAAGCTTCTGTTTCTAGTGTAATGGCCCAACAAAGTGAGGAGATAACATTTATCTAGAATTTAGCTAGCAGCTAAAGAGAGTCCTTTTAAAGGCATTGATAGATAGAAGATGCTTGTTTGAATGTGCATTGATGGTTTTAATTGATGATGACTACTAATTTCTGAACATCCTATTATCTCTGTAGGTGTGGGATAGAGATTTGTTGTTTTGCCAGTCAGAATAATATGAGAGAGAGACAGATCGAGAGATCAAATCCACCTTCTTCCATCTTCTGATGGCACCACTGCACTTCAGATGTTAGAGGTTGTTTAAAAAGGAGGATGAGGAGATTTCTGGAGGTGGGACGATGGATAATTGGGAACAGGAGTGAGGATGTGAGTTGGAGCGGAGCTAACTTGAGACATTTTGCATCCTGTGGCATAGTAGCAAAAGACACACACCCCACACACGTCACTAGTATCCAGGTCTGGCCAAGTGTTTTTGGCACTTGAGACAGAAAATCCCACAAGCACCTCTCCCTGTCCCTGGCAGCAATGATATCAAATTAAATAAGTAGCAATGTTCTGCCCTTTCATGACACCCAAAATCAGCTGACTGAGGTGGCTGCCTTGCTCTACCTAACGGTATGGCTGACCCTGAATGAGAGGCAGGGGTGTTGGATTGGCTTCAAAAAACCTAACTTGACCCAGGAGGAAGCCACTCAACTCTAGAAAAGAACTGGGGATGGTGTTCTTAAAGAGCACACTGTTTGCTTTGGGAAAACTAATAATTCTAGTATTGTCTGCCTAGTTGCTTGCCTGATCAATCCCCAGTTCTTCACTGTATAAATAGATATTACCAGGGAATATGTGAATCAGCAAAACATGACCTCGCCAAAGTTCTCTGAATTCCATCTTGAAGCTCGTTCTAACTTGACCCTGAATCAGGTTGCGAGTTTTGTTTTTTTCTTTTCACATGAAAATCTGTGTGCATTTTTGTGTGCATTTTTTCCAAATACACACATCAGTTGTGCACATTGTTGGAATGTGCACATTCTTTTCCATTGATTAAAGCATAGTTGTGCACTATGCATTTTTTCATGCACGTTTTTCAAAGGTATTCATGCTATCGAACACACTTTTTGAGGTTCATATGGCAAGCTCAGAAATGGACCACAACCACAGATCATGTCTTGTTCTGTGTTCAGTCCAAAAGAAGCAAACTGGGTAAATCATGATCAAAACCAAAACAAAATGAATTTCTCAAACAACCCTAGGTATTACCAAAATGCCCCAAGTCCCCAGTATTCTCTTTTCAAAAGGAAAATCAGCTTATAAAGGATTTCCCCCACAAAACCTTCTGCAGCTCAAGGAATAGAGAAGTATTTGGCAGTTCGTGATATTAGGTGGCCACTTACACATATTAGGTGGCCACTTCTAGAGATGAGTGGCTTCCTTCCACATACAAATCACCAAAAAGGGGAAAATATATCAACAAAACCAAGGCAAAAGACGATACTGATTTGCATTATATTTGTATATACTAATGTATATGTATAGATGAACATCTAGAACGAATATTAGAATTTCAATAGAAAAGCACAATACAAGACTCTGGCCAGGGCCAGATCTACACCAAGCAGATCTGCACTTTGACAATGGTTTGAAAACTGTATATGGACTGGAGTGTGTCCTGGGCCTCAATAGTTGTCAATACTGTTATAAACCATGCAGCAGTGTAGATCCTGCCCTGGTGACCTGTGTGCCTGCTGTTCAGGTCCTAATTGCTGATGGGCAACTTCAGAGCCCCTGTGATCTTCTTCTTTATCTTAAAACTGGACATGGACTTCAAATAGAGGATGCTTTCAAAGAGAGGATTGTTCTCTGACTACTTTGTAAATAGAGGACAGTCTTCTATAAAGTAGGACACCTGGCCACCCTATGCGGCATGTCAGTTGGAATCTCCCCGCCCTTCCCTTTTTGTTCTTCCCTTCCTGGCACCTGCAATGCTTCAGTACAATTCAGAATGGCTCGCATATGTCAGTCTTCGAGTTTTCATCACTTGTGTGTCTGTGTGTGGCGTCCTTTGTATGTCCCTTGAGTCACTATTATGGAAAATATCCCACACTGCACATTTCAGCTCTTCCACATTAGTAGGCAAGCATAAAGCAAAGTCACAGGATTAAGATTATGCCAGGACCTACCAGTGTCTAACATTTATATAATCAGCTTGCTTAAATGGGGATAAAAGTAGTAATTACCTAGCAACTTTGGTAAGTACAAGAAACAGATTTGAAAGCCAAGGAAGGTTCACGGAGATAACAGATTGTAAGGCAATAGAGGTATCCCAACAGGCTTGTGAATGCAGCCAATGGTTAATCTTGTTACAATGACAGATTTTATCTCAATTGTTTGTTCAAAGGATTTTCTGAGGCAAGCAGGCAGATGGGAATTGGGACATTTCCAAAGAGCACCAGACTCCCTTTTTCATTTGCATAAGTCTCTGTGGCTAAAAACCAGGCATAGGCTTAACTCTTTCAAATGAATGCCCCACGCAATGCTCAATTTATGAGCAATGTACCTGAAATGCAACATGGAAACTTCTGGTTTTCCTTCCTTCTAGGTTTATTACCATTTGAAGTCCAACACTTCTCTTATTATTTAACATTTTTATAGTGTGCCAGGGACACTTGAGACTCTGTGTGCTTCTATCATGCATTTATTGTCCGGGCCTTGTCCTCTGGAGATTCTAGATGGGGAAAATGAAAGATACAAGAAATTGGGTTATTTTATTATCATTCTTATAGTAACAAATAACTGGACCTATGTTTTCCATCAGTTGTACTAAGGGAAATAATTTTGAGAAACACTGTGTAAGAAACAGAGCTCCAGAGAAGCACAGCCACCTCTCAATTGTGGAAGAATTGCATAGAATTCAGAGAGTAAAGGTTTATTTCAATGTCAGTCTGATTTACTCAAAGTTTGATTGATGATTGATTTCAGGTGAAATTGCTTCATGCTAACTATATTTAAGATTGTTAACCTGGTTTCATACTGAAATCCTATATGCATGATTTTATAAAGTTCACAGTACCAAATGTTACAACCCTGACACCACTGAAGTCTCTGGCTAGATCTACACTACTGCTTTATAGTGGTATTGAAGTGTACTGATAACTGTTGGGGCACAACCCACATTTCATATACTGCTTTAATAGGTCATATCTTGCTTTTTATTCCACATTCGTAATGATATCTGGGCAATAGTTGGGTAGTGGCATAAGCTTGACTATTTAGTATCTTTCCTCAATCACAGGACAAGGAATATTTTTATAGCTTTGAAATTGATTATTACGGTGTGTTATGGGAGACTACACAATGTTTCTTATGGAAATTGACTATGAATTTGTAATTTTGGGAAAGCAGAAGACTTAATCCATTATTTACTTTTTTGTAAACTGTACAAAGTTCAGAACGAAGTGAGACTTCCTTTCCTGATGAATGAGCAGGACAAAGCTGAGGTGAAATGACCAACTTACATGAAAGGTAGTATGCTGACTACGTGGGTTGGAATTTACTATGAGATGAAGCAATTGTGACCGGACATGTGGTGAAACAACTCAAAATCTATACTTACCATGTTTTGTTTCAAATTAGTAAAAAGAATAAATAAATAAATTATGACACATTGGACCTGTTCATGGTCAGCCAGCTATTGGGTGGTATAGAAATGTATTAAATAAACAAACAAATAAATAAATAGGTCACTAAAACCTCTGCAGTAAATGGTTAGTAAGCATGTTCAAACAGTGGTTATGTAGCCTACATGGTTAGGAATAGTTCACATGACACACTAAGCCATAATGTTTAGTTCAAAATGCTTAACCGCTGTGGCTTAGAGTGTCATCTGAACAAGGGTCAATGTGTGGTTGGAGCTGGCTGCTGGCTGTGTGAACCAATAACAAAACAACTTCCCCATCTCAACCAAACTTAACACGCTAAACTCACACACTCACTACATCTGTGTAGCTACCAGAAGTGTCTCTCGGTTTTGACAGTGTGTTGCCACTTGGTTGCTGAGCATGCATATACAAAGAAGACCTCGCAAACACCTTCCTTGATTGCTAAATGTCATTGCTACAGCTGAATGTTGCTGCAATAGCTGGAGTGGGGGGGATATATGCTCCATTAGGCCCCCTAGCTACATATATTATGTGAATATATCCATTTGCAATTTTCTTCTGAGCACACGTTAGCATGATTTTTCCCCTTCAGTGGATCATAGAAAAGTGTTAAAATAAATGAATACACTACCCAATGAATTATAGTGGGGTGGTAAAAAGAAATCCCCATGTTCACTGTCTGCCCAGGCGAAAGCAAGATATTACCTTGCCACTTCCAGCTGGAGAAGCTTGATGTCCTAGACAAGATTCTGCTTCAGAGAGAGGGTGGGGATGTTTCTAATGAAACATGGCTAGACCAGGCCTATATCCTGGGATCGTCCTGGGATCATCCCTGTGCATCCAAATGACACAGAGGGGATCCCGGGAGCAGGCAGGGAGGACCCCTCCATTGGCCTGGGATAATCCTTAGGTCTAGCTAAGGCCTAAGGCTGCAGTGAACATGAACTACTAAGGAATAAATAATGGCTGCTTTATTTGCCTGTGCAGTTGCTATGTTATTACTCATTATTTTATAAAGCACTCTGAGATATATGGAGTATGAAATGCAATACAGAGCCAAATGTAATAGCTGAATGGGTAGGTTTATTTAATTTATTTATTTAAAAGATTTCTTGGCCACCTTTCAGAGCAGAGGCCTTCAAAAGGTGGCGTCCAACAATAAAATATTAGAAACAATAAAATATTAACACATTAAAAGCAATAAAACATGTTCACAATAAAACAGCAGCTAAAGCTAGCAGGAACAACAGTAGCAGCAATAACAGTATACATCATGGGAATGTCATGGTAATATTAAATGTTTTTAAGGCCTTCTTGAAAACCTGCAAGGATGGTGCATGGTAGACCACTGATGGAAGTTTGTTCCAGAGGTTTGAGGCCACTGCAGAGAAGGCCCTCTCCCATGAGGAAACCCACCGAATTTCCCTCAGAGGTGGGCAAATGAGAAGGGCCTCTCTTTCTGATCTTAAAGTGTGAGCAAGTTGAGATGGGTGAAGGTGGTCCTTCAAGTAACTAGGTCCCAAACTATTTAGGGCTTTAAAGGTCAAAGCCAGCACTTTGAAATGGGCTCAGAAACACATCCATAACCAGGCATTATATGATCAAATCGCTTTGCCCCACCAGTAATCAGGCGTCCGTATTCTGCACCAGTTGAAGTTTCCAAACCGTCTTCAAAGGCAGCCCCAGGTACAGTGTATTACAGTAGTCTAGCCTGGATGTGACTAATGTGTGGATAACTGTGGCAAGGTCCATCCTCTCCAGATAGGGCTGCAGCTGTCGTGCCAGACTAAGCTGGTAGCATGCACTCCTAGAAACTAGTCACCTTGTCTTCCCCAGTTAGCTCAGAGTCCAGGAGGGCTCCCAAACTGTGTACTTGGTCTTTTAGAGGGAGTGCAACCTCATCTAAGACCAGTTGTAAACCTCCATCTGAAGTTGTTGGTTTCCCGACCCACAGTACCTCTGTCTTGTCTGGATTAAGTTTCAGCTTGTTCTTTAAAGGTCAATCAAGGAATGGAGAATTAGCTTAGGTCTTAGCTAGACCTAAGGTTTATCCCGGGATCGTCCCAGGGTCATCCCTGCCTGCTCCCGGGATCCCCTGTGTGTCATTTAGCTTTATTTATTTATTTATTTATTTATTATTACATTTTTATACCACCCAATAGCCAAAGCTCTCTGGGCAGTTCACAAAAATTAAAACCATGAAGAATAACACAAATAAAAAATACAATATAAAAAGCACTTACCAGGATAAAACCATGCAGCAGAAGTTGATATAAGATTAAAATACAGAATTAAAAAAGTAAAATTTAAATGTAAGTTAAAATTAGTTGTTAAAATACTGGGAGAATAGCTGGCGACGAAAGGAATACAGTGTAGGTGCCAGGTGGACCTCTCTGGGGAGCTCATTCCACAGCCGGGGTGCCACAGTGGAGAAAGCCCTCCTCCTAGTAGCCACTTGCCTAACTTCCTTTGGCAGGGGCTCACAGAGAAGGGCCCCTGTGGATGATCCCTGTTTACATGAACAGGGATGATTCTGGGATAAACCTTAGGTCTAGCTAAGGCCTTAGTCTTTCTGCCCTTGATTCAAGTCACTTTTGAGGTTGTGATGGAAACAAGTAGAAACGTCTATTTTCTTTGCTAACTCTCTTATTTTCAAAATAATTAAAGAAATAGCAATCAGAAAACAACGTATGCATTCATATATGGGGAGAATAGTTAGTGAGAAAACTATCTTAGTTATGTTTTTCCTCTTGAGACTATATTTCCCCCGTATTTATTTATTTATTTATAAAGTGCCATAAATTTACATCATACTGTACAAAGAGCAAGACAATAAAACAACTCACTGCCCAAATGACTTTCAATCTAGAAACACACACACACACACAGAGAGAGAAAGAGAGAGGGAGAGGGAGAGGGAGGGAGAGAGAGAGAACAGTCAAGGGACAAAACAAAAAAGAAACAAAACTTCACTGTTTTTCTTTTTTCTTTCATGTATATTAAGCATTTTTTTCAATACATAACAACCCTTCCCCAACTAAATAATAAAAAAAAGGATCAGAAAAGAAGCAAACATTAAATCAAGTTAATGGAACCAAGAACATTTAATTAATCAAAAAAAGGGTTAGTAGTAGCAATATCAAAACTTCACTTTCTGCCATTTTTGTTCTTTCTGCTGAACTGGCAACAAGGTATTCTTAGTCTGCAATCCTATACCTACTTACATGGGAGAAAGCCCATTGAACTCAATGAGACTTACTTTTGAGTAGGCATGTATACGATCTCACTGTAGGAATTATACATTGTCTTCACTAAAGTCAGTAAAATTAGGTATTCAAAAGTGCAATGTCATTTATGTTAGCCAAGAAAAGAATAAAGAGGCTTGTGTGTTCTTTTACCTGCTTTTTTGAAATGCTGCCTTAATTAAAATATTTGGAACTGTTCTTTCAACAAAAAGTCCCAAAGGGGGCTAACAAAATACATAGGTAAAGCACAAACATATGAACACATACCAAATATTTAAAGGACTCTTTAAAAACAAATTAGTAGTAGCATTGATCAGGGCAACCAAAACAAGAAAATTGGTCATTAATGCCAACTCGTATAGAGATGAATCATTGTTATTATCTCTACCCTGTTTTGTAGCTCATTCACAACCTGGGCCAAAAAACAGTAACTACAAAAGCAGGTGGCACCACCAACATCAGGTGGTAAAAAAGGATATTATAATGGTACCACAAAAATGTTTTATATGAAAACTACAGATCATTCAGACACATTTTGGGCTATGCAGCCATTTTTCTGGGAAACATTTGATACCAATTGTAGCTAGCTTAGGGAAGAAAGCCCAACAGTCATGACTGTCTTAGGCTTGGAAGATTCACACAGATTCCTCTAGATGTGTAGCAAGAATTAATACATATTCTGTGTGCAGGGCCGGTGCTAGACTATTTTGCACCCTAGGCAAGGCAAGCTACTTGCACCCCCTCCCACCCCCCAAAAATGGTCAATTTCAATTTTTAAGGACAGATGTGTTGTAGAAAAAATAAAAAGCTCAAAACTTGAAACTGCTAAATTTATTTTAAATTGCAAGAATAAGTAATAAATAATAATCAATTTTTGATTATCTTTTGCAAATCCAATGGAGGGGCACCCACCATCTCGCACGGAGACTGAAGATGCCCGGAGGGGTGCAAATGGGGTGCAGAAGCACCGCTTGGCCCCTTCCATGCCTGCACGTGGACATCCATGCATGCCCCATGATCACACACAGTACAAGATTTTACAGGAGGTCCACAGGACAGTTTCTTCCACTTGTATTACTCCTGTGTTTTTCCACCTCTCCTGTCATTTTTCTCTCTACAGAAAAAAAAAAAACATTAAGAGAAAAAGATGGACTAGGTGTGCTAAGCCTTTTGATTCATAGCTCTCAAAGCCCTTTTCCTGGAAGCACACCTAGGTGACAATCCTATACTCAGTTACCTTGAAGTAAGCGCCATTGAACTCACTGAGGCTTACTTCTGAGTAGACATGTGTATGATCACCCTTAGTCTTACTAGACCAGGGCTGGATCTACACTAGTCTTATAACGTTGCTAGTGTCCCTTTCTAACGTGGTTCTCTGTATTGGTTCTCTGTGGGCCTTGCTAGACGAGGCTTTAGCGTGCTTTGAGACCCGGTTTCCCTGCTGTGCGTCCAGATAACGCACAGGGGAATCCGGGCCCAGGCCGCACTGAGGCCTCCTCTAACGCGCCATAAGCGAAGTCGCTTATGACGCGCCTTTTTCGCAGCCCCGGCCTCAGGCCAGGGCTGCAGAATATCTAGGAAGGTCCGTGGCTTTTTGCAGCTACTCGCGTAGCCGCGAAAAGCCACGGACTTGGCACAGCGCTCATACGAGCGCTGTGCCCATCATGCCAAGGGGGGGTTGATCCCGGGGGGGGGAGATGGGGAAGGGAAGGCCGGACCAGCAGGAGAGGGGGATGGTGGAGGGTGACGACGGGGACAGCGAGGGCGGGCGGATGGGGGGGCTTAAGTAAAAAAAAAACTTACCTTCTCCGGCGGCTTCAGACCCCACGTGGCCTCTTTAAAACACACACAAAAAGGCCGACACTGCAGGGCTTCCGTCGTCCCTGCGCATCGGCCGTCTAGGAGGCTGGGTGGCGCGCATTAAAGTTAGTGCGCCATAGCCGCGCCTCCAGGCCGGCTCAGCCAGCCTGGTCTAGCAAGGCCCTGTATCACGGGGCACACTAGTGTGACTTACGTTTAGCTGTAACATTACTGCAGGGCACATTGTTTAATCCTTTCGTTGTTCTCCCTCCCTCTGAGCGTAGCAGAGTTGCTGGGTTTGCTCCGCCCACTGCCTGCCTCATTCCTAGCCAGCAGTGCAGGGCAATAGTCATAAGCACACACAAACCTCCTCCCAAAACATAACACAAGTCCCAGGGAATTGCCTGAATGCATAGGAGCCAGCCACTTTTCTGAAGCTAAGCTGGGTTGGGTCTGGTCAGGGTTTGGATGGGTGACCAAATTGAAGGTTTAGCAGCAGCCCCGTTTTGGACTGGGAGCAGAGACCCTTGTTAATTTTCCTGCACGGAGCTACAGCAATCCTTTGAGCGCTCCTCAGCTCCTTTGCAAAGAGGGGGGAAATGTTAAAAAAAAATCATAAAAAATCAACCGATGACCCAATTTGATTCAAATTTGGTATTTGAATTACTGTGCCAATTTTGGTGTCTTTATCTATAAAGCTTATGCAGATGTAAGCGTTTGTTTAAAATCCTGCTCCTGCTCCCACAGCAGCGGCTCGGGCGAATCTTTTGCAAAAGGGGCACAATTAAGGCAGGATGCATGGGAGTACTTCACAATAAAAGCAGATTCTAAGGTGGAAAACTTCTGAGTGCTTTGCATGCAATTGTCAGTGATTGCACAGTATAACGCTGGTGTGATTTATCTGCTGTAGCAGATAAGACAGCAAACGGGGTGAAGGAAGCAGAACAGGAAGTGGGCGGAGCAAACCCAGCAGCTCTGCTACTCTCAGGGAAGAGGGAGAGGAAAATTACCGGTAGAACGAGTCACATGAATCTGTAGCTGCGCTGGAACTAAGAAATAGAACCTGTAAGTACAACACATTTACAACGTTAGGGACCCAGGGTCACGTGACGCTATGCGTCACAGTAACCCATTCAAAACATTAGAATAACATTAGTGTAGATTCCCACCAGGATTATTTATTTTTAAATGAAGGAAATATCTATTACAAACACCCACTCACTCATAAGTAATGCCACAAAGCAATCACCACACTTCCCTTCCCCACCCCCACTCCCAAGTATTTTTCTTAGAATCCAGTTACCCCATTCCCTTTTGTTTCAGAATTATTAACATGGAAAAAATATATACAGCTCTCCAGGAAATGTGCTAGATTCAATTCAGGAAGCTGTAAGAATTCAAATCTCTTTCATGATAGCAATCTCATGTCTTAATGCTGCTCAGTACCAGAGCAACCTGTGCAGCAGCTCTTGCTCAGTCTGGTGCCGTCCAGATGCGTTAGACTACAACTCTGGGCGTCACATGCTTTATGTGTGTATATTCCGTGTTTTAGAGTTTTAAATTTTGTATACTTGTTTTTACCTCAATTTTTAGAATTTCTGTAAACCACCCAGAGAGCCCTGGCTATAGGAGCGGTATCTAAGTGTAATAAATAAATAAATAAATAAATAAATAAATAAATAAATCCCATACTCCTCAGCCAGCATGGGCAATTGGCTCAGGAGTGTGGGATTTGTAGTGCAACAAATCTGAAGTGGGCAGTTTTGTGAAGGCTGCGATATCTCCTCTCTCTTTCTCCCCCCACCCGTGTCCCACATGATAAGAGTTCAATGTCGTGCTATGCTGCTGCTTGGGCTTCAAAGACAAAGCAACTATAGGCTGCAGCTATTGATTAAAGCCACCTTACCCCGCTCTTTCAAAGGGGTGTGTGGATTTGCTCTCGCCTTTCACCTTGCTCGCTCCAACAACTGGAAGTCCAGGAAGAGAGAGGGAGACGGAGAGTTTTGCCGGGGTCACAAGCATTTCTGTGCTCGGCAGGACTGTGCTAATTCCAGCCGTCCCGTTGCTGAAGGTGGTGGCCGCCGCAGTACTCAGCCGCTAAGCGTTTGTGCTGGCTGGGAAGAGCCCACAGCGGCGCTGGAAGCAGGCGACAGGTTGCAAGTCCCAGGGGCTGTGGACCAGGCAGGCTATGCTGCGCCCCTCTGATATCTGTGTGCCCTAGGCCACTGACTTATTCACCTATATGGTCGCACCGGCCCTGTCTGTGTGCCCACAAAATATTGTTGCTTGAATTCATAAGCAGCAGAAATAAGAATTTGCCCTATCAAAACATGACTGAAAGACACAGTCCAGACAAAAGTAAGTGTGTAACCCATTGATTTCACAAACTCAATTCCCCCATTGAAACAAATAGGATTTAGAACTAGTTCCACTTTTGTGGGAGCATGCCCAAAGCTGAGAAGACTACCATCTTGTGCCTAAACTTTAATACACAAGCCATAAAGTGCCAGTCTGAGTGATGTTGATCCTGTAGCAATATTATATCAGCATTACTGGCTGAAAAAATAGCCCCACAGTTTAAAATCAGTGTGGCAGTCACATTAAATCCAAATAATGTTGGTGTAATCTGATTTGTGAATTGAAACTTCAGGGACTTCATGAAGAGCTTGCTTCCTCAAGGACCCCGAATTCTGAAGTTGTAGCATATCCAATTTAGAAATCAGTTTGCAAATTCCAAGTGGCCAATTAATTAATGCTCCCTTCACAATTTAAATCTTCATCCATCTCTGATGTTGTTACTATAAGTGGAGATGGATGGAAGATTTTTCATTTCTCAGTCCCCTTCCTCTTCACAGAAGCACTGTAGTTAGTGTCTGAGAGAAAGCTGGCATAGGACATTGGCAGCAAAAAGTGTCCCTTTGGGCACTGCATTGAAAGGGAGAAAAAGCATCCATGGAAAGGAGGAACAATGCTTTCTGAAGGCTGCTTCACTTGTGATCATCATTGCCAGCATATATATAGCATATCTGATTGGCTAATATGATTCAGTAGGTGATCTTTAATTGACTGAGATAAGACATGTGACTAGTTCCTGGTAGAATACCGAAAAATGATCTCAGTGAACAGGCTCAATCAAACGTGCATATTCTCAACATTAGGGTCTAGGGAAAAATACGCTGCTCCCGAAATGGAAATGCATGAACATTCAGCACAACCTTAATAGAAATCCCATAAATAAAACATCATGATTGTAACTTGCAGTCAGTTTAAATGGTTTCTTTGTGTCAGTCTTTGCCTGATTTGGTCTAGTTTCAGCCCCCCTCCCCCACCCCCTGTTGCTTGTTTTACTAGAAATTTGCAGTTGTGTTATTATGGGAGATGGCGAAAAATGTACTAATGCGCTTAACAGCAATAACAAAGTGGATATGTGCCAAATTTGGCAAAGATCAAAAAAGGTACAAATTTAAAGCTAGAGCACATTAAGTTTAAAATGTAATTTGCAAATTCCAAGTGACCAATTTATTGCAGATCTAACATTAGCGTTTGCCTGTACCTGGCTGTTAAAAATAAAGGGACACTTTCAGAGTGATGAAACTGCTTACTGCATAAGGCATCTATCTTCCCACTGCATATCAGAAGTTCAAATTAAATTATTTTTTTAATATGAAGTGCATTTATTCTGTGATTCTCCTCCCCTAGACTACCTGTATCATCTGCTCATGGTAACAAGGCTATCTTCAGAAAATCTGCATAAACCTAGAGCACTGTGGGATTCTCCCACAACCATGCTGAATGTTTAATAAGAAAGTGAATGGCTTTCTTTTCTATACTACAGCACTGAATGCATCAGCAGGGACCGCTGCAAACGTTGGTAAAACCCACAGCCTGAAAGAGCTAAAATGGAATTATGCAGATGCTATAGGGGTAGGCAGTGCAAATTTTTCTAAGTGCATAGAATTAATATTGGGTCTGTTAGGGAACAGCACTCATTTTGTGGTCTGCAACTGAAACTCTTTCTTTAATTTTTTTTTTTTTAAAAAAACCTTCCCTGAAGCTCTCACTCCAGCTTTTTTGAATGCTGTAAACTGTATAAATTAGAAACACAAAGACCACAGCAGCATAAATGCAGCAGTATTTCCCATTTCCATGGATTTTTTTTAAAAAAACCTATTAATTAAAAACTCATAAATTATTTCTGTATGACACAGCTTTTTCTGGTCAATGATCCATGCCTTTGCTCACATGACATGCTTACATATGATTGCTGTGTGTTATGCAAAGTAGTGAAACTGCATTAAGATTTCTGGAACAGAACAAATGTGTTCTTATCCAATTCTTCTAGATAATAATACACAATTGACCAGTCCAATTCCAGCTCATGTTTTTAAACATCAAAACTTTTCCAAAACGATGAAATGCCTGGTTGGGATTAGATCCCATACAGACTTAATGCCAACCAGGAGAATGTTCATACATCTCCTTTTCAAGGTATACAACCCATCATGATGGATGCTCTCCTAGACAATTGTGATTGACCACTAAAGATGACTGGCATATCCTCCTGACTCAGACAACTATTGCAACATGTTTTTTCCTATGCTAAAAACTTTTGAGTGAAAGAAACAGACAGGATTTCCTATTGCTGTAGTAGGAAGAGGAACTCATGGTTTAATTTGTTTTTAGATGTGTATATTTATTGTTTTATACTGTATGCTTTTATCTGTATGCCACTCTGAGATCCTAATGATATAGGGTGGGATACAAATGCTTTAAATACATACATACATACATACATACATACATACATAACTTATCTATGGCTATCGTTGAACACCCTGGGATGAAGACACAATATACTTATGGAATTAACAAAGGGTCACAACTTTATTAACTTTCAGGGAACTGCTAATGCAACCCCAGATGGTCTGGGCACACTGTATAGTGAAATCTAGGAAGTCAACTGTTTACCTTAAACATATAATTACACCTGTCTCCAAACACTAGTTCCGTCCATGAATTGATCAGTACATCTCACTGCCAACTAGCATTAGGGTGTGTTGAGGAAGCACCTGACTGGATCCTCCCCACTTTATCTGGTAACCTTCAGATGGGGTATTTCTATGAAGGCCCCAGAGTAGCTTCCTCTTGAACCAGTCAGCTGAGAGAGATTAGTTGGATAATTTTTATTTTTTAATAAAATCACCCTTAAGGTGCCTAAGGTTGCTCACCAGGGTATTGTGACCTTGAATCTCTCCCATCCTATGCTGGGCCTGCCCATAGTGACCCGTGAAAGCATAATCAAGTCAGATCTCATTAGAGTGGGCATTGTCAGAAGGAGGAAATGCATCACCAGCAAAGAGGACAAAAGAAAACACAGATTTGCATGTGCGAATTCATATGTATAGATGCAAATTTAGAAATAATTACTAGTATTTAAATAGAAATATAACACAGTGACCAGGCAACCTGTGTGCCTGCTCAGTTGATGAGTAACATCAAGGCCCCAGCTGTTCTCCCTTCCTATGGTTCTTTATCCTTAGACCAGACTTGGACTAGATAGCCCTTCAAATAGAGAATACCTTCAACTAGAGGACTGTCCTGTTTAAAACAGCACACACTGTCACTCGAGATCTTATACCAAAGAATGTTATCATTGTACCATAAAAATAAAAAGTTACTGTGGCTGCCCTTAAACAACCTTGGAAAACCCTGAAATTCCCACCATGCCTATATTTGGTGACTGGCTCATCCCACACTGAAAGGACAAATTTGGTGAGAAGGACAAATTTGACACCAGCAGAATGTTGCTGCTGGGGGGTGCCAGCCATACAAGGCAGACTGATAGTCCTCCCATCAATTGGCCAACATTTGTCTCTCCTGCCTCCTGCTTCTCATGGCAGGTGTGGAACAAACCCACCCATGTTTGTAGCTGTGCGACAGGAGGGTATCAGTGTGAAATGACTCTAATATGACTCAGTTCAAGGATACATTGTCAGAATTTTGCAGAACTCGAATAACTGTGGAAGATTTGGACAATAATTATTTGGGCTGTAAGATTTTTTTCATGATTTATAACATTTCGATGTTGCCTTTGCAAGGCTCAAGGCAGCTTTAAAAATACAGATTATGAAAGCTAAACACATTTTATGAAATCCAGAAGAAATAACGCAGTGTCTTCTAAATAATAATAATTTAAAAATAGCTGACAGAACAAAATATATGTGCCTTACAAGCCCTCACAAAGGCTAGCAAAGAGGAAAATTATTACCTGCTTGGGGGTGGGGGGAAATTCCTCAACTTCAGGGCAATGAATGGAAAGGATCTGCTTCTAGCCACAACAATTATTACCTCATGCATGAAAGATGGCCCCACTAAGAGAGCAATCATATGGTCCTTGGAGAGCATCCCATGGACCACAGAATTGTTTGGCATATCCCTTACAAGGCCATAGACACAGCTACAAAACTAATCCATTCCTCTGACTCTTCACAGTCACTGTGGAAAGAACTGCAGTGCCTGTATTATGAAATCACAAAAGCAGCCTTGGAGAACCTAAGGGAGGTCTGAAAAGGGTTTTTGTAGTGGGCAAAGAGAGTCAAGACCAGGTTACAAGAAATCCTATGGCAGAACACTGGATATTTAGATGTCTCGAAGATTGGAGACTTCCATCTAATAAGGGCACAACACATAGGATTCCCCCCTAAATGATGCATTTGAGATGGGAGTAAATATAGCAAGAGGTCTCTGAGGTTTATGGGCCATCCCAAGTTGTTTTGCTGCCTGAGGCAATGGACAAGACAATGCCTCCCCATTCTCTGTGAAGACACCAACCAGATTGTCAGCTGAATCTTCAGCACTAGCAACAGGACAGCATCGTCAACCACATCTGAGGGCAGTATGTATGTTATGCATGACATGTATGTATGTATGTATTTTACACTCTATATCTAAAAGAACTCCTGAGCAATGAACAGTAAACAAACCAAAAACCTAATGAATAAAACTGGCTTGTCAGTCAGAAAAAGCTGGTTTAAATAAAACATGTCTTTAGCAGGTGCCCAAAACAAGGCAATTTGGTGCCTTCCTGACACCAACTGGCAGGGAATTCCACAGCCAGAGAGCCAGTACATGAAAAGCTCTATTTCAAATGGACTCAAAATGGACCTCAGGTCCATGCAGAACCACCAGGAGGCTAACTGAGGGGGTTTGGGGCAGGACATACGGCAGACACAACTCTATTAATCTCTGTTCTCCATGATCTTGCCACCCTTCCCACCTCCCATGATTCATCTCAAAATTTTAAAAGTTTGAGAAATATTGCTGTAAGTGCTGAAGAGCTAAGCCCATGATAGGCATACTCATTCAGTGTCAAGTGGTCATTTGCCCTGTGGTTTTTTGAGACAAATAGTTTGACCTACTTGTGTGCTGACCTTAGCACAGCTGGGGACTGAAGAAAGAGAAGGACCAGATGCTGCCCCTAAGGTTTTCTCCATAAAAAAAATGACATAACTAGAAAATACAGTTGCTAACTGATCATTAGGACATGCTGATCTGTAACGAAAGATGAAAGCACGTCTTAAACTGAAAGGTAAATTTGCATTTCCCCCAGTTATTGCAGTGGCCTTGAAATAAGTGTAACTTTTCTGTCTGTTGTACATGTATTGCACAGAAGACCAGTTTTGTTACCATAGTACCTTCATCATTTTGATTTCTCTGTAGAGCTGTAGTCACAAAGAAATCCAAGTGTCACAGAGACAGAGGCCTGCCCTAAGGGAATGCTGACTTCTTAGAATCTGCTACTGCAGAATTTTACTGTTGATAGAAGGTGCAGTATTGTTCCACTAAATATAACATGGCATTTTAGAATCATCAGCATTAACAGGTGCAAATCACTACAACATAGAATAGAAAAATCCATATTGTAGAATACAAAAATCCTAACTGATGGTAACAAGGTAAATATTTAGGTAGGAAGAGGGAGCAATTCGACACCACACACCCCATGTTTCATGTCTCATTAGACTAGTTTTCATAACCATCTATATTTTTCCTAGGTTACTGGTGACTTATTATTACTTACAACAAAATGGTGGTATGTACTAGGCTTTCGTTATAAAGGAATTAATGTATTTGACCTATACTGATAGTAATTTTATAGTAGCTAGGCATATGTAGGGTCAGATTCAGAATTGTGGATGGAAGGACTCCTTCAGTCTGTGGAAAGGGTTCTGATCAAGCACAGGAATCCTGCAGGCAAAATGGAGGATGAGGTGGTGATTTTTGTTTATTTTGCTTCCTATGCCCCCTCCACACTCTAGAACGGAGGATTAGGTGATGCTGGGAGTGGCACAGGGAATTGGGATGGGGGAAAATAATCTTCTCCTTCTTTCCACCAGCAGGAACATCTGAATGGAACTCCACTCAGGGGATACTACTAATGAGGGAAAAGCTCTCTGGATTGAAACATACTTCATAAAAAATATAACTAACACTCTTTGCAGATGGAAGGTGAAATAACGAGATGAGACAAGAAGTTGGATTTAAAATAGGGTCACATTTATTTATGAACACCTGCAAAAGAAGATGGAGGCCTAGGTGGGCATCCTATCTTGGCCAACATCTTGGCCATAATTGGGATCGGGCGATCCATTCATATCCTGACCAGTGACATGTGTCTATCACCACCCATCAGGATTCACCTTTTGAGATAGTTAGGCCTTCCAATGTCACTCCCCCTCAGGTTGCAAAACTCTGAGTGAGTGAGTGAGTAAAGTTGGCCTAAGGGGTAGCCCTTATCTTGTCATCTGGTGCTGCAGGACTCCCAGCTGAGGGCCTCAGGTATTACCATCCACCACAACAGTGCCTAAGAATGCTCACCAGCCAGCCAATAGGAATAACAGTTTAACTGAAAAACAATCTGCCTGACTCAGGTGTAGAAGCTTACTTACTCAGTCCAGTAGCACTTTCACACTGTGGCTGACTTCTATGAATCTGAACAGAAACATGCAACCAGATCTCTCACTCTCACTCTCCTTTTCCAAATCTCACTTTGCAAACAAATGGCCCCTAATCTCATGAATTGGCATTTCATTCCCCAAACACTGTGATTAGAGGAGAACAGAACAGGGAGGGAGAGTGCTGTGGCAATTCCTAATTGGTTAGCCACAGATGTCAACATCAGTTATCAAAACTACTCCACCGCATCACCCCATGTTCCTTATTGGGAAGTTTTCTGTTAGATACACCACACACATAAAACAGTAGGATAATTTTGGAGATGTTAGGAGCTGTGATTGGGCACATCTCCACTCTGATATTATTTGATGGGTTTAGAAGCGGCCAATCTCCATTCTGGAAGATCAAATGCTCTGCAGATGTTCATGGTTACCAGATAATTCCACTACTTTTCTAACACATATTCTAAGTGGGTGCTTTTTTATGTATTATTTTTCTACATACATGATATTGCTGCAGAAATGTCAACTCCACCTAAATGAAACATAGCACATACTTCAGGATTAGTAGCAAGAAATATTGTACATTTTTCTTTTGCTACAATTGACTATTTTTGGCAGATAAAGTGCAGATGGTGTTCCCTGGCAGCTGCCCTGTTGGAAGGCTTTACACTTCGTAGATGAGTGTGCAGGTTGTCATACCAGCTGACATCTTTTATATAGTAAAGGTCAATAAGCTTTGAAAATTCTCATAATTACTGATTGTGGTCTGGGCTATGCAGAGTAGGGATGTGCTCCGCTCCGATTAGGAGCGTAGAAGCAGTAGCGGATTGGCCTGCTCCGCCTTACCCAGAGGCGGAGTAGGAGCGGACCGCGGACCCCCTAGAAGCAAGGCGAAGAGAAGCGACCATTTTTCGGAGCTCCGAGTTCAGTCGGAGCGCTCCGGTCGCCATCTTGAAAACATTTCGCCATAGGATTGCATTGCGGCAAATAATCGCGCATAACTACGTTGTTTTTGAAGCTATCGTTCTGGAAATTCTTGTGCACAGAGAGTCGTGGATGGGGGTCATTTTGAGACCACTCTCACCTCTCTGCGTGCTGTGGTTCACGTGCAATATTTTTTTAAAAATCGGGTCAACCGCGGGGCTCAAACTGCGTTTCGGCTTTTCGCCCATAGGATTGCATTGAGGGAAAGAATCGGGGATAACTGGGGGGGGGTTTAAGCTATCGTTCTGAAAATTCTTGTGCACAGAGAGTCGTGGATGGGGGTCATTTTGAGACCACTCTCAACTTTCTGCATCGTACGGGTCGCGGGCTAGAAGTTTTTTAAAAATAGGGTCAACCGCGGGGCTCCGTTTCGGCTTTTCGCCCATAGGATTGCATTGAGGGAAAGAATCGGGGATAACTGGGGGGGGTTTAAGCTATCGTTCTGAAAATTCTTGTGCACAGAGAGTCGTGGATGGGGGTCATTTTGAGACCACTCTCAACTTTCTGCGTGCTGTGGTTCACGTGCAATATTTTTTTAAAAATCGGGGTTTGGGTTTTTTTTTTTTATTATTATTATTTTTTTGGAAGCGATGACAGGCACATTCAACTCCCAATCCTGATGAGAATTCATCTCCTCAGAAAGCATCCTCCTCCAATCCCAGCGTTGGAGGGGGGACTAAGGCAGACCCACCCTGAGAACTTTCTGTTTTGTGTCTCTTTGTGGGTTGGCGTTCGTGGAGGGAACACTTACTTAGCTAGTGCTCCTGCTTTGGAGATAGATTAATTTAATATAGGTTTAGTTTGGCGCGTGTGTGTGTTTGTTTGCTTCTTTCTGACTTGTAGCTTAGTTTGCCCTGTGTTTTCCCCTTACTTTGATTTAATATAAACTTTATTTTTGAATTTTGGAGTGTGTGGTTGGGTTGGTTGCCCCCCCCCTTCCCTGTATTAAAGCCTGACTGTTCTGCTTTTGTGAAAGCTTTCTTTTGAAAGCATACACACACTTTTTGTCCCATTTCCCTACATTTATATTCTTAAACATATTTTATTATATTCTTTCACATAGTCCATTAGTATATATTCTCATACATATTATATTAGTATTCATATTTTGTTCTTCTTATAGTAGTGGTTGGTTCTTTTTCCCCCTCCCCTCTCTTAAATCCTGATTGTGTTTCCTTCTATCTTCTATATACCAAATATACCAAAAAAATTGGATTCTCTTTTTCTTCTCTGTGTAACTTCGACGGAGTGGGCTGCTTTTGTCAAGTTCAACAGGCAGCCACAGATTGAGCATTTTGGGGAAAGCATACGCACACCATTTCCCTATTCTTAAACATATTATTATTATATTCTTTGACATAGTCTTAGTAGTCTATTAGTATACATTCTCATACATATTAGTAGTAGTATTCATATTTTGTTCTTCTTATAGTAGTGGTTGTCCCATTTCTTGTCCCATTTCCCTACATTTATTAGTAATATTCTAAAACATATTATTATATTCTTGTAGATATTCTTAGTAGTATATTCTCATACATATTAGTAGTAGTATATTTTATTGTTCTTGTCCCATTTCCCTACATTTAAACATATTATATTCTTCTTATACATATTCTTAGTAGTACCTTATACATAGTATTAGTAGTATTAATATTTTGTTAGTCATCATGAAAAGAGAAAGCAGGCGTGCTGAAAGCAGCAAGGCTCAGTCTGCCAGCAGGGCTTCCTCTCCTCCTGTGAAACTCAAACGGGCAACTCCTTGGCTGACTGCTCCAAAACAGAAGCAGGACAAGCAGCAGGCAGAGCCACTCTCTTCTGCAACTTGTGCCCGGCGTTCTCTTTTTGAGGGTGGGAATGGGAAAAGTGCCCGTTTGCAAGAGGCACGTGGCAGCAGTGCCATTAGAGGAGGAGGAGTATCCCCAACTCCTTCATTCTCCTTTCAGCCCACGAGCCCGCTGATGGACCTAGACGAGGTCCTCAGCACAGTGGAGGGGGGGGAGGAGGAGGAGGCGGTGGGCCTCCAGGATGTGGGGGCTGAGGAGGAGCAGCAGCAGGCCGAGGCTCTCTCCCCAGTCTCATCCCACACCCCTGTTTCTGTGGCAACACCAGAGAGCTCAGGCGGGCAATTGGTGGTGTCACCACAGAAACGAAAGACAAGCATCGTGTGGGACCACTTTGAGTTGGGAGCGGATCCCCGCTTTGCTGTCTGTCGCCACTGCAAACTCAGCCTAAGCAGGGGTTCATCGACAGGGCATTATGGAACCAGCAGCATGAAGATGCATCTTCATAGGCAGCACCAGGCGATCTTGCTGGGGAAAGAGGCGGGCAAGGCGACTGGTTCCAGGGGAAAGCCGAAGGCTGCTGCTGGCACTGCCACTCTAAGCTCTCCATCTCCCATCCCCACAAGGGTTAGGCAGGCAACCCTGCAGGACATGGGGTGGGGGAAGTATTGACCCACAAGATGGCGTTTTCCAATGCCCACCCAGGGTGCTACTGTGTTGGGGCATCTGCCGGGACTGACTCCTCCCCAATACTAGATCTATGACATGTCACTCTGCCTGCCCCTCTGCTAGCCTGTCCTCCTCGGTGACCGACTCGCTGGGATGGTTTGCGTTTGCAATGCGTGACTAACTGCAATGCTGGCTTAGAAACCAGCCATCACTTCCTTGTGCCCCCAGAAATGCCCGCAGCCTGCCTGCCTGCCTGCCCGCCTCCCCCGGGGTGCTGCTGTGGTGGGGCATCTGCCAGGACTGACTCCTCGCCTACTCTGCCTGCCTCTCTGCCCGCCTGGTGCCTGGTTTGCTCCCAATCGTCCTCCTCTGTGCCCCTCAAGGCGTAACTGCTGGCTTAGAAAGAAACAACCAGCCATCTTTGCCTCACTTTGCGCCCACTTATGGGTTGGTTTGCTATGCGTTAGTGCTCAAGCCATCCTTGCGGCACTACAATGCATGCTGCCTGCCTGCTTTCCATTGATGGTGCTATATAAATAAATAATAATAATAATAATAATTCTCCCCTTCCCGCCTTGCAGCGATGGTGTATGTGTCTTGCTTTGACTAAGGGGAGAAGTCCTTCCTGCGCTCACTTAGACTTTATCAAATTCAATAATCCCTTTTTCAAATGTGCCAGAAGATTTAGGGTTATCTCGTGGCATGTTGGGATTGCCTTGGAACTGGCCCCATTGAGCTGTCTGCAATTGCAACTTTAAATCCCTGACATACTGGAGTGTTCAAATTTCAAAAGTTCCCCTAACATCAGGGGATGATGGGATTGCCTTGAAACTTGGTGTCCATGGGGACACATGGGTAAGCTGTCATGGGACCAAAGGATAGGTTTCTAACGTGCAAATTGACGTAGTTGTAGAATGGGACTTGATTTGGGGTGAGTTAAAAAGTTTAAGCCGCGCCAAAAATCAGGGGATGATGGGATTTGCTTGCAACTTGGCGTGCATGTGGACACATGGATAAGCTCTCCTGGTGCCGAGTTTGAGGTTTCTAACATGCAAATTGACGGAGCTATCCCAAGGGGTGTGAATGGGGTGCCCGATTTTCATAAATTCCCCAAAAATCAGGGGATGATGGGATTGCCTTGAAACTTGGCGTGCATGTGGACACGTGGATAAGCTATCATGGTGCTGAGTTTGAGGTTTCTAACGTGCAAATTGACGTAGTTGTAGAATGGGACAATTTGGGGTGAGTTAAGCCATGCCAAAAATCAGGGGATGATGGGATTTGCTTGCAACTTGGCGTGCATGTGGACACATGGATAAGCTCTCCTGGTGCCGAGTTTGAGGTTTCTAACATGCAAATTGACGGAGCTATCCCAAGGGGTGTGAATGGGGTGCCCGATTTTCATAAATTCCCCAAAAATCAGGGGATGATGGGATTGCCTTGAAACTTGGCGTGCATGTGGACACGTGGATAAGCTATCATGGTGCTGAGTTTGAGGTTTCTAACGTGCAAATTGACGGAGCTATCTAAAGGGGTGTGAATTAGGGTTATGGGAGGTGCGTTAGAGGGTAGAGCCGCGCCAAAAATCAGGGGATGATGGGATTTGCTTGCAACTTGGCGTGCATGTGGACACATGGATAAGCTGCCCTGGTGCCGAGTTTGAGGTTTGTAACATGCAAATTGACGGAGCTATCCCAAGGGGTGTGAATGGGGTGCCCGATTTTCAAAAATTCGCCAAAAATCAGGGGATGATGGGATTGCCTTGAAACTTGGCGTGTGTGTGTATACGCCCATGAGGTGTCATGGTGCCAAACGTGAGGTTTCTAACTTCAACGGAAAAAAAGTTGTTTACTTTTTTAGCTTTCAATGCAAGCCTATGGGGGGGCAAAAACGGAGCTCCGGATCCGATCCGGAGCTCCGGGCGGAGCGGAGCGGAAGTGGGCGGAGCGGGGGCGGGGCGGAGCGACCCGCTCCGAAAAATGGCGGATCTGCAAGTGAAGCGGAGCGGGGGGTCCGTGCACACCCCTAATGCAGAGACAATATTTGTTCCTGCTTATAGAAATGAATATTTAATGGCATGGCCATTGCACAATGTAGTTCTTACTTCTTATAGGAACTGTGTGGCTCTAAAGCCTTTACAGAGCTAGCTTGCACGTCGTCAGTGCACCACAACACAGATATTACAGTGGCTGCCCTGGAGTTTAAACCAAGAACACTGTATTTCAGGAAGATAAAATATGTTACACTTTGAATGTTTCAGTAAATGCAGTTACTTAAGTTAAACTTTTTTGTCAAATTTGATTTTTCTCTATGAACTGTGTTTTCAGGTAAACAATTTGTTTATCAAATTCAAAGGCAGAGGATATTTCATTAAAAAGTTCTGAAAAGCATGAGGTGGAATAGTTGGCCATTTTCTGCTCAAACACCTGTCACCATCAAACGGATCAGTGATCTTCCTCCTTCTTGAACTGTTGAAGGCCCGCTCATAGCCTTTCATGGTTATAAAGCAGATGTGAATTTCAATTCCAGATTTAGGCCATTGCTAGACGAGGCCTTAGCGCGATGTGAGGCCCGGTCTCCCTCCTGTGCATCCAGATGACGCACAGGGGATTCTGGGATCAGGCCAGGCTAAGACCTCCCTTAACCTGGGATAAGCGGATTTGCTTATGGCCCGGCTTTTCCGCAGCCCCGGCCTGAGGCCGGGGCTGCGGAAAGTCTAGCGACTTCCGTGGCTTTTCCCGGCTGCTCACTTACTCGCGAGTAGCCGGGAGAAGCGATGGACTGGGCACAGCGTACCATAGGACTGCTGTGCCCATCGGGACGGGGGGAATCATGGGGGGGAGATGGGGGCCGGGGGAAAGACCGACCTGGCAGGGAAGGGGGGAGAAGAACGGGCATGGGCATGGGCATCGGGGATGGGGGAAGAAGAGCGGGCATGGGCATCGGGGATGGGGGGCAGGGGGAGAAGAGCGGGCACGGGCCTGGCAAGCAGGGGGGAAGAACAGCGGGCACGGGCACGGGCCTGGCAAGTGGGGGGGAGAAGATCAGGGACAGGGACGGCCTGGCGGACAGGGGGAGGATGGGCGAGCGAGCGGGCAGGGGGGCATCAGGCATTGTGGGGGGGAATCGGGCAGGGGGAGTTGGGGTCCCTTTGTTTTTTAAAAATCTTACCTGGTGCGGCGGTGCGCTCCTGCGCACGTGGCCCTTTAACTTGAAAAAAAGTGGCAGACGCAATGGGGCTTTCCCTTGCCCCGTCACGTCTTACGTGTGGAAAAGGGTGATGGCACGCACTAGCTGTAGCGCGCTGTCGCCCCGACTCCCGGCCGGATTATCCGGTAGGTCTAGCAAGGCCCTCAGATTTCAATTGTAATTAATAGTACTAAATGTGTCAGTTTTCAGAGATGCCAAAGTTACTCATGCAATACAAGTGTGTAGCTTAAGCAACCCACTACAACCTCAGAGTGGGGCGTCTACTATAGACTGTCCTTTTCCATTTAGTTTTCTGACCCACATTTTTAATTGCTGATGAACTTTGGCATCCTAATTTCTAAACACACTGATTATCATTCTGAACATTGAGTTAGCAAGTAGCTTTGTTTGAAGCTGATCACATTACAAAGTTAATTTCTTTCCTTTCACCAATGAGAGTAAAGAACAACTACTGCATTTAAAATGTTCATTATATGGCTATCAGAGCATTCCCTATGTCCTAAATTCCTAGAAAATTGGTTGGAAACAACCAATTTAACAAAGCAGTCTCTCATTTACTCAACTTCAGATAACCTTAAAACAAAACAAAACAGGCAATTGCTTTTCTTTAAATTAATATGGTTTATGATAGCAATAATCTCCTTGAAATTGGTTATATTGCTGTCGTTTGTTATCGTCTTAACTTCCCTTGTCTTTAGCTTGTTCTATTAACTGAAAATGCAATGATTAGCACATAATGTGATGAATTATTATTTCCTGACAATTAGGCCTCACTGAGGTCACAATCCCAGGTCTGGGCAGCATCATTTCATTCTGAAGATGTAGTCTCACATGATTGAATGCTTTCCCAGATTGGGGGGAGGGGCTTAAATACAAATAAAACCCCACTTTTCCTACTAGCAACCTATGGTTGTGGTGGTAACTCTGGGACCTGATTTCAAACTGAAGAGGGAGGGATGAAGGGGAAGATTTTTGTGGTGGGTCAGAATAGCATGTGGCTTCTCCAGCCCACTAGCCCCCATGTTTTCTGAAAGGAGTTACGTTAAAACAACAACAACAACAGAATTGGGGAAACAAGAGTGTAAATATATTTAACAGCTAGGGGAAAGAGCAAGAGGAAGAATTCAGGTTCACTTATACAGCATCAAAAAGTGGAAATGCATCCCCTCCAAAATAAAGACCAGGATGTGTATGTATAGATTTATTTGTATAGATGCAAATCTCTATATATAATTTAGCAGGACTGGTTGAATGCCCTACTTCCCATTCTCATCTTCCTCAGTACAGCCTACTGGAAAGCTTTGGTAGATAGATAAGATGATAGATAGATAGATAGATAGATAGATAGATAGATAGATAGATAGATAGAGATAGATAGCTTTTAGTAACAGTTGAGGAAGGTGGGTTTTTTTTAATGTGGGAATATTCATTTATTATGCTCCCACCTATAGTTTGAAGTGGTCTAGCTGAGATACAAGTCACACACACATACACACACAGAGGCAGGATCTACACTAGTGCTTTAAAAAGGTTTATAACAGTAGTGACAACTGTTGGGGCCCAGGACACATGCCAGATACAATTTTCAAAACATTTTCACAGTGTCGTCTTCTTCTTCTTCTTCTTCTTCTTCTTCTTCTTCTTCTTCTTCTTCTTCTTCTTCTTCTTATTATTATTATTATTATTATTATTATTATTATTATCCCGCCTTTTGCCCAATGCTGGGCCTCAAGGCGGCCTTACAAAGTTTAAAACATACATTGTGGGTGGGTGGGGGGCACAAAACCATAAACGTTTAAAATACACAACAAAATTATAAGACATTAACATAGATGGAGGGCCAGATTATTCTCCAAAGGCCTGCTGGAACAAAAAAGTTTTAGCCTGCTTCCGAAAGCCCATCAAGGAGGGAGCCAGCCTAGCTTCCCTGGGAAGAGAGTTCCAGAGCACTGGAACAGCCACCGAGAAGGCCCTCTCCCATGTTCCCACCAAGCGCACCTGTGAAGATAGTGGGACTGAAAGAAGGCCTTCTCCAGAAGATCTTAAAGCACGGGCAGGCTCATAAGGGAGAATACGTTCTTTCAAATAACCTGGACCTGAGCCACTTAGGGCTTTATAGGTCATAACCAGCACTTTGAATTGTGCCCGGAAACAGACTGGAAGCCAGTGGAGCTGTTTTAACATATATCCTGCTTGGTGTAAATCAGACCACACACACTTATAGCTATTAAGGAGACTTGTGCATTGGTAGTAGGAGTATAAAAAACGTAAGAACTCTGGTGGATCAGACCAAAGTTTCATCTAGTCTAGCTTCGTGCTTCTAGATAACCAAATGTCCCCACAAACAAACCCAAAAGTAAGTCATGAAAGTAACAGCTTCCTCTCACTGTTTCTCCCTACTAATGGTTATTTTGGTGGCATACCACTTATGAACATGGAAGTTCAATATTGTCATCGTGATAAATAGCAACTGATAGTTGGATCCAACTGATGTTGGATTTGTCAAATGCTGTGGAAGTGAATACCATATGATCCATAAGAACATAAGAAGAGCCATGCTGGATCAGACCACGGGTCCATCTAGTCCAGCACTCTGTTCACACAGTGGCCAACGAGCTGTTGACCAGGAAACCACAAGCATAACATGGTGAAACAGCACCCTCCCACCCATGTTCCCCAACAACTGGTGTATACAGCTTACTGCCTCTGATACTGGAGGTTGCACTTAGCCATAGGACTAGTAGCCATTGTTAGCCTTCTCATCCAGGAATTTATTCAACTCACTTTTAAAGCCATCCAGATTGGTGGCCATCACTACATCTTGTGGTAGTTAATTCCATAATTTAACTATGTGCCGTGTGAAGAAGTACTTCCTTTTATTTGTCCTGAATCTCCTACCAATCAGCTTCACGGAATGACCCCAAGTTCTAGTATTTTGAGAGAGGGAGAAAAATGTTCCCTATTCACATTCTCCACACCATGCATAATTTTGTAAACCTCTATCAGGTTTCCTTTTTTCCAAGCTGATCAATCCCAGGATGTTGTATCTTTCCCTCATAGGGAAGATGCTCCAGTCCCCTGATTATTTTAGTTGCCCTTTTCTGCACTTTTTCCAGCTTCCCCCCTCCCATCTTTCAGGTGGCTTTGGAGCATTTAAGAGTGAAGACTTCTCCATTAAGACTTCTACAAGACTTATTTTTTTATATTGCAGAAGCATCAGGTAGGTTGTTTAGTAATCCACACTTATATGATCAGATGGCAGGCTATTTGTCAGATTGCTTATCTGCATTTTTTCATAGTTTTGATGAATGCATAGTTTCTGCATGGGGCAGAATGGTGTGACATGGCCAGATCTACACCTTTTGTCTAATCGTTACAACTGTAGAGTAAAAGCAGGAAATAACACTATGAAAGCGGCATATGGAATGCAGATTTCAATGCACTTCAATACTGCTATAAAGCAGTAGTGTAGAACTAGCCATGGTGAAGGGCTTTGGTAGAAAGAACTAAACTTTAAAGAACAAAATATGTTGCTAGGAAGGAGGTGATGGCAATAACAATAGACTCATGGAAGATGCGGCAACAATTGAGGCAAGATGGCAAACCCCTCACACCACCACCCATTTCTTTTCCAATAAAAGAGTTAGACTTGATTATCAGGCAGACCAGTTGAAAACAGCCAATCAAGAAGTAGTACATAACAAACTGGTTCACACAACTTGACAGTCCGTTGTGACTTAATTTACCTATAAGGGCTTTCATGTTGTGCCAAGTCCCTGCAGGCACCATTTTAGCATGGCTCCTGTGGGCAGGGCCGGCGCGACCATATAGGTGAACAAGGCAGCGGCCTAAGGCGCACAGATCTCAGAGGGGTGCAGCATGGCCTGCCTGGTCCACAGCCCCTGGGACTTGCAACACAGCGCCTGCTTCCAGCGCTGCTGCAGGCTCTTCCTGGCCAGCACAAACTCTTAGTGGCTGAGCGCAGCGGGGGTTGACCGTGGCGGCCACCAACTTCAGCCATGGGATGCCTGAAATTGGCGCAGCCCTGCCAAGCAGAGAAATGCTCATGATCCCAGCAAAACTCTCCCTCTCCCACTCTCTCCATGGACTTCCTGTTGCTGGAGCGAGCGAGGTGAAAGGCAAGAGCAAATCCACGCCCCCCTTTGAAAGAGCGGGGTAAGGTGGCTTTAATCAATAGCTGCAGCCTATAGTTGCTTTGTCTTTGAAGCCCAAGCAGCAGCATAGCACGACATTGAACTCTTATCATGCGGGACACGGGTGGGGGGAGAAAGAGAGAGGAGATATCGCAGCCTTCACAAAACTGCCCACTTCAGATGTGTTGCACTACAAATCCCACACTCCTGAGCCAATTGCCCATGCTTGCTGAGGAGTATGGGAGTTGTAGTCTAACACATCTGGAGGGCACCAAACTGGGCAAGAGCTGCAACACAGGTTGCTCTGGTACTGAGCAGCATTATGAGATTGCTTTCATAAAACAGATTTGAATTCTGAGAGAGAGATTCCTGTATATATTTTTTATATATACAGGAAAAATATATATTCCTGTATATATTTTTTCCATGTTAATAATTCTGAAACAAAAGGGAACGGGGTAACTGGATTCTAAGAAAAATACTTGGGAGTGTGGGGGGGGAAGGAAGTGTGGTGATTGCTTTGAGGCATTACTTATGAGTGAGCGGGTGTTTGTAATAGATATTTCCTTCATTTAAAAATAAAAAATCCTGGTCTAGTAAGACTAAGGGCAATCATACACATGTCTACTCAGAAGTAAGCCTCAGTGAGTTCAATGGTGCTTACTCCAAGGTAACTGAGTATAGGATTGTCACCTAGGTGTGCTTCCAGGAAGAGGGCTTTGAGAGCTATGAATCAAAAGGCTTGGCACACCTAGTCCATCTTTTTCCCTTAATGGTTTTTTTTTTTCTGTAGAGAGAAAAATGACAGGAGAGGTGGAAAAACACAGGAGTAATACAAGTGGAAGACACTGTCCTGTGGACCCCCTGTAAAATCTTGTACTGTGTGTGATCATGGGGCATGCATGGATGTCCACGTGCAGGCATGGAAGGGGCCAGGTGGTGCTTCTGCACCCCATTTGCTCCCCTCCAGGCGTCTACAGTCTCCGCGTGAGATGGTGGGTGCCCCCCCCATTGGACTTGCAAAAGATAATCAAAAAATGATTATTATTTATTACTTATTCTTGCGATTTAAAATAAATTTAGCAGTTTCAAGTTTTGAGCTTTTCATTTTTTCTACAACACATCTGTTCTTAAAAATTTAAGTTGACAATTTTTTTTGGGGGGGGGGTTAAGTAGCTCGCCTTTCCTAGGGCGTAAAATAGTCTAGCACTGGCCCTGCCTGTGGGCAGGGCACCCGGCTTGCTATGGCTTGATCTGTTATGCAATCTGACAATTTGACAACCTTCAAATAAATTCTTGCTTTAGGCTTATTTGAAAACAACAGCCTTCCACACCCCCTGCCACAGGTAAATTAAGATACAGAGTGCAGCCATGTCATGCAAACCAGGTCAACATGGTAATGCATGACATCACAATACATCACACAATTCCAAATTACAGCTCCAAAAATACAATCTGATCTTGTACATGCATAAAAAATTGTCTACACAGAACAAAATCTTTAATTGAAGGAGAACTTTCATCTGAGATTACACAGATTGATTTGTTACCTTCTGAGGAAATAAAAAAAATACATTTGGGATAAATTTCCCCATCACTAGTTATGAGTAAGATACTTAGAGAATTCTATCAGGTTGAATGAGAAGCAGACGGTGGGGAACTGGCAACCCATATATGTTAGACATTGCACTACAAGCGAGGTTTAACAGCAGAAAAGATCAACTAAAAAAGGCAACATTTTATTTGCATTTGTTTACTTAGCGTGTGCATTTTTATTTTTTCATAAAGACATGTTGGTTTCTGTTGTTGCAAAAAAGTAGGTTAGTGTGGTTAATGTTCTGTGATTTTATAGCAATTTTTTTTCCCTTTATAGCGTTTTTCCCTCCCAATGACTACATGACAAAATTGTTAATGAAGAGTTGTAAACATTATTACTGGTTTTTCCATCTGCACCATTACAACAATCTGTTTGTACATCCATGGTAGCTTAGTTTTATTGGAGTTGCCATCATACATCTGTTGCAACATAGACGAAAAAGTGGGAAAAGAGAGATGTAAGGGAACTGCAACATTTGCTTCTCCTCCTTAAAGCCTTCAAAAATGTAAATCTTTCCATGAATTCGATCAACACTAAATTGAAATAAAATTGTGGCCCATCTGCACCAGCCAAATTCAATTGATACAGCTATTCGCAGTATGGAGGGGACCATGATGTACTTGCCTGCCGAAGTTGAGGCAACTATGAGAAAAAAGAGTGACAACCCTAATTAAGCACTAACATGGTTGAATACACAGGGATTCAAACCCAGACTTTTAAGAACTGATCACTGAAACCCCAGAGCTTAGAACAATGAATCTGCCTGTTTTAGTTTCTCCCACATTCATTTCAAAATAAAAAAATAAAAAATCTCAAATTCTGTTTGTCTGAAATACTGAACTGAAACAAAAATCCTCACCCATCTCTATTCACTGCATGTTAGGTTGCTTCTTTGCGTACAGTAATGGAAAAGTGCCTCTGTACAGTTATACTTACACACTTCCCTGGATCACAGCCCTTAATAATATCCTCCATGACAGATTACTAATTAAATAACTCTTACAACAATACCTAAATGCTGCATTTTGTCATTTACAACAGCCATTAAAAAATAACTTTGTAATGACTTTAATAATTTAAAAACAGTTATGTGCCTGGTACAGGCAGGCCCAATATATTTTATGAAAAAATGTTAGCATACTCTACATTAACAGAAGTTCACAATTGTGTATATTATTTATACTGAAATAATGGGGGATATCTTAGCAAACCATATGGGGTATTGACAAAGGATTCAACCAATGGAAAGACTCAAAGAAGGCCTGCTTTGGGATCATTTCCTTGGAGAAGAAATATGAATAAAACAAGATTGTGCATAATTTTGGATACCTTGGAAAGGTCTGGATTTAGGATCAGCCAGTGGATGGTTATGGTTCCTGAAATGAGAATCTCTCAAGTTATTTCTATTCTGTGTCTCATTCCCTAGAGAAATGGAACAAAGAAATAAGGTCTTCAGAAAACTCCTCAGAATGAATTTTAATGAGAACAAAATGGCATGTGTTGTGGGGGGGGGGAATGCTACACAAAAATATTTAGTAGGAGAAAATAGTGTAGTGAATGTTACACTCAGGAGAGCAATCCTATGGCCTCCAGACAGTGTCGGGGGGCCACAGGATAGTTCAGATTCCTGGATCCAAGGCTGAAGCTCTCTGACCTCAAACCCAGGGGTTTGAGCTCCCCTCCCACATCCCCCTCACTGTCTGCCTCTCTAAGCTTACAAAAGTGAGTTTGAAAAGGATGGAAAGGGGACAGTTCTGTAGGCAGGGAGGGGAGGTGACTGGGGAAGCAGAGATACACGCTATCCCCAGCCTTCCCCAGTCTCCTTGCTCACCCTCCTCAGAGCCCTAGCTAGATGGGCAAAAATGCCCATCTAGCAAAAATGCAGAGCAAGATAAGCATGGAGGCAAGTTCAGAGGCAGATGGGCATCAGGATAGGATTGCACCATCATGGATTTTTCCTGCCTTAGAATTGTACCATAAGATTCGATTTCCCCCCACAACTAATTATATTTGAGTTAAACTACATGGATATGTGTTTACAACTACCACTTAGACATCACCAAAAAGGGGGAAATGTATAACTAACAAAAGAGGGCAAAACACATGTTAATTTGTATTTATAGATGCATATTTAGAAAGAACTACTATATTTTAAATAGAAATTAACCATGGTTAATTCTTGGGTTATTTCTCTGCCTTGTCTGTGAGAGACAAGCCAGAGTTTCTGATTTGTTATCTAGCAACGACTTTTAAGGTTTCATCTGGGCTCCATTACTGTGGGCAATGGGGAGGGGAGGGGGTTGGAACACTAAAAAGTCCATTCAACCAACTAACAAGTCCCTACTACAACCGTACTAGAGGAGAACCTTCCCGCCCTCCCCTTTCGTCGGCAAGACTCCATTAGCACACACACCCCAACAAAGGAAAAACTGAGAGGGGAAAATAATCCAGACTTTCCCTGCACCAAAATAAAATTCAACAAGGGAGGAAGGGGCGAGATGAGTGCAGGACGGACGATGTTGTGTGAGTACCGTACTACAAAACCAGATACCAGGAATGGCGAGTGTGCGGTAAATTGCTTGTGTGATGGAGCTCCATGATTAAAGCAAATGGATTTCCAAAGCTGTTTGGAAATGCATATTGCAGGTAGGGAGCCCCCATCCAGATTGGGACTGCAGTAGGGTAGAAAGCGTTAAAGCCCCCCTGCCTAGGTGTCAATCCAGACTGCAATCCCTACACTTACTCTAGATTAAAAAAAGATATAGCTGCTTGCTATGTCTTTAAAGTAATCTGTGCTTTGGCTCTGAGGCATCAAGACTGTGATGGGCTTTCATAAGCCATGCTACCTGAACACAATAATGTGACCATGTAGTCACATTATGGACTCTCCACCATCTCTACAAGATGCTTTGTTAAAAAATCTTAGACACTAACTTTCCTTTAAAAGCAGGTGACTGCAGACCAAATTGAAGGTTTAAGGTCAGAGGAAGGACAATGTTGGGAGTATGAATTTTGTGACTGATGGTTTTCTTTCCCATTTTCACTTAAATATAGTGTATTATGGTTTCTCACTGTCAATCTGTTCCTTAGCGAGACAAGTGAAAAACAAGAATCTGTAAGTTAGTTCAGGAAACATACACCCACGCACGCTATTAGTTTGTGTTCATAGTGTGGAAAGAGCAAAAAAACAACAGCAACCCACCACCGCCTCCTTAGCAGGAAAATTGCATTTTTCTTCCATTTTTCATATAAAACCAACCAATATTCAGACAGGGTGGCCTCATAAATCAGATAGATATTTTGTTAGCTGAATTCGGTAGAAGGAATAAGGAGATCTACCGAAATTAATGGAAGGTTTGGTTCCACCTCCCACCCTTTACTATGAAGCCAAATGTTTATTAGTGGTGCCCAGCAAGACATGTTTCCTAAATGAAAAGAGCCTGAGAGGGTTACCTATTGCTCTGGCAGTTAGGATCATATTTATATCTGAACATCCATAATGTCAGGTTGCAGTTTCCCAAGGGGATAGCCGTCTAATTGTATGGAAGCTGGGAAGAAGGGTAAGGCTATTGTATTACACGCTGTAGCATATTACATTAAGTGGATCCTTGAGCCAGCTCCAATCTTTATTTTCATTCAGCCCTTCGTGTTCACTTAGAAGTCACTCTTTGTGAGTTTTCTTTCTCCTGGGGAATAACTGTAAACAGAAGTATGACGAGGGGAAAAAATCTTTAGAACATTTGCCTGCCTGTGAATTTGATGTAAAAGGGAGTGTTTAAACAGAATTAATTTCTGTTCTTTCCTCCTGGCTTGTAATTATTCTGCTGCTACCATACCTGGAGGCAAGGTGTTATAACAAAGTCAGAACAGAAAAGTAACTTTGTTTGGCATCTGCCTTTTCAGAAGCCAAATGCATAAAATATGGTGCTCTGCTGTCCATAAATGTATAACCTAAGAGCCTCTGAAGTCCCCTCCTGACTTAATTATCCAAATTGGCCAAATAGTCTGCCACTCAAATGAGCCAGCCAGGAACTAATAAATCTAGCCTCACTGTTGTTTCTGCTCTTTAATAAAATTGTTATTAGTTAATAGACACCTTGTGCTAGCAATAAACAATCTGTAGTAAATTATTTGAACAATTCAAGTTTGTGATGAATGAATTTTCATCACGGGGAGCTTAAAGGAAGTCAACTTCCATTTTCATTGACAACAAAGGTAGATTTTCTAGCTTTCCATTATGAAACAGCAGATGAAATGGGGTATGGCAACTCTAATTAAAGAGTGGTATGGATTAGCCAATTCATTGCATTATTCTTCAATGAATGTGCTATCTAAAACATGATAAATTCCATTTCCATCTTGTTTGACCTCCATGAAGCTCAGGTTCGTATAAACTATCCTATTTTATCCTTTCAACTGACCAGTGTTGAGAGATAATCCCTTTTATCTCTCAACATTCTATGAATGTGTGAAAGAGGAGGAGTGGGTGTTGATTTTAAAACCTCTATCTTTTCATTACCAGTTCCATATATACATCTGTATGTATGGAAGAGAAAGCAGAATCAGCATATGTGTTTTCCCTTGCATGGGATCATGTGTAGTGTCTAAAAAAGGGGCTAGAGTGATTTATTCAAGGCCATCCACTGAGCTTCACGATTGAGATGGGTTTTGAACCCAGGCCTCCCCCTCCCCGCTCAACAACAACACAACAAAAAAACCTCTGAGAGCATAGTGCTTTTAAAAACAGCATATCCCAAGTATTTTGAGTTATTTTCTACACTACTTCTCTACTAGGCTGGAAGGGACTAGTTTAAATAAAAAGGCCATAAAATGGAATCCCAACAGTTGTTCCGTATACTTTCTGAGCTCTGATATATTTGTTTTAAAATACTTATGCCCCACCTTTTCTCACATAGGTCATGATGGCTTAAATCAATAATAAAATACAATTATAATAATAATATACAAAAATAATGGCAACAAATAGCAGCAATAAATGTCCTGCTCTAGACTGAGTCCTGGCTCTTTGCCAAGCAAACACAAGGAGGTATCCAATGGAGTAGATAATTTAGCAAGCAAATGTTCAGGGACACAGCTTTTAGTCCCACAGAGTTCAGGCTAAGGCAGGAGTGGTTGAGATACCAGGTAGAGATCAAATCACAGTTAGGCAGTCAGAAACATTATGCAGCTCAGAAACAGTCCAACAGCCAGTCATACAGAGCATCAATCATAGGACAAGGCACAGGAGGCAAAATCGCAGACACTGGAGCTAGCAGAGTCATTATTTCCATCAGCTCTCAAGTTGCCACTGAGAGCTGATTTAGCTAATGCTCAGCTGTATCATATTAGAGGCTTGTCAGATGTCCTCCTCATGAGGAGACTGCAACTCATGAGTAGACCTCTTCAGTATATGAGCATTCCTTCACCTGGCAACCATCCTGTCATGTATCTGAAGGTGCTAATGTTTGAGGAAGTGGAGGACGAAATAACGAGACGATACAAGGATATGAATTTAAATAGGGCCACATTTATTTATAACTCTGCAAGGGAAAGATGGAGGCCTAGTCAGGCATCTTGTCTCTAGCCAACATCTTGGCCTTCATTGGGATCGGGCGAGACATTCAGATCCCCATGGGTGATGTGTATGCATTGTCACCCATCAGCATTCCCCTTTTGTGCAATAAGAGATGATGGGGAGATAGAAGGAATAGGGGATATAAAAAAAATAAAATTGAATACGTTTGCGGATGATACTTTACTAACTATTAAAAATCCAAAAAGAAAGATGGAAAGAATTAAACGGCAACTGAGAGAATTTGAGGAAATTACTGGGTTAAGAATAAATTGGTCCAAATCAGAGATGATGTTATTCAATTATACTAAAAAGGAAGAGAAGGAATGGGAAGAAAAAGGAATAGAAATGAAAGTTAAAGAACAGATTAGATATTTGGGAATCAAAATTACAAAAAAATTTAGAGAGTTTAGAGAAGGAGAACTTAAATAGTTTAAAAAAAGAGATTTTAGTAAAATTGGAAAAATATAAAAGATTAAATTTATCCTGGTTTGGAAGAATTGCATTAATAAAAATGAAGATTTTAGCAAAGATTAACTTTGTGCTCAGGATGTTACCAATAAAAATTTCAGAATCAGAGATAAAAAGTTGGCAAAATATCATAAATAATTATTGTAATGGGGATAAGAAAGCGAGGGTAAATAAGAATAAATGGTATTTAAGTCAAAAAAAGGGAGGATTGGGTCTCCCAAATATTAACCTATATTATATAGCTAATAGGTTAAGGCATATTGTGGAAGCGATTATAGGAGTAGGAGATTTAGATTGGATGGAGGATAAAACCACAAGCAATATTGAGATGAAGTTGGAAAATGTATTCTTTAGGGAAGGAGGTAAAAAATGGGCTAAAAGTATAGGTAATCCGCTCTTGAGGTTTCACTGGGAGATTTGGAGTAAATATAAAGGGGAGCTGCTCCCCTTTATCACCGGTAATAATGTTAAAGAATTTCCCAGAGGAATTAAAGAGTAGATTAAGTAAAGTTTTAATAGAAAAAAATAAAATGAAATTAAGGGAATGGTTAAGAGAAATGAATACAAGAGAGGATTTGGAGGAGGTTTTAAAAGATAAAAAATTAACTTGGTTAAATTATTGGCAATTAGAACAGTGGACCAAAAAGTGGATAAGAGAAAAAGGAGATTGTAGAGAATTGACGAAGTTTGAGGAATTAATAGTTAAAAAAGAAAATGATAAGGAAAAAAGAACAGCATCAAAAGGGTTAATGAGTGAAATATATGGAATATTGTTGGAGAAAGGGTCAATGGATAGTTCAGGAAAAATGGTTTGGGAGACAGATTTGAATGTACAAATAGGACAACAGAGCTGGGAGGGACTATGGAAACAAAGAGCGTTGAGAAATATGTCAGTAAGAATAAAAGAGAATTACTTTAAAATTATATGGAGGTGGTACCTAACCCCGGTTAGATTAAATAAGATAAATAATCAGCACTCAGCAAATTGTTGGAGAGCATGTGGGGGAAAAGGAACGTATTTACATATGTGGTGGGAATGCAAATATGTTCAAAATTGTGGAAGATGGTGTTTTTGGAGATTGAAGAAATTGTGGGAATGAAGATAAAACAAACACCAAAAGTTGCATTACTGTCACTATTTGAAGATTTAAAATGTAAAAAAGAAATTAAGGAATTGATATCAAATTTGCTGACAGCAGCAAGATTGATCGTAGCTAGGAACTGGAAGATTCAAGGAGATTATTGTATTGAAGAATGGTACAAAGAAGTATGGGATATAGCTATTAATGACAAATTGACTTGTAATATTAAATAGGGATGTGCTCCGCTCCGATTAGGAGCGTAGAAGCAGTAGCGGATTGGCCTGCTCCGCCTTACCCAGAGGCGGAGTAGGAGCGGACCGCGGACCCCCTAGAAGCAAGGCGAAGAGAAGCGCCCATTTTTCGGAGCTCCGAGTTCAGGCGGAGCGCTCCGGTCGCCATCTTGAAAACATTTCGCCATAGGATTGCATTGCGGCAAATAATCGCGCATAACTACGTTGTTTTTGAAGCTATCATTCTGGAAATTCTTGTGCACAGAGAGTCGTGGATGGGGGTCATTTTGAGACCACTCTCAACTTTCTGCGTTGTCTGGGTCGCGGGCTATATTTTTGTGAAAATCGGGTCAACCGCGCGGCTCAAACTGCGTTTTCGGCTTTTCGCCCATAGGATTGCATTGAGGGAAAGAATCGGGGATAACTGGGGGGGGGGTTTAAGCTATCGTTCTGGAAATTCTTGTGCACAGAGAGTCGTGGATGGGGGTCATTTTGAGACCACTCTCAACTTTCTGCATCGTACGGGTCGCGGGCTATATTTTTGTGAAAATCGGGTCAACCGCGCGGCTCAAACTGCGTTTTCGGCTTTTCGCCCATAGGATTGCATTGAGGGAAAGAATCGGGGATAACTGGGGGGGGGTTAAGCTATCATTCTGGAAATTCTTGTGCACAGAGAGTCGTGGATGGGGGTCATTTTGAGACCACTCTCAACTTTCTGCATCGTACGGGTCGCGGGCTAGAAGTTTTTAAAAAATCGGTGGGAAAAATACCTTTTTCAAAGGGCTGAGGGGCAGAGTCAGCTCCCGGTCATGATGATCCCAAAGTTGGAAGAGGGCATAGGCAAAACAGGTAACTTGGGATTCTGGGAAACTTCTCTTTCTTCATCTGAACGGGCTTTTCCCCGTGTTTTTTAACACTGTAGCCCCACCAAATGCACAAACACAACCTGAAATCATATACTAAGCCAAGAATAAGAGATAGAAACACAGCACTGCTCCCCACCCTAACCTTGGGGAACAACTGAATCGATGTGGTGCAAGGGGATGAGCTCCCCTAGGGCATCTCATCGTGGACGTGCCCCCACTCTCTCCTGCACTGGAAGGCCATTAGAGCCTTCCAAAGAGAGTAAAACGGTGGAGCAATGCCTATCATGAGTTGAAGTGAATGGTCACTTTTCAGTGGTGGAGCAATGCCTGTTCTGAGTCGAAGTGAGCGTTTTACTTCTTCTCAGAGCTGTGGCTGTCAGTGTCTTGAACTGGCAGCTACTTCCCCCTCCCCCGGGCACGTCCCCCTATTGCTGGTAAAAGACAGATATAGCCTTTTAAAAAAAGTTCTTCTTGTTGTTTATTGAGCAACACTGCTGCTTTTAATTCCACCCCTCCTTTGTTTATTGATTGATTTATTCCATTTTATATGCATTACTGGCTTATCCTTGGCTCACTTCCTTATGCCCCCAGAAATGCCAGCTGCATGCCTGCCTGCCTTCCCTCCCTCCTCCCCTGCCCACCTCGCAGGGATGTTGCCCGATTTTCAAAAATTCGCCAAAAATCAGGGGATGATGGGATTGCTTTGAAACTTGGCATGCGTGTGTATATCCCCATGAGGTGTCATGGTGCCAAACATGAGGTTTCTAACTTGAACAGAAAAAAAGTTGTATAATTTTTTAGCTTTCAATGCAAGCCTATGGGGGGGGAAACGGAGCTCCGGATCCGGATCCGGAGCTCCGGGCGGAGCGGAGCGGAAGTGGGCGGAGCGGGGGCGGGGCGGAGCGGCCCGATCCGGAAAATGGCGGATCTGCAAGTGAAGCGGAGCGGGGGGTCTGTGCACACCCCTAATATTAAAGTGAGAAGAGGTATAGCTAAAACAAATGATTTTGAAGGAATCTGGAAGCATTTCCTAATATTTGTGTTTTCTAAGGGACGTGGGAAACCGCCAGCAGAAGAAAGTATGAGATTTTGGAACCAGGAATGAGATCCCGAGGTGGGGGGTGCACTTTTATGTTAAGTTTGATTATGTTATATAGATAAGATACTCATGTTAATTAATAATTATGTAGTATATATATATATTTTAATTGTAATGGTGTATGTTTAAGTATTGTAGAAAATAAAAAATAAATAAAAAAAAATAGGATTCTCCTTTTGGGGTAGGTAGGTAGGCCTTCCGATGTCACTCCCCCTCTGGTTGCAAAACTCTGAGTGAGTGAGTAAGGTTGGTCTACAGAGGTAACTCTTATCCTGGCACCACAAGACTCCCAGGTGAGGTCCCTCAGAAGTTACCAATCACCACAATGGTGCAAATGAATGCTCACCAACCTTATCCTTGCACCTGATTCCTGTACGCCTGCCCCCACATAAATGTGACCAGATTCAACCAATTAACCTATTTAATACTCCCCTGCTGTCTTACAGTGTGAAGTAGGTGAAACAAACTCCCAAATGAAGTCATTGAGAGAGATAAATTCCTACTTGGCCACCCCTTAGGGGTGACTGGTTAACCCACACTGTCTACAGGGAGGGAGGGAGCCACAATGCAAAGAAGAGGCTGGGAGGGGCAACAGCTCTTAAAGAAAGCTCCATGCCCCTCCCCACCCAGGTGGTCCCACTGGAGGCAGCCAATCGCTGGCCTCCATGTCTCTCTCTCTCTCTCTCTCTCTCTCTCAACCACCTCCTCATGCCCAGGCGAGCCGGGCATGGTCATAAGGCCCTTTGGGGGGCTAGGTGGGTGCTCAGCATTTCCCTCGGCCTCAGAAACTAAGCTCTCTGCCTCTTTAGTAGACAGATTCAAAGGCATCCCTCCTGAGGTTGCAGGCTATCTTGGGCCTGAGGGGCCAAGTGGCTCTGATGGTTCTGGTTCCTCCTCTGAAGATCACTCCTGTGGCAGTATGACACCTAGGACCATGACAATACAACAATTTATTACTAAAGTAAGAAATACCATAAAATATATTGCTAGTGGGGCCAGGCAGACATATTTTTTTCCTAAGAATGCTCCTGGGGAGAGTGTAGCATCATGAGTTAGCATAATTTCCAAGTGCATTCTGGGCTGCTGTGAATGATAAGCCACCACTTGGAGTGCTGGAAAGGCATTTGTTGTTGTTGTTAAAATAAAGGAGAACCTTCAGCCACCTTACATTTCACCCCCTTCATGAAATCTCTTAAAATTTGCCAAATTCTTGAAAATGCATCAACCTCCCCTCATCAAAATAATAATAATAAAAATGCAGCTGTGCTGAATACTTCGTTTGAGCAATAAACTGTGCCATGAAAACCAAACAAACCCCAGTTCTGATGGAATGTAAGCTCCTAAAGTGGCTGTGTAACTTAGCCCAAGGTCTCATAACAGGACGAAGAAGAGTGACTATTTGTTGTAGTAAACGCTGCTGAGTAAGCAGTACAGAATTCAGTTTATTGAAACAAATGCACCTTCCCAAGGGTTTGCTTTAAGCTTTCACACTTCTCCAAACTTGGCAAATGGTTTATTATCACACACCCCATATGCTGCCCAGCCTGAAGTGTTTCTAATGGACAAATTATGCCCAAAAACAAATAACAGCTTATCCAGCAAAGACAACATCTATCAGGCAATAATGATAAAAATTTATGACAATAAACATTTGACCACATTTCAACAATGTGAGGGCTTAAACAAACTCTTGCACACATATATTCTTTCAAAATTATGAATCTTTTATGTATCACTGTCACTTGACTGTAAATAATTTATGCAGGCAAAATAGCTTGCTGTTTTGTTTCTGGTTCTATATTGCCTCAATAAACTTTTATGAAGTTATTTTTAAGTGCTTACATTCAAATCTGGTTTAAGCATTGCTATAGTGATATGTCACTAAACGAACTGTGAGTTTGCAATTCTCAACTGACATTTAGAGGTTCAAGTTATTTAATATATTCAGGTTCATATTTACTTAGGGGTGTGCATTTCATTCGAATGAATTCCTGAGCCTCTATGGAGAGATTTGGAACTCTTTGGAATTGAAGCAGGTGTCTCCTAAAGCTGGTCCCAAACTGAATCAGGCTAGTCCTGAAGCTTTGGTGCCACCTCAGACTCAATTTGTCTCTTTAAAATTATTACCTTTCCCCAAGCGCTCTACATGGGAACAGAAAGGAATGTGGAATGGAAAAGGAGGGGGTGCAGTTTTCTGAGTGGCAACTCAAGCTTTCAACTAGAATATAAGGGCTCTCCTTTTCTTTCCAATTGCAGTGTTTTTGGCAGGCAGGGTGGCTAGTTAACCATGCAGTGTAACTTCCCCCCCGCCCCACCCTGCCCCTCAAACAAGCCACCTTGAGCATGCATGGTTGATGGGTTGTTCAGAATGGTTATTTATTTATTTATTTATTTATTTATTGCATTTCTATACCGCCCAATAGCCAAAGCTCTCTGGGCAGTTTACAAGGTCTCTGGGTGGTTTAACAAGCCACCATGCCTGGGTTCAGACTACATACTAACCCATAGTTCAACAAACAAGTGTGGGTTGGTGTGTTGTCTGAACAGCCTAATTGTGGCCATACAAAGCCTCAATTTTTACAAGGCAATACAAGGTTTCATATCCAAGCCCAAGTAGGCCATGTCCAAGGCAGTCCAAGCCAAAGTGAACTACTTCCCTAGGTGCCAAAGCAGGTTCCAGATCAAATCTTGCTTTGGTGCACACCCCTAATATCTATTTCCTTTTGAGGACATTGAGTTGTCTGCTCCCTGAGGTTTCTGATCATCTCCTATGTGCTCCTTTTAATGGGAGATGTAACAATCTGAACTTGGCACCTTACATGCAGAGCATACCACTGAGCTATATTACATCCACACATGCATATAACTTGTTTTATTTATAATTCAGTTACTGTATGTTATGTCTTGTTCTTCAAAGTTTCTGTGGAGTTAGGCTCAAAGTAATCAAGGCTGTCATATAGCAATCAGAAGGTTTATTCCTTAATCCAAATACAAGACACATACCAGCATACTCTCAATGGGCCTGTTCAGACTTCAGGCTCTGTGGTTAGTGAAACTGTGGTTCTCTGGTGTTAGCACTAACCACAAGCTGTCACACACAACACTTTAAGCCATGGTTAGAGCCACTACCCCTGCTGCAGACCCCTGCACTACCCCTGCTGTGACTGTGGTTAGTGAGTGAGCAGGGTTTAGCCAAGCACATCACACAAGACACCTTAAACCCTGCTTCTTAATGAAAGCCATAACCAGCAGGGTTTAAGGTGTCTTCTGAACCGCCCCAAATACTCTTCAGTTGTGCTGAAAAACAGTTCCTCTTAAAGAGGATTATACCACACTGTAATCAGAATGTCTAAAGCGTATCCATTGAAAAGCCCCATATTTCTGATGACGTGGAAATTCTATATATAGTGTTATACCTGTGATGTCCCAGGCAGGATCTACGCTACTGCTTTATAATGGTTTATAATAGTAGTGAGAAGTGTTTACGTCCAGGACACACTACATATACAGTTTTCAAAAAGTTTTCGGTTATATCCTGCTTGGTGTAGATCTGGCCCTAGTCATACAAATATGTTGCAGGCAAAAGGGGGAATAACAAGATGAGACAACTGTATATGGTATAAAATTCGGGCCAAATTTATTAAAGATTTGCAAAGGGAAACTGGGCAGGCCCTACTCTATGTCAGCCACTAGCTAAGAGTTATATTGGTCGAAGCATTCTATGTCTGGCAAGTGGTGTCAGATGATCGCCACACCCAGACTGTATCCCTTTTGAGGAGGCTAGATCGACCCATGCCACTCACCCCCTGGGCTGCACAACACTGGATGGAGTGACGAGAGTTGGCCTAACAGGTGGTCTTATCCCCCCACTGTGGCCGCACAACCCTCATCAGAAGGCCTGAGGTATCACCTGTCACCAAACAACAGTGCCCCAGAATGATCACCATCCCTTTCCTCTAAGTGTGATTGCCCCTACCAGCCTGAGCCAAATGTGACCAAATTAACCAAAATCAGAATATTATAATTCCTAAGACACTCTCTCTGCACATACAGTGTGATGTAAGTAAAAAGACGCATAGCCCAGGACAATCAGACTAGATGCCAAACATTCCTATTCAGCCCCCAAAAGGGCAACCAGGTAAAACCCACATTGCATACAAGGAGGGAGAGAGGGAGCTGTGCTTCAAAGAGCCTGAAGGGCTGGGCGCAGCTGCCTTTTGTAAGTGCAGCTGCTCAGTCCCCAGCCCAGTGGCACCAAATATGCCCCAATGGGGAGTGAGTGTCTCTTCTTCCCCCGGCCACAACTACCTCCCTGCAGCAAGTGCCAGGATGTGGTGGAAGGGCATTTATCACTGGATACTTCAGTCATGAAGTAATATGAGCATGCATGTGTGAACCCAGCCTAAGCAGCGATTAAAAGCTCCAAAAGGACTTGTTAAAATGGCTAATAATGTTGTTTTAATTTTATTCCTGAACAATATGGTTTTCAATATTTATGTTTCCTAGATAAAATGTGCTTATCCTGGCAGAACTTCAGTTATGCTGGAATCCATGTCAGCTTGGGGTGGCCAATGCTTTCCTGTAATCCACTGTTTATAGCACTGACGCCTGTTTTGAGAGCAGGGCCATCTTTGACTGAAGAACATTTTTTAAAAAATAGCAAAGACAAGTGCTCAGGGCACTTTCCTAAGATGAGGATTTAAATTATTAGACTCTCTCGGGGTCCTAGAGAAATAGGCCAGGCTATGATGGCTTTTGAGCCATTGCCAACTCGCCTGAAATATGGGGAGATGGATAAGATGTAGCTGGTTTTCCAATTAGCTTTTTCCTTCTGTAGTAAGTTACACAGCTCTCCTTTTAAGTGACAAAAACATTAGGCTTTTCAAAGATGTATATTTTCCACTGGGGTTTATGTCATCATTTTATCTAATTATTTCATAATTATGGGGAATGATTACACCAAATGGTGATGCAAATTGCAGCAGAACAATATATCTTTCCTGAAGAAGTCCCCAAAGAATCCAGAAGCATCTGAATCTTTACAAGGAGCAGGTTACAATGCAGTGGAATTGAAAAATCCCTGTTTGCAAGTCCTACGTCAATTGACTGTGAAGTTTTTTATGTGGGCACGTGTATGCAGAGGGTGCTGTTGGACTCTTATTGGGCTGTGGGTTTCCTGCTGACAGCTGGTTGGCCACTAAATGAACAGAATGTTGGATTAGATGGACCCTTGATCTGATTCAATATGGCTCTTATGTTATCTCAGATTAGGGAGGCAGTCATGGGGAAATCCAGCCCCTTTTAGGTTTATTGGATTTCCCTGGAGCTGTGGGCTTTTTCCAGAATTCTGAAATCACTATTTAAACAAACTGTGGCTGCAGTTTTCACAATTTGCACAAATTTCAGCTGCAATTTACACAAATTAAGCAAATTAGGACCCAAATTTGAACAAATGGTGGTTTAAGAAAAAGAGAAAAACTCAAAAAATCCACAAGCTGGCCTGATTCGATCTGCATTGAGTTGGGTGGGGGAGGAGAGAGAAAGCTGATGATATAACAGTAAATTTAGAAATATTAACTATTATTTAAATAGAAATACAAGACATCTCACCACAGTGGAGAAGATTGTCAAGGTCAGTCTGCTGTCCAAGTGCTAACTCCAGGGATGGCAACTTCCAGCCCACAGAGATGCCCAACCTCGCCTGTGGAGGATTGGACATCCTCTATGGGCCCCACCCCAAGCGTTGCCCCTGGCCTGGAGGGTTTGATGAGGAAGGAATCCCCATGTGATCTCTGATTCCAATGGAAGGTGAGTGGCATGAAGCAGATGTAAGGGAAATGAACATGTTAAGAGGGATAGGGGCGCATGGGGGTTGGAGTCTGGGAACAAGGTCGTTTTAATTAATTTTTATGGTTTCATAGGATGATAAGAATGCCAAGGGGAGGATGACATCTAGCCAGGGGAGAAGAGACCAGCGCCAGCCAGGCCATATCTGTCAACTGGCCTTGAGCGATTAGGCAACCCAGCCGAAAGATGTGAGGACGGTTTGAAGAACAAAGCTGGAGGGAGGGGGTAGGAGTGAGGAAGTGAAAGTATAAAATATTCCTGCCTCAGGCAAAAGGGTGGTGGTTGTCGGCTGGTGAGAAGAGCGTGTGATAGAAACAAGGTGCTCTATGTTGGCATAAGATATATTAGAGTTAAGTTTTATTGTTACCTGTTACTGGGTTCTTATGTTATGCATGCTTTTATGATATTTTATTAAGTTTGTCCCATGTATCCTTGCCTTTAGTCTGAATAAAAAGGTCTTAAACCTCACTTTGTGAGCTTGTGAGTGTCTGTGCCCGGGATCCGTGCTAAATCGAGTAGAAGCCGGCTGGCACGCTGTGCTCTCTCCTTTACAGCAGAATTGCTTCCTTATCTCAGATCAGAGATAGCTGATAACATGAGGTTTCCATGGACTCAGCTGGGTTTTTTTGGACTGCCTCCTGCCAGCCCAAGCCAAGTCTCTTCCCATACCACTCATGGTCCATTTGGGATGTGAGCAGCATGAGAAAGAGGCACCCAGTTTGGCCCACATTTGTAGGAGCCAGTCCTATAAGCTGAAAAACAAAAGAAAAGTGAGTGGGGCAAGGTCAGACAACGTCCTACCCATTTCACATCATTCACCAGCTTGGTATAAGGGAGACAATACAGTCCCCAGATCAAACAGGTTGCCTGCCCTTTTGCAAACGATTAGCAACTCCAAGGCTCATGTTAATGGGTTCTTTGACTTAAATCAGGCTTTAAACCAGACTTGGACTTTGCCACCTCTTAAAGCACAGGATACCTTCAAACAGAGGACTGTGTGTTTCTAGTTCTCCACAATAAAGGACTGTCTTTTGTAAAGAAGGACACCTGGCAGCTCTGAAGCTTCAGCAAGTGATACCAAGCAGGCCTCTATAATCCATGAAACCAGCTGTATCTCAATAGGCAGTCATGGAACATAGCTTGGTTTGGAAACTCAGGGCTCATCTACACCAAGCAGGATATTGCACTATGAAAGCGGTATGTAAAAAGCAGGAGCCACACTACTGCTTTCTAGCGGTATTGAAGTGCACTGACAACTGTTGGGGCCAATTGACGTATTCCATATACCGCTTTCATACCGCTTTCATAGTGCTATATCCTACTTGATGTAGATGTGTCATGGGCCCCAACACTTGTCAGTGCACTTCAGTACCACTATAAACCAGTAACGTAGATCCTGCAATGCACTTCAATACCACTATAAAGCAGTAGTGTGGCTCCTACCTTTTATATACTGCTTTCATACCACTTTCATAGTGGAATATCCTGCTGATGTAGATGAGCCCTCAGTGAAACCTTCTTCCACATTCCTGGCTGACTTTTTGGCTGCAAGCAAATTGACTATTACTTGCAAAGGGGCTGCTATGTCTTTACTTCTCTCCCTTTCCTTCCAAGGACCCCATCCCACAAATTACTCATGCTTAGGCCAGTAATAGAGAGAGAATATTCTGCCTCTGTTGCAAGTCACGACAGTAAGTTCTCCATATCCCTGAGTATCCTTGGCTGTAAATATACTTCAACATGTCATTAATTAATTACTGTGTTTACATACCTTCAGTCAAAAAGTATACTAAACTTAATATTTTAATAAATGTTTGGATCTGTTTAAATATCAAGTTTTATATGATCAGCATAAACTATTTCAAAGGGATTTTAAAAATGCAGCATAATGGATCAAGTTTAGTCAGCTTCAAAACCGTGGATGATGTAAACATTCTTCATATAGGCAATTCTATTCATTTCTGATCATATGATATTTCATCTGTCTAGTAAATGTTGAAAGCAATAATCTAAAAAGTAAAGGGGGAACCTTTAGAAGGCGGCGTTGATCCTTGGACATAAATCTGGTCAGGTATTATTTCTTTTAATGCTTTATGGTCTCATTGACTATTCAAGATGTTTATCACAACTGAGAAATGCAAGAAGAGTCCAAGGGAGAAAAATGATAATGTAACAAGGTTATGAAGTCCACATTTACTTTCAAATACAAGTGAACTTCTCATTGCTAAATAGTGACCAAAGCTTAGCAGATGCTCTCTCTCTCTCTCTCTCTCTCTCCTTGAAAGAACTTTTCCTTGGCAAAATGATCATAGTTGCTTAGTTTATCATGAGAAGTGCCTGAAAAGAGGGAGACAGGAGAACCTGTGGAAAGAAAATGTTGGCCCGATTGAGAGCATTTATATCTTTATTAAGAGTCAAGCGTTTCCAAATAAAATAAAGATGCCTAGAACTTAATGGAGGCACCATCATTTTCTAATACCCCCAAGCTATTCTCTTCAGTAGCTACCAAACAGCCAAATACATGGTCGGCTCTGGACCAATATCATGCCCTTGCTTGACATGCATCTGAGGAATTGGGATGTGGTTCACGACAACATTATTATTATTATTATTATTATTATTATTATTATTATTATTTCAATTCAGTTTTATTGTTTATAACAGTAGGGGTACAGAATCTCTTTTATCTGGATGATGAAATTCCATTTTGGAAAAACTTTCAGGGCCTGTCTTCCAGTGTTGGTGGGGCCAAAGCCAAACACAGACAGGCAAAAATAACTAAAGTACCAGCATATTGGTGTTTTAGTTATTTTAAGGTGGTGACTAACTACTGGTGGTAACTAAGCCTTAGGAGAAGCTTTCACTCTTTTAGAATGGTGAAAAACAACATTCCCTCGGAGTAAGCACCCAGAGGAGGACCTTAGATGTTGAGCGTAGTGTATGGGTAGGTTCATGTCAGGAGAGGCGTTCCATCAGGTATTGTGGTCCCTATTTATTTATTTATTTCATTTCTATACCACCCAATAACCGAAGCTCTCTGGGCGGTTCACAAAAATTAAAACCATGAAGAGCATAATAAAACAACCAACAATTTAAAAACACAAATACAAAAAACAATATAGAAAGCACAACCAGGATAAAACCACACAGCAAAAATTGATATAGGTTAAAATATGAAATTAAAACAGCAGAGTTTAAATTTAAGTTAAATTAGGTGTTAAAATACTGAGAAAATAAAAAGGTCTTCAGCTGGCGACGAAAACAATGTAGGCGCCAAGCGAACCTCTCTGGGGAGCTCGTTCCACAGCCGGGGTGCCACAGCAGAGAAAGCCCTGTAAGGCTTTATAGGTTAAAACCAGCATCTTGAATCGGGCTCAGGAATGTACAGGCAGCCAATGCAAGGGGAATGAAACATATGAGGCTAAAATAAGAAGAAAATGTTACAATCAAATTTCTCAACTGCAAGTATTTATATCTACCTTATAAAACTAGGGTGGACCATAGCTAGTTCCATTGAGAAAGTAGCAACTCCTCTCAAAAATTTCATGGGACAGATCTGGAATTCCCTCCCTTCTTCCCAAACCAGCTTTAGCTTTCTCCGTTCCACGAACAAGTGCTTAGGTTGTACTGATCAGGGTAACCTTGGCAGAGGTGGCAGCTGATAGAGTAGTTGAATGCCCTGGCCTTTCCCCCTCCACACACATAATAATAATAATAATAATAATAATAATAATAATAATAATAATAATAATAATAATTTTCATGACTCTCCTCAAGAACAGGAAATGTGAGTGCAAAGACCAAAAGCTTCCTGTGTGTACAGCATGCATAGACTTCTCTATTCACTTCAGTGAAGGAATCATATTAACTGACAGGAATTGGAGTCCATCTGGATAGGGAAACTTGGGCCTAATCTACACCAAGCAGGATATAGCACTATCGCCTTCTCCCATACAATCTGCCCCGCACACTCAGGTCCTCTGGGAAGAATTTACTCCAGCCAACAAAAACAACGCTGACAACTATTACCCAGAGGACTTTTTCTTCTGCCGTTCCCAGTTTGTGGAATGGCTTGCCAGGAGAGATTCGTCAACTTAATAGTCTTCCAGAATGTAAGAAAGCCATAAAGACTGATCTCTTCCGGCAGGCCTACCCAGTTGAATTTTAAGATGCCTTTTTTAATGGTGTGCTGCTTTTAATGATGCACTGGTTTTAAACGTTTGAATTAGTTGTATATATTTTATGGTGTTTTTATTTGTGTTGTACCCCACCTCAATCCAGAGGGAGAGGCGAGTAACAAATAAATGTATTATTATTATTATTATTATTATTAGTAGTAGTAGTAGTAGTAGTAGTAGTATTAAAGAGCCAGGAGCCACCCTACTCTTTATAGCACTATTGAAGTGCACTGACAACTGTTGGGGGCCATTGACACTTACCATATACCACTTTCATACCACTATATCCTGCTTGGTGTGGCTCCTGCCTTTTATATACCATTCATTTATTTATTTATTTAAAACATTTATATCCCGCCCTATATCAATAAGATCTCAGGGCGGCATACAGATAAAAGCATACAGTATAAAAACAGTAAATATACACAGCTAAAAACAAATTAAATTCATACTTGGCACCTACATTATATGCTTTTAGACGCCAGGTGAAGACCTTTTTATTCTCCCAACATTTTAACAATCTATAAATACATTTTAACATGGTGTTTTAAATTTGTAATTTTGCATTGCTACTGTTTTTATCTGGTTGAGCTTTTTTTATTGTATTTTATATTATGGTTTTATACTGTTGTTTTATATTATGAATGGTTTTAATTTTTGTGAACCGCCCAGAGAGCTCCGGCTATTGGGTGGTATAGAAATGTAATAAATAAATAAATAAAATAATAAAAATACTGCTTTCATAGTGCAATATCCTATCCTGCTTGGTGTAGCTTAGGCCATAGAGTACACTTTATAACTATCGCAGCTGTAGGAAAATGTTGGATTAGTGAATATGTGCATCACACTAAAAATGGTGTCAACATTTCATAAATAATTGTATAAAATATTCAGTGGTATATTCTCCTTTTCCTTGATTAGCAAGCAGATACCTCTGGATTTTTGACTGAACAATGCTTCCCAAGGGAATTTTAAAAATCATAGAATTGAACCAGGGGTGTGTGTTTGAATTTCAGGATTAGGTCATCATAAATCATAGACAAGTGTCCCGGTGTAACATATTCATGAAATCTCTGCCTCTGTTTTAAGTGTGCTGTTTGTTCCATTGATCAAAGCTTCAGCATAAAGACAGCTTCAGTCCCAATGTTTTGCCTTTCCAGATATTTTACTAAAGGTAATCATCAGTCTCTGCTTTGTTGGAATTTGACCTCAACATTGCAGTATTTTCTATTCTATTACGGTGAATTTTCGTTTGCAGAAAATTCAATCATGGTTGCAAGAGGTGTTTTTCTTAGTGATGAGGTGCGGATCAGTTCCTCTGAGGAGAATGAAAGAAAACTGGCCAAGCCTTTACTGACCTTCTGACCTTCCAAGTATTCACGTAGATTGGCCTTTTTCCCAGCCTCGTTGCAGCTGGAGAGCACCACTGCATAATATTGTCGGAACTTCTCCTGAGAGAGTTCCATAAAAGGATAAGGGGGTAAGAAAACAAAAAGAAATGAATTTAAGTAAACTCTGAGGTCTTCAGTGCAGCAGAGTTTCCCTTCAGAAATGGGAAACTTGCCAGTTACAATGTTATTTGGTCATCTGACAGTCTAAGTGAAGAGGGTCAACACTATATATGTGCATATTTATATCTGGCAAACATCTGCACTGATAAGAAGATACAAATTTGTTTGATCTGAAGTGAGAAGAGGTCTCTCTCTTCATAAATATTGTGATTCATAATATGTAAGAGTTATATTTTCATAATAAATTCTTCTTATTGTTGATGCAGAGGGCTGAATAATCAAGCATCCTCCATTATTTATTTTCATGTACTTTTTCTTTTTCTTTTGAGCTACAGGAAGAAATGCATTCTGTGTTAGTCTTTAAGATGCCACAAGGCTCTTTGTTGCTTTTACTTCATGTTCTGGAATTTTATCTTCTCATTGATAATAATGGGGCTTTATAAGTGGCCAGGGTGGAATTTCATATAGCTGCAATGTAGGTGCCCTACAATCTCCTTATAAAACAAGAGGGACCTGCAACACAATTTTGGAGCATTGAATGCTCCTGTTCAGCTTCCAGGATTCCATCCCATTCTCCTCACACAGATTTTCTGTTTTTTTGCCCCGCACCCAGTGCCAGCACCAGTTTTTTTAAAGGCACTTGGGAAAGATACCCTCAATGGACACCCTCCCTTAGTGAGTCTACCTTCTCACCACCATTGTCCCTAGCGGCAATTGCTCCTCATCTTCTTTCTCAATATTGTTACCACTTGCTTGCTCAAAAGTCAGAGAGCCAGTGAGCAAGAAGGCGAGACCCTGCCAAAGGAAGTGAGGCAGGTGGCTACCAGGAGAAGGGCCTTCTCTGCTGTGGCACCCCGGCTGTGGAATGAGCTCCCTAAGGAGGTTCGCTTGGCACCTACATTATATGATTTTAGATGCTATTCTCCCAGCATTTTAACAGTCTATAAATTAATTTTAACTTTACTGTTTGAAATTTGTAATTTTGCATTGCTGCTGTTTTTATCTGGTTGAGCTTTTATATTATATTTTATATTATGGTTTTACTGTTGTTTTATACTTTGAATGTTTTTCATTTTTGTGAACCGCCCAGAGAGCTCCGGCTATTGGGTGGTATAGAAATGTAATTAATAAATAAATAATAAATAAATACTGCTCCTCCTTCTCGCCATCACCATTGTCTGGGTCAGAGGCAGGTAAACAAGCAGGTGGCAAGGATGAAGAGGAAGAACTCCAGAGGCTCTTCTCATTGTGCCCCTTGCTTGTGGGTCATTAGGAGGTACCTGACCATGCCTGTTTTTGATGCTGTCCCTACCCCACCCCCTATTAGTCACCACTGAGCATGTTCAGTCTTCATTGCACTGGTGTTAGGATTTTTCTCTACTTAGGGAACTTTTCCTTATGATTTAATGTATTTTTGCAAAACATGAGGTTCTTCTAAGCCTGCTCATACCTCCCTTCTGGATGGAAGGCGCTGTTTTACCTACATAAGGATGTACATTCAGATAATATATTTAATATTATGGTGTTTAGGATGGGGAAACTCGAGTTGTGCTGAAATGGATAATTATTTTGACCGGCATGCTCAGGGGAAACTATTTCTATTGTTTTGTGAATTCTACATTGATTATTATTTGTTCCTAATTTCACACTAGCACTACTGAGTCCTAAAGTTGGCAACCATTATTATTATGCAAACCTTTTGTCAATGTTACGCAGGACTTTGTGATATGTATCTTTGAGAAGGAACAATGCACAATTATTATTTAGAAGGATCTTGGAACTGGATAAATCAGCTTGGAATAAAGATAAGGATTTTTAAAATTATTTCTTTAAAATGTTTATTGCAAGTCACGACAAGAGCGAGAAGCGGGACGTGAAGGAGGAGGATTATGAGTAATATTGAAAGAAACTAGGTGATGATCTGACAATGGAAAGTGAGCAGTAGAAAAGTCCAAAACAGAGCAATTCCGAGTGAGAACAAGATCCAGACAGTGTCCAAGGGAATGTGTGGGTGTACATCAGACCAAAGCTTAAGATCATAAGAGGAATGATTCAGGATATATGTCTTGCCTTTGGGGACCTCTCTGTCTCACCTACTAAGAGTTGTGTGGCACTGGGTGTGGGTGACATAGGGTGGTTCCCCCAAACACACAAGTGTAGCTCAAGAAAGGAGCTGGGTTTATCCAACTCTTGACTTGGTTGAGTGGCTCTCCCATAATGCAGGCTAGTTGCCTGGAGAAAGGATTAATTAGATTCCCTCACTCTCACATGCAGATCCAGGGAAGGGTGAATTAACCAATTAAATAAAGAGGTCCTAGTTATCCCAAGCTTTGGTGTCTGTCATTATATCTTAGCTTCCTTCTCTGTCCGCAAGTACAGTTAGCTCCCCCATTGACTAGTTTTAAATGGGCCCTAAAGACCTGACAGTTCTGCTCCATTTTTAATTAAGTTGTTTTAAATATGTTCAAACTATTGTTCTTCTTATGAAATGCTTCTATATTGGATGGCATTAGCTATATATGGTTTTTCTGAAGACTACATCATAATTTGGAGCATAAGAAACTTGCTGCTACTTCTGAATCTATTTACTCTTTTCTATATTTTTCATATATGCTTTCATGATTCTTTTCATTCCCAACCTTCCCTTCTTTTCTTTTCTGGTCTGTTCTCTTCTTGTCTTGTCTTTTCTTGAGTGCCCCTAATCTCCTGAAATAGAAATTTCTCAGGGAACTATTTTTTTAAGTCCCCCAAGTTTGTTAGCACAGCAGTCATTTGGAATCATTAACTTAGATTGTTAGTTAATAGGACCCATTGATGTGTTCAGACAGCCCTTTGGAAATGAAATCATTTACATTGATTTTTGTTTGGCTTTTGACACTTATTTTGATCAATTTCATTAGTAAGAACTGAATAATTTGTTCAGGAAATAGTATAATTGGCAGTGACTCTGAAGTGCCAGCTGAAAAAAAAAATGGCTGTCCTCCTGCTGCACAACTCTGAGATTTCAGGTAAGAGGCAGAATGCATATGACCCAAAGAAGAGTAGCTGTGACTGCAAGAGCCAAAACAATAGAAATTTATAGCACTTCAAAAATGAACACATTAGACTGCAATTCTATACCACATACCTGGGAGTAACCCCCATTGAAATCAATTTGACTTTTTCAAGTATTTAAGCATTACAGATTCATTAAACATTATGAAAACTCAAACCACAGTTTTTTTTCATTGTGAATGTGTCACATATCATAGCTCTTCATTTATTATTATTATTATTATTATTATTATTATTATTATTATTATTATTATTATTATTATATTTTAAATTAGAAATCCTTGAGGAAATGCATTGGATTCCAAAGACCTTGCATCTTGTTTCAGAGAAGACATGATTGTATGGAGATACCTGCATTTATCACAGGAAAAAATAACACCTCTATTTTTTTGCCATCTCTAGAAAGCCGTTTGCCAGGCTCTGTGCTTGTGGGCTAAGCCAGAAATGCAAGAAGTACAAGAAGATACCTTGAACAGGAGGACTCCTTTTTTAGGATTACCAAGGTACAATTCCAGGCAAGTGGAATGTATTCCATGTGGTCTCACAAATTGCCAACAGGTCATCTACAGAATATCAAATGAGAGAAAGAGAGAGAGAGAGAGAGAGAGAGAGAGAGAGAGAGAGAGAGAGAGAGAGAGAGAGAGAGAGATCTCCTTCAGATGGGGGTGGGATCGCATTCCCTTACTGTTGGCTCTGAAGCTGCATCTCTTTCACTTCTGCAATGAGCTGCAATCACATGGAAGATGAAAGCAGGAAGAGAAGCAACCAGGTGGCCCCTTCAGTTTAGTGGGACAGCAGCCTCTAGTGGGAATTTTATAGTGAAAACTCTCCTGCACATGGCAGGAAATCTTATTATAGCTCAAAAGAGTTGTGCTTAATGATGATTATTTTATAACAAAAATATGGCAGAAGGACCACAAGATGAGCAGGAGACATGCAGGAGGAACATGGCATCATTAAAATGACTCACGAAGATCTGTGGTGGGCCACTCGTGAGCGTGCTTTAAAACACTCATCTGAAGAAGCTCCAAGAGAAATCCTGTGATAACAGCGCATGCACTTTACAATCTCTTCCTAAAGGTAAAGCGTATGTTTTATTGATTTATTGATTTATTATTTTCTATCCTGCCTTCCCACCCAACCCAAAAAAATGTCAGCCAACTTGAACAACAAAATCCAGATTAAAAACAAAACACAGCACAAAACAAATAAATTAAAAACACAACATGAAAAGAAAGGAACAGCACCAATTAATCAACCCCTCTCTCCTGCTTCCACAAGAGACCAACTTATATGACGAAAGCCTTCCCGAATAAAAACATCTTTGCCTGCTGGCAGAAGGACAACAGAGAGGGGGCCAAGCTAGCTTCCATTGGCAGGGAGTTCTTAAGCCTGGTGGTGGCCATCAAAAAGGCCCTCTCTTGTGTTCCCACAAAATATGCCCCTGTTGGTGGCAGTACTGAGGGAAGGGGCTCCCCTGAAACCTTTCAGTTAGCCTGGTCCCAAACCATATAGATGTTTATAGACCATAATCAGCACTTTGAGTTGTGCCTGGAAACAGGAGAGTATCCAATGAAGCTGTTGAATGGTATTTTATCTGGAATTGGAAGCCATTTTGTCTCTGCCACCCACAGGAGCCATCTTGCTTCATGAAGGCCAGCTCTTCCTATGATTTCTCCCTAAGGGCTTCTGGGTGTTATGATATAAGGTGAGCTGCTTGTGGTGTTTGGGGGGGGGAGTGCATGGAGGGGTACAAGTCTTCCAGTGAAGACAGTATTGCATTGAGTCAGCAGGAGCTTGGATAGCTCAAGGAGGTCAGTTAAGCTCTTAGATCTTCTTCTGTCCTGGCTGTACATTCAGTTTCCATCCTCATTGGAGAAATTGAAAGGAGCCTTGCACTCTGTTGCTTTGTTAAATCTAGCTGTGTGCATTGCTGCCTTTGCCAGATGTGTGTAGCTGGCAGGAGGGAGACAGACTGAAAGATTGACAGGTCTTTGTGGGGGGTGAGGCTAGTGTTTCTCAAGGGGCTCCAGCTCTAGGCAGGGTTCTCTGGGTTACTAGGTTCTGGATTGGTATCAAGGCATGAAACCAGCACCTCCATAGGTTATATCAATAGATCCCAGGGATCTCTAGGGTTTTAGGGCACTTTTTCCAAATCAGTGATGTAGTCACTGCTCAAAAACAGCCATCCATAGGAGTATTTATTTCTTACATTTTTCTACCAGCCAATAGCCAAAACTCTCTGAGGGATTCACAACAATAAAACCACAAAATATGGCATAAAATGCAATGTAAAGTTTAATACCTTAAAACTGCAATATAAAAGTAAAACCAGAATAAAACCTAGCAGCAATGCAGAGATTTAAAAGACAACATCAGATTTAAAACAAGAAAGCTAAAAGTCTACAATTCATGGGAAAATACAAAGGTCTGGAAAAAGCACAATGTAGGTCCAAGCAGGTGAATTTCTCTGTATTTGATTTACAGTAAATACTGCATTTCGAATATGGTCTTGTGTGCCTGTAATAATTATTGTCCAATTGTTTGAGCCCTCTAAGGGCTTATCAGTTTTTATTGAAGCTCCTGATTCATGGCATTTAACTCTCTGGCCTCCTTTTCCAACAATGGAACCAGCCAAAACTTGGGGTATTGTTACTTGTGCTGTAATAATAGGTCCACCAAGATCACCGCAGGAGCATAATAATAGTCATATTCTGATCCAGCCTCAAACATTTCTTGTGTTCCGATGTCATCACAAACATTAACATGATCTTGCATCATAGCGATCACTAGGTCTGCCCCTTTGATGGTAAGACATAAGGTCCCCGTGCTACCACCTCTACTACTACAGCCTGGAGGAGAGGGAAGTGGTCCTTGGTGATCAAATCAACATCCTCTATTTGTAGAGGCATGGGATGACCATGACATGGAGGCATGCAATCAAAGCCCCCTCTGCCATGCTTTGGAAAGGCTGTCATCAAACATAATTGTAAATCCACTACAGTCACATCTTTGTCATTAAAAAAAATGCATGTAGAATATTGCATTTAACCTAGCCTGCATCTTGCCAAATGGCAACATGGCTATAAAAATTAAAGGCCTCTGAGTCCTTTGCTATGCAAGCATCCTCCCATATGGGCCCAGGGTGAATCATTCCAATTTTCTCAAAAGAAATAGAAACCTATATTTATTAGGAGCTCTTTCGCAAGCCAAGTACTAGACTACATTTGAATGAATTACAAATTGTTTGCCCAGTACTTAATAGATAATTCTTTTATGGGGCCTTTAGCTCCATAAAATACTACAATATTTTATATTGTAGTTTTATGGAATTTGTTGTTTATAGTAAACATTTATTTGTAAACTGCGTAAGGAGTTTGTCTGACAAGCAGATGAAACACGGAATAAACAAATACAGAGATACACAACACATTACCCAAGGAAAAAGTGAGCTACAGGTCTGTTGTGTGCAATGATCCACATTCAGCAAGTAAACTTGTGACGGAGCTAGTAACTGAATGGATGTGTCTAACTGATGCTTCAAATATTTCAGCTACCCTTTCCCTTCAAAACAGAGACAACATGGTTTAGGAATTGGATTATAACATTACCCATTTCCAGACATGTCTTGTGAACAGTTTAAGGGCCTTTGAATGATGAGGAGAACATAATATAAAATGATTTTACCGTGTCCATTGAGTGATGTCCACCGAATCGCTTGCTGATATGCACAATAATAAAGATAAATTGAGCAGAACCTTTTGTTCATCAGCTCCTTAATGCTTTACGAGCAATAAGACACGGTCTGGAGACTTAAGAGACAGAATTGGCCTAAAAGAGCAAGTTGGTTAATAATCAGATGCTACCAAATAATTAAAGGAAAAATGCTTGATACCACATTTTATAGTTCTGTACATTCAGGAGAAACTAACACAGGACTCTGCCCAGAGTTTAAATATATAATGTCCAAAATTTATTTTCATTATTCACTTCTACACTTTCCCTTTTATTATCTTTTGTTCACTCATTTTTAATGGAGCCTCTGGACAACATTACTGTCAGCCAATAGAATTATAGTGTTTTCTGTGATGACATCCCACATTTTTTCAGATCTCATTTGTGACTTTTGTGGGGGGGCGAGGGGGTTGATAAAGTACAATTGCATCATCAGCTGCCTAGTATGGACAGGCAAAGCTTTATGAGGTTTTTAAGGGTTCCTGAACCTTTAATTAGCAACTTCCTGTGTAGGTTCAGCCCATTTGATTGCTCCTTGATGAGTGACAGGGAGGGAGGAAAATCTCTCCCTTTCCACTGCCTCTTTCTATTTCTTTTCCCTCACTTCCTGTTCTACTTATCACTGTTTCCTCCTGCCTTTTCCTCTCCTGCATTCTTTCTCTGGCACCTGGGATATTGCTATAGTAGCTTTCCAAGCTGGACCAATGTATCTCACTGCCCAAGGCAAGAAGCTGCTACCTTCTGCCTGCTGCCTTCCTACCTGGCTGTGGGGAACTCACCCAAACTCTGACGATGCCTGGAGAAACCCTGGCAAGTGCTCTGCCAAAGCTTTTCATTGCACAAGTAGTTGGACATTGTGCTTGCACAACAGGCTGCACAAGACAACACAACACGCAATGGGTCAATTGCACAAATACACTTGAGCCAATGTAATGTTAGATTCTTCTCCCGTGCATAGTTTGGAATAGGGCTGTGCTCCGCTCTGTTTCGGGTCACAGAAGCGGTAGCGGAGTGGCCTGCGGAGCGTTGCAAAGCGGTTCTCTCATTTGCAGAGTGCTCCACTTGTTTTCAGGGCTCCGCCTGCCATTTTGGATTTTTTTCTGCATAGGATTCCATTGGGCGAAGAAATGCCTATAACATTTTTGTTTTTAAAGCTAGATCCCTGAAAATTACTGTGCTTAGACATTGATGATTGGGGGACATTTGTCTCAGTTTTCAGAATTTTTTGTCATGCTGTTTGTTTGCAATTAATTTTTATTGAATGGGTAAAGCGGAGGGGGGAACCTGCTTTTTTTCAGCGTTGATTGACAGGTTCATCTCCCAATCATGATAACTGATCAGCCTATGTGAAGCACCCTCCAATCCCAATGTTGGGGGGGGGGATAAGCAAAAAGGGATACTTAGTAACTTCTCTTTCTTTGTCTTTTGTAGGACTTTTGTCATTTTTGAGTGCATTGGTGAAGCAGTAGCCCCAGCAAACTCACACACACAACCTTAAATAATATACAAAGTAAAATAACAGATAGGCAACACAGCACTGCAAGGTACCCACCATAACCTTGGTGAACAACTGAATAGATGTGGTGCAAGTGATGATGTGCTGTATGGCATGTGGACGTGCCCCGTACCCACTGCCCTTGAGGGTCGTCAGAACCCTCAAAAGGGGAAACAGTGGAAGGAAGCCAATGATTTGCATGAGCTGATGTGTAATGTGGCTTCTCAAAGGCAGGTACCTAGAGAGGATCGGCCAAATGACTGATGGCACAGTCCACTGTCCCACTGAGCATTTCCACTTTCCCCTTACTGGTAATAAAGCCAGACAGTGTTTTTGTTCTAATTCTTCTTGTTGTTTTGCTTATTAGTATTGTTATTTGTTATTACAATTATTGGCTGAGCATACCCTGGAGTGTGTGAACTGTGATGGAGGTGTGTGTGTGGGGGAGTGAATCTTGAAAAACCAACACGTTATAGCACTTTGAAATGAGTGGATGGCATGAAAGAAATTCAGGTTTTAGAAGTATTGCGACCCAAGCATGGCAATGCAAAGTCTGAGTTTATCCCATGAACAGCTATGTGCTGTACGCTCACCTACTTTTATGATTTTCTATCTTGACGTTCCCTGTGTTCATTTTTGACGTGGTTACCTGAGAGGAAGATTCTAATTTAGGTTTAACTTTAAAAATTCCCCCCAAATCAGGGCATGATTGGATTTCCTTCAAAATGAGGATGAATAAGGATGTATGTGGAAGCTGTCATGGTGGCTAGTTGCAGGTGTGTATCTGGAAAAATGGCCGAGATACATGCATTTCTGTAAATGGGGGAAACTTTAAAATATCCCCCAAAATTCAGGGCATGATCGGATTTCCTTCAAAATGGGCATGAATAAGGATCTATGTGAAAGCTCTAATGGTGCCCATTTTGATGTTTCTAAATTGAAAACTAAAAAAGTTATAGGTGTTTGACATTTTCAATACAAGTCTATGGGGGGAAAACACGGAGCTCCAATCCGGATCCAGAGCCCCGCATTGGAGCAGAGCGGACTGGAGGCAGATCGCCCCAAAGCAGAGTGGACCTGATCCAGAAGTTGCAGATTGGGATCCAGAGCGGATCAGGGGTGGGTGGGTCCGTGCACAGCCCTAGTTTGGAACCTAGTTTCTGTCAGCATCTGTCATTTGCACTAGCAAAATGACATAGTTGGATACTGTCCCTGATCAAGAGCCTGCATGGAGGTCTGTGGCAAATATCAGCTGTCTAATACCATCTTTGGCTAACCGATTAAGATGGTTGCTGCCTTCAAAAGCTCATGCACCAGTTCAACTCAAAGATGCTTAGCAAATTTTGTGTTCAAGGAATCAGAGTAATTTGGCTTTTAACTATTGCTGAGTCTTCAATGACCTGTTAAGAATAGCTGTATGTCTGCATCTCTAGCTAGCAGTATGAAAAGAAAAGAATGTTTTTGACAACTACTTTCATCTAGCAAGTTCTAGGCCATTCATCATCTTGTGATCTGGCACAAGTGCAGTGTGATTAAAACTACTATCCACATCAACCACTTAACATGATCAAACAAAGCAGAATGGATGTGCTCTAAATACACAACTCAATTGTGTAGATGGGCAATTTTTACTTGAAGTGAAGCAACCAATATTTATAAGGAACGTAGTTATTATTTCTGCATTTACTGGTCACGCAGCAACAGGACACTGCAATCTTTAGCTTTTTAAGTGCCAAAGTATGCCCACCAAACCAAATATGATGAGCAGTAGTTAACTATGTTCTCCTACTGTGAAAGACATCAAAACAAGAATCTGAAGACCAGTAGTAGGCTCCTTTTGTTCCTTTTGAAAAATTTCTCCATGAAGTGTATTACCAGACTTTGGAGTTCTGAATTTTATGGTCTTGCTTCCAAACTAGAACTGGTTCATTAGGAATCCTGCATTGTTCCATTTTATGGCCTGGATACAGACTTAGGTATACAGTAGGAAATTACTAACTTAAATCCCATTGACTTCAATGGTCTACCCTAAGTTTGCAACAGTCTAGATCCAGCCCATTAATTCTGAATTTTATACAGAGTGACGTGCATGTAAATTTGGTCACAGCTCCCACTTCCTTAAGTTCATTCATTTCTATATCCCATACCCATTACCAATAAGTATGTGCATATTGATAAAAAGGCATCTTAATGTGATCAAATGTGTGAAATTCATTTTGTACAGGGTTTACCAAATACAGTTGCATTCACTGACAATACCCCACAGAAAAGCAATCTCATTGTTATTTGTTTGTACGCTTCTATCAAAATTCTTTTTTGTACGGTGTTTTACTAGTATACAAGGGATGGGAGAGCATATGAACATCAATAAAAAAAACACTACACAAAGGGAATCTTGATGCAGTCATGCATGCAACCACTTCAAGATTTCTTCTTGGGAGGTGGTATATTATGCATGTACACAACTTCACACCTATTGAAAATGTTGAAGGAGGCATGAAGAAGGAAGTTAAAATAAAGATAAGGGCTTAAAGATGCAACAAATTATGCATGATCTAGTTCCAGAGTTAATTTGAGACGTTGTCCTAGTAAAAACATAATTTCAGAGGACTGGAATGTAGCGCAGGCTCGACCCACAGAACAAAAAGGGATAGAATCTAGGACCAGATCTACACCAAGCAAGATATAACACTTTGAAAATGGTTTGAAAACTATATCTGGCATGTGTCCTGCGCCTGAACAGCTGTCAAAACTGTTATAAAACATTATAAAGCAGGAGTGTAGATCATGCCTAGGTGTGTGTGGCTAGAGGTGATTGCCTGTTTAGCTGTGTGTTCAAAAAGAAAAGAGTATTATCAAAGACTACTTGCATGACTCTCTTGTGTCTCCTAGGCACAACCCTTTGTTTGTGTGTGGACTAGGGGTGTGCACGGATCCCCCGCTCCGCTTCACTTGCAGATCCGCCATTTTCCAGATCGGGCCGCTCCGCCCCGCCCCCGCTCCGCCCACCTCCGCTCCGCCCGGAGCTCCGGATCCGGATCCGGAGCTCCGTTTTCCCCCCATAGGCTTGCATTGAAAGCTAAAAAATTATACAACTTTTTTTCTGTTCAAGTTAGAAACCTCATGTTTGGCACCATGACACCTCATGGGGATATACACACGCACGCCAAGTTTCAAAGCAATCCCAACATCCCCTGATTTTTGGCGAATTTTTGAAAATCGGGCACCCCACACACAACATCCCTGCGAGGTGGGCAGGGGAGGAGGGAGGGAAGGCAGGCAGGCATGCAGCTGGCATTTCTGGGGGCATAAGGAAGTGAGCCAAGGATAAGCCAGTAATGCATATAAAATGGAATAAATCAATAAATAAACAAAGGAGGGGTGGAATTAAAAGCAGCAGTGTTGCTCAATAAACAGCAAGAAGAATTTTAAAAAAAAGGCTATATCTGTCTTTTACCAGCAATAGGGGGATGTGCCCAGGGGAGGGGGAAGTAGCTGCCAGTTCAAGACAGCCACCAACAGCTCTGAGAAGAAGTAAAACGCTCACTTCAACTCATAACAGGCATTGCTCCACCACTGAGAAGTAAACGCTCACTTCAACTCATAATAGGCATCGCTCCACCACTGAGAAGTAAACGCTCACTTCGACTCATGATAGGCATTGCTCCACCGTTTTACTCTCTTTGGAAGGCTCTAATGGCCTTCCAGTGCAGGAGAGAGTGGGGGCACGTCCACGATGAGATGCCCTAGGGGAGCTCATCCCCTTGCACCACATCTATTCAGTTGTTCACCAAGGTTAGGGTGGGGAGCAGTGCTGTGTTTCTATCTCTTATTCTTGGCTTAGTATATGATTTCAGGTTGTGTTTGTGCATTTGGTAGGGCTACTGTTTTAAAAAACACTGGGAAAAGCCCGTTCAGATGAAGAAAGAGAAGTTTCCCAGAATCCCAAGTTACCCGTTTTGCCTATCCCCTCCTCTAACTTTGGGATCATGTGATCATGACCGGGAGCTGACTCTGCCCCTCAGCCCTTTGAAAAAGGTATTTTTCCCGCCAATTTTTAAAAAACTTCTAGCGCGCGACCCGGACAACGCAGAAAGTTGAGAGTAGTCTCAAAATGACCCGCATCTACGACTCTCTGTGCACAAGAATTTTCAGAACGATAGCTTAAAAACCAACCCAGTTATGCCCGAGTCTTTCCCTCAATGCAATCCTATGGGCGAAAAGCCGAAAACGCCGTTTGAGCCGCGCGGTTGACCCGATTTTCACAAAAATATAGCACGCGACCCAGACAACGCAGAGAGGTGAGAGTGGTCTCAAAATGACCCCCATCCACGACTCTCTGAGCACAAGAATTTCTAGAATGATAGCTTCAAAAAGAACGTAGTTATGCGCGATTATTTGCCGCAATGCAATCCTATGGCGAAATGTTTTCAAGATGGCGACCGGAGCGCTCCGCCTGAACTAGGAGCTCCGAAAAATGGCCGCTTCTCTTCGCCTTGCTTCTAGGGGGTCCACGGTCCGCTCCTACTCCGCCTCTGGGTAAGGCGGAGCAGGCCAATCCGCTACTGCTTCTACGCTCCTAATCGGAGCAGATCACACCCCTAGTGTGGACCCCAGAAGAAGCTGCTACGCATTGAATTAGCTATCACCCTGGCCTCTAAAAGTAAGTTTAACATAAGAACAGAAGTCCCATGCTGGATCAGACCAAGGGCTCATTTAGTCCGGCACTCTGTTCACACAGTGGCCAACCAAGCCGGACATGGTGCAACAGCACCCTCTCACCCATGTTCCCAAGCAACTGGTGCACACAGGCTTACTATTATTATTATTATTATTATTATTATTATTATTATTAATTATTTATTTATTTATATAGCACCATCAATGTACATGCCTTGGATACTGGATGTAGCACATAACCATCAGGGCTAGTAGTCATTCATAGCCTTCTCCTCCAGGAATTTATCCAGCCCCCTTTTAAAGCCATCCAAATTGGTGGCCATCACTACATCTTGTGGTAGCTGATTCCATAATTTAACTATGTGCTGTGTGAAGAAGTACTTCCTTTTCTTTGTCCTGAATCTCCCACCAATCAGCTTCATGGGATGACCCCAGGTTATGGGATGACCCCGAGTCGTAAGACATTATTCTGAGAAAAGTTCTGATATTTTTTTCTCACCCCATCTGAGAAAAAGAAGGCCAGATTGCAGAATTTTCCCTGAATGTTCTCCATTTTTGGTATTTGCTGACCATTGTGCTATATCCAAGGCATTGTAGAGTATGCAACGCGGTGGCCAGGATACCAACACAGTTGCTGCTGCCACCACTTGCAGCCAGAGCAAACAAGAACCACCCAATAGGAAAAAGAGGGTCTTTTCTGCTGACATTGCTAGTAATTAGATCATTTTTCTCCCACCTGAACATGGCTGTGGACTTGCTACTGTCTTGCTATCACCTTTTGGACCGAGAGGGTTAATGCAAACATCTCTCAAGAACCATCTTAGAAAAACAGCTTATTAGGCACTTTCCCCAGGAGACAGCACCTGGGTAGTTATCAGCTAGGCCCATGGCTGAGGGCAATTAGCATTGACTGGTTTGTTTCAGCTGTGGAAAAAGCAGCTTCGTGGGAAGGGCTCCCTTCCAAAAGGGAGGGAGGCCTGAGGCCCGTGTGGGGCTTGGGATTGGCTAGAATGGGTCATGGTACTGGCTGGTCCAAAAAGGGATAAAGGAGTTGGCCACCAGGGGCTGGCCATCTTCTCTGGAACCGAACATATGCTAATAAGAGAGATTCCCAGGTGGGTAGGGTGATACTGGCTTAGATTGTTTTTATTGTTTTGTGGCCTGGTTGCTCCAAGGAATGCTTGGTGCCGCTGAGGCAGGATGAATAGTAGGTTAATAGTTTTAGTGTTTGTGTGAACACCCAATACTCTTTTCCTTCACTCCCTTTCCCCCTCCACTGTCCCGTGTTTGTATGGTGTTTCCTTTGACTGAAGCCCTACGTGTTAATTTCAGAGTTTTAAATAAATTGCTTCAGTCCCTAGTCTGTTGTGTGTGTGGTTATTCTTTTCCATCTTTCTCATTACTCTCTTTTCTTTGTTTCTTTTGGCATCCACATTCTCTCTCTCTCTCTCCCCCCCCCCCTTGACAGGATCTACACTACTGCTTTATAACGGTATTGAAGGAGCTCTTGGGCCCCATGACACATTTTCAAACTGCTTCCATGATGTTATATCCTGCTTGGTGTAGATCTGACCTCTATGTGTGTGTAGAAGATAGAGCAATGACTAGGGAAAGTAATGTTCAACTTTTGAAAATGATGTACAGGTGAATTTTGGAATGGAAACAAATATTGACATCTGATTGATTTAAATTTAAGTTTTTGGCTAAGTAAATACATATACTTTTTTTTTGAGGGAGTGCATTCTAGTTCTTGTTAAGCCTTTCAATGATACAGAGCAGTGTGATTTATGCGTCTCTGTCTGTTTTAAAATTTCTTGTATTTACTTGTGGGTTAAATATTATTTGGATTGTTCTGTGGGGAGAGGGAATCTCAAAGGAAGATAACCACAGAGATTTTCAACTTTACTGGGATGGAACCATTTCAGATTTCAAGGTGTTGAGAGACTCTGGTGCCCGTTGTCCTAATAAGGTGAATGTCAATGATGTCAACACAATATGTTGAGGAAATGTCACATCTGTCTGCAATTGGCTACCTCTGGATAGTAGAAACTCAGCTGGAAACCTGGGAAACAGATGTTGCTTTCAATCAAACAAGGGTCAAAGCAGTCTAGGGACTAACTATGATTGCATCCCTCTTTCCCAGAAAAGATCATTAGGCAATTTTCGATAGAGTTGAAATTATTTTAGCAGCTTTACAGTCTTTGCTTTTTGATAACCATTTTTATTAATATTCATTTCTAAAAACAATTCACAATTACAATTTACTGTTATAAAATTGCAAAGGAGGGGGAATAGCCCATTACAATATCGTAGATTAATATGAAAAATGCTTAATCTTAATTTTTTACTAATTTAAGACCAGCCCAGGTCTTTGTAAATTAACAATGTGGGTTTAATAGGAGAGAAAGGCATTACAATATGCCTAGGAAACATGCCAGCCACAAATAGAGTGGGAAATTTGTCAAAAGACAGGGAAAGGATGAAAAAACCACCCCAAGTACATTCAGAAAGCTAGTGACTGGCATACTTTTTTAAAAAAGTGGGCCTTGCAATTATACCTGAGTTGCTGGGGTGGGTGGGTGCAGGAAAGAGATTTTCCTATTCCCCCAGATGTGCTGCTATCATAGTAAACTGTTGGGTGGATATTGCAGGAGAAGATTGCTAATGATGGGTGTCCAAGGGAAGCTTGTTTTCGATTCTGATCTCCTCCAGGAAACTCTGATAAGCTTCTAAAGAACTCCAGGATGCTCCAGAACACAATGGTGGAGGGGAGGGAACCCCTCTCTACTCTACAGTATGAGCATCATCAGATGGGGGGCAGATAAATCACGTTTCCCTTCAGTCACTTTGCCTCCCGTTGCTGTCCCACAATAGTGACAAACAGCTCCCTCTTTCTTCACACGGGGAAGAAAGAGGATGCTAGCAATGTCCATGTAGCCCATTCAGTGGGCGTTTTTATTGTGCTGCTTCTCCTGCACACAGCAGAAAATGGTGGCATGTTTCTCTATAGCCCCCCAGAATCGGATTTATTCTGTCTTATTTTATGATGGAAAAAAGACCAGAAGGAGCAGGAGACATGTGGGAGATGGATGGCATAATCAAAAGGACCTGCAAGGAAATGTGAGTGGCCAGTAATGAGAGTGTGATAAAACACTCGTCTGACGACACTCTGGTTCTTTCTGCTCCTCCTGGCATTCCAGGAGGGAGGGAGGAAGCTCTTGTGATATCCGGATCATGAGAGCCTCCCCCAGCAAGCAGATGAAGCAAGCGACGTCCCAGGAATAAACAGGGATGTTGTGGGTGCATTCCCCCCCTCTTTTTTTGAAGCAGCAGGGCTGGTTGCACAAGCACAGGGCTCCACTCCACCAAAAATGTAAGTTTTTTTAAAAAAGAAATGAAAATAGCTCCCCAACCGCCTCCCTGCCATCCCGGGAGTGGCAAAATTGCTGCCCCCCTCCCCTGATGGGCACAGAACCACACCATGTGGCTCCACACCCATTTCTGGTGCTGGACTTACTCATGAGTAAACACAGCACCAGGTGGGACAGGTCCCCACACTTCCCATGGTCCCTAGGAAAACCTGTGCCCATCCCCCCTGCCCCCGGGATTTCCTGTGCGTCATTTGGATGCACAGGGACTCAGCCATGACCAGCCTGGACTATTGGGCTCGTGTAGAAAGGGCCTCTATATCCGCTCCATATATCATGAACAGAACACTGAATAAAGTGATCAGAAGCTATCGTAACTAAGGGACAAATGCAGTCATCCACCAAATTTTGGGTTAGAGCAGGAGAAACTGAAATAGCTCATACAAAGCTATACATCTCACTTCCACTCAGTGCTTTATTTTCTTCTCCTATGTGAAGGCACCAATTTGTCTATTGGCACAGACAGTAAAACAATGGCTAGTCTTACTAGTTGCCCTGGTCCCACTGTAGTCTCAGCCCTCCTGAGATCTCCAGCGCCAAAGTTCTGGCACTGTAGAAACCAGACGTCAACCTAGGAGGAGATTTGAAACAGAGTGTGAGAAGAGACAGGAAGAAACAAGGTTTGTTGGAGACAAGAGACTCCCAAATGGACATGGAACATGGCTGCTCTCCAGCATTTATTTCTCCCCCCGTCTCATTCCCTCCCTCATCCCCAAATGCCATTCTTTTTGAAAAATAGCTAGAAGCTGGAAGCGTTTTAATGAAAAAAGAAACACAGCAGCCATCTCTGTCTCTCCTTTTACTTTCAATTTGTTTTTCTACTTGTCTTACTTACAGCTCAGACAAGAAAAATGGAGTTAACCCTTGCTATACTGCCTTGCTAGTCACACCTTCCAACTGTGTTCTTTCCCAGTTTGTATTGCTTGAGAATAGAATGAATGGGATATTTTTGTACCGATCTTTATCGTACGTTCTATTTTTCCTTGGCTAAATTTGTTTTCCTATTTCTGATTTATCTTTATTTTGTTCCAGCATTTTGTCTCCTTTACTGGCCTTTCTTGATCTTTCATTTTTGTAAGATCAAGATCTTACTCATTGTTTAATCGCTTTGCGTTAAAAATGCCTCTCTTTTTTTGCAAATGCACAATTATTTTCAGTCATTATGGAATCACTCCAATTAAGCATTCCTAATCATCTGGGGTGGTTTACAGGGTGACACAATCCTGAGCATCAATTATGGCAGCACAGCATGACTTACGTGATGGCAGAAGTGGAAAACATCAATAAAATATAGTCATGGTGGACATTTCTGCTTAGCCATTCATTCATTACATTTCTATACTACCCAATAGCCAAAGCTCTGTGTGGGGTTCATAGTGCGATAAAAGTATAATACGTATATAATCTATAACATTCAAAAACTTAACATACTTTAAAAATGAGTTTAAATAAATTGACAATATAAATTCCAGCACATGATAAAAACTAAAATGCCCCATCATATACTGCCAAATGCTTGGAAGTAGAGAAAAGTCTGAAGTGGGCATTGAGAAGATGTCAATGTTTGTGCCAAACAGACCTCAGTGGGCAGAGCATTCCACAGTTAGGGGCCACCATGAAGAAGGCATGCTCCCTCAGAGGAGAGCCTGAGATGGTGATCATAGTATATGGGTAGGTTCATACTGAGAGAGGTGCTCCATCAAGTGTTAAATTTGGAATGAAAAGTAACATTTCTGTGCTCCATCACATGTGAAACACTACCCTGTTCTCATCTTTAAAAGGGGCAGATAATTATTTTAGGTTATAGCTGAAAATTTGGGACCATTGAAATTGAAGTATCTTTTAAAGCCCCCATTAATGTGTGTGGGGAGGGGGAGAGAAATGCAATTTCCCCAAGGCTAGAGAGGAGGGAGAAAATACACAATTTCCACAGCCTTAGGCTGATATACCAACTGCACCCTTATCTGGACAGAGATAGCCTAGCTACAGTTATCCACGCTCTGATAACCTCTCGTTTGGATTACTGCAATCCGTTATACGTGGGGCTGCCTTTGAAAACAGTCCGGAAACTTCAACTGGTACAAAACAGGGCAGCACGGTTACTAACAGGGACTGGCCAACAAGACCACATCATGCCAGTCCTTTTCCAGCTTCATTAGCTGCCAGTCCAGGTCCGGGCCTGATTCAAAGTGCTGGTATTAACATTTAAAGCCCTAAACGGCTTGGGGCCAGGCTATCTGAAGGAACGCATCCTCCCATATGTACCTGCCTGGACCCTAAGGTCATCCTCAGGGGTCCTTCTCCGTGAGCCCCTGCCAAAGGAAGTGAGGCAGGTGACTACCAGGAGGAGGGCCTTCTCTGCTGTGGCACCCCGGCTGTGGAATGAGCTCCCTAAGGAGGTTCGCTTGGCACCTACATTATATGCTTTTAGACGCCAGGTGAAGACCTTTTTACTCTCCTGGCGTCTAAAGAAAATTGCTGCTTCCATTCTTGCTTTCTTCTGGTTTTTCAATATTTATTTAGAAGCTCACATAGTGAGCATTCATATTTCATTGGACCAGCAATAAAGCCTAAACATTTAAATGTTTAAAATGCCAAAGTGCCTAAAATGCCAAAGTGGCATTTTACTAGAAGTCAAAAGGGGTGGATTTTAAATTTCCAATACTGAATCTCCAAGTTGACTTTAATGTGTTTTAAACTTCTGGAGTAGTATATCCAACATTAGTCCTACTTAGAGTAGATCCATTAAAGACTGATCTCTTCCAGCAGGCCTACCCAGTTGAATTTTAGGATGCCTTTTAATAATGTGTTGCTTTTAATGATGTACTTGTTTTGAATGTTTTAATTATATGTATTTTGTGGTATTTGCATTTGTGTTGTACCCCGCCTCGATCGGAGGAAGATTGCAAAAGCAATCTCTATTATTATTATTATTATTATTATTATTATTATTATTATTATTATTTAAATTAATTGAACATAAGCTAGTCATTACTAATCTATATCTAATTCATTTCAATAGGTCTACTCTAAGTTGGATTATCATTGGATACTATCCCTAGAATTAAAAACTCTATACAATGTAACACAACTCAGACTGAGACTGGTTATCCTAATTGGACAAAGTTTACCAATATTTTAGAAGATGGTATATCACTTTGAGGAGCCAGGAAAGATCTAAAAGAGAAATGGACAGATATTTAACTGTGTTCATTCCATTAATGCAATTCTTCTTGCACAACTCATTGTGTAACTGCCTGCACAAATGATTGCACAAGTATAATGGGCAACCGCTTGTGCATTAGAAAGACCCAGTGGACCTCCCCTAGTGGGGTTTGCACTGTATAGAGTGCAAGCTGTTTACCAAAGACATCTCAAATAATTTTTGCATACACCCAGCCAACCTGGAAAAGTTTTAACAACTCTAGTCTTCAACAAGATGCACATGAATTGGCTGGCCAACATACAGTAGTTTGGCATGCAGTATATGAGCCAATAGTCCATAGATGGGAAAGGCTGACAGAGAAACCTGGAGTTACAGGCTTTTGCAATCTCCAGGAGACTTGCCAAGTGGTTCAGCTGGATTCTCGAAGTTAGCTGCGATGGCATTTACCCACTCGGGTGGTGGCCCTGAACTGTGAAGTGATCCTGCCAACTTTCAGCCAGGGAAGATGCATGGACCACTCATGCATATTCTCGCAGGAAGGCAAGTGCTCAGTCTGGCTGGATTCCCAGAATGAGCTGGGAAAGGGGCAGAGACCTATTTGGGCAGCATCCCAAAATTGCGATGCCAGGTGGCATGTACTCTTTTGGGCATAGGTCCTGAATTGCGAGAAGATCCTGCTGATTCTAGCCAGTGCGAGTTGGACAGCATGGACTACTGGTGCAGGTACTCGTAATGAGGTGAGTGCTTGGTCTGGCTGGATTCCCAGAATGAGCTGGGAAAGAGGCAGAGACCTATTTGGGCAGCGGCCCAAAAATACATGCATTGGGAGCACCTCCTGCCCACTTTATTTCATCAGGTGGCCCACATCCCACTGATGGTGCTTCTCCTACACTTAGGAGGAAATGATCTGGGGCTGCTGAAATGAATGGCCCTTATTGCATAAGATTGCTGATTTTAAGATCATACAGCAGCATGGCCAGGAGTGATAACAGCCGGGTACTGTGTGCTACCTTGGTTCAATTGCTGATGGCAGTGATCATGGGGCTTGAGAGAGCCCATAACAAAGGTAATACCAAAATCCTTCAAGATTGTTTAGATGGAGGGAGCTGTATAGGAAAGATGGGAAGCACCTGTCTGATCTAAGTAATGACTTGTTTTGGCTGATCTGCAGAAGGGTTTAAGGGATGCTATCCTAGTTAGGTAGGGAGAGAGTGCATAAGCAGAGGCTTATCTCTCTCTTTGGCAGATAGGAGCGAGCATCTGGGGCGAGGTGTAAATTGGTGAGCATTCACAGGCACTGTTGTGGTGAGAGGTAATCCCTAAGGGCCAACCACTGGGAATCCTGTGGCACCAGCTGGCGGGATAAGGATTACCTTTGAGGCCAGCCCTCCTCAAACCACTCAGAGCCCTGTGGCCTGAGGGGGGTTTGACACCAGAAGGCCTCCCTACCCCAGGAGGGGGAAGCCTGTCTGGTGGCGAAGGAACAAGCGCCACTTGATGGGCAGTGATTGCCTCGCCTGATCCCAACAATGGCCTCATCAATAGATGATGCCCACTTAGGCCTTCCCCCCGTTTGCAGATGTTTGAATAAATGTGGCCCATATTTAATACCACTCTTGTTGGGTTATTGTGCCAGAACTTTTCTCTCTCTGGAACTCTGTTTGTGCTCAGAAACAAACACATATCACACAGGTCTTACACAGCAGAGCTGGTTTATTTCCTTCAGGCTTCTGTGCAGTTCAATTCAGATCAGTTCAGATCAGCACACTGAGGCATGCACAGAGAGCAGTGATCATAGAGCAGTGATCAGTAAGCAGTGATCAGTTCCATTTTACACAAGTGAGAAACTATATACACATCTTACACAATTCTTATCTACATTACATACAGCTGTGATGAGGCTAACTTAGAATCTTGGCAAGGTTCCCAGAACAGCCTCTATCTCAAGGTAATTGCCCACAGATAGACTTTCTCTGTTTAACCCTGAGATAGCCATACACACACAATTTTAATGACTAAGCAAGTATTTCTTTTCATATACTTAACAGTCCTCCTCTTGCGCATGTTGTTTAAATTGTGTTACAATCTGAGACCCAGCTTTAAAAGCATCTCTTTGTGTTTTACCATTGAACGTTCCACCTGTCCTTTCTCATTTTGTTTTATTTTGAATACCCATTTACAGGTAATGGCTTTACAACCTTCAGGTAAAGGTACTAGCTCCCACGTTTCATTTTTTTCCATTGCTCTGATTTCCTCTGACATTGCTTCATGCCAGCCCTGAGCTTCTGTAGGTTCCATTTCCTGAATTTCCTCAAATGAAGTAGGTTCATAGGCTATTAGTAAAGCTCTATGAGAAACCTGTTTGCTTTGGTATTCATCTGAGTAACGAATTGGAGCTTTGCGTTCCCTTTCTGATCGTCTTGGCATAGTTACAGGCATAGTTTCCTCCTTTACAGTTTCTTCCCCCTCCCTCTCTTGCTGAGATTGTTCAGGAATTTCTTCTGTTTCTACAGCTTTCTGTTCCACAGGCAAACTTACATACTGTTTTGTTTCCTGCATTTGTTCATGAAAAACTACATCTCTGCTCACAATTACACTTTTGTGATATGGAGACCACAAACGATAGCCTTTTGTTTGTGTATCATATCCCAACAGTTTACATTCCAAACCTCTTTGAGCTAGCTTTCCTGGTCTGTTTTCTTTCTGAACATGAGCAAAACATTTACTTCCAAAAACCCTTATATGTGACACTCTAGGTTTTCTTTTGTAAAACATTTCATATGGGGTTTTTTCATGTACAGAGTGGTAAAGCCTGTTTAACAAATAATTTGAGGTGGACAAAGCTTCTGCCCAGAACAGGTTAGACAATCCTGACTCTTTCAATAGAGCTCTTAACATGTTCTGCAAGGTTCTGTTTTTCCTTTCTGCAACTCCATTTTGAAATGGTGAATATGGAGCAGTAAGGTCATGTTGTATACCTTCATCACTGAGGAATTTTTTTAATTGGTTGCTAAGAAATTCACCTCCCCGGTCCGTTCTTAGATTAGCTATAGGTTCTTTAAATCTATTTTTACTCCACTTAACAAAGGCTTTAAACTTTCCAAAAGTTTCACTCTTCTGTTTTAACACATACACAAATCCAAATCTACTGTAATCATCAACAATAGACAAGAAAAATCTGTTTCCTCCTTGACTTGTCTCAAAAGGACCTGCAAGATCTGCATGAATTAATTCAAAAATTCTTTTTGTTGTTCTCTCACTATGTTTTGGAATGTTTGACTTATGACACTTGGTTTCACTGCATACATTACATTCTACATAGTTAGAACATGGTTTGATTTTCACCCCTTCACACAATTCTGGAATCTTAGAAATTGTTTTATAGTTAGCATGACCAAACCTTTTATGAGTTAAATGGATACACTCTTGGTGTGGTTTGCAATTGGCTATTGTTTTTGTTGTGACTTTGCTGGCTACAACTTCATTTTTTGTACAAGTATTAATCACATACAAAGATTCTTTCATTATTCCCTGCACACACACCTTGTTTTCCTGTTTTATAGTACAATTTTCTTCAGTAAAACAAACCTCATACCCCATTTCTGTTAACTGAAACACACTTAGAAGGTTTGTTTCTAATTCTGGTACATATAAAACACTTTGTAGTTCAACTCCCAGACAATCAAAATATACATTACCCACACCACATATCTGGATTTTTGTTCCATTTGCAAGGGTAACACACTTTTGCTCTGAAGTAGAAGTTTCCAAGGTTACAAATGAAAGTTTGTCTTTTGCCATACTTATTGAAGCCCCAGAGTCCAAAAACCAAGGATTCATTGTCTCTTTGACTCTTGCTAGAAGACACTTCTTTGTTGATTCAGCTTCATTCATGTTGTTTTCTTCTCTCCACTTTGCTGTTGACTGCTTTTTCTTCTTGTTGTTGCAATCCCGCCTTAAGTGTCCTGTGGAACCACAGTTAAAGCATTTCCTTGCCTTTAATGCAGCCACCACATCAGAAGATTTATGGCTTTGTTGAAATTCAGCCACAGGATGTTTAAGGCTCTGTTGTTTTGAAGCTTGTCTTCTTTCATAGGTTTCCAGTAGTTTTCCAGCTACATACTCGAGGGTTAAATTTTTCTCCTCTTGACTTTCCATCATGGTGACAACCGCGTCGTACGATGAATCAAGACTTGACAAAATCACATAGACTTGGTGTATAGTTGTAAACTCCATCCCTCGTGCCCTGAGTTGATTGAAGATTTCTCTCATGCTTTTCAAATGGTTTGACATAGACTCCCCTGGTTTCAGCTTCATTCCATACAGCTTCCGGGTTAGAATTATTTTACTGCCCGCTGTTTCTCTTTGATATACAGCTTGTAGCGCATTCCAGCACTCTTTTGATGTATTCAAAAACTGAATGAAGGAAATTTGAGAGTCTTCCACAGCTAATGCAATAACTGCCATTGCTTTTGCATCGTCCTTAAACCATTTAGCATTCTGTGGATCTGCTCTATCTGGTGGATCCTCTGTGACTACATACCACAGTTCAGCCTGAATCAGATACATTTGCATTTTGTAAGACCATAATGCATAGTTAGAGTCATTCAGCTTTTCTAACAATTGATGCAAACCAGACATATTAGCTCCTGCCATTCCCTCTGCTTTAGGAATTGGTATCTCACCGTCCTCCTGCTCAGAGTCCTCCTCAGAGTCAGCCGACTGAGATTTTTCCTCACTTTGCAGCACTGGCTTTAGCTTGATGTCTTCCTTCATCAACAGTTTTCTGTTTTAGCAGACTCCTGGTTCTGATACTGCACCGTTCCCATCAAGTTCTGGTTCTTCTGCCTGGGTTAGGCTGGCGTAGGCTGGACTGGGTTAGACTGGGCCCATAACCTTTGTTGGGTTATTGTGCCAGAACTTTTCTCTCTCTGGAACTCTGTTTGTGCTCAGAAACAAACACATATCACACAGGTCTTACACAGCAGAGCTGGTTTATTTCCTTCAGGCTTCTGTGCAGTTCAATTCAGATCAGTTCAGATCAGCACACTGAGGCATGCACAGAGAGCAGTGATCATAGAGCAGTGATCAGTAAGCAGTGATCAGTTCCATTTTACACAAGTGAGAAACTATATACACATCTTACACAATTCTTATCTACATTACATACAGCTGTGATGAGGCTAACTTAGAATCTTGGCAAGGTTCCCAGAACAGCCTCTATCTCAAGGTAATTGCCCACAGATAGACTTTCTCTGTTTAACCCTGAGATAGCCATACACACACAATTTTAATGACTAAGCAAGTATTTCTTTTCATATACTTAACAACTCTTTTGTCTTGTCTCGTTATTCCTCACCCTTGCTACCTCCAGTATTCGAGGCAGTAAGCCTGTGTGCACCAGTTGCTGGGGAACATAGGTGGGAGGGTGCTGTTGCACCATGCCCTGCTTTGTTGGTCCCTGGCCGATGGCTGGTTGGCCACTGTGTGAACAGAGTGCTGGACTAGATGGACCCTTGGTCTAATCCAGCATGGCACTTCTTATGTTCTTATGACACTAGTAGGTTATATTACACTGAAGTCGATGTTTGCATTTTGCAGCACGGGCACTATACCCCTGCCCCCTTTTCATTGCTAGTTGAAATTATATTGCAATGAGTTCTAGTGCAGGTGGACTTGGGCGGGTCAAGGCAGGGAATCCGTAGATCAACACACCTGCACCAGAAGCTTCATTAAATGAGTGTTAAACACATCAATGCGCTTCATTTTAGCTTCCAAATATATGTCAGTATTATTTTTAAAATGCTCAAACTGCACTTAGTGAAATGAACTCTAAAATGCATTGCAAAAGAGAGAAGGAAATCATCCTGGCTTATAGCCATGCACTCTAAATATTATAATTGGGTTCATACAGGGAATACCAACTGTGGGCTGGTTTCCCCTTGTGTTGGCCCCATGCAAGCTTCTTCGGCTTTCAGCTAGACTCTGTACCTCACAGAGAAGTGTCATTGTGAGGACTAAGAATGGGCAAATCTGCCAAGCTCAATTTTGCTTGGGTCCCCCCCCCCTCTCTCCCCTCTCCCTCTCTCTATCTCTTCAATTTTATTCCATTTTGTTTCCCCAATGGATTTTGATCCCTCCCCCCAAGCTGAATGATAATCTGTATGGATTTTTGCACACATTTTAAAAACTCTACAGATTTCTTTATGCACATGAATGCCAACGTATGTACTTTTGAAGCAATTTCCCAATGAATAAAGCATTTTTTTTGCATTGTTTTTGGAAATGTATACATTTTATGTGCATTTTGTGAAATGTACACATTTCGTGTGGTTTTGTTTGTTTGTTTTTGTTTGTTTGTTTTTTGGCAGACTTCATTGCAAACTTGGAAATTTATGGATTTAAATGGTAAACTGCATTCTGGTCTGAGTTTATTTCTGGGAACTGCAAAACAAGCATGGTAAGCTTGCATTAAAATAGGAACCCAACAAATTGATCCAGGGAGGGGTTGAATCTCCTTTATTGTTTAATAAAGAGGCCCTAGTTTATCCCAAGCTCTGGTGCTTGTGTCTTTATTCCATACTTCCTTCTCCACTTGCAAATCCGTTACCCACCCAGCCGACACAGCTTGGGAGGGAAATAATGGCTGTTGTGGGCAGGGAGGAGAGGAAAAAGCCTCTCATGTCCTATGCACGTGGGCCACATGAGGCAAGGGTGTGGGCAGAGCCTATAAAACGCTGCTCCCACCTTAACTCAGTCTCTTTTGCTTTCCAGCTCCCTCCCTCCATCTAGTATGGGATTTAGCCAGTTGTTCCCTTTGGAGGGAGGGCTGAGTGGGATTTTTCCCCCTCTCAATAAATGGTGGAGAGGTTTTTGCCTACTCCATACTGGAAGTTACATGAGGAGAGTGGAAAAATAGGTTGATCTGCTGTAGGGACTTGTGGGAATTTGCTATAGCAGAATAGGGACGATGACCACTCTGGCACCTTTTGGTGATTGGCATATCTGGAGGTCCTGCTCCTCACGAGTTTTAAGGCTCCTGTGTCAGGATATCGTATGCCTTTGGAGAGCCTCTTGCCTCATCTACTCAGAGTTTAAGGCTCTGAGTGGGGGGTGATGTGGGGCGGTCTTCCCACACTTTCAAAGTGTGTCATAAGAGAGGGGCTGGTTTTACCCAACTCCTGGCTTAGGAGAATGGCTCGCCCATAAAGACAGGCAAGTGGCCTTTGATAAGGACATAGATTCCCACACATTCACATGCAGATCCAGGGAGGGGTTAGATCTCCTTTATTGTTTAATAAAGAGGCTCAAGTTAATCCCAAAGTCTGGTGACTGTGTCTTTATTCCATGTTTCCTTCTCCACTTGCAGATTTGTTACTAAGCCTAATGAGGACTAACACCTCTATGGGTGGCTGCAATCTGCATAACTGAAAAAAGACCCATCAGCATTTTCATTGGCTTTGATAAATATTATTGTCACCTTTCCATGAGCTCAGTGAGGTAAGAGAGTGGGCCACTGTCAATAGTAGAGGACTGAGTGGAAAAAGGGGTTGGAATGGGACATTGAAGACCCCCTACCTTAGATTTATTTATTTATTTATTTATTTATTTATTTATTTATTTATTTCAAACATTTCTTGGCTGCCTTTCAGGGCAGCAGTCCTCGCAAGGTGGCTTACAATAATAAAATACATAGATGGCCTCTGTAATGGTAGAGCAACCTTTCCTAACACCTTCGCTGCCACCACCTTTCCAGAGACCCTTAACTGGGAGAACCACTAAGGAAGGGCACCAGAACTCTGGTCCAGTCTCCCTGGATTTAGCACTGGACCCAAGCCACAAGAAAATAGCAGCATACATGTTGAAAGGTAGAAGACTTTATTTAAACTAAGGGTGGGGTGCAAATGGAAAGAACAACTAAAAAAAACACCCAACAGGCATGCATACCATAAAACCCAATAACCTTAAAAATAATAAAACCTAGCTGAATCTACTTACTCCTAAGTAGGGCCCTGCTGCTGCCGCCACCGCCATCATGAACACCTCCACACACACCATAAAGAGGGGCAAGACAAAAGCCCAAGGGGAGCACCCTTACCTTATACCCTCCAACTCTCCATTTCATCTCCAGCTCCCCCCTTCCCTTGGAGCAGCCTGAGGCCCGGCTTTACACCTTCCTTCCTGCCATCCGGGATGGTTTCCGACCTTGAGACTGATAAGGCTGCTTCTTCCTGGTGCCAAGGCCCTTCTATCTCATCCGCCTCCGTTTCCCAGGTGGCTGTTGGCCAGTGCCCCTCTACTTCAAATACATGCATTAAAAAGTGTCATGCTAAAACTATTCTCTGCCCCCCAAACTGCATCCCTACTCAGCACAGTCTACCTGACCTCTTTCACAGCTGCTCTTCTTACATTCCTGACTCTTTTTTTTACTGGCTCTGGATGTAATGTGAAATAGCTACTTGTTTAGTTCACTGATGTCTTACGTCAGTCATGGAGAACATCTGCTCCTTGGGCCACATATGGCCTATTAGCTTCTTCCCCAGGCCCTGAACCCTCTCTCATCAGGGAATATCTCTTATTTTTGCTCAGACACTGAAAAGAGTTTTTCCCTGCTGAGCACTGAAAAGGGGTTAGGGTGACCATATGGAAAGGAGGAAAGGGGTCCTGTATCTTTAACAGTTGCATAGAAAGTTGCTTTCTCCGTTGTGGAATGAGCTCCCCGAGAGGTCCGCCTGGCGCCTACACTGTACTCCTTTCGTTGCCAGCTGAAGACCTTTTTATTCTCTCAGTATTTTAACACTTAATTTTAACTTAAATTTAAATTTTACTGTTCTAACTCTGTATTTTAATCTTATATCAATTTTGCTGCGTGGTTTTATCCTGGTTGTGCTTTTTATACTGTATTTTGTAATTGTGCTTTTAACATGTTGGTTGTTTTATTATGGTTTTAATTTTTGTGAACCGCCCAGAGAGCTTAGGCTATTGGGTGGTATAAAAATGTAATAAATAAATAAATAAATAAATAAATAAATAGGGATTTCAGCAGGTGTCATTTGTATGCATGCAGCACCTGGTGAAATTCCCTCTTCATCACAACAGTTAAAGCTGCAAATGGCCAGGTACAAAAGAAGGCAGGGCTCCTGCAGCTTGTGATGAAGAGGGGATTTCACCAGGTGCTGAATGCATACAAATGGCACCTGCTGAAATACAACTGTTAAAGAGACAGGAGCCCTGTCCTCCTTTTCATATGGTCACCCTATTGTTACTTCAGTCTAATCAGGCTGTGAAATGCTAGGCTTTCCCTTCAATTTATTGTTTCCCTTCAATTTATTGGTTTTTTTTAGTCTGTCTAGACATCATGGACCTGGTGAGGGAAACATATAAACAATACTTATGGGCATGTTCTCTCTTTCTCCATTTTGACATTATGCATGGAGAACAAGCCTTGGAAGTAAGCAGGACTAAATTACTCAGCAGCTTCCTCCCCAGGTCCTCACCCTATTCCCTGTGGGTAAAACCTCTTATCTCCCATCTGTTCCTGATAGGGGATAAGCACTTTTCCCTGTTGAGCACTGTGGGGGGAAAGTTCAACGTTTATTATTTTACAACTAACACTCAACATTCCATTGCTACTGACGATGCCCAATCTTCAATGGGGTGGGATTTTTGAGGGGGGTTCTATTTTATTTTATTTGAAATGATTTTTAGGCTAACTTGAAGGGTCAAACTGTGACCTCTACATCCAGCTGTAACTGTGGAATCTCTTACCAGCATGTTGATACATCCCTCTTTTCCCCCCAAGGACCTGGTTGTGTCTTTGATCTAGGGCAGGATCTACACTACTGCTTTAAAACGATTTATAACAGTAGTGACAACTGTTGAGTCCCAGGAGACAGTCCCTATACAGTCTTCAAAACGTTTTCAAAGTGTTATATCCTGCTTAGTGTAGATCTGGCCCTGGTGGTACTCGCTATCTGCATTAACTATTTAGAGGAAGCAACAGGGATAGATGTAGATCTGAACAAGTCCAAAGGGAAGTAATACATTTTCCGTAAGTTGCTGGTTTCATTTAGTGAAGATCTGATAGGGACCAAGAGTGCAGCGGACCCATTACATATTATTAAGCTGCATTACCCACCATCTGCTGATGGAAGTGCATGAAGTAATCCACTCAGGCAAATGGTAGATGAGCAGTTCTCACAATGCTTGAGAATCGGTTTGACATGGGAATTACTGTGACCTGCACTTGCAACTGCAACTGTGGAAGCACTCATACTACTGCCTAATGACAACTTGTCATTTCTGAAAAACCTAAGCACGGCCTATATTTTTATGCCCTTGTATATCTAATGATTTTCAGTCTTCTTTGTCAGCTTGCAGTTAGTCCTTCATGGTACTTTATTGCACACCATATAAACACCATTCATATTTCATGGCCAAATCATGCAAAGTTACTCTAATGTATATTGAACATTTTAGCACTTCGGCATATGGTAAATGTCCTCATAAAGGAAACAGATTTCAAATGTTAATCGACTGGACTATGAGGTGAAAACCCATGAATTGATGAGAACAATGGTTTTCTTATTGGCCCAGCAATAAAGCATGCCTACATAATAATGCTACTTTGCACCTGTTCCATGTTTTCATTAAACCAAACAATTCTGCACCATTTTCTTTGTTGTTATTTTTAGTCTCTGTGTTGTTTTATTTTCACTATCTGCATGCCGCCTCTTTCTCACTGAGTGGTTCTAAAGATGCTTTCATCTAAGAGCCTACTTCCATTTGTAGATATTAGGATCATGCATATTGATGAATAATAATGTAATGAAGGATGAGAAAGAAACAATGGGGTAGCTGATTTGGGAAAACAATGTTTTTCTGAAACAATAGGATGCTTGATCAAATCTTTCACAGAAAGAGGGAGATGGCATTACAAAGGATGAGTTCCTAATTAAGATACAGACAATGGGTTCTGCATTAGAAACAGCTGCAAGGGAATAGGGCTTGCCATATTATTACATGTTAATGCACTGAGCCTGAATATAAGTCGGTCATGCCTTTGATTCCCCAGCATAAACCAGGTGCACTTACATCTGTGTATTGAATTTTAGAGTTGCAAAGACACTGGGAGAATACACTTTATATGCATGCTATTTCATTTAGAGAGGTATTTTCTCCGCGACTAATTCAATTATCATTAAAAGTATTGGATAAAGTTATATATTGATGTCCTGTCATGGTGCTTAGTCATTTGCCACATGGGTCAGTTTAAAACCAGAGTTCAATTAAGCCAGTGATTACGCACATTATTTAAAGTAATGAGATGTTATCCCCCTGAATAAAATATATACTCTGCAGTTTTTGTGTCACACTGGCAACCTAAAATGAGCAAGACTTCTTTTGGTGCTAATGGTTCTCAGAGTATTTATGTGTGGGTATGTGCATGTATAGTAAGAAAAGAGGCATATCAGTAGATACCTCTAAAAAGAAGGAGGAGGAGGAGGAGGAGGAGGAGGAGGAGGAGAAGAAGGAGGAGAAGAAGGAGGAGAAGAAGAAGAAGAAGAAGAAGAAGAAGAAGAAATATGGCATTATTATTCTATTCCTTTCACATCCTAGCACTGTCCTCACATAGGCTTCTCTCCTGCGAATTCTAATTGCTGGTCAGGTTTTATATAGGATCAGCTGCCATGACTGTGCTTGCCCTGGATAAGAGGGAAGACGACGACAATAATAATAATAATAATAATAATAATAATAATAATAATAATAATTTTATTTGTTACCCACCTCTCCCTCTGTTCTGGCCCTATCATAAGGCAGAGTGAGTCAGCCATCTCAACTAATTTTAGGTGTCATGAATGGGCAACAAACTGATAGTTCATATATGATAGATAGATTTTTGTGAACGACCCAGGGAGCTTCAGCTATTGGGCGGTATAAAAATGCAATAAATAAATAAATTTGATGGCCAGGAATGGAGCGAAGTGCTCATGGGGTTTTCTACTTAATAGCCATTTCCAGACCTCACATTCAATGCACCAAGGTCTAATCATATCGGGATGCTGGAAGTGGGGTGGGGATGCTGGAAGTGGGGTGTACATCCATGCCCATCTCCTTCTCCCCACTTTAGACCTACACATGAGCAGGAGTACAGCTACATCAGATTATAGAGGCAGTAGAATGGCATTGTGCCAATGGCCATGACTGAGATTCTATCTAACATGGAAGATGTTCAGCTGGTGTGGTCAGTTCAGGCAGTGAAGAGCCTGAGGAAGAGGGAAATAGCACCGGAGCCTAGGCCAGAGGCTGCAGGAGAACTGTGGCTGGAGTTACTGAAAGCAGAAGTTGTGAGAGCCTGCAAGGAGATGAAGACTCCAGAATGGGTTCTCCAAGAAACCTTCTGGCCAGGTTGGCAGAGGAAATAGCAAAAAGCTTCAGACTCAAGAAGCAAGATGACTTTGGAGAAGGCAATGTAGTGGCTTCTTCCTTGCTGTCTCCTGAACATCAAGTCCCAGACTTGATGTTCCTTCCGAGGAACATCTTTCAGGGGAACCAGAGGTAAGCCTGCCAATTAAAGATCATTTGTCTAAAGCTTCTTGGAGTCTACTGTAAATTACAGCTGGGATGCTTTGTTCAAACCCGCATATTTCCAGTGAGTTCCTGAACAGAAGAAAACTTCAGGTCTTGTCCTGTAACATCTAGGAGAGGTAACTAGGGTAGATGTAGCAAGATGGTGGTGGGTTTTAATTGGGAAGGAAACTTGTATGAGGTTATAGCAATTTCCTTAAAGAAAATAGTAGACTGTGTTGATAGCATTTAGTCATATATTATTAAATTTCATTCTATGTACATAAGATTTAAATCAAAATAAATATATTTGTTTTAACATTTTCATCCAATTTTTCATCCATATGACTCCACTACAGTATGAGTGATGGTATACTAAGGGGATAAGGTTTCCTTCACACACCTCCCCATGCTCCAATAGAACAAAAATCTTATTACCCTCAATTGCCTCATGTCAAGTCAGATTTTGCCAGTGTAACTACAGGCAATACTACCGTCCTTGTCATGAGCAGCTGTTGTACAGTTTGCTCTTTCTCTGCATTCACTGTAGACTATATAAATATTTGCTTAACCGAAGATTCATCCCCATGAAAAGTGTTGCTCATGATTTTAAACTTTGCGATCAAATTGCAATAACTTATCCCCTGGCTTTCTCCGGCTATGAAAGTGAACGTTGGAATGTTCATTCCCATCAGGGAGAGAAAACACCTGGCAAGTGTTGGAGAGATGGAAACTGAGACCAGTTTTTCCCCACCCTCCATTTATCCTTCTGTATTTATTGGCTCACTGTCCTGTCAGGTATGACATCCCAAGGATGTCTGTATCAACAAGCATGGCCAAGCGTCATATGCTAGGTGACACTGCTATAAGCCAGAAAATGTGGAAACAACGGATGAAGAAAAAGCAAGAAGTCCCTTCTTCTTTCTAAATGAGATCACAGTCTATAAACAGCTGCCAAATGTGGATGTGTCTCTCAGAGGAGGGAAAGTTGGTCTGGTTAAATAAATAAGAAAATATGTGGAAAGACAGCTAAATAAAGCTGACAGGTAGTTCCTTTTTTAAAAAAAAAAAAAAACACGATGTTGATTTTAAAGTTCTCTTGAACAGTTTTAAGTGGAAAGGCCTGATATATAAAATCTAAAGTGTGAATGATGATGTTGTTAGAAGCATTAAATTAATTGCAGAGATGAGTGGCAAACATGTCTCCAGAAGTATTTTTCTTCTTCTTGGAACTAATTGTGCATAGGAAACTGATTCAGGAGTGGTGATAGCTGAGAGCTGAAGCTTCTCTCTTGTAGGTCATCCAGAGTGGTGGTGGTGGGTGTTTTCATCCTCACAATTTTTATGACCCCATTATGGCCCAACTATGGCTGCCCCTTCCCACACTTAATTTTATTGTCTTTCTGTTTCGTAGGAACTAATAGAGCCATTCATTCTTATGGGATATTAAGAGAGAGAGAAAACACCACTATGGGTGCAAAATGAGGTGCAGAGAGAGCCAACATATAAGTTCCATTAGCTTGTATTTTGGTGGCCGGAGAGTGTGGCGGGGCGGGGCGGGGCGGGGCGGGGGTGGGGGAACTGTAGGACTTCTGTTCCTGAATGTTCCGATTTTGAAGATCTAGAAGCTGGAGGATTCTCATACAGCTTGGACTGAGCTCTTCCGGGTTTGATTCTTCCATCTGCAGCAGCAGCTCCAGTCCCATCCCACCTGAAACAGATGCTCCACTGAGGTCTGTGGGGCTCCGACAGACCGTTCCACCAGCAGCAGCCTCATGTTAGGATAAAAGCAGACATGGCATTAAAGATGTAGCTGGCAGCTACACCTGTTGTCAGTTTTTTGTTTTTTTTACCCTAGTGTAAGCTAGGGATGTATGAGAAATTAGTGTCAGTATCTTGTTGATCAGAATTTGGTCAATTTGCACCTCCCAAACCCAGATACAAATGCAACCAGCGTTCAAAGTCTGAGCTTGCAATGTGATTGACAGAACAAACAAATAAACAAACAAAATCATTCCACAAATCCATACATTTGGAACATGTGCATGAAAAAATGCACACAAACATGTTTGAATCAATGGGAAAAGAATGTGTACCTTTTAGAAATGCACACAGTCAATGCATACATGTGCAGAAACATGGAGGAAATATGCACACATTTTTATGCAAAATGGTGGTGGTGGGGGAACCAAAGATCACAATCTGACATGGTCACAAGTTGGAACAAGCTTTGAAGTGGAATTAGGAGAACTTCAGTGATCTCATGGCTTGCTTATTCACACATCCCTAGGGTAGGTGCAGGAGGTCAGATTCAGATTGGGACCCTATTGAGGGGGTTAAGCCTTTCCCTCCACTGCAGTCCCAATCTATAGCAGGGGCCCTGCCCTGCAATTTATAGGGCCAAATAGTAATCCATTTGCTTTAAGGAGAAGGCCTTAAATGGGTCCTCTGAGCTTTTTGTAGGCATTTGCACTGAACACTTGAAAAAACTTTGAGTCTTTCAAATGTTTGATTTAAACAGTCACAACAAGTCAACTCCTTTTAGGGTATGGAATGGGGTGATCATGCATCCCTGATTAGGAATGCCTTGAGCATAGCTGGAAACTGCCTTATACCAAGTCACTCAGACCATCGGTCCACCTTGTTTGGTTTTATTTCTAGTGACTGGCAGTGGCTCTTTAGGGTTTCAAACAGGGGTTGTATCCATCCCTATCTTGAGATACCAGGGACTGAACCTGGGAAACTTTGCATGTAAAGTATGTGCTTTATGACTAATCTATGAACCGTTGTATGAAAGCCAAAGGATCTATTTTCTATTTAATTTTATTAAAATTATACCATTGTTAGGAAAAGCAGTACATTGTACTTTAAGTACACTTGTTTGCATATGTACACTTATTTGACATACATATTTATGGTTGAGAAGCTTTCTTCTGGAATGGGGTGGTTGCTTTCCATGGAAAATCCCCCCCCCCAAGCCTCTTAGACAACTTTGGATATGAACAGCTCTCTGCAAAATAACAAAAGGAATCACTTTTGCATTAAGTGCTTATATTTCATCTTTTCTTCTGCTGTGAATATTTAGCTCGCTGCGCAGCCAAAGTTAATTTTTTCTTACTATTTCCCCCTCTTATCATACAACAGACAAATGTTTCCTGCAGCTAGAGTGGTATAATAGAGCATCTGCCTCTATATGAGCAAACTGCCAGATAGCCTTACTAAACAGTCAATGTATGCAGTTGGCAAGTTTATTATTTCATTGGGGCTTTTGCTGAAGGAAAGGTTTATTATATGCACAACACCCAGTGACACAGAAGGATACAGAACAAATGCATTTAGGATTCTAGCACCATGCCTTACCATCCAAGATGTGCAAGGTTGGTTTTTTACTGATGAATTTCCTTCTTATAAACAAACTAATTTTTTAAAAAAACATAAGTATTGCACTATAAAAGTGTGATTTATAAAGCTTATGACAAAGGCAGTTGCTTCTATCTGGCCACAAAACAAGATTTTGTTAGATATGTATCTTTTAGTGGTGTGCTTTAGTTGAAGTGGCAGGAAACATATGCTTCAGTCAGTATCCAGAGCTGGCAGTCCACCACCTAGGGATGTATGAGAAATTCATAATGATAAGACTTTACTCCATTTGCATCTCCTGAAACCGAACACAAATGCAGGCATGATCTACAGCCAAAGGTTGTACATGCCTAAGCTCACAATGATGTTCATAGTATTCACAGGAAAAATATGCATGAAAAATGCATCCTTTTTTTATAAAGTGGACACCGATGCATTTTACTCAGTAGGAGAAGATGCCATTGTTTTGAATGCACACTCAAGTAACATCCAAGGACTTCACAATTTTCAAGTAAAAGGAGGGGGAAGCTCACAATCTGATTCAGGCATGATATAGAACTTTGAGGTGGAACTTGGAGTCAGAGAACCTCAATGAGCTCAATACTTGCTGATTTGCACATCCCTAACCACCACCACCACCACTAAAGAAATGCTCCCTCCTGAGAGCTCTGTTGACATGTCCCATTTCAGAAGCACTAATCTGGACAAGTTTCTGGTTACATTAGCTGCTCTGTTGTGCTAGAATTTGTTTTTGCTAGTGCCACGGATATCTTTGGATATTTCCCGTGTTACCATCTCAGAAGCTCACTGCTGTCTAATTTATCCTTCAATTTGTCCATTTGTCCTTGATTTTGTCCATTTATCCCATTTTAGAAGCACCAATCTGAGCTAGTTTCTGGGTGCGCAAGGAAACACTAGCTCCTTGTTGCGCTAGCATTAGCTTTTGCTAGTGCTGTGGCAGCATTAGATATCCCCAGTGTTACCATCTCAGAAGCTCACAGCTGTCATCATGTTGAATGCTATGGCCCCTGGGCATTCTTTAGTCAAAGTGGAAGCAAACACAAATCTTTCTGCTGGAAAAGGATAACGCTGCTGTTACATGAATTAAAGGGGAAATCCCCAGGGGACATATAATGCAGCGCCTAGTGCACGTGTTACAGAGAGTATTGAATAAAGGTTTTAGTGACTAAAAAAAAAATCTAAGTAAATGGTAACTTGTACTTAGATTTCAGGTTTCAACATCAAGGCTGAAATTCTACACATACTTACTAGGGTGTCAGCTTAAATGAAGACAGTGAGGCTTACTTCTGAGTAAACACATGTATGTTAAGCTGGACATCATGTCTGATAGGTAGGTTTTGAAGGACTGCATGTAAATGTGAAATTTATGGATTTGGTTTAGAGCAGTATGAAATATGTATGATATATCTTCATGGTTCTCCAATTAGAGCACAATCCTATGGGTTGTGCTCTCAATAGGTAGAGAACTCTGAGCTTGGAGCTCTTCATCTCGCCTATACCCTCCTCTGGCATAAAACTGGTAAGGTGGGAGGAGGGCAGAGGCAATTTTGCCTCCATTCCTCCATTTAAGAGTGCAATCCTGTGCATGCTTAGACAGGGGGAAAAAACCCTACAACTCCAAGCATGCCCCAGACAGCGTAGCTGACTTACCTTTTGGTGAGTGGAGAGGGCACATGAGCAGCCATGGGATTCTATATATGTTGGCCTCTCCTCTCCACCCACAGCATGCCGCCTTTTCACCTTCTCTGAATTCTTTTACACGATTCTTTTACACGATTCTGAATTCTTTTACACAGTTCTGACCTTGTAAAAGAAGCTCTCTGCAGGAGATGTGGATGGGTGGGGAGAGGGAAAATCTACAATCGGAGAGAAGATCAACAATTGGATGTTCTTCTCCATGCTCTTATGGAGCATGGGCATGGTGGAGAAGCTCTGAAGTATCCAATGGCACCCCAGATGCTATCATTGATTGATTGTATTTCTATACTGCCCAATAGCCAAAGCTCTCTAGCAGCCATAGGATTACTGCCACCACGAGCTAGCAATTAGGAGCCACAGGCCTACTTTATATTATGTGTAGATACGTTAATAAAAGTAGGCATGGTAGTCTTTTTCTTTTCTTCTTTCCTGCAAATCTCTACTCACATGGCATGGAATAAGCCTATAATGTTCATGTGAAACCATTTTTATCTGAATCAGGATGAGTCAAAAGAGTGAAATGGGGAAAAATTGTTCCTTTTAAGAATCAGGGTGGGTGGGATAGAAATGTGTTTGATAAGGATAAGAATGATGATAACCCTTTCAGAACATTCAACCTTTTTAAAAACCTGTTCCAAGTGTCCCCTTTGTCCATGCAGCTGGTTAATGGAAATATGCAGAGCTGGGTGGGTGGAATTTAAAAGGAAATAACCAAGCTGTCTGGGAAATGATTGATGAAGAATTAAGGACCACCAAATGGCATAGGTTTCTCTTCCTCTTCGAAGCCCCATTGCAGCCACCATGTAAGAACAGTGGCATCCCCATGGGAACCATAATTTGCAATTAGGACACTCCATCCAATAATATTACTCCATAGTGTTAAAGAGAGACAGAGAGAGAGAGAGTACAATCCTATACACAGAAGTGGGTTCCATTGATTTCAGTGTACCCCCAGGAAAGCAGATATAGATTTGCAGCCTAGCTGTTACTACTGCTTATTGCAATAAATATTGGATACCTTGCACCTTTGATATTTGTAAGATTTAAGTCATTGCTGCTGATGTAAGTCTTATAATCGATTCATTTTCAAAGAAGCAACAGTTTTGAGGAGTAGCTGTGATAGTATGTTGTAAGAGAAAACACAAAGAACGTTTTAGCATTGTAAATACTAACAGATTATGGCATCAACCTTCATAGACTATAGGTCCCTTCATCAGGAATAATAACAAATAGATAATAATAAATGTTTTTCTCTTTTTATCATTAAAAGACCATCAACCTGAATACAACTTCTGTGCATATTCAAGTGTCTGTTTTCCCTTCTTATTTATGCAATATATTATTATGCCATGTATTGTTTCACAATTAATAAATCCATAACACATGTTAAAACTATATGGGTCTAGTTTTCTTTCTTTCTAACCACCACCACAAATGCTTCAGATACAGCTGACTTGTGAACAGATTGTTTATCAAGCAATGGCAAGTGTGTTTTCGTACTGGAATGACTGACAGTTTGGAGAAACTCCAGCTGAACTTGGCAGTATGTGGACAGCAAACACTCTAGATCTCAGGCAGTCATTAAGAGTTGTCAATGACACTTCAACCTAGAGTCTATAAGAGCTTCAAGGCGTTTTTGTTGGGCCCGCTTTGAAGCTCCAAGATAAGGATAAATCTTTTTTTCAGAGCATTGTTATGGTTCAACTTACTTTCATAAAGAGAAACTGGGGAGGGGGGTGGAGAGAGAATCCTATGATAGAGAGTGGCAGGTACTTGCAGAGGAGTATGACATTGGCATCAAGCCATGTTGCAAACCTTCTTGATGCTTTCACATGTTCCAGTCTCTGTATTGTTCATTATATTTCTTGGTTCCTTTCACCCATCTTCCTCCACAACACATGCTTTGTATTATGCCTGTATTATGCTGTTCATGTTCACTTTACAGAATTCTGCTTGGCTTTCTAATCTTGGAATGATGGCCATTTGCTGAAAGAAGAGCTTGTTTCTTCTTCTTCTTCTTCTTCTTCTTCTTCTTCTTCTTCTTCTTCTTCTTATTTATTTATTTATTTATTTATTTATTTATTTTATTACATTTATATACCGCCCCACAGCCGAAGCTCTCCGGGTGGTTTACAACAATTCTTCTTCTTCTTCTTCTTCTTCTTCTTCTTCTTCTTCTTCTTCTTCTTCTTCTTCTTCTTTAGCATCTTTTGATTTTGAATTTCAGTAAATATAAAATATTTCAGCCAATAAGCATCTGAAAAAGACATAGTTTATGAAATTGTATTATAATTTATCATTTTAATTTTACAAAATAAAAAGATGGGAATGTAGTATTAGCTATCTAGGCATAATTCCAAGATCTGGCATATAGAATTTGGAAGAGCCAGAGCCCTAAATAACAAAATGCCTCTTTCTTTATGATTCAACAAGGTATTTTGTGATTAGCACACAAGATCCTCTTACCTGTAGCATCTCAGACACTGAAAGCAAATACAAAAAAACACCATAAACTAACTGGGCAGCACAATCAGTGAAGGCCTGGGTCTTTAATTGGTGCCTAAAACATGCCACAGTTGATGCCTCCTGAATACCAGAGCAAGAACATAAGAAGAATCATACTGGATCAGACTTTCCAATCTAGCACTGTGTTCACACAGTGGCAAACCAGCTGTCTGTGGGAGCCTACAAGTAGATGTGCATGCAGTACCCTCCTGCTTCTGTTCTCCAGCAACTTGTATACATAGGGGGATGTCTACACCATGCAGATATCCCAGGGTCATCTCTAGGTTGTCCCTGTGCATCCAAATGATGCACAGGGAATCCCAGAGTCAACCGGGGATGACCATAGACTTTCCCCAGGATAACTGAAACTGGAGCTATCCCATTTTTTCCATGGTCCCGGAACAATCCTGAGGACCACGGCTGGTGTGATGTGGCCTCCCAGGTCCTCAAATATTTTATTTATTTATTTATTTATTTATTGGATTTTTATACCGCCCAATAGCCGAAGCTCTCTGGGCGGTTCACAAAAATTAAAACCACAATAAAACACCCAACAGGTTAAAAACACAATTACGAAATACAGTATAAAAAGCGCAACCAGGATAAAACCACACAGCAAAATTGATATAAGATTAAAATACAGAGTTAAAACAGTAAAATTTAAATTTAAGTTAAAATTAAGTGTTAAAATAGGCACGGTGTTGCATGGGGTGACCCCGTGCCCATGGGGGGGGGGCAGCAATTTTGCCATCCCTGGGATGGTGAGGGAGTTGGGTGCAGAGTTTGGTGGGGGGTGTCCCTCTTTCATTCCAGGATGTCACACAGCTGTATAAATGCTGGGGGAGGATCATGGAAGCAGATATGTTTGCAATCCTCCCCCCTCCTTTAGGTGTAGATGAGCCCATAGACATATGCATCTGATACTGGAGTTAGCACTGAGCCATTATCATAAGTAGCAATTGATAGTCATATGCTCTCCAATGGGGAGGGCATTCTATAAAGTGGATGCCTTGTAGAATTCCTACTTTATGGAATATACGATTAGATTCTACTTGCAGGAGTAAGATTTAAATTATGCTGTGTGTCAGTAAATGAACAAGCATGTTGACAACAAGCCTTCTGCAGGCCTTTGAAGTTTAGACAACTTGACCAAATTCAGTTCAGTTCAGAAAATAGCCTTAGAATCTCTAGCTACAGGTCTTCTCACTGATAATAAAAGTCCCCACCGTCTTTTGATCATGAAGAAAGTTTGCTTGGTATCATACCAGTTCCTCTTGTCTCCCCCTGCTGCATCCCTACTGTGCTCCACAAAATTTCATCATTTTCAGGCACAAGAAGCCACAAACAGGAAGCATCAATGCATTGGGTGGTGATGATCAGAAAGAGGAGTATGGGGAAACTGTTCTCATTAAATTCAGGTCGAATTGATGTTGTTGGTGAAAAATATACAAAACTTAGATATCTTATGGGCTGATAATTTCTTAGACCCTCAACTCATTTTGATTTTACACCTCTGGCATTGTGTGATTCACCAAAGTTCAGAAGTAAGTCTACAAGCTACCAAAATGCAAAGACTTCTCTTTAGTGGGTAATTCTAGAATTCATTTCATGAACAATTGGAGAGTAAATTCAGGTCTGATTCTTAGGCTAGAATTCTCTACATATGCCTCGAAGTATGTACAGATGAGCTCCTTGGGGCTTACTTTTGACTAGGCATACTTAGGTTAGAGTGCATGTTTGATTTGTGCAAGAAGAATTAGTTAAACCGCATGCAGCATTGCAAGTAAATTCTAAGAAACATAAAACCATTGTCTTCAGGTTCTTCATCAATTCACAGATATGAGAAAAAATATAAAAGCTGCTTAGTACACTCAAAGTTATTACAAAACTTAAAAAATAGCATTTATCAGCATTAGTTCTTTCCTTCCTTCTAAATACTTCCTTATGTAATTAACAGATACTATTTTTAAAATGTATCTTAAAGTGCCTGACAGCATTTCTTGCCTTAGCAGCAATAGATCTCCATAAAATGCTCTCTGATTACATAGTGCCACCCCATAATGATAACAGGAAATTGTTGGTAAGAATTAGATTATCTCTTTCATTTATTCACTTTTTTTAAAAAAGAAGTGCAACACACTATGAATTTTCAATAACACTTTAAATATGGTGTATTTTTTTAAAATGGGAAAGAACTGGATAATTGTGAAGCAAAGTCATAGTTGTCATTTCTGTGGTTAGAAACATTTAGAATCTATTTTAAAGTGTTCAATCTCTAAATTCACTTCAGATAGAAATTTCCAATAAACAGATGTTATAATGTATCAAATGTGGACACCAACGGGGATACAATCTCTGCTCAACTATACATGTTTAATTGGCTGTAATACAGATTGTAGTTATGCACAACTGTGGTATAATTGAGCCCTTCTTTTTAATGCAAACTATTCATAAAGACTCTTCCTAAAATGTTCTGAAAAATATAATGACGTCCATAAATATAATGTCAATGTTTATAGCAGGAAACTAGTTAATGAGAAATTTCAGTCGTAAAATCTGTGCAGATCCTTAATCAAAATTGGAGAGTGAAGATTTTACCTCTTTTTTCTTTTTCTTTCTTTTTACTGGGAGTTCTCTAGCTTTAACATCTGAGAAAATCATAGGAGAAAAGTAACTGTTGTTGTTTTGTTGTTGAAAAGCAATTAAGTGCTCTTTAATCAATATTCCTCTTCAATCACTACTCAAGTGAAAGAGGGAAGTGAGTATCAAGGGTTTAGGTGAAACCTCTTGATTGGGGGAGATTCCCCCTGTGATTTAGAACCATGGAAGAAGGAGGAGGAGGAGGAGGAGGAGCCCGTTACAGCTACGTAAACTTGTGAATGGGTTGTACAAGAAATATGACCATAGCATAGGGGCTTAAAGCACAGCCCCTTTGTTCTTGCTTTCTCTCTTCACTGGAGAGCTAATGGATGCATTTGGACAATTGTGTGTTCAGATCACATATTGCAATTTGCATAATTACCCATGATGCACTGCAGGTTGCCATGTCTTCCAAAATTGGTGCATGGTGTGGCCATGCTGGCTTCTCACCCACCCCACAACCCTTACATGCTGAACCTCCTGCAACAGGTTCAGCATGACAAACCCACCCAGCAGCACAGTAATTATGTAAATCATGATCATGCAACTGGCACATGCCGAGGCGGGAAAGAATCTATCACTTGAACCCTGTCATAGGGTTGTATCTAATGTTGTAATGAAAAGGAATGAAGTTAGATTAACATTGGATACAACCCATAGAGCCTTTAAAGAGAGATTTTTAAAAAGGATTAATGTTTACATAGGGCAATGGAAAGTTTTGAATCAACAGTGCCAGCATTATAGATGATCACAAAACAGGGTGCATTAACTGGCATTAGAGCATTGTGTTACTCGGAACAACCATTTATATTATGGTTTGTTGGCTACTGCAATGATCACCACATAAACATGTGAGAAGTGGATCATCTGAACCTATGAAGAAAGTTTACCACTTTCGCTGCCAGTAAAATGTAATATGCACGTGGAAGGGGAAGAAGTAATGTGATAAAACAGCCCAGGGACATCAGGAGCATTTTCACGAATCAGCAGAAAATGGCAAAAGAGAAAGCACAGTGAATCTCACAGGGCAAGATATTCTTTCATGTGAGTTTGGCTACTGAGAAGACCTCTCCCTGTTTTTCCCAACCAATCAAGTCTTTCCACCATGGCAGGACAGAAAGATAAGCCCCTTCAAAAGATCTTAGGAAGTGGGCAGGTTGGTACGAATAGGCGGGTAGGATTGTGCAGCTGAGATACATTACATGTAAGGGTTTGACCACATGAAGCAGCTGTTTGATTTTAAAGGGAACAATTTCTGCCTACATGAATACAGTAATGTTATATAGCCCTATTATGCTAGAAAACAAAGCAATGTCACTTGAGTACAGCATACCGATTGTTCCTTTTTAATTATATTTGCCTACACTACAGTGCACGGCCAAGAGAGGAAGAAAGGTAAAGCAGAACAAAGAATCTTCCATAAACCAATAACTAGGCAAATAAGGAATGTATTTAATATGCCTGTTGCCAAAATGATAGTTTTGTTCCAAGGCTAAAAAAAATGTGCCTTCCTTTCTAAAACAAAAGAAAATGAAACAATCCAGTCATGGAATTAGACTCCCCTGCCATCCTCAGTAAGGATAACCTGCTCAATAGGTTGGTAAGATGGTTTCCTATCATTTTGTTATGGCACAAGGTGGCAAAGTTAGCTAAACACTCTTCCTCCTCTGTCTCATATACCAGCCTAGACAAACTTTGTTAATGTGATCTCTCCAAAGAGGTGGTGATACAAATCTCATCCGCTCTACCATAGCAGCAAACTCAAAGGAGCCAGGTGGATCATGTTTTATTGCACACTTTATCGAGTGTTTTATTGCACACTTGTTACTGGGCACTCACGGATTTTCAGGGATCCCTCTCATGATGTTGTCTCCCTCCCCCGTGCCTCCCGCCCCTTCTAGACTTCTTCACACAACAACAACAAAAACACCCCAGTAAGTCCGACTTATTTTTAGAGACATAAGTTGCCGCTATCTCCTGCTGTGTGCTTTTGGAAAATGGATTTTTCCCGAGCAACAATATATTGTTGGCAAGTCTCCCTGTTGTAATGCAAAGCATTTTGGGGTGACTTGGGCCACAGCTAGACCTAAGGTTTATCCTGGGATCATCCAGGGTTCGCCCCTGCCTGAGCACTGGATCCCCTGTGTGTCACCTAGATGAACAGGTTTGACCCCTGGATGATCCAGGGATAAACCTCAGGTCTAGCTATGGCCTTGGTCTTGAGTGGGTAATTAAGACTCTCTGGCTTTCTCAAAGACCTACAAAAACATATATAATACAGACAAAGGGAGGAAGAGATGGGTAAACCCAGCTGCCTACATTTTTTGGCCTCTCTTTGAGGATGTGGTTATGCGGACTGTCAGAGTACTTGAAAATTTACCTCTACACCATTGGTAAGATACTTGGCCCCTTTTTCCATGTGGCAGTGCTCCACAGCAGACAGCAGTAGCCTCCAGTGGATCATCTGATGAGCCACTGCTGATTTTCCTCAGACAGCACAAAACACAGGTTGTAAAAGTTACTTTTCCCCCTGTCATCCAAAATATTATTTTCTAATCTCCCTTTCTCTTCCCTTCAGAGTTACAGCTGAGGGGGAAATACCTTATACTGGTATTCATCCATGCACAGTTTTAAGAATGCCCTCTGCCTTTTCCTTCACGCAACAGGCAGTGTCATCGGCTTTGCTCGCTGTACCATGTTTTAGTGCGGAATCCTCTGACAGCTATTGATGATAATCTCCCAAGGCTCTTAAATAGGTTGTCTAAAACCCAGAGTAATTTGGAGACAGGACTGCAAATATATTTGGATTTGAAGTGACAGAGAAAGGTCCTCCGGCTCAATTAGCAATAAATCGCAGTGTTTGGAAAATCCATGAGGTATTGTAAATGAACAAAACAGCAAATTTGCCTCAACATATCAACATGTAATTTAATTCAAAACTACCTTCAGAGCATGTTTCTTCCCTTGAGCGTGAATGAGATGTAATTTATCAACTTTACCAATCTCTGCTACCTCTGGGTTTTTTTAAAATTCTACGAAAACAAATGATTCTATCAAGTTATGCCTTGCTTGTCAAGAACAACGCTTTAAGTTGTACTCCCAAAAATCCATAGGGCAAATATGGGCAAGAAAAGAAAAGAAAAACATTCTCAAAAATCTAGTTTGCAAGGCATGCAGAAAAAGCCATTTAATCGCCGAAATTACCCTCAAATGAATTTTAGCAGCGTTCTCTAATGCGATTATTGGATGTTTCTATTCAAATACCAATAAATCATAGGCAAAGGAATCAGCAGAAAACTTCTCAGTGTGTGTGCGTGTGTTTTTACCCACCATACCCCTGGAACAATATTGGCAACTTTAAACATCTCGCCTCATGCAACTTCCAAAATGGTGTTCATTATAGTCACAGTGGCAAGAGAAAACATTTCTTTATTTTAGAGCAATTGCACCAGCCTCAAAAGGATCAGGGTCATCTACAGTGAACTGTAGGACACAGTGGACTGAATCCAGGGCTTGCGCCCACCTCCGGAATTAAACGGTGAGGCACTTGTATTGGGGCCACAAATAAGGAGAACTGCAATGCAACTCAATTGTGTTGGTTGAGTCAGCCCCCACTATGCAACATTCTCCTTACTTGTGTAGTTATGGGGAACCTAATCCTGCCCTGAGGGAGAAGCAGTGAACAGCCTTGGGGTACAGCCTTGGAGTTGAGGCAGGCCCTCTGGGATCAATATCCCCAAAGGTCCATGATGCTGGGTTCATGATTCCGGTAAGTCCTGAAAGGGTTCCTTTCCCCACCACCCAATCCCAAAGTAGCAAATCCCCTTTCACCATCATTTATTTATTTATTTATTTATTTATTTATTTAAAACATTTATATCCTGCCCTACAGTCTATCATTAAGATCTCAGAGTGGCGTACAGATAAAAACATACAGTATAAAACAATAAATATGCACAATTAAAAACAAATTAAGCCATGATTCAAGTTAAAACAATATATAATTAAATTTATATTGGTGCCACAGTTCCTGCCCGATCACTGCGACTGAGCTAACTGATTACATCAACAACAACACCTGTTTGCCAGTTGCCATTATCATTAGAATCAATGTTGAGTGGACCAAACATTGAAAATAAAATAAAATCCTGTTTCCTTTACAGCCCAAAACCTATTATTTGCCTCTGAAGAGAATGCCTCTATAGTGTCTGGGTTGGTGGGCACTGACAAGAATCTAGAGAGGGGCAGAATGGGCTCTTAAATCTTGGCCCTATAACCAGCATGCTGGTGAATGTTTCTCCGCCTGCTTGTCTTTTTATGTCCCACCTCCCAGCCAAGGTGACGCAACACCACTCCCACCCAACTTACTCTCCAGAACATCAGGTAAAGAATGGGTATATTTCTTCAAGTTGGAAAATACCATGGCAAATCCTACAGATTAGTTGCTCAATGGAAGGAAGGCTCCAATCTCGGAGCCCTCCTTTTACCCTAAAAGGTATTTTAGCTTCCATTCCTCTATTTTTTAGATGGGCCTTTGAACACATATCCTTGTCTTTATATGCTTAATAATATACACATATGTCTGACTGACACATGTTAGGGTCGTGGTGCACTGTGGCAAAAAACATGGAAGCCAGATGGGGAAAAGTAAAGAGATATTAGTACATGAACAACATTTAAATGAGATTGGCCATTGTTTGGTTAAATTTATAGAAGTGGTAGAAGGGAGAGGTGGCCGGTGATAATGTGCAAGTGATGAAGAGGGTAAAGCTGATATCTAGCAAGGAGTCAGGATAGATCAATACTTCTAATTGGCTTGGAGATAGACCAGAATGTAAATAACATAACCTGAAGAGACATGGCTAGTACCTTGAGGGTTAGACAAGAAAGAGAGGAAACAGAATTAAAGAGAGAAATTAGGCTGAAACACAGATTGAGTAGAAGGGGGTTCAAGGGTCTGCTTTTATCCAAGCGTTGGTCTTTGGGACAGAGCGCCAAGGATATGTAGATTGTTCCATACAGTTATTGATACAGTTAACTGATTTTCCACAACCCCACAGTCACCTCTGCATATCCTATTCTCCATCCTGTCCTCATGGTTTATCTGCTTTGGGAGAATGAGAATTTCACTGGTACTTTCTGCCTCCTTAGGAAGGATGTGGCATTAAGTCTTGTGAGCCTTAACTCCCCATTTTCCTGCTTTTTGGTGCTTGGTTGAAAACTGTAGAGTCTTAACGTTGTTTTGTAAACCATAGAATTTTTGTTTAATGATTGCATGTAAGTCAATATGTTAAATTATGGGAGGGATGAATTGGTTGATTTCACTTTCTCTTTTCCTCAAGTTCTTTCCATCCTGGATACGAAGAAGTGTGTGAATTGTTACAAATATTGATCAAAAACAAACTGAAACTGCATTCTCACCCATTTGCATTGGCCAAATTTAATAGAGTGATTCCTGGGATGGAGAGGAACATGTACCTTCCTGCCATATAACTGTGAGAAGGAACCTGTCTGAAAGAACCTACCCTCACTCAGCACTGACAGCTGAATACACAAGTATTCAAATCAAGACTTTTAAGAGATAAGAACTCAAAGCCATGCATCTGGATGGACAGATATGCAGTTTCACTTGCTCGTAGATTTATTTATTCTTCCAAAAATTTCAAGTTCTTTTAATCGAAGACATGAAGAAATCTGTGAATTATGGTAAATTCTTATGAAATATGAAACAAAACAAAATTTTCACCCATCAGCTTTCCCAGTTCAACAATTGCACGCATGTCCATGCTGTAAGTGTAATTGTGATCATTGAAAAATACATCTGATTAGATTTATTGAAGTAAATTTCAATTAGGGAAATTTGCTTGAGATTCCCCCAAATCCAATTAATTTGTCTTCTCTTTTCTGAAGGCAATTGGGGTTCCTTCTTGATTCTGCCCGTTAGGATAATATCCTGCAAATGTTATTACCATGCAGTATTTCATTGATATAACACTAAATCTCCTGCATATTTTTTTGCAGAATGTTAGTATAAGCATTGGGAATGTTCTGACCAAGAATTAATATAATTTTGTCCTCCTTTCCACTTGTTTAAAATAAATTTACTTTTCAGCACGCTCTGTCTCTGCACCTGAATATGTAGGCTTGAAATGCAAACATGGACAGATTGATATTTAATGACGAGAGTTCAAAACATAGTACTCTGTAATATTGCATAAATATGTTTCTGGGACAATCTGGGATTCTTTTCTTTCTCTTCTATTTGTTCCCAGAAGAGCACTTGGATTTATATAATGCATGAATACAAGATTTGTGGTGGGAATACTTCACATCTAAAAAGGTTGTCCCTCTGGGATTTGTAGCACTGTTTTAGATTTCTGTTTCCTGCTTCAGATTTCTGTTTCAGTTTCCTGATGTTTCACCATCACACCAAATGATTTTTCAGAGCAGCTCTGTTAAAGTACTTTTCTGCATTATGTATTGTACATTTTATATACCTGGATTGGATTACACTGAACTGCATTGGCAAATTAATTACAAAGTAAGGTCTTGTCATGGCAAAAACACATGCATATAAAATGTAACAAGTCACCAGCATGCTGTAAATATGATTTGCTGTTTTAAAAATCTGTTTTTATATTAAAACAGGCCAGATCTTGTTCTGTCAGGTGAACTTCTGAATGACAACGTAATGCTAACCAGTCCTCTTACAAAATAGTGGACAATACATATAAAGAAACTAATATACTAAAATCAAGATTTAAGGCACTTGTTGTAGAATATACATATGGATTTATAGCCCATTGCATATTTATTCTTCCCAATCAAACTTTCTTTATGGGTCTGAGGTGTTTTCCTGTCACGTGATCTCCTTTAGTCATGTAAATGACCCCATGTGACAGTAAAACCCAAACAGCCAATTAACAGTTATCCGGGGAGAAGGATGTTAAGAAAAATCTAAAGTTGTTTCAGATGTCACTTGGTCCTGAGACAGACAGTCAAATTTGCATTCCTGTGGCCTTTGTATTTTGTAGTCATTTTAGTCTTTTGAAATGGGTATTCCACCAGGACAAATTCATTTGGCCATAGATTCTTCTTCATGGGGAGGGGGGGTGTCTATTTGGATGGCGTATGTTTGACAACTTGGAAAATAGGCAGTCATGGTAGTGTGTTGGGAATAAGTATGATGATAGACAGGAGTTATATAAGCCAGTTATGTCTAGTTGCTTCATCTTTGGGAGACCCCTTGCCACGAGAGATTTTGTGCACAGAGATCTTGACAGGACTGTCCCTGTCATTAGACAGAATGAGGTGTTGACCAAAGGTGGAAGATGCTGGAGCACAGTGCTGCTGTTCCCATAACTCTTCCTCCTGAGCTCCCTTGGCTGTGATCCTCTGTTGGTGGGCAGAGCTGTGCATAAGAACATAAAAAAGCCATGCTAGAACAGACCATCTAGTCCAGCATTCTGTTCACACAATGGCCAGCCAACTGCCCCTGGTAAACCCACAAGCAACACATGAGTGCAACAGCACCTTCCTGCCCATGTTGCCCAGCAACTGGTGTACACAAGCATACTGCCTCTTATACTGGTCGTGGAGTATAGCCAACAGGACTAGTAGCCATTGATAGCCTAAGGCCATGGCTAGATGAGGGGGCTGCCCTGGTTTATAGTTTTTGTTTGTTTTTTAAAGGAGATGGAGCGTGCAAGTGTTCATGCACAAAGGGTCAGTTTTTAAAAAAAATAAAATTAATTTCCCCACTCCCCACCCCCGATGGGCACAGAGCTCCTGAGGAGCTCTGCATCCCGTGCCCGGGTCCTCACAGTTACTCATGAGGAGTCTGGACAATCCCACAATGCCCACCCACATGTTCCATGGTCTCAGGATCATCCCGAGACCGTGTAAAGAGCGGGATTAAAGGGTAGGCCAATATCCCGGGGAAAGGGAGGGATCATCCCTCCCTGCTCCCAGGATGCCCTGTGCATCATGTGGATGCACAGGGGCGATCCCCAGGATATTGCCGAATCTAGCTGTGGCCTTATTCTCCAAGCAAGCCACATGGCCTGTCCTGAACCTCCTAAACCAGCCCGTTGCCTCAGGAGCACTAGAGGCTGCTGATGGTGCTGAAGTAAGATTCAGCTGCATGTGCAGCTGGCTTCTGTACTTAGAAAGGTGAGGTGTGCCATATTGTTCTTCACCGCAAGCAGCAAAATGTCTTGGGCTGGTCCTCAATCTTGCGCACAACAGACCAGAAACATATGCACACTATTTGCATGTTTGGATGTAAGTATTGGCATGGCTGTTCAACTATTGGATGTATGGCATGGGATAAGGGAATGCATAGAATCAGTTTATCACAGTAATGACCTTTGTGAGGCTTTGACAGATGCAGGAAAGCTACAAGGGCCCCCTTCTCCAAATACTTTCCATTTGAGGAATCTTTTCCAGAAGGGAGATCCATGCACAGAAGTGAGTTATCTTGCTAGACTGGAGTACCTGAGTACAAAATTACAACTCATAAAAATTATAGAGTAAAAGTAGGCATTTTAGTTGTATTTAGTGCTTCAATAACACCAACCAATTACCAGGTGTCAAATATACCTTTATTTATAGTCCTTTATTAAAATGTTTTTCACATTCTTTGTTGACAACTATAAACCAGATGTTTCATAAAGCAATGCAGAGGATGATAGAATAAATACTTGTTGAGAGAGGATATCAATACTCACACAAAAATAATAGCTGACAATGTTGCCTATGGCTATTGGTTTTATTTTTTCTCCCCAAAGGCATCATTAGGAGCCTCCTGATATTCTAGTATACTGATAAAAAGTTAAAAATAGGCTAGATAACTATTTCACATTTCTAGATTATATTGTCAGACAAGGAGTTTACAGTGGCTGCTCCCCAACTGGAATTCTTAGCTTCTGAAGACTCACCAAAGTCCAGGCTTGAATATCTTTGGAAGGGTTGCACAACTTCTTCTTTTTATCTAAATTGGGCATGTGATAAGCTGGTTAGGGAGGAAGGGTGTGAGGATTTATCTTGTGATGGGAATACTTCACATCTAAAAGGGCTGTCCCTCTGGGATTTGTAGCAATGTGAACCTTATTTCAATTTTTAAGTGTACGGTTTCCAGATCAAGAGCATAGAAAATCAAGTGGTGATTAAATAAATAGAAGCAACAGTGGTGCCCAGCATGAGACTGATTTGGGGAGTGTGAGAAATTCAGCATTGGGGCAGCTCACCCAGCTGCAGCTCATGGTGTGCAGATTGGGACTCATTGTGCTGCTCTACTGCCTGTTCCAACCTTTGGCTAATCAGACGGTTGGCTGGAAATTGAATGAGGTCATGGTGGACCTGAGTGGCAACTCCCCTGCTCTGATCGGCTTCTAGTTAATAGAAGAAGAAAGGCCTCAGGAAGAGGCTCAGTTTGTTCCTTTTCTTCCTCACCTACGCATCTGATTCTTGCTGTTGAAATGCTTCAACCATATGGTGGGTTTACATTGGCTACAGCCAGCAAGGAGTTTTATCGCCCTTGGTCAGGTGGGGTGAGGGCTTGTTTTCCTCACTACACCATTTGAGTGATTGCTACTGTTTGACACTGATGGTGGTTTTTGTTGTTGTTTTCTTTTTTGGTAACTGTCATAACTAATAGTTTGTAGTATTGTGCAGGGACTATGATTTGCAGTAAATGAGGATGGGCTATCCACATCTTCCCTTTTGACATCTACACTTAAGGACTCAGAGGGGCTGCACAATAGCCGTTGCACTATGGCAGGGTTGGAGAACCTGGTGAAATAACCTGGTGAATATATTTGGAGAACCTGGTGAAATTTCCTCCACATCACAACTGTTAAAGCTGCTGGTGCCCTGCCCTCTTTTAAATCTGGTCACTCTAGTATAGCTCCTGAAGCTTTAACTGTTGTGATGAAGAGGAAATTTCTAGGGGTGTGCACGGACCCCCCGCTCCGCTTCACTTGCAGATCCGCCATTTTTCGGAGCGGGTCGCTCCGCCCCGCCCCCGCTCCGCCCACTTCCGCTCCGCTCCGCTCGGAGCTCCGGATCCGGATCCGGAGCTCCGTTTTTGCCCCCCCATAGGGTTGCATTGAAAGCTAAAAAAGTAAACAACTTTTTTTCCGTTGAAGTTAGAAACCTCACGTTTGGCACCATGACACCTCATGGGCGTATACACACACACGCCAAGTTTCAAGGCAATCCCATCATCCCCTGATTTTTGGCGAATTTTTGAAAATCGGGCACCCCATTCACACCCCTTGGGATAGCTCCGTCAATTTGCATGTTAGAAACCTCAAACTCGGCGCCAGGGCAGCTTATCCATGTGTCCACATGCACGCCAAGTTGCAAGCAAATCCCATCATCCCCTGATTTTTGGCGCGGCTCTACCCTCTAACGCACCTCCCATAACCCTAATTCACACCCCTTTAGATAGCTCCGTCAATTTGCACGTTAGAAACCTCAAACTCAGCACCATGATAGCTTATCCACGTGTCCACATGCACGCCAAGTTTCAAGGCAATCCCATCATCCCCTGATTTTTGGGGAATTTATGAAAATCGGGCACCCCATTCACACCCCTTGGGATAGCTCCGTCAATTTGCATGTTAGAAACCTCAAACTCGGCACCATGAGAGCTTATCCATGTGTCCACATGCACGCCAAGTTGCAAGCAAATCCCATCATCCCCTGATTTTTGGCATGGCTTAACTCACCCCAAATTGTCCCATTCTACAACTACGTCAATTTGCATGTTTGAAACCCCAAAGTCGGCACCATGATAGCTTATCCACGTGTCCACATGGACGCCAAGTTGCAAGGCAATCCCATCATCCCCTGACTTTTGGGGAATTTATGAAAATCGGGCACCCCATTCACACCCCTTGGGATAGCTCCGTCAATTTGCATGTTAGAAACCTCAAACTCGGCACCATGAGAGCTTATCCATGTGTCCACATGCACGCCAAGTTGCAAGCAAATCCCATCATCCCCTGATTTTTGGCGCGGCTTAAACTTTTTAACTCACCCCAAATCAAGTCCCATTCTACAACTACGTCAATTTGCACGTTAGAAACCTATCCTTTGGTCCCATGACAGCTTACCCATGTGTCCCCATGGACACCAAGTTTCAAGGCAATCCCATCATCCCCTGATGTTAGGGGAACTTTTGAAATTTGAACACTCCAGTATGTCAGGGATTTAAAGTTGCAATTGCAGACAGCTCAATGGGGCCAGTTCCAAGGCAATCCCAACATGCCACGAGATAACCCTAAATCTTCTGGCACATTTGAAAAAGGGATTATTGAATTTGATAAAGTCTAAGTGAGCGCAGGAAGGACTTCTCCCCTTAGTCAAAGCAAGACACATACACCATCGCTGCAAGGCGGGAAGGGGAGAAGGGAGGGAAAGCAGGCAGGCAGCATGCATTGTAGTGCCGCAAGGATGGCTTGAGCACTAACGCATAGCAAACCAACCCATAAGTGGGCGCAAAGTGAGGCAAAGATGGCTGGTTGTTTCTTTCTAAGCCAGCAGTTACGCCTTGAGGGGCACAGAGGAGGACGATTGGGAGCAAACCAGGCACCAGGCGGGCAGAGAGGCAGGCAGAGTAGGCGAGGAGTCAGTCCTGGCAGATGCCCCACCACAGCAGCACCCCGGGGGAGGCGGGCAGGCAGGCAGGCAGGCAGGCAGGCTGCGGGCATTTCTGGGGGCACAAGGAAGTGATGGCTGGTTTCTAAGCCAGCATTGCAGTTAGTCACACATTGCAAACGCAAACCATCCCAGCGAGTCGGTCACCGAGGAGGACAGGCTAGCAGAGGGGCAGGCAGAGTGACATGTCATAGATCTAGTATTGGGGAGGAGTCAGTCCCGGCAGATGCCCCAACACAGTAGCACCCTGGGTGGGCATTGGAAAACGCCATCTTGTGGGTCAATACTTCCCCCACCCCATGTCCTGCAGGGTTGCCTGCCTAACCCTTGTGGGGATGGGAGATGGAGAGCTTAGAGTGGCAGTGCCAGCAGCAGCCTTCGGCTTTCCCCTGGAACCAGTCGCCTTGCCCGCCTCTTTCCCCAGCAAGATCGCCTGGTGCTGCCTATGAAGATGCATCTTCATGCTGCTGGTTCCATAATGCCCTGTCGATGAACCCCTGCTTAGGCTGAGTTTGCAGTGGCGACAGACAGCAAAGCGGGGATCCGCTCCCAACTCAAAGTGGTCCCACACGATGCTTGTCTTTCGTTTCCGTGGTGACACCACCAATTGCCCGCCTGAGCTCTCTGGTGTTGCCACAGAAACAGGGGTGTGGGATGAGACTGGGGAGAGAGCCTCGGCCTGCTGCTGCTCCTCCTCAGCCCCCACATCCTGGAGGCCCACCGCCTCCTCCTCCTCCCCCCCCTCCACTGTGCTGAGGACCTCGTCTAGGTCCATCAGCGGGCTCGTGGGCTGAAAGGAGAATGAAGGAGTTGGGGATACTCCTCCTCCTCTAATGGCACTGCTGCCACGTGCCTCTTGCAAACGGGCACTTTTCCCATTCCCACCCTCAAAAAGAGAATGCCGGGCACAAATTGCAGAAGAGAGTGGCTCTGCCTGCTGCTTGTCCTGCTTCTGTTTTGGAGCAGTCAGCCAAGGAGTTGCCCGTTTGAGTTTCACAGGAGGAGAGGAAGCCTGCTTACTGCTGGCAGACTGAGCCTTGCTGCTTTCAGCACGCCTGCTTCCTCTTTTCATGATGACTAACAAAATATTAATACTACTAATACTATATATAAGGTACTACTAAGAATATGTATAAGAAGAATATAATATGTTTAAATGTAGGGAAATGGGACAAGAACAATAAAATATACTACTACTAATATGTATGAGAATATACTAATATATATATATATATATATATATATATTACTAAGAATATCTACAAGAATATAATAATATGTTTTAGAATATTACTAATAAATGTAGGGAAATGGGACAAGAAATGGGACAACCACTACTATAAGAAGAACAAAATATGAATACTACTACTAATATGTATGAGAATGTATACTAATAGACTACTAAGACTATGTCAAAGAATATAATAATAATATGTTTAAGAATAGGGAAATGGTGTGCGTATGCTTTCCCCAAAATGCTCAATCTGTGGCTGCCTGTTGAACTTGACAAAAGCAGCCCACTCCGTCGAAGTTACACAGAGAAGAAAAAGAGAATCCAATTTTTTTGGTATATTTGGTATATAGAAGATAGAAGGAAACACAATCAGGATTTAAGAGAGGGGAGGGGGAAAAAGAACCAACCACTACTATAAGAAGAACAAAATATGAATACTAATATAATATGTATGAGAATATATACTAATGGACTATGTGAAAGAATATAATAAAATATGTTTAAGAATATAAATGTAGGGAAATGGGACAAAAAGTGTGTGTATGCTTTCAAAAGAAAGCTTTCACAAAAGCAGAACAGTCAGGCTTTAATACAGGGAAGGGGGGGGGGCAACCAACCCAACCACACACTCCAAAATTCAAAAATAAAGTTTATATTAAATCAAAGTAAGGGGAAAACACAGGGCAAACTAAGCTACAAGTCAGAAAGAAGCAAACAAACACACACACGCGCCAAACTAAACCTATCCTAATCTATCTCCAAAGTCCAAAGCAGGAGCACTAACTAAGTAAGTGTTCCCTCCACGAACGCCAACCCACAAAGAGACACAAAACAGAAAGTTCTCAGGGTGGGTCTGCCTTAGTCCCCCCTCCAACGCTGGGATTGGAGGAGGATGCTTTCTGAGGAGATCAATTCTCATCAGGATTGGGAGTTGAATGTGCCTGTCATCGCTTCCAAAAAAATAAAAAAATAAATAAAAAAAACCCAAACCCCGATTTTTAAAAAAATATTGCACGTGAACCACAGCACGCAGAAAGTTGAGAGTGGTCTCAAAATGACCCCCATCCACGACTCTCTGTGCACAAGAATTTTCAGAACGATAGCTTAAACCCCCCCCCAGTTATCCCCGATTCTTTCCCTCAATGCAATCCTATGGGCGAAAAGCCGAAACGCAGTTTGAGCCCCGCGGTTGACCCGATTTTTTAAAAAATATTGCACGTGAACCACAGCACGCAGAAAGTTGAGAGTGGTCTCAAAATGACCCCCATCCACGACTCTCTGTGCACAAGAATTTTCAGAACGATAGCTTAAACCCCCCCCCCAGTTATCCCCGATTCTTTCCCTCAATGCAATCCTATGGGCGAAAAGCCGAAACGCAGTTTGAGCCGCGCGGTTGACCCGATTTTTAAAAAAATATTGCACGTGAACCACAGCACGCAGAGAGGTGAAAGTGGTCTCAAAATGACCCCCATCCACGACTCTCTGTGCACAAGAATTTCCAGAACGATAGCTTCAAAAACAACGTAGTTATGCGCGATTATTTGCCGCAATGCAATCCTATGGCGAAATGTTTTCAAGATGGCGACCGGAGCGCTCCGACTGAACTCGGAGCTCCGAAAAATGGTCGCTTCTCTTCGCCTTGCTTCTAGGGGGTCCGCGGTCCGCTCCTACTCCGCCTCTGGGTAAGGCGGAGCAGGCCAATCCGCTACTGCTTCTACGCTCCTAATCGGAGCGGAGCACATCCCTAGAAATTTCACCAGGTTCTCCATATATACAAATAACACCTACTGAAATTCCCTTTTCTATGCAACTGTTAAAGATACAGGAGCTCTGTTCTCCTTTTCATATGGTCACCCTACATGCAGTACATTAAAGACAACATGTAGTTTGCCACTTAAGTTATCCTCTTCTTTGTTAGTGTTTCACTGGGGCAGGATCTACACTACTGCTTTATAACAGTTTATAACAGTATTGAAAACTGCTGGGGCCCAGGACACACTCCATATACTGTTTTCAATCTGCTTTCATAGTGCTATATCCTGCTTGGTGTAGATCTGGCCTGGCATTTCCTTTCAACAAGCTTTTTAACTCTGTTGCTGTTTGAGCTATCTCTTAGCTGGCTCCTTGGTTTCTTTTTAATTCTGTTTTCAGCTTAGTACTATGTTACTCACTTCATGATTTCAGTTATATGGTTCGTTGTTATTTTTATCTTTGAAGTTGTTGGATTTTGTTAGCTACTCTGAGTCACTCCCCAGGAGAGGAAAAGAGGTATGACTAAACAAACAAACAAACAAGGCATATTGCAACACTGATTTCCTGTCCAAGCATGAGCTCTTCCCTTCCGGCCTAATAACTAATCAAAACCCTAAAGAGGGATGGAGGGGATTACGATCACCCAATTTCCATATGATCTTAACATTTCAGTGTTTGAATGGTAGTATTCAACCCACACTTAACAAACCAAAATGTTCATTTTCTCTGTGTAGTATGCTAAAAATGGTCTGACTTCATGTTCTAGTATTGAGTTGTAAGTCATTCTTTTACTAACTGTGTGTGTGTTGCATCTTAAATGTTGCTTGTAATTTCTTGGTAACACAACACATGTTGAGTTAATCAGTCTGGTTATATTTAATATTATCTTTTATCGCTTTTTAAAAAGGGCATGTGAACAACAACCAAAAAATCCTCTGAGAAAGAGAAAGCAAAATCCTTCAAAACACAGACTATTAAAAGACATTATTATCAGCCATATCAGCCACATTTTCTATAAGAGATCATTATCAAAGCTGCACATGGCCTGGGGCCTTTCTTTTCAAAGATGAATAAAACTAAATACATTGTTTTGCTAGTACTGAGAATAACATTAATAAAGTCAATGAATTCACATATATCATGGCTCGAAACTAATGCTGCTTAATGATGCTGACAAAGTGCACAAATAATGCGCTCATAATACAAATTTCTCAGTTCATAATATTTATTTTAGATGACTATGGCGCAGTGGTAGAACACCTTCTTTGCATACAGAAGGTCCCAGGTTAAATTCCCAGTATCTCCAGGTAAGGCTGGAAATATTCCTGCCTTATACCTGGAGAACTGCTGCCAGTCAGTGTCAAGAAGACTGGTCTAGATGGACCCATAGTCTGAAAGAGTATAAGGCAGCTCCCTATTTTCCAATTTTATTTTATTGAATCAGGCATTCTTAACATGAAACTCTCACTCTGTTCAGAATTAATAGTGAGAACTACTTTGATCTGAGGTCTCTCTTTTGTGACTTTGCTGTTGGCTTCATCAGACCAATCAATTAAGATGGTGGGGCATAATCAAAATGTCATACTCCGTCTAAACCGTGACTTGCTCTCGATGATGATCTGCCCTTCCTTTCTGATAACACTTTAATCCACTGTTAATATCTCATTGCTGTGTGTTGGAGTGGGGGGAATGAATGTTCCATCCCAATAAGTAAATAGGCAAGTCTCACTGCCTGCATTGACGAGTCATGTGTCTATTGGGAAGTTACACATGGCGTGTGCCGTGCTCCCACCCCCACCCCCGGAACAAGCACCTGCTCTAAGGCAATAGCTTCCCACCATCTATCAGTGGTGACTGCTACCACCTATGCTGCCAGAGGGGCTAATGCCTCCTGTTCCACATTCCAGTGGGCAATCAAGGTCAAGGTGTTGTGACTTGTGATGTTTGACAAACAAGAGTATTTCACAATAGCTTAGACAATGAGCTGAAACCTGCCCACTCATACTAAAGTTCCCAAGTGGCATTATGACAAAGCACATGGATATAAATGGTATGAGGTAATATAGAACTTAAAAAAAAAACCAAAAAAACCTACAACTGTGTTTTTATTTAGCATTCACAGAGAAAGCTTGCAATTAGCAGCCCAAATATAATTTGAGCAGATGTGGTTTACACACCACTGTTTCTGTGGCAGGATCTACTCTACTGCTTTATAACAGTATTGAAGTGCACTGACAACTGTTGGGGCCCAGCACACATCTACACCAAGCAGGATATAACAGTATGAAAGTGGTATATGGAATGTGTCTTTGAGCTCCATCAGATGAGCGTTTTCTTGTTACTGGGTACTCATGGATTTTCACGGGTCCCTCTCATGATATTGTCTGCCTCCCATGTGCCTCTCACCCGTTCTAGCCTTCTCTGTGCCACAGAAAACACCCCAGTAAATCCAACTTATTATTAAACATGGAAGTTGCTGCTATCTCTTGCTGTGTGCAGGAGAAGTAGCAGGATCAAAATGGCCTACTGAATGGGCCGCATGCAAGTTGTTTTCTTCCTCTTTCAAAAGAGGAAGTAATGAGGGTCAAATGCACGGGTAGCGAAGTGATGGTAAACAAATGCAATTTCCCCCTATGTGATGATATTCATGGGCCCCAGCAGTTGTCAGTGCACATCAATACTGCTATAAAGCAGTAGTGTAGATCCTGCCTCCATATATCGCTTTCATACCACTTCCATAGTGCTATATTCTGCTTGGTGCAGATTTGCCCTTTGTTTGAGTAAATGTTTCATTAATTTATAGAAAACCTATTTTCCCCCTTATTTGAATGAGCTTGTACCATGACACCATAGAAAAATCAAAGGAATGACCAGAGGGGTCTGTAATAACCGGGACATCAGTCAGTCAATCATTTCTTTATTGTTTGTAGCCAATGGCCATCACAACATCATAAAACATTAAAACATTAAAGTTGTTAACAAAGCTGGAAAAATCTTGTTCTCCCTTATATACAAGCAACATTTGTACTGTTTGAACAGAGGGCCTCTAGATAAGACAGGGGGCCATTTTACTTATTTAACTGGGAGGGGGGGCAGTGTGGTGGATTATATTTTTATGTCAGTGGGCCTCTATGCGAAAACTTATGCCCTCCACCTAGATGATCATGTGGATAGTGACCACTTAGCATTGACAGTCGAAGTGGAATGCCCAGGGGGTGGGAAACAGCCTACTGCTCAACATCCCCTACAGGCTACATGTATAGGTGAGAGACGTCTCAGATGGAACCCAATGTTGATGGAAGAAATAAAGCAATTATTAGACAGCACAAATATGATGGAGGCTAGGGATTTGATCATTAATAATCCTGATAACTCCCTGGGCCTATACCAGTCCCTAGTGGATAATATGCGGCCCTTCTTGGTAAGGTCTGGACATTTAAGAACGAACCAACATGTATATTTATGGTTTGATGCAGAATGCAGGAAAACCAAACAATCTCTAGTAAACCAGGACATATTATGTGCAAAAGTTTATTTTATTTTATTTGCATTTTGCTTGTGCTGGTGGTAGATTTCAATATATTAATTCTAACTTTTCTTCCCTCAATGTTTGCACCTAAATCCGTTAGCTGAAAGTATTCCCATCATAATCAACTGCAAGAGTCCACTCCTGGAATGTTTTAGCTTTTAATACCGTAAATACATTGAGGTAACTGCTCAGGATGTAGCTCAGCTGAATCATTTCACAGTATGATGTTTGGGGTTTTGCTGCTACTTAGTTTTTGTGTTTTGTCGAGAGCTTTATTTCATTATTATTTTATTGTTTTAGTATTTGTATTGTATTTAATTTGTAAAGTCCTCAGAGCATTCTGGCTTGATGGAAAAGGTAGGATATAAATGATATCATTTTTATTTATTTTTAAATCTGTGACTGCTGTAATAGAAGCAAAACTTTCCTTCTGTTGACTAGAGCAAGTTTTCCCACTGTGATTCAACCTGTAGTATAGTATTATCAATACCTGGAGACATCTAGAAATGAAAAACAAAATCTAACTCTGTGCAATCATTACTATATATATAACGTCAAGGCCAAGACTAATGACCTGTGACCAGCACATATTCAAAACCTACTGAAGTCCACACTAGTACGCCTGGTTCACACATGCATTTCATCATTTGATTACTGAGCTCTTGACAACTGCCAGCTGACTCCACTGTTCCTACATGGAGATCCATTTTAGAAGCAGCTTTCTGCATGCGTCACCCATATGGATGCACAAAAGCACCTATACGTACACACCATCTCCATATCACAACGCTCGTCCAGATCCACTCATCTGCTAGGTACAAATTATGATGAAAATAGATACAACTGTTGCTAGTTAAGTGGTCAGATAGCTTTTCTCGTTACAGCTCATCAAATCAGATATTGAATTTCTCCATTTGAAATACCAGCTTCCAACGAAGCATTTCTGAACAAAGGGTTCTCACAGCTTCCTCACCATATTGATGCCAGTGTGAAGACAGCATAAATCATTGGTAAAAGACCTGCCCCCAAATAGTAATACTAAATCCAAAATTACTATATTGTTTGCTAGCAGGAAACACTAAACCAATGAATACAACTTAGGTTTAATAGAATAGGACATACATTGGTAATTTAGAGTAATTAATTCTTAATACAGATCTATAAGAATCACTAACAAAAGAATAAAGCCACTATTTAAAAACATCATGAACTAGGCTAAATAAATTTTAACTTGGTGTTTTAAATTTGTAATTTTGCATTGCTGCTGTTATTATCTGGTTGAGCTTTTATATTGTATTTTATATTATGGTTTTATACTGTTGTTTTATACTTTGAATGTTTTTAATTTTTGTGAACTGCCCAGAGATCGCCGGCTATTGGGCGGTATAGAAATGTAATAAATAAATAAATAAATAGGCTTATGGACACCTAGACCTCTGCCTTTAATTACCCAAGTGTCCAGAAAGCTGAATTAATGCCATTAAAAATCACGTTTATATGATGAAATGACATACAAATTTCTGTCTAGGGTGGGTGTATTTACATTTTGAGTTATTCATATTGTGAAGTCACAATATTATATTTATTACATTAAGAGTTGGGCTTGAAATAGAGTACCATCTGTCAGAAAGAAAATTTTCTTGCACAATCTCTACTGAAATTAATGGGAGAGATCTTGCACTCATTCAAACAATTGAACAATTGCACACAGAGATCTTGCACTCATTCAAACAATTTCTCAGTGGATTCTGTCTATAGAGAACTTCAATGTTTCAGTAGAAAACGATGCAAACAGCAAGAACAGATGAACTCAAGATGCGCACTGATATGGTTGCTGTGGAGATGTTCTTGCAGTACATTGAAACATGACTACATTCACTTATGGTTCTGTTTGTATGATATCATGTATAACTGTAGCGGATTAAATGTTATCTTAGTTGGAACTTAGAGAGTTTGCCTGGTGGTTTCAAAACTCACTTAATGGTCTTTTTCCATCAGCATTTGGCAATGATCAGGGAAATGATTCTAAATGAGTTGACTTACTTCAGTGTTCCTAAAAAAGGTTGAGGGTGTATGTAGGGATGTATGAGCCCCCCATATCTGGTCCAGTGGGGTCCACAGCAGGGAAATCCAGGCTGCTTGGCACCCTGTGGATTTCCCTGGACCCTTACCACATCCATCGAATTTTCCAGGGTGGCTCTCCTTCATTCTGAACAGTGCAGTTGGCAGCTGCCGTTAGCTAAGCATGGGGAAATGATGGCCATACATTGCATAGCTTACATCATTTGCTACTATAAAGCACTTCCTTCTATGTAAATTGCAGCATATATGGCCACAACTGTTGTTAACTATACAATTTACGGTTGTCATTTTCCCGCGCTTGGCTAACGGCACCACCATTAGCCAATTCCACTGTTTAGAATGGAGGAGAACCGCCCATGGGAATTCTAATGGACCTGGAGCCGGTCTGTTGTGCATTCTTGTGAATCCAGCCTTATGGGAGTCTGCAGAGGATTTCTCCACTAGCCCTAGGTGTATGGAGAGCAATAATAAGTTGTTTGCTTGTTTTTTGGTTTGTTTTTGGCTGTTGTATTCTGAGGAGAGTGTGACTGGATCTCTGAAGGGTTCATACTATGATGGAATTCCACAAACAAGGTTTTGTAGACCACTAGGCAGCATGCAAGATGACACAGCCAGCCCCTGCTTCCATGACTGCTAAAGGGGAAATAGGAACCATGCTCCAAAGTCACATATGTAGTTCTGTTTTTAATGCACTTGTCATGCTAAGATTTTTACAGCTTTGTTGCACCAGCAAAGGCGGGGGGTGGGTGGGTAGTAAAAATAAACTGATTTCACTGAACAAAACCAATCTTTAGCAGGGGTTTACCCACTTTTCCCTTGTTCCTGAAGGGCAGAAGATTATGTAAGATTAAAAGTGACTCTGGGAGATGTCATTTCTTTCTGTAAAAAAAAATGCATTTGAACATTTCAGCTTGACATCGAGACACATAGATCAAAGCCCCCCTCCAGTAAAACTAGCTGGTTCAGTCATGGTTATAATCTCACATGCCCTTCTTTTGACATTCTGTAGTACTACAGAAAAAAATCTAACAGAAACCCATCAGCTATGGAGCCACACTGATCTGTCCCCACAGTTCATTAGTCCAAAAATGTTCATATTCCCATTATGCTGAAGCTCAAACATAATGGGAGTGGAGGACTGGCATTTATAGATTTAAAAACATATACTGTGTGTGAACTTTGCATGCATTTATAGTTGTTTAGGTCACTTGATGCTGAGCTTTGCGCTCATCTTTTCTCAAGTATTATCATCGCTTTCAATAAACGTGTGTTGTATTTGTTCCCCAACTGCTGAGAAATCTGATCCAGCTCAGCTTGTTAATGCCTTAGTATGTCAGTTGGCTTTTTAAACACTGTATTAGATGTTGGAGGACAAAGTTCTCCAAATAAAATACAAAGAGATCAAAAGGGGAGAGAAAGTTAAAAAAAACCCTTGGGATTCACGTGTGCATTCAAACGCACACACAGAGAGAAATGATATCATTAACCCTTTCCTAACCTAGGTTACAAGAAGCAGAAAAAGATATGACCAATTGATTTTATTTATTTATTTATTTATTTATTGCATTTCTATACCGCCCAATAGCCAAAGCTCTCTGGGTGGTTTACAAATTTAAGACAATTCAAAACAAAACAATAGTATAAAACCATAATATAAAATACAATACAAAGCACAACCAAGATAAAAACAGCAGCAATGCAAAAATACAAATTTAAAATACAAATTTAAAACAGCAAAGTTAAAATTAATTTATAGACTGTTAAAATATTGGGAGAATAAAAAGGTCTTCACCTGGCATCTAAAAGAATATAATGTAGGTTCCTCGTCCCTAAGGAATGAGCTCCTTAGGGAGCTCATTCCACAGCCGGGGTGCCACAGCAGAAAAGGCCTTCCTCCTGGTAGCCACCTGCCTCACTTCCTTTGGCAGGGGCTCATGGAGAAAGACCCCTGAGGATGACCTTAGGGTCCGGGCAGGTACAAATGGGAGGAGGTGTTCCTTCAGATAGCCTGGCCCCAAACTGTTTAGGGCTTTAAATGTTAATACTAGCATTTTGAATCGGGCCGGGACCTGGACTGGCAGCCAGTGAAGCTGGAAGCTATTTGACTTTGGATTAACCCAAAGAATGAGAAAAGTAAAGCAACCATTGTTCAGTTAATAAGGGCTTGTTGCTTAAGAATATAAACCTTTGCCTCACTTGAGGAATGTAAATAAATAATATTTAGGTTTCAGGACAAACCTAAATTAATTGTGGATAATGACAAACTGAAGCAACCCTTTTGACTAATGATGTCCTTTGACATTGTTTTAGGGGTTTGCCAACTTCCAGGTTACATAGAACTCTTCCTCAAACATATTTACTTGAAAGCTACATCTAATACATTGTAATGCTAATCTCATATATTCCATCTGCATTGGTTACAAGTGGAAAAGTTTTTCATCTATGGCCAATTCATGAACCTTGCGGCATTCAAACAGAAAATACATTAACCAGCAGGAGATTACAGGAAAATGTAATGACCCATGGATTCAAGGTCTCCATTTAACCCAATGTCCTTTGGCTACAAAAAATGTATAAATATCAATTCCCAGGAATACCTTTTAAACTTTTCATGTTTGGACATGGATGGAGAGTCCAGAAAGGAGTGGTCATGTTGGGGGAAAAGTTAACTCACAGGTAATAAGACATATAACAGATGTATAAAATGTTTAACAGATGGTAGCATATTGCAACACTCTGGAGCTTTATTCTCACACGGAGTAGCTTCACCTTAAATTAGAGGCAGTGAAGAGAAAGCATTCTCGAGAAAGAATAAGACCAGAGGAATCATTATTGGATGTGGTCAAGCTAAGCATGTCTACCTAGCACATTCACTATCTTAATATTATTTAATTTGCAGACTAATATTTGGTGCAGTTCATTTCATTTCAGATATTCTTAAAATAGCCTCTGTTCCCAACAGCCAGCAAGGTAGTCTTAATGGTTCATTAGGTAGTTAAAGAGGACTTCTGGTTAATAACCTTGAAAAACCTGAGTATTCAGATTCAGTTTCTGTTACTAGTTTTTAAGTATATATTTTACAAAGATACATGATTCCCCCATCCCACATTTGAGGTGCTTCTAATATCTCTAACCTTTGCTAACGACCACCTCCCTAGGTTCTCCTTTGTGATCAAGATGTTGTGTTTCCACTATTGTTGCTATATTTTATAAGGGACAAATAAAAGAAGACTATGATTGGCTTTACCATAGTGGTGGGGTTTGTTTTGTTTTCATTTCACCCTACTCCCAAATTGGGTTGGAGAAGTAGTGCATGAGGGCAGGTGTTCATGTCTTCATCCATGCTGTTTTTATTATGCTTTATTTACAGTATGTATATATCACTCTAGAGTTATGCTGAAAATTTCTCCCATGAAAATTTCAACCATTCTCATAGTTTTGGAGAAATGTTCATGGGTGTGGTTTAGGGTGCTTGTGCTTTACCTTCCTTATGAGATGACTAAGGAGTGTGTGTGAGTCTCCTGTCTTTCATTGCACAGTCACCTCTCTGACAGTCTGTAGTCTCCTTGGCTTGCCGTACTTCCTGCCTGGGGGAAGACATCATGAATTTATTCTTCCCATAGGGCCTTTTCACATCAGAAATGCAAGCAGCCTGGGAGACTGTAGAGCACTGGTAAAATGTGTAACAGAAAGAAAAATACAGACAGTATCTCAGCTAACTCACAGTGATTCGGTGAGGTCAAAAACACCACACATTTGATGCTGCTGCCACTTGTAGTGGCAGGACAAAAAACTCTAGGAAATAAAAAGAAAGCTCTTCTCCCACCCTTGCCAATGGTGATGCCTACATGTGAGAAACTGTTGGAGGATTTCTCCTCCCCCTGGAGAAATTCGGTGAAATGGTCTCCCCAATTTCTCTACCCACATATAGAGAATTTTGAGAAGCAACTTGTGCAAAGCTCTATATCATCACATCTTCCACAGTGGCCTACAATAAACGATAAAAGAATAAAATACCATAAACTATTATTTTTAAAAATGGCAGTGGGAGGGATAGTGGAGTGGCAGCAATGTTCCGTCCTAATTCTCCCCCACCATCAATATCAGAGGTTAAGATTGTGCTCTATATCAACACAAAGTTTATCATGATACGAGAAATTCCAGAGTCTGGTTTCTGCTTAGACCATAAAGAACATACCTAAGGAAACTCTTGTGAGAGATGAAATAAAAGGTGTAGTCCCTGATTTCTGGATTTAGAAATCTTCAAAAAAATCCATTAAATCAAATGATCTTATTCTTGTTTCATTTTTTGTTTACATAAGATTAATGTGAATTCTAATTCTTGCTGTTGAATCTGCTCGATAATCCATAATGACATGGAATCTCTTCCTAAAATAACTCCCCTTTTTGCATGGCTACCATATGCTTAATCAAAGATTGATTAACAACTACTTGATTCTGGTTATGTCTATATAGAAAGTTTCCATTGTTATTTTCATGGATGCCCAAGTACCTTTCAAAAACAATATATCTGATCTGTCAATATGCCCCCTAATACAAAAGGATACTCAATTTTGCAATGTATTTTGCCATGCATCTATAGTCCTTTAGCTATGTTAGCAACATGCCATGTGAAAGGGTCCTGATTTTTATATTCAACACATTATACATAGGTGAATATATGATGGCATGAAGTGGAAGAATGATTGAACAAGATTTTCTGGTGCTTATACACATAGATGGAAGATAAACCAAAATAATAGCAGTATTGTCAAAATGCATAAATAGAAAAAATGAAAGGCTTGAGCATTTCAGGTAATGTTAACAGGAAGTGCTCCATTTACTTCAACGGTCCATAAATTCTTATCGGTGTGAATGTAAAGTGAAATAACCCTGCAGAGGACATTAACACATATATTCCATATGCCCATTCACATGTTTTACAAAAATGTTTGTGTAGGCATATGAAAACTGTGAATTATAATAGAAGAACAGTTAATTAAGCCACAATTATTAGCAAAACTCAAATTAGGATAATGTCAGGATTGAGAATCCATGAAGTGTTCAGCTATTGTTGGGTAACTGTGGACAAGTTATCTTGCAGTGTTAACAGAATTGTGATATGTAACATTGATGATCAAAGCCTTTAAAAAAGAAAGAAAAGGTTTTGGAAGATAGGATTGGACTAGACCCTTTTCCTTCATCAGCTATGTTGCACCAGTCACCTCCAAGCTACTTCCTCAGCAGAGTTACAAATACATCCTCACTGTTTTGCCATTCAGAACCAAATGCTTCTTTCAAAAAATAAGAAGACTCCATGATGTCAATTTGGGTACAAACTCAATGTATTCTTTCTGAAAGAGTTATTGTAGGTATAATACAAGATACATGGACATTGTATTTATTTATTTATCAAGTAGCCTAAGGAAAATAAACATAGAAAAACAAAGTTGCAGTTTAAGTTATTATGGAACAACATTTTTTTTTTAAAAAAAAAAGTTTATTTCCCCCCCCCTCACCAAAGCCTGAGCTTTATGTCATATGAAAGGTAAGATATCTTATGCAATTGAAACATCTGTGTTGAGTGTTATTTTCATTGGAAAGGTGGGATATAAATGAAATTATTAAATATTTTACCCTGGCTATTAAATGCTTGTACAGCCCAGTGGGATGGGTCCAGACTCAGTTATAATTAGAACTTAAGTTAGTCATGACTCTAATTATGACTGGAATGTCCTTCATTGCCTCCATGGTCTGGATGAATCAAAAGAGGGAAACAATTCCATAGCTGAAGAACAGCGATTACAAATGTCTCGTTACAGTCTTATTCACAGGCCAATTTTAAACATTCTAGAGAGGGTGTGTGGGGTGGGGGAGAGAGCCTAATTTGTGGGAAGAGAGTGGGAGAGGTTCACCTGTCATCTGCCATCTACTTTCCACACCCATCCCTGGTTCGGAGAATTTGTAGAACTAGGCTACTACCTTAGAAAGACTGCTAAGGGCAAAGCAATTCCTTAAAGTTGTTCTCCCCTACTTTGTTTCATTGTGCAGGGAAATTAGAGCATTTTGGTGTTGTCATGTCCTGTGAAGACCAAAACCAACACACACACACGTCAACTGTTCAACTTGAACAGTTCAGCCTGAATGTCCCCAACATTCCCAAGCAGTGAATTATAGAGTTGGCAGTGAACTACAGAGTTCGAAAATACCATATTTTCTGCTGCTTCTTTATTATAGGTAGCTGGAGATGCTAACTTTTAAAACTGCCAGTATTAAAGTGCTGACCTTCATTAAATAACTAATCAAGGACTTTGTTTGCATTAATAAAGGCTTCTCTTTGTTTTATCTCTTTCAGCCCTATAGCTTATTTTTAAAAAAGTTCACTTTCCCCTGAAAAATATAATGGATATTCATTTTCCTAAACATTTTTAAATACTAGCCAAATGGGCATTGCCTCCTTCCCCCAACAATAAGATACATAACAGATGCAGAATTGCATGGTGATGAATATAGCAAGAGTGCAGAACTGTCACTATAATCCTCACCATCACATTTTCACCTGCTCTTATGGTCCACAGCTGTAGTTTGGTGATGGAATAGTATTCTTCAAATGTTTGAAGGCTCAGAATGAAACTTCACAATACTACTTTAGATTTAGCTCTAAAAGAGAACCAGACCATGCAAATTGGTAAATTGTTCTGCAAATGTCATAACAGTCTTTTCAACATGATGTTTTAATATTATTAACATATTGTTGAAATTTTGAAATTTCCTCAGGAATTGAATAAATATTGACATCTACATTTCCCCCATGAAAGGTTTCTTTATTTTGGTTTAGACATTTCCTGACATTTTTGTCAGAAGGAGAAGAAGAAGAAGAAGAAGAAGAAGAAGAAGAAGAAGAAGAAGAAGAAGCGGCGGCGCAGCAGCAGTAATTGCAGCTGGTGGTGGTGGTGGTGGGAGACATGATAGCACTCTTCAAATACTTGAAAGGTTGTCACTCAGAGGAGGGCCAGGATCTCTTCTCAATCATCCCAGAGTGCAGGACATGGAATAATGGGCTCAAGTTATAGGAAGCCAGATTTTGGCTGGATATCAGGAAAAACTTCCTGACTGTAATGGCAGTATGACAATGGAACCAATTACCTAGGGAGGTTGTGGGCTCTCCAACACTAGAGACATTCAAGAGGCAGCTGGACAACCAATCTGTCAGGGATGCTGTAGGGTGGATTCCTGCATTGAGCAGGGGTTGAACTCAATGGCCTTATAGGCCCCTCCAATTCTAGTATTCTATGATTCAAAGAAGAAGAAGAAGAAGAAGAAGAAAGAAGAAGAAAGAAGAAGAAGAAGAAGCCTTCCCAAATAAATTAATTAACTAATTAATTATATTACATTTTAATATTACCCAATGGCTGAGGCTCTCTGTGCAGCTCATAATTAAAACCATAAAATACAACAAGTCAGAATAAATTTAAAACTTTAAAAGTTAAAAATGCCATATAAAACTAGAATAAATATGTTGGGGCACAAATCCTTTCATCTTCATGGAATTTGGTAGTTGGGGGTGATGTGATTTGTTGTCCTATACATTTCAAGAGCTGTAGGTTGGGGAGGTTGCACTAGACTTTTGTTAGTGTGCTAGAAGGCACAATTTTGAGTTCCATATAGTCATGAAATGCAGACTGTTGATGAGTTTTATTAATTAAAAATATTTTAAATAGCAAAAATTTTCATATTTGTAAATCCACAAATTTGGACTGAATATGTGATGTTGCCTTTCCCATCTTTGAAATTGCTTACATACTGTAAACAATCCTGGTTGCCCTCTCTTTTCATTGTAGAAATTTGATTTTAAAAAAGTAAAGGCCCCACATAATAGCAAATATTCTAGAGATCCCCATACAACAATTGTTTTATGTAAACAGTAGGAGGCACAAGCATTCTTTTTCAAATAAGCTGAGTCAAAAATTCTCAGAAGACATGGAGAAAATCTTTGAGTGAATGAGGAGCCACAGGGAGGAAGAAGCTGCCTACTTGAACTGCTCAAGGAATAAGAGCTATGTCATCTGAAAAATGGCCGTGTTTTCTGTAGATATTCAACTGTTGTACAATATAATGGTGGCCCCTGGTGAGTGGGAAAGGATGCAGACATTTTTTAACAGGAATAGGCATTTTGAATTTTCCCCAAATTTCCCAACATTCAAAAAGCACCTCAGAACAGGGCTGTTCCACAAGCTACCATTTTGCACAGAATTGTGCATAAGCTATTTATAGAAATCACCTTTTTGCACAAAATGGCAGCCATAGGTAGTGCTATTTACACAGAATTGCAGGCAAAATGGTCTATTTTTCTGCAAAATTATGATTTTGGTCAATAACTTAACCACAATTGTGTGTGAAATGGCGGCTCATGGAATGATGGGACACTGCAAGCTTGGCTGACTTGGCACGCACTAAGTTGGGCAAGCTTTGGGAACTGCAAGCCAGTGTCCAGGGGGTGAAAATTGTTGAGCTTGAGCCCCAAAACAGATTCCTCTGACATCCTAGGTGAAATGGCTGAGAAATTGTCTTTATCAATTTGATATAGTCCTGTTGACAAGGAGCTTCTTTCTGGGTGTAGCTCATCCTATAATCATAAAATAGTAGAGTTGGAAGGGACCTATAATGCAGGCAGTTAGAGTTGATGGCCTTATAGGTCCCTTCCAGAGAAATCATTCTCCAGATCCTTCCTCTGAACAGAGATGGTTGGTGGTATGCAAACCAAATTCCTACCTGACATCCCCCAAGTTAAAAACTCACTGGAAGGTTTAGCCCTACTAGAGCTTGCAAAAACTTTCCATGTTACTGGATTAATCTGTAACAAAATATGTTACAAAATATGTAACTAAATGTTTGTTTGTTTGTGTTGTTTGTTCAATGGTTGTCACATAAGACTAGATGCCCATTTTTGGTGGTGGTTTGTTTTTGCCTCGCATCCTTTCTCTGAGTTTATGATTCTTGCCAAATGTAGGTCTTGATGAAATAAAACCCTTAGGAAATAAGATTCAGACCCATTGACTTCAGTGAAACTGAAACACATGCTGTGGGTTGTGTTTTGCTGACTTTGAGCCTTTCTGTTTGCAGCTGTGTTCACTGTGGGAAGATGAGCTGTTATTAAAATATGCAGCATCCATAAAGGGTCTCCATAACCCTTTCTGTATTTCTGCCACCATGAAAATTATAAAGATGGGCACAAATGGCCTCTTGAAATTCTCCACCCTAGTTGTGAGCAGAAAACCTGAATTTCACTGGATTTCTCCAGGGCAACGAGAAATTCTCAAACAGTGTCTCACAGGGCTCAATATTGACAGGAGTTGTAGCAGAGCTTCTTTATTTCCCTCCTAAGTTTTTTGTTTTTTTGCACAGCCATTGTAAGTGGCAACAACCACAACTGTGTTGACAGCCTGGTGCCCATTTTGCATTCTCCATAGGCCTCACACCTGAACTAACATAATTCTGGGACATGGGAAAGGAGGTGGAGAGAAGGTGTACACTGCAAGAAAAAAAATGATGAAGAAATTTTGGGGGGAAATTCCTTAGAGTGGTATTTTATTTCTAGAAGGGTAAGTAAAGAAACATCTCTGAATAAAATGCAGTGCAAAACTTCTGAATAAAATGACTTCTGAGAGGGTGTTTTGAATTCTGTTAGGTGGTGTTTTCGATCTTACCAAATCACTGAGGTGGCCAAGACACCTCTCTCTCTCTCTCTCTCTCTCTCTCTCTCTCTCTCTCTCTCTCTCTCTCTCTCTCTCTCTGTGTGTGTGTGTGTGTGTGTGTGTGTGTGTGTGTGTTTTCCTTTCTATTACACATCTCTCAATTACTCTGCAGCCTCACAGGCTGCTGGCAGTTCCTGATTTGAAAAAGGCCCATGGGAGGTATTACTTCATGATGGCTTCCCCTGGGCTTCAACCGAAGTGCAGGAAACCAAGAACACTACAGGCCGATGAAGAGATTATTGTACAATGAAAGACTGGATGCTCCTACATATTCCTAAGCCATCTCATGAGTATGGTAAGCACAAGAACCCAGAACCAGCCCATGAGAATTTCTCCAAAATCCTTCTCCTTTGAATTTCTTTTCAAAATCAATTTCTTTTCTGTCAAATCAAATGAGAATGGTTAAAATAAAGTATACTTTTTTGGGGACAGAACGAGAACATTGTACAGCTCTGATAGTGAAATGTAACTTGCCTTGTCATTTAAAAGCTCTCAGTGTTTTGTCCTGTGTTCTTATGGATAACAACCTGAGTGTGTAAGAAGTGCTGTGATACAATCCTTTCCTTCCTACTGTTTTAAAACTTCCCTATTTTGATGGGGAGGCAAAGGCCTTACAACCACACCCAGCTTGCCTGGGCGTGGTGAGGCCATTGTGGGGGAGGGGAGAGAGATGAGTGGAGGCTCGCCATAGGCGTCCTCCGTTTGGCGCCACCAATGCGTGGAGGGGACTGGGAACCCTGTTTATAGAGCGCTTCCCCTCCCCAGCCTTCTCAGTGTCTTTTGTGGCTCCCTCCCTCCCTGTAGATAGTGTGGGTTCACTGGTTGCCCCTAGGGGGGCCAAGTAGGAATTTTTGCTCTCAATCATTTCTTTGTTTTTGTTTTTTTTCCTACTTCACACTGTAAGACAGCAGGGGAGTATTAACTAGGCTGATTGGTTGAATTTGGCCATGTTTTGACTGGGGGCAGTTGTGCGGGTATCTGGAGCAAGGATAAGGTTGGTGAACATTCTTAGGTACCGTTGTGGTGATTGGTAATACCTGAGGCCCTCAGCTGGGAGTCCTGTGGCACCAGATGATGGGATAAGGGTTACCTCTTAGGCCAACCTTACTCACTCATAGTTTTGCAACCTGAGGAGGAGTGACATCAGAAGTCCTACCTACCCCAAAAGGGGAATCCTGATAGGTGGTGATAGACACACGTCACCGGTTGGGATATGAATGGATAGCCCAATCTCAATTATGACCAAGACGTTGGCCAAGATAGGATGCCCGCCTAGGCCTCCATCTTCCTTTGCAGGTATTCATAAATAAATGTGGCCCTATTTTAAATCCAACTTTTTGTCTCGTCTCGTTACTTCACCTTCCATCAGCAAAAGGTATTTTCTGCCCCTACATTCTTAGCTTAAGCTGAAGGAAATTTATCCTGTCCATATCTTTTAAGTGAGTTAACTAATGTCAGTTAGCAATACCCTTTCTTCTTTTATGGTAACACTGTCCCTTTTCAACTATACACAGCAGAAATGCACATATATGCATCCTAATTTTACCATTGATGGTGCTGCCTTATTCTTCTGCTTCAGGCTACAAATGTTAGATACACTTCTATTGCAGCACAGTTAATGAAGAGCATGAACTGTAGCAATAAGAGTATGACCAAAACCTATTTAGCTGTCCAAAGCCCTATTCATTCTATCAACATGAGTGCATCCACAGCAACTAGCCTAATGTCACACATTCCAACTAGCCCTGCACATATGTTGTGGGCATCTGCAGATAAAACAGTGCTCTCAGCAGCTTCCTCCCTGCAGACGTTAATGCTGTATGTGTACATGCTGGGAGGGGGGTATTCAGAATGGACAACGTTGTTGTGGGGGAGCAAGGCTAGTTGGAATGACTTCCTAAACCCTTGAACATTCACTGACACACTCTGTACTGCATAAACACACTGTAAATTCTTCTTGCTCCACATGGAAAATCTAAAGTAAAAAGATGGCAACAGCAACTTTGGTGAAGTTAGGGTAACCATACAAAAAGGAGGACAGGGCTCCTGTATCTTTAACAGTTGCATAGAAAAGGGAATTTCAGCAGGTGTTATTTGTATATATGGAGAACCCAGGGAAATTCCCTCTCCATCACAACAGTTAAAGCTGCAGGAGCTATACTAGAGTGACCAGATTTAAAAGATGGCAGGGCACCTGCAGCTTTAGCTGCTATGATGAAGAGGAAATTTCACCAGGTTCTCCATATATACAAATGACACCTGCTGAAATTTCCTTTTCAATACAACTGTTAAAGATACAGGAGCCCTGTCCTCCTTTTCATATGGTCACCCTAGTGAAGTATAATCTCATCAATACACCCCTCTCTCTCATCTTTGCATGATTCCACCAGAAAAGCTAGTAACTTAGATGGCTCATTTTAATTCTTCTGGGAAAAGGCTTGGAGAACAGCTAGCATCTTCTACTGAGACCCATCAAGCAGAGAAAACCTTTTCCCACAACGAAGGTGTACTTATTTTTTGTGTTGCAATGCCCTCCATTAAAAGAAGAGCCAGTAAGAACCAAGCAGAAATAAATTTAGATTTGTTCTAGTAGATGTCAAGAAGATTACATTTCTACCTCACCCTGTCCCTTATGCTCAGGGGTGGAGACTTATGAGAACTTTTAAAGGTGAAAACTGAAATGTATTGAAATAACATCAAAGGTGTCTTCAAAGCTCAATGGCAGGCTCACTAAAATTGAGATGCAGTGACGTTTTTGTAATAGACAACCTCCAACTTTTAATAACCATTACTCTACAAATTAATACATTTGATCAAAGGTAGTCCCATCTCCCTTTTGATCTTCAATTCTATCAAACTTGATTTTCAAATTCTATATTCTTCAGTTAAAATATCAAGGCCTGTAAATTTCATCTTTATAGTTGACTGTGGAAACAGGTTTTGATAGGGGGAAAATGAAGAGAAACAAATGCCTCCTACACTAGGTCATTGGGAGGAGGAGGTTGGCTCCAGACCCTTTAGCATATACCAACAATATTAATCCTGAGAAAGACAGCTAAAATAAAGACTGCCTCAGTAGAATGTCATAAACAGTAGCTTGGATCCAGAGGTACCTTCCACATATGGAAGAATTCCTTCTGTTTGTGGAAGTACTTTTGATCTAGCAGAGGGTCCCATTGACAGAAAGGGGAGGTGATTTTTGTCAATTCCCCTTTCTTTCTTCAACCCTACATGCCTCTTTCTCCACCCCCTGTTCTTGGAGGGGGAAGTGGAATTGGATAATAATAATAATAATAATAATAATAATAATAATAATAATAATAACAACAACAACAACAACAACTCTTTCCATCAGTGGGATTATCCTATAAGTGAAACTCTGGTGATGGGCTCTCAGAAACTAACTCAGAAGCTTCGATATCATTAGCAAAATGATATTTTGGTGATCAGAACATCATATTCAGAGATGGGATGTCATTGAAAATACTGCTGGCTTATCCCAAACCTCACATCAAAATTAAATAATAGTAATAACGATATTAATACTAATACAAAACATGTATATTATTATATTATTATTATATTTATATTTATGTCCCACCTTTTTTCCTCCAAGGAACCCAAGGCAGTGTACATAATCCTCCTCTTCTCCATTTTATCCTCACAACAACAACCCTGTGAGGTAGGCTGGGCTGAGAGTCTATGACTAGCCCAAAGTCACCCAGTGAGTTTCCATGGCCGAGTGAGGACTAGAACCCGGATCTCCTGACTCCCAGTCCAACAGTTTAGCCACTACACCACAGTGGCTCTTATAGTGCTTTTCAAGAGATCAAAGAACTCCACTTACATCATAAAATATGTAAGGTAGACACACCAGTGAACCTAACACTTAACCACCTTGTTGATGTAACCAGACAGAGAAAAGTGTAAGTTGGGATATAAATGTAATATTAATTGTAAATAAACAAATAAAATAAACAAAGAGATGAATAACTTTTGCAGCAGAACACTGAATGGACATGAATGGATGCAGGTGAGACCATAGAAGACCAGAGAGAAGAAGATCACAGTATATACATAATTAATGCAAGGGCTTCTAAAAATGGCAAGCATCACCTTAAAGCAGGCATTCCCCCTTCTTTCACACATATGCTTCTTCTAAAATCATTCCTACCATGACACATGTGTGCATCATCTATCCCTACTTGATAGTTTAATGGACTAAAACACATGATTAATCCCTTAAAATATGTTCCATCAGGTCACAGCCCTAGTGGGGTTGGTGCGGGGAGTCAAATGATTTTCACTGAGCTATCACAAACTTCTTCCATGTGCCAAAACAGCTTTGGGTCCCAGCCATTGCTTGTAACTTTTAATAGGAACTGCTCTCTGTTTGTTTCCAACAGTGCAAACAGTGCATGGGAATATCTTTCAATGTACCAACTTTCTCTATAAAGTCTAAATTTGGCAATGGCGTCACAAAAGGTCTTGATACTGTGATATCAAATCTCAGCTATTATTTTTTTGGGTTGGGTACTAGTAAATCTAATATTCCCTGTGGTATAACAAAGTGTTTCATCTCATTTTGGAATTCTATTTTTTGCTGTTACTCTTGCTGCTCTTCAGCAAACGTATGTTACTCTGTCTGTATACATGGGAATCTGAAATGACTAGCAGATAATCACAGGCTGATAGGATGAGACTTCAAGTGGGAGGAAGTTTGTCCTATCAAGAGCAAAGGGAAAACTAAGAAGTGTTGTTAATCAAATGAGCTACAGCTATGCAATTGTCTATTCTACCTAAAATGTTTGTGTTTATTCCCAAATTGAAGGTATTTGTATTTACATTCTAACTGGGAGGAAAGATGCCTGGACCCGTTTTCATGAATGTTTACTTCAAAGGCATCAGGTTATCACTGCTATTAAAGCAAGGTATCACTTCTCACTTAGGTTTCATCAACTGAAGTAATATGTGTTGTATACACCTACAAATATGAAGTATGAAGGTGGTAAAAATGTACTTAAAGATATAATATTGCTAGCTTCCCACTCCCTTGAAAAGCTCCAGTGGCAATGCAACCCATGTTTAGTTTGTTTTTCAGGACAGGAGCACTGGGGGGTTGTGGGATAGTTGGAATCATAGGCGTGCGCAGCACATTTCTTTAGGTGGTTCGGCTAGGTTTTTTTTTTTTTAAGGTAAACATTGATTGAATATACAGTAATAAAGGACTTTTTTTCACTCATCAAACAAACAAAATAAACGAAAATTGAAGTAAACTGTGTTTTTGTAATTAACAAGTAATCTGTACTTTAAAAATACACATTTTGAAACAGAGACTCTGAATACTATTTTTTTGCTGTAGTAATAACCAGGCTTATATAAAGATACAGTCAATTTTCACCATCTTTAAATTTAATCAGATAATGACCTAATCCAAACTTACAAAAACAGATTCAGGCTTCCTGATCTTCCTGTCCTAAAGAAGGAGGCGTCGCTCACCAGGTGTTATGGACTTAAATTCCTCAATAACATCATTATAATTAACTGACAAAACCAATTCTTGTTCAATGTACAAAATTAAATCATTTTGGATGCGATTGCTCAGATAGGTAGCATTTTGAGGAGAATGTTGCACATGCTCTGCCATTACGGGATCATAGTTTTGGAGCATAGTGACAAGATCTAGAAATAAGCCTTTTTTAACACTGTCAGCTTTTTCATTGTGACCCCTGAATGGTCTCCCACCTTTTGCCAAACCCAGAACAATGTCAATCAGACGCTCCGTTATTCTTAGTTTATGGCAGCGGTCTTCTTCTTGCTTAGTCAGATAAGCCTGCTTGCTCTCATCCAACAATGCATCAACAGGTTTCCCTTCATTAAAACTTGACCCTGAAGAAAAGCTCAACACATGAGATTTTGAAAGTTGGTGATTTTTAAAAGTTTCGCTAGTCTTATACCAATTTCTGAAGTCCTTATGAATAAATGCTGAATCAGGGTGACTTTTGTTTGTTGGCATATTAGAGGAGAAGCAACGGCAGTAAAAACAGAATGCTGCATCCTTTGATGGGCTGTATTCTACCCAACTATTCTTTTCATACCAATCAGTTTTTGCCATTTCAGTTTTAGGAAATATGCTCAATCTAGGCTGATAAGGACGTCTAGATAATCGGGACTGGTGTCCTAATCTATTTTTTGGAATATCACAGACTGGGTCATCAGGTGAAATGTCTGATGGCTTTGAAGAGGAACTACACTGACCTGAACTAACAGACAAAGTCTGTTTCTGTTGTTCATTACTCAGTTCATTGCACACACTAGAACTAGTGGCAGCAATAACTTCATCTTCATGTAAGTTCTTAAATGAGGAGTCAGAGCTATTTGCACTAGAACAAATAAACAACAAACATCAGCACATTCATTATAATTCCGTTTGTCTGCTCCTTTCTTTATCTTAACCACAAACCGATCCATATTTTAAAATTTGCTACTGTACCCCACTATTTAGTGCACAGGTTGCTACACTTGATGGTCCCGAGTGCTCAGGATTGCAACTCCCTTCTTTCCAAAGGCCCTTTTTCTAAAAATAAATAAATATTGTAGAGCTAGAAACAGTGTAGAAAAAAGCAACTAAAATGTTCATTGGGCTTTAACAACTTTAGCGAAAACAGCTGAATCCAATGGAATTTCTTTATGCATGTAAGTGATCATCCAGTCACTCCCTACATAGGCGGGGGTGGGGAGAGGAAGGGGATGCCTGGCAGGTTCTGAAAAAGCCCAGGGCAGCCAAATAAAACCACGTGCATGGACGCACATCGCAACTGGAAAAAGGATTTGCACTTGAGGCCAGGGCAGGAGGGCATTGCAGCTGGAGAAAGATGGGGTGCTCGAGGTCTGGGCCGGGAACAACCCCCGTCAAGCCGTGTGCGATGCAGCTGGAGATAGGAGGGGCACTTGAGCCCCAGCACGAAACAACCCCCGGGGAAGCCGTGTGTGGCATGCACCGAGGCTAGAGATAGGTGTGGCGTGAGGCCCAGGCAGGGAGCAACCCCCGGGGAAGCTGCATTCAGCACGCGCCTTGGCTGGAAAATGAGTGTGCGTGCCTGGGCAGCCAAATTGCCATGTGCACGCCAAGACTGGAAAAAAGGGACTGGCCCAGGCAGGGACAAGCAAGGCCCCTGACTGTAAGCCCCACCGCTGGCCGGCCTCCTCCCCCTCACCTCCTTCGCCCGTTGTGCTCATCTCATCCTCCTCTGCTGCTGCCAGTTTTCCTCCACTCTGCATTTCCTTCTCCATTGCCGTCAATGGGTACTGCTGCTGTTGCTTTTTTCTTCTCCTCTCTCCCTCCCTCCTTCCTCCAGATCGGTCAAACTGGGCTTTTCTGGAGGGTTTCGTTACCCTAGCAGCAGCAGGCGGCAGCTGACAATAAATGGGGGGGGGGACTCAGAGTGCACAGGCCATAGAGGAGCTCGGGCTAGAGCGGCGGCTCCTTGCTTGTCCTCTCTCCCTCAAGTTGCTCGGCAGGGACGGAGCAAACATGGCAGTGGCAGCGGATTAGGGGGTTCAACTGAACCCCTTGAACCTGTTGTCTGCACGCCAATGGTTGGAATGTTTGCTTTACATTGCAGTGATCTAAATGTGAAGTTACCAATGTGTGGTCAGGCTGTCCAGTCAGGAAGGGCATACTTAAAATACCAACCAGAGTTGGTAATACTAGTGCTGTGCCAAAAAAACATCGCCCATGAGAATTTGAACCATTCTCATTGAATTTAATAGAAAAGAAATTGCTTTCAAAATGGAATTCAAAGGAGAAGAATTTTTGGAGAAATTCTGATGAGTTTGGTTCAGGGTTCTTGTGCTTGTCCTTGCTTATGAGATTCCTGAGGAGTGTGTGTGAGTGTCCTGCCTTTCATTGAATAATTATCTCTCTGACAGCCTGTAGCCTCCTTGGCTTCCTGCACTTCCCACCAAGAGGGGGACATAATGAATTTATTCATCCCATAGGGCCTTTTCAGATCAGGGAGTACAGGCAGATGTGTAATAGAAAGAAAAATAGACACCCTCAGCCACCTTACAATGATTCAGTAAGGTCAAAAACACCAATTACACTCATTCACAATAAATTATAAAGTGCCCTGAGAATGAGGCACAAAAATGGAAGCCCCTTTCATGGGGAAAGAAAATTGTCAGGAAATTTCTGAGATTTTTCTTTTCTTAGCTCCTAGAAATTAAATTAAATTTTTCAGCATTTTGTCACATTTTCTTCACCATTATTTTTTGGGGTGGCTGCATTCTCTCCCCTCAATGCCCTGGCATGATGCTAGGTATGTGAGGCATTGTGGAGGATGCAAAATGGGGGCCAGATTGCCAACACAGTTCATACAGTGCAAAAACAAACAAACAAACCCAAAAACATTTAGTAAAAGAAAGAAAGAAGTTGTTCTACAACCCATGCCAATGGTAATGCCTACCTGTGAGAAATTGTTGGAGAATTTATCCTCGTCCTGGAGAAATTTGGTGAAATTTCCCCTCCAATTTCTCTACCCACAAATAGGGTGGAGAATTTTGAGAGGCCACTTGTGCACAACCCTAGGCAACACATGCTCCTCCAGAAGGAACTTGGGCCTCTAATGACAATGATGAATTCAGGAGTATTTGTGCTTAGTATGAGGGAAGATATGCGCAAAAAACAAGCAAGTAAAGCAAAACAAAACACTAGTCCTCAAGTCCACAGACTTTGTGTGATTCAGAGAAAGCTGGTCTACTGTGGAATCTACAGTTCAGATTCAAAGAAATCCCAAATCATTTGAATCATTGCTGATTTTTTGACATCCCTATCTGGAATACAGGTTGTTGTAATTATGCTATGAATATATGATATCTGGGTCCTGTCCAAAGAACCCAGTCTAAAGTTTGATAGTGTATTTCTGGAAGATCAACATACATTGAAAGCAGTCATTGAAAAGATGGTAGCAACTTTCTGCTCATACATCAAATATTAGAGACTCATTTTTCTATCCCATAGCTGTGATACAATGTTCTAAGGTTAGAGCTCAACCCAATGCATGTTTAGACAGAAAAATGTCCTACAAATCCCAGCATTCTCCAGTCAATTATGTAGGACTTCTTCTATCTAAACATGCATAGGATTGCACCCTTCGTCCCTATGTATGTCTGGAAACTTAATGAGTATTAAATACATTAATATATATTTATATAATGCATGCTGGGCTCCTTTAATCATATGTTCCTGGTGATAATTAACATCCAAGAGGACACCACCTTAAAAAAGAAGAATATTTGGTCCTTCAAAAGATGCGTTCATGTTTTGCCTTTATCTACATGAGGCAAAGTTAGATTTCACTTTGATAAACCTTCTTGAGTGCAGGGACCAAGTTGACAAGTTGTACCTTTATCTGAGGCATTTGTTATTGTTTAAAATAAAATATCCATTTACTGAGGGAGGAGAATGCCTGTGGGCAACTCACTGTTGAAAATAAATAAATAAACTAAGTCCATCAGGTAAAACTGTCGCAGCCTGGGCTTTATCTAACACTGCACACTCTTTTATAAATTGATTCGCATTTCTGCCAACCCAACATGTCCATGAAATAGCCTAGCTTCTGCTACAAGAACAATTATTATTCCGCCTGAAGTGATTTGTGCAGTCTTAAAGCCCTGCAAACATCCATTTATACTCAAATAGATTGGAGATAAAGTAGACACGAGCCACCACTTCATGCAAGCTTTGATTGGCAGCCTTGCCACTGCTTGACAGTTGGAGACCTGCCCCACGGCCTGATGGGAGTCTATGCCATTGTATAGAGCTGGACAGAGTGAGACCATGGGATGTCAATCTGATGATAACATCTGCAAGTATTTGAAAAATGATAACCCAGTTCTATACACATCCAAAAGCTGAGGGATCATTAGCAGAAAGAAAAGGCATCATTTTAGACAAACTCTTCAATGGGGATGGGTTTTTTTTCTCCCTTTCTTCACTGATATGGAAAACTATAGTGTGTTTACAACAATGAGATAACTCTGTCAAGCCACAATTTCTTGCAGTTTATTCAGACTACAGAGCTGAAGCCACACATTTGACTAGTGAGTTGAAATATGTGTTTGAGAAATTGACTTTGACACAAAACTTTGCAACAGAAATGCCTAACGTAGTTTCCTTTTTATGCTAGGTAACACTCAATGAAAGATTACATGGAACCTCCCTATTTGTACATTTCATTACAAGAAGAGTAATACAGAAACCAATAGAAAGTATACAGCTTCCACCATATTTATTTTACTTTAAGTTCTCATCTGGTTTCCCTCGCTGCAAATAATATGTAGTTTTCTTCTTCTTCCCATTCTTCGTCTTCCCATAGATCCTGTATGAAGTTTCCCACTCCAGCCAAATTGACTATTCATTTCCTACAAAGACGCTCCAAATGTGTTAATATTCTATTGCTAATATCTTCATAATAAATTATGAAAATTGGCACATTTGAATAATGGAATTAGAACAGTTTCTGTGCTAATATGGGCTCCTTTTTTAAAATGTGTTAATAAGGGCTTTGCTAGACCTACCGGGTGTTCCGTCGTTGAGGAGCGGTGAAAGCGGCTTTTCCCGTTCAGCCATGACGCCTCATCATCCACACCTGCCTTCGATTTGTGGCGGAAGTTTGCGCCGTTTGTGCTGCTGCCGCCGCGAGCACGGTTGCGCAGCCACACCGGCCTGATTACCGCGGCTTTTTTTTCGCTCGGCGCACGGTTTGCGCAAGTCCGAAAGACCGCAAACTTGCGCAGCCGTCAGTGATGCCACTGCCGGCCCCGGTGGCGGCGGAGGCGGCGCCGCCAGTGCCAGCTGAAGTGCTGCTGGTGCTGTTGAGGGTCAACATTGATGCTGTCACTTCCTGATGGGGGTCGTGGCGGGTGTAATATGACCCGAGGTCAATTGTCTGCATGGGCACTCTGTACCTACATCTCCCATCATGCCTCTGATGTTGGCACTGATGACCGCCTCTGTGCCCTCTGCCCCATCCCAAGGAGCCAACCCACATCTGGCCGTAGCCATGGCAGCAGCCCACAAACAGCTCTGCCCTCTGCCAGCCTGGTACGCCCACCACGAGGAGTCACCAACTCCCCATGAAGGCGGACTGTGGGATGCCCAGCTTTCCGAAAACTGACCCACGCAGAGGTTGCAGTAGAAAAAACAGGCGCACATGCCCCAGCAGCGCACCAGCCACTTTTCCGGTCCTCCGGTCCTGCGCAAATTGTCACTGTGGAAATAAAAAAAAAGCCGCTCCGCTGCGCTGCCCCAGCTGGCGGGCTGGGCGCAAATGGCAGAGGCGGCTTGACCAAAGCCACTGGCCACTCCCCTTAGCACGCCTTTTCCTGACCAGTGCGGACCGCAGTGACCTCACATCCTCCCACACGTACTCCGAATTAGCGCGGGCCGCCAGGAAAAGGTGCACTAGAACTCACTTTTTTAAAGTCGGGAGAAAGAGGCTTCACCGCAGGATAATGACGGATCCTGGTGAACGTCATCTGGAAGCCTCGACACGACTGCGGAAGGTAACGCGCGCTACAGCCTCGTCTAGTAACGCCCTAACTTGGAATACAATGTGAAGAATAAAAAGCAAAATTGTATAGAAGACACAACATCATTTAAGGGTGCAATCCTGTGCGTGTTTGGACAGAAATAAGTCCTACAACTCCTACCATGCCCCAGCCATGCATAGGATTGTGCCCTTAATGCTACTTCTCTGCCCGCCCCCCAAGTCTCCATATGTGTGTGTGTGTATTTGGGAAGAATTCAAGAAGGACAAACTAAAAGGTATGTATATTCTTTTATTTCTGTTGCTTATGATCTGAGATGATATGGAGGAAAATGAAGTGTTAGCTCTGCATTTCATCTGTCTGTTGGAAGAAATGGTTTGCCTTCAGAAGATTTAATGCTCAGTACAGCCCTCTAGAATGGCATTTCAGCATGCAAACAAATTACGAGCAGGTTAATTTCTCCCCCTACTGCACTTGTGCAGAGAAATGCCATTTAATGTGTGAAAAGAATTCTGCTATATAAAGCTGCAAAGTTGCAAAATCAAAGTTCCCATGAGAGAGCACTTGTAAATATCAATCATCCCAACTGGTGTTTGCAGAGTACAAAAGGTACAAGAAAAACTCATTTCCCAATTACTATTAAAAACAAACAAACAAATCAATATTTACAAGAAAAATACTGGAAAATATACCAGCATCAAGGGGGGGGAGCTCTACTGGTAGGGGAGGGGAACATAATCTGCTTCATTACTTATGCAATAGATTCCCCCCAAAAAAACTGTTACATGAAAATGGCTATCACATGAATGTGTTATTGTCCCAATGCACAGATAGATGGTACATGTCTAGTTTATTTTACTTAGTCCAATCTATTGGGCAAATAGATTTAGACAGACTGAACCATACATTTATTTGGCTATCTATGCATGGGGACCTATTTCTCTATGACCTAACAACAAACTGATTGATTTGCATTCCTATTTATTTATTTAGTACGTTTTTATGCCGCCCAATAGCCAATGCTCTCTGGGCGGTTCACAAAAATTAAAACCATGAAAAGCATAAAAACAACCAACCATTTAAAAACTTGAATACAAAATACAATATAAAAAGCACAACCAGGATTAAAACCACACAGCAAAAATTAATGTAGGTTAAAGTACAGAATTAAAACAGCAAAGTTTAAATTTAAGTTAAATTAAGTGTTAAAATGCTGAGAAAATTAAAAAAAAGTCTTTAGCTGGTGATGAAAGGAGTACACTGTAGGTGCCAAGCAAACCTCTCTGGGGAGCTTGTTCCACAGCCAGGGTGCCACAGCAGAGAAATTGCTCCTCCTAGTAGCCACCTGCCTCACTTCCTTTGGCAGGGGCTCACGGAGAAGGACCCCTGTAGATGATCTTAAGGTCTGGGCAGGCACATATGGGAGGAGGCGTTCCTTCAAATAATCCTTCAAATTCCTAAATTCTGACTAATTTCAATTTCTATATTTGTTACATTTATTCCCATAGTGATTATGAAATATGGATATGTAAAGGACTGTGTCCTCCCAAATGAATCTACCAAGAACATCTTTCTCTGCTGTAAATAGGACTGGAACTACTAGTTCTGAATACCCAGCATAAATGAATAGCCAGTTACTGGGACTGATAGTCTCTCAGCTACATCCCGAAGAAAAATGCATTATGCCAGTTATGGAGGGGGACCCACTACCACCAGTGCCTCAAAGGTGAGCTAAGGGCCCTGGAGACAGGAAAAGGGAGATGGTGGCAGTGCTCAAGGTTTGCTCACAACCGAAGGCTACAGCAGGGCTCACCTTGAACCTGCCTGTAAGGATTCTCATAGGGGGACTCAATATTCAAATAGGCATGACCATCTCAGCCAGGTGACTCATTCTGTGTTGCACACCATATTCTGAGTAGGGAAGCCAGCTATGCATCACCAAAGAAAGAGAACAAAAGGAGGCACCAATTTGCATAATATACGCATATGTAAATTTATATCTCTAGATGGAAATTCAGAAATAATAACTATTATTTAAATAGAAATGCAAGAGATTTCACTAAAATGGACAAGACTTACTAGGTGACCTGTGTGCCTCCTCAGTCTGCTGCCCAGGTTCTGTCAGTGGGCAACTTCACAGCCCCTGAGCTCTCTGTTGTTATGGTTCACTATCTTTAAGCCCGTCAAACTGAACACTGACCTCTACCAGCTCTCCAAACTAGAGTTCTGTCCTCTTCAAGTACAATACCAGCCCACTCTAAGTTGTGAGAGATTTTGTTGGGCTTGGAGGTTGTAAGGAGGGTGGTTTGATAGCCTTGTTGTCCAATAATTTGTCTAATCCCCTTTTAAAGCCATCCAAGTTGGTGGCCATCTTGTTGAATTCCATCATTTCATTATGTGTTGTGTGTAGTTCTTCCCTTTCTCTCTCCTGATTCTCCTACCAATCAGCTTCTAGCCTACTTCTAACTGTGCAGGTTCAAACTGTGCAGGTTCAAACATTGAGCTTTAACAAAAGATTTTCAGCCAGAGATTCAAACAATCTGGTGAAGAAATGTTACAATTTAAACTTCCAGTGTGAATTAGGAATGGCATTAAAGAAAAGAAAAGATGTATCCAGCCTCTTGTTTCTCTATGCTAATCTGTCACAAATAACAGTAAAACTAGCAGACAGCCTCGATATCACCTTATTTACCTGCCAGAACAAGGAGTCCGTCAATAAATCTAGCACCCTGGCAGATGATGTCAGTGTTCCTGCTCTGAAAATGTCTGAGACTTACGCTCTCCTGCTTTCTCCTTCTATCACATCACTGCTTGTGCATATATGGACATACATATGCATACCTTGTGTGACATAATCTATGTAAACCAATTGAGAAATGCTCCTATGCTTTGCCACATGTACAGATTTTGATGCTAGAGCCAAGAGTCAACCGTTACTCTGCAGGAACTCAGATTGTCAAAGGAGGATGCCATCATTTTTACTTTTATGTCTGGTCAATCACAATTTCTGGCACAATTTACTATCAATGGATGTTCAGAAGGAAAGATAGATATGCATAAGCATTAACACAGAATAGAAAAGAAACATTTTATTATGATTACTAGTAGAGGAGAGAATGGTAGCTTTTGCATCTATTTTTAGTCCTAGGCCATTGCTAAATGAGGGTTTAGCCCATGCTGATACCTTGGCTCACCCGTGTGTCCAGATGACGCACAGGGGATCCCGGGGTCAGCCCGAGCTAAACCCTCACTTGGCACGGGATAACCAGCACCGGTTGTAGCCCAGTATTTCTGCGGAATGTCTAGCCGGTTCTGCAGCTTTTCTCAGCTATGCGGCTTACTCGCAAGTAGCTGGGAGAAGCCACACTGTGCCCATCGGGCTGGGGGGGGGAATCGCAGGGGGGACAGATGGGGGCCGGGGGGGAAGAGCGGACCCGGTGGGAGAGATGGGGGGAATCGTGGACCCGGTGGGAGAGATGGGGGGAAAGAGTGAAGCCAGGGGACATCGGGGGGAATCGCAGCCCAGGGGCGATGGGGGGGATCAGGATTGGTGGGCGGACAGGCAGGTGGGGGGATCGGACATGGCAGGGGGGAAATTGGGAGCAGGGGGAGCGGGCAACCCTTTTTAAAAAATAACACACCTATTTTATCATCAGTGCAGTCTTGCGCACATAGCCCCTTTAAGCTTGAAAAAAATGGCTGATGCGGCGGGGCTTTCCTTTACTCCGTCACATGTCACATGTGGACAGGAGTGACAACCTGCACTACTTCTAGCACGGGCTGGCCCCTCCACATGCTGGGATTTAAAGGTAGTTCTAGCAAGGCCCCTAGTTTAGGAATAGGTCCTACTTGATTGTTTTGTTGCTGCATAGGTAGAGATAGACTGATGATAAATAAACTGCTAGATCAGAGTTTTGAGCTATGATTGAATTATTGTAAAAGTATGCCAAGATATCCATGCTTTAAAAAAATGACCCAAAAGAATTATTGGATTGGATTGCAAAATTTGCAGTGTTATTATGTTGTTTGTATCTGCAATAACCTAAGATCCTGGTTAGTGATGCTACATATCAAATCACATGCCGGATTCATGGATAAAGCTTTTTTTTAATTTTGAAATAAATTTCAATTCCTCTCACACAACTCTTTAATATGGGCAGAGAGTGCTTTGCCATAAACGTGCATGATTTGACAATTAATAGTAGTGGAATTTGCCTGCCCTGAAATTAACAAAGATAACTTCATGACAATTTAACTGATTAAAGTGATATCCATCCTGACATATGCAGTGGGTTGTCAGGAGAACTGTCACATGCGTCAAATGTCTAATAGAAGCCTATACAATCTGTGTCCTCCTAAAACAAATGCAGCCTATCAGTCACATATTCTGTTTTCATAAAAATACAGCCAACCTGGTTTTTGTAACATTTTGCCTGATGAAGAGATCTGGAGATCTCAAAAGCTTATGCATCTTTGTGTGATCTTTGAGTTGGCCTTGTAGAAGTATCACAATACATGGACCTTGAAAGTTTTTAAGTTTTCATTTCAGTAAGGATAAGTCATATTACAACACTTCCTGCCAAGAGAAAGATGGCCTGCACCAGACTGAGGAGGCTTGCAGCTGCTGAAGCTGGGGGTGGGGGGGATTGAGAAAGGAAGTAAACGAGAGAGCATGTGCTTGCATGTTAAAACACTGACCTATTACGTTTGTAAGGGAAAACAGGGGTACATGAAAGCTAAGCACAGTATGAAACTGAAGAACATGAAAGCTGCTAATGTGTGTTTAGGATTGCTGCGTTAAAGTTATAGATGTGTGAATATGTGTGTGTTGAATACTTTGCTGAAAACTCACCCTTTTGCTTATAGTATTCATGACACTGGGAGAAAGTGGTAATAGATATTTATCATAGAGATCATATCCACAGCATTTAATTGCTAGCAGTTGCAAACTGGAAAATTGCAAATAATAATAATAATAATCTGTTGCTGTAGATGCATTTTAATCATACTAGCATGTACTTTATCAGCTTTGCTTAGGTGGTAATTAGCAGAGAAATAATTATTAGATCTGTGGAAAACAATCGTACAAGCCAGCACTGAAAGAAAAATCACATTCCCCAAACTCACTGTGTTTATATCTTCTTCCATGCCTCTTGCTTCTTTCTCTTTCTCAGTAATATTTCCTGTTTGGACTTTGCATTATTAGGACTGTGTAATGTCTACATAATGTTTCATTCCTATGATCTCTTATTGAGCAAAGAACAACCAATATGTATGTATGTATTCATAGTATTTTTATCCCGCCCTTTAGCCAAAAAGGCTCTGAAGGTGGCTTACAAAGATATTTCTTAAGACAGTCTCTGCTTGCAGGAATATAAAAATAAAAACAACAACACAAAAGGAAAGGGGATTGGATGGGAGGAGGAAAACACCCAAATCCAGGCACTAGATTCTTAGCTGAAATGATTAGCAGATCATGCACTCAGTGCTGCTGCTGATTCTACCTCTGATGGCCTCATACAGATCAGCAAAAGGAAAGCAAACCCCAAGTAACACATGAGGAAAAGCCAAAAGCCAGGGGTGGAAACAGAGATATATTACAAGTTACTTATTGGTGAATTGGCGACGCATTTCGGACAAAGTCCTTCTTCAAGGCAATAATGATTGTGATTTTCTCTGGAGCAGAAATGACCTCCTCTGGAGCAGAAATTACCTCCTCTCCAGTGTTTCAGGCAGGAGATTTTTCCAGCCCTATCTGGAGATGCCAGGGATTGAACCTGGGATGTTCTGCATGCAAAGCAAGTTGGCTACCAGTGACCCAATCTGTTTTGATCACCTCCACATGCATTACTTTCTGCATTATTTCAATGGAAGTACCTGTCATTTGGGCCTCTGGGCCCTCAGTCAAGTTATATATAGATGGCTGATATAAAATAGGACGGTAGTTCCTTAATGGGGAACTGAGGGCCTTGCTAGATGAGGCCTTAGCGCGCTTTGTGGTCCGGTTTCCCTGCTGTGTGTCCAGATGACGCACAGGGGAATCCAGGGTCAAGCTGTGCTCAGACCTCCCTTAACGCGCCATAAGCGAAGTCACTTATGGCGTGCCTTTTCCGCAGCCCCGGCCTGAGGCCGGGACTGCGGAATGTCTAGCAAGGTCCGTGGCTTTTTGCGGCTACTCACGAGTAGCCGGGAAAAGCCACGGACTGGGCACAGCGCTCATACGAGCGCTGTGCCCATCGGGCCGAGGGGATCCCGGGGGGGGGACATGGGGGGGGAAGGCCGGACAGGCAGGAGAGGGGGAGGGATGGCAGAGGGCAACACGGGAGACAGGGAGGGATGGCGGAGGGCAACACGGGAGACAGGGAGGGATGGCGGAGGGCAACACAGGAGATGGGGAGGGATGGCGGAGGGCGACACAGGGGACAGGGATGGGGGGGAGGGCGGGGAAAGAGTGGGCAGGGGGCAGGGGGCTTAATTTTAAAAAGTGTGGGGGGCTTAATTAAAGAAAACCCACCTACCTTCTCCGGAGTCTTCGGGGCGCACGTGGCCCCTTTAACAACAACCAAAAAAAATGGCCGATGCTACAGGGCTTCCGCAGTCCCTGCGCATCGGCCGTCTAGGAGGCGGGGTGGGGCGGCGCGCGCTAAAGTTAGCGCACCGTTGCCCCGCCTCCCTGCCAGCTTATCTGGCAGGGTCTAGCAAGGCCCTGAGTCAAGGATTAAACATCCAGTCACAATGGAAGAGCACCTGTCCCAATCAGGAAAACAACAATTCAGTAAAAAAAGAAAAAAGAAAAAAGGTCACATTACATGAAAGTGTCCCAATGCAGCAAATCTATCCCGCATTCCAGTTTTTCTTAGGAGATGCAAAGCACCATTTACTTTCTAATCTAATTTACCAGTCTTGTATAATCACAGACCAACACCTATACCATTTAATGGCTTTTAGGTGAATACACAAACCTGCCCCAATCACAAATCATTGAAACATAACTCATATTTCAACTATATCACAGTTGAAATATGCTCCCTATCAGTTCAGAGAATATATTACAGTAGTCTAGAATAAACGATGATCAGTAGAAAAAAAAAACTCATGGAGGATGTGGCCACAGTTAAGGTGAACTAGAAATGCTCCCACCCACCTGTTTCCTTTCCAATAAACAAAAGAGTTAGAGTTGATTTTCACTCAGGCATCATGAAAACAACCAATCAGGCAGGGATACATAATATGGTGACACATAACATAAAGACGCATTACGCGATTCCAAGCTACAGATGCAGTTTGATGTTGGCCCCAAAAACTCATATGCACAGAACAAGATGACACAGATTAATTTGTTACTGTCTGAGGAAATAATGAATTCACTTGGGGGAAGTTCTCCCATCACTACTCCCAAGTCATTCCCCTTATTATAAGATAAGGTGTTTAAAATAAGGATAAACCACAAGGGCTTTCTTTGTTTCTGGTAAATATTTCACAGCTTTTTGATGAATAAAGGTTGAAGTGTAGCTGTTATTTTTGAGGCTGAAGTGTAACTTATTTTGCTTCTTCTTCTTTTGCTAAAAATCTCCTCCCTCCTTTCAGTCAGTCAGTCCATTAATGTCTGAACAGAACATCTACAAGTGCATACATTGATAAATCTATAACATCCTCACACATCTGGTCTGGTAGAAGCAATACTGCAGTTGTGGTGTTTTTAGTTGACATCTGGTTCTTCGCATCTCTTCGAAGCACAATGTAAAAGCTATCCAAGTGCTCAGAGGCCCATTTCAATATCCAAAGCGATTTATATTGTTTTCCCCAAACTGTAATAAGAGAGGTGTTATCTCTTCTTTTTCCTTGATGGGTTTTAAATTCAGACCCATGATCATCATATATATCAGACAGCCTAAGGTGCAAAGCTGATTCCATTTGATATCAGAATTGAAACGAATCATCTGGGTAAGGAATGCTTATGAATATTTTCTTTGGGGAGAGAGGAGTGTTGTTGGATTTAACACCCATTGTGTCACTTCACTGCAGGAAATGTGCATCCTAGCTTATGATTTGAGGAAGGGAAGGCTGGTTAATTTTAAATGGTAGGGATGTGTTAGAAGTACCATTTCCTTCAAGAAAAATTGAAAGGGAGAGGAACACACTTCCCTTCATGAATTCATCTTTCTTTTCTCTTAAACTTAAACTGAGCAATTTTAAGTTGTTGTTGTTGTTGTTGTTGTGACTATAAATGGCAGGGTTTACATAAAGAATAGAGGCTGCTAGAGGTGACATTTGAGAGACTCCTAAACCACACTAGTATAAATTAGCATTGTGCTGAATTTTTCTACCTATTTATTTTTGACTGTGCTCCGGGATTGGGGGCAAAAAGAAATCACATCCAAATATTGTGGGAAGGGGTGAGAATTTTGGAGGCATTCTTGGTTTTGTTGTTGTTTAAAATCCTTTTAACAACAAGAAGGAGAACTATAACAACTCCTCTCGCAGCTTCAAGCACTCACCAGGTAGGAGCACTGGGAAGTCCCAGGGAAGAAGTCATGGTTAAATCTTCTAGGGGGCTTTTCAGAAGTGCACAAGCCACTGGGGAGGCTGCAAAGTGTAGAATAGGCCCAAATGGCAAAATAAGGAACACATACAGACTCCTCAGCCATAGGAACACAGGGAGCTACCTTATACTGAAGTCAGAGCATGGGTCCATCTAGCCCACTACTGTCGACACTGACTGGCAGTGGTGCTTCAGGGTTTCAGGCTGGAATATTTCCTGCCCTACCTGCAGATATTTGGGATCAAACCGGGCACCTTCCGCATGCAAAGTGGAAGCATAGCCGCTTCCTTACAGTAAGGTAAGCTCTAAAGCACTGTGCCCTGAGAAATTTCTACAAAATTCTCAACATGCATGAAGGGAAATGAAGAGGTTGCAAAAGGGTAAATGGGATTTCGGCCCAGCAATAGTATAAATATTTCATAGAATCATAGAATCATAGAATAGCAGAGTTGGAAGGGGCCTACAAGGCCATCGAGTCCAACCCCCTGCTCAATGCAGTGGGTTCATTTATGATGCAATTCACAACTGAGACAGAAAAGCTACAGTTTAAGGCTGGGGCTTCCTACATTTGTTTGCTTTAATAATTTCCTTATTACACATATTTTGAAATTATTGGGGAAATGGCTGGACATATATATATATATATATATATATATATATATATATATATTGTATTCACAAGGTCATATGGGTAACTGAGAGACCCTATGGACATATACTGCTCATTGTATGATAAAATGGTTCTGACTAGAGGTGAGAGACTTCATGACTAAATGAAATTGCAAGTTTTGACTTACAGGGAAGTTTTCTATTATATATGTCAATCGTGATGGATGGTTTTTAAAGAAAAGGTCAGATTGGCATACTCAAAAGTAAAACAGTGAGCGAGCAGGGACCTCGGTATAATCTAGTTTGGGGCTCAAACTCAGCGAGATATCATCAGCTCAGTTCCTCCTCCAGATTCCAGTTTGTGGACCCCCAAGCTTGCCTGACTTGTGCACAATTGATGCATACATAACTTTAGGTAAATATACACAAACGTTCACATGGATTTTCAAGTAAAAAAAGAAAAACAAAGGTCGTAATCCAATATGGACTCAAGCCAGAACAAGCTCTGAGTTGGAATTTGGAGAACTTCAGCAAGTTTGTGTTTTTCTGATTCCCACATCCTTACTTGCTACCACCCACCAGAGCACCACCGGCAGTATGTTCCCCCCAACCCACCTTCACAGAACATTCCCTGTGCACAATGGGGATCTCCACAGTGGCAGAGCTCCCACATGGATGTCTCCACTTCCAAAAGAGTCTGGGAGAGGGACAACCCTGTCATATCCACATTCCTGATGCCCTCCAGCAGACAACATGGGACATTAGGATTGCTCTGTAAGTTCTCTTGTAGGTGGATTTTTATACATTGTGGTGGAAACTCATGAAACATCTTAGTTTTATTATGGTGTCCACATAATTAATTTCATAAAGGTGATTCTGAGAACCTTAGAGAATCAGAATCCTAGATAATGCAATATCCAGGAAGAGTTAATATTTTGGATGTTAACCCTATGCTAAATTCCACCTAAGTATTAATACTCCTACTCTATGAGGAAAATGTCATCAATATATCATCAGCAAATGACTGGAATCATTGAATAGAAATAGCTAAAAGTCATCCACAAAAAATTAACATAATATCACCAAATCAGCAATACAGAAATTGGCCTCTTCTTATGTCATGGTGGAACCATGTTATTTGCCAGAACGACTGTCCATTAAATGAAAAACAGTTTTTGCATAAAACAATTTCCTCTAAAGTGAGAACAAAATGTGTAGGTGGGTGTCCAATATGTTCTCGTAAAAAAAGAAGAGTATATTCTATGATTGCCAAAGGATGACTAGAAAACTAGGATGTCATTTTCCTTACTGATATTACTGAGTTTGTTGAGAAAAGACCCATTTTTTCACACAATGGAAGGAAGTCAGCATGTAAGAGTAGTAGTTCTAAAAGATATTTGTTGCTTCATACTCTTTAGATGCAGATCTAAAATACTCAATTGAATGTTAGGTTCGTCCTTGCATTAAAAAAGAAGCATGTGGGCTTTCCTTATTATTCTGATAGGTTTAGTACAGGCTTCTGTGCAAGGAGCAAATGACTTAATTGGTGTCCTGTGACAAGAAACTCAAGGGTGCTTCCTGTTTAATAACACAATAGCTCCATTTTGGGCTGCTCCTTGAAGAAAATATCTAGATCCATAGAAATAATGTTTTGGATCCTAAGCGAACTTAAGGAAGCTCATTGCAGGAAAGTTTTAAATTGTGTCCTGAGGAGCTCTGCGGCCCATGTGCAGTTCCCGGCTCCTCGTGAGAAATCGTGAGGAGCCAGGACAAACCGTGACGCCCGGCCACACATTCCATGGTCTCAGGATCAGCCCAGGACAAAAACAGGCTGCAAGGGTGGGGAAAAATCCTGGGGAAATGGAGGGATCATCCCTCCCTGTTCCTGGGATCCTCTGTGCGTCATGTGGATGTAGGGATGATACTGGGGCAATCTCCGGATAAGCCCTCATCTAGCTGTGGCCTCAGAAACATTATACCTCTGAATATCAGATTCTGGGAACTCAAGTGGAAGGGTGCTATTGCACTTATACCCTATTGTTGGCTTCCTATAGGCATCTGGTTGTGTACTGGGGGAATAGAATGCAGGACCAAACAGGCCTTTGGTCTGATCCATCATGACTCTTTTTATATTCCCAAACACCTGACTGAGGGGCACTTTGTTACCCCATCTATAGAGGGAACAGCAGCAGCCAGATTTAGGAGGAGTCTGCAGCAGTTGGAAGTGAATGGCAAAAGACAGGACTGATATAACAGCATTTAATTTGCTGGTATTCTGGAAACATAAGTAAATTAAAGAAAGGGGGAGGGGGAAAAAGAGAACCCATGACATGTTCACAGTGTTGTGAGTTCTCTTTTTATATTATGTTTGCTTCTAGCCTAAAGGCATTTGTTACTCAGTTCAAGCTTTTGAAAATGTACATTAAAAATCCTAATTAAAATGACCATAGCTACCCAGTCATGACTGCATCTATAACACTTCTCCCCCGCCTCCCGCCCCCACAACACACAAAAGGATGTGGGGGGAAGAGAAACTCCACTGGTTCTTGGTTTCTATTTTATATCCTATTGCTGGTCTAGAAGCAAAAAGGAGCTCATAAAAAATAGCCAAGATGGTGTGTGTGTGTGTGTGTGTGTGTGTGTGTGTGTGTGAAATAAAGCCCCCAAACTTTTAATGAAATCTCCTGCTTGGCATCATCCAAAAATCCATGCAGGTATAGAGCAGTTTATCTGTAGTAAGCAGATTAAGGTAGCAGGGTAGTTTTAGAATCTTTCCAATTAGAGTCTCTATCAATTTGTCTTTATGAGAATGTTGCATAGTTTATATATTTTAATATATTATGACATGGAAAGAGAGTCTTGCTAACTAGAACACAAACCTCCTGGGGGCTCCAGTGTGTTACGATACCAGTTGTACTAATAATCCTTTCATATACTGTATTTTGTCTGCTCAGCTTGGAGGCAAAAGCAGAAGCTTTTTAAATTTATAGGGGGAAACTGCAGCAACAACAACAGTGTGCAGATGGGAAAAGAGGGATATAATGGCAGAAGCGGGGTGGTGGTGGTGGGAGGACACTCACTGGGAAGGTAAACCTGCTTTTTTTTTTTTAAGCCACAATATCAGCCTCCCTTTGTAGGAAGAAAAACTAAGAAAAAGATGCAAAGATCATAAAGCATGAAGGCAAAGAGGAATTGATCTTGGATAGAAGGTGGGATTGAGTTATAATGTAACATGTTACAGGTCTTTTCTTCCTGAAAGGCAAAGCCAATTGATTTATTATCATGACTTCCAGCTTGCATTTTTTTTAAAAAAGGAAGGAACTGCAGATACTTGGTAGCACATCTCCTTTGATTTGTCACACTATGTCTTAATTACCAGTGCAATGAGATCCTGTGGTAGCATTTTCTAACTTCAAAGGCTCCTACAGCTTAAGCAGCATGAGTGGATCAGATTTGTAAGAATGCTGAGTGACAACGAGAGGGTGTCTTCATATTTTAGAGTTGTCAGTTCCTTTTTTATTTATTTATTGTACATCAAAGTGGAAGTAAACACACACTTACACAGAGCATAATGGGTGTATTAAGCACTTCCCCCCCCTTTGCTCCTAGAAAGTCTGAAATCACCTTCAGTTTGGTGACATTCGGAGTTTCAAGGAAAATTAATTTCGAATCGTTTTGAATGACTATGTTTTTGAATCTGTCTTATTATAAACAGGAGACCTATATCACCTATACCTTAAGCTGCTTTCTATGAGTAGCTACTCAGATAAAGGGCCAGACAAATTATTTTGAGTAACAAAAGAAATATGCATTTAACTATGTGGGGAAATTACTGAGTTTCTTTCTTTTCTGTGGACTACATTTTGGGTCAGGTATTGATGTTGTACGGGCAGTGCTTTGTTGGGTCTGGCTAGCAAAGGGAAGGAAACAAATCAGACACACAGACTCACTGGGATAATAAATTGGCCACAACTTTATTGACTATTACTTGACTCACGTGGTCCTCAAATTTTGAGAGGGATTGGTTCACTTCCCCTTCCCCTACCCTCCTGGGTATTTGGACAATTTGTATGAACATGATGCACATCATAAAAGTATCCCCATGCAAACAATCTGCAATGTTTCAGAAGGACAGGTGCGGGGTGGGGTTGCGAATTATGATGATTGAAAATGAGTTTAAGTCTTTCTTTTTTATATAAGTCTGGTGGCATAGAAAAAAATGGCCATCTCACTGTCCCATCCTTGTCCTCATCAGAGCACAGAGATTGGAGTCCCTTGTAAAATGTACTCTAGGGCCGGATCTACACTAGTCTTATAATGTTGCTAGTGTCTGTTTCTAACGTGGTTCTCTGTATCGGTTCTCTGTAGCTGTAACGTTACTGCAGGGCACATTGTTAAATCCTTTCCTTGCTGGGTTTGCTCTGCCCACTGCCTGCCTCATTCCTAGCCAGCAGTGCAGGGCAAGTCATAAGCACACACAAACTCACTCCCTCCCAAAACATCTTAACACAAGTCCCATGGAATTGCTTGAATGCACAGGAGCCAGCCACTTTGCTGAACCTAAGTTGGGTCGGGTCTGGTCAGGGTTGGGATGGGAGACCGAATTGAAATTTTTTAGCAGCAGCCGCATTTAAGCCCCGCTGGTCATGAGTTTTGGACTTTGGACCTTGTTAATTTTCCTGCAGGGAGCTACAGCTCCTTTGCAAAGAGGGGGGAAATGGTTTTTTAAACAATCATAAAAAATCAACCTATGACCCAATTTGATTCAAATTTTAAGGCAGGATGCATGGGAGTACTTCACAATAAAAACAGATTCTAAGGTGGAAAACTTCTGAGTCCTTTGCATACAATTGTCAGTGATTGCACAGTATAAGGCTGGTGTGATTTATCTGCTGTAGCAGATAAGATAGCAAACGGGGCGAAGGAAGGAGAACAGGAAGTGGGTGGAGCAAACTCAGCAGCTCTGGGTTGCGAGATGAGAATTACCGGTATAAGGAGGCACATGAATCTGCAGCCACACTGGAACTAAGAGACAGAACCTGTAAGTACGACTCATTTACAACGTGGGAGACCCAGGGTCACGTGACACTATGCGTCACAGTAACCCATTCAAAGCGTTAGAATAACACCAGTGTAGATTCCCACTAGCACTAGAAGGTGGACCTGTCAGTCACTCAACCACACTTCCTCTATCCCCCTGTTCATAATCACAGCATTTAGAAAAATGAAACCTAAAGATGCTATTTGCAGGGAAGAATCCAATGGTGACTATCCATGCACAGCCAACCCTTCCAATTCTGTTCTACAAGTGGAGTCCACCACTGGTGAAACAGAGATTTGGCACTTCTAAATCTAATTGAAAGTAATGGTGGGCTTCCTGCATAGATGGGGAGCATTGGACACTGACTATGTTCCCCACATCTCGCTGTCTCCAAAACTGGAGCCACTAACACAGCCTTATTCTGGAGCAGTTTGGGTTCTGCTGGTTTTTGAGGTAAGCCTGCTTTGCCTTGGGAAGTAGCTGAACCAGACTTAAGAGGCCTGATTCTGCTTGGTCCTTGAGCAGTCTACAAAGCTGATGCACATCCATATTGAAAACTTTTCTCTTCTGTCAACCTTTTGGTGGCTCTAGCGCCTATTGAATTTACTACAAAATGTTGCTGTTCTCAAATCTATTTTTAATGTAGTTCGCTTTAATAATGTTGATGTGATCTTATGTTATTAGTTTACTTTCCTTGTTTTAGAAAAATGTAAGGTATAAATTTAAACATCGAGATAAATAAACAACCATTCCCCCTTTGATTTCAAAGGGAGCACAGTTTAATTCTTAACAGTTTTTTTGCTACTTTTATCCATATAAGATCAGGACCCTAAGGGTGTTGTGTTTACGGACCATGATACAACAAAATGTCCAATGCATTTCAAATTATAAATGGATTCAGTATTTAAATGTAGGCACTCGGCACATTAAATTATGTGAGCCTGGTAGTCTCTTCAGTATAAAATGTTTCCCCTTTTTGCCTTTGTTTTATGTAAAATCACTCTAAAATGGCATTACCATTTATAAATGCTCCACTGGAGATGAAAGGGAATGTTCCTATCTTTTACAAGGACAGATAGCTGAGAGGTCATTATATCCCTTGCTGTTTGATGAAACCAAGTCTATAATCAGTGCTGCAGTTGAGAAAATCTATTTTCCTCATCCAGCAGTTTTTATTTTATTTTTATTTTTTTACCTATTTAGTCTCAGTGTTGTAATATGGGGAAAAATTGGCTCTTTCAGCTGCTCTGGCTGTGATCATAAATCAAGATAATCAGTATCAGCAGAGCAAACAAGAGGCAAATATTATGATAAAACATAAATGAGAATGGGGAGAGAAAGGATTTCAAGAAGTGCAGTATTGACACTGAAATAATGCATAACATTTATAAAACAATGGGGTTTTTCCTTCTAAAGATTTCCAAATCCCCCCCCCATTATAGTTTTTAAGGTATTCATTTGTTTAACATTTAAGTATACTAAACCCTGATTTAACCAGCTGTTGCAGCTGGTGGAATTTAAAAATAAAATATGTCCTGAGATGCACATCTTGGTTAGTTGGCAATTTCATTGCTCCTTTTTCCAAAAGGAAAAGGCATTGTGCTGCAATAATCTTTCCCCCATGCCCACTGGAGAATGATCTTTAATCCTTCTAGTAGGGCAAAAAAATCAGGAATTGTTTAATTGAGCAATTCAAAACATCTACTGCCGCATAATAATAAAACACTTATTCTGTGCACTTGACTTAATGGGGGAATGCTTAATCAGGAATCTGCTTAATCTCAGAGAACTGATTTTAACTTAATGGCAGTAACTATTGCTTAATTAGAATGATAATTGTGTAAAGAGATGACATCTACCTCTAGTTGTTTGCCAAATCTTCATCTGAACCATTCATCCTCAGACTGATTGTATTATCCAAGAAAAAAATGCTATTTCCAATGCAAAACCATACATTGATGTCTGGAGTTACCATTATTTCACCTTGTCAACTTCACTGTGCCACTTTGCCCTGCTTATACTGGAGGATCCCTGTGATAAGAATCTATACATGGCTGTTTAGCCAGATAGAGAGCAATATTGAGGAAGCTGGCATAAAGCTCTCCAACTACCACCTCCTCCTGCCCTTCTGTTAACATAGTGGCCTTAGCTAGACCTAAGGATTATCCCAGGCAAATGGAGGGCTCATCCCTGCCTGCTCCCAGTATCCCCTGCGTGTCATTTGGATGTACAGGGATGATCCTGGGACAATCCTGGGATATACGTCTAGCCATGGCCAGTGTCTAAAATGGCAATCTATACCAAATTACTTCGGAATAAAACTCATTGAACTCAGTGGCACATTTCTCAGTAGACACACCTAGGATTGTACTGTAAAGGCTGAGTCCTATGCATGTTTAGACAGAAAGAAGTCCTACGACTCCCACCATTTTTAGTCAGCATATAGGCTGGGGAGAGGGAGGACTTGTAGGGTTTTTTTCTGACTCAACATACATACGATTGTGCCTAAAACACTAAGCTGTGACATTGCAAAATTTGGTTTTGCTATTGGTTCACTAGGCAACTCACAATTTTCTCAGCCTAACCCCCCTGCTTAATATGGGGCTAATACTTACCTACCTTCCAGTGTTGTTATAAAAATTACCAGAATTATACCTATAAAGTGCTTTGAACATTATAAATCTAACTACTGATATAAATAAAATATACATGTTTAGTATAGTTGTTATATCATCATCATCATCATCATCGTCATTATCGTCAGTGTTGTTATTGTCTAAAGGGCACAGGAATCATCCAGTTTAGTCCTGAAATACAGATTATTGTTCAGGACATTTCCACTAGACGACTGGAAGTTTTCTTTAAATTTGGAATTATGGAGAAAAGCAGAATCAAGAATCTATAGCAACTTTCTATTGTTTTTGTACCAATGCCAAGGTTTCACATAATCCCCCAGTGTTTCGAAGTAGGTTTGGTGATTGGTCCAGAAACAAATAGGTATTTCGAATCCTCCTCTTTTTAACCTCCTATAACCCTTCTTAATAGGGGCCTGACCCCTGTTTTCACAGTGTCATACACAGTGGGAATCAGAGACCATGAAAAAGTCAAGTCTGATAGAATGCTATATCGGGGTTAAATTCTTCTAACAACCTTTGTAAACTTGACCCAGGCAGCATGGGAGGGGAGTTGAATGCCCATAGAAGTCAGTACTTTTTTTTTCCATTTGAACTTGCCAAAGAAGAACAGATAAAGTATTCTATATTTGTTAAAGGTGGAGGGATGGCAAAGAAAAAACAATGATCAAGTAAAATGGAATATGCTTTAAACGTTTTTGGCTTCCCAAAGTAATATTTCTTATGGCTGCTAAGAAGAAAGGGTCTTACCTGCCTGAATCCTTCTCTGTGCACATACAGTTGTGCACAGCCATACACTTATGCTGAACTTTGGTGTTCCATACACCACACTCCTTTCCCAACCTGGTACCCTCCAGATATGTTGGACTACAATTGCCATCATCCTCAGCTAGCCTGGCCAGTGCTACAAACATAAAGAGACTCTCCTTTGTAGTCAGGGATATTAATCTCCAATCAGTTGGTTGGCAAAATCCACTACCCAGCAACTATCCAGGCTCATTACTTCTCATAAAATAGCCCATTTGGAAGAGGCTATTCATAGGATGTGGTGTTGGGAGTGTTTTTTCAGCCTGAGGGCCCGATTCAATTTTGGAGAAGGCCTCGGGGGCTGCATTTCAGTGATGGGTTGGGCAAAAGATGAAAGGGGAGGGCCAAAAACTCCTCCCCCCAAAAATAGATTAAAGCTCTTACTGAGAAGCAATTCCCCCCTTTTAGAATGGGGAAAATAGCTGCACAAGCACCAGGAAATTATCAAACATTGGCATTGTGTTGGAGGAAAGGAAGGGGAGGAACCTGAGTGGGTCCTAGTAGGACCTAAGGAGGGCTGGATTTGGCCCCTGGGCGTGAGATTCCCCACCCCTTGACTAGAGGCTAACTTATCTAGCCTCTAACCCCAAGCCTTTCATAACTTGCCTCCTAAAACTCTTTCACCACTATAGCTGGTGTTCCTAATCGCCTACTCCTCCCTTCCTGCACCTCTGTACAGCTCTCAATGTCCCACTATCTAGCCTCCTTGCCATATTACTTTCCACCAGAAATCTCTTGCCCAAAGAGCTGCACCTGATCATCTTGAATGTCCTTTTCATCCCAGGCCACAGGTCACTGCTACTCATTCCATGTCCTTCTGCGACAGCTGGCAAATGGCAAATGTTCATCTCACCATACTCCTGACACTCAGCTGCTATGGCAAATGAAATAGGTGAGAGGCTGACACTATGGCTTCTTCCCTTTACTAAGGACATCACTTTCTCATGCTGAAATTGATTCAGCTGTAAGTCGTATGATAAGGGCTCTACAGCCACAATAGGCACACTCCCAGGCTTTAGGTTTGATAATCTTTCTCTGCCCTTAGGACTATAACTACATATTTGCTAAATACAACCTGAGGAAGTGGGAGGATTTTGAATGAGAAAAATATGGTGAGAGTGCAAAACTTTAAGCAGCTTGCACCCTGGTCACCTTTTTGCTGCACCTCACATAATGCTTTTCTTTTAAAAAACAAAACACTGGAATACTGTTAGCACTAGGGAAACATGAGCATCACATTGTTTAATCCTGAAAGAATTGAAGTTGTCTGAATGGTAGTGCTGGGCCTGCCCTCTTCCTTTCACTGCAAAGTAGGCAGCCATTTTTTGCCTTTTTTCACAAGGATTTTGAGTATTTCAGAGAGCTTTCTTGGCAGACAGGGCTTCAGTGCAGAGCCAGCATCAAGGGTCAGCATGGTCGGGGCACCAGCCAAGGGCTCAAACCTCAGCAGGGGCACATTGACAAGAGCCCCCAGGAACCGCTCCTACTCTTCACCATTGCAACATGCTTGTTCACCTGTCTGACTCCAGGGTTGGGCAAACAAATAATTTTCAAGATCACCAGGATTCTGCTCTGCTTATTTTTGTGCCTGATGTCCATTTGCATTTGCGATCGGTGCTCATTTTGTGTGAGCGAAAAACGGAGGCAAATCAAGAAACCATTGTAAGGGGCATTTGTGCAATTTCCCCCAAATTTGCACAAATTTCCTAAGTTGCACCACTCTTCTCCGTAGACTAAAGCAGAGCTGATTCAGTCCATGGAAGAAATTTGTGCAAATTTGTGCACATCGAACTGGGAAATGGGAACCAGACGAATGCCAGCATATGTTTGACAATGTAAGCATATTTTCAGTGGACATGTGCCCATGCTTGCATTCGGAGCTTCAAAGAGGGCATGCTTTCATGTTTTACGAGCAGAAAAACATGTTTTTCTCGTCATTCTGTATATCTTGCTCTGGGCCTAAATGGTGGGGTGAAAAGGCGCACTAGGTATCAGTTCCTTCTTGCTCACTGGCTCTCTGCCTATCATGTAAGGAAGTGGTAGCAATGATGAAAAAGAGAATGAGAAGCAAGAGCACCTGGTGACGCTGGTGATGAGAAGGTAGACTCGCTGAGCGAAAGGGCCCACTGAGGGTGTCCTGCCCAAGGCCCTTCAAAAGTCTGAAGCCAGCAGTGCTTCAGTTTTATCTTACTGTAAGGAGGTGACCAACAGGAGGTGGATGCTCTTCCTTTTACCATTTTCCCCAGTTCTGTCATTGCAGCCTCTCCAGCTGCTTGAATTTCTTGGAAAGACCCTACAAGACATAGCCAGGACTTTGTCCCTTGGAGCTTTCCAGAGCAGCTGCCTGCTGAGTGCCTGAAAGATGAACAAAAAGTTGTTGTTGATGATGATTTATTATTACATTTAGATCCCACCTCCCCCCCTTGCAAGGAACCCAAGGCAGCTTAGATGGTCCTCCACCTTCTCTCTATTTTATCCTCACAATAACCCTGTGAGGCAGGTTAGGCTGAGAGTCAGTGGCTGCCCATAAGTTGCCCAGTGAGTTTCATGGCTGAGTACGGACTAGAACCTGGGTCTCCCAAGTCCAAACGGACACTCTAATCATTAGACCACAGTGTTGTCGCTATCTTCCTCCTCCTCCTCCTTTTTGTTAATAGGACTTTTAACAATCACCACCACCAAAATGTGTTGATCAGCTTTCAGGCTCTTAGCAGGCTTCCAGGAGTCCCTGCCTCTGCTGCCTCCACTACCAGGGCCTTCTTGCTTCCCTGCCTTAAAGCCCTTTGTGATCAGGTAAGGTGAAGGCAGGGAGTGGCAGCAGTTGTGGATGCTTCCCAAGTCCCATCTGAGCATCTTTTGTCATCAAGGATGGGACTGCAATGAAACCAGGCCCAGAATCCCTGGTGGTAAAATGATGTTTTTTTTCAAGTCATTTCTGCTAAGGAGAAAAAGTTCTTTCTGAAGGTACCATCCTATTCCCCTTGGGAATTCTGGGGCTGGTAGCTCTGGTCTCATCTTCAGTACGCTCTGCCAGGCTCTGGAAACACTTGCTACCATGAGTGCTGCTGCTTCCTGCTTCCCTCCCATATCCTAAAGAGAGTTACTTGGCCTTAGGGCAGGGGAAAGAGGCGGTGGCAGTGCTGATGGAATCAAGCGGTTCTGTCTAATGGTGGCCCTTTGGGACATCCCTTAGACTAATATTGGGATATAACCCAGTGGTAAAAAATGCACTGCTTGATTCTCTGCATTCAAAGTGCCTGCTCCATTTTACAACCCCCCTTGTTCAAATGCCCATGATGTCCCTACTTAACATACATCTGTCCTTTAACATCTAAATCCATGGCAAACACCGAAACATTTATTATCCCAAATCCAAAGAGAAAGTGAAAGCTAATTATATCTGTAACAACACTTGACAAATCAAACCTTATTCAGACAATAATCATTCTCTATTCATAATAAACTCAACTGGCCCTTTCTTTGCCACATAAATAAACCTTTTATCTGAACAAATGAGGAGTTGCACTTCCAGCTGGAAGAGAAACAAAGCTAGGTCCTTATGAAAGGTTTAGAAATCACGCAAAGCAAGAAGTCCCTCACTTTCCCTTCAATCACTGCACCCTCAGATAGGGGAGCCCGGCAGGGCAAGTATTCCCCTTGAAAAACAACTTGCTCCCTTGCTCCCGCATTGCTGACAGATCCCCATTGGCATCATAGATGGATGGTGATGGCTGGAATTATAGCGGCTGAATGAGCAAGCGAGCTGATGGTACTCAGTGCATTTCCCCACCCCCACCCCCACTCTCTAATAGTTTGCATATGTAAGGCAGAGCTTGGTTTGTAAGGCTTTGCCCCTTCAACATGTTTTTCCCCTAGTTCCATCACGATAGCTCCTATCTCCATTCCTTCACATAAAATTAATTTATGTAAAATTAACCAGTATGCACCTGCCTCATAAACCTTGCACCAGAACAGCACATGTCCACAGGAGAGGCTCCCTTGGCATAAGGAGGGGGAACATATGGTGACTAAAGTGCACTCATGACCTATCTTCTCTCCTGCACAGAGAGCAAGGGGAGGCATGAATTTCACATAGTCTCATTATAGTGATGGTGGTTACAGAGGAACTCAGCCTGTTGGCTCTCTCTACATGCATAGTTTGTATCTTTTATTTTCAATTGGCATTCCTCTGACACCTTGGCTAAAGAATTAATTTTGTTCTGGAAAGATAGCCAAAGCAGAAGCTGGGATGCTGCTATGAATGAAAAGAGAGCTGCCAGGATGAATTTGCCCAAATGTGGGTGAGAGCCCATGTGGCCATTGTTTTCTACAACCCTTGTGTTAGCACATGAAGCTCATCCAGAGTTTTTGGAGTTGGGTTTCATCATTAGAGTGATGGTCTCAAGACAAAGCCTTGAGAACATCAACATGAAACACAAATATTTCCAGCTCCAAACTCTCCAGCTCTATATCTCTTTTTCAACTGATAGCAAGGAGACTGTGATCCAGAAACCCAAAGTACAGGTTCTTACATATAATTTCCTAAATCTTTGGGGACTGTGAAATCTGAAAGGCTACTTCCTATCATATGAAACTGCCCTTCATCTACGATCATTTTCGGAGGCCCTGTTGTATGTCCCACCACAAAGAAAGTTTTGGCTGGTGTGTACACAAGACAGGGCCTTTTCTGTAGCAGCACCCCAACTGTGGAATTCCCTCCCTAAGAAGATCATTCCCTAGTTTTAGGCAGGCTATAAAAACTGTTTTGTTCCATTGGGCTTTAATGGGTTTAAAACATGTTTAATTTGCTCTCTGGTTTGTTTTAAAGATGGCTTTAATTTGGTATTTGTGTATGAGATTGTATATTGCCTTGGAGGCCCTTTTTGGAGCAGAAAGGTGACTAATAGCAACAAAGCAACAATATATAAGATGGGATACAAAATGTGATGGGAATCCTAACAACATGCATTTCCTTCTTAAGGAATGCTGTCACCCATTTCATGTACACTGACAGCTACCTGTGCTATTTGAAAAGCTGCCGGGATTGTTTCATAAATCAGGTTCTAAAACATAATTGAGTAGCAAAGACTGGTGCTTTTTATAAAGGTGAGATTGAATTGTAAGAGAATTAATGGCACCATCATTAGAGCCTTTAATCTATTTTATTGAGAACTGCTTCTCCTTTTTATGAACAATTTGTCCTTTAGGCAGTGGATGGAATTCTCTAATATTTCTGAGTAAGCAAAAAAAATTAAGGGGTTTTTCTGTAAGTGAAGATATTTTGTCTAATGTCTTCCTGAGAGAGGGGTAATTTTATAGTACTTCTTCAGACAGTATTTGATTTATATCTGAAAATGTGTATGCAGGCATTTTCAATAAGGCTCTAAGCAAATGGGTTTATGGAGTTGCTGAGTTGCTGATTACGGAAAACACACTTGGGTACACATGGTAGCAAAGTATATTAAATCTTGAATTCCATAAGTTGGAGAAGACCCATAGCCTTTATTATAATTAACCATTGCTTAGTGATAATCTTTGTAGCCTCTTCCTTGATCTGGAGTAAACTGACTGTAGATAGTCTATTGCCTACTTTGAAAGGATATTTTGGGCTGGTGCACACGTTCAATTTTGCAGCTTTTTTTTTCTACAGGGAAAACTACTGTGGGAACAACTGGTCAATTCAATAGCATCTCATGGTTCCCTCCATGTATTTCTTTTGGGGGGGGGAGGGTTATCAAATGTGGTGGGGTATCAAATGTCAAAGTTGGACAATTCATGAATTTGTGCAAATTTCTGAAGCTGAGTACATTTCCACCATAGACAAAAGTGTGAGTGATTTGAAATGTTTGTATTTTGAAAAAGTTGTGCATTTCTCAAGTACACATTTTGCAAACATGAATGCGAGTTTGGGAATTTTAGATTCTTTGGTGGGGGGAAAGCACTCCCATTCACATTCAGGATTGTGAACGGGCCGTTTTGGGGTGATTTGTGAACGGAAACAAAGTTCTCATACAGCCCTACCTCCAGCACAGAGAGGGATGCAGGGACAGGGGAAGAATAAGCAACAGAGGTCCAATGGGCTCATCAGGACTGGCTCCACTATTAGGCAGAGGGGAGCAGATTTTGGGTGTCAGGAAAGGGCAGCAAATTGTTAGTTAATTGATTTGTTGTCATTGTATTCTTACTGCCAGGGATGGGGAGAGGTGCTTATGAGATCTTTTGCCTCAGTCACCAAAATAATTTGGCTGCCTCTGGGCAATGTGAACCTTGGGGTGGGTAGGTGGGCACCATATGCTGCTCCACCTCGACCAGCAAAATGTCTTGGGCCAGCTGTCAGTTTCATCCTCACTCTACACCTCATGCGTTGGGACTTCTAATTAGGGCCCTACTGTTAGCCTGTTCTGTCTTTTCTGGTGAATGTTTAAGGAAACAAACATACACACCCCTGACATGGGTCTTCACCCAAGACAGGTGATTGAAGTGTAAAGAAAACAGCCTCCGTTAGGAAGGAACTGACTCTCAGCTATGAGTAGTGTGCAGAGGGTGATTTCAGCAGTGATTAAAGCCCCCATCTTTCCACACCAGGATCATGATCCAACTCCCCCCACCATAAGCCAGCCATTTGAAGAAATATTGCATGCAATGCCAGACCATGTGATGAACGTCCTGTCTAGTTGGCCTTCAAAGGGTCCTTCTCTTTTCCCTGTAGCAGAGCCACATCTCCTAACACCAGTTAGAATGGATGATTATAGAGTTGTTTGATGATTATAGAGTTGAAGATTATAGCTCACAGGCTTGATGATTATAGCACACAGACTTGTTTCCCTGTTTGTTATATACATAAGATATTGTGGTGCCTGAAGTGAAACCCAAATGGCAATCCCACTCTGCTGGGGGCAACACTTTTTAAAGTCTTGCCGTACCATTCAGAAACCAATTCTTGTCTTCGTCTATCCCTCCTCCACCACCACCACTTTACCCTGTTGCATGCCAGGGGCAGCCCTGTCTGGTATCTGGATATGATATTGGATGTGTCATCTGCCTCTATTCAGGAAGGAACAAATCTAAACTCCAAGACTGTATTATGACCCAAAGGGTACCACCTTTTGGCTGCACCTAATATATACAATAATCATTTCCATCCAAGGTCGATGTCCAGCCTAACAAAGCTAAAGAGCCAGCCCTTCAATCTAAAGTGTAATCAGTTTATAACAAGCTGTGTTTTCCTGTGCTTTATTACTGCAAGAAAATCTATTTTTCATAGTTCCAGAAATGATAAGGCAGGGTGGGAAGAAAATAATTTTCTATCACCAAGCATGCATGAAAGGAAGATGGGCTTAAGCATGCAGAATTGATTTATCTGCATTCTTCTATTGCTTCGCTTGCTGCATCTTTTGAAAGAAGGTAATATTAGATCTTTGATTTGGTCCCAGGAATGGCAGGCCTTGGCAATCAAGCATGCTTATTACAGTAGTGGGGAGAAATCAAGCCCGATGGAGCCCCAGTGAGTACTGATTTATCTGGACATGTGGCAGAATCCTTTTAGTTTAGCATTCCATCCCTCCTCCTTCTTTTTTAAAGAAAGCATTTCATAATCTGTTATCACCCCTGACAATGCTATCTTCATCTGTGTTTCTTAATGCAGGTGGCTATCGACTTCTAGCCTCAGGTCCTTGATGGTTTGAATGCATCTTTCATTTTTAGTTTCTCATTCTTTCCATATTTTTATTCATGTCCCCTAGGCTACTATTCAATGAGATTCATAGTTTCAATAGGACTCACTGATAGGACCACCACAAGCTTCATCTTTTGTCAGCAGTCAACATTGTTAATGCTAATCATGACACTTCGGAGAATTTCCCATGGAAGCTCTAATCTTTGTCTCCAGGCTTGACTCCTCAAAAATCCTATTAGGGATCTCCTTACTCAGCATTGTGAAACAGGCAAAGGGTGGTGGGATGCATAAATAATCACAACACGAACATAAGACCAAAGTATCAGCTGGTTAAGGCTATCTCATGTTGGCTCAAGCTGCTCAAAGCCAAGGAAACTGGTAGTTAAGGTTTAAAAGATGTGCCCCTTTAACAATAATGTTACAGATTGTGCTTGCTTACAACTGGCCTTCCGGCTGGCTCTCTGGAGAGCCATTCCAGCTACTTTTTTGTGGCCACATAATTCTCTGGGAGATGGGTGGTAGTGGTGGTGAGTAGATAGTCTTAGAGATCAGAGAGTCCTTCTGATGAACCACTCAAACTACTTCAGAATGGACTCTGGCTCCTGGACAATAAAAAAAAAGGCATTTTCATTTTGAATCTATTCTGAATAAAGGCCATTGGGTTGTCATATTCCAAGTCCACCAGTTATTCGTATTATGCATTTGAGTTGCACATTTTCTACCAATTATGAATTTGTTTGCCTCATCAGGCCAGGTAGCACAAGTAGCTGGTGAATAATAGGGATGTGCTCCGCTTCTAATCGGACCGGCGAATTAGAAGTGGAGCGGGGTGCTTCGCCTCCCCTTAAGATGGAGGCGAAGAGGATTGGGGGGCCGGCGGAGCATGGCGAAGAGGATCGAGGTGAAGGCGGATCCTTCGCCTCGATCCAGAGCGCCACCGGAAAGGTAAGTGGGGTTTACCGGGCCCTGCCGCTGTCGCTGTCGCCCATGCGGCGACAGCAGCAGGGCCCGGTAAGCCCCCCTCCTCTCCCTTACCTGCCTCCATCCGCGGTCCCTCGGCTTCTTCAGTTGAGCCCGCGGTTCAACCAGGAAGTCTAGGCCGCACTTGCGGCCCAGACTTCCTGGCTGAACCGCGGGCTCAATTGAAGAAGCCGACGGACCACGGATGGAGGCAGGTAAGGCCCCCCTCCCCCTTGGTCCCTTACCGGGCTCTGCTGCCGTTGCCGCACAGGTGGCGACGGCGGCAGGGCCCGGTAACCCCCCCGCCCTCCTCTCCCGGCCTTACCTGGCACCACTCCCCTCCACTGCGGAGCTCCAATTCGGAGCTGGAGCTCCGCGGCGAAGAGGAGCGGAGTATGGGCGGAGCGGCACGAAGCGGAGCGGGCCGATCCGAAATTTTTGGATCGGCCCATGGGGCGGAGCGGGGGGTCCGTGCACACCCCTAGTGAATAATATGATTTTCTTACAGGACTATTTGCTCATGCCAGGAAAGAGTGCTTTCTCTCAGCTTCCCCATTCTCTCTTTGAGAATTGAGATCATGAGGAGCATTTTCTTTCCTATTGTTCTGCTACATAACCTCTAGGTGGCACTGTGGTATAGTGAAATAGCACAAATATACAAGAGGAAATTACACTTTATTTCACTTTCACAATGAAATGTCACATTTTCCCTGCTCTAATAAACTTGCTGGAAGTGCCGGTCACAATGTTGTCTAAAAACCCATGAACAACCATGAGTAGGGAAACAATGAGCCCAAGATAAATGCTGTGTGTAGAAAAGCAATTGGTTAATCTGGGGCAATATTCTCCACTAGTGGCAGCAGAAAAGAGGGTTTCGAGTAGGGCTTCATTTCGCTCTGTGATTTCATTTGATTTGGGGGATATTTTGTCTAAACCTCTAAACAAAATGAAGATAGGAGATTAAATAGATTTGCAGTGGAGGGGGGAATTATTTGGGCATGGCAAAGAATGGACTTAAAATTACAGCCAGGGTACCTACTTACTCCCCTCTTACATTTCTTTTGGTCAAAACAACAACAATAACAACAACAACCTCTTTTCTTTTTGACATAGAATTGAAATTCAAAGCTAACATTGGAAAGAACCCAGGAATTTAACATATCCAGAATATGAGTTTCAGACACAAGTGTAAGGGGAAATCTAACACACTGACCCCTGGAAAAGCTTAAAAAGCAGTGAGACATCTCACTGCTTGGCAACCCTCTTGGGGGCACAGCATAAAGTCTGGAAGCTTTCCCTTTCTTCCAAAACAGTGGGGTGGAGGAAAATCTCTCTGACTCACACTGAGCTGCTGAGAGGCTTGGTAAAGCCATGAGATGTTTGGCTATTTTGCAAGCCTCCCATGGTTTGGTTCTTGCTTAAAGAGTCAAGCATGTGAGGTTGCACTTTCGCAAGCAAGTACATGCAAGAGAATCCAGAGTAGACCTGGGTGTAAATGGCATCTCAAAATTATCCACCCTATTTTGTGGGCAGAAAATTTAGTACCTACAAGTCAGGTGGGCAACTACAGGCCTGTGGGCCAAACCTGGCCTTCTAGGTTCCCTAGACGTCCCTCCCCGTTCCCCCAACTGCTAATTGTCCTCTGATTGTTTGGTGACTTCCCAGTTTCCTCCCAGTTAGTTACCAGCAGTAAGAGTTTATAAGCTAAAATATGCTTGTATTTTTTGTGGTTTTGTTCCCTCCCCTTTTGCCATTGGCCCAGCCCACCACTAGAATGTGACACACACACCCTGAAGAACTTCTCCAAACTGAATTCAGCCCTCAGCCAAAAAACCTAGAACCCTTGAGCTGAAAGACCTAGGGCTCATCTACACCTAAGGGTATAGTGGGAGGATCACAGACTTACCTGCTTCTGCAATCTCCCCCAGCTTCTATACATCTGTGTGACATTCCAGAAGTAAAGAGGGATGTTGTGGGTGCCATTTTTTATTTTTTTAATATTTTTTAGAAGAGGAGCCACACAGCAATGATCCAGGCAAATAGATAAGTTAAAAAAAAAGAAGAAGCCCCACACCCTCCCACCCCGCCATCCCAGGGATGGTGAAATTTCTGCCCCCCCCACCCCCAATGGGCATGAAACCACCCCATGCAGCTCTGTGCCTGTTTGAGAACTGCGAGCCCATGCCACACTGGCTGCAGTCCTCGGGGATGTTGCAGGACCGTGGCAAAAATGGTTGCAGTTATCTCAGGGAAAGTTTCTGGTTGTCCCTAGTTTACCCTGGGATCCCCTGTGCATCATTTGGACATACAGGGACAACCTAGGGATGACCCCAGGATATATGCATGGTGTAGACATGCCCCTAGAACCTGACATAAAAATATAAACATTTAAATTCTGGTAGCAGGAAGAGGAGGAAGAATGGGACCATATATTTTGATTAGTGTTGTGTTTCTCCTACGAAAATTTTGACTATTCTAATTCAATTTGTTAGAAAAGAAATTGCTTTTGAAAAGAAATGTAAAGGGTCTAATCTACACCAAGCAGGATATTGTACTATGAAAGCAGTATGAAAGTGGTATATGGTAAGTGTCAATGGTCCCCAACAGTTTCAGTGCACTTCAATACTGCTATAAAGCAGTAGTGTGGTCCCTGCCACTTATATACTGCTTTCATAGTGCAATATCCTGCTTGGTATAGATAGGCCAAGGTAAAGAAATTTTGGAGAAATTCTCATGGGTTTGGTTCAGGGTTCTTGTGCTTACCTTACTTATGAGGTAGCTAAGGAGTTTGTGGAAGATCCTGTCTTTCATTTTACAGTCACCTCTCTGACAGCCTCTAGCCTGCTTGGCTTCCCGCACTTCCTGCCCAGGGGAAGACATCATGAATTTATTTTTCCCATTGGGCCCTTTCAGATCAGGAAGTGCAGGCAGTCTGGGAGACTGCAGAGTAATGGTGAGATGAGTAATAGAAAGTAAAAAAATAGACAATTCCCTCAATCACTTTACAGTGATTAGGTAAGGTCAAAAACACCACCAACACACATAGCAGACAGTCACTCTGTCCATGTGGGGAGGTGAGACGAGGATTGGAATAGAAGGGGCAGCATCCCAGCTCTTCATCTTCATGTGTAGAAACTATGTACTTTAATAGGGTGACCATATGAAAAGGAGGATAGGGCTCCTGTATCTTGAACAGTTGTAGTGAAAAGGGAATTTCAGCAGGTGTCATTTGTATATATGGAGAATCTGGTGAAATTTCCTCTTCATCACAACAGTTAAAGCTGCAGGTGCCCTGTCCTCTTTTAAATCTGGTCACTCTAGTATAGCTCCTGCAGCTTTAACTGTTGTGATGAAGAGGGAAATTCACCAGGGGGGGATCTACACTACTGCTTTAAAGCGCTTTATAACATTTTTGACAACTGTTGGGGCCCAGGACACACTGCATATACAGGTTTCAAAACGTTTTCAAAGTGCTTTAAAGCTCTTTAAAAGCAATAGTGTAGATCCCCCCCGCCCAGGTTCTCTGTATATACAAATGACACCTGCTGAAATTCCCTTTTCTATGCAACTGTTAAAGATACAGGAGCCCTGTCTTCCTTTTCATATGGTCACCTTAACTTGAATCATGCCTTGTTCAGCTTTGCTATTAATTCCACAACAGAGTTGCCATTGCCCATAGCTTACACATAAGGTGAGAGGCTGTGAAATTTAGTCAGAAGGCATAATAACCAGTCACTGATATCTCAAGCAGAATATTGATCAGGCAATCAGTGAAGGCACAACTCTTCTGCCTCTCAGTCTCAAGGAACTTTGATATCCAGCTTGCTGTAAAACAGCCAAACTGTCACTACATTCAGATTAAACATCTGCACTTCAGGAAAGGGAGTCTATAAATCTATATTCTATTACCAAACTTGCGAGGTTGCATATGGACGTGGTGCTGAGGTGCCTACTGGGGCTAAAAGACTTGGTGCAGCAGGGTTTAAATGGGCTCACACATTCTGTGTTAAAATAAGAGCTGGTGTCAATGTACCTCCAGACCAGTGTTGTTTACCCTTGGTGGCAAATAACTTAAGAGTTCTGGCTCGGGGGGTTTTTAACTGTAAGTGTCCTGCTTTTAAATATCCTCACTTGAAGCAAGTTCCAAGTAGTTCCAATCCCTGAGGAGAGGGATTGAGGGCAATTAAGAGGGTCAGTTTGTTTGCTCTGAGGGCAAAATCTCCTCTAAGCAATGGTCAGAAAGAAGAGAACTCTATGTACTCCATTAACCAGAATTCGGAAGCTCCACATAACTGAATATTGGGAGGGGTGTGTGGTGGCCACTGCCACGACACAGGCTCTGAACACCAGGCCTGGCTGCGGCTACTCCCTGCTTAAGCCAAGCACCACCACTTGATATGCCTGAGGTGAGAGACAAACACCGCCTTTCTCCAAACTATGTGGAGAAAGGGGTTAAATGGAGAATGACTTCAATAATAAATTAAAGTGCTGTGAATTATATGTGCTGAGGTGAATTATTTTCAGAGTGGGTGCTAAATGTATAAACTTCAGATGATAAATGCCAAACAGACATGTGGGATTTTTGTGGTAGTTAAAAACAAAATAATTAAAATTTATTTTTAAAAGTTCACAAACTTTGTTTCAAATTAAAACATTCCAAAACTTTTTTGAAACCTTTCATCCAATCCTTTCACTCATTCACATATGCACTTTCCTTTCTCTCACACATTCACTCTTGAACTTTCTTTGTTATTAGTATTGATTAATATACACTATCAGCACACCACCCACAAAAGACACCACTCTCTACACTGAACCTCAAATTCTCCAGAACCCAAGTACTCTACACACTAAGTGCTAAAGACTGTAAGAGTACCCAAAAGTCTCCCTCAATCCCCTCAGTCATTCCCTTATATATCACTCCTCCCCCTCCCAAGACATTCTAACTCCACCCACTCAGGTCAACATTCTAAAACCACCAAAGACTTACCAATACAGACAGACATTAGGGAACTGACTTGTGGGGTGTAACGCCACAGCCACTATTTTCTTTTCTTCAGAATACTCTGGTACTCTGGAAAAAAAGAAAAAGAAAATGGTGGCTGCCATTTCCCCATCAGTGGCTGCCTTAAGGAGCTTCACTGCCACTTCCTTAGCAACAACCTCTGCTGTCCACCACCCAAACCTCTTAAGGAATTTCACCCCACTCAAAATTGCAAACCCCAATTCACCCTTCATGACAGCTCTAGTTCATACATTCACATGAGTACAGCGATATTCTTTAATGTATTTCCTCCCACAAATTACAGACTTTTGTATGCATTTTGACTTCAAAATATGTATGTTTTGGAACACTTTTGAGACAAGAACAGTGATGCAAAATTCAGTAAAGTTGTCATGACCCAGAAATCCAGCAGTGACATGGACTATGAGGCAGAAGAACCAGTGATACCTACAGAGGAAACTCCAGACCTGAGCCCCACTGCAGAACACAATAATCTTGAGCCTGAACTGCCAGAGGCCCCCGCACCTGAGTGACCAAAACCCCCAGAGCCTGGGACCCTCAGGCCTAGTTCCAGCACTGGACCAACTAAAAGAGTCCCACAATCCATGGAACTGATGCACCAAAGCTGTCAGCGTGCTAAGAGAAAGGGAGAAGTACTAGGCTAGACCAGAGGTCCATCTCTTTAAAGCTTCGGTCTTGTAGGAAAGGATGGAGTCTGAGACTGTAGCATAAAAGGCTTCAGTTTCACCTCAGACCTTGTCTGAGCATGTTGTGTATTAGGAGCTGTCCTGGATGCTGCTACCTGTTTCCCACCTCTTCTAACTTGGGCCTAATCTACGCCAAGCAGGATATTTCACTAAGAAAGCAGTATGAAAGTGGTGTATAAAAGGCAGGAGCCACACTACTGATTATGGCGGTATTGAAGTGCATTGACAACTGTTGGGGCCCATGGATACATACCATATACCGCTTTCATACTGCTTTCATAGTGCAGTATCCTGCTTGGTATAGATTAGGCCTTAATTGCTGCTTTTCTGCCTTGTACCAAGTGCCATGGGCTTCTGCTCAGCCCATGGCAGGACAGAAGTGCAGAAATTTAAGGATAACTGTATTCTGAACCACACATTGGTCTGAAAAGTGAAAATTTGGTTGGTTGACTTAAAGAAGCAGACTGACACCTCAGCTAGACCTTTGGGTCTAGTGCAGCGGATGGGTGAGGATCTCATGATATTGTTATCGTGAGATCACCCCCTCTGTTTACATGTGCCGCTCAACAACCTCAGAGGAACAGGACGTCACGCCTGCCATTTTGTTAAAAACATGAACACAGAAGGAGCGCATGAGCACTTATGCACTGAAAGGTAAGTGTTTCTTTTTTCTTTTTTTTTTAATTAATTTCCCTGCTCACCCCGCCCCACCTCCTCAGGAGCTCTGCACCTGTGCATGGTTCCTGGCTCCTCACGAGTAACCTCAAGAAGCTGGGACAAACCATGATGGTGGGCCACACTTTCTGCGGTCTCAGGATCATCCTGAGACCACGGGAAAAACACGACTAAAGGGTAGGATGATATCCTGGGGAAAGGGAGGGATCATCTCTTCCTGCACCTGGGATCCCCTGTGCATCATGTGGCTGCACAGAGATGATCCCGGGACAATTCCTGAGATATCACCCCATCTAGCTATGGCCTGAATGAAATCCTCCAGCATCCCTTTTCAAAGCTTCATCCCAAAGCATTTTTTCCTTACATATTTCAACTTTTTAACATTGTTATAGTTGTGGCATTTCAAAAGGAAAGATACTTTTATTGACATTCATAGTTCAACTATAGCAGATGGCAGCCTCCATTTGTGTTCAGCCTCCATATGATGAATCAGGGGCATGTTATGTGTCTCCTCCCTCCACCCCCACCCCCACCTCCAATATCACAAGTTCAGAAAATGTGGTACAAGTATCCAGGCATGATAGCAATTCCAAGAAGAGTGCAAGCTGGGAAACACAAAGTAGCAATCTGGCATTTCGGTTTGGCAGCATACTCTTATTGTGATGCCCCACACCCCTGCCCAAAGCCAAGTTTGTCTAGTATCTGTTTTTTTGTACACTGGTATTAGGAAATTTGCCACCTAATGAATCATCACTGAATAAAAAAGTCACTGTTTTGGCACTTAGTCCTTAAGGGAGAGGGGATTAAAAGAAAAAGAGCAGTCTCTGCTATAAAGGGATATTGATTGTAAAATCTCTAGAACCTCTTGGCACTTTGCCCTCCCTCACCTTCTTCCTGGTGAGCTCCTACAGCACTAAATTCTAAAAACGTAGTAAAGCTATTTATTGCAAGACTTGCAGTGCTTCTCACTTTGTAAGTCCTGAATGGCTTGTTGGCAGAAAGGAAGCCAATCACACCCTGCTGACGATGACTGCAATTTCAGCAAGAGATTCTCCTTCTCATCACAGTGGCAATGGCTTAGTGGAAATGTAGTAATTATTAATTTAAATGTTTATGTCCCATGTGGTTTCCGTGAGAGCAGTAGCAGGAGAGCTCTGTAGAGACTTGTTTAACACACACACACACACACACACACACACACACACACACACACACACTAAAACTGCAGAACGTGGATTTAGGATGGGGGCAGGCAGTGAGTTTTTGAGAGGGAACTGGGAAATTCTAGTTAAACCATGAGGATTTTCAGAGAGCAGAAATTGTGTTTCCTTACCATTGCTCTGCTTTCTGCTTCTCTTCCACATTTGGAATGAGCTGAATTTACATGGGGAAGAGAGCAGTGACTACATGGGCCATACAGTTGGATAGCACCCTCTAGCAGGCATTTTATAGTGCAACTTTGCCAGCACATGGCAGTAAATTCTGACAAATCCCAACATATTTCAGGAGAGTCGGGTTTTCTGAGACTTATTTTTTAACACTAAAACCGGGAAATGGAGTGGGAGACACACAGGAGGCTCATGGTGTCATCAAAATGACCCATGAATCTGTGAGTGGCCAGTCATGAGCGTGTTATAAATAATTTCTTTAAAGAAGACCCTATGTAAAAAGCCTGAAAAATTGGGGGTGGGGGAGCGGGAGCAGGTGTGCTTCTCCCCCCGCTCTAGCTCCTGTAACTTTTTTAAAAAATTGGCCGCCTCCACACACATGACGTCCCTTCTCCCATCCCAGATGTCGCGCTGACCATTTGGATACAGGGGATGATCCCGGAAGGAGGTACGTCCAGGATTGCTCCCCCTCCCTCCCTCTACATCTGTATGGTGTAGAAAGGGCCACAGTCTTCCCTGTTGTTGTGCCAGTGCCATGCAACATGTTTGTCTTCCAGCTAGGAAGAAACTTCGTGTATCTTGTGCCCACCACCTGTTACCCTGCACCTTCCCCAAAGTACTCTCCTTTTGTTAGGCAGTTAAAACATTTCTCTTCTGATGGGCCTTAATATGTGCTGCAACTGAACAGTACATTGAGGTATTTTGTTGGCAGATAGCTTGGATTGCTTAATTGTTTTTTTTTTTAAGTTGTATGATATTTCATTTGGTTTATTGTAATGTTCCCTTTTTTCTTTTGTCAGCTGCTTTGGATGTCCCTTCAGACTAGTAAATAAAGTGGACAGTAACGCACTGGAGTAAATTGAAATAAATGTATATAGTACTATTCTAGTAGTCCTAGAGAATTAAGATGAAATAAAATGGCAGAAATGCCTGTCCCTTCAATTCTGCATGACACAGATGAATGGAGCAATGGGCAGCTATAATTGTAATTGCCTTGAGCAATTGTGGAAAGGTGGAGACTACATGTTTCAAATAAAATGTTAAAAATAATTTTAACAAAACAATTTAAAGGCTAGAATTCATCAAGCACTTCACTTTAGGTGTAAGTAGTCTCAATAAATTAATGTGGCTTCTCATTAGACATGATGAATCAGGACCTCCTTACTGGAAAGAAAATAAGTACCCAGGGTAGCTAAGAGCACTGAGAATTATCTCCAAAGTGCCAATCAACAAATGAAGTAGAGACCTAAAGTAGCAAAAATTGTAATTTATCAGTCTCTGGTATAAATGGAGTGGTTAAAAAGGTAGTCATTAGAGATGTAATGCATAATCTTATGTTTGAAAACGCATGCAGATTCAAACCATATAAAATATTATGAGAAATAAAACACAGCATCATTGCATGGCAGCAACCACATTACATACTAAATTGGATACCGGAAAGCTCACTCACTACATATAATAGAGAACTTTAGTAAGAGCTTTTCATTAAACATTGCAGTACTTTCCTCATGAAGACAACGGAGCTAGTAAGATCGTTTATATGCTCAGCATGCACTTTTAAGTGTTGCTATCCTAGATGCTGCTAATGTGCAACATACTGGCTACTTTTTCATGGACAAATTCAGCCTGATGTTGCATCAGTATTGGGTTGCGGAGTGAGGCAGCTGAATGGCAGGGAGATAAGGTGGGATGCAACAGCCGCTGTATCCCCACCCACCCACTCCTTCTGAGCTTCCATTGGCCTTTCCCCATGAGAACCCATCTGTTCCCATTCTGTTAAGCTGGTACCCTGGCAGCAGCAATGTTTGCTTATTGGGATGGCCTCGGTCACCCAGTCACCTTCTCCTTGACCCTGCTGCTAGGGAAGTCCTCTAACTGGGCAAGGAGGTAGAGAGTCCAGGCCATGCACCCTGATGTGCATGCGATGCTCTGCTCACATAATAGACACTGGTTCCACTGCTGCACACTAGTGCTGCTGCATTTGCTCGAATGAGCAGTGTACAGGTATCAAGTGGAGCAGTGAGCAAGTAGCGGAGAAGTGCCCTGCAACACCTGTGTGAGCCCACTGTCCTTAAGTGTCGCACAGGATGTCCCATCACCACTATTGAATTATTTATTGTGCCATATTCTTCCTTATTCTAACTGGAATATCACACAGGCTCCTTTTAATTCCCTATTTTAGAACTGTTTTGCTGGAGGTCAATTGGATTTCCAGTCTTTCGAAAGGTTATGGACTAATTTTCTTTGTGAATTTATTTGTGATCTCTTTGTGAATAATTTATTCAATAGATGAGGAAAGGCGTCTTGAATGAATTATTCACCAAATATTATTGGGATATCTATAATGCTGGCTGGAGTTTTATTTTAAATTACACAATAATTTATTTCCCCAAATTATTACAACAATTAATCCAGGCAGCTCTGGGGAAGTGTTTTATTCATTTCATACAGAGTAGATCAGTTATTTAAAATACTTTTCTTTTTTCTTTTTGGAAATGCTTTAGTGTCAAATAACGTTGGTTTGATGTTCATGTATGCCAAAGGTTCATTTTCACTTTTTGATGTGCAATAAATATTATATTTAGTTTGTTGCTGCAGTCACATAATTATCTGCAGACAAATCAACTGATTGCTTCAGATGACATTCCCCATAATATTATTTGTGTGTGAGGCATCAGCATGTGCATTATATTAAGTAAGCAAGCAAGAATCCTCTGTGTGTGAATGTGCAGTCACACATATCTCTGGTCCACAACCATGTTTGCATTTAAATTATAAGTCACTACTTTTGAATCAGAAGCAATAAATTATTGCAGATAGGGAGAGAAAGAAGAAGCAATGCTAATAACTGGGAAATAGATTATTATGGGTAAAATCCAACCTAAATCCTACTTAGGGAAGACACATTGAAATGAAGAGGATTTAAGATAGTCATGACTAACTTCAGTCCTACTCATCTTAATGGCTGTATTGTAAGCAGGACTTAGGTTGGATTTTACCCAATGATCGATCGATCGATCGATCTGTATTTGTCTTAGACTAGCGCACATATCTAAAATCTCACCAAAGTTATATGGGGAAAGTGGCACAGGTAACAAGCCACAATATCACCCTGGTATCCCAAAGTTCACGCTTGAGCAAGAACTTCTGAGCAAGCTGTGATTAGTGATAGCTTTCCTAGGCATTATGGGGAGATGTAAAGTAGGTTTCCCTTTTTAATTACCTAAAGCTCTTCTGAGTGTAGGTTACCTTCACTAATAGTCCACTCTGGAACGTCCACCCTGTAAGTGTCTAGCTATGCCTCTTAGAAAACAAGTAGAAATTTTGCAGTACTTTCCTACTCCTTCACATTGGCAGCATTCTCCGTTATACATCCACATTGGTCTTCTGCCCAAGCTGAGACAAAATAAACAATTAGCAACAGTCAAATTAAACCAATTAAGCCAAAGTATCCAAGTAACAGCAATGAAAAGGAACATCTAGGAAAGGCCAGAAACATACCAGCCCAACAACTAATCAGGGTGAGCAAAATAATAAAAATAAAAATAGATGCGTTCTTTCCTTCATAAAATATATCCAGACATAACCCAGTCTAGATGTCCTCACTCCTTGGAGATGGATTTATTGAGTTACAATGCCTGTTTGCTCCTAATTAAGGTAGATACTTTATTTTATTGATTGCATTTATACCCCCATAGTACCCCTCCTTTCCATTTTATCCTCACAACAACCCTGTGAGATAGGATAGGCTGAGAGTCAGTGACTGGTCCAATGTCACCCAGTGAGCTTCATCGGTGAGTGGAGACTAGAACCTGGATTTCCCAAGTCTCAGTTCAGCACTCTAACCACTTCACCACACTGGTTCTATTAGGGCTCTGTTTGTACCATTCACCCAAAGTCTCACAATTTCTGAAACCAGATTCCAGGCCTTGCAAGAATTTAAGCAAAAGGTGAGGATCCTCCTCCTCCTCCTCCTCCTCCTTCTGAGTATAGTATTCCTTCATGGGCTATCTTTCAGGGGGTTGCATTCAAGTGGTGTCCATGCCACACTTTCCTTTCCCTCTATCATTCTCTCTCATTTTCTCCTCTTCCTCCCCACCCACTGGGTTGCTGGCAGAGGGGTAAGTCACTTTTGCTAGAGGTCTGAACTGATCACTTGCAGTAGCAGAAGGCTTTTGAAATTTGGACAAGGATTTCATGAGGCAACAGAATCTCAGGTTGCCCACTCCTGGCTTAAAGCCTTCCTATGCAAGGGTTTCTCTTCCCTGGCCCCTTGCAATATGGAATCCCCTATTTCTAGGCTGTACCATTTCTAAGAATTAAATAGCAAGCTGGAACTTTCTATTTCCAAACAAGCAGTAAGAGAAACATGAAAACATTCTGTATTCCTTGCAGGTAACTCACTTTAATTACTGGGGCAGATTTCTTGTGATATGCATTATTGCTGCATAATAAATAGATATACAATTCACCCTTGTCTAAAGATCTTAAATTTTTTTATTTTATTTATGGATTTTATGCTGCATTCCTTCTTGCAAAAGGGCCTGCAATGTAGCTTGAGGTGTGAATATGCTGCTACTAAACGAGATGGCATTCGGCCAGCATTTAATTTGTGATCACGAATAGTCATAAATAATTATTCTGCATGGTTTCCATGTGCTGGGGCACAGGATTCAAACCAAGATCTCTCCCCCTCCCCCCATTTTGCATGCTGACTCCTTTTTCCTTTATCTGACTAGCATGCCTCAGTTCCATCTTCCTTGATGCCCCCACCCAAAGAGCTATTTGACTCTAACAGTGAAAGCAGCTGTATTTAGGGGTGAGCAAGCAAAAGAGTTGAAAATGAATTGTCCCCGCCCCCAATCCCTTGAGCATTCCTGAAAAAAATAGCAATGCTCTTTGGGGATGATGTTGATGTTGCGGATGATGCGAACTGCTGTTTGGCCACCATGATTCCAAGCAGAAGGCACTGAAAACACCGTCTTCAGTTTTCAAAGAAGCATGAGGAAAGGAGCATCCAAAATGAAGCCAAGGCTGGAGCTTTCTTCACCAAAACCATTGCCACTGCCTGCTAAACAGGATGGGTTTATGAGACAGTAGAATAGAAGCGAACAGTTTGCTCAAGGTGAGCTGTGCTGTTTGCCCTGCTTCTGTTTGCACAAGTTGAGCAAAGATATTCAGCTATAAGAAAACCTCTGCTTGATTTTTCTCAGCATCCCTAGCTATGTTAGCTGTAGCAAGCAGCCATTTGAAAGAGAGGTGCCATATAATGACAGGGTCTCTGTAGCTTGAACCTGGAATGTCAGGGTCTTAAACTGGGTCTTAGCCGACTGAATTACTATGGCCTCTATTGAGTTAGTCCCCAGAGCTCTTCTCAGATGCAAAAGGGACCAACAGTGTGCAGCTGTTGTGACCTGCAGAAATTCTGAAACCTCTGAATTGGTTACTATTCAGCATAAAAAGCTGGCCTTCTGCCCTGTTTGGTCCACTAAAGGCCCCAGTTTCCATCTCTAATCCCTGATCTCTGGAATCTTGAGTTGGAGAACACCCTCAGTAGATCAAGAGTCAGGTATCACTGCCCATGACGCTAGTGTGGTTCATACAATAGGAAATGCTTAATTTGGATGGAGAGTCACCCCACCGCAGAAGATTTGGTCCATCCACCTTTAGGAAACCATAAAGAGAATGAAGGAAGTTTTCCAACATGGTAAATAAGTGGCCCTGTGACATCTGTGTGGTTGGGAGGGGATGAGGGTCACTTTCAAAGCATCCATGGCTATATGATCTAACGTTTCCAGAGATGGGTGCAACAAGTGAGTGCTTTAGTAGTCAGTGCCTGCACAGGCAAGCTGCCTGATGTTTTCACCCTGTTGCGCTGCCCTACCCATTGGTGTCTCTTCTCCATCCTTCTAAAGGCAGCATTCCATCACAGGAGAACACTCAGACTTTGTCGTTCCCTCACCTGCTTGGAGGACTAACTGAATCACTGCAGTGCCATAGCATTTGGTTCTGGGGAAAATCTATTGGTCCTTAGCTTGTTGTCTTTTGACTCTTTTTCCTTGCATCTTTTTCTGAGTGATGTTTCTCCATCCTGGTTCATGCTGATGCCTTCCCCTGCTCCATTCTCTTCAGTCTTGTTTATCACACCTCGGTTCACCCTTGTTTGTTTATTTTTTACTGCAACACCATTTCTGGGCACCATCAGCTGTAGTCATCATAGGTCATCAGCTTGAACCTGGGTGGGAGGTCAATATTCTTTGTTATGAATAACTATGGTCAGCGGTATAGAAATCTTGCTCCTCAAGAAGGTGGCACATCAAAACACATTGTACATACCACACTTTACAATATTTTCACTTTCACCATAGATTTGAGGCACTGCTTCCCCTTTATTTGGCTTCCAGGTGGGTACTGCTGCTGCAGCTTTGAGCTATAGCCCCTCTGTCTACTTTTCAGCTGCACGCCCTTAATGCTTCATCATGATTTCAAATCCATACTACTCAGCTGCTAGTGGTGTGAGAGAGGTGGCTTTCCTCTGTCTTCTACATATCACATACTTATATCCTGGGCAGGATCTACACTACTGCTTTATAATGGTTTTGAAGTGCATTGACCACGGTTGGGATCCATGACGCATTCCACATACTGTTTTCAAACTGATTTCAAAGTGTTAAATCCTGCTTGGTGTAGATCTGGCCTTACTGTATTATGTTAAGAAAATAAGGCAGTCACATTTAAGATAGTGTTCCCAAATATTAATTGTAATAGAGTTTTGTGAATGAGTGGTCCAGAACTAGGGATATTGCTTAAGGGGGTCGTTAGGCTAGAAAACCATCCCCCATTCATAGCACTACATTTAACAACATTATACTGAGTCAAACCATTAGTCCATCTACCTCGGTATTGTATACACAAAATTGCAACAATAGTTCTCCATGATTAGAGACGGAAGAATGTCCTAGCACTGCCTGGAGATCCTGGGATCTGAACTTGGCATCTTCTCCATACAAATTATGCACTCTGTCACTGAGCTATGGCTGTTATCTTAAATTATGAATAATCTGACCATGAGTAGATACTATGCTCACTTTGTTGCAATGTGAATCAAACACCTGGGCACTAAGAAGAATTGATCATTTATTACCTGATTTATATTACATATTTCCTGATTTATTTCCTATGATTATCCAATTTACTCAGAGATCAGGATCATACTAGCAAGGCTAAGAGCATTATTTCCAATAGGCAAGGAAAAAAACTAAGTCCACTAGTTGTGTATGACTAGAGATGGATTAGGGACAATATCTATGCTTGAGATATATTTCTGAATACAGTCATTCAATACAAGCCAAACCAAATATATTTACTGGTATTTTTCTTTTTATAGTTGGCAATAATTTCTCAGTTCAGCCATCAAAGGAGAGAATGCCCTTCTTGTTGCAATCATCACTAGGCAGTAGAAATTATTTTGAGCTGGGCATTTCTGCCATAGTCAGTGACAGAAGGCATCAGGCACAGAATGTCTTTGGAAATGAGCTGCTTTGGGTATAGAGCGAGAACAGCAATCTGTGGTGCCGCAATGTTTTTTGGCAGACATGGACTTACCGGCAGCCTGCCCTTTATCTTAGTACCAAGGGGGTCCAGTGCAGAGTTCAGTAGAATTATTACACACTTTTAAAAGAGACCATCAAATCACTCACAATGGATGAGCTATTTCACAGATTTTATTTTTTCCAGGCTTTTATTTTGCTGGATATCCACAATCAATCCATCAGTTTCCTACTTCACTCAAAACTGAATAATAGTAATTTTGCTGTGCATGTATTATTTTTCCAGTTCAAGGTTCATTCGCTTGTTAAGTTTCATTTCTCCAGTTAAGTTTCATTTCCCCAAAGTGGGAAGTTTACTTTCTGTTTTGGGGAAAGAGGGTATAAAAGAGTGAGAGAACCAGCCAGCAGAGCAGACCAGGGCCAGAGGAAGACCAGAGCCAGAGCAAGATGTGAACTTAAGTAAGAAGCTGAAAGAAGCAGATTAGCCTACAAGAACTTGCATTTTTCCAACTTTTATTTTGTTTTAATGCCTTTTTTATCACTCAGCTCTATTCACTGGGTACCTTTGGTTCACATTTGCTTGATTTACGTTACTAGCAAGTTGTTGTATTATGCCACAAGTGTCTGGCATGTCACTCACATTTTGTTTTCTGTACAACAGGCACTTGTAATGCTTTATAATGGTTTATAAAGGTATTGACGACTGTTCAGGCCCAGGACACATTCCATATACTGTTTTCAAACTGTTTCCAAAGTGTCATATCCTGCTTCATGTAGATCTGGACCTTGTCTTGCTATCTCAGTATTGTCTATACAGGGTTTCAAGTAGGAGTCTCTTCCTGCTCTATCTGCTATGGATTAAACCTGTGCCCTTCTATATGCAGTGTATGAACTCTACCACTGTGCTATAGCTCCTCTCATTTGTCTGCTATGATGGGCTGCATTACAGTGAACTATGTTCTGATAGAAGAAATGTTTGATATTGTAGAATATTGTAATATATGTCCAACACTAATGATCCAAACAAGTGTCTCAAAACTTGCTTGTTCGCTATGAAAAAGCAAAGATTGCACATACACCCCGTCACACACCGTATAATTTAGAAATTCAAATGATCTATTCATAGGGTGACCAAAAAAAAAAAAAAAAACCTAAGCTGAGGGCTAGTCTCCAATCAGAACTCAAGAGTTCCAATGGAATCATGGAAGATCTTTAGAAAAGCACCATTTTATAGACAGCTTTAATACACGGCTTGCTATCTCTCTCCTTGTAATTTAGGCCAGTCTTTCAGCTAGTCCAATATCACAGTGGAAGTGGCATTCTTCACATGATGTAGCTATTAAACTAATTACAGGGGGTGGGGGGAAGTCACCTTGTTGCATTTGAAACGATAAAGGAGACTTTGGCTCACCAGGAGAATTTACCAAGGGGAAGTCATTTCCCATCATGAGAAGCTGACAAGGGTTGCAAACATCTGATTGTTCAGATCCAGCTTTTGAGGAACTTCTTAAGGGCATTCAAAACCCAGGTCACTAAAATGAGATGAGCCTGATGAAGAATGCTAGTGAACTTTTCAAGCGAAGCCTGGACACAGTTCATCTCTTTCTCTTTTGTTTTGACTTTACAATTATAAAAGCATTTTGGCATCCCAAGAGTAAGAAAGTTACGGATATGATAACACTCAGAGCAAATTCATATTGAATTTTTATGCAGGTTAGCTGAACAGCTGTTCTGTGAACTGATATAAAATAATGAAAACAAAAGAGGTATTCATTTCAGTTGCTGGTGTAATGCAGCAGTATGCTTACTTAGGAGTAAGCTTCAATGCACACAATGAGTAAAATGCACACAATCAGTGGTCCAAGATTGCTCCTTCATTCCCACATGGTAATGCTTCCAAATGTGCAATACTATACTCAGTGAACACAGTGGTACTTACTTTGGGAGTACACCTGCATAGAATTGGATTGTGGACACATCTGACTATGCTGGCATAGGATTGGACTGCATGACACAAGATGGTGGATATGATTTAACCAAAGGGAAGCATTTTACAACAGAATCCTGTGCATACCTACTGAGAAGTAAGTCCCATTGAATTCAATGGGGGTTTACTCACAGGTAAGTATGAATAGGATTGCAGTGTTAAAGTTGCATTAATTTAAATGGAAGAGATAAGGCTCTGCTTAGCTCTTTTGCATTGAAATCAATGGGACTTCCAAGTGCATAATTTTGAGTGGATTATTCTTGGCTGGGTTGTGTTTGGTTATATCATCTCATGTCTATATAGTATTTATTTATACAACACCAGTGGTAATTTTAGTATATGGGCTGCAACGTTTGGCCTATTGCACCACAAAATATACATCATTCTCAAGTTTAAATATCAATAAACAAAGGTTAGTCTTCGTGCCAAGATGACTTCCTGCCAAGTTCACAACCACTATAAATTTAATTTTATATTAGAACTTAGTAATAGCTAATTTATATGAAGGATTATTTCCCCCAAAACATCTGTTTTTAATCTGTTTGTGCAGAAATGTATGTTAAAAGATACCATCTTTTTTGCTCTTGCTTTTCTTTTTAACTTACAGTGTGTGTGTGTGTGTGTGAGAGAGAGAGACATTTTCAGGGCTTATAATATTTTTAGCATACTAGTGCTACTGTACAAAACTGATAAATTAGGCACATTTTCTTTCTTTTAAAAAGATACATCACATCTTGCTTTTCTGTACAGCAAGGCCTTATAGTGTTAATCTTAAATGTTAAGAGCACAATCCTAATGTCTCAGTGTTGATGGCTAGATGGAGGGAGATAGATGGTTCATATTTAGCTCTCCAGTCACTTTCACTGGCAAAGAGGTGCGCCATGCTGGGAGGGGTGGTGGTCCTGCTACAGCTGAAGCTCCCATTGCACTGCAGCAAAAAACTGCCACCAGTGGTTCTCCCACCATCAGTAGCTAGTAGAAAGCCCCCAAACAGGGCATTCTTAGGGATGAGGAGGAGATAGCTATCGATCCGCTGGATATGAAGTCATTTCATTCCCCCAGACAGGTCTGAATCAGGCTTGTCAACTGTGCCATTCCTGGAATAGAGGTCTTAGAGAAATCCATTTGTGGGTTGGAGTTCAACACGTTTTCTAAGATTTGCTCCCCAAGTCTTCATTCCAGTTCCCACCACAGTTCCCAACTCAGCCTTCAGTTTGTGGATTTTCTGGGCATTTTTGCACCTTTTTTCCCTTTGCAAGTTCTGCAACTGGCATACATTTCTGAGCAATTTGGGCAAACTATAGCCAAATGTGCACACATTTGGCTGTAATTTGTGAAAATTGCCCAGAAATTTGCACAAATTGCAGAACCTGTAGGGCAAAATGCACAAAAATGGCCCTAGATTTCAGGGAAAAGCTCTCAACTCAATTTGCAAATGCAAATCTAGTCGGACACACCATGGAACCCCACTGAGTAAAAAGAAAAGAAAAAAGGAATGGATTTCCAAGTGACAGACATCTATACCTTGGAGCTAGCATAGCTAATTTCTCCCACTGCTATCAATTGGGAGGAGGGATTATGACTGCAAAGTTCCACCTAGTTGATAAACCCAGCAAAACTGCCCTGTACACACTTTTTACCCCACCAGCAGGTTTGGGGATGTTGTGGGAGATCCACTGTTTCTCTCCTCCCAGACCCAACTTAGTTCTGCCCTGCTCTGGTTTCTCCCATGTTAGATCTTAATAAATAAATAAATAAATTCCAAGTTCTTTTCAATTGGAAGAAATGTGCAACATTTTATACGTTCTTATGAAAAAAGAGCTGAAAGAAAATTCTAACCTATGATTATTTTTAATATAATCTATGGTAGGTGGCTACTACAGCACTGTAAAACACATTTTCTCCAGAATAGAAGCTGCAGAATCATTCTGCGTACAGGTCTTCATTTCCACTGTGTTTTGAAATTCCTCTTCTAGCTAACTGTTCTAGCTAACTGTTGCTAGAAACATATTGATGGGCACGGGCTGAATGAAATGTGTATCATTTTCAAGAGACAACATGCATCGAAGTAATATGGTCAGCTTCATTGGGCTTTTTTTTTATTATTAATCTGCACACACCAGGCCCACTTTTAAGCATGATAGTCAATATGCTAATGGATGATTTGTGATAGTAGCAAAGTGTATCTTTTCCAGTCAGCGAGTTTCTAAATGGGGATCAGTGCTACTCACCTAACAACCCCAAGCAGTTTTATGGTTTCATTTTGGCCCTGGAACACTAACTCTTGCATATATTAGTGATAATATGCAAAATCTACGATCATTCATCATCTTCAGGCAACTGCTGAGTACAGGGTTCTTATCTCCAGCACACTGCTGCTGTCCATTATGTTGAGAGATTTGGCCAGTGACTCCTCATGCGCGTGATCTTCCTATTAACCCAGGTTGTCTCCGCAGTGACCCTGACATTGTAGCTCAATTAAACTGCTCCTCTAAAGTGCATCATGCAGGGGGGGTATTTTGATGTTTTCAAAACTTCGATCATTGACCCTATTGTATCTCATCACACAATCCCTTTCCAATAATTTCCTCTGAGCGTTGCCTCAGCAGAGGGCCAAGAAAACAATGCAACATTTCAGCACCATGTACACTGATGGTGCTATATAAATAAATAAATAAATAATAATAATAATAATAATAATAATAATAATAATAATACAGTCAGTGAAGGAGGAGGGGGGAAATGAAAGGGGGAACAAAGATTAAAAACAAACAAACATCTTTCAATTTATTGACCTGATTCCATTGACAATTTGGCGGTGTCCATGACCTGATTCCTTTTATTTTATTTCTCATGTTTAATTTCTTCTTGAAGTTCATTATGATTTCTTGCTAAGTTATGGGAGATAGAAAGCAATCACATCAAAATAATTTTGTTCAGCTGTTCAGATATTTTTGTTGGGTATTTGACCTTCTTTGATGTATCTATCATTTTACTCAGGGACAAAGTATCTTATTTTATTTATTATATTTTAATCCATTTAGTAACGGATGTTATAAAAAAAAAGTCAAGGAAAAAATACAATACGAACAACAATAAGCACAGGGAAAGATATAAATTATACATCAAAACAGCTATAAAATCTGGAATCAAAATGACATTGCTAGGTATTTAAAAGACCAAGGGAACTGCCTCATAGGACACAAATTTGTTTAAATTTTGCATATATACACATACAACCACAACATTATAGAAGTACTAAAATGTGTTTAAATTTCTTGGAATTTCAGTTGAGTTTGTTTTTTAAATTAGATATGGAAGAAGTTGAAATTGACAGATTCACCCTCCCCTATGAGTGGGTTTTCTATTTACCCACCTACTTGTACCAGCTCATATAAAAATGCCAGCTTTAACCATTTATGTTTGATCTTTGTAAGAAAGGATGGCACTTCAATATCAAGAAGCTTCTGTATACTATCATAAATTTGCCCCCGTGTCTCAGAACTTAAGTCTTTCCTGAGGATTATTCAAGATAAAAGGTGGAGTGCAGGAGAAAACTTTTTGGCTACAGTAGCCATGCTTTCCCCATACACAAAAGTATTAAGATTAACCTGTTTATGTAGTGGTAGCTATATCCCATCCACCCCACATACACAATGCTCCAGAATGACTCTAGTTATTTAGTTAGTTATAGTATTTTTATTGTGCTCCTCAGCCAAAAAAAAAAAAGGCTCAAGGAGTGGCTTACAATCAATCAGCAAAGGTGACAGTTCCTGCCCTTATTCTTACACCCTTAAAAAGTCATGACACACAAGGAAAAAGTCATGAGGCTGGAAGAGGAAAAAAGTTAAATAGACTGTCAGCAAGGCTGTTGTGATGGCCGTGCCACCCCTCTCATCTCCCAAAGGAGGAGCAGTCCAACTGGAACAGGCCCTAATGTTCCCTGCTTATGTCTTCCTCATGGCTTATGGTGCATTAGTGGCAAATCCAAGATGGTGGCTGGAAGCCACTAGGCACTGCAGTGATGGGGGAGGGGGGGAATGATTTAAAAACTTTAAAAAGTGGGTTGGGCCATCAACCCCAGCATTTGCCTGAGCTTACTTCATGGTGATGTCAGGCTTGGGGTTGAACGGTGTGACAAAATAAGGCCTTTTGTGAGTTCATACAAAGCTTACAATGTAGTATCACTGTGATTAAGCAGATGGCCCATTCTGCCATGCCCGGCGAAGCCTGGGCATGGGGAGGGATTTGTGGGCGGAGCATGAAAGAGACGAGGCCACCCACGGTGACGCTTGCTTGTGTCACCAGGGCTGGGAGGGGTTTAGACCAATATAAGGACGTGCCATACCCCTCCCAAGCCCTCTTGCTTCCGCTGCTCCTCTGAGGACAAGCTGATCCAAGGACAAGCTTACGATCGGGTCTCTTCTTAGGGCCTTGGCCCACAGGTTTGGTGAAGGAGGGTGGCATTACCGCGCATTACGGGGTTGAGGGGCAGCCTTATTTTCACTTTCGGTTTCCCCCACGTGCTTCTTTATTTTAATAGGCCTTAACCGCAGCCTCACTGTGTCAGATCCTCGCCACGCTTCGGTTCCTCCTCGGCTGCCCAGCCAGCTCCGTTGCCGCCCCCCCCCCTCCGCCGCTCCCCGCCTTTGCCCGGCTCGGGCCGGAGCGGCACAGCGCGGCGCCGCGCAGGCCTACCGGCCGCCTCTCACTGCGCCTGGTCCCCAGTCAGCATCGTCGCCCCCCCGCCCCTCGCCGCGCCTCGGCCCCGGTTCACCGCGACCCGGCCTCACCTGTTCACCTGCCCCTTCTCTCCCGGCTCCGCCGCCGCCTTCGTTAGGAGCCAAGAGTTACAGCCTCGCCTTCATAAGCGCCCCGCGCTGAGCCCGGTTCCACCGCGGCTCGGCATACCCGGCTTCCCGCCCATCCCGGCTTCACCGCCGCGCCGCCGGCTTCACCTGCCCCTTTTAGCTGCTCCCTGCTCGGCCACGTGGCCTAGCCCGGACTCGCCCCTGGCCTAGCCGCTTCTCTTCTCCTCGGCGCGCCTTTGACGGTCGCGCCTGGGCCTCTCGACCCCTCTTTTTCAGCTGCTGCGCCTCGCTCCGCGCAGGGCCTAGCCCCAGCCTCGCTACACGCGGCTCGGCCTAGCCCTCGTCGTTCCCCCTTTCCTCCGCCGGGCCCCGGTTCCACCGCGGCTCGGCCTAACCCGCTTCCGCCCGCTTCGCTCCCTGCTCTGCCACGTGGTTCCCCGGATCGACACGATTAGCAGCGCGCCTGGGCCTACCTGCGGTTCGCCTCCTCTGCACAGCCAGCCCCCTCGCTGTTCTTTTGCCTGGCCGATACGCAGCCTGCTGCTCGCTAGCCAACCCTGAGTTTTTGGTTTCGGTTTCGGTTTCGGTTTTTTTTTTTTTTTTTTTTTTTTTTTAATTGAAGTGTCCGATTGTGTGTGTTTTGTCGCCACGGGGTGACAGCCTTAACAGCTCAGATTATCTAGCACCCCCTTGGCCCGCTATATATCACTGCAGTCTTTAGAAACAGCCTTGATAGGTCGCTCAATTTACGGCATTGGTGGAACTGCTTGTGTGCTGTGTGGGCGGACTTGCTCTGTTGCGGACATTGCCCGTGCCTCGGGACAGGACCCTCCCGTGAACAGGTGTTGTAGCGGCGTGTGTGAGCTGTGGGAGCCGCGTGCTCTGAGAGGCAGCCTCATAGCTAGCCACTCGGGCCGCGGAGGCCTGCAGCCCTCCACGTGGGATTGTCTGTCGCTGGATTACTCGTGGTCTAGCGGCATTCGAGACCAGCTCTCACTTTGGTCGCGAGGAGCGGTTGGTGCTGTGTCTGAGGAAGAGCTCACATTCTGCTTGCGGGCCGTGTGCTCCCTCGGCCAGCGCCACTCGTTCGTCCCTGGTTCGCGGCGTGTGTGCGTGCGTGCGCACAGGCTCGCTCCACGCGCCGGCGTTTGCCTTTGCCTTACATTGAGTTTTGTCAGACGCCCCCAGATTTAACCTGCTAGTCGAGCCACGATGCCCCCCAAAAAAGGTTTAGGCGGTGCCAAGGGAAAAGGGAAAGCCCCTCGCACTCAGTCTAAAAGAGTAAGGCATCGTGATGACTCCTCTGATGAGGAATTGGCTCCGCAGGTAGCCGCCTTGCTGGCAAAAGTGCAAGCTTTGGAAAGGAGCCGGGGCGTGGACACCTCGGCCTCGGCGGCTCCTCAGCCAGCAGGCGGAAGGCCACGCAGGACGCGGAACCAAACTCAATTGGATTTGCTTCATTCACTAGCGGCTAGGATCGAAGCCATCGACCCCACACCCGCCACAACTATGGAACAGAGTCAGACGCCGGCAGTGGCTATCGAGGACGACAACGCCCAACGCGAACTTGGGCCACAGCAGTCACAAGCACCCACGGACGCAATGCATCCGATTGCAGCTGTTCCAGCTTTGCCTAGTTCAGGTACGCAACACCCAATGCCATTGCCTCACATGAACCCATGGGGTTGGTTCCCGTGGATGACCGCCATGCATTGGCCACATATGTCACAACCACTCACACCTGCCGCCCAAGACACACCTGGGGGTAGTATACCTGGGATTTCTGCCACCGCCTGGCCCGTCCCCATCAGCGGGGGCGCTGGGATTAATGTCACACAACCGCCGCCGTCCAACACATGTGACGCCAACACGCAACCCTTAGGTTCTGAGACACATGAAGCTGGCCCATCCCCAACTACTGCCGCTTGTGCATCTGTTTGGCAGGGCCCGGTGGGTGGTGGTGTACATTTTGATGGCGAAAACAACAATGACTCAGACCCATTTTCTGGTGCGGAGCGCAATGCATTACCACAAGGCTGTGCCTCCACACCTCTTGGATATCACCTGCTTCCTTCCACCAGGGAAAAGATAGTGAAGGGAGAGTACGTTGACATTTTCTCTCTGCTCTTCAGAGAGCTAGAAAGCGCTGAGAAAGAGAAGCTGTCCGCAAAAGAGTTAGAGCAGTTAAGGAGGCGCAAAGCGGCCCGGACTTGGGCCAATTGGCTGCCTGGGTTCTTAATTTACATGGGGGTCTTGCAGCAGCGCTTCCCTACTAAAGCATTCGTCTTGACTAAGTACCTTGACATGATTTACAGAGCTTATGTCGAGTACGAGGGCGGTGCTTGGTTGGCGTACGATGAAGCCTTTCGTAAGAAGGCGGCCTTTGATCATACGGTTCATTGGGACATAAGGGATCATGACTTGTGGCTGCAGTTCATGACCCCGGCCAGACCTGTTTCTGGCGATAGGGCCGATAGCGGCCATGTTCTCGAAAAGAAGCAACCCGCCACCTTCAAGGGGAGCGCGGGGCGGGGGGTTCAATCACGCCCGCCTTGCTGGGAGTACAATTCTAAGGGATTGTGCTTACGCTCCCCCTGTAAATATAGACATGACTGCATCGCTTGTGGGGGTGCACACCCTTCATCCAACTGCCACAAAGCGCGATCAGGCAGGAATTCCTTTAAAGAGGGTCAGGGGGGACGTCGTCAAGGCGGCCAGCAGTCGCAGCCTCCTCCAAAAGGGTCCCAGCCCAGTTAAATTGGGCCCCCTTTCGACCTTGCTTCGCAGTTATCCCCGCAGACACGACGCTGAATTGTTGTTAGCCGGTTTCACCAATGGTTTTCGTATCCCCTTTGTCGGTACCAGGACTGCTTCTTTTGCTAACAACCATAATTCTGTGAACAGTATGGAAGACGTAGTCAATGATAAAATTCAAAAAGAGCTAGCCGCCGGCCGGGTTTCTGGCCCTTATTTGTTTCCGCCTTTGCCTAACTTAAGAGTGTCCCCATTAGGTATCGTGCCTAAAAAACACCCGGGTGAATATAGATTAATTCATAATCTCTCCTTTCCCAAGGGAGAATCCGTAAATGATTACATCCCTGATCAATTATGTTCAGTGCGTTACACATCCTTCGATTCCGCTATTAAGTTGGTGGGCTCGAACGGTCAAGGCGCACTGATGGGAAAGTGCGACGTTAAGTCGGCCTTCCGCATCCTTCCAATTCATCCGGACGACTTCAATTTATTAGGATTTCACTTTCTAGGGCGTTTTTATGTAGATAAAAGCCTGCCAATGGGATGCTCGGTCTCGTGCGCATTATTCGAGAAATTCAGCTCTTTTCTGGAGTGGGTGCTACAGACCAGAATGGGATTTGCGAACTCTATACATTATCTTGACGATTTTCTGTTCGTCGGTCCAGCTGGCTCAAAACTTTGTCTTAACACTATGAATGAATTCCGCATCCTATCTGAATATTTGGGCGTGCCCCTAGCCGAGGATAAAACTGAGGGCCCTACCACGATCATAACTTTCCTGGGAATTGAATTAGACTCTATTACGCAATGTTGCAGATTACCTATGGATAAGCTGCACACACTTCGCCAACTTCTAAACCAAATTACACAAGCAAGAAAGGTGACTTTACATCAGTTACAAGAAGTGGTAGGTCATCTTAACTTTGCATGCAGAGTTGTAGCCCCCGGCAGAGCATTCATACGTAGGCTATGCGATGCTATGTCAGGCCTAAAACGCCCCTACCATAGGGTCAGAGTCACAGAGGCAATGAGGCAGGATTTATACATTTGGCAAAACTTTTTGACCGGGTTCAATGGAGTCTCGTTTTGGAGACAAGACTTGCTTTTAGAAGCAGAGATGCAGATTCACTCCGATGCATCAGGCACGTTAGGCTTCGGCGTAATCTGGGGTGACAGATGGTGCGCGGAGGAATGGCCAACGGAATGGCAGCGCTCTAACATTTCATCCGATTTGACATTTTTGGAGTTTTTCCCAATTTACGTAGCGGCGCACATTTGGCAGAAGGAGCTGTCTAATTCCGTTGTCCATTTCTGGTGTGACAATCAAGCAACAGTACACGTTATCAACACGCTTACCTCCCGCAACCCTCGAGTTATGAACCTGGTCCGTGCATTCACGTTACATTGCCTACGATATAATATCCTATTCCGCGCCCGGCATATTCCAGGCCTAGACAATTCCATAGCTGACGCTTTGTCGCGCCAGCAGGTGCTCCGCTTCAGGGAACTGGCACCATGGGCGCGTCAGCAACCGGAGCCCATGTCCCCAGCCCTATGGGACATTGGCAGCATGAAGTTGAGCGCGCTGTATGGCAGTCAGTAGCGCCGAGCACTAGAGCTTCATACCAGCGCGCAGGTAAGGAGTTTCAGGCTTTTATAGTATCCAAACACCTCGCCCCAGTGTGGCCCATCCCCGTTGATCATATCTTAGAATTTTGCGTTTTGGCTCATAGGAAAGGCCTTTCGGCAAGGACCATATCCGGTAAATTAGCGGCTCTTGCATTCTTATCAAAGATGCGTGGTGTGATTGACAACACATCTGATTTCCGTATTAGGCAGGCATTAAAAGGTTGGTCTAAGGCCTCGCCTCAGCCGAAAGATAACCGCCTTCCGATCACTCCAGATGTATTGGCACGCCTTAAACTACAATGGCTTACCTCGTGCCAGTCACCTTATGAAGCTTTGCTATTTCACGCAGTGGCAGTAACAGCATTTTTCGGGGCTTTTCGGATATCCGAGGTTCTAGCGTGTTCAAAAAACGACAACTCTCATACTGCTTTGTTATTTAGCGATCTATCATTCAAACACGGAGTCACTATACGTTTGAGGAGGTCCAAGACGGACCAGGCCGGAAGGGGTGTAGAAATATTGCTGAACCGCGCCCCAGTAGACGACATCCGTCCGGTAAAGGCTTTACAAGATTATGTTAATGTCCGGGGTGAACGGGAGGGTTACCTCTTCTGTCATATCGACTCAACGCCATTAACGAAATTCCAATTCTGGTCTGTTACCAAAGCAGCACTGCAGGCGTTAGGCCTGCAGGCGACAGCTTACGGCACACATTCATTCAGAATAGGGGCAGCATCCACGGCGGCTAGTTTACAGCTACCGCAGCAAGCAATTCAAAGCATTGGTCGATGGAAGTCGGTTGCGTACCGATCCTATATTCGACAATTACCATAATGCGAACTATATTCCAATTGCTAACGGCACTGTCTATTTTAGATCATGCGAGAAGACGGGCGACTGTTCGCGTCGTCATTTGTGGCCACAGCATGGTCTTCTGGGCTGGCAAAAGAGCGGCTACGTCTTCATTCGGTACCCAGCTGGGCTTCAGCCGGTTTGCCAGCATTCAGTGGCTGGGCAGACGCGGAATGCGGTGGGAACGCTTACTCCCCACTCTATTTCAGGACACGCCTGCGGCCGCGCCACCCCACATCATCATGGTTCACCTCGGAGGAAATGACCTGGGGCTGCTTAAGGGCAAGGCACTAATACTGCAAGCGATTGCGGATTTTAACACCATTCGGCGGCGTTGGCCGGGAGTAGTTATAATTTGGTCTTGTATACTTCCCAGGTTCGAATGGCGTTCCGGAGCTATCAGGCCGATGGAGAGGGCTCGGCGGCGGGTTAATAGCGAAATATTCCGTGAGCTCAGTAAACACGGGGATGTCAGCATCACGCACCCCGCGATCACGCTCACCCGGAGGGAGCTATATCATCAGGACGGTGTACACCTGTCCGATATCGGAAATGACTTATTCCTATATGATCTGCAAAGGGGTCTCCAAGGTGTTCTAGGGAGATGGGGGGGGAGCGACTAAGCAAGTGGCTTGCCGCCCCCTGTGGCAGGTAGGGAAGGGCATCCAGAGGGAATATAATGGTGAGCTTCCAAGGCACTGTTACAGTGATGGGTGACTCCCGAGGGCTCCCAGTGTTGAGCCTTGTGGCCAGGCTGGGGGATAAGGACCACCTTTGAGGCCAACCTCTCTCACCCACCTTGAGCCTTCGGCATGGGTTGGGGGTGACAGGGGAAGGTCTCCCTACCCCACATTGGGGAGGGACAGCAGGGCGGCGAGACGGATCGCCACCCGCTGGACCAGGAAAGCTCGCCCCCTTCGCTTAGTAAGGCCTGACGCAGGCTTGGCTGGATGCCCTGTTGAACCCCCCTTTGCAGATCTTGAATAAAAGTGGCCCAGTTTAATTCCAACACTTGTGTCATCTCTTTATTTCTTGCGTCCGTCCCACAAGGCCCATTCTGCCATGCCCGGCGAAGCCTGGGCATGGGGAGGGATTTGTGGGCGGAGCATGAAAGAGACGAGGCCACCCGCGGTGACGCTTGCTTGTGTCACCAGGGCTGGGAGGGGTTTAGACCAATATAAGGACATGCCATACCCCTCCCAAGCCCTCTTGCTTCCGCTGCTCCCTCCCTCCCTCCCTGTAGACAGTGTGATCAGTGGTCGCCATTAGGGGGCCGAGTAGGAATTTTTTGCTCACGCTCTGAATTGGACGTGAGTTGTTTCGCCTACTCCACACTGTAAGACAACGGGGGAGTATAACTAGGCTAATTTGGCTCTGAGTTATTTGGTCACCTAGTTGGCAGGTAGGGAAGGGCATCCAGAGGGAATATAATGGTGAGCTTCCAAGGCACTGTTACAGTGATGGGTGACTCCCGAGGGCTCCCAGTGTTGAGCCTTGTGGCCAGGCTGGGGGATAAGGACCACCTTTGAGGCCAACCTCTCTCACCCACCTTGAGCCTTCGGCATGGGTTGGGGGTGACAGGGGAAGGTCTCCCTACCCCACATTGGGGAGGGACAGCAGGGCGGCGAGACGGATCGCCACCCGCTGGACCAGGAAAGCTCGCCCCCTTCGCTTAGTAAGGCCTGACGCAGGCTTGGCTGGATGCCCTGTTGAACCCCCCTTTGCAGATCTTGAATAAAAGTGGCCCAGTTTAATTCCAACACTTGTGTCGTCTCTTTATTTCTTGCGTCCGTCCCACAAATGCATAACAACTTACTTTGCTTAAATCAAAGAATTAATAGTACTGAATGGACTGATGACTAGCCAGAGCCTACTGAAATGTGAATTTCAATGAAAATGTCCTCCCATTTGGAAGCAATGGACTTTAAGAGTTTAAATTCAGCTGTCTCGTGCCTTATCCTGGTATATTTGTTTGTTTGACTTCTTAGCATCAGTAACTCAGCTCCATGGGGGAGGTTCTAAGAAATCCATGGAATAGGTTTGCATGTTGAACTTTATACATATGCCTAATTACCTGTGATCCATACAAGCTTTCAGTTACTGGCACCCTTTGATAAACAGGATACATACTAATTATTTCCTAAATTCAAGCATGATAAGGAGAACATCTTGTACTCTGTATCCACATATGTTTCTGCCAAGTGCTCTTCTGTAAGAAAGTTTTTCCTACATTTCCTTTTCTATGTGTATGATTCACTTTTCAAAGCTCCTCTGTTCCCTGCAGTTTTTAAATTTTATTTTGCATGCAGAGAAATAAAATACCTATCCCAGTCACCTCTCAGTTTGACCCATCCTCCCCTTTTACAGCGGTGGCAACCTTGACCTAATTGGAGCTGTCAAAAGCAATGGCACATGTGATATTAACAGTCTAGCAATATACATTAGTCCACAATGAATAAATGATCCAAATAATACCTAGATGATCATGAGACCTTGGCATTGTGTTGTTTCTTTTAAAGTAATGGGCATGTTGGCTGGCAGCATCTTTTTAATATTTCTTCAATTTCTATGTTCATGTGAAAGAAAATGCACAGAACATGTCTTTTAAATTAAATGCTATGGAAAATGCTGCCCTTGAAAAAAAAAAACACCCAAGGTTAAAAAAAGAATTAAGAATCTTCATTTATATTTTAACAGCAGAGCAGTTTCCTCTATTGGAGGAAGGACTTCTGGATCAAACCCAACTTGAGTTTAGTTCCAAACAGTACTGGGTGGCAATTCCTACCAATAGGGATGAGACTATTATTTATTTATTTATTACATTTATATACCACCCCATAGCCCGAAGCTTGAGCTTGTTAAGTAAGGTTCTCTGATTTCCATCTCAAAGCTCGGGCGACTTCGTTCCCATTCCCAAATGAGAGTTTTCTTTTTTGATTGTTTGAAATGGGAAACATGCTAATTTGGGGTGCACATTCTTTTTAATGTGTGTGTGCTTTCCCCCACCATTGATTAGAATGTGAAAATGACCCCGTGCTTGCAGTTTAAACATGGGTATTATTTAGGAAGAGGGTGAATGGACATCTACCATCTACTCAATAAGGAGGACTCATATTTCTGGACAACTCATTGCTAATAATAGTACACACTGAATGACTATTTTGAAATTGCTGTTTAACCTATATTTACAACATTGTCATAGTTATTATGAAGTACAAAGGAAGCACTACAGTTTCTCTTATGATACACTCTTGTTCTTCCCTCCTTCCTCTATTGTTTGCAGTTTATCTCTGGGTATATCAAAGTCTAGGCCATTAGGCATTGTGAAGAATCTTCCCTTCAGAGAATGAAGTCTGAGATTTTATTCCTGACTCTGAATAGAGACACGTTATTGAATACTGAGAATTAGTCAGCCTTTTCATATATTCCCCTTGAATACACAAAGGGAGAGAAAGTCTGCCCCTATGAGCCATCCCTCCCACCACCCCTTGAGCTACATTTGAGCTACATAGGTTGGGAGCATGGCCTGCAGATGTAGTTCCTCCCCACCCACCCAAACTTCTACATGGACTGGAGAGGTCCCTATGAAAATGGCTAATGTTATTAACAATTTAAACCTATTGATTATATTTTCCTATGAAATGGACCTATTTGTTAACCTTTAAGCCATAAATCAGGAGTGGCCTATTTGTGTCCCTCAAGATGTTTTGGCCTGTAACTCCCATCATCCCTAGCCAGCATAGCCAATGGTGGGGGTTGATGGGAGTTATAGGCCAAAATATCTAGAAGATCATGCATTACCTACACATAATGTATGACGTTAAAGGTACACAAGGGGGGATCTGCACCAATTGTAATTTCTTTGCATGGGTTTAGAAAAGAAATCCAGATATCTGGAGGGACACAGGTTGCACATCCATGACGTAAATGGATTGGGACCTGGGTATCTCAGAAGAGGCACCTTTATGCCTCCATCCATCCTGTGAAGCATGGAGGACAGGGATAAAGAGGCAGCTGGACAAGGATGGATTCCTGCATTGAGCCGGGGGTGATGGTGTTGGACTCGATGGCCTTATAGGCCCCTTCCAACTCTATGATTCTATGATTCTATGATTCTAAATAATTGGGCCATTTAGCTTGGGCACCTGCCCTTCCCAGGAGGTTCAGCTCTTTTCCTCTTTGTCTTTGAGCATGTTCAGATGTTCAGGTGAAACCTGTTTGAATACACTTTTTTGTGGCACCACCTGATGCTTTCATGTTTTCCTGTTGTTTGGTTTGCTCTGGTGCCATTTGTTTAATTGTTCATTGTTTTAATTGTTGTATTTTTAAATTAAGTGAGATGCTTAGAGAGCTCTATTTATTTGCTATAAACAAACAAATAAATATAATAGCTCAACATCTTCCTGTTTACTCTGAATAAGACAGTATTCAAGTCTGTAATTGTGGAGATTTGATTAAGACTTCACATGAGTTAAAAGTCAATTTACTTCTTGTTTGTGTTAATTCACTGATTTGTTTATTTGTAACACAATGAGACTAGCATGAGAGCTTCTTCTTTTTTTGAGCTTTACGTATATGGAAGCTTCTGTTAGCCCAAGGATTAATAAAGTCAATAATGCTTGTGGCAACTGAGTACTTTAGAAGGAAGCCTCTCATCTCAGAGCTTTCTGAGTATCCAGGGCCCTGCCAGGCTGCTGCTGACAAGGCAGGAAAACCAATGGAAGTGATTTTCACCTTTCCATCCTCCTTTTACGTTTTTTCCTCACAGGCCTCCCCACCCTCCCTGTCCACTGTAATATTCCCTTTCCCCTCCCCCCAAGGTTCATTTGCAACCTTGTGAAGCAGCGGGTGCAGTTCTTTCTCTGGTGGCTGTAAGGGGACAGAGGAGTTGGATCAGAACTTGGAGTCCCCCCTCTCGAGGTCATAGCAGTATCAGAGGGAGACTTCAAACAATCCTATATTCCACAGGATGCTATAATCCCTGTAAAATTATCAGTAACAGGTTGTATGCCTTGGATCTAGAAAAGTTCAATATGTGGACAAGGCTCCTATTAAAGGCTGTGCCCTGTCAGATTCCCCAGCTAGGGATGACACCACCCTCCCTGACTGGTAATAAAACTGGTACCATATTCCCACATAAAGCAAAATGTAAAGCTTGGGAATTCCGCTCAGGCATAACACAAGAAAATATTCGAGAGAAACCAAAATAGTTTTGACTGGTCAAATTTCTCAGGGAGGTTTGGCAAATTCCAAGGTTGCCACTGGATACTGACAAACATGGTATTTGAAACAAAGACAGAGGTTACTCAGGCAAAATATTAGAAGAGCACATTTCTGGGGGAGGGGGGGAGTAGCCATCATGGGAAATGATTGCTTGGGGGGTGGGTGAAGGAAAAATTCACTAGCACACTTTTAGCGGGGCTACCATTAAACATGAGAAGTAGGATTAATATGAACACATGTTAAAGGCACATTTTCAGGAAGATATATAACCATGCTGGATATATGGCAGGTAGTGCTGTTGCTTCTCAGTACAGGTGGATGAATTTGTCAGTTTCTCTCTTCTTCTTTTTTAAGATCTCAGATTCCATCTTCCATGTTTATGAAGTATTTTTAAAAGGTTTGGTAAGTTCTTAACAAGAACTGAACCAAACAACTTTTCCCCCACCTGGGTGCCCAAAACAATAGGTTCAGCTATTCCCAGCATGTAGAGGTCAATGATGTAACTGCCTGTCATGTAGTTGTTAAAGATGCTGGAGCCAAGGAGAAGAGATGGCAACCCTGATTTACCATCACAAACATATTTGAATGCACAGTGATTCAAATCCAGATTTTAAAGAGCTGAGCACTCAAAGCCCTAAATCAGTAGGAACAAATCTGTTGCTTCTGCTTTTCCCCACACTCCTTTTTTTTAAAAAAGGGGGTGGTGGTGGAACTCAAGTTCTTTCCTTCTGATTTATGCAGAAATTTGCAATTCTTGGTAAGTTCTAACCATAAAATGAGCTGAGTGACATTTTCACCCATCCCAAGTTCTCAGGGATGTCCTCACAAACTGTAGCCTCACAAACAGTCGAGTCAACATTATGACAGGTGGTTCTACCTAGGGATGTATGGATTTTGTAAAATCTGTTCCAGCTGCATTTCATGGATTGTCTGGGGCCTTTTGTTCCATCATCCACTCTTTTTTTTTTCCCAATTTCCCAAATTTGCATAAAAATGCATGTGCACAAATTTGCAATTGTGCAAATTTGCACTTGCACAATTGCCTCCAACGTGCAGATTTTTCTGCTTTAGCCTGTAAGGGAACTGTGCACTTTTGGCCCGTGGTTTCCCCCCCATGTTTTTTTCCAAATAAATTACCATAAAATTCTGGAAAGTAAAAAAAACAGTCCACAAGTCCTCAGAACCCATGCAAAGCTGGTCTGCTGTAGAATCCATGGATTGGATTCATAGACATCTGAATTCATTTATTGCATATTTTACTGACATTCCTAGTTGCACCTACATTTCCAGTCCATTAAGGTTTGCTTCATATTGAGTTTTTTCTCCATTACTGCAAGACCTAGAAATTCATTTCTCTCCCTTACAAACATTAGGATTACTTTCCCTGAGAATGAATATTAGAATTCTTACAAGAGTCTGTGTACTCCACAAAAAGCACTTCAGGGGTTCTTGTGTTGCCCACCCTCATTGTAAACAGAATAAGTATGAAGAACCCTAAGGCTAAGGAACAAGTAAGAAGCTAATGATCTCATCTGTTTAATCATGCTTGGGCATTTTAATAATAGATTATGAATAAGTAATGATCCTTCAACATAACTGGAGAGAAGAAAACAAAGATGAAGGAATGTGATCATTAGAAGGAATCTGGATCAACTATGGATTGGAGGAAGTAGCAAACAAATGGGGGTGGGACAAAGAATAGAGATGTCACACACACAGAGAGACAGAGAGACACAGAGAGGGATTGGTTCAGCAGGGCAGTAGAATAATTTCTGAATAAACCAAACCCTAATATAAGCTCCATTTCCTGTAAAAGAAAAAGAATACCCACCCAGACCCATTTTCTTCACATAGCAAAAAGTGACCTTTAAACTACCTTGACAAATAGCAGCTGACTAGAAAATTACAGTCATTAGCAGGATATCTCGAGAGAAGACTATTGTAAAAAATGATACTAAGAGACAGATGTTAACAATTTTCAACCCCAAAAGACAGCTACAATAAAACCCTACATTTTTAGCCTTCTAAAGACTCACCATTGAGATTCAGTCTAAAATATAAAATGCATACATTTCCTGTCCCCCGTTTGGTGGAGTGAATTATATGGGCAAAGCGTTGGAAGCATTCCACTGCATAGATTAATCAGATTTTTAAAAAATGCTTGTTAAAAATAAAGACGTCTGTCAGTATTTGACAAAGATTCTAAATTGAGATCAGTTATGTTTGATCCAGCCGAAGTAGTATTTGGAAATATACATATCACAAACTGGCTTTCTGATTACTGACTGTTGTTTTTAAGACACTTTGTAAATACATGGGGGTGCACATGGGTATTTCAAAGAAGTGGGCAAAGGGACTATAGGAATGGAAGGGGGAGATGTAAAGTCTCTTTTCTGAAGAAGACCTCTGCTTTTCAAAACTATACATCCTCCCTGAGAATTGTTATTTTAATATACATCTTAAGACATGGGGAAATGTGATAAAACAGAAAGCCTGCTGGTATTTTGAAGAATACATAACATTAGTGATTCAACTTAGCTAAACTGAACGTGGAAGAAGAGGGTCCAACATGCTAGAACTAGGAAGCTGTGTGTAGGCTTTGAGGTTGGGGGACTCAATGAAGTGTTTTCTGACTTGAGTGAGCTGCAGCAGAATCAGAGTTTCATAATAGTTCTTTTACCTATCAGATGGACTGGGAAGGAAGTGCTGATAGAGAGTACATAACACAGACTATACCAAAATGTCACCTCAGTTGTTAGGGATCTCCCCTTCCTTGCCCAGTCACTTTGAAGGATTGCATGTGTACCCTTCCTTCCAACAGCCACAAATATGATACAACTGTGATGACATGGTTCTGGCTGCTCCCCCCACCCCATCCTCCCATTTTCACTTTGACCATTGCCCGCCAGCAAAGGAGTGTGCAGAGTTTTTGTGACCTTTGTGGATTCCCCACAAGGCTGCAGCACTTTTGTAGATGGGAAGGACTTACTTTTTTGATGGGAAGACTTAATGGCCAAGTGGTATCCATCTTTTTATCCCCTTCCTTTTCTTTGTTTACTTCAAACAAAGGGCAAGCCTTGAACTCAGTAATGGGCTACCTGCTTGTTAAAATCACATTTTTAAGAATTGCATCAGAAACATTGCTAGTGGTGCTGCAGCTTGGTTTCCAATGACATTGCATGGATGCCTCCATCAGCTACATCGTTTCCCTGTGCATGGTTTCCAATGACATTGCATGGTTCCCTGTGATATTCCCCCCAATATCACAGGGAACCATGCTATATTGTTGCATAGCAATGTTCCCACTGTTGTTTTTAAAATTGATTTCAATGAGCATAAGAACATAAGAAAAGGTATATTACATCTGACCCAAAGGTCTATCTAGTCCAACATTATGTTTGCATAGTGGCCAAACAAATCCCCACTCTCCTGCTCATGTTCACCAACAATTGACATGCAATAACATACCACCTTGATACTGGAAGTATTATATGGTCATTATGATTAGTTGACATTTATAGCCCTTTCCTCCATAATAAATAGTGCTAGGAATGCTGTGATCTGTCCTTGTTACAAGTGATAAAAAAGAATAAAAAAGATGGTGACCACAAGGCCACTGTATCAAAAAGTAAGTCCCTGCCACCTGAAACTCCCTCCCTACCATCTGAATGTTGCTCAGCCCTCTCAGCCTTTTGGAAGGATTCCCATCCCCAGCAGAGCTACCAAACGTATTGCTGATCAACCCTAACTTACATGGGCCCCATTCAGAAGACACCATAAACCATGGCTTTAACCACGGTGGTTAAGCCAGAAAGCTGGGCTGTGTTCAGAAGACACTTTAAACCACAACTTTAACCATGATGAATAAAGAAAAAAGCCTTATTCACCGTGATTAAATACAGCTTCTGTGTCTTCTGAACACAGCCTGGCTTTCTGGCTTAACTACCATGGTTAATGCTATGGATTAAAGTGTCTTCTGAACGGGCCCATTCTGCTTATAACGTGATTTTCACCTGCTTTTTCCTGCACCTGCTTTAAGGAAAAAAGTTGTGTCTCATTCCATTACTCAAAAGATAGAAAATGGATAAACTACAACGTATTTCAGAGGCTTGAAAATCATATGAGAACATGAACATGGTTCTGCTGTCTAAATCTATATTTTTGACATTACATTTGATGAGTGAATTGTTATAAGAGTTTAAGCACTAGAAATTATGACAAAAATATTACTTTAAACTACTGTACCTTATAACAATTCACTGATCAAAGACAGAATTCCACTGCTATTATATGTTTGGTAACATAATTCCTTACCTTCTAATATATCCAAATTAGTTACTTTTAGAGCTGCACAGTTTCCTTGAAAGTAGAATAAATAGGGATGGTCATTTCTAACAAGTTAAATACTGCTCAGTTTATCATTTTTCTTACATTAAATTTATCCTGTCTTGTGACTGCATCAGTTTGTGAACTCTTTTTTAAATTCTTAAGAAATATTTGTGTGCACAGTTAGATAAACATACACATTTTATGCACCTTTCTAAATAAACACATTTTTGTTAGTGATTTCCCCTAATATCATGTGGGGTTTGTGTGCACTTTCCCCTAATATATGCATTCTTCTATTTGCAAAGTGTGAAAATCATCATATCACTTTATTCTGCTTTGTGTGAATGCTTGGAAAGTGTGAATTTGGTACGTTCATGTTAAAATGTGAATCCAACTAATTTCTCACCCATCCATAAGCATAAGCAATGTCGGGCAGCATTATATGTTGGTGATATACATATCTAGCTTTCAATCCGGAAGATAATTCAATTCATCTAGTTAATTATGCAGCTATGAACTGCATAGAACTACTACTAGAGAACTTTGAATCATGTGACTGAAGAACTAGATATGATGAAAGGTACCAAAAAGTCCTGTGGTTTCCTCTGTAACCACAGTAGTCTGACCCACTTTAAGAATGGGGCAGGGTCTACAATACAGTTTTAAAATGGCATTGAAGTGCACTGACAACTATTGGGACCCATGGCACATTCTACATACCGTTTTCAAACTACTTTCATAGTGTTGTATCCTGCTTGATTTAGATCTGGCCTGGGTCATAAATCTCTCCCCATATCATAGAATCATAGAATAGCCGAGTTGGAAGGGGCCTACAAGGCCATCGAGTCCAACCCCCTGCTCAATGCAGGAATCCATCCTAAAGCATCCCTGACAGATGGTTGTCCATATCTTAGGGTGACCATATGAAAAGGAGGACAGGGCTCCTGTAACTTTAACAGTTGCATTGAAAAGGAAATTTCAGCAGGTGTCATTTGTATATATGGGGAACCTGGTGAAATTCCCTCTTCATTAAAACAGTTAAAGCTGCAGGTGCCCCGCCCTCTTTTAAATCTGGTCACTCTAGTATAACTCCTGCAGCTTTAACTCCTGCAGCTTTAAGAGGGAATTTCACCAGGTTCTCCATATATGCAAATGACACCTGCTGAACTTCCTTTTTCTATGCAACTGTTAAAGATACAGGAGCCCTGTCCTCCTTTTCATATGGTCACCCTACCATATCCACTCCTTTGGTCTCTCAGGGATTACAGATAAATGTTGTTTTGCTTGTGTAATTTTGGTTCATCCTTCTGTCTTCACAACCCTTTCAGAATTACTTTAGACTGCAATCCTATACACACTTACTCCAGTAACTAAACGGGAATTACTTCTCAGTAGACATGGATAAGTTTGAACTGTAAGTCTATATTTAAGTGCTGTTGTTATTGCTGCTGCTGTTTTCATTGTTGTTTTTATTATTGTTTTTATTGCTATTTTATTGTGGTTACATTTTTATCATTTTAATTATTTGAACTGTTTTTATATATTTCATTGTTGTGAGCCAGCTTGGGAGGGCCTCTGCCCTGAATGGTGGCCAAGAGATGTTTTAAATAAATAAATAAATAAATATTGCTACAGTAGATCTAAGAAATTGTAAGCTTCTATAGAATTATCTCATCAGAACACAACCTGTATGTCTTTCAGTTAGCTTATTTTTTTAAGTATTTAATCAATCACTTATCTAATTTGCCTATGCCAAAAATAAATTTCAGTCTGAGAAAAACTCACACACCATGATATTGAAATTGGAAGAAATTAAACTGCTTATCTTGTTCTTTCCAATCTCTGGTTTTTGTGGAACGCATGACAATAGATGCATATTATATGGATTCATAAAAGTGAAAATTAAAACTCATTTTTATAAACATGCATTCCCATAACATTTTATTCAGTAAATTATGACTGAGAAGAATTGGATTATTCGCTGTCAACCTCCTTCTAAAAACTTACGTGTTCCACAGACTGCAACTCACCTTCAATAGAGGCCTCTCCCAGATGTTTTAGGAATGTGGGGATCATGTACTTCAGGGAATGTAGTCATTTATTTTTAAAAAATCACTAATTGCTGTGGTGTTTTTTTGGTGTTTTTTTAAGGTGGATGGTTAAAAGTTAAGTGGTTGGAGGATGTGACAGAGAGACCATGTTAAATTAGAGCTGGCTAGGGCATGTGCTCAGACCATAACTCATGTCTACATTTGTGATCACTGACCCTCAGCTTCCTTCAAGATGTTTTTTTCCATAAATTATGATTCCATGCAAACTATTGAAACAGAACACAATTATTTTAATAAAATTGACTGTGTTTCTTTTGACAGCTTTTATTTCAAAACAATCCAAAGCTAAATCACTTGACTACCCATCCTGTTTTTTCTCCAAATACATCCACCTAACAACAATTGCTTCCCTGCAGTTGCTTGAAACAAACTTTCAGGAGTACACTGGGGAGGGATCAAAGCCCTGAAGAATCACAATTCTTGGTATTCATATTATAAAACAAGGCAAAAGCAAAAAAGGCAAAATTTGAGACAGTGGGCCAAACAATGGTGGTAAGAACCTTGGGAACATTTACAATTAATGCCATTAATATAGGAGTTTGGAGAAAGGGGAGATGAAGATCACATCGGCTGCTCCTCCTGCCCTGCTTCAGCCTAGCAGAGCAGAGGAATCTCAGAAGCAAGTGGCAAGGGCACAGTCCTTAGTTACTTTTTGTATTAAGATTGCCAATTTAATCTGCCAATTTCAGCTGCATTCAGTGTTTTAAGATCTCAAGTACTTTCTGACTTGTGAATGAAGAAATTTCTATATTTTGGTTAATAACTCCAAAACAAAATGCTCACACATTTGTTCTGATTGAATTCAAGAGGTACAGTTATTCCCAGGGTACAGAGGACTATGGCCTAACCTATACCAAGCACTATTGCACTATGAAAGCAGTATGAAAGTGGCATGTAAAAGGCAGGAGCCACACCAAGCAGGACATAGCGGTATGAAAGCAATATATGGCATGTGTCAATGGGCCCCAACAGTTGTCAGTGCACTTCAATGCTTATAAAGCAGTAGCGTGGCTTCTGGCTTTTATATACCACTTTCATTCTGCTTTCATAGTACAATAACCTGCTTGGTGTAGATTGGGCCTAAATTGCACCTTCCCACTATATAGCTGTTAAAAATTAGGAGCCTGCCAAAAAGATGAAGTGCTGAGCCTAATCAGCACCACAAACATGGCTGAACACACAGTGATTCCAACACAGACTTTTAAGAGTGAAGCACTTGAAGCCCTTGGTCTGGAGGGATGAATCTGTCCATTTGTTTCTCCCACATCTGAATTCTATTAACCTTAAGTTATTTCTGTCCCATTCATGGTGAAGTTTGCAAATTTGGAGAAGGGCCTATCGAAAGGAACCCCACATTTTTTTCATCCATCACTATTGAAGGCATAAGGCAGTAATTATTTTTTGGTTTAAGACTAGCCCTGCCCTGCTTGATTTATTCTCAGTCCACTCAATCACTATACTTTGCTGGTTTAGATGCAATGGCAATGGTTTGCCACAAGCCATGAAGTGAGTGAGTGAGAATGCAAAGCGCTGCATACCTTGACAAAGCAATAGCATGAGCAATAGGTCCCAAAACACCTTGTTGCAATAGTCAAATATTTGAACAGGCTGATCCTGTCTCTATCATTTTATCCAAATGCCCCCAGGTTTGGGGGCACTAGCAGTGCTCACTGATGTGCTTGACTAACTTGCTTAACTTTTCAATTCTAATAATATATAAAAAAGAGAATATTTCATCTCATTGTAATGTCTGCCAGAGTTGAAGTGGGATTAAGTTAATATTGGTAAAGAACCTGATATACCAGGAAGAGGGTGCAGTAAAAGAGCACATTATTATTTCTAGAAATTAAATTAGCTACAATGTTTTGCATGAAATAGCTGGGCCCCGAGATCTGTCTATATTCAAGAAGTGGTCATGCAACTCAGGAAGGGGGGAGTTCAAAGGTGACTCTTCCAGTCCTAGAGCTGCCTGACTTTCATATGACCAAAAAAACCCAAAGGGGGGGGGTCTTGAAGGCCTTCCGACAGCAGCCCACAGGAGCTTCCAACTCCTTTTGCTTTTCTCCCTGCCAGAAATAACATGAGAAAAACCCTTTTTCTCCAGGGTTGCATTGTCACTTGGATCTCATTCAAGATATAACAATTGGTAGTGTAGAGAATTGGGTCCCTGAAAACTGACCTTGCTTATGGACGGGTGAACATAAATTAAATCACAGTATTTTGAAATATGCATAAAAGAGGGATGGGAGGAAATGTTCTAATTTGATTGTATGGGTTCCAGCAATATTCTATAATCTATAGTTGAGATGTAGTAAGTGATGTCTTATTAAGGTTATGCACATCTGGTAAGCACTTGCATTGTACTGGGCCTCTATGATGCTTTTATGGATGAATAATGCATTAAATGACAGCCACAAACTTTGCCAAGCTTCTTTAGCCAGGCTTTCTCCTAGATTTGCTTCACAGGCATATGCATGGGAATGTCTGTCTGTCTTTCATAGTACAGTTAAAAGAATATAGTAAATAACTGAGATAAGGCCTTCAGAGGATTGTTTAGTCATGTCAGCATATGTCTCAAAGGAGGACAGATTGGACAGGATCCAGACTTGGGCCATAGCTAGACACAGGGCGAAATCCTGGGGCGATCCCCGGGATCATCCCTGTGCACAGGGGATCCTGGGAGCAAGGAGGGATGATCTCACCCTCCCCTTCGAGCCCGCTTTTTCCATGATCTTGGGCTGATCCTGAAGCCACGGAATGTGTGTGTGGGCATCGCAGTTTGTCCCGGTTCCTCGTGGTTACTCACAAGGAGCCAGGAGCCATGCCCATCAGGGGTAGGGTGGGGGAGTGGGGAAATTAATTTTAAATAACAAAAGACTTAAATTCTGTGCATGAGCGCTCATGCCCTCCTTCTTCTTTAAAACAAAAAATGGCGGCCGTGATGTTGGTGCGACGATCTCACAATCATAAAATTGTGAGATCGTCGTGGAAAAACACCTGGTCTAGCTGAGGCCTTGGTGATGCATAAAATAGATCAATGGGACTTACATTAGTTGTGACTACTCATCCTATGTATGGATCCAACACATTGGTTGTTTAATATGTGGTTGCTGGATCAAAACCTTTATCTGCAGCTTTTGCATGCAGTTCAGTTGTCTTCAGGAGGTCCTTCTAGGAAATGAGATTATCTGTTCTAGCAGGTCAATCATTCAACGTGTTTTTGCTTCCTACAAGATGTTGAATCCTTGGTAGTGTTCTGTACAGCCCTCTTTGGTTAGTGAGCATTCAGTGTTAGAAAACGGAGATCAGGAACAATGTGTTTTTCACAGTGATCCCATAGATATTTGAGGGTATTTTCAGCCCTGTCTTTTGCATAGTTCCAGATTAGAGCCTCTTGTGGATAACCTGTGGCAGCCTGTTCTGAAGAAGGATGCAACCATTCCACAAGGAATCAGAGCTGGGCTAACTCATAACAGAATCCCAAATCAGCCAGGTTAGTTTAAGTCAGCAGTTAAATTAGCCTATGAGGGTTAAATGTTTATGCCTTAGATTGCAAGCTGTCCAAATAAAATCTGGCAGCACTTTAGGCTATTTGGCAAATAGCTGCAGATATAGATAGAGCAGATCATTTGAAATAAAAAGAGAAGCCAGAGTAGTCTGTTCATGTGCACTGTGATTATTCTTGCTGTCCAAGAAAAGTTATCAGAATGACTTTTAGTATCCCTGTGGAGAGTGCTATACAATCGCTAAAAGTTACATTTGTACAGGTCCAACAAAAATGAGATGAAAAAGCTCTTGATGGTTCCATGATTTAGAAGCGTAAAAGTGAGATAATTTTCCTCAAGATCTAACTGTGTATGAGTAAGGGTGGGGTTACTATTTATGAATTCAGATTTCTTTCTTCTTCTTTTTTTCCTGGTACTTGCCGTAGGAGCCAGCACCAATGGTGAGGAGCACCTCGTAGTCCTCGGGGCGACTCAGCATCCTCCTTCCGCCGCTCGTCGAGCCATGAATTCAGATTTCTGGTTATATGCAGCTAACTGGGACCAGAAGGTTCGAGCATATAAGACCGATTCTGGCCCGTTTGCATTGGCTGCCTGTATGTTTCTGAGCCCATTTAAACATGCTGGTTTTAACCTATAAAGCCTTACATGGCTGATGGAACGCCTTTCCCGTCCTGAACCTACCCGAATACTACATTCAACATCTAAGGTCCTCCTTTGGGTGCCTACACCAAGGGAAGCTTGGAGGGTGGCAACAAGAGAGAGGTGGTGCCCCCCACCCAACTATGGAACAATCTTCCTGACGAGGCCCGCCTGGCACCAACATTGCCATCTTTTCAGTGCCAGGTCAAGACTTTTCTCTTCTCCCAACCATTAGCAATATGTAATGAGCCTGGGTCTGGGTTTTTTGGCTCATCATTTCTTAAGTTGATATAGTGGTTTTAAATGTATGTGAATTTTGTGTGTTTTTGTGGTTTTTAATTTTAGTATATTTTTTTTTAAATGTTTTATGTCATATGAACCACCCAGAGAGCTTCGGCTATGGTGCAGTATATAAATACAATAAATAAATAAATAAATCCATATTCTAAAAAGAGCTGTTTTTCTCAGTCTATGGACCACCATGGTGAGGAAGTGTCACAGTAACTGTGTGATTCTCTGGCATGTCAAATGAAAGGAAAAGAAGATGGATCACTGCAAAGTGTGGCTAGGGCCCTGACCCCCACTAAATAGATAGCACCTGCAGTATCTCTACAAACTTTTTATATGGGCCATCAAAAAGGTTATCTGTACCAGGCAGGATTGCTATTTGGCAATATATAGATTTTCTCAACCCTATTATTTGAGGGAGTTGAGACAAATCCCCTCTATCTTTTCTAGCTTTCCTTACAATAAGTATCTATTTTTGGTCTGATTAAATTAATTTTGTTTCATTTTGTCAAGTAACTGTGTTATATTCAATAAATTTTCACTCCCCTCCCAAGCTTTCAATGCAATTAATCAACTTTTTCTCCTTTTCTTTATATCATTCCTAGGTTTTACTAGCATTGCCATGATGACATGACATAATGCTATATCTTGGTCCTGTCAGTTAAAGATGTTAAAAGGATAGTATTTTAGTTTGACAATGTTGAAATACTCATCAGATTTTTCTGTGCAATACATTTCTGGTGGGGGGGACTAAAAAAATGTAAAGAAAAATATATATCTGAACATAGTATTTAAAATTACAATAGTTCAGACTCGCCTGAGATTTCATAGGCTTTGCAATAACGCAGCTGTTTTCCTCAGGGTATTCTCACAAGTTCGTAAAGAAATCTATTTGTTATGAGCATTCTGGAACCCCAAGGAAGGCAGCTGTGTTTTTGATAAACCGGGCCACATTTTCAACACCTCAAGCTACAGAGACACTTATACAGGAATTCTGGGCAATATCCATAAGGAATGCATATTTTTTTACAGTAACAGCACAGTGTTGTTAGCAGAGGTTTATGCAGTAAAGCAAAGTGAGCATCAAACTGAGCAGTGATATGAAATTAAAAACCTGACCTCTAGCACAGGATTTGCCCTAAACTTAAAACATGCCACCCAGAGTGAACTTAAAAGCCATGAGGGAAATCACTGAATTGTATCAATATGCTCTGCGTGTGAACTTGGTGTCGCTTATCCTCTTCCTATTTTTGTTTGTTTTTCAAATGTTCATGAGGGAGAACAATGCAAAAAATCAGCTGAATTTGCTACAGATTTTTGCAAAACTGTTTTCTAGATCTGGAGTCAATGCAATTTGGGACTTGCCCAAATAGAAATGCTCATCAGTCTTATGCAATACCAGCTTCTTCTTTTTCTTTACATCTTTCCTATAACTACATATATTGGGTGGGGGATGGGAGTGGTATTAAAGAAATGATTCATCTTCTAACAGTACACAAAGTGAAACTGAAATAAGTATATAGCAATTTTGCTAGTTTTGTCTGAAAAGGTGGGATGGGGGAGCTTTCTTTTTCAATAAATTTTGAAAAATTAAGCAAACAGAATTGGTAAGTTCATGCATTTTAATTAGCTAGATTCTGCTGGAACAAAAGTGTTCCAGAAGAACCTTTCAAGTGGTGCCATTTGCCTTTAGCAACAAAAATGAGTCTAGTGATCACATGACAACTAAGATCATCTTCCTGGCTCGCCGTTCTGACCATGTTACTCCACTTCTGAAATCTCTTCACTGTCTTCCAATTCACTTCAGAATCCAATATAAACTTCTCCTGTTGACCTTCAAAGCTTTTCACGGTCTAGCTCCTTCCTATCTCTCCTCTCTCATCTCACACTATTGCCCCGCTCGTGCTCTTCGCTCCTCTGATGCCATGTTTCTTGCTTGCCCAAGGGCCTCTACTTCCCTTGCTCGGCTTCGTCCATTTTCTTCTGCTTCCCCTTACGCCTGGAACGCTCTTCCAGAACATTTGAGATCTACAAGTTCAATCGCAGCTTTTAAAGCTCAGCTAAAAACCTTTCTCTTTCCTAAAGCTTTTAAAACTTGATGTTGTTTGGACTTTATACTGTTAGTTTTTATTTATTTATTATTTATTTTATTTAAGGATTTTTATGCCGCCATTCAGCCAAAAAAGGCTCTCACGGCGGCTTACAAAAGTATTTCTTGACAGTCCCTGCCCACAGGCTTACAATCTAAAAGTTTTACCCTACCCTGTGCCTGTTTGCATTTTCTTCCTCTCCTTATTGTTTTACCATGATTTAATTAGAATGTAAGCCTAAACGGCAGGATCTTGCTATTTACTGTTTTACTGTTTTGCTCTGTACAGCACCATGTACATTGATGGTGCTATATAAATAAATAAATAATAATATAATAATAATAATAATAATATTCCAAGGTAATATATGAATATGTCATTAGATATTCAAAGATTCTGTCAAAAAAGCCATGGGGCCAAAATAGCTTTTTATTGATTTATGGCTGACCAGGCCCTTGAAGAATCCTTCAGCGTAAAGGATGGCTCAGTTCAAACAACACATTTCTTGATGCAGTGGGAAACCTCCACTCAATGGTTGAGTTTTTAAGAGGTACTCACACACAAATCCCCAGACTCACAAATGAATGAGATGTTATCTCAGCAACTGCGTGGTCACGAAGAAAATATGGCTGAGTGGAAGGGACAGTGCAGGATTGTTTGGTGCTGCTGAACCTCTTCCACAACAGCTGAATCTCCTTCTGCAAAGCACCCCTGTGAAGGAATGAAAGTGTTCAGCCATTTTGTATTTGTTCAGAGTTATATATTAGTTTTTTTCCCCATTCAGACATTGGGTTATTAGGAATTTTGAAGCTGGTCTTGCCAGTAGGTCCAGAAGGTTGTAGGAGGTACAACAGATCAACCCAGTTTGGGGAAAGAAACAAGAGCCATTTCTACACCTGCCCTTTCCCCCAGCATCGTCCTGGGATCATCCCTGTGCAATCCAAATGACACACAGGGGATCCCAGAAGCAGGCAGGGATGATCCCTCCATTTTCCTGGGATAATCCTTAGGTATAGAAAGGGCCCTAGTTATTGTGCTAACCAGAAACATAGCAAAATATACTGTCATTCTGATTGGTTAAGAGGTTGGGAGGAGAAGTTGGAATAGTGCATATAAGGAGAGTTGGCAAGTGGTCAGACAGAAATCAGAAGAATTAATCCAGGATAGAAAATAGCAAGGGACCCAGACTCCAGAGACAAAATAAACTGGGCTGAAAACCAGATGACAGGAAGCTGGACTGCCAGATGACTAGGATTAACTGAGAGATATTGATTTATTACTAGGACCTGGCTCAAGCAAGGAAACAATCTCTGGGTTGTTGTTTTTCTTGTTATTGTAATAGCATAATTGCTCTTAAATTGTTAAAACTTTTAAAATCAGTCTTCTGGAAATATTTTTACAGTAAGTGTTTAATTTCTAATTTTCAAAACATTAAGAAAAAAACTAAATTTGTTAGTAGTTTAAGTTTAGTCAGATGTTTTAATCATCACCCTGACTTGGCTGGTTCGGGAAAGGAACTCCATAAGGAGCAACGGCTAACAGCCTTTTTTTAATGGAGGAAGCTTGCAAAAATAAAGAGCGTCACTTGGTGGCAGCAGTGAGGACCACAGGTCGAAAAGGCAAATAAGGCTCTAAGTTTGTTGGTTTGCTTGCCTCCCATCCTATCACAGTGTATGCTACAGTGCATGCTCTGACAATCCTCTTCTGAAACCACTTCCCCCAACCGACTAACCAAGCTTACCTGATCTGGAAGCTCGGCTGGAGAAAGAAATTGTTTACAGGACTAAGCTGGGACAACAATTGCAAGCAAAAATGTATGTGCACGGTCAGGGTTAAGCATGTCCTATTGCACGTTAAAGAGTTCCTAAGCCCAATCAAAGACAGCAACACTGTTCTTTTGTCCATATCAATAGGGGGTGGAGACTAGTCCCCCAAACATACCCTGTCCTGGATAGCCAGGTCTTGTCATATAGCTATTATAAACAAGATGGAAACTGAGAGATAAATTGAGGATATGGGGACAAAATGGGGGGTGAGCTGGTGCTCTCTGGTGAGCTCCGTTGGCTCATGTTAGTATAAATTAAAAATTCCCATTCTTTCTAGCTTGATGTTGGGGCAGTGGCTTTGATGGGAAGGAGTCAGTCATTGAGAATGTCACATACACTAGATTGAGAGAAGAGAAATGAAGGGAAGAGTTTGTACCTTACCACACCTCCTTAAAGGTATTTTTGTTAGTCTGATAACTCTGCAATTAGATCAGAGTGTTTTCCTTGATGAGCAGTCTCAGGGCATGTCTACATTAGTCCTTATCCCAGGGATCATCCCTGTGTGTCCACATGATGCACAGGGGATCCTGGGGGCAGGGAGGGATGATTCCCTCCATTTCCCCAGGATAATGTGACAGTTTTTAGCCTGATTCTTCCCGTGGTCTCAGGATTGTCCTGAGACCACAGGAGGTGTGGTGGCCCATCCCGGCTTCATCTTGCCTCCTCATGAGTAAATGCCAGGAGGCAGGAACCGGGCATGGGGCACTGAGTTCTTCAGCCACTCCATGCCCATCAGGAGTGGGGGGGGGAGCGGGTTCAGTGTTTTTTTCTATATAACTTACTTTTTTTCTGGAGCGCATGTGTGCTCATCTGTCTGTAAAAAAAAAGGTGGGTGGACATCCCTCCTTCCTCCCGGGATGTCGCTCATGCATTTGGACAAAGGGAAGGATCTGACAATCAGAATATCATGAGATCCTCCCCCTCCCCTCCCCTGGTCTAGACATGCTCCTAGGGTTAATTTAACTTTTGAAGGGCAAATATTTTTTGCTTAATGAAATAAGAGTCAACCATTGTGCATTTGTTTGTACGCTATTTGTCATCTGTGAACTCCTTTGAGACTGAGATATCAGATTGAAATTTGGTGCAGACATGCACTGCACAATTCTATTTTTGAAAAAGTTCAAAAATGCTAGATCAAGCCTTCCCACCACTCACTACCTCACCCCATACTACCAGTGTCAGAGAAATCTGAAATGGAATCAATTTCTATGAATCTGAGCTATAAATTCCACAGCAGGCTGGCTTTTCCCAAGTTTCTGTAGACTTTTTTTTTTTTACTTTCCAGAATTTTACCAAAATTTAGTCTTAGAAAAATACGTAAAATAAAATTTAAAAAACCTACCACCTGAAAATGTGCAATTCCCCCATAGACTAAAGCATAAAAATTCACATTTGGCAGGGGGGATTTGTGCATGGAAATTTACACAGATTTGGGAAATTGGAAGACATTTGATTCCATCAATGAGTGAATTACGAAACAAAACACATGTGACAATCCACAAAACCTAGATGGAATGAATTTTCCAAAATCTGCACATCCCTACACCTTACACATATCTGTTCATGAAAGGAGGAGGAAGATACAAAACATAACACAATTAAATATATACCTTTAATGTGGAGACATTGGATGAAAGTTTCTGTCACATGCTGGACAACATTCTATGTATCAAGGCCAAAACCCAGTTCAGCTGCTACAGCTATTTTCAAGGGAACCAGCAAATACATAAAATATAATATAGTACCATTTGGTTTTATTAACCTTTATTAGAATGAAAATGGGTGTACATACGCAGGACACATTTAGTGTTCAAACCCAAACTCCAGCCCTGCAGCCATTCTCAAAATTTAAGAGAAGTGAGTTCTCTCATAAATCATTACAAGTAGTATTTATATTTTTCAAACACAGTCAGATTATGTTATCTGGTATATTCCAGAATGAATGAAAGCATTTGAATTATCTGACCATCCTAATTCTAGGCTTATAGAATAAATTGACTTGGTCTACATCCATTTCTAATTTCACATATTGTTCTAATAAGCAAATGACATCATATCAAATGTTTATTCCAGGCACAAAAGTTTAAGAAAACTGATTGAAAGTCCCAATCCAAAACTGACCTAAACAGAACGGTTTTTATTAACCGAATCAGAGTTTCCATTAGAAACTGAATATATCATTGTAAAATTGAATCATTTCAAACATGTTATTTAGTGATCTTGTACTAACTTCTCATCATTTATGTGATATTATTCATTGCCTCTGAATCCTCAGCCACAATGCTCAGATGTCTGCAGACATTTTCCTGCAACTTAATAAAAGTATGCATGTACTTCTTCTCAGCATGTTGACTAAAGATAAACTACTTTGATAAGGAATCCCGTTTTAAAAAATCTGATTCAATTTTCCAGAGACTGATGGTACTCATCAGTGTGAATAAAGATGTGGGACTCTGCACATATTGAGTGTTAGAAGGAGAGGAATGGGAAAGAGACTGAATGAAGTAATTGCAAATTACTTCTTCCCATAATACTTTCATTCAATGCAGGCTTGACCAGAGGACAATTTCCCATGCGCCCATGCTAGGTGCTGAAAGATTGTTTTCCTGTACTCCAAAATAAGAGCAAAATATAAGACGATCCCCACTGGATCAAACCAAAAGCCTGTCTTATCTAGTATTCTATTCCTACTGTAGCCAACCAGATTCCTATGGGAAACCCAGAAGCAGAATATGAAGTGTTATCCAAGAACTGGCATTTTTGTCCAAATGCCTGTTTATAGACTATGGAGCAAGCTCCCCACTGAGGCCTGCTAAGTGCCAAGACTGTCATATTTTTGGTATTAGCATAAGGGTGCCCTCTACTTCCAGGTATGTAATGGCATATGATAGGGTAGTTATGTCAGCCATTTTGAAGAAGTCAAATTATTGAAATTGATTTTAGCTGTTTAAATTGTTCTAGATTTTGTGTGCGTTTTGCAGATGGTTATTATAATGTAATGTTTGTATAATGTTGTGGCTTTTAATTTTTGTGAATTGTTCTGAACCACTCAGAGAACTTCAGCTATTGGGCCATGTAGAAATGGCAACAACAATAATGACAAGAACAAAATAATAGTAAGGGGATGATGATGATGATGATGATGATGATGATGATGATGATGACGACGACGACGTAAGGGCAGCTCTTTGCCTTTGTGATAATGTGGCCAAGAGTAGTGGATGCAGCACATGCTGTGAGAGGTGTCCCTCATGATTGTTTTAGATAGAAGATATTGGAATAAGAATAAGTCATCTTAGTTCTGCCCTCAGTTCAGAGATAACCAGTAGTTCATGCCCTGATAAACTAGAGTTCCTGAGCATATGGAAGTTTCTACTCGCATTCAAGGAAACATGGATTCTAACCCTCTTCAGATCTTCCACTCAATGTGAGAAGGTTGAGGACTGAGTAAATGTGGATTTTGGGGTTGACACTTGCATGTGCACCCCTCATCTCTACACATGTTTAGCTAGCCATGTTTTGGCAAAAGCCTGAACAAGGATAATAATGCTTTTCCTTAATCTTCCATTAGTTCCAAAGTTGCTTTTTGATAGTTGTATCCTATGTGCATACAATAAATGTACACATCTATTTGTCTTGCTGAAAAATTTCACCATGACCTATACAATCCAACTTGCTTAGAAACTCTGTCTTTCTTGTAATGAATGTATTGTGAGTACTTCACTCAATGTCTGAGGTGATCCAGCCATAAAAGAATAATCATGGCCTCAAAAGTTGAATGTACAAGAAATGCTATGCACAGTGAAATCCTTCCTGACAAGTTAAGAGCAATAGATGGTGATTTGTTTGCTATTGTCTGTTTTTCTTCAAACAAAGAATTGGATATTTACTGCTGTTGCCTGAAGATGCTGTTACCGCACAAGACTTGTGCTTTGAATTGGCATTGGAATACAGCAGGAATTTTGGATCTCATTCTGCTAAATTTTCCAACAACACATTCTCTTTTTTAATTTATTTAAAAATTAATGCCATCCAGCAATGTTTCTTTCCTATGTCAAGCACATCATGAAGTTTTTGTTGTTTGTTTGTTTAGAGGAATGTGTGTAGTTTCTCATGTTGAGGTGCTACAATAAGGTGGCCACTTATACATTGCCCCCCCAAAAAAAGAGGACATCAATTTGTATAATGTTGTCATATGCTAATTATTATGTATAGGCACAAATTTAGACATAACTATAAAGTAAATACAAATATAATGCACCTCACCACCATAGTTGAAAAGACTGATCAGGTGACTTGTGTGCCTGTGGAGTCTGCTGTCCAGGTGCTGTTGATGAGCAACTTTGGGGCCTCTCTCTTCGGGGCCACTGAACCCTTTTGCAGCAAATGGCTAGTGAGCAGTTTAAACCATAGTTATGTAGCAATCATGGTTATTAATAGTTCACACAACACACTAAATCATGATTCACACAACACACTAAGCCATAATGTTTAGCTCAAAATGCTTAACCATCGTGGCTTAGTGTGTTGTCTGAACTGGGACTTCTTATCAGCTTTAAACCAGGCATGGACTTGACAGCCCATCAAATAGAGGACAGCTTCAAATATATGACTGTATTCAGCTCTTCAAAGGATTGTCCTCTGTAAAGAAGGACACTTGGCCACCCTAGCAGGCACGCTATTCCTTGAATGTTTGGATATTTCATTTGGTTTCTAGGTTTCATAGGTTAGAAGAAACCACATATTGAATTGCTACAATTATTCCACAATATTTGTCAAAATGCTAGTGAGCATTTTTCCTGTCTTTGTGGGTATGGCCAAGGAGGAGAACACACATTCCAACAGTTTGCAAATAGCTAAAGTATCCAGAAAAGAAAAAGGAAAAAAAATCCTCTTGAAAAACAAACAAACCCCAGTCTATGCAATTTTATCTCGTATTGATTCTGAAAAGGGCTGAACCTTTTAACCCTAGTAATAACAGCATGTGAGAATGACACATTTTGCTAAATTTGAGCCATTGCAAACCCTACAATGCAATATATAACTTTAAAATCTGTGCTTTTTGGAAAGCTCAGAGTTTGTACATTTGACCAGTGAATAGAGATATATTTGTTCTGAGGGGATAGGTTATATTATATGAAACAAGAGAGGAATGTGTGGTTACTGCAAACGGAATGCAGTGCTGACGGGATCCCAGCCACCAAAGCTATTCTGCTCATCTGCTAATAAATCTAACATTTCTTAGTTGCCTCTAGGAATGAAGTACAATTGTGGGTCAAGACAAACAAAGAACAGTCACTGGATGGTGTTTATTATTCACCAAAATTTGGTGACCAGACTGACAAACACAGTTGTTGTTGTTGTTGTTGTTGTTGCCCCTTATAGTTGTAGCAAGGGGGGGGGGAGAGCTTAGGAAAAAGAAAGAAGCTGTGCTTCTTCCATGGCAGGTCCCACCCCACCGAAACATATTCTCCCCCTTGAGAACTTTAGAGAAATGGTCTTCCTAATTTCTCTGCTCACAAATAGGGTAAACATTTTCATACAGCTTTATCATCTGCTACTTGGCCAAGCTGGCTGGGGCTGATGGGAGTTAAAGTCCAAAACATCTGGAGAGCACTAAAATAGGAAGGCTTCCATAAACACACATTCTGAACACATCTGGCTGGATGGGATCTGTCAAGACAAACTTTTCACTGAATTTATTTTATGGTTAAATATGTTGTTCTTTTGATAAATATTCTAAATCAAGATGAAGAGTAGGGGATCCCTGGTGTTTATATTATAGCAAAATAGCCAATTAATCTTTCTGGCTGAGGCAAATTCAAATAATCAACTTTATCTTGGAGAGTGCTATATTAATTTTTATCACTAATGAAGCTGAATAGGCAGTCAAAACATCAACAGGAAAGTTACTTATCAGGATCAAGCCCTACTCTACATACAAATAACTAGACAATGTATTTTTTTCCATAACATGAAACATAATAGAATATAATTATAGTTAAATGTGTACATGTTTGTTCCAATGGATTTTGGAAGAAAAAACAAAACAAAATTTTGAAATCATGGGGCAACTAGTGTCATGGTGATGGTCAATGCCTAGCTCAGGCTACTGACATCACAGCCCACTAGGTGTTACTAGGCTCTAAGCAACCACACATTTCTACAGTGCAAATGAAGCAGCTCTTTGTGTGTCTTCCACCACCCTGCAACACCCTCCAGGAAGTGCACTGGGTTCTTCTTCCCTCTGATTGTCAGTCAGCAGTGTGTGCATTTATACCTCCAGAGAACCACCTCATAAGGCACTGCTCCACAGGAGCCTTGTTTTCCAGAGCTAGAACTGAACTCAAATCATTTTGAAAGCTCAGGTCTTACTGGACATCTGGAATCAGCTTCCATTGTGAGTTTGGCAGGCCTCTTTTTTAAAGGTCTCCAAGAAAGCTCTGAAGACCCACCTGGCTTTGCTGGTTTTCCCTTAAATTAGGGGCATTGGTGTCTATTGGTAAGTTAAGTTATTAATGACTTTTATTGGCAATCCCTGTTTTTATGGATTTTTTTATTGCATCCACTTTGTGGTTTGTTTGTTTTTATATATATCTTGAACACTGTCTTGAGAGGGTTCCACCATAGAAATAATTTGATTGATTGATAGCCCTAGAAAGCAGCCTCTAAAAACACCGATTCCCCCCACCCCACCCCATCAAGGTTTTGAATTCTCAATCAGAAGCCAAGTTGGGACTGATAACAAGATCAATTCAGGGAGCTTGTGTAGAAGCATTTACAACAGTGGAACCAACCTGGGCAGGATCTACACTACTGCTTATAACGGTTTATAACAACTGTTCAGGCCCAGGACACATTACATATGCCGTTTTCAAACTGTTTTAAAAGTGTTGTATCCTGCTTGGTGTAGATCTGGCCCTGGCTTAAATGCAAGTACATTAAGCTGCTGTGAGAACCGGTGCAGTGGCTAAGAATCTGAGCTGGGAATTTCTTGGGTTAAATCTCAACCCAGTAAGGAATTCACTTAGGCAAGCAAGTATTCTCTCAGTCTCAGACCACTACCTGCAATATGGGAATAATAATATTGAGCTCCTGTTGGCTGCCTTCAGCAGCTAATTTTGCATGTCATGAAAGGGCAGAAAATTGTTCATTAATTGGTTTATTACAGCTGTATTTTTATTTCCCGGGAGAAATGTTTGTGGGATTTTCTGTCTCGGGTGCCAAAACTTCCTTAGCCAGTTTTGGGTACTATCCACCTTGATTTAAGGATGCAGGCTACCATTTGATGTTCTACCTCATACAGTATCAGATCTCCACCTCCTTGCTTGTCGCTCTTCCTACAGCTGCAAGGGGGAGATCCACAGCATCTTGTGATGCCCCAGACACTGTCTAGGAGCAGTAGGCATGTTCTATAGATGGCTTTTATGTTTTATTTCTTAAAACTGCAGTTTATTGTGGATTATTCAAAAGGCACCTCAAGGAAATCAGGAACAGCACTGCTCTGCAGAAACAGGAGTCCTAAATTAGCATGAGAGTGGGAAAAGAAAATTAAATTAGTAAGCACAGGCATGCTTTTGTACCACGGTTATTGATCGGGGGGGGGGGAACCCTAACATTGTTTGAAATGAATCTGTATATTGCAATTTGCAAACAAATTGCAATGTAAGCAACGCAATACTTATCAAAAGAAAGTCAATCACCTTCTTAACCCAGTTTATTATAATAAGCATAAAGAGAGAAAATCTGGGAAATTGAGCATATAGGCTATGTTAGAACTCTATGGAATATAAAATTTCAATTATCTAGAGAACCAGTTTGTTTCTTGATTGAGAAGTCAGAAGATCTATTAATATGCAGCACGGAGCCATGTGCAGTGCACAAACACAAGACAAGGCATGACTGCAAGCCACTATTAACAATAATTGGTGTTGAAAAGGCATGGAGATCTTTCATCTAGTCAAGAGAGAAGGAATTGACAACAGGTAAATGGAGATTATCAGTGACCGATTTTGTTTTGTTTCTCAAGCAATCATTAAGTAAAAATCTTCTCTGAATGACAGATGGACAAATCTGTAATGTGCCCTTCAAATCTTGTTTGGTTCATCCAAAACATTTTGATTTTTAAAAAGAGGTTTGCACAATTATCCATACACATTTTTGTGTGCATTTCTCATAATGCAGGTGTTATGTACACAATTTTGCCTAATACCGTATTGCTTCGATTCTAGACGCTATCGATTCTAAGATGCAGTCCATTTTTAGAGCTGTTAATTTAGGGGAAAAAGTGCATCTTAGAATCGAAGAAATATGGTATATGCATTTTCACAAGCAATTTCCCCAGTGTAATGTATTTTTGAACCTTATTTAGACACCTATACACATTTTGAGTGTGCATTCTCTTTCCCCCCTTTTTTTGAATGGAGAACTCCATCGTGAAATTTAGAGAAGTGTGAGTGTTCAAGTACTGGTTCACAGATAAAAAATGAGGTATGTTGACTTTAAAATGTAAAATGAACTAATTTCTTCCCCATACCTATAATAAATGCACTTGGTGAAGAAAGGTAGGCTAGAATCTCTTGTAATAAATATAATTCTGTGAAGGCTGATAGTGTTTATAAAATAGAAAATGATTGGCTCTTTGGATAGGCTCAAACATGGGCTCTTTTCTAAGTGTGTGTGTGTGTGTGTGTGTGTGTGTGTGTGTGAGAGAGAGAGAGAGAGAGAGAGAGAGAGGGGAGGGAGGGGTAGTGTTTCGGGGCTAGGAAAGGAGTGGCCATGGACCATGTTGCTATTTTTGAAAGATACTTACTTTCAAATGTCCCTCTGATTGCTCTCAACCAGAAGGTTCATTTGATCCCTTTCTCGTTTGATGCAGTCAGAGCCAGACCAGGTCCACGAGTAGCTGCATCCAGGCCTGAAATAAAATCCTGGAGCTTAGCTGCTTGCTCTGGTGTCAGACATTGAAATGCAGTAGGCAGCAGATACTACTCTGTTGACAAGGCAAGGGGCATGTCTACACCAGGTTTTTCCCTGGGTTGTCCCTGTATCGTCCCTGTGTGTCCAAATGTTACACAGGGGATCCCTGGGGCAGGCAGGGACAACCCCTCCATTTTTGCAGGATAACTGCTTGCCCAGCTATACATGATCCTGGGACCATCCCGAGGACTACGGCTGGTGTGCCGCACAGTCCCAGGGCCTGAAATGGGCATAGAGCTGTGCAGGGTTGCTCTGTGCCCATGGGGGTGAGAGGGCAGCAATTTTGCCCTCCCTGGGATGGCAGGGGGTGGACATGTTTGTTTGTGTGTGTGTGTGTGTTTACCTTTATTGCCGCCTGCACATCTGCAGGGCTCCTCTTCTGTAAAAAGAAAAAAATGGCATCCGCAATGTCCCTCCTTACTTCCGGGACGTCGCACGGCTGTCTAGAAGCTGGGGGAGGATTGCAGAAGCAGATAAGTGCAAGTTCCTCCCCCTCTTTCTACAACCTTTGGTGTAGGCATGCCCAAAAACAGCTCCAAGCTAATACAGAAACTTCACACTGACTGCCTAGGGCTATGTCCAGCTTCGGGGGAACAGTTAGCTAAGTAATTTCTAATAGGGCCCTTCTTGTATTCCCGATCATATGTGGGTGAGTCCTTCCTGGCATCAGGTTGGGGAAGGCTGACATAATATGTATTCCATGGTTTCTTCTGTAGATTTTGAGATTAATTTGTAAAATCCAGTTATCAACATTTCACTGTAGAGTTAAGATAAAATATCTGCATTTTGATTCATACAAGTTCTCACATTCTGTTTGCTCTTATTTGGTAGCAGGAAAAGTGATGTCCTTGTGATGTCCTTGAAAGGGTTATTGAGTTTACTTTTATATGTGCACAGTTCATAGGAAATAAAAAGCAGATAATATTAACCTCTTTAGACAAATCACCTCCAGATTCTGTTTGGTCCCACCACTACCTGACAGTGTCTTGCTTTTATATCAGGGGTAGGCCTTGGTCTCATCCAGATTTTTTTGGACTACAACTCCTATGAGCCCCAGCCAACATGGCCAGTGTTCTGGGATCCTGGGAGTTGTAGCCAAGACATCTGAAAAGCACCAGGTTGCCCCCCCCCCCCCCGCTTTATTCCACATATTTTTAAAATTCTCAGTTACCAGTCATCATGACTGTGAGGAAACAATCTGAAGGTATAATAGAAATATAAGTGCTAAGAAACTGAATGGAGATTGTAAATTTAATTTTCAAAAGTAGGGCTTTTGAGTTTATGTCTTCATTGAATTCTGGTCATGTTTTACTACTCCTAGAATTATTATTTTCCTATTTCAAAATGTCAGCCAGAAATAATAATACAAAACTTAGGTGAGGACCACAAATGGCAAATAGTCAATGCAAATAAATCCATGCAAATACTGTAATCTGCTGTAGGAAATCTGCATCGATTTGTGAAACCTTCATAAACAGCTTAAAAGGGAAACTCTCCATCCAACGTTATAAACAACACATACATAATTCAGTCAGTTGCTCTACATAAGGCAGAAGTCTGCAATACGTGGGTTGAATTTTGCTCTCTCTATTGATCTACTGGTCCCATTTTGTCAAACAGAAAAGTAAATCAGAGAAGTATGCTGTGGATAATACAATAGGCTAAAAACAAAAAACCAACCCAGTTAGAATCCTTATTCTACATCCAAAAACATGCCAAAAAAGAAAAGAAATAGGTGCCGATTTTGAGGTTTCTAACGCTAACAGAAAAAAGTTATAGGTGTGTGAATTTCAATGCAAGTCTATGGGGGTAAAACACGGAGCTCTGATTCGGATCCGGAGCTCCGCAGTGAAGCGGAGTGGACTATAGGTGGATTACTGCAGAGAGGAGCGGACCCGATCCGGAAGTTGCGGGTCTGGATGAGAAGCGGATCAGGGGGTCCATGCACAGCCCTACTTAAAACCACTCCCAGCCATGCCTGGGCAAAGGAAAGCTAATTGCGGGTGAGGCATGGAGGTTCACCATTGGCAACCTGCATATGGTGCCACTTGCACTTGGAGGGGATTGAAGAAGATATGTAAACACACTCATCCCTCCCAGCTGCTTCTTTTGCTAAGCGGCTCCCTGCCTTCCCTGAAGACAATGTGGGCTTGCTGGTTGTATTTTCTGAGGCCAAGTAGGAATTTTTTGCTCATAATCTAACTTGGTTATGAGCTTTTTTGCCTACTACACACTGTAAGACAGGCAGGGTGTATAATTATGTTGATTTGGTTCTTCAATTTGGTCACATTTGTCAGGTAGGCGGATAGGAGCAAGCATCTGGAGTGAGGTTGAAATTGGTGAGCATTCATAGGCACCGTTGTGGTGATACGTAATGCCTGAGGCCCACCACTGGGAGCCTTGCGGCACCAGCTGGAGAGATAAGGGTTACCTTTGAGGCCAACCCTCCTCAAACTCAGAGCCCTGCAGCCTGGGGGGTGCGACACTGGAAGGCCTCCCTAACCCAGAGGGGAAAGCCTGTCAGGTGGCGAATGCCCAGCTGCCACTTTATGGGCAGTGAATGTCTTGCCCGATCCCAACAATGGCCTGAGAAGTGGCCAATAAATGATGCCCACTTAGGCCTTCCCCCCTTTTGCAGGTCTTTAAATAAATGTGGCCCAAATTTAATTCCATTCTTGTCTTGTCTCATTATTTCTCACGCTTCACCTCAGCAAAAGATAGTCCATAAAATGCACCGTGGACAGAGCATTCTGTAACTACACAGTATGTTTTTGTTTATTTGTTTACAATAATGGGAGAAGGAAATCCTGCTCTTTTGCTACATTTTGAAATGCATTCTTCTTTGATATATGAATGATGCATGATTCAGTTTCCCTAACAATAAAGCTATCTTTCCTCTCTTAGTGCATTCCCGTGTCTGTAAATATAACTTGTATCATTGTGTTACTGACCAGTAGATATTTAGGATTTTTATGAGAAAAAATGGAGGGGTCCATTGAAATATTGATGGTGCATGGCATCTTCATCATGTTAATTTGACCCACGTCATGTTCCCACATCATGTTAAGCTTCCCACATCATGTTCATATTTCAAAGATATTAGTAACCCTCAGATTGATTCTTTCTTCTTCTTCTTCTTTGTGTGCTACTGATACAGAACTTTCATTAAAAAGCTATGATATCAGGCTTCAGGCATTTTGAAATTTCGAATCCACAGAACTTCCTTGTAGTACAAATTCCTATTTCTTTATATAAGCAGCAGCCACTGGGTTTTGACAAATATTTCTCTGTGGCCGGGATTATCCTCCCTTTCCTTGCAAAACATTATGTTAATTCAGTGGTAAATGTACCATCAGGAATTCGGTCAGTCAGTCAGCACATCAGAAACTTATATCCATGAGTGCCTGTTATGGATATTCCTATTTATATGGCAGTGTTACAGCACCAGCTACAGCACATGGGCCCATAAAAATCATACAGTTTAGCAATTAAATTCTAGAAAAGAAAGTTTGAATGAGGTCAACACAAGACATAAAATAAATGATCAGGAATCACATCAGCCCAAGGTAAGTGTCTCTTCCCTCCCTGCCGCCTGCTACAAAGACAGACGTTCTCACTGCAATCCAAAGCTTATTTTAGTAGCTTTGTTAATTATATTGATGTTATTAATTCATTTTATATAGGCCTCCCCCGAACCGGAAAAATAGTTGCCTACATAGCTGGAATTCTATGAATTAAATTAAATGCTGTTGCCTAGGGCAAGCTGCAATTCATTTAGAGGTGAGTTTTTTTTACAGCTTTGGAGTCCCTCCCCCACCCCACCCCCAGAACACACATACATCACTAGAAGCAACCTCAAGGCCATATATGTCAAAATGGAAAGATTCAGGATCTGGAAAAAATTGTTCAGTTTTGTCATCAGATGAGTTTATTTAAGATAAGGCCAGACTCATGTTTGTATGACACAGTAATAAAAAGAGTTGGGAAATGTTGGCTTCATTGAAACACGATTAACAGTACAAACCTACCCATGTCTACTCAGAAGTAAATTTCAATTAGATCAATCAGATTTACTCCTAGGAAGGTGTGTCTAGGGCCTTAGCTAGACCGGGCTTTATCACAGTTGTATTGCAAGGGGAATTTCAGCAGGTGTCATTTTGTATATATGGAGAACCTGGTGAAATTCCCTCTTCATCACAACAGTTAAAGCTGCAGGTGCCTTGCCCTCTTTTAAAACTGGTCACTCTAGTATAGCTCCTGCACTTTAACTGTTGTGATGAAGAGGGAATTTCACCAGGTTCTCCATATATACAAATGACACCTGCTGAAATTCCCTTTTCTATGCAACTGTTAAAGATACAGGAGCCCTGTTCTCCTTTTCATATGGTTACCTTAATCACACAAGACACCTTAAACCCTGCTGCTTAACCAAAAGCCTTAACCAGCAGGGTTTAAGGTGTCTTCCGAACAGGCGCACAATAAGGCTGCTTCCTATGTTTAACCCTCAAATAACCCATGGCCAGGTGTGCATGATTTGCTGCAACCCCATATTGTATATTCAAAATGGTGGCTGCACACAACCAGGATGCACCATGGCCTATCATGGGTTAAAAAACCCTTGACAAACTGGCCATGTCATGAAAACTGGCCCAGTATATCTGTAGCAGGAGATATGTTTTCTTTGTTTTTTAGGTTATGCATTCATGTTACTGTTACTTTCTACTGTTAGTTTTTCCCTACCCTGTGCCTGCTTACCCTTCCCTGTACCTGTTGGCATTCTCTTCCCCTCCTTATTGTTTTACTATGATTTTATTAGATTGTAAGCCTATGCGGCAGAGTCTTGCTATTTACTGTTTTACTCTGTACAGCACCATGTACATTGATGGTGCTATATAAATAAATAATAATAATAATAATAAATGTGTCAAAGTAGACATCATCTTAGGAATTTATTTTATTTATTTCTTGCATTTCTATACTGCCCAATAGCCAAAGCTCTCTGTGTGAGAGTGAAGGGAGAATGCCTGTTTTAAGATGGTGCTGTTATTTGTGGTTTTTCTATTATAAATTGTATAAGGCTGCAATCCTGTGCAGACTGAACTCAGTGGGGCTTACTTCTGTGTAGACATGCAAAGGATTTCACAGTAAATATATTATATAAATCTACTGCCCAATCAATCAGGACTACTTTTTAGTTTATTTAAAATCTTTCTAAATGCTTAATCAATTACATGTTGCAGCCTTCAATAAAAATAGTTTAAAACAATGTTTTGTATTAAAAACAACAACAACCTGTAAGCAGAAGAAAGCCATTATTGCTGTCTCACAAATGGTTAAGTCCTCAAGTCGTGCTATGATAGACAATTCTTTACAGCAGTTGTTATGCTTCTGCTGCACAAGCTGTGACATAAGCAGGTAATCATTTTTTTAATTTCGTTTCTCTTTTTTCACCCAATACTATATAGTGCAGGCCTGGCTTCAGGTTTTGGGAGGACCCAGAAAGACTGGGGGGACGAGGACTTCCAGCACTTGGTGGGCTACCACAACTTACTTGTTTGTGGAGATGCAGCTCATTCATGATTATGGCGGTATCAGCAGTTCTGATTGGATCTACAAGCCACTTACCTGAATTCACTAGCTGCACCGTTGTCATGATGTGAAGCCGAAATAGGGACTCATTAGTCTCTCATATGTGAATGGAAATAGAATACTTGTGGGGGGTTTTAAAGAGTGTACCTAAAGTGTTTTGCAATGGGTAACTTCTGCATTTGGGACAGAAGTAGTGCCGAGCTCCATGTTTTTGAGCCACATTAGCAGCAATGGTGGAAGTGCTGGCCCTGGCTATGGTGGCCCCTTCCAATGTCACTGGGCCTTGACACTTGCCCGAGTATGCCATGAGCTGGAGCTACACATGTTCTAGTAGGACATATGTATCTTTGGTTCCAGTATAATGACTGTAGTTTAACTAATTGTAGATTGGTTGGGTTATGTATTGCTAAGTAATACATTACTTTAGCATTAACATTGTAAAGGAAGCAAGCCTCAGCCAAGCTGGCTCTTAACTGGATTTAGCACAGATCCCTGGAATGAACACACACGGCTCCCAAAACTGGAGGGTTAGGTCCTTTATTTTTCAGGATAAGGGTAGGTTACATGGGATTAGCAACTAAAAACTATTAAAACATGCCTACATATAAGAACCCAGAAATAAGCAAGCTAGAAACTAAGTTACATTTCATACGTCACCCAACCTTGGAGCCAGCCAGTTCCCCCCTGCTCCCCCCAGCCAAGTATGCTTTATAGTGTTTCTTTCCCCAACTCCATCCCCCCTCCCTTGGCATTCCAGGCAAAGATTCTTCACACCTCTGCCTGAGATGTTAATTTCTCTCAAGGCCAGCCTTGCCTTGAGCAGTTCCTGGACAACCCCATGCACCGCAGCTGGGCCGTTTATCTCCCATCCTATGGGCCATAATAAAATTAACACATTAAAAGATGAACTATTCCCAGTAACACTCGCCTCTTCCTTACAAACATGACTTACATTATATGTATTATATATTTCATATTTGTTTCTATTCTTCAAGTCCAGAAAAGGAATTTCCATCTTTAGAGGCTTTGAAGAGCTGCAAATACATACATGACCCATTCCAAAATCTTTTTTATTTTATATGCATTTTTTAATAATGATGATGATGATAATAATAATAATAATAGTAATAATAATAATATTCAATTGCCATTCATGTATGAGAGAAAACTGTGATTCTATTTGAAATATTGCAGGCTTTCGTGTTCTCATTTTTGATAGAGGTAAATAGTTTGAGGGAAGAAATAAAGCCCTACCATATAATGATTAGACATCTTGTGTGACTAATAAGAGTACTCTCCCTAAAGGGAAAAAAGAATAATCTTAATAATGCAAGTGCACTCAATTAGAGTTTTAGAGTAGAGTGTGATTACGTTTTTTAAAAGGGAAAGGGGAAACTTTAATCCTGTAGGTGGCCTTATTTTGGTGGAAACAATTGTTTTGGCTAAGCAGATATTGTACATTACTCATAAATCTGGAATAAATCTAACCCCGTTGACAGTTCAATTTTGTTATTGCTTTACAGATACCTGACATTTCCAAACATCACATTTCAACACTTATGCTCAAATCTGCAACAAAGCATGTGTGTTACATTCAATTTCATTTCATTTATTTATTTTTAAAAATGCCGATTTCCCTCTCTTCCCATCCTGAAATGTGAACCAAGGTCCAACTCAGGCCTTAGTTAGACCTACCTGATAATCCAGGATGGAGGAGGGAAGTTCTCACATTGTGATTAAGGCAAGATCCCTCCTCTGTTTGTATTCAAAATGATCAGATCCTGTGTAGTGGGACTGCTTCATAGCTTATTGGTACTGCTTCATAGCGTATTAGGATCTGCACACAGATTTTGTTTCATTTAAGATAGTTACAATAAACAACAAAAGAAATCACATTGAAAAATATGACACATTTTTTGCAGTACCCAATACATGAAGGTGAAGATGAGCTGTAGAGAGATTCTCTAGAGACAATTTAGCTGTGTAGTGCATGATAAACAATCCCATCATTCTTTTGCCAAATCCAGGGCACGTTTTCACCTTTTGTCACGTCTGACTAGAGCAAAGAGGAACTGCTCCTTCCTTTAAAAATAAATAAATAAATAAATAAAGTGGATTTTGAACTGCCTTTGTGGGTTTGGAAAAAGAATGGGGGAGGAGTCCTTCTGCATTCCTTATGGAACAATCTGGCTTCCTGATGCTAGATTCCATCCTTGCCACAAGCTTTTAATTGCAAAGCTTATGACACAGACCGCAAACCATATTTTGATTTGCAAGAGCTGAACTATTCTTTCCTTACCCTGTTGTATGGAGCCAGAACCTGGCACCAATTTGTGGCAGCAGTTATATCTTGGCGGGATCAGCATGCTGCTTTGGACTCCGCTCTTGGAATATCCAATCCAGGGTTGAGCTGATCACCTGCCTAAACGTGTTGGCATCATCCGGCTGCAGATAACTCAAATCATGAGGCAGATCAGAGGCATTAGCTACAATGGATCCATGTCAACTTGCTTTCCACACCTGCCCACAGCCTCACTCCCTATTATGGGGGTGGCTCTTCTGACAATTATCTGTTCTCTCTTAATTTGTTTTGGGAATGATATCCACAGGAATATGCTTGATACCTTAAGGTAGGAATTGAAAATCCACTCAAAAGGAAGAAGTTATGCAGGAGCCAAGAAGACCAATGTTTTCCATTCTCTAGAAGAAGTGGTTGTCACTTGCCAGCTATTTCAGCAGAGCACACCAGAATTAAATCCAAAGAATGAGACCTTGATACCACCAAAAGTGCTACAGTCCATAGGCAAAAATCCCTCCCTTCCATGCCTTGCTGGTTTTCTCTTAAACTCAGAAGCAGCCACTGGAGAAGCCTGACTTTGTGCCATGGCCAGAGCAAGGAGGGCCACAAACATGTACCTTTACTACAACAGTGCCACCCATGCCCTAACTCTCTGATTTTTGTTTTATTTTTATTTATTTATTTTAACTGGGAGGCTAGCATGTTGCAAAGTTAATGACTGCCCTCCAGCACTATCTTTATTTGGGTTCAAAAAAATAGTCATCTGTTTTGGAGCTCAGCCCTGTGTTTAGCTTCTTAGGTAGGGATGTATGAGCCTTTTATTTTGCTCACAAAAGATGTAAGCATGCCCTGTTTGATGCTCTAAATGTGAGCGCCAGCACGTGTCCACTGAAAATATTCACAGAAGGCACAATGTCTTGGATTTCCAACGTATTGTTCAATTCCCAGTTTGATTCACACACTTTTCTAATTTGCACAAATTTCTTCCATGGACTGAATCAGCCCCATAAACTTTGGGAAACTTGCACAAATCTCCCATTTGATAGCTGCTTGATTTAGGCAAGTTTCCCATTTGCACAATTGGGAACAGGAATTGGGCACAAGTTTAGCTGTGAGACGATGTTTGGAGAAGCTTAGTGCTCTGGAAGATCATTCAAGCAAGCAAGCCCTATTCTTGGGCAAATTGTGGGTAGAGAAATTGGGGGGACAATTTCACTGAATTTATCCAGGGGGAGGTGAAGTTCTCCAACAGTTTCTCACAGGTAGACATCTCCATTGGCAAGGGGTGTAGAACAGCATCTTTATTTTCCTAAAGGTATGAAAAAACAAAAGGAGGAGAGCATCCAAGCCAGGTCAGAAAAAAGGAGAAATGGGTTCTCAGGATGCAAATACTTTATTTTCACAATACCCAATGCATTTCGGCCTCTAATTTATTCAAAGGCCTTCTTCAGGGGGTTGTTAGAAGATCGTGTCTGCAGAATTCACTCCAGGGCATTGATCAGAGGGAATGCAACCATCACAAAAAATAGTGAAGAAAATGTGGAGCAAATTCTGAAAAGTGTCCTTTTATTTCTAGGAGATAAGAAAAGAAAAGTCTCACGAATTTCCTGAAAGTTTTCTTTCCCCATGGAGGGTGCTTCCATTTTTGTGCCTCATTCTCAAGGCATTTTATAATTTACTTGGAATGTGTGTTGGTGGCGTTTTTGACCTTACCTAATTACTGTAAGGTGGATGAGGGTACTGTCTATATTTTCTTTCTATTACACATCTCATCGTTGCCCTACAGTCTCCCAGGCTGCCTGCATTTCCTGATCTGAAAAGGCCCTATAAGAGAAATAAATCCATTGTGTCTTCCCCTGGGCAGGAAGTGCGGGAAGCCAAGCAGGCTAGAGGCTGTCAAAGAGATGATTGTACAATGAAAGACACACACATTTCTCAGTCATCTCATTAGTAAGGGAAGCACAAGAACCCTGAACCAAACCCATGAGAATTTCTCCAAAATTTCTTCTCCTTTATATTTGCATTTTGAAAGCAATTTCTTTTCTATTAACTTGAATGAGAATGGTCGAAATTTTCGTGGGAGAACTTTTCAGCACAACACTAGTCTGAAGCAGTCCTAAATGCCTGTTCTGCTTATGAATGGGTTATTCATGGGATTCCATTAAATTCACCTTCACACAATGCAGTTTGTACTTAAAAATCAAAGTAGTGGAAAGTATTTGCATTTTATGTTATTTATAAAGACTTGGCATTAGTTGATTTAAAAACAACGGCTGCGACACCAGGAACAAAGAGAGCTGATGATGCATTTTCCATGAATGCACAGAAATTGCACCATGATAGTTTTGAGATTATTATGCAAATAGGAACAATGAATCATAGCCTGCCTAGATTAGACTAGCTACCTATAAGAGTGTCTCCAAAGGCATTCAAGTAAATTTAGAAACCTCAGCTCACTGGGACTTTTACCTAAGTATGTATATCAGATCATGCTTTCATACCCCCAGCTGCACAAGGATCAATACCTCATTTCTGAGTAACACTCTTGAAATCATTATTTACATTTTTTTAATGCCATGCACACATATGAGACATCAGGAACTGAAGAATGAAGGGAATGTAATGTGTGTGTGTTTTCTTTTTTGCCCTGTAAGCCAAATTAGAAATTGATTGTCTCTATCCAATGCAAGAGTTAGATAAACAAGTGGCTGTGTACATTTTTAACCAAACATTGGACTGCAAAAGAAAAGAAAAGAAAAGAAAAAAGGGACGAAAAGGACAGGGCAGGGCAGATGGTAAAAGGCATAGAAAAAAACGTAATACACATTGGTGGATATTTAGGAAGATTATTAGACTGGACTATTTTATCAGCTCTCATTACTCAATGCAATGAGACACAATTCACTTGCTTCAGTTATTTTTCTGTCTATAATAGATTTGACTCCTGCTGTTTTTACCTGATGTATCCATCACCTAACTGTTTTTCTCCACAGGTAAAAATATTATCTTTTTATACTAATATCTTTATTATGAAAGCTTTCCTGCTTATGATCCAAGTAGTGTGTTGTTGTAGGGGTGGGGGGTGGGGTGGGGTGGGGGTTTTTTGTTTCTTGTTTCTTTTTAAGGAAAGCAACATAATCCAGGCAATAGATATGATCATCCTGATGCAAGCACATTCATCTGCTTTTCACTCAATAATGTATAGTACTAAGCTCCAAAGACGGGTCCCATCCAGACAACTTATTCATTAGGTGTTTGAGCTTCTGTTCCTAGGTGCTAATGCCTCAGTGCTTAAAAAAAACCAAGCAGGGGAGTCAATGAATGCTGCAGGTGTTGAAAGGTCTGACTGTCACTCAATAATTATGCAGTGTTAGGATTGGTTATTGTCTACAATATCATTGGGTGCCCAAACACCAATGGGAACTGTGAGGACCTGCCCGAGAAACAGTTTTGCTACCCACCTGTTTCCTGTGCCCTGTACCTTTCTTCAGGGAGATTTCCAAAGGCCTCTTTATCGAATTTCAGGAGTGATGAGAGTTTAGGACTCAAGAACCATTGGAGGCTGGTGGCTCCAATTTCTGTGGGGCTATAAATCCATTTTGGGTTTTAGTCAGAACCTGCCGGAATGCTAAAGGAACTATTCCAAGTACTGAACCCTGTTCTCAAATTGGACTCAGCGCCTTGGATAGCTCCTTTAGAGTTCTGGCTGGTTCTAATTAAAAGCTGGAATCAATTCACTGCACCACTGAAATCACAGCTACCAGCCTCCACTGCTCTGAACCTGTGGTGGGCTATTGTAAATAGTACTGGGCCAAACTATTTCCCCAAGTATTCCCTTTCTTGGTGTCAGGGGTTATAGGGCAAAAATGTCTCTGATTATTAGATTAATCTGGGGGTGGCAAAACCTTAGAACATTCAGTTGCTGATAGAGAAGGAAGGCGAGAATAAAGACACAGACACAGAGCTTGGTTTGAACTAGGGCCTCTTTATTAACGAATGGTAACTTTACCCTCCCGATATCTGCACATGAAAGTGCGGGAATTAATTCCTTATCTCAGGCCACATGCCTGTAATAAGGGCGAGCACACTCCAAAGGAAGGAGTCGAAAATCCGGTTCCTTCCTTATCTGACACTATGAAAGTGTGGGGAGACCCCCCTACTACACCCCTGCCCTCTGCCATATCGACAGAGAGTAGGTGAGGACAGGAGGGTCCCCAAAGGCATACCATATCCTGGCACTGAGGCCGCTAAGCCCCCGAGGAGCAGGCCATCTGGATATGCCAATCACCATAAAAGGTGCCAGAATGCTCACCGTCCCTATCTTAATAAGCCAATTCCCGCACATCCTTGCCACAAATTAACCTAATTAAACACCCCCTCACATAACCCTCCAGTATGGAGTAGGCAAAAACCTTGAAGGAAAAATCCCTACTCAGCCCTCCCTCCAAAGAGAGTGACTGGCTAATCCCATACTAGAAAAGGGTGGGAGGGTGGGAGCCAAATTGGAAAGAGGCCGAGCCTCGGGCGTGGCTGCCTTATATAGGCACAGCCCCCCCGCCTCACCTCACGTGATCTTTTGCAACCACGTGAGGTGGCCTATTTTGCCTCCTTTGCCCCAGCAACAGCCGGTTTCGCGCCCAAACCGTTGGTTGGGTGGAGACCGGGTTTGGGGTGAGCCTACCTTCATAGATAAGGTGCTAAAAGTGGTGGTGGTTTCAATGGGGCAGCCAACTTTCTTCGTCCCCTAATAATGCACCTGGGAACAATGCTACGTCATGATGTACCATTCTTCACAGGTATCAAAGGAATGATGCCAGTATATTGTGGACAGACAAGGTGCCATTTGAACTGGTATCAATGTTAGCTTTTTTCCTCCTTGTTAAATAAATGGTCCTGTGAAAGTGATAGTGAAGGATTTCAGCCTGGCCTTAATTTCCAATTTTATCACATACAATGTCAAAACTCTAAGTACAGTAAGGGCACAATCCTTTGTATGTTTAGACAAAAATAAGTCCTACAACATCCAGCATCCCCCAGGCAGCGTGGCTGGCTGGAGGGTGCTGGGAGTTGTAGTACTCATTTCTGTCTAAACATGATAGGATCACACCCAGACTAAACCTCTAGGCATATAAAGGCTTTTTTGGTAACCTTTTTGGGATGTCAACATGAAGTGTCTAGAAAGTCTGTTCTAGCAAGTATCAGTGCAGATTTGCTCCAAGCCCTTCTGCTGCACAAGTCAAAGTAAAATATTGCTTCCCTCTCATGTTCCATCACATGCCAACAATGATAACTAGATAACAGGGGAGCCAATGTGGTATAGCGGTCAGTGTGTTGGATTGGGACTTGAGAGGTCCAGGTTCTACTCCCTACTTGGCCATGACTGGGTGACTGATTTTAAGCCTAACCTACCTCACGGGATTGTTGTGAGGATAGAATGGAGAAGAAGAGTATTGTGTTCACTGCCTTGGGCTCTTCAAGGAAAAGGTGGAATATAAATGTAATAAAGAAATAACTATACTGCATAGGTAACCAAGTTGCACAGGACACTATTTTTACTGTGTTTTTTATGTTATGTCCATCCCACATCATTTTCTCTCCTTTACACTGATGTCTATGGTAGAGCAGGAGGCTGCAGGTTATTTTCTTGGAAGGTGGGAGTCTGTAGCCAGTCAAAAAGATGCTAAGCTGCCTAGTTTCTCTCCTTGAAAAATGAAGACCTCTACCCAAGACATTTCCATAGCTGAGTCAAGCGTGTAGGGATGCTTGAGGAAATAAATCTTTGTTAATTCTGAGGTGCACTGACCTGATCTATGCAGTTCAGAACATAATTATAATTGCATTCTCTGAGATTTGCAGTGATTTATTATATGTGTATGTGTGTGTATACATTTATTGATGCCTATTCTGTAATATGTTCAAAATACACAACTAAATATGAATTTTCTTGTGTGTGTATTTAAATAGGGAATTTACACAGAAATGGGATGTAATGTAGAACTGATTGGAAATAGTCTGGTCTGTCACAAAGTATGCAAATTGTGCATGCAGTTCACTTTTGGTTACAACAGTTTGTGATAAGTCGACAGAAACGTTATGCATCATCTACTAAGGAGAGGCATGATCACCTTCCACATTTCATAGTGCCCAATATTGTGAGGTAAAACAAATGTGTCCAACAAGCAAAATGATTCAGAGCAGCCTTCCCCAACCAGCTGCCCTCCAGATGTTTTGGGCTGCAACTTCCATCAGCCCTAGAGAGCACAACCAGTGGTCAGGGATAGTGGGAGTGGTGGTCTGAAACATTCATGGCCAATATGTTGGGGAGATCTGATACAGAGCAAGACTAATGTAATGCATAGTTTAGTCACTGACGTACACATTATTTGGGTTATTTTCCTCTGTTATTGGAATTTATTTTGGAAATCCAACACAAACTGTTATTTCACTAGAAACATACTTGCGTATTTTCTTACTTGGCATCATCTATTTACAACACAGAAGGGGAGGGATATGTACAATAAATGCAAAAACACAAGAACTACAAAAGAAATTGAATCTGTCCATTAGTTCGATCAGAATAATCTGTGTGTGCTTTTCAATGTGTTCTTTTTTTTATTTTTATGATCCTCCAGAATGAAACCAAGTGCCAGTAGGCTACATTCCATGTCAGTGATTCTGAGTCATCAAAGGTTTCTTCTGTGCATCACAAACCACATAGGGTGACATGGAATGGACACAGATGGCACCGCCTACTTCCAGTATTACACCACTTGGTCACCCACCCACCCCAATAATTTGCATGTGTCAGAATGTCTTGATCTTTTAACAACCTGCTCAGAGGAGAAGTGGGGGAACAGTTGGTAGATTTTCAGTTGATAAACTGACTAAGTAGAATTAGCATTGTGCTGAAAATTTCTCCAACATTTCCCCCCCAGACCATTTTCAAATTGTTGGTGGGGCGGGGGAGGGGGGGCGGAAATGATTTCGAAAAGAAATTTCAAGAAATTTCAGAGAGATTCTCATTGGTTCAGTTTGGGTTTCTTCAGCTTACCTTACTTAGGAGGTGGCTAAGGAGTGCGCACAAGAGTTTTATTTTTCATTATACAGTTATCTCTCTAGCAGCCTGTAGCCTCCTCAGCTTTCTCCACTTCAATTAAAGCCCAGGGAAAGGCATCATGAGGTAATTCCTACCAGAGCACCTTTTCAGATCAGGAACTGCAGGCAGCCTGGGAGGTTAGCAGTGATTAGTTAAGCTCAAAAACACCACAAAAGCAAATTATAAGACATCCTGAGAAAGAAGCAGAACAATGGACACTTCATTCATGGGAGGAGAAGACTTTCAGGAAAGTGGAGTGTCTCTTGCTCCACCACTCCCCTGGAGCAAGAGACAACACTGCCCGCCTCATTCCTGCACTGTGGTGGATGCAAAATGGGGGCCAACCAACACAACTGATTCTGTTTTAGCATGAAAATCCCTTATGAAAAAAGGAAGGAGCTGTACTACATAACTTGCCAGTAGGGAACCCTACCTCTGAGATACTGTTGAGAATTTGAATTTCTCCTCCCCCTGGAGAAATTCGGTGAAATTGTACCCCCCCTCCACACACACACAATTTCTCTGCCCACAAGTAGTGTGGAGAATTTTGTAAGGCCATTTATGCACAGTTTTAAGTAGAATACCTTTCCTGGCATTTGGCCTTTGCATTCATTATAGAATTGTATGTCTCCCTGTGTTGTTTTCTTTCTTTCTGACAATCCCCCATCTCATCTCATTCATTCTCATATTGCAACCTACTCATTTTACTTGATCAACAATGATGCAGAGCCCATACAGAAAACCGTAGTGTGAAAGTGAAGCTTTATCATACGTATGATCGTGCTAAATGGTAAGCAGTTGTTGTTTTGTCATGTACAGATGTATGATCAAGTGGTTTATCTATTCACAGATCTATTCCAAGACAGACAAGGCAGCTGTAAGCATATTGACCTCTGAATGGATCTAAGTCACCTGTGAGCATTAAAATTAATAGCTGTTCCATGAATCTGTCTGAATGGCTCCCAAAGCGCAAGTCATGATGACAAGCCTTAGCCAGAGCCACTCAAACACAGACTGCACTAGAAAAATGATAAAATGACTCTTAGGACGAATCAAGTAACTTAACAAGCTGGTCTGAGACTTGGGGCCTGTTCAAAAGACTAACCCTCAGGGAAAAAACTCAAAAATGTGATCCACGGTGGGTTAGCATGTTGTGTCAGGGGTGTCCCCCTCATGGTGGATCAAGTACCCACAGGTAACTATCCAAATTCTGCAGGACGGTTAGTGGGCATCCATGGTGGTTCCTGTGTTGCCTGACTGGAACTCTGATGGTATTTCTGCTCATTCAGGCAAAAAAATCCATGAAAATAGTGGTGACCATAGAGTCTGATGGTAAGAGCATAGAGTCTGATGATGCTCTTGCCACTGTGGACTTTTTCTATGGTTGCACAGCCCTTTTGATGGCTAGGGAAGCTGGTGTGGTTAATTATAGTCATGTCGTGTGGGGAGTACTCCCTCGATAATCAAACATGGAGGTGACGTGACTGTTAACCCACCATTGACTATTGTGTGTTCTGAACGCAGCCTTTTGGGGGTTTCCTCCCCACTCTTCTTAAACAGTAGCTACAATTCCCACCCTGCCCCCTGCTCATTCATGCCAGTTACATTTGCGTTTGTGGTATAGCAAAAGCCTTTCGAGTTTCTAACAGAGCTGCATGCTGTTCTTTTGCTGTGGAGGTATTTACACTTCAGATGCTTGATTATGGCTATCGCTGGCTTCTTCTTTTCTCTCTCTCTCTCTCTCTCTCTGCCCACATCCCCCCCCCCATGCACCATGTGGGTTTTATGTACTGCATTGTAGATTTTATGGCTTTTTTTGTGGAGTTTTTTTTGTTTTGTTTTGTTTTTTTGGAGGAGGGTTTGCCCTTTTACTGCATGTGCTCACTATTTGTTATGAATGGTTTGAAAGCATTCTCTTCTCCCCCTTCCGGCTCTCCCCTGTCGTGAGAATGAGCACCGCTGTGATAAGGTGGGTAAGATATAACCCATGAAAACACGGTGCAGTGAATGGAATTTACCCTTTGACTGTCAGTTTATGTTACAGAAACACATCAGTAAAAGCTGCTATTTTTTCCCCCTGTAGCTTTTCATAAATCCTACCGGAAAGCAAAATATGTGACAGTTTAGCTGGAGGAATAAAATATACCTCAGCAGCTACAGTAACAAAACACATTAAGACATATCCTGCTTAGCAGCCTAATGAACACGAAGGAATGAAGCTTAGCTTGGCTGACATAATCAATATAGTGGAGTGACATCTGCTAAAACAAAATAATGCTTTTGCCAAAGCTGACATGATTAATTTATTAAAGATGCATTTATGAAACTTCTAATAACTCTAACGAGAAAATATGTTACTGAAATATTGAACTTTTGCTTGAGCTTTGGTGGACGCAGTGGAATGGTGGAAGGGAATCAGTTCTTGTCATTTGGGGAATATTTTGGCAATAGCAGGTAAATGGTGTAGATTTACACAATGGTTGCTTGCTTTGCAGTTATGCTGAAAAAAAGGGGGGGGGGAAGGTCTGAATGGAAGCCCAGTCATCACAGTACCATGCTCTTTCCTAGTCTGACTAAAGCTTTAAACTCAGCACTCAGAACTTCCATTGGGTAATGTTGCTGCTGCTGCTGCTGCTTGGGAAAATGGGGCATTATCTTGTTCAAGCAGCATGCTGTCCAATTGGCTAAACTGTGGTTTATTGTTGGGTTACTTCTCTGGTTTGTCTGGGAAGAGACAAGCCAGAGGTCTTGGTTTACATTTCACAATAAGCAAGCTATTTCTTGCAGCAGGAGTAATCGAGCAACATTTACTAGCATACTGCTCATAAACTTATTGTGACATGTGAACTTCTTTAAAAAGCACACAGAACTACCATAACCTTCTGTCAAATCAGGCCCATTAGAACTTGTAACAACAGTTAGCAATTTCACTGGTGAAAGCAGTAATTGTTTCACAACAGTAAATGCCAAGAAATGAAATAGAAGAGTGCACTGCCCTGTTAAGTCATTAGTTGTAAGTCATGTGTGTGTGTGTGTTTGTGTGTGTGTGTGTGTGTACACTTGCCTACAGCACATCAGCTATTGTAATGAAGCTTTATTCAGCTTCATCATAAAGTTTCTCTATCAGGTCAATGACTGTTTCCTTTAGGGAACATTATCAGTTTGTCTCATATATATCTATATCATTGCTTTGAAGATAAGACATAATGATCACCTAAAGTCAGCTGAAATAATTTATAAGACTTGAGTCTAAGATTACAGCGGCAGAAGGGAATTAGATGTTGTATTCTCCAAGCAAATCCATCACTGTTTTTCTCCTTCCTTTGAAAATCTTTAAATTAGATTAATAGTCTATTTTATGTCTAACTCTTCAACACTCTCTCCTCTTGACCAGTCATTAACTTGGACAGGATTCACCTTTTTGAAATCTCCATTCCTTCCTCGCCCCTTCTCTAAACATTGCCAAGTTCACATCTTTGACCTGAATCTGTTCTAATTGTTAGAAATACCTGCATATTCTATCTATTTTCACCAGGCTAGCAATCTTGTAAGATTTAGGGATTTGCATACATACCAAAGTAGCATGAATTGATATAAGCCTTCCCTGTGGATAAGTTAAATCAAATTATAGAAACCTGGGGTTTCATTATGTTTTCTACACTCTCTGCAAATTAAATATATTTCAATCCGTACATTGATCTCCAACAAAGGGAGGGGCTGTAGCTCAGTGGTAGAGAACATGCTTTGCGTGCAGAAGGTCCCAAGTTCAATAATGGCTTCTCCAGGAAGGTCTAGAAAGATTCCTCAATGTAACCTTAGAAAGCTGCTGCCAGTCAGTGTTGACAATCTTGGGTGAGATGGCCCTATTGTCTGACTCAGTATAAAGCAGTTTCTTCTATAACTCTCCCCTCCCCTCTCTTTTGTGGAAGTTTTTTTCCCCAGTCCAACAGGAGTTGCAACTTTTTTTTTTCTATTCAAAGCTTTCCTCTTCTTGATTGATTGATTTTCCTTCTACCTTTTTCTTCAGTCATATTATGAATTATTTCCCCATTTTGTAGAATGTATGACTATCCAGGGGAAGGTAGACACTGTTCTGCTCCCTGGTTTGCTGTTGCTGAAGTGTTTGCCCAGTTTGGCTGTGGCTGATGGTACCTAGAAGCGATGTTGTCCCTGGGGGCTCATGGGCAATGCACTGAGATGGTGACACAATAGTCCTGGCTCAGAGTTGGGCAGCAGGAAACAGGTGGGATGCTGCTCAAGTCTAGTTTCAATAGAGGCAGAAGGCCTGATGATTGTGGGAGCAGGAGGAGGCCATATCATAAATTAGAAGGGCCTCTCCAACCTGGGACATGACAGTATTCCAGGGCCTGAGGAAACCTTCTGTGGTGCAAGGTTTGACACCAGCTTTTCCCCATGAGGGAATGGGGAGGATTGTAGGGACTACCTCAGAGGTAAAGAAAAAGACTATAGCCTAAGTGACGCCCACATCTACTGCCTGCCTTTGATGGCAATGTATTCATCTATAGATGTTGAAATAAATACAAATGCCCATGTGAGCCAAACCCCAGGAACAATGCCCACGTTCTTCATGTTTGCATTGCAGTACTCCCTCTACAGTCCTATCAAATATTTCTTCATTAATTTTTCTTCATTCTAGTACATATTGTCTCCCATTTTACCAATCATCCATGCTCCACAACATACCTTCTAAAAGTTCTTCCTCTGTTAACATTTGTTTCGGGAAGTGGGGGGAGCATCAAAGGCCTTAGCTAGACTTACCTTATAGTCCGCAATGGAGGAGGGAAGATCTCGCGTTGTGATTAATGAGAGATCCCTCTTCCGTTTACACAAAAGGCACAATGACCTCAGGAGGAGAGGGGTCACACCTGCCATTTTTTAATTTTTAAAGTGGACGGAGCGCATGAACGCTCATGTGCTAAAGGCAAGTTTTTTAAAAAAATAAACTACTTTCCCCACTCCCCCCACCCTAACCCCGATGGGCGCAGCGCTCCTAGGGAGTGCTGCACCCCATGCATGGCTCACGGCTCCACGGCAACAGGCCACATGTTCTGCGGTCTAGGGCTCAGCCCAGGACCGTGGAAAAAGCGAGCCCAAAGGGGAAGGCTCTATCCTGGGGCAAGGGAGGGATGATCCCTCTTTTATCCCGGGATCCTCTGTGCATCATGTGGACGCACAGGGATGATCCCGCGGTTCACCCCGGTCTAGCTAAGGCCAAACTCTCATTTAAGATGGCCTAGATTGATGCTTACTGTACCATATATTTCTTATTTATTTATTTATTGCATTTCTAAACCGCCCAATAGCCAAAGCTCTCTGGGCGGTTCACAAAAATTAAAACCATTCAAAGTATAAAACAAACAGTATAACAACATGATATAAAATACAATATAAAACCACAACCAGGATAAAATCAGCAGCAGTGCAGAAATATAAATTTAAAATACAAATTTTAAAACAGTAAAGTTAAAATTAATGTATAGGCTGTTAAAATACAGAGAGAATAAAAACGGTCTTCACTTGGTGTCTCAAAGAATATAGTGTAGCTGCCAGGTGAACCTCCTTAGGAAGCTCATTCCACAGTCAGGGTGCCACAGCAGAGAAGGCCCTCCTGCCTCACTTCCTTTGGCAGGGGCTCACAGAGAAGGACCCCGAGGATGACCTTAGGGTCTGGGCAGGTACATATGGGATCAGGCTTTCCTTTAGATAGGTATTTGGACCATATTTATTATGGTGCATAACCAATTCTCTCTCTCTCTCTCTCTCTCTCTCTCTCTCTCTCTCTCTCTCTCTCTATATATATATATATATATATATCAGACAGTCTCCAATCCAAATATTGACCAGTCCTGCTTAGGTTTACTTCAGTTTGTTGTATTATATGCAAATAATCCATACTGTTAGATGACTCTAGCTGTATACTGCACGGCCCCCTACCATTGCTCAAAGCTCAGTATACTGTTTTTCACCATCATTTGGATCCCAGGCAGGATTGTCAGGGTCATGCAGGTGAAGAAAGAGATGTGAATGAATAAGTCCATAGTACCATTATAAGTCCATAGTACCACGGCCCTAGAATTCCAGTGTGTTACCATGATGCACCGCACTAAATACACAATCACTAGACAGTCTGCCACTAAATGATATCCATCTCCAAAATCCAGTCCAGGCTTGCAATGGTGGTTTTCCCTCACTACACTGTTTTCCACGTTAATAAGGTAAGGCCCCAGTCACACCTATGCTAGGTAATATCCCTGTGTTCCGTCCCATATGTCTATGACATGTGAAAACCACAGCCATATGTGTGGAATAAATCATGTGATTTATTTTCACCTGATCAGCACATCACCAGGAAGCAGGCCAGAGTCTAATTCCTCCAGGGTGGCTTTCCAGCCAGTTTTCTTGGGGAGCAGCTGTCTTTGTTGCAATAAAAATAACAAAGGGTCCTGCGGCACCTTAGAGACCAACCAATTTTCTATGGCAAATGCTTTTGTGGGCTGCAGACCGCTTGATTAGATCCATGATTCCCAGTCCAGTTCTCCTAAATGCTGCATCAAGCTTCTTCTAGGCACCAGTGTTCCACCTATGCTTACAGCAACTATGCTAACATTGTACAACTAAGAGCTAAGGGTGCTTGCACAATCTCAGATTTATTTGCAGAATGCCTAGTCTAACATCTCTGCTGTTAATCTTCTGTTCTTGCATATTAGCAAGTGTCCTTCGTGTCTAAAAAGTCAGCAAGTGCCTCATCTTCTATCTAGCTGGGCTGGCTCCTGCATGCACATAAGGAAATGGTTGTTGCAGATTACTTGCTTAGCTCTTCAGTGAATATGGAACATTATCTATGGAGGCTTTTACCTAGGTTAAGAAATTGGTCTCAGCAACACCCATGCTCACTTTAGAATGCAAATTCTGTGTCTTTAGCATCCAGTGCACCCAAAGGCAGCAACTATTCCTCACTATCTGATCATTTTAAATTTCATTGGGATGTATCATAAAAAACTATGCTAATAACAGCATTGCAGTTCCATAGCCCTGGAACTAAAACTATCCACATTACTTTGACTATGCACATGCATTGTGCACAGTGTTTCGAAGTTCACATAACCTGTGAGGTTGGTGGAAATTTCATAGAGTCAGACAGTCCTGAACACCTGGGCACCGGTTTCTTCTGGACCAAAATTTTATCCATGGCTTCTAAATCCTGCATAGTAATATAATAACCTAGCAGGACGTTGGCATGAGATAGGCACCTATTTCTTTTATCTCTATCTTAAACTTTACCTTGAAGAATTTTACTTATCACTGTTTATGCAATCTATAAATTAAGTGCTTCACTGCATTTGATTTAACAGATACCTTTGCTACCTTGTTCATTATCTGCTAAGTATGTTCATTAATCAGTGTTCATTTATATCTTAACCCATTTACCATTGAAAGTTAGCAATTACATTTTATGGCACTTTGTGGCTGGAGTTTCCTAGCAACATTTTTTTTTCTTAAGCTGACCCTTGTTATCTAAGAAGGTCTGCATTCCACATCAGTCACATTTCCTTTTATAATACTTTTCACAACTTTACATCAGCTGTCTTTTTATAATAGTTTGCTTTTCCATAAATAGGAAATTCATTTTTTAAAAAAGAAAAATCATAACAGAATGTGCAAAGAGCACAATTGAAACAGATATTTGGAGTGAAAACCATTCAATTGAATATACCTGATATGGCATCTAAAATCCATATCTAATGCCCTTCTTTGAGGACTATGTCTTTCACAGTTGGCTCCCATAGCTTGTTTGAAAACAGAAGAAAATGAATCATATTATATTCCTTCCACTGGGGACACTTTCATGATATAATGCAGCTGGTGAGTGAATGCAGTTGACTATTTTACCAAGATGTAACCTTCCATGTTGTTTTCTACTTTACCATGGTGTGCTTTGAATCTGTATCATAAACATTCTTCATCTGTGCAGATGACCACCAGTTTACCAAATGATTATATTGACATTTGACAAATTATCATCTATATTTATCTAATGATGCTGAAACTACATTATTGCTTTCATCCATTTGCAATGTACCTTTCATTGGTCAGTTGTCCATCAGATGTGTAGCCAATTTTCAAGATATTGGTGATCCTGAAAATCAAGGCATACCCAGATTGGATCTTATGTCCCTCCCAGTGTCTTATTTATAGTTGGAAGTGTGGTGATGAGCATCTCCCAAAAACGAGAAAATGCAATGGTGTACTGCGATTTGTTGATCAAGACCACAGTTCTTTCTTCCATGTGAATTGGGTGGCTAGTGATCAGTTTGCACATTTTTATATAAAACTACCCAGTAATTTTAGACTAATTGCCACTTCAAATACTATGATAGAGACCTTTACAAAATAACAAATTAGCATGTACGCACTTCTACCCTATAACATGTGAGGTGTCTACACATCTTTATTCATACTGTACGCTACAGAAACATGCATTGAGAAGCAAGGATTAATTGTGGGTGTTTCTCTATGGTGTGTATATGAGTAAATAATTATTTATGCTATCTTATATTCTGGAGAGTAGAAGCAAGAACACACTTAATTTTTAATGTTTATCTGCTTCTGGTAAGACATCAAAAATGGCCTTGAGAATTAAAACATAATATTCTATCTGAGATAACACATGCATAAAGGGCCTATGAATTCATAGTAGAAGTGAGTAAAAATTATTGAATTATATTGTAGTTTTTCCAGCTTTTCACTTTTTGGTAGTTTCTGTATTTTATTCGTTTTATCTGTACATTGCCTTGATCACACACTGAGTGGACGGGCAAACTGAAAATATACTGAATAAAGAAATTAGGCAGAGTGAGCTAAACATTTTGGGGGAAGCTACCATTAAAGGGCAAAAAACTGAAAGTTATTTAGTTATTTTATTATATTACGTTTAAAATACAATAATGTTATTGTATTTTTTCCACAGTGATTAATGGTTTACCACTTGGATATTCTGCCTCAGGAACCATAATGGCTTGGGTTCTCTCAACAATCATTTGCAAAAAAAAATTAAGCAAGACATGGAAGAATTGCATGCAGGGAAACAGTTTTTCATGATTGGGAAATTCATTTTGCATTAACAGTCTTTCAAATATTCAAAAGTCAGAAGAACTGAGTGAGAGTGAGTGAGAGAGAGAGAGAGAGAGAGAGAAACACAACCATATATAGGTATTTCAGAATCAGCTGGTAACATTCAGGTTGCAATACTTACCTTGGAGTAAGTCCAATTGAACTCAGTGGAGCTTCTTCTAAGTAGATCAGCATTGTAAATGTCTCATAAAACAGGTTGCATTGTAAGTGTGTCATGAAATGTGAAGTGATATGAACAATGCAGCATAGCCTCTGTTAGACATAACACATTGAGTCATGTTGGAAATGAAATGAGCTAAAGTGTTGAAATTGCTATTGTTATGGAAACTAACTATAGCATTCACAATATCCAGCATTGCATTTCAGTGATGAATCACACTACACGGAGTTTAATTATACTCTGTATTTAAAAATAAAAGCTTTAAGTTGCTACTCTTAGCTTTTTAAAAGGATTTAAATCAACTCTTCAGACCATGTACTTTAAGATGAGTCTCAAAATCCACAAAATGAGTCTGTGAATTTGTGCTGATTTTTTACTACCCTGTTTCAAATCAAAGTATAAAGGCCATTTACCCTAGTGAAGGAAGACAGGGCTCCTGTATCTTTAACAGCTGAATAGAAAAGGGAATTTCTGCAGGTGTCCTTTGTATGCATACAGCACCTGGTGAAATTCCCTCTTCATCACAACAGTTAAAGCTGCAGGAGTATAGCTAGTGTGTCCAGAACCAAAAGAGGGCAGGCTATTTCTCATATGAGGGGGTTGTGTGTGCATCCATTTAGATTTTAAAGAATTCCTCCCTATATGTTTCTACAGTAAACCTACAGTAAATTTTGTGTCTCCTATTTCTCTGGATACCCACATTATGTCTAAAAGCCAAAGACGCTACTTAAAGTACATACCTGAGACTTGCAGAGTTTGAGACTGGTTTGATAGAGGCTGCCAAAGAATCAAAAACATATACCTGGTTGCAGTAAAAGAAAAGGCCACAAGGAAGGAACAGCAATTAAAAAAAAAGGAGTGGAACACACTATTTTACCTGATTTTCCTTCCACTCATGAATCAGGCAGTTGCTGGTCTTTGACAATTACATTTATAACTCACACTTCTTTCAAGAAGTTCAAGCCATACATTGCTGTCCCCTCCCAAATTACCCTTACAACCAATCTGTGTGGTAGGCTAGGCTGAGAAAGAATGACTGACACAAGGTAAGTTTAAAGGTATGTTTCGTGGCCAAGTGGGTCTTCCCTATTCTGTTCAGACACTCTGACCACTACACCACACTGGAGACTTCTTTAGATTAAAGGGAAGTCATATTTGGTTACCACCAGCACTTTAGAAACCAAATGCACAGTTACAAGATGGGGGATACTTGGGTCAGCAATACTAAAAATGAGAAGAATCTTGGAATTGTTGTAGATCACAAGCTGAATATGAGCCAACAGTGCGACATGGCTGCAAAAAAGGCAAATGCTATTTTGGGCTGCATTAATAGAAGTATAGCTTCCAAATCACTTGAGATACTGGTTCCTCTTTATTTGGCCCCGGTTAGGCCTCATCTAGAGTACTGCGTCCACTTTAGGGCTCCACAATTCAAAAAGGATGCAGACAAGCTGGAGCGTGTTCAGAGGAGGGCAACCAGGATGATCAGGGGTCTGGAAACAAAGCCCTATGAAGAGAGACTGAAACAACTGGGCATGTTTAGCAAGGAGAAGAGAAGATTGAGGGGAGACATGATAGCACTCTTCAAATACTTAAAAGGTTGTCACACAGAGGAGGGCCAGGATCTCTTCTCGATCCTCCCAGAGTGCAGGACATGGAATAACGGGCTCGAGTTACAGGAAGCCAGATTTTGGCTGGACATCAGGAAAAACTTCCTGACTGTTAGAGCAGTACGACAATGGAACCAGTTACCTAGGGAGGCTGTGGGCTCTCCCACACTAGAGGCATTCAAGAGGCAGCTGGACAACCATCTGTCAGGTATGCTTTCGGGTGGATTCCTGCATTTAGCAGGGTGGTGGATTCCTGCATTGAGCAGATCGATGGCCTTATAGGACCCTTCCAACTCTACTATTCTATGATTCTTTCCCACAATTATAATGAGCTGAATTACACAGAAGGAGAGGGTTGACCATGTGGTCTATAATTGAAAACTTCCCTGCTCATATACTTGAATGGGACAGCATCCTCTAGTGGCTGTTTTGTAGTGCAACTTCGTCTGCACATGGCAGGAAATTCTGAGATATTTCAGAAGAATCCCAAGATAGTTCAGAAGAATCGGGATATCCAAGTTTGTTTGTTTTTTAAATGAAATAGCCGGGGATGGAACAGAAGACATGCAGGTTTTCAGGCAGAGCTAGACATACTTCCAATCATGGGTCTGTCACAGAAAATGGCAACAAACTGCTGAGCTTATCTACACTCCCCAAAATATATAGTTGAAGGAATATGTGATACATGGCACAGTCCTATTCTCAAGATCTGCTGGTTGAATGACTTTAGGAGGTGATATAAGAGCCATTCTGTTGGTGGAGATGTAGTTATGTAGGCAGAATAACACTTTTTTATTATTATCATCTATAACAATTAGTTATTTGAATTCCATACATATAACACAATTGCTGAGGCTGAGATAACAACATTACTGATACAGCTGAATAAGAAGTGTTTGAACAACAATTAAAGTCGATGATGAAAGAGCACAATGCTGAACAGAAATATTTTGTACAGAACAAATAGGCAGTTTATAAAATGTTTTATATAGAAGTATTTTATACAGAAAAACAAGTAATTTTTGCAATGTTATATAAAAGGCTTCTGGTATATTTTCAACCCATTTTGAAAGATTGCTTCATCAGAGATTTATTAACACCATTGAGAAGGCTATCGCCATGGACAGATAGAGGGACACATTCCTCAACTCCACACTGAAACTCACTTGAAGTCCCGACCAGAACTGTAAAGCCTCAAGATGCAGTGAATTTCTCATCATCATCGTGTCTTGAGGCTTTACAGTTCTGGCTGGGACGTCAAGTGAGAAAGCAAATCTAAAGGATTTGTCCATCCCTCATTATTAAATAAATAAGTGTCATGACTAGGCCTGTTCCCCTTAGGCTGGAGGAAGGAGATTCAGGCGATCCATCAGAATCAGATTCTGAAGTAGAAGAGACGAAGAGAATAGGACATTCCAGCCTATATGGAAGTGGAAGAGGTGACTCTCACAGGCTCTTCACAAGCTGTGAATACACTTTCTCCAGACCTTATCTCTGAAAGTTAAAACAAAACACAGTCTGTGGGAAATCAGTATTCTTCCGAGGGGGAGGGCACTGAAAGGCTAGCTAACCCTAGAGTACACCACAAACTAAAAAGGGCGGAGCTAAAGGAAGGGGAGAGAAGGTCAGCCTGGCTAGCTTCTCACCAGAGGCTTCTACAGATCCTGGCCTTAGCTAGGCCTAAGGTTTATCCCGGGGTCATCCCTGCCTGCTCCCGGGATATCCTGTGTGTCATTTACATGAACAGGGATGACCCTGGGACGATCCAGGGATACACCTTAGGCCCCAGTCTCCCTGAAGTGAAAGCATTCTGAGAAAAGGCTTCCCATTCTTGAAAGGACAATTGTCTTGCTTCGTTTGCATAGTTTTGCCTATTGGAAAGTTCCTAGAGGTTAGATTCTCTTCAGGTGGGAAGAGATGTTTATTAGGGATGTGCTCTGCTTCTAATCGGACCGGAGAAGCAGGAGCTGAGCGGGGGGCTTCGCCTGCCCTTAAGGTGGAGACGAAGAGGATTGGGGGGCCGGCGAAGAGGATCGAGGTGAAGGCGGATCCTTCGCCTCGATCCGGAGCTCCGCCGGAAAGGTAAGTGGGGTTTACCGGGCCCTGCCGCTGTCGCTGTCGCCCATGCGGCGACAGCGGCAGGGCCCAGTAACACCCCCCCCCGCCCTCCTCTTCCTTACCGGCCTCCGTCCGCGGTCCGTCAGCATCTCCAATTGAGCCCGCAGTTCAAACAGGAAGTCTGGGCCGCTTGCGGCCCAGACTTCCTGGTTGAACCGTGGGCTCAATTGAAGATGGTGACGGACCACGGACAGAGGCCGGTAAGGCCCCCCTCTCCCAAGGCCCCCCTCTCCCAAGGCCCCCCTCTCCCAAGGCCCCCCTCTCCCTTGGTCCGGCAGCAGAGCCCGGTAAGCCCCCCCGCCCTCCTCTCCCTTACCTGCCTCCGTCCACGGTCCGTCGGTGTCTTCAATTGAGCCCGCGGTTCAAACAGGAAGTCTGGGCTGCGGCCCAGACTTCCTGTTTGAACCGCAGGCTCAATTGAAGACGGCGACGGACCACGGACGGAGGCAGGTAAGGCCCCCCTCCCCCTTGGTCCCTTACCAGGCTCTGCCGCCGTCGCCGCACGGGCGGCGATGGCGGCAGGGCCCAGTAAACCCCCCACCCTCCTCTCCTGGCCTTACCTGGCGCCACTCCCCTCCACTGCGGAGCTCCGCTTCAGAGCTGGAGCTCCGCGGCGAAGAGGAGCGGAGTGGTGCGGAGCGGGCCGATCCGAAATTTTCGGATTGGCCCGTGGGCCGGAGCGGGGGGTCCGTGCACACCCTTAATGTTTATTGCCTGAATAATGCTTTGTGGATTATGAGGCAGGCCTCTTTATTGTCTCCCAATGCGACAGGAGGGTTTGGAAAGCATGACAATAAGATATTTGATTAACCATGAATCCTTTTATATATGGATTTGCATGTGCATGTGTTAATTTAGATGTCTAGATTCAAATGCCCAAATAATGACTATTCTTTAATGACCGTACTTTTCGCAATAGTGGTGAAGACTGACCCCGTGAATCGTGTGCCTACTCAAACTTCTGTGAACTGCTGATGGGCAACTTGAAGGGAGGGGGTGTTTGCTGCTCTCACTTCTTATGCTTCTTTATCGTTAAACCAAAATTAGATTAGGCTTCTCTTTCAATGGACTGAACTTTCAAATGGCAAACTCTGCTCTTCAGATACAACACTCCCCTGTGTAAAGTTAAAACACATCGGCCACCCTAGTCATAAGGTTTGAACAACAGCCCTCAAGTTCACACACCTAATGTTTATCCCAGGGTTAGCCAAGCCAGAGGCCTCATACTGTCTGCCAATTGCACACTTCTAAACACTTCTGCACCTCAAAAGACCACAGCACAAACATTCACACACACACACACACACACACACAGCATGATTCTCTCCCTAGAATAGGTCCCAGCTTCTTGACATGGGGCTTCTAGCTCCTTCTCACATGCAGTGGCTCGACATCTGCATTCTTCAATATGGTCTCCTCCAGATGTGTTGATTTACAACTTCCATCATGGGAGTTGCAGTCTGGCACTTTTGGAGGACATCAGGTTGGGAGGAATGATCTGGGTAACATTCTCCAAATTGGCATACTCAGTGCAGGGTCTCTCACATGGCACTGAAATGTCTTGTGACATGTTTTTAGAGCCCTGTGATAACAGCACTTGGCCAAACCACATTTCAGTGATTATGGAACCATTTCAGCATATAAGTCCTTTTGATTTTATCTGATCCTTGGTCATAATTTCCGGCTCCTGTTTTCCCCCCCATTTACCATTGATGTTCTTTGTCCTCAGACTTGTTTGATGGAGAGGGATATTGAAATGCTGTGTAAGCACTGGGGGGGGGGAGAAATCAATTAGTTTTTGTGTTTAATTACAAATTTCTGTATTTTAGTTTAAAATACTTTTTATTCATGAAGTTTAATTAAGAGGACCCCATTGCCCATGGGCCTTAATTAGCCATAATATAATGGCATGCGATCTCAGTATGGCACCTAAGTCTTTTGCTGCAGGGCACAGTGTATTCTTGATTAAATTATATTGCAATTAGGAAGTACATTGGCACAAATAATCTGATTGCCAAAATACTCGCAAATGCTAAACTAATATGGTAATATGATCTTGCATAATTAAGACATCAAAAAGAGATTTGTTTGTCTAACTCTGGATTGGACATCATATATTTCTGCATTCCCTCTGCCCCCTAAAGTTAGCAGTAGCCATGCAAGACACTTTTCTGCTTCTTTCAAAATATTAGTACCTGGGGTCATCCCATGAAGCAGATTGGTGGGAGATTCAGGAGAGATAAAAGAAAGCACTTCTTCACATAGTACATTCTTATATTATTGAATTTGCTAAAACAAGATGTAGTGATAGCCACCAATTTGGATGGCTTTAAAAGGGGGTTAGATAAATTCCTGTAGGAGAAGGCTGTCAGTGGCTACTAGTCCTGATGGCTATATGCTGTGTCCAATATCAGCTACTTCAAGCATATGTAGCCCACTTGGTGGTGAACATAGGCAGGAGGGTGCTGTTGCACTCATGTCAAGCTTGTGGGTCCCTGGTCGATAGCTGGTTGGCTACTGTGTGAACTAGATGGACCCCTAGTCTGATCCAGCATGCCTCTTCTACCACTACTGAGTCACCACCAAAACACTACCCAGATGGAAGATATCAATCTTAATACATCTCCACTATTATTTGTTTTAGAAAGGGCACTTGCAACAAAATATTAAAGAGTGGAGTGCTCTTGTAGAGTCGGTCAGTTATGCTGTGCTCCACATTCTCCTTCTCCTCCCACCTTGTGTGCTGAAACTGTCAGCACTACACAGCCACTGAGCATGTTCAGTGATCATGAGGCTCTTATGAGAGGGTTTTTTTTGTCCCTAAATCCTTTTTATACTTCTGCAAATCCTGGATTCCCTCAAGCCCCTTGATACCCTTGTGCATGGGTGTTGCTGCTTTACATAGATAAGCAGTGACACAGCCTTGACTTCAAAAGTAGAAGGAATGATTTATTTCTTTAATTTCATAGCCTCCTTTCCCAAAAAGCTGAAGGCACTGGGTGCATTACAAAATCATCATGCGAAACCTGTTGAATAGGCAGCAAAACCTAATTTGTATTCCTAAAGAACGTACCAAAGTTAACATCTCAAAACGTAAAGCCTGGATGAATAAAAGGGTCTTGACCTGGCAATGGATGCTGTATAAAGATGCTTCCCTGGGGACAATATTCCACAGCTCCATCACTGAGAAGTGTTTATTGGAGCATCAATAAGTCTGACCTCCATAATGGATGGCACCTGGAATAAGACCTCCTACAAGTTTCAAGGAGGCATATGTCAGAGATAATGCGCATTGTTGTTTCTCAGCTTCCTTTCCTATCTATATAAGCCCTTTCCTCTTCCCTGGGATCAGGTGAGATGTCATTAATAGAATCAAGGCGTTTGAGGGTAATGTTGGCCTTATTGTGGAAATTAGGCAGGGCTGCTTGATTTTTCCTTTTCAGATGCTGGTAGTCTTCCTGATTTACAGTTGCATTTTAATAATAATTAATAATAATATATTTATTTCTTACCCGCCTCTCCCTTTGGGTCGAGGCGGGGAACAACATTAGAACAGGAATCAATACATCTTAAAAATTCATGATTTTACATTGATCTGGATAGGCCTGCTAGAAAAGGCTAGTTTTTAAAGCTGCCTTAAAATCACACAGAGAGTTAATTTTATGAATCTCCTCTGGCAGGCCATTCCACAATCTGGGGGCGACAGAAGAAAAGGTCCTCTGGGAAACTGATGTCAGCCTAGTTTTAGCTGACTGAGGTAAGTTCTCCCCAGAGGACCTGAGTGTGCGGGGCGGACTGTATGGTAGAAGGCGATCCCGCAGGTAACCTGGACCCAAACCATTTAGGGCTTTAAAGGTAATGACCAACACTTTGTACTTTGCCCGGAAACTAATTGGCAGCCAGTGGAGTGATTTTAATGTTGGGGTAATATGCTCACCCCTAGATGTACTGGTGACCAACCTGGCTGCCATATTTTGAACTAGTTGAAGTTTCCAAACTAAGTACAATGGTAGCCCTATGTAGAGCGCATTTTACTGTTTCTTAGTGTGGAAACAGATTGTTGTTATTCTGTCCTCATTTGCCCACCTGTGAGAGCAGTTAGTTGAGCATCCACATGGGAGAGGGCCTTTTCTGACATGGCTCTACAAGTCTAGAATAAGTTGCTATTGGGGTCTTTTATTGCAGGCTTTTAAGAAGGCCCTGATAATGTATTATTTTACTTTGGCCCTCCACTGATGTTTGCTGTCATTGCTGTTTTTATTGTGTTTTTGCAGGGTTTTTTATTGTTGTAAACCATCTCAGGACAGCTTCTGAAAGGCACAGAAGCAGAAGAAGCAGAAGCAGAAGCAGAAGCAGAAGCAGAAGAAGAAGAAGAAGAAGAAGAAGAAGAAGAAGGCGGCAACAACTTGGTCTCCCTTTTAAATCTATGCTAATGTACGGCCTGGTACCTTCTACATACCAACCTGGTACCTTCTACATGTTTTGGGGACTACAACTCCAAGCATTTTGGGGACTACAACTCCAAGCATTCTTGACCATTCTCCTTGGTGGCTGGGGCTGATGGGAGTTGAAGTCCAAAATATCTGGACAGCACCCAGCTGATAAAGCTGCTGTATTGACTGAATTTTATTGAATTTTTATCTGCTGATAGCTGCTCTGATGCCTCTCTTTGAGGCATGTGGTAAGATATAAATTGGGACTCCCCTAAAATAATAATACAAACTACACAATAGAAGCCTCCCAACAGATCCCGAAAACTATCAATGGAGATGGTACTTTTTTGCTAATTTGGTCAAAAGTTGAGGAAGAAAATGTAAGCAAACAATGCATACAGTTAAAACAACTGATTGATCATACTCCAGGATTCATTCATGCCTGCTTAGGAGACCATCTGATAATTCTATGTATGACACCATGGGTTTCACAGAAGAAAAATAAATAAATTTAACCATGAATACATTTAAGCCTTGCTGAAACTCTTTTTTTCATTCCATATTTTGAAATGCTGCCACTTTAAAACATAGCTTCTGAAACATGGCTTCCTTTATTCATAGCTGTAATGATTCATGAACATCTTTACTCCTTCCTGGATTGTGGTACTTTCCCTCTTTACCATTATAGAAAAACGTTGCTGTGATGCTGATTTCTATGTAGTTGTTTTGTTTGCTACGTTTCCTTACTTGCACATGTTTCATTGCCTCTCTACATTTCTAAAGAAACATTGGCTGCAGTGGTCCATCTTTCAATAGCATTCAGATGTTCCCAAACATCTTTCTGGTTCATATTCAGGGGGGTTATGTGGTTGGTTGGTTTTTTTAAAGAAATAGTATATAAAGTCTGGCTTTAATGCACCAACATAATTAAAATCCCCAGGCCATTGTAGGAGTGCTGATTATTGAGCCATCTCAGCTATACTGAAAGTATGTGGAATAAACCATCGCACCAAAGGTGTTCATTTAGTAACCTCTTGCTTAGATAGAGAAATCTGATTTCAATTATGCCTCAGTCAAAGTCTCCACTGGACTGGAAATGCAGAACATTACCATTTCTAACATTTTAACTGGCCTATTACGATGTTTTGAATATTTTCATTTTCCACCATTGGTCACGCAATTTATGTCAAAGATCCTTGATACCCCCTATCTCCGCAATGGCCCTGTGTGAGTGAATTATTCCATTATGACTGAAATACTTTAGCTTGTTCCAAGACCCTTCAGTTCAGCAATTAATATGCATTGTTGCTGCCACACTCCTATGTGAAAATGATCGCTCAGCCTTGAAGTAGTTTTCTTTGAGATTCCTCATATTACGGCCGTTTTTGTGCACTCAATACAATTATGGGAAGGACAAAAGACTTTTACTTAACAAAAGACACTGAACTTCCTCCCTGCTCTTTTCTTTCTTTTTTGTTCTGCTGTCTGATTATAAGAACACATTCAAGTTCCTTTGTGCTGTGATTTTTATTAAGACAGATAGAAATATACACTATGGTTGCTCCTCATGCTTACAGTATGGCTATCCTTTAATTCAAAGTAGAGTGGTCCAGGCCTACTATCAATCACAATTGCAACTGTTAAAGATGCAGGAGCCCTATCCTCCTTTACATATGATCACCCTACGATTACATTAAATGGTACATTCATTTGGACATACATATGTGTATCTCCATCTTCAAAGTACCCCAAATAGTCAACAATGTATGACTGGATGAAAGTGAACGACTATTAGCCTAAGCAATGGCAACCCGTTCTCTCTCCCCTGCAACACACGCTGCCTTGCAAACACTCCTGAAGTCTTTCAGGAAAACAAGTTAAAAATGTCAAAAATATACTGCAGGGCTTGAAAATGATAGCAAGGAAAGGTCAAAAGCACTACTAATATTAATTAAAACATTAACTGCATGAAATGTATGGTTAACATTCTCCAACTCCTACAATCAAGACAGGTACTGTGTCATTATAACATGTCTACCGTAAAATACATTGTTTCTGCTGCAAGGCAATGCACAACGTTCCAAACAAATATAAAGGCCTAATATGGCACATGACAGTTAAAAAATGACATTTTCAGATCCCATGTAGCAGAAGGACAAATACTATGAATGCTCGGAAAGTGTTTCTTACTTATCTTTGTGTATGACTAGACCTTTGTGATAATCTGTCTTTTCTTCAATTTTCGATATCCATTTTCTTTTCGTCTTATCTTTTCATTTGATAGACTGCAATTGCTAGCAAAATAAATAAGATAAGAGCACAGACACGCCATAATGACAAAATTTAATGACTATCGCACACACAGTGCGAAGAAGTAAATAGACTAAACCGCTCTCTCAGTAGTCAATAAATGCAGAACTATGAAGAGCCACACTGGAGAAAACTATCATTGTGGAGCATTGCTTTTATGTGCTGCATCTATGCACATGCCCGAACGAAGTGCAATGGATTTATAGATAGGACATTTCTTTAAATCCTCATATCCTGAAAAGAATAGAAGTAATTTCCTGAACATGAGAATATTATACAATACTAGCAATATGCTGTCAATATATGTCATCATACCTCTTATCTAACAAATTCAAAAATTTCAAAAGTACTCATAAGGATACAAGAAAGATCAGTCAGTTAATAGTATGTTTAGACACTTCATCTATTAATTAGTTAAATTTACATTTGAACAATTGATTGGATTTGCATATGAAGAAAACAGTCACTCTAAAGCAAAAAAGCAGACTGAGTGAATGTGTATTTTGCAGCAAGCATTTACATCATCCAAAACAAGGGTGGCAACATATTTTTCAGTTGTGGGCCGCATGTAGAGGGCTTCTGAAACTAAGCTGAGGGCCATAGGTTGTGCTCCCTGGATTTTAAAAGATGGCAAATACAAAGAGAAATGTATCATACCTTATTTGTTTGTTGTTTCTTCTTTTTAAACAAAATAGAGTTTGACTAGAAAAATAATCTATCACATGGTTATTGGATTGTTGTTTTTATTTATTTAGTATTTATTTATTACATTTATATCCTGCCTTTTTTCCTCCAAAGGAACTCAAGGTGGCATATGTAATTCTCCTCCTCTCTATTTTATCTTCACAACAACAACGCTGTGAGGTAGGTTAGGCTTAGGGTGACCATATGGAAAGGAGGACAGGGCACTTGTACCTTCAACAGTTGTATAGAAAAGGGAATTTCAACAGGTGTCATTTGTATGCATGCAGCACATGGTGAAATTCCCTCTTCCTCAAAGCAGTTAAAGCTGCAGGAGCCTTGCCTTCTTTTGTATCTGGCCATGCTAGGCAAGGCTCCTGCAATTTTAACTGTTGTGATGAAGAGGGAATTTCACCAGGTGCTATATGCATATCACATGACACCTGCTGAAATTCTCTTTTCTGTACAACCGTTAAAGATACAGAAGCCCTGTTTTCCTTTTCATATGGTCAGCCTAGTTAAGCTAGAAGTCAGTAGCTGGCCCAAAGTCACCCAGTGAGCTTCCATGGCCAAGTGGGGACTAGAACTTGAATCTCCCAACTCCCAATCCAACACTCTAACCACTAATCCACACTTGTTGTTGTTTACATTATGAAATGCTTGGAATGCACTTTAGTTTCTTGGTCTCATTTCTCTGCATGTACCAAGAAGAGAATTTGTGAATACTAGCTGGCTCAATATGATCAACTGATGAATGTTTATTTGAGTTCCCATTGTAGCCACTAGCCAGCAATGGTAATCCAGTTTCATTTGTGTGGATAGGCAACCCAGCAGAAATGGGTCCTATGACTACTGCTATCACTCTTGTTCCCTGGCATAGTATTATTATTTTAAAGAAAATTACAGCTGACATGCTCCAAGAAAGTGAACTCTACACTTATCTCCAAATATATTTGAAAATTGTAATGTTTTGACCTGTGACCTGAACTTATTTTCTCCAAAGAGCTAAGTATGCAAATGAATTAGCTGATATATATATATATATCAGTAACAACGTCTAACGTCAGCTGATACAGGTTGCTAAGCCCCTCGCCCAACTCCTCCGGGCTTTCCAAGGTAATCCTACCCCCCTTTCTGCCTCTTTGCTTCCCCCCCCCCATGATGGGGGCAGCGCCGTGGTCCGGAGCATGAGCGAGGCATAGCCGGGGCCCTTGGTGGCCGGGTGGGAGGCCGCTCGCCTGCTGCGAGCCGAGGCCCCAGCCTAATCTCATTCGAGCTGGGCGGGTGGCCCAAGGCTGACAGGAACCCCGGGAAGAGGGGGACACCTGCTCCCCCTCCTCCGACCTCCCTGCCCCCCAGGTCTGCCAGACAGTATTGGCACCCCCACAATGATATTTAATTAATAAACTTTAAGATATGCTACAATGGCATATGTTACACCAGGTACAGCTAGTTATTTCTAAAAATACTGAACGTGTTTATGTTACTTGTAAAAACACCTTAGTGTAATTTCATTCATTTCTGATAACAACAACAACAACAACAATGTTCATGTCATTTAATTTGATTCATTTATTAAATTTCTATATTAAATTTCTATGATTTGACCATGACAATGGGACTGATTCAAAGTCCCCCACCTTCAAAATACCATCCCCATGCCCAGCTGGAAAGAAAAAAGAAAAAAAGGAAAGAATCAAGCCTAGAGCATATGTGTTGGGACATATTGGAACAGTCCCGTGGTTGTCATGGACACCATGAAATCCTGAGCTACCCCAGACAAGGTACCTTCAACATTAATGGTGAAATTGCCCAGAACCAACAGTCTGGGGGACCTTAATGGTACACCTGAGACCACCTCTGTCAGCTCAGGTATTGAACAGCAGGGTGGGATGTACATCAACGAAATTCCCATGCTGGTCCAACAAGATGCAAGTTGCCAACAGTCCAGACCAGTACTCAGATGAACAGGTAACTTTCAGAGGTAGATGGAATTCCTAAAGATCATAGCAACCCCCGCCCCTCCTCAGCCCTGAAGTCTACCCAAATTTTGAACCAAGTACCCACCCAGTGGGCACAGCTGGGGGAGACTAATGCCTCCTAGCTCACTTGCTCAGGTCTCGGTTATGCATACCAGATTGGCTACCTCATCCACTATTAAATCATAATGGCCAGGAATGTATCCTAGGCTGCATCCAATACACAATTACTTGGGAATAAGCCTCACAGTTACTTGGGAATAAGTCATTGGGATTTACTTTCAAGTAAGTATGCATAGAAATCGAGGTGAGCCACCCCTTCCTAGAAAACATCTGAATCTATTGAGGCCACCATGGATACAGTAGAATACTGCAGTGTGAGGCATCTATCAAATAAGTCTGACATTCAGAGGAGCAGGTGTCTGTGGCACCAACTAGTTCTCATTTATGCCATTTTCAAGCCCAGCTCCTCATATAAACATTATGTATGGAATATGTTCTCTCTCTCGTTCCTCTCTCACAAACAGGATTAAATTCTTCTTATGGTAAACTGAGCACGAATCACTACTTGGCACCCTCTGTAAAGATTTGCACCAATCTTCTCTTCTGGCATGGGGGCAAGGCTTGCAGCCCAGTTTCCCATCTGGAAACTGAATTTGTAAGAATTTATTCACATGGAGAACTTTATTGTGTAGCACTGTACACACAATCACAGCTGTCAGTACCAGAAGAGAGAATGGAATACTTAACTGTTTCCCACATTTTTCAGACAAGTCGATATGTGAGGCTCCGTTGGCAAGTTCTAATTTCTGGCTTCACATGTTTGCTGTGAATTTATGTTTGGCTTTTTAGATCCTTATTGCAATCATATGATTGAGCCTGCAACCAAGTACAAATACTTAATGAATCCTAAGATACACATTATTATTATTATTATTATTATTATTATTATTATTATTATTTTATCATCAATATGGTTATTTCTTCCAAACCTATGAAGCACGTTCCAAACTATTTGCAAAAAAGTGCTTTGATCTGTACATTCTTTAGGACAGAATTAATGAATTTCCTATATTTTTCCAACATGTTACACACTATCATCTGATTTCATGCAGCCACGGGGCATTATTATCATCAAAAACATGTGAATGCCTTCCTTGAATTTTCTGAAAGAGCCCTTAATATCCGTTTTAATCTGCACAGTAAGTTCACTCATGATTTCTATAGACAGTATTAAAAATAATAATTATAAAGCTAGGCAAGCAAGATAGGTTCCTATTTCATATACGAATGAAAACAAATGGATTTTTTTTCAACATGCATTTATTCCCCTTTCATATAAGAGAAGCTATGTGGACCAGCTCTCCCCATTGTCACTGTGCACTCCTTCCATGTTCTCCCAACAAACATTTGTTGTTTTTATACTGTTGTTTTTATGTTTTTAACTTTTGTATACTTTTTTAATCTTTACTGTTTTTAACTTTTGTAAACCACCCAGAGAGCTTCAGCTATGGAGAGGTATATAAATGTAACAAATAAAATAAAACAGTAATTATTATTATTATTATTATTATTATTATTATTATTATTATTAATTTATTTATTACCCGCCTCTCCCTCTGGATCGAGGTGGGGTACAACACAAATAAAAACACCATAAAATACATAAAACTAATTCAAACATTTTAACCAGTGCATCATTAAAAGCAGCACACCATTAAAAAAGGCATCTTAAAATTCTGCTGGAAGAGATCAGTTATTGGAAGGAGAGATTCATATGGAGTGTGGCCATGGTGCAAGGTAATGACAGTGGCTGGTAATAGCCTGTGTGGTCCCACAACACCTTCCGTGTGTTTATTCAACGTGTGGAGTAGGGTCACATGCAACCCTTCTCCAATAAAAACATTATATATATATATATATATATATATATATATATATATATATATATTTCTTGCAAATTAAAAATAAGTTATTTTAAAATAAAAAATGCCAAAAAAATTTATTCAGACATAATATTCATTTCATTTATTTATTTAGAAATTGTATATCAATTTGCTGCTAAAGCTCCCCTGGTGACTTCCGATAAAAAAACAGAATGACAAGAAACCCCAACAAGCTTCAGCAAAAAAAATTAAAAAAAACAGCATATTGAAAATACTATTTTCTCTCATAAGGACCAAGCATTAAGAATGGGGAAGTCCAAGGTCCATCCTCCCTACTGCACCATCCACTGAAAAACCTTCTTCTGACGGTCAGAAGAATGTTTTGGGGGATTGTATGGGGCTGCAACAAGGAAGAAAGGTGAGGTATTCCTTGCACCCTTGTGTTAATGTTGCATTGGATAGAACCCTATATAGTATTGATATTTAATCCAAAGACTTGGCACAACAATATTTTAACTGCGGAGCATAAATTTCACACAGATATTTAAAACAAAGGATATACAGACATTTCTCTCTCTCTCCTTCTAATGAAAAAGGTTGTTTTCCAGATAGTATGTTGACAGTTTAGAGAGGATATTTGCCCATCTCCTCTTCATACATTCTTAGACATATTCTACAGTTTAGATATGTCTATTAACTTACGTATGTCATATTTCACTTCATTATATTAGGGAGTGATCCTATGCTTTCTAGACAGTAATTGGGGGACATAGGATTGTCCGGTTTCTGAATCAGGACTCTGACATCGGAACTGAGAAACTGCAATCCCTTCCCCTTCATGGCCAGGGTGATCTGTCTGTGTCGGCTACGTCTCTTCACTTCGAAACTGAGCATGGAGACAGGGAAAACAGGACAGGGATGGACATGGGAGGAGACCTCGGAGCTGCTTTACAGAGCCTATTGGATCTCCAGGCTCCTCCCCTCCCCCTCCCCAAAGCCATCGCTAGACAGGGGAAATAGCCTGTTTAGGGGAAATGCAGAGCGGCTGGAGCATGGAGGAGAGGATCCCCTCCACGCTCCAGCTTCCCTGCATAGGATAGTCAGCAGCCTCCAATTTTGAAGGCTGGAGACTATCCAGATAGGATTGCTCCCTTAACTGTTCATGTACATTCAGTTAACACACCATCCAGCACTCCTGTTCTCAAGTTCTCATACAATGGTGCACTTATTTTTCTTTAGAGCATTGGACTTCAATATACTATGTCATAACAGTGGTACAATAGACCCTTTCATTGAAGAGTCTTGAGTAGCTCATGGATCACTGTGGCTGCAATCCAGGCATCTCACAGTTGGCATTCAGCATTGGCAGAGGACACACAATAGATCTGGCCACTTGAAATGAAGATCAGAATGTGGCCCTGGCCACAGCAGGACACTGCTTTATTTACCTAATTCATGGAAATTAACAAACGGTCAGCATAAATGGATTCCAAAGCTCTCTTGACATGATAAAATAATGATAACATTGAAAGGATAAATGTTCACCTACTATAAAGGACCTTACAGTGTTTCAATATTTGATAAAGATACCACCTTCAACTGGATGCTTATTTGATATTGGGTCTGCTTTTGTTGAAGCCTATTAGAATTATTAGGAAGTTGTATGCACTTCATATGTATTCTTTGTATAGATACATACAAATCCGTGTTTGTCAAACCCCCAGAAAATAAATTTGTGGGTGCCACATTGGAGACCTCCTGTTGTTGCAGGTGCCGAATTGGAGACTACTGGAGTATTATTTCTGAAAGCAAAAAGAAAACATATTTTCTTATTTGAGTAATTGTGTTATTCTGCAATATCACAGCACCACCTAGAGGTTATGTAGTGGAAAATCAGGAAAGGAAAAGCTCTTTGGGTAGAGCTTGGATCTCAATTCTGTGATGAAACTGAGTTGGGCTGGGGATCTGGATATGTGTTCCCTGCATGGCTGCCTTGGGATCTAGTGTCTGCTCCTCTTCCTGAAAAGGTAAGTGTATGGAGCTAGCTGTCTGTCTGAGCTGAGTAGAGGCTTTGATGCTGCCCTTCCTGTCTCCATTGCCAGATCCCTGAGGGGGCTGGCTTAGGTGACTGGCCTAAGAACAAAATACATGCCACATTTGATTAGGCTTGTAACTTCTTAATTAAAAAAAAGAGATTTTTTCCCCCCACTTGAAGGCAGGCAGAAACTAGAGTGTGCCAGTGCAAAGGGGATATGAGACACTTAGGGCAGGATTGTGTTGTTTCATGTATTAGGGGACACTGGAAAAGAACAGAAGTATTTTAGCCGTGAAGCAGGAAATTGCACAGGCCTTGGCATGAGAGCTTGAACATGTGCAGCATAATAATTTGGCTCCTTTTAGTTCCATTTAATACACACTCCGCTTGTTATAGTTTGTTGCACCACTAATTATTTAAGGGCCTTTGGTTATCACGATGCCCATGGCAGGCTTACCGTGCACATCTCCTAGAAGTCAATAGCGCTCTGCTATCCAGTTGTCTTCAAATCGGAACATAAGGAGCATGTGTTACAGAAATGCATCTGGGAGATTTCACAAGCCTCGCGCTATGATTATTTACAATGGTTTTATTTAAGCCCATTTCCCCCAGGTCTGCTTTGGCCGTTTTGCTTCCTCTTATTGTTAGAACTGCTGAGCTGACTTGATTTCCACTCACAGCATGACTGGGTTGTTTGGACTGTTACATGCCACAATTATCTGCAGCACATGGAGAGTACCCGATTTTAGCAATGATGAAACACAAGTGTTTTGTGACAAACCATTTGTGGCACTGAGTTATACACAAGCCCTCCTTACACATGCAGTTCTCTTGTCGTGCAGCAGCCAAGGGCTCCCGACATACCCATGGCTCCCACCACCACAATACACTGATTTGGGTCATAGTCAATGTGCCTCCATGTTGCATTGTTCACTCAATGACTGTGGTTTGAAGCCAATAATGACTACTTTCACGTCATCACTTAAGATGTGGGGATCATTCCATCACATGTGCCAATTCCATCACATGGCAAATGGACTCTGTAGAGCCAAATACCATGTGACAAGCTGGCTCAAATGTTGGCACTGAGTCTTATACAGTGAATATATGGGACCTGCAACAAAATGTTGCAGTTGGACTTATGCTATTCAGGATTCCAGCTACAACATTCCACCCTGCCCTAGTTCCCAAACAAATGGTTAATCACCACTCCTTGGCCACTGGGCTCTCTCAGTCCTAATGGAGCTATTTTGGGGGTCTTCTCTTTATGGTCCTTTCCCCAAAGTATTGTTTGTAATTTTGCAAACCTTGGAATTTCCCCAAGCCTGACACTATCTCCCTCTTGTGCATGAATAGTGCTGTTTTGGCAACATAACAAAGTACACCTGAACAAGTGAGACTTGGAACAATATGTTGCAGTGCAGTGTGCTGCTCTTCAGGATTCCTCCCACTACATTCCCTTCTTCCTCCTTCTGTAACATGTTCTGTTCTGGGGGCACTGAGCATATTCAATCCACATTGGGCTGTTTTCTGTATTTCTTCCTCTCTTGGGTTGGGGGGTTGCCTAAAGATGTATTCTACTTCTGCTAACCTGGAGTTTCCCCCTAATCTCCTGATACCTTGTATGGGGAATGGATTTCTTTCCCTGAATATTGACATTAGTATATGATTGTATTTGATCAACTGAATTTGAACCACTTACACAGAATATATATATTTTTTAACCGGCATTATTTATTTATTTATTTATTTATTGCATTTTTATACCGCCCAATAGCCGAAGCTTTCTGGGCGGTTCACAAGCTCTCTGGGCGGTTCACTAGCTCTCTAGGTTGCATCCAGTAAAGAAGAAAAAAGATGTAAATAGAAAATATACAGTTCATAAATGTATTAATTCATTAAACAAAAAACCTACGGTTTACAAAACAACACTAAGGCTCTACAGTTTTCAGCCAAGCACCAACCAAGTCAGTATGTCCCATGGTCAGAGCGGGCTAGCTGCTAGCCAGGCTCAAAGAATGACCTGAGTAGGTGTGGCCTGATTGCTCTCAGCAGCTGTGGGTGGGGAGTCTCATTCTGATTCTTGACTGCAAGCTGAGCAGAAGCAGAGAAGAGGAGCTGCCCCAGCTGGACTAGAAACTAGAAAAGGAAGCCAGCTCCCAGAGAGCAAGTGATCAGAGGGAGCAAACAGGAATTTGTCAAGGGCAGTTCCATAACAAAATTTTCTTCTCATAAGTCACACTCCTATAGTAGGGGACTTGGTTTTGTACCCTCAGATAGGACAGCAGAAAGCACAGGAAATTCCAATACATTCAGAAAGGAAGAGACAAAACGGGAATTTACAGGGACACAGCTAATTGACTATGCACACTTGCTCAACTTTCTGGTAGTGTGTGAGCACGTGCGTGTGTTTGAGTGAGTGAAAGAGTGAGTGAGTGAGTGTGAGAGAGATGTAAAGCTTCATCACATCTAGTCAAATGTGTGGCTCCTGTCGCTTCTTCTGTCACCGCTCCCACGTCGCTTCCTGAAAACAGGAAGTAATTAGCCCCATTCAGTCCGGTAGGAGAGAGCAGCAACCAGACTTAATGAGGGTTTTTGGTGGCACAATAATGGCCAGAAGGGGCAGAAGACGTGCGAGAGGCAGACAACATCGTGAGAGTAATTCGCGAGTGCCCAGTAAGGAGCGTGCATTAAAACGCTCATCGGATGGAGCTTGTAGTGACAAGTGGACATCTTCCTCTGCCCTGCTGTTTGATCTGTAAATTATTTGCAGAACTGAGTGTATTTGCACTGCAGTAGAGTTTAGCTGAAGTTTCTCAAAACACATTCCCTCCCCCTCCCCTGTCCCCTCAATGCCACTTTGCAGAATTTTCTCCAAACAAGCTAATATTGACACTTTGGGGGCTCTGCAGCCATTACATATGCCATTTCTCCCTTTTAAAAGAAGAACTGAATTGGAGAGGGCAGCATTTATTTATTTATTTTTAAAAAAATCCCTTCGGTTGATTTTTAATTAATATTTTTGCCCCATTATAACGCATATGGTGGCCATTTTGTCCATGAGCATGCTCAGTAGCATCCCTCCTCTTCCCCCTCCCTCTTGTATCAGATAGATTAGAACCTTGAGAGAAAATGGCTGCCTCTAGCAAACTGCCTGGAACCTTGGGGAGGGGGAGAAAGAGACACCTTACTGAGAATTTCCTCCTTTCCAGCAAACAACTCTCTGTGCATGTTCTTGCCACCCTATATTATCAGAACCATTTTGATTCAGAGAGGGTTTTTTTCTTTTCTATTTTAAACTACCCTCCTTCCCTCAATCTTCCAGCAACCTTCTTGAAATTTTCAAGGTATGTAAAACCAACAATTCCTTCTGGCACATGTAAATTTCAGCACGATTGGTGAAACATTTTCAATTTTATGAATGTTAGAATGACCCTCCTCCAATTACTACTTTATAATGGCGGAATGCATAATATACGGTTCACTCTTAACTACAAGGACACTGTGGTGTCCCTGTAAGTATACATAACATAAAATTAAAGACCTGCGAGAATTAAAATTGCAGAGATATATTATGAATGTATGTAACAAGACAAACAAAGCCATAAGAAAACAGGAACAATATGTTGTCATAATTAAATGAAAATTATGAATGAAATTGATGAAAAAGTCATAGGTAAGGAGAAATAGTAAGAACAATGATAAATTGTATTTGAACATACGAGGAGCAGGAAAATCACTCATAATAAAAGCAACAAAATGCTAAGATATTACAAACCCTGTGGTGATAAAAACAGGAGGTGTAAGACTTTCCAACCCACCAGACGTTATGAAATTAATGCCTATCATTAATGTGTACAAAAATAAATAAATAATAAAAAAAATAGACCCAACAGAATAAAGGCCCAGCAAGGGCTCCAAATGAGCAAATATCTTCCATTGGGTAGGATCAATTACATGATATTCTCATTAGTTTATCAAATACTAATTGGGCACATAACTTTTAATATTCATTAAATGTAGAAATAATTGGACAACAAATGTATTGCAAAAGAAAGCTAAAGTATTATCATAAATTCACCTGACCTGGTGAATTTATGAGACTCCACCTGGAGTAAATCTTTGTTCGGAGACGTGTGCAACTTGGATTGGAGAGAGACACAATATACAGGCACACCGCTGGTTTCTATTAAACAACATAATATATACCGAATCCGAGAAAGAAATTCTCCACAGGCAGGCTTTCTGGGTGAGAGAATAGTAAGCTAGTGAAGAGAAATTACCGATGGCTTTGTGAACACAAGAACTCAAGCTAGGCTTACACGGAGGCTTTCATTTCACACAATTTGTTTCCTATAGGCTGGAGTTGACACAAGCTGGTATTTCCTATGGCTGTTATGCTTGTGTGAATGTGCACCTTTCACCCAGTGTCCCGAGACTGAGGTGGCCATTTTGTAGGCATGAGAGTGAATGCATTCAACTCACTTAATATAGCAGTGGGGGCTCATGTCAGAAAGCCACTTCTTGTAGAAGGTAAGTGTAGCAACTGCAGGCTTCTCCTCCTCTCTGCTCACATCTCTTCCCAGGTCTAAAATGGAAATGGTGGCCAGAACAACAACCTTGAATGTCACCATGTTTCCCTTCTGCCAGCCTTCTGCCAGTGTGTGGAGTGATTCCAAAGGGATGCTGGGAGTAAGGAAATGGGTTAGTGGCTTGAACTCTTGCTCTGGCAACCACAATATTCTGGGAGAGGGAAGGAGGGAGAGGAGAGGAAGCTAGGCTGACCCTATGAAAAGGAGGACAGGGCTCCTGTATCTTTAACAGTTGTATTGAAAAGGGAATTTCAGCAGGTATCGTTTGTTTGCATGCAGCACCTGGTGAAATCACCCCTTTATCACAACAGTTAAAGCTGCAGGAGTATCTGGTCACCTGCCTAGTGTGACCAGATACAAAAGCGGGCAGGGCTCCTGCAGATTTAACTGTTGTGATGAAGAGGGGATTTTACCAGGTGCTGCATGCATACAAACAACACCTGCTGAAATTCTCCTTTCTATACAACTGTTAAAGATACAGGAGCCCTGTCCTCCTCTTCATATGGCCTCCCTAACCACCACGCATGGGTAGGGGAGATTTAAAAGTTCCCACGAAGCCTCTTCCCACCACCCCAAATCTCACTGCCCACCACAAGGACTAAAAGCAAAAAAGCAAAAGAAACTTCATGGACACCAATGGATTCTCCCCCCCCCCACACACACACACACACACACGCACACACTTTATTTTAGTTCCTGGGGTGGGATTGCAAAAACAAAAAGTGGCTGGATGGGAAGGTTTAAACTCACCTACTCAGTGGTGGTGATCTCGATCTGGATCTTAGACCATGTGCTTACATGGAGGAAAACAAAATGATCAGGCTTAAATATAGTGCTCTCTCTCTCTCTCTCTCTCTCTCTCTCTCTCTCTCTCTCTCTCTCGTCTGTGTGTGAATGGATGAATGAATGAATGAATGAATGAATGAATGAATGGGTGGGTGTTATGTGTATGAATACATGTTTGTTTGTGTCCCTGCATAGGCAACTTCGAAAGCTCCTTTAGAGTTCTGACTGGTTCTGATTGAAACCCAAAGCAGATTCACTGGCCCAGGCCAATGGACATTGGAGCCACCAGCCTCCACTTGCATTGGGAGGCACCTTTCCAGCTATTAACCAACCACACTTCTATTTAATAATTTGCTTGAATGCGGCCTCAGACTGTACAGGGGGCTGTCTATACAAACAGAAAGCCCTGGAGTGGGTGTACGGTGGCATTGCATCGATTATACAATTCAACAGCCACCTCATGGCCATTACTGCATCTGCTGCCTATCCTCACTCTGGAGTCATGGAGGAGGCATGGCTGGGCAGAAGGCAACCCCTGATTGGTCACCGTCTGCCCTGGCAGAGGGCAGGGGGCAGGCCTGATCAACAGAACCCCCACGACCATGCTTTTGTTGCTGCCTCAAGATTGGCTGCCACCACCCCAAAGCAGCAAAAGTGTGGTGTTTTGCTTATCACGGTGGCAACCCACTACATTGACGGCAGCCCCAGGAGGAACTGTTGTCCTGACTGAAAAAGTGCTGCTGGCAACGATTTCCAGACAACAGAACAGTCGTTTGATTTTGCAGCTATTTTGCAGGACAGTTATTTGAATGAGAACCATGAGGGCTGGAATGGGCCAGAACTGACATTGGATTGGTATGACCCTGGGTTGTGTGTGTGTTTTTGCTTTGCTGTGCTTGAGGTTATTGGAAAAATTGTTGGAGTAAGCAAATGAACAGAACTGTAAGTACTAAACTAGATGACAGCAAAGATCTATGTGAAACCAAATGTGGAGCATTATTTTCCCCCTCCTTTTAGACCTTTCTCAGTGCCATATGCCCTACACAGTAAAGTAGAAGCAGAGCTATAGCATCTGGAGAAATAAGGTATTCTGGAATGCATCCAGTTTTCGCTCTGAGCCACCTCAGTTGTACTGGTTGTCAAGATAGATAGGTCTATGTGGGTTTGCAAGGATTAAAAAGTGATAGTTAAGAAGGATGCAAAGCTGGATTCATATCCTCTACTGATAACTGTAGATTTATTTGTATCAAGAGCTCAGGGTTCACAGTTCTCCAACCTGGATTTAAGCCTTGCTTATCAACAGCTGCTCCTTGATGAAGAGTCCAAGGAATTGCTAATATAAACATCAGGGCTTATTCACATATAGACACCTTTATTTGGGTGAATAAACCAGGAGATGCTGCAGATGGTCCTGAAAAGACTCCAAAAAATATAGAGTTACATTATCTTGGGACACATTATTAATATGGATTGGTTTTGCCTGATATGTGATAAGGCAGGGGTAGGCTACCTTTTGGGCCCCTGGGAAAGTTTAGGAATTGCCCTAGGCACAACCAAAAAGTGGCCGCCATGTGTGGGCATGGTTAATCACAAGGACAAGTATCCTGTCCAAAGGTGTTTTGTGGGAAATTAAAATGGCCTGCATGGGCTTGGAAGCAAATAGTCAGCCAGTGTGACTCCTTCAGAACTGGTGCAATATGATTCTGCCTGGCTGTACCAATTGCAATTCTAGCTTCTACATCCTGCACTATCTGAAGCTCCTGGAATATCTTCAAGGGCAGGGACATGTACAATGCATTACTGTACTGCAATTAGAAATTTACCAAATCATGAACTACCATGGCAAGACTATCACTGTCCAGGACAGTTGTAGTTGTTGAACAGCTGAAAGCCACCAAGGCCACCTGAGCCTCAAGTGACAAAACTGGATCAAGGAGTTCCTTCAAGACCATTCAATGGTAGTGAAAAACCCCTCTAAAAAAGTTGCACAACTACTTCCTGGACATAAGAGCCACCTTCATTTTGTCATGATTCAGGTTTAGTTTACTGGCCCTGAATCCAGACACTGGTTCAACACCAGTCAACATCCCCCTCACCAGCTCATTGTTACTACTCAAGGTGGGCAAGGATGAAGTGTACAGGGGGGCAATACATCCCTCAAATGTGTTGTCCATGTCCTCAGACTGAAATTGATCTGAAACAACCAGACTAGATGGGGCTCTGGACACCACTACTAGAACTATATCAATGATTGTGTAAAGTTCAACATAGCTATAAGTTCACCACCTCTGAGATTAAAGGCATCCATTCATCCTGTCCCCATGGCTGGAGCTCTGTCTATAACCTCAGAGGACGGAATCCCTAACATCCTAAGATCCCTTAAGCAATTTCTAGAATTGCTCTCTAAAACTATTTTTAACCAACCATTCATCCTAGGATGGTACACAAGAGGGGGGTGTACAGCTCGGGCAGGGAGACTGATAGGCAGTGGGGTCATTGGTCCACCAACAGAATCCCTAAACTGTCTCTCATGGATATACAATCCAATCAAGGCTAGAGAGCTGTCATATGGACTGACCATGGCATGTACAAGCAAGATCCTCAATTTACTGTTTAAACATAAAACAGTAGCAGGATAAAGCAGTCAAGCACTGTGGAGAGTTTGATAAAACAGGTCAACACATCATTGAGCTGGTTTGGGGCTAAGAGGTGATGGCTACAAGAGGTGGTAAAGGCGCAAAGATGGCCAGTATCATCTTCAGGTACAGCTACTTTCAGGGCACATATTTAAAAGACATCTGGATCATATCCACAGGGCACGATCAACACCAAGAAGGCAGACATCCTTAGGGGCAAACCTGTCTTTCTGGCTTTCAAAAAGTGAGTGCCCCATGAATTTCACCCACAACCTTGCTGATTAGTTTGTTTGCATTCAGATTCACTTTTCCATCTCATTGGTAGATTTAATTTCATCCAGGTAAGAGTCTAGAAAGTTCTCCCTCTCTTATACTGAATGTCTGTGAAATCATTGCAAAGACTAGAATGAAATGGGTCCCATGGCCTGGGAAACCAGGGGAAAAAATGACTGTGATACTATCCAAAATCCTGCTTTAATGTTCATACTTCTTAGCTGTGAACTGCATCATTAAATCCTATTCTAAAGCCTTGGCATTTAGGGATAGAAACTCTAAGTGATCAGATTACTCGTTTTTAAAAAGGACTTACAAGAATACATCCCATCACTATATAATCTTTCATGAAGGCATAATGAAAAGAAAGACTATCTAGCCATTACATTCAAATTTCCTTCTGAATATTTTACTAGTCATTTGAAAAATGCCCAGGCAAAGTATCTGATCCCTCTTGTCTGCATAGTCAAATTAAATTATTTTTCCAAGTAATGTAATTAAAATCCTTTTAGTTTTTAATCAATATTTGAATTACTCTCTCTCTCTATCTCTCTCTCTCTCTGTGTGTGTGTGTGTGTGTGTGTGTTTGTAGTCCGTGATTAGACCTTTTAAAGGCAAGGAAACTTTATTCATTTTCTCCTCTATGGACTACACTTTTCCTGAAGCAAGAATTTTCTGCAGAAATCTGGACATTGTATAATGATGTTCACCTTGTTCAACTCCAAATGCCCCTAATACCTTTAATACAGGTACAAGCTAAACAAATGACCACAGATGAACATACTGAATAGTTTTACAATCCAAAAGCCTATGGAATGTGCATCATGATGAAGAGGTTACTGGAGAAACTGACCAACCAAATATGCTCTGGCACCCTGGCTGTGGAATGAGCCATCTAGAGAGGTTCACCTGGCACCTATGTTATACTCTTTCCAACACCAGGTGAAGACCTTTTTTATTTTCCTAGTATTTTAACAATTTACTATTCTTGTCTTTTAACTCTGATATTTTAAAGTTAAATTTGGAATCTCTGCATTGCTATTCAGTTTTATTCTGGTTGTACTTCCATATTGAGTTTTTATATTGTGGTTTAAGTTTTATACTTAAGTTGTACTTTATGGATTTAATTTTTGTGAACCGCCCCAAGAGTTTTGGCTATTGTGTGATATAGAAATACAGTAAATAAATAACTAAATTGTTCACCCCCTTCTAGAATACTCATTTGTGGAGTCCAACAGGGGCAGGGTTTAGAAGGGCAAGACATCAAACTGAGGTAAGAATAGGCAACATTGGTTCAGAGCTGTACTTTCCCTGGGGAAACCTCGGGCCTTGCTAGACCTGCCGGCAGGGAGGAGGGGCGACAGCGCGCTAGAGTTAGCGCGCGCCGTCGCCAGCTTCCAGACGCACGACGCAACGGGGCAACAGGAAGCCCCGTAGCGTCGGCCATTTTTTGTTGTTTAAAGGGACCATGTGCGCCGGGGAGCCGCTGGAGAAGGTAGGTGCTTTTTTAAAAAACAATAAAGCCCCCCCCTGATTCCCCCCAAATGCCCAATGACCCCCTCCCCCCCTCGCTCACCCCGTCCTCCCCCCATCCCCGATGTCGTGTCCCCGGCTTCCCCCCCCGCGCCATCCCCGATGTCGTGTCCCCGGCTTCCCCCCCATGCCATCCCCGATGTCCTGTCCCCGGCTTTCCGTTCCTCGCCCCCGATGGCTGCTCTCCTTCCCTCGCCCCCGTCCTCGATGCCTGGCCTTCTCCCCCCCCTCTCTCCTGGCAGGTCCGGCCTTCCCCCCACCCCTCTCCCCCCCCTCGGGATCCCCCCCGGCCCGATGGGCACAGCGCTCGTATGTGCGCTGTGCCCAGTCCGTGGCTTTTCCCGGCTACTCGCGAGTAAGCGAGCAGCCGCAAAAAGCCATGGACCCTGCTAGACGTTTCGCAGCCCCGGCCTCAGGCCAGGGCTGCGAAAAAGCCGGGCCATAAGCGAATTCGCTTACGCCGGCTTAAGGCAGCTTTCAGTGCGGCCTGACCCCGGATTCCCCTGTGCGTCATCTGGATGCACAGGAGGGAAACTGGGCCTCACACCGCGCTAATGCCTGGTCTAGCAAGGCCCCTAGTTTCAGTAAGCACTGAGTTGAAGTGGGGCAAAAAGAAACTTTCAAGATTGAATCAATATTCGTGTGGGTGTAAGAAATTCTAAAATTCTTTGATAAGGTAAGGGAGAGTCCTTACCTTGTACAATGAAGTGCTGAGCTTTTTCTTCTCTTTCTTTTTTAAAAGTGGCAGGCTGGCAGCATTCTTGAATAGAATGCCCCATCAGAATGACACAATTTCATGATGTAGTCTCATTTCCTGTGGGGCATTCTGTTCAAGAATTACAGCTGAGCCTTGACTTCGACCAGCTAGGTTTTTACTTATTTACTTATTTAAATATAAATGATCCCATACAATTGGCAGTGGTTTTCATCATATGTGGTGTATCAATAGGTAGATCTAAGTGAGACACACAGGAAGTTAGATGGAAGAGGAAGTCAGGAACACAGACTTTGATTGAAGGAATACTCGCCCAATCAGGAGGTGACACAGCAGTCAGTGACTCAGCACTCTCAGGAGTCAGTCAGGGCTGGAGAGAAGTTAGTTAGAAGCTATGTTTGTTTGAGGCATTTTATTTTTATATAATACTGCATTCCTCATTTGCAACAAACCTATCTTTGAAACATGGTGTCAGAAGACTAACAGGACCCATTTACAACAACAACAAAAAACAGCTTGAGATTTTGGATTATGGAGCGAGGTTTGAAAGCCCCCCCCCCCCATCACTGGATTTCACTGGGCCTAAACTGGCTCAAGCTTGGCAGAACTGGAAAGACGAGTTTGAATTGTACCTGGATCTTGCCTTCACAAAAGAGGAAGAAAAGCAAAAGGTAAAGTTATTATATTATCTGATTGGAGAAAAGGGGTGAGAGATATGCAAAACTCTTGGGTTTAGTACAACTTCTACTCTGCAACAGCTAGTAAAAGGGCTGGATGATTACTGCATACCTAAACAAAATGAAACAATGGAACGATATCAATTCTTTATGAGGCAGCAGGGGTCTGAAGAGAGACTGGATGCTTATGTTACTGCACTAAGGACTTTGGCAACAACCTGTAATTTTGGGGCTATCACAGACTCCCTCATCAGAGACAGAATTGTCTGTGGGACCACAGACCAACATCTTCGTGAGAGGCTGTTGCGGGAGCCAGATTTAACACTGACTCGTTGTTTGGAGATTGCTAGGGCAGCTGAAGCTACTAAAGAGAGGCTTAGGACATTAGAAGGCACCCATGAGATGCAGGTGCATGCAGTCCAACACCAGTCAAGTCAGTCTAATGAGCAGGGCCAGCAGCCTCAGAGACAACTGCCTAAAATACAGTGTATGTTCTGTGGGAAACAACACAAAAAGGGAAAAGAAAGGTGCCCAGCATATGGACAGAAGTGTAAAGGTTGTGGCAAACCCAACCATTTCCAAAGTCAGTGCAAGAGTGAGAAGAAACCTAATAGGCTGGCTGTGAGACCAATACAGAATGAAAGCGATGATTCTGAAAACTGTGAGGATGTTTTAAGCCTCACTTTGGGTCCAGTGAATCATGATGTCCACATAGTGGGGAATACAGGGAAGAAGGTAACCTACCCCACCGCATTGTTTGCCACTATGTTGTTGAACAAACACCCAGTTCGTTTCCAACTGGATTGTGGAGCCACCTGCAATGTGCTGCCATTAGCTCTAATAGACAAGAAAACAGATCTGGAACCATGTGGCCAATTGCTCATTATGTACAATAGCAGTACCCTGAAACCTGTGGGGAAGTGCAGGCTAAAGATTCGCAATCCAAAGAATAATAGACTCTATCGCTTAGAGTTCATCATCGTGGAAGGGAATGCCCACAGACCACTGCTAGGAAGCAAAGCAGTCCAAGCTATGCAATTGATTCACGTGCAACATAAGAACATCCTGAATCCTGTACAAGCCAGTGAGCAGAACCAGTCCAGGATTTGGACTATGGAGAAAATACTGAAAGATTTTGGGGATGTTTTTGAAGGGGAAGGACATTTGGCAGGGAAATTGAAACTTGAGGTAGATCCTTCAGTAGAACCAGTAAAGATCCCTAAAAGGAGAGTTCCTATGGCACTGGCAGAACCACTGAAGAAGGAACTAGCAAGCCTTCAAAGCAAAGGCATAATTGCTCCAGTAGAGACTAGCACAGAATGGATCAGCAGCTTGGTCATTGTACGGAAACCCTCTGGAAAACTCCGTATTTGTATTGACCCTAAACCTTTAAATAAGGCATTAAAACGCAGTCATTATCCCTTGCCAACCATTGACGATGTTCTATGTGACCTATCACGAGCCAAGGTTTTTTCAGTGTTTGATGTGAAAAATGGATTTTGGCACATAGAACTGGATAAGGAATCTAGCTACCTGACCACGTTTGCAACCCCTTTTGGCAGATACCGCTGGTTATGAATGCCAATGGGCATCAGCCCTGCCCCAGAAGTGTTTCAACGCAGGTTGAATCAAGAGCTAGAGAACATCCCAGGCCTGAAGATAATCGCAGATGATATCCTAATTGTGGGAGAAGGAGATATGATAATAGAAGCAACAAGGGATCATGACAAAAAGTTGTGCCATTTTCTGGAGAGGTGCAGAGAGAGGAACATCAAATTGAATCAGGATAAGGCCAGATTAAGCCTGAAAGAAGTACCTTACATTGGCCACCTGCTGACTGCAGATGGGTTGAAGGTGGATCCTGGAAAAGTTAAGGCAATCCGAGAGATGCCACGACCCGAGGATGTGAAAGGTGTGCAACGATTCTTAGGCATGGTAAACTACCTGGTGAAGTTTTGTAAAGAGTTAGCAGCTGACTGTGAGCCACTCAGACAGTTGACACACAAAGAAGTAGAATGGGAATGGTCAGAGAGTCATCAGCAAGCATTTCATAAAATTAAGGATACTATATCCAAGACCCCTGTACTGAAGTACTACAGCCCAGGAGAACAGCTAGTCCTACAATGTGATGCCTCACAAAAGGGGCTTGGAGTGGCCCTTTTACAAAAACAACAACCAATTGCTTTTGCCAGTAGAGCACTGTCAGAAACAGAGAGAGGTTATGCACAAATTGAAAAAGAACTGTTAGCTGTCCTTTTTGGGATGGAACGCTTCCACCACCTCACTTTTGGACAGACAGTACATGTCCAATCTGACCACAAGCCACTGGAAACCATTGTGCGGAAACCATTATTGAGTGCCCCAAAGAGGCTTCAAAGGATGTTGATGAGATTGCAAAAGTATGATGTACAGATCCAATATCATCCAGGCAAGCACCTGGTAATGGCAGACACATTAAGCAGAGCATATCTCTCAGAGCCCAGTGAAGATGGTTCAGTTGAAAAGGACATAGAGTCAATAAATATGCTGCAATATCTACCCATTTCACGGCCATGCCTACAAGCAATACAGGAAGGCACAGAGCAGGATACCAACTTACAGATAGTTAAACGCATTGTCCTGGATGGTTGGCCAGAGACCAAACATCAGCTACCAGTGGAAGCTACACCCTATTTCTCAATGAGAGAGGAGCTCAGTGTGCAAGATGGAATTCTCTTTAGGGCAAACAGAGCTATCATCCCAGAGGCAATGCGCTTGGACATAATGAAAAGGATACACTCCTCACATATGGGAATTGAGAGCTGTCTGAGGAGAGCGAGAGAATGCGTATATTGGCCTGGCATGAATGATCAGCTGAAAACTTACATGGCACAATGTGAGATCTGCAATTCTCTAGGTGACAGACAGCAAAAAGAAACACTCCACCCACATGAGATTCCAAGGAGGCCTTGGGAAAAGGTAGGAGTAGACTTATTCAAGTTGCAAGACAAAGACTACCTCATAACGGTGGACTACTATTCCAATTTCTGGGAGATAGACTCCTTGCTAGATACCCGATCTCGAACAATTATCAGAAAGCTTAAAGGACACTTTGCCCGTTATGGAATACCCGATGTTTTATTTTCAGACAATGGCCCTCAGTTTTTGTCTGAAGAATTTAGGGCCTTCAGAGCACAGTGGGAATTTGATCATCAGACATCGTCACCGGCCTATCCCCAGAGCAATGGGAAAGCTGAGTCAGCTGTCAAGACAGCAAAGCGTATTTTGGTCAAAGCCAAGAAAGCTGGGACAGATCCATATCTAGCTGTCTTAGACCACAGGAACACCCCATCACAAGGCTTGGATGTGAGTCCAGCTCAGAGTCTCATGGGTCGAAGAACTAAGACCTTACTTCCAATGCGAGGAAATTTGCTGCAGCCAGAAATCCATAACAGACGAGCTGACTTTATAGCAGAACAAAAATCTAGACAGGCCCATTATTATAATAAGTCGGCCAAAGATCTACCTGATCTACACAGTGGTGAGCAAGTCTGGATTCAGCCAGCAGGGCAAGAGAACAAGGAATGGCGAAAGGCAGAAGTACAAAGGCAAGTGAACACACGGTCATTTGAGGTGGTGACACCAGAGGGTCAAGTCTTCAGAAGAAACCGTAGACATCTGCGGAGGAGCAGCCAACTAGTATCAAATGCAGGTGTGCAGAACCACAACCAAGAACAGCAATTCCAGGAGGAGAGAGCACCCACTTCACAGTCTGGCCTCCAGGCAAGAGGTCATTCGGAATCCCCTGCCAGAGAGACTGGCGAGATAGTTGAAATCTCCTCACATCCTAGGGATACCCATGATACCGCTTATCACCCCAGAGAAACTACATCTCCTATGGCAAAACAAGTAAGAACTCGAGCAGGTTGCCTGGTACAGAAGCCACACCATCTACAAGACTATGTTTAACTTTTTTTGGGGGGTAAATGGGAGTTGTAATGTATTGTTGGTTAAAATAAAAAAAGGAAAGATGTATCAATAGGTAGAACTAAGTGAGACACACAGGAAGTTAGATGGAAGAGGAAGTCAGGAACACAGACTTTGATTGAAGGAATACTCGCCCAATCAGGAGGTGACACAGCAGTCAGTGACTCAGAAGTCTCAGGAGTCAGTCAGGGCTGGAGAGAAGTTAGTTAGAAGCTATGTTTGTTTGAGGCAATAAAAGTTTTATTTTTATATAATACTGCATTCCTCATTTGTAACAAACCTATCTTTGAAACATGTGGTTTCAGGGAATTGTTACACTTCCTCCCCCCACCTGTGAATCTAGAGCTTGCCTTCATGGTTTTGCGGCTGTGGGGTGGTGGCAGGTCATCCTAATTGCAGAGGCAGTGTGGGCTTTCAGGAGGCCATTCGGTGTGTCAGGCCAATGCTACCTCTGATCAAAGTGGAGGGCAGGATAGATCCAAAATAGACAATAGACAGATCTAGAGCATTTGGAGTTCCTAATGGCCAAACCATTCATTATGTTAAAATGTTCAGTGTTGTGTGGGTATTGGAGCTCCTCATGATCTGGATCTGCAGATTATGTGGAGTGGGGCCAGATCTACACCAAGCAGGATGTGACACTTTGAAAACATCTTGAAAATTGTATACGGAGTGTGTCCTGGGCCCCAACAGTTGTCACTACTGTTATAAACCATTTTAAAACAGTAGTGTAGATCCTGCCCCAGCATACAGCCAAATGTTCACGCGAACTTCCAACTCATACCTCTGCATTCAACACAGGTAGCAAGGAGATGGAGTCAGCCCATGAGCCTGACACTGTAGGTGGGGCCAGGACCATGGACGAACTCCTGCAGCCAGACATGAGTGTGCTAGGCAAGAGTAACATGTGCATAGGGTTTATATATTTCCTATTTTTGCTACCCTACTTTGATTCTGGTGTCTTCACAAAATTATTTCTGTGTTCAATTCCTTTTCAATGAGTATTTGTCCAGAATGTTCATGTTTGCAAGTTGGCAACCTTATTTATCAAAGTTGCTGTTAACATTTGCAAGTTCCCAATGTGGAGCAGGGTGTATTTTGCAGTGTATAAGGTCAACAAATGTTCTCACCCCCTGTCCATCTGGGGCATTCTGTTCTTCTCCTTCTCTATCTCTTCTGTGTGAACAAGTGAGTGATAGCAAGTTTAGAACGCATGCTTCCTATTTACTTAGCATTAAACCCATCCCTGCAGGAGAGTGAAATGAAAGGTTGCATGGAGCTAAGGAAAGTTATATTGTTCTCACTCCTCTGCTTTTATTGTGAAGTAGTAGATTCATAATTTCCTTGCATTTATAGATGCCAAAATCAGGCAGTTTTATTCAACTCCAAAATACTACCAAGTCATAATTCATTTAGTAGAGTTCACTTAAGGGTGACTCATGGAGAATTCAAATGTGCATTTGTCGATGTTGTATAATAGGGATGGGCAACATGCCGTCAACAGCTCACATGCTGCCCTCTCCAATTCAGTTTTTCTTTAAAAAGGGAGAAATGGCATACGTAACGGCTGCAGAGCCCCCAAAGTGTCAATATTAGTTTGTTTGGAGAAAATTCTGCAAAGTGGCATTGAGGGGACAGGGGAGGGGGAGGGAATGTGTTTTGAGAAACTTCAGCTAAACTCTACTGCAGTGCAAATACACTCAGTTCTGCAAATAATTTACAGATCAAACAGCAGGGCAGAGGAAGATGTCCACTTGTCACTACAAGCTCCATCCGATGAGCTTTTTAATGCGCGTTCGTTACTGGGCACTCGCGAATTACTCTCACAATGTTGTCTGCCTCTCGCACGTCTTCCACCCCTTCTGGCCATTTTTGTGCCACCAAAAACCCTCATTAAGTCTGGTTGCTGCTCTTTCCTACCGGACTGAATGGGGCTAATTACTTCCTGTTTTCAGGAAGCGACGTGGGAGCGGTGACAGAAGAAGCGACAGGAGCCACACATTTGACTAGATGTGATGAAGCTTTACATCTCTCTCACACTCACTCACTCACTCTTTCACTCACTCAAACACACACACATGCTCCCACACTACCAGAAAGTTGAGCAAGTGTGCATAGTCAATTAGCTGTGTTGAAGGTCGGGTTGGCCATTTTTACAACTATTTTGTGCTTGTCTTAGTACAAAACATGTTTTGGTCCCCTCCATGGAAGTGTGGTTTGAGGAAATGTATGCACGTGGAGTGAAATTTGATGAAGAAAATCTACAAGCACTCTTCATGTGAGAAGTTAAAAGGCAGGTGGTGTGTGGAGCTGACTCTGAGATTACTGGGAAGAGATGGATGTCCAAAGGACCTGGAGGTTGTGGATCCTGGAGCCAGAACCAATGCTTCTTTCTCTCTTTGCTACTTTCTTTCTCCCCTCCCATGGCTTTTCTGACTCTCTATATTCAAATAGCTACTGCTAGGTCAGTGTTGGGAGAAGCCAAGGAGGAAGGAGTGGTAGGAATAAGAGTCAAAAGGTAAACAACCCAAACACATCACATCACAACCCAAACACAACATATAGATTTAATTTTTATTATTTCCACACATTCTCCTCTGGAAAATAATTAAAATATTATCAGAGCCCCCTTCCCCAAAGGTCAGTGCTTTGTTTCAATACTCAAATGATCTATAATACCCAGGTATATTTTTTCACATGGACAGAACAAAAAAAGCTAGCCAGACCTCTCACTTGCTCAAAATCCAGAATGTGATACATCAAAATTCAGTATTGCCTGTTCTTTCCAAATGCCAACACATGCTTTTTCTGATTTTCTGGACCAGCATGCATTCCACTAGAGTAAACAGAATAGCCCATGTCTTGATGAAAGTTGTGTGTTTGTCACAGTGCTGCCAATAGATAGGGGGCTTGGGAAACCCCCTCTTTCAGTTTCTTACAGGGCAAAACCCCAATTCTATGGGATTTTGAGATGGAGCTGTTTTAAAAACAAAATGTGTTCCTAGCGTGTGTTTTTTTTGCAATTCAGCAAGCTGAAGTAGGAGCTTATCAATTTGTAATCCAATCTTGTGGTGGCCCAATAGCATCACTCAGATGTTTTCAAAATTATATTATGTGGCTTATCTGGCTTAGAGGGATAAAAACACATTACTCTAAAAGATGGTATATGAAAGGATTATACATGGACTATCATTTTGTGTAGTTATTGCTTTGCATGTAATGCCATAACACATGCATTCTGCGTCTGATCTAAACAGCCACATTGGCAACTTCTGGAGAGAACCAATTTCTGGCAATACATGTGAGATGACGTTAGGGTCTGAGCTTGATACCTCCAGAGTGTTCATCACACGAGCCAAAAAAACTGGGCTTCTTATCACAGGCAGCTGTCTAGGATCACAACACATTCTGAGTTTCTCAGGAAAGTGCAATAGGTTGTCTAAGTAGTTTCTTGCCCCCCCCCCCAGAAGGTGTGTTTACTATTCTAAAGACGGACAGGTATTAAGCTTTAAAAAAACTTCAGGTCAGAAGAAGGTGAACAGTTACATCAAATTCAATTTTTAAAGGCTCTATGATCAATTCACAGATCTACTGGCAGGGAGGGGGATGACATTGAGCCATTATGGCATTGAACTGTTAAGAAGGTGAACAGTTACATCAAATTCAATTTTTAATGGCTCTATGATCAATTCACAGATCTAGTGGCAGGGGTGTGTGTGACATTGAGCCATTATGGCATTGAACTGTTAATAGAAGGCTGTGGTTTGGAAACAACAACAGTATAATAAGAGTGATAACACACAAACCACAAAGACATCAAAAAAACTTTCATAGATGAATAATTCAGAAACTTTACAAATGTACAAAGAACAGGCACATCAGCAATATTTATAGGATGTTCACACTAACATTCACAACAAAGCCTGCAATATCAACATCTAATATACATATAGTGAACTATTCACATGAAGCGTCTGTTTCGAAGATTCTTCCTCTGTATGACGCAACTAAGTTTACAGAAGGAGCCACGGCTACACAATTAGAAAGGAACCCACCGGGGTTTATCACCATATCATTCTCGTTTCCTCAAGCATTACTGTCGGCTTGAGGAAACGAGAATGATATGGTGATAAACCCTGGTGGGTTCCTTTCTAATTGTGTAGCCGTGGCTCCTTCTGTAAACTTAGGGCGTTACTAGACAAGGCTCTAGCGCGCGTTACCTTCCGCAGTCACGTCGAGGCTTCCAGATGACGTTCACGAGGATCCGCCGTTATCCTGTGGTGAAGCCTCTTTCTCCCGACTTTAAAAAAGTGAGTTCTAGTGCGCCTTTTCCTGCCGTCCCGCGGTAATTCGGAGTACGTATGGGAGGATGTGAGGTCACTGTGGTCCGCACTGGGCAGGAAAAGGCGTGCTAAGGGGGAGTGGTCAGTGGCTTCGGTCAAGCCGCCTCCGCCATTTGCGCGCAGTCCGCCAGCTGAGGCAGCACGGCAGAGCGGCTTTTTTTTTTTACTCCCCCAGTGACAGTTTGCGCAGGAACGGAGGAACGGAAAAGTGGCTGGTGACTCCTTGCGGTGGGCAGCTACCGTGGCCGCATAATGGCGGTGCTGTACGCTGCCTGTTAGTGTGGGTACCAGGCTGGCAGAGGGCAGAGCTGTTTGTGGGCTGCTGCCATGGCTACGGCCAGATGTGGGTTGGCTCCTTGGGATGGGGCACAGGGCACAGAGGCGGTCATCGCCGCCGACACCTCAGAGGCATGATGGGAGATGTAGGCACAGAGTGCCCATGCAGACGATTGACCTCGGGTCATATGACACCCGCCACGACCCCCATCAGGAAGTGAGCGCATCAATGTTGACCCTCAACAGCACCAGCAGCACTTCAGCTGGCACTGCCACTACCACCGCCGCTGCCGCCGCCGCTGCCGCCGCTGGCATCGCTGACGGCTGCGCAAGTTTGCGGTCTTTCGGACGTGCGCAAACCGTGCAGCGAGCGAAAAAAAAGCCGCGGCAATCAGGCCAGTGTGGTTGTGCAACTGTGCTCGCGGCGGCAGCAGCACAAGTGGCACAAACTTCTGCCACAAATCGAAGGCAGGTGTGGAGCATGAGGCGTCACGGCTGAATGGGAAAATCCGCTTTCACCGCTCCTCAACGACGGAACACCTGGTAGGTCTAGCAAAGCCCTTAGTTGCGTCATACAGAGGAAGAATCTTCGAAACAGCAATTAGTACCGGACTACTGTTTATATAAAAGATGCTTCATGTGAATAGTTCACTATATGTATATTAGATGTTGATATTGCAGGCTTTGTTCTACTCCATGCATGGGAAATGTATTCCTCTCCCCGCCCACACACACACACAAAGATGCCATGTAGAAGAAGTGGAACTCTTAAAAGGTGAAAAGATATAGGACTTTTCTACACAAAGCTTTCCCTTATTTATTTATTTATTACACTTATATACCGCTCCCATAGCCAGGGCTCTCTGGGCGGTTTACAGAAATTCTAAAATTGAGATAAAAACAAGTATACAAAATTTAAAACTCTAAAACACAGAACATACACACATAAAGCATTAAAAACCGATTAGAAACTAAACATGTGGGTGATTAAGATGTGCCGCCATATGCCTGGGCAAAGAGGAAAGTCTTAACCTGGCACCGGAAAGATAGCAGCGTTGGTGCCAGGTGAGCCTCGTCAGGGAGATCGTTCCATAGTCTGGGGGCCACCACTGAAAAGGTCCTGTCCCTCGTTGCCACACTCCGAGCCTCTCCCGGAGTAGGCACCCGGAGGAGGACCTTAGATGTTGAACATAGTGACCGGGTACATTCACGTTGGGAGAGGCGTTCCGTCAGGTATTGTGGTCCCAAGCCGTGTAAGGCTTTATAGGTCAAAACCAGCACCTTGAATTGGGCTCGGAAACATACAGGCAGCCAGTGCAAGCGGACCAGAGCAGGTGTTATATGGTCAAACCTCCTGGTTCCCAAAATCAATCTGGCCGCTGCATTTTGCACAAGCTGCAGCTTCTGAACCATCTTCAAAGGCAGCCCTACTTAGAGCGCATTGCAGTAATCTAACTTGGAGGTTACCAGAGCATGGACAACTGAAGCCAGGTTATCCCTGTCCAGATAGGGGCATAGCTGGGCCACCAACCAGAGTTTGTAGAAGGCACTCCATGCCACTGAGGTCACCTGAGCCTCAAGTGACAATGATGGATCTAAAAAAAAAAAAACCCAAGCTACGAACCCTTTTGACAGTTGCTTACGGGTTCTTTAGACAATGTCATCCTTCTCCAGTTTTGCTTCTGTGCCTAACCAGCACTTTCTCCAGGTTTTCTTTTTAGAGTAGGGAAAATGCAGCATTTAATTGTAAAAGCAAAAGAAAGTGTGATTTCCTCTTGTATATTTGTACCATTCCAATGTACCACAGTGCCACCTAGAAGTTATGTAGCAGAAAAGCAAGTAAGGAAATGCTTCTCATGTAGTGATCGGATCTCAATTCTGCCATGAAACCAAAAGTGGATACTTTTGATTAACAGCCTAATGTAGAAAAGCTCATAGACATAGAGCTTCTTCACATTCAGCAAAAATCTCACAGCCTGACTGGAGCAGTCTTCTGGAGTCCTCACAGGTTTAATGGTTGGTAAAATACTCGCGTTTCCCCCCTTGTTTTTGCCAATTGCTTCCCATTGGGTTCAATTCTACCACCAGCAGGTTGCACCATTTTATAGTGTGTTTTCCACTCATTACTGCATTTTCTGGGTTTTATAAAATGACGGATTAACACTTGAAAACAGTGCAAGAGGCACTGGAGGTTGACAACGTCATGAAAAGGACATGCAAACATCTGTGAATGACCATTCATGAGCATGCAGGGAATCACTCATGTGGAGAAGCTCATAGACATGATGATCCTCAGTCAGCAGTTTCTCCATTCAACATCTTGTCCTATCACTATGTTCTCTCTGGGTTGGACACTACTCATATTGCATATGGAGCCATTCATTCTCATTCATATCTGGAATCAGTCTCCTCCATGCATCCAATGAGTAATTTTGAACATAATGAGAGGGATTGGAGACCAGTCTTGTCTGCCTGTCATACCTTCTGATATGCTGGAACCTAAAAGGCTTTGTTTAGCAAAGTCTTCTCAGTAGTGACCCTCTCTAATGGGACTCCCTCCCAGGGGATGTGCAGTTATCCCCTTCACAATTGCACTATTTAAATAGGCTTTAAAACCCCACCTGTTCCAACTGGCTTTTAATTGATGTGCTTTATTGATCATGCTGCTGTTTTATTACAGTATTATCGCAGTATCTCTGGAAATGCTTTTTATTAGTGCTGTGCCAAACCTCTTTGCGTCTCTTCTGAAACTGGGGCTGGGGTTCTCTCTGCCACATTAATCTTGGAAAAGGATGCAACTTCCAATTAAAGGAGGTGGATTTGGTTTTCTGAATGTTGGTTTGTATCGTTAAGCTTATCTGCTGCACTTCTACTGAATTTTGGTCTTTTTTAAATCTGTTTTTGAATCTTGGCGTCTGGTTCCTTTGTCTAAATGGTTAGTATTAGGTTCTAGATATACAAGAAAGCATGGGGTTTATCCACAGTTTCTACACTCGGGCAATGGCTAGACAGGGTGATATCCCAGGAATCGCCCCAGGATTGTCCCTGTGTGTTCACATTGCCCCAGGGTATAGCCATACCTTTTTTTCCCACTTTCCCCATGGTCTTGGGATGATTCCGAGACAGCGGGGCATTTGGCCAGGCATTGTGGTTTGTCCTGGCTCCTCACGAGTAACTGTGAGGAGCTGGGCATGGAGCACTTAGCTCCTCAGGAGCTCCGTGCCCATCTGGAGTGGGGTGGGGTGAGCGGGAAAATATTTTTTGTTAAAAAAAAAGACCTACCTTTTCCACAGGAGTGCTTGTGCACTCTTCTCCAATGAAAAAAAACCCCACACAAAATGGCGGGTGTGATGTCCTCTTCCTCCTTGGACGTTGTGCAGGGAGGAAGTGTAGACAGGGGGAGATCTCACAATCACCATATCGCGAGATCCTCCCCCCTCTGTCCCTCTACACCCGGTAGGTCTAGACATGCCCATAGAGATGCATGGCATATAATGTCCCATTAGTTACACTTTGATCCATTCACTTTATGGGCCAAAGAAAATGTTTTTGTGGTGGATGTTGATTGATGGTAGATGCTGCTGCTGAGTTCTTATTGTCTATTCTGCATGCCAAATATGACTTGCCAGCTATGGCTGAATGGCAATACTTGCAACTGCAGCATTTGTTAAGTTTGGCTCAGCTGCTTTTACAGCATCAGAGGCAGGATCTACACTACTGCTTTGAAATGGTTTATAATAGTAGTGACATCTGTTGGGGCCCAAGACACACTCCATATAAAGTTTTCAAAACACTTTCTAAGTGTCATATCCTGCTTGGTGTAGCTCTGGCCAGAGTCTCCATCATTATTTGAAGTATTGATTGAGTCTGGTGAGGCAAAGCAACTCACAACCCATGTATATAAATATTTGTTATTGGTGAATAAATATAATATATACAGTTTTAAGCAGGAATAGAATAAAGAATTGGAGTATCCCATTCTGTCTAATTAGTGGATCGCTGCTTTGGTATTGTTGCATCTCTGGATCTTGGGATGCATTTATTCAGCAAAAATGTTTGTCTTGTTTATTGGACACTGTGATGCCTCTTTAATAATTTTCTAATTTGACTAATTGCTGGTGGTGCAATGCAGCTAGTGCTTCTTTTTAAAAATATGCTCTGACAATGTCTAGGAATTGATTTTTGGGGGGATGGCTTAGTATATGGATACATTTTATACTAGGAAGAATCTTTAATATTCACTCATGTAAATGCTCTTTTGAATTAGTTACTTGCTTCATGGAAATTATTGAATGGTCAGTGTAAATGGATTCTCTGCACCCTTTTGACAGCTTAGAGACTGATATTGGCCCTGTTCAGAAGACACCTTAAACCATGGCTTTAACCACAGTGAATAAGGCAAAAGGCCATGGTTAAAACCATGGTTTAAGGTGTCTTCTGAACAGGGTCATTACAACACTAGAAGGATAAACACTCACCTCCGATAATGCAAGGACCTTACATCATTTCAGTATTTGAAGTGGTGGCATATAGATACAACCTTCAACTGGATACTTATTTGGATATATGGTCTTTGTTGGAGCTTATATATAATTGCTAGAAAGTTGTATTTTCATATATATATGCATTTCATATCTATTCATTGCCATGGATATATACAAATTCAGGTATGTATATTAAAAACACTAGAGAGAGAGAGGGATGCAATGGGTATTTTCAAGAATCAATTCTTAAATCACTTTTAAATGGGTTCTGCAGAAATAGTGAATCATAGGTAAATTTTCTTTACAATCCATGAACTTTCCATAGTGGGATAGAGACTTGAGACATAATTAAGCTGCTTCCATGAGGTCTGGTGGTTGGCATGCCCCCAACTGCACTTCAAAAGTTACATTCCCCTACCATCTGGAAACACACATTTTAACATTTAGCCATTACCAGTTTCTATATTTTCCAGTGTGCCATAGACATCTAGCCACCAAATGCTATATTTAGCATTTTATATAAATAGCAAAGTTATTCGATCTAATACCAAAGCAAAAATCCCTGGTATTCTTTTACCAGACATATTCCTTCAGTGGTGTTTTGCTTGGTACACTCAAAGATCATGTAGTATCTCTCACTCCAATCCATTTTGGGCGTCTAGGTGTGTGGCAGACAGCTTCCATATACATATCCCCATCTGGATGAGAAGTTTGAATGTGCTGCACATGTGGTTTCTTTCCCCAAACCAATAGTTATCTGTATGCCATCTCTATTAAATAAAACTAAAATTTGACCACTCAGCAGCTTGGGAAGGACAGCAGAGGGCTGAATCTGTCTCTCTTCAACTCATCTTACCTTGAGAACAAAGTTAAGACCATCAGGGTTTCAGCTCCCCCCACCCCCCGCTTTTTCTTTTTCTTTTTTTAGAGGAATGCACACAATCTATTGGCTCAGTTATTATGTCTCTATCTCTTGAGGGGGAGTTTATAATACTCCATTTCTTGTTCCTACTATTCTGCATCTTTCACTCATGGCCTTCTAGGGATGGGGGAGAAAATTGTTTGGTTCCCATTTTAATGCACACTTACCTAATTTGCACTTTTGAACCAATACGTGAAGCACAACTCAGTTATCCTTCAAAACGTGCACTTATCCAAATTTGGCAATGCCCTTCTCCAGTCAAAACATGCATACAAACTGCATGTATTAGGAGAAATTGCACACAAATTCATAGAGAAAATAATGTTAGAATGCACCTTAAGAAAATTGCTTACAAAATGTGTGTAGACTGTATAAAATTGTGTACAAAATTATACATTAGGCGAAATGAGCACAAAAAAATGCATACAAATTTTCATATAAGCTTTTTTAACATTTGGGACAAATAAAATTCAACATTTGGTGGGGGGAATCTCATTGCAGGTAAAAGGGGAGGAATAAAGAGGCAAGACACTTGTGTACGGTATGAAAAGTCGGACCACATTTTTTTGAAAATCTGCAAAGGGGAAACACCTGGGTGGGCCACTAATTTACACCAGCAACTAGCTAGGCATTATATGAGGCAAAACATTCTGTAAGCTTACCACCCCTCAGGACTACCTCAATTGTGTCAACCCCTCCCAGGCAACAAAACACCAGGTGGGTGAGGTGAATTGGCCTCACAGGTAGCCTTTCTCCCCTGCACTGGGGTCTTGGGTACTATGCACCTTGACTTCTTTGTGTTTGTGTGTGGTGGTGGTGGGACTATTTGTCCCTCTGCCTCAGACACTGAAATGTCTTGGGCCAGTCCTGGTCTCACCTTCTCTGCAACACATACCCACTGAGAACAGCAAAACCTCCTCTATTATTTTCACAGACATTTCCACCTTATAAAAAAGTGACCTCACATGTCCAGGATGCTCATTTGCAAGCAGGTTCTTTCCCCCCATTTTTGTGGGGTACTATTTTTAGAATTCTTATTTTGCATGTTCATTCTCAGACGAGAAATATAGCACTTGTTCCACATTAGGGTCAAAGAGACATGGCTTAATTGTGTGAGCAGATAGCCTCCAAACAAATCTCTCTTCAGTCGTCTGCTATTGCGTCAGGGAAAAAAATGCCTATCTAGTTTTTTTTATTTTCTTTTTAAAAACATACCTTTTAAAATGCAACATACATTTTAGCATTAGACTGTTAGATGGCTTATTCCAGAGGATAGAAGGAAAATCCTTGGGGAGCTCAGGCGCCTAAGAACAACCACAGTACAAATCAGATATATGGTAGACACTGTACTGACATTTTTGATGTCTTAACTGATGCTATTTTTCCTGCATATGTTTTTTTATACCATTGCATCTTTCAGGCAGTGGAATTGGCTTAGGCCTTCATATCTTTGAAGATCAAGAGGAAAATAAATGCCAGCCTGAAGAGAAACAATTATGCATAATCTCTTACAACTCAACTGTACCAAAATACTGTTATACATCCCTCACTTCCCCGAGAAGGAAGAGGTTCCAAGGGCAGCACTATTGCTGGATTTCATTTCCTTTGGATGATAATGAGCATTATTACATAATACAAAAGTTAATGTATTTTTGTATTCTTTTCTTTATTTACAGATATAGAAGCAGAGCATAAGTGGAGGCAGAAGATACCTCGGAGTACAAATTGGGGACAATCTGCAAAGATTGTGCCTCAAGTTTCTTTCTTTCTTTCTTTCTTTCTTTCTTTCTTTCTTTCTTTCTTTCTCTCTCTCTCTCTCTCTCTCTCACACACACACACACACACTCTTGCCCCTCCTCCCCCAGCTGCAGAACGTTTATTGCAAATGCCACCAGTACTGAAGTGAGTTCAGAGGAGGGCGACGAGGATGATCAGGGGTCTGGAAACAAAGCCCTATGAAGAGAGACTGAAACAACTGGGCATGTTTAGCCTGGAGAAGAGAAGTTTGAGGGGAGACATGATAGCACTCTTCACATACTTAAAAGGTTGTCACACAGAGGAGGGCCAGGGTCTCTTTTCGATCATCCCAGAGTGCAGGACACGGAATAATGGGCTCAAGTTACAGGAAGCCAGGTCCCGGCTGGATATCAGGAAAAACTTCCTGACTGTTAGAGCAGTACGACAATGGAACCAGTTACCTAGGGAGGTTGTGAGCTCTCCCACACTAGAGGCATTCAAGAGGCAGCTGGACAACCATCTGTCAGGTATACTTTAAGGTGGATTCCTGCAATGAATAGAGGGATGGACTCGATGGCCTTATAGGCCCCTTCCAACTCTACTATTCTGATTCTATGAATCATCATTCAGGAGAAGAGCTGCACTATTTATTTATTTATTTATTTATTTATTTATTTATTTATTTGCCATACTTGTAGAATGCTTAATATAATAAAACCTCTAAGAAGTTTACATAGAAAAAAATATTAAAAATCTCTGTTAGAATTCAATGTAACACTAATCAATTGCAACTAACAACAGTGGCAAAATAAAAAGAATAAAGAAGAGGCAGTAAGAAACAGTTAATCCTTGCTAAATCCAAGCCTCCAGCCAGGGAAAGACTGCTTTATAACAGTATTGAAGTGCTCTGACAACTGTTGGGGCCCATGACACATTCCATATACCATTTCCAAACTGCTTTCATAGGCCATGGCTAGATGGGGCGATATCCTGGGGATTGCCCCAGGATTGCCCCTGTGCATACAGATGATGCACAGGGGATCCTGGTGGCAGGGAGGGATGATCCCTCCATTTCTGCGGGATATTGCCCTACACTTCTATCCTGGTTTTTCCGCAGTCCTGGCCTGATCCCAAGACCGTGGGACATGTGGCTGCGTGTTGCAGTTTGTCCTGGCTCCTTGTGAGTAAATGCGAGGAGCCGGGAGCCGGGCACTGGGTGAGGAGCTCCTCAGGAGCTCTGTGCCTATTGGGGGTGGGGTGAGGGAGCGGAAGCAGGTTTTTTCTTTTAAAAGAACTTACTTTTTCGAAAGAGCACTCCTGTGCTCTTTCTCCATTTTAAAAAAATTGTGGGCGTGACATCCTCTTCCTAGATGTCGCACACTGCGTGTAGACTGAGGGGGGTTTCTTGCGATCATCATATCGTGAGATCATCCCCCTCCACCCCCTTGTCTAGCCGCCCATAGTGTTATTTCCTGCTTGGTATAGATCTAGCCATGGCCAAACTTTCCAGCAAAAGTTAGTGAGAAGTATTTGGGCAATTAGAGATGGAACAGTCCCTGCTCCAATTAGACTTGCAATTGAACGGAGAAAACTGAGGTCATCCCATTTGTCAATACTAATGGCAAACTCATTCTATGAGTGCCAATCCCTATCTAGCCAAAGTGGCACCATTCATACAGAAGGCTTGGGGGAACCCTAAAATTTTCAGAAGTAACTTCCACAAAAACAAAATTAAAAAAACTTTAGAAAAAAGCTGCCCAACTCTGGCAGAGAGAGAGAGAGGAATAGCAGCTGCATAGCAGCAGTGGCAGTGGTGGCATGAGGCTGGGAGGGAAGACCCATGGGCTACAGCGCTCCTGTCCTACCCTCTGCTGCCAACTTGTGAGGGCTCTCCCACACTAGAGGCATTCAAGAGGCAGCTGGACAACCATCTGTCAGGTATGCTTTAGGGTGGATTTCTGCATTGAGCGGGCAGTTGGACTTGATGGCCTTATAGGCCCCTTCCAACTCTACTATTCTATGATTCTATGAACTCCACCATGCAAAGGGTGAAAATCCACCAGCTAGCCCGACTTGGCATGGTCTGAGTCGGGCCAGCTCGTGGATGTCAGATTAGCATCCATAGAGGCTGAGCTGGTGAAAGCGTGTCAACCTGTACCCTCCCCCAAACGGATTCCTCCAACATACCTATGGACTTTAGTATTGTGAGCTACTGTGGTTTGTAACCTCTGAGTAAGGAAACAGAGATTCTAGCCTGATGGATCCAGTGAAAATAATCAAGAGAAGTCATTAGCAGTGTTGTTCTAATGTTTTTTTCAGTGCTTCCCATGTACTTTCTGTAAAGGGCCAATATAAATGAAATGCTTAACCTAGGAATATTGTGCCAGCCATGCTATTTTCTCTTTGTGTGAGAGCCCAGCATCACTGAACAATGTGCTTTAGCTCCGTTTATCACTCAACCTGGTAGAAGGGGTATGATCAGTCTATTTCTGCACTTCTTCATGGTGAAGCCTGGCTTCCCAAACCTGAAGCAAAATTTGCAGTAAACCCTTTTATTGCAGTAATTCCAGTAATTAGCTATAAGCCTTTACAGTCCAAATAAAGGTCCACAGGTAACAGCATAGTTGATCAAAATCAGTTCATGAGCATCACAACAAAAGACCCTGGGTTCAGCACACAGAATAAATCCAAATACGTTCGCAGATCCAGTGAAATCAGGACCAAATGTCTGATACTGATTTTTAGTGGCCACTCACCTGTATTTAAACCAGTACAATGGGAAGTAGATTTTGTTAGAAGTAATGCCTTGGTTACCTGGGAAGCTACTTGCATGTTGTTTAACCCATGAATAACCAATAGTGTCTGGATTCACAGGTAATTGAATAATTTCCATTTGGATCGATCAGAGGTTAGATATTCAAAATGGTGGCAGGGCACTGTTATGTGAAAACCAGGTCAATATGTCTGATCATGGCCTTAATTTCATGACTTTGAATAAGAAGTTCCTGGATCAAAGGTGAAAATGCAGACACCAAATTTATGCTCCTTATTATACTGCTGTACTAAACACTGGACTATAATTGACTTACCCTCACTTTACACTGGAGTCACAGACAACACAATTGAGTCATTCAGCCAGTCTTGATCCTGGTTTTATTGCCATTCACACTGAACTTGCTCACTGCTTTTTACACTCCTTTTGTCTGTGAGCCTGATGTTCAAATTCTAATAAATGAGTCCCTTAAGGCTGTCTTCAAACAAATCCAGACATAAGCTCTGTTTCCTCATTAAACTCATGTTGTGCTTATAGATGCCAAGATAGAGAGGAAGAAAATTCCTGTCAGGGTTATGAACCTGCCAAAGAAAAAAGAAAACAAAAAAGGCAATTTTTTGCAGCAAAGCCCAATGTTTTATGAGCTTCAGAAAGCAAGAGAGATGTAGGCCTGATCAGTGATAAATAATGCCAACAGTACAATATGTTACACTGGGGAAAGATCTACTTCATATGCTCCCACAGTGTATAATAGCCATACACACACACTTATCTATTCCATGTTGCCTCAATAAGGTACTGACGTGCCTTCAACCAAAATACGCCAGAGTTGGTGTCTGTGGCTAAAGTGTTTGACTGGGAGTCGGGAGATCCAGGTTCTAGTCCCTACTCAGCCATGGAAACCCTCTGGGTGACTTTGGGCCAGTCACAGACTCTCAACCCAACCTACCTCACAGGGTTGTTGTGAGGATAAAAGGAGGAGGATTATGTACACCACCTTGGGGTTCCTTGGAGGAAAAAAAGGTGGGCTATAAATACAATAAATAATAATAAATAGTAATAGAATGGGATGTAATACTGGTGTGGGTAGTCATGACATATTCAGGTTAATTTCGCATTATCCAAGCATCTGCATTTTGTTTAGCTGTCGCCAGAAAGGAGTATTGTTGCTTTGTTTTGGTGCCATTGTGCCACAATAACACCTGCTAGAGTGCCTTCTCCCTTATCAATCTGCCCAGTAACTGAGGTCATCAAATGGCATGCTCCTTGTGGTTCTGCATGGATTTTTGAATTATTATTCTTATATTGTTGTTGTTGTTGTTATTTCTTACCTGCCTCTCCCTCCAGATCAAGGTGGGGAACAACATAGAATACAAAAATATTATAAAATACATAAAACTGAGTAAAACATATAAAACTAATACATTGTTAAAATAACAGCCAGACTTCTTAAAATTTGACTGGGTAGGCCTGTTGGAAGAGATCAATCTTTATAGCTTTTTTTATATTCAGAAAGACTGTTGAGTTGGCAAATCTCTCCCAGCAGGCCATTCCACAGTCTGGGAGTGGCAGAAGAGAAGGCCCTCTGGGTAACAGTTGTCAATCTAGTTTTTGCTGGCTGAAGTAGATTCTTCCCAGAGGACCTGAGTGTGTGGGGCAGATTGTATGGGAGAAAGCAATCCCGCAGGTAACTTGGACCCAAACCTTGTAGGGCTTTAAAGGTAATAACTAACAGTTTATTCTTCGCCCAAAAACTAATTGGCAGCCAGTGAAGTGATTTTAAATCTGGCGTGAACATATGACCCGACTGGAGTTCACCCAGAGAAGACCCTTCAGCATGGTGGCCTCTTTTCTATGATACCCCCTGCCTCTGGAGGTCAGGCAGGCACTAACATCATGTTGTTTTCAGCGCCTTTTGAAAATAATCTTCATTTCAAGAAGCCTCCCATGATTGACCAGCCACGGTTTTTATTGGTACTCTATTTTTAAAAAACATTTTTTAAAATATGAGGTTTTATTCTTTTTATCTTTATTGTTCACTGCTCTAGAATCTGTTTAGATGTGGAATGGCACATAAATGTTGTAAATAAAGGAATAATAACTTATGCATTGATTGTATGTAAGAACACTAGAGCATGATCAGAGAAACATGGTGTGCACTTGTGCTATAACCTCTTCTTGCAAGGACTTTCCGAGTGGTCTGACCATGGCCCGCTGAGAATGGTTTCTCATCCAGGAAGAATTGAGTTTCAGGAGAACCACTGACAAAAGTCTCCTGGAGTTGTTCCTCTTCACTTCTGCTTCTTCACTTCCCTCTTGCTTTGGTCCAGACAATGGTGGTGGTGAGAAGGACAAATAGTGGAATTCATTGGATAAACTGCACAGGTTCAAGATTCAAATGTTAAGAATATAAGAACATAAGAAGAGCCATGCTGGATCACAAGGGTCCATCTAGTCCAGCACTCTATTCACACACTGGCCAACCATCTGCCGATCAGGAACCCACAAACAGGACCCAGGTACAACAGCATCCTACAGCCTATGTTCCTCAGCAACTGCTGTATATAGGCTTACTGCCTCAGATACTGGAAGTAGCACATAGTACATGGGCATAGCTAGACAGGGCGATATCCCGGGGATCGTCCCTGTGCGTCCACATGACACACAGGGCATCCCAGGAGCAGGGAGGGATGATTTCTCCCTTTACCCGGGATATCACCCTACCCTTTAATCCCGCTTTTCCCACAGTTTCAGGATGACCCCAAGATCGCAGAACATGTGAGTGGGCGTCACAGTTTGTCACGGCTCCTTGTGAGTAACCGTGAGGAGCCATGAGCCGGGCATGGGGCACAAAGCTCCTCAGAAGCTCTGTGCCCATCGGTGGTGGGGTGGGGAGCGGGGAAATGATTTTTTTGTTTGTTTTAAAAAAACCCTCACCTTTTGCACACTAGTGCTCATGTGCTCCATCTCCTTTAAAAATAAAAAAACCAAAATGGTGAGTGTGACGTCCTCTTCCTCCTAGGATGTGGCACACCACGTGTAGACAGAGGGGGAGATCTCGTGATAACCATATGGCGAGATCATACCCCCTCCGTCGCGCTAGACCAGGTAGGTCTAGCCATGGCCTGTGAGTGTTTGCACACTTTTGGAATAATCCAGCATCCTAGATTACTATATCATCTTGAGCTATTTTTCAAAGACTTCAATTCCCCACCCACCCAAAATGAAGCCTAATGTTACTACCTGCCCTCTAATCATTTCTAGTTTATTCCAACCTATTTACTTATTTAAAACACACACACACACACAGAGAGAGAATCATCACCACTACCACCACCACAAATACAGTTATAACATATAACTCTCGGGAACACTGAGATTATATAAACTGCTGGATAATACTTACCATATTAAATTCAATTTTTCAATTTGGTTATCCCCTGTCTGTTTAACTTGGCTTTCAGCTAAAGAGTCTCCCAGTGCCAAGCTCAGCAATTGAAACTGACCATCTACAGCATCAGATTAAGAAAATGAAAAATGATGTGTATTTGCTCCAGAGCTAAACCCCTCTTCTCTACACCATGGGAACTTCATAGGTTATAAACTTCAATATTCTAAAATTGAATAAAATGGAAATGTAATCAGCTACAAGGCAGTGGGATTTAGTTTATTTAGAAATTGTTTTCTCTCACACAGACTATAAAAACAAAAGGTCATTCCCTTGATATGAGAATTCTGCAAATGTATACATAAATATATTCATGTTTATATATCTTGATACATATACATATATATGAAAATTTATCTCTAACTTGATGATTTTATTGCAAAAGGTAGTGCCCCCAATCCATTATTCTGCAGACGCTTTAAAGTACAAACACAGTCCCCACATGTGCAAGAGCCTTCAGCTCCAGGAAACTGGAAATAGTCTCAAGGTCCACATTCTCTTTCAGAATTGCAAACTTTTCATTTGTGCGTATGTGTCAGTGGGGAGGGAGGCATTTCCAATTGTACGTGCAGAGTTTTTCAGTGCTCAGAGGAGAAAACAGGGAAGTCCTTGCATCCAAGTGAGGAGCTCACTCGACACAGCAGCCAGTAGCTGTGAACAGTTGCCTATTGGCAGTGATTCATCGAACAGCTTAGTATAAATGCATCATTGGAATTCGGGTTTGTGCAAATGTGATTTGGTGCAGAATTGCAGCCATTCTTGGCAGTGAATAATAAAAAGACACATATCTAAGAGGTTTCGGAGATATTTTTTATCCACTTCATTGTTAATTATTTTTTAAATGCTTATATTCTATATGTGTCCAGTGCCTTAAGTCTATGTATTGAAATACTCATATCAAAAGGCCAATTATTCGCTATTTCATATCCCACTGAGATTTCAATCATTTCACTTCCTAGTTTAAACTTCACAGAAATCCTAATGATGATCATCAGTATTTGTATATAGTGCTAGATGTGCTTCATGGGTATTTGAAGAGTACTTTAATGTCCTGTCTCTCCATCCCTCAGCCCTTAGACTTCTGTTCTCCAGGCTAAATACACCCAATTCTTTTGAACTTTCCAAATAGGACTTCTATTCTATACACAGGTGCACGGGCCTTGATCCAGACCAGAGCAGGCTACAAAGAGTTAAAGGATCCCCTTCCCCAACAGGATGCCAATACACCCCACCCGGTGGGGCTGTTGTGGGTGTGGGGGGGAAGCAAGGTGTGGAGGCCTGCCATTGGCAGCCTCGAAATAGTGCCACCAAGTTGGGGAGGGGACTCAGAGATGATTTAAGCAGCTCTCACCCATCCCGGCCTCCTCTTCGTAAAGCGGCTCCCTCCCTTCCTTCCCTGTAAGCAGTGTGGGCTTGCTGGTTGTCCTTTGGGAGGCCAAGTAGGAATTTCTTGCTCATAATCCTTCACTGGTTGTGAGTTTTTTCACCTACTTCATTCTGCAAGACATGTAGGGAGTAATAAATAGGTTGATTGGCTATTTCTAATTCAGTCACATTTGTGAGCAGGTAAGCACAAGCATCTTCACCTGGATAGGTTCGGTGAGCATCCTGAGGCAGCTGGCTGTGATTGGTAATGCCTGAGGCTCATCAACCGTGAGTCCCATGGCCCAGCTGGTGAAATAAGGGTTACCTTTGAGGCCAACCTTTCTCACCCACTTCGGATCCCGAACCACGAGGGGGGAGGTGACATGGAAGGCCTCCCTACCCCAAAAGGGGAAGCTAGGGGGCAGAGAACTTGATGGCACCACCCCCTAAATTGAAAGGGCAAGACATGCATGGTGGTGAATGTCTCACCCTTTCAATTTACGGCTGTATGCCATTCAAGATGGAAGATGCCCACTTAGGTTTCCCTTCTGCAGATCTATCAATAAATGTGACCCTGTTTAAATCCCAAACTTGTGTCTTGCCTCATTATTTCCCACACTCCACATTCTCACAATCATTATCTCAGGCACATTTACATTGCCCCTTGTTTCTAAATGCCCATTTTCTCCCTAGCACAATTTTCACTGACTATCATAACAACTCATTGTTTAAGTAAATGTAAGTTCTCTAAAATGCAAATTAGTTTTTATAGGAAATGTGTGTCCCCACCACTACTAATTGTTAAATTCAGTGCAATCAAAAGGCACCAGTTTTAAATATAACCTGATGGTATAGTTAATTATATGAATATTTGCATCCTGTCATTCAGACAATAGTAATGGGAAGTCTGAGCCATCTCTTTCTACATTTGTGTACTTTAAAGCAGTGTTTTATTAAAGGGCCACATTTCTGGCCATAAGTTTAGGATGTGTCAGACAAATTGCATTCTGCCAGTAGGTTCTATGGCTTATATGCAGAAAATGGCTCATAGTAGTGATCTGAAACTTGGCAGTGTAGGAGAGGTCAGTTGGAACGTGGTTTGTGTCAGTTCTGAGGAGACTGGGTGAGAAATTGGTTGTTTATAGGAGTTTAAAATTTGATAAGAACATAAGAAGTGCTCTGCTGGATCAGATCGATGGTCCACCTAGTCCAGCACTCTGTTCACACAGTGGCCAACCAGCATCGGCCAGGGACCAACAAGGCAGGACATGGTGCCGCAGGACAAGGTGCCATAGCACCCTCCCACCCATGTTCCCCAGCAACTGGTGCATACAGGCCTCCAAGAGTGACCTCCAAGAGTTGACAGGTATTGTCTGTTTTTGTTCTCATAGATTTTGGTGGGGTTAAAGTTTATTGGGTGGTATCTCTATTTGTACAGCAACTTTTGGGCAACCATTTGTTTTATCAGGTAAGGGGTGAGGTCCATTATGTGCTGTGTCATAGTAATACCATAACATGGTTGTAGGGGTTTTCTTGTTGTTGTTGTTGTTGTTTTATGAAAATTGCAATTTCCACCCCAGCCCTCAGACCATATCCTACAGGCATTCATAAGGTCAATCATTCTGCAAGAGGGAGGGAGTAGAATGTAAGTGTGGCTGGTTACCAGGGAGAAGAAATAGAGGGAAGGGGGAGCAAGTGAGGAGGAAGTTTTTATGGCAATTAAGGTTTTAGGTAGTGAGGTTTTGAGGAGAAATAGGGGTGGCATCAGTAATTCCACCTTAATAACAGTGGTCTGCCACATCGGTTGCTGCCATGAGTTATGCAGAAGAACTATCACATGGAATAGGGGAAACTTGCTGCCTGGTGCCCCAGAGGGAAGGACTAGGCTTAAGATATAGGTGGGTACACTTCAGTTGAAGTTTAGGACAAATGTCTTAATTGTAAGCGGAATCCAACAATGCAACCAATTACCTGGGAGGAGTACTATTCATAACTAAAATTATTCAAGCAAAGGCTTGATAGCCATCAGCTGGAGATTCTATAGCTCTGGATTTCCTGCATCAAGCAGGAGATTAGACTAGATTATCTCTATATTCAGTACAATAAACTGAAATAACACAGCAGTCCTTGAATTTAGGCACATATTCCTTCATGAATATTGCTGTTTCCAATAGGCGGAAGGTACGGATGTCCAAATGTGAACTTGTCAATGTTCTCTGAATTCCAGCTCAAAGTGTGTTCAGACTCAAGTGCATATCACATTGCAAAATTCATTTTTCTCTTTTCACATGGAAATCCTTGCATATTTTTATGCATATTTTTCCAAGTAGGCACATTCTTCTCCCAAATATGATTAAAGCATATTTGTGTGCATTTCTCAGAACTATGTATTTCTCATGAGCATTTTTCAAATGTAGCCATGCTGTAGACCACAATTTCTTCAGCCCACAAATCACATCGCAAACTCAAAAAAAAGTATGGACTTCAACTGCAGATTGCATCTGAGTCCATGTTCAGTCCCAAAGGTTCCAACTGGGTAAATCTTGATCAAAAAAGGAACTAAAACCAATTTTTTCATACATTCCTAGTGAAAAGGGAGTCCATCTTGCTCCTTCCCTGTCCACTAGAATCTCTGTGCTACACCATATGAACATCTCTTAGAAGTTTTGATACTGGCAGAGATATCTTGCCTTTAAGACATTAGAACAGACCACCTCAACTTGGTGCCCTCCATATACTTTGGACTACAGCTCTCATCAGTCCCAGAAAGATGGCCATTGATCAGGAATTACTGGAATTGTCTAAAACATCTGGATGGCACCAGGTCAGGAAACGCTGCAGTTAAAGATTCTTAGTTTATTTTGTTATACTTGCTTAGGATTCTTGCCACAGAAGTCTTTTCTCTCTCTGCTTTGGTGATAAACAACAGCAAGATGAAGAAATATCCATATCATATACATATGAATATATCATATACATATGATTACCTCTTTCCTACATATCATAATGCTTGCTTCAGATTTACTAGCGGAAAATAAAGAGAAACTGAAAAAAAGTCAATCAACTGTAGCAGAATTTATTACTACACCTACGGAATCAGCTCTCAAGAAAATTCTAGAGTTTGGGGAGTGTTTAACGTATCAAATACGTATGCTTTAGATTTGACTGTGTGTTTTTCTCAAAAAAAAAAGAAAAAGAAAAAAGATTTACAGGCAGATTGTAAAAGTGATCAGTGACAGCTTTGTTAAAATGCCCAAATCCTCATAGATTTCTTTCCTGTTGTGTTGCAAGAAAATTTACCATAATCAAAACAGAGATAGTCAACATTGTTTGCACAAATAGTAACCAGAGCAGTAATATTAGTATGAATGAATTGTTCTCATATGGGAGGCTGGGGTGTAAGTATATTGGAGGTTTATGGGAGAGTGGATATCCAATTATTGTTTCATGTTTTCCTGAAAATATTTTAAAAGTTGCACAAAAAGATGCAATCTATCCATGAGGTTTTACAGTAAAACCATGTAATTCATTCTATGCAATTGGAAAAGATGTCTGCCCAGCACATCAGAGGAATCATAACATTTATTAGTCCCACAAAAGTGGCCCTGGCCTTCCAATTAGTTAGCATTTCACATAGTTTGTGCCTCTGAAGGGGATAGTTCTCCCTGTAAAAAATAAATATATACCACCCAAAAGACATTGCTAGTGATGGGTGGAAATGAGGGTGAAATAACAGGGAATGGAGAAAATTGAAGCAAAGACAAGCAGCAATGCCAAATGTGGTACTTCAGAACTGTTAAGAATATGTTCAATATTACTTCTCAATGTTTCCATGCTTTGAATTCAAAATGGTATTTTAGAATCAATCAAATGCAGGCCATGGGATGTATAATGTTTCCTCATCACTAGCCATTGAATGAACAGCCAGATGTTCAATTTGGGGTATGTAAGAGTTAAAAATGACACGATTGAAGTGTGCAAAATTATGCATGGTGTAGAGAATGTCAATAGGGAGACATTTTTCTCCTTCTCCCATGATATGAACTCGGGGTCATCCCATGAAAGTGATTGGTGGGAGATTCAAAACAGATAAAAGGAAGTACTTCTTCACACAGTGCATAGTTCAACTATGGAATTCACTACCACAAGATGTGGTAACGGCCACCAATTTGGATGGCTTTAAATGGTGGATGAATTCCTGAAGGAGAAGGCTACTAGTCCTGATAGCTATGTGCTGCCTCCAGTGTCAGAGGCAGTAAGCCTATATACACCAGTTGCTGGAGAACATGAGTGGGAGGGTGCTATTGTATTCGTTTCCTGCTTATGGCATCCTGATTGACAGCTGATTGGCAACTTTGTGAACAGAGTGCTGGACTAGATGGGCTCTTGGTCTGATCCAGCATGGCACTTCTTACGTTCTTAACATTTGAATCTTTATCCTGTGCAGTTTATTCAGATGGAAGTCCCACTGAGGTCAAGGGGATTTGCTCCAAACTAGTATTTCAATCCTATATATGTATACATGAGTCCAATGGGACTTACTCCTGAGTAATTGTATATAAGACTGAAGGCTTAGAGTTCAAAGAATAGCAATTTTAGTTTCTGTACACTTTCTTTATCTACAACTCAAATAAATATCATGCCTGTACAAAAGATGTCAGAGAAGATTCCTTAATCTCTACTGTAAATGGGAAGAAATTCACATTTAACATTGTTGAGCTGGTTTTGGCTGCAATCCTATATCTAGTTACCAAGGACTATAACTGAACTCAATTAGACTAACTTCTGATTAGACCTGTTGAGGATTGCCCCATTAGTCTTGTTTAGTATACATCAATTATAGAAATCCAAACCATTGAATCTCTAGATTTGTCCAAGTCACTGACCACATGTCATATGGCAATTAGTGTTCCTTGAAAACTCCAGTGAGGTTTTTAATCATTCATAGTGGTCACTTGTAAATGGCTTCCTTTGAATGAACCAGGCAAATTATAATCAGGAAAGAAATTTGCCATCTGTAATCTGAAGATTTAATTTGCCATGATACTCAGCTTAATTGAGAATGGATGTCACTTCAATAAAATTAAGGTAGAAAGGGATGGCTCTGTCTTCCCTTGTGACAGCATCTCCATTGAGGGTTCCAATCGTCACCCAAACCAGGCATGATCACATAGAATCATGGCAGAAGTATTTATCACTCATTAGGATGCTTGAACAAATGTTTTCTAGAACATGCACAGATTTGACACTGCTGGGGTCCCAATCCAGCCCTCCAATGTTTCCGAGATGGCCATGCCCCCTTCTCTTGGCCTTGCCCCCTTCCCTTGGACTTGCCCTCTTTCTCCAACCAACTATTGTTTAGTGGTTTCCCAGTTTATGTGCAATCCCCTCCATTCTAAAACATTGATGGTGCTATATAAATAAATAATAATAATAATAATAATAATAATAATAAATGCCTCTCCCAAGGCTTAGTTACTGGCAGTAAGAGCTTTAAGCTTACATTTTCAGGTATCTTTGGTATTTAGGCTCCTCGCCTTTTGCATTCAGCCCCACCCACCACTGGAATGTGACCCCCCCCCCAAAGTTTCTCCATAATAGAATTTGGCCCTTGGGTTCAATACCCATGCTTTAAGGTAGAAGATATCCGTCAGTACAGATGGGGGAACTCACCCATGTCTGATTTGTTGGACACTCACCCCATTGCCGTTCACTCCTGCCAGCAATGATGTGAGCCGGCCTGCACTCATCTGGAACAACGGAGGCTCCAGAAATCACATAATTTTCCACACTGTGTAAATGGTGGCCATAAACGCCCCATTTGTGCAGGGAGGGATTATGTAATTTCCAGAGCCTCTATTGCCATGCACAATGAAGGCTACGGACAAGGACAGATGGCTGCTGGGTGTCCAACTCGGTCTAGCGGGGCGGACGTCAGGGAGTTCTTCAGATGTCTGGACCCAGTCAAGTCCCTGCAACAACCCTATTCATCAGGGGCATTGTTTGGCAACTAATAATGCTGAATTGCCCATCTTCATAGCAGTAATCTGCTACTCACTGGAGTGGCAGCCATTTTCCCAACACAGCAACATTTAAGCATCTAGAGCAATTAAGTAATGTGAAATAGAATGCGCCTCACCAACGGCTGCTTTAAACTGTTCCTGTTTCTACACATGGTCCAATTATAAGCAAGCCAAACTGAGTACTTGACATGTAGCACTTTTTAAATTTCTTTTACACCATTTACATTAGATGTGTAAGCAAATCCACAGAGTATAAGCAGTCTACAGTCACATGAGGTGACCCTGGAATAGAGTGAGTCACTTAACAGAAAATTACCTTTTAAACAATGGGGAAATAAACTATAACTTACCAAAAGGTCTCTGTTTCTTTCTTCTTTTTACAAGAGGGTCATTGAGGCTTGATGGAAAGCTATTTACAAGATATCAAGAGGCAACAAGGCAGTAAGTAATTGCATAAAGGCAATGGCTTTTAAAAGAGCACATATACATTGCCTTAGAAAGGTTTGCCTAAGTCATGAATAATAGCTTCATAGTTGTGCCTGCAGAAATATGGGAGATGAAGAGGGGAGACATTTTAACAAGGTTTACAGGCTTAATATGGTGGTGGGGAAATACAGCATAAGAACATAAGGAAATCCATGCTGAATTAGACAAAGGGTCTGTTCAGTCCAGTATTACATTCAGAGTGGCCAACCAGCTACCTATGGGAAGCCCACAAGCAGGTCAGGAATACAACAGTAAACCCACACACTCTGTCCCCAGAAATTGGTATACACACAGGGCTACTGCCTCTGTTACTGGACGTAATGGATAGCAATGTTAACCTTTATTCTTCTGGCTGGTTTTAACTTAAATCCAGAATGGAATCTTTGCTCTGCCAAAATTGGAGCTACCAGCCTCCCCTTGTGCATGGAGAGGCTCCTACTTTCCTCACTATTCTGTTGCCCCAATGAAAATCACCCATTGAAGCTTCCATTGGGTGGGTGGGTAGAGGAGCTGCTCTTCCTCCCACAGCAAATGACAACTCCGGCAGTGGGGGGAAATAATTTTCATCAGAATTGCAGTGTGTGTATGGAGGGGTGGGGGAAGAGGGAGGTTAATGACCGCTCTTCAGATGTCAAGACTGCATTCCCAACTGGGGCCAAATTTAACATACCATTTGCAAATTTAACATATCATTTAGCTTGGCTCTGAAACTGAACTACTAATCAAAATGTTTATTGTCCTAATCTTTCATCTGTTGTGAACTTCCTAGGTGGCTTAAAGCAAGCTATTATCTTGCAATCTCATCCCACCTCACTTTGTAATATGAGGATTATAATCCTGATCTACCTGCGATATTGCTGCAAGAATGACTTAGGTCCTGTTCAGACAACACGCTAAGCCATGGTTAGGCCACTAACCCTTTTGCAGGAAATGGTTAGTGAGCATGCTTAAACCACGGTTAGGTAGCCACCATGGTTAAGAATGGTTCACATGACGCGCTAAGTCATGGTTCACATGACATGCTAAGCCATAATGTTTAGCTCAAAATGCTTAACCACCACGGCTTAGCTTGTAGACTGAACAGGGTCACGGTGAGAATTTTAGTGTGATTGTTATTATAAAATACATGTATCTCACTTCAGTTTTTATTCTCTGTTTAGTTTAATGTATTCCCACCTGCCAGTCTTGATCAGATCCTCCTAGGATGTCATATGTCTCCTCCTCCTCCTCCTCCTAAGCAAAATACACACCATGGGCCAGGAATCATCATAACACCATGGGATCTTCCCGCACCATCCAGAATGCCTATCATGCTCTTGATTGGTAAGCAACAGTGCTGCTGCTGCAGCTCCCACAACACCAAAGTTACATAGTACTACATTGTTTGCACTAAAGTAGATGAAAAAACATAATGTATAAAGTGCTCCTTTGGTTTGCATCTCAACAATATGCAAACCTGCATCATCATCATCATCATCATCATTATCATCATCATCGTATAAAAATGCAGTATACAATACAGTTGAAATCTGCCCAGAGAACATAACTTATTGGATGGATTAGAAATGTACTAAATAAATAAAGTATGCCATATTCCCAGATAATGGGCTGTATCTTCAACTCTCATAAATCAGCACTGCTTCATTAAAGCCAATGCTAAACATCTGGTGTAGAATTTGGGGCAGTTTTAAAGAAAAGACGCCAGTCACTGCAGCAGGCATTAGATTTCCATTGTAAATATACCTTTTCTTTCTTTAATTGCTGTAGAAGAGAAAAGGCAGACTGGCACATTTAGTGGTCACAGGAATGACATGAGGGCAAAGGTTAGAGACAGTTAAGAGACAATCAGGCGGTCTGGATAATTGGTGTTGTGACGAAAATAAAGAAATCCCCAATCAAATTGTGGCATCATAAGCTTAAATACAACAAAAATGTAGTTGTGAAACTATTCAAGCCAGTGGATTTATTTTTTTTCCTCCCCTGTGGCCAGTAACTAAATAGTTTATGTGTAAAACTCCTTTTTGAGTACATCTACTATTGCTTAATTAGATTACTGACAAAGGATAAATACTTGATCAATTATATTCTCCTCCCCATTCCAAATGGTTAACAGAAGTAAATATTGCTTTCTTCACATTTTTCTGGATGTGTGACACCAGTTGATTGGGAACCATTTTTGAAGAAATGTCATTTTTTGCAGAATGGATGGAAGCTAAAAGTAGTCATTCTTTGCAACTTCTTATGTTACTCTGTGCCTGAAATGAAGCCATTGTTGGCTACAGATTTTGTGTACCTCATCCTTTCTAAAGGAAACACTAGCAGAGGAGAGAAAGAAGAGGTAACTAGTAATTTCCTGGAGCAGATAGCACTATTTTATGCATACTGTGGGGTAAAATCTTTCTGTAGAATTAGAGTTTTGGTTTTGAGCCGGGACTAGCAGATCTGTAAATTTCACTTCTGTTCAGTTTCTTATTTTTCCTAAGTTTAGTTGGGTTGGGCCCAATTCCCCATCAATGTACACATTTTATGTTTTAAATTCTGCACAAAAGTGCAAATGCATTTTTATGCACACTACTCCTAATATGTGTATTTCTTTGTGGACTTTTGGTTAATGTACTCATTTTTGCAAACTATTTCCCATAAGAAAATGTATTTCTGTGCATTATTTTCACTATTGTGCACACTTTCTGTACACCTCCCCATAACAAATGGATATTTGTGTTATTTATTGGCTCAGCAGTTGCAAATTTGCTTAACTTAAAAAACAAAATTGGATGGTACTAATTTCTATCTGTTCCCTAGCTGAGTTTTTGAGAGTCTTTTCAAGTTTTCATGACACTCCAGTAACTGGTGTTGCCCAATGGTAAAGGGGGGAAAGCCATATTGGACTGAAATATGTATTTTAATCACTTATGCAGAGACTAAGTAGGTAGGACACAAGATGGGCTAGTGGTCTAGAGGATAGTGGTTCACATGCTCAGTCAAATACAAACTGAACTTGTTTCCAACCGCTTCAACTTCTTTTTTTTTGTCCCCTCTCCATAGATCCCTGTCACTGACCTCCCTTACACAAATTTAGGGTGCAATGTTATCCACGTTTAGACAAAAAAAAATCATATAACTTCCAGCATGGCTGGCTGGGGAATGTTGGGGGTCTGTAGTTTGGGTCTCATTCTGCCTTATGGTTAAGCTAGCTGCACATGTCAAAATACATACTTGAAACGTCTCCACATTAATTCTGTGCTATGGGAATACCCACTGGCAGAGCACTATGGCCTAATCTACACCAAGCAGGATATTGCATTCTGAAAGCAGCATGAAAATGGTATATAAAAGGCAGGAGCCACACCAAGCAGGATACAGAGGTATGAAAGCGGTAGATGGTATGTGTCAATGGGCCCCAACAGTTGTCAGTGCACTTCAATACCTCTATAAAACAGTAGTGTGGCATCTGCCTCTTATATACCACTTCCAGAGTGCAATATCCTGCTTGGTGTAGCTTAGGCCAGGGTTTGCTTGAGGAAAGTCCTGGTTCAGTCCCTGGCATCTCCCATTGAAACAGGTAGGAGGCGATGGGAAAGATGCTACCTGGAGAGCCGCTGCCAGTCAGGGAATACTGGCTAGATGGACAAAGGGTCTGATCTGGCATAAGGCAGCTTTGCATGCTCCCGAGGATCCTTTAGTGTTGGTATGGAAAAGATTCCTTGGGATCAGACTCATCCACATGCTTCAACATTTACTACTACTACTACTACTACTACTACTACTAATTTTATTTCTTACCCGCCTCTCCATTTTGATCGAGGTGGGGAACAACAAATTCCACTGGATAGGACTGCCAGAAGAGATCAGTCTTTATAGCTTTCTTGAACGCTAGTAGACTGTTAAATTGAAGAGTGTCTTCCGGCAGGCCATTCCACAGTCTGGGAGCAGCAGAAGAGAAGGTCCTCTGGGTTACAGTTGTTAATCTAGTTTTTGCTATCTGAAGTAGATTTTTTCCCAGAGGACCTGAGTGTGCGGGGCGGATTGTATGGGAGAAAGCAATCCCACAGGTAGCCTCGACCCAAACTATGTAGGGCTTTAAAGGTGATAACCAACACTTTATACTTTGCTCAGAAATTAATTGGCAGCCAGTGAAGATATTTTAAAACTGGTGTAGTACTGCTTCAGTGCTGTGCATTTGTGTGTGAGCAAGTGTGTGTGTGTGTGTTTGCAAGGGAGACCAGAGCATGTGGAACATCCCATAGACATCTTGAAATGATGATGATGATGATGATGATGATGATGATGAAGATGATGGTGATTATCATTTATTTCACTAAATCATACTTGCACATAAATGAGCAGCACTGCAACTAAAGGCAGCAGCCAGCTTATTGTATTCTTATCTTATCTTTTGGGATCATCTAGTATTCTGTACTCTTTGGCCCAATTTACTATTTAATAATAAATAATTGCCTGGTAATTGTCATCACATACTTGTACAATAAAAGGAGAGGGAGTGGGTATAATGTAGAACATGTCTGCTCTCTGCCTTCCTAGGTGCTCATAATTGGGTAAAATATGTGATAATTAGGATTTATTATGATAATACAGCCATTTGCTTTTGATGAATCATACTTTGTCAAGTAAAGCCTGAATCTGTGGCTCCAAAGAATTGTTATCCCTCCTTCCCCCACACTGCCACTTTTTCCTGTGTCTTTCTCTTTTCTTTTCTTTTTACTCCCCTCCCTTAAACCCCTGGAGTTTCATGACTCAGAAGCAGTTGAGCACAGATATTTTGATGGATTCATTTTCTGTCATTTCATTTAAATTGAATCCATTTTCTAAAGCTCTGGATAATACATTTCCATGATGTGCCTAACCAGTTTGAAACACTTGCTGCCTTTTTAGTTTGGTTCTGCAGTTGATGCTCTGTTCCCAATGCAGTTCTCAAATCATATGCTATGTACTATTAAAAAATAATAATCCCAACTCAAACGAGGCATTTTCATTTAGGAAGAAAATAACGGCAAGTAACATTTCATTCTTTGAGGGGAAAGCAGTTCCCAGCCTTCGCTAGCTCTTAACAACAGCTTGACATATAATAAATTATCAATATTTGCCGTTGTACGCTATTCTGTCCTGAATTATTCTGCCCTGACCCTGATTTATCCATCTTACTAGTCATCTCTGAATCTAGAATCCAAGGATGATTTGTTCTGATTCAAGAAGACTTGCTTGGGCAAGAGCACTTTTTCTTGAGAGGATAATGGGATATCAAACCCAAAAATAATTCAAATGAATAAATAACTCTTTCCATATCAGAGACTGAGTGCATAGCAATTGGAAAGAACTACCGTATAATAAAATGGGGCTATTGGGGCTTAAGGACTAAGATTAGAGAAATCAAAGCATCTATACTAAAGAAGAAATAAACAATAAGCAGTTTCACTCACACCCATTTCCCTTATGTGTCCAGAATGGTATTTCAATGTCTACACCTGTCATGCCCCTGCTGGAGGAATCCTCTTAAGAGGAGGGACTAGACCTCCCTGAGATGAACAGCATCAAAGAGGAGCCCATGCCAGACCACCAGGAGAACCTTGTGGGAGGTGGCTGCATGAGAAGGGGAACTCTGCCTCAGAGACAGAGGATGACCACCAAGCCCCTGAGCCTAGCAGTGTCTCAAGAGGAAGACCAGAACAACCCCTGTGAGAAAGTGTGCCTGTTTGCAAAGGAAGGCTCCTCATGAGTAAATGACTCCATGTGAGTAGGGCTCTCCTCATGATGGGACATTTTCTGGAAGTCTCTGATGTGCTGCAGCTGAGTCCTAAGTGGGATTCCATAGGCTTCCGTTTATAAGCCTCAGTCCTAAAGTAGAGGGCTGTTAGAAAAACGCTTTATTTCAGTTTCCAATATCTTGCTTCTGGTAAGAAGTTTAAAAGGCATTTTGACTGAGCTTATTTAATGCAGGTGGCTATATGACCGTCCCATAAGGTCTTTGCTTACATGTTAGAGCACTATAGATAGCATAAAGATCTTTATAGGATAGAATAGCTAAGAGAATGAAAAATTAGTAGGCCTGATAAAAGATTGGATCTGTGGGCCTAATTTAAGTGGAAGTGGAAGTTGGCAAGTGCTTCTTTGGGTAGCAGAGTCATTTTGACTTTGAAGATGAGAGAATTTTAATAGAAAAGTTTATGAATGATGCACCTTTTTAAAGCTATGTTGCCAACTACTGGAGAAGCTGGGAAATTTTTGAGTTTCTCTAGAACGGGAGTTTGCTGTAAGACAGATCCTTCACCAGTAAATTATTTATAATAGAATTTTTTTAAAGTATTTTAAAGTGTTGTCTGTGTAAGTGGAAGAGAGTGCACCTCAGAGTCAGGGTAGCCACTTCTCCTGGCCTGAACCAAACTGTAGTAGACAAGAAATGGGAACCTGCCATAATTTTAAACAGATGCTTTAAAGTACAAATAAATTTTCATTTCCCGATATTTTTGTTGGAATGTTCTCTAATGTTGCTGGCCCCTGGATTCCTGATACGCCCTGGTCTCTTGGATTGTGCTTGCATTTGACTGCTTGCCTTTGCTTCTGAGCTCTGTCTGTCTTTTGATCTTTGTGGTGGATTTATCCCACAGCCTGCCTCAGAACTGAGCCTGAACCAACCAGAGCAGGGCAGCACCAGTATTTTCTGACAGTGGATGGTGGGGAATATGGACGGGCTGTGTGATATTTATTTCATCTGCCTTATGAACAAACAAACAAAACATCAGCCCTCACCCAGTGGAGGATGGTGGCTTTGAAGTCAGTGGGGCAGTGTTCTGGTTCCCTATATCTTCTAGATCTTCTCTAAGTACAACACATCATGATTCCTTGTCCTGGGCTCCTTCACTATGTTACCTGACCTCTACTTCCCTTGTCTAGCAGAGAGCTTCTAGTTCCTTCTCTAGTGCCTTTAAGCATCCTGGTCAGTTGTGGGCCCATAAATCTGAAAAATAAAGTCATGGCAGTTTTTATTCATAGGAGTCCAGTGCATTGTGTTTGTGAGGTCATACCTAAATTAGGGCTATGTTATCCTTTGAGCTATTAATGGTTTATAATACCATCTATATTTAAAATATTTTTTTAATAAATGAGGATCCAAATTTTAAGATTTGCTGTAAATGTATGTAAACGCTCAGCATAAAAATCACCATTTTCTCATGCACTATAGAAGGACAGGATTGAGGGAGTATACCTGCTCATAAACCTGCTCATGCTTGTACCCATGTAGTGGCTAAAGTGTTGGACTGGAAGCCAGGAGATCTGGGTTCTAGTCCCCACTCAGACATGGAAACCCACTGGGTGACTTTCGGCCAGTCACAGACTCTCAGCCCAACCTATCTCATAGGATTGTTGTTGTGAGGATAAAAATGTAGAGGAGGAGGATTATGTATTCCACCTTGGATTCCTTGGAGGAAAGAATGCAGGATATAAATGCAACAATAAAATAATAAAATAAATACATTTATTTAAAAGGGCCAGCAGCACTGAGACTGCGAAGAATTACCTCTGAAGCATCTCATGAGAATGTCTACAGCTTCCTCCCACTTTCCAAATGCAGATTCCATGGATTGAACTTCAGCCACTCCTTTCCCCTTTTGTTGTTGGTGTTGCTTTGTTGTACCATTTTGACTGATGAACAGTTCTGGTAACCTTTAAAGCGTGCACAATATGTTGTGACTTCTGAGTTTGCTGACTATAAAAGTATTATGGGTGATATGGATTTTAGGACTTTTCTTTGGGAATGTTTTCTTTTGGCCAACATGGCTACCTTCATTTCCTGTTTGCCCTTGTAGAGAAGTTTGTTTAGCATAGACAACAAGCTCTGTGGGGTGTGTATGTGTTGGGTGGAAGCCAATGGACCATATACACATTCCACTGGAATCTGGATGGCCATTGTTAGCAGCAATAACATGCTGGACAAGATGGACCTTTAGTACGTCATTATTGGCTTGGTTGAAGTTTGTTGTTGTTGTTGTTGTTCCAAGAGGAACAATTAGCCCATTAAGGCCTTTTTTATTGTTGTTTGAGCAGATCTGCAGATCTTAATTTGGCCCTTTGAGATGCATTAGTTTCTCATAAGGATGTACATTTGGACCTGAGCACTACTCACACAAATGTATGAATAGAATGATCTTATTGTCAGTTGATATATTACAGTCAACTATATTGGAAATAGGCCCTTAACTCCTGGCTGCTTTTTCAAACAAAACCGAGAAACAGAAACATCCACAACTAATTGTCAGGAGGCTAGAGTCAATATTTTTCATTTAGTTTTCCCCAAATTAGATTTATCATTAAAATGATGATTATTTTAGTCCAGTCTGTTAATCAAATGAAACTCCCATAGACTTCGGTGGAACTCGTATTCCTATGGCTGCAAATTCTGTGTGGGTTTTGGATCTGGGCCAAAACTACAGCATAAAGCAAGGCTATCAATATCATATTTGGGAATTATTTCAACTGAATAGATTTATCTGTCAGGGAGTCAGTGTATATAGCTTATTAGCAGCCAAAAATAGCAGAAGTCAGATGATGCAGAAGAACTATTTATAGAAAATTAAGTTAAATTAGTTACTCAGATGATTCTAGCAGACAAAACTCTTTCCATTTACTTGAACTTGAAGCAACATGGCTGGCTGGCTGGCTTTACTTTTTCAGAACATCAAGACAAATGCAAACCAATCTCAGCATGTTCAATCATGCTATAGAACAGGATTAGAAAAGACATCCCATCTAGCTGTCTAAATTACTAGGTTATTAAACTCAGATGCTCACCTTACTAGATAGATAGATAGATAGATAGATAGATAGATAGATAGATATCCAAACAAATGCACCTAATGTGCTAAGGTTGGGGTGGGGTAACACATTTCACCATGCCCCCAGAGTTTATTCAGTTATAGCCACATTCTACACCTCATCCCCTGCCATCCATGCCCTCCACTAGTTGTGCGTTGTAAAAGGCAAAAACAAAAAATAGTCCTTATGTGCATGTATGATTGTCGAGGAGCTCCTCCACCTGAGGGCTAGTAGTCAGGATCCCATCTGGTATGGAGGAACTTATGCATGTAAAGTATGTTGGCAGGGGTGATGAGCACAATCCTGATCCCATCCTCAAAACACAAGTAGTGCTCTTTTGAACACTCCTAAAGATGCACATCCCTCCAAACTCTCCACTCGTGCATACCAGATCATAAAACAGATACCCTGGGAATTAAAATTCTGACTATCTCAAAGTTCCATTGAGTCTTTAGCCTAGATAGCTCCAGCTATTGGGTGGTATAGAAATGTAATAAATAAATAAATAAATAAATAAATGACTTGGGGGTGCTAGCTGATTCTCAGGCAATAGCAAAGGAAAGCTGGTCCCATGACATCCTTTACTTTCTGAACTATTTTACACTGGCAATCTTATAGATGCCAAGTTGCATCTTGTCCTTTGAACGCAGAAGACGGAGCAACCACAAATAAGCAATCAGTTAGGAGTCCCCTACCTGCATATGCTGCAAAAGAGAACCAGGTGACATAATGAAAGAAAGTCAATGTATACAAAATACAATCCACTGCATGGCAAAGCGTAGCCCCAATTTCTGACCCTAAGCTTTCTTTTCTTATCAGTATTACATATTGATGAATCCAACCTCCCAGCCTTGTAATGTATTCAATTCCAAACCAAATCATAACTATTTGCAATGGGGAAGAAATGCTTCTAATGGGGGGAGAACCAAAGACACGCTATGAATCAATAATCTAGCTCAGTGGTTCCCAAACTTTTTAGGTAACTGTCCCCTTGGTTCCACAAACTTATGCCCGGTGCCCCCTACCTTACACTATAAAAATCATTATTCAGAATAGCGGTTTTCAACAACCCACTAAGGAAGATAATAACAATAAAATTCAAAACAGTAACAATTAATTGAATATTTATTCAAAATCCAATTACATTTTTTAGTTTATTCAATTAAACATAATTGATGAACTTGATCCAGTGATATCATCTTTTCAAAGTCTGATAGTCATTTAGCAAGAATATTAGATATCACTTTTAGTAACTAGGGTAGAGTACCTCACTATTCTGTAAATTCTTAATGTGATGGATGGGTTTGATGAAGTGATACCAGTTTCCCAATGTCTGGTTTAAAGTCACTTAACATGAGTCTTAAATCACTATGTTTAGTAATCTGGAATTGATTTCTTTGCTTGGAGAGAAGTAGGCAGACCACACTAAAACCACATTCCACCAAATATGATGTTGGAAATGTAACCAGGAACTTCTGAACCACTCTCCATAGTGCAGGATAGCGATCAGAAATTTCCTTCTGTAACCAAAACTCCTGGTACGATTTCTTAAACTTTGGCTTCAGCTCAATGTCATTTTGTAGCTCAATTGGCCCCTTTAAATGGGAAGCACCCACCGCAGGCTTGCCGAGGGAGGGAGGGAAAAGAGAGCAAATGCCTCTGTTTTGCAGCCGGCGTGGTGGGGCACACCAAGCAGGATATGTCTCTTCATTAGCGTTTTGGTGCTTTTGAAACATTTCAATTCACCGTTAAAAGGACTCTTTTTAAACGATATTAATACATTGTGGATTCTTCCCCTGTATGGCTTGGGACCAAACTACCTTCTCCCATAAAAATGTCCCTGGGTTTTAAGACCTTCTGGAGAGGCGCTTCTCAGAAAAGACCACCTCAAGCGCCCCCCTGTGGCCCCTTTGCCTCTTAATGCCCCCTATGCAATCCCACCGCCCCCAAGGGGGCAGTACCACCCACTTCAGGAACCACTGATCTAGATGAGTCTGGCCACATTATTCCAAGCATTCCAACCCATAGTTTCAAGATCTAATATAGCCATTGAAGACCAGAGACCTCTGTCCACATTCAAAGTTTCCAGAGCACTAAAATTCAGTGACACTGCAGTGAAAATTACACCAGTCCCCCTCAAAAATGGGGGGGGGGGGGCGCTACTTCCAAAATAGTAAACCACACTTAATCAAAGTGTTTTGTCTAGTGGACTAACAACAAGCCATGGATTATTTGAGGATTGTTTCCCCCTCAAACAATCCATGTTCCCTAGGTTAAGATAACATGACAAGCCATGCCTGGACAGGTAATTAGGCAAATAGTGCCTGGCATGTACCAACATGTGCCATGGCTTAAACAAACCACCATGATGTTACTGGGTCACTGTTGAATGAGGGTGGAGTTACTTGGGGGGAAAAACATGATAGTAGGAGATGCAAGTTCCTAATATGTCACCTGGAATTGGGAAAGGGGAAAACAGGCAGCTAATTAGGAACATATAAATTGCATTCATACGATTCAATAAAGGTGTGCCTAATGCTGTGTCTTGGTTCTGGGGTGTGAGACTTCCTGGATTACAGGTAATTGGCTAGTTATTTAAAGGCCTGCTTTGTCCTGTCTATTACAAAATGCTGTTAAATTTAAACTAATTTGTGACTTTTAGTAATCTTTAAACACCACATTTTTCTTTTGTTCCTATTCCTGTAAATCCTATGGCATATTCTGCCAGCGCCCAGAAAATAACTTTAAGTGGCATTTTGAATGAGTGAGTTCAAATAAAATGAAGAGATTGGCCTTCTTTTTTAACAAAATGAAATGAAGTAAAAAAAGAACGATTAGCATTAGCTCCAAAAAAGGTGTATGACTTTTAAAACTATACTTCAGCTTTCTAGACCACAAATCAAAAGTAATTGGGGTCTCAGCCAGCTTTTGTTAATTCTACAGAAGTGGAAACAATAAAGATTTAAATTTATGTAAAAAATAGTTCAGTGGTCTGTTCTTTTATGGGAACTATTTAGAATCAATTTTTCTCTGGAATTCCTCTGTGAACCGAAAGTCTCAAAGAACTGAAGAACTATGATGGATTTCCTATGAAACCCAATGATCCAATGACTCACCTGTTAAATGACTCGATCTAAGGCCTGTAATTTCTTCATTAGATAGAGAAATTTTGTCCAAAATGCATGGGCTTGGGAGGATGGGGTGGAGAGAGTGTCAAACTAAACACGATGAACTTGAGAAGCTATCTGCATTTTAGATTAATGGATAAGACAAACTCATTGACCCAATATAGGGTAGCTATGTACACTTGCTAGTCAGCAAACAAATACATTTCAATGAGTTGTGAGGATGGATATGGATATTCCAATGTCTGGGGGGGGGTTCATTGACACATGTCTACTGCCCAATTTCCATTTTGGTCTATTTGCATTTGCGCTGAGTGAGTCCTTAAATGACTCCATTTTGGGTTGGTTTTAGTCAGGTAAAAGTATGATATAATATCTCATGACTCTAATAAGGCTATTCATATGACACCCCCTTCACCTCCATCAATGTTTATTCCATTGCTGTTGTATGCAAAGTGTGGAGGAAGAAATTGGACATCTAGTTGTGTCAGCCCTGTCATCTACTTTTCTCCCATTATACCCAAATGCCCCACCCTCCTAATGTCCACACGTTAAACTGAACATCAGAAGGGAGAGGAACTATGTGCATACCTTCATTTTAATGTAACCTGAAATTCAGACTAAGGGTAGATCTACACCAGCTGATTTAATGTAATGTGTACATGGAAATAACTTTCTTTTTCATGTTTCACCTCTGGCTACTTCTACAAAATTCCTCTACAGCAGCGGTTCTCAACCTGTGGGTCACAACCCCTTTGGGGGTCGAACAACCCTTTCACAGGGGTCGCCTAAGACCATTGGAAAACACATATTTCATTTATTTGTAATTAGAAATAAATATTTCACAATATATAATTACATATTGGTTTTGTGATTAATTACTATGCTTTAATTATGTTCAATTTGTAACAATGAAAATACATCCTGCATATCAGATATTTACATTACGATTCATAACAGTAGCAAAATTACAGTTATGAGGTAGCAATGAAAATAATTTTATGGTTGGGGGTCACCACAACATGAGGAACTGTATTAAAGGGTCGCGGCATTAGGAAGGTTGAGAACCGCTGCTCTACAGGAAGAATTGGGTGGTCTTTCTGTAGCTTTCGAGTAGATAAGATACCAGGGTTTGGTTTTATCTCTGTTCTCAAAACGTCTTTAATACAATAGGCTTTATGCTAGGCTAGTGATGACATGGCACTCCACTGGTACAGGAATCTTCTGCACATGTATGATAATTTCTGGCTGTGGAATGAGCTCCCCAGAGAGGTTCGCCTGGCGCCTGCACTGTATTCCTTCCATCGCCATCTGAAAACCTTTTTATTTTCTCAGTATTTTAACACCTAATTTAACTTAAATACTTTGCTGTTTTAATTCCATATTTTAATCCATATCAATTTCTGCTGTGTGGTTTTATCCTGGTTGTGCTTTTTATATTATATTTTGTTTTTGTGTTTTTAGACTGTTGGTTGTTTTATTATGCTTTTCATGGTTTTAATTTTTGTGAACTGCCCAGAGAGCTTCGGCTATTGGGCAGTATAAAAATGTAATAAATAAATAAATAAATAAATGTAAGCAGGGGGGTGTCTATAAATATGCCCATGGGTGATGTTACCTTTAATTCTGGTCTCAAGAATGCTTCACACCTACCCAGCACTGAAAAATAACAGAGTGAGAGACTAGACTGGTGCCAGAGAGGCAACTTTATCTTTTGGATGCCTGCAAATTCACAAACACATAGATGGAGCTTGATTAAATACAGGTGGATGGCTCCCTGTCTACTTAGATATATGGTGAGTGTGCAAAACACAAGTGCTGAGGCTGGTTTGGGAAAAAGTGATGTCCTTCAGCATGCAGCATAAGGGTGGCCAAATGTTCCACTTTACAGAGGAAAGTGTAGAGAGCTAGCAGAAAATTGAAGCTGTCCTCAATTTGATGGCTTTCAAGTCCAAGTCAGATTTAAAGTCAAAGAATAATAAGGTGGGAGAGCAGAAGGGGCCTTGAAGTTGCTCATCTACAGATGGCACCCAGGCAGCAGACTGAGCACACACATGGGTCTCCTGGTCAGTCTTCTCTACTATAGGGATGATGAAGAAATTCACTGGGAGGTGGAGTTTAAAAGGTTTGCCCAGGCTCAACCCCCCTCCCTGGATTATGAATCAGGGCATGTCTACACCAGCCCTACATCCCGGGATCATCCCTGTGCATCCAAATGACACACAGGGGATCCCAGGAGCAGGCAGGGATGATCCCTTCATTTTCCTGGGATAATCCTTAGGTGTAGAAAGGGCCTCAGTTTCCACTGCAGCGCCCAATCTGATCTGCAGTGATTTGAGCCAGATCACTGATTTTCCAGGAGTTTTGAGTATGGGGAAGGTTCTGCAATTTGCACAAAATTTTGTGCAATTCAAACAAATTACAGCTGAATTTGTGCAAATTTTGCTACAATTTGCAGAAATTTGGCTGCAATTTGCAGAAATTCCACCATTGTTCATGCAAATTGTAGAACCATCCCCCCCCCCACCTCCAAAAAAAAAAAACATGCTTAAAAAAGTTTCCAGAGTTCAGGAAAAAGCCACAACTTTGCTCACAGACACAAATCAATCCATACATGCTGCAGAACTCCATCAAAACAAAACAAAAACCAAAAAACATTGCATTTCCAAACAACAGACATCCCTACTCTGCTATTGAGATGCACTGTATTTCTATTTAAATCAATAATTCTAAATTTGTTTGAAAATATCTAAATTGTCCTTTTTTCCTTTTTTTTTTTTTTTTTTTTTTTGGTGATGCAATTCCTCTTTTTGGGCCAATGTGTAAATGGACATCCTAATGCAGAATCTTTTGGTAAATGCCAGGGGCTTGAAGACTCAGCAGGGCTTACTGCCTCTGATACCTGCCCAAACCAGCTGGTCCAGACTCTTTCAAAAATGTCCTCGCTGCCTAGCATTGAGTAGTACACCATACAACTGTAGCACATTAGCAAGTCATCCTTTTTTCTCCTCCTCAATGCAGTGTTTTTCTGCATGATGCTGTGGGGAGGGGATTAAAATGGCAGCTGACATGCTCAGCTCCAGCCAACAAGTGCATCTCTCAGAGCCAAAACAGACATCAATTTCAATCTGTGTCTAGCAGCGACATCTTAATAGGGCCCCCAATTCAGATTGGGTCCCGGGGGAGGGTTTTTTAAGATCCAGACCTCTTTTCTTTCTGACTACATATAACGTGGAATGAAATTGACCTCAAAGAGTTACACAAATAGCACCTGGACCATAATATATTCAATTATCCATAAAACAAAATCAATTTTTTTGTTAATAACATTGAAATATGCATTGCACTGTTTTAATTAAAGTAGTCTATTACACATGCCATTCAACTCTTTCTTGCCTGTTCCCCTAGGGCAGTAGGCATGCACTGTGATAAAACATAATGAAAATAATTTATAAAGGAAACAATACAATAAATCAATCTGATGCCTAATGAACCTACAGTACAAGAGCAGATACTTTTTCTCCCTCTTTTAGAATAATGTTCAGTGCTTTCTTCTGAAATGATTGGATGAGTGCCCTACAGCACTTAAAATATCACTGTGCTCTATCTTACAATATTATTACAATGCTGCTACTCAAGACAGGAGAAAACTGCAATAGAAGAACAACACAAATCTATTTCATCTGCACATTAAGGTTAGTTTTGTTTTTAGCCAGCTAACAGCTTCTAGATGTTCTGCATCCCAACCATTGCAAGAATCAACAGTGCAAAAAGGATGGTGGAAGTACCTATTTGGGCATTTGCCTGAATTCATGAGGGCAAAAAGTGTGTAGAGAGATGGGACCAAACTCTGGTCCCACCTCTCATGTCCCCATGTGTGCTGGGTTCCATCCCCCTATTCCAGACCTCCCCAGATTGAGACAGGGTGTCTGAAGAGGAGTCCTACTCTTGTTTACTTGAACATGACTACAACTTTCTCAGTCTCAGCACTATCAGGGACCCTGATAAAGCAAAGTCCCCAATCATGTAGAGTGTTGTATTCACGTTCAAGCAAACACAATGTGGCTAAGTCAGGAACTGTGTGAATGGGGCCCAGTATGCACGATGACACCTGGGTCAGGACCAGCACATTTAGAGATTTTTAATTCTCAAGAGTTCAGGAAAGTACTTTAACATCATCACTGTACATCAGGGAGATGAGAAGTAGTACCAAGTAGTAGTGCCATGGAGAAGGTAGAACTAGAAACACCCAACTAACTAGTGCTAGTATGTGAAGACACATCCAAATTGCCAAAAGCCTGAACCCCACAGGATCTTGAGTTATTATTTATTACATTTATATACTGCCCCATAGCCGAAGCTCTCTGGGCGGTTTACAAATGTGACAATGAGTCATGCCTGCTGCACTTCGAGACAGGGCTGGCTCTAGATGTGTATGTGGGGGGAGGGTTTTCATTCCATATATGCTTAATAGGTCTCCCTACCACTATCACTTTTCATTCTTTTTTGGCCCCATTCCCCACTGCCAACTAGGGGAAAGGGTAGCGGAGTGAGCAGACACATCCTTCTCATCAATCCTGTTGCTCACCCACTTCCTTGCTCCCTTCCTTCCCTGGGCCCCAGGGATAGTGTCCAATGGCAAGGAGTTCAAGCAGAAGGCCTCTGGAGGACAGCAGTGGGCCACACAGCTGATGCTTGAACAGCCTTAAAAGGTGTACACTGATGCCATCACCAGACACCAGTTCTGCTTTTAGATAACCTCTATCCTGTTTATAGATATTCACAGGAGCCCATAAATGAGCCTCTGTTGGTTATGGCACCTGTTAGAATCACCCGTTGAAAATCCCCTTCTCACACTCTCTCTCTCAGAGCTCATATCCAATTTAGGGTACCCATGTGTCCTACTTTACAGAGGACAGTCCCCTATTGGAAGGGGTGTCACTAGACAGTAGAGATGTGCACTCCGCTCTGGAATTATCTGATAACTGCGAAAATCCATGGAGCATTCGATCTTCCAGAGCAGAGATTGCCTGCTTCCAAACCCATCGAATACTCTCAGAGCAGAGACATGCCCAATCGGTGATTCTAAAGTCTCCAGAATTAACCTGCCCTCTCTCTCTCTCTCTCTCTCTCTCTCTCTCTCTCTCTCTCTCTCTGTGTGTGTGTGTGTGTGTGTGTGTGTGTGTGTAACTCCATATTTGGAAGACGCTGAGTGGGGTGAGGGGTAGTTTTCATATTGACTTCTGTGGCTAACCAATAGGAATGGCCACAGTGGTGTTCTCCTCCAATCACAGTGTTCAGGGAAGTGGGAAACACTAACTGGTGGCTGCAGAGAGGGAACGTGTTTCTGCTTGGACTCATAGAAGTCAATCATCCACATTTCCACAGTGTGAAAGGGCTGCTGAGATGGCTGGTGGTGAGAGAGAAAGACTCTATGCCTGAGGAAACCACAAGCAGGCTCTTTATTTCAGTGCCTGGGTGCAGGTGGGGGGGTGTCCAATAGGTCAGGAGGGCACCAGGTTGGAGAAGGCTGGAGTGGGGCATTAAAAAAAATTCCTAAAAATCAAAGCATAAACCAACCTAATTCAAACTTGGTGGAGCTAATGCCCTCCTTAAGAGCTCTCATTTTGCCACGATTCATCTGTTTATCTCTTAAAAAATATGGAGAAGTACGCATTTTTATAATTTCCATTTACAAATTCCTACAAAATCAAAGCATGAACAAATTTGATTCAATCTTGGTGGGGCTAAAGGATTCCCTTAAGAGCTATCACTGTGTCAAGTTTTATCTATTTGTCTGAAAATGAGGGAGCTGCAAGCATTTCTGTTAATACACATTACCGAAATACTGAATGGTTCTTCGAAGGTAATTCGAGGAGGCAGAGAGGGGGGAGGGGCTCCAAAATTGAGGCACAGAATCACCTCTAAGGAGCTCCAGATCAGATTTTGATGCAGAGAAGACCCACTTTGCACACCCCTACTGGACAGACATAAGAAGATCCATGCTGGTTGAGACCAACCGTAATGTAGTCCAGCACTCTGTTCACACAGTAGCCAACCAGCTGTCGAACAGGGACCCACAAACAGGTTATGGATGCAACAGCACCCTCCCACCCTTGTTTCCCAGCAACTGATGTATATAGGCTTATTGCCTCTGATACCGGAGGTAGCACATAACCATCAGTACTAGTAGCTATTAATAGCCTTCTCCAGGAATTTATCCTGTCCTATATTTGAAGGATGCCTTATAAAGTCCAAGCTCTTAATAAGGGAGAACAGCTTAGCAGGCTTTACAAGGCACATAGGTCATCTAGTCTGAGTCTTCTCCACTATGGTAAGACGCATTGCATGTCTATTTAAATTAGAGTAATTCTTCAGAACATAAGAAGTACCATGCTGGATCAGACCAAGGGTCCATGGCAGGATCTACACTACTGCTTTAAAGCACTTAAAAGCGTTTTATAACAGTTTTGACAACTGTTGGGGCCCAGGACGTACTCCATATACATTTTTCAAAACGTTTTCAAAGTGCTTTAAAGTAGGGCTGTGCTCCGCTTCGCTTTGGTTCGTAGAAGCGACATTGGATCAGCCTGATTCGCCTCAGCCAAAGGCGGAGATGGATCGGGTCAGACGCGAAGTGAACCATCATGAAGCGAGTTGCCCCTTTGCAGAGCGATCTGCTTAGTCATGAGGCTCCGCCCGGCATTTTGGAACTTTTTTCGCATAGGATTGCACTGGGTGAAAGAACATCTATAACTTCTTTGTTTTTAAAGCTACATCTCTGAAACTTACTGTGCTTAGAGAATCATGGTTGGGGGTCATTTGTGTCAATTTTCAGAACTTTTCGTCATGCGGTTTGCTTGCTATTAATTTTTATAGAATGGGTAAAGCGGGAGGGGGAAACCTATTTTTTTTTAACGTTTATTGACAGGTTCATCTCTCAATCATGATAACTGATCAGCCTATGTGAAGCATCCTCCAATCCCAATGTTGGAGGGGGGAAATAAGCAAAATGGGATACTTAGTAACTTCTCTTTCTTTGTCTTTTGTAGGACTTTTGTCACTTTTTGAGTACATTGGTGAAGCAGTAGCCCCAGCAAACTCTCTCACATACAACCTTAAATAATATACAAAGTAAAATAACAGATAGGCAACACATCACTGCAAGGTACCCACCATAACCTTGGTGAACAACTGAATAGATGTGGTGCAAGTGGATGATGTGCTGTACGGCATGTGGACGTGCCCAGTGCCCACTGCCCTTGAGGGTCATCAAAACCCTCCAAAGGGAAACAGTGGAAAGAGAAGCCAATGAGTTGCACAAGTTGAGGTATGACACGGCTTCTCAAAGGCTGGTACCTAAACAGGACCAGCCGAATGATTGGTGGCACAGTCCCCACTGTCCCACTGGGCACATCCACTTTCCCCTTACTGGTAATAAAGACAGACAGAGTTTTTGTTCTAATTCTTCTTGTTGTAATTATTAGTATTTTTATTGTTATATTACAGTTATTGGCTAGGCATACCCTGGAGTGTGTGAACTGTGACAGAGGTGTGTGTGGCGGGGTGCATCTTGAAAAACCAACATGTAATAGCACTTTGAAATGAGTGCATGGCATGATAGAAATTAAGTTTTTAGAAGTATTGTGACCCAAGCATGGCAACGCAAGGTCTGTACGCTCACCACATTTATCTTGAAGTTCCCTGTGTTCATTTTTGATGTGGTTACCTGAGAGGAAGATTCTGATTTAGGTTTAACTTCAAATATTCCCCCAAAATCAGGACATGCTCGGGTTTCCTTCAAAATAGGCATGTATCTGGATACATTTAGAAGCTGTCATGGTGGCCATTTTGATGTTTCTAACTTGAAAACTAAAAAAGTTATAGGCGTTTAACATTTCAATGCAAGTCTATGGGGGGGGAACACGGAGCACCAATCCGGATCCGGAGCCCTGCTGTGGAGTGGAGCGGACCGTAGGCAGATCAGCCAAAAGCGGAGCGGACCCAATCCGAAAGTTGCCGATTGGAATCCAGAGTGGATTTGGGGGGGGGGGTGTCCGTGCACAGCCCTACTTTAAAGCAGTAGTGTAGATCCCCCCCATGTAGTCCAGCACTCCGTTCACACAGTGGCCAACCAGCCATCGTCCAGGGACCAACAAGGTGCAATAGCACCCTCCCACCCACCAGTCCCCAGCAACTGGTGCACACAGGCTTACTGGAGATAGCACACAACTTAAATGTGTCCCTCTGCATCTAAATTCACATATGCAATTATTATGCAACGCTGTGCCCTCTATATGTGTGATGCATTTTCTCTTTGGGGGTGATGTTCAAATGCCCACCTTACTACCCACTCACCTGTACAGAATCCCCCTTCAAGAAGTTGCTACTGAAGGATGAAATGGGTGAGTGAGCAAGATGGGTGCTGAAGGAGGTTAGGAAGGGACCTCTCTGTAGGTGGCTGCAGAAATGTCAGAATAAGTAGCTGCTCCAGGCATCTGGAGGCTCTTCCACACATGAGAGGCTCTTTCCTTTGTGTATTGTGTATTCAGTCATTGCATGCAGTTTTTAAGCTCTGTGGGAAGGCAGTGGATTACTGTAATGTGTTTTATGTGAGGCTCCCCTTGTGCTTGGTCCAGAAGCTGCAGCTGGTGCAGAATGTGGCAGCCAGGATGCTGAATGGAGCAACTGGATGCACATATATTACACTGGGGTTAAGGCAACTGCAATGGGTATATATTAGCAACTGAGGCAAGTTCAAAGTCTTGCTGTTACCATATACAGCCCTGAATAACGTGGGTACGGGGCGGAATCCGCACGTTGTTCCGAGATCGCTTCTAAGCGACCCCAGTGCGGCGTGAAAGCGATCGTGTAACTGGCCTTTGGAAGGGCCGATGAAGAGACATCCTTCCCGCTGCCGCTGCCACCCGCAGACCTCCTCGCCGGCTGGGACGGAGAGCTCGGGGGAAGAAGGCCGGGTGGAGAGCTTCTTCCGCTCTCAACCCTGCCTTCTTCAGCCGAGCTCTCCTCGCCTGTCGGCGAGGAGGTCTGCGGGTGGCGGCAGCGGCGGGGGGAAGGACGTCTCTTCGTCGGCTCTTCCAAAGGCCAGTTACACAATCACTTTCACGCCGCACTGGGGTTCAATCAGTTGAACTTGATACTTTGACTCCCCACAAAGTGGTAGATTTCCAAACTCCACCCATCTGATGCACTTAACTCTGCCCTTTGGTGGAATTCTCAAGACCCCCTATTGGAAAAGAGAGATCAGTGTATTCTGATTCCAAAGAGTTTCCCCTCCAAGTCCATTTCCTGTCAATTCTGGCAGGACATTTGTTTGTTTTACAATGCACACACAAAGGGGATGCATATATATTTTAATTGTTCATTTTTGTGTGCATTTTTTCAAATTGTACACAGTTTTTGTGTACATTAATTGGTATGGATTGGGGCAATCCCCCCCAACCCCAATCCCAATGGAGTAGACGTGTCACACATCCTTCGATTACTATCACTGTAATACTTCAGTGACCCAGGGAAGCAAAATCCTCCTCTAGCTACTAGGACTGCAGGCCATGTATCTTTCAGACCACTTAACTCCACATAAGCAAGCCCACCAGATGAGATCTTTATCAGAAAACCTTCTCTGTATACCCCCCTCCCCACTTTCTGAGGGCAGACTACGGGGAGGGAGCACCTTCTCTTGGGTATATCTGAATTCTCTCCCTAGAGATGTGTTAGGTGCCTATTATTATTATTATTATTATTATTATTATTATTATTATTATTATTATTATTATTAATTTATATAGCACCATCAATGTACATGGACAAGTCTGTTCTGTTCCGCTGGTCTTTAAATGATCTTTAAGATTATTTTAGTTATTTTTTGCTGCTGTTTCTGCTGGCTTCTCTGGCTTTAACTCTGTGGTTTTGTGATTGTTTTGATTGTTTATATTTCATTGTATTTTATTGCTTTTATCGATTTTTGTAAACCACCATGAGGATGTCCACACAGAAAGAGAAGGGCATAAAACTAATAGGGAGAGATTGCAGATAGATCTGTTTCCACCCTCACTGAGTCTGAGTTTAGATCAAAGAGCAGAATCTTTATCTTCTGCATAGCAATTTGGATTTAGAAAATCAAGCTTCTGTTTTTGCCCACAATGTCTTATAGCCATGGGATAGTGAGTCATACAGCTTCTGTATGCCATACAAGATATTCATCAAAGCAAAAGTGAGACCTTTCTGATGAATATCTTCTCACATACATTATTACAGAGCCACATAAAATTTACTGTAAATTACTCTAAATTATCCTTCTGCTTTTTTCCTATTGTGCCCCTAGGTGAATAGCTATGATCTTCCCTATCTTAAAGATGATGAAACAAATGTCTTCTCCTACCAAGATCTATCAAATAATGTAATGATAATGCTAAGATGTAAAAAATGTAAGGCTGTATGTTTTTTGGAGTACAAATTAATCAGTTCAATAGGCAAACCATGGCACATTTTTGTTATTCAAGTATCAAAAATCCCCAAATTAATTTCTGTTTTTTTTTTTAACAGATGGATCCATCTCTTAAAATAGCTTAGTATATTTTTAAATAGATGCAGGTCTAATAGGGAAGGCAGAGTGGAAATATGTCTGGCAACAACAGAGCCACCCCTGCAGCTCCGTGCCCATTTGAGCCTGAGCGACACCAGCCGCGGTCCTCAGGGTAGTCCTGGGATCACGGAAAAAGGGACATCCCTGGTTTCAGTTATCCTGGGGAAAGTCTGTGGTCATCCCTGGTTGACCCCAGGATCCCCTGTGCACCATTTGGATGTATAGGGGTGACCTAGAGGCAACCCTGTGATAACTGCCTGGTGTAGACATACCCTATGAAAGTGTTTTGAAAATGATATATGGAATGTCTCATGGGCCCCAACATTTGTCGGTACACTTCAATAATGTTATAAAACAGTAGTGTAGATCCAGCTTTAAATTCCAAGAAGTTCAGGTTTCTAAATTGTGCAGGAACTTCCAAGAGTAAAGAAAGCTTCTTGCTGTAGATGTTTATCTTGAAATGTCTGCCTTCCTATGTTTCTTTTCACTGTGTACACATGTTATCCACTATCAACCAGATTTTGAATTTCAGACTACCAACACAAGGGAAACAGAATAATCAATATGTTTATTTTTCTGTTTATTTCTAATTAACTTCTTTTTTTTCTGGGCCCTGGGAGTATGGAAAAGCAGCTCTCTTTGGTGAATTCTCAGTCAGCTCCTCTCCCAACCTCCCCAAATTTAGTTACCTGCTTTTCACATCAATTTAGTGTGAAATCTGAAACGCAGTGAGGACTCTAGCTATATACTTACTTTAGAAGAGATGAAACTATCATAATAAAAGAAAACCATCTGACTCTGCAACTTGAAACTGATTTGCTGAACATTACATGAAAGAAGGAAATGTAAGTTCAGGCTTGAGTGGCATTGTCAACGCACATGGGGAAATTAGGTGACAGCAATTTAAAACAGAATAAAATCATCAAGCAATTTTTTATTTTAGTTTACATTCAAGCTTTTCACAAGACAAATAATCTTTAAACAGTCCAAAATGCTTGGGGTGCTTTGGAATGAGTGTTCTTTGATGTTCTTAGACAAATTGAATCCAGGATGAATCCACAAGGGTAGTAAGAAGAAATAAAGCTGCTGCTTGCTTACAACTGTTAAATGTTTAGTCTATGAGCTCAACAACGTTCCCAGTAACCAAAGAGAGAGAGAAAGAGATTTTTTTTTTTTATTGCAGATGGCCATGATGGTTTTAGTTAAACTACAGTCGGCTGAATCTCACATAAAGCTGAACGTCTGGACCCTTTACTGTAAGAGTGAAATATAGATATCAACCACAAATAATTGGAGCTGACACTTTGGCTCCTTGTAAAGGAGCGGAGTTAAAAGTTTCTTTCTTGAGTTCAGGACATACTGTGGCTAGAACTTTCTTTTTCAAATGACAGTTTTCATTTGTTTAAAGTCTGGACTTATCCAAACATCTTAACTGAAATTACATAAGATCCTGATAAAAGATTTAAGTCTAAGCTATTTTACAAGTAGCCCCATAGCAAATACTTCACAGAAGAAAGCAAACCTCGAAGGATGACATCTTTACTCGTTTCCTTTGGGACTAATCTTTCAAAAAGAAAAGCGAGTGTTGTGAAGAACCACACGGCCATTGCAAAATCACTTACATTAGATGTGAGGAAAGGGTATTAGCATATATCCCAAATAATTTCGTAATCAGTTTAAAGTGGACTTAAATAACAATGTAGAATACCTTGTAATTTTAACTTTGCTTTACAAAATCTTTTGGGTGGGGATTATTTTAAAAGATTCTGCAAAAGAATGACACATTCATATCTTCTTATGTTTTAAGTCATCGGTGCAAACTAGTAATGAAATTGTAGTTAACAAATGCGAAGTACTAATTTCATAAGGATCTAATTGTGAATAAAGATGGAAGCATAAAGTTTAAGTACAGTTTCTTTGGGTTCTTCATACTGAAATTATTCAGTTTATTTATTTTTTGTCTTGTTCATTAAATGGTAATTCATCTTATGTTTAATTCATTAGGATTCCCCTGATTTACCTTTGCTTTGGGGTCCTTCCTTAAAATAAATAAACAAACAAACAAACACAAACATAGTTAACTATCACCTGTGGTTGTGATGGCAGCAGAACAGGTATTGGTGGCTGCACCTGGGGAAGGCTATTTTATTTTTCCCAGAATACCATCACTCTGGGGCATTCAGGGGTGGGGCAGTGTGACTGCCAGAAAAATATTACTTTCCATAATTTTTTTTTAAGATCGCCACCATTTCAGCCCCAAAATGTTCTAGAACAACACTGTATTAAAGCACTCTGAAAAAACAAAATGGCTGCCATTGGGAGAGGCTCCCATGTCTGTTCCATTGCTGCTAATTCAGTTCTCACCACTGTCAGAGACAGGTAAATCCTCCCACATTCCCAAATAGAAAGAATGAAACATTCATGCAAAAGGTTCTTGATTCAGTTTGATGCTCCATTTGTCCTGAAACAAATGCACACCCTCATATTTGTCTTGCCTTGCTTCACTATAACTGTGCCTGTATCTTGTTTCAGAGAAAATTTTGTCTGACCACATTTGAGACAGAAGACAACTCCAAGCTTTATTTAACATTAATAGACATCTTCTTGTTACAGCTACAGCAAGCAAAGTAAATTGGCAAAAGTTAAACTGAAACCAGCCCCCTAACTCCCTACATGCATTAACCATTTTGTGGCTTTTCAACCACTTATTTTCCTCTTCATACATTGGGAGGGAAATCACTGTTGCTCCTTCCAGTGTAAGAAAATAAAAAGGCATTATAACTGAGCATTTTTATGGCAGAAGGCCTATATGAATTTCCAAAAGGTTTTGCTTAACGTATAAAAGTAGCACAGATACCAAAACATAGGCCTAATCTACACCAAGCAGGATATTGCACTATGAAAGCAGTATGAAAACAGTATATAAAAGGCAGGAGCCACACTACTGCTTTATGGCAGTATTGAAATGCACTTACAACTGTTGGGGCCCATGACACATACCATATACCGCTTTCATAGTGCAATATCCTGCTTGGTGTAGTTTATGCCATAGTCTAGATGGGTATAGGAGTGATAGTTAAGAAAGTCAAACATTAGTTCTGTAGGTCTGATCAAAGATGGTTTCTATGGGCCTAGTTTGAGCCAGACTGAATTTCAGTGAGTGACTGTTGGAAAACAAAGTCCCCAGAATAGTTTTTTTAAATGGATGTTGTCTGTTTTATGGTTTTTATGGTTTAAAATTTTGTGTATTTGTTTTTAATGTTCACTGTTTTTAATCTTTGTAAACTGCCCAGAGAGCTTTGGTATGGGGTGATGTATAAATGTAATAAATATTAAAATAATAATATTTTGCAAGCAAAAGAGATTTAAGGGAGAACTGCATTGCCTTCCTCTTTTGTTAGTGAGATTGCCCTTACACACACACGCCCCCAACAAAGAATGGTATGGTCGATAGAACGCAACCACAGAAATACACGGGAGCGAGGACAGTATTTATTTCGCAGGGAGAGAAAATAATCTAGACTTTCCCCACTCCAAAAAGAAATTAAACATGGAGGGGAAAAGGTGAAATGAGTGCAGTACATGGATGACGTCATATGAGTATTGGGCTGCAAAACTGCATGGGGAGTGTGCGATAAATCACTAGTGTGTTGGAGCCCTTTATCAACTGCAAGGTACAGGGAAACAGGCTGCTTAGTTGGGGACTTTTCAAGTTTCTCTGGAATTAACAAAGACAAAATTATAGTAGTAGATAGGAGGCATTTAGATTTATGGTAAGGGGCTTAGAAGGTGTTAGACCATTTTTATAATAACCAATTAGCAAGCTTAAAATGTAATAGTTGCCAAGTGTGGTGTTAGGAATGATAACCAGCGGAGGACTAAAGGTGTAAAACAAGGTGTAGCCTTGTGGCAAAGGCCCTGCCTTCTGTCCTGATTCTAAAGGAACTTCTTCTCACAGGCAGAAGGGACAGAGCTTCGCTGGACGGATTTGTTGTACATCTAACACTTTTCTCTCTGTTTCTGTTTTAAGTATGAAAGGTGTGTGTAAATGAAACCTCATAGTAAAAGTACTTTATTTCAGTTGTCAGGATAGTTGTTGTATACATGTGTGTAAAATTAGCACACCTCAGCATCAAGGCAGTCATTTCTCCTGACCCATGCCCAATTTTAGTAGAGAGGAATTAAAAACCCATCATAATTGCAAACAGGTGGTTAAAGTAAAATGATAAATAAATTACCAGAAAATTCTCATTTCCCTACCCCAACATATCTTCCTTAATAGAACACAGCTTCATAGGACATGGAAAGGTGTGCCTATAGTTGTTCCATATACTATTTTTATATGGGCTCCAATCCAAAATAATAGATGTAAGAAGTTGTTGCACATGTCTAGTTATGTACATAAAAGAAGTGCAGATAATAGGGGCAGGTTCTTGGGCCTGGACCCATGGGGCATTGACCACAAATCAATTTCTTGGGGGCCTGGACCTATAACGCAGAGCCCTGAGTGTTTATTAGTGCTAATGGAATCCCACCCACCCAGTTTAATTGCCATTTAGGGGGCTATTTTCAAGAGGGACTGCAGCTGGGGAGGGAAAAGTTAATTCTCTACTTCCCATATGCTGCAACACACACATCCTCAAAGGATAGTGGAGCTTGCAGAAGGGAACTCTCCTGATGTGTCCTGATCCAAAAGTGAGCAATACCGCTAGTTTCTGAGGTTATTTTTAGAAGCACCAAAGCCCTGAAACTAATTCCAACGATCTAAGCCAGAGAGCACATTGAACATTTCAACTGGATCTGCTACATCAGTGACAACAAGGTCATTTGCGAAGATCAGCTACTTTATCTTCAACGTGCTTTGCCAACGGGTCACAGTGAGATTCCATTTACAGGGATATTCTATTCCATCCATTTCACAGGGCTAGATGTTACCAAACTTCAAACCAAACAGAATTACTCACCTGGCTAGCTAGTAGAAGATGCACTGGAGGCAGCAAAGACCAATTTCTTTGCTGCTTTCACTGCCCCACAATAGGCATTATGATGTGCTATAGCACATGTTTAGTCAACCTCAGTCCGAGTCTTTCACCATTTGCTCTTTAGCCATCATCCAGCCTGCTCAGTTTCCCTGAGAGGGAATTCAAGATGGCAAACAAACATTCAACAACATTTACAACCATCTTTAAAATCCAAATTAATAAACAACAAGAACAGTTTGTAAAAAAAGAAGAAGCACTAAACCATAAGTGATTAAAAAAATAGCCAAGGGTGATTAAATCGTTTAATGAAATTTCTTTTTAAAGAGCCAGATTGTTACATATTGCCTAAAACAGGTTGATATCTGATGGATCTCTGTTGGCAGAGCTTTCCACAAAGTGGCCACAACCACTGACAAGCTCCTAGACCCTGTGGTTGCCCACCAAGTTTCATGAGGCCAGGGAAGCTGAAACAGAAGGAGACCCTCCAGAATCCCCCCACCCCCTTCAAAACACTGGGTGTATAATTCAAGTATTAATACATTCTGTATTAATACATTCTCCCATAAGATAAATGTGTAGTAAACCCCCTCCCCCAATATCTCTATCTATCTATCTATCTATCTATCTATCTATCTATCTATATATGCTGAATTGGTCCATAAGAAAGAAAGAAACAACAACAAAAACCCTACTTTGCCTTTAGGTGATCGATGGGTTGGTGGATGCTAAGAAGAATCATATAAGGTCAGAAAAGGACAGCATGGGTATTTTAGGCCATTCTTAGCCCACCACCACCACTGCTAGCCATCATGTGGTCACCAGACAGTGTGTGAGTTTACATGCACAACCCCTTTTATGTCTCTCCCATAAAGCTGCTTCAGTCAAAAGAAGTTGGTAAGGAAAAGGCTTTTTGTGATGGAAAAACTCATAATCCGTAGACATCACACTACATTTTTTGCCTTACTACATATTTAGGGGACAAGGAGATTTTTTTCTCCTTCGCTGTGTTGGCCATAACATGCTATTCTGGTCTTTGGTGAGACTGGGTTTTGCTTTAGTTTATTAACAATGTTCTCTGACATACAACAATGTAAATAAGTGTTTCTCTTTATGTTTCGCCCCCCCCTTTTTTTCTGAATGAAAGACTTCTTTTTTTCTTATTGGCACTAAACCTACAGCTCATCAAATGTAGAGTCCAGTCATATACAGTACCATGGCTCCTCCCTTTCTAAAGAGGAGAATTGATGTCCAGGCTTTAGTAATCTGTGAGTCAAAATCACCAAAGGACATGGGGTTAGCATGCTACTGTTACATCTCGCCTTTCCTCCCAATATAACCAAGGTTTTTATTTGTTCTGCTTTTTATTAAATAGCAGCTACACTGTCTTTCTGATCTCATGGCCACTTATTCTCAAATTATTTCCTTCTGCGGTGGTATCAGAGCCAGAGACCTGGCTCCTTCACTTTGATAATGTGGTTACTACTTTTCTTCCCTCTCCTCTCCCACCACCCAATTGTTAATAATTGGTTTGGCTTACCAGATTTCACTGGAAAGGGAGAGGTTCAAGAAGCCTCTTTGTTCCATTTTTGAAGTGTTCTGTTATGACAAAACTATAGCAAAACATTAACAATGTGCTACAGGGTGTATTGTGCGATCAGATCAGAAATATATGGTTCAGCATTATCTAAAGCAGATGGCTTGAGGATGAATGAACAGCACTGATGTGATCCTCTAAAACTGACAACACAACTCTGGCTAGTCAAAAGACTTCCTCTAAAAACAAGCGGGAATAAAAGAAAAGAAAAACAAAAGGGGGGGAGAATGCATCCTTTGCCAGCAAAGAAAGGGAATCAAGGTATGCTTCTAAAGTTTATATCCAGTTAATATGAGTGCTCCAAGCAAACAAATTAAATCCAAGGACTGAATTTAATTGATATATTTAGGGTGGGGGGAGAGGTTGTACAATTTGGTCATTTTTAAGAGACTGACATTTAATTTAACATCTAGAATATTTAAAGAAACTGATCTGAGTAATGATTATTTTGAAAAAAAATGACCCTCCCCCTTTTATTAAAAAAAATATGATTATTTTCTCTCTTTGATCCAGATTTATTTCTGATACTATAATATGCTTTAAAATGTGATGCATGCAGAATGACCAACAAACTGTATAATCAAAGGCAGATCTGATCAGTTATCCTGGAATGTTGGGGGGCATCATACGCATGCCAAAGGAACACATAATTTTTCTCCTCCACAAAACAATGCATATGGAAGAATACATATGGGGAAAAAAATGTTACACTGGAACATGAAACCTAAGTGGTTTCTCAGAACTTCGAGATAAGTGCCTACATATTGTGAAAATAACTTTACAAGTACCCAACCATCCAACTAATAGTTGGCTCAAAGCACTAACCATCTGTTCAGCAGTGAATGTACAATTCTCTACCCAATTTCAGGAACTTTTTACACAGGCCCAAATGTTGGACATAGTCATCCAAAACTGGGAAATATGTAGGTATGTACAAGAATTTCAGTTCAGTTCACAAATTGCTCAAAAATGCCCCATTCACAACCCTGAACACAAATGGAAGTACATGTTCTCCTAAAATGTTTGCTAATTCCCAAACTTGCATTTGCAAAACGGTGCAATTTTATATTCTGCATTTTTTTAAAGGATTTAACAGTTTAGTCAATGAGGGAAAGTGTGCACTTTTGAAAAATGTACACTTTTGAAAAATGTGTACTTTTCCCATTCGAAGAAACTGAAAAAAAAACAGATCACAAATGAGAATTCAAGACAGCCAAGCCAAGTTCTGAAGTAAAGTTCAGAGAATATCAGCAAGGTTGAGCATCCCTTGTTCTCCCATCCATAGAGCCATGTGTTCAGCACCTGATATAGCTCTCAGTGATAGAAAATATGCTTTGAATGTAGAAGGTCCTATTGATACAATTCTTGGTATCTCCAGGACGGGGAAAGACTCCTGCATAAAACCATTCCAAGTAGACAGTTAATTGCTACATAAAGCAATGGTCTGACAGCTTCATATAACCAGGGTCCTACTACAGAAGGGATTGATTGCACAGAAGATCATACTAGGACCAGCTTACTTCAAGTACTGTTTTTTCCCCATACATACAGCTTTAAGATCAGTTTATGAGCTCCATCCGACAAGAGTTTTATTGTACGCTCATTACTGGGCACTCATGGATTTTTCGCAAGTCTCTCACATGACATCGTCTGCCTCTCGCAAGCCTTCCACCCCTTCTGGCCTTCCTTGCGCCGCAACAAAAACCATAAAAAGTCCGGTTGCTGCTCTCTCCTGCTGCAGTTTTATCCTGGTTGTGCTTTTTATACTGTATTTTGTATTTGTGTTTTTAACCTGCTGGTTGTTTTATTATGGTTTTAATTTTTGTGAACCGCCCAGAGAGCTTCGGCTATTGGGCAGAATAAAAATGTAATAAATAACTAAATAAATAAATACAACGCCCGACTAAATGGGCCTCGTGCTCCTTGTTTAGCTGAGCGACGAAACCAGGAGCGGAGAAGCCACTGTAGCCAGCGTTTTTTCCCCAGGTGTGATGGAGCTTTAAGTGGGCCTGCTCCCTGTTTTGTCATCACATAAGATTAGACAGATACTTTTCAACAGTGGCATCAAAGCTTTGGAAATCTCTCCCTGTGGAGAACTGCTGGTCTTTTTCTCTTTCTTCATCTAGGCATGTACTGAAGACCTTTTTATTTAAACAGTTTTTGAATTTCAAGAAGTATTTCATGATGTGTTGCTGCCAAAGATTGGCCCATGAGCCAGCTAATTATTAAATATGGTGGCAACACTCCTGAAATGCATACGTTTGGAAAGCATGTGTATTTTTAAAAATGCACACAAAAATTATGTACTTTAATACATACATTAGGAAAAATCCACAATAAAAAATACAAATTTCCATATGGATGGGAAAAAATAGCTCATATGGAAATGGGACATGACCTAAAAACAACAACAATGTGACAATCTCAGCAAGATGCATTTGTCCCTAGTTCAACTTACATATGTAGTACATACAACCACTTTCTTTCATTAACCAAGTTATGTAATTCAACAGGATGGTAGAAACCCAACAGTTCTTTTGTGAAAACATGGATTGCCAGATGTTGTGAAAGATGGGATCCCTGATAGGTGTGTATCAGAATGGTGAATGGAGACATCTCCTTTCAATAGAACAGGAGCTAGAGGAGAAATGGTATTATCTTTTTCTGAGTTTTGAAAAATGTGTCTCCTAACTAGCAACAGTCTAAAATATTAGTGGGAGGCATGTAGAATTTTGTCAAACCATTTTATCGGCATAACCATTTTGTTGTTTCTCATTGGTACACCTATTTATTTATTTATTTATTTATTTATTTATTTTTACAAATTGCCCTATTTATTGCCACAAAGGATTTAGGATTAGTAACATATAGAGTAATGTATGGCATATGAGGAGAGTTAGCAGACTTTGTCAAGTCATGATTTTATGTCTGCAGTTTAGAGGTGTATTCATTATTTACACTAGAAATAGCACTAGTGCAATGGATCATAGAGTGGGTGCATATCCTTTCTCTTCAGAACAGAGAGGAATACAAACAGTATATAATCCCTAAATTTGAGATAATACTGCCTGGTTGTTGTCCTTTAATGCCAGGGAGCATACATTTATTTCTGAAGGCTGAAGCGCACACTTTTTGTACACAGCTCTTATGTTTCTATGGACTAATAGGTGGGCTATTAAACCTGGCTGGAAATATGATTAGGATGTAATCCTAAAACAGTTACTCAGGAGCAAACCCCATTGAACCCAGTTGGACATATTTCTGACTAAACACACACAGGGTTCCACTCTGCACTTTTCTTATGCCATTCATTCCGTATTCTGGAGACGATCTGTATTCCCTGGTGCTATTGGGATCGAATTGTGCTTGTCCCACAGGGCATTTGAATATGTGGATTAAAAAGATATTAAATATAATTAAATCTGTTCTCAAGAAATGCTGAAGAATATATAGGACAAGGTGCCCCTGCCAGGAAGATAAATGAGTACAAGCAAATGGAGCTGTGAGCGAGGCAAGATTCAAAAGTTTATTTTTCATTTCATTGAGAGGAAGTTAGAAGGCCACCCTTAGGTAACATGAAGCAGCCACCTCACAGAATTTTGCACACATTTGTAGGTGGATAGTGGAAAAGTTAAAGGGCAGTAAATAGCCCATGAGTTGCTTTCTTGTTGTTGCTGTTGTTCTTGTTGTTTCACTAGCACTATTCAGGCATTTGTCTGAATGCATGAGGTGTAAAACTATGTAGGAGGATGGGCCGTATAGGAGTATGAACCATCAATCTCAGCCCCAGCCAGCCTCAGGCATTCTTGAATGAAACTGATTTATCTATGTCCACTTTGACTAGGCTTCAGGACTGATTTTGGAATGGAAACTGCCTTGGTCGCATTATGGGATGTTCTTTGCTGAGAGAGGGAGGGTATGACCCCGTTGATTGTCTTGGAGCTCTTTTGTATCTGGTCAAGAGGGCAGGGCTCCTGCAGCTTTAATTGTTGTGATGAAGAGGGAATTTCACTAGGTGCTGCATGCATACAAATGACACCTGCTGAAATTCCCTTTTCTGTACAACTGTTGAAGATACAAGAGCCTTGGCCTCCTTTCCATATGGTCACCCTAGCTCCATTCTCTCTCCAATGGGCTTTCTGCAATAAATATGTCAATATTTATTTGCCATTAAATGTAACTCATTTGGTAACTGATAGGCAGTTGCATTTCAACGTATCTACCATTTTAAATCTGGAGTGATTGGCAGTTAAAATGGCAGACAAGTTGATGTACACCAGTTGCCACTGTTACAAAGGAATTAGCTATAAGGGTTAGGGGTGTGCACGGACCCCCCACTCCGCTTCTCTTCCAGATCCGCGATTTGCGGATCAGGCCACTTCGCTCTGCCCCCGCTCCGCCCATGCCCACTCCGCTCCGCTGCGGAGCTCCGGATCCGGATCGGAGCTCCATTCCCCCCCCATAGGCTTGCATTAAGCTAAAAAAGTATACAACATTTTTTCTGTGAAAGTTAGAAACCTCATGTTTGGCACCATGACACCTCATGGAGGTATACACACGCACGCCAAGACACAAGGCAATCCCATCATCCCCTGAATTTTGGGGAATTTATGAAAATCCAACACCCCATTCACACCCCTTTCGATAGCTCCGTCAATTTGCACGTTAAAAACCTCAAACTCACCATGATAGCTTATCCAGGGATGCACACGCATGCCCAGACTCAAGGCAGTCCCATCATCCCCTGATTTTTGGGGAATTTATGAAAACCAGGCACCCCATTCACACCCCTTTCGATAGCTCTGTCAATTTGCACATTAGAAACCTCAAACTCACCACCATGATAGCTTATCCAGGGATACACACGCACGCCAAGACTCAAGGCAGTCCCATCATCCCCTGATTTTTGGTGGGGCTTAAACCTGCAGACATCTCAATGGGGCCATTTCAAAGGAAATCCCAAGATGCCATGAATTGGGAAGTAGAGATAAACCTATATGAATCTTCTTCCACACTTGAAAAATGGATTTGGAACTTCCAAAACTCCAAGTGAGCGCAGGAAGGACTTCTCCCCTGAGTCAAAGCCAGACACACACAACATCCCTGCGAGGCGGGCAGGGGAGGAGAGAGGGAAGGCAGGCAGGCAGCAGACATTTCTGGGGGCATAAGGAAGTGAGCCAAGGATAAGCTAGTAATGCATATAAAATGGAATAAATAAATAAATAAATAAATAAACAAAGGAGGGGTGGAATTAAAAGCAGCAGTATTGCTGAATAAACAACAAGAAGAACTTTTTTAAAAAGGCTATATCTGTCTTTTACCAGCAATAGGAGACGTGCCCAGGGGAGGGGGAAGCAGCTGCCAATTTGACTGGTCCTAGTGACCAGTCTTTTAAGAAGCAACGCTGTCAGTTCAACTCATGAAAGCCATTGCTTCACCACGACAGCTCTGAGGAGTAGAACTCTCACTTCAACTCATGATAGGCATTGCTCCACCGAGTTACTCTCTTTGGAGGGCTCTGATTGCCCTCCAAGTACAGGAGAGAGTGGGGGCACGTCCACATGTGATGCCCTAGGGGAGCTCATCCCCTTGCACCACATCTTTTCAGTTGTTCCCCAAAGTTAGGGTGGGTAGCAGTGCTGTGTTTCTATCTCTTATTATTGGCTTAGTATATGATTTCAGGTTGTGTTTGTGCATTTGGTGGGGCTACTGTTTTAAAAAACACTGGGAAAAGTCCGTTCAGACTAAGAAAGAGAAGTTCCCAGAATCCCAAGTTACCCATTTTGCCTATCCCCTCCTCCAACTTTGGGATCATGTGATCATGACCGGGAGTTGACTCTGCCCCTCAGCCCTTCAGAAAAGGTATTTTCCCGCCGGTTTTTAAAAAATTCTAGCACACGAACCGCAGCACGCAGAGAACAGAGAGTAGGCTCAAAATGACCCCCATCCATGACTCTCCAAGCACAAGAATTTTCAGAAAGATAGCTTCAAAAACAACACCGTTATCCCCCTTTCTTTTCCGCAATGCAATCCTATGGGCGAAATGTTTCAAGATGGCAATCGGATCGGACCGCGGAAACTGGAGCACTCCAAAAATGGGTGCTTCTCTTCGTCTTGCTTCTAGGGGTCCACAGTCTGCTTCTACTCCACCTCTGGGCATGGCGGAGCAGGCCAATTCGCTCCTGCTTCTACGCTTCTAATCGGAGCGGAGCACATGCTTAATAAGGGTCTAAGCTGTTCAGCCTGTAATACAAAAATAAAATTGAATAATCCCTTAGCATTTGCAGTAGGTCTGAAGAGTAAGGTCTGAGCTATTGTAGTTAGGTACTTCAAAAGCAAAGGAATTGATTCAAGTATGTTTTGTTTTATTAGGACTTTTTGAACTTTTGTAACTGTGACAGAAATTAATGTTATAAGAGCAAAGATATGACATGAAATGACATGTTACAAATTTCAAAATAAGTTGTTTCTGAATCTAGCAAATCATATAAACAACAGTGTAGGAAATGCTTTCATTTGCTGAAGCCAGCATAATTTGGGCTGGCATTTTAACATTCTTACAAAGTAAGAAATCTTTACTCATGTTTATTGGGATATGATTGTTATGTTTTCTCTGTTGTTTGTAAGCTATTTATATACATTCAGTTATGAACAGTACTTCAGAGAACAAGCCTTCATGGATCATACATATTATGTTGGATTGTGAATGACTTATTCTCTCATATCCCACTGAAGTCCATGGGATCAGGGGACAGAAGAATAAACAAGTCAGACTCTTTCCCCCTATTTACTTATTTACTTCTGCAAACCTTGAGTTTCCCCAAAGCCTGTTGATACTTACCTCTTGCGTTTGAATGTTTTGGCGGTGTAAGAATCAGCACCTGGAGAATGAGCTTGCAATTCTTATATAAGATACCACTTTATTTAAAAGAAAGAATCCACTCTAGATATGATAAGTGGGACTTAGGATCCCCTAAGATAGGGTCCAAAGAATGTGTGTAAAATAAAGAGTTTTGTTCCTTAATTTAAATTGAATGTAAACATTAATGACTTTAAAATTAAACATGCACAAGTATAGACTAGTCAGAGGAGAGTTTTTGAAACAAAAGAGGACGCATTTTAATAGTTGTGTGGGAGAAGGAATTTTGGCAGATACAACATGTCATCTACTGAAACTGACTGTTCTACAAAATCATTCAAGGTTCAAGAGCCCCATGTTTTCTGACCTCTGTTCACATTGTCCAGGGGCAGAAGAGACTACCTTGCTGTTTATTCTCTAAGGTGTTAAATGTTAGCAGAACATGTTGCAAACCAAGGCCAGATCTATATAAAGCAGGATATAGCACTATAAAAGCGGTATGAAAGCAGTATATAAGAGGCAGGAGCCACATGGTATTGAAGTGCACTGACAACTGTTGGGGCCCATGACACATACCATATACTGCTTTCATACCGCTTTCATACTGCTTTCATATTGTTATATCCTGCTTGGTGTAGATCTGGCCCAAGATGCCCTTCCAGATTAAAAGGAAAGGAACCTCTCGTGCAAGCACCTGAGTCATTGCTGACTCCTAGAGGGACGCCTGCTTTCGCTGACATTTTCTTGGCAGACTTTGTAGTGGGGTTGTTTGCCATTGCCTTCCCCAGTCGCAGTTACCTTTCCCCCAGCTAGCTGGGTACTCATTTTACCAACCTTGGAAGTATGGAAGGCTGAGTCGACCTGAGCCAGCTGCCTGAGAACCAGCTTCCGCTGGGATCGAACTCAGGCCGTGGGGAGAGTTTTGGCTGCAGTAACTGCCGCTTACCACTCTGCTCCACACAAGGCTAAACTTGCCCTTTAATCTTGGTTCTTTAGTCTTGGTCCCTTAGTCTTGATGTCACAAAGTTTTCATAGAAGATAGAGGTCACAGCAGGTTTCTTTCCACAAGGGAGAAGGAATACTTTAATTATTAAGCATATTTTCCTTTCTTGGCTCACTTTTATCATGAATGACTATTTTACCAGGCACTGTACCCCATTTTATTCTTGCCATTTATCTCAGTACTGGAGCAAACTTTGACTTTTAATTGCAGCTTTTAAACGCCTGAGAGGCTTCTTTTATTACTTGGTTACTCTTAATGGTTGGCTTTGTTGATCATATGTTTGGTGAAATATGCCCTCATTTTGTAATGCCAGAATGTAAAGTACAGCTGAAATAAAAATCATTTAGCAAACCAGGGCTCAAAGCATGACTTGCTGTTGAACTACAGTGTGTCATATGGAGAGGAAATTAAATTTTACTTTTAAATTTCCACAATGTTTTTTTTTTTAAGAAAAGGGATTTACTGGTGTTGGTAGGCATTAAATTATATAAAACACAGTACTATGTAACTATATAAATTACAAACTTTTTCAGGCCTGCTTTTTTATATCCTGGGATGATCCAGTATATCAGAGCTGAATAATATGAAGTGCATGTTAACAGAGAGGTAATCATAAACCCACAATCCCTGTGAGGCTACAAACCTGTCCACACTTACTTACTTGGGGGTAAGCTCCATTGAACTCAGTGGGACTTACTTCTGAGCTGACATGCATTGAATTGCCCTGTAAATTATGGACAAATTATCAATAACGTAAAATACTTGTACTTCGCAAGGGTTAGAACAGTGTCTCTCTCAGCAGACAGAGAAAAACTACATGTTTTCCATACATATTATGAATTAATTAAGAGCCATTACCTCTTCTTTAATTTTACCCCAAGCTCCAAAACCATTCATGAATTGAGTTGCTTAAAATCTGCCCTATCCTCAAGGGTAAGTAGCAAGTTTTGGGACACGCATCTCTCTTTCCACCACATAAGGTAATATGTGAAGCAGGCACGCCACATGGAAGCCTATGTGTGAGAGGTCCTGAATGTGTAATCCTTCTTGAAAAGAGGCAAAAGATTGCATGAGTCAGGTTTATGCGCATATGGGCACCCAGTTGGATTATCCATGTCACATGTTACCTTTGTTGTGTCTGAAAGAGGGAACAAGTGTTGACCTCTCCCTCATGTGAAGATGATAGCCAACTATGGGGCTGCCTAGATGTTCTGAAAGCCCACGGTGGGTGCACAGCGTTGCTGTGTCAGTTATATGACACTGTAGCCACAGTAGGCTTTCCCATGGAGCTGCAAGTTTTTTTAAAAAAAGCGCCAGGGACTTACCCTGACTTTTTCACTCGAGTGAGGCAAATACAGTGCATCCATCATCTAACCTTGCTCTGGCACCATGGCAGAGGTATTCCCGGGCAGATGGTGATCCCTTATTGATCACCATCTGTCTGGGCAGACGGTAGGGTGTGGGCCCTGTGGGCTGAATGGCTGCCGGAAAGCCAACACTTTCTCTGCGTTGGGACTAGCCTCCACCACCCCAGAGAAGTGAAAGTGTTGGGTTTCTTTAAACCCGGCAGCAACCTGGCGCCATTGGCAAGCCCTAGGTAAATGTGTAAACCTATTTAATTGTGGAAATCTTTACATGGTCTAGAGACTGGACACGACTCAGGCAGCGCTCACTCGCTAATTGCTTTATTGAAATAACACAGAAAACACTGCATTGCAATGGAGTCTCTTAGCATGCCAGCCAAGAGAACTAGCCACTGCCCTGTGGTCTAGCACTTTTAGAGATTTCTACAGGTTCCATATGTGCTTAGAGCATGTCTTATTGCAGAGGTCAATTGTCCAATCACAAAGCTTACAATTTTTTAAGAATGGCAGAACCTGTTGCCTAATTAAATGGGAAGTAGCTGACTTATACTTTCTGTATCTCCCTTTGACTCCCATCCTCAGCATGTCTCAGACTTAAGAAACAGCTGACCACATATTTCCCTTTGCACCATATTCTTGGTCATGAGAGACAGCTGACTCTGCACATTCTACATTCCCCTTTTGCCTTAGCAACACAGGGTAAAGAGCAAGGCAAACTTTTTATTTTTGTAAATTATCCTTTTTATTGGTAAAGGTGAATTTCCACTACACAATGTATTCACAACCAATAGGTACCTGCTTGAACATGTGTCTCACATCAGTGCTAAAAGATACTCAATCTTAAAAAATTGTCGGATCTTAGAAAGAAGGGAATTTCATGGTTCAGGAGTGGTCATTGCTACAAAGATGTACTACCTGAGTGTAGTAATAATGATAAAATATAAGTCATCTTAAAGTTAAGAACCAGTACCTTGAATTGTGCTTACAATACAATCAGAACCAGTGAAGTATTGGTATAATGTGGTTCTCCCTTGCAGGAAATTATGGGCCTCAATGTTCAGCACCAGCTGAAGCTTTCAAACGCTGTTCAAGGGCAGCTTCACTTTACATTGTGTGCTGATGCTGCTATAGTAAAAATTACTATAGTGAGGCCTGCATTCTAGTCTTCACTCAACCATGAAGCTCACTGGGTGACTTGGGCCAGTCACTGACTTTGAGCCAAACCTTTCTCACAGGGTTGTGGTAAGGATGGAAAGGAAGAGGACCTGTATGTCACCTTGGGATCCTTGGAGGAAAAATCACGACATAAATGTAACAAATAAATAAGCTGCTTATGACTATCTTTAAGATTTTCAATTAAAATTACTTATTGACTCGGTTTTATCTAGACCTGTGCACAAATGGCCTCTCAAAATTCTCCATCATATTTGTGGCAGAGAAATTGAGTGAACAATTTCTCCAACAGTTTCACACTGGCATGGGCTAGATCACGACTTCTTTAAAAAAAGAAAGCTGAAAATTTGAAAAGAAAACCTGTGAAATGGCACTTTATATCTGGGGGGGGGGGGGTGGCAGGTAAGAAAAGGAATATCTCAGAGCTTTCCTGAGAAAAATGCCTTCTGAGAAATATTGCCTTACCTCTAGTTATAATTCTTTAAGGTTCAGCATATTCCCAGCACTGTAATTTATGTAGCACTGTAGCAAGTGTGAGCGGGGAAGTACTGTGTCCAGTTCCGGGGAAGAGATAGTGGAGCTAGTGCTTTGCCAAAATATGTCCTCCAATTTCCTGAATGTTTTCAAGAGACTTGCATTTTTCTGTCTCATTCTCAGAGCATTTTAGAATTTATGTTGAATTTATTTTGGTGGTGCTCTTGATCTTACCTAATCACTGGAAAGTGGCTGAAGGTTTTTGATTACATGCCTTTTCATTGCTCTGCAGCCTTCCTGGCTGCCTGAACTTCCTCTGAATTTTCCTACCTATATGAATTACTTTTCAGAAGTAATTTCTTTTCTATCAAATTGAATGAAAATGTTGTGTTGGGGGGGGGGGGGGGGAAGCATGAGAAATTTCCAGCACAGCATTCGTATTACCTGCTGTTGCTGTCATTTCAAAGTGTTATATACTGAAGGTATGGGGGGAAATAAATAAATAAATCCAGCTTATAAAATGATAACATTGGCAAAGGTACCCAAATCCTGCACTTGATAAGCCCCCAAGCTTTCTTTCTGCATAGCAGAAGAAAAAACACATCATAATTTGGTGATAGTTACAGACTTTCTCTGAATTTGGATGCATTGCTCTAATCATTAGAGAGGGTATCTTAATAATGCTGATAATACTTCGCCTTAAAAATAAAGACAGACACAATGTGCTTGTTCTGATTTAGACATGGATCATTTCTTTAAGTAAGTAATTTAATTACTAATTAAGGAATTATTACATTGCAGCATGTGGCACTAATAAAATTACTGGAGGGTTTGAGCAAATTCTTTAAGAAGCCAATTCTTATTACTTATAGTCAAAATTATTTGTTAGTTTAATTAATCCTTGGCTAGACATTAATTAGGCTCAAAGTAATTTTATAGCTGTACATTCTAACCTAATTGTGCAATTAATAACAAATGAGTCACTCTTTGTAAGGACGATATTACTTTAGAAAAAATAAGTATTTCATCCTTACAAGTTATAAAGCTATATAAAATAAAAAATTCTGTATCCTCAAAATATTACAAGAGACATGCCAAACTTTTTCAATTCTTCTTAAGATACTCATTTCAAACAATACGGTGTGAAAGGGTAGGCCTGGGAGTGGTGATCACCCAGACACCACTCTCCGGGCATAAAGGGAATTTCTCCAGGTGCTGCATGCATACAAATGACACCTGCTGAAATTCCCTTTCCTATACAACTGATAAAGATACAGGAACCCTGTCTTCCTTTCCATATGGTCACCCTCTAATCAGTACCCAACTCTGTTTTGCCTCCTAGTTTGTATAGAATACAGGTGAGACCAGAAACCCATTCCTTAACTGGGTAAAATCTATGAATGAAGGTAGTTCCTGAGTGTCATCTGGAATGCCACTTCATCTAATCAGTTAAATATTCCAATATTTCACAGCATCTGGCTCTTAGAGCAAAAAGTATTTAAGGTCTCTGCTAGGCAGCCTTTGAATACTGCTGTAATTCTGAGACATGTTACAAAGCACTGGTAATTGATCATAACAAAAAATGCACTAATGATATTAATTGACAAAAACCAGCACGTCTGTCGAAGGAGGGAAACCTTGAAAGGAAACTGCATGTTTTGAAGGTCAAGGCTCAGTGTAGTATAATCCCTACCATCTGTGTTCAGGCTGGTGTGATTCTTAGACTGTCATATGCACTCTCTCTTTGGAAAATAATAGACAGGAGAAAAGCTTACCCTACAGGGAGTCAAAATGTAGTTAGCTTTATAGAAAATGAAAAGGCACCACTGTATAAACTTAAGATGACCCTTAATTTTCCTTCCCCTTGACCTACACATGTTCAAAGTCAGCATCAGAAGTTTAGTGGCTCTGGGAATGAAAATAATTCAGCAACCAATAAACTTTAATGGTCTAGCAGCAAACTGGAGAACAAGGCGACCATGGCCAATGCCATTGCTCAAGCATGGTATTGCCCGACAGATGAACTAAAATGATCAACAAAACCCAACTTTTAACTTCTTCAAACTGAAGTGACTCTCGCTATTTATTTGAGTCACAAGAGTGGAAATTCTGAAAGGTAGATTTGTAAACTGTGAAATGAGAGAGACTGGGAGGGAGGGAGGAGAAATGGAGGAGAATGTGTGAAAAAAAGTTTTATTGAATGAAATACAAAATGGCATAGGTGTTCAGGCACAGTTGCCTTATTGTCATGCTAACTTTAGGGTTGTGTTAAAAAATGAATGCTTTTCCTTCAAAGGATTTGGTGATCTGGATCTTTATTTCACAGTGTTAGGGTTATAAAACTAAGGCACACAATAAATAGAACTTACAGGAATGATGGTCCTGTGCACTGTAAAACAATGGAACAATGCATGTAACAACTTTTTGTTTGTTTATTACTGTAGATGTAACTAGGATAACAATATCTTAAAAAGTAAAGATAGAAGGCTTCTTTCTTTCTAAAAGCTCTCTGGTACAAATACAGATTCTGAGAAAAACAACCACCATAAAAACGAGTTATAAAAAATAATAGCACTCTGCAGATACCTAATTAAAAGAGGTTCTCTGCCTTTTCGGAAGAAACCATTTTATTTGCTCTCATTAAAGTGACCTAACAACCAACTTGTGGGATTTGCTGCACCCCTCCCTCCTGAATGATGTAACCATCCTAACTCACGAAAATAAAACTGACAAGGAAATGAGTTGTCTTCTTTCTTTCTCTGTTGCCAGTTGCTAAAGTCGTGAAATCCAGGATTTCATTATTTCCAAGGAACAACCTATTTCACAGCATTTTGTCTATTCATGCCCATGAAATCATGTGAAACATGTTCTGAAAATTTCCACTGTGATAAAATTTTGTAATTAACATAGCAAACGCTGGGAATGAACCACAGGGGATGGGGATGGTCGTTGTGTCTACTCCCATGTTTCCCTGGGGCACGTAGCTGGCCATTATCAGAGCGAGTATACAAGGCATTATTGACCTTTGGCCAGACTGAATAAGGAAATTATTGTTGTCTCATACATTCTTGCATACATGCATGATAGAAAAGAAATTTGACACAGATAGAGAAAGACATTTAAGCTCTCCCCATACCCTAGTTTGTTTTCTAAGGTCATGGTATTTGGATGGTAAATCTGATTTAGGAATGGACAGATCTGTCAAGATCAGTCTTGGCATTGATGGTTGGTTTTTTGAGGTCAAGCTCATTTCATCCCATTCCTGCAAGAGCTTGTGATTAATATTACTATTTTTAAAAAGAATCCATACAGAAATTTGTATGTATTTTTGTCTTGTACGTATTCATGTATGCATTTTTTGTGCATTTTTAAAAATGTAAGTATTTATGGCTGCTTACAACCAATGACTTGGGCCGGATCTACACTACTGCTTTAAAGCGCTTTATAACAGTTTTATAGCACTTTAAAGCAGTTAAAGCGCTTTATAACTGTTAAAAAGCGCTTTAAAGCAGTAGTGTAGATCCGGCCCAGGTTTGCATGATCAAACATGCTATTATCACTTATTTAAGCCAAATGAAACATGGCCTGTTGTTGGATTATTTCAGGGTTATTTCCCCCTCAAACAAGCCATGTTGACTGGGTTCAGATGACACAATAAGCTGCTCCCAGGTGGATGATTAGCCTAATGGTGCCCAGCACATGTGTGCCACCAATTTAAACTTCAGCTTAAGCCATGGTGGCTTGTTTGATTGTGCGAACCAGCCTATTAACTACAATGTGTTTGTGTGCATTTGGAAATATATGCAGTTTTCTTTATGCATTTTCTAAATCTGTGCATCTTGTTGTCACGCATATTTTTGTTATTGTTGTTGCTTGTTTGTTTTGTTTCACAAAATTCATCACAAGCCAATTTCATTCAGGCCCAGGAGGTACAAATTGAGTAAATCTGTTCTAAATTCTCAATAGAGCATATTTCTCACACATCCCAAGTCTGATTTTATCTCAGTTCATGTTAAAATAATCTTTTGGAACAAGTAAAAGTAAGACATTTCTACTAACATAGGCATTTGTGACTGGCTTTAAAGGGCAGAAATGTAAATTTATTACTCTTTTTGATATCTTGATTGATAATTTATCCGAGCATCTAGGATAGGGAAGAATGCAAGGAACAGAACTGTGCATAGAGCTAGAACTTTCGCTGCTGAACTGTCATTCCCAAATAAGCAAAGCATTTTCTAAATTCAATAAACAACAGCAACAAAATTGCTTTAACATGTTATGTGAAGGATTTCCCATGTATTTGATGCTAGCTGGCTACTTGTAACATGGAATGGTAGCTTCAGTTTTATAATAGCTTCAGTTGCATAGACGTGATGTGTCTATTCCAGCGAACGGACAAAGCTGGGACTTACGGTCCACCACTCTCCCACTGACAGCCATCCAGCTCCAAGGTAGTGGTGAAGCTGGAACCAACCACAGCACAGGATACATTCTATATGTATCTTGCCTAAATGGCCCTTAACAGCCATAATTTCCCTGCATTTTGGAGCTTGAGGGAACAGGGGAGCAAAACAAGCAATCAAACAAATATACAATTTAAAAGAAGTCTCTACACAATAAAATAAAATGGAGGGGAGTCCAATAGTGAGATGTTCCCTAGAGGTGGTTATTTCATAAAATAAAACTTGGCACTAGCTGCACAGGTCCATGACTCAGACGTAATTATAGGCTTCAGTTACTGATAATTGGGTGCCAAGCATCTACTGGCTACTAACTGGGAGAATGTGAGGGTGCTGCTGCTGCTGCTCTCTTCCCTAGACTTTATTGAGCCTCCTTAGGAATGCCCTCCTATTTTCTAGTTGCCTCAGAGGGCTTTTCTATACAATGATGCTAATTCATTGCAGTGGACGTTAACCCATTGGATGTTAATCCATTTGTTTCATTGCAGAATTGAGATATGAGCATGAGGACTGCTTTCCTGCTACATAACCTCTAGGTGCCACTGTGATATAGCAGACCAAAAGAAATACACAAGTGGAAACTGTTTTCTTTCACTTTCAGAAATAATAATCCATTTCCCCTGCTTTAAAAATGCTTGCCAAAAGTGCTGTTTACAAACAGAAGTGAAACTGGAGGGTTTTAGACAATGTTGTCTAAAGAACCCATACATAAGAACCCATACCCAAGCAGAGCTACGAAGAAATCATTTCAGACTTTGAAGTTCTGGGAAGGAAACTGAAGAACTTTGGGGCCCAGGTAGTTTTCTCATCCATCCTCCCGGTTCTTGGAAGAGGATTAGAAAGGGAAAGAAAAATACTCCGGATGAACGACTGGCTTCGAAGGTGGTGCCATCGTAAGAGTTATGGATTCTGGGACCACGGGCTACGCTACTTGGAACATGGACTGCTGGCAAGGGATGGGTTGCACCTCACAAGGGCTGGAAAGAACGAGTTCGGCCACAGCATGAAGAACTTCATCAGGAGGGCTTTAAACTGAATCTTACGGGGGTGGGAGACGTAAATTTTGAGGCAACAATGGATGAAGGCCAATGCACCACAGTACAGAGAACAGCTCCAACAGTGTCCCAAAATAGTGTCTGGAACAATGTAGGAACAAAGCCAGACTATAAAACACATAGTCTTCGATGTCTATACACTAATGCCCAGAGCATGGGAAACAAACAGAATGAACTTGAACTCTTTTTTATTTAATTATTTATTTATTACATTTTTATACTGCCCAATAGCCGAAGCTCTCTGGGCGGTTCACAAAAACTCTTATTACATGAAGGCAAATACGACTTGATAGGTATAACTGAAACGTGGTGGGATGACTCCCATGACTGGAATATAGCAATTGAAGGATATAACTTGTTCAAAAAGAACAGAAGAAATAGAAAGGGAGGTGGAGTTGCACTATATGTTAAAAATACCTATCCCTGCACAGAAATACAGGCGGATGAGACTGGGAGCCCCGTCGAGAGCGTCTGGATTAAAATAAATGGGGCTAGGAACAAAAAGAATATGATAATCGGAGTCTACTACCAACCACCCAATCAAGGAGAAGATGAGGATGAAACTTTTGAGAAACAAATTGCCAGTGTTTCAAGGAAGTGTGATGAAGTAGTGATGGGGGACTTCAATTACCCTGATATCTGTTGGGAGACCATTACTGCCAAAAGCGGCCCTTCCAAGAAATTCCTGACATGTATGGGTGATAACTTTCTCCTACAGAAAATGGTGGAAGGAACTAGAGGATCGGCGATCGTTGACTTGTTATTGACCAATAGGGATGACTTAGTGGATAAAGTGGCAGTTACGGGAACTCTGGGGGAAAGTGACCACGTCATACTTGAATTCTTGATTATGAAGGAGACAAAAGTCGAGCGTAGCCATACACGTACTCTGGATTTTAGGAAAGCTGATTTTAATAAACTCAGAACTATAATAAGTAAGGTCCCGTGGCAAGGGAGCCTAATGAGAAAAGGAGTGCAGGATGGGTGGGAGTATTTAAAAAATGAAATTTTAAAGGCACAGTTACAAACAATTCCAACAAGGAGAAAAGATAGAAGACAACAGAGGAAACCAATGTGGCTCCACAAAAAGCTTAGAGATGACCTGAAAACAAAAAGGGAAGGCCAGGCTACAAAAGAAGAGTACAGACAAGTGGCGCAGAAGTGCTGAAATGGCGTCAGGAAGGCTAAAGCTGTGAATGAGCTGAGATTAGCGAGGGATGCTAAAAGCAATATAAAGGCTTTCTTCAGATATGTGAGTAGTAAAAGACAGAGGAAAGAAATGGTGGTTCAACTGCTTAATGAGGATGGCAAATTGATAACAGATGACAAAGAAAAGACTGAAGTGCTCAATTCCTACTTTGCCTCGGTCTTCTCCCAAAAGCGGGTCTATGACCCCCCTGGAAAAAGTGAAGCAGAAGTTGAGGGGGCAGGATTGCAGTTTGAGATTGATAAACAAATGGTCAAAGAACACCTAATTTCCTTGAATGAGTTTAAATCTCCAGGGCCCGATGAACTGCATCCTAGAGTAATGAAGGAGCTAGCAGAAGAACTCTCAGAACCTTTGTCTATTATCTTTGCAAAATCATGGAAGATGGGTGAGGTGCCAGACGACTGGAGGAGGGCTAACGTTGTCCCTATCTTCAAAAAGGGCAAAAAGGAGGAACCTGGGAACTACAGACCAGTCAGTCTGACATCCATCCCTGGGAAAATTCTGGAGCAGATTATAAAGAAGTCAATCTGTAAACACCTTGAAATCAATGCAGTGATTACTAGAAGCCAACATGGATTTGTCAGGAACAAATCCTATCAGATTAATTTGATCTCATTTTTTGATAGGATAACCTCCCTTGTGGACTGTGGGAATGCTGTGGACGTCATATATCTTGACTTCAGCAAAGCTTTTGACAAAGTACCACATGACATTCTGATTAACAAACTAGCTAAAAGTGGGCTAGATGGAACAACTATTAGATGGATTCACAGTTGGCTACAGAATCGGACTCAAAGAGTACTTATCAATGGAACCTTCTCAAACTGGGGAGAGGCAACGAGTGGGGTGCCGCAGGGCTCAGTCCTGGGCCCAGTGCTCTTCAACATTTTTATTAATGATTTGGACGAGGAGGTGCAGGGAAAGCTGATCAAATTTGCAGATGACACAAAATTGGGTGGGATAGCTAATACCCTGGAAGACAGAAACAAACTTCAAAGTGATCTTGATAGGCTGGAGTGCTGGGCTGAAAAACAACAGAATGAAATTTAATAGGGATAAATGCCAAGTTCTACATTTAGGGAATAGAAACCAAAGGCACAGTTAGAAGATGGGGGACACTTGGCTCAGCAATACTACAAACGAGAAAGATCTTGGAATTGTTGTAGATCGCAAGCTGAATATGAGCCAACAGTGCAATATGGCTGCAAGAAAGGCAAATGCTATTTTGGGCTGCATTAATAGAAGTATAGCTTCCAAATCACGTGAGGTACTGGTTCCTCTCTATTCGGCCCTGGTTAGGCCTCATCTAAAGTATTGTGTCCAGTTCTGGGCTCCACAATTCAAGAAGGATGCAGATAAGCTGGAGCGTGTTCAGAAGAGGGCAACCAGGATGATCAGAGGTCTAGAAACAAAGCCCTATGAAGAGAGACTGAAAGAACTGGGCATGTTTAGCCTGGAGAAGAGAAGATTGAGGGGAGACATGATAGCACTCTTCAAATACTTAAAAGGTTGTCACACAGAGGAGGGCCAGGATCTCTTCTTGATCCTCCCAGAGTGCAGGACACGGAATAACGGGCTCAAGTTAAAGGAAGCCAGATTCTGGCTGGACATCAGGAAAAACTTCCTGACTGTTAGAGCAGTGCGACGGTGGAATCAGTTACCTAGGGAGGTTGTGGGCTCTCCCACATTAGAGGCATTCAAGAGGCAGCTGGACAACCATCTGTCAGGGATGCTTTAGGGTGGATTCCTGCATTGAGCAGGGGGTTGGACTCGATGGCCTTGTAGGCCCCTTCCAACTCTGTTATTCTATGATTCTATGATTCTATGATTCTATAACCATGAGTGGGGAATGATGAGTGCACAAAAATGCTTTATGTAGAAAGTTCACTATCTCCCCACAGTTGCTCAATCAGTGTCAAAAATGGTTGAGATGCCCCATTCAACCGGAGGATTGCATTCACACTCCATTCTATTCCTCCTACCATACTGTGAATTTAAGTTTATCAAACTCTATAGGCTAAAATGGAGTGGGGGAAAAGGCACACTTCCCCCCCCCAAACCTACAACTGCCTCATACTTCTTCTAGGAGAAAGCACACACTACATCTTCTCCCTTATCTAAGATGACAAGCTGTTTTCCAAAAGACACTGTACAAATGGGGGGAAAAACATTACTATAACTTGAAGCCTATATAAGGCTATGGGGGGAAAAACAGACAGTACATGGCAATCCGCCGGTGGACACTTGCCAAATTTTAAACACCTATAAATAAGCTATTTCTTGACCTTGCTACATCAAAATTGGAATGGACCATGCTCAAAGCCACCTCTTCTTCAGTGCCAAACTTGAGATCAGTCTGTCAACGCATTTTCCCCGCCCCCAGTCTAAGCCATAGAATGGCAGCCTGCAATTCTTCTAAATTACATTGGCAGACTTCAGGTAAGTATATTTCAGATAAGTGCTGCTATAGTTGAAGGCTTAGTGTGCTGTGGGAACCATGACTTGGTGTGTCATGTGTGAACCATTCCTAATCATGGTGGCAACATAACCATGGTTTAAACATGCTCATGAACCATTTGCTGCAAAAGGCTTAGTCGCCTAACCATGGCTTAGTGTGTCATCTAAACAGGCCCAAAATGAAATAAATTGTTTATTTGAAGCTACAGATGTTGAAATATACTGACCTAGATATATCTGGTCTAGGTTTAGATGTATCTAAGGGTCATGAGGATGAACTGTGAAACTGCATAGGTAGATATTTCTCAGACTTCTCCCCTTCTTGTTATATTTTTTTGTGTAAGAAACTAGTGCCAACCCATGAAGTCAGAAGTACTACCAAGCATGAAAAACGTTACCACTACCTGCTGATTCTATAAATTAGCTATACCACACACATAGCATGACAGGTTATGCAACTGGCCTGCTATTCTATTTTCCTTCCCATCTGTTGGTTTCCATTCACATTTGTGCCAACAATCAGAATGTAAATACCAGAAATACTACAGCTATCTGCAAAGAGGTGTCATATATCCACGGTAAACTGGGCTGGATAGACTGCTTCATTGTATTTATTAGTGTTTCACACAGAACCCCTCAAGGTAAGAACGAACAAAGGACTGACTGTGTACGGTTCCCCCCCACCCCCATCCCTGAAGCATCTGAGTGTAAGGCTTATTTTGTCAGCAACCATTGTGTTTATAGGCCTGTTTTACTGGGAACCTGCTGCTTCTCACAATGTTTCCTGAGTGACTGTCTTAGTAAAACTGCATCTGGAAATGACGAGTGCACAGCTGTAAATCTGAAAAGCGACCTGTGCGCCTAATAGCTAGCAACCACAGCACGGCTGTCCTGCTGAATGTTGAAAAGCTTTAAAAAGAGAATATTGAAGTGACGAATACATTGCTGAGAATCACACGATCACGTTACCATTTTCCCCCCTATGAAAGACTCCACGTGGTGCTTTTATCGTGTCTTTCTTCTATCCTTGTCCGCTCCAGAGATAATAGGCCAGACTAGACATGATGGTGGCAGTTCTGTGAATTTAAACATTCAGCTGGCCAAAGCCCATAGACAGAGGAGGTCGGGTTTTTACTTTAACAACAAAAGTGGTACCTGGGAAACTCATCCCCCCTCCATCCCTAGATTTCTCCTCTACAGCTTCTTTCTCCAAATAATTTTCTCCTCAGCTGAGCTCAGATACTGGAAATGAGCTTGTCTAGGCAAAAAGTGCTTATGGGGAGACTGCAGAGAGGTAAACAGCAGACAAGAGAAAGAGTTCAGAATTCTACTTTGCCAGGCCACCACTAGCGTTAAGCCTGTTCCCAGTTCCCACTTCCTCTGTGACTGAGCCTGTTCTTTTTAGGGATGGGTGAGACATTTGTTGGGTTTGCATTTTAATGTAAACTTACCAAATTCACCCTTCCTGGACTTGCAAGTGAGCCAAAATGTAGCAAAACAGATGGTTTCCACAGACTAAGGAAACACTTTCCTCAATTTTGTGATCACAAATCAAAAAAATGCATAATATATGTATGTGTGCTGTGGGAACCATGACTTGTATAATATGTATAATTGAGGGGAAATGAGCACAAAAAAATGCATATAATAGGGGAAAGTGCACATGAAAATGCTTACATTAGGGGGAAGTGTGCACAAGACTGCAATGAGCTTGCAAAACCAGTTCTATTTAGAAAACATCTTTGCCGTAGCCGAAAGTGTTTCTGCCCACTCACGACGGCCTCATGACATATCCCATTCTGTTTTGGAGCATTTCACACACACACACAACCCTAAGAAGCAGCTTGGTGGTGGTGGGAACATGAGGGTTAAGTGGGTAGGGAGAATTGGTGGAAATCAGGTTGCCTAGGGTGACCATATGAAAAGGAGGACAAGGCTCCTGTACCTTTAACAGTTGCATAGAAAAGGGAATTTCTGCAGGTGTCATTTGTATGTATGGGGAACCTGGTGAAATTACCTCTTCATTAAAACAGTTAAAGCTGCAGGAGCTATACTAGAGTGACCAGATTTAAAAGAGGGCAGGGCACCTGCAGCTTTAACTGTTGTGGTGAAGAGGGGATTTCACCAGGTTCTCCATATATACAAATGACAGCTGCTGAAATTCCCTTTTCTATGCAACTGTTAAAGGTACAGGAGCCCTGTCCTCCTTTTATATGGTCACCCTAAGTTTGCCCTACTTACATGAGCATAAAACCATCATTTGATGCAATCCATTTAACAACAAGTTCAAAAAATGAATCTAACCCAACTTATTGAACAATAAAAGGCAATCAGCAGAACTAAAGCAGCACAACCCCAAACAAACAAACAAAAGCACAAAACCACCAAAATAAAAACACATCTAGCAGAATCAAATGAACCCCCTGAGGCTTGCTAGATTAATCATGTTTAGATGTGATGATGAAAACATTGGATGCAGGCAGGCAAGCTTTCACAGTGCTGGCATCCCAACTGGAAAGGGTTTGTTCCTGTTACATAGGAATGGTTGAAAGACGCACCCAATCAAATCTCAGATCCAGCAGGCTCTACCCTCCCTATTTTTTCCAATAACCGAAGAGGGAAAGTTGCTGACTTTTACATTGTTCCTCAATTCTGGGGTTTTGTTTTGTTGGTTTGTTTCTTCTTTTTTAACAGCAGAAAACTTGAATTGTTCTGACTTTTATACTGCCTGTTTGGTGCATTCTCTTCCCCTCCTTATTGCTTTATTATGATTTTATTAGAATGTAAGCCTATGCGGCAGGGTCTTGCTATTTATTGTTTTACTCTGTACAGCACCATGTACATTGATGGTCCTATATAAATAAATAAATAATAATAATAATAATAATAATAATAATAATAATAATTCAGCATATACTGTGTGCTCATGATTGCTCAATCATGGTAGCTTGTGGGGTCCTTTGTATGATGGCATTATCCTCTAGGCCTCTCCTGCTCTCTGCAACCATTTCCCCAGCTTTTTTAGATTGAAGAAAGTGTGGTATTATTTAGAAATGGCTGAATGAGACTCTCATGTAATCGTGCCATTCCGCTATACCACACCGCCATCTAGTGGTTGTGTAATGAAACAAATAGAAAGGTAAAGAAAGAAAAACCCTGGGGGTGGGGCAAGCATATGTAAAGAAAACAGTGTTAATCCTGCAAAGAGTACAAAAGCTGAGGCCTCAGTAAAGGTGCGAGTTAAAAGCCTCCTGTAGAAAAACACATTAACACAGATAATGCCAATTGCCATTGAGAAAGGCTTTTCTGTGATGCTTTCAGCAGTTCAAGAGAATTAGGCCAAGTTGTTTTCCTTCTGAACAGTTTGTGTTTCTAAAGGGAGAGTAGGAAGAAGATTGGATTAATGATGTCATCTGTGACATGAACAGCACACCCTGACGGTGGGTGGGGAGTGCTTGGTGGCTGGATGCAATGACTCCACTGTGTCCAAGGCCCCTCCTCCAATGAGATCATACCATATGCTCAAGAGTAAATTGGAGAATGGATGAAGGACTGTGAAGGTGGTTGAATGAGATACCAGTGCCGAGGGCTGGGAAGGTCTTTTGTCCACAGAACCACAAGGACTTGGAGTCACCCCTGGCATTGTTCCCTGAAAGATTATATAGGGATGCTAAGTCAGCACCATCTTTTTAACATTATAAATGGGAGGAGAGGAGAATGAGGAAAGATGAATTGAGCTGGTATCCTTATGGGTCAGGCCTTGCACTGGGAGATGGAAGAGGGGAATCAAAGGAAGCAGAAAATCAGAGACAGAAATAATAGGTATTGGTGGCAGAGCGTATCATTGATTGGCATGGAGCCAACCAGCCCCAGGGCAGCCTTAGGAGTGGCTGAATTACCTCACTTGGAAAGAAGTTCAAGGACTTGGAGCAGGAGAAAAACAAACATCCCTTCTGGGAGGAAGGGCCAGTGGGCAGAGATGTCTGAACTATATAATGTAGGAAGATCTGGACTCCATTTAACTTTAATCCACCACTGAAATCAAAGCCATAGGGCCAAAGTTACATGTCAGGGAGTGGGGAGGAATCACATCTCAGTTTGCTGTTGAAGTTTTTCTCACACTCATACTTCCCTACCATAATCAATGTGAGACTCTGGAGGGGGGAAAGCCTGTGATCTCTTTGCATCTCCTGTTTGTTTACAGTTTAATAAAAACAATGCAGTGATTAAAAGCATTCTGCAAATCATCTGGCTGATGGATGTTTCTTCCTTTCTATTCATCCTTCCATCTACTCATCTCTAAAGCAACTGTACAGAAATAAAAACATATCGGCCCTCCTGCCAGCTTCCAGCAAAACAGGCACAAAAGGGAACAATAAGGTAAGAAATTAACTTCCATGAAATAAAGAAATTAAAAGAAGATGTTAATATGAAGAACTGGACTCTGCCTGCAATGTACATAAAGCATTTTAGAGGAAATTGTGTATGTATCAAAGAAGTAACATTTTGGGGGCCAAAACAGTTTTGCCACTATAGAGGGTAACAGAAAGGCATCTTGATTCATCATCCTTTAGGGATGTCGCAGGCACCCCCCGCCTCCCCAGACTCAGCTCACTGGGTCAGGGTGTGTTTGTAGGGCTGTGTGGCATTACACCCCACAAGTCAGTTCCCAAATGTATGTCTGCAGTTTGTAAGTCTGTGGTTTTTAGAATGTTGGCCTGAGTGGGCAGAGTTAGAATGTCTTGGGAGGGTGGAGGAGTGATATATAAGGGAATGACTGAAGGGATTGTGGGGGACTTGTTAGGTACTCTTAGAGTCTTTAGTGCTCTCTGTGTTTAGAGTACTTAAGTTCTGGGAAATTGGAGGGTCAGTGTAGAGAGTGGTGTCTTTGGAGTGTGGTGTGCACGTAGTGGATGTATATTAATCAATACTGAGAATAAAAAAAGTTCAAGAGTGATTGTGTGAGAAAAAGGAAAGCGTGTATGTGAATGAGTGAAAGGATTGTATGAAAGGTTTCCAAAAGGTTTTTAAATGGTTTATTTGAAACAAAGCTTGTGTACTTTTGAAAATAAATTTTGATTGTTTTGTTTTTAACTACAATAAAAATCCCACGTGTCTGTTTAGCATTTATCATCTAAGATTTACACATTTAGCACCCACTCTGACAATAATTCACCTCAGCACATATAACTCACAGTGTTTTATTTTATATAGTGAAATCCTTCTCCATTTTAACCCCTTTCTCCACATAGTTTGGAGGAAGGTGTTTTTTGTCCCTTGCCTCAGGCGTATCAAGCGGTGGTGCTTGGCTTGAGCAGGAAGCAGCCGCGGCCAGGTCTGGTGTTCAGAGCCTGTGTCGTGGCAGGCTGTTCTTTGAGCACCCCAAAGCTTAGTGACCTCTGTCTGCCCTCATCTGGAGAGCTGTTTTCCCTCATCTGGAGCTTCCATTGTGTGCAACAATGGAGGGTCCAGAAATTGCATAAATGGCAGCTGTAAAGGACCCATGTAGGCAATGTGGAAAATATTGATTTTCCTGGAGTCTCCTTTGTGCACAACAATGGAGGCTCCAGACCAGGGCGGGCAGTATCACAGTTTCATTGGATGCTCACTGGGCAGCAAAGAAGTTCACACGGTGCTGCAACCAGGGGCAGGCGACAGCAGGAGCTTGGCATGATTGTGACAGAGCCAGATGTGGGTGAGTTTATCCATCCCTACTTTCCTTCAACCAATGCAGTTAACTTAGTAGAAAGGTTATTTTAGCACTGTTCAGACCACAATTACAATCAGCACACATGTGGGGCAGTGGGATTGTGGCCACAACCTCCACCCTAGATATGTATTTTCAATGTCTGTAATGTTCCTATTGCAGATACAAACTGTGTCTGTCATCTGGCTCCTTGAAGAAAAAAAGCAAAGTCCCAATTGTGCATACAAGTCTCTGCTTTTATCTTTAGGCACACTGCAGATGTTATTATTATTATTATTATTTATTTATATAGCACCATCAATGTACATGGTGCTGTGAGAAGGCCATATATAAGGGCTTTCCCACTGCAATTCCCTCTTACCCTTTGACCATTTGTTGTTCATATAGTTGGTTCTCTGAATAGTGTTATTGTGGAAGGGCAGGAAACTCAGCTTCTAGAAACTGAATATAAAAGATTACATTTGTTCAAATGGAATGTGGGTCACAGGCCCCTGGAAATTAAATACCTTAATGACAGTGTCTTCAAAGAATGTCCAATAAAAACTGTCATATCTGTGTCAATGTAAGACAAACATTTTGGCACTCCTTGCTGAACCTTTCTGATCATTCGCAAGCTAGAAAATGAGTCAGGCCAGTTTTTCAGTACTTTTCTTATGAAAATGATATGGTAAGAAGCTCCAAGTTAAATGCATACATCCAATTAACTATGACAAAACACAAAAAGTGTTCCAAATGTGTTCCAAGAACTTTTCACCAACCCTACATTCAACATTACACTTTCCTTAGCACTTCTTTCTCCCTGAATGCATGTTTCTCCAAAAATGAATAATGCATCCCAGTCTCTTAGTAGAGCTTAACACCCAAGTCTATAAGTTGCTAAAGAGTTACAGGTATATATAAAGAGACAGCAATAAAGCAATAGGCAGAATTCTAACATTTTTTAAGGAGTGACGGATTTAAAGTAGAAATTGTATTCCAAAACAAATTATTTCGCATCAACATTATTCCCACAAGATTTTCGAGGCATGCTGTTTCCTATCGCTCCCAAGGGTTTGATTAATTGAATAATAATTGTGCTAAACAGAGCATCATCATAGTTTAATAGCTGCTAAATAATGGTCTATTCATCCCTGCTGACCTATAGATTAAAGGTCCATACCTTGAAGCTTAATAGCCTTTTTTTCCCCCATGAAGAGCATCTGATGGCTCATTGCTTTTGTTATGTCTAAAACGCATGGGAGACCACTCTAATGGTTCTCAAGAGCATTAGTTGTTCTTAGAGAATAGGAAATTATTCTAAATCTAATGCTTTAAGTGTTTTTTCCATGTCTCATCTTCTCCAAGAAGAGTATTTCTGTAGTGGCTGACCTGAATAGAAGGTGCATGTGACAGAGTGTCTTCAGAGTGTGACTTGAATTATTATACAGATTTGAGAGGCAATTTTTGGCAGTCAAATGCATTGTTCCCTCTAATGACAAATTCAGGTGGTTGGATGAACAGTGAAATGGGTTACCTAAAACAAAGGTAGTGGTTTTTCTACATATGCAGGGGATTCCCTGAGTATGCAGATGTATGTAACTTTCTAAATTAAAAGAAAAGGAATGGTTTTAATAGCCCAAAAATGGGCTGAAAAGGACCTGTGTACTTCCAGGAGATATGGAATGTTGAGGTGTCAGTAGAAAAAATAAATAAAATAAAACTGCTGATATGAGTAGAAAAGGAGGGAATTATCCTCAAGGTTAAGTGTCCTATGGCGGTGGTGGTGGTGATTTTGGTTTAGGGGAATGTGCAGTAAAATAAACCCCTTTCCTGCAATCTACAGGGATGTTTTAGAAGGAAGGAAAGGGAGGGGGGGGGAATGAAACCAAAAGAAACCCCATCCACCTGTAGAGCTATAAAATGCTCCAGTTCAGATCTGTTTATTTCTCCATTTATCCCAGTATTGCCTACTTTTGATCCCATGCAAAGGATCTCATGCAAAAATGTTTCTCATTACCTGAACCCCTCCTGAACTCCCTAAAGGACTACAAGTAAGCCTATACACCACTTACTGGGAACACGGGTGTGGGGGTGCTGTTGCACCTGTGTCCTTCTTGTGGGTTCCTGGTCGGCAGCTGGTTGGCCACTGTATGAACAGGCTGCTGGACTAGATGGGGTTTTGGTCTGACTCAGCACGGGACTTCTAATGTTCTTACAAGGCTCCTGTTCCAGGCTTCTTGGAGCCCTTAACAGGAGTGTTCTTCTTAGGATTATTGATAAACACTGCAACTGGTTTCAGGTCTAAGTAGTCATGAAGACTACTAGCTGGCACCCTATGAGAGCAAGGCCATGCTCACATAGGTCTTGCTATTTACTGTGTTATCTGTACAGCACCATGTACATTGATGGTGCTTTATAAATAAATAAATAAATAATAATAATAATAATAATAATAATAATAATAATAGAATTCTGATGCATACATCCATTCTCACCTCCATACAGTGGATTTCAGCCCCTTTCCCTGATTCTTAAACTGTTCTTTAAATCCCCTCAAGTACAAAAGAAGGGGGAGGGGCTAGGCACAAAAGGGGGAACTGATGCCCATGTGCCTGTGCTATTTCTCCCTGTTGTCACCTTTGAATCACCTTAGAGCTTTATCCCCACTTTGACTCTGTTCAGATGTCACACTAAGCCATGGTGGTTAAGCACTTTGAGCTAAACATTATTGCTTTATGTGTCATGTGAATCATTCCTAACCATGGTGGATACAAAACCACGGTTTAAACCATTTGTTACAAAACATTTAGCAGCCCAACCATGGCTTAGCGTGTTGTCTGAAAAGGCCCCATGCCTTAACAAATAACCCTGTTGTATTCTGGGGAAAGCTTGTAGGAGATAGAGTCTCTCTGAATCCCAGTCAATGCCTTACCATTTTATGTTATGTATAATGATTTTCAGAATGATGTGTGAGCATGTCAGCTTGTAATGTCAGATGACCATAAACACATAAAAAGGATTTGCCAGTGATTTTACAAATAGAAAATTCCCAGCATGCAATGAGGCTGACTGTGCCAATAAGTTAATAAACCCACAAAAGCCCACCCCCTTGGATTCCCTGAAGGAGACCAAACATTTGGTGCTGGCCTTTGACAATTGTGGCAGCAAACGTTCAAAAAGACAAGAAGCCAGAAATATTGCTGGACTAGGCTTGCTGTAATTTTCTCTGACCTTTGTTTCAGAACAGGATGATGTCAAAGAAACAAACAGTAGGACATGGTTGGTGGATAGAAGGCCATACAGGTTTTATATAATTAATATAGACAGTTTTTTACGCTGCGTTAGACATGTCACTGCTGGTCTCTTTTCAAAAGTTTTTCATGTCACAAAATTACAGAATCATGGATTCAGAGGTACCTGTCAGATACCTGAAGAGTTACCAAGACAAATCTCCTTCGGGTTAATCATAAAACAATGAGTGGGGAGATTTTATTATGATATGTAATATCCAAACTAGTCTACTGTAATGCGCTCTACATAGGGCTGCCTTTGGAAATGGTTCAGAAGCTTCAGCTAGTGCAGAATGCAGCTTCCCAGATGCTTTGGGGGCCAGGCATTTGAAGCAGGTCACTCCAAAATTATATCAGCTGCACTGAATGTCTGTCCACTACTGGGCCTATTTCCAAGTGCTGTTTTGCCCTTTAAAGCCCTAAATGCGAGGGGTGTGCAGAGCGGGTCTGCTCCTCACTGAAATTTGGGCTGGAGCTCTGATGAGGTGATTCTCCACCCTGATTTTTGAGGCATCTCTGTCTCCTCACACCATCAGATTACTCAGCGGAAAACTGCTCTGTTTTCAGAGAATTGCTCTATTAGAGTCAATGGGAATTAATTTACAAAAATGCTTACATCTCCATCACTTTTAAAGATAAAGAGATGAAACTTGGCACCCTGGTAGCTCTTACATAGGGCTTTAGCCATGCCAAGTTGGATGCAGATCCCTTCATGCCTTGATTTTAGAATTTTTTTAACCTGAACCAAAGCCACCACTGACAGATGAAGAAACAATGTGATGACATTGCAGCAGTTGAAAAAGTAATGGTAAAACGAAACTTCGCAAAAGCACAGTCTCACAGGGAAAAGCCCGCTATGGCTGCAAGTTGGTGTCTGGGTCATTTAAACCTTGGGGCACAACTGCACAGCTATAACAGGGTATATAGGGTGTATAGACAAGCCCTAGACCAACTCTCTGATTCATAGGTTGCTTGATTTCATAAGACATCCTAAGCTTTGATTTGTAGAAAAGGCAGTGGTATCTACTGCTCCCCTTACCACCACCACCACCACCATTGTTTTCTGGGCCAGAGAGAAAGACAGGTGACCAAGCAGGTTGCAACAGTGTACTCTGGGGGATCTTGTCAGTGACCCCTGCTAGGGCATGGGTCCTTGGTAGGAGTTCAAAGGGAAACTTCATAAAGTGGTCATCCAAGGAAGGCGTCTTTCATAGACTGAAAATGAAGTGAGGTAAAATACCCAGCAGATATTTTTCCAACCCATGCTTGGTTTTTACAAAACAGCAGCCCAGTGGTTATATGCCCTCAGGGTTTGATATATGCACCTCTGCTATATATATCCATCAGTACATTCACCCCCAGGAGATGATTTTTGATTTGCTGTTTCACATTTGCATATACCAGCTGTGCAAACACACTTCAGACAAACTGTACCATAAGACTAATAAGCAAAAAGATGAAAAGGAGCTAGAAGTTTCTTAACGGGAGATTTTTATTTAATTTTTGTTCAGACTCCTATATGAAAACCTAGAGTCTGAGAAATATTTAAACAAAGCAGTGTGAAATGTGGCCAAACCAGTGTCCCAAAATGGATAGTTCTTTTACAAGGAGCAATATCTGAAGTAGGAGCTGGTTTGCATTTAGCTTTGGCACTGGTAATGTGTCAGAAAACAGGCACTTGTGCTCGCTCACAGGCTACCTGCTTTTCGTTTTCTCACTGACCTCTGTGAAGCAATTTGCTGTATTTTCTCTCTCTCCCCACATTTGGCTTTACGCATTGCTCAGCTTCAGAGGTGAGGCAGGGTAGTGTTACTAACTTTAGCCTCTGGGAGGGAAAAATGCTTTCATTAGAGGCATTTGGTTCCTTTTAGATGTCCTCTTTCATGCTGAGATTGCAGGGCCTCTGTCAGGGATCCAGCCATTATTGCATTCATTTCTTCAATTAGACTAATTAAAGAAGTGTCTTTAGTCCCACAAGGAGCTCGGAATAGTTGCTTGCTTCCTTGCCTGGAGGAGCGGAGAACAAATTGTATCAGTTCATTGACATTCCTGACATGAACTCTGATCCTCAGTGACTCATCCTTAAGGTTTTCCTAGGTTACCTTTGTGGCAAGTTGGATTGGCAAGTTCTTTTCTGTGCCATGAGATTTTCAGAAAACAAGAGTTCCCAGGGGACAAAAAAGCCTTCCCCAATCTGCTGCCCTTCAGATCTTTTGTACTACAACTCCCATTACCTCCAGATAGTGGCACCAATGCTCAGGTATGATAGACACTGTAGTCTAAAACATCTGGAGAACACCAGGTTGGGGAAGGCTCAGCTAGGTAATATTTTCTGGTTGGTGTTCAGATCTTATCCGTAATGAATTCCTTTCAAGAACCAAAAAGGCTTCCAATTGTTTAACATGAAATATTTAAAACAAAGTGATGGTATGTCAGAATTGTATAAGATTTCATTGCTTGTAAAAAGTGGCACTAATACAGCTGGCTAGCCACTCAGAAAAGCATAAAAATAAAATTCTTTGCTGTATTGCAATGATGCCAGTGAAATATAAAAGGTATTATATAAAAGGGACCTGAAAGAGGGTATAAATAATAGACTTTTATTAATTCTGGGAATAGCTCTATTTTTTCTCTCTGGTGCTGTGGATTAAGAATGGATATTTGCCATGTCTCTTGAAGCGAAGTCTAACCTGAAACTGTCATCATTACAGAACAAGGAGTGAACAGTTTCTTCTCCTAAGAGTTTCTTCAAGATGACAAGATTACAGTGCAATCCTATATGTCTACTCATAAATAAAACTCACTGCATTCAATGAGACTTACTCCCAGGTAACTGGGTACAGGATTGCAGCATTTGTCAAGGTGTTCAACCTCTTTGCAAGCAAACAACAGCAACAAAACACCTTTACCTTTTCTGAAGTGTGTGCGCGAAGGGAGGGAGGGTACCGGAAGGATATTGAACTCACTTGTCTGAAAAGTATAATCCCTTGATTCTAGCAGAAAATGTTGCTGCTAAGCATGCTCCGAATCATTGCTTCCAGTTCTGGATTCAGGCAAGCAAGCAGGTCTCAATCTACACAGCCGATTTAGTGCAGGGTGACAGCATATCAAGGTCACTTGCGACAGATGACACTGTTACCTACCCACAGCCATCCTGCAGTTTCCCTCTGGAAAAGTCATGTCTTTTGAAACTCCTTTTAGTGCTTGTTTTTTACTTAAAATGGCTCCCATGTAGTTCCACTGCAGTGTGATGCAGCTGTGACCTGGCAGTGGCATGGTCAAGGGGTGGGGCTGGCCCTCCCCTTCCCCTTCTTTCTCTCGTTTCCCTCACAGTAGGGTGCATGGTCTGCAGCCACTGCTTTTTCATAATATTGTAGTTGCACATTTTTGAACCTTTGCAATTGCACAGTAATTGCTTTCACCAGTCAAGAGTATCTAGCCTGGCTGACTTTCTCATTCATAGAACCGCCACAGTGCTGTTTCTGAGCTTCAGATTTCTGTATTTGTTCCTAATGCTAGTCACACACACCTCTTGCCAGGAGTGACTGATGCTGCCCGCCTGTCACCTTGGCTGCGGCTGAAGCCACAGGCACCACTGACTTCCTAGGGGGGATCTACACTACTGCTTTTAAAACGCTTTAAAGCACTTTGAAAACGTTTTGAAAACTGTATATGCCGTGTGTCCTGGGCCCCAACAGTTGTCAAAACTGTTATAAAGTGCTTTAAAGCGCTTTGAAGCAGTAGTGTAGATCCCCCTAGTTGCTCTCTTGGCCTCCCTCACATGCTCCTGCCTGCCTGGCCACTCTCGCATTGTGCCCCAGCCGCAGGGCTCCTGCGAGAGGACAGCCCCCTCCTGGCGGCAACACAAATGGAGACACCCAGAGCTCCAGGACAGCTCTGCTCCCACTCAATATACAAGATGGCAGCTCATCAGTGTTTCTTGTTCCAACTGCCAAGGTAGGAACACATGGGCAGGGCGAGGGGAGACCTGGGGAGTTGGTACCAGTGGCAGGTGTTGTAATGGGGGAGGAAGGGAATGAGGGAGCAGCTGGCCAATTGACCGACCAAGCAAGTGAGTGTGTTGGAGGGGCAGCTGCAGTGTGTCCTCACTTAAGGGGCCAGAATCCGTGGGCTAAGCCTTCAAAGTGATCTTGATAGAATGGAATGCTGGGCTGAAAACAACAGAATGAAATTTAATAGGGATAAATGCCAAGTTCTGTTAAGGTGTCCAAAAAAACCCCCACTGAAAAGACCCCTTTCTGGGGGGAAAGCGTACACCAAGCACTCAAGGCTCTGCCACCGGACCCCTTCCTTCCCCCTGTTCATTAATACAGAGTCATCGGAATGCAGTTGGCCAGTTGCTCAAAGTTACTCTGCACTTTCTACCCCCACAGAGCATGTCTCTCATCTGCCTGGTCAAATGTAGCAGTTTCCAAAAACACAGCTGCTAAGGCTTGGATCCCGGATCCAAGTTGCCGTTATCCCAGACACTTCGGCGCACTGCTCCTTGTTATCACCCGAACCCCGCCCCGCATTGGTCAGCAAAGTCAACTTCACCCTCCCTTGGCTTAGGGGGCTTATCTGGTACAGTAAGTTACATAAACAGGGCATAGTTGTCACAATATTATGTATTGTTAGCTGTTAGAAATAGTTTCATTTATGGAAAATGTATAACTCTGCAATCAATAAGGGATGGGAGGAGGGAGGAGCCATGAGCTCATCAGGAGGGGCATGGAATGTTATAAAAGATGTTGGTTGTGGATGATGGGTAGAGAAGCTCATCTTCGATCCATCGAGGGTTAGTTTCCTCCTACACGTGTAGTTTAATAAAGAAATGGTCACTGCATCTGGACTTGTCTGGTTTTCCTGTTGCCTTCATTCTGGTTGGGGTTTCTACCCTAACAGTTCTACACCTAGGAAAAAGAAACCAAATGCACAGTTACAAGATGGGGGATACTTGGCTCAGCAATACTACAAACGAGAAGGTCTTTGAATTGTTGTATGTCGCAAGCTGAATATGAGCCAACAGTGTGATCTGGCTGCAAAAAAGCAAATGCTATTTAAGGCCTTAGCTAGACAAGGTGTTATCCCGGGCTGATACCCAGGATCGCCCCTGTGCATCCAGATCACACACAGGGGATTCCGGGATCAGGCAGGGATCAACCCTCCCTTACCCCAGGATAATGGGCACCACTTTTGGGCTGGTATTTCCTGCAGTCTCAGGCTGAGCCCAGGACCGTGAGCGTGTGGCCCGTGTAAGTGGTTTTTCCCGGCTCCATGCATGATTACTCGCCAGGAGCCAGGAGCCGCGCATGGGGCACAGCACTCCCCAGGAGCGCTGCGCCCATCGAGGGCAGGGTGGAGAGATCGGGGAAACCTTTTTAGAAAAACAAAACAAAACGCCTTACCTGCTCACACGAGCATTCGTGTGCATCCAGCCCTTGGGGGTGGGTGGGAATGGCAGGCGCGACGGCTCTCCTCCAGAGCTCATTGCGCCTGACATCTAGCCTATGGCAAGATTCTGCAATAGTTGTATTGTGGGATCTCCCTTCCTCTCACATGGATTTTTGTTTAGGTCCAGCAAAGGCCTTAGACTGCATTAATAGAAGAATAGCTTCCAAATTGCATGAGGTACTGGTTCCCCTCTATTCAGCCCTGGTTAGGCCTCATCTTGAGTATTGCATCCAGTTATGGGCACCACACTTCAAGAAGGGTGCAGACAAGCTGGAGCATGTTCAGAGGAGGGCCATGAGGATAATTACGGGTCTGGAAACAAAGCCCTATGAGGAGATACTGGAACAACTGGGCATTTTTAGTCTGAAGAAGAGAATATTGAGGGGAAACATGATAGCACCCTTCAAATACTTGAAAGGTTGTCACACAGTGGAGGGCCAGGATCTCTTCTCGATCCTCTCTGAGTTCAGGACATGGAATAATAGGCTCAAATTACAGGAGAACCAACAGGGTTGCACTCCAAATGATGCACAGGGGATCCTGGGACCCGGGAGGGATGATCCCTCCATTTCCCAGGTTATCTGAGATCTCAGTTATCACAGTTTTAGTTGCACTCCCCCTGTCCCTCTCCCGGCAAAGGTCAACCAAGGCAGTTTCCATTCCACAACCAGGCCTGAACCCTGATTGAAATGGATCTAGATAATCCGTTTCATTCAAGAGTGCCTGGAGTTGTCCTGCAACCACCCGCTCAAGCACCTTGCCCAGGAAGGGGATATTAGCTGCCAGCCTGTAGTTGTTAACATCCTCCAGGTCCAGGTTAGGCTTCTTCAGGAGTGGTCTAATTACCGCCTCTTTTAAAGAGGCCAGCACCACTCCCTCTCTCAAGGAGGCATTTACAACCTCTTGGACCCAGCTGGCGATCGCCTCCTCATTTGATGTAATGAGCCATGAGGGGGGAAGGGTCAAGCACACAGGTGGTCGACCAGACTTGGCCAAGCGCCTTGTCCACATCCTCGGGCCTCAATAACTGAAACTCATCCAATAAAACTGGACCGGATGGCGCTCTGAATGCCTCTACTAGTGGAGCTGCATTAAGCGTGGTGTCCAATTCATGATGAATCTGGGCGACTTTATCTTCAAAGTGCCATGCAAATTTGTCACAGTGTGCTACCGAGGGTTCCACCATCTCTCGCCCTGGCCCAGAACGTAACAGGCCATGAACCACACAGAAAAGCTCCACTGGATGACACTGAGAAGATGCAATGCTGGTGGAAAAGAACTGTCTCTTTGCCACCCTCACCGCCACAGAGTAGGCTTGATAGTGAGCTCTAACCCGTGTTCGATCAGACTCAGCACGAGTTTTCCTCCACCTGCGTTCTAGCCGTCTTCCATGTCCAAGTGCAGACTAGAACCCAGATCTCCCTACTCCCAATCTGACACTTTAGCCACTACACCACACTGGCTCTCAGTACTGTTTACTCACCTTTTCTTGCTTCATGTGCTGCTGATGGGCCAAAGCCAAATTCATAAAAATCTGGATTATAGGCCAACGCACTTCTCATTCCATTGTCATGTAGATTCCCCCACAGGACTAACAGGTCACTGGTCATGAAGTGAACTCCCTCTGTCCTGTCTGTTTTACAACATTTCTTTTCTTTTCTTTTTAGATTGCAAGGTGGGGAGAAGGAGTGCTTGAGAGGGCTGTCTCCGCAATTTGAGTTTTGCAAGCATTTCTCAAGTATCTTCAGGGAATGCTCACTATAACCAGATGGCTTTTGAACTGAGCAGGGCTGAGGGTGTGTTGTGGGTGAGTGGGATGATGATGATGATGATTTCTTACCCGCCTCTCCATTTTGATCAAGGCGGGGAAGAACAGTAAATATAAAATCTCATGGCCTCCAATATCATCTGTACGCCGATGATACACAACTATATCTGTCATCTCCGGAACTTTCTCCTGATGTTCACGATCGTATCTCGGCATGTCTTTCATATATCTCAGCTTGGCTGCTTCATCGTCGCTTGAAGCTTAACATGGCAAAGACTGAATTGCTTGTTTTTCCTCCTAAACCTTCTCCTCATCTCTCATTCTCTCTTACTGTCAATGATGTTACGCTTACTCCGGTCAAGGAAGCTCGTAGCCTTGGCTTTATCTTCGACTCCTCGCTCTCCTTTATTCCTCATATTGAGGCAGTAGCTAAATCTTGTCGATTTTTCCTGTATAATATTGCCAGGATTCGATCATTTTTGTCTGTCTCTTCTGCCAAGACGCTTGTTCATGCACTGGTTATTTCACGGTTGGACTACTGCAACCTTCTTCTCTCTGGCCTTCCTTCTTCTCACATCAGTCCGTTGGTTTCTGTTCACCACTCTGCCGCAAAGATCATCTTCTTAGCTCGCCGCTCCGACCATGTTACTCCGCTTCTGAAATCTCTTCATTGGCTTCCAATTCACTTCAGAATCCAATATAAACTTCTCCTGTTAACCTTCAAAGCTTTTCACGGTCTAGCTCCTTCCTATCTCTCCTCTCTCATCTCACACTATTGCCCCGCTCGTGCTCTTCGCTCCTCTGATGCCATGTTTCTCGCCTGCCCAAGGGCCTCTACTTCCCTTGCTCGGCTTCGTCCATTTTCGTCTGCTGCCCCTTACGCCTGGAACGCTCTTCCAGAATATTTGAGAACTACAAGTTCAACCGCAGCTTTTAAAGCTCAGCTAAAAACTTTTCTTTTTCCTAAAGCTTTTAAAACTTGATGTTGTGCAGACTTCTACTGTTACTTTCTACTGTTAGTTTTTCCCTACCCTGTGCCTGCTTACCCTTCCCTGTACCTGTTTGCATTCTCTTCCCCTCCTTATTGTTTTACTATGATTTTATTAGATTGTAAGCCTATGCGGCAGGGTCTTGCTATTTACTGTTTTACTCTGTACAGCACCATGTACATTGATGGTGCTATATAAATAAATAAATAAATAAATAATAATAATAATAATAATAATAATAATAATTAAATACATAGAACTGAATTAAAACATAAATATACATTGTTAAAACATCCTAAAATATTCTAAAAACAACCCAAAAGTGGGGAAGTGCTTACCCATCTTTCTAAGCTATGAAAAAATCCCAGATATGCCATAACTATCCAACATGTGTGTGTGCGCACACACACAAATAATTTTGTGAGCACTAGTTGCTAGCCATGAACAATTATGACTGTCCATACTTTTTCATTAAAAAAATGGAATCTCAGTGAAAAGCAGTAAGTTTCAGATGAATGACAAATCCCAGTTGATGCATTTGCACTTTGGCATGAAAAGATATGATTTCTGTAGATAAAATGCAATCTACATTGTGACTAACTTTGCCTCACTCTGATGCCAGATAGGGAAATTTTCCTTGGCACAGGAAATCCTGAGCACAATGTTATTAAAAAAAAAGAACATTGGGAAATTATCATCATCATTATTATTATTTTTAGAAAATAAACAAAGTTGCAGGGAATTTTGAATTGACTTTTCCTAGGAGCCCTTGAGGTTTGAAAAACCTTTGACTAAAAGTTCATTTTGATGCCTTTCCTTACTTGAAAACTAATATGTACACAGGCATAAATTGATTCCTGGTCAGGTGATTTTAATCATTGTAAATTCATAACTATGCGGAAAGAAGAGAGGAATGCTGTAAATATTCATATTTTATCGCAAAACAAAAATAGCAGTTGTGAAAGACTGAAAGTCATTGTTAATAGGTGATGTAACTTGTTTCAGAACTCCAGATATATTGATTGTTGTTGTTTATTCGTTCAGTCGCTTCCGACTCTTTGTGACTTCATGGACCAGCCCATGCCAGAGCTTTCTGTCGAACGTTGCCACCCCTAGCTCCCCCAAAGTCAAGTCTGATACTTTCCAAAATTCCTGTACATCTGATCCTGTCATTGATTCTTTCAAGGATTTTTAGTGGTGGTGCGGTCACTTTTGCAATATGTTTTCAAGCTCAGAGAAAGAAAGAAAAAATATTATATTTTTGCCTTGCTGTTACAAATATCCATGAAATTCAATCCATGCTAAAGGGTATTTTCCTATGTTAATAAGTATGCTATATTTAATTGTGAAATATCTACTTTTAGGGAAAAAGCTACTGTGAAATTATGCCAATTTTGACCATGAAATAAGCAACTGCATTGCTCAAATAAGACTTTACCTGGAATATGTATATAGAATTTGTTAGAAACCTTAAGTTCTCAAATTCTCCAGCTCTATTTATTTATTTATTTATTTATTACATTTTTATACCGCCCAATAGCCGAAGCTCTCTGGGTGGTTCACAAAAATTAAAACCACAGTAAAACACACACATCTAGGCAAGATGTGATCAAGCAAGTTCAAAATATTACTGGTAGCTTAGTTCTCAGGAGTCTATCTCTATGTTGTTCACATGATGACTTATAATAGTAATGTGTTTGTGATGTATTGATTTATTTGTCTGCTTTGAGTCAAAACCTCTGCTTGATTATAGCAATTAAAACCAAATAATTTTAAGCCATCAAAAATGCTTGATTCATTCATTGCCTGACTAAAAAGATTTGCTTAAATTAAACAATGATTTTTAAAGATGCTCGATCACCACCGAGGGAGTTGTTAGGCCCTGATTGGTACGGGCGGAGAGTTTACTCACGCGTAACTGCCCGGATCCGGGGGGGGAGTTGTTAGGCCCTGGTTGGTGCAGGTGGAGGGCTTACTCTCACGTTACTGCGCTCGTTAAAATAGGACAATGGTTATTCTTTCTCCCCTCCACTTTGCCTTGCGACTAGCACCTGCAGGCCCCAGCCTTGCCGGGACAAGGTGGGATCATGGCTCTGCCTTTGCTCCCGATCCCCGCATTTTGGGAGGAAGAAATCCTGCGGTGGGGGGTTCCCTGTGGTGCTGCCCTCTCCTCTCGCCTGTTGCTTTCTATTATTACTGTGAGGGCTTCAGACAGGGCGCGCGGGCTGCTACTGATCGTTGCATTGCGAAGGAGGGGGCATTTTAGCCCCGTGCCCTCACACCCCCGCCAAGACATAGCTGGAAGCAGGAGTGCTTGGAGGAGGCTGCGTGACTGGGCTCAAAGATGGAGTGGGGGTAGTGGAGGCCTTTTACCCCGCAGCCCAGGGTTGTAGGCATTCTTCTGTTGCTGCCAGGCGGATGGGCGGGGACTAGGCCCCAATTGATTAGGCCTCATCCCAAGCTCCTTGGGGTGGCTGGCTGTAGGGCCATTCAGTTCAACCCTACTCAAGAGCCAGTGTGGTGTAGTGGTTAAAGCATCTGACTGGAAGTCAGACAAACAGGGGTTCTTGTCCCCACTCAGCCATAGAAGCTCACTGGTGACTTTTGTGCCAGTCACAGACTTTCAGCCCAGCCTACGTCATAGGGTGGTCGTTGTGAAGATATAATGGAGAGGAAGAGGATTATGTAGGGTGACCATATTTGGGAAACCAAAAAAGAGGACACCTAGTGTGTGTATGGGGAAGCTGCTTTCTGAGTCCTGCAGAAAGTACGTTATTCCCCCGCCACCTTAAAGAACCCGATTGCAGTGGAAGAGGGGAAAGGATTTCATTCTGCACCACCACCATCCACTCCAATTGGGGCCTTTTCTATAATGTCCACAAATGACCCACTTTCCCCTTTAAGACCTCAATTGGAGCTCGGGGTGGGGGAATGATGTGCCTCAAGAAAGCATGTCACTCCCTCTTGCCATGCTAATGGCAGCCTTAAAGAGGAAGGTGTGTCATTCCAGGACATTATTGAAAATTATAGAAAATCCCCCCTGACACCATGGAAAGAACAAAAACCAGGACAAATCCGGGGAAATCCTGACAGTTGGTCACCCTAGATTATGTACACCACCTTGGGTTCTTGGAGTAGAAAAGGCGGGATAAATCTGACACCCCCTCGGACTTCACTGTTCTCTTTAAGCTTAGCTGCAACCTTACCAGCTTCATTTCAGCCAGGTTTTTTATTTTATTTTCATTTATTTAGTTATTTATTGTATTGCTATACTGCCCAATAGCCAAAGCTTTTAATTTTGTTGTTGCAGCCACCCCCCTCATTGATTCATCAGTATTTAAGGCAGTCTAAGCATACTCAGTTATTTCAAGCATTCCTTGAAGGACGTAGTTACTGTGAGGCTCATTTCTGTAACATAGTAGTAGTTGAGCATCTGCTTTGTATGCTTGGGGGCCCTGGCATCCCCAAGTCCCCATTGCCTTCACTAGGGCAGGCCAGTGGTGCACTTTAGTGCTACATGGTGCCTTGCGAGCCTAAGGCCAGTAGGGAGGAGGGTGGCTTGTGTTACATATCACATGAGTTATAAGTAGGATGTTAACTATTGAAATACGGCTGCTCTGGATAGCAGGGAAAGAAATAGGCCTGAAGCCTTTGAGGGCCATTGCTATCCTGTGTATTTTTATTATTATTGTATTTGTATCCCACCTTTTGCCCAATACTGTGTAGACATAAATTGCTGGGGAACAGTGGTCTACTTCAATTAGCCAGCTTCCTAATAAAAAATAAATGAATAAGATGGCCTGTGCCATCATAATTTTGGACCCAAGGTAAACATGCACGATGGATATAAAGTGGCAAGCATGGTAGGCTTATTCTGCTGTACTGCACATGTTATTCATAATAACCTGCCTTTAATTAATTGCCAAAGATGTGGCATGGCATATGTATGGGTTTTAACCCTTTTCAATAGGCCTCCGGAAAGGGCAGGGTGGCAAGATGGGGAGAGGGAAGGCTGCATGCCCTCCTACTATACGGCCTTAGTTGGTTCTGTTTTTTAAACTTGTTGAAGAAGGCCCAGAAAGGTCAGTGGTTTGGCCTGCCTAAAGGCAGCTGAAAGGGAGAAGAGATTTCCACCTCTTGTTTGAAACTTTAGTTTGGTTTTATGCTTGCCCTGGAGACATGGATAATCAATGATTTTTCAGTTTCAGCTCATGGATTCCAGTGGCTCACATGGCCCTGCATTAAGTGGCTACATTTGAGAGAACACCTCTCTGCAAGTGAACCATTGCTGGAGTATAGTCAAGTCTGGATCCCCTCTCCACTAGTAATAGCACAGGACAATGTGTGTATACCGCACCACACACTCCAGGCACCAGTGAGACTTTGTGGATCACCTCATCAAGGCTTGGGGCAGGTTCAGTGTCCCTTGCCTGTTGGTTTTGGGGAAGCCAGCAGGTGAGATCCCAGCAGGAGTGCCAGTTGGCAGTTTGCTCAATGGAGCTGGATAGCCGACAGTCCCCTCTGATAAATGTTTAGCCAGCCTACCATGAGTAGCTAGCCCTTCTGTCGGTGGCTGCTAGTGCTGCCTCTCTTTGACTGGGGCATCATGTTCAAATCAGAAAGACACTGGAATCCAAGGTATCTCCACCTGTGTGATTCCTATCCCCTTGCCCAAGGGCCCTGCAGCACTGCTCCTGGGTTTTTGCACCATGATTTTTAGTAATTCACAGCTTGTATGTTCATATGCTACAACCCCATTCATCATGGAGGCCCTTAGGTTAAAGTACCCAGGAGTCACACTTGGTCAAGTAAGCTATACATATTCCTTGTTATGGTCCCTTCCCAGTTTAGAACCCCATCTTGAAAGCCCTAGGCTACCTGTTTGGCCTAGAACCAGGACTGCATCCCTGTAGGTGGCACAGGACCAGAATTAAGTTAATGATATAAGAGCCAGCCAGGTTTTAGGTCCATTCCTTATCACCCCTTGGGTATATAAACCATGGTTAGTCAGGGTGGGCATGCTTAATTTTGGGGTATTGTGGCTGGACATTTATCAGACTTTTACGATGATATTGCTGGGCTGTCTGCCTATTTATGCTGTCTGCCTATTTATTACATACACATTCAGGCCTACCTAGGGATAGAGGCCGGATATCGAGATATGTCATTCCTGAAGCTCTTTCTCCTTGCAGTAGTTATCAGGCTTCAGGTCAAAAGCTTAGCCTTTTCATCTGGCCTGATAGCTGGCCTGGTTCATTAGTTACCCGTTGCCATCCGAGGAAACTTACGAATGAAGATGGTATGGGCCATGACTCCTGGTAGCCTTCAAGTTACTTCTACCATATTCCTGTACTAGAAGTTTATGGCACCTGGTCACATACCCGGTGTACAGGCCTCTAAAGTTGGCCCTTGTAGCCAGACTACCAAGATCCTAAAGCCCAGTGTTTTGGATCTGGGAGAGGTGATTGAAGCATCGTAACCAAGGACCGGTGTGCAAGTAAAGACTTAAATATTTTCAGAACTGAAAGGGGAGCTTCAGGCCTTATGGCCCATTCTAGTCAAATTCTGGTCCAGAATTTTGGGTGATGCTACACCAGGGTGGGGGCTATGCACATGAACTTAGGAAGTCAGCTGGCTGGACCGTTCTTTGCAGCCTGAGGAATGAGGTTTACATGTAGCCTGGCAAATTTCTTGTTTTGCAGATAATGAAGGGCAGGCAGGATTATTTGAAATGGTTGGTAGGACCTCTCAATTTTTTCGATGCTCAGTTAAGTACAGAGCAGGCCTGCATATGGCCAGAGGGGATGAGGCACCATGGTAAGACCAGTAGTTGCTTTGAGGAGGTGATACGCCTGGAATAGTCTGACTTTCTACTTCATCCTCCAGGGCTGGAAATTCAGGAAAGATGGGCTCCTACTTAACTAGTGTTATTTGTTCACTATTCAGACACCTAGCTTATGGAACCTTGCTAGATGTGCAACGGTACACTCACTATGAGAGTACAGGCACATTTGCCATCTGACCCGCCTTCTTCCTATAGAGAAAGAACGTGGGTTGCTAATTGACAAATGAAGGGGGTTGCATCTTATTCAGTACCCTTGATAGTACCCAAGCAGCCCCTTCAGACATTATGCTATTGGAACCTGGCTAGAAGTGCCATAGTAACACTCACTACAGTGAGTGATGGAATATGCCCATGGTAGGGTCAGGACTACTTCTCCAAAGGGGGAAGGGGCTGATATTTATCAAGAAGGGGGCTTTCCCTTACCATTTTCATGGCTGCCAGGAAGTACCTTCTGGCATTGGGCCTATGAAATGAGTCAATAAGACACCTATCCACTGTTATAGCGAGACTGGGAGATGCCAAGTCCAGGCCATAGATGGATGGCAGTCTTGGGCCTGCATAAGTGTACACTCTAGACGTAGCGGATACTATAGGTTTAACATTGATATTGTGTCTAGTGACAGAGGAGACCACAGCCCATGGAGACCCATCGGCAGATATGGCATGGCACCTAGGTCCGCTATAGAGAACATGAGCAACTGTTTAGGATGCAATTGGGCTCAGTCAGATGGCCTCCATCCAAAGGGGTTGCAGGCGAGGCGTGCTGGGGTGGTGTCTCCTCCTGAAAGAAGTCATTGGCAGACACACTGTGGTGTTCTGAGCCAGCCGTAGAGGACGCGAGCAGCTGCAGGTACACAGCTGGGTCTCGGTCTGTTAGCCTCCGTCCACTGGTTGGGGAGGTGCGGCTTGTGCTGGAACGGCCTTCTGCTGCTGTTTAGATCCAGTTGTGCCAGGGCCACCGAAGGTGCTGGTGTGCACGTGGGGCTGGGAACAACTTGGCCTTCTGAAGGGAAAGTTCCTAACCTTATAAGCCAAGGCAGATTTTGAGTTTGGGGCCGGTGGCCTGGCACAGGGTTAGTATGGTCTCACATACCTGAGACTAGTGGCGTGAGGTTGTAACGGCTGCTGTTTAAATAGAACAGTTGAAATGTTAATAGAGAAATTAGGCGGTTTCTTCAGGATCAACTGGGGTTTCAATCCCTTATCCCGAGATCGTTACTTCCAGAGGGGATCTATACAGGGCAGATGGAGTCCACCTCTCTGATGCAGGGAATAGTATCTTCCTGCAGGATCTGCACGTGGGCCTGATGGAATTTTTTCCAGATCAGGTGGGGGTAGGGAGCCAAAGCTGAGGCTTGGCCCCCTCCTTTGGTGGGGTTGTGCGGGAATTTTGGAAAGTCAGGATAGGGACGGTGAGCACTCTGGCATCTTTATGGTGAGTGGCAATCCAGAGGTCCTGCTCCTCAGGGCTTTGAAGCCTTCGTGCCAGGATATGGTTTGTCTTTGGGGACCTTCTTGTCTCATCTACTCGGCTGTGCAGCCTGAGTGGAGATGACGTGGGTCGGTCTTTCCAAACACACAAATGTGGTTGGAAAGGGGGCCGGCTTACCCGACCCCCTGTTTCAGCTGAGTGGCTCGCCCTGGGGACAGGCTAGTCGCCTGAAGTGAAATAAGCTTGATTCCCGCACGTTCACGCACAGATCCATGGAGCATGTGTAAATAAAGAGGCCCTATTTAATCCCAAGCTCTGGTGTCTGTGTGTTTATTTCTGGGACTTCCTTCTCCGCTCGCAAACTCAAGTCCAGGCATTGACAGACTTTGTACGAAAGGCAGTTCCAAAGCCCACTGAGACAGTCCAAGAACTTTTTATGAAACAGGAGCTGTAATTCACCATGAAGTCTTCGCTGAACATGTGGATCAGGTTCTTCCATTGAAATAATGAAACAACTCCAGGATGAGAAGATCTTCGTACAACACTCATAGATATCTGGATATGAATGACCAAGAACTCCTCCGTATTTCCAGGGTCACCCATTTAATAAGCAATTACATTCTCCACTCACTCAGAAGCACTGTTATACAGTCTAAAACATTGTGGGTGTAAATTCAAGCAGATTAAAAAATATACACCCTCAACATGTTAGGCTGTATAAAAGTGCTCTTGAGTGGTGGCAGCCCATGTGGAGTCTGAAGTGCAGTGTTGGATGACCCTGGCCACATGGAGAGCATTTATGCCAGTATCAGGAACCACCGATCATGTAGAGAATCTGTATGCCAGACAAAATATCAACCAGAAATGTGGCAGATCGGGGGAAACCACAAGGCCATTGTCAGCTGACCATAGAGGCCACTTAAAAGTATTTCTAACATGCTTATTAAATGGATGATCCTGATAGAAGATGACATTCTATAGGCCTATAGAAGGTGACATTCTCAGTCTCTGATGATGACCATAGGTATAGCAATGGGATTTAAGGAAGGAAATTGCCTTTGTCACAAGTATGTAGAAGCTAAGTGTTTGGGAATATACCTACATGTATAGATATACATGTAGCTGTTCTGTGAGTTAGAACAGCTATGACAAGTACCCCAGACACAAATTAACATATCTGTTTCTCATTCATACATAGAGATGGGTATACAACCCTCTGATATTATTATTTTTCTCAAAGGTGTGATTTGTGTACTACTCCCTTAAGCAGAAATAGTAACACAGGAAATGACCACTAGGCAATTAACTTCAACTATGCAGATCAGTGATAAGGATTTGAAAAAGGTCACCATAAATGCTACCCTTTCGGCAGTTTAGTCAAGGTAATGAGTGGTCCTTTCCTCAGTCTAATTTCTATGGTCCATGGTTTTAAGGTGAATATGAAAAGAGCTTTGTAGTAAGGTAAGTAGTTAGACATCCCTATTTGACCTTACTCATTTTTTGATGATTTCAGACAGACCTAGTCTGTGAAAAGGGTCAAATGTGACATATCTTATGTAGAAGAGCATAACCTGCAAAAGGACTTGGATGTTGTGAAGGGCTTGTTCTATTGTTTGTTTGTTTTTCTTTCTTTCTTAAAAGCAGTTTACATGTTTCAGTGAAAAACTACTTTACAATGTAATTTTCAGTCTGTTTATGAAAAATGTAACATTTACATTCCACATTGAAATGATCAAGTTAATAGAAAAAGATCCACACTCCCTTCTTCAAAGATAGGGGGTTCTTCCCCCATTGGAACACCTGCAAGAAATAAACCCTAAATTCTCTCTCTTTCTCTCTCTCTCTCTCTCTCTCTCTCTCTCTCTCTCTCTCTCTCTCTCTCTCTCATATCTTCATTCCATTAGGTAATCCACCCAACAATGCATTCATATGCATTTCTTATGAGTTAGAGTTCTCAGTGTTCTTATGAGGTAGTTCAAAAGCCACTTTGAAGGCAATCCTGGTCCAAAATTTATAAAGGAATGTTGAAATTGTAAGATTATCTACAGGCATTAAGGTGGAACCCTAAATGTTCTCAGCTTTGTAATAAGGAGGTGGTGAAAGACTCTTGCTGTCTGTTATGCAGTTGATGTTGACAATTTTCCTGCATGACAGTCAATTTAACAACTTTTCAGTCAAACAACTTCTGTGGTTCAATTCACTTTTAATGCTGAACATATCAAGGAGCCTTAAACTTCGGCAGAGATTGGCCCTTTCTACACCTAAGGGTTATCCCAGGAAAATGGAGGGATCGTCTCTGCCTGCTCCCGGGATCCCCTGTGTGGCATTTGGATGCACAGGGATGATCCTGGAGGAAAAGGCAGGTGTAGAAATGGCCATTGTCTTTCCTTTAGATCAACTTATTATTTGCAGTAAATTCACTCCACTAGTTTTTTTAATGCATATTATTTATTTAGAGCTCTAGACCATCCTACCCCCATGAGCTCAGGCTATAAAACTGTGTTTTGGAAAGACAGAAATAGACAATATATATTTACATACATAGCTAAAGTGATCCCTTCCTATGCCCAAGAACTGAACATGCTCAAGTTTTATTATCTATTTAAAAATTGTATTTGTCAATGGAAGACCCTCATGTTCTGACTTCATGAAAACATCCTGAGAATGGGAATTACATTTCCAAACTGGAAAGTTGCCAATGAAAATGCCTCAAAGTTCATAGATGTTCCAAAGTGAGCACTACCAGGGATCTTGGTACATCAACTGCATGTAGAAGAGAGTGCACAGTTTTTAATGCAAATACAACTTTGGGAATTTGCTAACATTTTCAGAGAACAGACTCTTCTGTTTGCATTTGCATCTGTGGTTACAAACCAGACATGTTCACATGATTTACAAACATAAACAGAATTCTTGTACATAGTGCCATAGTGCTCTGCTGAACATTTTGATTTTTCCATTTCATGGGGAGGGGAGGGGAGGGAATGAAACCTCTGGCGAAAGAGATTGGGAGAACTGAGAATTTCAAAGAATTTTCTCCTTGGGGATGGGGACATAACTTTTGAAATGTAGGAAGTTTTGAGGGGTCTTCTTTCTATATTTTTTTTTATTTTAAAAAAATACCTTCCAGCACTTGCAGCATCCTGGGAGTTCTTCCTGAATGACTATTTGAGAGGGTGAGGTCACATGGTCTCAAATAGGCATTCAGGAAGAACTGCCAGGCTCCTCCAAGTGCCGGGGGTGGGTTTTTTTTAAAAAAAAAATAGAAAGAAGACCCTTCAACAACTGGCTACCCTTTTGAAAGCTATGTGGAAATGCTGCCCCCTTCCCCAAGGAGAAAATCCTCTGAAATTCTCCCTGTCCATGCAAAAGAGGAAGAAGAAAAAACACCAATGCCCTCTTTTGCAGGGAGAGAAAAACTTCCCCAAAGCAGGGGGCAGGATTCAGCACAGCACTACTTGTACATCCCTAGCTTACAACTAAGAAGTTCATGGGTTCACAATAAAACCCAACAGCAAGATAAAATCAGTCAAAAGTAAATAAAATACAAAATGCAGTAAAATACAATAGGATAAGAACTTAAGAAGTGCCATGCTGGATCAGACCAAGGGTCCGTCTAGTCCAGCACTCTGTTCACACAGTGGCCAACCAGCCATCGACCAGGGATGAACAAGCAGGACATGGTACAACAGCACCCTCTCACCCATGTTCCCCAGTAACTGGTGCACACAGGCTTACTGCCTCAAATACTGGAGATAGCACATAACCATCAGGGCTAGTAGCCTTTGCCTCCAAGAATTTATCCAACCCCCTTTTAAAGCCATCCAAATTGGTGGGCATCACTACATCTCTTGGTAGTGAGTTCCATAATTTAACTATGTGCTGTGTGAAGAAGTACTTCCTTTTATTTGCCCTGCATCTCCCACCAATCAGCTTCATGGGACGACCCCGGGTTCTAATATTTTGAGAGAGGGAGAAAAATGTCACCCTATCCACATTCTCCAAATCATGCATAATTTTGTATACCTCCGTCATGTCTCCCCTTAGCCTCCTTTTTTCCAAGCTAAAGAATCACAGTTGATGTAACCTTCCCTCATAGAGGAGATGCTCCAGCCTCTTGATCATTTTAGTTAGAGGCAGGTGGAACAGATAAAACAACACGATTTGGGTGCATCCACTCCAAAGGCCTTCATCCTTATCCTAGTCAAACAGGACTCCCTTATCAAAGGGGGGAAGGGCCTGTTCCTTAGATCTGGGAGATCTTAGGTTCGAATGGGTGAAAATTTTGGTTCAATTCAGCTTTGATAAAAATTTACCAAATTCACAATGTTTTCCACGTTTTGGAGAAAAATAACTTTATATATTATATGAATGTGAGAGAGGCCAAAATTGACAGATGCATTCATCCAGGACCAGGGTTTTGAGTGCTTTGTTGTCTGGGCTTGAATCCCTATGGGCCCAAGCATGTTTGTGGTGCTGAATTGCCACCTCTTTTTTTCTGTCGGGGTCCTCAACTTTAACAGCTATAATGCAGGTAGCCACATCATGGTCCTCTTCATGCTGGGAATAGCTTTACTTTTTGAATTTGTCTGTTGTTTATGTGTGAGAATTTTGTTCCGCTTCGTTTGAGCAAGAATTTACCAAAATTCACGAAGTCACTCATGTTTGGGACAGAAAGAACTTGAGATTTTAAAAATTCAAATGCCAGAGAAAGCAGCACTGACAGATTTGCCCAGTTCTAGTCTTAGGTATAGGAGACGGCAGTCCCTTAGGTACCATAGTTATTTATGTGATCAATAATCCATGATTCCCGATGGTGGAGAGAGCTCCCTGTGTGCACCCTGTGGTACAGATGTAGCCTCTATGCAGATTTTCAACTGAAAGCATGAAGGTTGGGAGTGGGGACAGCCTGTGCATTCATAGTAACTTAGAAGAGTTGGAAGGGGCCTATAAGGCCATCGAGTCTTGAACCCGTTATTCTGTGTCCTGCACTCTGGGATGATCGAGAAGTGATCCTGGCCCTCCTCTGTGTGACAACCTTTTAAGTATTTGAAGAGTGCTATCATGTCTCCCTTCCTGATCCCCTTTCAACTTAATATATGACACAGGCTGAGGAGTAATGATGGATGGGGTGAGTCTTATGACATGGTTCTTGGCAGGGGCATAGAAGTGTTAAAAGCCTGGCTGTATTGCATGTGTGAATCACTGGAGGCTGTGTGGTTGTATAAAATGTGTGTTTCCAAGCCCAGTTGGAAGTGCTAGTTTTGACCTTTAAAGCCCTAAAAAGTTTGGGACCAAGTTACTTGAAGGACCACCTTCTCCCATATCAGCCTTCCCACACTTTAAGATCAGAAAGAGAGCCCTTTCTCATTTGCCCGTCTGTGGTGAGTGTCCACATGGGCAAGGGCCTTCTCTGTGGTGGCCCCAGACCTCTGGAACAAACTTCCATCAGAGGTCCACCATGCACCTTCCTTGCAGGCTTTCAAGAAGGCTTTAAAAACATTTCATTTTACCATGGCCTTCCTATGATGAGTATTGTTATTATTGTTGCTATTGTTGTTCCTGCTGGTTTTATTGTTGGTTTTATTGTTTTAATTGCTGTTTTATTGCTTTTAATATTTTTAATATTGTATTGTTTTTAATATTTTATCTATTTTATTGTAAGCCGCCTTGTGAAGGCTTTGCCCTGAAAAGCGGCCAAGAAATGTTTTAAATAAATAAATAAATATGCAATTCTACAATCTGGAAAACCTTAGAGATGACACAATTTTACATAGGAGCTCTTAGTTGGGATACTTTCATCTTGCATTCATATCTGATCTTTAGGGCCTGCTTTCCTACAGATAGAACAAACACGCTTACATTTGAAAGAAAGAAAGAAACCCACAGTTTATGTAGAGATTATTTTATGTTTAGATATCACTCTCTAGCAACTGGGGCCCAGCCAACCACAGATCTGCAAAAACAACAGATTTTACACATTAGGTAGTTCTTACAGCTGTTGGTTTTAGTACGACCTGCTGTGTAAATCTACCCATTTCAACTGTACCCCACCCTGATGGAAACCCGGTTGCCAAGAACAGCAACGGGTCAAACATTTGAATAAAATTCATGCTAATAATAATAATAAAACATATCTAATCAAATGCATGCATTCTTGTAAACAAAAGTTCCTGGTATGGTAAATGACTGGCATATGTTGAAGCCAAAAGCTTGTGCTTTAAAATAATAGCTGATTAATAATGTCTTAAAAACAAACACCCTAGCGTTTTGTCAAACTAGTTTTGTCAAAAGGGACAGACAGCAACTGTACTATTTAACAAGGGGAAAATATGCAAATTTAGAAACTGTTAAAATTTGTCATGCTTAAAAGAAGGAATATATATATATATATATATATATATATAGGGCCTTGGACCTCGGTTTAATAAGCCTTATGGGGAAAAGACTGTTCATGGCAGCTTGCCTTTCTTCTTGCAGAAAATAAACGGTAGCTTATGACACTGCTTAGAAACCCAGGCCAATTCATGATCAGTCTGTCAGTATGGCTTTGTCTTTAATCATTTCTTGCATTCCATAGCAGAATCTACATGGTGCCTTCTTAAAGGGAAAATGAATGAACCATCATAGAAAGCATTGTTGGAATAGCCTCACATGGACGTACAGCCCAATCCCCCCTCCCCACGCACGCACTATCCCATGGAATTCAATAGAATTTCCTCCCAAATTAGAGACAAATGATACATTGTGTTACTCATGGGGGGAGGGGAGATAGAAGGTGTTAAGCATAGTTAAACTGCCAATTTTTATTTTGAAGATGTTTCCAATCCATATCCTGAGCCTTATTGTAGGTCCATGCCAGTTTCCTGCCAACAATCACCCCCACACACTTTACCAGCTGCTATTTGGCAGCCATTTGCCAGCAAATGATATCTTCTCTGACAATAGCAGCCCACAGGGGTAATTTTAGGAAGAAACCTGGTGCAGAGCCTAAGCCTTGTTGGTAGCATGCTCCATCTCAGGGTCCATTTCAAAACTAGTGAATGGACCTGCCTTTGCCCAGATTGGAGTAGCCTTGAGTTTGATTCAGCAAAGTCTTCAAACAAACTTACACAGTTTCAGAGTTGGACACCTTCTGCCTGTCCCATCTGAGTAAAGCCATGCCCACTGGCACCCCTACTATGGGCCCTGACATGGTGCATTTCTACAGCCCCCTGAGGGAGCTGTCTGTCCACTCTATCCTCTTGAGGGGGGACTGCCCCACAGCAGCAAGGGGATCAGGCACATAATTCTGCCCCTCAGCCTAGAGGTCTCTTTTGGTTTGAACACAGCTGTGGACTGCAAAGCTATGTGCTGTTTAGGAAAGTCTGCCCCTCATGGTTGAAGATGTTACTGCAAACTCTGGCTACATTTAAATTAATTAGAATTAACTATTTGGAGTAAATATAAAGGGGAGTTGCTTTTGAGCGGCTCCCCTTTATCACCGGTAATAATGCTAAAGAATTTCCCGGAGGAATTAAAGAGTGGATTAAGTAAAGTTCTAATAGAAAAAAATAAAATGAAATTAAGGGATTGGTTAAGAGAAATGAATACAAGAGAGGATCTGGAAGAGGTTTTAAAAGATAAAAAATTAACTTGGTTAAACTATTGGCAATTAGAACAGTGGACCAAAAAGTGGGTAAGAGAAAATGGAGATTGTAGAGAGTTGACGAAGTTTGAGGAATTAATAGTTAAAAAAGAAAATGATAAGGGGAAAAGAACAGTGTCAAAAGGGTTAATGAGTGAAATATATAGAATATTGTTGGAGAAAAGGTCGATGGATAGTTCAGGAAAAATGGTTTGGGAGACAGATTTGAATGTACAAATAGGACAACAGAGCTGGGAGGGACTATGGAAACAAAGAGCGTTGAGAAATATGTCAGTGAGAATAAAAGAGAATTATTAAAAAATTATATGGAGGTGATACCTAACCCCGGTTAGATTAAACAAGATAAATAATCAGCATTCAGCAAATTGTTGGAGAGCATGTGGGGGAAAAGGATCGTATTTACATATGTGGTGGGAATGCAAATATGTACAAAAATTGTGGAAGATGGTGTTTTTGGAGATTGAAGAAATTGTGGGAATGAAGATAGAACAAACGCCAAAGATTGCATTACTGTCACTATTTGAAGATTTAAAATGTAAAAAAGAAATTAAGGAATTGATAATGAATTTGCTGACTGCAGCAAGATTGATTGTAGCTAGGAACTGGAAGATTCAAGGAGATTACTGTATTGAAGAATGGTACAAAGAGGTATGGGATACAGCTATTAATGATAAACTGACTTGTAATATTAAATTGAGAAGAGGTATAGCTAAAACAAATGATTTTGAAGGAATCTGGAAACAGTTCCTAATATTCGTGTTTTCTAAGGGAAGTGGGAAACCACCAGCAGAAGAAAGTATGAGATTTTGGAATCAGGAATGAGATCCCGAGGTGGGGGGTGCACTTCTATGTTAAGTTTGATTATGTTATATAGATATGATATTAATGTTATTAATGTTAATCAACATTTATGTAGTATGTTGTTTTATTTTTGTAATGGTGTATGTTTAAGTATTGTAGAAAATAAAAAAATTAAATAATTAAAAAAAAAAAGAATTAACTAATGGATCTGAAAAACAAAATAGCACCAAAGTGCACACTACTAGAGTCGCCTCAGTATGCATTCCATGTTTCAGGTGTCAGAGGCCTCAGCTAGACCTACCTGGTCTAGCGTGATGAGGGGTGAGGATCTTTCAATACTTTTATCGCGAGATCTCCCCCTCCTTTTACACGTGGCACGTGACAACCTTGGAGGGTGAGGACATTGCACCCACCATTTTGGTTTCTTTTAAAAAAAATAAAACCAGAAGATGCGCACAAGCGCTCGTGAGCTCAAAAGTAGGTTAAAAAAAAAATTCCCCGCTCACCTCACCCCACCCCCGATGGGCACAGAGCTCTTGAGGAGCTCTGCATCCCCTGTGCAGGTCCCGGGTCCTCATGAGTCACTTCAAGGAGCCGGGACAAACCACAATGCCCGGCCACACATTCCACAGCCTCAGGATCAGCCCAAGACCGTGGAAAAACCGGGCTGAAACGGTGGGGCAAAATCCTGGAAAAATGGAGAGATCATCCCTTCCATGCTCCCGGGATCCCCTGTGCATCATTATCCCGGGGATCACCCCAGGATAAACCCTTGTCTAGCTATGGCCTAAATTTCAGTCTTTGGAGCTATGGCACTGACAGACAGATGGATGGACAGATGTATAGATGGACAGACAGACACACACACATTCTATTATACATAAAATGGCCAGATTAAGCTTTCTTTTTTTAAAAAAAAAAAAAAAGCATGAATAACGTAATATATAACTTGGTCCTAAGTGTTCACAGAAGTTTTGCCTAGAGTGCTAGTAAAACAAGGCATTTAAATGATCTGCATTTAATTAAGATGCTGGGCTGCTTAAACTGTTGCTGGTTTTGTTTAAATCGGTTTTATCGGGATGCTGACTGGGATGCACAGTGGGGGGTTTTAGCCTTCTGTTTTAGGTTTTGTAGTTGTGATGAGATTCTTTTAGCTGAGTTTTATTTCTTAAATTATTCTTTATGTGATCTGCCTTGGGAGGGCTTTGCTCCAAATGGTAGAACATCAATTCTGCAAATAAAAATAAATAGTGTTGACAAAGTTTTTGTATGAAAAGGAAACCCTGAATATGAACGCGAGCATGAAATGAACACGACTTCATTCATATAATGTGTGAAGGAGGATTTAGGCATGACTCAGTGTGAAACTGTGACCACATCAAACACTTTCACCATTATGTAAGCGCTTTGCCTGTATTGGCCATTTAAATTGAGCCTTAGGGTCAAACTAAGGAGATGTCTAAATAAGGGGAAAGCCCCTTCGGTAGCTTTGGATCTGCGCCCCATTGGTTAGATGGCGTAGGTACAGGTTTGCAGCCCCATGGTGCTGCATTTTGAAAAATGCAGGGAGTTATCCCAACTTTTTCAAAGGCAGCAACGTCAACACAGCGCTTCTGCCATGTAATGTCACTCTGCAGCCAACCTGGGGCCAACCTGGGGGCAGAGCCTGGTGAAAGACGACCACTGATTGGTCACCTTCCACCAGGAAGAGGGTGGGGATGGTTCTGGGACCCGGATGGCTGCCTGAAAGCCCCACACTCCCTTCTTGGCATTGGGACTACCCAATGCTGCCTTGGGAGAGAGAAAGCACAGGGTTGAGGAGGGAGGTGGCACCAACCCGGTGCTCTGAAGACAGCCTCCAGATGTTCCTTTAATCATTCATAGATGAGCTATATGTGATTGTCTTCCCTATTCTCCTACAAGTGTGGACAACCCTAGTTCAGATTGGACTATAGTAGTACTTTGAGAAAAGAGGGTTTAAGCTTACTTCCCCACCACCCATTTTTATTAGTGTAGTGATGAGTAGAGGGAGATACGGTGTTGTGAGGAGGACTTGCCAGGTAAGGGGAACGCAGCCCAGACAATTAATGGCTGTGCCATGTTCTGGTCCTCCTTGCATCCACAGGTTTGTTGATTGCTCTATCAGCCAGCCCTCAGGCCTCCAGATGCTGCTTTTAAATGCCAGATTGGTACATAATAAGACCTCCCTCATCCATGACTTAATTGTGGATGAGACAGCCGTTCTTCATGTATAACCGAGACCTGGGTGGGTGAGCAGGGAGGAGTCAGTCTCTCCCAGCTATGCCCACCGAAGTACTTGGTTCAGCATCAGGGTAGACCTGAGGGCCAGGGAGGGGGGGTTGCTGTGGTCTATAGGAATTCCACCTCCCTTTGCAGGCTCCCTGTCCTTGTGGCTACTGGTCTGGAGTGTTTGCGCCTTTTGTTGGGTCAGCGGGACAGATTAGGGATTCTGTAGGTGTACCACCCACCCTGATGCTCAACAGACTCCCTAGGTGAGCTGACGGAGGTGGTCTCGGCTGCACTGCTGATATCCCCCAGACTGGTGGTTCTGGGGGATGTCAACATTCATGCTGAGGGCACCTTATCTGAGGCAGCTCAGGATTTCATGGTCTCCATGACAACCATGGAACTGTCCCAACATGTCATCAGCCCAACGCATGTAGCAGGGCAAACTCTTGACCTGATTTTCACAACTGCACATGGAGATGGTGATCTGGAAGTGGGGGACCTTACATCAGTCCCTTTGTCATGGTCAGATCACTGCTTGCTGAGGTTTAGACTTACAGCAGCTTTTCTCCTCTGCAAGGGTGGGGGACCTATTAAGATGGTCCGCCCTCAGAGACTAATGGATCCGGATGGTTTCCAAAGGGATCTGGGGAGTTTTCCGGCTGATAGGGCTGGCTCTCCTGTTGAAACCCTGGTTGATCTGTGGAATGCAGAAATGACCTGGGCGGTTGACACAATTGCTCCTGAGAGCCCTCTCCTGAATAGAGTTTGTACGGCTCCGTGGTATACCCCAAAGCTGAGAGCGATGAAACAAAATAGGAGACGGCTTGAGGGCAGATGGAGATGAACTCCTAGTGGATGCAACCAAATACTTGTAAGTGCCTATAGTAAGGCATATTCAGTAGGGGTGTGCATGGACCCCCCGCTCCGCTTCACTTCCAGATCTGCGATTTGCGGATCGGGCCACTCCGCCCCGCCCCCGCTCCGCCTATGTCCACTCTGCTCCGCTCGGAGCTCCAGATCCGGATCGGAGCTCCGTTTCCCCCCCCCCATAGGCTTGCATTAAGCTAAAAAAGTATACAACTTTTTTTCTGTTAAAGTTAGAAACCTCAAGTTAGGCACCATGACACCTCATAGAGGTATACACATGCATGTCAAGACTCAAGGCAATCCCATCATCCCCTGATTTTGGGGGAATTTATGAAAACCGGGCACCCCATTCACACCCCTTTCCATAGCTCCGTCAATTTGCATGTTAAAAATTTCAAACTCGCCGCCATGATAGCTTGTCCAGGGATACATACGCACGCCGAGACTCAAGGCAGTCCCATCATCCCCTGATTTTTGGGGAATTTATGAAAACCGGACACCCCATTCACACCCCTTTCCATAGCTCCGTCAATTTGCACTTTAGAAACCTCAAACTCGCCACCATGATAGCTTGTCCAGGGATACATACGCACGCCAAGACTCAAGGCAGTCCCAGCGGCAGGGCCCGGTAACCCCCACTTACCTTTCCGGCAGAGCTCCGGATCGAGGTGAAGGATCCGCCTTCACCTCGATCCTCTTCGCCATGCTCCGCCGGCCCCCCAATCCTCTTCGCCTCCGCCTTAAGGGCAGGCAAAGCCCCCCGCTCTGCTCCTGCTTCTCCGGTCCAATTAGAAGCGGAGCACATCCCTAATATTCTGGGGCACTGGGGGCAGCGAAAAACCAACACTTTGCTGCCACTATTAAATCTTCAATCTTCCGCCCAGCGGAGCTTTTCAGAGTTGTCCGGGGGCTATTACATACCGCCCCCAAGGACATGGTAGAACCATCTGAGGCCCGCTGTAATGAATTTGCTAGGCACTTCCAGAATCAAATCTTTTGCATCTGCCAGGACTTAGACTCCAGTGTTATAGCAGGTGAATCTAGTGAGGTATCCACTGTCTTGTCCAATTTTCTTGGATGAGTTTCAGTTGGTACAGCTCGAGGATGTTGACAAGGTGCTTGGACAGGTTCGTGCAAGCACCTCTGTACTGGATCCTTGTCCCTCTTGGCTAATAAAACCTAGCAGGGATGGAACAGCCGGCTGGGCCAAGGAAGTGATTAATGCCTCTCTGCGAGAGGCGGTAGTGAGACCACTCCTGAAGAAAACTTCCTTGGACCCGGAAGATCTTAGTAACTACATGCCGGTGGCAAATGTTCCATTCCTGGGCAAGGTCCTTGAGCGGGTGGTGGCGGGCCACCTCCAGACACTCTTGGATGAGACTGATTATCTGGATCCATTCCAGTCGGGTTTCAGGCCTGGTTTTGGCACAGAAACAGCCTTGGTCGCCCTGTATGATGACCTATGTCGGTAGAAAGACAGGGGAAGTGTGACTCTGTTGATTCTCTTTGATCTCTCAGCGGCTTTCGATGGTAACCTTCTGGAACGTCTGGCTGAGTTGGGAGTGGGGGGCACTGCATTGCAGTGGTTCTGCTACTACTTGGTGGGTCGGCTACAGGAGGTAGTGCTTGGGGAACATTGCTTGGCTCCATGGACTCTCCAGTATGGGGTTCCACAGGGGTCAGTCTTGTCCTCCATGCTGTTTAACATGTACATGAAACCGTTGGGTGCGGTCATCCGGAGTTTTGGAGTGCGCTGTCATCACCAGTACGCTGACAACACGCAGCTCTACTGCTCCTTTTCAACCTCATCAGGTGTGGCTGTGGATGTGCTGAACCGGTGCTTGGCTGTGACAATGGACTGGATGAGGGCTAATAAACTGAAACTCAATCCAGACAAGACTGAGATGCTGCTGGTGGGTGGTTCTTCTGACCAGATGGGGGGAGTTCAACCAATTCTGGATGGGGTTGCACTCCCCCTGAAGGAGCAGGTTTGTAGCTTGGGGGTTCTCCTAGAACCATCTCTGTCACTTGAGGCTCAGGTGGCCTTGGTGGCAAGGAGTGCTTTCTACCAACTCCGGTTGGTGGCCCAGCTACGCCCCTATCTGGACAGGGATAACCTAGCTTCAGTTATCCATACTCAGGTAACCTTCAAATTAGATTACTGCAATGCTCTCTACATGGGGCAGCCTTTGAAGATGGTTTGGAAGCTGCAGCTTGTGCAAAATGCAGCGGCCAGATTGATAACTGGAAAAAGGAGGTTTGAACATATAACACCGATTCTGGCCAGCTTGCATTTGCTGCCTATACGTTTCCAAGCCCAATTCAAGGTGCTGGTTTTAACCTATAAAGCCCTACATGGCTTGGGACCGCAATACCTGATGGAACGCCTCTCCTGACATGAACCTACCCGTACACTGCGCTCAACATCTAAGGTCCTCCTCTGAGTGTCTACTGCGAGGGAAGCTCGGAGGATGGCAACAAGGGAGAAGGCCTTTTTGGTGGTGGCCCCCCAACTGTGGAATGATCTCCACAATGAGGCTTGCCTGGCACCAACACTGTTAACTTTTAGTTCCAGGTCAAGACTTTTCTCTTCTCCCAGGCATTTAACATCATTTAACAATGCTTAACAATGTTTGATTTTTAACCGACCCCCAGAACTGTTGTTTTTAAATTGATACTGTATTTTTAAACTGTTGTTTTTATGTTTTTAAATTTTGTATACTTTGTAAACCACCCAGAGAGCTTCAGCTATGGGGCGGTATGTAAATGTAACAAATAAATAAATAAATAAATTCTGAAATTCCTCCCCCACTGAGAGAGGTTTTAAAAAAGGGGGAGGCCTTAATTGGAACCCAGCCACTCCTCCACAGGGGGATGGAATTTGGGGGCCAAAACGGGGGAGAGGAAACTTACTAGGGGAAACTTGGGGAAGGTTAATATATAGGATAACAAGGTCTAGATTATTTCTTTGGGTTCATCCTTTGTACATTCAGAATTGGTGGAGTGCAAAAAAACCCATCGCAAGCCAGATCTTTCTAAACTTCCAGCACACCGGCCCACTAGTTACACAAAGTTAAATCCTAACCCTCATCTACCTGCAATAATGATATTCAGAAGTCATGAAACTGTCATGAGGTGCCTTTAAGAGAATCTAAATACTTTATGTTTGCCTTGCGCACATTTTTTTGTAGATCCTACTTTCAAAGAGAAAAGAACATTCTAACCTACAGAGAGGTTTTGACACTTCTTCTGCTGACTGAAAACTGGGAGTCTAATTCATTAATTTAAAGTTTAGGAGTTTGGAAATCTCTGCTTGCCTTCTGTCAAGGGCTAACTGGTGAACCAGATTATACAAGAAGTGACTCTCATTGGAGCATAGATATTACCTTTCTCAACTTACTGATTTAATTATTTGCTGAGGCTGAGCCAGCAAGCAGACTCCTTGGCTCCTTCCCTGCATTGTATAATGCTCCGGTGTTCCTCCTGCCATTTCAAAACCATTTCATGCTGCAGTGACTAATGGGTGCGTCCCATCAAACCCCCGCCCTCCCAGTGCAATGGATCTTATTCTGCCAGAGTTCTACCTTTAAATTGCCCATTGTGTTTTTAAATTATTATTTATTAATTTTATTTATTTTTACATGGGAAAAGCACTGGAATTTTCCCCCTGACATGTACCCATTTGCAAATCAGGAGGATATTTGGCTCTCCAACTTTTCCCTGTTATTTGCCACTGTGAAGTTATTGAAGTGACTAGCAGCATGTGATGCTTGAAACATGCTCCTGCACTGTACCTAGTGCCCTCCAGATGCTTTGGTCTACAACACCCGGCATTCCTGATCATTGGCCAGGCTGGCTGGGCTGATGGGAGATGTTGTCCAAAACAACTGGAGGGCACTAGGTACAGAATGGTGAACAAGCAATGTTCATGATCTCCCTGATTCTCTAAATATCCATTTGAAGCTCAACTCTCCACTTTTCCTGCAGTTACTTGCACACTTTCTTGTTTGTTTCACTTAATACTTTTCACATTAAAAGTATTTTAATGCTCTTTCCCCCTAGAGTAAATTATTCTTCTTCTTCTTCTTCTTCTTCTTCTTCTTCTTCTTCTTCTTCTTCTTATTATTATTATTAATAATAATAATAATAATAATAATAATAATATACTGCCCCATAGCCAAAGCTCTCTGGGCAGTTTACAAAGAATAAAAGACTGGACATTAAAAATCAATATACAAAATTTTAAACCATAAAACTCTCAGGCAGGCATGAAAATGCACCTCTTTAACCAAAAAAAAAAAAAAAAAAAAAGCATGGAAATGCACCTCTTTAAAAATGCACTTTCAAAAATGCTTTTTTTCTTCTTTTTTAGCACAGAGGGATGTTTGGGAATTAGCGAACATTTTTGGAGAACATGTTCTCCTATTTGTATTCATGTTTGGAGTTGCTAACAGGACATTTTTGCATGATTTCCAAACATAAATGGAATTCCAAGCACCAGGGTGGAGAAGGCTGCTCTAACAAGTAACTATGAGGAACATTTTATTTTCTAAATTGCACAGTTTTTTTTAAAGTATTTGTTGTTATGCAAGAGCAGGAAACTGTTTAAGATAGCTGATTGTGATAGGACAAGGGTATCATGTCCTGTAATGTATATACTTATTTCTTTTATTCTCATTAGTCTCTGGTCAAAGAGATTCTGCTGGTAGTAAAACATTCCAGAGTCCTGTGAAAAGAGATGATACTGGGGATAAGTGTGCATACATCAACAGTGATGCCTCTATGATTCATATCACCTTCCACTCTCAAAGAAAAAATAATAATCTTCCTTTTAAGTCATGGCTCATGAACCTAGCCTTGAGCATGAAGAAGGAGCTTGCCAAATCCATGTCAATCACATGACCAATAGAGGAGCAAAACCCATTTCTGGACCCTGGAACACAATATTCCCAAACCAGGGCCCCCAGAAGCAAGTCCTCCTCAGCCCAAATCTCCCAGTGCCCCAGGTCACGTCACACCAGACACCTCTTCCTTCCAACTGCTCATCAACCATAATAGGAAATGTACCAGATGGAAGACAAGGGAATGGCAATGGAGTGCCCAGTTCCAGGCTCAAGGTCTTCCAAGTCTTGGCAAGGGGACTGGAATCTTGGAGGGGGAATTAGGATATAGTATGGACTTCCCCAACCTGGTACCTTTCAATGCCCATGCTGGATGGGAATTATGGGAGCTGCATTCCAACATATCTATTGGGTACCAGGTTCGGGAAAGCTGGAATAGAGAGCTATAAGGTGACTGGTGGTCTTGGGACAATGTTCTAATAAAAAGCTCATTCCCATCCATCTGGTCATCATACTTGGGAGAAAACCTTTTCAATTGTAGCACCCAAAAATCTAAAATAGCCTCCCAAGAGACATCTGCCTTGCCTCTTGTCTGCCTACTTCTAGATGGTAAGTGTAGATTATTATTATTTTTTACATTATTATTTAATTTGCCTTTCTCAGAACCATATACCCTTTATTAAGGTTAAACTCACTGCTAGTGCTGTTTTTATATCTATTTTAATCTGCTGTTTTAGTATATTGCTGTTTTTCAGGTGTTTTGTCACTTTCACATTTTTGTATTATGATGCTAATCTCTATGTTGTAAGCCATCTGAAATACTCCATTAGAAAGGCAAGGTAAACAAACAAATATACAAACACAATCTAAGAGCCATAATTATTTATCTGTCTACTGTAGCTTTCTCCAACCTGATGCCCTACAGCTGTTTTGGACCTCCAACTCCCATCATCCCAGAATACTCAATGGTCAAGAATCCTGGGAGTTGTAGTCCAAAACAACTGCAGGGCATCAGGATGGGGAAGGAAGAAAGCTGAAGGAATAGAACTGAGACAATAGACAAACATTCTCTGAAACATAGCAAAGATGTTTTCAGTCTTTTTAAGAATAATGTGTCTTACTGAGACTGTGCCAGTCCCAGCTTAAATAAAAAGAAAGTAAGGGGGGGGCATGATAGAGATGTCCAAAATCTTGTATGGTATGCAGAAAGTGGACAAGGAGATTATCCTCCCCCCCATAATACCAGAACCCCGGGGTAAACAATGAGAAATTAAGGACAGATTAAAGAAAGGACTTTATGCTTTGCCTAGTTAACCTACACAGTTTTCTACCACAAGATGTAGTGACAGCTACCATCAGTTTGGATGGCTTTACAGGGTGATTAGACAAATTCATGTAGAACAAGGCTCTCAATGGCTAGTAGTTATGTTATCTATATGTTACCTCCAGCATCAGAGCCACTGTGCCTCTCAATACCAGTTGTTGGGGAGCATGACCAGGCGGGTGCTATTGCACTCATTCTTGTTGGTTTCCAATGGGCATCTGGTTGGCCACTGTAGTTTAACTATGCAAATTCTGTAGTTTAACTAGGCAAAGATGGATGATGCCAAGTTCTAGTATTATGAGAAATGGAGGGGGAAATAAAAATCTCCCTGTCCACTTCCTGCATACCATAGAAGATTTTGTACATGGTCTGATCCAACACAGCTCTTATTATGTTCTTATATGGTTCCTTCATCCCTATCTGCACAAAGCAGCCCAGACGGATGTCAAAATTGATTGTATCAAATGCCAATGAGACGTTCAGGAGAATTAACAGACTCTGGCCAGATCTACACCAAGCAGGATTATGACACTTTGAAAATGGTTGGAAAGCTGTATATGGAGTGTGTCCTGGGCCCCAACAGTTGTCACTACTGTTATAAACCATTTTAGGGTAGTGTAGATCCTGCCTCAGAGCGCCATCAGACAAGCGCTTTATAGCATGCTCGTAATTGGCCACTCAAGGATTTTTGTGGGTTCCTTTTCATGATGCTGTCTACCTCCCACATGCCTGCCACTCCTTCTACTCAATTTCCATCATAAAAAAAGAGATGGAAAATCCGATTCTTTTTGCAGTGATGAAACTTGCTGCCATTTCCTGCTGTGTGCAGGAGAAGCAACGCAATAAAAATGTCCACTGAATGAGCCACGTGGTCATTGCTTGCTTCTTTTTTCTTCCCTGTGTGTAGACCTGGTGTCAACAATAAAATATTATTATAAAAAGTAATAGTGATAGGAAGAAGAAGAAGAAGAAGAAGAAGAAGAAGAAGAAGAAGAAGAAGAAGAAGAAGAAGAAGGAGTCGTCATCTTGGATGATTTCTTGTTATGAAATAAAGCATTACTATATGAGAACTAGGATGTATTATAGCTGATGAAAGCTGTCTGTTCTTCATGGTGATTTTTGTTTTTTAAAAGTTGCTGTATAGGACTTCATGCATCCCATGCTGAGTTCTGCACTACTTTAGATGTGGATTACTTTGATACAGACATATCTTTATTTAGAGACGTGTATTATTTGACATAAGGCACCATGGGATACTACAGCAACTTTAAAATGAAATTGTCAAGGTGCTTCTATTGCTTTTAAAGTCTTCTTTAGCACATCTTTATGTAGAAAAAAGAAGAAGCAGTTTCAAATGTGACAACATTCCAAGCTCCTGAAAATAAAATGGGCTCCAAAGCTCTTAAAACAGAGTTCTGTTTATTAATGTAGAAATGTCAGGTAGTACTGATCTCTTCCCTATTGGACTGTTTTCCCTAGTGCAAGATAAGGACTTCAGCACATTTGGGAGATCTACATGCAGAATTCAAAATATGTCAGAATTATGGGCAAATATTTAGTTTTAGGAAGAACGTGGTGCCACACTGTAGTAGCCAAGGGCTGTTTTACATGTCAACAAATTCTTCCTAAAAAGAAGTCACTTTTAGGGAGCTGGGCAATCTCAGATTCATTCCTTAGGTGTCAATTGCTATGTGTTACAATCAGCACACATGCATAAAGGCCACCAAGCTGTGGCCATCACCACACATTTCAATCCACAGATAGGTGGCACTGGAGTTTCCTACACAGAAGGACTTTGTGCAGGAATTTGATAACTGGGGTTGCTCCTTGTCCCAGCCCTGTTTCTCAGGCCTCAGCTAGACCTACCAGTCTAGTGCGACGGAGGGGTGAAGATCTCACAATATTTTTTATCGCGACATCTCCCCCTCTGTTCACACATAGCGCACGGTGACCTCAGAGGCAGAGGCACCGTGCCTGCCTTTTTTTTTTAAAGAGGAAGGAGCACACCAGCGCTCATGCGCAAAAGGTAAGTGTTTTTATTTTTTAACAATTTTCCTACTCACCGCACCCCACCCCTGATGGGCACAGAGCTCCTGAGGAGCTCTGCACCCCGTGCGCAGGTCCCAGCTCCTCATGAGTAACCACAAGGAGCCGGAACAAATTGCAATGCCCGCCCACATGTTCTGTGGTCTCAGGATCAGCCTGAGACCATGGAAAAAGCCAGCCTAAAGAGTAGGGGCATATCCCAGAGCAAGGGAGGGATCATCCCTCCCTGATCCGAGGATCCCCTGTGTGTCATGTGGACGAACAGGATAAAGCCCCATCTAGCTATGGCCTCAATGTCCAAGAAAAGTAGTCCTGATTTCAAGCTTTCTAGATTAAAGGTGTTTGTGGTTTTGGGGTGGGTTTTTTTTTTTTTGTTTTTTTTTACATCTAATGTTGTTTCCAAGCTTATTTCAATAGATGTAATCCAAATATATGTCTGTTGCTAAAAATATTTGTTTAAGCCTAGTTGCAAATAACCAAGATTTGTTTCCTTGCGAATATGTCCCATTAGTATTATTTGTCTCAGTCTGAAACAGGCCACACCATGAGCACTAATTTGAAAACATGTATTTACCATAGAGAACTGACAATGGCCCTTTTCATGCCGTAGCAATTGTATTAAATATTTATGTGGATGTTTATTTTGTAAATAAAGCAAAAGAATTAGGAGAACATGAAAGTGTATGATCAATTTTAATAGCTGGGGTTTGGCTTGCTTGTTTTATGATGTGGCCTTTTTCGTGTAGTTGATTCAAGGCAATGTATTAAATAATACATACCATCTTGAAAATACTTCCAGATAGTTTCCTTTCCTTTGCTGGCTGTGTGCTGAAATAATAAATAAAATAAATGTGCTGGTATCCTTAAGTACATACTGGAGAGACGATTCCTGTGGCAATAGAGATAACAAATGTAGTTGAACAAATCGATGGTTCCTGTGGGAATACACAGATATCCCTATGCAACAACAGCATAAGAAGTTACATCTTTTTGCTGTAGACACCACAAACTTTTATGGCTGTGCTTTTCGAACTTTCTGCCTTCTGAGAACACCTTCCAGATTGACTTGTCTGCTGAGACCCAGTACTCCAGCATTATGGGAGCCACAGCTGCACCACACCTCTGGGTAACTTGAAAAGCCGGGGACAATGCAAGGGGAGTATGCCATGCAGGTCTCTCCACTGGCCATGTTAATCATGTCTCCTGGGGATTAATGCTGGTAGAGGAGGAGCTTGGGTTGGGCATTAACATTACCATGGCAAATAAGAAAGAATGGCCATGCTCCTACTCATGCTGCTTTAGTGACTGTCCTCCATTCCCATTTTTACTCTTTCATTCACAGGACAGCAAAAATGGGAGTCCATTTCAGAGATTCTTTTGAGATATCATGTTGAAATTGAAAGATGTTAGACTTGTACTGGAAATGGGAGCAGTGGTGATACTCTCATTTTGATTTCCCAGGATTCCCTCGAAACAATGTTACATCATGACATAACATCATTTAAAGAGGGTTCTGTGGGGGCGGGGGAATAATGTCTGACCTTGGTAACTGCTTTTTTTTGGTTATCATGTTTTTTGAGTCACCCCTCAAAAGAGCACTATGTCATTATGTAGCAGCCCTTGGAGGAGGAAGTTCTAGGAAATCAAAATGGTGGTCACCACATCTGGGCAAGAGTGAAGAAAGAAGAGTGAAAGAGCAAAATGGTAAGCAAATACCTTTTGCCATCAGCTTTATCCTCCTTCCTCCCCACCTCCTCACATGCGGTTTAGCCAAACGTTCTCATTTGTTAACCTTTGGTCCAAATTACTTAAAATCCTGATCTGTGGAAATTCCTAGGGTGACCATATGAAAAGGAGGATAGGGCTCCTGTATCTTTAACAGTTGCATAGGAAAGGGAATTTCAGCAGGTATCATTTGTATACATCCAGTGGAATTTTAGGATGCTTTTAGTATGTTTTTAGGAAGCTTTAACAATGTATACTGTATTTTGATTAATATTTTATGTATTGTATACTTGTTGTTCCCTGCCTTGATCAGGATGGAGAGGCGGGTTAGAAATAAATTTATTATTATTATTATTAGGAGAACCTGGTCAAATTTCCTCTTCATCAGAACAGTTAAAGCTGCAGGTGCCCTGCCCTCTTTTAAATCTGCTCACTCTAATATAGCTCCTGCACTTTAACTGTTGTGATGAAGAGGGAATTTCACCAGGTTCTCCATATATACAAATGGCACCTGCTGAAATTCCCTTTTCTATGCAACTGCTAAAGATACAGGAGCCCTGACCTCCTTTTCATATGGTCACCCTAGTGCATTGTATTTGCATATGTACCTGTATATGCAGTCTAATGTAGTATTCATGGAACTGAGTAGGCGATTGGTTCTGCTTCCTAAATTACTTTTGCACTGGCTCCGGATAGTGGATCTAGAGATTATAGTACCAAAAGATGAAGAAAAAGAAAGAAAGAAAGAAAGAAAGAAAGAAAGAAAGAAGATCCAAAAGGCAGGCCTCTGTTCTAGGGCACATACATAAGCCTACTTGTCAGTGATGTAAATGTGTCTTTAGGATGTACTACTTCATGCTGAAGATGGGAATTCAAATGACTAAATACTCCACCATGAAGAAGAAAAAATCCTACCCCACAGAAAACTAGGGAGAAGAATGTTAGCCTTCTCCCTAGCATCTACTTATCTGTGACTAGGATGTTTGTTTGTTTGTTTATAGAAGAACATTCAATAATGTACTCCCCACTTTGAGTATGATGTGGTACAGCCCAGGCACAGTTTTACCCCCATAGTGGGAACTAAAGGTCTCTTATGAGTCAACAGTGACTGACAGAAACTGATACTATGCCCTGAAACAGCAATGAGCAACTGGTATGACCCAGAGTCCCAGTACTGGGCAAGAGGCGGGATACAAATAATAATAATAATAATAATAATAATAATAATAATAATAATAATAATACCCCTAACATTCTCCTGTAAGTACAATTACAGAGCAAGGTTGGTGACAGTAGGCAAATATAATTCAGGCAAGCTTATTACTAATCTTCTCATGGAGGCACACCTAGTAAGCTTCTGAGAAACCACATTTTTTCCCAGGATACAGTTTGAAATCCATTAACTAATGGGATTACAGTTCAAGGCAAAAACAAACAGTACATACCTCAGTCTTTTCTATACCCAAATTTCTTCTAAAATCCATCATGTGTGGAAAGAACCAATATGAACCTTGTGTAACTTGATGAAGCAATGTGTGGGCAAAGTTCATTCATAGGCCTCCACTACATTCAAAAATCTAGAAACCAAAACAAGTTTAAATTACATCCTTGACCCAATTTGAGGTCACAGAAAAAAGTGTTTTCAGCTGGTCCAACTTGCTGCCTTGGTGAGTTAAAGCAACAATGAGAACAGGATTCACACCTATTTTTAATCTACAAGTCAAAGCCACCATTGGAAGTAGACATGGAAAAATGGTGTGACCTATGCCATTTCTACACTAGCCCGAAAATGCAACCTGGTCACAGCCGAGTCCCTGTGCATCTAAATGATGCACAGGGCCTCCCAGGGGCAGGGGCAATGAGCGAGGCTTTTCCCAGGGATAAATAATCCCTGGGGAAATCTGATTCTTCCCATGGTCTCAGGATCATCCCGAGACTGCGGGAGGTGTGACTGCCAGGCCTGGTGAGTAGCGGGGAGCAGTAGAGGGAAGGAACCAGGCCAGGAGGAATCAAGGTGGAGGGAGAGGGGGTGGGGCTTTAAAAAAACCAAAAAACACACAAAACCTCACTTTTCATTGGAGCGCACATGCACTCAGCTCCTTTAAAAAATAAAAAATGGTGGGTGCGACACCCTCCTTCATCACAGGATACCGCACCCGCATGTGGACTAAGGGGAAGACCTCATGATCTTCCCCTTATTGCAAGATCATCCCACTCCCTCCCTCTACATTGGCCTGGTATAGAAATGGCCCTAGTTTTACACTTTGTTCCTGTTTCATGAACCATGCTGAAACATAAAGAATTATCAAGAATAGCTTGTCTGCAAGATTTTTTTCTCATCAACACCTTTTGAGTCTTGACAACTATATATTTTTTTTCCTTTGCAAATAAGTCAGGGTTTTCATTAATGTGATGGACAAAGAGAAGTAAGTAAAAGTCCCTAATAAGGAATAAACTGCCAAACTACTAGTGCTGTGCCTCTGTGGAGGGGGACCGTATTTTCCAAAAGTGCCCTGCAGCCACCTGCTTCTCCCAAGAGCTGGCCACTTCTCATAAAGGCTGGGCTACCAAAAGTGAGCGGCTCTTGGGGAAGCAGGCAGTTGCAGGCTGCTCACAGACCAGTTCCTCCAGGAACTGTGGCATCCTGGATCATGCCGCTGGCTGGGCCATCATGTCAGTGGGTGGGCACTCAACTCAGCAGCAGCGAGGCCATTAGGGCCTGTCGTTCCTGGGCCCCAGTAAGTCCAGCCCTCCCAGGCAGTGCATGCTGGAAGTTGTAGGCTGTTTCCATTACGCAGTATTAGGTCTGTGCTATAAAATGGGAGTTTCATCATAAAAAGGCAGTTCCATCATAAAATGGCCACCAAGGCCTCGGATTGACGAATCCAAGGCTGAGGCTTGCACAGCCCTAAAAAAACACCAAAACACCAAAATAAACTGTAAAATGCCCCGAATATGAGGCAGAACAATGGAAGCCTCTTTAATGGGAGAAGAAAAGGTTCAGGAAATGGAAGGTCAGATTTTGGCACAGCACTTGCTCCACCTCTTCCCTGGAGCTGAATGCAGCATTGTCCCACCACCACATGCAGAAGAGACAAGATGTATCCACAACCACCCCTCAGGAATTTAAGATGTGGAAAACTTGGAGAAGGTGCTGAACCTTAAAGAATGACAACTAGTTGTGTGAACCGCCCAGAGAGCTTTGGCTATTGGGTGGTATAAAAATGCAATAAATAAATAAATGAATAAATAAATAGAGCTGAGCCAAAATCTGTGTGTCGCCATGTCTAATTGTGACCTTGCAGTGGATGAAAGAACAAACCAGAGACACAAAATCAAGTAGGTTATTAAATTGGCCACAACTTCATTAATCTTGAGTATGGCGGCATAGGATACGGATCCTGCCATTGGACAGCCCAGCTGCTGTCTAATTTTCTTCCTGGCCCACCTGCCAGGAGTGTTGGTGGTGTATGGAAGAGCCAGAGGCCCATCTTGGTGCAGATCACTAACGTGAACACCTTTCCCTCCACCCTGGATTTGGCATTCTTCCAGCCATTGTGCTGGCCTGGTCATAGTGTCACACCCACCCAGATCTCTTAAGAAAGCAGAAAATCCCAATCTCCCTCCCAAATTGATCCAGCTCAATGCCTATCACAAGTCCAACCCACAAAGTTGTGACATAAATGCTACAATCCAGCCAAGACAGCTCACACATAAAAAGCTCAACTTATTTATACACAGACTAATCTTGCAATGAGGAAGGCAAAAACCCTGCCCCCCACACCTTTTCTTGCCAGTTGGAAAGCAGGTAAAATCTCTTCTCAGCCTTGGTAACTGGCAACTGACTTCTGTCCACTGCAAGATCTATTATTACCAGGTGTGGGTGGGTGGGTGAGTTGGCAATAGCAATGGTGCCAGCCAACCCACAAGTCCCCACTCTTCTGCGTGCCTGGTAGACTGGAAAGGGAACTGCATGCAGCTGCTCCCACTGAGTTTGTGAGCCCATGACCCCAGCCCCACAAAGCCTATCGGCCTTTCAATTGGCTCGGGACTGTCTGGTTGCAAGAAGCTCCCACTGCTGCTGTTGCACAGGCCCCTGCCAGCTCCCTTTCTTTCCTGCCATCAGACCCACACCCACCTGCAATGAAGCCCTCTGATAAGCAGAGAACTTGCCCTGTCAGAAGACTTTTCTCTCTCTCTCAGAAAACTCCGGAGATTTTTTTCTTACCCTTAGAAATAAAAGGGCACGTTTCAGATTTTTCTCCCAATTTTCTTCACTATTATTTTTTGTGGTGGCAGCATCCCCACCCCGCAATCCTCAATGCGCTGGAATTATGATAGGTGTGGGGTACTGTGGACAATGCAAAATGGGGGCCAGGTTGCCAAACCAGCTGATGCTGTTGGCTCTTGCAAAGCAAACACAACTAGAAAGGAGTTGGGCTACAAACCCTGCCAATGGTGAGCTCTACTTGTGAGAAATTGTTGGAGAATTTCGCCTCATATTGGAGAAATTTGTTCCCCCTCCTTCAATTTGTCTGCCCACAAATAAGGTGGGGAATTTTGAGAGGCCATTTCCACACAGCTCTAGTTTGTACTCTTTTAAAAATCCAGTAGATTGCATTAAATTTCACTTTAACCATGCGTGGGATTGCAACCCAAACTTGAAAGCAGAAGTATTTTTGTATTCTTTGGGCAAGGTCAGCAAAAACTATCTGGGCACCCTCTGTTATCACAGAAAGGTGCTTGTGTTTTCCAATCTAGTTAAAGCTGTCAGTGCTCATGACATAATGCACATTCCATAAACTGGGTTATCAACACAGCCCAGAGATACCCTTGTATATTTTTACGTCCTGCTTCAGCCTGATAATGGTCTCCTGTGGCACATTCTTCGGGTTTTACGCCCATATATTGTGAGTGTCAAATGTTAGCATGGTGTTCCTAGATTTCTAATCTGATCCTCAGCAGTAGTTTAAGCAACCTCAGTGATTTACACTTGGCAGGTACTCTCAAAGTTGGTTTCAAAGAGAAAATTAGTGTTTAATGATGCATCTTGGCTCCTCAAACTAAATTCACTACCTCCTATAGCCTTCAGCATTTTCAAGGCCTTGCCAGAGGAGAAAGAACACATAATACACTCACATTATGAACATGATCTCATGTTCAGTTCTAAAACATAGGACATTAAACCTTAAGGGCAATCCAATCCAGGACAAATGCAACCGCCTAAGAACACTTGGTGAGTATGTGGACTGCTAGACACCTAATGCAGAAACAAGAGAAAATTAAAATAAAGACAAATGCAATGTGTCTTGAAGGATTTTTATGGCTGATGTGCTCCCATAATATATGTTTTCTTTTGTCATTAAGTATTGTCATCCACCCTGTGTCTTTGGAGGCCAAACATGGTAAAAATACATATGAAAGGTTTACATGCAGACAGCACAATTTCAAATATTTATTTATTTATTTATTACATTTTTATACCGCCCAATAGACGAAGCTCTCTGGGCGGTTCACAAAAATTGAAACCATAATAAAACAACCAACAGGTTAAAAACACAAATACAAAATACAGTATAAAAAGCACAACCAGGATAAAACCACGCAGCAAAATTGATATAAGATTAAAATACAGAGTTAGAACTGTAAAATTTAAATTTAAGTTAAAATTAAGTGTTAAAATACTGAGAAAATAAAAAGGTCTTCAGCTAGCGATGAAAAGTGTACAGTGTAGGCGCCAGGCGGACCTCTCTGGGGAGCTCATTCCATAGCCGGGGTGCCACAGTGGAGAAAGCCCTCCTCCTAGTAGCCACGTGCCTCACTTCCTTTGGCAGGGGCTCACAGAGAAGGGCCCCTGTAGATGATCTTAAGGTCCGGGCAGGTCCTTATGTATTAAATACATATAATTTCAAAGGATTATTTTTATAACAGGGATGCGAACAACTTATATATAAATTATACAACCACATATTTATTCATCATTTGATATTCTTCTCTTAACTGAGATTAGGTTTTTGGTGGTGGTGGTAGTGATTATTATTTCATTTTGGCCAAGTTGATTTTTTTTCTCAAACATTCTGGAACAGATAGAAATATTGGTGATTTCTTCAGATGTCATGGCCTCTGAGACAGATCTGTAATGCTAAATAGGTTTATGTATAAGCAGACATTCTCTAGGCACTTTGGTCCCAAGTCAGTCCTCAAGGATATACATGCAATATTGTTGTTAGAAACCCTGAAAGTATGAAGGGCAGGATACTAATTACTGGATTATTCTTTGTTTTAGTTGAAGTGGCTCCGTCTAATGTTCTTTACTGCATGCTAATGGGAACATCCCATTCAAGGACTCAGAACCAAAAGATAAAATATTGGGGTTCTTGATGCTTATAAGTGACAACTTCACATACTCCATGTTTCCATTCCCTATGTGAAACAAAACCAAAGTAGATACAAGTCATAGAACAGGTAGATGAGGCATCTCTAAGGACCTGGGCCAGATCTACATCGAGCAGGATATGACACTTTGAAAATGGTTTGAGTATGTTCTGGGCCCCAACAGTTGTCACTACTGTTATAAAACATTTTAAAGCAGTAGTGTAGATCCTGCCCTGTTCAGTTGTGTCCGTCGGAATGGAAAGTGAACTTTACTGCTCAAGCTACATAGAAAAGCATTGAGTGGCAACTTGAACTGATTTTTTTTTTTAAAAAAAAAATACAATTATTTTAGCATTCAACATGAGTTTGTCATGACCAAGGGTCTGGCAGAGTTTTAATAATTATTGGCTACATTCTGATGTCACTTTAATGCATGGGGCGTTAATAAGCTACTCACAACAGCTTATTTTTTGAAAATAAGCTACTGTTATCCCTGGCACGAACGGACAAATAAGCTAGTGTGTGTAGCTTATTTTGCCCACCCTCGCCCTTCCTCCCTCTACAGCCCTCTGGACAGAACAGGACCCCCAGCTTCCTTGGAGTTGGAAACCAAATCCCAGCATCCCTGAGCTGCTGGTTTTCAAAGCTGTACCCTTATCCCTGCCCATGTGCACCAAAAGGCGGGGGGGGATCTATCTCCTTGATAGTTTGCTGGAATGGGGGCAACATTTTATACATGAGGTCTCCTCATGAGGAGCCTCCAAATACTATACTGAATAACTGCACGTGTCCTTTTTTATGGAAAAATGAACCACAACCAGCTTCAAAGAGGCTGAAAAGAGGGGCCCTGAAGGCTAAAATATCTCAGGAGACCCTCCCCCAGCCAGTTGCATCATAAAGTAAACATCAGTGGCAATTGCTCCCATCTCTCCCCACACCCCATTTCCCTACAGCAATGGACTGTCCATGGCCAGGCTAGCCAGATGTGGGGTAAGACATATCTGTTGCTAGACGTATTTCAGAAACAGAGATCTGACAGCCAGAGCAAGAGGCAGCAGCAGTTTTGACCACTCTTGCCAAATAACTCTGCAGACTATCTTTAAATCACTCTTTAAGCCACTATTGAGCACCAGACAACACAATAAGCAATGATGGTTTAAATAACCCTTACTACAGACCGTGGGTTGTCAGAATGAGTTACTTTGGGCAAATAAACTCTCCTGGATTTAAAAATAGCCAACAGTGACATGATAACCCACAATGGATTGAATTAATCATTGTGGTTTATTCAACTCACCGAGGGTTATCGTGTTGTCCAAACCCAGTCACTATGTTTAAATTTTACCTCACTTCAAGCTTCTTCTTCTTTTCTTAATGTCAGTGCCTTCAGTTTGGGGTGGGCCGAAGATGGAACTCAGAAGTGCAGGATCTCAGAGCCAGTCCTCTTGGTGTCCCAAACTTCCCTTCCAGGGTTCCCCAGATGTCCACACTACCCCAGTCCTTCCCCCATGATTGCCAGTCATTTAGTAGCTTCCCAGCTTTCGTGCAGTTTTACCCCCCCCCCCCCCATTCTAAAAGGTTGAAAAACCTCTCTTAAGGTTTACTTACTGGTTGTAAGAGATTTAAATCAAAATATGGTCCCTTTCCCATTGGCCTGACTCACCTCTGGAATTTGGCCTGTGAGAGCTTCTACAAAATGAATTTGGATCACAGGCTGAAAGACGTTCAACCCCCCTGATCTAACTAGCTGATTAGCAAATGCAGATAAATGTAAACTGGGTAAATGGAAATTAAATGATGAACATATTTCTATAAATGAACATAGATTCTCTTAGTAGGCAGTGATGCTGAGGGACAAGACAAGGATGTCCTCTCTCGCCGGTCCTGTTTGTAATGGTTATGGAAGTATTGGTGAACGCAATAAGAGATGATGCGGAGATAGAAGGAATTGGCGATATAAAAAAAATAAAAGTGAATATGTTTGCAAATGATACTTTGCTAACTATAAAGAACCCAATAAGGAAGATGGATAGAATTAAACAGCAATTGAGAAAGTTTGAGGAAATTACTGGGTTAAGAATAAATTGGTCCAAATCAGAGATGATGTTATTTAATTACACTAAAAAGGAAGAAAAGGAATGGGAAGGAAAGGGAATAGAAATGAGAGTTAAGGAGCAGATTAGATATTTGGGAATTAAAATTACAAAAAAATTAGAGAGTTTAGAGAAGGAGAATTTAAATAGTTTAAAAAAAGAGATTTTAGTAAAATTGGAAAAATATAAAAGATTAAACTTATCCTGGTTTGGAAGAATAGCATTAATAAAAATGAAGATTTTAGCAAAGATTAACTTTGTGTTTAGGATGTTACCAATAAAAATTTCAGAATTAGAGATAAAAAGTTGGCAAAATATCATAAACAACTATTGTAATGGGGATAAGAAAGCGAGGGTAAATAAGAATAAATGGTACGTAAGCCAAAAGAAGGGAGGGCTGGGTCTCCCAAATATTAACCTATATTATGTAGCTAATAGGTTAAGACATATTGTGGAAGCAATTATAGGAGTAGGAGATTTAGAATGGATGGAGGACAACACTACAAGTAATATAGAGGTGAAGTTAGAAAATGTATTTTTTAGGGAAGGAGGGAAAAATGGGTTGAAAGTATAGGTAATCCGCTCTTGAGGTTTCACTGGGGAATTTGGAGTAAATATAAAGGGGAGTTGCTCCCAAGCAGCTCCCCTTTGTCACTGGTAATAATGTTAAAGAATTTCCCGGAGGAACTGAAGGGCAGATTAAGTAAACTTTTAATAGAAAAAAATAAAATGAAATTAAGGGAATGGTTGAGAGAAATGAATACAAGAGAGGATATGGAAGAGGTTTTAAAAGATAAAAAAATAACTTGGTTAAATTATTGGCAATTAGAACAGTGGATCAAAAAGTGGGTAAGAGAAAATAGAGATTGCAGAGAAATGACAAAGTTTGAGGAATTAATAGTTAAAAGAGAAAATGATAAGGGAAAAAGAACAGTGTCAAAAGGGTTAATGAGTGAGATATATATAATATTGTTGGAGAAAGGGTCGATGAATAGTTCAGGGAAAATGGTGTGGGAGACAGATTTGAATGTACAAATAGGACAACAGAGCTGGTAGGGACTTTGGAAACAAAGAGCGTTGAGAAATATGTCAGTGAGAATAAAAGAGAATTATTATAAAATTATATGGAGGTGATACCTAACCCCGGTTAGATTAAACAAGATAAATAATCAGCATTCAGCAAATTGTTGGAGAGCATGTGGGGGGAAAGGAATGTATTTACACATGTGGTGGGAATGCAAATATGTACAAAAATTGTGGAAGATGGTGTTTCTGGAGATTGAAGAAATTGTGGGAATGAAGATAGAACAAACGCCAAAAGTTGCATTACTGTCACTATTGGAAGATGTAAAATGTAAAAAAGAAATTAAGGAATTAATAACGAATTTGCTGACGGCAGCAAGATTGATTGTAGCAAGGAACTGGAAGATTCAAGGGGAATATTGTATTGAAGAATGGTATAAAGAAGTTTGGGATTTAGCTATTAATGACAAACTGACTTGTAATATTAAATTGAGAAGAGGTATAGCTAAAACAAATGATTTTGAAGGAATTTGGAAACAGTTGCTAATATTTGTGTTTTTTAAGGGAAGTGGGAAGCCACCAGCAGAAGAAAGTATGAGATTTTGGAATCAGGAATGAGATCCCGAGGTGGGGGGAGCACTTATATGTTATGTTTGATTATGTTATATAGACATTATATTATTGTTATTCAACATTTATTCAACATTTATGTAGTATCTTGTTTCTTTAATTGTATTGGTGTATGTTTAAGTATTGTAGAAAAATAAAAAATTTTTTTTTATAAAAGTAGGCAGTGATGCTGCATGGATCTTTTTGAGAGTGTAATGTATCAAGATAGGCCATACTTGTAGATGTTTCCCACTGCCCAGATGTCATCATGTCTAGGTACACCAAATATCTATCAGTTACTAAGATAACCTAAAAAAAATTTTTAAAAAAAAGTCTTTAAAAATAAATAATAAAAAAATACAGCTGCCAAAAAAAAAAAGAGAGGGAGAGAGCCAGTATTTCTCCAAGCGTTTAATATCAGGGAGGTTTAAACTTTTCCCTTCCTAAGAAGAAATGTTCCATCATAGTAAAGAGGCATAACTTTATGAATTACTCTGTCAGCAATAAAAATGTGAGAAATGTTGGGTGAAATTGAATGGGATAAAGCAATGGGTGGAAAGGACTCAAATGGGAAATGGAAAGTGGTAAAAGATAAATTAATGGTGAAAAGTTGTACGTGCTGTATAGAGATAGTATAATGCACATATCTTGTGCAGTCAACTTTAGCAATAATGGCCCATTATTTCTACCCAATTCAGATTTAGTTTAAAGAAGAATCTCTGATTTAATCTAGCCCTGGAGAGGCCAGGATGGTACCTCAGGAATTCTGGTGCCATGGATACCAATTAGTTTTCTCCTTTCAACTATCAAGTTAGACTTTAGTTCTTCCTGGGACTAGAGCATTAAAGTTCATGGGTTCCATTAGCCATAAGTAAAGACCAGCACATGAGGAGTAAGGAAGCTCATCCATAAAGATAAATGGACACATTTCTCTCAAGTGACCTGTTCTCTCAAAGCCCTGTTTTGTGTGGAAAGGGAGAAGCTAGGACATCACAGTTGTTAGACACATAGTTCAGATCTACACAAAGCAAGATATACCACTATGAAAGTGGTATGAAAGCAGTATATGGTAGGGCTGTGCACCGCTCCGTTACGGATTCCTGGATCCGAAGCGGAGTGGGCCAATCCAGACCTCCGAAGCCCGGTTTTGGAGCGAATCAGGGGAGGTCTGGAGCGGCAAAGACCGGAGCGGTCCGAAGTGATTTGGGTAGGGGGTGCACAGCCCTAGTATATGGTATGTGTCAATGGGCCCCAACAGTTGTCAGTGCACTCCAATACTGCTATAAAGCAGTAGTGTGGCTCCTGCCTTTTATATGCTGCTTTCATACCACTTTTATAGTGCTATATCCTGCTTAGTGTAGATCTGGCCTTAAGTTATGTCTTGGGGAATTATGAGGCACAGGGCCTTGAGTGGCAAACTCATTCTAGTAGAGAACCTGAAAGTGGGGGAGAACATTGTGACCCTCATTCATGATTCTCTCATAATTCTTAAAGAGATGCCACATGGATGTCATAATGTGAGACCAAAGTTCTAGTCACAGTCAGAACCATAACCTGACAATTTATCTTCAGAAATAGACAAAACTGTATCAATCTGCACACCCTATGGAAGTCTTCTGGCCTTCTATTCTGTAGCAGAAACATGCTGCATATTTTCAACATGTGGGGAAGTTGAGCCAATGACAACAGTTTTCGTTTGCAAGAAACAGAGAGAAGTAAAAAAGTAAAAAGATAAAAAAAGATATAGCACTGGAAATCCATCTGCTTTCCAGACAGTTTACACTGAATCTGTGGTGCTCTTGACAGAGTCTAGAGGGAGCATGTAATAAACAACAATCCTGGCAGGCTTGAGGGAGCTGAGTTGTTACCATGCATAGCATCAGAACTGGCTATGTTCACTTTATACATCAATAACCCTAGAATGGCTTGATGACAATTAGTTAACTGGAGTTAATACAGAGTGTGGGTGGGAGGCTGAGAGAAAGGCAGACGTGCAAAATGACAGGGGCGGGGGGCAATATCCAAAACAGCCTGGTTAGATTAGAAGAAGACCCAGATAAGTAGCATGGGATTGAAATGAGAGATGCAAGGTATATTAAGCTATGAGAAAATAAGAAGTTTGATCTAAATGTCTACTGAAATTATGAAGAGGGTGGGTTCTTTGGAAGTTACTCATCAGACTATTACAACTAAAGAAGAAAATCCTTAGGCATGATAGTGAATTAAATATCTTTAAAATCTTTCCCTTCCTTTGTACTTAATGTGGGGAAATGTGTACATTCTAGAATGCACTGAGGTCTAAAAATATGTTCTCATGGAATTTATTTCCTCACAATAAACATCTATTTGGATCATTCTCTAAACCTAAATCAAAGTACTTGTGTTTAAACATGTTATAACAATGGGACAAAACAGTTTCCAATCCAAGTGCTTCATCTTAGTTGAACTGGGTTGCATATCAGCATAAGTCCTAATGACTTAACTAATTTGTGGATACTTTGTCAACCTAATATATGCTTCTGCAAATTCATTAGCAGATAATAAAAACTATAACGTAACTGTTTCAGGTGCTGCAGACATGTATCTGAAATGGTTTATTGCAGAGGTGGGCAACATGTGGCCCTCTAGATGTTTTGGCCAATAACTCCCATCAGCCCTAACCAGCATAGCCACTGGTGAAGAATCATGGGAGTTGTAGGCCAAAACAACTGGAGGGCCCAAAGTTGTCTACTGTTGGCTTATTGTGATGCTGATGGAGATTGGAAAGAATTACCCACATAACAGAGTCAAACTACACTGTGTGAATGGGAGGCAAACATTAGAAAAGGCTGAACAAGAGGAAAAGAAAATGGAATACCAAGAATCACACACCTTCTGCTCCAGCCACTGTGACCCATGAATGCACAGACTTTATTCACCATGGAATTTTCTACCACCACCACCTTAGGACTGCTCTGTTAATTTTTGTGTGTCATTTTTAAATTGGTTGAAGGATTGTCTATACAGAAGATGTTTTCCTTTGGTATCATTTCCAGATCTTCTAAATTGTATAATATGGGTGATATATTTGAAGGACTGCATGTTACAAGACAAGGCCACACTGAGCTTCTTTAAATGAGCGTTCTATAGCACCCTCATGACTGGCCACTCACAGATGTTTGCAGGTCATTTTGATGATGACCTCAGCCTCCTGTGACGTCATCATCACAGCCCCACCATTCCCTGGTTTTAGCAGTTAAAAAAATAAGCCTCAGCAAACCCGACTTTTCTAAGATATATCAGTAATTTGTTGTGTTTTCCTGCCATGTACAGCTGAAGTTATGCTATAAAATAGCCACTAGAGGGTGATATCCCATTGAATTATATGGGCCACATAGTCACTGCTCTCTTCCTCATGTAATTTCAGCTCATTACAAATGTGGAAGAGAATCAGGAAGGAGAGCTATGGTAAGGGAACATAGTTCCTCACCCCTCCACTGTCTGAAGGAGCTCATTGTCAGTAAATGCTTAATCTTGACAGCTAGTATCTCTACACTCCAAAAGTTTTAGAAAAGGTGCCATTTAAAGTTGAAAAATTTTGTAGAGTAAAAAATCCATAAAATAATAATAATAAAAATAAAACTGTACTTGATGTGCCAACTCAAAACATAACTTTGGGCATTTACAGTAATCTTCTAACCAGTCTATTAATTTAACATCCCTAATTTGAATAGTCAAGCGATTAAAGGGAACACTATTGACATAAAATTCTATTAAACAGAATGATGTGCTCATTTAAATAACTAAATAACTAAATAAATGAGTTTCTAGTAGGGATGAAGAGTAACTTAGCAGACATTTGATTAATCTTTTACCAAAATTCTCTTAGTATAACAGATGGAAGTTATAGGAAGCTTATCTATTGCATTTCCAACTTCTATTATGAAATGTTTCCCACAATCGAAGAGAGAGTTAGGCATGTGTAATTCTGATTTCAATAGCACGAGCATACCTAACATGTTGAATTGTGGCCATTAAGTACAGCGATTTGAGCTTAACTGGCATCAGGTACCATCTATAAAGGATTTCAAAATTGCTTTCCGTTCAGTTGGAACTGAGTACTTTAACTTTTGGGAAGAAAAGAATAAACTTCCAAGTATCTTCTGATATTGCATGATTTATATCTTACTCCCATTTACATGTGCACTCTACTCCTTTCTCAACTTCTGCCAAGATAGCATAATATTGTTTAAGAAGAACCGAACTTTCATTCTTCCCTAATGAACAATTATTGTCTCTAGATAACTGAACAATTCACTTGAACTATTAATATTCACAACAAAGACATGATCTACACTATTTATTTTATTTTACTTATTACATTTTTATATTGCCCATCAGCCGAAGCTCTCTGGGCAGTGCACTACTACTTTAAAATGATTTATAATGGTATTAACAACTGTTGGGGTCCATGACACACTCCATATACAGTTTTCAAACCATTTTCAAAGTGTTATATGCTGCTTGGTGTAGATCTGGCCCTAATGTGCAATTCATATTCAGATGTCCAGTCTTCCTCATTTTTGTGCATTTAGAATTCCTCGTGATTTATTCCAAAATGAAACTATGATCTGTAGGGAAGGTTCTAGTGAAGGATACCACAGTTGTCTTCGTTTATAAGTGAAACAGCAATCGTTGCAGTGCCTGTATCATGTTCCTCCCTCCAAAAAACCCTCCGAAATAAGATTGTGTTATATTTATTTGACTTACTGATCACCTCATTGTGTGACTACACAACAAAGAGAGTCTGATGAGCAATGTAAATAACAGCTCATTGAGCATAATCTCATGTATTTATCACTGGGTGACAATAGAAATGAAATGATCCTTAATATTGGTACAAAATGTTTCCTGCTTCTCTAAGGACTGGCATGCATACATGTTCACCTCTCATTGACTGTAGCATCAAATGAGCCATCACATATATAATGCATGCATACCAAAGATGGGACTTTTACTATGGTTTCTCAGCTTCAAACTCCAAGGGCATGTCTACACCAGTCTTTATTCTGGGGGTCATCCCTGGATCATCCCTGTGTCCACATAACACACAGAGGATCCCAGGAGCAGGTAGGGATGATCCCTTCATTTCCTCGGGATATCTGCAGACACTTTTCCTGGGTTTTCCCATGGTCCTGGGATGCTCCCAAGGACAGCAGGTGGTGTAGGTGCCCATCTTGGCTTCTTCCCTCCTCCCTGCGAGTAGCAGGGGTCAGCAGAAGGAAGGAGCCAGGACAGGAAGAGTCCATTGGGGGTGGGTAGGGAGGGGGGTTAGGTTTTTTTTTTACTTTTTCACTGGAGCGCAAGTGCACTCCAGCTCCTATCCTTTTTTAATTAAAATGATGGGTGTGACATCCTGCTTCCTCCCAGGATGTCGTGCACTGCATGTGAACCCAGGGGGAGGATCTCGTGATCAGCATATTGCGGGAATCTCCCCACTCCCTCCCTAGGTGTAGACATGCCCCAAGTCTCCATTCCTGAATATGATTAGGCTACTTGCAGCTGAAATCCTAAGCACACTTGGGAGTAAGTCCCATTTGAACTTAGTTGGACTTACTCCTGAGTAGGTATGTGTAAGGTTGCAATTTCATTCACTAAATGGGATTCAAGCAGTCTAAAAGTGTGCAGGATTGTAATCCAAAGAACTAACCTTACTGTTGCTCAGTTTGCTCTTACATATTTACTCACTCTTTTCTTCAGGCTGCAGAGCAGAGGGACAGAAGAGAAGTTGTGGTGACCACTGTAGCTGTTGGACTGATAAAACTGTGCGGCTAATATTTTATACTTGCCAATACCCCTCAGTATGGTCGGCAGGGGGAGTTCAGGGTAGGCCTGTACAGAGTGCATAGATATACACGGTAGGGGTGTGCTCTCTGCAACAAAAATCCAGGGGAGTGACGCAACTCGGTCACACCTCCAAAAGCACAATGCAGAAAGGGGGTGGTTTTAAAGCTGTCAGAAACCCACAGTGTGGTTAGAAGATCGATTGGAGCCCCGAATGGATCTGTAGGTATCCAAAGGTTTTTTAGGCGACATGAGGGCTTGTTTCATGTTGATAAAAAACTAACTAAACAATTCCATATTAGAAAGACACTGTTGCTGAGTGGTGAGGGAGGGGTAGTTTTGAGATTGCTATCTGTGGCTAACCAATAGTCACAGTCTCCTCCCTATTCCCCCCTCCAATCACATTGTTTAAGGGGGGATTGCAACCCATTTGTTCTTGTCATGGAACTCGTTCATCATGGAGCATTCAGAAGGAAAGAGGAGAGATTCGGAGAGAAAGAGTGAGAGCTCAGTTTGTTTAGCTGTGCTTGCTGTGTTTGCTTCATTTCTAGCTGCTGAGGATAGCTACTTCTTCCTTCCTTTATTTATTTATTTTTGCAGGGTTGCTTTTCTCTCTGTATGTGTCTGTCTGGTTTTACTTGCTTCTTGTAGTACCACCCATGCTTGACCATTAGTGTGTGTGTTTATTTGTTCTACCCTATTAACCCCATTGAGAAATTTAAAAAGAAATTAAGAAAAAATATTTTATCTTTCCAACCTTTGTTTAAATTCCAATCTGTCTCAGTCAGTGTTTGTTCTTGTTGAAATCCAAATTGTGTCAAAGCACCACACCCCTCACTTCTGCTTTGTTGGTGAGTGTGTGTGTGGTGGGAAGAATGGTTTGATGGGGAAAATTTTTAAAAATCATAAAAATCAGGGGATGAAGGAATCTGCTTTAAACTTGGCACATCTAAAGCCCTACTTAAGAGCTACCAGGGTGCCAAGTTTCATCTCTTTATCTTTACAAACAATAGAGATGTATGCATTTTTGTTAATTACCATTGACAATAATAGCATGGTTCTCTGAAAATTGAGTTTTCCAACAAGTAATCCAGCGGTGCAGGGAGATGGATGCCCCCTCCAAAAATCAAAGCAGAGAACCTGCTCAATGAAGCTCTGCCCCAAATTTCAGGGAGGAGCAGACCTGCTCTGCACATCCCTAATATGTGGTATACCTAGTAGGATCCTTGTCAATGGGACAGGTCAATAAAGTGCCCAGTTGGAACTTTGCTGTCATCTCAATAGTGGTCCTAACTACATTTAGACTGTGACAACAGAATGTGATGGAATCCATCAATGGACCGAACTAAGGTGATCATGCAGTGCTGATACTATGGGCATTCAGTATTTTCATTTGAATGTAGTTAACCTCACAATTATACATACTTGCAATATGGAATAATAAACAAAGAAGCAGCAGAACTGCCAGTATTCAGGCTCCACTACCTCCCTTATTCATTCAGTGTTATCATTAAAATTAATTCATTAACGTTTAATTAGCGTTTTGTTAAGCAAGCTTCTAGCTTTGTGACCGTGGACTGTCTCTATTAACTGGGATGCTTTATTGCCAATGTATAAACCACACTCAAGTTTCTATTAAACACACAGGTTGATGTGGCAAGAGCGGACTAGGGTAAAACATTCCAAGTTATTTTGACAATTATCCATCTACTGCATTTCTCTTGAATGCCTTCGTTGATTAAGTTAATACCTTGACAATAGGAATGTGTAAGGCTTTCAGCTTCCTTATTATGCCTCATGAAATTACTTGCTCTGTATTTCAACACATCACAGTATGAAAACATCGAATGAGGCACAACTGGGTTTTAAAATGCTGATTTATTAACTTGAAGGGTGTGGCTGGGAGTGTGACAAACCAGGAATATAAGGAGGGGAATTCAGCCTATGAAGTTCTTCAACATGGCAGAGTTCCTGAAACATCAGCAGATGGTTGCAATACCTAAAGGACAAGATTACCAGGGGTAGGAAACCTGATGCCCTCCAGATGTTTTGGACTACAGTTCAAACATCATCTAGCCATTGGCTATGCTGGCAGGAACTTAGGGGAGTGGTAGTCCAAACACCTGGAGGCTTACCTACCTACCAGGATGCCTGCCTCTAACATCATCAATTTGGAATGGAGCAATATCTGTGAGTTTAGCAGATATTGGTTTTTGTTTTTCATGTTAGTCACAACTTCCTGGTGCAGGCACCCGAAGGCTGAAATCAAAACAAAGAAGGGAACCAAACCCTTATACACCCAATTTGGCACATTCTGGAGCACATGTTTACCTCCTGGAACAAAGAGAGAGAATTATCTTGGGGGGGGGGGGAGGGGAGTAAGTAGCCCTGAGTATGTTTAGCCTGAGTGTACTGGGACAAAGCAACATAATTCATTTTCATGTTAAAAATACACACAGGCTTGTTTAACAATATCCTCTGGAAGCCATATCATACTGTTGGCTCTTCCCTAAATAGAGGTGCATCACAGCCATCCTCTTTCATTAAGTCCATTAAGGGACAGACACAGAAGTTTAATTTTTAAAGATGTATGATGCCTTTGACAGTTACTTCACTGCTCAAAGGTAGGTTTCCCAGAAATCACATCCTTCTCAGGGAAGGGAACTCGACCTTCCTTCTCTGGAGAGTCCCTCTGAGAGGCCCAATTTCTGCTAGCTGCTTTTCTGCCCTGGGCTCTTTCCTGAGATTTCCCCTTCATGCTTGACTTGGGAATAATCAAGGGTCCAAATGGCACTATCCTTGGGTCTCCACCTCTGCCGCTCAGATCCATCTAAGTTTACCCCAGAATAATAAACTCTGATAGCTGATGGTAGTGGTAAGGCTAAGAGCTTTGGAGAAAACCAAGGTCTGCACCTACTTGGGCAGAAGATAGCTGCACAAACGAAATCAAAAGCATGTTTTGTGGTCATCCCCCGGATTGAGTTAAATGGGCGTTCTGGAACTTCCACAACCCATTTGTGGGCTCTCCTCTTCAGGTCCTGGCCTGAAGAGGAGCTGAGCGGACATGTTGCCTGTGTCCAGCCCCATCTCTGCTACTGCTTCCTTTTGATTGGCCTTGTGTCATCCTTCTCTCTCCTCAGCTCCATCAAATGATCCTCTTCCACCCCTGCCTCAGTATTTAGCCTCCATTTATCTGCCATTCTCCCCTCCTCAGTCATACAGTTTCTGCATCTTTCCAAGCACAGGCTGGCTGATAAGTGGATGGTGGCCTGTGGTTACATCAAATTCAGTGCCATTCTGTCTTGTTGCTTTCCCCACAAGGGAGGGGTCAGCCTGTGCCAGAGTCCTGGCAGCCTGCCACACCCACATACTAACAATGCTTAATGTTACATAATATCTATTCACCCTTATGCATAAGATCTGTACTTAGAGGTTTTTTTAATTTATTTTTTATTTATTTCATTTCTATACCGCCCAATAGCTGAAGCTCTCTGGACGGTTCACAAAAATTAAAACCATGAAGAGCATAATAACCAACAATTTAAAAACACAAATACAAAATACAATATAAAAAGCACGACCAGGATAAAACCACACAGCAAAAATTGATATAGATTAAAACATGAGATTAAAACAGCAGAGTTTAAATTTAAATTAAATTAGGTATTATAATACCGAGAAAATTAAAAAGGTCTTCAGCTGGCGTCAAAAGGAAAACAATGTAGACGCCATACGTCCTGGAAAACTGGGAATGTCACAGTTTCCAAGCATTTCCAAAATGTCCCGGACAGTCAGTCAAGAAACCCGGATTCCTGTTCCAGCCAGCCGGAGAAATTCCAGTCTCTGAAATGGTGCCTTGAGCCTGCTCAGTGTAGTGTAAGGCCTTTGCTAGACCTACCTGGAGATCCGGTCGGGTGGAGAGGCGAGCCCGCGCTACAAGTAGTGCAGGCCATCGCCCCAGTCTACATGTCAGATGTGACAGGATACAGGAAAGCCCCATCATGTCCGCCATTTTTTTTGTCTTAAAGGGCCGGGTGCGCAGGAGTGCACCAGCGACAAAGGTAAGTGTTGTTGTTTTTAAAAAGGGTTCCCCGTTCCCCCCCACCCCCGATTTCCCCACCCTGGCCGCAATTCCCCCTGATCTCTGCTTTCCCCCCCCCCCGCGATCTCCCCACCCCGATCTCTACCCCTGCCCCGATGGGCCCAGCGCTCCTGTGGAGTGCTGTGCCCCATCTGCCGCTTTGCCCAGCTACTCATGAGTAATTGCGGTAGCCAGGAAAAGCGGCAGACCGGTCTACACGCCCACGGTCTCGGGCTCAGCCCAAGACTGCAGGAAATACCGGGCCACAAGCGGTTCCAGTTACCCCAGGCCTAGGGAGGGTTGACCCCTGCCTGAGCACAGGGGCGAGCCCGGGGCTTGCACCAGGCTAAACCCTGGCCTAGCAATGGCCTAAGTCTCCATATTGAAGTCTCCTCTAGCTTTTCAGAACTAGTGGAGAAATGTAATTTACTGTCATTTTTTTCTGTTTGTTTGCTTAAACTGTTCTTTGCCTATTATTTATTTGCATGTGCTTAAGTACTTTAGGCTGCAATCCCAAGCATACTTACCTGGGAATAAGCCCTATTTAACTTAATAGGATTTGTTTCTGAGTAGACAAACATAGGATTGCAGTGTTAGATAACTAAAGCTTAGATAGCTTTCTTTCTTTTCCTAGACCTTTACATATAGCTCAGTGTTGTTGTTTTTTAAAAAAGTCCTACCCCCACCCCCAAATTGTCCCTGTTTTGTGGATTCAGAATATGGCAACCCTATCTGTACTCTCAAAGAAATGCATTCTGTTCTATCCTGAGGAGTGTCTGTTAAGGGCAATTGGAACTTTGATGATATTCTCCTCTTCAAATGTGTGCCAATGTTGAGATAGCCCCTTCCCTTTTTTCTTTGTTCGTCAGTAGTTTTGCCAAGAAAAGATCCAGGGCATTCCTGTTCTCTTTCCATTAAACCATTTCCTTTGTTACACCAAAAGCAAACATGTATTTGCAACCAAATATATCATATTGGTACATTCATTAGTGTGCCATGATTGCCTGTTGCTCTCTGCTGAGTGTAAAAAACCTAGAGAGCCATTTTCAAGGTGAATATTCTTAGCTAAAGCTTTCATATACTGCACAGGCCAACTGAAGCAAAACATGATGAAAGACTCACATGTAACAGTGTGGTTGGAAGCAACGTTCCCATAATGTGTGTTCACTGCTCAGAACCAGGGTGCCAAAACCTAATTTGTATCTTCTTAACAAGGATTTAAACAAGCCAGTGTTGTCTAATTCTGCTTGGCAGGGATGCCAGTGCTCAAAGAATTATTTTGGCACAAGTACTTCTCATTCAGCGGTTCAGCAATTTTTAGTTAATTGAAAATTCGAATGTGCTAAATGCTGATGGGTTGATGTAACACCCCTTGACTATGCATCAGTAAATGTCGATTGATCCTAAAATACAGCCATTGGGTGGACTTAGGCAGTTCACTATTTCTCAAACTAACGCTTCCCATCCCCTGCCCCCAGTCTCCCAGCATTTTTTATAAAACATAAAACAAGACATGATATCAACCTGATTTTCAAGAAAGTCCTTGCCTCATTATCAGTAACTATTGTTCACTAGCAAATATACTGCTTTAGGTCACAATCCTATGCATGTTTAAGCAGGAAAAAGTCCTATAACTCCCAGCATTCCCCAGCCACTTATAGGTCTTTTTCTGTCTAAACATGCATAGGATGGCACTTTTAGTCACTCCAATACTTTAACTCCCACTCAGATCCCCCCTTTTTAATGCAATAGACTTTACTGTCACTGATTCAAAGCCTTAGATGTGCTTTGAATTCCATTCAAAAGATTCCTTATTTGTTTCTGATTTTCTTTCTTTTTTATTATTATTATTAGAACGTATAAATTTCCAACAGAGCTTGTTGCTTGACAAGGCTCCATTATTTGCACATGACAAGGTTTATCAAGAACAGTTGGATTTTTATGAGGAGTCTTTTTATGTTTCCTCCATAAAATATAAATAAATGAAAAGGATTAGACTGAGGAAGCAAAGTGTAATTTATCACCCATGTGAAGCAAGGGAAACTGAATGCAGATGGATGAACTGAAAAATCTAGTATGAGAAGGAAGAAAATCCTGCTATGATCAATTGTTGAGGAATTCAGATTAAGAGCCCAGCACATGGAATTAAAATTCCTATATATGGGATGTGGCTCCTCTTGATTATTCTGAGTTCTGTATGTAGTGTTATAACTGCTCGATTTAAAAAGCACAGTAGTGTCTCATGGTGCATGGTAGAGATATGCACTTGCAAGGTACTATGTTTCCTGGAAGGTTTTCATTAACAGCAACAGAATAATACTCTTCCTTGCCATTACATACATTTTTAATATTCTACAGAGCCATTTTTCTGAGTACAGGTTGAGACCAAAAGGCTTTATGCTGTTGGAGTAACTATTAGACACCCAGCCACTCGTGGAAAAGCCCAGGTACCTTATTCCCTATATCAGTATTGGACAGTATTAACCTAAGGTTGAAAAGTTACTTATTGAATGTCTGCTATGCTGTAGCACCACCTACATGGTATCCAGAGCTGGAACTGCAGCTCTTTAGTCCAGGTAGGACCATGTGACTTGAAGAACGAATATGGGATTAACAAATTAGTCATTCCTTATTGTCAACAATGATTTGCAATGGCTCTCCAAAATGTCATGCATGGATTGTTCTAGCACTATCTGGAGATGTGAGGGATTGAACCTCAGAAGGTATGCAAAGCATGTGCTCTACAACTTAGCCATGGCTAAGGATGTTGCAGGCACCCAACATGGGAGTCCAATTGATTCCCCCATGTCCACCCCCCCCCCATTTGGGTGCCTGTGGTGCATTTGTAGACCTGCGCTCCAAGTGCCCGTGAGGCCCAATGAGTGTTCCACAGCTGTCTGCCATCATCTCGAGCCTCCATTGTGTTCCGCAATGGTGACTCAGGAATTCACATATTTCCCCCATTGTATAAATGGGGCCTTTACGGCTGCCATTTGCACAATGGGGAAATGAGCAATTTCCAGAGCCTCCAGAAGCTCCAGAAAATACACATTTCCTGTTGCATAAATGCTGGCAATAAAGTCCCCATTTACATAATGGGCAGGAGGGGGGAAGATACATAATTTCCAGAGTGAGGGCAAATAGCTGCCAAATGCTTGTCAGGCCTCGCCGAGCATCGAAAGAACCTTGCATGGCCTGGCAAGCAGGGGTGACGGGGCGAGCATCCAACCCATCAGACGTGCGTGAGTTTGCCCAACCCTAGCATGGCCCCTCCAAAATTCTAGATAACTTGCAAGCTCTCTATAACTTGTTCCAAACTGCATCCCTTAGGGCTGAATTAAATGTTACACTTAGTACACAGTGTATACCTGTGTCGCCATCTTCTTTTCTTCTCTTTTTCTTTAATTCATTACAGTTGTGGGGAGGCAGTCATTACGAGAAATGCAGTGTGTGAGACTGCAGGATGAGAACGAAAATTCCCCTCACGTGTGGTGGTAAATATTTTATTTATTTTATTTTATTTATTACATTTTTATACTGCCCAATAGCCGAAGCTCTCTGGGCAGTTCACAAAAATCCCCCCCACTCCCTTACCATCTCATCCCAAACAGGACCAGAACGAAATTGCCCTCATGTGTGGCTGGAATGCTTTAAAAATGTTCCCATTGGCACTTTTCATCCATGTGCACTGTGTTCTCAGTAAAGATTGCTCCTCTCTACATCTGCAATTAATTAAAGTAAAAACTCAGACAGAGCTACATGCTCTGCATTAAGTGTAACATGTAGTTTGGCCCTTAAGCAACATTACAGACCACCTGCCCTTGGCTCTCTGGTTCGTGTTCCTGTCCCTGCCTTTTAATTCTCATCTATTTTTTGACTATATATCTTTCTCTAGCCGTTGATCCTTGCCCAATCACCAGCCCATCTGCATGATCATGTCTTCCACTGTAGCCTAGTTGATTTTCACCTACCTTCACTAAAATCAAGAAAGTAATCCCGAGGCTTTGACAACAACAGTGAATATAAGCTTATATGAGGACAAGGTGTGCTTAACACACTGTCTCCTTATTTCAGCTAGTGTTACTGACTGATTGGAGTATAAATGCCCTGCCCTGTTCTTATTCTTTTAACATGAGAGTGAGCCACATGTGACCCTCCAGACGTTGAGTGGACTGCAAATCTGGTCAGCCCCAGCCAGCATAGCCAATGGTGAGGGTTTATGAGAGTTGCAGTCCAACCACATCTGGAGAGCCACACTTTCCCCACACCTGCTTTAACAGTAGAGCCATCTGAAGCTTTCTTAGAGCATCATCACACAGGGGGAAATTGCATCTCCTTGCTTCTCTTCACTTCCTTATTCTTCCCAGAGGGGAAAGAGGATGTAAACAAAGACCCATTCAGAGGTTGCTTTTATCATGCTACTTTTCCTGCACACAGCAGGAGATTGTGGCACATTCCATTTTTTTTTAAAAAAAAATCATCTTAAAAGGGTTCTATTTTGCAACAGAAAAATGAGTGGGAGGAGCAAGTGGCACGTGGAAGGTGGATGATGTCATCTAAAGGACGCACACACATCCGTAAATGGGCAGTAATGAGCATGCGATAAAATACTCGTCCGATGAACCTCTTAGAGCATGAAAATATCATGTGATCTGCTAATCAAGATAAGTGTACAAGAAATGGGACTATTAAAAAGCTGGCTATTTCAGCAACATGGTAGCCATCAATTTTGGGTATAATTTCAAAGGGGACAAAAATGCCTTAGTGCTTTCAGGATAAACCTCTTATACTTGCCTCCCAATTCCGCCCCTAACCAACCACCCAGGGTACTTAGTGCAGAAGCATAACCATAGAAAATAATCCATATAAAGTATTTGTGTTAATTTGAGAAAATTCACTCCCACAACAGATTTGGCTACAGTTTCTCTAGCTTTGGACTTGAATGGCTAGCTCATTTGCTGCTCCTATTGGTCTAATAAGCTCCATCTTCCATTCATTATTCCAGACTCTGGCCTGCTTCATTCATTAAAAGTGAATCATTGCAATTCCTCTGTAGCTTTCTCTCACCAGGTCAGATTCAGGAGATAATGAAACAACATGCCCAAATGTTCCCATACTCTTAATTTAAACATATCACTATCCAATCAAGCAGCACATGTTTATCTCCTCTCTCTCTCTCTCTCTCTCTCTCTCTCTCTCTCTCTCTCTCTCTTTCCTGACTTGCTCTGTTAACAAATGTTGTTTCAATGTGTGGGTGAGGCAGTTGACCAAGGAACAATGTTAGCACATATTGCACAGATTACATCATGGGTTTAACCATGCATCTAGAACAAGTCTGGTGGGCTGCAGTAGTACTAAACAGGACGTCACATATTCTGCATGGGGAAAGTGCTTCTATTTCAATTCATCCCCATCTTCAGGTGGCCAGGTGGCCTACTTAACAGAGGACAGTCCTCTGTTTGAGGGGCTTCCCTTTTTTAAAAAATAATATTTTGCTGACTCTTCTTCTCACTTTGCAATTATATATATTGCAGGCAGGGCTTTTTGCTGCAGATCTCTGGAAGAATCTCTTCTGCAGTTCTTCTTAATGGACTCACCTACAAGCTATCTTCTCTTAACTCTCACCAATCTTTTGCTTTCCATCACCTGCTTTCATGACTCATTCTCCAGAGGTCTATTGCAACAAGATCATATGCTAGAAATCTGTATGATTCCCTTTCTTCTTCCTTGCTGTGCTGCAGAAATGCAAAGCAAATACCAACTTAACTCAGCTGCCTTCATGCAAAAGTACACATAGTTTGAATAGTATCTGCTTGATTGTTAGTAATTGCTCTGTGCTGTCTACTTCTAAAAAGTTATCTTTGAAGTTTGCTTTAAACTACTCAACCATAGTCCCCCCACCCCATGGTGTAAAACCGCCACAACTGATTCTGGCTTGGTGGGAATAGAAATTGAAAGATAGAGTTGGGTACTATTAGCATACCATTGACCTCACAATTTGTGGCTCCAGGTTATTTCTCTCAGGGGCTTCATATAATTTAGGATGGGCTAAAAGCCAACTTGAATAGCTCAGTTCACATGGACAGTAGCAAGAGACACAGCAAAAGGAAGAACTATCCACCCAATTTCTTCTAAATAGCTGGAGATACTTCAGGCTTGGGATTCTTCAAAATGGTTTCCTCTGTGCTACAAAATATAGGAAGACTGATTTCCCAGGGAGAACAGAAAAGAGAAACTAAGAAATTCCACATGGACACAGCAAACATTTGGGATTAAATTGGGCAAGAGTTTCATGGATATTGGCTGCACAGAAGAATAATGAAACCCAATCATGAAACTGGTGTGTGTGTGTGGGGGGGGGATGCCACTGAGTTACCAGGCTCATCTACACCTAAGGTTGTAGCGGGGGGGGGGGGGAGGATTGCGGACTTACCTGCTTCCGCAATCCTGCCCCAGTGTCTATACAACCACGCAACATCCCAGAAGGGAAGAGGGATGTCTCACGTGCCATTTTTTTAAAGAGGAGCTGCACATGGCAAAAAGATAAGGAACCCCCTGCCAAACTCCATGCGCAACCCATCCACCATCCCAGGGATAGTGAAATTGCTGCCCCCTGAGCATGGAGCCAGGAGGCTGTGCCACACCAGTGATGGTCCTCGGGGTTGTCCCAGGACCATGGAAAAACTGGGACATCCTCAGTTTCAGTTATCCCAGGGAAAGTCTGGTTGTCCCCAGTTGACCCTGGGATCCCTTGTGCGTCATTTAGATGTACGGGAATGACCTAGAGATGACCCCAGGATAACTGCCTGGTGTAGACATGCCCACAGTGTGCATGAAAATAAAATCCTCTTCCACATCTGCATCCCATTGAGTATGGTCAGAAGACAGGAGCCATCACTCTTAAACTCATTCATGCATATTCAAGAATTTATTCCAGTATATCTCCTTAAAAAGTAAGCCAATGTCAATTTAAAAGCTGGAAAAACTGAATCCAAGCTTTGAGTACTGAAAGGCTAGCAGCAAAGGTACTTAGTTTGATAGTTGTAGATAGAAACTATACCTTTGTTCTCAAATAAGGAAGATTTCCCAGTCATATCATCTTGATGATCTGAGAACAGGAAAAGGCATAAGATCCTTTGATGTTTCCAATGATCTATGGCAACTTTTCAGTGCTGACATCCCAGTTTTGAAATGCCCTCCCCAAAGAAGCACACCTGGCACCTACTGTACATTATAGAATTCTGGTGCCAGGTGAAGACCTTTTTGTTTTTCTGAGCTTTTCAATCTTAAAAACTTTTAGTGCTTTTGAAATTCTCTGCCCTATTTTTGGGTTGGTTTGCACAACCACAGTGGGTTAAACAATCCACAGTGGCTTGTTTAAGCCGTGTGTATGCAGGTGCCATTTGCCTAATCATCTGCCTGGGTACAGCTCGTTGTGTCATCCAAACCTGGGTGGCATGGCTTGTTGGAGGGTGAAACAACCCTGATCGTGTGACCCAGATCAGTATCTCCTGTTCATTTTATTTTGGCTTTATGGTGTTGCTGGTTTTATTCTGTTTTAGATTTCATGACTATATTTTACAACTTTTATGATTTTTTTTATTTGTTGATTTATTATATTTTTGGTCTGTCCAATAACAAAGGTTATCTGGGTGGATTGCATAATTAAAAACATTGAACAATGAAAACAGTATTCAATAAAAACTGCAATAATATATGAAAGCACCTATTTCAGCACTCTGTGAGCAAATCTAAATGATAACATCTAGACTATACATTCTAAAATGCATGGGAGGAGAAAAATGTCTTCACTGCAAGACCAGATCTACACCAAGCAGGATATCATACTTTGAAAATAGTTTGAAAAGTGTATATGGAGTGTATCCTGGGCCCCAACAATTGTCACTACTGTTATAAACCATTTTAAAGCAGTAGTGTAGATCCTCCCCTTGAGAAAAGATAACAATGTGAGCACCAGGTGAGCCTCCTTGGGGATGGTACTCCAAAAGTATGATGCCACAACCGAGAAGGCCCTCCCTCATATATCTACAGAGTAATTTCTTTCAATGTGAGCACCTGGAGAAGGGACTCTGAAGGTGACTTGGGCAGATACATATTGGAGGAGATATTCCTTTAGATATTGTGGCCACAAGTTGTTTAGGAGTTTAAAGGTCAACACCAATACTTTCCAGCCTGAAAAGTGCTGGAAACACTGACATCACATGAATATTTCAACCAGTCCCAAATAGTAGCCTAGCAGCTCTCTTTTTGACTAACTGAAGTTTCCAAACCATTTTCAAAGGTAGCCTGCATGCAATACGTAGGAGTAATCCAACCAGGAGGTTGTCAAAGCACGGATAACTGTCGCTAGGTATTCTGTCCAGATAGGGTAGCAGCTGTTTTGTCAGCCTAAAGTGATAAAAAGCACTCTTAGCCACCAAGGCCAGCTGTGCCTCAAGTGACAATGATGGATCCCATGCACCTGATCCTTCAGCGAGAGTTGAACATCACTCAACTTGGCAGACCTTATCTCCATCTTGCCTGGATTGAGCTGATTTGACAGTACATAAATACTGTAAATAAGTAATTATTTTTTTAAATGCTGACCAAAGCCAATCCAAAAAGTCTGCAACAGCTAACAATTATGGGATACAAAATTCATCCGCATAGCGTGGGTAACTTGCATGCAGGGCTTTGGCAGGGGCACAGATGGCCGGGAACTGCCCATGGACCTCTCACTGAATGTGAAGACCAGCATGTGTGACTGACTGAGGGCTTGCTAAAGTGGGAAGAGGACGACAGAAATATGTTGGTCCCCTTCTATGCATGCAGCTGCGCCACCAGAGATGGATGGTGCCCATGGACATTTCTTTATTTAACGCACAGACATCCTGGAAAGCCATTCATATGGCACTTAACATGCTTGTTCTTTCCCCGGTCATTTGGTCTAGAAATGATGTCTTATTTTTGCTCAGTTTGTTTCCCATTCAAAAGAATGAAAAGTATTTTACACAGATTATGTATAATGTGCTGTGCCCAATCTTCTTCAAAACTACATAGCAGTGAACAGACATCTGAATTTTTAAGACAAATGGATCCCTTCTGCAATAATGATTTTCTCTCATCCGAAGAATTGCTGCCGCAATGGCATAGTTGGAATACGGATGTGAACCTACCTTGATTAACTAGATTGTTTACCTAAATATTTTCAGATAACGAGAAAGAGAACAGATGCAAGCAAAGCATACTTGTTCAGAATGTTGATACTAGATTTTAAATGGGAGATCTACAATTAGGATCTCTCATAATTTCACTGGCTTTTAAAATAACAATAACAACAACAACAACAACAACAACAACAACAACAACAACAACCAGGCCCAGGTAGCTCCATTGAAGATTGGAAAAGTAGTACTATAGGAACGAGCGTCCACTTCTCTAGTGTAAATGCCTCCTCCACCAGACTACTATTATTTCTGGGGATGGGGGACAAATAGTGTCAGCATCTGAGATATCACAGAATTGATACCAGCTCTGGAGGAGGGTAGCATTTACACTCCCACCCCCTACTAAAGCTCTTATTAACTCTTCAAGGGCAAAGAGACAAGTAAATACCATTCCCACGTTTTTCTCTAGAGAAGAGAAGACTGAGGGGAGACATGATAGCACTCTTCAAATACTTGAAAGGTTGTCACACAGAGGAGGGCCAGGATCTCTTCTCGATCCTCCCAGAGTGCAAGACACGGAATAATGGGCTCAAGTTACAGGAAGCCAGATTCTGGCTGGACATTAGGAAAAGCTTCCTGACTGTTACAGCAGTACGACAGTGGAACCAATTGCCTAGGGAGGTTGTGGGCTCTCCCACACTAGAGACCTCCAAGACGCAGCTGTCAGGGATGCTTTAAGGTGGATTCTTGCATTGAGAAGGGGGTTGGACTCGAAGCCTTCCCAATTGTGTGCATCTTTGAAATGCATGTAATCTTTTTCATTGCTTGTGAACATTTCTCAAAAATACGCCTTTTCCATATGCATTGTTCAAATGCATGCATCCTGTTGAACACTTTCCGCCCTCACCAATCACACTGCAAGTTTGGAAATGTACGGACTTCAGCCACAGATTACATTCAAGTCCATGTTCAGTCTGGGAGGTATGAACTGGTAAATCCTAGTGCTGGGCCAAATCCTGCCCCTATTTTTCAGAAACCTTCTCTCTCCCTGAGAAGGAGGCATTGTTTTTTCTGCCTCTTTTGCAGGAAATGGGAAAACATTGGGGATTTTTTTTCCTTGGGGAAGGGGAAAGCATTTCCACTAGGGCTGTGCTCCGCTTCGCATTGGAGCATAGAAGCAATAGTGAGGCAGCCTGATTTGCCTCCAACAAAGGTGGAGACAAAGCAGATCGGGGGGCTGCGGATTGAGGGAAGAGGATCGAGACCAAGCGGATCCTCCGCCTTGATCCAGAGCTCCATAAAAAAGGAAGTGGGGGCTTACCTGGCACTGCCGCAGTCCGTGTGGCGACGGTGGCAGAGCCAGGTAAGGGGGCAGAGGGAGGGGGGCTTACCTGCCTCTGTTGTGGTCTGGTGGTGGTTTCAACTGAGGTCGAGGCTCAAACTGGAAGACCAGGCTGCAACTGTGGCCTGCCGTTCCGCTTTGATCCTCAGTCTCAGCTGAAGCAGCTGCCAGTATGCGACAGATGCAGGTAAGGGGGGAGGAGGGAGGGGGCCTTACATGGAGCTGGCACCGCCACCGCAGTCCATGCAGCAACAGCAGCAGAGCCAGGTAAAGGGGCAGGGGGGAAGGGTCTTACCTGAGTCCATCGCATTCCGGAAGTGGCTTCAACTGAGCCCGAGGACTCAAACCAGAAGACCAGGCCGTGACTGCAGCCTGGTCTTCCTGTTTGAGTCCACGGGCTCAGTCGAAGCAGCCACCAGACCGCAACTGATGCAAGTAAGGGGGGAGGGGGCCTTACCTGGTGCCTCCCCCGCCACTGCCGAGCTCCGATTCGGAGCCGGAGCTCCGCAGCAGAGCGGAGCGGACCATAGGCAGATCGACGCGGAGCAGGCCCAATTTGGAATTTGCGGATCAGGTGCGGATTGGAACGGATCAGATTAGATCAGATCAGATCAGATCGGTGTGGGTCAGTGGGTCCATGCACAGCCCTAATTTTCACATACATTTTTAAAGTGTAGCCGATTGCTGAGGGGCTTTCTTCCTATTTTTTTATTTTAAAAAAGAACACCCGCTTCCCCTGGCATTTGGATGAGCCCAGCAGGTCTTAGTGAATGCCTATTGTAGACCATGTGATCTCTCCCTCTCCAATAAACATAAAGTGAGCAGTCCTGGGCTCCTGAAAATGCCAGGGGTGTTTTGAATGAAAGAAAGAAAGAAAGAAAGAAAGAAAGAAAGAAAGAAAGAAAGAAAGAAAGAAGACTCCACAACAACTGGCTAACTTTTAAAAGATATGTAGGAAACCTGTCCTCTCCCCACCCAAGGAGAAAATTCTTTGAAATTCTCACCTCATTTGCCTGAGTTTTTGTTGTTCCCCATGAAATGCCCAAAATGGAATGGTCGAAATTTTTGGCGTAGCACTAGTACATCCTGATAAAAAACAAACTGAAACAAACTTCCTATGAATCCCTAGTGGTAGCAATGGGCGTGCAGAACCTGCTTTTTAAACATATGTACTAAAGAGTACTCTGTCCTAAATCATGTATGTTTTAAGGATGTTTTAGTCATGTATATTATGTTTTTAATCAGCTTTTATGTGTCTTATATTCGTTGTTATTCCCTGTTTTGATCCAAGTGGAGAGGTGGGTAAGAAATATATTATTATTATTATTATTATTATTATTATTATTATTATTATTATTATTATGCAGCATGCTGCTGCAGCTGAATGTTGGCCCTCCCATTCCTGCCACACATAGACACTAAAGTAGTAATGAGATGTTCTTCGTTTCTCTGTGAAAGACTTTCCACAAGTTGTCTTTGAATCTCTCTCTTGCTGGCTTGCAATTTGGAAATCTTGAAGTCAAAGCAACACACTGCTTCTCTCATTATTTTGATTTGCCTTGTTCTTGATCTGTAGCACCTATGAAATAAGTAAGCCAAATATAACCACAACAACATTAGTCTAGATGCAAGGCATTCATGGGACCTTTAATAGAAAATGTATGTTCACATTTTAAGGGTGGAAACTTGGCTTAAGAAGATGGATCCACTCCATGGTATGTGGTCCCCAAAATATTTGGCTGGATGAAAACCAAGCCTGGCTTTGAAGTTTCTTGTAAAATATCCAGTGCCATACCTGGTTCAAATGCGGATTATGACCATTAAAGGAACTAAGCTTCACTGGTTCACAATTTATTTGAGCATGAATGCCATTTAATGGGGGGAAATAAAAAGAGCTCAACAAGAACTCTTTATGGCACAAATGGGGAAACTATTCCAAATCCCTGTTTTTTCTCTAACAAGGAATCCATTTGGCATGTTTTGGAAACTGTTTTAAAATATGTCAGCATATTTTATGGCAATTCTTTAGAGCAGAGTATTGCACAGGATTAATCTTACTTGATTTTTAATTGCCTGTTTAATTATTTTTGTTGTTTCATGCAAGGAGGTGTAACTTTATTTTTTAGATTTGCTTCTGATAACAAATTATTAAATTCCATCAGCAGTCACTTAAGGACTTGATGATAGATCAGGGCAGACTAGCCATGGCAAATTGCAACAACTCTACTGTAATCTATTACCAGATAGGGATCAAGTCTCATTTTTTAATATATTTAGTGCTTCTTTGTGCACCAAAGTTCATTTACATTCCATAGTTCAGATTAGAAGCTGAACTGTGAACTGTAATTGCTTTGAAAATGAAAGCAATACTGTTTGGTAAATGTGGCTATGAATCCTCAGCGAGTATAGCTGTAGTTGACCAAAAAGGTTAGAGATATAAAATATTAATAAGTTTGTTTTTCATGTTTGTTTACAGCATTTACATGCCACCATTCATAAATATTTATCCCAGGGCAGTTTATAATGCCAATTAAAGTCCAAAATAACAATAAAATGTATAATATAATGGTATATGAAGTGGCATCTGTGTATGCTGTTTTAGAACAGGTCTATTAGGAAAATATTGTTTATTGAAATTGCTTTTTAGCTGTTTATATTGTTTTATTTTTTCTACATTAAAGAAATAATATTATTTTTAGTAACATATAACATAAATATGATTTTGTATTTTTATGAATTGTTGTAAACCGTCTCAAGAGCTTTGACTATGGGGCAGTATAGAAATGAAATTAAAAATATAAGATAATAATAGTAATAATAGTAATAATAATACAATAAGTTCAATAAAACATTAACACAATGGGTTTCCATGTCTGAGTGGGGATTAAAACCCAGATCTCCTGACTCCCAGTCCAACACTTTAGCCACTACACCACGCTGGAATCCCAGAGGGCTGGACTGAACCCTAGGAGGATTGGATTTGGCAGCATCCCTGCTTTAGGGAGAACACATTTTCACAAACTGTGATGTATCGCTTCATGTTTTATCAGTCTTTAGCTAAAAGTGCAAAGTTATACTACAGATATTAAAGCCCTGTGAATTAAATTGGAGGAAAGTAAGGAGGTGACTGAATATCCATGGAGAATTTATTTATGGATGGGGTTGCATCCTGACATATTGTCAGTTGCAGAGAAGCTTGAAGTAGAATTTTCACAGAAGGCCTTCAATAAGGTCATGAAAGCAATGGTAGGATCAACTCTGGTCTTTTAGTGCAGAAATAAATGATAAAAACTATCCACTGTTGTGGATAATGCACGATGAAAATGAAGATTAAAATGCTTCGTCATACCAAGTCTAGTTTATGATCATTTTTGTGTCGTATAATTGCTTCAATCTCTCCCCAACTCAGGGTATAGTGCAACTATATAATTTAAAAATGCACATGTTTACCTGAATATAGCTGCACTGCAGCTGAAAAAATATCACACATATTCATGACTCATACACATTCTTTCATTTCCCCGGCAACATTCGAGGTTAAAATTGGCATATGGTTATCAAAAAGATTTCTCATGGATAGCTTAGAGTGCAATCCTATGCATGTTTAGACAGAAAACATCCTACAACTCCCAGCATTCCTCAGCCAGCCACGTACTTCCATTTACCGTCAATTGAGTTAAAATTATAGTGAATAGATTAGATCCAAAGTTAGTAGGTTAGTTCCAATTTAAATCAGTGGAGGTCAGGCAGCCACACCCACACTGTTCTGCTTCCTGCAGCTCCTGAAAATAGCTCTTTTCCAGGAAGCGTTCCTCAACTGAGCAGCCATTGTTTTTATTGGTACATTGTTTAAAATCGAACAATTTTAATTTGCTGTTTTAATATCTTTCTCTTTTTACTATTTTATTCTTTTGTTCACCACTCTGGAATCTATTTTAGATATGGTGCAGAATATATAATTATTGTAAATAAATGAATAATCTTAAAATAGCAAGATACTATAGCCATTGAATGGGAAGGACAGATTAAGGTGCTATCCTACGTGTTTCTGATCAGAAGTAAGGCCTATTGAGTTCATTTGGGCTTTCTTCCAGATTAGTGGACATAGGATTGCAACCTAATCATTTCGGTTTCTGTGAAAGAAGTAGAAGATTGGTTTGAGGAGGGGGTGGCAACTTCAGGCTATGTTAGAATGTGTCTCTTTTTGATGCAAAAAGATGTGTAGAGATGAGAGCAGCATATCTTATATTGATTTAAGTGGAATGCTCAGATCTTGGATTCCAGGTTTGTAATTAGCTATTGAAACCAGCATTCAAATATTACATTCCAAACATTAAAGAGATATGAGTGAAAAAAACAGGCTTTGCTTTTAGCTTAGTACTTGAGATTCTATAATAGGTCAAGTGCCATAACTTTTCCGTTCGAAGAACCATCTCCTATCATTTGTTTTGGCTATGGCCCTGAAAAGAGATCTCTTGGGAAATATGGTAGTATAGAAAGGGAGACTTAAGGTAGCAAGCAAAGGAAATGCTTCTCTACCTTGATATATAGTCCCTCCTCAATATGCTTGTCCCGTCTGCCCTGGACATTAAATTATCTGACACCACTTACTTTTACTCCAGAGATCAGACACTGGATCAGGTTTCAGCATTAGGCTTTGTCCAAATTCTGCTTCCAGTTACATCAGTTTACATGTGTCGTGAGGCCAGCGGCTGTGCTATAGATTTCCACCAGTGCAACTCTTTCGCTGCTTGTCACTGTCTAAGACATCTCATTAGCTTTAGGCAATTTGTTTCTAGTATTTGTGGATTTGTTCTGTTCCATCACAAAAAGTTTTACTATTCTTCAGAGTCCCATAAAGTGCCTTGGAGACCACTAACATGTGCAGACTCTGTGAAACAAAAGTTACATGCTAAATCTTGGTTTTCCCTGGTGATTCCCTAAGCAGATGTGTAAGAATGACTGTCCAGCCTCCAGCTTCTTCTCCTCTTCAAGCTGCAATATATTGCAGACATTATATCCTATTATTATTTGTATAACATCCCTAAGAACATTCTTTGATGTGCTGATTAAACTCTGTATTGCCAAAAATGTGGTTAGATTTCCAACATTTTATTCAAAACATTATAGGTAGGTATTCATTCTCTCTCTCTCTCTCTCTCTCTCTCTCTCTCTCTCTCTCTCTCTCTCTCTTTAATGGCATATTTCTATTGCAATCCCACAACAACCAGATGTTGTAATGCATACAATGTCTTGTGCATTCAAGTGTTTTTACTCCTGCAGATATTTACAAGGCAAATCGTGTATAATAAAATGCTGCTTTTTACATTTATTTGCCTTACTATGAAACTTTCTGTAAACATGTCTCCAAGCCATTTGAGAAAATTGTGAAAAAGCCAGTATTTAATAACATTTCCATTTATTAAGATTTACACAACTTCATTTTGCTTTCAAGACCAAGATCATAGATTTTGGCTGCATATACACCCAAGCAATCATCCAAAATGTTTAAAACACGCACACACAAACACACATACGATTGTTTATAGTCTGTGTACACAAATGGATCCAATATTTTACATGAAATAAAGAGCAACAGACAGGAAATTTGTAAACAGAAAGATAAAAAAAGATACCAAAGGAAGAGGAACTGCTTTATATAACAAGGTTTAATTGTAAATACCATGTCAGGGATGGAGGTTTAACAATAATACATTGACTGTGTGGGTTGTTTTCTGACATGTCTTTTAAGTTATATATTGACATTATAGCTTTTGTATGTTGGGCAGAGGGGAGACTGGGAGAGAATATCCGAGTTGGAGGGACCATTTTTTCTTGTTTTGTTTTTTCTGGGCTTGTACTGGCTGGGCACAAGGTGGTGGTGGGAGGCATTCTTCCCCCCTTTTTTTGGTCTCCTGAGCATTTTTCCTTTAACAGCTTCCCTCTCATTGTTTGTGGCATAATTTCTCTCTTGTTCCGTGGGTATGTCAGGAGAATGCAAGAGCTTCAGATCTTGGGAATCTATTCCCATCCCTCCAATACTTCCTTTTTTGTGCTCTCTCCTGTGAAAGCTCCGATGTCAGAGGGGCACCAGATGTGGATACTTCTACAGACTCATACAGGATGCTTGCATGGTTCCATCTCTCCCTCTGAGCAAGGGTGGACTTCTCTCTCCACCTTAGAGATCCAAAACCTCTATGGCCATCCCAGGGACCACAGCATTGCAGCCCAAGTTAGAAAGTTGTTCCAGATAAAAACAAAAGAGAGAGCAGCTTAGAAATAAAACTAATTCTACCCCAGTGATCACATGTGTCCAGTTACACAATCAGAAGTGATTCTCAGTGAATGCAGCCAGTGCAGCTGAGTTTGCTAGTGTAATATATAGAAATAGTCAAGATTGCATTCTCTCAGGCTATCAGAGGGGGCAATAAAGAGCACCACGCACTGTGGTAAAGAAAGTACTGGAAGGCTGAAAAGAGAGATTGTTGTTACAGAGAAAAGATGGTGCATCTATCGAACACCTGGGGGTGCAGATTCTGGTCTCATCCATTGGCCAAAGAACCAAGTGTCATTGGGAGGCTGGACCTTCTGTTTCTCAGGAAAAACGTAATGATGGCAGGGTTGAGACCAATCTGGTCCCATACATTTGCCAGACAACAAACAGCTGCAGGATCTTTCTTCACTCTTTGCTGCCAGAAAGAACACCTATGAGAATTTTATAATTAAGAACTGGTGCCTGAGTTTGCCGTTTCTACCTCCTTGCTTCCAACTCCTTTTTCTTTTGTGCCATGTCTCTTGGACTGTAAGGCATAGGGCAGGGACTGTCTTAGGATGGGAGATTCAGGACAGATATACATAGTTTACCTATGCACACACAGTGCATAGGTAAACTATGGAATTCATCACCACAAGATGTAGTGATGGGCACCAATTTGGCTGGCTTTAAAAAAAGGGATTAGACAAAGTCATGGAGAATAAGGCTACCAATGGCTACTAGCCCTGACAGCCATATGCTATGTCCAGTATCACAGGCAGTATGCTTGGGGAGCAAGACCTGGAGGTTGATCTTGCACTGGGGTCCTACTTGTGGGTTTCCTGTGGGCAGCTGTTTGGCCACTGTGTGAACAGAGTGCTGGATGAGATGGATCTTTAATCTAATCCAGCATGGCTCTTTTTATGTTTTTATTAATAATCTGTGAAAGCCACACTGGAAGCTTTTTTGGTTGAAGAGTAAGATTAAAATACTGTAAATAAATTTACTCAGTCATATCCTATTATTGTGTGCATGTTCCCATTTTGGGATGCCTTTTTTGGAGGCTCTTAGTTGGGTCCTCCACTTTCTCAGGTAAGGTGAATAGCAATGCAAGACAGGGCCTTTTCTGTGGTGGCAGCACATGTATGCAATGATCTCCCCAGGCAGGCTTGCTTGGCACTTACTCTGTTTTCTTTCCAGGGTTAGGTGAAGCTCTTTTTCTGGAAAACTGCTCTGGAAAAATTCTTTTGAAGAATAGGGTACAAACCTTTAATTAAATAAACACACAATTTTTATTTATTTATTTATTTATTTATTACATTTTTATACCGCCCAATAGCCGAAGCTCTCTGGGCGGTTAACAAAAATTAAAACCACAATAAAACAACCAACAGGTTAAAAAAAATCATTTATGTATATTTGTATGGTGGCTATAAAACAAGTTCCCTAAAGATCATATAAAATCAAATTACAATTTAAAAATGTAAGCAAAAGAACTGTAAGCTCTTGTCCAGTGATGTGGCAAATGTATCACAAATCTGTCATGGATTACAATCAGAAAGGGAAGCAATTTCCAGAGTCAAGGCAAGGGAGTGGTTCTGCCCCCTAACCTTTTATTCACTACACCCAGGGAGCAGAAGTTGTTTTCACTTATCTCCCCATGCTGCTGTGGGTGGGTGAGGTGGAAGAAAGGGATCACAGACAAAGATGTAGTGTAACTGATGGGTGAGGGTACAACTGACAGCCCACCAGGAAAAAGTCAGCTCAAAGCTCTGTTATGGGGCAGTGTGACCTGGTCAAATATCCCATTCAACTTGTGGTTGGTTTCCCCCCCCCCCTCATAACCCACTGTACTCTCTGGTCCTTCCCAGGTTTTAGCTAGATTTTGATCTACAAAAGCCTAGATTAAATAGCTCTTGTAGAGTTACAATAAAAGTAAATCAAAGGAAGAAACATGTAAAAATGTGAGCATTCTATGTAAGCATTTATTTGTTTGTTTGTTTGTTTCAGCGATACTTTTTATAGTGAATTTACAAATACGTAGGGTTTACAGCTGTTTGTGACTTTGGTTTTAACCAGTTGCATCATTTCTCAGTTCCAACACTGCATTTTTATTCAGATATTTGCAGAACCGAATAATATTGAGTTAAAAGATACACATTACATTTAAAAGAACTGCTCTCCTACACAAACTTCATGAGTGTGTTGATAACCCTTCAGCACTTCTTGTCACTCATTGCCTGAACTTCATCTGTATGTTAGTCCAAGTTAGAGTGAACAAATAAACTTGAGTGAAATTGGAGAAGGCGAGGCTAGAAATCTGGATCCAGATTTTGTTTTATTTTTTCAATGCAGATATATAAGCTAATTTTTTTAAAAAAAATCTCCTTGCCTTTACTGTTCATACAGAGCAATTGGATATCTAATTTTGAGTTATGGGGAGAAAATCAAATGCATATGCCTTTAATGTGCAAATTCGATTCTGCACAAGGGAATCAATAATGAGCCAATATTTTAATGATTCTAGTTGAAATGGAGTGATGATATACATCATTTAAGGTATGTATACATGTATGTGCATGTGAATTTATACTTTCATTTTGCTAGGAGGGATCAGATCTTGCTCAATTGAAATGTAAGCATCATAAATCTGGAAAGGACCCTAACTAACAAAGAAACCAAAGCTTTGCACTATGGCAGGGCTCCTCTGCTAACCCTACAAATGCAGCTATACTTATCTTGGGTACGGATGTATGAGAAATTACTTTCAGTTGATTATTGACCAGAATTTATATAGTTTGCACTTCCTGTAATTGAATGTGGACCTGAACACAATCTGTGTTCAAAGTCCATACACTTCTGAACTTGCAAGCTGATTTGATTCGCAGAGCAGAAAATACATTTGAAAAAATATGCATTAAAATGTTGTATTTTTTGCGGAAAAATGCACCAACACAGCTTAATCAATAGGAGAAAAAATGTACATTTCAAAAATGTCCACAATTGAGGCATACATTTGAAAAAAATGCATACAAAAATACACATGAATGTTCATACAAAAAGAAATAAGCAAAGCTCACAACTTCATACGGGCACTCCTCGGAACGCACTTCAAAGTAGAATTCAGAGAACCTTGATGATCTTAAGTTTTTTTGGTTTGCATGTCTGTAATCTAGGATTGCCAGCTATTTAACCAGCTTATTTAATTGTGCCTTAACATGGCTTGATCTTCAATTGCCAATAAGTGATTAGGTTTTTGTTAATATATTAGCTTTATCTATTACTTCCTCCTGGGACTACTCAGTCTCAACTTTTTAGTGGTGTTTGAAGTATTATAAGTGGGACCTACAACAAAATGTTGCTCAGGGTTCCAGCCAACCAGCCCATGTCCCCTTCCAGTATATTCCATTCCATTGTCCCTCCCCCTGGTTTTCTATCCCAAGCCTCCAAAAGTCAATCATCATCCCATGTCCACTGATCATACTCAGGCCTCATACAGCTGTTTTTGGGAAACCCTCCACCCCACCCTTAGGACCTTTTCCTTAAAAAAAATGTAATTCTTCAAACTTTGGGGTTCCCCAAAGCGTGACACTTGTGGATCCAGCTCCATTGTACTTAGACAATACCACTGAAGATAATTCATTTTAACAGCAATCTCAATTTCCCAGGTGCCAGAACTTACATAGTTAAAACAGCTCCATCCCTTGGAGGCTGGTGCCAGCGATTTCAGTGGAGCTGTGATTCCATCCTGGGGTTTAGGCAGAATCAGCCAGAACTCTAAAGGAGCCAACCAAGATGCTGAACCCCATCCCCAAAATGGATTCAGCACCTTGGATAGCTTTTTTTAGAGTTCTGGCTGGTACATTAAATGAGAAGAAGCATTTTGTTAGCTAGCAAAACACAAGCAAGCACAAAAAGAAAGCCTCACCATACAAGAGCAGAGAAGCTTGTGGATTTAATGAACATTTGCAATTTGGAGTCTTATCCAGCAGTGTCATCCTGCTAATGCAAATGATGTTGCGCTAGTAGAAACCAAGCACAGTGTCCAACCTGGGCTTTGCATGTGCGGGGCAGGCGCACTGGCAGCAGCATGGTGCAGCGTGTGCATGTTCATTTCCAGAAGGGGCAGGTCATGCTGTTTTCGAAATTTGAAAAGGCAGTTGAGCCCCTTAGCAAATCAATTTCTAAATACATTGGATTTAGACCTTTATCTCCTTATGTTTCTACACATAACACTCCTTATGAGTGTTATGTGTAGAGAAGTCAAGAGCATATTACTTAATGTAGAGATTAATGATATGATCCTGAAAAAGAAGAAATACAACTTGGGACAATTTTTTGAATAAACATGCTTTCTCATATTTGTTTCCCTGGGGGAGGGGGAGATCAGTCAAGTGCCACAAATAGATCATCTACTTTTCATTTATTTATTTATTTGAGATAATTATATCTTCTATTTCCATCAAAATGACCATTCTGCCACGCCCGGCAAAGCCTGGGTGTGGGGAGGTGATTGCGGGCGGGGTAAGGGGAGAGACATGCCCAATTTCATTGGGTGACTTCGGGTGGTGCCACTGATATGGGAGGGGTTAGAGGTGCTTATGAAATGTGCACTTACCCCTCCCATAAGCTCCTTGCTTGCGCGGCTAAAAAGTCTACAAGTTGGCTTGGGAATTCAAATAAAACAATAAAACTGTTAAACAAACAATGAAAGAACATACATAATGAAGGAAGCTTTCCAGGGTTTTGTTTGGTTTTGAAGAGTATTGCACTATCCATTGGCAGCTTTCAGCTAGTGGAAAGCACTTGAGTTTGGTACTTGCCTGAAGCAGGACACCCAATTTTTGCCAATCCCCACTTATCCACTGCAGCCTTCATGCACACACAAAAAGGTATTCCCAAGGAATGGAGGGACTTTCCAGAGCAGAATGAGATATGGCGAGGAGAGCTCAGGAATGTAGGGGAGATCATTGAAAAACAGGGTGCTGTCTATGTGCGAGGAAAGCCTCGCAGTGGCTGTGGATCTGTGCTATGTCAGTTATATGATTCAGATGTAGCTTCAGAGCCACAGCAGGACTTTCCCATGAATCTGCATGTTGAATAAGTTCAGGACTTATCCTGACTTTTTCAATGGGAGTGACATTAGTACAGCTCTTCTGCCATCTGCCATCACTCAGGCTGGTCCCTGGTGGAAAGCAACTGGCGATTGGTCACCTTCCTCCAGGAAGAGGGTGTGGGTGGGTGTGGCTATGGTACCCAGATGGCCACCGGAAACCCCACATTCCCTCCTTGGCATCAGGAGAGGAAAACCATGGGTTTTGGAAGGAGGAGGTGCCAACCCAGCGCCATGAAGACAAACCCGGGGTGACTTGCCTCGCATGAGTGGAAGTGCATTCTGCTAGTACAAAGCCACCTGTGGAAACAACCTTGAGGCAGAAAACAAGTCACAGATGCAAAGCATTGATGGCAGCTTTATAGCATCATGTTAAAAATGGACTTTCAACAGTAAACTGTGATCCACAAAGCACAGACAATAATTCATTTATACTTCTACCAGCAGGGTCCCATTGAAATCACTGTAACAATATATGATGGTTGGTTAAACAGTTTGTGGATCTGCTTAGCCATATTTCGAGTAAACCAATGGAAATCAATGAGACTTAAGGTAGTTGTAAGTAATAGGTCCCACTGATTTCAATCGATCTGCTCTAAGGTGCGATCAAAATCCATAGCTAACTAAATCGTTGCATTCACCAGCATATTTTCACATTTGTTATCATCATTGCCATATTTTTTCATCATTCTAATTTGTATGCTGCTTTTCCACAAAATGTGCCCAAAGCAGCTCCTATCACATCAGCAATATGGAAACAAAGAATCACTTTACCTCCTGCATGGAGCTCAGAAGGACAGAGTACATAATAGTTATGCCATTCTATCATCATGATAATCTTGTGAGGTATGTTGGCCTGAAATAAGTTCAAAATTATGTAACCTTAATTATAGAACTGAACACATAAGGGGAGAGATTGGGAATGTACTCACTGGCCCCCACACCTGCCCTTTGTGATAAAGCCCATATGTGTAGAAATGTATACTTGTAGGACATACATTTACTCAATCAGAAACATTGCAAAGTGCAGGTTTCATGATCACATGTACAGAATATCAGTGCATATGCATGTAGGCTCTCTTCTCAGTTTCTGATGAATGCATACAGGGTGTGTAGCTACATTTGTGTTTCCCACAAGGTGCAGAGTTTAGCAACTTTACTCCCACAGAGTTGTGAACTCAAGATGGAAGTTAAATTATTCATGCCATTATTTGCATAGTACATGGAGTTGTAATGTCCTGCCTCCCACACACTAGACACTGGTACTGAAGCCTTGATAAATTGTTGATGAGGGTTCTTCCTGTGCTCAGACAAAGCTACCTTGACATCTCTGTGCTTTAGATCATGAAGAGTTACTTCTCCACCTCCATTCCAAACAGACTGACGAGTACCATCTGTCAGTCAGTTCTATGTGTCGTAACTCTGTCATGTTCTTCAGTTAGCAGTAACTACAAGAAAATATAGGTGTTTGTGTGTCATTTTTTCCTTCAATGATAGCCAGAACTTGCCTACTGATAGAAAGCAATTTGATAGATTAGGAATGAATATGCTACTTCCTATAAGCAAAAAATTAGAAATAATGAAAGGAGTCATGCTAGTGTCTCCTCTGTTAAGGCTCATCAGTTAAAAAAAAAGGGGGGGAAGCATTTCACTATGTTAAATGGTGGCAGTGGGAGGGTCATTTTATGGTTTTAACAAAACTTCTGAAATTTTCAGGTGCCAGGTTGTATATACCCTGAAAATTTCAATTAGATTGGTGAAAATGAGAGGGAGAAAGAGCAGTTTAAAGACAAAACACACGTACACACGACCTTCTGTCAAAAGTGATTTCAACTAAGTGAATGGTGAGCTTTTCTATGCATAATTTCTGGGGGTGGGAATGGGGAGAAGACATCTCACGTAAAAGATTGGTTGTTTCCTATTTCTCTTGTATTGTAGTTGGTGGAATACAGTTTCCCCCCCCAAATTCAATAGCATCTTCTTTTTAAGGAATATGTTTCTTAAGCATGTCATGAGAGTCTATGGAAGTTTCATAATGATGTGCAACTGCAGAACCCGCTCTCTCTCTCTCAACTCACAGCTGATTTGGAACGTTGAGGGAGAGGGGAATAACTGCCATATTGAAGAAAGCAGCAGCTGGTGAATCTCTGTGTGCAATCTGTTTGAGGTGATATGGGAAGGGAGCAGTCCTTGCACAAGGCCTGTTCTCTTCACAGGTCACACACCCCGCTGAGGCAGTCCAGTCACTGCTTGCTGCGCTGCTCATGGAAGTGCTGAAATGGCAATCCACCCAGGGTGACCAAGAAACGGAGGAGGCCTTGCACAACAGCCTGAATTCACTGCTTCCCCATGGCATGGCAGTCCAGATCCACCTCCCCATGGAAGCCTCAATCCCGCCCCCAACAGCCCAGATTTGTCCCTCTCACACAGTCTATATTCCCACCACCCTGAGACAGTCCAGATTGTCCCCAGTACATGATGTTCATGCAACATCATTCTATTATAAAGACACATTATCCTTGTTTCTTCTTATATATATGATGTTGGAGCCATCTGTGCCATTGATTCTTATTAACAAAGAGAGCATCACAAGCAATTAAGATGTTCAGACAAATGGCCACAGGCTCCTGGAATATTAGTGGAGGCTTATGTTGTAGTTTTGAGTTCTTTCCTCTCCTCCCTCGTTACATCCCCCCCCCCCCATTAGATTCAGAATTGGCATATTTCACAGGGTTTCTGCCAACTTCTTCTTTTGGACTGCTTTTTTCTTAAGACACACCCAGAGTCAAGAAGCCATAATCATTATGACACCAAGAGTGCTTGGCTCCCAGCTAAAATTCCTTCTGGAACTATGCAGCAGCCTACTCTGTAGATGCCACTGGAAATGGAGAAACTGAGTTCCCCCTCTTCCTTTGTTTGGGAACTGAGCCAACACACATTGAAGTCAATGGGAGTCACTCCCTCATCTGAATGTTTGAAAATATGTGAAGAGGACTAACCAGTGGAATAATGAAAGAAGAACCTAATGAGAAGCAGGAAAGAAGAACATTGAGGTAAAAACATTCTTCTTCTTCTTCTTCTTCTTCTTCTTCTTCTTCTTCTTCTTCTTCTTATTATTATTATTATTATTATTATTACTATTATTATTACTATTATTATTATTACTATTATTATTATTATTTTGTCTGTTCAATTGTAAATGATTGTAGTAACAACAGAAATTCTTTGGTTTTGCATATAATAATAAGGAAAGTTCAATGATGTTATTCTATAGGCTGTGGACATGCTCACAGCCTAGTATATTGTTTTCTCTAAAAACAAGCATATGGTTGATTAGCTGGTTGGTGTATGTCCTTCCTTTCTATTGGTAAGCTCAAGGCAGCTAATAATACAATCAATATTGAAGAACACAATTACAAGAAACATGATGCTATCAGACATATGACATTCAGAGATATGTAAGAACTATATAATGGTAACTCAGAACAACCTTATGCAATGAATTTACAGCTTCTGGCTAGGAGGGATGAAAGGCTTTATTCCCCAAGCGGCAGAAACTAGCAATGGGCCTGTTCAGACAACACGCTAAGCCATGATTAGTCCGCTAACCCTTTTGCAGCAAATGGTTAGTGAACATGTTTATAGTGTGGTTCTGTAGCCGTCATGATTAGGAATGGTTCACACAACATGCTAAGTCATGTTTCACATGACATGATAAGCCATAATGTTTAGCTCAACATGCTTAACCACCTTGGCTTAACATGTTATCTGAACAGGGTCAATGTGTAAGCTTAAGTTTTTTATTCCTACTGAAGACAGCTGCAGAGTGGTGGGAAAGACAACAACATGTTCCTGAAGATTCACCCCTCAAAAAACCTCAGATGTTCAGGAGAGAGAGAGGAGACAAGGGGCATGTCTACACCTACGGGTGTAGAAGGGGGAGGGGGAGGATCTCACGATATGGTGATCACGAGATCCTCCCCCTCAGTCTACACACAGTGTGCGGCATCCTGAGAGGATGGAGGACGTCGCGCTTACCATTTATTTATTTTTGACGAGCGCTTGAGCGAAAAGGTAAGTGGTTTTTTAAAAAAATCTTCCCGCTCCCCCCACCCCACCCCAATGGGCACTGAGGTCCTGAGGAGCTCTGTGGCCCATGCCCACAGACCGGCTGGCCACACATCCTGCAGTCTCGGGATGATCGCAAGACCATGGGAAAAATTGGGATTAAAGGGTATGCCAATATCCCTGAAAGATCATCCCTCCCTGCTCCTGGGATCCACTGTGCATCATGTTGATGATCCCGGGGTGATCCCTGGGATATTGCCAGGTCTAGACATGTCCAAGGAATCAAGCAAAGCATCATCCTTTCCTCCAGTTTGAAGCATAATGTCTGGCTTGGGGAGTGATCATTTTCCCCCTCTTAGGTACAGGAGTCTGTTTGTGGAACAATAAGAGGAAATTTGTCCCAAACTCTTGAGAGAAAGTTATATTCTCAAATGTGCCAGACAACTGTTTGAAGTGTCATAGAATCATAGAATAGCAGAGTTGGAAGGGGCCTACAAGGCCATCGAGTCCAACCCCCTGCTCAATGCAGGAATCTACCCTACAGCATACCTGATAGATGGTTGTCCAGCTGCCTCTTGAATGCCTCTAGTGTGGGAGAGCCCACCACCTCCCTAGGTAACTGGTTCCATTGTTTTTCCTGATGTCCAGCCAGAATCTGAATTCCTGTAACTTGAGCCCGTTATTCCGTGTCCTGCACTCTGGGGGGATCGAGAAGAGATCCTGGCCCTGCTCTGGGTGACAACCTTTTAAGTATTTGAAGAGTGCTATCATGTCTCCCCTCAATCTTCTCTTTTCCAGGCTAAACATGCCCAGTTGTTTCAGTCCCTCTTCATAGGGCTTTGTTTCCAGACCCCTGATCATCCTGGTTGCCCTCCTCTGAACAAGCTCCAGCTTGTCTGCGCCCTTCTTGAGGTGTGGTGTCCAGAACTGGACGCAATACTCTAGATGAGGCCTAACCAGGGCCGAATAGAGAGGAACCAGTACCTCACGCGATTCGGAAGCTATACTTCTATTAATGCAGCCCAAAATAGCATTTGCCTTTCTTGCAGCCATATCCCACTGTTGGCTCATATTCAGCTTGTGATCTACAACAATTCCAAGATCCTTCTCGATGTATATGCTTATACATCTATGTGTATGCTTTATGTTCTTATTTCTCTGTGTGTATGTATAGAGAGGTCTCAAGTCCTTTACCCTTCCAGTGTTCAGTTATACTAAGATTTCCAAAGCTTCCGTGCAGAGTGTAAAAGCTTCCCCTGAAAAGAAACAGAAAGTACAAAAGATGGAATAGCTGCACAATGACTTCTGATTGGTAGTTCCAAGAGCTGTCCATCTGGAAACTACCCATTTCTGCTCTCAGGTTGGTGCACCAGGGAGCCTGTTCTCATCACTTAATGACATTGTTTTTATTTCTTTAAATTGATATGTTTATGGTATAGACTGGCTTTAGGTATTATTGGTAATGGAAATGCTTTCTAAGGTAGTATTCAAAATAGCATTTTGGTTCTACCAGTGGAAGTGCCCTTACCAGCTTTAGATTTTCTTAGTGATAATTTAGATGTTAAATTTCACCAATGCAACTATAAAATTCATTGGCCTTTTCAAATGTCCAAGAAGAAATGGTGTTAAAATGGGTGAAAGAGAAGGCCATGGCTCCAGGTAAAGGTTTGAAGAATTTGATCTAAGTATGTATGTCCTTTAAAACAGAATAGCCCAAATGTGCTAATGAATTGCAGCATCTTCCATACATGTTTACTCATTGCAAAGAGAAGATGGCATAGTCATTGACAAGTTGAAGTGTGGGAAGAAAACCAAGTGTAATAAAAAAATAATTGCATCAGTAGTAATTAGATCATGCAAACAAGACAGACATTAATTGTCTTAGCATGAAAATTACTGCAAGAGGGAAAGGTAAGCACAGATCTACTTATCTGTGATTGCATATATGAGTTATGGAAACGTTTTTTCCTACATTTGTGGCTAGCAGTACTAAAAACATGGCAGAGTGAACTGGAAAGTCACAGACTACATGAATGGGTCCACCAGGACACACCAATCATTGCTTAAATTTGAAAACAGAAACATCGGAAGCTGCCATATACTGAGTCAAACCCTTGGTCCATCTAGCCCAGTATTGTCAACACTGAGTGGCAGCAGCTCTACAGGGCTTCAGGCAGGAATTGTCCCAGTTGCTGAGAATTGAACTTGGGACCTTGTTCATGCAAAGCTGGTGCTCTCCCATTGACCCACGGCCCTTGTCAACTGCAGGAATGATCATACAACTCATACAGCAACAATAGGAAGGCTTGCTTTGCTTCTTTGCCGGTGAACACCAAAGATTGTCCAAATGGCAGAAGTGTATCATTCCTGTTAACACTGAAGATTTTTTTTAAAAAAGGGATGCTGTTTGATGGTTGTGACTGATAAGAAGGGGTGGGGGAGTTTAAAAAAAATGTCAAGAAGTACCTTGCCTCTCTTCCTTCTAGTAACATCGTGACTCCTATGCTCAGCAATACTCTGGCTTGGGTCCGGATTTTTTTCCAAGAGCAGAATATATATATTTATTTATTTATTTATTAAACTTATATACTACTCCCATAGCCAGGGCTCTCTGGGCGGTTTACAGAAATTCTAAAATTGAGGTAAAAACAAGTATACAAAATTTAAAACTCTAAAACACAGAACATACATACATAAAGCATTAAAAACCGATTAAAAACTAAACATGTGGGTAATTAGGATGTGCCGCTATATGCCTGGGCAAAGAGGAAAGTCTTAACCTAGCGCCGGAAAGATAGCAGCATTGGCACCAGGCGAGCCTCATCAGGGAGATCATTCCACAGTCTGGTGGCCACCACCGAAAAGGCCCTATCCCTTGTTGCCACACTCCGAGCCTCTCTCAGAGTAGGCACCTGGAGGAGGACCTTAGATGTTGAACGTAGTGACTGGGTATATTCACGTCGGGAGAGGCGTTCCGTCAGGTATTGTGGTTATATTCATAGTTATACAGTTATATTCATAGAACAAGGGCTTTCCTGCCTCCCAGTTTGATATGCAGCCCTCTGAAAATTGACGTCTGACAGTTGAAGGACTCTCTGGAAAAGGAGGCCGTGTGGTGCAGGGGAATCTGTAAGAAGGGGAACTGTCAAAAATCCCCTCTCTTGCGTGAACAGAAGTGCTTACAACAGAGCATCATAGGATCTCTCTCTGTAAAAAAAATTGCCTCTGGTTTTAGCAATCATACTCATAATAAAATAATACTAAATTAAAAATCCAACACTGACACAAACACACATTTGTGCTGCACACCTGGAAAGGGAGTTGCCTTACCCTTTCTTTAACCTCTTGCTGTTAACTATTACGCTTCTTTCAACTTGTGAGAACAAGACAAAAAATGTGCACTCCCCTTTCACTCACATTAGTGACACCCTTCCTTCTCTATTCTCTTCAAACACATCTCCTTCTTAGGCTCCCTCCTCCCTCCAGCATGCCTTATAAGAAAAAGATCCCCCGCCCTCCACCTCCCATATCCCATTGCAGAGTTGTTTGTTCTTACAAGCAAAATTCCAGTACAAGAATGAGGGCACCCTGGGTGTCTAATCCCAGAGACGAGACATTTTTAAAATGGGGAGATTAAAGAGTATTAGTGGCAGAAAAAGTGAAATGCATTTCAGTCTAGTCACATACAGTTGGTTAATAGAAAAGTTAGCACCACCTTCAAACTATGAAATAACTATTTGGAACAGCACTCTACAAGATTATTCTCTTTCATTATGGATGTTATCCTCTACAGCCTGAACAAGAGGCCTGAAAGTGCTTTGAACTGAAAACTTTAAGGCTGATGTGAGACAGAATTCTTTGGTAACACGTCATTAACTGCAGTGGTTACAGGATTCAAAAGCACAAATTCATAAGCACAAACAGAAACATACTAAAAATACAGAAGATAATTCAGAGCACACCCCAGTTTCTTGCTGTGCATTTGGATATTAAAAGTTACTAGATGTCATGTGCAAAAAATTCTACACATGTAGCAATAAATTATTATAACAACAACAACAACAACAACAACAATTTAGATTAGTGGGACTTATGATGTTCCTAATACCACAATGGAAGTATAAAACTTGTCAAGTTGTTAGGTAACTTTGCAAACAATGATTAGTTAGCTATAGTTTAGCCTTCAAGAAAGCTATCAAGACTGATCTCTTCCGGCAGGCCTATCCAGTAGAATTTTAGGATACTTTTAATATGCTTTTAGGATGTTTTTAACAGTGTATGCTATGTTTTTAATCAGTATTTTGTGCAGTTTATGCTTGTTGTCGTTCCCTGCTTCGATCAAATCGGACAGGCAGGTAAGAAATGAATTATTATTATTATTATTATTATTATTATTATTATTATTATTATTATTATTTGTACCGAAATAGGAAGCAAAACCTTTTAAAAAGAAAATGCAACCAGGAGTTGAATGCTTCAAAAGCATTTGTATGCTTCTCCCCATGTTGATGAATTTGCTTATAGTTTTGCATGCTTCCCTGCCTGATGCATGGTGTAGTCATTATGATGTGCAAAGTTGGCTCACAGCTGTCAAATTGTTTTATTCATAACCTGTTGTTTATGAGTTTTGATCCACTTGTCACCCTAGCAAATTTTCCCTCCTTCATTGTACTTAGATGGGGGCGTCACAGTTTCACAGTTTCCAGGCATAGATCAGCAGCCCTCAGAAGGGGAAATTAACATACTACCACCACCACCATCGTTCTTTTTATTGCAGTACAGAAAGCTCTCAAATAAATGAAAGTAAAACCTCTTCTCCACTGCAAGCAGGATTCCCTCTTCCATGCATTCCTGCTAGGAACTCCCTCACTACGGCCCCCTCATGGTTTTTCGCACATCCTTTAAGCGACACTGTCCACCATCCACATGCCTCCTGCTCCTTCTCCTTTTTTTCCATCACAAAATGGACCCATTTTAATCTAATCTGGTTTTGGGAAATGGAATGTGCCATCGTTTCCTGCTGTGCGCAAGAAAAGTGATGTAATAAAGATGGCCCCTGAATGAGCCACGTAATCTTTGTTTACTCCCTGTTTCTTCTCTGGGAAGAAAGGGGAAGTATTGTGGGACAGGAGTGGGGGTGGAGAAGCAATGGTAGGGAACCACGGTCCCCCCCATCCGAGGGCCAAATTTCATTTTGGAGAAGCTCTAAGAGGCTGAATTCCAGTGGTGAGTGGGGCTGAAGGCAAAAGGGGCATGGCCAAAGGCAAGAGCTGCAGGGGCAAAATACCAGCATATTGTAGCTTAAAGCTCTTACTGCCAGGAACTAGCCCTTAGGAGAGACATTTTATGGGGAAAACTTATGTAAGTGCTGGGAAACCAAACATTGGAATGGGTAGGTCCAGAGAAAAGGAGCATAATCATCTGGGGAATCTCACTGTGTGTCGGGGAGAGGGCAGATTGAGACCCTGGGCTGACCTTGAGGTTCTGCATCCCATTTCATAGAATCATAGAATAGCAGAGTTGGAAGGGGCCTACAAGGCCATCGAGTCCAACCCCCTGCTCAATGCAGGAATCCACCCTAAAGCATCCCTGACAGATGGTTGTCCAGCTGCCTCTTGAATGCCTCTTGAATTTGCTGAGTATCAGAGGGTTTCTGATTCTGCAAGGTTCTGAATCCCACAGGGAAGCTACTCAAGCAGGATCTCCACTGCAGCACTTTGCCCAGCAGTGCACATAGAGCTATGGAATTGGTCAAGGATTTACAATGAAAAGGATGGAGCTAATGAGCACCTCCTCTCTCCCATGTTTCACAATGTGTGACTTTTAATGGCAGAAAAGTGCTTGAAAGTCAGGAAGGAGTGTGGCAGCCAGCTGCTATCAGAACCCTGACCATTACTGGTGGTACGGCTCTCTTCAGGTAGCTCCAACCCCCAAGCTCCGCACACCAAGGCTAGATATATGCTACTGCTTGATAGTGCTACTGAAGTCCACTGTTGGGGCTCAATCCACATTCCATGTACTGCTTTCATACAGTTATTTCCTGCTTTTTATTCCACATTCATAAAGATTTGATGCAAGGGGTAGTTCTGGCCACAGTCTTCCCAGTGCCCTGGTGACCACCTGCACACCTCCACTTCTGCGTTTGTGCCTGTTCCATCTCCCTGGAAGTGGGAGAAATCAAGCCCACTGCCACTTAGCATGGGCAATACCGGGCTAGGTGAACAAATAGTTTGACCTGGAAGCTTCTGTATTTGTCCCTGGCATTTCCAAATATCCAAAGTGGATCATAGCAAAGCCACCATGGTTTTGGATTCTTTCTATTGTAATGCAACTTAGCTGTGAGCCCTTATTTTCAAGGCAGCTGAGATAACATTACAATCAAAAGGAACTAGAGGGCCTTTTTGCAAAGCAGTTTGGTTTTTAGAGTGAACTGAGCACACTCCGTCTTGGTGCAAGCCTAATAAGTCAGACACTTTCATCTCCAGCAAGGCAGGAAAAGCACAAAGGGGATAATTCTATGCACATCTGTCATGTACTTATGACTAGATCATGCAATGTCAGTTTCCAATCAGACCTCCCAAAACGGATATGCACCCAGGGCAATGGTTGAGTGTAAAATTCAGCAAGGCATGTCTGCCTTTTCTACACAGAGTGATCTCTCTCCAGAATGTGGTTAACGACTTGCAATATGCTCCACTTGCTGCAACCCAGCTTCCTTGACGTGGGTCATTGAGACAGCCATCTGTGTTAAAGCTCATCTTTGTTTTTAATGGTTCTAGCAGGAAGGATGAGCAGTTCCTTTGTTGAAGGCAAGTACAGCCCATTTCCACATGTTGGATGCCTGCCCCAAACTTGTGTAAGCTTTAGCAATTCATTTCAAGTCCATTGTGATGTCACAGCCTTTATCTAAAGTACATAAAAACCATCACTTGGGGGCAGTCAGGATGCCTTCCCTCCCAGGGGTTAGCTGCCATGCTGCAGCCGGAATCACTCACAGTCTCTTGTCTACTACGAAAGGCTCCCTGCTGAAATCACTGAAGCTTGGCTTCCCCAGGCAAACTTCCTTCCCACTGAAATCCCTGGGCTCCTTGCTTTGTAGAGCAAGGTGCCATCTCAAGGTTCCTTACTCACTAGAGCAAGGCTTGCTGCTGCTGAAAAGACTGGGGTCACCGCTTTTCTTGGGAGAATCATTGGCCAGCCATGGTTGTGTGGACTTCAGTTGGAGGGAACCCTGCCTAGGCTCTGAGGAGTTCCCTCTGAGGAAGGGCTCCAAGGCCAATCTCCTGCGTAAAGAAGCAAATGCAGCATCCAGCTGCAACCAGACAAGAAGCTCAGCTAACATCATTATCATCATCATCATCTATATACTGCCCCATAGCTGAAGCTCTCTGCAGTTTACATGCAGCACTATTACTGTTCACATATCATTCTAACATGGTGGGAACATCATTGTGGTTTTTGCCACCAGATTCCTTTTTCACATACAAGCCTTGTGTAGCTCTGGCCCAGGTATAAATCATAGGAAACTTTGCTTCCCGCATCAACAGAGAAGAACCTTCTTATGGTTCTGGAAACTGAACGAAAGAAGCTTATTTCAAGTCTGCATTCAGGTATGCCTTCCCCTGGCTCCAACTGGGCTCTGATCACTTAGGGAGCACAACAGTACAAGTGGTAAAACAATATCATCTCATCTACTACTTCAGGTGAAAATATTTTTGGCTTATGCTTTTCCTATAAAGTATAATGTATTTGTAGCACTAAGACAACATGATAATTGGAGATACATACTGCCAAAGCCTATGCATGTCTACTCAAAAGAAAATCCCACCAAGTTTAATAGGATTCATCCTCAGATAAGTGATAGGACTAAATATTTAGTCAATGGATGCCTTTATTGATTTTGAATGAAATAGATTTCCCCCTATTGCTCATGCGCAAGAATTTTTCCTTGCTGTGTATAAATGTGTGTATACTTCATCCAAACGTGCATATTTAGCCCTTTATCTTCCATCCTCCAATATTGGATTCTTCATAAGGGTGTTTTAATATTTCAGACACCCTTCCTGTCTCAGCAGGAGATCTCTGAGCTTCATGTACTTCAAATGTGAAAGTGACATAACAAGGTTTTCATTTCAAGCAGCAAATTCAGTATATTCTCTTCCCTGAGACACCAGTGAATCTCAAGACATCTTTATTGTCCACATGGGATGGAACAGATCATTGAACGAAGATGGGAAATTGAGCTGAAGGGATGTGTGATGGCTTCAAAGGCAAAGGAAAAAAAATTAAATCACACTTGCTCTGACTCTCTTTAAACAGATCCTCCTCAGCAGCAGGCAGAAGCATTGCATAGTGTATATTGAAAATAAAAAATCAATTTACTTGCAGGTGGATGATGTTTAGCCACAACAAATTTCTTACCATGATTAATACATTGCATTATACTTCGGCTTCTAAATTAAAGGAAGAGAATATGGAGTATATGCAGGAAATATGAGTATTTCCCCAGCTAACCTACAGCCTTTATAAATCATTACTGCTGCTCTCCATTTTTTAAATTTGAATTCATCAAAAGCTGTATGTGTGTTCTGTGTGGTTAAAATAAAAAGTTATTACAGTATGTAAATGGAAACATTAAGCAGGAAAATAGGTTGATTTGAGGCTTTGTGGATAAAAAGGAAAAACTGTTCAAAAAACAAAGGGGAAGGGAAGCAGACTTGAAAATATCCCTGCATTCACTTTTCCACTCCTGGCCACGGGTCTATGGCCTTGTATGCTACTTTGGGTGGCATGTTTGTTCATTTGTTTATTACATTTATATCACACCTTTTTTCCTCCTTATGGACCCCAAGACAGCTTACATAATCCTCCTCCTCTCCATTTTACCCTCACAACAATAACCCTGTGAGGCAGGGGGCTTGTGCAGTGGAGGGCCAAAAGTGGGGGGCAGTTGCTCAGCAGGAACAGGGCCAGATGAACCCCCTGCCCCTTACCTGGACCCACCACGAGCACTCACAGCCATGCAGGCCTATGCAAGGGAGTTACCATTTGCCAGCACTCACAGTGGGCCAGGTAAGGAGCAGGGGGCTCGTGTGGTGGTGGGGTGGGTGGGTGTCCGGATCATTCTGAAGTGCTTCAAAGTGTTTCGGACCTGATTCGACTTAATTCAGCCTGAATTGGTGTAAAGCCAATCCACTTTGGTTACGGTCTGCATCGGCCTGCTTCACCTTGGAATTCGGATCCAGAGCTGAAGCAGTGCACAGCCCTAGTTTTTAAACATATATTCCTTATTCTACCTATTGATATCATTTTGCCTCCCTTACTGAAATGGTATTCCAGTTTGATGCCTAAAACATAGACCTTTCCCTTACTACCGCTAAGTGCCCCTTATTTCAAACCCAGGATATTTCCAAACTGATCTGCACTAAAAATGGGAGTACATGCAAGTTTGCTTGTATGCATTTAGGGTCATAGGTAGTACAGAAAGCCATCTCATTTAGAGAGTGTGGGTGGGAGGGAGAGAAAAAAAAATATATGAGCTTCATAAACACCATTGTTTTGCTTGGCATTTCCTGTCTAACTGGTTCTGTCCCTAACAACTCAACTTTGTTTATCTAGATTTAAAATGTTTACTTTTGACATGATTAGAATAAAAGCCCATGTCCTGACAGTAGGCAATTTGCAATGAGCAATGCAGGGCAGGAAAGCGGTTTCAAACACTGTCCATCAAGAGGCATTGCTAATATTTCTGCTTTGGGAAGTAGCAAACTAATTCCCATAAGAAAGTACCCATCTTGTCATTTCCATGCCATTACATTTAGAGGTTATTTGAGAGATGGGCTTAAGAGCACAACCCCACTCCCCAGTACTTGTGTGATGCCCCGTCATGGAAGTAAGCCCATACACAGCACCTCCAATGGTAACTGCACTGCTCTTCACTCCCTGCTCTCTTCAAAATGATGATGTCATTAATAATATAAAATTGAGGAACATTAAGGACTAGGTTCTCTTTCTTGTCCCGGACATGCTGCTGTCCAGAGAGCAGGAATACAATGCAAATCAAAGGGGAGAGGGGAGAGAAAGAATGAGATTAGAGACCCATGGGTCCATAAAGGTTGGGAGAAGAAGAAGAAGAAGAAGAAGAAGAAGAAGAAGAAGAAGAAGAAGAAGAAGAAGAAGAAGAAGAAGAAGAAGAAGAAGAAGAAGAAGAAGAAACACTGAAAGTGTCTTCTCTGGAGTATTTTCTAACGTTTCTGCTCATTGGATTATGTCCAGATTTACTCATACTTTGTCATACCCATTAAAATCAAGGGGACACACACACATGCACACAAATATACAATCGCCCAACCAACCACAACTGTGCATGCCAGGATTGGGAAATTTAAACCTCCCCTCCCTGCCTGCTGACATGAGGTGATGGGAACCTTGGAGGAGGAGATTTAAAAGCCCCTCCCTCCAGTTATCCTGATTCAGATTGCTGTTTCCTCACTGCTAGTGGTTGCATAGGGGACGCACAGAAGAGTCTGGTGCCATGGCCTGCATGAAATTCACCAACCAGCCTCAATCCATTGCTGTACTTCATAACTTGGCATATTTCCATCTAACTTCACTAAGGATACATTTTGTCCTTAGCACTGACAGTACATTACCATTTGTCCGATGACTTGAAATTCAGAAGCAGGCTGTATCTCCCAGATATTTTGCAATGTGATTTACTGGATGACCTGCTTAATTTTAGAAGGTTGCATTAGATCTATTCTTTTATTCAGCGGATTGAGTGTTGCAACAATAGACTGCCATTCTATCCCATTTGAAATGGGAATCTCCTGCCGCAGAGCCACCACTTACAAAGTTGATTTACTGCCACACAAAAACCATTTAGGACCTCTTTTAAAAATAAAAGGCAGGTTTAATATTAGAATGTCTCTCCAAGGTCTGCTTCGGTACCAATGTTTCATTAAATTAAAACTTAATTAGAGTCTAGGAATGAAGGATGAGCATCCCTCATGCAGTTATTTCCATTCCTTAAAAGATCATTCAGATGGCAGGGTGCCATTCTGGCCTGTTTAATTCAAGGTAGCACCATTGGACATTGTCTGTTTTCCTTCCCTGATTTCCCTAGCAAATAACATGTACCTAGTTGCACACTAAGTGTCCAAACTATATAGGGTTAGACACTCTCCATTCCCTGGAAGAGGTAATATATTATGTAATGAAGAGTAACCTTATTTATTTCAAATCTAGTGATACTGATTACAATCTCTCTCTCTCTCTCTCTCTCTCTCTCTCTGGCTCTGCTCTTTTTGTCGCTAGGATGTAAGAGTCATCTTTCAATGCCCAGAAACCCATCATTACCCATCTTTCCCCTCAGGTGTTCTGTATTGGTTTCCAGGTATTTTCATTCACAGGAAACTCACTAAAGCATGGAAAGTTTGGGAACAGCCAGTGAAATTTAATTAATTATCCCTGTGCTAAGGAAGCTGACTCAAAGGTCTCATTGTAACTAAAGCAATTGTCGCGTTTTATCTCAAAACAATGGGATGCCATTCCTGACACTGAAGGTACATTTCAGCAGGCCAGCCCTGTTTTGAGTCATTGACCCTTGTTGACTCGGGGTTATTGATACAGGGAAGGAAAGTTCATCTGTGACATTAAGCACAAGATTGTTGTCTGCCATACTTTTTTTGACAGTAAAAATTCCTGACTAGAAAAGAGATCAGAGAAACTGTCTCATCTTTTATTGATGGGCATCTAATAAGAAGATCAAACTACACTTTAAACAATTGAGATCTCTGTTTTGTGCAATAGGTTTTGATACTCAGTATTTCATCATCATCATCAGACACAAAGAATAGCCATGGATTGGGCTAGGTAAAAGAGTTGGGCAAGGGGTTTCTGTTCAATTTTGCCCTTTCTTGTGCCTTGACCAACTGTATCTGACATCCTTTAATTGTTTCAGGCTGCAGTCTAAATCCACTAACTAGAGACTAGAAAGTAAGGCCCATTGGAAGCAGTGGGGCTTATTTCTGAGTAAACAGGCATAGGATTTGGCCTGGACAAATCTCCCCCATTGCCTTCATTGGAAAGTTGGAGTGGGAAATTGTGGGAAGTTCTTGTAAAGGCACGGGGGGATTCTTAAAACTTTCAGGTGGGAAGTAGGACTTACAAAGTCATTATAAGCTGGTCTACAGACTTCTTTATATTATTATTATTATTATTATTATTATTATTATTATTTTAACCACTTAAAATATGACTGCCTGTATGAACTGCTCATGGAGGCAGCCATCTTTTTTTTCTGCACTTTGTCACAGTCTTCCACACTATGGTGGTGAAATGTGCTCCATTCTATTTAAATTATAATTATTTTCTAAATTTATTTATTTAATGAATTAATTGCTAACATTTATATGCCACCTTATCTGCGAAAAAGCTATCAAGGTGATGTACGGCGTGTGTAATTTTGCACTTATGCATATACATTTTCATATGCAAATGTTATGCAAATATATGTCCTTTTTTGTCCTTTTTCTGTTGATGCATTTCCTGTTTTGGGGAGGGATAAGTGGCCACCCTAACAGGAAGTATGATGAGGAAAGAATGAGTGGATCTTGAGGCCTCTGGAGCAGAGCTGTGTCACTTCTATGTTCTAACCATGATCTAGTATACCATAAGCCTTCTTAAAGTATTCTTCATCCCATACTGAATGAATGTGTGTGGAGAGGCGTGCTCTAGCTCCACTGCCTCCTCGCGCGTTTCCATTGCCTTTATGCATGGAGGACAACAGTCTGAACATGAGAGTCTCCTTTATCCACGAAGATTCTGCATATGATCCAGGGCCCTGATTTTCCAGGGAAACATTAGCCTTTACTTTGGGATTCTTTATATTAAGGGGAAATCACATTTCCTTCCCAGGACATTGCTTCCCGGTTTCTCTTGCACACTCGTAATGGGGCTGCATTAGATGTCTGGAGAGGGGTGACCACATGGTCTATAATGGAAAACTTCCCCTCCTCTCATTGCTCATAGCCCTGAATGAAATGGAACCCTATACTGGGTGATTTGTATTGTAATTATCACAGCACATGCTAGAAAATCCTGAGATATTTCAGCAGAATTGGGATATCATAGTTTTTTGAGGGGGTTTAAATGGAATTACTGGAGAAGATTGCTGACATTGTGAATTTCTGTGATTGGTTGGTCATGAGCAATTATTTCGCTTCTGTGAAGAAGCCCTTTGAGGAAAGGTCAGTTCATGGCTATGTTTACTTTCCTAGGATCCCAGCATTAGAACATGATCTATGCTCACATCCATCCTTTGTGAGTTCAGACAGAAATGCTGCCCCCTGAACAGAGGAAAAGAACAATTCCAGCAGCACTGCCATGAGAAGGACGTTGCTCTGATGCTCATACTGCTGCTAGAACTCTTAAGCCTGGTCCCTTGAGCACCTCTGCAGGAGCTAATAGGATCAGGCCACAAGACTGATCTTAAATCATCTTAATCCATTGACTTCAACAGGATTAACACCCCAGCCAGAAAGGAATACCTAGCTTCAGCAGCATATAGAGTGGTGTACACTGATGTAACTATAGCGTTCTCCTGAATACAATATAACAATTGGTACCCTGTGCTAATACCATATGATCAAAATGTTATGTTCTGAGGGTTTGTGATAGCATGGGTGGCTCCGTGGTAGTTTAAAAAAGCTGTTAGGGTCCTGTCTCTTCTGGCCCCATCTGCAACCATATTTCATCCAGTCTACATATCACATAACAACTTGATCATGGCATTGCAATGTCACATCTGGTGATTTCTCCCAACACAAGGGTGCCGTCTCACCCTTGTTTTTCTCTGGTGACCTGAATGGTTTAGTAACACTGATGTCACATGAAATATATGACACTGTGCTGGCAGAACAGTTCTTGCAGTATATAATAAACATTTACTTCAATGGACACAGGAATCTGCCTTATTCCAGCTCAGACCATGGTCTGTTTAGTTCAGTATTGTCTGGCGGCAGCTCTGCTGGGCTTCAGACAGAGGCCTTTCTCAGCCAGATTTATTGTTCCCCAGAATTAAAACTGGGGTCTTTTGCATGCAAAACTGTTCTAGCTAAAGTGCAAATATTCCACACAACATGACTTGTGGAATTATTATTAGTTATTCAATTTATTCATTCAATGAACTGTAGTAGTTGAAGACTTTTAAGATGCCACTGTTGAGAAATTGAAGATTAATCAAATTGTATGTCAATTTGATTAATCAACTGATAAACTGATTGATTAAAAACATAAGAGCCATACTGGATCAGACCAAGGGTCCATCTAGTCCAACACTCTATTCACAAAGTGGCCAACCAGCTGTTGGCGAGGGACCAACAAAGCAGGACACAGTGCAACAGCAACTGGTGCATATAGGCTTACTGCCTCTGGAGGTAGCACATAACCATCAGATCTAGCAGTCATTGATAGCCTTCTCCTCCAGGAATATATCCAACCCCCTTTTAAAGCCATCCAAATTGGTGGCCATCACTACATCTTGTGGTGGTGAATTTCATACTTTAATTATGCACTGTGTGAAGAAGTACTTCCTTTCATTTGTCCTGAATCTCCCACCAATCAGGTTCATGGGATGACGGCAGGTTCTAGTATTGTGGGAGAAGGAGAAAAATGAGAAAATGTATTACATTCTTGACATAGGCTTGAATACTGACAAAGTTAGTAGATCTGAATTCCAATTGAAATGCATGGAATTTAAGTCACATTATGATGACTAATTTCTCCTACTGAATAGAACCTATGAAGGCTGCAGTCCTAAGCATATTTACATGGGAATAATTCTCCATGAACATAGTACTCAACTTTTGAATAAAAATGCATAGGATGGCACGGCATGTCTGTATTCAATTCGAACTGTCAGATGTCAATTTGACAAAGGATTTTTTAAACATCCTGTATGAAAGAGACATTTAATTATAAGGTAATTGAAAATTTAATAATACAAAGCTGTTATTTATTACTAAAGAAAATGCTATATTTAATATTTTCCTCTTCATCAACTTGGGCATAAATGGAACAAAATGATTGCAAAAAAATTAAACAAGATCAAAATCTATCATTATTGTGGAAGACACAGATTCCAAAGAAGCAGTATTGATATTTATTTCGATAACCACTCTCTTTCAGTTGCTTTAAGTTCTTATTGGTAGAAGGACAGACACAGTAATCTCACCTTGAGGGGTAAACTAGTCAAAAGCCATCTTTCATTTTCTCAGAACTGGCTTGTATGAAGGAGGACCCAATGCAGTTGTATGTCATTTAAACATCCGGGTTTGAGTTTTTGCTGCTTGTCAGCTCACTAGTTAAGAAGACGATAGAAGGATTAATGGTAATCTTTGATTAAAAATTCAGATGATTAATCAAAACAATACATTAAAATTATGAGACTTATTTTAAGGTAAAATCAAGTCCAGCCATAAGTTTTAAAAAATACTTGGGTGCTGCTATCTGATTGATATAACAAACTCCACGTTATATGCATATCCACTGTCAACTAACTTGGAGTAGTTTCTGACTTTATGACGCAGTGCAACCAATTCAGTGTCATCCCTGTGCAACTTTCTGCTCTGGTTCCCTCTCCTTTCATTATTATTCATATGACAATCCATTATCTCTCATCACTTTCTCAGTCTAAAATAGATTGTAACCCCCACCCCAGACCAGAATAGTCACTCTTCTTTAGGCCAAACATGATATGAGATTAATTCTGTTATTGCATTTAACATGCAGGATTTTTTTTTAAAAAAAATGCAACTAGCCACTGTGGAGCAGTGAGTAGGATTGGGATAATGATGGTTTGGGAGAGGATGCCCCTGCCACAATCCTAAGAATTTTTTCCCCTGTGCTTACTTTTCTAGGAGGAAATATGGAAGTGGATTTGGATTTGTGTACCACAAATGAAGGCCTGTATGAATTTTAAAAGAATTTTGTATAAGATGATTTGTAGACAGTGCTTGACAAGGCCCTCTCCTGAGATTGAGTAGAATATATTCTGTAATAGGTTATAAGTATTGGTGGTATGGTTTGGGGAAAGCAGATATTTATCACGCTTTTTAGACCTGTCCAAAAAATAAAAAGTTACTGGATAGCAATTGGAAAAGAGATTAACGGAGGGATGCTGGGAGTTGTAGGGCTTTTTTTCTGTCTGGACATGAATAGGATTGCACCCTAAGAGTGCTTCCAGATGGAAGGCTCCTAATGCTAGCCACCAGAAGGCAATGTGCAGCTGTTTCACCCACCCCACCCCGCCCCTTTAACAGATATTCTGCAATCAGAAATGTGGCAGAAGAAGTGGTAGAAAAAAACAGGAAGGTTATGAGTGGAAGATGACATCATTTGAACACCAGGAGCATCGATGGGGCTGGAGGACTGCATTTCCTCACTGTCGCTTTTCTGTCCCACAATAGGGACGAGCAGCTTCCTCTTTCTTCACACAGAGGAAGAAATAGGTAGCAGCAATGACCACATGGCACATTCAGTGGGCATTTTTTATCGTGCTCCTTTTCCTGCACACAGCAGGAAATAGTGGGAAGCTTTGCCTAAATTATTATTATTATTATTATTATTATTATTATTATTATTATTATTATTATTATATATATATATATATATATTATAATATAATATAATATATTACATTATTATATATTATATGTATGATATGGCTGCAAGAAAGGCAAATGCTATTTTGGGCTGCATTAATAGAAGTATAGCTTCCAAATCATGTGACGTACTGGTTCCTCTCTATTCAGCCCTGGTTAGGCCTCATCTAGAGTATTGCATCCAGTTCTGGGCTCCACAATTCAAGAAGGATGCAGACAAGCTGGAGCGTGTTCAGAGGAGGGCAACCAGGATGATCAGGGGTCTGGATACAAAGCCCTATGAAGAGAGACTGAAAGAACTGGGCATGTTTAGCAAGGAGAAGAGAAGATTGAGGGGAGACATGATAGCACTCTTCAAATACTTAAAAGGTTGTCACACAGAGGAGGGCCAGGATCTCTTCTCGATCCTCCCAGAGTGCAGGACACGGAATAATGGGCTCAAGTTACGGGAAGCCAGATTTCGGCTGGACATCAGGAAAAACTTCCTG